>NC_137905.1:0-2582140 GCF_963455335.1 Martes martes
CTCAATTCTGCTCCAGGAGTGCTCCCCGGCGCCGGGGCCGTCGGCGGGTCCGCGTCCTCTCGGCGCGTTTTCCGGGGGGCCGCGCCGGGCCCCGAGCGAGAAAGGGCCCTCGGCCCCGGGGAACAGGCCGGTCCCCGGGGCTGCCCAACGCCGGCCGATTCTCACGAGCGTTCTGCCCAAACCGATCCCGGTTTGGGCAGAACGCTCGTGAGAATCGGCCGGAAAATGCCCGGCGAACTCGCTTCGGGCGCAGCGCGTCTGCGGGGCCGCCCCCCGCGCCTGGCCCGGGACCCCGCGGGGTCGCGCCCGCACCCCGCCGGAAAGCCCCCCGCGAGTCCTCCGCGCGCGACGCCGACGCCTCCCGCTCCTCAGCGCCCGGGGCTCCCCTCCCTGGCGCGGGCCGATGGGGCCGGGCAGGCCCCGAGGCCCGGGCTCCAACCCTCGCCTGCCTCCTCAGCCTTCCGAGTCCGGGGTCATGGGCCCCGGGGCCTCCCCCTGGGCAACCCTGTGTCCCGCGCCCCGAGGCCCCCGACCGCGTGGCGCCGACGGTGCCCTTCGCAGCCGCGTCCACGCCTCGGGGCGAGAGAAACCTCCGTTCCCCCGCAGGGGGAAGCAGCAGCCCGGGTCGCCCCAGCCGCCCCCAAAGGCGGAGCCCGACGCCCGGCCCCAGGCCCTCCCTCAACTCTGCTCGGGGAGTGCTCCTCGGCGCCGGGGCCGCCGGCGGGTCCGCGTCCTCTCGGCGCGTTTTCCGGGGGGCCGCGCCGGGCCCCGAGCGAGAAAGGGCCCTCGGCCCCGGGGAACAGGCCGGTCCCCGGGGCTGCCCAACGCCGGCCGATTCTCACGAGCGTTCTGCCCAAACCGATCCCGGTTTGGGCAGAACGCTCCTGAGAATCGGCCGGAAAACGCCCGGCGAACTCGCTTCGGGCGCAGCGCGTCTGCGGGGCCGCCCCCCGCGCATGGCCCGGGACCCCGCGGGGTCGCAACCGCACCCCGCCGGAAAGCCCCCCGCGAGTCTGCAGCGCGCGACGCCGAAGCCTCCCGCTCCTCAGCGCCCGGGGCTCCCCTCCCTGGCGCGGGCCGATGGGGCCGGGCGGGCCCCGAGGCCCGGGCTCCAACCCTCGCCTGCCTCCTCAGCCTTCCGAGTCCGGGGTCATGGGCCCCGGGGCCTCCCCCTGGGCAACCCTGAGTCCCGCCCCCCGAGGCCCCCGACCGCCCCGGCGCCGACGGTGCCCTTCGCAGCCGCGTCCACGCCTCGGGGCGAGAGAAACCTCCGTTCCCCCGCAGGGGGAAGCAGCAGTCCGGGTCGCCCCAGCCGCCCCCAAAGGCGGAGCCCGACGCCCGGCCCCAGGCCCTCCCTGAACTCTGATCGGGGAGTGCTCCTCGGCGCCGGGGCCGCCGGCGGGTCCGCGTCCTATCGGCGCGATTTCCGGGGTGCCGCGCCGGACCCCGAGCGAGAAAGGGCCCTCGGCCCCGGGGACCAGGCCGGTCCCCGGGGCTGCCCAACGCCGGCCGATTCTCACGAGCGTTCTGCCCAAACCGATCCCGGTTTGGGCAGAACGCTCGTGAGAATCGGCCGGAAAACGCCCGGCGAACTCGCTTCGGGCGCAGCGCGTCTGCGGGGCCGCCCCCCGTGCCTGGCCCGGGACCCCGCGGGGTCGCGCTCGCACCCCGCCGGAATGACCCCGCGAGTCCGCCGCGCGCGACGCCGACGACTCCCGCTCCTCAGCGCCCAGGGCTCCCCTCCCTAGCGCGGGCCGGTGGGGCCGGGCGGGCCCCGAGGCCCGGGCTCCAACCCTCGCCTGCCTCCTCAGCCTTCCGAGTCCGGGGTCCTGGGCCCCGGGGCCTCCCCCTGGGCAACACTGAGTCCCGAGCCCCGAGGCCCCCGACCGCCCTGGCGCCGACGGTGCCCTTCGCAGCCGCGTCCACGCCTCGGGGCAAGAGAAACCTCCGTTCCCCCGCAGGGGGAAGCCGCCCTCCGGGGCGCCCCAGCCACCCCCAAAGGCGGAGCCCGACGCCCGGCCCCAGGCCCTCCCTCAACTCTGCTCCGGGAGTGCTCCCCGGCGCCGGGGCCGCCGGCGGGTCCCGTCCTCTCGGCGCGTTTTCCGGGGGGCCGCGCCGGGCCCCGAGCATAAAAGGGCCCTCGGCCCCGGGGAACAGGCCGGTCCCCGGGGCTGCCCAACGCCGGCCGATTCTCACGAGCGTTCTGCCCAAACCGATCCCGGTTTGGGCAGAACGCTCGTGAGAATCGGCTGGAAAACGCCCGGCGAAGTCGCTTCGGGCGCAGCGCGTCTGCGGGTCCGCCCCCCGCGCCTGGACCGGGACCCCGCGGGGTCGCGCCCGCACCCCGCCGCAAAGCCCCCCGCGAGTCCGCCGCGCGCGACGCCGACGCCTCCCGCTCCTCAGCGCCCGGGGCTCCCCTCCCTGGTGCGGGCCGGTGGGGCCGGGCGGGCCCCGAGGCCCGGGATCCAATCCTCGCCTGCCTCCTCAGCCTTCCGAGTCCGGGGTCCTGGGCCCCGGGCCTCCCCCTGGGCAAACCTGAGTCCCGCGCCCCGAGGCCCCCGACCGCCCCGGCGCCGACGGTGCCCTTCGCAGCCGCGTCCACGCCTCGGGGCGAGAGAAACCTCCGTTCCCCCGCAGGGGGAAGCAGCAACCCGGGTCGCCCCAGCCGCCCCCAAAGGCGGAGCCCGACGCCCGGCCCCAGGCCCTCCCTGAACTCTGCTCGGGGAGTGCTCCTCGGCGCCGGGGCCGCCGGCGGGTCCGCGTCCTCTCGGCGCGTTTTCCGGGGTGCCGCGCCGGACCCCGAGCGAGAAAGGGCCCTCGGCCCCGGGGAACAGGCCGGTCCCCGGGGCTGCCCAACGCCGGCCGATTCTCACGAGCGTTCTGCCCAAACCGATCCCGGTTTGGGCAGAACGCTCGTGAGAATCGGCCGGAAAACGCCCGGCGAACTCGCTTCGGGCGCAGCGCGTCTGCGGGGCCGCCCCCCGTGCCTGGCCCGGGACCCCGCGGGGTCGCGCCCGCACCCCGCCGCAAAGCCCCCCGCGAGTCCGCCGCGCGCGACGCCGACGCCTCCCGCTCCTCAGCGCCCGGGGATCCCCTCACTGGCGCGGGCCGCTGGGGCCGGGCGGGCCTCGAGGCCCGGGCTCCAACCCTCGCCTGCCTCCTCAGCCTTCCGAGGCCGGGGTCCTGGGCCCCGGGGCCTCCCCCTGGGCAACCCTGAGTCCCGCGCCCCGAGGCCCCCGACTGCCCAGGCGCCGACGGTGCCCTTCGCAGCCGCGTCCACGCCTCGGGGCGAGAGAAACCTCCGTTCCCCCGCAGGGGGAAGCCGCATCCCGGGGCGCAACAGCCGCCCCCAGAGGCGGAGCCCGACGCCCGGCCCCAGGCCCTCCCTCAACTCTGCTCCGGGAGTGCTCCCCGGCGCCGGGGCCGCCGGCGGGTCCGCGTCCTCTCGGCGCGTGTTCCGGGGGGCCGCGCCGGGCCCCGAGCATAAAAGGGCCCTCGGCCCCGGGGAACAGGCCGGTCCCCGGGGCTGCCCAACGCCGGCCGATTCTCACGAGCGTTCTGCCCAAACCGATCCCGGTTTGGGCAGAACGCTCGTGAGAATCGGCCGGAAAACGCCCGGCGAAGTCGCTTCGGGCGCAGCGCGTCTGCGGGGCCGCCCCCCGCGCCTGGACCGGGACCCCGCGGGGTCGCGCCCGCACCCCGCCGCAAAGCCCCCCGCGAGTCCGCCGCGTGCGACGCCGACGCCTCCCGCTCCTCAGCGCCCGGGGCTCCCCTACCTGTCGTGGGCCGGTGGGGCCGGGCGGGCCCCGAGGCCCGGGCTCCAGCCCTCCCCTGCCTCCTCAGCCTTCCGAGTCCGGGGTCCTGGGCCCCGGGGCCTCCCCCTGGGCAACCCTGAGTCCCGCGCCCCGAGGCCCCCGACCGCCCCGGCGCCGACGGTGCCCTTCGCAGCCGCGTCCACGCCTCGGGGCGAGAGAAACCTCCGTTCCCCCGCAGGGGGAAGCCGCCCTCCGGGGCGCCCCAGCCGCCCCCAAAGGCGGAGCCCGACGCCCGGCCCCAGGCCCTCCCTCAACTCTGCTCCGGGAGTGCTCCCCGGCGCCGGGGCCGCCGGCGTGTCCGCGTCCTCTCGGCGCGTTTTCCGGGGGGCCGCGCCCGGCCCCGAGCATAAAAGGGCCCTCGGCCCCGGGGATCAGGCCGGTCCCCGGGGCTGCCCAACGCCGGCCGATTCTCACGAGCGTTCTGCCCAAACCGATCCCGGTTTGGGCAGAACGCTCGTGAGAATCGGCCGGAAAACGCCCGGCGAAGTCGCTTCGGGCGCAGCGCGTCTGCGGGGCCGCCACCCGCGCCTGGCACGGGACCCCGCGGGGTCGCGCCCGCACCCCGCCGCAAAGCCCCCCGCAAGTCCGCCGCGCGCGACTCCGACGCCTCCCGCTCCTCAGCGCCCGGGGCTCCCCTCACTGGCGCGGGCCGCTGGGGCCGGGCGGGCCCCGAGGCCCGGGCTCCAACCCTCGCCTGCCTCCTCAGCCTTCCGAGTCGGGGTCCTGGGCCCCGGGGCCTCCCCCTGGGCAACCCTGAGTCCCGCGCCCCGAGGCCCCCGACCGCCCTGGCGCCGACGGTGCCCTTCGCAGCCGCGTCCATGCCTCGGGGCGAGAGAAACCTCCGTTCCCCCGCAGGGGGAAGCCGCAGCCCGGGGCGCCCCAGCCGCCCCCAGAGGCGGAGCCCGACGCCCGGCCCCAGGCCCTCCCTCAACTCTGCTCCGGGAGTGCTCCCCGGCGCCGGGGCCGCCGGCGGGTCCGCGTCCTCTCGGCGCGGTTTACGGGGGGCTGCGCCGGGCCTCGAGCGAGAAAGGGCCCTCGGCCCCGGGGAACAGGCCGGTCCCCTGGGCTGCCCAACGCCGGCCGAATCTCACGAGCGTTCTGCCCAAACCGATCCCAGTTTGGCAGAACGCTCGTGAGAATCGGCCGGAAAACGCCCGGCGAACTCGCTTCAGGCGCAGCGCGTCTGCGGGGCCGCACCCCGCGCCTGACCCGGGACCCCGCGGGGTCGCTCCCGCACCCCGCCGCAAAGCCCCCCGCGAGTCCGCCGCGCGCGACGCCGACGCCTCCCGCTCCTCAGCGCCCGGGGCTCCCCTACCTGGCGCGGGCCGGTGGGGCCGGGCGGGTCCCAAGGCCCGGGCTCCAGCCCTCCCCTGCCTCCTCAGCCTTCCGAGTCCGGGGTCCTGGGCCCCGGGGCCTCCCCCTGGGCAACCCTGAGTCCCGCGCCCCGAGGCCCCCGACCGACCCGGCGCCGACGGTGCCCTTAGCAGCCGCGTCCACGCCTCGGGGCGAGAGAAACCTCCGTTCCCCCGCAGGGGGAAGCAGCAGCCCGGGGCGCCCCAGCCGCCCCCAAAGGCGGAGCCCGACGCCCGGCCCCAGGCCCTACCTCAACTATGCTCGGGGAGTGCTCCTCGGCGCCGGGGCCGCAGGCGGGTCCGCGTCCTCTCGGCGCGTTTTCCGGGGTGCCGCGCCGGGCCCCGAGCGAGAAAGGGCCCTCGGCCCCGGGGAACAGGCAGGTCCCCGGGGCTGCCCAACGCCGGCCGATTCTCACGAGCGTTCTGCCCAAACCGATCCCGGTTTGGGCAGAACGCTCGTGAGAATCGGCCGGAAAACGCCCGGCGAACTCGCTTCGGGCGCAGCGCGTCTGCGTGGCCGCCCCCCGCGCCTGGTCCGGGACCCCGCGGGGTCGCGCCCGCACCCCGCCGGAATGACCCCGCGAGTCTGCCGCAAGCGACGCCGAAGCCTCCCGCTCCTCAGCGCCCGGGGCTCCCCTCCCTAGCGCGGGCCGGTGGGGCCGGGCGGGCCCCGAGGCCCGGGCTCCAACCCTCGCCTGCCTCCTCAGCCTTCCGAGTCCGGGGTCCTGGGCCCCGGGGCCTCCCCCTGGGCAACCCTGAGTACCGCGCCCCGAGGCCCCCGACCGCCCTGGCGCCGACGGTGCCTTTCGCAGCCGCGTCCACGCCTCGGGGCGAGAGAAACCTCCGTTACCCCGCAGGGGGAAGCCGCCCTCCGGGGCGACCCAGCCACCCCCAAAGGCGGAGCCCGACGCCCGGCCCCAGGCCCTCCCTCAACTCTGCTCCGAGAGTGCTCCCCGGCGCCGGGGCCGCCGGCGGGTCCGCGTCCTCTCGGCGCGTTTTCCGGGGGGCCGCGCCGGGCCCCGAGCGAGAAAGGGCCCTCGGCCCCGGGGAACAGGCCGGTCCCCGGGGCTGCCCAACGCCGGCCGATTCTCACGAGCGTTCTGCCCAAACCGATCCCGGTTTGGGCAGAACGCTCGTGAGAATCGGCCGGAAAACGCCCGGCGAAGTCGCTTCGGGCGCAGCGCGTCTGCGGGGCCGCCACCCGCGCCTGGCACGGGACCCCGCGGGGTCGCGCCCGCACCCCGCCGCAAAGCCCCCCGCAAGTCCGCCGCGCGCGACTCCGACGCCTCCCGCTCCTCAGCGCCCGGGGCTCCCCTCACTGGCGCGGGCCGCTGGGGCCGGGCGGGCCCCGAGGCCCGGGCTCCAACCCTCGCCTGCCTCCTCAGCCTTCCGAGTCGGGGTCCTGGGCCCCGGGGCCTCCCCCTGGGCAACCCTGAGTCCCGCGCCCCGAGGCCCCCGACCGCCCTGGCGCCGACGGTGCCCTTCGCAGCCGCGTCCATGCCTCGGGGCGAGAGAAACCTCCGTTCCCCCGCAGGGGGAAGCCGCAGCCCGGGGCGCCCCAGCCGCCCCCAGAGGCGGAGCCCGACGCCCGGCCCCAGGCCCTCCCTCAACTCTGCTCCGGGAGTGCTCCCCGGCGCCGGGGCCGCCGGCGGGTCCGCGTCCTCTCGGCGCGGTTTACGGGGGGCTGCGCCGGGCCTCGAGCGAGAAAGGGCCCTCGGCCCCGGGGAACAGGCCGGTCCCCTGGGCTGCCCAACGCCGGCCGAATCTCACGAGCGTTCTGCCCAAACCGATCCCAGTTTGGCAGAACGCTCGTGAGAATCGGCCGGAAAACGCCCGGCGAACTCGCTTCAGGCGCAGCGCGTCTGCGGGGCCGCACCCCGCGCCTGACCCGGGACCCCGCGGGGTCGCTCCCGCACCCCGCCGCAAAGCCCCCCGCGAGTCCGCCGCGCGCGACGCCGACGCCTCCCGCTCCTCAGCGCCCGGGGCTCCCCTACCTGGCGCGGGCCGGTGGGGCCGGGCGGGTCCCAAGGCCCGGGCTCCAGCCCTCCCCTGCCTCCTCAGCCTTCCGAGTCCGGGGTCCTGGGCCCCGGGGCCTCCCCCTGGGCAACCCTGAGTCCCGCGCCCCGAGGCCCCCGACCGACCCGGCGCCGACGGTGCCCTTAGCAGCCGCGTCCACGCCTCGGGGCGAGAGAAACCTCCGTTCCCCCGCAGGGGGAAGCAGCAGCCCGGGGCGCCCCAGCCGCCCCCAAAGGCGGAGCCCGACGCCCGGCCCCAGGCCCTACCTCAACTATGCTCGGGGAGTGCTCCTCGGCGCCGGGGCCGCAGGCGGGTCCGCGTCCTCTCGGCGCGTTTTCCGGGGTGCCGCGCCGGGCCCCGAGCGAGAAAGGGCCCTCGGCCCCGGGGAACAGGCAGGTCCCCGGGGCTGCCCAACGCCGGCCGATTCTCACGAGCGTTCTGCCCAAACCGATCCCGGTTTGGGCAGAACGCTCGTGAGAATCGGCCGGAAAACGCCCGGCGAACTCGCTTCGGGCGCAGCGCGTCTGCGTGGCCGCCCCCCGCGCCTGGTCCGGGACCCCGCGGGGTCGCGCCCGCACCCCGCCGGAATGACCCCGCGAGTCTGCCGCAAGCGACGCCGAAGCCTCCCGCTCCTCAGCGCCCGGGGCTCCCCTCCCTAGCGCGGGCCGGTGGGGCCGGGCGGGCCCCGAGGCCCGGGCTCCAACCCTCGCCTGCCTCCTCAGCCTTCCGAGTCCGGGGTCCTGGGCCCCGGGGCCTCCCCCTGGGCAACCCTGAGTACCGCGCCCCGAGGCCCCCGACCGCCCTGGCGCCGACGGTGCCTTTCGCAGCCGCGTCCACGCCTCGGGGCGAGAGAAACCTCCGTTACCCCGCAGGGGGAAGCCGCCCTCCGGGGCGACCCAGCCACCCCCAAAGGCGGAGCCCGACGCCCGGCCCCAGGCCCTCCCTCAACTCTGCTCCGAGAGTGCTCCCCGGCGCCGGGGCCGCCGGCGGGTCCGCGTCCTCTCGGCGCGTTTTCCGGGGGGCCGCGCCGGGCCCCGAGCGAGAAAGGGCCCTCGGCCCCGGGGAACAGGCCGGTCCCCGGGGCTGCCCAACGCCGGCCTATTCTCACGAGCGTTCTGCCCAAACCGATCCCGGTTTGGGCAGAACGCTCGTGAGAATCGGCCGGAAAACGCCCGGCGAACTAGCTTCGGGCGCAGCGCGTCTGCGGGGCCGCCCCCCGCGCCTGGCCCGGGACCCCGCGGGGTCGCGCCCGCACCCCGCCGGAAAGCCCCCCGCGAGTCCTCCGCGCGCGACGCCGACGCCTCCCGCTCCTCAGCGCCCGGGGCTCCCCTCCCTGGCGCGGGCCGATGGGGCCGGGCGGGCCCCGAGGCCCGGGATCCAACCCTCGCCTGCCTCCTCAGCCTTCCGAGTCCGGGGTCATGGGCCCCGGGGCCTCCCCCTGGGCAACCCTGTGTCCCGCGCCCCGAGGCCCCCGACCGCCCCGGCGCCGACGGTGCCCTTCGCAGCCGCGTCCACGCCTCGGGGCGAGAGAAACCTCCGTTCCCCCGCAGGGGGAAGCAGCAGCCCGGGTCGCCCCAGCCGCCCCCAAAGGCGGAGCCCGACGCCCGGCCCCAGGCCCTCCCTCAACTCTGCTCGGGGAGTGCTCCTCGGCGCCGGGGCCGCCGGCGGGTCCGCGTCCTCTCGGCGCGTTTTCCGGGGTGCCGCGCCGGGCCCCGAGCGAGAAAGGGCCCTCGGCCCCGGGGAACAGGCCGGTCCCCGGGGCTGCCCAACGCCGGCCGAATCTCACGAGCGTTCTGCCCAAACCGATCCCGGTTTGGGCAGAACGCTCGTGAGAATCGGCCGGAAAATGCCCGGCGAACTCGCTTCGGGCGCAGCGCGTCTGCGGGGCCGCCCCCCGCGCCTGGCCCGGGACCCCGCGGGGTCGCGCCCGCACCCCGCCGGAAAGCCCCCCGCGAGTCCTCCGCGCGCGACGCCGACGCCTCCCGCTCCTCAGCGCCCGGGGCTCCCCTCCCTGGCGCGGGCCGATGGGGCCGGGCAGGCCCCGAGGCCCGGGCTCCAACCCTCGCCTGCCTCCTCAGCCTTCCGAGTCCGGGGTCATGGGCCCCGGGGCCTCCCCCTGGGCAACCCTGTGTCCCGCGCCCCGAGGCCCCCGACCGCGCGGCGCCGACGGTGCCCTTCGCAGCCGCGTCCACGCCTCGGGGCGAGAGAAACCTCCGTTCCCCCGCAGGGGGAAGCAGCAGCCCGGGTCGCCCCAGCCGCCCCCAAAGGCGGAGCCCGACGCCCGGCCCCAGGCCCTCCCTCAACTCTGCTCGGGGAGTGCTCCTCGGCGCCGGGGCCGCCGGCGGGTCCGCGTCCTCTCGGCGCGTTTTCCGGGGGGCCGCGCCGGGCCCCGAGCGAGAAAGGGCCCTCGGCCCCGGGGAACAGGCCGGTCCCCGGGGCTGCCCAACGCCGGCCGATTCTCCCGAGCGTTCTGCCCAAACCGATCCCGGTTTGGGCAGAACGCTCGTGAGAATCGGCCGGAAAACGCCCGGCGAACTCGCTTCGGGCGCAGCGCGTCTGCGGGACCGCCCCCCGCGCATGGCCCGGGACCCCGCGGGGTCGCAACCGCACCCCGCCGGAAAGCCCCCCGCGAGTCTGCAGCGCGCGACGCCGAAGCCTCCCGCTCCTCAGCGCCCGGGGCTCCCCTCCCTGGCGCGGGCCGATGGGGCCGGGCGGGCCCCGAGGCCCGGGCTCCAACCCTCGCCTGCCTCCTCAGCCTTCCGAGTCCGGGGTCCTGGGCCCCGGGGCCTCCCCCTGGGCAACACTGAGTCCCGAGCCCCGAGGCCCCCGACCGCCCTGGCGCCGACGGTGCCCTTCGCAGCCGCGTCCACGCCTCGGGGCAAGAGAAACCTCCGTTCCCCCGCAGGGGGAAGCCGCCCTCCGGGGCGCCCCAGCCACCCCCAAAGGCGGAGCCCGACGCCCGGCCCCAGGCCCTCCCTCAACTCTGCTCCGGGAGTGCTCCCCGGCGCCGGGGCCGCCGGCGGGTCCCCGTCCTCTCGGCGCGTTTTCCGGGGGGCCGCGCCGGGCCCCGAGCATAAAAGGGCCCTCGGCCCCGGGGAACAGGCCGGTCCCCGGGGCTGCCCAACGCCGGCCGATTCTCACGAGCGTTCTGCCCAAACCGATCCCGGTTTGGGCAGAACGCTCGTGAGAATCGGCCGGAAAACGCCCGGCGAAGTCGCTTCGGGCGCAGCGCGTCTGCGGGTCAGCCCCCCGCGCCTGGACCGGGACCCCGCGGGGTCGCGCCCGCACCCCGCCGCAATGCCCCCCGCGAGTCCGCCGCGCGCGACGCCGACGCCTCCCGCTCCTCAGCGCCCGGGGCTCCCCTCCCTGGTGCGGGCCGGTGGGGCCGGGCGGGCCTCGAGGCCCGGGATCCAATCCTCGCCTGCCTCCTCAGCCTTCCGAGTCCGGGGTCCTGGGCCCCGGGCCTCCCCCTGGGCAAACCTGAGTCCCGCGCCCCGAGGCCCCCGACCGCCCCGGCGCCGACGGTGCCCTTCGCAGCCGCGTCCACGCCTCGGGGCGAGAGAAACCTCCGTTCCCCCGCAGGGGGAAGCAGCAGCCCGGGTCGCCCCAGCCGCCCCCAAAGGCGGAGCCCGACGCCCGGCCCCAGGCCCTCCCTGAACTCTGCTCGGGGAGTGCTCCTCGGCGCCGGGGCCGCCGGCGGGTCCGCGTCCTCTCGGCGCGTTTTCCGGCGTGCCGCGCCGGACCCCGAGCGAGAAAGGGCCCTAGGCCCCGGGGAACAGGCCGGTCCCCGGGGCTGCCCAACGCCGGCCGATTCTCACGAGCGTTCTGCCCAAACCGATCCCGGTTTGGGCAGAACGCTCGTGAGAATCGGCCGGAAAACGCCCGGCGAACTCGCTTCGGGCGCAGCGCGTCTGCGGGGCCGCCCCCCGTGCCTGGCCCGGGACCCCGCGGGGTCGCGCCCGCACCCCGCCGCAAAGCCCCCCGCGAGTCCGCCGCGCGCGACGCCGACGCCTCCCGCTCCTCAGCGCCCGGGGATCCCCTCACTGGCGCGGGCCGCTGGGGCCGGGCGGGCCTCGAGGCCCGGGCTCCAACCCTCGCCTGCCTCCTCAGCCTTCCGAGGCCGGTGTCCTGGGCCCCGGGGCCTCCCCCTGGGCAACCCTGAGTCCCGCGCCCCGAGGCCCCCGACTGCCCAGGCGCCGACGGTGCCCTTCGCAGCCGCGTCCACGCCTCGGGGCGAGAGAAACCTCCGTTCCCCCGCAGGGGGAAGCCGCATCCCGGGGCGCAACAGCCGCCCCCAGAGGCGGAGCCCGACGCCCGGCCCCAGGCCCTCCCTCAACTCTGCTCCGGGAGTGCTCCCCGGCGCCGGGGCCGCCGGCGGGTCCGCGTCCTCTCGGCGCGTTTTACGGGGGGCTGCGCCGGGCCTCGAGCGAGAAAGGGCCCTCGGCCCCGGGGAACAGGCCGGTCCCCTGGGCTGCCCAACGCCGGCCGAATCTCACGAGCGTTCTGCCCAAACCGATCCCAGTTTGGCAGAACGCTCGTGAGAATCGGCCGGAAAACGCCCGGCGAACTCGCTTCAGGCGCAGCGCGTCTGCGGGGCCGCCCCCCGCGCCTGGCCCGGGACCCCGCGGGGTCGCTCCCGCACCCCGCCGCAAAGCCCCCCGCGAGTCCGCCGCGCGCGACGCCGACGCCTCCCGCTCCTCAGCGCCCGGGGCTCCCCTACCTGGCGCGGGCCGGTGGGGCCGGGCGGGCCCCAAGGCCCGGGCTCCAGCCCTCCCCTGCCTCCTCAGCCTTCCGAGTCCGGGGTCCTGGGCCCCGGGGCCTCCCCCTGGGCAACCCTGAGTCCCGCGCCCCGAGGCCCCCGACCGACCCGGCGCCGACGGTGCCCTTAGCAGCCGCGTCCACGCCTCGGGGCGAGAGAAACCTCCGTTCCCCCGCAGGGGGAAGCAGCAGCCCGGGGCGCCCCAGCCGCCCCCAAAGGAGGAGCCCGACGACGGGCCCCAGGCCCTACCTCAACTCTGCTCGGGGAGTGCTCCTCGGCGCCGGGGCCGCAGGCGGGTCCGCGTCCTCTCGGCGCGTTTTCCGGGGTGCCGCGCCGGGCCCCGAGCGAGAAAGGGCCCTCGGCCCCGGGGAACAGGCAGGTCCCCGGGGCTGCCCAACGCCGGCCGATTCTCACGAGCGTTCTGCCCAAACCGATCCCGGTTTGGGCAGAACGCTCGTGAGAATCGGACGGAAAACGCCCGGCGAACTCGCTTCGGGCGCAGCGCGTCTGCGTGGCCGCCCCCCGCGCCTGGTCCGGGACCCCGCGGGGTCGCGCCCGCACCCCGCCGGAATGACCCCGCGAGTCTGCCGCAAGCGACGCCGACGCCTCCCGCTCCTCAGCGCCCGGGGCTCCCCTCCCTAGCGCGGGCCGGTGGGGCCGGGCGGGCCCCGAGGCCCGGGCTCCAACCCTCGCCTGCCTCCTCAGCCTTCCGAGTCCGGGGTCCTGGGCCCCGGGGCCTCCCCCTGGGCAACCCTGAGTCCCGCGCCCCGAGGCCCCCGACCGCCCTGGCGCCGACGGTGCCTTTCGCAGCCGCGTCCACGCCTCGGGGCGAGAGAAACCTCCGTTACCCCGCAGGGGGAAGCCGCCCTCCGGGGCGCCCCAGCCACCCCCAAAGGCGGAGCCCGACGCCCGGCCCCAGGCCCTCCCTCAACTCTGCTCCGAGAGTGCTCCCCGGCGCCGGGGCCGCCGGCGGGTCCGCGTCCTCTCGGCGCGTTTTCCGGGGGGCCGTGCCGGGCCCCGAGCGAGAAAGGGCCCTCGGCCCCGGGGAACAGGCCGGTCCCCGGGGCTGCCCAACGCCGGCCTATTCTCACGAGCGTTCTGCCCAAACCGATCCCGGTTTGGGCAGAACGCTCGTGAGAATCGGCCGGAAAACGCCCGGCGAACTAGCTTCGGGCGCAGCGCGTCTGCTGGGCCGCCCCCCGCGCCTGGCCCGGGACCCCGCGGGGTCGCGCCCGCACCCCGCCGGAAAGCCCCCCGCGAGTCCTCCGCGCGCGACGCCGACGCCTCCCGCTCCTCAGCGCCCGGGGCTCCCCTCCCTGGCGCGGGCCGATGGGGCCGGGCGGGCCCCGAGGCCCGGGATCCAACCCTCGCCTGCCTCCTCAGCCTTCCGAGTCCGGGGTCATGGGCCCCGGGGCCTCCCCCTGGGCAACCCTGTGTCCCGCGCCCCGAGGCCCCCGACCGCCCCGGCGCCGACGGTGCCCTTCGCAGCCGCGTCCACGCCTCGGGGCGAGAGAAACCTCCGTTCCCCCGCAGGGGGAAGCAGCAGCCCGGGTCGCCCCAGCCGCCCCCAAAGGCGGAGCCCGACGCCCGGCCCCAGGCCCTCCCTCAACTCTGCTCGGGGAGTGCTCCTCGGCGCCGGGGCCGCCGGCGGGTCCGCGTCCTCTCGGCGCGTTTTCCGAGGTGCCGCGCCGGGCCCCGAGCGAGAAAGGGCCCTCGGCCCCGGGGAACAGGCCGGTCCCCGGGGCTGCCCAACGCCGGCCGATTCTCACGAGCGTTTTGCCCAAACCGATCCCGGTTTGGGCAGAACGCTCGTGAGAATCGGCCGGAAAACGCCCGGCGAACTCGCTTCAGGCGCTGCGCGTCTGCGGGGCCGCCCCCCGCGCCTGGCCCGGGACCCCGCGGGGTCGCTCCCGCACCCCGCCGCAAAGCCCCCCGCGAGTCCGCCGCGCGCGACGCCGACGCCTCCCGCTCCTCAGCGCCCGGGGCTCCACTACCTGGCGCGGGCCGGTGGGGCCGGGCGGGCCCCGAGGCCCGGGCTCCAGCCCTCCCCTGCCTCCTCAGCCTTCCGAGTCCGGGGTCCTGGGCCCCGGGGCCTCCCCCTGGGCAACCCTGAGTCCCGCGCCCCGAGGCCCCCGACCGCCCCGGCGCCGACAGTGCCCTTCGCAGCCGCGTCCACGCCTCGGGGCAAGAGAAACCTCCGTTCCCCCGCAGGGGGAAGCCGCAGCCCGGGGCGCCCCAGCCGCCCCCAGAGGCGGAGCCGACGCCCGGCCCCAGGCCCTCCCTCAACTCTGCTCCGGGAGTGCTCCCCGGCGCCGGGGCCGCCGGCGCGTCCGCGTCTTCTCGGCGCGTTTTCCGGGGGGCTGCGCCGGGCCTCGAGCGAGAAAGTGCCCTCGGCCCCGGGGAACAGGCCGGTCCCCTGGGCTGCCCAACGCCGGCCGAATCTCACGAGCGTTCTGCCCAAACCGATCCCAGTTTGGCAGAACGCTCGTGAGAATCGGCCGGAAAACGCCCGACGAACTCGCTTCAGGCGCAGCGCGTCTGCGGGGCCGACCCCAGCGCCTGGCCCGGGACCCCGCGGGGTCGCTCCCGCACCCCGCCGCAAAGCCCCACGCGAGTCCGCCGCGCGCGACGCCGACGCCTCCCGCTCCTCAGCGCCCGGGGCTCCCCTCCCTAGCGCGGGCCGGTGGGGCCGGGCGGGCCCCGAGGCCCGGGCTCCAACCCTCGCCTGCCTCCTCAGCCTTCCGAGTCCGGGGTCCTGGGCCCCGGGGCCTCCCCCTGGGCAACCCTGAGTCCCGCGCCCCGAGGCCCCCGACCGCCCTGGCGCCGACGGTGCCTTTCGCAGCCGCGTCCACGCCTCGGGGCGAGAGAAACCTCCGTTCCCCCGCAGGGGGAAGCCGCCCTCCGGGGCGCCCCAGCCACCCCCAAAGGCGGAGCCCGACGCCCGGCCCCTGGCCCTCCCTCAACTCTGCTCTGAGAGTGCTCCCCGGCGCCGGGGCCGCCGGCGGGTCCGCGTCCTCTCGGCGCGTTTTCCGGGGGGCCGCGCCGGGCCCCGAGCGAGAAAGGGCCCTCGGCCCCGGGGAACAGGCCGGTCCCCGGGGCTGCCCAACGCCGGCCGATTTTCACGAGCGTTCTGCCCAAACCGGGATCGGTTTGGGCAGAACGCTCGTGAGAATCGGCCGGAAAACGCCCGGCGAACTCGCTTCGGGCGCAGCGCGTCTGCGGGGCCGCCCCCCGCGCCTGGCTCGGGACCCCGCGGGGTCGCGCCCGCACCCCGCCGGAAAGCCCCCCGCGAGTCCTCCGCGCGCGACGCCGACGCCTCCCGCTCCTCAGCGCCCGGGGCTCCCCTCCCTGGCGCGGGCCGATGGGGCCGGGCGGGCCCCGAGGCCCGGGATCCAACCCTCGCCTGCCTCCTCAGCCTTCCGAGTCCGGGGTCATGGGCCCCGGGGCCTCCCCCTGGGCAACCCTGTGTCCCGCGCCCCGAGGCCCCCGACCGCCCCGGCGCCGACGGTGCCCTTCGCAGCCGCGTCCACGCCTCGGGGCGAGAGAAACCTCCGTTCCCCCGCAGGGGGAAGCAGCAGCCCGGGTCGCCCCAGCCGCCCCCAAAGGCGGAGCCCGACGCCCGACCCCAGGCCCTCCCTCAACTCTGCTCGGGGAGTGCTCCTCGGCGCCGGGGCCGCCGGCGGGTCCGCGTCCTCTCGGCGCGTTTTCCGGGGTGCCGCGCCGGGCCCCGAGCGAGAAAGGGCCCTCGGCCCCGGGGAACAGGCCGGTCCCCGGGGCTGCCCAACGCCGGCCGATTCTCACGAGCGTTCTGCCCAAACCGATCCCGGTTTGGGCAGAACGCTCGTGAGAATCGGCCGGAAAATGCCCGGCGAACTCGCTTCAGGCGCAGCGCGTCTGCGGGGCCGCCCCCCGCGCCTGGCCCGGGACCCCGCGGGGTCGCGCCCGCACCCCGCCGCAAAGCCCCCCGCGAGTCCGCCGCGCGCGACGCCGACGCCTCCCGCTCCTCAGCGCCCGGGGCTCCCCTACCTGGCGCGGGCCGGTGGGGCCGGGCGGGCCCCGAGGCCCGGGCTCCAGCCCTCCCCTGCCTCCTCAGCCTTCCGAGTCCGGGGTCCTGGGCCCCGGGGCCTCCCCCTGGGCAACCCTGTGTCCCGCGCCCCGAGGCCCCCGACCGACCCGGCGCCGACGGTGCCCTTAGCAGCCGCGTCCACGCCTCGGGGCGAGAGAAACCTCCGTTCCCCCGCAGGGGGAAGCAGCAGCCCGGGGCGCCCCAGCCGCCCCCAAAGGCGGAGCCCGACGCCCGGCCCCAGGCCCTACCTCAACTCTGCTCGGGGAGTGCTCCTCGGCGCCGGGGCCGCAGGCGGGTCCGCGTCCTCTCGGCGCGTTTTCCGGGGTGCCGCGCCGGGCCCCGAGCGAGAAAGGGCCCTCGGCCCCGGGGAACAGGCCGGTCCCCGGGGCTGCCCAACGCCGGCCGATTCTCACGAGCGTTCTGCCCAAACCGATCCCGGTTTGGGCAGAACGCTCGTGAGAATCGGCCGGAAAACGCCCGGCGAAGTCGCTTCGGGCGCAGCGCGTCTGCGGGGCCGCCCCCCGCGCCTGGACCGGGACCCCGCGGGGTCGCGCCCGCACCCCGCCGCAAAGCCCCCCGCGAGTCCGCCGCGCGCGACGCCGACGCCTCCCGCTCCTCAGCGCCCGGGGCTCCCCTCACTGGCGCGGGCCGCTGGGGCCGGGCGGGCCCCGAGGCCCGGGCTCCAACCCTCGCCTGCCTCCTCAGCCTTCGGAGTCCGGGGTCCTGGGCCCCGGGGCCTCCCCCTGGGCAACACTGAGTCCCGCGCCCCGAGGCCCCCGACAGCCCTGGCGCCGACGGTGCCCTTCGCAGCCGCGTCCACGCCTCGGGGCGAGAGAAACCTCCGTTCCCCCGCAGGGGGAAGCCACATCCCGGGGCGCCCCAGCCGCCCCCAGAGGCGGAGACCGACGCCCGGCCCCAGGACCTCCCTCAAATCTGCTCCGGGAGTGCTCCCCGGCGCCGGGGCCGCTGGCGGGTCCGCGTCTTCTCGGCGCGTTTTCCGGGGGGCCGCGCCGGGCCCCGAGCATAAAAGGGCCCTCGGCCCCGGGAACAGGCCGGTCCCCGGGGCTGCCCAACGCCGGCCGATTCTCACGAGCGTTCTGCCCAAACCCATCCCAGTTTGGCAGAACGCTCGTGAGAATCGGCCGGAAAACGCCCGGCGAACTCGCTTCAGGCGCAGCGCGTCCTCGGGGCCGCCCCCCGCGCCTGGCCCGGGACCCCGCGGGGTCGCTCCCGCACCCCGCCGCAAAGCCCCCCGCGAGTCCGCCGCGCGCGACGCCGACGCCTCCCGCTCCTCAGCGCCCGGGGCTCCCCTACCTGGCGCGTGCAGGTGGGGCCGGGCGGGCCCCGAGGCCCGGGCTCCAGCCCTCCCCTGCCTCCTCAGCCTTCCGAGTCCGGGGTCCTGGGCCCCGGGGCCTCCCCCTGGGCAACCCTGAGTCCCACGCCCCGAGGCCCCCGACCGCCCCGGCGCCGACGGTGCCCTTCGCAGCCGCGTCCACGCCTCGGGGCAAGAGAAACCTCCGTTCCCCCGCAGGGGGAAGCCGCAGCCCGGGGCGCCCCAGCCGCCCCCAGAGGCGGAGCCGACGCCCGGCCCCAGGCCCTCCCTCAACTCTACTCCAGGAGTGCTCCCCGGTGCCGGGGCCGCCGGCGGGTCCGCGTCCTCTCGGCGCGTTTTCCGGGGGGCCGCGCCGGGCCCCGAGCATAAAAGGGCCCTCGGCCCCGGGGAACAGGCCGGTCCCCGGGGCTGCCCAACGCCGGCCGATTCTCACGAGCGTTCTGCCCAAACCGATCCCGGTTTGGGCAGAACGCTCGTGAGAATCGGCCGGAAAACGCCCGGCGAACTCGCTTCGGGCGCAGCGCGTCTGCGGGGCCGCCCCCCGCGCCTGGCCCGGGACCCCGCGGGGTCGTGCCCGCACCCCGCCGGTATGACCCCGCGAGTCCGCCGCAAGCGACGCCGACGCCTCCCGCTCCTCAGCGCCCGGGGCTCCCCTCCCTAGCGCGGGCCGGTGGGGCCGGGCGGGCCCCAAGGCCCGGGCTCCAGCCCTCCCCTGCCTCCTCAGCCTTCCGAGTCCGGGGTCCTGGGCCCCGGGGCCTCCCCCTGGGCAACCCTGAGTCCCGCGCCCCGAGGCCCCCGACCGACCCGGCGCCGACGGTGCCCTTAGCAGCCGCGTCCACGCCTCGGGGCGAGAGAAACCTCCGTTCCCCCGCAGGGGGAAGCAGCAGCCCGGGGCGCCCCAGCCGCCCCCAAAGGCGGAGCCCGACGCCCGGCCCCAGGCCCTACCTCAACTCTGCTCGGGGAGTGCTCCTCGGCGCCGGGGCCGCAGGCGGGTCCGCGTCCTCTCGGCGCGTTTTCCGGGGTGCCGCGCCGGGCCCCGAGCGAGAAAGGGCCCTCGGCCCCGGGGAACAGGCAGGTCCCCGGGGCTGCCCAACGCCGGCCGATTCTCACGAGCGTTCTGCCCAAACCGATCCCGGTTTGGGCAGAACGCTCGTGAGAATCGGCCGGAAAACGCCCGGCGAACTCGCTTCGGGCGCAGCGCGTCTGCGTGGCCGCCCCCCGCGCCTGGTCCGGGACCCCGCGGGGTCGCGCCCGCACCCCGCCGGAATGACCCCGCGAGTCTGCCGCAAGCGACGCCGACGCCTCCTGCTCCTCAGCGCCCGGGGCTCCCCTCCCTAGCGCGGGCCGGTGGGGCCGGGCGGGCCCCGAGGCCCGGGCTCCAACCCTCGCCTGCCTCCTCAGCCTTCCAGTCCGGGGTCCTGGGCCCCGGGGCCTCCCCCGGGGCAACCCTGAGTCCCGCGCCCCGAGGCCCCCGACCGCCCCGGCGCCGACGGTGCCCTTCGCAGCCGCGTCCACGCCTCAGGGCGAGAGAAACCTCCGTTCCCCCGCAGGGGGAAGCCGCCCTCCGGGGCGCCCCAGCCACCCCCAAAGGCGGAGCCCGACGCCCGGCCCCAGGCCCTCCCTCAACTCTGCTCCGAGAGTGCTCCCCGGCGCCGGGGCCGCCGGCGGGTCCGCGTCCTCTCGGCGCGTTTTCCGGGGGGCCGCGCCGGGCCCCGAGCGAGAAAGGGCCCTCGGCCCCGGGGAACAGGCCGGTCCCCGGGGCTGCCCAACGCCGGCCTATTCTCACGAGCGTTCTGCCCAAACCGATCCCGGTTTGGGCAGAACGCTCGTGAGAATCGGCCGGAAAACGCCCGGCGAACTAGCTTCGGGCGCAGCGCGTCTGCGGGGCCGCCCCCCGCGCCTGGCCCGGGACCCCGCGGGGTCGCGCCCGCACCCCGCCGGAAAGCCCCCCGCGAGTCCTCCGCGCGCGACGCCGACGCCTCCCGCTCCTCAGCGCCCGGGGCTCCCCTCCCTGGCGCGGGCCGATGGGGCCGGGCGGGCCCCGAGGCCCGGGATCCAACCCTCGCCTGCCTCCTCAGCCTTCCGAGTCCGGGGTCATGGGCCCCGGGGCCTCCCCCTGGGCAACCCTGTGTCCCGCGCCCCGAGGCCCCCGACCGCCCCGGCGCCGACGGTGCCCTTCGCAGCCGCGTCCACGCCTCGGGGCGAGAGAAACCTCCGTTCCCCCGCAGGGGGAAGCAGCAGCCCGGGTCGCCCCAGCCGCCCCCAAAGGCGGAGCCCGACGCCCGGCCCCAGGCCCTCCCTCAACTCTGCTCGGGGAGTTCTCCTCGGCGCCGGGGCCGCCGGCGGGTCCGCGTCCTCTCGGCGCGTTTTCCGGGGTGCCGCGCCGGGCCCCGAGCGAGAAAGGGCCCTCGGCCCCGGGGAACAGGCCGGTCCCCGGGGCTGCCCAACGCCGGCCGATTCTCACGAGCGTTTTGCCCAAACCGATCCCGGTTTGGGCAGAACGCTCGTGAGAATCGGCCGGAAAACGCCCGGCGAACTCGCTTCAGGCGCTGCGCGTCTGCGGGGCCGCCCCCCGCGCCTGGCCCGGGACCCCGCGGGGTCGCTCCCGCACCCCGCCGCAAAGCCCCCCGCGAGTCCGCCGCGCGCGACGCCGACGCCTCCCGCTCCTCAGCGCCCGGGGCTCCACTACCTGGCGCGGGCCGGTGGGGCCGGGCGGGCCCCGAGGCCCGGGCTCCAGCCCTCCCCTGCCTCCTCAGCCTTCCGAGTCCGGGGTCCTGGGCCCCGGGGCCTCCCCCTGGGCAACCCTGAGTCCCGCGCCCCGAGGCCCCCGACCGCCCCGGCGCCGACAGTGCCCTTCGCAGCCGCGTCCACGCCTCGGGGCAAGAGAAACCTCCGTTCCCCCGCAGGGGGAAGCCGCAGCCCGGGGCGCCCCAGCCGCCCCCAAAGGCGGAGCCCGACGCCCGGCCCCAGGCCCTAACTCAACTCTGCTCGGGGAGTGCTCCTCGGCGCCGGGGCCGCAGGCGGGTCCGCGTCCTCTCGGCGCGTTTTCCGGGGTGCCGCGCCGGGCCCCGAGCGAGAAAGGGCCCTCGGCCCCGGGGAACAGGCCGGTCCCCGGGGCTGCCCAACACCGGCCGATTCTCACGAGCGTTCTGCCCAAACCGATCCCGGTTTGGGCAGAACGCTCGTGAGAATCGGCCGGAAAACGCCCGGCGAACTCGCTTCAGGCGCAGCGCGTCCTCGGGGCCGCCCCCCGCGCCTAGCCCGGGACCCCGCGGGGTCGCTCCCGCACCCCGCCGCAAAGCCCCCCGCGAGTCCGCCGCGCGCGACGCCGACGCCTCCCGCTCCTCAGCGCCCGGGGCTCCCCTACCTGGCGCGGGCAGGTGGGGCCGGGCGGGCCCCGAGGCCCAAGCTCCAGCCCTCCCCTGCCTCCTCAGCCTTCCGAGTCCGGGGTCCTGGGCCCCGGGGCCTCCCCCTGGGCAACCCTGAGTCCCACGCCCCGAGGCCCCCGACCGCCCCGGCGCCGACGGTGCCCTTCGCAGCCGCGTCCACGCCTCGGGGCAAGAGAAACCTCCGTTCCCCCGCAGGGGGAAGCCGCAGCCCGGGGCGCCCCAGCCGCCCCCAGAGGCGGAGCCGACGCCCGGCCCCAGGCCCTCCCTCAACTCTGCTCCGGGAGTGCTCCCCGGTGCCGGGGCCGCCGGCGCGTCCGCGTCCTCTCGGCGCGTTTTCCGGGGGGCTGCGCCGGGCCTCGAGCGAGAAAGGGCCCTCGGCCCCGGGGAACAGGCCGGTCCGCTGGGCTGCCCAACGCCGGCCGATTCTCACGAGCGTTCTGCCCAAACCGATCCCGGTTTGGGCAGAACGCTCGTGAGAATCGGCCGGAAAACGCCCGGCGAAGTCGCTTCGGGCGCAGCGCGTCTGCGGGGCCGACCCCCGCGCCTGGCCCGGGACCCCGCGGGGTCGCTCCCGCACCCCGCCGCAAAGCCCCCCGCGAGTCCGCCGCGCGCGACGCCGACGCCTCCCGCTCCTCAGCGCCCGGGGCTCCCCTACCTGGCGCGGGCCGGTGGGGCCGGGCGGGCCCCGAGGCCCGGGCTCCAGCCCTCCCCTGCCTCCTCAGCCTTCCGAGTCCGGGGTCCTGGGCCCCGCGGCCTCCCCCTGGGCAACCCTGAGTCCCGCGCCCCGAGGCCCCCGACCGACCCGGCGCCGACGGTGCCCTTAGCAGCCGCGTCCACGCCTCGGGGCGAGAGAAACCTCCGTTCCCCCGCAGGGGGAAGCAGCAGCCCGGGGCGCCCCAGCCGCCCCCAAAGGCGGAGCCCGACGCCCGGCCCCAGGCCCTACCTCAACTCTGCTCGGGGAGTGCTCCTCGGCGCCGGGGCCGCAGGCGGGTCCGCGTCCTCTCAGCGCGTTTTCCGGGGTGCCGCGCCAGGCCCCGAGCGAGAAAGGGCCCTCGGCCCCGGGGAACAGGCCGGTCCCCGGGGCTGCCCAACGCCGGCCGATTCTCACGAGCGTTCTGCCCAAACCGATCCCGGTTTGGGCAGAACGCTCGTGAGAATCGGCCGGAAAACGCCCGGCGAACTCGCTTCGGGCGCAGCGCGTCTGCGGGGCCGCCCCCCGCGCCTGGCCCGGGACCCCGCGGGGTCGTGCCCGCACCCCGCCGGTATGACCCCGCGAGTCCGCCGCAAGCGACGCCGACGCCTCCCGCTCCTCAGCGCCCGGGGCTCCCCTCCCTAGCGCGGGCCGGTGGGGCCGGGCGGGCCCCGAGCATAAAAGGGCCCTCGGCCCCGGGGAACAGGCCGGTCCCCGGGGCTGCCCAACGCCGGCCGATTCTCACAAGCGTTCTGCCCAAACCGATCCCGGTTTGGGCAGAACGCTCGTGAGAATCGGCCGGAAAACGCCCGGCGAACTCGCTTCGGGCGCAGCGCGTCTGCGGGGCCGCCCCCCGCGCCTGGACCGTGACCCCGCGTGGTCGCGCCCGCACCCCGCCGCAAAGCCCCCCGCGAGTCCGCCGCGTGCGACGCCGACGCCTCCCGCTCCTCAGCGCCCGGGGCTCCCCTACCTGGCGCGGGCCGGTGGGGCCGGGCGGGCCCCGAGGCCCGGGCTCCAGCCCTCCCCTGCCTCCTCAGCCTTTCGAGTCCGGGGTCCTGGGCCCCGGGGCCTCCCCCTGGGCAACCCTGAGTCCCGCGCCCCGAGGCCCCCGACCGCCCCGGCGCCGACGGTGCCCTTCGCAGCCGCGTCCACGCCTCGGGGCGAGAGAAACCTCCGTTCCCCCGCAGGGGGAAGCCGCCCTCCGGGGCGCCCCAGCCACCCCCAAAGGCGGAGCCCGACGCCCGGCCCCAGGCCCTCCCTCAACTCTACTCCAGGAGTGCTCCCCGGCGCCGGGGCCGCCGGCGGGTCCGCGTCCTCTCGGCGCGTTTTCCGGGGGGCCGCGCCGGGCCCCGAGCATAAAAGGGCCCTCGGCCCCGGGGAACAGGCCGGTCCCCGGGGCTGCCCAACGCCGGCCGATTCTCACGAGCGTTCTGCCCAAACCGATCCCGGTTTGGGCAGAACGCTCGTGAGAATCGGCCGGAAAACGCCCGGCGAACTCGCTTCGGGCGCAGCGCGTCTGCGGGGCCGCCCCCCGCGCCTGGCCCGGGACCCCGCGGGGTCGTGCCCGCACCCCGCCGGTATGACCCCGCGAGTCCGCCGCAAGCGACGCCGACGCCTCCCGCTCCTCAGCGCCCGGGGCTCCCCTCCCTAGCGCGGGCCGGTGGGGCCGGGCGGGCCCCAAGGCCCGGGCTCCAGCCCTCCCCTGCCTCCTCAGCCTTCCGAGTCCGGGGTCCTGGGCCCCGGGGCCTCCCCCTGGGCAACCCTGAGTCCCGCGCCCCGAGGCCCCCGACCGACCCGGCGCCGACGGTGCCCTTAGCAGCCGCGTCCACGCCTCGGGGCGAGAGAAACCTCCGTTCCCCCGCAGGGGGAAGCAGCAGCCCGGGGCGCCCCAGCCGCCCCCAAAGGCGGAGCCCGACGCCCGGCCCCAGGCCCTACCTCAACTCTGCTCGGGGAGTGCTCCTCGGCGCCGGGGCCGCAGGCGGGTCCGCGTCCTCTCGGCGCGTTTTCCGGGGTGCCGCGCCGGGCCCCGAGCGAGAAAGGGCCCTCGGCCCCGGGGAACAGGCAGGTCCCCGGGGCTGCCCAACGCCGGCCGATTCTCACGAGCGTTCTGCCCAAACCGATCCCGGTTTGGGCAGAACGCTCGTGAGAATCGGCCGGAAAACGCCCGGCGAACTCGCGTCGGGCGCAGCGCGTCTGCGTGGCCGCCCCCCGCGCCTGGTCCGTGACCCCGCGGGGTCGCGCCCGCACCCCGCCGGAATGACCCCGCGAGTCTGCCGCAAGCGACGCCGACGCCTCCTGCTCCTCAGCGCCCGGGGCTCCCCTCCCTAGCGCGGGCCGGTGGGGCCGGGCGGGCCCCGAGGCCCGGGCTCCAACCCTCGCCTGCCTCCTCAGCCTTCCAGTCCGGGGTCCTGGGCCCCGGGGCCTCCCCCTGGGCAACCCTGAGTCCCGCGCCCCGAGGCCCCCGACCGCCCTGGCGCCGACGGTGCCTTTCGCAGCCGCGTCCACGCCTCGGGGCGAGAGAAACCTCCGTTCCCCCGCAGGGGGAAGCCGCCCTCCGGGGCGCCCCAGCCACCCCCAAAGGCGGAGCCCGACGCCCGGCCCCAGGCCCTCCCTCAACTCTGCTCCGAGAGTGCTCCCCGGCGCCGGGGCCGCCGGCGGGTCCGCGTCCTCTCGGCGCGTTTTCCGGGGGGCCGCGCCGGGCCCCGAGCGAGAAAGGGCCCTCGGCCCCGGGGAACAGGCCGGTCCCCGGGGCTGCCCAACGCCGGCCTATTCTCACGAGCGTTCTGCCCAAACCGATCCCGGTTTGGGCAGAACGCTCGTGAGAATCGGCCGGAAAACGCCCGGCGAACTAGCTTCGGGCGCAGCGCGTCTGCGGGGCCGCCCCCCGCGCCTGGCCCGGGACCCCGCGGGGTCGCGCCCGCACCCCGCCGGAAAGCCCCCCGCGAGTCCTCCGCGCGCGACGCCGACGCCTCCCGCTCCTCAGCGCCCGGGGCTCCCCTCCCTGGCGCGGGCCGATGGGGCCGGGCGGGCCCCGAGGCCCGGGATCCAACCCTCGCCTGCCTCCTCAGCCTTCCGAGTCCGGGGTCATGGGCCCCGGGGCCTCCCCCTGGGCAACCCTGTGTCCCGCGCCCCGAGGCCCCCGACCGCCCCGGCGCCGACGGTGCCCTTCGCAGCCGCGTCCACGCCTCGGGGCGAGAGAAACCTCCGTTCCCCCGCAGGGGGAAGCAGCAGCCCGGGTCGCCCCAGCCGCCCCCAAAGGCGGAGCCCGACGCCCGGCCCCAGGCCCTCCCTCAACTCTGCTCGGGGAGTTCTCCTCGGCGCCGGGGCCGCCGGCGGGTCCGCGTCCTCTCGGCGCGTTTTCCGGGGTGCCGCGCCGGGCCCCGAGCGAGAAAGGGCCCTCGGCCCCGGGGAACAGGCCGGTCCCCGGGGCTGCCCAACGCCGGCCGATTCTCACGAGCGTTTTGCCCAAACCGATCCCGGTTTGGGCAGAACGCTCGTGAGAATCGGCCGGAAAACGCCCGGCGAACTCGCTTCAGGCGCTGCGCGTCTGCGGGGCCGCCCCCCGCGCCTGGCCCGGGACCCCGCGGGGTCGCTCCCGCACCCCGCCGCAAAGCCCCCCGCGAGTCCGCCGCGCGCGACGCCGACGCCTCCCGCTCCTCAGCGCCCGGGGCTCCACTACCTGGCGCGGGCCGGTGGGGCCGGGCGGGCCCCGAGGCCCGGGCTCCAGCCCTCCCCTGCCTCCTCAGCCTTCCGAGTCCGGGGTCCTGGGCCCCGGGGCCTCCCCCTGGTCAACCCTGAGTCCCGCGCCCCGAGGCCACCGACCGCCCCGGCGCCGACGGTGCCCTTCGCAGCCGCGTCCACGCCTCGGGGCGAGAGAAGCCTCCGTTCCCCCGCAGGGGGAAGCCGCCCTCCGGGGCGCCCCAGCCGCCCCCAAAGGCGGAGCCCGACGCCCGGCCCCAGGCCCTCCCTCAACTCTGCTCCGGGAGTGCTCCCCGGCGCCGGGGCCGCCGGCGTGTCCGCGTCCTCTCGGCGTGTTTTCCGGGGGGCCGCGCCCGGCCCCGAGCATAAAAGGGCCCTCGGCCCCGGGGATCAGGCCGGTCCCCGGGGCTGCCCAACGCCGGCCGATTCTCACGAGCGTTCTGCCCAAACCGATCCCGGTTTGGGCAGAACGCTCGTGAGAATCGGCCGGAAAACGCCCGGCGAACTCGCTTCAGGCGCTGCGCGTCTGCGGGGCCGCCCCCCGCGCCTGGCCCGGGACCCCGCGGGGTCGCTCCCGCACCCCGCCGCAAAGCCCCCCGCGAGTCCGCCGCGCGCGACGCCGACGCCTCCCGCTCCTCAGCGCCCGGGGCTCCACTACCTGGCGCGGGCCGGTGGGGCCGGGCGGGCCCCGAGGCCCGGGCTCCAGCCCTCCCCTGCCTCCTCAGCCTTCCGAGTCCGGGGTCCTGGGCCCCGGGGCCTCCCCCTGGGCAACCCTGAGTCCCGCGCCCCGAGGCCCCCGACCGCCCCGGCGCCGACAGTGCCCTTCGCAGCCGCGTCCACGCCTCGGGGCAAGAGAAACCTCCGTTCCCCCGCAGGGGGAAGCCGCAGCCCGGGGCGCCCCAGCCGCCCCCAGAGGCGGAGCCGACGCCCGGCCCCAGGCCCTCCCTCAACTCTGCTCCGGGAGTGCTCCCCGGCGCCGGGGCCGCCGGCGCGTCCGCGTCCTCTCGGCGCATTTTCCGGGGGGCTGCGCCGGGCCTCGAGCGAGAAAGTGCCCTCGGCCCCGGGGAACAGGCCGGTCCCCTGGGCTGCCCAACGCCGGCCGAATCTCACGAGCGTTCTGCCCAAACCGATCCCAGTTTGGCAGAACGCTCGTGAGAATCGGCCGGAAAACGCCCGGCGAACTCGCTTCAGGCGCAGCGCGTCTGCGGGGCCGCCCCCCGCGCCTGGCCCGGGACCCCGCGGGGTCGCTCCCGCACCCCGCCGCAAAGCCCCCCGCGAGTCCGCCGCGCGCGACGCCGACGCCTCCCGCTCCTCAGCGCCCGGGGCTCCCCTACCTGGCGCGGGCCGGTGGGGCCGGGCGGGCCCCAAGGCCCGGGCTCCAGCCCTCCCCTGCCTCCTCAGCCTTCCGAGTCCGGGGTCCTGGGCCCCGGGGCCTCCCCCTGGGCAACCCTGAGTCCCGCGCCCCGAGGCCCCCGACCGACCCGGCGCCGACGGTGCCCTTAGCAGCCGCGTCCACGCCTCGGGGCGAGAGAAACCTCCGTTCCCCCACAGGGGGAAGCAGCAGCCCGGGGCGCCCCAGCCGCCCCCAAAGGCGGAGCCCGACGCCCGGCCCCAGGCCCTACCTCAACTCTGCTCGGGGAGTGCTCCTCGGCGCCGGGGCCGCAGGCGGGTCCGCGTCCTCTCGGCGCGTTTTCCGGGGTGCCGCGCCGGGCCCCGAGCGAGAAAGGGCCCTCGGCCCCGGGGAACAGGCCGGTCCCCGGGGCTGCCCAACACCGGCCGATTCTCACGAGCGTTCTGCCCAAACCGATCCCGGTTTGGGCAGAACGCTCGTGAGAATCGGCCGGAAAACGCCCGGCGAACTCGCTTCAGGCGCAGCGCGTCCTCGGGGCCGCCCCCCGCGCCTGGCCCGGGACCCCGCGGGGTCGCTCCCGCACCCCGCCGCAAAGCCCCCCGCGAGTCCGCCGCGCGCGACGCCGACGCCTCCCGCTCCTCAGCGCCCGGGGCTCCCCTACCTGGCGCGGGCAGGTGGGGCCGGGCGGGCCCCGAGGCCCGGGCTCCAGCCCTCCCCTGCCTCCTCAGCCTTCCGAGTCCGGGGTCCTGGGCCCCGGGGCCTCCCCCTGGGCAACCCTGAGTCCCACGCCCCGAGGCCCCCGACCGCCCCGGCGCCGACGGTGCCCTTCGCAGCCGCGTCCACGCCTCGGGGCAAGAGAAACCTCCGTTCCCCCGCAGGGGGAAGCCGCAGCCCGGGGCGCCCCAGCCGCCCCCAGAGGCGGAGCCGACGCCCGGCCCCAGGCCCTCCCTCAACTCTGCTCCGGGAGTGCTCCCCGGTGCCGGGGCCGCCGGCGCGTCCGCGTCCTCTCGGCGCGTTTTCCGGGGGGCTGCGCCGGGCCTCGAGCGAGAAAGGGCCCTCGGCCCCGGGGAACAGGCCGGTCCGCTGGGCTGCCCAACGCCGGCCGATTCTCACGAGCGTTCTGCCCAAACCGATCCCGGTTTGGGCAGAACGCTCGTGAGAATCGGCCGGAAAACGCCCGGCGAAGTCGCTTCGGGCGCAGCGCGTCTGCGGGGCCGACCCCCGCGCCTGGCCCGGGACCCCGCGGGGTCGCTCCCGCACCCCGCCGCAAAGCCCCCCGCGAGTCCGCCGCGCGCGACGCCGACGCCTCCCGCTCCTCAGCGCCCGGGGCTCCCCTACCTGGCGCGGGCCGGTGGGGCCGGGCGGGCCCCGAGGCCCGGGCTCCAGCCCTCCCCTGCCTCCTCAGCCTTCCGAGTCCGGGGTCCTGGGCCCCGCGGCCTCCCCCTGGGCAACCCTGAGTCCCGCGCCCCGAGGCCCCCGACCGACCCGGCGCCGACGGTGCCCTTAGCAGCCGCGTCCACGCCTCGGGGCGAGAGAAACCTCCGTTCCCCCGCAGGGGGAAGCAGCAGCCCGGAGCGCCCCAGCCGCCCCCAAAGGCGGAGCCCGACGCCCGGCCCCAGGCCCTACCTCAACTCTGCTCGGGGAGTGCTCTCGGCGCCGGGGCCGCAGGCGGGTCCGCGTCCTCTCAGCGCGTTTTCCGGGGTGCCGCGCCAGGCCCCGAGCGAGAAAGGGCCCTCGGCCCCGGGGAACAGGCCGGTCCCCGGGGCTGCCCAACGCCGGCCGATTCTCACGAGCGTTCTGCCCAAACCGATCCCGGTTTGGGCAGAACGCTCGTGAGAATCGGCCGGAAAACGCCCGGCGAACTCGCTTCGGGCGCAGCGCGTCTGCGGGGCCGCCCCCCGCGCCTGGCCCGGGACCCCGCGGGGTCGTGCCCGCACCCCGCCGGTATGACCCCGCGAGTCCGCCGCAAGCGACGCCGACGCCTCCCGCTCCTCAGCGCCCGGGGCTCCCCTCCCTAGCGCGGGCCGGTGGGGCCGGGCGGGCCCCGAGCATAAAAGGGCCCTCGGCCCCGGGGAACAGGCCGGTCCCCGGGGCTGCACAACGCCGGCCGATTCTCACAAGCGTTCTGCCCAAACCGATCCCGGTTTGGGCAGAACGCTCGTGAGAATCGGCCGGAAAACGCCCGGCGAACTCGCTTCGGGCGCAGCGCGTCTGCGGGGCCGCCCCCCGCGCCTGGACCGTGACCCCGCGTGGTCGCGCCCGCACCCCGCCGCAAAGCCCCCCGCGAGTCCGCCGCGTGCGACGCCGACGCCTCCCGCTCCTCAGCGCCCGGGGCTCCCCTACCTGGCGTGGGCCGGTGGGGCCGGGCGGGCCCCGAGGCCCGGGCTCCAGCCCTCCCCTGCCTCCTCAGCCTTCCGAGTCCGGGGTCCTGGGCCCCGGGGCCTCCCCCTGGGCAACCCTGAGTCCCGCGCCCCGAGGCCCCCGACCGCCCTGGCACCGACGGTGCCTTTCGCAGCCGCGTCCACGCCTCGGGGCGAGAGAAACCTCCGTTCCCCCGCAGGGGGAAGCCGCCCTCCGGGGCGCCCCAGCCACCCCCAAAGGCGGAGCCCGACGCCCGGCCCCTGGCCCTCCCTCAACTCTGCTCCGAGAGTGCTCCCCGGCGCCGGGGCCGCCGGCGGGTCCGCGTCCTCTCGGCGCGTTTTCCGGGGGGCCGCGCCGGGCCCCGAGCGAGAAAGGGCCCTCGGCCCCGGGGAACAGGCCGGTCCCCGGGGCTGCCCAACGCCGGCCGATTCTCACGAGCGTTCTGCCCAAACCGGGATCGGTTTGGGCAGAACGCTCGTGAGAATCGGCCGGAAAACGCCCGGCGAACTCGCTTCGGGCGCAGCGCGTCTGCGGGGCCGCCCCCCGCGCCTGGCCCGGGACCCCGCGGGGTCGCGCCCGCACCCCGCCGGAAAGCCCCCCGCGAGTCCTCCGTGCGCGACGCCGACGCCTCCCGCTCCTCAGCGCCCGGGGCTCCCCTCCCTGGCGCGGGCCGATGGGGCCGGGCGGGCCCCGAGGCCCGGGATCCAACCCTCGCCTGCCTCCTCAGCCTTCCGAGTCCGGGGTCATGGGCCCCGGGGCCTCCCCCTGGGCAACCCTGTGTCCCGCGCCCCGAGGCCCCCGACCGCCCCGGCGCCGACGGTGCCCTTCGCAGCCGCGTCCACGCCTCGGGGCGAGAGAAACCTCCGTTCCCCCGCAGGGGGAAGCAGCAGCCCGGGTCGCCCCAGCCGCCCCCAAAGGCGGAGCCCGACGCCCGACCCCAGGCCCTCCCTCAACTCTGCTCGGGGAGTGCTCCTCGGCGCCGGGGCCGCCGGCGGGTCCGCGTCCTCTCGGCGCGTTTTCCGGGGTGCCGCGCCGGGCCCCGAGCGAGAAAGGGCCCTCGGCCCCGGGGAACAGGCCGGTCCCCGGGGCTGCCCAACGCCGGCCGATTCTCACGAGCGTTCTGCCCAAACCCATCCCAGTTTGGCAGAACGCTCGTGAGAATCGGCCGGAAAACGCCCGGCGAACTCGCTTCAGGCGCAGCGCGTCCTCGGGGCCGCCCCCCGCGCCTGGCCCGGGACCCCGCGGGGTCGCTCCCGCACCCCGCCGCAAAGCCCCCCGCGAGTCCGCCGCGCGCGACGCCGACGCCTCCCGCTCCTCAGCGCCCGGGGCTCCCCTACCTGGCGCGGGCAGGTGGGGCCGGGCGGGCCCCGAGGCCCGGGCTCCAGCCCTCCCCTGCCTCCTCAGCCTTCCGAGTCCGGGGTCCTGGGCCCCGGGGCCTCCCCCTGGGCAACCCTGAGTCCCACGCCCCGAGGCCCCCGACCGCCCCGGCGCCGACGGTGCCCTTCGCAGCCGCGTCCACGCCTCGGGGCAAGAGAAACCTCCGTTCCCCCGCAGGGGGAAGCCGCAGCCCGGGGCGCCCCAGCCGCCCCCAGAGGCGGAGCCGACGCCCGGCCCCAGGCCCTCCCTCAACTCTGCTCCGGGAGTGCTCCCCGGTGCCGGGGCCGCCGGCGCGTCCGCGTCCTCTCGGCGCGTTTTCCGGGGGGCTGCGCCGGGCCTCGAGCGAGAAAGGGCCCTCGGCCCCGGGGAACAGGCCGGTCCGCTGGGCTGCCCAACGCCGGCCGATTCTCACGAGCGTTCTGCCCAAACCGATCCCGGTTTGGGCAGAACGCTCGTGAGAATCGGCCGGAAAACGCCCGGCGAAGTCGCTTCGGGCGCAGCGCGTCTGCGGGGCCGACCCCCGCGCCTGGCCCGGGACCCCGCGGGGTCGCTCCCGCACCCCGCCGCAAAGCCCCCCGCGAGTCCGCCGCGCGCGACGCCGACGCCTCCCGCTCCTCAGCGCCCGGGGCTCCCCTACCTGGCGCGGGCCGGTGGGGCCGGGCGGGCCCCGAGGCCCGGGCTCCAGCCCTCCCCTGCCTCCTCAGCCTTCCGAGTCCGGGGTCCTGGGCCCCGGGGCCTCCCCCTGGGCAACCCTGAGTCCCGCGCCCCGAGGCCCCCGACCGACCCGGCGCCGACGGTGCCCTTAGCAGCCACGTCCACGCCTCGGGGCGAGAGAAACCTCCGTTCCCCCGCAGGGGGAAGCAGCAGCCCGGGGCGCCCCAGCCGCCCCCAAAGGCGGAGCCCGACGCCCGGCCCCAGGCCCTACCTCAACTCTGCTCGGGGAGTGCTCCTCGGCGCCGGGGCCGCAGGCGGGTCCGCGTCCTCTCAGCGCGTTTTCCGGGGTGCCGCGCCAGGCCCCGAGCGAGAAAGGGCCCTCGGCCCCGGGGAACAGGCCGGTCCCCGGGGCTGCCCAACGCCGGCCGATTCTCACGAGCGTTCTGCCCAAACCGATCCCGGTTTGGGCAGAACGCTCGTGAGAATCGGCCGGAAAACGCCCGGCGAACTCGCTTCGGGCGCAGCGCGTCTGCGGGGCCGCCCCCCGCGCCTGGCCCGGGACCCCGCGGGGTCGTGCCCGCACCCCGCCCGTATGACCCCGCGAGTCCGCCGCAAGCGACGCCGACGCCTCCCGCTCCTCAGCGCCCGGGGCTCCCCTCCATAGCGCGGGCCTGTGGGGCCGGGCGGGCCCCGAGCATAAAAGGGCCCTCGGCCCCGGGGAACAGGCCGGTCCCCGGGGCTGCCCAACGCCGGCCGATTCTCACAAGCGTTCTGCCCAAACCGATCCCGGTTTGGGCAGAACGCTCGTGAGAATCGGCCGGAAAACGCCCGGCGAACTCGCTTCGGGCGCAGCGCGTCTGCGGGACCGCCCCCCGCGCCTGGACCGTGACCCCGCGGGGTCGCGCCCGCACCCCGCCGCAAAGCCCCCCGCGAGTCCGCCGCGTGCGATGCCGACGCCTCCCGCTCCTCAGCGCCCGGGGCTCCCCTACCTGGCGTGGGCCGGTGAGGCCGGGCGGGCCCCGAGGCCCGGGCTCCAGCCCTCCCCTGCCTCCTCAGCCTTCCGAGTCCGGGGTCCTGGGCCCCGGGGCCTCCCCCTGGGCAACCCTGAGTCCCGCGCCCCGAGGCCCCCGACCGCCCCGGCGCCGACGGTGCCCTTCGCAGCCGCGTCCACGCCTCGGGGCGAGAGAAACCTCCGTTCCCCCGCAGGGGGAAGCCGCCCTCCGGGGCGCCCCAGCCACCCCCAAAGGCGGAGCCCGACGCCCGGCCCCAGGCCCTCCCTCAACTCTACTCCAGGAGTGCTCCCCGGCGCCGGGGCCGCCGGCGGGTCCGCGTCCTCTCGGCGCGTTTTCCGGGGGGCCGCGCCGGGCCCCGAGCATAAAAGGGCCCTCGGCCCCGGGGAACAGGCCGGTCCCCGGGGCTGCCCAACGCCGGCCGATTCTCACGAGCGTTCTGCCCAAACCGATCCCGGTTTGGGCAGAACGCTCGTGAGAATCGGCCGGAAAACGCCCGGCGAACTCGCTTCGGGCGCAGCGCGTCTGCGGGGCCGCCCCCCGCGCCTGGCACGGGACCCCGCGGGGTCGCGCACGCACCCCGCCGCAAAGCCCCCCGCGAGTCCGCCGCGCGCGACGCCGACGCCTCCCGCTCCTAAGCACCCGGGGCTCCCCTACCTGGCGCGGGCCGGTGGGGCCGGGCGGGCCCCGAGGCCCGGGCTCCAGCCCTCCCCTGCCTCCTCAGCCTTCCGAGTCCGGGGTCCTGGGCCCCGGGGCCTCCCCCTGGGCAACCCTGAGTCCCGCGCCCCGAGGCCCCCGACCGACCCGGCGCCGACGGTGCCCTTAGCAGCCGCGTCCACGCCTCGGGGCGAGAGAAACCTCCGTTCCCCCGCAGGGGGAAGCAGCAGCCCGGGGCGCCCCAGCCGCCCCCAAAGGCGGAGCCCGACGCCCGGCCCCAGGCCCTACCTCAACTCTGCTCGGGGAGTGCTCCTCGGCGCCGGGGCCGCAGGCGGGTCCGCGTCCTCTCGGCGCGTTTTCCGGGGTGCCGCGCCGGGCCCCGAGCGAGAAAGGGCCCTCGGCCCCGGGGAACAGGCCGGTCCCCGGGGCTGCCCAACGCCGGCCGATTCTCACGAGCGTTCTGCCCAAACCGATCCCGGTTTGGGCAGAACGCTCGTGAGAATCGGCCGGAAAACGCCCGGCGAACTCGCTTCGGGCGCAGCGCGTCTGCGGGGCCGCCCCCCGCTCCTGGCCCGGGACCCCGCGGGGTCGCGCCCGCACCTCGCCGGAAAGCCCACCGCGAGTCCGCCGCGCGCGACGCCGACGCCTCCCGCTCCTCAGCGCCCGGGGCTCCCCTCCCTGGCGCGGGCTGCTGGGGCCGGGCGGGCCCTGAGGCCCGGGATCCAACCCTCGCCTGCCTCCTCAGCCTTCCGAGTCCGGGTCCTGGGCCCCGGGGCCTCCCCCTGGGCAACCCTGAGTCCCGCGCCCCGAGGCCCCCTACCGCCCCGGCGCCGACGGTGCCCTTCACAGCCGCGTCCACGCCTCGGGGCGAGAGAAACCTCCGTTCCCCGCAGGGGGAAGCAGCAGCCCGGGTCGCCCCAGCCGCCCCCAAAGGCGGAGCCCGACGCCCGGCCCCAGGCCCTCCCTCAACTCTGCTCGGGGAGTGCTCCTCGGCGCCGGGGCCGCCGGCGGGTCCGCGTCCTCTCGGCTCGTTTTCCGGGGTGCCGCGCCGGGCCCCAAGCGAGAAAGGGCCCTCGGCCCCGGGGAACAGGCCGGTCCCCGGGGCTGCACAACGCCGGCCGATTCTCAATAGCGTTCTGCCCAAACCGATCCTGGTTTGGGCAGAACGCTCGTGAGAATCGGCCGGAAAACGCCCGGCGAACTCGCTTCGGGCGAAGCGCGTCGGCGGGGCCGCCCCCCGAGCCTGGCCCGGGACACCGCGGGGTCGCGCCCGCACCCCGCCACAAAGCCCCCCGCGAGTCCGCCGTGCGCGACGCCGACGCCTCCCGCTCCTCAGCGCCCGGGGCTCCCCTCCCTGGCGCGGGCCGGTGGGGCCGGGCGGGCCCCGAGGCCCGGGCTCCAACACTCGCCTGCTTCCTCAGCCTTCCGAGTCCGGGGTCCTGTTCCACGGGGCCTCCCACTGGGCAACCCTGAGTCCCGCGCCCCGAGGCCCCCGACCGCCCCGGCGCCGACGGTGCCCTTCGCAGCCGCGTCCACGCCTCGGGGCGAGAGAAACCTCCGTTCCCCCGCAGGGGGAAGCCACATCCCGGGGCGCCCCAGCCGCCCCCAGAGGCGGAGACCGACGCCCGGCCCCAGGACCTCCCTCAACTCTGCTCCGGGAGTGCTCCCCGGCGCCGGGGCCGCTGGCGGGTCCGCGTCCTCTCGGCGCGTTTTCCGGGGGGCCGCGCCGGGCCCCGAGCATAAAAGGGCCCTCGGCCCCGGGGAACAGGCCGGTCCCCGGGGCTGCCCAACGCCGGCCGATTCTCACGAGCGTTCTGCCCAAACCGATCCCGGTTTGGGCAGAACGCTCGTGAGAATCGGCCGGAAAACGCCCGGCGAACTCGCTTCGGGCGCAGCGCGTCTGCGGGGCCGCCCCCCGCACCTGGCACGGGACCTCGCGGGGTCGCGCCCGCACCCCGCCGCAAAGCCCCCCGCGAGTCCGCCGCGCGCGACGCCGACGCCTCCCGCTCCTCAGCGCCCGGGGCTCCCCTCACTGGCGGGGGCCGCTGGGGCCGGGCGGGCCCCGAGGCCCGGGCTCCAACCCTCGCCTGCCTCCTCAGCCTTCCGAGTCCGGGGTCCTGGGCCCCGGGGCCTCCCCCTGGGCAACCCTGAGTCCCGCGCCCCGAGGCCCCCGACCGCCCTGGCGCCGACGGTGACCTTCGCAGCCGCGTCCACGCCTCGGGGCGAGAGAAACCTCCGTTCCCCCGCAGGGGGAAGCCGCAGCCCGGGGCGCCCCAGCCGCCCCCAGAGGCGGAGCCCGACGCCCGGCCCCAGGCCCTCCCTCAACTCTGCTCCGGGAGTGCTCCCCGGCGCCGGGGCCGCCGGCGGGTCCGCGTCCTCTCGGCGCGTTTTCCGGGGGGCTGCGCCGGGCCTCGAGCGAGAAAGGGCCCTCGGCCCCGGGGAACAGGCCGGTCCCCTGGGCTGCCCAACGCCGGCCGAATCTCACGAGCGTTCTGCCCAAACCGATCCCAGTTTGGCAGAACGCTCGTGAGAATCGGCCGGAAAACGCCCGGCGAACTCGCTTCAGGCGCAGCGCGTCTGCGGGGCCGCCCCCCGCCCCTGGCCCGGGACCCCGCGGGATTGCTCCCGCACCCCGCCGCAAAGCCCCCCGCGAGTCCGCCGCGCGCGACGCCGACGCCTCCCGCTCCTCAGCGCCCGGGGCTCCCCTCCCTGGCGCGGGCCGGTGGGGCCGGGCGGGCCCCGAGGCCCGGGCTCCAGCCCTCCCCTGCCTCCTCAGCCTTCCGAGTCCGGGGTCCTGGGCCCCGGGGCCTCCCCCTGGGCAACCCTGAGTCCCGCACCCCGAGGCCCCCGACCGCCCCGGCGCCGTTGGTGCGCTTCGCAGCCGCGTCCACGCCTCGGGGCGAGAGAAACCTCCGTTCCCCCGCAGGGGGAAGCAGCAGCCCGGGGCGCCCCAGCCGCCCCCAAAGGCGGAGCCCGACGCCCGGCCCCAGGCCCTCCCTCAACTCTGCTCGGGGAGTGCTCCTCGGCGCCGGGGCCGCAGGCGGGTCCGCGTCCTCTCGGCGCGTTTTCCGGGGTGCCGCGCCGGGCCCCGAGAGAGAAAGGGCCCTCGGCCCCGGGGAACAGGCCGGTCCCCGGAGCTGCCCATCGCCGGCCGATTCTCACGAGCGTTCTGCCCAAACCGATCCCGGTTTGGGCAGAACGCTCGTGAGAATCGGCCGGAAAACGCCCGGCGAACTCGCTTCGGGCGCAGCGCGTCTGCGGGGCCGCCCCCCGTGCCTGGCCCGGGACCCCGCGGGGTCGCGCCCGCACCCCGCCGCAAAGCCCCCCGCGAGTCCGCCGCGCGCGACGCCGACGCCTCCCGCTCCTCAGCGCCCGGGGATCCCCTCACTGGCGCGGGCCGCTGGGGCCGGGCGGGCCTCGAGGCCCGGGCTCCAACCCTCGCCTGCCTCCTCAGCCTTCCGAGGCCGGGGTCCTGGGCCCCGGGGCCTCCCCCTGGGCAACCCTGAGTCCCGTGCCCCGAGGCCCCCGACTGCCCAGGCGCCGACGGTGCCCTTCGCAGCCGCGTCCACGCCTCGGGGCGAGAGAAACCTCCGTTCCCCCGCAGGGGGAAGCCGCATCCCGGGGCGCAACAGCCGCCCCCAGAGGCGGAGCCCGACGCCCGGCCCCAGGCCCTCCCTCAATTCTGCTCCAGGAGTGCTCCCCGGCGCCGGGGCCGTCGGCGGGTCCGCGTCCTCTCGGCGCGTTTTCCGGGGGGCCGCGCCGGGCCCCGAGCGAGAAAGGGCCCTCGGCCCCGGGGAACAGGCCGGTCCCCGGGGCTGCCCAACGCCGGCCGATTCTCACGAGCGTTCTGCCCAAACCGACCCCGGTTTGGGCAGAACGCTCGTGAGAATCGGCCGGAAAACGCCCGGCGAACTCGCTTCGGGCGCAGCGCGTCTGCGGGGCCGCCCCCCGCACCTGGCACGGGACCTCGCGGGGTCGCGCCCGCACCCCGCCGCAAAGCCCCCCGCGAGTCCGCCGCGCGCGACGCCGACGCCTCCCGCTCCTCAGCGCCCGGGGCTCCCCTCACTGGCGGGGGCCGCTGGGGCCGGGCGGGCCCCGAGGCCCGGGCTCCAACCCTCGCCTGCCTCCTCAGCCTTCCGAGTCCGGGGTCCTGGGCCCCGGGGCCTCCCCCTGGGCAACCCTGAGTCCCGCGCCCCGAGGCCCCCGACCGCCCTGGCGCCGACGGTGACCTTCGCAGCCGCGTCCACGCCTCGGGGCGAGAGAAACCTCCGTTCCCCCGCAGGGGGAAGCCGCAGCCCGGGGCGCCCCAGCCGCCCCCAGAGGCGGAGCCCGACGCCCGGCCCCAGGCCCTCCCTCAACTCTGCTCCGGGAGTGCTCCCCGGCGCCGGGGCCGCCGGCGGGTCCGCGTCCTCTCGGCGCGTTTTCCGGGGGGCTGCGCCGGGCCTCGAGCGAGAAAGGGCCCTCGGCCCCGGGGAACAGGCCGGTCCCCTGGGCTGCCCAACGCCGGCCGAATCTCACGAGCGTTCTGCCCAAACCGATCCCAGTTTGGCAGAACGCTCGTGAGAATCGGCCGGAAAACGCCCGGCGAACTCGCTTCAGGCGCAGCGCGTCTGCGGGGCCGCCCCCCGCGCCTGGCCCGGGACCCCGCGGGGTTGCTCCCGCACCCCGCCGCAAAGCCCCCCGCGAGTCCGCCGCGCGCGACGCCGACGCCTCCCGCTCCTCAGCGCCCGGGGCTCCCCTCCCTGGCGCGGGCCGGTGGGGCCGGGCGGGCCCCGAGGCCCGGGCTCCAGCCCTCCCCTGCCTCCTCAGCCTTCCGAGTCCGGGGTCCTGGGCCCCGGGGCCTCCCCCTGGGCAACCCTGAGTCCCGCACCCCGAGGCCCCCGACCGCCCCGGCGCCGTTGGTGCGCTTCGCAGCCGCGTCCACGCCTCGGGGCGAGAGAAACCTCCGTTCCCCCGCAGGGGGAAGCAGCAGCCCGGGGCGCCCCAGCCGCCCCCAAAGGCGGAGCCCGACGCCCGGCCCCAGGCCCTCCCTCAACTCTGCTCGGGGAGTGCTCTTCGGCGCCGGGGCCGCAGGCGGGTACGAGTCCTCTCGGCGCGTTTTCCGGGGTGCCGCGCCGGGCCCCGAGAGAGAAAGGGCCCTCGGCCCCGGGGAACAGGCCGGTCCCCGGAGCTGCCCATCGCCGGCCGATTCTCACGAGCGTTCTGCCCAAACCGATCCCGGTTTGGGCAGAACGCTCGTGAGAATCGGCCGGAAAACGCCCGGCGAACTCGCTTCGGGCGCAGCGCGTCTGCGGGGCCGCCCCCCGTGCCTGGCCCGGGACCCCGCGGGGTCGCGCACGCACCCAGCCGGAATGACCCCGCGAGTCCGCCGCGCGCGACGCCGACGCCTCCCGCTCCTCAGCGCCCGGGGCTCCCCTACCTGGCGTGGGCCGGTGGGGCCGGGCGGGCCCCGAGGCCCGGGCTCCAGCCCTCCCCTGCCTCCTCAGCTTTCCGAGTCCGGGGTCCTGGGCCCCGGGGCCTCCCCCTGGGCAACCCTGAGTCCCGCGGCCCGAGGCCCCCGACCGCCCCTGCGCCGACGGTGCCCTTCGCAGCCGCGTCCAGGCCTCGGGGCGAGAGGAACCTCCGTTCCCCCGCAGGGGGAAGCCGCCCTCCGGGGCGCCCCAGCCACCCCCAAATGCGGAGCCCGACGCCCGGCCCCAGGCCCTCCCTCAACTCTGCTCTGGGAGTGCCCCCCGGCGCCGGGGCCGCCGGCGGGTCCGCGTCCTCTCGGCGCGTTTTCCGGGTGGCCGCGCCGGGCCCCGAGCATAAAAGGGCCCTCGGCCCCGGGGAACAGGCCGGTCCCCGGGGCTGCCCAACGCCGGCCGATTCTCACGAGCGTTCTGCCCAAACCGATCCCGGTTTGGGCAGAACGCTCGTGAGAATCGGCCTAAAAACGCCCAGCGAAGTCGCTTCGGGCGCAGCGCGTATGCGGGGCCGCCCCCCGCGCCTGGACCGGGACCCCGCGGGGTCGCGCCCGTTCCCCGCCGCAAAGCCCCCCGCGAGTCCGCCGCGTGCGACGCCGACGCCTCCCGCTCCTCAGCGCCCGGGGCTCCCCTACCTGGCGTGGGCCGGTGGGGCCGGGCGGGCCCCGAGGCCCGGGCTCCAGCCCTCCCCTGCCTCCTCAGCCTTCCGAGTCCGGGGTCCTGGGCCCCGGGGCCTCCCCCTGGGCAACCCTGAGTCCCGCGGCCCGAGGCCCCCGACCGCCCCGGCGCCGACGGTGCCCTTCGCAGCCGCGTCCAGGCCTCGGGGCGAGAGAAACCTCCGTTCCCCCGGAGGGGGAAGCCGCCCTCCGGGGCGCCCCAGCCACCCCCAAATGCGGAGCCCGACGCCCGGCCCCAGGCCCTCCCTCAACTCTGCTCTGGGAGTGCTCCCCGGCGCCGGGGCCGCCGGCGGGTCCGCGTCCTCTCGGCGCGTTTTCCGGGTGGCCGCGCCGGGCCCCGAGCATAAAAGGGCCCTCGGCCCCGGGGAACAGGCCGGTCCCCGGGGCTGCCCAACGCCGGCCGATTCTCACGAGCGTTCTGCCCAAACCGATCCCGGTTTGGGCAGAACGCTCGTGAGAATCGGCCGGAAAACGCCCGGCGAACTCGCTTCGGGCGCAGCGAGTCTGCGGGGCCGCCCCCCGCACCTGGCACGGGACCACGCGGGGTCGCGCCCGCACCCCGCCGCAAAGCCCCCCGCGAGTCAGCCGCGCGCGACGCCGACGCCTCCCGCTCCTCAGCGCCCGGGGCTCCCCTCACTGGCGCGGGCCGCTGGGGCCGGGCGGGCCCCGAGGCCCGGGCTCCAACCCTCGCCTGCCTCCTCAGCCTTCCGAGTCCGGGGTCCTGGGCCCCGGGGCCTCCCCCTGGGCAACCCTGAGTCCCGCGCCCCGAGGCCCCCGACCGCCCTGGCGCCGACGGTGACCTTCGCAGCCGCGTCCACGCCTCGGGGCGAGAGAAACCTCCGTTCCCCCGCAGGGGGAAGCCGCAGCCCGGGGCGCCCCAGCCGCCCCCAGAGGCGGAGCCCGACGCCCGGCCCCAGGCCCTCCCTCAACTCTGCTCCGGGAGTGCTCCCCGGCGCCGGGGCGGCCGGCGGGTCCGCGTCCTCTCGGCGCATTTTCCGGGGGGCTGCGCCGGGCCTCGAGCGAGAAAGGGCCCTCGGCCACGGGGAACAGGCCGGTCCCCTGGGCTGCCCAACGCCGGCCGAATCTCACGAGCGTTCTGCCCAAACCGATCCCAGTTTGGCAGAACGCTCGTGAGAATCGGCCGGAAAACGCCCGGCGAACTCGCTTCGGGCGCAGCGCGTCTGCAGGGCCGCCCCCCGCGCCTGGCCCGGGACCCCGCGGGGTCGCTCCCGCACCCCGCCGCAAAGCCCCCCGCGAGTCCGCCGCGCGCGACGCCGACGCCTCCCGCTCCTCAGCGCCCGGGCTCCCCTCCCTGGCGCGGGCCGATGGGGCCGGGCAGGCCCCGAGGCCCGGGCTCCAACCCTCGCCTGCCTCCTCAGCCTTCCGAGTCCAGGGTCATGGGCCCCGGGGCCTCCCCCTGGGCAACCCTGTGTCCCGCGCCCCGAGGCCCCCGACCGCCCCGGCGCCGACGGTGCCCTTCGCAGCCGCGTCCACGCCTCGGGGCGAGAGAAACCTCCGTTCCCCCGCAGGGGGAAGCAGCAGCCCGGGTCGCCCCAGCCGCCCCCAAAGGCGGAGCCCGACGCCCGGCCCCAGGCCCTCCCTCAACTCTGCTCGGGGAGTGCTCCTCGGCGCCGGGGCCGCCGGCGGGTCCGCGTCCTCTCGGCGCGTTTTCCGGGGGGCCGCGCCGGGCCCCGAGCGAGAAAGGGCCCTCGGCCCCGGGGAACAGGCCGGTCCCCGGGGCTGCCCAACGCCGGCCGATTCTCACGAGCGTTCTGCCCAAACCGATCCCGGTTTGGGCAGAACGCTCGTGAGAATCGGCCGGAAAACGCCCGGCGAACTCGCTTCGGGCGCAGCGCGTCTGCGGGGCCGCCCCCCGCGCATGGCCCGGGACCCCGCGGGGTCGCAACCGCACCCAGCCGGAATGACCCCGCGAGTCCGCCGCGAGCGACGCCGACGCCTCCCGCTCCTCAGCGCCCGGGGCTACCCTCCCTAGCGCGGGCCGGTGGGGCCGGTCTGGCCCCGAGGCCCGGGCTCCAACCCTCGCCTGCCTCCTCAGCCTTCCGAGTCCGGGGTCCTGGGCCCCGGGGCCTCCCCCTGGGCAACACTGAGTCCCGAGCCCCGAGGCCCCCGACCGCCCTGGCGCCGACGGTGCCCTTCGCAGCCGCGTCCACGCCTCGGGGCAAGAGAAACCTCCGTTCCCCCGCAGGGGGAAGCCGCCCTCCGGGGCGCCCCAGCCACCCCCAAAGGCGTAGCCCGACGCCCGGCCCCAGGCCCTCCCTCAACTCTGCTCCGGGAGTGCTCCCCGGCGCCGGGGCCGCCGGCGGGTCCGCGTCCTCTCGGCGCGTTTTCCGGGGGGCCGCGCCGGGCCCCGAGCATAAAAGGGCCCTCGGCCCCGGGGAACAGGCCGGTCCCCGGGGCTGCCCAACGCCGGCCGATTCTCACGAGCGTTCTGCCCAAACCGAACCCGGTTTGGGCAGAACGCTCGTGAGAATCGGCCGGAAAACGCCCAGCGAAGTCGCTTCGGGCGCAGCGCGTATGCGGGGCCGCCCCCCGCGCCTGGCACGGGACCACGCGGGGTCGCGCCCGCACCCCGCCGCAAAGCCCCCCGCGAGTCCGCCGCGCGCGACGCCGACGCCTCCCGCTCCTCAGCGCCCGGGGCTCCCCTCACTGGCGCGGGCCGCTGGGGCCGGGCGGGCCCCGAGGCCCGGGCTCCAACCCTCGCCTGCCTCCTCAGCCTTCCGAGTCCGGGGTCCTGGGCCCCGGGGCCTCCCCCTGGGCAACCCTGAGTCCCGCGCCCCGAGGCCCCCGACCGCCCTGGCGCCGACGGTGACCTTCGCAGCCGCGTCCACGCCTCGGGGCGAGAGAAACCTCCGTTCCCCCGCAGGGGGAAGCCGCAGCCCGGGGCCCCCCAGCCGCCCCCAGAGGCGGAGCCCGACGCCCGGCCCCAGGCCCTCCCTCAACTCTGCTCCGGGAGTGCTCCCCGGCGCCGGGGCCGCCGGCGGGTCCGCGTCCTCTCGGCGCGTTTTCCGGGGGGCTGCGCCGGGCCTCGAGCGAGAAAGGGCCCTCGGCCCCGGGGAACAGGCCGGTCCCCTGGGCTGCCCAACGCCGGCCGAATCTCACGAGCGTTCTGCCCAAACCGATCCCAGTTTGGCAGAACGCTCGTGAGAATCGGCCGGAAAACGCCCGGCGAACTCGCTTCAGGCGCAGCGCGTCTGCGGGGCCGCCCCCCGCGCCTGGCCCGGGACCCCGCGGGGTCGCTCCCGCACCCCGCCGCAAAGCCCCCCGCGAGTCCGCCGCGCGCGACGCCGACGCCTCCCGCTCCTCAGCGCCCGGGGCTCCCCTCCCTGGCGCGGGCCGGTGGGGCCGGGCGGGCCCCGAGGCCCGGGCTCCAGCCCTCCCCTGCCTCCTCAGCCTTCCGAGTCCGGGGTCCTGGGCCCCGGGGCCTCCCCCTGGGCAACCCTGAGTCCCGCGCCCCGAGGCCCCCGACCGCCCCGGCGCCGTTGGTGCGCTTCGCAGCCGCGTCCACGCCTCGGGGCGAGAGAAACCTCCGTTCCCCCGCAGGGGGAAGCAGCAGCCCGGGGCGCCCCAGCCGCCCCCAAAGGCGGAGCCCGACGCCCGGCCCCGGGCCCTCCCTCAACTCTGCTCGGGGAGTGCTCCTCGGCGCCGGGGCCGCAGGCGGGTCCGCGTCCTCTCGGCGCGTTTTCCGGGGTGCCGCGCCGGGCCCCGAGAGAGAAAGGGCCCTCGGCCCCGGGGAACAGGCCGGTCCCCGGGGCTGCCCAACGCCGGCCGATTCTCACGAGCGTTCTGCCCAAACCGATCCCGGTTTGGGCAGAACGCTCGTGAGAATCGGCCGGAAAACGCCCGGCGAACTCGCTTCGGGCGCAGCCCGTCCGCGGGGCCGCCCCCCGCGCCTGGCCCGGGACCCCGCGGGGTCGCGCCCGCGCCCCGCCGGAAAGCCCCCCGCGAGTCCGCCGCGCGCGACGCCGACGCCTCCCGCTCCTCAGCGCCCGGGGCTCCCCTCCCTGGCGCGGGCCGGTGGGGCCGGGCGGGCCCCGAGGCCCGGGCTCCAACCCTCGCCTGCCTCCTCAGCCTTCCGCGTCCGGGGTCCTGTGCCCCGGGGCCTCCCCCTGGGCAACCCTGAGTCCCGCGCCCCGAGGCCCCCGACCGCCCCGGCGCCGACGGTGCCCTTCGCAGCCGCGTCCACGCCTCGGGGCGAGAGAAACCTCCGTTCCCCCGCAGGGGGAAGCCGCAGTCCGGGGCGCCCCGGCCGCCCCCAAAGTCGGAGCACGACGCCCGGCCCCAGGCCCTCCCTCAACTCTGCTCCGGGAGTGCTCCCCGGCGCCGGGGCCGCCGGCGGGTCCGCGTCCTCTCGGCGCGTTTTCCGGGGGGCCGCGCCGGGCCCCGAGCGAGAAAGGGCCCTCGGCCCCGGGGACCAGGCCGGTCCCCGGGGCTGCCCAACGCCGGCCGATTCTCACGAGCGTTCTGCCCAAACCGATCCCGGTTTGGGCAGAACGCTCGTGAGAATCGGCCGGAAAACGCCCGGCGAACTCGCTTCGGGCGCAGCCCGTCTGCGGGGCCGCCCCCCGCGCCTGGCCCGGGACCCCGCGGGGTCGCGCCCGCGCCCCGCCGGAAAGCCCCCCGGGAGTCCGCCGCGCGCGACGCCGACGCCTCCCGCTCCTCAGCGCCCGGGGCTCCCCTCACTGGCGCGGGCCGCTGGGGCCGGGCGGGCCCCGAGGCCCGGGCTCCAACCCTCGCCTGCCTCCTCAGCCTTCCGAGTCGGGGTCCTGGGCCCCGGGGCCTCCCCCTGGGCAACCCTGAGTCCCGCGCCCCGAGGCCCCCGACCGCCCTGGCGCCGACGGTGCCCTTCGCAGCCGCGTCCATGCCTCGGGGCGAGAGAAACCTCCGTTCCCCCGCAGGGGGAAGCCGCAGCCCGGGGCGCCCCAGCCGCCCCCAGAGGCGGAGCCCGACGCCCGGCCCCAGGCCCTCCCTCAACTCTGCTCCGGGAGTGCTCCCCGGCGCCGGGGCCGCCGGCGGGTCCGCGTCCTCTCGGCGCGGTTTACGGGGGGCTGCGCCGGGCCTCGAGCGAGAAAGGGCCCTCGGCCCCGGGGAACAGGCCGGTCCCCTGGGCTGCCCAACGCCGGCCGAATCTCACGAGCGTTCTGCCCAAACCGATCCCAGTTTGGCAGAACGCTCGTGAGAATCGGCCGGAAAACGCCCGGCGAACTCGCTTCAGGCGCAGCGCGTCTGCGGGGCCGCACCCCGCGCCTGACCCGGGACCCCGCGGGGTCGCTCCCGCACCCCGCCGCAAAGCCCCCCGCGAGTCCGCCGCGCGCGACGCCGACGCCTCCCGCTCCTCAGCGCCCGGGGCTCCCCTACCTGGCGCGGGCCGGTGGGGCCGGGCGGGTCCCAAGGCCCGGGCTCCAGCCCTCCCCTGCCTCCTCAGCCTTCCGAGTCCGGGGTCCTGGGCCCCGGGGCCTCCCCCTGGGCAACCCTGAGTCCCGCGCCCCGAGGCCCCCGACCGACCCGGCGCCGACGGTGCCCTTAGCAGCCGCGTCCACGCCTCGGGGCGAGAGAAACCTCCGTTCCCCCGCAGGGGGAAGCAGCAGCCCGGGGCGCCCCAGCCGCCCCCAAAGGCGGAGCCCGACGCCCGGCCCCAGGCCCTACCTCAACTATGCTCGGGGAGTGCTCCTCGGCGCCGGGGCCGCAGGCGGGTCCGCGTCCTCTCGGCGCGTTTTCCGCGGTGCCGCGCCGGGCCCCGAGCGAGAAAGGGCCCTCGGCCCCGGGGAACAGGCAGGTCCCCGGGGCTGCCCAACGCCGGCCGATTCTCACGAGCGTTCTGCCCAAACCGATCCCGGTTTGGGCAGAACGCTCGTGAGAATCGGCCGGAAAACGCCCGGCGAACTCGCTTCGGGCGCAGCGCGTCTGCGTGGCCGCCCCCCGCGCCTGGTCCGGGACCCCGCGGGGTCGCGCCCGCACCCCGCCGGAATGACCCCGCGAGTCTGCCGCAAGCGACGCCGAAGCCTCCCGCTCCTCAGCGCCCGGGGCTCCCCTCCCTAGCGCGGGCCGGTGGGGCCGGGCGGGCCCCGAGGCCCGGGCTCCAACCCTCGCCTGCCTCCTCAGCCTTCCGAGTCCGGGGTCCTGGGCCCCGGGGCCTCCCCCTGGGCAACCCTGAGTACCGCGCCCCGAGGCCCCCGACCGCCCTGGCGCCGACGGTGCCTTTCGCAGCCGCGTCCACGCCTCGGGGCGAGAGAAACCTCCGTTACCCCGCAGGGGGAAGCCGCCCTCCGGGGCGACCCAGCCACCCCCAAAGGCGGAGCCCGACGCCCGGCCCCAGGCCCTCCCTCAACTCTGCTCCGAGAGTGCTCCCCGGCGCCGGGGCCGCCGGCGGGTCCGCGTCCTCTCGGCGCGTTTTCCGGGGGGCCGCGCCGGGCCCCGAGCGAGAAAGGGCCCTCGGCCCCGGGGAACAGGCCGGTCCCCGGGGCTGCCCAACGCCGGCCTATTCTCACGAGCGTTCTGCCCAAACCGATCCCGGTTTGGGCAGAACGCTCGTGAGAATCGGCCGGAAAACGCCCGGCGAACTAGCTTCGGGCGCAGCGCGTCTGCGGGGCCGCCCCCCGCGCCTGGCCCGGGACCCCGCGGGGTCGCGCCCGCACCCCGCCGGAAAGCCCCCCGCGAGTCCTCCGCGCGCGACGCCGACGCCTCCCGCTCCTCAGCGCCCGGGGCTCCCCTCCCTGGCGCGGGCCGATGGGGCCGGGCGGGCCCCGAGGCCCGGGATCCAACCCTCGCCTGCCTCCTCAGCCTTCCGAGTCCGGGGTCATGGGCCCCGGGGCCTCCCCCTGGGCAACCCTGTGTCCCGCGCCCCGAGGCCCCCGACCGCCCCGGCGCCGACGGTGCCCTTCGCAGCCGCGTCCACGCCTCGGGGCGAGAGAAACCTCCGTTCCCCCGCAGGGGGAAGCAGCAGCCCGGGTCGCCCCAGCCGCCCCCAAAGGCGGAGCCCGACGCCCGGCCCCAGGCCCTCCCTCAACTCTGCTCGGGGAGTGCTCCTCGGCGCCGGGGCCGCCGGCGGGTCCGCGTCCTCTCGGCGCGTTTTCCGGGGTGCCGCGCCGGGCCCCGAGCGAGAAAGGGCCCTCGGCCCCGGGGAACAGGCCGGTCCCCGGGGCTGCCCAACGCCGGCCGATTCTCACGAGCGTTCTGCCCAAACCGATCCCGGTTTGGGCAGAACGCTCGTGAGAATCGGCCGGAAAATGCCCGGCGAACTCGCTTCGGGCGCAGCGCGTCTGCGGGGCCGCCCCCCGCGCCTGGCCCGGGACCCCGCGGGGTCGCGCCCGCACCCCGCCGGAAAGCCCCCCGCGAGTCCTCCGCGCGCGACGCCGACGCCTCCCGCTCCTCAGCGCCCGGGGCTCCCCTCCCTGGCGCGGGCCGATGGGGCCGGGCAGGCCCCGAGGCCCGGGCTCCAACCCTCGCCTGCCTCCTCAGCCTTCCGAGTCCGGGGTCATGGGCCCCGGGGCCTCCCCCTGGGCAACCCTGTGTCCCGCGCCCCGAGGCCCCCGACCGCGCGGCGCCGACGGTGCCCTTCGCAGCCGCGTCCACGCCTCGGGGCGAGAGAAACCTCCGTTCCCCCGCAGGGGGAAGCAGCAGCCCGGGTCGCCCCAGCCGCCCCCAAAGGCGGAGCCCGACGCCCGGCCCCAGGCCCTCCCTCAACTCTGCTCGGGGAGTGCTCCTCGGCGCCGGGGCCGCCGGCGGGTCCGCGTCCTCTCGGCGCGTTTTCCGGGGGGCCGCGCCGGGCCCCGAGCGAGAAAGGGCCCTCGGCCCCGGGGAACAGGCCGGTCCCCGGGGCTGCCCAACGCCGGCCGATTCTCCCGAGCGTTCTGCCCAAACCGATCCCGGTTTGGGCAGAACGCTCGTGAGAATCGGCCGGAAAACGCCCGGCGAACTCGCTTCGGGCGCAGCGCGTCAGCGGGGCCGCCCCCCGCGCATGGCCCGGGACCCCGCGGGGTCGCAACCGCACCCCGCCGGAAAGCCCCCCGCGAGTCTGCAGCGCGCGACGCCGAAGCCTCCCGCTCCTCAGCGCCCGGGGCTCCCCTCCCTGGCGCGGGCCGATGGGGCCGGGCGGGCCCCGAGGCCCGGGCTCCAACCCTCGCCTGCCTCCTCAGCCTTCCGAGTCCGGGGTCCTGGGCCCCGGGGCCTCCCCCTGGGCAACACTGAGTCCCGAGCCCCGAGGCCCCCGACCGCCCTGGCGCCGACGGTGCCCTTCGCAGCCGCGTCCACGCCTCGGGGCAAGAGAAACCTCCGTTCCCCCGCAGGGGGAAGCCGCCCTCCGGGGCGCCCCAGCCACCCCCAAAGGCGGAGCCCGACGCCCGGCCCCAGGCCCTCCCTCAACTCTGCTCCGGGAGTGCTCCCCGGCGCCGGGGCCGCCGGCGGGTCCCCGTCCTCTCGGCGCGTTTTCCGGGGGGCCGCGCCGGGCCCCGAGCATAAAAGGGCCCTCGGCCCCGGGGAACAGGCCGGTCCCCGGGGCTGCCCAACGCCGGCCGATTCTCACGAGCGTTCTGCCCAAACCGATCCCGGTTTGGGCAGAACGCTCGTGAGAATCGGCCGGAAAACGCCCGGCGAAGTCGCTTCGGGCGCAGCGCGTCTGCGGGTCAGCCCCCCGCGCCTGGACCGGGACCCCGCGGGGTCGCGCCCGCACCCCGCCGCAATGCCCCCCGCGAGTCCGCCGCGCGCGACGCCGACGCCTCCCGCTCCTCAGCGCCCGGGGCTCCCCTCCCTGGTGCGGGCCGGTGGGGCCGGGCGGGCCTCGAGGCCCGGGATCCAATCCTCGCCTGCCTCCTCAGCCTTCCGAGTCCGGGGTCCTGGGCCCCGGGCCTCCCCCTGGGCAAACCTGAGTCCCGCGCCCCGAGGCCCCCGACCGCCCCGGCGCCGACGGTGCCCTTCGCAGCCGCGTCCACGCCTCGGGGCGAGAGAAACCTCCGTTCCCCCGCAGGGGGAAGCAGCAGCCCGGGTCGCCCCAGCCGCCCCCAAAGGCGGAGCCCGACGCCCGGCCCCAGGCCCTCCCTGAACTCTGCTCGGGGAGTGCTCCTCGGCGCCGGGGCCGCCGGCGGGTCCGCGTCCTCTCGGCGCGTTTTCCGGGGTGCCGCGCCGGACCCCGAGCGAGAAAGGGCCCTAGGCCCCGGGGAACAGGCCGGTCCCCGGGGCTGCCCAACGCCGGCCGATTCTCACGAGCGTTCTGCCCAAACCGATCCCGGTTTGGGCAGAACGCTCGTGAGAATCGGCCGGAAAACGCCCGGCGAACTCGCTTCGGGCGCAGCGCGTCTGCGGGGCCGCCCCCCGTGCCTGGCCCGGGACCCCGCGGGGTCGCGCCCGCACCCCGCCGCAAAGCCCCCCGCGAGTCCGCCGCGCGCGACGCCGACGCCTCCCGCTCCTCAGCGCCCGGGGATCCCCTCACTGGCGCGGGCCGCTGGGGCCGGGCGGGCCTCGAGGCCCGGGCTCCAACCCTCGCCTGCCTCCTCAGCCTTCCGAGGCCGGTGTCCTGGGCCCCGGGGCCTCCCCCTGGGCAACCCTGAGTCCCGCGCCCCGAGGCCCCCGACTGCCCAGGCGCCGACGGTGCCCTTCGCAGCCGCGTCCACGCCTCGGGGCGAGAGAAACCTCCGTTCCCCCGCAGGGGGAAGCCGCATCCCGGGGCGCAACAGCCGCCCCCAGAGGCGGAGCCCGACGCCCGGCCCCAGGCCCTCCCTCAACTCTGCTCCGGGAGTGCTCCCCGGCGCCGGGGCCGCCGGCGGGTCCGCGTCCTCTCGGCGCGTTTTACGGGGGGCTGCGCCGGGCCTCGAGCGAGAAAGGGCCCTCGGCCCCGGGGAACAGGCCGGTCCCCTGGGCTGCCCAACGCCGGCCGAATCTCACGAGCGTTCTGCCCAAACCGATCCCAGTTTGGCAGAACGCTCGTGAGAATCGGCCGGAAAACGCCCGGCGAACTCGCTTCAGGCGCAGCGCGTCTGCGGGGCCGCCCCCCGCGCCTGGCCCGGGACCCCGCGGGGTCGCTCCCGCACCCCGCCGCAAAGCCCCCCGCGAGTCCGCCGCGCGCGACGCCGACGCCTCCCGCTCCTCAGCGCCCGGGGCTCCCCTACCTGGCGCGGGCCGGTGGGGCCGGGCGGGCCCCAAGGCCCGGGCTCCAGCCCTCCCCTGCCTCCTCAGCCTTCCGAGTCCGGGGTCCTGGGCCCCGGGGCCTCCCCCTGGGCAACCCTGAGTCCCGCGCCCCGAGGCCCCCGACCGACCCGGCGCCGACGGTGCCCTTAGCAGCCGCGTCCACGCCTCGGGGCGAGAGAAACCTCCGTTCCCCCGCAGGGGGAAGCAGCAGCCCGGGGCGCCCCAGCCGCCCCCAAAGGCGGAGCCCGACGACGGGCCCCAGGCCCTACCTCAACTCTGCTCGGGGAGTGCTCCTCGGCGCCGGGGCCGCAGGCGGGTCCGCGTCCTCTCGGCGCGTTTTCCGGGGTGCCGCGCCGGGCCCCGAGCGAGAAAGGGCCCTCGGCCCCGGGGAACAGGCAGGTCCCCGGGGCTGCCCAACGCCGGCCGATTCTCACGAGCGTTCTGCCCAAACCGATCCCGGTTTGGGCAGAACGCTCGTGAGAATCGGACGGAAAACGCCCGGCGAACTCGCTTCGGGCGCAGCGCGTCTGCGTGGCCGCCCCCCGCGCCTGGTCCGGGACCCCGCGGGGTCGCGCCCGCACCCCGCCGGAATGACCCCGCGAGTCTGCCGCAAGCGACGCCGACGCCTCCCGCTCCTCAGCGCCCGGGGCTCCCCTCCCTAGCGCGGGCCGGTGGGGCCGGGCGGGCCCCGAGGCCCGGGCTCCAACCCTCGCCTGCCTCCTCAGCCTTCCGAGTCCGGGGTCCTGGGCCCCGGGGCCTCCCCCTGGGCAACCCTGAGTCCCGCGCCCCGAGGCCCCCGACCGCCCTGGCGCCGACGGTGCCTTTCGCAGCCGCGTCCACGCCTCGGGGCGAGAGAAACCTCCGTTACCCCGCAGGGGGAAGCCGCCCTCCGGGGCGCCCCAGCCACCCCCAAAGGCGGAGCCCGACGCCCGGCCCCAGGCCCTCCCTCAACTCTGCTCCGAGAGTGCTCCCCGGCGCCGGGGCCGCCGGCGGGTCCGCGTCCTCTCGGCGCGTTTTCCGGGGGGCCGTGCCGGGCCCCGAGCGAGAAAGGGCCCTCGGCCCCGGGGAACAGGCCGGTCCCCGGGGCTGCCCAACGCCGGCCTATTCTCACGAGCGTTCTGCCCAAACCGATCCCGGTTTGGGCAGAACGCTCGTGAGAATCGGCCGGAAAACGCCCGGCGAACTAGCTTCGGGCGCAGCGCGTCTGCTGGGCCGCCCCCCGCGCCTGGCCCGGGACCCCGCGGGGTCGCGCCCGCACCCCGCCGGAAAGCCCCCCGCGAGTCCTCCGCGCGCGACGCCGACGCCTCCCGCTCCTCAGCGCCCGGGGCTCCCCTCCCTGGCGCGGGCCGATGGGGCCGGGCGGGCCCCGAGGCCCGGGATCCAACCCTCGCCTGCCTCCTCAGCCTTCCGAGTCCGGGGTCATGGGCCCCGGGGCCTCCCCCTGGGCAACCCTGTGTCCCGCGCCCCGAGGCCCCCGACCGCCCCGGCGCCGACGGTGCCCTTCGCAGCCGCGTCCACGCCTCGGGGCGAGAGAAACCTCCGTTCCCCCGCAGGGGGAAGCAGCAGCCCGGGTCGCCCCAGCCGCCCCCAAAGGCGGAGCCCGACGCCCGGCCCCAGGCCCTCCCTCAACTCTGCTCGGGGAGTGCTCCTCGGCGCCGGGGCCGCCGGCGGGTCCGCGTCCTCTCGGCGCGTTTTCCGAGGTGCCGCGCCGGGCCCCGAGCGAGAAAGGGCCCTCGGCCCCGGGGAACAGGCCGGTCCCCGGGGCTGCCCAACGCCGGCCGATTCTCACGAGCGTTTTGCCCAAACCGATCCCGGTTTGGGCAGAACGCTCGTGAGAATCGGCCGGAAAACGCCCGGCGAACTCGCTTCAGGCGCTGCGCGTCTGCGGGGCCGCCCCCCGCGCCTGGCCCGGGACCCCGCGGGGTCGCTCCCGCACCCCGCCGCAAAGCCCCCCGCGAGTCCGCCGCGCGCGACGCCGACGCCTCCCGCTCCTCAGCGCCCGGGGCTCCACTACCTGGCGCGGGCCGGTGGGGCCGGGCGGGCCCCGAGGCCCGGGCTCCAGCCCTCCCCTGCCTCCTCAGCCTTCCGAGTCCGGGGTCCTGGGCCCCGGGGCCTCCCCCTGGGCAACCCTGAGTCCCGCGCCCCGAGGCCCCCGACCGCCCCGGCGCCGACAGTGCCCTTCGCAGCCGCGTCCACGCCTCGGGGCAAGAGAAACCTCCGTTCCCCCGCAGGGGGAAGCCGCAGCCCGGGGCGCCCCAGCCGCCCCCAGAGGCGGAGCCGACGCCCGGCCCCAGGCCCTCCCTCAACTCTGCTCCGGGAGTGCTCCCCGGCGCCGGGGCCGCCGGCGCGTCCGCGTCTTCTCGGCGCGTTTTCCGGGGGGCTGCGCCGGGCCTCGAGCGAGAAAGTGCCCTCGGCCCCGGGGAACAGGCCGGTCCCCTGGGCTGCCCAACGCCGGCCGAATCTCACGAGCGTTCTGCCCAAACCGATCCCAGTTTGGCAGAACGCTCGTGAGAATCGGCCGGAAAACGCCCGACGAACTCGCTTCAGGCGCAGCGCGTCTGCGGGGCCGACCCCAGCGCCTGGCCCGGGACCCCGCGGGGTCGCTCCCGCACCCCGCCGCAAAGCCCCACGCGAGTCCGCCGCGCGCGACGCCGACGCCTCCCGCTCCTCAGCGCCCGGGGCTCCCCTACCTGGCGCGGGCCGGTGGGGCCGGGCGGGCCCCGAGGCCCGGGCTCCAGCCCTCCCCTGCCTCCTCAGCCTTCCGAGTCCGGAGTCCTGGGCCCCGGGGCCTCCCCCTGGGCAACCCTGAGTCCCGCGCCCCGAGGCCCCCGACCGACCCGGCGCCGACGGTGCCCTTAGCAGCCGCGTCCACGCCTCGGGGCGAGAGAAACCTCCGTTCCCCCGCAGGGGGAAGCAGCAGCCCGGGGCGCCCCAGCCGCCCCCAAAGGCGGAGCCCGACGCCCGGCCCCAGGCCCTACCTCAACTCTGCTCGGGGAGTGCTCCTCGGCGCCGGGGCCGCAGGCGGGTCCGCGTCCTCTCGGCGCGTTTTCCGGGGTGCCGCGCCGGGCCCCGAGCGAGAAAGGGCCCTCGGCCCCGGGGAACAGGCCGGTCCCCGGGGCTGCCCAACGCCGGCCTATTCTCACGAGCGTTCTGCCCAAACCGATCCCGGTTTGGGCAGAACGCTCGTGAGAATCGGCCGGAAAACCCCCGGCGAACTCGCTTCGGGCGCAGCGCGTCTGCGGGGCCGCCCCCCGCGCCTGGCGCGGGACCCCGCGGGGTCGGGCCCGCAACCCGCCGGAAAGCCCCCCGCGAGTCCGCCGCGCGCGACGCCGACGCCTCCCGCTCCTCAACGCCCGTGGCTCCCCTCCCTGGCCTGGGCCGCTGGGGCCGGGCGGGCCCCGAGGCCCGGGATCCAATCCTCGCCTGCCTCCTCAGCCTTCCGAGTCCGGGGTCCTGGGCCCCGGGGCCTCCCCCTGGGCAACCCTGAGTCCCGCGCCCCGAGGCCACCGACCGCCCCGGCGCCGACGGTGCCCTTCGCAGCCGCGTCCACGCCTCGGGGCGAGAGAAGCCTCCGTTCCCCCGCAGGGGGAAGCCGCCCTCCGGGGCGCCCCAGCCGCCCCCAAAGGCGGAGCCCGACGCCCGGCCCCAGGCCCTCCCTCAACTCTGCTCCGGGAGTGCTCCCCGGCGCCGGGGCCGCCGGCGTGTCCGCGTCCTCTCGGCGCGTTTTCCGGGGGGCCGCGCCCGGCCCCGAGCATAAAAGGGCCCTCGGCCCCGGGGATCAGGCCGGTCCCCGGGGCTGCCCAACGCCGGCCGATTCTCACGAGCGTTCTGCCCAAACCGATCCCGGTTTGGGCAGAACGCTCGTGAGAATCGGCCGGAAAACGCCCGGCGAACTCGCTTCAGGCGCTGCGCGTCTGCGGGGCCGCCCCCCGCGCCTGGCCCGGGACCCCGCGGGGTCGCTCCCGCACCCCGCCGCAAAGCCCCCCGCGAGTCCGCCGCGCGCGACGCCGACGCCTCCCGCTCCTCAGCGCCCGGGGCTCCACTACCTGGCGCGGGCCGGTGGGGCCGGGCGGGCCCCGAGGCCCGGGCTCCAGCCCTCCCCTGCCTCCTCAGCCTTCCGAGTCCGGGGTCCTGGGCCCCGGGGCCTCCCCCTGGGCAACCCTGAGTCCCGCGCCCCGAGGCCCCCGACCGCCCCGGCGCCGACAGTGCCCTTCGCAGCCGCGTCCACGCCTCGGGGCAAGAGAAACCTCCGTTCCCCCGCAGGGGGAAGCCGCAGCCCGGGGCGCCCCAGCCGCCCCCAGAGGCGGAGCCGACGCCCGGCCCCAGGCCCTCCCTCAACTCTGCTCCGGGAGTGCTCCCCGGCGCCGGGGCCGCCGGCGCGTCCGCGTCCTCTCGGCGCGTTTTCCGGGGGGCTGCGCCGGGCCTCGAGCGAGAAAGTGCCCTCGGCCCCGGGGAACAGGCCGGTCCCCTGGGCTGCCCAACGCCGGCCGAATCTCACGAGCGTTCTGCCCAAACCGATCCCAGTTTGGCAGAACGCTCGTGAGAATCGGCCGGAAAACGCCCGACGAACTCGCTTCAGGCGCAGCGCGTCTGCGGGGCCGACCCCAGCGCCTGGCCCGGGACCCCGCGGGGTCGCTCCCGCACCCCGCCGCAAAGCCCCCCGCGAGTCCGCCGCGCGCGACGCCGACGCCTCCCGCTCCTCAGCGCCCGGGGCTCCCCTACCTGGCGCGGGCCGGTGGGGCCGGGCGGGCCCCGAGGCCCGGTCTCCAACCCTCGCCTGCCTCCTCAGCCTTCCGAGTCCGGGGTCCTGGGCCCTGGGGCCTCCCCTGGGCAACCCTGAGTCCCGCGCCCCGAGGCCCCCGACCGACCCGGCGCCGACGGTGCCCTTAGCAGCCGCGTCCACGCCTCGGGGCGAGAGAAACCTCCGTTCCCCCGCAGGGGGAAGCAGCAGCCCGGGGCGCCCCAGCCGCCCCCAAAGGCGGAGCCCGACGCCCGGCCCCAGGCCCTACCTCAACTCTGCTCGGGGAGTGCTCCTCGGCGCCGGGGCCGCAGGCGGGTCCGCGTCCTCTCGGCGCGTTTTCCGGGGTGCCGCGCCGGGCCCCGAGCGAGAAAGGGCCCTCGGCCCCGGGGAACAGGCCGGTCCCCGGGGCTGCCCAACGACGGCCGATTCTCACGAGCGTTCTGCCCAAACCGATCCCGGTTTGGGCAGAACGCTCGTGAGAATCGGCCGGAAAACCCCCGGCGAACTCGCTTCGGGCGCAGCGCGTCTGCGGGGCCGCCCCCCGCGCCTGGCGCGGGACCCCGCGGGGTCGGGCCCGCAACCCGCCGGAAAGCCCCCCGCGAGTCCGCCGCGCGCGACGCCGACGCCTCCCGCTCCTCAGCGCCCGGGGCTCCCCTACCTGGCGCGGGCCGGTGGGGCCGGGCGGGCCCCAAGGCCCGGGCTCCAGCCCTCCCCTGCCTCCTCAGCCTTCCGAGTCCGGGGTCCTGGGCCCCGGGGCCTCCCCCTGGGCAACCCTGAGTCCCGCGCCCCGAGGCCCCCGACCGACCCGGCGCCGACGGTGCCCTTAGCAGCCGCGTCCACGCCTCGGGGCGAGAGAAACCTCCGTTCCCCCACAGGGGGAAGCAGCAGCCCGGGGCGCCCCAGCCGCCCCCAAAGGCGGAGCCCGACGCCCGGCCCCAGGCCCTACCTCAACTCTGCTCGGGGAGTGCTCCTCGGCGCCGGGGCCGCAGGCGGGTCCGCGTCCTCTCGGCGCGTTTTCCGGGGTGCCGCGCCGGGCCCCGAGCGAGAAAGGGCCCTCGGCCCCGGGGAACAGGCCGGTCCCCGGGGCTGCCCAACGCCGGCCGATTCTCACGAGCGTTCTGCCCAAACCGATCCCGGTTTGGGCAGAACGCTCGTGAGAATCGGCCGGAAAACGCCCGGCGAACTCGCTTCGGGCGCAGCGCGTCTGCGTGGCCGCCCCCCGCGCCTGGTCCGGGACCCCGCGGGGTCGCGCCCACACCCCGCCGGAATGACCCCGCGAGTCCGCCGCAAGCGACGCCGACGCCTCCCGCTCCTCAGCGCCCGGGGCTCCCCTCCCTAGCGCGGGCCGGTGGGGCCGGGCGGGCCCCGAGGCCCGGGCTCCAACCCTCGCCTGCCTCCTCAGCCTTCCGAGTCCGGGGTCCTGGGCCCCGGGGCCTCCCCCTGGGCAACCCTGAGTCCCGCGCCCCGAGGCCCCCGACCGCCCTGGCGCCGACGGTGCCTTTCGCAGCCGCGTCCACGCCTCGGGGCGAGAGAAACCTCCGTTCCCCCGCAGGGGGAAGCCGCCCTCCGGGGCGCCCCAGCCACCCCCAAAGGCGGAGCCCGACGCCCGGCCCCTGGCCCTCCCTCAACTCTGCTCCGAGAGTGCTCCCCGGCGCCGGGGCCGCCGGCGGGTCCGCGTCCTCTCGGCGCGTTTTCCGGGGGGCCGCGCCGGGCCCCGAGCGAGAAAGGGCCCTCGGCCCCGGGGAACAGGCCGGTCCCCGGGGCTGCCCAACGCCGGCCGATTTTCACGAGCGTTCTGCCCAAACCGGGATCGGTTTGGGCAGAACGCTCGTGAGAATCGGCCGGAAAACGCCCGGCGAACTCGCTTCGGGCGCAGCGCGTCTGCGGGGCCGCCCCCGCGCCTGGCCCGGGACCCCGCGGGGTCGCGCCCGCACCCCGCCGGAAAGCCCCCCGCGAGTCCTCCGCGCGCGACGCCGACGCCTCCCGCTCCTCAGCGCCCGGGGCTCCCCTCCCTGGCGCGGGCCGATGGGGCCGGGCGGGCCCCGAGGCCCGGGATCCAACCCTCGCCTGCCTCCTCAGCCTTCCGAGTCCGGGGTCATGGGCCCCGGGGCCTCCCCCTGGGCAACCCTGTGTCCCGCGCCCCGAGGCCCCCGACCGCCCCGGCGCCGACGGTGCCCTTCGCAGCCGCGTCCACGCCTCGGGGCGAGAGAAACCTCCGTTCCCCCGCAGGGGGAAGCAGCAGCCCGGGTCGCCCCAGCCGCCCCCAAAGGCGGAGCCCGACGCCCGACCCCAGGCCCTCCCTCAACTCTGCTCGGGGAGTGCTCCTCGGCGCCGGGGCCGCCGGCGGGTCCGCGTCCTCTCGGCGCGTTTTCCGGGGTGCCGCGCCGGGCCCCGAGCGAGAAAGGGCCCTCGGCCCCGGGGAACAGGCCGGTCCCCGGGGCTGCCCAACGCCGGCCGATTCTCACGAGCGTTCTGCCCAAACCGATCCCGGTTTGGGCAGAACGCTCGTGAGAATCGGCCGGAAAATGCCCGGCGAACTCGCTTCAGGCGCAGCGCGTCTGCGGGGCCGCCCCCCGCGCCTGGCCCGGGACCCCGCGGGGTCGCGCCCGCACCCCGCCGCAAAGCCCCCCGCGAGTCCGCCGCGCGCGACGCCGACGCCTCCCGCTCCTCAGCGCCCGGGGCTCCCCTACCTGGCGCGGGCCGGTGGGGCCGGGCGGGCCCCGAGGCCCGGGCTCCAGCCCTCCCCTGCCTCCTCAGCCTTCCGAGTCCGGGGTCCTGGGCCCCGGGGCCTCCCCCTGGGCAACCCTGAGTCCCGCGCCCCGAGGCCCCCGACCGACCCGGCGCCGACGGTGCCCTTAGCAGCCGCGTCCACGCCTCGGGGCGAGAGAAACCTCCGTTCCCCCGCAGGGGGAAGCAGCAGCCCGGGGCGCCCCAGCCGCCCCCAAAGGCGGAGCCCGACGCCCGGCCCCAGGCCCTACCTCAACTCTGCTCGGGGAGTGCTCCTCGGCGCCGGGGCCGCAGGCGGGTCCGCGTCCTCTCGGCGCGTTTTCCGGGGTGCCGCGCCGGGCCCCGAGCGAGAAAGGGCCCTCGGCCCCGGGGAACAGGCCGGTCCCCGGGGCTGCCCAACGCCGGCCGATTCTCACGAGCGTTCTGCCCAAACCGATCCCGGTTTGGGCAGAACGCTCGTGAGAATCGGCCGGAAAACGCCCGGCGAAGTCGCTTCGGGCGCAGCGCGTCTGCGGGGCCGCCCCCCGCGCCTGGACCGGGACCCCGCGGGGTCGCGCCCGCACCCCGCCGCAAAGCCCCCCGCGAGTCCGCCGCGCGCGACGCCGACGCCTCCCGCTCCTCAGCGCCCGGGGCTCCCCTCACTGGCGCGGGCCGCTGGGGCCGGGCAGGCCCCGAGGCCCGGGCTCCAACCCTCGCCTGCCTCCTCAGCCTTCGGAGTCCGGGGTCCTGGGCCCCGGGGCCTCCCCCTGGGCAACACTGAGTCCCGCGCCCCGAGGCCCCCGACAGCCCTGGCGCCGACGGTGCCCTTCGCAGCCGCGTCCACGCCTCGGGGCGAGAGAAACCTCCGTTCCCCCGCAGGGGGAAGCCACATCCCGGGGCGCCCCAGCCGCCCCCAGAGGCGGAGACCGACGCCCGGCCCCAGGACCTCCCTCAAATCTGCTCCGGGAGTGCTCCCCGGCGCCGGGGCCGCTGGCGGGTCCGTGTCTTCTCGGCGCGTTTTCCGGGGGGCCGCGCCGGGCCCCGAGCATAAAAGGGCCCTCGGCCCCGGGAACAGGCCGGTCCCCGGGGCTGCCCAACGCCGGCCGATTCTCACGAGCGTTCTGCCCAAACCCATCCCAGTTTGGCAGAACGCTCGTGAGAATCGGCCGGAAAACGCCCGGCGAACTCGCTTCAGGCGCAGCGCGTCCTCGGGGCCGCCCCCCGCGCCGCGCCTGGCCCGGGACCCCGCGGGGTCGCTCCCGCACCCCGCCGCAAAGCCCCCCGCGAGTCCGCCGCGCGCGACGCCGACGCCTCCCGCTCCTCAGCGCCCGGGGCTCCCCTACCTGGCGCGTGCAGGTGGGGCCGGGCGGGCCCCGAGGCCCGGGCTCCAGCCCTCCCCTGCCTCCTCAGCCTTCCGAGTCCGGGGTCCTGGGCCCCGGGGCCTCCCCCTGGGCAACCCTGAGTCCCACGCCCCGAGGCCCCCGACCGCCCCGGCGCCGACGGTGCCCTTCGCAGCCGCGTCCACGCCTCGGGGCAAGAGAAACCTCCGTTCCCCCGCAGTGGGAAGCCGCAGCCCGGGGCGCCCCAGCCGCCCCCAGAGGCGGAGCCGACGCCCGGCCCAGGCCCTCCCTCAACTCTACTCCAGGAGTGCTCCCCGGTGCCGGGGCCGCCGGCGGGTCCGCGTCCTCTCGGCGCGTTTTCCGGGGGGCCGCGCCGGGCCCCGAGCATAAAAGGGCCCTCGGCCCCGGGGAACAGGCCGGTCCCCGGGGCTGCCCAACGCCGGCCGATTCTCACGAGCGTTCTGCCCAAACCGATCCCGGTTTGGGCAGAACGCTCGTGAGAATCGGCCGGAAAACGCCCGGCGAACTCGCTTCGGGCGCAGCGCGTCTGCGGGGCCGCCCCCCGCGCCTGGCCCGGGACCCCGCGGGGTCGTGCCCGCACCCCGCCGGTATGACCCCGCGAGTCCGCCGCAAGCGACGCCGACGCCTCCCGCTCCTCAGCGCCCGGGGCTCCCCTCCCTAGCGCGGGCCGGTGGGGCCGGGCGGGCCCCAAGGCCCGGGCTCCAGCCCTCCCCTGCCTCCTCAGCCTTCCGAGTCCGGGGTCCTGGGCCCCGGGGCCTCCCCCTGGGCAACCCTGAGTCCCGCGCCCCGAGGCCCCCGACCGACCCGGCGCCGACGGTGCCCTTAGCAGCCGCGTCCACGCCTCGGGCGAGAGAAACCTCCGTTCCCCCGCAGGGGGAAGCAGCAGCCCGGGGCGCCCCAGCCGCCCCCAAAGGCGGAGCCCGACGCCCGGCCCCAGGCCCTACCTCAACTCTGCTCGGGGAGTGCTCCTCGGCGCCGGGGCCGCAGGCGGGTCCGCGTCCTCTCGGCGCGTTTTCCGGGGTGCCGCGCCGGGCCCCGAGCGAGAAAGGGCCCTCGGCCCCGGGGAACAGGCAGGTCCCCGGGGCTGCCCAACGCCGGCCGATTCTCACGAGCGTTCTGCCCAAACCGATCCCGGTTTGGGCAGAACGCTCGTGAGAATCGGCCGGAAAACGCCCGGCGAACTCGCTTCGGGCGCAGCGCGTCTGCGTGGCCGCCCCCCGCGCCTGGTCCGGGACCCCGCGGGGTCGCGCCCGCACCCCGCCGGAATGACCCCGCGAGTCTGCCGCAAGCGACGCCGACGCCTCCTGCTCCTCAGCGCCCGGGGCTCCCCTCCCTAGCGCGGGCCGGTGGGGCCGGGCGGGCCCCGAGGCCCGGGCTCCAACCCTCGCCTGCCTCCTCAGCCTTCCAGTCCGGGTCCTGGGCCCCGGGGCCTCCCCTGGGCAACCCTGAGTCCCGCGCCCCGAGGCCCCCGACCGCCCTGGCGCCGACGGTGCCTTTCGCAGCCGCGTCCACCCCTCGGGGCGAGAGAAACCTCCGTTCCCCCGCAGGGGGAAGCCGCCCTCCGGGGCGCCCCAGCCACCCCCAAAGGCGGAGCCCGACGCCCGGCCCCAGGCCCTCCCTCAACTCTGCTCCGAGAGTGCTCCCCGGCGCCGGGGCCGCCGGCGGGTCCGCGTCCTCTCGGCGCGTTTTCCGGGGGGCCGCGCCGGGCCCCGAGCGAGAAAGGGCCCTCGGCCCCGGGGAACAGGCCGGTCCCCGGGGCTGCCCAACGCCGGCCTATTCTCACGAGCGTTCTGCCCAAACCGATCCCGGTTGGGCAGAACGCTCGTGAGAATCGGCCGGAAAACGCCCGGCGAACTAGCTTCGGGCGCAGCGCGTCTGCGGGGCCGCCCCCCGCGCCTGGCCCGGGACCCCGCGGGGTCGCGCCCGCACCCCCGCCGGAAAGCCCCCCGCGAGTCCTCCGCGCGCGACGCCGCGCCTCCCGCTCCTCAGCGCCCGGGGCTCCCCTCCCTGGCGCGGGCCGATGGGGCCGGGCGGGCCCCGAGGCCCGGGATCCAACCCTCGCCTGCCTCCTCAGCCTTCCGAGTCCGGGGTCATGGGCCCCGGGGCCTCCCCCTGGGCAACCCTGTGTCCCGCGCCCCGAGGCCCCCGACCGCCCCGGCGCCGACGGTGCCCTTCGCAGCCGCGTCCACGCCTCGGGCGAGAGAAACCTCCGTTCCCCCGCAGGGGAAGCAGCAGCCCGGGTCGCCCCAGCCGCCCCCAAAGGCGGAGCCCGACGCCCGGCCCCAGGCCCTCCCTCAACTCTGCTCGGGGAGTTCTCCTCGGCGCCGGGGCCGCCGGCGGGTCCGCGTCCTCTCGGCGCGTTTTCCGGGGTGCCGCGCCGGGCCCCGAGCGAGAAAGGGCCCTCGGCCCCGGGGAACAGGCCGGTCCCCGGGGCTGCCCAACGCCGGCCGATTCTCACGAGCGTTTTGCCCAAACCGATCCCGGTTTGGCAGAACGCTCGTGAGAATCGGCCGGAAAACGCCCGGCGAACTCGCTTCAGGCGCTGCGCGTCTGCGGGGCCGCCCCCCGCGCCTGGCCCGGGACCCCGCGGGGTCGCTCCCGCACCCCGCCGCAAAGCCCCCCGCGAGTCCGCCGCGCGCGACGCCGACGCCTCCCGCTCCTCAGCGCCCGGGGCTCCACTACCTGGCGCGGGCCGGTGGGGCCGGGCGGGCCCCGAGGCCCGGGCTCCAGCCCTCCCCTGCCTCCTCAGCCTTCCGAGTCCGGGGTCCTGGGCCCCGGGGCCTCCCCCTGGGCAACCCTGAGTCCCGCGCCCCGAGGCCCCCGACCGCCCCGGCGCCGACAGTGCCCTTCGCAGCCGCGTCCACGCCTCGGGGCAAGAGAAACCTCCGTTCCCCCGCAGGGGGAAGCCGCAGCCCGGGGCGCCCCAGCCGCCCCCAGAGGCGGAGCCGACGCCCGGCCCCAGGCCCTCCCTCAACTCTGCTCCGGGAGTGCTCCCCGGCGCCGGGGCCGCCGGCGCGTCCGCGTCCTCTCGGCGCGTTTTCCGGGGGGCTGCGCCGGGCCTCGAGCGAGAAAGTGCCCTCGGCCCCGGGGAACAGGCCGGTCCCCTGGGCTGCCCAACGCCGGCCGAATCTCACGAGCGTTCTGCCCAAACCGATCCCAGTTTGGCAGAACGCTCGTGAGAATCGGCCGGAAAACGCCCGACGAACTCGCTTCAGGCGCAGCGCGTCTGCGGGGCCGACCCCAGCGCCTGGCCCGGGACCCCGCGGGGTCGCTCCCGCACCCCGCCGCAAAGCCCCCCGCGAGTCCGCCGCGCGCGACGCCGACGCCTCCCGCTCCTCAGCGCCCGGGGCTCCCCTACCTGGCGCGGGCCGGTGGGGCCGGGCGGGCCCCGAGGCCCGGGCTCCAGCCCTCCCCTGCCTCCTCATCCTTCCGAGTCCGGAGTCCTGGGCCCCGGGGCCTCCCCCTGGGCAACCCTGAGTCCCGCGCCCCGAGGCCCCCGACCGACCCGGCGCCGACGGTGCCCTTAGCAGCCGCGTCCACGCCTCGGGGCGAGAGAAACCTCCGTTCCCCCGCAGGGGGAAGCAGCAGCCCGGGGCGCCCCAGCCGCCCCCAAAGGCGGAGCCCGACGCCCGGCCCCAGGCCCTAACTCAACTCTGCTCGGGGAGTGCTCCTCGGCGCCGGGGCCGCAGGCGGGTCCGCGTCCTCTCGGCGCGTTTTCCGGGGTGCCGCGCCGGGCCCCGAGCGAGAAAGGGCCCTCGGCCCCGGGGAACAGGCCGGTCCCCGGGGCTGCCCAACGCCGGCCTATTCTCACGAGCGTTCTGCCCAAACCGATCCCGGTTTGGGCAGAACGCTCGTGAGAATCGGCCGGAAAACCCCCGGCGAACTCGCTTCGGGCGCAGCGCGTCTGCGGGGCCGCCCCCCGCGCCTGGCGCGGGACCCCGCGGGGTCGGGCCCGCAACCCGCCGGAAAGCCCCCCGCGAGTCCGCCGCGCGCGACGCCGACGCCTCCCGCTCCTCAACGCCCGTGGCTCCCCTCCCTGGCCTGGGCCGCTGGGGCCGGGCGGGCCCCGAGGCCCGGGATCCAATCCTCGCCTGCCTCCTCAGCCTTCCGAGTCCGGGGTCCTGGGCCCCGGGGCCTCCCCCTGGGCAACCCTGAGTCCCGCGCCCCGAGGCCACCGACCGCCCCGGCGCCGACGGTGCCCTTCGCAGCCGCGTCCACGCCTCGGGGCGAGAGAAGCCTCCGTTCCCCCGCAGGGGGAAGCCGCCCTCCGGGGCGCCCCAGCCGCCCCCAAAGGCGGAGCCCGACGCCCGGCCCCAGGCCCTCCCTCAACTCTGCTCCGGGAGTGCTCCCCGGCGCCGGGGCCGCCGGCGTGTCCGCGTCCTCTCGGCGTGTTTTCCGGGGGGCCGCGCCCGGCCCCGAGCATAAAAGGGCCCTCGGCCCCGGGGATCAGGCCGGTCCCCGGGGCTGCCCAACGCCGGCCGATTCTCACGAGCGTTCTGCCCAAACCGATCCCGGTTTGGGCAGAACGCTCGTGAGAATCGGCCGGAAAACGCCCGGCGAACTCGCTTCAGGCGCTGCGCGTCTGCGGGGCCGCCCCCCGCGCCTGGCCCGGGACCCCGCGGGGTCGCTCCCGCACCCCGCCGCAAAGCCCCCCGCGAGTCCGCCGCGCGCGACGCCGACGCCTCCCGCTCCTCAGCGCCCGGGGCTCCACTACCTGGCGCGGGCCGGTGGGGCCGGGCGGGCCCCGAGGCCCGGGCTCCAGCCCTCCCCTGCCTCCTCAGCCTTCCGAGTCCGGGGTCCTGGGCCCCGGGGCCTCCCCCTGGGCAACCCTGAGTCCCGCGCCCCGAGGCCCCCGACCGCCCCGGCGCCGACAGTGCCCTTCGCAGCCGCGTCCACGCCTCGGGGCAAGAGAAACCTCCGTTCCCCCGCAGGGGGAAGCCGCAGCCCGGGGCGCCCCAGCCGCCCCCAGAGGCGGAGCCGACGCCCGGCCCCAGGCCCTCCCTCAACTCTGCTCCGGGAGTGCTCCCCGGCGCCGGGGCCGCCGGCGCGTCCGCGTCCTCTCGGCGCGTTTTCCGGGGGGCTGCGCCGGGCCTCGAGCGAGAAAGTGCCCTCGGCCCCGGGGAACAGGCCGGTCCCCTGGGCTGCCCAACGCCGGCCGAATCTCACGAGCGTTCTGCCCAAACCGATCCCAGTTTGGCAGAACGCTCGTGAGAATCGGCCGGAAAACGCCCGGCGAACTCGCTTCAGGCGCAGCGCGTCTGCGGGGCCGCCCCCCGCGCCTGGCCCGGGACCCCGCGGGGTCGCTCCCGCACCCCGCCGCAAAGCCCCCCGCGAGTCCGCCGCGCGCGACGCCGACGCCTCCCGCTCCTCAGCGCCCGGGGCTCCCCTACCTGGCGCGGGCCGGTGGGGCCGGGCGGGCCCCAAGGCCCGGGCTCCAGCCCTCCCCTGCCTCCTCAGCCTTCCGAGTCCGGGGTCCTGGGCCCCGGGGCCTCCCCCTGGGCAACCCTGAGTCCCGCGCCCCGAGGCCCCCGACCGACCCGGCGCCGACGGTGCCCTTAGCAGCCGCGTCCACGCCTCGGGGCGAGAGAAACCTCCGTTCCCCCACAGGGGGAAGCAGCAGCCCGGGGCGCCCCAGCCGCCCCCAAAGGCGGAGCCCGACGCCCGGCCCCAGGCCCTACCTCAACTCTGCTCGGGGAGTGCTCCTCGGCGCCGGGGCCGCAGGCGGGTCCGCGTCCTCTCGGCGCGTTTTCCGGGGTGCCGCGCCGGGCCCCGAGCGAGAAAGGGCCCTCGGCCCCGGGGAACAGGCCGGTCCCCGGGGCTGCCCAACACCGGCCGATTCTCACGAGCGTTCTGCCCAAACCGATCCCGGTTTGGGCAGAACGCTCGTGAGAATCGGCCGGAAAACGCCCGGCGAACTCGCTTCAGGCGCAGCGCGTCCTCGGGGCCGCCCCCCGCGCCTGGCCCGGGACCCCGCGGGGTCGCTCCCGCACCCCGCCGCAAAGCCCCCCGCGAGTCCGCCGCGCGCGACGCCGACGCCTCCCGCTCCTCAGCGCCCGGGGCTCCCCTACCTGGCGCGGGCAGGTGGGGCCGGGCGGGCCCCGAGGCCCGGGCTCCAGCCCTCCCCTGCCTCCTCAGCCTTCCGAGTCCGGGGTCCTGGGCCCCGGGGCCTCCCCCTGGGCAACCCTGAGTCCCACGCCCCGAGGCCCCCGACCGCCCCGGCGCCGACGGTGCCCTTCGCAGCCGCGTCCACGCCTCGGGGCAAGAGAAACCTCCGTTCCCCCGCAGGGGGAAGCCGCAGCCCGGGGCGCCCCAGCCGCCCCCAGAGGCGGAGCCGACGCCCGGCCCCAGGCCCTCCCTCAACTCTGCTCCGGGAGTGCTCCCCGGTGCCGGGGCCGCCGGCGCGTCCGCGTCCTCTCGGCGCGTTTTCCGGGGGGCTGCGCCGGGCCTCGAGCGAGAAAGGGCCCTCGGCCCCGGGGAACAGGCCGGTCCGCTGGGCTGCCCAACGCCGGCCGATTCTCACGAGCGTTCTGCCCAAACCGATCCCGGTTTGGGCAGAACGCTCGTGAGAATCGGCCGGAAAACGCCCGGCGAAGTCGCTTCGGGCGCAGCGCGTCTGCGGGGCCGACCCCCGCGCCTGGCCCGGGACCCCGCGGGGTCGCTCCCGCACCCCGCCGCAAAGCCCCCCGCGAGTCCGCCGCGCGCGACGCCGACGCCTCCCGCTCCTCAGCGCCCGGGGCTCCCCTACCTGGCGCGGGCCGGTGGGGCCGGGCGGGCCCCGAGGCCCGGGCTCCAGCCCTCCCCTGCCTCCTCAGCCTTCCGAGTCCGGGGTCCTGGGCCCCGCGGCCTCCCCCTGGGCAACCCTGAGTCCCGCGCCCCGAGGCCCCCGACCGACCCGGCGCCGACGGTGCCCTTAGCAGCCGCGTCCACGCCTCGGGGCGAGAGAAACCTCCGTTCCCCCGCAGGGGGAAGCAGCAGCCCGGGGCGCCCCAGCCGCCCCCAAAGGCGGAGCCCGACGCCCGGCCCCAGGCCCTACCTCAACTCTGCTCGTGGAGTGCTCCTCGGCGCCGGGGCCGCAGGCGGGTCCGCGTCCTCTCAGCGCGTTTTCCGGGGTGCCGCGCCAGGCCCCGAGCGAGAAAGGGCCCTCGGCCCCGGGGAACAGGCCGGTCCCCGGGGCTGCCCAACGCCGGCCGATTCTCACGAGCGTTCTGCCCAAACCGATCCCGGTTTGGGCAGAACGCTCGTGAGAATCGGCCGGAAAACGCCCGGCGAACTCGCTTCGGGCGCAGCGCGTCTGCGGGGCCGCCCCCCGCGCCTGGCCCGGGACCCCGCGGGGTCGTGCCCGCACCCCGCCGGTATGACCCCGCGAGTCCGCCGCAAGCGACGCCGACGCCTCCCGCTCCTCAGCGCCCGGGGCTCCCCTCCCTAGCGCGGGCCGGTGGGGCCGGGCGGGCCCCGAGCATAAAAGGGCCCTCGGCCCCGGGGAACAGGCCGGTCCCCGGGGCTGCCCAACGCCGGCCGATTCTCACAAGCGTTCTGCCCAAACCGATCCCGGTTTGGGCAGAACGCTCGTGAGAATCGGCCGGAAAACGCCCGGCGAACTCGCTTCGGGCGCAGCGCGTCTGCGGGGCCGCCCCCCGCGCCTGGACCGTGACCCCGCGTGGTCCCGCCCGCACCCCGCCGCAAAGCCCCCCGCGAGTCCGCCGCGTGCGACGCCGACGCCTCCCGCTCCTCAGCGCCCGGGGCTCCCCTACCTGGCGTGGGCCGGTGGGGCCGGGCGGGCCCCGAGGCCCGGGCTCCAGCCCTCCCCTGCCTCCTCAGCCTTCCGAGTCCGGGGTCCTGGGCCCCGGGGCCTCCCCCTGGGCAACCCTGAGTCCCGCGCCCCGAGGCCCCCGACCGCCCTGGCACCGACGGTGCCTTTCGCAGCCGCGTCCACGCCTCGGGGCGAGAGAAACCTCCGTTCCCCCGCAGGGGGAAGCCGCCCTCCGGGGCGCCCCAGCCACCCCCAAAGGCGGAGCCCGACGCCCGGCCCCTGGCCCTCCCTCAACTCTGCTCCGAGAGTGCTCCCCGGCGCCGGGGCCGCCGGCGGGTCCGCGTCCTCTCGGCGCGTTTTCCGGGGGGCCGCGCCGGGCCCCGAGCGAGAAAGGGCCCTCGGCCCCGGGGAACAGGCCGGTCCCCGGGGCTGCCCAACGCCGGCCGATTCTCACGAGCGTTCTGCCCAAACCGGGATCGGTTTGGGCAGAACGCTCGTGAGAATCGGCCGGAAAACGCCCGGCGAACTCGCTTCGGGCGCAGCGCGTCTGCGGGGCCGCCCCCCGCGCCTGGCCCGGGACCCCGCGGGGTCGCGCCCGCACCCCGCCGGAAAGCCCCCCGCGAGTCCTCCGTGCGCGACGCCGACGCCTCCCGCTCCTCAGCGCCCGGGGCTCCCCTCCCTGGCGCGGGCCGATGGGGCCGGGCGGGCCCCGAGGCCCGGGATCCAACCCTCGCCTGCCTCCTCAGCCTTCCGAGTCCGGGGTCATGGGCCCCGGGGCCTCCCCCTGGGCAACCCTGTGTCCCGCGCCCCGAGGCCCCCGACCGCCCCGGCGCCGACGGTGCCCTTCGCAGCCGCGTCCACGCCTCGGGGCGAGAGAAACCTCCGTTCCCCCGCAGGGGGAAGCAGCAGCCCGGGACGCCCCAGCCGCCCCTAAAGGCGGAGCCCGACGCCCGACCCCAGGCCCTCCCTCAACTCTGCTCGGGGAGTGCTCCTCGGCGCCGGGGCCGCCGGCGGGTCCGCGTCCTCTCGGCGCGTTTTCCGGGGTGCCGCGCCGGGCCCCGAGCGAGAAAGGGCCCTCGGCCCCGGGGAACAGGCCGGTCCCCGGGGCTGCCCAACGCCGGCCGATTCTCACGAGCGTTCTGCCCAAACCCATCCCAGTTTGGCAGAACGCTCGTGAGAATCGGCCGGAAAACGCCCGGCGAACTCGCTTCAGGCGCAGCGCGTCCTCGGGGCCGCCCCCCGCGCCTGGCCCGGGACCCCGCGGGGTCGCTCCCGCACCCCGCCGCAAAGCCCCCCGCGAGTCCGCCGCGCGCGACGCCGACGCCTCCCGCTCCTCAGCGCCCGGGGCTCCCCTACCTGGCGCGGGCAGGTGGGGCCGGGCGGGCCCCGAGGCCCGGGCTCCAGCCCTCCCCTGCCTCCTCAGCCTTCCGAGTCCGGGGTCCTGGGCCCCGGGGCCTCCCCCTGGGCAACCCTGAGTCCCACGCCCCGAGGCCCCCGACCGCCCCGGCGCCGACGGTGCCCTTCGCAGCCGCGTCCACGCCTCGGGGCAAGAGAAACCTCCGTTCCCCCGCAGGGGGAAGCCGCAGCCCGGGGCGCCCCAGCCGCCCCCAGAGGCGGAGCCGACGCCCGGCCCCAGGCCCTCCCTCAACTCTGCTCCGGGAGTGCTCCCCGGTGCCGGGGCCGCCGGCGCGTCCGCGTCCTCTCGGCGCGTTTTCCGGGGGGCTGCGCCGGGCCTCGAGCGAGAAAGGGCCCTCGGCCCCGGGGAACAGGCCGGTCCGCTGGGCTGCCCAACGCCGGCCGATTCTCACGAGCGTTCTGCCCAAACCGATCCCGGTTTGGGCAGAACGCTCGTGAGAATCGGCCGGAAAACGCCCGGCGAAGTCGCTTCGGGCGCAGCGCGTCTGCGGGGCCGACCCCCGCGCCTGGCCCGGGACCCCGCGGGGTCGCTCCCGCACCCCGCCGCAAAGCCCCCCGCGAGTCCGCCGCGCGCGACGCCGACGCCTCCCGCTCCTCAGCGCCCGGGGCTCCCCTACCTGGCGCGGGCCGGTGGGGCCGGGCGGGCCCCGAGGCCCGGGCTCCAGCCCTCCCCTGCCTCCTCAGCCTTCCGAGTCCGGGGTCCTGGGCCCCGGGGCCTCCCCCTGGGCAACCCTGAGTCCCGCGCCCCGAGGCCCCCGACCGACCCGGCGCCGACGGTGCCCTTAGCAGCCACGTCCACGCCTCGGGGCGAGAGAAACCTCCGTTCCCCCGCAGGGGGAAGCAGCAGCCCGGGGCGCCCCAGCCGCCCCCAAAGGCGGAGCCCGACGCCCGGCCCCAGGCCCTACCTCAACTCTGCTCGGGGAGTGCTCCTCGGCGCCGGGGCCGCAGGCGGGTCCGCGTCCTCTCAGCGCGTTTTCCGGGGTGCCGCGCCAGGCCCCGAGCGAGAAAGGGCCCTCGGCCCCGGGGAACAGGCCGGTCCCCGGGGCTGCCCAACGCCGGCCGATTCTCACGAGCGTTCTGCCCAAACCGATCCCGGTTTGGGCAGAACGCTCGTGAGAATCGGCCGGAAAACGCCCGGCGAACTCGCTTCGGGCGCAGCGCGTCTGCGGGGCCGCCCCCCGCGCCTGGCCCGGGACCCCGCGGGGTCGTGCCCGCACCCCGCCCGTATGACCCCGCGAGTCCGCCGCAAGCGACGCCGACGCCTCCCGCTCCTCAGCGCCCGGGGCTCCCCTCCATAGCGCGGGCCGGTGGGGCCGGGCGGGCCCCGAGCATAAAAGGGCCCTCGGCCCCGGGGAACAGGCCGGTCCCCGGGGCTGCCCAACGCCGGCCGATTCTCACAAGCGTTCTGCCCAAACCGATCCCGGTTTGGGCAGAACGCTCGTGAGAATCGGCCGGAAAACGCCCGGCGAACTCGCTTCGGGCGCAGCGCGTCTGCGGGACCGCCCCCCGCGCCTGGACCGTGACCCCGCGGGGTCGCGCCCGCACCCCGCCGCAAAGCCCCCCGCGAGTCCGCCGCGTGCGATGCCGACGCCTCCCGCTCCTCAGCGCCCGGGGCTCCCCTACCTGGCGTGGGCCGGTGAGGCCGGGCGGGCCCCGAGGCCCGGGCTCCAGCCCTCCCCTGCCTCCTCAGCCTTCCGAGTCCGGGGTCCTGGGCCCCGGGGCCTCCCCCTGGGCAACCCTGAGTCCCGCGCCCCGAGGCCCCCGACCGCCCCGGCGCCGACGGTGCCCTTCGCAGCCGCGTCCACGCCTCGGGGCGAGAGAAACCTCCGTTCCCCCGCAGGGGGAAGCCGCCCTCCGGGGCGCCCCAGCCACCCCCAAAGGCGGAGCCCGACGCCCGGCCCCAGGCCCTCCCTCAACTCTACTCCAGGAGTGCTCCCCGGCGCCGGGGCCGCCGGCGGGTCCGCGTCCTCTCGGCGCGTTTTCCGGGGGGCCGCGCCGGGCCCCGAGCATAAAAGGGCCCTCGGCCCCGGGGAACAGGCCGGTCCCCGGGGCTGCCCAACGCCGGCCGATTCTCACGAGCGTTCTGCCCAAACCGATCCCGGTTTGGGCAGAACGCTCGTGAGAATCGGCCGGAAAACGCCCGGCGAACTCGCTTCGGGCGCAGCGCGTCTGCGGGGCCGCCCCCCGCGCCTGGCACGGGACCCCGCGGGGTCGCGCACGCACCCCGCCGCAAAGCCCCCCGCGAGTCCGCCGCGCGCGACGCCGACGCCTCCCGCTCCTAAGCACCCGGGGCTCCCCTACCTGGCGCGGGCCGGTGGGGCCGGGCGGGCCCCGAGGCCCGGGCTCCAGCCCTCCCCTGCCTCCTCAGCCTTCCGAGTCCGGGGTCCTGGGCCCCGGGGCCTCCCCCTGGGCAACCCTGAGTCCCGCGCCCCGAGGCCCCCGACCGACCCGGCGCCGACGGTGCCCTTAGCAGCCGCGTCCACGCCTCGGGGCGAGAGAAACCTCCGTTCCCCCGCAGGGGGAAGCAGCAGCCCGGGGCGCCCCAGCCGCCCCCAAAGGCGGAGCCCGACGCCCGGCCCCAGGCCCTACCTCAACTCTGCTCGGGGAGTGCTCCTCGGCGCCGGGGCCGCAGGCGGGTCCGCGTCCTCTCGGCGCGTTTTCCGGGGTGCCGCGCCGGGCCCCGAGCGAGAAAGGGCCCTCGGCCCCGGGGAACAGGCCGGTCCCCGGGGCTGCCCAACGCCGGCCGATTCTCACGAGCGTTCTGCCCAAACCGATCCCGGTTTGGGCAGAACGCTCGTGAGAATCGGCCGGAAAACGCCCGGCGAACTCGCTTCGGGCGCAGCGCGTCTGCGGGGCCGCCCCCCGCTCCTGGCCCGGGACCCCGCGGGGTCGCGCCCGCACCTCGCCGGAAAGCCCACCGCGAGTCCGCCGCGCGCGACGCCGACGCCTCCCGCTCCTCAGCGCCCGGGGCTCCCCTCCCTGGCGCGGGCTGCTGGGGCCGGGCGGGCCCTGAGGCCCGGGATCCAACCCTCGCCTGCCTCCTCAGCCTTCCGAGTCCGGGTCCTGGGCCCCGGGGCCTCCCCCTGGGCAACCCTGAGTCCCGCGCCCCGAGGCCCCCTACCGCCCCGGCGCCGACGGTGCCCTTCACAGCCGCGTCCACGCCTCGGGGCGAGAGAAACCTCCGTTCCCCGCAGGGGGAAGCAGCAGCCCGGGTCGCCCCAGCCGCCCCCAAAGGCGGAGCCCGACGCCCGGCCCCAGGCCCTCCCTCAACTCTGCTCGGGGAGTGCTCCTCGGCGCCGGGGCCGCCGGCGGGTCCGCGTCCTCTCGGCTCGTTTTCCGGGGTGCCGCGCCGGGCCCCAAGCGAGAAAGGGCCCTCGGCCCCGGGGAACAGGCCGGTCCCCGGGGCTGCACAACGCCGGCCGATTCTCAATAGCGTTCTGCCCAAACCGATCCTGGTTTGGGCAGAACGCTCGTGAGAATCGGCCGGAAAACGCCCGGCGAACTCGCTTCGGGCGAAGCGCGTCGGCGGGGCCGCCCCCCGAGCCTGGCCCGGGACACCGCGGGGTCGCGCCCGCACCCCGCCACAAAGCCCCCCGCGAGTCCGCCGTGCGCGACGCCGACGCCTCCCGCTCCTCAGCGCCCGGGGCTCCCCTCCCTGGCGCGGGCCGGTGGGGCCGGGCGGGCCCCGAGGCCCGGGCTCCAACACTCGCCTGCTTCCTCAGCCTTCCGAGTCCGGGGTCCTGTTCCACGGGGCCTCCCACTGGGCAACCCTGAGTCCCGCGCCCCGAGGCCCCCGACCGCCCCGGCGCCGACGGTGCCCTTCGCAGCCGCGTCCACGCCTCGGGGCGAGAGAAACCTCCGTTCCCCCGCAGGGGGAAGCCACATCCCGGGGCGCCCCAGCCGCCCCCAGAGGCGGAGACCGACGCCCGGCCCCAGGACCTCCCTCAACTCTGCTCCGGGAGTGCTCCCCGGCGCCGGGGCCGCTGGCGGGTCCGCGTCCTCTCGGCGCGTTTTCCGGGGGGCCGCGCCGGGCCCCGAGCATAAAAGGGCCCTCGGCCCCGGGGAACAGGCCGGTCCCCGGGGCTGCCCAACGCCGGCCGATTCTCACGAGCGTTCTGCCCAAACCGATCCCGGTTTGGGCAGAACGCTCGTGAGAATCGGCCGGAAAACGCCCGGCGAACTCGCTTCGGGCGCAGCGCGTCTGCGGGGCCGCCCCCCGCACCTGGCACGGGACCTCGCGGGGTCGCGCCCGCACCCCGCCGCAAAGCCCCCCGCGAGTCCGCCGCGCGCGACGCCGACGCCTCCCGCTCCTCAGCGCCCGGGGCTCCCCTCACTGGCGGGGGCCGCTGGGGCCGGGCGGGCCCCGAGGCCCGGGCTCCAACCCTCGCCTGCCTCCTCAGCCTTCCGAGTCCGGGGTCCTGGGCCCCGGGGCCTCCCCCTGGGCAACCCTGAGTCCCGCGCCCCGAGGCCCCCGACCGCCCTGGCGCCGACGGTGACCTTCGCAGCCGCGTCCACGCCTCGGGGCGAGAGAAACCTCCGTTCCCCCGCAGGGGGAAGCCGCAGCCCGGGGCGCCCCAGCCGCCCCCAGAGGCGGAGCCCGACGCCCGGCCCCAGGCCCTCCCTCAACTCTGCTCCGGGAGTGCTCCCCGGCGCCGGGGCCGCCGGCGGGTCCGCGTCCTCTCGGCGCGTTTTCCGGGGGGCTGCGCCGGGCCTCGAGCGAGAAAGGGCCCTCGGCCCCGGGGAACAGGCCGGTCCCCTGGGCTGCCCAACGCCGGCCGAATCTCACGAGCGTTCTGCCCAAACCGATCCCAGTTTGGCAGAACGCTCGTGAGAATCGGCCGGAAAACGCCCGGCGAACTCGCTTCAGGCGCAGCGCGTCTGCGGGGCCGCCCCCCGCGCCTGGCCCGGGACCCCGCGGGATTGCTCCCGCACCCCGCCGCAAAGCCCCCCGCGAGTCCGCCGCGCGCGACGCCGACGCCTCCCGCTCCTCAGCGCCCGGGGCTCCCCTCCCTGGCGCGGGCCGGTGGGGCCGGGCGGGCCCCGAGGCCCGGGCTCCAGCCCTCCCCTGCCTCCTCAGCCTTCCGAGTCCGGGGTCCTGGGCCCCGGGGCCTCCCCCTGGGCAACCCTGAGTCCCGCACCCCGAGGCCCCCGACCGCCCCGGCGCCGTTGGTGCGCTTCGCAGCCGCGTCCACGCCTCGGGGCGAGAAAAACCTCCGTTCCCCCGCAGGGGGAAGCAGCAGCCCGGGGCGCCCCAGCCGCCCCCAAAGGCGGAGCCCGACGCCCGGCCCCAGGCCCTCCCTCAACTCTGCTCGGGGAGTGCTCCTCGGCGCCGGGGCCGCAGGCGGGTCTGCGTCCTCTCGGCGCGTTTTCCGGGGTGCCGCGCCGGGCCCCGAGAGAGAAAGGGCCCTCGGCCCCGGGGAACAGGCCGGTCCCCGGAGCTGCCCATCGCCGGCCGATTCTCACGAGCGTTCTGCCCAAACCGATCCCGGTTTGGGCAGAACGCTCGTGAGAATCGGCCGGAAAACGCCCGGCGAACTCGCTTCGGGCGCAGCGCGTCTGCGGGGCCGCCCCCCGTGCCTGGCCCGGGACCCCGCGGGGTCGCGCCCGCACCCCGCCGCAAAGCCCCCCGCGAGTCCACCGCGCGCGACGCCGACGCCTCCCGCTCCTCAGCGCCCGGGGATCCCCTCACTGGCGCGGGCCGCTGGGGCCGGGCGGGCCTCGAGGCCCGGGCTCCAACCCTCGCCTGCCTCCTCAGCCTTCCGAGGCCGGGGTCCTGGGCCCCGGGGCCTCCCCCTGGGCAACCCTGAGTCCCGCGCCCCGAGGCCCCCGACTGCCCAGGCGCCGACGGTGCCCTTCGCAGCCGCGTCCACGCCTCGGGGCGAGAGAAACCTCCGTTCCCCCGCAGGGGGAAGCCGCATCCCGGGGCGCAACAGCCGCCCCCAGAGGCGGAGCCCGACGCCCGGCCCCAGGCCCTCCCTCAATTCTGCTCCAGGAGTGCTCCCCGGCGCCGGGGCCGTCGGCGGGTCCGCGTCCTCTCGGCGCGTTTTCCGGGGGGCCGCGCCGGGCCCCGAGCGAGAAAGGGCCCTCGGCCCCGGGGAACAGGCCGGTCCCCGGGGCTGCCCAACGCCGGCCGATTCTCACGAGCGTTCTGCCCAAACCGATCCCAGTTTGGCAGAACGCTCGTGAGAATCGGCCGGAAAACGCCCGGCGAACTCGCTTCGGGCGCAGCGCGTCTGCAGGGCCGCCCCCCGCGCCTGGCCCGGGACCCCGCGGGGTCGCTCCCGCACCCCGCCGCAAAGCCCCCCGCGAGTCCGCCGCGCGCGACGCCGACGCCTCCCGCTCCTCAGCGCCCGGGCTCCCCTCCCTGGCGCGGGCCGATGGGGCCGGGCAGGCCCCGAGGCCCGGGCTCCAACCCTCGCCTGCCTCCTCAGCCTTCCGAGTCCAGGGTCATGGGCCCCGGGGCCTCCCCCTGGGCAACCCTGTGTCCCGCGCCCCGAGGCCCCCGACCGCCCCGGCGCCGACGGTGCCCTTCGCAGCCGCGTCCACGCCTCGGGGCGAGAGAAACCTCCGTTCCCCCGCAGGGGGAAGCAGCAGCCCGGGTCGCCCCAGCCGCCCCCAAAGGCGGAGCCCGACGCCCGGCCCCAGGCCCTCCCTCAACTCTGCTCGGGGAGTGCTCCTCGGCGCCGGGGCCGCCGGCGGGTCCGCGTCCTCTCGGCGCGTTTTCCGGGGGGCCGCGCCGGGCCCCGAGCGAGAAAGGGCCCTCGGCCCCGGGGAACAGGCCGGTCCCCGGGGCTGCCCAACGCCGGCCGATTCTCACGAGCGTTCTGCCCAAACCGATCCCGGTTTGGGCAGAACGCTCGTGAGAATCGGCCGGAAAACGCCCGGCGAACTCGCTTCGGGCGCAGCGCGTCTGCGGGGCCGCCCCCCGCGCATGGCCCGGGACCCCGCGGGGTCGCAACCGCACCCAGCCGGAATGACCCCGCGAGTCCGCCGCGAGCGACGCCGACGCCTCCCGCTCCTCAGCGCCCGGGGCTACCCTCCCTAGCGCGGGCCGGTGGGGCCGGTCTGGCCCCGAGGCCCGGGCTCCAACCCTCGCCTGCCTCCTCAGCCTTCCGAGTCCGGGGTCCTGGGCCCCGGGGCCTCCCCCTGGGCAACACTGAGTCCCGAGCCCCGAGGCCCCCGACCGCCCTGGCGCCGACGGTGCCCTTCGCAGCCGCGTCCACGCCTCGGGGCGAGAGAAACCTCCGTTCCCCCGCAGGGGGAAGCCGCCCTCCGGGGCGCCCCAGCCACCCCCAAAGGCGTAGCCCGACGCCCGGCCCCAGGCCCTCCCTCAACTCTGCTCCGGGAGTGCTCCCCGGCGCCGGGGCCGCCGGCGGGTCCGCGTCCTCTCGGCGTGTTTTCCGGGGGGCCGCGCCGGGCCCCGAGCATAAAAGGGCCCTCGGCCCCGGGGAACAGGCCGGTCCCCGGGGCTGCCCAACGCCGGCCGATTCTCACGAGCGTTCTGCCCAAACCGAACCCGGTTTGGGCAGAACGCTCGTGAGAATCGGCCGGAAAACGCCCAGCGAAGTCGCTTCGGGCGCAGCGCGTATGCGGGGCCGCCCCCCGCGCCTGGCACGGGACCACGCGGGGTCGCGCCCGCACCCCGCCGCAAAGCCCCCCGCGAGTCCGCCGCGCGCGACGCCGACGCCTCCCGCTCCTCAGCGCCCGGGGCTCCCCTCACTGGCGCGGGCCGCTGGGGCCGGGCGGGCCCCGAGGCCCGGGCTCCAACCCTCGCCTGCCTCCTCAGCCTTCCGAGTCCGGGGTCCTGGGCCCCGGGGCCTCCCCCTGGGCAACCCTGAGTCCCGCGCCCCGAGGCCCCCGACCGCCCTGGCGCCGACGGTGACCTTCGCAGCCGCGTCCACGCCTCGGGGCGAGAGAAACCTCCGTTCCCCCGCAGGGGGAAGCCGCAGCCCGGGGCCCCCCAGCCGCCCCCAGAGGCGGAGCCCGACGCCCGGCCCCAGGCCCTCCCTCAACTCTGCTCCGGGAGTGCTCCCCGGCGCCGGGGCCGCCGGCGGGTCCGCGTCCTCTCGGCGCGTTTTCCGGGGGGCTGCGCCGGGCCTCGAGCGAGAAAGGGCCCTCGGCCCCGGGGAACAGGCCGGTCCCCTGGGCTGCCCAACGCCGGCCGAATCTCACGAGCGTTCTGCCCAAACCGATCCCAGTTTGGCAGAACGCTCGTGAGAATCGGCCGGAAAACGCCCGGCGAACTCGCTTCAGGCGCAGCGCGTCTGCGGGGCCGCCCCCCGCGCCTGGCCCGGGACCCCGCGGGGTCGCTCCCGCACCCCGCCGCAAAGCCCCCCGCGAGTCCGCCGCGCGCGACGCCGACGCCTCCCGCTCCTCAGCGCCCGGGGCTCCCCTCCCTGGCGCGGGCCGGTGGGGCCGGGCGGGCCCCGAGGCCCGGGCTCCAGCCCTCCCCTGCCTCCTCAGCCTTCCGAGTCCGGGGTCCTGGGCCCCGGGGCCTCCCCCTGGGCAACCCTGAGTCCCGCGCCCCGAGGCCCCCGACCGCCCCGGCGCCGTTGGTGCGCTTCGCAGCCGCGTCCACGCCTCGGGGCGAGAGAAACCTCCGTTCCCCCGCAGGGGGAAGCAGCAGCCCGGGGCGCCCCAGCCGCCCCCAAAGGCGGAGCCCGACGCCCGGCCCCGGGCCCTCCCTCAACTCTGCTCGGGGAGTGCTCCTCGGCGCCGGGGCCGCAGGCGGGTCCGCGTCCTCTCGGCGCGTTTTCCGGGGTGCCGCGCCGGGCCCCGAGAGAGAAAGGGCCCTCGGCCCCGGGGAACAGGCCGGTCCCCGGGGCTGCCCAACGCCGGCCGATTCTCACGAGCGTTCTGCCCAAACCGATCCCGGTTTGGGCAGAACGCTCGTGAGAATCGGCCGGAAAACGCCCGGCGAACTCGCTTCGGGCGCAGCCCGTCCGCGGGGCCGCCCCCCGCGCCTGGCCCGGGACCCCGCGGGGTCGCGCCCGCGCCCCGCCGGAAAGCCCCCCGCGAGTCCGCCGCGCGCGACGCCGACGCCTCCCGCTCCTCAGCGCCCGGGGCTCCCCTCCCTGGCGCGGGCCGGTGGGGCCGGGCGGGCCCCGAGGCCCGGGCTCCAACCCTCGCCTGCCTCCTCAGCCTTCCGCGTCCGGGGTCCTGTGCCCCGGGGCCTCCCCCTGGGCAACCCTGAGTCCCGCGCCCCGAGGCCCCCGACCGCCCCGGCGCCGACGGTGCCCTTCGCAGCCGCGTCCACGCCTCGGGGCGAGAGAAACCTCCGTTCCCCCGCAGGGGGAAGCCGCAGTCCGGGGCGCCCCGGCCGCCCCCAAAGTCGGAGCACGACGCCCGGCCCCAGGCCCTCCCTCAACTCTGCTCCGGGAGTGCTCCCCAGCGCCGGGGCCGCCGGCGGGTCCGCGTCCTCTCGGCGCGTTTTCCGGGGGGCCGCGCCGGGCCCCGAGCGAGAAAGGGCCCTCGGCCCCGGGGACCAGGCCGGTCCCCGGGGCTGCCCAACGCCGGCCGATTCTCACGAGCGTTCTGCCCAAACCGATCCCGGTTTGGGCAGAACGCTCGTGAGAATCGGCCGGAAAACGCCCGGCGAACTCGCTTCGGGCGCAGCCCGTCTGCGGGGCCGCCCCCCGCGCCTGGCCCGGGACCCCGCGGGGTCGCGCCCGCGCCCCGCCGGAAAGCCCCCCGGGAGTCCGCCGCGCGCGACGCCGACGCCTCCCGCTCCTCAGCGCCCGGGGCTCCCCTCCCTGGCGCGGGCCGGTGGGGCCGGGCGGGCCCCGAGGCCCGGGCTCCTACCCTCGCCAGCCTCCTCAGCCTTCCGCGTCCGGGGTCCTGTGCCCCGGGGCCTCCCCCGGGGCAACCCTGAGTCCCGCGCCCCGAGGCCCCCGACCGCCCCGGCGCCGACGGTGCCCTTCGCAGCCGCGTCCACGCCTCAGGGCGAGAGAAACCTCCGTTCCCCCGCAGGGGGAAGCCGCAGCCCGGGGCGCCCCAGCCGCCCCCAAAGTCGGAGCACGACGCCCGGCCCCAGGCCCTCCCTCAACTCTGCTCCGGGAGGGCTCCCTGGCGCCGGGGCCGCCGGCGGGTCCGCGTCCTCTCGGCGCGTTTTCCGGGGGGCCGCGCCGGGCCCCGAGCGAGAAAGGGCCCTCGGCCCCGGGGACCAGGCCGGTCCCCGGGGCTGCCCAACGCCGGCCGATTCTCACGAGCGTTCTGCCCAAACCGATCCCGGTTTGGGCAGAACGCTCGTGAGAATCGGCCGGAAAACGCCCGGCGAACTCGCTTCGGGCGCAGCCCGTCTGCGGGGCCGCCCCCCGCGCCTGGCCCGGGACCCCGCGGGGTCGCGCCCGCGCCCCGCCGGAAAGCCCCCCGCGAGTCCGCCGCGCGCGACGCCGACGCCTCCCGCTCCTCAGCGCCCGGGGCTCCCCTCCCTGGCGCGGGCCGGTGGGGCCGGGCGGGCCCCGAGGCCCGGGCTCCAACCCTCGCCTGCCTCCTCAGCCTTCCGCGTCCGGGGTCCTGTGCCCCGGGGCCTCCCCCTGGGCAACCCTGAGTCCCGCGCCCCGAGGCCCCCGACCGCCCCGGCGCCGACGGTGCCCTTCGCAGCCGCGTCCACGCCTCGGGGCGAGAGAAACCTCCGTTCCCCCGCAGGGGGAAGCCGCAGCCCGGGGCGCCCCAGCCGCCCCCAAAGTCGGAGCACGACGCCCGGCCCCAGGCCCTCCCTCAACTCTGCTCCGGGAGGGCTCCCCGGCGCCGGGGCCGCCGGCGGGTCCGCGTCCTCTCGGCGCGTTTTCCGGGGGGCCGCGCCGGGCCCCGAGCGAGAAAGGGCCCTCGGCCCCGGGGACCAGGCCGGTCCCCGGGGCTGCCCAACGCCGGCCGATTCTCACGAGCGTTCTGCCCAAACCGATCCCGGTTTGGGCAGAACGCTCGTGAGAATCGGCCGTAAAATGCCCGGCGAACTCGCTTCGGGCGCAGCCCGTCTGCGGGGCCGCCCCCCGCGCCTGGCCCGGGACCCCGCGGGGTCGCGCCCGCACCCCGCCGCAAAGCCCCCCGCGAGTCCGCCGCGCGCGACGCCGACGCCTCCTGCTCCTCAGCGCCCGGGGCTCCCCTCCCTGGCGCGGGCCGGTGGGGCCGGGCGGGCCCCGAGGCCCGGGCTCCAACCCTCGCCTGCCTCCTCAGCCTTCCGAGTCCGGGGTCCAGTGCCCCGGGGCCTCCCCCTGGGCAACCCTGAGTCCCGCGCCCCGAGGCCCCCGACCACCCCGGGCCCGGCGGTGCCCTTCGCGGCCGCGTCCACGCCTCGGGGCGAGAGAAACCTCCGTTCCCCCGCAGACGGAAGCCGCAGCCCGGGGCGCCCCGGCCGCCCCCAAAGTCGGAGCACGACGCCCGGCCCCAGGCCCTCCCTCAACTCTGCTCCGGGAGGGCTCCCCGGCGCCGGGGCTGCCGGCGGGTCCGCGTCCTCTCGGCGCGTTTTCCGGGGGGCCGCGCCGGGCCCCGAGCGAGAAAGGGCCCTCGGCCCCGGGGACCAGGCCGGTCCCCGGGGCTGCCCAACGCCGGCCGATTCTCACGAGCGTTCTGCCCAAACCGATCCCGGTTTGGGCAGAACGCTCGTGAGAATCGGCCGGAAAACGCCCGGCGAACTCGCTTCTGGCGCAGCCCGTCCGCGGGGCCGCCCCCCGCGCCTGGCCCGGGACCCCGCGGGGTCGCGCCCGCGCCCCGCCGCAAAGCCCCCCGCGAGTCCGCCGCGCGCGACGCCGACGCCTCCCGCTCCTCAGCGCCCGGGGCTCCCCTCCCTGGCGCGGGCCGGTGGGGCCGGGCGGGCCCCGAGGCCCGGGCTCCAACCCTCGCCTGCCTCCTCAGCCTTCCGCGTCCGGGGTCCTGTGCCCCGAGGCCTCCCCCTGGGCAACCCTGAGTCCCGCGCCCTGAGGCCCCCGACCGCCCCGGCGCCGACGGTGCCCTTCGCAGCCGCGTCCACGCCTCGGGGCGAGAGAAACCTCCGTTCCCCCGCAGGGGGAAGCCGCAGCCCGGGGCGCCCCAGCCGCCCCCAAAGTCGGAGCACGACGCCCGGCCCCAGGCCCTCCCTCAACTCTGCTCCGGGAGGGCTCACCGGCGCCGGGGCCGCCGGCGGGTCCGCGTCCTCTCGGCGCGTTTTCCGGGGGGCCGCGCCGGGCCCCGAGCGAGAAAGGGCCCTCGGCCCCGGGGACCAGGCCGGTCCCCGGGGCTGCCCAACGCCGGCCGATTCTCACGAGCGTTCTGCCCAAACCGATCCCGGTTTGGGCAGAACGCTCGTGAGAATCGGCCGGAAAACGCCCGGCGAACTCGCTTCGGGCGCAGCCCGTCTGCGGGGCCGCCCCCCGCGCCTGGCCCGGGACCCCGCGGGGTCGCGCCCGCGCCCCGCCGGAAAGCCCCCCGCGAGTCCGCCGCGCGCGACGCCGACGCCTCCCGCTCCTCAGCGCCCGGGGCTCCCCTCCCTGGCGCGGGCCGGTGGGGCCGGGCGGGCCCCGAGGCCCGGGCTCCAAACCTCGCCTGCCTCCTCAGCCTTCCGAGTCCGGGGTCCAGTGCCCCGGGGCCTCCCCCTGGGCAACCCTGAGTCCCGCGCCCGAGGCCCCCGACCACCCAGGGCCCGGCGGTGCCCTTCGCGGCCGCGTCCACGCCTCGGGGCGAGAGAAACCTCCGTTCCCCCGCAGGGGGAAGCCGCAGCCCGGGGCGCCCCAGCCGCCCCCAAAGTCGGAGCACGACGCCCGGCCCCAGGCCCTCCCTCAACTCTGCTCCGGGAGGGCTCCCCGGCGCCGGGGACGCCGGCGGGTCCGCGTCCTCTCGGCGCGTTTTCCGGGGGGCCGCGCCGGGCCCCGAGCGAGAAAGGGCCCTCGGCCCCGGGGACCAGGCCGGTCCCCGGGGCTGCCAAACGCCGGCCGATTCTCACGAGCGTTCTGCCCAAACCGATCCCGGTTTGGGCAGAACGCTCGTGAGAATCGGCCGGAAAACGCCCGGCGAACTCGCTTCGGGCGCAGCCCGTCCGCGGGGCCGCCCCCCGCGCCTGGCCCGGGACCCCGCGGGGTCGCGCCCGCGCCCCGCCGGAAAGCCCCCCGCGAGTCCGCCGCGCGCGACGCCGACGCCTCCCGCTCCTCAGCGCCCGGGGCTCCCCTCCCTGGCGCGGGCCGGTGGGGCCGGGCGGGCCCCGAGGCCCGGGCTCCAACCCTCGCCTGCCTCCTCAGCCTTCCGCGTCCGGGGTCCTGTGCCCCGGGGCCTCCCCCTGGGCAACCCTGAGTCCCGCGCCCCGAGGCCCCCGACCGCCCCGGCGCCGACGGTGCCCTTCGCACCCGCGTCCACGCCTCGGGGCGAGAGAAACCTCCGTTCCCCCGCAGGGGGAAGCCGCAGCCCGGGGCGCCCCAGCCGCCCCCAAAGTCGGAGCACGACGCCCGGCCCCAGGCCCTCCCTCAACTCTGCTCCGGAGGGCTCCCCGGTGCCGGGGCCGCCGGCGGGTCCGCGTCCTCTTGCTGCGTTTTCCGGGGGGCCGCGCCGTGCCCCGAGCGAGAAAGGGCCCTCGGCCCCGGGGACCAGGCCGGTCCCCGGGGGTGCCCAACGCCGGCCGATTCTCACGAGCGTTCTTCCCAAACCGATCCCGGTTTGGGCAGAACGCTCGTGAGATTCGGCCGGAAAACGCCCGGCGAACTCGCTTCGGGCGCAGCCCGTCTGCGGGGCCGCCCCCCGCGCCTGGCCCGGGACCCCGCGGGGTCGCACCCGCACCCCGCCGCAAAGCCCCCCGCGAGTCCGCCGCGCGCGACGCCGACGCCTCCCGCTCCTCAGCGCCCGGGGCTCCCCTTCCTGGCGCGGGCCGGTGGGGCCGGGCGGGCCCCGAGGCCCGGGCTCCAACCCTCGCCTGCCTCCTCAGCCTTCCGATTCCGGGGTCCAGTGCCCCGGGGCCTCCCCCTGGGCAACCCTGAGTCCCGCGCCCCGAGGCCCCCGACCGCCCCGGCGCCGGCGGTGCCCTTCGTGGCCGCGTCTACGCCTCGGGGCGAGATAAACCTCCGTTCCCCCGCAGGGGGAAGCCGCAGCCTGGGGCGCCCCAGCCGCCCCCAAAGTCGGAGCACGACGCCCGGCCCCAGGCCCTCCCTCAACTCTGCTCCGGGAGGGCTCCCCGGCGCCGGGGCCGCCGGCGGGTCCGCGTCCTCTCGGCGCGTTTTCCGGGGGGCCGCGCCGGGCCCCGAGCGAGAAAGGGCCCTCAGCCCCAGGGACCAGGCCGGTCCCCGGGGCTGCCCAACGCCGGCCGATTCTCTCGAGCGTTCTGCCCAAACCGATCCCGGTTTGGGCAGAACGCTCGTGAGAATCGGCCGGAAAACGCCCGGCGAACTCGCTTCGGACGCAGCCCGTCTGCGGGGCCGCCCCCCGCGCCTGGCCCGGGACCCCGCGGGGTCGCGCCCGCACCCCGACGCAAAGGCCCCCGCGAGTCCGCCGCGCGCGACGCCGACGCCTCCCGCTCTTCAGCGCCCGGGGCTCCCCTCCCTGGCGCGGGCCGGTGGGGCCGGGCGGGCCCCGAGGCCCGGGCTCCAACCCTCGCCTGCCTCCTCAGCCTTCCGAGTCCGAGGTCCTGTGCCCCGAGGCCTCCCCCTGGGCAACCCTGAGTCCCGCGCCCCGAGGCCCCCGACCGCCCCGGCGCCGGCGGTGCCCTTCGCGGCCGCGTCCACGCCTCGGGGCGAGAGAAACCTCCGTTCCCCCGCAGGGGGAAGCCGCAGCCCGGGGCGCCCCAGCCGCCCCCAAAGTCGGAGCACGACGCCCGGCCCCAGGCCCTCCCTCAACTCTGCTCCGGAGGGCTCCCCGGTGCCGGGGCCGCCGGCGGGTCCGCGTCCTCTTGCTGCGTTTTCCGGGGGGCCGCGCCGTGCCCCGAGCGAGAAAGGGCCCTCGGCCCCGGGGACCAGGCCGGTCCCCGGGGGTGCCCAACGCCGGCCGATTCTCACGAGCGTTCTTCCCAAACCGATCCCGGTTTGGGCAGAACGCTCGTGAGATTCGGCCGGAAAACGCCCGGCGAACTCGCTTCGGGCGCAGCCCGTCTGCGGGGCCGCCCCCCGCGCCTGGCCCGGGACCCCGCGGGGTCGCACACGCACCCCGCCGCAAAGCCCCCCGCGAGTCCGCCGCGCGCGACGCCGACGCCTCCCGCTCCTCAGCGCCCGGGGCTCCCCTTCCTGGCGCGGGCCGGTGGGGCCGGGCGGGCCCCGAGGCCCGGGCTCCAACCCTCGCCTGCCTCCTCAGCCTTCCGATTCCGGGGTCCAGTGCCCCGGGGCCTCCCCCTGGGCAACCCTGAGTCCCGCGCCCCGAGGCCCCCGACCGCCCCGGCGCCGGCGGTGCCCTTCGTGGCCGCGTCTACGCCTCGGGGCGAGATAAACCTCCGTTCCCCCGCAGGGGGAAGCCGCAGCCTGGGGCGCCCCAGCCGCCCCCAAAGTCGGAGCACGACGCCCGGCCCCAGGCCCTCCCTCAACTCTGCTCCGGGAGGGCTCCCCGGCGCCGGGGCCGCCGGCGGGTCCGCGTCCTCTCGGCGCGTTTTCCGGGGGGCCGCGCCGGGCCCCGAGCGAGAAAGGGCCCTCGGCCCCAGGAACCAGGCCGGTCCCCGGGGCTGCCCAACGCCGGCCGATTCTCTCGAGCGTTCTGCCCAAACCGATCCCGGTTTGGGCAGAACGCTCGTGAGAATCGGCCGGAAAACGCCCGGCGAACTCGCTTCGGACGCAGCCCGTCTGCGGGGCCGCCCCCCGCGCCTGGCCCGGGACCCCGCGGGGTCGCGCCCGCACCCCGACGCAAAGGCCCCCGCGAGTCCGCCGCGCGCGACGCCGACGCCTCCCGCTCTTCAGCGCCCGGGGCTCCCCTCCCTGGCGCGGGCCGGTGGGGCCGGGCGGGCCCCGAGGCCCGGGCTCCAACCCTCGCCTGCCTCCTCAGCCTTCCGAGTCCGAGGTCCTGTGCCCCGAGGCCTCCCCCTGGGCAACCCTGAGTCCCGCGCCCCGAGGCCCCCGACCGCCCCGGCGCCGGCGGTGCCCTTCGCGGCCGCGTCCACGCCTCGGGGCGAGAGAAACCTCCGTTCCCCCGCAGGGGGAAGCCGCAGCCCGGGGCGCCCCAGCCGCCCCCAAAGTCGGAGCACGACGCCCGGCCCCAGGCCCTCCCTCAACTCTGCTCCGGGAGGGCTCCCCGGCGCCGGGGCCGCCGGCGGGTCCGCGTCCTCTCGGCGCGTTTTCCGGGGGGCCGCGCCGGGCCCCGAGCGAGAAAGGGCCCTCGGCCCCGGGGACCAGGCCGGTCCCCGGGGCTGCCCAACGCCGGCCGATTCTCACGAGCGTTCTGCCCAAACCGATCCCGGTTTGGGCAGAACGCTCGTGAGAATCGGCCGGAAAACGCCCGGCGAACTCGCTTCGGGCGCAGCCCGTCTGCGGGGCCGCCCCCCGCGCCTGGCCCGGGACCCCGCGGGGTCGCGCCCTCGCCCCGCCGGAAAGCCCCCCGCGAGTCCGCCGCGCGCGACGCCGACGCCTCCCGCTCCTCAGCGCCCGGGGCTCCCCTCCCTGGCGCGGGCCGGTGGGGCCGGGCGGGCCCCGAGGCCCGGGCTCCAACCCTCGCCTGCCTCCTCAGCCTTCCGCGTCCGGGGTCCTGTGCCCCGGGGCCTCCCCCTGGGCAACCCTGAGTCCCGCGCCCCGAGGCCCCCGACCGCCCCGGCGCCGACGGTGCCCTTCGCCGCCGCGTCCACGCCTCGGGGCGAGAGAAACCTCCGTTCCCCCGCAGGGGGAAGCCGCAGCCCGGGGCGCCCCAGCCGCCCCCAAAGTCGGAGCACGACGCCCGGCCCCAGGCCCTCCCTCAACTCTGCTCCGGGAGGGCTCCCCGGCGCCGGGGCCGCCGGTGGGTCCGCGTCCTCTCGGCGCGTTTTCCGGGGGGCCGCGCCGTGCCCCGAGCGAGAAAGGGCCCTCGGCCCCAGGGACCAGGCCGGTCCCCGGGGCTGCCCAACGCCGGCCGATTCTCTCGAGCGTTCTGCCCAAACCGATCCCGGTTTGGGCAGAACGCTCGTGAGAATCGGCCGGAAAACGCCCGGCGAACTCGCTTCGGGCGCAGCCCGTCTGCGGGGCCGCCCCCCGCGCCTGGCAGGGACCCCGCGGGGTCGCGCCCGCACCCCGCCGCAAAGCCCCCCGCGAGTCCGCCGCGCGCGACGCCGACGCCTCCCGCTCCTCAGCGCCCGGGGCTCCCCTCCCTGGCGCGGGCCGGTGGGGCCGGGCGGGCCCCGTGGCCCGGGCTCCAACCCTCGCCTGCCTCCTCAGCCTTCCGAGTCCGGGGTCCTGTGCCCCGGGGCCTCCCCCTGGGCAACCCTGAGTCCCGCGCCCCGAGGCCCCCGACCGCCCCGGCGCCGGCGGTGCCCTTCGTGGCCGCGTCCACGCCTCGGGGCGAGAGAAACCTCCGTTCCCCCGCAGGGGGAAGCCGCAACCCGGGGCGCCCCAGCCGCCCCCAAAGTCGGAGCACGACGCCCGGCCCCAGGCCCTCCCTCAACTCTGCTCCGGAGGGCTCCCCGGTGCCGGGGCCGCCGGCGGGTCCGCGTCCTCTTGCTGCGTTTTCCGGGGGGCCGCGCCGTGCCCCGAGCGAGAAAGGGCCCTCGGCCCCGGGGACCAGGCCGGTCCCCGGGGCTGCCCAACGCCGGCCGATTCTCACGAGCGTTCTGCCCAAACCGATCCCGGTTTGGGCAGAACGCTCGTGAGAATCGGCCGGAAAACGCCCGGCGAACTCGCTTCGGGCGCAGCCCGTCCGCGGGGCCGCCCCCCGCGCCTGGCCCGGGACCCCGCGGGGTCGCGCCCGCGCCCCGCCGCAAAGCCCCCCGCGAGTCCGCCGCGCGCTACGCCGACGCCTCCCGCTCCTCAGCGCCCGGGGCTCCCCTCCCTGGCGCGGGCCGGTGGGGCCGGGCGGGCCCCGAGGCCCGGGCTCCAACCCTCGCCTGCCTCCTCAGCCTTCCGCGTCCGGGGTCCTGTGCCCCGAGGCCTCCCCCTGGGCAACCCTGAGTCCCGCGCCCTGAGGCCCCCGACCGCCCCGGCGCCGACGGTGCCCTTCGCAGCCGCGTCCACGCCTCGGGGCGAGAGAAACCTCCGTTCCCCCGCAGGGGGAAGCCGCAGCCCGGGGCGCCCCAGCCGCCCCCAAAGTCGGAGCACGACGCCCGGCCCCAGGCCCTCCCTCAACTCTGCTCCGGGAGTGCTCCCCGGCGCCGGGGCCGCCGGCGGGTCCGCGTCCTCTCGGCGCGTTTTCCGGGGGGCTGCGCCGGGCCTCGAGCGAGAAAGGGCCCTCGGCCCCGGGGAACAGGCCGGTCCCCTGGGCTGCCCAACGCCGGCCGAATCTCACGAGCGTTCTGCCCAAACCGATCCCAGTTTGGCAGAACGCTCGTGAGAATCGGCCGGAAAACGCCCGGCGAACTCGCTTCAGGCGCAGCGCGTCTGCGGGGCCGCCCCCCGCGCCTGGCCCGGGACCCCGCGGGGTTGCTCCCGCACCCCGCCGCAAAGCCCCCCGCGAGTCCGCCGCGCGCGACGCCGACGCCTCCCGCTCCTCAGCGCCCGGGGCTCCCCTCCCTGGCGCGGGCCGGTGGGGCCGGGCGGGCCCCGAGGCCCGGGCTCCAGCCCTCCCCTGCCTCCTCAGCCTTCCGAGTCCGGGGTCCTGGGCCCCGGGGCCTCCCCCTGGGCAACCCTGAGTCCCGCACCCCGAGGCCCCCGACCGCCCCGGCGCCGTTGGTGCGCTTCGCAGCCGCGTCCACGCCTCGGGGCGAGAGAAACCTCCGTTCCCCCGCAGGGGGAAGCAGCAGCCCGGGGCGCCCCAGCCGCCCCCAAAGGCGGAGCCCGACGCCCGGCCCCAGGCCCTCCCTCAACTCTGCTCGGGGAGTGCTCCTCGGCGCCGGGGCCGCAGGCGGGTACGAGTCCTCTCGGCGCGTTTTCCGGGGTGCCGCGCCGGGCCCCGAGAGAGAAAGGGCCCTCGGCCCCGGGGAACAGGCCGGTCCCCGGAGCTGCCCATCGCCGGCCGATTCTCACGAGCGTTCTGCCCAAACCGATCCCGGTTTGGGCAGAACGCTCGTGAGAATCGGCCGGAAAACGCCCGGCGAACTCGCTTCGGGCGCAGCGCGTCTGCGGGGCCGCCCCCCGTGCCTGGCCCGGGACCCCGCGGGGTCGCGCCCGCACCCCGCCGGAAAGCCCCCCGCGAGTCCGCCGCGCGCGACGCCGACGCCTCCCGCTCCTCAGCGCCCGGGGCTCCCCTACCTGGCGTGGGCCGGTGGGGCCGGGCGGGCCCCGAGGCCCGGGCTCCAGCCCTCCCCTGCCTCCTCAGCTTTCCGAGTCCGGGGTCCTGGGCCCCGGGGCCTCCCCCTGGGCAACCCTGAGTCCCGCGGCCCGAGGCCCCCGACCGCCCCTGCGCCGACGGTGCCCTTCGCAGCCGCGTCCAGGCCTCGGGGCGAGAGGAACCTCCGTTCCCCCGCAGGGGGAAGCCGCCCTCCGGGGCGCCCCAGCCACCCCCAAATGCGGAGCCCGACGCCCGTCCCCAGGCCCTCCCTCAACTCTGCTCTGGGAGTGCCCCCCGGCGCCGGGGCCGCCGGCGGGTCCGCGTCCTCTCGGCGCGTTTTCCGGGTGGCCGCGCCGGGCCCCGAGCATAAAAGGGCCCTCGGCCCCGGGGAACAGGCCGGTCCCCGGGGCTGCCCAACGCCGGCCGATTCTCACGAGCGTTCTGCCCAAACCGATCCCGGTTTGGGCAGAACGCTCGTGAGAATCGGCCTAAAAACGCCCAGCGAAGTCGCTTCGGGCGCAGCGCGTATGCGGGGCCGCCCCCCGCGCCTGGACCGGGACCCGGCGGGGTCGCGCCCGTTCCCCGCCGCAAAGCCCCCCGCGAGTCCGCCGCGTGCGACGCCGACGCCTCCCGCTCCTCAGCGCCCGGGGCTCCCCTACCTGGCGTGGGCCGGTGGGGCCGGGCGGGCCCCGAGGCCCGGGCTCCAGCCCTCCCCTGCCTCCTCAGCCTTCCGAGTCCGGGGTCCTGGGCCCCGGGGCCTCCCCCTGGGCAACCCTGAGTCCCGCGGCCCGAGGCCCCCGACCGCCCCGGCGCCGACGGTGCCCTTCGCAGCCGCGTCCAGGCCTCGGGGCGAGAGAAACCTCCGTTCCCCCGGAGGGGGAAGCCGCCCTCCGGGGCGCCCCAGCCACCCCCAAATGCGGAGCCCGACGCCCGGCCCCAGGCCCTCCCTCAACTCTGCTCTGGGAGTGCTCCCCGGCGCCGGGGCCGCCGGCGGGTCCGCGTCCTCTCGGCGCGTTTTCCGGGTGGCCGCGCCGGGCCCCGAGCATAAAAGGGCCCTCGGCCCCGGGGAACAGGCCGGTCCCCGGGGCTGCCCAACGCCGGCCGATTCTCACGAGCGTTCTGCCCAAACCGATCCCGGTTTGGGCAGAACGCTCGTGAGAATCGGCCGGAAAACGCCCGGCGAACTCGCTTCGGGCGCAGCGAGTCTGCGGGGCCGCCCCCCGCACTTGGCACGGGACCACGCGGGGTCGCGCCCGCACCCCGCCGCAAAGCCCCCCGCGAGTCAGCCGCGCGCGACGCCGACGCCTCCCGCTCCTCAGCGCCCGGGGCTCCCCTCACTGGCGCGGGCCGCTGGGGCCGGGCGGGCCCCGAGGCCCGGGCTCCAACCCTCGCCTGCCTCCTCAGCCTTCCGAGTCCGGGGTCCTGGGCCCCGGGGCCTCCCCCTGGGCAACCCTGAGTCCCGCGCCCCGAGGCCCCCGACCGCCCTGGCGCCGACGGTGACCTTCGCAGCCGCGTCCACGCCTCGGGGCGAGAGAAACCTCCGTTCCCCCGCAGGGGGAAGCCGCAGCCCGGGGCGCCCCAGCCGCCCCCAGAGGCGGAGCCCGACGCCCGGCCCCAGGCCCTCCCTCAACTCTGCTCCGGGAGTGCTCCCCGGCGCCGGGGCGGCCGGCGGGTCCGCGTCCTCTCGGCGCATTTTCCGGGGGGCTGCGCCGGGCCTCGAGCGAGAAAGGGCCCTCGGCCACGGGGAACAGGCCGGTCCCCTGGGCTGCCCAACGCCGGCCGAATCTCACGAGCGTTCTGCCCAAACCGATCCCAGTTTGGCAGAACGCTCGTGAGAATCGGCCGGAAAACGCCCGGCGAACTCGCTTTGGGCGCAGCGCGTCTGCAGGGCCGCCCCCCGCGCCTGGCCCGGGACCCCGCGGGGTCGCTCCCGCACCCCGCCGCAAAGCCCCCCGCGAGTCCGCCGCGCGCGACGCCGACGCCTCCCGCTCCTCAGCGCCCGGGCTCCCCTCCCTGGCGCGGGCCGATGGGGCCGGGCAGGCCCCGAGGCCCGGGCTCCAACCCTCGCCTGCCTCCTCAGCCTTCCGAGTCCAGGGTCATGGGCCCCGGGGCCTCCCCCTGGGCAACCCTGTGTCCCGCGACCCGAGGCCCCCGACCGCCCCGGCGCCGACGGTGCCCTTCGCAGCCGCGTCCACGCCTCGGGGCGAGAGAAACCTCCGTTCCCCCGCAGGGGGAAGCAGCAGCCCGGGTCGCCCCAGCCGCCCCCAAAGGCGGAGCCCGACGCCCGGCCCCAGGCCCTCCCTCAACTCTGCTCGGGGAGTGCTCCTCGGCGCCGGGGCCGCCGGCGGGTCCGCGTCCTCTCGGCGCGTTTTCCGGGGGGCCGCGCCGGGCCCCGAGCGAGAAAGGGCCCTCGGCCCCGGGGAACAGGCCGGTCCCCGGGGCTGCCCAACGCCGGCCGATTCTCACGAGCGTTCTGCCCAAACCGATCCCGGTTTGGGCAGAACGCTCGTGAGAATCGGCCGGAAAACGCCCGGCGAACTCGCTTCGGGCGCAGCGCGTCTGCGGGGCCGCCCCCCGCGCATGGCCCGGGACCCCGCGGGGTCGCAACCGCACCCAGCCGGAATGACCCCGCGAGTCCGCCGCGAGCGACGCCGACGCCTCCCGCTCCTCAGCGCCCGGGGCTACCCTCCCTAGCGCGGGCCGGTGGGGCCGGTCTGGCCCCGAGGCCCGGGCTCCAACCCTCGCCTGCCTCCTCAGCCTTCCGAGTCCGGGGTCCTGGGCCCCGGGGCCTCCCCCTGGGCAACACTGAGTCCCGAGCCCCGAGGCCCCCGACCGCCCTGGCGCCGACGGTGCCCTTCGCAGCCGCGTCCACGCCTCGGGGCGAGAGAAACCTCCGTTCCCCCGCAGGGGGAAGCCGCCCTCCGGGGCGCCCCAGCCACCCCCAAAGGCGTAGCCCGACGCCCGGCCCCAGGCCCTCCCTCAACTCTGCTCCGGGAGTGCTCCCCGGCGCCGGGGCCGCCGGCGGGTCCGCGTCCTCTCGGCGTGTTTTCCGGGGGGCCGCGCCGGGCCCCGAGCATAAAAGGGCCCTCGGCCCCGGGGAACAGGCCGGTCCCCGGGGCTGCCCAACGCCGGCCGATTCTCACGAGCGTTCTGCCCAAACCGAACCCGGTTTGGGCAGAACGCTCGTGAGAATCGGCCGGAAAACGCCCAGCGAAGTCGCTTCGGGCGCAGCGCGTATGCGGGGCCGCCCCCCGCGCCTGGCACGGGACCACGCGGGGTCGCGCCCGCACCCCGCCGCAAAGCCCCCCGCGAGTCCGCCGCGCGCGACGCCGACGCCTCCCGCTCCTCAGCGCCCGGGGCTCCCCTCACTGGCGCGGGCCGCTGGGGCCGGGCGGGCCCCGAGGCCCGGGCTCCAACCCTCGCCTGCCTCCTCAGCCTTCCGAGTCCGGGGTCCTGGGCCCCGGGGCCTCCCCCTGGGCAACCCTGAGTCCCGCGCCCCGAGGCCCCCGACCGCCCTGGCGCCGACGGTGACCTTCGCAGCCGCGTCCACGCCTCGGGGCGAGAGAAACCTCCGTTCCCCCGCAGGGGGAAGCCGCAGCCCGGGGCCCCCCAGCCGCCCCCAGAGGCGGAGCCCGACGCCCGGCCCCAGGCCCTCCCTCAACTCTGCTCCGGGAGTGCTCCCCGGCGCCGGGGCCGCCGGCGGGTCCGCGTCCTCTCGGCGCGTTTTCCGGGGGGCTGCGCCGGGCCTCGAGCGAGAAAGGGCCCTCGGCCCCGGGGAACAGGCCGGTCCCCTGGGCTGCCCAACGCCGGCCGAATCTCACGAGCGTTCTGCCCAAACCGATCCCAGTTTGGCAGAACGCTCGTGAGAATCGGCCGGAAAACGCCCGGCGAACTCGCTTCAGGCGCAGCGCGTCTGCGGGGCCGCCCCCCGCGCCTGGCCCGGGACCCCGCGGGGTCGCTCCCGCACCCCGCCGCAAAGCCCCCCGCGAGTCCGCCGCGCGCGACGCCGACGCCTCCCGCTCCTCAGCGCCCGGGGCTCCCCTCCCTGGCGCGGGCCGGTGGGGCCGGGCGGGCCCCGAGGCCCGGGCTCCAGCCCTCCCCTGCCTCCTCAGCCTTCCGAGTCCGGGGTCCTGGGCCCCGGGGCCTCCCCCTGGGCAACCCTGAGTCCCGCGCCCCGAGGCCCCCGACCGCCCCGGCGCCGTTGGTGCGCTTCGCAGCCGCGTCCACGCCTCGGGGCGAGAGAAACCTCCGTTCCCCCGCAGGGGGAAGCAGCAGCCCGGGGCGCCCCAGCCGCCCCCAAAGGCGGAGCCCGACGCCCGGCCCCGGGCCCTCCCTCAACTCTGCTCGGGGAGTGCTCCTCGGCGCCGGGGCCGCAGGCGGGTCCGCGTCCTCTCGGCGCGTTTTCCGGGGTGCCGCGCCGGGCCCCGAGAGAGAAAGGGCCCTCGGCCCCGGGGAACAGGCCGGTCCCCGGGGCTGCCCAACGCCGGCCGATTCTCACGAGCGTTCTGCCCAAACCGATCCCGGTTTGGGCAGAACGCTCGTGAGAATCGGCCGGAAAACGCCCGGCGAACTCGCTTCGGGCGCAGCCCGTCCGCGGGGCCGCCCCCCGCGCCTGGCCCGGGACCCCGCGGGGTCGCGCCCGCGCCCCGCCGGAAAGCCCCCCGCGAGTCCGCCGCGCGCGACGCCGACGCCTCCCGCTCCTCAGCGCCCGGGGCTCCCCTCCCTGGCGCGGGCCGGTGGGGCCGGGCGGGCCCCGAGGCCCGGGCTCCAACCCTCGCCTGCCTCCTCAGCCTTCCGCGTCCGGGGTCCTGTGCCCCGGGGCCTCCCCCTGGGCAACCCTGAGTCCCGCGCCCCGAGGCCCCCGACCGCCCCGGCGCCGACGGTGCCCTTCGCAGCCGCGTCCACGCCTCGGGGCGAGAGAAACCTCCGTTCCCCCGCAGGGGGAAGCCGCAGTCCGGGGCGCCCCGGCCGCCCCCAAAGTCGGAGCACGACGCCCGGCCCCAGGCCCTCCCTCAACTCTGCTCCGGGAGTGCTCCCCAGCGCCGGGGCCGCCGGCGGGTCCGCGTCCTCTCGGCGCGTTTTCCGGGGGGCCGCGCCGGGCCCCGAGCGAGAAAGGGCCCTCGGCCCCGGGGACCAGGCCGGTCCCCGGGGCTGCCCAACGCCGGCCGATTCTCACGAGCGTTCTGCCCAAACCGATCCCGGTTTGGGCAGAACGCTCGTGAGAATCGGCCGGAAAACGCCCGGCGAACTCGCTTCGGGCGCAGCCCGTCTGCGGGGCCGCCCCCCGCGCCTGGCCCGGGACCCCGCGGGGTCGCGCCCGCGCCCCGCCGGAAAGCCCCCCGGGAGTCCGCCGCGCGCGACGCCGACGCCTCCCGCTCCTCAGCGCCCGGGGCTCCCCTCCCTGGCGCGGGCCGGTGGGGCCGGGCGGGCCCCGAGGCCCGGGCTCCTACCCTCGCCAGCCTCCTCAGCCTTCCGCGTCCGGGGTCCTGTGCCCCGGGGCCTCCCCCGGGGCAACCCTGAGTCCCGCGCCCCGAGGCCCCCGACCGCCCCGGCGCCGACGGTGCCCTTCGCAGCCGCGTCCACGCCTCAGGGCGAGAGAAACCTCCGTTCCCCCGCAGGGGGAAGCCGCAGCCCGGGGCGCCCCAGCCGCCCCCAAAGTCGGAGCACGACGCCCGGCCCCAGGCCCTCCCTCAACTCTGCTCCGGGAGGGCTCCCTGGCGCCGGGGCCGCCGGCGGGTCCGCGTCCTCTCGGCGCGTTTTCCGGGGGGCCGCGCCGGGCCCCGAGCGAGAAAGGGCCCTCGGCCCCGGGGACCAGGCCGGTCCCCGGGGCTGCCCAACGCCGGCCGATTCTCACGAGCGTTCTGCCCAAACCGATCCCGGTTTGGGCAGAACGCTCGTGAGAATCGGCCGGAAAACGCCCGGCGAACTCGCTTCGGGCGCAGCCCGTCTGCGGGGCCGCCCCCCGCGCCTGGCCCGGGACCCCGCGGGGTCGCGCCCGCGCCCCGCCGGAAAGCCCCCCGCGAGTCCGCCGCGCGCGACGCCGACGCCTCCCGCTCCTCAGCGCCCGGGGCTCCCCTCCCTGGCGCGGGCCGGTGGGGCCGGGCGGGCCCCGAGGCCCGGGCTCCAACCCTCGCCTGCCTCCTCAGCCTTCCGCGTCCGGGGTCCTGTGCCCCGGGGCCTCCCCCTGGGCAACCCTGAGTCCCGCGCCCCGAGGCCCCCGACCGCCCCGGCGCCGACGGTGCCCTTCGCAGCCGCGTCCACGCCTCGGGGCGAGAGAAACCTCCGTTCCCCCGCAGGGGGAAGCCGCAGCCCGGGGCGCCCCAGCCGCCCCCAAAGTCGGAGCACGACGCCCGGCCCCAGGCCCTCCCTCAACTCTGCTCCGGGAGGGCTCCCCGGCGCCGGGGCCGCCGGCGGGTCCGCGTCCTCTCGGCGCGTTTTCCGGGGGGCCGCGCCGGGCCCCGAGCGAGAAAGGGCCCTCGGCCCCGGGGACCAGGCCGGTCCCCGGGGCTGCCCAACGCCGGCCGATTCTCACGAGCGTTCTGCCCAAACCGATCCCGGTTTGGGCAGAACGCTCGTGAGAATCGGCCGTAAAATGCCCGGCGAACTCGCTTCGGGCGCAGCCCGTCTGCGGGGCCGCCCCCCGCGCCTGGCCCGGGACCCCGCGGGGTCGCGCCCGCACCCCGCCGCAAAGCCCCCCGCGAGTCCGCCGCGCGCGACGCCGACGCCTCCTGCTCCTCAGCGCCCGGGGCTCCCCTCCCTGGCGCGGGCCGGTGGGGCCGGGCGGGCCCCGAGGCCCGGGCTCCAACCCTCGCCTGCCTCCTCAGCCTTCCGAGTCCGGGGTCCAGTGCCCCGGGGCCTCCCCCTGGGCAACCCTGAGTCCCGCGCCCCGAGGCCCCCGACCACCCCGGGCCCGGCGGTGCCCTTCGCGGCCGCGTCCACGCCTCGGGGCGAGAGAAACCTCCGTTCCCCCGCAGACGGAAGCCGCAGCCCGGGGCGCCCCGGCCGCCCCCAAAGTCGGAGCACGACGCCCGGCCCCAGGCCCTCCCTCAACTCTGCTCCGGGAGGGCTCCCCGGCGCCGGGGCCGCCGGCGGGTCCGCGTCCTCTCGGCGCGTTTTCCGGGGGGCCGCGCCGGGCCCCGAGCGAGAAAGGGCCCTCGGCCCCGGGGACCAGGCCGGTCCCCGGGGCTGCCCAACGCCGGCCGATTCTCACGAGCGTTCTGCCCAAACCGATCCCGGTTTGGGCAGAACGCTCGTGAGAATCGGCCGGAAAACGCCCGGCGAACTCGCTTCTGGCGCAGCCCGTCCGCGGGGCCGCCCCCCGCGCCTGGCCCGGGACCCCGCGGGGTCGCGCCCGCGCCCCGCCGCAAAGCCCCCCGCGAGTCCGCCGCGCGCGACGCCGACGCCTCCCGCTCCTCAGCGCCCGGGGCTCCCCTCCCTGGCGCGGGCCGGTGGGGCCGGGCGGGCCCCGAGGCCCGGGCTCCAACCCTCGCCTGCCTCCTCAGCCTTCCGCGTCCGGGGTCCTGTGCCCCGAGGCCTCCCCCTGGGCAACCCTGAGTCCCGCGCCCTGAGGCCCCCGACCGCCCCGGCGCCGACGGTGCCCTTCGCAGCCGCGTCCACGCCTCGGGGCGAGAGAAACCTCCGTTCCCCCGCAGGGGGAAGCCGCAGCCCGGGGCGCCCCAGCCGCCCCCAAAGTCGGAGCACGACGCCCGGCCCCAGGCCCTCCCTCAACTCTGCTCCGGGAGGGCTCACCGGCGCCGGGGCCGCCGGCGGGTCCGCGTCCTCTCGGCGCGTTTTCCGGGGGGCCGCGCCGGGCCCCGAGCGAGAAAGGGCCCTCGGCCCCGGGGACCAGGCCGGTCCCCGGGGCTGCCCAACGCCGGCCGATTCTCACGAGCGTTCTGCCCAAACCGATCCCGGTTTGGGCAGAACGCTCGTGAGAATCGGCCGGAAAACGCCCGGCGAACTCGCTTCGGGCGCAGCCCGTCTGCGGGGCCGCCCCCCGCGCCTGGCCCGGGACCCCGCGGGGTCGCGCCCGCGCCCCGCCGGAAAGCCCCCCGCGAGTCCGCCGCGCGCGACGCCGACGCCTCCCGCTCCTCAGCGCCCGGGGCTCCCCTCCCTGGCGCGGGCCGGTGGGGCCGGGCGGGCCCCGAGGCCCGGGCTCCAAACCTCGCCTGCCTCCTCAGCCTTCCGAGTCCGGGGTCCAGTGCCCCGGGGCCTCCCCCTGGGCAACCCTGAGTCCCGCGCCCGAGGCCCCCGACCACCCAGGGCCCGGCGGTGCCCTTCGCGGCCGCGTCCACGCCTCGGGGCGAGAGAAACCTCCGTTCCCCCGCAGGGGGAAGCCGCAGCCCGGGGCGCCCCAGCCGCCCCCAAAGTCGGAGCACGACGCCCGGCCCCAGGCCCTCCCTCAACTCTGCTCCGGGAGGGCTCCCCGGCGCCGGGGACGCCGGCGGGTCCGCGTCCTCTCGGCGCGTTTTCCGGGGGGCCGCGCCGGGCCCCGAGCGAGAAAGGGCCCTCGGCCCCGGGGACCAGGCCGGTCCCCGGGGCTGCCAAACGCCGGCCGATTCTCACGAGCGTTCTGCCCAAACCGATCCCGGTTTGGGCAGAACGCTCGTGAGAATCGGCCGGAAAACGCCCGGCGAACTCGCTTCGGGCGCAGCCCGTCCGCGGGGCCGCCCCCCGCGCCTGGCCCGGGACCCCGCGGGGTCGCGCCCGCGCCCCGCCGGAAAGCCCCCCGCGAGTCCGCCGCGCGCGACGCCGACGCCTCCCGCTCCTCAGCGCCCGGGGCTCCCCTCCCTGGCGCGGGCCGGTGGGGCCGGGCGGGCCCCGAGGCCCGGGCTCCAACCCTCGCCTGCCTCCTCAGCCTTCCGCGTCCGGGGTCCTGTGCCCCGGGGCCTCCCCCTGGGCAACCCTGAGTCCCGCGCCCCGAGGCCCCCGACCGCCCCGGCGCCGACGGTGCCCTTCGCACCCGCGTCCACGCCTCGGGGCGAGAGAAACCTCCGTTCCCCCGCAGGGGGAAGCCGCAGCCCGGGGCGCCCCAGCCGCCCCCAAAGTCGGAGCACGACGCCCGGCCCCAGGCCCTCCCTCAACTCTGCTCCGGAGGGCTCCCCGGTGCCGGGGCCGCCGGCGGGTCCGCGTCCTCTTGCTGCGTTTTCCGGGGGGCCGCGCCGTGCCCCGAGCGAGAAAGGGCCCTCGGCCCCGGGGACCAGGCCGGTCCCCGGGGGTGCCCAACGCCGGCCGATTCTCACGAGCGTTCTTCCCAAACCGATCCCGGTTTGGGCAGAACGCTCGTGAGATTCGGCCGGAAAACGCCCGGCGAACTCGCTTCGGGCGCAGCCCGTCTGCGGGGCCGCCCCCCGCGCCTGGCCCGGGACCCCGCGGGGTCGCACCCGCACCCCGCCGCAAAGCCCCCCGCGAGTCCGCCGCGCGCGACGCCGACGCCTCCCGCTCCTCAGCGCCCGGGGCTCCCCTTCCTGGCGCGGGCCGGTGGGGCCGGGCGGGCCCCGAGGCCCGGGCTCCAACCCTCGCCTGCCTCCTCAGCCTTCCGAGTCCGGGGTCCAGTGCCCCGGGGCCTCCCCCTGGGCAACCCTGAGTCCCGCGCCCCGAGGCCCCCGACCGCCCCGGCGCCGGCGGTGCCCTTCGTGGCCGCGTCTACGCCTCGGGGCGAGATAAACCTCCGTTCCCCCGCAGGGGGAAGCCGCAGCCTGGGGCGCCCCAGCCGCCCCCAAAGTCGGAGCACGACGCCCGGCCCCAGGCCCTCCCTCAACTCTGCTCCGGGAGGGCTCCCCGGCGCCGGGGCCGCCGGCGGGTCCGCGTCCTCTCGGCGCGTTTTCCGGGGGGCCGCGCCGGGCCCCGAGCGAGAAAGGGCCCTCAGCCCCAGGGACCAGGCCGGTCCCCGAGGCTGCCCAACGCCGGCCGATTCTCTCGAGCGTTCTGCCCAAACCGATCCCGGTTTGGGCAGAACGCTCGTGAGAATCGGCCGGAAAACGCCCGGCGAACTCGCTTCGGACGCAGCCCGTCTGCGGGGCCGCCCCCCGCGCCTGGCCCGGGACCCCGCGGGGTCGCGCCCGCACCCCGACGCAAAGGCCCCCGCGAGTCCGCCGCGCGCGACGCCGACGCCTCCCGCTCTTCAGCGCCCGGGGCTCCCCTCCCTGGCGCGGGCCGGTGGGGCCGGGCGGGCCCCGAGGCCCGGGCTCCAACCCTCGCCTGCCTCCTCAGCCTTCCGAGTCCGAGGTCCTGTGCCCCGAGGCCTCCCCCTGGGCAACCCTGAGTCCCGCGCCCCGAGGCCCCCGACCGCCCCGGCGCCGGCGGTGCCCTTCGCGGCCGCGTCCACGCCTCGGGGCGAGAGAAACCTCCGTTCCCCCGCAGGGGGAAGCCGCAGCCCGGGGCGCCCCAGCCGCCCCCAAAGTCGGAGCACGACGCCCGGCCCCAGGCCCTCCCTCAACTCTGCTCCGGGAGGGCTCCCCGGCGCCGGGGCCGCCGGCGGGTCCGCGTCCTCTCGGCGCGTTTTCCGGGGGGCCGCGCCGGGCCCCGAGCGAGAAAGGGCCCTCGGCCCCGGGGACCAGGCCGGTCCCCGGGGCTGCCCAACGCCGGCCGATTCTCACGAGCGTTCTGCCCAAACCGATCCCGGTTTGGGCAGAACGCTCGTGAGAATCGGCCGGAAAACGCCCGGCGAACTCGCTTCGGGCGCAGCCCGTCTGCGGGGCCGCCCCCCGCGCCTGGCCCGGGACCCCGCGGGGTCGCGCCCGCACCCCGCCGCAAAGCCCCCCGCGAGTCCGCCGCGCGCGACGCCGACGCCTCCCGCTCCTCAGCGCCCGGGGCTCCCCTCCCTGGCGCGGGCCGGTGGGGCCGGGCGGGCCCCGAGGCCCGGGCTCCAACCCTCGCCTGCCTCCTCAGCCTTCCGCGTCCGGGGTCCTGTGCCCCGAGGCCTCCCCCTGGGCAACCCTGAGTCCCGCGCCCTGAGGCCCCCGACCGCCCCGGCGCCGACGGTGCCCTTCGCAGCCGCGTCCACGCCTCGGGGCGAGAGAAACCTCCGTTCCCCCGCAGGGGGAAGCCGCAGCCCGGGGCGCCCCGGCCGCCCCCAAAGTCGGAGCACGACGCCCGGCCCCAGGCCCTCCCTCAACTCTGCTCCGGGAGGGCTCACCGGCGCCGGGGCCGCCGGCGGGTCCGCGTCCTCTCGGCGCGTTTTCCGGGGGGCCGCGCCGGGCCCCGAGCGAGAAAGGGCCCTCGGCCCCGGGGACCAGGCCGGTCCCCGGGGCTGCCCAACGCCGGCCGATTCTCACGAGCGTTCTGCCCAAACCGATCCCGGTTTGGGCAGAACGCTCGTGAGAATCGGCCGGAAAACGCCCGGCGAACTCGCTTCGGGCGCAGCCCGTCCGCGGGGCCGCCCCCCGCGCCTGGCCCGGGACCCCGCGGGGTCGCGCCCGCGCCCCGCCGGAAAGCCCCCCGCGAGTCCGCCGCGCGCGACGCCGACGCCTCCCGCTCCTCAGCGCCCGGGGCTCCCCTCCCTGGCGCGGGCCGGTGGGGCCGGGCGGGCCCCGAGGCCCGGGCTCCAACCCTCGCCTGCCTCCTCAGCCTTCCGCGTCCGGGGTCCTGTGCCCCGGGGCCTCCCCCTGGGCAACCCTGAGTCCCGTGCCCCGAGGCCCCCGACCGCCCCGGCGCCGACGGTGCCCTTCGCACCCGCGTCCACGCCTCGGGGCGAGAGAAACCTCCGTTCCCCCGCAGGGGGAAGCCGCAGCCCGGGGCGCCCCAGCCGCCCCCAAAGTCGGAGCACGACGCCCGGCCCCAGGCCCTCCCTCAACTCTGCTCCGGAGGGCTCCCCGGTGCCGGGGCCGCCGGCGGGTCCGCGTCCTCTTGCTGCGTTTTCCGGGGGGCCGCGCCGTGCCCCGAGCGAGAAAGGGCCCTCGGCCCCGGGGACCAGGCCGGTCCCCGGGGGTGCCCAACGCCGGCCGATTCTCACGAGCGTTCTTCCCAAACCGATCCCGGTTTGGGCAGAACGCTCGTGAGATTCGGCCGGAAAACGCCCGGCGAACTCGCTTCGGGCGCAGCCCGTCTGCGGGGCCGCCCCCCGCGCCTGGCCCGGGACCCCGCGGGGTCGCACCCGCACCCCGCCGCAAAGCCCCCCGCGAGTCCGCCGCGCGCGACGCCGACGCCTCCCGCTCCTCAGCGCCCGGGGCTCCCCTTCCTGGCGCGGGCCGGTGGGGCCGGGCGGGCCCCGAGGCCCGGGCTCCAACCCTCGCCTGCCTCCTCAGCCTTCCGATTCCGGGGTCCAGTGCCCCGGGGCCTCCCCCTGGGCAACCCTGAGTCCCGCGCCCCGAGGCCCCCGACCGCCCCGGCGCCGGCGGTGCCCTTCGTGGCCGCGTCTACGCCTCGGGGCGAGATAAACCTCCGTTCCCCCGCAGGGGGAAGCCGCAGCCTGGGGCGCCCCAGCCGCCCCCAAAGTCGGAGCACGACGCCCGGCCCCAGGCCCTCCCTCAACTCTGCTCCGGGAGGGCTCCCCGGCGCCGGGGCCGCCGGCGGGTCCGCGTCCTCTCGGCGCGTTTTCCGGGGGGCCGCGCCGGGCCCCGAGCGAGAAAGGGCCCTCGGCCCCAGGGACCAGGCCGGTCCCCGGGGCTGCCCAACGCCGGCCGATTCTCTCGAGCGTTCTGCCCAAACCGATCCCGGTTTGGGCAGAACGCTCGTGAGAATCGGCCGGAAAACGCCCGGCGAACTCGCTTCGGACGCAGCCCGTCTGCGGGGCCGCCCCCCGCGCCTGGCCCGGGACCCCGCGGGGTCGCGCCCGCACCCCGACGCAAAGGCCCCCGCGAGTCCGCCGCGCGCGACGCCGACGCCTCCCGCTCTTCAGCGCCCGGGGCTCCCCTCCCTGGCGCGGGCCGGTGGGGCCGGGCGGGCCCCGAGGCCCGGGCTCCAACCCTCGCCTGCCTCCTCAGCCTTCCGAGTCCGAGGTCCTGTGCCCCGAGGCCTCCCCCTGGGCAACCCTGAGTCCCGCGCCCCGAGGCCCCCGACCGCCCCGGCGCCGGCGGTGCCCTTCGCGGCCGCGTCCACGCCTCGGGGCGAGAGAAACCTCCGTTCCCCCGCAGGGGGAAGCCGCAGCCCGGGGCGCCCCAGCCGCCCCCAAAGTCGGAGCACGACGCCCGGCCCCAGGCCCTCCCTCAACTCTGCTCCGGGAGGGCTCCCCGGCGCCGGGGCCGCCGGCGGGTCCGCGTCCTCTCGGCGCGTTTTCCGGGGGGCCGCGCCGGGCCCCGAGCGAGAAAGGGCCCTCGGCCCCGGGGACCAGGCCGGTCCCCGGGGCTGCCCAACGCCGGCCGATTCTCACGAGCGTTCTGCCCAAACCGATCCCGGTTTGGGCAGAACGCTCGTGAGAATCGGCCGGAAAACGCCCGGCGAACTCGCTTCGGGCGCAGCCCGTCTGCGGGGCCGCCCCCCGCGCCTGGCCCGGGACCCCGCGGGGTCGCGCCCGCACCCCGCCGCAAAGCCCCCCGCGAGTCCGCCGCGCGCAACGCCGACGCTTCCCGCTCCTCAGCGCCCGGGGCTCCCCTCCCTGGCGCGGGCCGGTGGGGCCGGGCGGGCCCCGCAGCCCGGGCTCCAACCCTCGCCTGCCTCCTCAGCCTTCCGAGTCCGGGGTCCAGTGCCCCGGGGCCTCCCCCTGGGCAACCCTGAGTCCCGCGCCCCGAGGCCCCCGACCGCCCCGGCGCCGGCGGTGCCCTTCGCGGCCGCGTCCACGCCTCGGGGCGAGAGAAACCTCCGTTCCCCCGCAGGGGGAAGCCGCAGCCCGGGGCGCCCCAGCCGCCCCCAAAGTCGGAGCACGACGCCCGGCCCCAGGCCCTCCCTCAACTCTGCTCCGGGAGGTTTCCCCGGCGCCGGGGCCGCCGGCGGGTCCACGTCCTCTCGGCGCGTTTTCCGGGGGGCCGCGCCGGGCCCCGAGCGAGAAAGGGCCCTCGGCCCCGGGGACCAGGCCGGTCCCCGGGGCTGCCCAACGCCGGCCGATTCTCACGAGCGTTCTGCCCAAACCGATCCCGGTTTGGGCAGAACGCTCGTGAGAATCGGCCGGAAAACGCCCGGCGAACTCGCTTCGGGCGCAGCCCGTCTGCGGGGCCGCCCCCCGCGCCTGGCCCGGGACCCCGCGGGGTCGCGCCCTCGCCCCGCCGGAAAGCCCCCCGCGAGTCCGCCGCGCGCGACGCCGACGCCTCCCGCTCCTCAGCGCCCGGGGCTCCCCTCCCTGGCGCGGGCCGGTGGGGCCGGGCGGGCCCCGAGGCCCGGGCTCCAACACTCGCCTGCCTCCTCAGCCTTCCGCGTCCGGGGTCCTGTGCCCCGGGGCCTCCCCCTGGGCAACCCTGAGTCCCGCGCCCCGAGGCCCCCGACCGCCCCGGCGCCGACGGTGCCCTTCGCCGCCGCGTCCACGCCTCGGGGCGAGAGAAACCTCCGTTCCCCCGCAGGGGGAAGCCGCAGCCCGGGGCGCCCCAGCCGCCCCCAAAGTCGGAGCACGACGCCCGGCCCCAGGCCCTCCCTCAACTCTGCTCCGGGAGGGCTCCCCGGCGCCGGGGCCGCCGGTGGGTCCGCGTCCTCTCGGCGCGTTTTCCGGGGGGCCGCGCCGTGCCCCGAGCGAGAAAGGGCCCTCGGCCCCAGGGACCAGGCCGGTCCCCGGGGCTGCCCAACGCCGGCCGATTCTCTCGAGCGTTCTGCCCAAACCGATCCCGGTTTGGGCAGAACGCTCGTGAGAATCGGCCGGAAAACGCCCGGCGAACTCGCTTCGGGCGCAGCCCGACTGCGGGGCCGCCCCCCGCGCCTGGCAGGGACCCCGCGGGGTCGCGCCCGCACCCCGCCGCAAAGCCCCCCGCGAGTCCGCCGCGCGCGACGCCGACGCCTCCCGCTCCTCAGCGTCCGGGGCTCCCCTCCCTGGCGCGGGCCGGTGGGGCCGGGCGGGCCCCGTGGCCCGGGCTCCAACCCTCGCCTGCCTCCTCAGCCTTCCGAGTCCGGGGTCCTGTGCCCCGGGGCCTCCCCCTGGGCAACCCTGAGTCCCGCGCCCCGAGGCCCCCGACCGCCCCGGCGCCGGCGGTGCCCTTCGTGGCCGCGTCCACGCCTCGGGGCGAGAGAAACCTCCGTTCCCCCGCAGGGGGAAGCCGCAACCCGGGGCGCCCCAGCCGCCCCCAAAGTCGGAGCACGACGCCCGGCCCCAGGCCCTCCCTCAACTCTGCTCCGGAGGGCTCCCCGGTGCCGGGGCCGCCGGCGGGTCCGCGTCCTCTTGCTGCGTTTTCCGGGGGGCCGCGCCGTGCCCCGAGCGAGAAAGGGCCCTCGGCCCCGGGGACCAGGCCGGTCCCCGGGGCTGCCCAACGCCGGCCGATTCTCACGAGCGTTCTGCCCAAACCGATCCCGGTTTGGGCAGAACGCTCGTGAGAATCGGCCGGAAAACGCCCGGCGAACTCGCTTCGGGCGCAGCCCGTCCGCGGGGCCGCCCCCCGCGCCTGGCCCGGGACCCCGCGGGGTCGCGCCCGCGCCCCGCCGCAAAGCCCCCCGCGAGTCCGCCGCGCGCGACGCCGACGCCTCCCGCTCCTCAGCGCCCGGGGCTCCCCTCCCTGGCGCGGGCCGGTGGGGCCGGGCGGGCCCCGAGGCCCGGGCTCCAACCCTCGCCTGCCTCCTCAGCCTTCCGCGTCCGGGGTCCTGTGCCCCGAGGCCTCCCCCTGGGCAACCCTGAGTCCCGCGCCCTGAGGCCCCCGACCGCCCCGGCGCCGACGGTGCCCTTCGCAGCCGCGTCCACGCCTCGGGGCGAGAGAAACCTCCGTTCCCCCGCAGGGGGAAGCCGCAGCCCGGGGCGCCCCAGCCGCCCCCAAAGTCGGAGCACGACGCCCGGCCCCAGGCCCTCCCTCAACTCTGCTCCGGGAGGGCTCACCGGCGCCGGGGCCGCCGGCGGGTCCGCGTCCTCTCGGCGCGTTTTCCGGGGGGCCGCGCCGGGCCCCGAGCGAGAAAGGGCCCTCGGCCCCGGGGACCAGGCCGGTCCCCGGGGCTGCCCAACGCCGGCCGATTCTCACGAGCGTTCTGCCCAAACCGATCCCGGTTTGGGCAGAACGCTCGTGAGAATCGGCCGGAAAACGCCCGGCGAACTCGCTTCGGGCGCAGCCCGTCCGCGGGGCCGCCCCCCGCGCCTGGCCCGGGACCCCGCGGGGTCGCGCCCGCGCCCCGCCGGAAAGCCCCCCGCGAGTCCGCCGCGCGCGACGCCGACGCCTCCCGCTCCTCAGCGCCCGGGGCTCCCCTCCCTGGCGCGGGCCGGTGGGGCCGGGCGGGCCCCGAGGCCCGGGCTCCAACCCTCGCCTGCCTCCTCAGCCTTCCGCGTCCGGGGTCCTGTGCCCCGGGGCCTCCCCCTGGGCAACCCTGAGTCCCGCGCCCCGAGGCCCCCGACCGCCCCGGCGCCGACGGTGCCCTTCGCACCCGCGTCCACGCCTCGGGGCGAGAGAAACCTCCGTTCCCCCGCAGGGGGAAGCCGCAGCCCGGGGCGCCCCAGCCGCCCCCAAAGTCGGAGCACGACGCCCGGCCCCAGGCCCTCCCTCAACTCTGCTCCGGAGGGCTCCCCGGTGCCGGGGCCGCCGGCGGGTCCGCGTCCTCTTGCTGCGTTTTCCGGGGGGCCGCGCCGTGCCCCGAGCGAGAAAGGGCCCTCGGCCCCGGGGACCAGGCCGGTCCCCGGGGGTGCCCAACGCCGGCCGATTCTCACGAGCGTTCTTCCCAAACCGATCCCGGTTTGGGCAGAACGCTCGTGAGATTCGGCCGGAAAACGCCCGGCGAACTCGCTTCGGGCGCAGCCCGTCTGCGGGGCCGCCCCCCGCGCCTGGCCCGGGACCCCGCGGGGTCGCACCCGCACCCCGCCGCAAAGCCCCCCGCGAGTCCGCCGCGCGCGACGCCGACGCCTCCCGCTCCTCAGCGCCCGGGGCTCCCCTTCCTGGCGCGGGCCGGTGGGGCCGGGCGGGCCCCGAGGCCCGGGCTCCAACCCTCGCCTGCCTCCTCAGCCTTCCGATTCCGGGGTCCAGTGCCCCGGGGCCTCCCCCTGGGCAACCCTGAGTGCCGCGCCCCGAGGCCCCCGACCGCCCCGGCGCCGGCGGTGCCCTTCGTGGCCGCGTCTACGCCTCGGGGCGAGATAAACCTCCGTTCCCCCGCAGGGGGAAGCCGCAGCCTGGGGCGCCCCAGCCGCCCCCAAAGTCGGAGCACGACGCCCGGCCCCAGGCCCTCCCTCAACTCTGCTCCGGGAGGGCTCCCCGGCGCCGGGGCCGCCGGCGGGTCCGCGTCCTCTCGGCGCGTTTTCCGGGGGGCCGCGCCGGGCCCCGAGCGAGAAAGGGCCCTCGGCCCCAGGGACCAGGCCGGTCCCCGGGGCTGCCCAACGCCGGCCGATTCTCTCGAGCGTTCTGCCCAAACCGATCCCGGTTTGGGCAGAACGCTCGTGAGAATCGGCCGGAAAACGCCCGGCGAACTCGCTTCGGACGCAGCCCGTCTGCGGGGCCGCCCCCCGCGCCTGGCCCGGGACCCCGCGGGGTCGCGCCCGCACCCCGACGCAAAGGCCCCCGCGAGTCCGCCGCGCGCGACGCCGACGCCTCCCGCTCTTCAGCGCCCGGGGCTCCCCTCCCTGGCGCGGGCCGGTGGGGCCGGGCGGGCCCCGAGGCCCGGGCTCCAACCCTCGCCTGCCTCCTCAGCCTTCCGAGTCCGAGGTCCTGTGCCCCGAGGCCTCCCCCTGGGCAACCCTGAGTCCCGCGCCCCGAGGCCCCCGACCGCCCCGGCGCCGGCGGTGCCCTTCGCGGCCGCGTCCACGCCTCGGGGCGAGAGAAACCTCCGTTCCCCCGCAGGGGGAAGCCGCAGCCCGGGGCGCCCCAGCCGCCCCCAAAGTCGGAGCACGACGCCCGGCCCCAGGCCCTCCCTCAACTCTGCTCCGGGAGGGCTCCCCGGCGCCGGGGCCGCCGGCGGGTCCGCGTCCTCTCGGCGCGTTTTCCGGGGGGCCGCGCCGGGCCCCGAGCGAGAAAGGGCCCTCGGCCCCGGGGACCAGGCCGGTCCCCGGGGCTGCCCAACGCCGGCCGATTCTCACGAGCGTTCTGCCCAAACCGATCCCGGTTTGGGCAGAACGCTCGTGAGAATCGGCCGGAAAACGCCCGGCGAACTCGCTTCGGGCGCAGCCCGTCTGCGGGGCCGCCCCCCGCGCCTGGCCCGGGACCCCGCGGGGTCGCGCCCGCACCCCGCCGCAAAGCCCCCCGCGAGTCCGCCGCGCGCAACGCCGACGCTTCCCGCTCCTCAGCGCCCGGGGCTCCCCTCCCTGGCGCGGGCCGGTGGGGCCGGGCGGGCCCCGCAGCCCGGGCTCCAACCCTCGCCTGCCTCCTCAGCCTTCCGAGTCCGGGGTCCAGTGCCCCGGGGCCTCCCCGTGGGCAACCCTGAGTCCCGCGCCCCGAGGCCCCCGACCGCCCCGGCGCCGGCGGTGCCCTTCGCGGCCGCGTCCACGCCTCGGGGCGAGAGAAACCTCCGTTCCCCCGCAGGGGGAAGCCGCAGCCCGGGGCGCCCCAGCCGCCCCCAAAGTCGGAGCACGACGCCCGGCCCCAGGCCCTCCCTCAACTCTGCTCCGGGAGGTTTCCCCGGCGCCGGGGCCGCCGGCGGGTCCACGTCCTCTCGGCGCGTTTTCCGGGGGGCCGCGCCGGGCCCCGAGCGAGAAAGGGCCCTCGGCCCCGAGGACCAGGCCGGTCCCCGGGGCTGCCCAACGCCGGCCGATTCTCACGAGCGTTCTGCCCAAACCGATCCCGGTTTGGGCAGAACGCTCGTGAGAATCGGCCGGAAAACGCCTGGCGAACTCGCTTCGGGCGCAGCCCGTCTGCGGGGCTGCCCCCCGCGCCTGGCCCGGGACCCCGCGGGGTCGCGCCCTCGCCCCGCCGGAAAGCCCCCCGCGAGTCCGCCGCGCGCGACGCCGACGCCTCCCGCTCCTCAGCGCCCGGGGCTCCCCTCCCTGGCGCGGGCCGGTGGGGCCGGGCGGGCCCCGAGGCCCGGGCTCCAACCCTCGCCTGCCTCCTCAGCCTTCCGCGTCCGGGGTCCTGTGCCCCGGGGCCTCCCCCTGGGCAACCCTGAGTCCCGCGCCCCGAGGCCCCCGACCGCCCCGGCGCCGACGGTGCCCTTCGCCGCCGCGTCCACGCCTCGGGGCGAGAGAAACCTCCGTTCCCCCGCAGGGGGAAGCCGCAGCCCGGGGCGCCCCAGCCGCCCCCAAAGTCGGAGCACGACGCCCAGCCCCAGGCCCTCCCTCAACTCTGCTCCGGGAGGGCTCCCCGGCGCCGGGGCCGCCGGTGGGTCCGCGTCCTCTCGGCGCGTTTTCCGGGGGGCCGCGCCGTGCCCCGAGCGAGAAAGGGCCCTCGGCCCCAGGGACCAGGCCGGTCCCCGGGGCTGCCCAACGCCGGCCGATTCTCTCGAGCGTTCTGCCCAAACCGATCCCGGTTTGGGCAGAACGCTCGTGAGAATCGGCCGGAAAACGCCCGGCGAACTCGCTTCGGGCGCAGCCCGTCTGCGGGGCCGCCCCCCGCGCCTGGCAGGGACCCCGCGGGGTCGCGCCCGCACCCCGCCGCAAAGCCCCCCGCGAGTCCGCCGCGCGCGACGCCGACGCCTCCCGCTCCTCAGCGCCCGGGGCTCCCCTCCCTGGCGCGGGCCGGTGGGGCCGGGCGGGCCCCGTGGCCCGGGCTCCAACCCTCGCCTGCCTCCTCAGCCTTCCGAGTCCGGGGTCCTGTGCCCCGGGGCCTCCCCCTGGGCAACCCTGAGTCCCGCGCCCCGAGGCCCCCGACCGCCCCGGCGCCGGCGGTGCCCTTCGTGGCCGCGTCCACGCCTCGGGGCGAGAGAAACCTCCGTTCCCCCGCAGGGGGAAGCCGCAACCCGGGGCGCCCCAGCCGCCCCCAAAGTCGGAGCACGACGCCCGGCCCCAGGCCCTCCCTCAACTCTGCTCCGGAGGGCTCCCCGGTGCCGGGGCCGCCGGCGGGTCCGCGTCCTCTTGCTGCGTTTTCCGGGGGGCCGCGCCGTGCCCCGAGCGAGAAAGGGCCCTCGGCCCCGGGGACCAGGCCGGTCCCCGGGGGTGCCCAACGCCGGCCGATTCTCACGAGCGTTCTTCCCAAACCGATCCCGGTTTGGGCAGAACGATCGTGAGATTCGGCCGGAAAACGCCCTGCGAACTCGTTTCGGGCGCATCCCGTCTGCGGGGCCGCCCCCCGCGCCTGGCCCGGGACCCCGCGGGGTCGCACCCGCACCCCGCCGCAAAGCCCCCCGCGAGTCCGCCGCGCGCGACGCCGACGCCTCCCGCTCCTCAGCACCCGGGGCTCCCCTTCCTGGCGCGGGCCGGTGGGGCCGGGCGGGCCCTGAGGCCCGGGCTCCAACCCTCGCCTGCCTCCTCAGCCTTCCGATTCCGGGGTCCAGTGCCCCGGGGCCTCCCCCTGGGCAACCCTGAGTCCCGCGCCCCGAGGCCCCCGACCGCCCCGGCGCCGGCGGTGCCCTTCGCGGCCGCGTCCACGCCTCGGGGCGAGATAAACCTCCGTTCCCCCGCAGGGGGAAGCCGCAGCCCGGGGCGCCCCAGCCGCCCCCAAAGTCGGAGCACGACGCCCGGCCCCAGGCCCTCCCTCAACTCTGCTCCGGGAGGGCTCCCCGGCGCCGGGGCAGCCGGCGGGTCCGCGTCCTCTCGGCGCGTTTTCCGGGGGGCCGCGCCGGGCCCCGAGCGAGAAAGGGCCCTCGGCCCCGGGGACCAGGCCGGTCCCCGGGGCTGCCCAACGCCGGCCGATTCTCTCGAGCGTTCTGCCCAAACCGATCCCGGTTTGGGGAGAACGCTCGTGAGAATCGGCCGGAAAACGCCCGGCGAACTCGCTTCGGACGCAGCCCGTCTGCGGGGCCGCCCCCCGCGCCTGGCCCGGGACCCCGCGGGATCGCGCCCGCACCCCGACGCAAAGGCCCCCGCGAGTCCGCCGCGCGCAACGCCGACGCTTCCCGCTCCTCAGCGCCCGGGGCTCCCCTCCCTGGCGCGGGCCGGTGGGGCCGGGCGGGCCCCGAGGCCCGGGCTCCAACCCTCGCCTGCCTCCTCAGCCTTCCGAGTCCGGGGTCCAGTGCCCCGGGGCCTCCCCCTGGGCAACCCTGAGTCCCGCGCCCCGAGGCCCCCGACCGACCCGGCGCCGGCGGTGCCCTTCGCGGCCGCGTCCACGCCTCGGGGCGAGAGAAACCTCCGTTCCCCCGCAGGGGGAAGCCGCAGCCCTGGGCGCCCCAGCCGCCCCCAAAGTCGGAGCACGACGCCCGGCCCCAGGCCCTCCCTCAACTCTGCTCCGGGAGGGCTCCCCGGCGCCGGGGCCGCCGGCGGGTCCGCGTCATCTCGGCGCGTTTTCCGGGGGGCCGCGCCGGGCCCCGAGCGAGAAAGGGCCCTCGGCCCCGGGGACCAGGCCGGTCCCCGGGGCTGCCCAACGCCGGCCGATTCTCACGAGCGTTCTGCCCAAACCGATCCCGGTTTTGACAGAACGCTCGTGAGAATCGGCCGGAAAACGCCCGGCGGACTCGCTTCGGGCGCAGCCCGTCTGCGGGGCCGCCCCCCGCGCCTGGCCCGGGACCCCGCGGGGTCGCGCCCGAACCCCGCCGCCAAGCCCCCCGCGAGTCAGCCACGCGCGACGCCGACGCCTCCCGCTCCTCAGCGCCCGGGGCTCCCCTCCCTGGCGCGGGCCGGTGGGGCCGGGCGGGCCCCGAGGCCCGGGCTCCAACCCTCGCCTGCCTCCTCAGCCTTCCGAGTCCGGGGTCCAGTGCCCCGGGGCCTCCCCCTGGGCAACCCTGAGTCCCGCGCCCCGAGGCCCCCGACCACCCCGGGCCCGGCGGTGCCCTTCGCGGCCGCGTCCACTCCTCGGGGCGAGAGAAACCTCCGTTCCCCCGCAGGGGGAAGCCGCCCTCCGGGGCGCCCCAGCCACCCCCAAAGGCGGAGCCCGACGCCCGGCCCCAGGCCCTCCCTCAACTCTGCTCCGGGAGTGCTCCCCGGCGCCGGGGCCGCCGGCGGGTCCCCGTCCTCTCGGCGCGTTTTCCGGGGGGCCGCGCCGGGCCCCGAGCATAAAAGGGCCCTCGGCCCCGGGGAACAGGCCGGTCCCCGGGGCTGCCCAACGCCGGCCGATTCTCACGAGCGTTCTGCCCAAACCGATCCCGGTTTGGGCAGAACGCTCGTGAGAATCGGCCGGAAAACGCCCGGCGAAGTCGCTTCGGGCGCAGCGCGTCTGCGGGTCCGCCCCCCGCGCCTGGATCGGGACCCCGCGGGGTCGCGCCCGCACCCCGCCGCAAAGCCCCCCGCGAGTCCGCCGCGCGCGACGCCGACGCCTCCCGCTCCTCAGCGCCCGGGGCTCCCCTCCCTGGTGCGGGCCGGTGGGGCCGGGCGGGCCCCGAGGCCCGGGATCCAATCCTCGCCTGCCTCCTCAGCCTTCCGAGTCCGGGGTCCTGGGCCCCGGGCCTCCCCCTGGGCAAACCTGAGTCCCGCGCCCCGAGGCCCCCGACCGCCCTGGCGCCGACGGTGCCTTTCGCAGCCGCGTCCACGCCTCGGGGCGAGAGAAACCTCCGTTCCCCCGCAGGGGGAAGCCGCCCTCCGGGGCGCCCCAGCCACCCCCAAAGGCGGAGCCCGACGCCCGGCCCCAGGCCCTCCCTCAACTCTGCTCCGAGAGTGCTCCCCGGCGCCGGGGCCGCCGGCGGGTCCGCGTCCTCTCGGCGCGTTTTCCGGGGGGCCGCGCCGGGCCCCGAGCGAGAAAGGGCCCTCGGCCCCGGGGAACAGGCCGGTCCCCGGGGCTGCCCAACGCCGGCCGATTCTCACGAGCGTTCTGCCCAAACGGATCCCGGTTTGGGCAGAACGCTCGTGAGAATCGGCCGGAAAACGCCCGGCGAACTCGCTTCGGGCGCAGCCCGTCCGCGGGGCCGCCCCCCGCGCCTGGCCCGGGACCCCGCGGGGTCGCGCCCGCGCCCCGCCGGAAAGCCCCCCGCGAGTCCGCCGCGCGCGACGCCGACGCCTCCCGCTCCTCAGCGCCCGGGGCTCCCCTCCCTGGCGCGGGCCGGTGGGGCCGGGCGGGCCCCGAGGCCCGGGCTCCAACCCTCGCCTGCCTCCTCAGCCTTCCGCGTCCGGGGTCCTGTGCCCCGAGGCCTCCCCCGGGGCAACCCTGAGACCCGCGCCCCGAGGCCCCCGACCGCCCCGGCGCCGACGGTGCCCTTCGCAGCCGCGTCCATGCCTCGGGGCGAGAGAAACCTCCGTTCCCCCGCAGGGGGAAGCCGCAGCCCGGGGCGCCCCAGCCGCCCCCAAAGTCGGAGCACGACGCCCGGCCCCAGGCCCTCCCTCAACTCTGCTCCGGGAGGGCTCCCCGGCGCCGGGGCCGCCGGCGGGTCCGCGTCTTCTCGGCGCGTTTTCCGGGGGGCCGCGCCGGGCCCCGAGCGAGAAAGGGCCCTCGGCCCCGGGGACCAGGCCGGTCCCCGGGGCTGCCCAACGCCGGCCGATTCTCACGAGCGTTCTGCCCAAACCGATCCCGGTTTGGGCAGAACGCTCGTGAGAATCGGCCGGAAAACGCCCGGCGAACTCGCTTCGGGCACAGCCCGTCTGCGGGGCCGCCCCCCGCGCCTGGCCCGGGACCCCGCACCGTCGCGCCCGCGCCCCGCCGGAAAGCCCCCCGCGAGTCCGCCGCGCGCGACGCCGACGCCTCCCGCTCCTCAGCGCCCGGGGCTCCCCTCCCTGGCGCGGGCCGGTGGGGCCGGGCGGGCCCCGAGGCCCGGGCTCCAACCCTCGCCGGCCTCCTCAGCCTTCCGCGTCCGGGGTCCTGTGCCCCGGGGCCTCCCCCGGGGCAACCCTGAGTCCCGCGCCCCGAGGCCCCCGACCGCCCCGGCGCCGACGGTGCCCTTCGCCGCCGCGTCTACGCCTCGGGGCGAGAGAAACCTCCGTTCCCCCGCAGAGGGAAGCCGCAGCCCGGGGCGCCCCGGCCGCCCCCAAAGTCGGAGCACGACGCCCGGCCACAGGCCCTCCCTCAACTCTGCTCCGGGAGGGCTCCCCGGCGCCGGGGCCGCCGGCGGGTCCGCGTCCTCTCGGCGCGTTTTCCGGGGGGCCGCGCCGGGCCCCGAGCGAGAAAGGGCCCTCGGCCCCGGGGACCAGGCCGGTCCCCGGGGATGCCCAACGCCGGCCGATTCTCACGAGCGTTCTGCCCAAACCGATCCCGGTTTGGGCAGAACGCTCGTGAGAATCGGCCGGAAAACGCCCGGCGAACTCGCTTCGGGCGCAGCCCGTCTGCGGGGCCGCCCCCCGCGCCTGGCCCGGGACCCCGCGGGGTCGTGCCCGCACCCCGCCGCAAAGCCCCCCGCGAGTCCGCCGCGCGCAACGCCGACGGTTCCCGCTCCTCAGCGCCCGGGGCTCCCCTCCCTGGCGCGGGCCGGTGGGGCCGTGCGGGCCCCGCGGCCCGGGCTCCAACCCTCGCCTGCCTCCTCAGCCTTCCGAGTCCGGGGTCCAGTGCCCCGGGGCCTCCCCCTGGGCAACCCTGAGTCCCGCGCCCCGAGGCCCCCGACCGCCCCGGCGCCGGCGGTGCCCTTCGCGGCCGCGTCCACGCCTCGGGGCGAGAGAAACCTCCGTTCCCCCGCAGGGGGAAGCCGCAGCCCGGGGCGCCCCAGCCGCCCCCAAAGTCGGAGCACGACGCCCGGCCCCAGGCCCTCCCTCAACTCTGCTCCGGGAGGGCTCCCCGGCGCCGGGGCCGCCGGCGGGTCCGCGTCCTCTCGGCGTGTTTTCCGGGGGGCCGCGCCGGGCCCCAAGCGAGAAAGGGCCCTCGGCCCCGGGGACCAGGCCGGTCCCCGGGGCTGCCCAACGCCGGCCGATTCTCACGAGCGTTCTGCCCAAACCGATCCCGGTTTGGGCAGAACGCTCGTGAGAATCGGCCGGAAAACGCCCGGCGAACTCGCTTCGGGCGCAGCCCGTCTGCGGGGCCGCCCCCCGCGCCTGGCCGGGACCCCGCGGGGTCGCGCCCGCGCCCCGCCGGAAAGCCCCCCGCGAGTCCGCCGCGCGCGACGCCGACGCCTCCCGCTCCTCAGCGCGCGGGGCTCCCCTCCCTGGCGCGGGCCGGTGGGGCCGGGCGGGCCCCGAGGCCCGGGCTCCAACCCTCGCCTGCCTCCTCAGCCTTCCGCGTCCGGGGTCCTGTGCCCCGGGGCCTCCCCCTGGGCAACCCTGAGTCCCGCGCCCCGAGGCCCCCGACCGCCCCGGCGCCGGCGGTCCCCTTCGCGGCCGAGTCCACGCCTCGGGGCGAGAGAAACCTCCGTTCCCCCGCAGGGGGAAGCCGCAGCCCGGGGCGCCCCGGCCGCCCCCAAAGTCGGAGCACGACGCCCGGCCCCAGGCCCTCCCTCAACTCTGCTCCGGGAGGGCTCCCCGGCGCCGGGGCCGCCGGCGGGTCCGCGTCCTCTCGGCGCGTTTTCCGGGGGGCCGCGCCGGGCCCCGAGCGAGAAAGGGCCCTCGGCCCCGGGGACCAGGCCGGTCCCCGGGGCTGCCCAACGCCGGCCGATTCTCACGAGCGTTCTGCCCAAACCGATCCCGGTTTGGGCAGAACGCTCGTGAGAATCGGCCAGAAAACGCCCGGCGAACTCGCTTCGGGCGCAGCCCGTCTGCGGGGCCGCCCCCCGCGCCTGGCCCGGGACCCCGCGGGGTCGCGCCCGCGCCCCGCCAGAAAGCCCCCCGCGAGTCCGCCGCGCGCGACGCCGACGCCTCCCGCTGCTCAGCGCCCGGGGCTCCCCTCCCTGGCGCGGGCCGGTGGGGCCGGGCGGGCCCCGAGGCCCGGGCTCCTACCCTCGCCAGCCTCCTCAGCCTTCCGCGTCCGGGGTCCTGTGCCCCGGGGCCTCCCCCGGGGCAACCCTGAGTCCCGCGCCCCGAGGCCCCCGACCGCCCCGGCGCCGACGGTGCCCTTCGCAGCCGCGTCCACGCCTCAGGGCGAGAGAAACCTCCGTTCCCCCGCAGGGGTAAGCCGCAGCCCGGGGCGCCCCAGCCGCCCCCAAAGTCGGAGCACGACGCCCGGCCCCAGGCCCTCCCTCAACTCTGCTCCGGGAGGGCTCCCCGGCGCCGGGGCCGCCGGCGGGTCCGCGTCCTCTCGGCGCGTTTTCCGGGGGGCCGCGCCGGGCCCCGAGCGAGAAAGGGCCCTCGGCCCCGGGGACTAGGCCGGTCCCCGGGGCTGCCCAACGCCGGCCGATTCTCACGAGCGTTCTGCCCAAACCGATCCCAGTTTGGGCAGAACGCTCATGAGAATCGGCCGGAAAACGCCCGGCGAACTCGCTTCGGGCGCGGCCCGTCTGCGGGGCCGCCCCCCGCGCCTGGCCCGGGACCCCGCGGGGTCGCGCCCGCGCCCCGCCTCAAAGCCCCCCGCGAGTCCGCCGCGCGCGACGCCGACGCCTCCCGCTCCTCAGCGCACGGGGCTCCCCTCCCTGGCGCGGGCCGGTGGGGCCGGTCGGGCCCCGTGGCCCGGGCTCCAACCCTCGCCTGCCTCCTCAGCCTTCCGAGTCCGGGGTCCAGTGCCCCGGGGCCTCCCCCTGGGCAACCCTGAGTCCCGCGCCCTGAGGCCCACGACCGCCCCGGCGCTGGCGGTGCCCTTTGCGGCCGCGTCCACGCCTCGGGGCGAGATAAACCTCCGTTCCCCCGCAGGGGGAAGCCGCAGACCGGGGCGCCCCAGCCGCCCCCAAAGTCGGAGCACGACGCCCGGCCCCAGGCCCTCCCTCAACTCTGCTCCGGGAGGGCTCCCCGGCGCCGGGGCCGCCGGCGGGTCCGCGTCCTCTCGGCGCGTTTTCCGGGGGGCCCTGCCGGGCCCCGAGCGAGAAAGGGCCCTCGGCCCCGGGGACCAGGCCGGTCCCCGGGGCTGCCCAACGCCGGCCGATTCTCCCGAGCGTTCTGTCCAAACCGATCCCGGTTTGGGCAGAACGCTCGTGAGAATCGGCCGGAAAACGCCCGGCGAACTCGCTTCGGGCGCAGCCCGTCTGCGGGGCCGCCCCCCGCGCCTGGCCCGGGACCCCGCGGGGTCGCGCCCGCACCCCGACGCAAAGGCCCCCGCGAGTCCGCCGCGCGCGACGCCGACGCCTCCCGCTCTTCAGCGCCCGGGGCTCCCCTCCCTGGCGCGGGCCGGTGGGGCCGGGCGGGCCCCGAGGACCGGGCTCCAACCCTCGCCTGCCTCCTCAGCCTTCCGAGTCCGGGGTCCTGTGCCCCGGGGCCTCCCCCTGGGCAACCCTGAGTCCCGCGCCACGAGGCCCCCGACCGCCCCGGCGCCGGCGGTGCCCTTCGCGGCCGCGTCCACGCCTCGGGCGAGAGAAACCTCCGTTCCCCCGCAGGGGGAAGCCGCAGCCCGGGGCGCCCCAGCCGCCCCCAAAGTCGGAGCACGACGCCCGGCCCCAGGCCCTCCCTCAACTCTGCTCCGGGAGGGCTCCCCGGCGCCGGGGCCGCCGGCGGGTCCGCGTCCTCTCGGCGCGTTTTCCGGGGGGCCGCGCCGGGTCCCGAGCGAGAAAGGGCCCTCGGCCCCGGGGACCAGGCCGGTCCCCGGGGCTGCACAACGCCGGCCGATTCTCACGAGCGTTCTGCCCAAACCGATCCCGGTTTGGGCAGAACGCTCGTGAGAATCGGCCGGAAAACGCCCGGCGAACTCGCTTCGGGCGCTGCCCGTCTGCGGGGCCGCCCCCCGCGCCTGGCCCGGGACCCCGCAGGGTCGCGCCCGCACCCCGCCGCAAAGCCCCCCGCGAGTCCGCCGCGCGCGACGCCGACGCCTCCCGCTCCTCAGCGCCCGGGGCTCCCCTCCCTGGCGCGGGCCAGTGGGGCCGGGCGGGCCCCGAGGCCCGGGCTCCAACCCTCGCCTGCCTCCTCAGCCTTCCGCGTCCGGGGTCCTGTGCCCCGGGGCCTCCCCCGGGGCAACCCTGAGTCCCGCGCCCCGAGGCCCCCGACCGCCCCGGCGCCGACGGTGCCCTTCGCAGCCGCGTCCACGCCTCGGGGCGAGAGAAACCTCCGTTCCCCCGCAGGGGGAAGCCGCAGCCCGGGGCGCCCCGGCCGCCCCCAAAGTCGGAGCACGACGCCCGGCCCCAGGCCCTCCCTCAACTCTGCTCCGGGAGGGCTCCCCGGCGCCGGGGCCGCCGGCGGGTCCGCGTCCTCTCGGCGCGTTTTCCGGGGGGCCGCGCCGGGCCCCGAGCGAGAAAGGGCCCACGGCCCCGGGGACCAGGCCGGTCCCAGGGGCTGCCCAACGCTGGCCGATTCTCACGAGCGTTCTGCCCAAACCAATCCCGGTTTGGGCAGAACGCTCGTGAGAATCGGCCGGAAAACGCCCGGCGAACTCGCTTCGGGCGCAGCCCGTCCGCGGGGCCGCCCCACGCGCCTGGCCCGGGACCCCGCACCGTCCCGCCCGCGCCCCGCCGGAAAGCCCCCCGCGAGTCCGCCGTGCGCGACGCCGACGCCTCCCGCTCCTCAGCGCCCGGGGCTCCCCTCCCTGGCGCGGGCCGGTGGGGCCGGGCGGGCCCCGAGGCCCGGGCTCCAACCCTCGCCTGCCTCCTCAGCCTTCCGCGTCCGGGGTCCTGTGCCCCGGGGCCTCCCCCTGGGCAACCCTGAGTCCCGCGCCCCGAGGCCCCCGACCGCCCCGGCGCCGACGGTGCCCTTCGCAGCCGCGTCCACGCCTCGGGGCGAGAGAAACCTCCGTTCCCCCGCAGGGGGAAGCCGCAGCCCGGGGCGCCTCAGCCGCCCCCAAAGTCGGAGCACGACGCCCGGCCCCAGGCCCTCCCTCAACTCTGCTCCGGGAGGGCTCCCCGGCGCGGGGCTTCCGGCGGGTCCGCGTCCTCTCGGCGCGTTTTCCGGGGGGCCGCGCCGGGCCCCGAGCGAGAAAGGGCCCTCGGCCCCGGGGACCAGGCCGGTCCCCGGGGCTGCCCAACGCCGGCCGATTCTCACGAGCGTTCTGCCCAAACCGATCCCGGTTTGGGCAGAACGCTCGTGAGAATCGGCCGGAAAACGCCCGGCGAACTCGCTTCGGGCGCAGCCCGTCTGCGGGGCCACCCCCCGCGCCTGGCCCGGGACCCCGCGGGGTCGCGCCCGCGCCCCGCCGAAAAGCCCCCCGCGAGTCCGCCGCGCGCGACGCCGACGCCTCCCGCTCCTCAGCGCCCGGGGCTCCCCTCCCTGGCGCGTGCCGGTGGGGCCGGGCGGGCCCCGAGGCCCGGGCTCCAACCCTCGCCTGCCTCCTCAGCCTTCCGCGTCCGGGGTCCTGTGCCCCGGGGCCTCCCCCTGGGCAACCCTGAGTCCCGCGCCCCGAGGCCCCCGCCCGCCCCGGCGCCGACGGTGCCCTTCGCGGCCGCGTCCACGCCTCGGGGCGAGAGAAACCTCCGTTCCCCCGCAGGGGGAAGCCGCAGCCCGGGGCGCCCCGGCCGCCCCCAAAGTCGCAGCACGACGCCCGGCCCCAGGCCCTCCCTCAACTCTGCTCCGGGAGGGCTCCCCGGCGCCGGGGCCGCCGGCGGGTCCGCGTCCTCTCGGCGCGTTTTCCGGGGGGCCGCGCCGGGCCCCGAGCGAGAAAGGGCCCACGGCCCCGGGGACCAGACCGGTCCCCGGGGCTGCCCAACGCCGGCCGATTCTCCCGAGCGTTCTCTCCAAACCGATCCCGGTTTGGGCAGAACGCTCGTGAGAATCGGCCGGAAAACGCCCGGCGAACTCGCTTCGGACGCAGCCCGTCTGCGGGGCCGCCCCCCGCGCCTGGCCCGGGACCCCGCGGGGTCGCGCCCGCACCCCGACGCAAAGGCCCCCGCGAGTCCGCCGCGCGCGACGCCGACGCCTCCCGCTCTTCAGCGCCCGGGGCTCCCCTCCCTGGCGCGGGCCGGTGGGGCCGGGCGGGCCCCGAGGCCCGGGCTCCAACCCTCGCCTGCCTCCTCAGCCTTCCGAGTCCGGGGTCCTGTGCCCCGGGGCCTCCCCCTGGGCAACCCTGAGTCCCGCGCCCCGAGGCCCCCGACCGCCCCGGCGCCGGCGGTGCCCGTCGCGACCGCGTCCACGCCTCGGGCGAGAGAAACCTCCGTTCCCCCGCAGGGGGAAGCCGCAGCCCGGGGCGCCCCAGCCGCCCCCAAAGTCGGAGCACGACGCCCGGCCCCAGGCCCTCCCTCAACTCTGCTCCGGGAGGGCTCCCCGGCGCCGGGGCCGCCGGCGGGTCCGCGTCCTCTCGGCGCGTGTTCCGGGGGGCCGCGCCGGGCCCCGAGCGAGAAAGGGCCCTCGGCCCCGGGGACCAGGCCGGTCCCCGGGGCTGCACAACGCCGGCCGATTCTCACGAGCGTTCTGCGCAAACCGATCCCGGTTTGGGCAGAACGCTCGTGAGAATCGGCCGGAAAACGCCCGGCGAACTCGCTTCGGGCGCAGCCCGTCTGCGGGGCCGCCCCCCGCGCCTGGCCCGGGACCCCGCGGGGTCGCGCCCGCACCCCGCCGCAAAGCCCCCCGCGAGTCCGCCGCGCGCGACGCCGACGCCTCCCGCTCCTCAGCGCCCGGGGCTCCCCTCCCTGGCGCGGGCCGGTGGGGCCGGGCGGGCCCCGAGGCCCGGGCTCCAACCCTCGCCTGCGTCCTCAGCCTTCCGAGTCCGGGGTCCTGTGCCCCGGGGCCTCCCCCTGGGCAACCCTGAGTCCCGCGCCCCGAGGCCCCCGACCACCCCGGCGCCGGCGGTGCCCTTCGTGGCCGCGTCCACGCCTCGGGGCGAGAGAAACCTCCGTTCCCCCGCAGGGGGAAGCCGCAACCCGGGGCGCCCCAGCCGCCCCCAAAGTCGGAGCACGACGCCCGGCCCCAGGCCCTCCCTCAACTCTGCTCCGGAGGGCTCCCCGGTGCCGGGGCCGCCGGCGGGTCCGCGTCCTCTTGCTGCGTTTTCCGGGGGGCCGCGCCGTGCCCCGAGCGAGAAAGGGCCCTCGGCCACGGGGACCAGGCCGGTCCCCGGGGGTGCCCAACGCCGGCCGATTCTCACGAGCGTTCTTCCCAAACCGATCCCGGTTTGGGCAGAACGCTCGTGAGATTCGGCCGGAAAACGCCCGGCGAACTCGCTTCGGGCGCAGCCCGTCTGCGGGGCCGCCCCGCGCGCCTGGCCCGGGACCCCGCGGGGTCGCACCCGCACCCCGCCGCAAAGCCCCCCGCGAGTCCGCCGCGCGCGACGCCGACGCCTCCCGCTCCTCAGCGCCCGGGGCTCCCCTTCCTGGCGCGGGCCGGTGGGGCCGGGCGGGCCCCGAGGCCCGGGCTCCAACCCTCGCCTGCCTACTCAGCCTTCCGATTCCGGGGTCCAGTGCCCCGGGGCCTCCCCCTGGGCAACCCTGAGTCCCGCGCCCCGAGGCCCCCGACAGCCCCGGCGCCGGCGGTGCCCTTCGCGGCCGCGTCCACGCCTCGGGCGAGAGAAACCTCCGTTCCCCCGCAGGGGGAAGCCGCAGCCCGGGGCGCCCCAGCCGCCCCCAAAGTCGGAGCACGACGCCCGGCCCCAGGCCCTCCCTCAACTCTGCTCCGGGAGGGCTCCCCGGCGCCGGGGCCGCCGGCGGGTCCGCGTCCTCTCGGCGCGTTTTCCGGGGGGCCGCGCCGGGCCCCGAGCGAGAAAGGGCCCTCGGCCCCGGGGACCAGGCCGGTCCCCGGGGCTGCACAACGCCGGCCGATTCTCACGAGCGTTCTGCCCAAACCGATCCCGGTTTGGGCAGAACGCTCGTGAGAATCGGCCGGAAAACGCCCGGCGAACTCGCTTCGGGCGCTGCCCGTCTGCGGGGCCGCCCCCCGCGCCTGGCCCGGGACCCCGCAGGGTCGCGCCCGCACCCCGCCGCAAAGCCCCCCGCGAGTCCGCCGCGCGCGACGCCGACGCCTCCCGCTCCTCAGCGCCCGGGGCTCCCCTCCCTGGCGCGGGCCAGTGGGGCCGGGCGGGCCCCGAGGCCCGGGCTCCAACCCTCGCCTGCCTCCTCAGCCTTCCGCGTCCGGGGTCCTGTGCCCCGGGGCCTCCCCCGGGGCAACCCTGAGTCCCGCGCCCCGAGGCCCCCGACCGCCCCGGCGCCGACGGTGCCCTTCGCAGCCGCGTCCACGCCTCGGGGCGAGAGAAACCTCCGTTCCCCCGCAGGGGGAAGCCGCAGCCCGGGGCGCCCCGGCCGCCCCCAAAGTCGGAGCACGACGCCCGGCCCCAGGCCCTCCCTCAACTCTGCTCCGGGAGGGCTCCCCGGCGCCGGGGCCGCCGGCGGGTCCGCGTCCTCTCGGCGCGTTTTCCGGGGGGCCGCGCCGGGCCCCGAGCGAGAAAGGGCCCACGGCCCCGGGGACCAGGCCGGTCCCAGGGGCTGCCCAACGCTGGCCGATTCTCACGAGCGTTCTGCCCAAACCAATCCCGGTTTGGGCAGAAAGCTCGTGAGAATCGGCCGGAAAACGCCCGGCGAACTCGCTTCGGGCGCAGCCCGTCCGCGGGGCCGCCCCACGCGCCTGGCCCGGGACCCCGCACCGTCCCGCCCGCGCCCCGCCGGAAAGCCCCCCGCGAGTCCGCCGCGCGCGACGCCGACGCCTCCCGCTCCTCAGCGCCCGGGGCTCCCCTCCCTGGCGCGGGCCGGTGGGGCCGGGCGGGCCCCGAGGCCCGGGCTCCAACCCTCGCCTGCGTCCTCAGCCTTCCGAGTCCGGGGTCCTGTGCCCCGGGGCCTCCCCCTGGGCAACCCTGAGTCCCGCGCCCCGAGGCCCCCGACCACCCCGGCGCCGGCGGTGCCCTTCGTGGCCGCGTCCACGCCTCGGGGCGAGAGAAACCTCCGTTCCCCCGCAGGGGGAAGCCGCAACCCGGGGCGCCCCAGCCGCCCCCAAAGTCGGAGCACGACGCCCGGCCCCAGGCCCTCCCTCAACTCTGCTCCGGAGGGCTCCCCGGTGCCGGGGCCGCCGGCGGGTCCGCGTCCTCTTGCTGCGTTTTCCGGGGGGCCGCGCCGTGCCCCGAGCGAGAAAGGGCCCTCGGCCACGGGGACCAGGCCGGTCCCCGGGGGTGCCCAACGCCGGCCGATTCTCACGAGCGTTCTTCCCAAACCGATCCCGGTTTGGGCAGAACGCTCGTGAGATTCGGCCGGAAAACGCCCGGCGAACTCGCTTCGGGCGCAGCCCGTCTGCGGGGCCGCCCCGCGCGCCTGGCCCGGGACCCCGCGGGGTCGCACCCGCACCCCGCCGCAAAGCCCCCCGCGAGTCCGCCGCGCGCGACGCCGACGCCTCCCGCTCCTCAGCGCCCGGGGCTCCCCTTCCTGGCGCGGGCCGGTGGGGCCGGGCGGGCCCCGAGGCCCGGGCTCCAACCCTCGCCTGCCTACTCAGCCTTCCGATTCCGGGGTCCAGTGCCCCGGGGCCTCCCCCTGGGCAACCCTGAGTCCCGCGCCCCGAGGCCCCCGACAGCCCCGGCGCCGGCGGTGCCCTTCGCGGCCGCGTCCACGCCTCGGGCGAGAGAAACCTCCGTTCCCCCGCAGGGGGAAGCCGCAGCCCGGGGCGCCCCAGCCGCCCCCAAAGTCGGAGCACGACGCCCGGCCCCAGGCCCTCCCTCAACTCTGCTCCGGGAGGGCTCCCCGGCGCCGGGGCCGCCGGCGGGTCCGCGTCCTCTCGGCGCGTTTTCCGGGGGGCCGCGCCGGGCCCCGAGCGAGAAAGGGCCCTCGGCCCCGGGGACCAGGCCGGTCCCCGGGGCTGCACAACGCCGGCCGATTCTCACGAGCGTTCTGCCCAAACCGATCCCGGTTTGGGCAGAACGCTCGTGAGAATCGGCCGGAAAACGCCCGGCGAACTCGCTTCGGGCGCTGCCCGTCTGCGGGGCCGCCCCCCGCGCCTGGCCCGGGACCCCGCAGGGTCGCGCCCGCACCCCGCCGCAAAGCCCCCCGCGAGTCCGCCGCGCGCGACGCCGACGCCTCCCGCTCCTCAGCGCCCGGGGCTCCCCTCCCTGGCGCGTGCCGGTGGGGCCGGGCGGGCCCCGAGGCCCGGGCTCCAACCCTCGCCTGCCTCCTCAGCCTTCCGCGTCCGGGGTCCTGTGCCCCGGGGCCTCCCCCTGGGCAACCCTGAGTCCCGCGCCCCGAGGCCCCCGCCCGCCCCGGCGCCGACGGTGCCCTTCGCGGCCGCGTCCACGCCTCGGGGCGAGAGAAACCTCCGTTCCCCCGCAGGGGGAAGCCGCAGCCCGGGGCGCCCCGGCCGCCCCCAAAGTCGCAGCACGACGCCCGGCCCCAGGCCCTCCCTCAACTCTGCTCCGGGAGGGCTCCCCGGCGCCGGGGCCGCCGGCGGGTCCGCGTCCTCTCGGCGCGTTTTCCGGGGGGCCGCGCCGGGCCCCGAGCGAGAAAGGGCCCACGGCCCCGGGGACCAGACCGGTCCCCGGGGCTGCCCAACGCCGGCCGATTCTCCCGAGCGTTCTCTCCAAACCGATCCCGGTTTGGGCAGAACGCTCGTGAGAATCGGCCGGAAAACGCCCGGCGAACTCGCTTCGGACGCAGCCCGTCTGCGGGGCCGCCCCCCGCGCCTGGCCCGGGACCCCGCGGGGTCGCGCCCGCACCCCGACGCAAAGGCCCCCGCGAGTCCGCCGCGCGCGACGCCGACGCCTCCCGCTCTTCAGCGCCCGGGGCTCCCCTCCCTGGCGCGGGCCGGTGGGGCCGGGCGGGCCCCGAGGCCCGGGCTCCAACCCTCGCCTGCCTCCTCAGCCTTCCGAGTCCGGGGTCCTGTGCCCCGGGGCCTCCCCCTGGGCAACCCTGAGTCCCGCGCCCCGAGGCCCCCGACCGCCCCGGCGCCGGCGGTGCCCGTCGCGACCGCGTCCACGCCTCGGGCGAGAGAAACCTCCGTTCCCCCGCAGGGGGAAGCCGCAGCCCGGGGCGCCCCAGCCGCCCCCAAAGTCGGAGCACGACGCCCGGCCCCAGGCCCTCCCTCAACTCTGCTCCGGGAGGGCTCCCCGGCGCCGGGGCCGCCGGCGGGTCCGCGTCCTCTCGGCGCGTGTTCCGGGGGGCCGCGCCGGGCCCCGAGCGAGAAAGGGCCCTCGGCCCCGGGGACCAGGCCGGTCCCCGGGGCTGCACAACGCCGGCCGATTCTCACGAGCGTTCTGCGCAAACCGATCCCGGTTTGGGCAGAACGCTCGTGAGAATCGGCCGGAAAACGCCCGGCGAACTCGCTTCGGGCGCAGCCCGTCTGCGGGGCCGCCCCCCGCGCCTGGCCCGGGACCCCGCGGGGTCGCGCCCGCACCCCGCCGCAAAGCCCCCCGCGAGTCCGCCGCGCGCGACGCCGACGCCTCCCGCTCCTCAGCGCCCGGGGCTCCCCTCCCTGGCGCGGGCCGGTGGGGCCGGGCGGGCCCCGAGGCCCGGGCTCCAACCCTCGCCTGCGTCCTCAGCCTTCCGAGTCCGGGGTCCTGTGCCCCGGGGCCTCCCCCTGGGCAACCCTGAGTCCCGCGCCCCGAGGCCCCCGACCACCCCGGCGCCGGCGGTGCCCTTCGTGGCCGCGTCCACGCCTCGGGGCGAGAGAAACCTCCGTTCCCCCGCAGGGGGAAGCCGCAACCCGGGGCGCCCCAGCCGCCCCCAAAGTCGGAGCACGACGCCCGGCCCCAGGCCCTCCCTCAACTCTGCTCCGGAGGGCTCCCCGGTGCCGGGGCCGCCGGCGGGTCCGCGTCCTCTTGCTGCGTTTTCCGGGGGGCCGCGCCGTGCCCCGAGCGAGAAAGGGCCCTCGGCCACGGGGACCAGGCCGGTCCCCGGGGGTGCCCAACGCCGGCCGATTCTCACGAGCGTTCTTCCCAAACCGATCCCGGTTTGGGCAGAACGCTCGTGAGATTCGGCCGGAAAACGCCCGGCGAACTCGCTTCGGGCGCAGCCCGTCTGCGGGGCCGCCCCGCGCGCCTGGCCCGGGACCCCGCGGGGTCGCACCCGCACCCCGCCGCAAAGCCCCCCGCGAGTCCGCCGCGCGCGACGCCGACGCCTCCCGCTCCTCAGCGCCCGGGGCTCCCCTTCCTGGCGCGGGCCGGTGGGGCCGGGCGGGCCCCGAGGCCCGGGCTCCAACCCTCGCCTGCCTACTCAGCCTTCCGATTCCGGGGTCCAGTGCCCCGGGGCCTCCCCCTGGGCAACCCTGAGTCCCGCGCCCCGAGGCCCCCGACAGCCCCGGCGCCGGCGGTGCCCTTCGCGGCCGCGTCCACGCCTCGGGCGAGAGAAACCTCCGTTCCCCCGCAGGGGGAAGCCGCAGCCCGGGGCGCCCCAGCCGCCCCCAAAGTCGGAGCACGACGCCCGGCCCCAGGCCCTCCCTCAACTCTGCTCCGGGAGGGCTCCCCGGCGCCGGGGCCGCCGGCGGGTCCGCGTCCTCTCGGCGCGTTTTCCGGGGGGCCGCGCCGGGCCCCGAGCGAGAAAGGGCCCTCGGCCCCGGGGACCAGGCCGGTCCCCGGGGCTGCACAACGCCGGCCGATTCTCACGAGCGTTCTGCCCAAACCGATCCCGGTTTGGGCAGAACGCTCGTGAGAATCGGCCGGAAAACGCCCGGCGAACTCGCTTCGGGCGCTGCCCGTCTGCGGGGCCGCCCCCCGCGCCTGGCCCGGGACCCCGCAGGGTCGCGCCCGCACCCCGCCGCAAAGCCCCCCGCGAGTCCGCCGCGCGCGACGCCGACGCCTCCCGCTCCTCAGCGCCCGGGGCTCCCCTCCCTGGCGCGGGCCAGTGGGGCCGGGCGGGCCCCGAGGCCCGGGCTCCAACCCTCGCCTGCCTCCTCAGCCTTCCGCGTCCGGGGTCCTGTGCCCCGGGGCCTCCCCCGGGGCAACCCTGAGTCCCGCGCCCCGAGGCCCCCGACCGCCCCGGCGCCGACGGTGCCCTTCGCAGCCGCGTCCACGCCTCGGGGCGAGAGAAACCTCCGTTCCCCCGCAGGGGGAAGCCGCAGCCCGGGGCGCCCCGGCCGCCCCCAAAGTCGGAGCACGACGCCCGGCCCCAGGCCCTCCCTCAACTCTGCTCCGGGAGGGCTCCCCGGCGCCGGGGCCGCCGGCGGGTCCGCGTCCTCTCGGCGCGTTTTCCGGGGGGCCGCGCCGGGCCCCGAGCGAGAAAGGGCCCACGGCCCCGGGGACCAGGCCGGTCCCAGGGGCTGCCCAACGCTGGCCGATTCTCACGAGCGTTCTGCCCAAACCAATCCCGGTTTGGGCAGAAAGCTCGTGAGAATCGGCCGGAAAACGCCCGGCGAACTCGCTTCGGGCGCAGCCCGTCCGCGGGGCCGCCCCACGCGCCTGGCCCGGGACCCCGCACCGTCCCGCCCGCGCCCCGCCGGAAAGCCCCCCGCGAGTCCGCCGCGCGCGACGCCGACGCCTCCCGCTCCTCAGCGCCCGGGGCTCCCCTCCCTGGCGCGGGCCGGTGGGGCCGGGCGGGCCCCGAGGCCCGGGCTCCAACCCTCGCCTGCGTCCTCAGCCTTCCGAGTCCGGGGTCCTGTGCCCCGGGGCCTCCCCCTGGGCAACCCTGAGTCCCGCGCCCCGAGGCCCCCGACCACCCCGGCGCCGGCGGTGCCCTTCGTGGCCGCGTCCACGCCTCGGGGCGAGAGAAACCTCCGTTCCCCCGCAGGGGGAAGCCGCAACCCGGGGCGCCCCAGCCGCCCCCAAAGTCGGAGCACGACGCCCGGCCCCAGGCCCTCCCTCAACTCTGCTCCGGAGGGCTCCCCGGTGCCGGGGCCGCCGGCGGGTCCGCGTCCTCTTGCTGCGTTTTCCGGGGGGCCGCGCCGTGCCCCGAGCGAGAAAGGGCCCTCGGCCACGGGGACCAGGCCGGTCCCCGGGGGTGCCCAACGCCGGCCGATTCTCACGAGCGTTCTTCCCAAACCGATCCCGGTTTGGGCAGAACGCTCGTGAGATTCGGCCGGAAAACGCCCGGCGAACTCGCTTCGGGCGCAGCCCGTCTGCGGGGCCGCCCCGCGCGCCTGGCCCGGGACCCCGCGGGGTCGCACCCGCACCCCGCCGCAAAGCCCCCCGCGAGTCCGCCGCGCGCGACGCCGACGCCTCCCGCTCCTCAGCGCCCGGGGCTCCCCTTCCTGGCGCGGGCCGGTGGGGCCGGGCGGGCCCCGAGGCCCGGGCTCCAACCCTCGCCTGCCTACTCAGCCTTCCGATTCCGGGGTCCAGTGCCCCGGGGCCTCCCCCTGGGCAACCCTGAGTCCCGCGCCCCGAGGCCCCCGACAGCCCCGGCGCCGGCGGTGCCCTTCGCGGCCGCGTCCACGCCTCGGGCGAGAGAAACCTCCGTTCCCCCGCAGGGGGAAGCCGCAGCCCGGGGCGCCCCAGCCGCCCCCAAAGTCGGAGCACGACGCCCGGCCCCAGGCCCTCCCTCAACTCTGCTCCGGGAGGGCTCCCCGGCGCCGGGGCCGCCGGCGGGTCCGCGTCCTCTCGGCGCGTTTTCCGGGGGGCCGCGCCGGGCCCCGAGCGAGAAAGGGCCCTCGGCCCCGGGGACCAGGCCGGTCCCCGGGGCTGCACAACGCCGGCCGATTCTCACGAGCGTTCTGCCCAAACCGATCCCGGTTTGGGCAGAACGCTCGTGAGAATCGGCCGGAAAACGCCCGGCGAACTCGCTTCGGGCGCTGCCCGTCTGCGGGGCCGCCCCCCGCGCCTGGCCCGGGACCCCGCAGGGTCGCGCCCGCACCCCGCCGCAAAGCCCCCCGCGAGTCCGCCGCGCGCGACGCCGACGCCTCCCGCTCCTCAGCGCCCGGGGCTCCCCTCCCTGGCGCGGGCCAGTGGGGCCGGGCGGGCCCCGAGGCCCGGGCTCCAACCCTCGCCTGCCTCCTCAGCCTTCCGCGTCCGGGGTCCTGTGCCCCGGGGCCTCCCCCGGGGCAACCCTGAGTCCCGCGCCCCGAGGCCCCCGACCGCCCCGGCGCCGACGGTGCCCTTCGCAGCCGCGTCCACGCCTCGGGGCGAGAGAAACCTCCGTTCCCCCGCAGGGGGAAGCCGCAGCCCGGGGCGCCCCGGCCGCCCCCAAAGTCGGAGCACGACGCCCGGCCCCAGGCCCTCCCTCAACTCTGCTCCGGGAGGGCTCCCCGGCGCCGGGGCCGCCGGCGGGTCCGCGTCCTCTCGGCGCGTTTTCCGGGGGGCCGCGCCGGGCCCCGAGCGAGAAAGGGCCCACGGCCCCGGGGACCAGGCCGGTCCCAGGGGCTGCCCAACGCTGGCCGATTCTCACGAGCGTTCTGCCCAAACCAATCCCGGTTTGGGCAGAAAGCTCGTGAGAATCGGCCGGAAAACGCCCGGCGAACTCGCTTCGGGCGCAGCCCGTCCGCGGGGCCGCCCCACGCGCCTGGCCCGGGACCCCGCACCGTCCCGCCCGCGCCCCGCCGGAAAGCCCCCCGCGAGTCCGCCGTGCGCGACGCCGACGCCTCCCGCTCCTCAGCGCCCGGGGCTCCCCTCCCTGGCGCGGGCCGGTGGGGCCGGGCGGGCCCCGAGGCCCGGGCTCCAACCCTCGCCTGCCTCCTCAGCCTTCCGCGTCCGGGGTCCTGTGCCCCGGGGCCTCCCCCTGGGCAACCCTGAGTCCCGCGCCCCGAGGCCCCCGCCCGCCCCGGCGCCGGCGGTGCCCTTCGCGGCCGCGTCCACGCCTCGGGGCGAGATAAAACTCCGTTCCCCCGCAGGGGGAAGCCGCAGCCCGGGGCGCCCCGGCTGCCCCCAAAGTCGGAGCACGACGCCCGGCCCCAGGCCCTCCCTCAACAATGCTCCGGGAGGGCTCCCCGGCGCCGGGGCCGCCGGCGGGTCCGCGTCCTCTCGGCGCGTTTTCCGGGGGGCCGCGCCGGGCCCCGAGCGAGAAAGGGCCCTCGGCCCCGGGGACCAGGCCGGTCCCCGGGGCTGCCCAACGCCGGCCGATTCTCCCGAGCGTTCTGTCCAAACCGATCCCGGTTTGGGCAGAACGCTCGTGAGAATCGGCCGGAAAACGCCCGGCGAACTCGCTTCGGACGCAGCCCGTCTGCGGGGCCGCCCCCCGCGCCTGGCCCGGGACCCCGCGGGGTCGCGCCCGCACCCCGACGCAAAGGCCCCCGCGAGTCCGCCGCGCGCGACGCCGACGCTTCCCGCTCCTCAGCGCCCGGGGCTCCCCTCCCTGGCGCGGGCCGGTGGGGCCGGGCGGGCCCCGAGGCCCGGGCTCCAACCCTCGCCTGCCTCCTCAGCCTTCCGAGTCCGGGGTCCAGTGCCCCGGGGCCTCCCCCTGGGCAACCCTGAGTCCCGCGCCCCGAGGCCCACGACCGCCCCGGCGCCGGCGGTGCCCTTCGCGGCCGCGTCCACGCCTCGGGGCGAGAGAAACCTCCGTTCCCCCGCAGGGGGAAGCCGCAGCCCTCGGCGCCCCAGCCGCCCCCAAAGTCGGAGCACGACGCCCGGCCCCAGGCCCTCCCTCAACTCTGCTCCGGGAGGGCTCCCCGGCGCCGGGGCCGCCGGCGGGTCCGCGTCCTCTCGGCGCGTTTTCCGGGGGGCCGCGCCGGGCCCCGAGCGAGAAAGGGCCCTCGGCCCCGGGGACCAGGCCGGTCCCCGGGGCTGCCCAACGCCGGCCGATTCTCACGAGCGTTCTGCCCAAACCGATCCCGGTTTGGGCAGAACGCTCGTCAGAATCGGCCGGAAAACGCCCGGCGAACTCGCTTCGGGCGCAGCCCGTCCGCGGGGCCGCCCCCCGCGCCTGGCCCGGGACCCCGCGGGGTCGCGCCCGCGCCCCGCCGGAAAGCCCCCCTAGAGTCCGCCGCGCGCGACGCTGACGCCTCCCGCTCCTCAGCGCCCGGTGCTCCCCTCCCTGGCGCGGGCCGGTGGGGCCGGGCGGGCCCCGAGGCCCGGGCTCCAACCCTCGCCTGCCTCCTCAGCCTTCCGCGTCCGGGGTCCTGTGCCCCGGGGCCTCCCCCTGGGCAACCCTGAGTCCCGCGCCCCGAGGCCCCCGACCGCCCCGGCGCCGACGGTGCCCTTCGCAGCCGCGTCCACGCCTCGGGGCGAGAGAAACCTCCGTTTCCCCGCAGGGGGAAGCCGCAGCCCGGGGCGCCCCGGCCGCCCCCAAAGTCGGAGCACGACGCCCGGCCCCAGGCCCTCCCTCAACTCTGCTCCGGGAGGGCTCCCGGCGCCGGGGCCGCCGGCGGGTCCGCGTCCTCTCGGCGCGTTTTCCGGGGGGCCGCGCTGGGCCCCGAGCGAGAAAGGGCCCTCGGCCCCGGGGACCAGGCCGGTCCCCGGGGCTGCCCAACGCCGGCCGATTCTCACGAGCGTTCTGCCCAAACCGATCACGGTTTGGGCAGAACGCTCGTGAGAATCGGCCGGAAAACGCCCAGCGAACTCGCTTCGGGCGCGGCCCGTCTGCGGGGCCGCCCCCCGCGCCAGGCCCGGGACCCCGCGGGGTCGCGCCCGCGCCCCGCCGCAAAGCCCCCCGCGAGTCCGCCGCGCGCGACGCCGACGCCTCCCGCTCCTCAGCGCCCGGGGCTCCCCTCCCTGGCGCGGGCCGGTGGGGCCGGGCGGGCCCCGAGGCCCGGGCTCCAACCCTCGCCTGCCTCCTCAGCCTTCCGCGTCCGGGGTCCTGTGCCCCGAGGCCTCCCCCGGGGCAACCCTGAGACCCGCGCCCCGAGGCCCCCGACCGCCCCGGCGCCGACGGTGCCCTTCGCAGCCGCGTCCACGCCTCGGGGCGAGAGAAACCTCCGTTCCCCCGCAGAGGGAAGCCGCAGCCCGGAGCGCCCCAGCCGCCCCCAAAGTCGGAGCACGACGCCCGGCCCCAGGCCCTCCCTCAACTCTGCTCCGGGAGGGCTCCCCGGCGCCGGGGCCGCCGGCGGGTCCGCGTCCTCTCGGCGCGTTTTCCGGGGGGCCGTGCCGGGCCCCGAGCGAGAAAGGGCCCTCGGCCCCGGGGACCAGGCCGGTCCCCGGGGCTGCCCAACGCCGGCCGATTCTCACGAGCGTTCTGCCCAAACCGATCCCGGTTTGGGCAGAACGCTCGTGAGAATCGGCCGGAAAACGCCCGGCGAACTCGCTTCGGGCGCAGCCCGTCTGCGGGGCCGCCCCCCGCGCCTGGCCCGGGACCCCGCACCGTCGCGCCCGCGCCCCGCCGGAAAGCCCCCCGCGAGTCCGCCGCGCGCGACGCCGACGCCTCCCGCTCCTCAGCGCCCGGGGCTCCCCTCCCTGGCGCGGGCCGGTGGGGCCGGGCGGGCCCCGAGGCCCGGGCTCCAACCCTCGCCTGCCTCCTCAGCCTTCCGCGTCCGGGGTCCTGTGCCCCGGGGCCTCCCCCGGGGCAACCCTGATTCCCGCGCCCCGAGGCCCCCGACCGCCCCGGCGCCGACGGTGCCCTTCGCCGCCGCGTCCACGCCTCGGGGCGAGAGAAACCTCCGTTCCCCCGCAGAGGGAAGCCGCAGCCCGGGGCGCCCCGGCCGCCCCCAAAGTCGGAGCACGACGCCCGGCCCCAGGCCCTCCCTCAACTCTGCTCCGGGAGGGCTCCCCGGCGCCGGGGCCGCCGGCGGTTCCGCGTCCTCTCGGCGCGTTTTCCGGGGTGCCGCGCCGGGCCCCGAGCGAGAAAGGGCCCTCGGCCCCGGGGACCAGGCCGGTCCCCGGGGCTGCCCAACGCCGGCCGATTCTCACGAGCGTTCTGCCCAAACCGATCCCGGTTTGGGCAGAACGCTCGTGAGAATCGGCCGGAAAACGCCCGGCGAACTCGCTTCGGGCGCAGCCCGTCTGCGGGGCCGCCCCCCGCGCCTGGCCCGGGACCCCGCGGGGTCGCGCCCGCGCCCCGCCGCAAAGCCCCCCGCGAGTCCGCCGCGCGCGACGCCGACGCCTCCCGCTCCTCAGCGCCCGGGGCTCCCCTCCCTGGCGCGGGCCGGTGGGGCCGGGCGGGCCCCGAGGCCCGGGCTCCAACCCTCGCCTGCCTCCTCAGCCTTCCGCGTCCGGGGTCCTGTGCCCCGGGGCCTCCCCCTGGGCAACCCTGAGTCCCGCGCCCCGAGGCCCCCGACCGCCCCGGCGCCGGCGGTGCCCTTCGCAGCCGCGTCCACGCCTCGGGGCGAGAGAAACCTCCGTTCCCCCGCAGGGGGAAGCCGCAGCCCGGGGCGCCCCAGCCGCCCCCAAAGTCGGAGCACGAAGCCCGGCCCCAGGCCCTCCCTCAACTCTGCTCCGGGAGGGATCCCCGGCGCCGGGGCCGCCGGCGGGTCCGCGTCCTCTCGGCGCGTTTTCCGGGGGGCCGCGCCGGGCCCCGAGCGAGAAAGGGCCCTCGGCCCCGGGGACCAGGCCGGTCCCCGGGGCTGCCCAACGCCGGCCGATTCTCACGAGCGTTCTGCCCAAACCGATCCCGGTTTGGGCAGAACGCTCGTGAGAATCGGCCGTAAAATGCCCGGCGAAGTCGCTTCGGGCGCAGCCCGTCTGCGGGGCCGCCCCCCGCGCCTGGCCCGGGACCCCGCGGGGTCGCGCCCGCACCCCGCCGCAAAGCCCCCCGCGAGTCCGCCGCGCGCGACGCCGACGCCTCCCGCTCCTCAGCGCCCGGGGCTCCCCTCCCTGGTGCGGGCCGGTGGGGCCGGGCGGGCCCCGAGGCCCGGGATCCAATCCTCGCCTGCCTCCTCAGCCTTCCGAGTCCGGGGTCCTGGGCCCCGGGCCTCCCCCTGGGCAAACCTGAGTCCCGCGCCCCGAGGCCCCCGACCGCCCTGGCGCCGACGGTGCCTTTCGCAGCCGCGTCCACGCCTCGGGTCGAGAGAAACCTCCGTTCCCCCGCAGGGGGAAGCCGCCCTCCGGGGCGCCCCACCCACCCCCAAAGGCGGAGCCGGACGCCCGGCCCCAGGCCCTCCCTCAACTCTGCTCCGAGAGTGCTCCCCGGCGCCGGGGCCGCCGGCGGGTCCGCGTCCTCTCGGCGCGTTTTCCGGGGGGCCGCGCCGGGCCCCGAGCGAGAAAGGGCCCTCGGCACCGGGGAACAGGCCGGTCCCCGGGGCTGCCCAACGCCGGCCGATTCTCACGAGCGTTCTGCCCAAACCGATCCCGGTTTGGGCAGAACGCTCGTGAGAATCGGCCGGAAAACGCCCGGCGAACTCGCTTCGGGCGCAGACCGTCCGCGGGGCCGCCCCCCGCGCCTGGCCGGGACCCCGCGGGGTCGCGCCCGCGCCCCGCCGGAAAGCCCCCCGCGAGTCCGCCGCGCGCGACGCCGACGCCTCCCGCTCCTCAGCGCCCGGGGCTCCCCTCCCTGGCGCGGGCCGGTGGGGCCGGGCGGGCCCCGAGGCCCGGGCTCCAACCCTCGCCTGCCTCCTCAGCCTTCCGCGTCCGGGGTCCTGTGCCCCGGGGCCTCCCCCTGGGCAACCCTGAGTCCCGCGCCCCGAGGCCCCCGACCGCCCCGGCGCCGACGGTGCCCTTCGCAGCCGCGTCCACGCCTCGGGGCGAGAGAAACCTCCGTTCCCCCGCAGGGGGAAGCCGCAGCCCGGGGCGCCCCGGCCGCCCCCAAAGTCGGAGCACGACGCCCGGCCCCAGGCCCTCCCTCAACTCTGCTCCGGGAGGGCTCCCCGGCGCCGGGGCCGCCGGCGGGTCCGCGTCCTCTCGGCGCGTTTTCCGGGGGGCCGCGCCGGGCCCCGAGCGAGAAAGGGCCCTCGGCCCCGGGGACCAGGCCGGTCCCCGGGGCTGCCCAACGCCGGCCGATTCTCACGAGCGTTCTGCCCAAACTGATCCCGGTTTGGGCAGAACGCTCGTGAGAATCGGCCGGAAAACGCCCAGCGAACTCGCTTCGGGCGCGGCCCGTCTGCGGGGCCGCCCCCCGCGCCATGCCCGGGACCCCGCGGGGTCGCGCCCGCGCCCCGCCGCAAAGCCCCCCGCGAGTCCGCCGCGCGCGACGCCGACGCCTCCCGCTCCTCAGCGCCCGGGGCTCCCCTCCCTGGCGCAGGCCGGTGGGGCCGGGCGGGCCCCGAGGCCCGGGCTCCAACCCTCGCCTGCCTCCTCAGCCTTCCGCGTCCGGGGTCCTGTGCCCCGAGGCCTCCCCCGGGGCAACCCTGAGACCCGCGCCCCGAGGCCCCCGACCGCCCCGGCGCCGACGGTGCCCTTCGCAGCCGCGTCCACGCCTCGGGGCGAGAGAAACCTCCGTTCCCCCGCAGGGGGAAGCCGCAGCCCGGGGCGCCCCAGCCGCCCCCAAAGTCGGAGCACGACGCCCGGCCCCAGGCCCTCCCTCAACTCTGCTCCGGGAGGGCTCCCCGGCGCCGGGGCCGCCGGCGGGTCCGCGTCCTCTCGGCGCGTTTTCCGGGGGGCCGCGCCGGGCCCCGAGCGAGAAAGGGCCCTCGGCCCCGGGGACCAGGCCGGTCCCCGGGGCTGCCCAACGCCGGCCGATTCTCACGAGCGTTCTGCCCAAACCGATCCCGGTTTGGGCAGAACGCTCGTGAGAATCGGCCGGAAAACGCCCGGCGAACTCGCTTCGGGCGCAGCCCGTCTGCGGGGCCGCCCCCCGCGCCTGGCCCGGGACCCCGCACCGTCGCGCCCGCGCCCCGCCGGAAAGCCCCCCGCGAGTCCGCCGCGCGCGACGCCGACGCCTCCCGCTCCTCAGCGCCCGGGGCTCCCCTCCCTGGCGCGGGCCGGTGGGGCCGGGCGGGCCCCGAGGCCCGGGCTCCAACCCTCGCCTGCCTCCTCAGCCTTCCGCGTCCGGGGTCCTGTGCCCCGGGGCCTCCCCCGGGGCAACCCTGATTCCCGCGCCCCGAGGCCCCCGACCGCCCCGGCGCCGACGGTGCCCTTCGCCGCCGCGTCCACGCCTCGGGGCGAGAGAAACCTCCGTTCCCCCGCAGAGGGAAGCCGCAGCCCGGGGCGCCCCGGCCGCCCCCAAAGTCGGAGCACGACGCCCGGCCCCAGGCCCTCCCTCAACTCTGCTCCGGGAGGGCTCCCCGGCGCCGGGGCCGCCGGCGGGTCCGTGTCCTCTCGGCGCGTTTTCCGGGGGGCCGCGCCGGGCCCCGAGCGAGAAAGGGCCCTCGGCCCCGGGGACCAGGCCGGTCCCCGGGGCTGCCCAACGCCGGCCGATTCTCACGAGCGTTCTGCCCAAACCGATCCCGGTTTGGGCAGAACGCTCGTGAGAATCGGCCGGAAAATGCCCGGCGAACTCGCTTCGGGCGCAGCCCGTCTGCGGGGCCGCCCCCCGCGCCTGGCCCGGGACCCCGCGGGGTGGCGCCCGCACCCCGCCGGAAAGCCCCCGCGAGTCCGCCGCGCGCGACGCGGACGCCTCCCGCTCCGCAGCGCCCGGGGCTCCCCTCCCTGGCGCGGGCTTGTGGGGCCGGGCGGGCCCCGAGGCTCGGGCTCCAACCCTCGCCTGCCTCCTCAGCCTTCCGCGTCCTTGGTCCTGTGCCCCGGGGCCTCCACCTGGGCAACCCTGAGTCCCGCGGCCCGAGGCCCCCGACCGCCCCGGCGCCGACGCTGCCCTTCGCAGCCGCGTCCACGCCTCGGGGCGAGAGAAACCTCCGTTCCCCCGCAGGGGGAAGCCGCAGCCAGGGGCGCCCCAGCCGCCCCCAAAGTCGGAGCACGACGCCCGGCCCCAGGCCCTACCTCAACTCTGCTCCGGGAGGGCTCCCCGGCGCCGGGGCCGCCGGCGGGTCCGCGTCCTCTCGGCGCGTTTTCCGGGGGGCCGCGCCGGGCCCAGAGCGAGAAAGGGCCCTCGGCCCCGGGGACCAGGCCGGTCCCCGGGGCTGCCCAACGCCGGCCGATTCTCACGAGCGTTCTGCCCAAACCGATCCCGGTTTGGGCAGAACGCTCGTGAGAATCGGCCGGAAAACGCCCGGCGAACTCGCTTCGGGCGCAGCCCGTCTGCGGGGCCGCCCCCCGCGCCTGGCCCGGGACCCCGCGGGGTCGCGCCCGCACCCCGCCGCAAAGCCCCCCGCGAGTCCGCCGCGCGCAACGCCGACGGTTCCCGCTCCTCAGCGCCCGGGGCTCCCCTCCCTGGCGCGGGCCGGTGGGGCCGTGCGGGCCCCGCGGCCCGGGCTCCAACCCTCGCCTGCCTCCTCAGCCTTCCGAGTCCGGGGTCCAGTGCCCCGGGGCCTCCCCCTGGGCAACCCTGAGTCCCGCGCCCCGAGGCCCCCGACCGCCCCGGCGCCGGCGGTGCCCTTCGCGGCCGCGTCCACGCCTCGGGGCGAGAGAAACCTCCGTTCCCCCGCAGGGGGAAGCCGCAGCCCGGGGCGCCCCAGCCGCCCCCAAAGTCGGAGCACGACGCCCGGCCCCAGGCCCTCCCTCAACTCTGCTCCGGGAGGGCTCCCCGGCGCCGGGGCCGCCGGCGGGTCCGCGTCATCTCGGCGCGTTTTCCGGGGGGCCGCGCCGGGCCCCGAGCGAGAAAGGGCCCTCGGCCCCGGGGACCAGGCCGGTCCCCGGGGCTGCCCAACGCCGGCCGATTCTCACGAGCGTTCTGCCCAAACCGATCCCGGTTTTGACAGAACGCTCGTGAGAATCGGCCGGAAAACGCCCGGCGGACTCGCTTCGGGCGCAGCCCGTCTGCGGGGCCGCCCCCCGCGCCTGGCCCGGGACCCCGCGGGGTCGCGCCCGAACCCCGCCGCCAAGCCCCCCGCGAGTCCGCCACGCGCGACGCCGACGCCTCCCGCTCCTCAGCGCCCGGGGCTCCCCTCCCTGGCGCGGGCCGGTGGGGCCGGGCGGGCCCCGAGGCCCGGGCTCCAACCCTCGCCTGCCTCCTCAGTCTTCCGAGTCCGGGGTCCTGTGCCCCGGGGCCTCCCCCTGGGCAACCCTGAGTCCCGCGCCCCGAAGCCCCCGACCGCCCCGGCGCCGGCGGTCCCCTTCGCGGCCGAGTCCACGCCTCGGGGCGAGAGAAACCTCCGTTCCCCCGCAGGGGGAAGCCGCAGCCCGGGGCGCCCCGGCCGCCCCCAAAGTCGGAGCACGACGCCCGGCCCCAGGCCCTCCCTCAACTCTGCTCCGGGAGGGCTCCCCGGCGCCGGGGCCGCCGGCGGGTCCGCGTCCTCTCGGCGCGTTTTCCGGGGGGCCGCGCCGGGCCCCGAGCGAGAAAGGGCCCTCGGCCCCGGGGACCAGGCCGGTCCCCGGGGCTGCCCAACGCCGGCCGATTCTCACGAGCGTTCTGCCCAAACCGATCCCGGTTTGGGCAGAACGCTCGTGAGAATCGGCCAGAAAACGCCCGGCGAACTCGCTTCGGGCGCAGCCCGTCTGCGGGGCCGCCCCCCGCGCCTGGCCCGGGACCCCGCGGGGTCGCGCCCGCGCCCCGCCGGAAAGCCCCCCGCGAGTCCGCCGCGCGCGACGCCGACGCCTGCCGCTGCTCAGCGCCCGGGGCTCCCCTCCCTGGCGCGGGCCGGTGGGGCCGGGCGGGCCCCGAGGCCCGGGCTCCTACCCTCGCCAGCCTCCTCAGCCTTCCGCGTCCGGGGTCCTGTGCCCCGGGGCCTCCCCCGGGGCAACCCTGAGTCCCGCGCCCCGAGGCCCCCGACCGCCCCGGCGCCGACGGTGCCCTTCGCAGCCGCGTCCACGCCTCAGGGCGAGAGAAACCTCCGTTCCCCCGCAGGGGGAAGCCGCAGCCCGGGGCGCCCCAGCCGCCCCCAAAGTCGGAGCACGACGCCCGGCCCCAGGCCCTCCCTCAACTCTGCTCCGGGAGGGCTCCCCGGCGCCGGGGCCGCCGGCGGGTCCGCGTCCTCTCGGCGCGTTTTCCGGGGGGCCGCGCCGGGCCCCGAGCGAGAAAGGGCCCTCGGCCCCGGGGACTAGGCCGGTCCCCGGGGCTGCCCAACGCCGGCCGATTCTCTCGAGCGTTCTGCCCAAACCGATCCCGGTTTGGGCAGAACGCTCGTGAGAATCGGCCGGAAAACGCCCGGCGAACTCGCTTCGGGCGCAGCCCGTCTGCGGGGCCGCCCCCCGCGCCTGGCCCGGGACCCCGCGGGGTCGCGCCCGCGCCCCGCCGGAAAGCCCCCCGCGAGTCCGCCGCGCGCGACGCCGACGCCTCCCGCTCCTCAGCGCCCGGGGCTCCCCTCCCTGGCGCGGGCCGGTGGGGCCGGGCGGGCCCCGAGGCCCGGGCTCCTACCCTCGCCAGCCTCCTCAGCCTTCCGCGTCCGGGGTCCTGTGCCCCGGGGCCTCCCCCGGGGCAACCCTGAGTCCCGCGCCCCGAGGCCCCCGACCGCCCCGGCGCCGACGGTGCCCTTCGCAGCCGCGTCCACGCCTCGGGGCGAGAGAAACCTCCGTTCCCCCGCAGGGGGAAGCCGCAGCCCGGGGCGCCCCAGCCGCCCCCAAAGTCGGAGCACGACGCCCGGCCCCAGGCCCTCCCTCAACTCTGCTCCGGGAGGGCTCCCCGGCGCCGGGGCCGCCGGCGGGTCCGCGTCCTCTCGGCGCGTTTTCCTGGGGGCCGCGCCGGGCCCCGAGCGAGAAAGGGCCCTCGGCCCCGGGGACCAGGCCGGTCCCCGGGGCTGCCCAACGCCGGCCGATTCTCACGAGCGTTCTGCCCAAACCGATCCCGGTTTGGGCAGAACGCTCGTGAGAATCGGCCGGAAAACGCCCGGCGAACTCGCTTCGGGCGCAGCCCGTCTGCGGGGCCGCCCCCCGCGCCTGGCCCGGGACCCCGCACCGTCGTGCCCGCGCCCCGCCGGAAAGCCCCCCGCGAGTCCGCCGCGCGCGACGCCGACGCCTCTTGCTCCTCAGCGCCCGGGGCTCCCCTCCCTGGCGCGGGCCGGTGGGGCCGGGCGGGCCCCGAGGCCCGGGCTCCAACCCTCGCCTGCCTCCTCAGCCTTCCGCGTCCGGGGTCCTGTGCCCCGGGACCTCCCCCGGGGCAACCCTGAGTCCCGCGCCCCGAGGCCCCCGACCGCCCCGGCGCCGACGGTGCCCTTCGCAGCCGCGTCCACGCCTCGGGGCGAGAGAAACCTCCGTTCCCCCGCAGGGGGAAGCCGCAGCCCGGGGCGCCCCGGCCGCCCCCAAAGTCGGAGCACGACGCCCGGCCCCAGGCCCTCCCTCAACTCTGCTCCGGGAGGGCTCCCCGGCGCCGGGGCCGCCGGCGGGTCCGCGTCCTCTCGGCGCGTTTTCCGGGGGGCCGCGCCGGGCCCCGAGCGAGAAAGGGCCCACGGCCCCGGGGACCAGGCCGGTCCCCGGGGCTGCCCAACGCTGGCCGATTCTCACGAGCGTTCTGCCCAAACCGATCCCGGTTTGGGCAGAACGCTCGTGAGAATCGGCCGGAAAACGCCCGGCGAACTCGCTTCGGGCGCAGCCCGTCCGCGGGGCCGCCCCACGCGCCTGGCCCGGGACCCCGCACCGTCCCGCCCGCGCCCCGCCGGAAAGCCCCCCGCGAGTCCGCCGTGCGCGACGCCGACGCCTCCCGCTCCTCAGCGCCCGGGGCTCCCCTCCCTGGCGCGGGCCGGTGGGGCCGGGCGGGCCCCGAGGCCCGGGCTCCAACCCTCGCCTGCCTCCTCAGCCTTCCGCGTCCGGGGTCCTGTGCCCCGGGGCCTCCCCCTGGGCAACCCTGAGTCCCGCGCCCCGAGGCCCCCGACCGCCCCGGCGCCGACGGTGCCCTTCGCAGCCGCGTCCACGCCTCGGGGCGAGAGAAACCTCCGTTCCCCCGCAGGGGGAAGCCGCAGCCCGGGGCGCCCCAGCCGCCCCCAAAGTCGGAGCACGACGCCCGGCCCCAGGCCCTCCCTCAACTCTGCTCCGGGAGGGCTCCCCGGCGCCGGGGCCGCCGGCGGGTGCGCGTCCTCTCGGCGCGTTTTCCGGGGGGCCGCGCCGGGCCCCGAGCGAGAAAGGGCCCTCGGCCCCGGGGACCAGGCCGGTCCCCGGGGCTGCCCAACGCCGGCCGATTCTCACGAGCGTTCTGCCCAAACCGATCCCGGTTTGGGCAGAACGCTCGTGAGAATCGGCCGGAAAACGCCCGGCGAACTCGCTTCGGGCGCAGCCCGTCTGCGGGGCCGCCCCCCGCGCCTGGCCCGGGACCCCGCGGGGTCGCGCCCGCGCCCCGCCGGAAAGCCCCCCGCGAGTCCGCCGCGCGCGACGCCGACGCCTCCCGCTCCTCAGCGCCCGGGGCTCCCCTCCCTGGCGCGGGCCGGTGGGGCCGGGCGGGCCCCGAGGCCCGGGCTCCAACCCTCGCCTGCCTCCTCAGCCTTCCGCGTCCGGGGTCCTGTGCCCCGGGGCCTCCCCCTGGGCAACCCTGAGTCCCGCGCCCCGAGGCCCCCGACCGCCCCGGCGCCGACGGTGCCCTTCGCGGCCGCGTCCACGCCTCGGGGCGAGAGAAACCTCCGTTCCCCCGCAGGGGGAAGCCGCAGCCCGGGGCGTCCCAGCCGCCCCCAAAGTCGGAGCACGACGCCCGGCCCCAGGCCCTCCCTCAACTCTGCTCCGGGAGGGCTCCCCGGCGCCGGGGCCGCCGGCGGGTCCGCGTCCTCTCGGCGCGCTTTCCGGGGGGCCGCGCCGGGCCCCGAGCGAGAAAGGGCCCTCGGCCCCGGGGACCAGGCCGGTCCCCGGGGCTGCCCAACGCCGGCCGATTCTCACGAGCGTTCTGCCCAAACCGATCCCGGTTTGGGCAGAACGCTCGTGAGAATCGGCCGGAAAACGCCCGGCGAACTCGCTTCGGGCGCAGCCCGTCTGCGGGGCCGCCCCCCGCGCCTGGCCCGGGACCCCGCGGGGTCGCGCCCGCACCCCTCCGGAAAGCCCCCCGCGAGTCCGCCGCGCGCGACGCCGATGCCTCCCGCTCCTCAGCGCCCGGGGCTCCCCTCCCTGGCGCGGGCCGGTGGGGCCGGGCGGGCCCCGAGGCCCGGCCTCCAAGCCTCGCCTGCCTCCTCAGCCTTCCGAGTCCGGGGTCCTGTGCCCCGGGGCCTCGCCCTGGGCAAACCTGAGTCCCGCGCCCCGAGGCCCCCGACCGCCCCGGCGCCGGCGGTGTCCTTCGCAGCCTCGTCGACGCCTCGGGGCGAGAGAAACGTCCGTTCCCCCGCAGGGGGAAGCCGCAGCCCGGGGCGCCCCAGCCGCCCCCAAAGTCGGATCACGACGCCCGGCCCAGGGCCCTCCCTCAACTCTGCTCCGGGAGTGCTCCCCGGCGCCGGGGCTGCCGTCGGGGCTGTGTCCTCTCGGCGTGTTTTCCGGGGGGCCGCGCCGGGCCCCGAGCGAGAAAGGGCCCTCGGCCCCGGGGAACAGGCCGATCCCCGGGGCTGCCCAACGCCGGCCGATTCTCACGAGCGTTCTGCCCAAACCGATCCCGGTTTGGGCAGAACGCTCGTGAGAATCGGCCGGAAAACGCCCGGCGAACTCGCTTCGGGCGCAGCCCGTCTGCGGGGCCGCCCCCCGCGCCTGGCCCGGGACCCCGCGGGGTCGCGCCCGCGCCACGCCGGAAAGCCCCCCGCGAGTCCGCCGCGCGCGACGCCGACGCCTCCCGCTCCTCAGCGCCCGGGGCTCCCCTCCCTGGCGCGGGCCGGTGGGGCCGGGCGGGCCCCGAGGCCCGGGCTCCAACCCTCGCCTGCCTCCTCAGCCTTCCGCGTCCGGGGTCCTGTGCCCCGGGGCCTCCCCCGGGGCAACCCTGAGTCCCGCGCCCCGAGGCCCCCGACCGCCCCGGCGCCGACGGTGCCCTTCGCAGCCGCGTCCACGCCTCGGGGCGAGAGAAACCTCCGTTCCCCCGCAGGGGGAAGCCGCATCCCGGGGCGCCCCGGCCGCCCCCAAAGTCGGAGCACGACGCCCGGCCCCAGGCCCTCCCTCAACTCTGCTCCGGGAGGGCTCCCCGGCGCCGGGGCCGCCGGCGGGTCCGCGTCCTCTCGGCGCGTTTTCCGGGGGGCCGCGCCGGGCCCCGAGCGAGAAAGGGCCCACGGCCCCGGGGACCAGGCCGGTCCCCGGGGCTGCCCAACGCCGGCCGATTCTCCCGAGCGTTCTGTCCAAACCGATCCCGGTTTGGGCAGAACGCTCGTGAGAATCGGCCGGAAAACGCCCGGCGAACTCGCTTCGGACGCAGCCCGTCTGCGGGGCCGCCCCCCGCGCCTGGCCCGGGACCCCGCGGGGTCGCGCCCGCACCCCGACGCAAAGGCCCCCGCGAGTCCGCCGCGCGCGACGCCGACGCCTCCCGCTCTTCAGCGCCCGGGGATCCCCTCCCTGGCGCGGGCCGGTGGGGCCGGGCGGGCCCCGAGGCCCGGGCTCCAACCCTCGCCTGCCTCCTCAGCCTTCCGAGTCCGGGGTCCTGGGCCCCGGGGCCTCCCCCTGGGCAACCCTGAGTCCCGCGCCCCGAGGCCCTCGACCGCCCCGGCGCCGGCGGTGCCCTTCGCGACCGCGTCCACGCCTCGGGCGAGAGAAACCTCCGTTCCCCCGCAGGGGGAAGCCGCAGCCCGGGGCGCCCCAGCCGCCCCCAAAGTCGGAGCACGACGCCCGGCCCCAGGCCCTCCCTCAACTCTGCTCCAGGAGGGCTCCCCGGCGCCGGGGCCGCCGGCGGGTCCGCGTCCTCTCGGCGCGTTTTCCGGGGGGCCGCGCCGGGCCCCGAGCGAGAAAGGGCCCTCGGCCCCGGGGACCAGGCCGGTCCCCGGGGCTGCACAACGCCGGCCGATTCTCACGAGCGTTCTGCCCAAACCGATCCCGGTTTGGGCAGAACGCTCGTGAGAATCGGCCGGAAAACGCCCGGCGAACTCGCTTCGGGCGCAGCCCGTCTGCGGGGCCGCCCCCCGCGCCTGGCCCGGGACCCCGCGGGGTCGCGCCCGCACCCCGCCGCAAAGCCCCCCGCGGGTCCGCCGCGCGCGACGCCGACGCCTCCCGCTCCTCAGCGCCCGGGGCTCCCCTCCCTGGCGCGGGCCGGTGGGGCCGGGCGGGCCCAGAGGCCCGGGCTCCAACCCTCGCCTGCGTCCTCAGCCTTCCGAGTCCGGGGTCCTGTGCCCCGGGGCCTCCCCCTGGGCAACCCTGAGTCCCGCACCCCGAGGCCCCCGACCGCCCCGGCGCCGACGGTGCCCTTCGTGGCCGCGTCCACGCCTCGGGGCGAGAGAAACCTCCGTTCCCCCGCAGGGGGAAGCCGCAACCCGGGGCGCCCCAGCCGCCCCCAAAGTCGGAGCACGACGCCCGGCCCCAGGCCCTCCCTCAACTCTGCTCCGGAGGGCTCCCCGGTGCCGGGGCCGCCGGCGGGTCCGCGTCCTCTTGCTGCGTTTTCCGGGGGGCCGCGCCGTGCCCCGAGCGAGAAAGGGCCCTCGGCCACGGGGACCAGGCCGGTCCCCGGGGGTGCCCAACGCCGGCCGATTCTCACGAGCGTTCTTCCCAAACCGATCCCGGTTTGGGCAGAACGCTCGTGAGATTCGGCCGGAAAACGCCCGGCGAACTCGCTTCGGGCGCAGCCCGTCTGCGGGGCCGCCCCCCGCGCCTGGCCCGGGACCCCGCGGGGTCGCACCCGCACCCCGCCGCAAAGCCCCCCGCGAGTCCGCCGCGCGCGACGCCGACGCCTCCCGCTCCTCAGCGCCCGGGGCTCCCCTTCCTGGCGCGGGCCGGTGGGGCCGGGCGGGCCCCGAGGCCCGGGCTCCAACCCTCGCCTGCCTCCTCAGCCTTCCGAGTCCGGGGTCCAGTGCCCCGGGGCCTCCCCCTGGGCAACCCTGAGTCCCGCGCCCCGAGGCCCCCGACCGCCCCGGCGCCGGCGGTGCCCTTCGCGGCCGCGTCCACGCCTCGGGGCGAGAGAAACCTCCGTTCCCCCGCAGGGGGAAGCCGCAGCCCTGGGCGCCCCAGCCGCCCCCAAAGTCGGAGCACGACGCCCGGCCCCAGGCCCTCCCTCAACTCTGCTCCGGGAGGGCTCCCCGGCGCCGGGGCCGCCGGCGGGTCCGCGTCATCTCGGCGCGTTTTCCGGGGGGCCGCGCCGGGCCCCGAGCGAGAAAGGGCCCTCGGCCCCGGGGACCAGGCCGGTCCCCGGGGCTGCCCAACGCCGGCCGATTCTCACGAGCGTTCTGCCCAAACCGATCCCGGTTTTGACAGAACGCTCGTGAGAATCGGCCGGAAAACGCCCGGCGGACTCGCTTCGGGCGCAGCCCGTCTGCGGGGCCGCCCCCCGCGCCTGGCCCGGGACCCCGCGGGGTCGCGCCCGAACCCCGCCGCCAAGCCCCCCGCGAGTCCGCCACGCGCGACGCCGACGCCTCCCGCTCCTCAGCGCCCGGGGCTCCCCTCCCTGGCGCGGGCCGGTGGGGCCGCGCGGGCCCCGAGGCCCGGGCTCCAACCCTCGCCTGCCTCCTCAGTCTTCCGAGTCCGGGGTCCTGTGCCCCGGGGCCTCCCCCTGGGCAACCCTGAGTCCCGCGCCCCGAAGCCCCCGACCGCCCCGGCGCCGGCGGTCCCCTTCGCGGCCGAGTCCACGCCTCGGGGCGAGAGAAACCTCCGTTCCCCCGCAGGGGGAAGCCGCAGCCCGGGGCGCCCCGGCCGCCCCCAAAGTCGGAGCACGACGCCCGGCCCCAGGCCCTCCCTCAACTCTGCTCCGGGAGGGCTCCCCGGCGCCGGGGCCGCCGGCGGGTCCGCGTCCTCTCGGCGCGTTTTCCGGGGGGCCGCGCCGGGCCCCGAGCGAGAAAGGGCCCTCGGCCCCGGGGACCAGGCCGGTCCCCGGGGCTGCCCAACGCCGGCCGATTCTCACGAGCGTTCTGCCCAAACCGATCCCGGTTTGGGCAGAACGCTCGTGAGAATCGGCCAGAAAACGCCCGGCGAACTCGCTTCGGGCGCAGCCCGTCTGCGGGGCCGCCCCCCGCGCCTGGCCCGGGACCCCGCGGGGTCGCGCCCGCGCCCCGCCGGAAAGCCCCCCGCGAGTCCGCCGCGCGCGACGCCGACGCCTGCCGCTGCTCAGCGCCCGGGGCTCCCCTCCCTGGCGCGGGCCGGTGGGGCCGGGCGGGCCCCGAGGCCCGGGCTCCTACCCTCGCCAGCCTCCTCAGCCTTCCGCGTCCGGGGTCCTGTGCCCCGGGGCCTCCCCCGGGGCAACCCTGAGTCCCGCGCCCCGAGGCCCCCGACCGCCCCGGCGCCGACGGTGCCCTTCGCAGCCGCGTCCACGCCTCAGGGCGAGAGAAACCTCCGTTCCCCCGCAGGGGGAAGCCGCAGCCCGGGGCGCCCCAGCCGCCCCCAAAGTCGGAGCACGACGCCCGGCCCCAGGCCCTCCCTCAACTCTGCTCCGGGAGGGCTCCCCGGCGCCGGGGCCGCCGGCGGGTCCGCGTCCTCTCGGCGCGTTTTCCGGGGGGCCGCGCCGGGCCCCGAGCGAGAAAGGGCCCTCGGCCCCGGGGACTAGGCCGGTCCCCGGGGCTGCCCAACGCCGGCCGATTCTCTCGAGCGTTCTGCCCAAACCGATCCCGGTTTGGGCAGAACGCTCGTGAGAATCGGCCGGAAAACGCCCGGCGAACTCGCTTCGGGCGCAGCCCGTCTGCGGGGCCGCCCCCCGCGCCTGGCCCGGGACCCCGCGGGGTCGCGCCCGCGCCCCGCCGGAAAGCCCCCCGCGAGTCCGCCGCGCGCGACGCCGACGCCTCCCGCTCCTCAGCGCCCGGGGCTCCCCTCCCTGGCGCGGGCCGGTGGGGCCGGGCGGGCCCCGAGGCCCGGGCTCCTACCCTCGCCAGCCTCCTCAGCCTTCCGCGTCCGGGGTCCTGTGCCCCGGGGCCTCCCCCGGGGCAACCCTGAGTCCCGCGCCCCGAGGCCCCCGACCGCCCCGGCGCCGACGGTGCCCTTCGCAGCCGCGTCCACGCCTCGGGGCGAGAGAAACCTCCGTTCCCCCGCAGGGGGAAGCCGCAGCCCGGGGCGCCCCAGCCGCCCCCAAAGTCGGAGCACGACGCCCGGCCCCAGGCCCTCCCTCAACTCTGCTCCGGGAGGGCTCCCCGGCGCCGGGGCCGCCGGCGGGTCCGCGTCCTCTCGGCGCGTTTTCCTGGGGGCCGCGCCGGGCCCCGAGCGAGAAAGGGCCCTCGGCCCCGGGGACCAGGCCGGTCCCCGGGGCTGCCCAACGCCGGCCGATTCTCACGAGCGTTCTGCCCAAACCGATCCCGGTTTGGGCAGAACGCTCGTGAGAATCGGCCGGAAAACGCCCGGCGAACTCGCTTCGGGCGCAGCCCGTCTGCGGGGCCGCCCCCCGCGCCTGGCCCGGGACCCCGCACCGTCGTGCCCGCGCCCCGCCGGAAAGCCCCCCGCGAGTCCGCCGCGCGCGACGCCGACGCCTCTTGCTCCTCAGCGCCCGGGGCTCCCCTCCCTGGCGCGGGCCGGTGGGGCCGGGCGGGCCCCGAGGCCCGGGCTCCAACCCTCGCCTGCCTCCTCAGCCTTCCGCGTCCGGGGTCCTGTGCCCCGGGACCTCCCCCGGGGCAACCCTGAGTCCCGCGCCCCGAGGCCCCCGACCGCCCCGGCGCCGACGGTGCCCTTCGCAGCCGCGTCCACGCCTCGGGGCGAGAGAAACCTCCGTTCCCCCGCAGGGGGAAGCCGCAGCCCGGGGCGCCCCGGCCGCCCCCAAAGTCGGAGCACGACGCCCGGCCCCAGGCCCTCCCTCAACTCTGCTCCGGGAGGGCTCCCCGGCGCCGGGGCCGCCGGCGGGTCCGCGTCCTCTCGGCGCGTTTTCCGGGGGGCCGCGCCGGGCCCCGAGCGAGAAAGGGCCCACGGCCCCGGGGACCAGGCCGGTCCCCGGGGCTGCCCAACGCTGGCCGATTCTCACGAGCGTTCTGCCCAAACCGATCCCGGTTTGGGCAGAACGCTCGTGAGAATCGGCCGGAAAACGCCCGGCGAACTCGCTTCGGGCGCAGCCCGTCCGCGGGGCCGCCCCACGCGCCTGGCCCGGGACCCCGCACCGTCCCGCCCGCGCCCCGCCGGAAAGCCCCCCGCGAGTCCGCCGTGCGCGACGCCGACGCCTCCCGCTCCTCAGCGCCCGGGGCTCCCCTCCCTGGCGCGGGCCGGTGGGGCCGGGCGGGCCCCGAGGCCCGGGCTCCAACCCTCGCCTGCCTCCTCAGCCTTCCGCGTCCGGGGTCCTGTGCCCCGGGGCCTCCCCCTGGGCAACCCTGAGTCCCGCGCCCCGAGGCCCCCGACCGCCCCGGCGCCGACGGTGCCCTTCGCAGCCGCGTCCACGCCTCGGGGCGAGAGAAACCTCCGTTCCCCCGCAGGGGGAAGCCGCAGCCCGGGGCGCCCCAGCCGCCCCCAAAGTCGGAGCACGACGCCCGGCCCCAGGCCCTCCCTCAACTCTGCTCCGGGAGGGCTCCCCGGCGCCGGGGCCGCCGGCGGGTGCGCGTCCTCTCGGCGCGTTTTCCGGGGGGCCGCGCCGGGCCCCGAGCGAGAAAGGGCCCTCGGCCCCGGGGACCAGGCCGGTCCCCGGGGCTGCCCAACGCCGGCCGATTCTCACGAGCGTTCTGCCCAAACCGATCCCGGTTTGGGCAGAACGCTCGTGAGAATCGGCCGGAAAACGCCCGGCGAACTCGCTTCGGGCGCAGCCCGTCTGCGGGGCCGCCCCCCGCGCCTGGCCCGGGACCCCGCGGGGTCGCGCCCGCGCCCCGCCGGAAAGCCCCCCGCGAGTCCGCCGCGCGCGACGCCGACGCCTCCCGCTCCTCAGCGCCCGGGGCTCCCCTCCCTGGCGCGGGCCGGTGGGGCCGGGCGGGCCCCGAGGCCCGGGCTCCAACCCTCGCCTGCCTCCTCAGCCTTCCGCGTCCGGGGTCCTGTGCCCCGGGGCCTTCCCCTGGGCAACCCTGAGTCCCGCGCCCCGAGGCCCCCGACCGCCCCGGCGCCGACGGTGCCCTTCGCGGCCGCGTCCACGCCTCGGGGCGAGAGAAACCTCCGTTCCCCCGCAGGGGGAAGCCGCAGCCCGGGGCGTCCCAGCCGCCCCCAAAGTCGGAGCACGACGCCCGGCCCCAGGCCCTCCCTCAACTCTGCTCCGGGAGGGCTCCCCGGCGCCGGGGCCGCCGGCGGGTCCGCGTCCTCTCGGCGCGCTTTCCGGGGGGCCGCGCCGGGCCCCGAGCGAGAAAGGGCCCTCGGCCCCGGGGACCAGGCCGGTCCCCGGGGCTGCCCAACGCCGGCCGATTCTCACGAGCGTTCTGCCCAAACCGATCCCGGTTTGGGCAGAACGCTCGTGAGAATCGGCCGGAAAACGCCCGGCGAACTCGCTTCGGGCGCAGCCCGTCTGCGGGGCCGCCCCCCGCGCCTGGCCCGGGACCCCGCGGGGTCGCGCCCGCACCCCTCCGGAAAGCCCCCCGCGAGTCCGCCGCGCGCGACGCCGATGCCTCCCGCTCCTCAACGCCCGGGGCTCCCCTCCCTGGCGCGGGCCGGTGGGGCCGGGCGGGCCCCGAGGCCCGGCCTCCAAGCCTCGCCTGCCTCCTCAGCCTTCCGAGTCCGGGGTCCTGTGCCCCGGGGCCTCGCCCTGGGCAAACCTGAGTCCCGCGCCCCGAGGCCCCCGACCGCCCCGGCGCCGGCGGTGTCCTTCGCAGCCTCGTCGACGCCTCGGGGCGAGAGAAACGTCCGTTCCCCCGCAGGGGGAAGCCGCAGCCCGGGGCGCCCCAGCCGCCCCCAAAGTCGGATCACGACGCCCGGCCCAGGGCCCTCCCTCAACTCTGCTCCGGGAGTGCTCCCCGGCGCCGGGGCTGCCGTCGGGGCTGTGTCCTCTCGGCGTGTTTTCCGGGGGGCCGCGCCGGGCCCCGAGCGAGAAAGGGCCCTCGGCCCCGGGGAACAGGCCGATCCCCGGGGCTGCCCAACGCCGGCCGATTCTCACGAGCGTTCTGCCCAAACCGATCCCGGTTTGGGCAGAACGCTCGTGAGAATCGGCCGGAAAACGCCCGGCGAACTCGCTTCGGGCGCAGCCCGTCTGCGGGGCCGCCCCCCGCGCCTGGCCCGGGACCCCGCGGGGTCGCGCCCGCGCCACGCCGGAAAGCCCCCCGCGAGTCCGCCGCGCGCGACGCCGACGCCTCCCGCTCCTCAGCGCCCGGGGCTCCCCTCCCTGGCGCGGGCCGGTGGGGCCGGGCGGGCCCCGAGGCCCGGGCTCCAACCCTCGCCTGCCTCCTCAGCCTTCCGCGTCCGGGGTCCTGTGCCCCGGGGCCTCCCCCGGGGCAACCCTGAGTCCCGCGCCCCGAGGCCCCCGACCGCCCCGGCGCCGACGGTGCCCTTCGCAGCCGCGTCCACGCCTCGGGGCGAGAGAAACCTCCGTTCCCCCGCAGGGGGAAGCCGCATCCCGGGGCGCCCCGGCCGCCCCCAAAGTCGGAGCACGACGCCCGGCCCCAGGCCCTCCCTCAACTCTGCTCCGGGAGGGCTCCCCGGCGCCGGGGCCGCCGGCGGGTCCGCGTCCTCTCGGCGCGTTTTCCGGGGGGCCGCGCCGGGCCCCGAGCGAGAAAGGGCCCACGGCCCCGGGGACCAGGCCGGTCCCCGGGGCTGCCCAACGCCGGCCGATTCTCCCGAGCGTTCTGTCCAAACCGATCCCGGTTTGGGCAGAACGCTCGTGAGAATCGGCCGGAAAACGCCCGGCGAACTCGCTTCGGACGCAGCCCGTCTGCGGGGCCGCCCCCCGCGCCTGGCCCGGGACCCCGCGGGGTCGCGCCCGCACCCCGACGCAAAGGCCCCCGCGAGTCCGCCGCGCGCGACGCCGACGCCTCCCGCTCTTCAGCGCCCGGGGATCCCCTCCCTGGCGCGGGCCGGTGGGGCCGGGCGGGCCCCGAGGCCCGGGCTCCAACCCTCGCCTGCCTCCTCAGCCTTCCGAGTCCGGGTTCCTGTGCCCCGGGGCCTCCCCCTGGGCAACCCTGAGTCCCGCGCCCCGAGGCCCTCGACCGCCCCGGCGCCGGCGGTGCCCTTCGCGACCGCGTCCACGCCTCGGGCGAGAGAAACCTCCGTTCCCCCGCAGGGGGAAGCCGCAGCCCGGGGCGCCCCAGCCGCCCCCAAAGTCGGAGCACGACGCCCGGCCCCAGGCCCTCCCTCAACTCTGCTCCAGGAGGGCTCCCCGGCGCCGGGGCCGCCGGCGGGTCCGCGTCCTCTCGGCGCGTTTTCCGGGGGGCCGCGCCGGGCCCCGAGCGAGAAAGGGCCCTCGGCCCCGGGGACCAGGCCGGTCCCCGGGGCTGCACAACGCCGGCCGATTCTCACGAGCGTTCTGCCCAAACCGATCCCGGTTTGGGCAGAACGCTCGTGAGAATCGGCCGGAAAACGCCCGGCGAACTCGCTTCGGGCGCAGCCCGTCTGCGGGGCCGCCCCCCGCGCCTGGCCCGGGACCCCGCGGGGTCGCGCCCGCACCCCGCCGCAAAGCCCCCCGCGAGTCCGCCGCGCGCGACGCCGACGCCTCCCGCTCCTCAGCGCCCGGGGCTCCCCTCCCTGGCGCGGGCCGGTGGGGCCGGGCGGGCCCAGAGGCAAGGGCTCCAACCCTCGCCTGCGTCCTCAGCCTTCCGAGTCCGGGGTCCTGTGCCCCGGGGCCTCCCCCTGGGCAACCCTGAGTCCCGCACCCCGAGGCCCCCGACCGCCCCGGCGCCGGCGGTGCCCTTCGTGGCCGCGTCCACGCCTCGGGGCGAGAGAAACCTCCATTCCCCCGCAGGGGGAAGCCGCAACCCGGGGCGCCCCAGCCGCCCCCAAAGTCGGAGCACGACGCCCGGCCCCAGGCCCTCCCTCAACTCTGCTCCGGAGGGCTCCCCGGTGCCGGGGCCGCCGGCGGGTCCGCGTCCTCTTGCTGCGTTTTCCGGGGGGCCGCGCCGTGCCCCGAGCGAGAAAGGGCCCTCGGCCACGGGGACCAGGCCGGTCCCCGGGGGTGCCCAACGCCGGCCGATTCTCACGAGCGTTCTTCCCAAACCGATCCCGGTTTGGGCAGAACGCTCGTGAGATTCGGCCGGAAAACGCCCGGCGAACTCGCTTCGGGCGCAGCCCGTCTGCGGGGCCGCCCCCCGCGCCTGGCCCGGGACCCCGCGGGGTCGCACCCGCACCCCGCCGCAAAGCCCCCCGCGAGTCCGCCGCGCGCGACGCCGACGCCTCCCGCTCCTCAGCGCCCGGGGCTCCCCTTCCTGGCGCGGGCCGGTGGGGCCGGGCGGGCCCCGAGGCCCGGGCTCCAACCCTCGCCTGCCTCCTCAGCCTTCCGATTCCGGGGTCCAGTGCCCCGGGGCCTCCCCCTGGGCAACCCTGAGTCCCGCGCCCCGAGGCCCCCGACCGCCCCGGCGCCGGCGGTGCCCTTCGCGGCCGCGTCCACGCCTCGGGGCGAGATAAACCTCTGTTCCCCCGCAGGGGGAAGCCGCAGCCCGGGGCGACCCAGCCGCCCCCAAAGTCGGAGCACGACGCCCGGCCACAGGCCCTCCCTCAACTCTGCTCCGGGAGGGCTCCCCGGCGCCGGGGCCGCCGGCGGGTCCGCGTCCTCTCGGCGCGTTTTCCGGGGGGCCGCGCCGGGCCCCGAGCGAGAAAGGGCCCTCGGCCCCGGGGACCAGGCCGGTCCCCGGGGCTGCCCAACGCCGGCCGATTCTCACGAGCGTTCTGCCCAAACCGGGATCGGTTTGGGCAGAACGCTCGAGAGAATCGGCCGGAAAACGCCCGGCGAACTCGCTTCGGGCGCAGCCCGTCTGCGGGGCCGCCCCCCGCGCCTGGCAGGGACCCCGCGGGTCGCGCCCGCACCCCGCCGCAAAGCCCCCCGCGAGTCCGCCGCGCGCGACGCCGACGCCTCCCGCTCCTCAGCGCACGGGGCTCCCCTCCCTGGCGCGGGCCGGTGGGGCCGTGCGGGCCCCGTGGCCCGGGCTCCAACCCTCGCCTGCCTCCTCAGCCTTCCGAGTCCGGGGTCCAGTGCCCCGGGGCCTCCCCCTGGGCAACCCTGAGTCCCGCGCCCCGAGGCCCCGACCGCCCCGGCGCCGGCGGTGCCCTTCGCGGCCGCGTCCACGCCTCGGGGCGAGATAAACCTCCGTTCCCCCGCAGGGGGAAGCCGCAGCCCGGGGCGCCCCAGCCGCCCCCAAAGTCGGAGCACGACGCCCGGCCCCAGGCCCTCCCTCAACTCTGCTCCGGGAGGGCTCCCCGGCGCCGGGGCCGCCGGCGGGTCCGCGTCCTCTCGGCGCGTTTTCCGGGGGGCCCTGCCGGGCCCCGAGCGAGAAAGGGCCCTTGGCCCCGGGGACCAGGCCGGTCCCCGGGGCTGCCCAACGCCGGCCGATTCTCCCGAGCGTTCTGTCCAAACCGATCCCGGTTTGGGCAGAACGCTCGTGAGAATCGGCCGGAAAACGCCCGGCGAACTCGCTTCGGACGCAGCCCGTCTGCGGGGCCGCCCCCCGCGCCTGGCCCGGGACCCCGCGGGGTCGCGCCCGCGCCCCGCCGGAAAGCCCCCCGCGAGTCCGCCGCGCGCGACGCCGACGCCTCCCGCTCCTCAGCGCCCGGGGCTCCCCTCCCTGGCACGGGCCGGTGGGGCCGGGCGGGCCCCGAGGCCCGGGCTCCAACCCTCGCCTGCGTCCTCAGCCTTCCGAGTCCGGGGTCCTGTGCCCCGGGGCCTCCCCCTGGGCAACCCTGAGTCCCGCGCCCCGAGGCCCCCGACCACCCCGGCGCCGGCGGTGCCCTTCGTGGCCGCGTCCACGCCTCGGGGCGAGAGAAACCTCCGTTCCCCCGCAGGGGGAAGCCGCAACCCGGGGCGCCCCAGCCGCCCCCAAAGTCGGAGCACGACGCCCGGCCCCAGGCCCTCCCTCAACTCTGCTCCGGAGGGCTCCCCGGTGCCGGGGCCGCCGGCGGGTCCGCGTCCTCTTGCTGCGTTTTCCGGGGGGCCGCGCCGTGCCCCGAGCGAGAAAGGGCCCTCGGCCACGGGGACCAGGCCGGTCCCCGGGGGTGCCCAACGCCGGCCGATTCTCACGAGCGTTCTTCCCAAACCGATCCCGGTTTGGGCAGAACGCTCGTGAGATTCGGCCGGAAAACGCCCGGCGAACTCGCTTCGGGCGCAGCCCGTCTGCGGGGCCGCCCCCCGCGCCTGGCCCGGGACCCCGCGGGGTCGCACCCGCACCCCGCCGCAAAGCCCCCCGCGAGTCCGCCGCGCGCGACGCCGACGCCTCCCGCTCCTCAGCGCCCGGGGCTCCCCTTCCTGGCGCGGGCCGGTGGGGCCGGGCGGGCCCCGAGGCCCGGGCTCCAACCCTCGCCTGCCTACTCAGCCTTCCGATTCCGGGGTCCAGTGCCACGGGGCCTCCTCCTGGGCAACCCTGAGTCCCGCGCCCCGAGGCCCCCGACCGCCCCGGCGCCGGCGGTGCCCTTCGCGGCCGCGTCCACGCCTCGGGGCGAGATAAAACTCCGTTCCCCCGCAGGGGGAAGCCGCAGCCCGGGGCGCCCCAGCCGCCCCCAAAGTCGGAGCACGACGCCCGGCCCCAGGCCCTCCCTCAACAATGCTCCGGGAGGGCTCCCCGGCGCCGGGGCCGCCGGCGGGTCCGCGTCCTCTCGGCGCGTTTTCCGGGGGGCCGCGCCGGGCCCCGAGCGAGAAAGGGCCCTCGGCCCCGGGGACCAGGCCGGTCCCCGGGGCTGCCCAACGCCGGCCGATTCTCCCGAGCGTTCTGTCCAAACCGATCCCGGTTTGGGCAGAACGCTCGTGAGAATCGGCCGGAAAACGCCCGGCGAACTCGCTTCGGACGCAGCCCGTCTGCGGGGCCGCCCCCCGCGCCTGGCCCGGGACCCCGGGGGGTCGCGCCCGCACCCCGACGCAAAGGCCCCCGCGAGTCCGCCGCGCGCAACGCCGACGATTCCCGCTCCTCAGCGCCCGGGGCTCCCCTCCCTGGCGCGGGCCGGTGGGGCCGGGCGGGCCCCGAGGCCCGGGCTCCAACCCTCGCCTGCCTCCTCAGCCTTCCGAGTCCGGGGTCCAGTGCCCCGGGGCCTCCCCCTGGGCAACCCTGAGTCCCGCGCCCCGAGGCCCCCGACCGCCCCGTCGCCGGCGGTGCCCTTCGCGGCCGCGTCCACGCCTCGGGGCGAGAGAAACCTCCGTTCCCCCGCAGGGGGAAGCCGCAGCCCTGGGCGCCCCAGCCGCCCCCAAAGTCGGAGCACGACGCCCGGCCCCAGGCCCTCCCTCAACTCTGCTCCGGGAGGGCTCCCCGGCGCCGGGGCCGCCGGCGGGTCCGCGTCCTCTCGGCGCGTTTTCCGGGGGGCCGCGCCGGGCCCCGAGCGAGAAAGGGCCCTCGGCCCCGGGGACCAGGCCGGTCCCCGGGGCTGCCCAACGCCGGCCGATTCTCACGAGCGTTCTGCCCAAACCGATCCCGGTTTGGGCAGAACGCTCGTCAGAATCGGCCGGAAAACGCCCGGCGAACTCGCTTCGGGCGCAGCCCGTCCGCGGGGCCGCCCCCCGCGCCTGGCCCGGGACCCCGCGGGGTCGCGCCCGCGCCCCGCCGGAAAGCCCCCCGCGAGTCCGCCGCGCGCGACGCCGACGCCTCCCGCTCCTCAGCGCCCGGTGCTCCCCTCCCTGGCGCGGGCCGGTGGGGCCGGGCGGGCCCCGAGGCCCGGGCTCCAACCCTCGCCTGCCTCCTCAGCCTTCCGCGTCCGGGGTCCTGTGCCCCGGGGCCTCCCCCTGGGCAACCCTGAGTCCCGCGCCCCGAGGCCCCCGACCGCCCCGGCGCCGACGGTGCCCTTCGCAGCCGCGTCCACGCCTCGGGGCGAGAGAAACCTCCGTTCCCCCGCAGGGGGAAGCCGCAGCCCGGGGCGCCCCGGCCGCCCCCAAAGTCGGAGCACGACGCCCGGCCCCAGGCCCTCCCTCAACTCTGCTCCGGGAGGGCTCCCGGCGCCGGGCCGCCGGCGGGTCCGCGTCCTCTCGGCGCGTTTTCCGGGGGGCCGCGCTGGGCCCCGAGCGAGAAAGGGCCCTCGGCCCCGGGGACAAGGCCGGTCCCCGGGGCTGCCCAACGCCGGCCGATTCTCACGAGCGTTCTGCCCAAACCGATCACGGTTTGGGCAGAACGCTCGTGAGAATCGGCCGGAAAACGCCCAGCGAACTCGCTTCGGGCGCGGCCCGTCTGCGGGGCCGCCCCCCGCGCCAGGCCCGGGACCCCGCGGGGTCGCGCCCGCGCCCCGCCGCAAAGCCCCCCGCGAGTCCGCCGCGCGCGACGCCGACGCCTCCCGCTCCTCAGCGCCCGGGGCTCCCCTCCCTGGCGCGGGCCGGTGGGGCCGGGCGGGCCCCGAGGCCCGGGCTCCAACCCTCGCCTGCCTCCTCAGCCTTCCGCGTCCGGGGTCCTGTGCCCCGAGGCCTCCCCCGGGGCAACCCTGAGACCCGCGCCCCGAGGCCCCCGACCGCCCCGGCGCCGACGGTGCCCTTCGCAGCCGCGTCCACGCCTCGGGGCGAGAGAAACCTCCGTTTCCCCGCAGGGGGAAGCCGCAGCCCGGAGCGCCCCAGCCGCCCCCAAAGTCGGAGCACGACGCCCGGCCCCAGGCCCTCCCTCAACTCTGCTCCGGGAGGGCTCCCCGGCGCCGGGGCCGCCGGCGGGTCCGCGTCCTCTCGGCGCGTTTTCCGGGGGGCCGCGCCGGGCCCCGAGCGAGAAAGGGCCCTCGGCCCCGGGGACCAGGCCGGTCCCCGGGGCTGCCCAACGCCGGCCGATTCTCACGAGCGTTCTGCCCAAACCGATCCCGGTTTGGGCAGAACGCTCGTGAGAATCGGCCGGAAAACGCCCGGCGAAATCGCTTCGGGCGCAGCCCGTCTGCGGGGCCGCCCCCCGCGCCTGGCCCGGGACCCCGCACCGTCGCGCCCGCGCCCCGCCGGAAAGCCCCCCGCGAGTCCGCCGCGCGCGACGCCGACGCCTCCCGCTCCTCAGCGCCCGGGGCTCCCCTCCCTGGCGCGGGCCGGTGGGGCCGGGCGGGCCCCGAGGCCCGGGCTCCAACCCTCGCCTGCCTCCTCAGCCTTCCGCGTCCGGGGTCCTGTGCCCCGGGGCCTCCCCCGGGGCAACCCTGAGTCCCGCGCCCCGAGGCCCCCGACCGCCCCGGCGCCGACGGTTCCCTTCGCCGCCGCGTCCACGCCTCGGGGCGAGAGAAACCTCCGTTCCCCCGCAGAGGGAAGCCGCAGCCCGGGGCGCCCCGGCCGCCCCCAAAGTCGGAGCACGACGCCCGGCCCCAGGCCCTCCCTCAACTCTGCTCCGGGAGGGCTCCCCGGCGCCGGGGCCGCCGGCGGGTCCGCGTCCTCTCGGCGCGTTTTCCGGGGTGCCGCGCCGGGCCCCGAGCGAGAAAGGGCCCTCGGCCCCGGGGACCAAGCCGGTCCCCGGGGCTGCCCAACGCCGGCCGATTCTCACGAGCGTTCTGCCCAAACCGATCCCGGTTTGGGCAGAACGCTCGTGAGAATCGGCCGGAAAACGCCCGGCGAACTCGCTTCGGGCGCAGCCCGTCTGCGGGGCCGCCCCCCGCGCCTGGCCCGGGACCCCGCGGGGTCGCGCCCGCGCCCCGCCGGAAAGCCCCCCGCGAGTCCGCCGCGCGCGACGCCGACGCCTCCCGCTCCTCAGCGCCCGGGGCTCCCCTCCCTGGCGCGGGCCGGTGGGGCCGGGCGGGCCCCGAGGCCCGGGCTCCAACCCTCGCCTGCCTCCTCAGCCTTCCGCGTCCGGGGTCCTGGGCCCCGGGCCTCCCCCTGGGCAAACCTGAGTCCCGCGCCCCGAGGCCCCCGACCGCCCTGGCGCCGACGGTGCCTTTCGCAGCCGCGTCCACGCCTCGGGGCGAGAGAAACCTCCGTTCCCCCGCAGGGGGAAGCCGCCCTCCGGGGCGCCCCAGCCACCCCCAAAGGCGGAGCCCGACGCCCGGCCCCAGGCCCTCCCTCAACTCTGCTCCGAGAGTGCTCCCCGGCGCCGGGGCCGCCGGCGGGTCCGCGTCCTCTCGGCGCGTTTTCCGGGGGGCCGCGCCGGGCCCCGAGCGAGAAAGGGCCCTCGGCCCCGGGGAACAGGCCGGTCCCCGGGGCTGCCCAACGCCGGCCGATTCTCACGAGCGTTCTGCCCAAACCGATCCCGGTTTGGGCAGAACGCTCGTGAGAATCGGCCGGAAAACGCCCGGCGAACTCGCTTCGGGCGCAGCCCGTCCGCGGGGCCGCCCCCCGCGCCTGGCCCGGGACCCCGCGGGGTCGCGCCCGCGCCCCGCCGGAAAGCCCCCCGCGAGTCCGCCGCGCGCGACGCCGACGCCTCCCGCTCCTCAGCGCCCGGGGCTCCCCTCCCTGGCGCGGGCCGGTGGGGCCGGGCGGGCCCCGAGGCCCGGGCTCCAACCCTCGCCTGCCTCCTCAGCCTTCCGCGTCCGGGGTCCTGTGCCCCGAGGCCTCCCCCGGGGCAACCCTGAGACCCGCGCCCCGAGGCCCCCGACCGCCCCGGCGCCGACGGTGCCCTTCGCAGCCGCGTCCACGCCTCGGGGCGAGAGAAACCTCCGTTCCCCCGCAGGGGGAAGCCGCAGCCCGGGGCGCCCCAGCCGCCCCCAAAGTCGGAGCACGACGCCCGGCCCCAGGCCCTCCCTCAACTCTGCTCCGGGAGGGCTCCCCGGCGCCGGGGCCGCCGGCGGGTCCGCGTCCTCTCGGCGCGTTTTCCGGGGGGCCGCGCCGGGCCCCGAGCGAGAAAGGGCCCTCGGCCCCGGGGACCAGGCCGGTCCCCGGGGCTGCCCAACGCCGGCCGATTCTCACGAGCGTTCTGCCCAAACCGATCCCGGTTTGGGCAGAACGCTCGTGAGAATCGGCCGGAAAACGCCCGGCGAACTCGCTTCGGGCGCAGCCCGTCTGCAGGGCCGCCCCCCGCGCCTGGCCCGGGACCCCGCACCGTCGCGCCCGCGCCCCGCCGGAAAGCCCCCCGCGAGTCCGCCGCGCGCGACGCCGACGCCTCCCGCTCCTCAGCGCCCGGGGCTCCCCTCCCTGGCGCGGGCCGGTGGGGCCGGGCGGGCCCCGAGGCCCGGGCTCCAACCCTCGCCTGCCTCCTCAGCCTTCCGCGTCCGGGGTCCTGTGCCCCGGGGCCTCCCCCGGGGCAACCCTGAGTCCCGCGCCCCGAGGCCCCCGACCGCCCCGGCGCCGACGGTGCCCTTCGCCGCCGCGTCCACGCCTCGGGGCGAGAGAAACCTCCGTTCCCCCGCAGAGGGAAGCCGCAGCCCGGGGCGCCCCGGCCGCCCCCAAAGTCGGAGCACGACGCCCGGCCCCAGGCCCTCCCTCAACTCTGCTCCGGGAGGGCTCCCCGGCGCCGGGGCCGCCGGCGGGTCCGCGTCCTCTCGGCGCTTTTTCCGGGGGGCCGCGCCGTGCCCCGAGCGAGAAAGGGCCCTCGGCCCCAGGGACCAGGCCGGTCCCCGGGGCTGCCCAACGCAGGCCGATTCTCTCGAGCGTTCTGCCCAAACCGATCCCGGTTTGGGCAGAACGCTCGTGAGAATCGGCCGGAAAACGCCCGGCGAACTCGCTTCGGGCGCAGCCCGTCTGCGGGGCCGCCCCCCGCGCCTGGCAGGGACCCCGCGGGGTCGCGCCCGCACCCCGCCGCAAAGGCCCCCGCGAGTCCGCCGCGCGCGACGCCGACGCCTCCCGCTCCTCAGCGCCCGGGGCTCCCCTCCCTGGCGCGGGCCTGTGGGGCCGGGCGGGCCCCGAGGCCCGGGCTCCAACCCTCGCCTGCCTCCTCAGCCTTCCGAGTCCGGGGTCCAGTGCCCCGGGGCCTCCCCCTGGGCAACCCTGAGTCCCGCGCCCCGAGGCCCCCGACCGCCCCGGCGCCGGCGGTGCCCTTCGCGGCCGCGTCCACGCCTCGGGGCGAGAGAAACCTCCGTTCCCCCGCAGGGGGAAGCCGCAGCCCTGGGCGCCCCAGCCGCCCCCAAAGTCGGAGCACGACGCCCGGCCCCAGGCCCTCCCTCAACTCTGCTCCGGGAGGGCTCCCCGGCGCCGGGGCCGCCGGCGGGTCCGCGTCCTCTCGGCGCGTTTTCCGGGGGGCCGCGCCGGGCCCCGAGCGAGAAAGGGCCCTCGGCCCCGGGGACCAGGCCGGTCCCCGGGGCTGCCCAACGCCGGCCGATTCTCACGAGCGTTCTGCCCAAACCGATCCCGGTTTGGGCAGAACGCTCGTGAGAATCGGCCAGAAAACGCCCGGCGAACTCGCTTCGGGCGCAGCCCGTCTGCGGGGCCGCCCCCCGCGCCTGGCCCGGGACCCCGCGGGGTCGCGCCCGCGCCCCGCCGGAAAGCCCCCCGCGAGTCCGCCGCGCGCGACGCCGACGCCTCCCGCTGCTCAGCGCCCGGGGCTCCCCTCCCTGGCGCGGGCCGGTGGGGCCGGGCGGGCCCCGAGGCCCGGGCTCCTACCCTCGCCAGCCTCCTCAGCCTTCCGCGTCCGGGGTCCTGTGCCCCGGGGCCTCCCCCGGGGCAACCCTGAGTCCCGCGCCCCGAGGCCCCCGACCGCCCCGGCGCCGACGGTGCCCTTCGCAGCCGCGTCCACGCCTCAGGGCGAGAGAAACCTCCGTTCCCCCACAGGGGGAAGCCGCAGCCCGGGGCGCCCCAGCCGCCCCCAAAGTCGGAGCACGACGCCCGGCCCCAGGCCCTCCCTCAACTCTGCTCCGGGAGGGCTCCCCGGCGCCGGGGCCGCCGGCGGGTCCGCGTCCTCTCGGCGCGTTTTCCGGGGGGCCGCGCCGGGCCCCGAGCGAGAAAGGGCCCTCGGCCCCGGGGACTAGGCCGGTCCCCGGGGCTGCCCAACGCCGGCCGATTCTCTCGAGCGTTCTGCCCAAACCGATCCCGGTTTGGGCAGAACGCTCGTGAGAATCGGCCGGAAAACGCCCGGCGAACTCGCTTCGGGCGCAGCCCGTCTGCGGGGCCGCCCCCCGCGCCTGGCAGGGACCCCGCGGGGTCGCGCCCGCACCCCGCCGCAAAGCCCCCCGCGAGTCCGCCGCGCGCGACGCCGACGCCTCCCGCTCCTCAGCGCACGGGGCTCCCCTCCCTGGCGCGGGCCGGTGGGGCCGGTCGGGCCCCGTGGCCCGGGCTCCAACCCTCGCCTGCCTCCTCAGCCTTCCGAGTCCGGGGTCCTGTGCCCCGGGGCCTCCCCCTGGGCAACCCTGAGTCCCGCGCCCCGAGGCCCCCGACCGCCCCGGCGTCGGCGGTGCCCTTCGTGGCCGCGTCCACGCCTCGGGGCGAGAGAAACCTCCGTTCCCCCGCAGGGGGAAGCCGCAACCCGGGGCGCCCCAGCCGCCCCCAAAGTCGGAGCACGACGCCCGGCCCCAGGCCCTCCCTCAACTCTGCTCCGGAGGGCTCCCCGGTGCCGGGGCCGCCGGCGGGTCCGCGTCCTCTTGCTGCGTTTTCCGGGGGGCCGCGCCGTGCCCCGAGCGAGAAAGGGCCCTCGGCCCCGGGGACCAGGCCGGTCCCCGGGGGTGCCCAACGCCGGCCGATTCATACGAGCGTTCTTCCCAAACCGATCCCGGTTTGGGCAGAACGCTCGTGAGATTTGGCCGGAAAACGCCCGGCGAACTCGCTTCGGGCGCAGCCCGTCTGCGGGGCCGCCCCCCGCGCCTGGACCGGGACCCCGCGGGGTCGCACACGCACCCCGCCGCAAAGCCCCCCGCGAGTCCGCCGCGCGCGACGCCGACGCCTCCCGCTCCTCAGCGCCCGGGGCTCCCCTTCCTGGCGCGGGCCGGTGGGGCCGGGCGGGCCCCGAGGCCCGGGCTCCAACCCTCGCCTGCCTCCTCAGCCTTCCGAGTCCGGGGTCCAGTGCCCCGGGGCCTCCCCCTGGGCAACCCTGAGTCCCGCGCCCCGAGGCCCCCGACCGCCACGGCGCCGGCGGTGCCCTTCGCGGCCGCGTCCACGCCTCGGGGCGAGATAAACCTCCGTTCCCCCGCAGGGGGAAGCCGCAGCCCGGGGCGCCCCAGCCGCCCCCAAAGTCGGAGCACGACGCCCGGCCCCAGGCCCTCCCTCAACTCTGCTCCGGGAGGGCTCCCCGGCGCCGGGGCCGCCGGCGGGTCCGCGTCCTCTCGGCGCGTTTTCCGGGGGGCCCTGCCGGGCCCCGAGCGAGAAAGGGCCCTCGGCCCCGGGGACCAGGCCCGTCCCCGGGGCTGCCCAACGCCGGCCGATTCTCACGAGCGTTCTGCCCAAACCGATCCCGGTTTGGGCAGAACGCTCGTGAGAATCGGCCGGAAAACGCCCGGCGAACTCGCTTCGGGCGCAGCCCGTCTGCGGGGCCGCCCCCCGCGCCTGGCCCGGGACCCCGCACCGTCGTGCCCGCGCCCCGCCGGAAAGCCCCCCGCGAGTCCGCCGCGCGCGACGCCGACGCCTCTTGCTCCTCAGCGCCCGGGGCTCCCCTCCCTGGCGCGGGCCGGTGGGGCCGGGCGGGCCCCGAGGCCCGGGCTCCAACCCTCGCCTGCCTCCTCAGCCTTCCGCGTCCGGGGTCCTGTGCCCCGGGGCCTCCCCCGGGGCAACCCTGAGTCCCGCGCCCCGAGGCCCCCGACCGCCCCGGCGCCGACGGTGCCCTTCGCAGCCGCGTCCACGCCTCGGGGCGAGAGAAACCTCCGTTCCCCCGCAGGGGGAAGCCGCAGCCCGGGGCGCCCCGGCCGCCCCCAAAGTCGGAGCACGACGCCCGGCCCCAGGCCCTCCCTCAACTCTGCTCCGGGAGGGCTCCCCGGCGCCGGGGCCGCCGGCGGGTCCGCGTCCTCTCGGCGCGTTTTCCGGGGGGCCGCGCCGGGCCCCGAGCGAGAAAGGGCCCTCGGCCCCGGGGACCAGGCCGGTCCCCGGGGCTGCCCAACGCCGGCCGATTCTCTCGAGCGTTCTGCCCAAACCGATCCCGGTTTGGGCAGAACGCTCGTGAGAATCGGCCGGAAAACGCCCGGCGAACTCGCTTCGGGCGCAGCCCGTCTGCGGGGCCGCCCCCCGCGCCTGGCCCGGGACCCCGCGGGGTCGCGCCCGCACCCCGACGCAAAGGCCCCCGCGAGTCCGCCGCGCGCAACGCCGACGCTTCCCGCTCCTCAGCGCCCGGGGCTCCCCTCCCTGGCGCGGGCCGGTGGGGCCGGGCGGGCCCCGAGGCCCGGGCTCCAACCCTCGCCTGCCTCCTCAGCCTTCCGAGTCCGGGGTCCAGTGCCCCGGGGCCTCCCCCTGGGCAACCCTGAGTCCCGCGCCCCGAGGCCCCCGACCGCCCCGGCGCCGGCGGTCCCCTTCGCGGCCGAGTCCACGCCTCGGGGCGAGAGAAACCTCCGTTCCCCCGCAGGGGGAAGCCGCAGCCCGGGGCGCCCCGGCCGCCCCCAAAGTCGGAGCACGACGCCCGGCCCCAGGCCCTCCCTCAACTCTGCTCCGGGAGGGCTCCCCGGCGCCGGGGCCGCCGGCGGGTCCGCGTCCTCTCGGCGCGTTTTCCGGGGGGCCGCGCCGGGCCCCGAGCGAGAAAGGGCCCTCGGCCCCGGGGACCAGGCCGGTCCCCGGGGCTGCACAACGCCGGCCGATTCTCACGAGCGTTCTGCCCAAACCGATCCCGGTTTGGGCAGAACGCTCGTGAGAATCGGCCGGAAAACGCCCGGCGAACTCGCTTCGGGCGCAGCCCGTCTGCGGGGCCGCCCCCCGCGCCTGGCCCGGGACCCCGCGGGGTCGCGCCCGCACCCCGCCGCAAAGCCCCCCGCGAGTCCGCCGCGCGCGACGCCGACGCCTCCCGCTCCTCAGCGCCCGGGGCTCCCCTCCCTGGCGCGGGCCGGTGGGGCCGGGCGGGCCCAGAGGCCCGGGCTCCAACCCTCGCCTGCGTCCTCAGCCTTCCGAGTCCGGGGTCCTGTGCCCCGGGGCCTCCCCCTGGGCAACCCTGAGTCCCGCACCCCGAGGCCCCCGACCGCCCCGGCGCCGGCGGTGCCCTTCGTGGCCGCGTCCACGCCTCGGGGCGAGAGAAACCTCCATTCCCCCGCAGGGGGAAGCCGCAACCCGGGGCGCCCCAGCCGCCCCCAAAGTCGGAGCACGACGCCCGGCCCCAGGCCCTCCCTCAACTCTGCTCCGGAGGGCTCCCCGGTGCCGGGGCCGCCGGCGGGTCCGCGTCCTCTTGCTGCGTTTTCCGGGGGGCCGCGCCGTGCCCCGAGCGAGAAAGGGCCCTCGGCCACGGGGACCAGGCCGGTCCCCGGGGGTGCCCAACGCCGGCCGATTCTCACGAGCGTTCTTCCCAAACCGATCCCGGTTTGGGCAGAACGCTCGTGAGATTCGGCCGGAAAACGCCCGGCGAACTCGCTTCGGGCGCAGCCCGTCTGCGGGGCCGCCCCCCGCGCCTGGCCCGGGACCCCGCGGGGTCGCACCCGCACCCCGCCGCAAAGCCCCCCGCGAGTCCGCCGCGCGCGACGCCGACGCCTCCCGCTCCTCAGCGCCCGGGGCTCCCCTTCCTGGCGCGGGCCGGTGGGGCCGGGCGGGCCCCGAGGCCCGGGCTCCAACCCTCGCCTGCCTCCTCAGCCTTCCGATTCCGGGGTCCAGTGCCCCGGGGCCTCCCCCTGGGCAACCCTGAGTCCCGCGCCCCGAGGCCCCCGACCGCCCCGGCGCCGGCGGTGCCCTTCGCGGCCGCGTCCACGCCTCGGGGCGAGATAAACCTCTGTTCCCCCGCAGGGGGAAGCCGCAGCCCGGGGCGACCCAGCCGCCCCCAAAGTCGGAGCACGACGCCCGGCCACAGGCCCTCCCTCAACTCTGCTCCGGGAGGGCTCCCCGGCGCCGGGGCCGCCGGCGGGTCCGCGTCCTCTCGGCGCGTTTTCCGGGGGGCCGCGCCGGGCCCCGAGCGAGAAAGGGCCCTCGGCCCCGGGGACCAGGCCGGTCCCCGGGGCTGCCCAACGCCGGCCGATTCTCACGAGCGTTCTGCCCAAACCGGGATCGGTTTGGGCAGAACGCTCGAGAGAATCGGCCGGAAAACGCCCGGCGAACTCGCTTCGGGCGCAGCCCGTCTGCGGGGCCGCCCCCCGCGCCTGGCAGGGACCCCGCGGGTCGCGCCCGCACCCCGCCGCAAAGCCCCCCGCGAGTCCGCCGCGCGCGACGCCGACGCCTCCCGCTCCTCAGCGCACGGGGCTCCCCTCCCTGGCGCGGGCCGGTGGGGCCGGGCGGGCCCCGTGGCCCGGGCTCCAACCCTCGCCTGCCTCCTCAGCCTTCCGAGTCCGGGGTCCAGTGCCCCGGGGCCTCCCCCTGGGCAACCCTGAGTCCCGCGCCCCGAGGCCCCGACCGCCCCGGCGCCGGCGGTGCCCTTCGCGGCCGCGTCCACGCCTCGGGGCGAGATAAACCTCCGTTCCCCCGCAGGGGGAAGCCGCAGCCCGGGGCGCCCCAGCCGCCCCCAAAGTCGGAGCACGACGCCCGGCCCCAGGCCCTCCCTCAACTCTGCTCCGGGAGGGCTCCCCGGCGCCGGGGCCGCCGGCGGGTCCGCGTCCTCTCGGCGCGTTTTCCGGGGGGCCCTGCCGGGCCCCGAGCGAGAAAGGGCCCTTGGCCCCGGGGACCAGGCCGGTCCCCGGGGCTGCCCAACGCCGGCCGATTCTCCCGAGCGTTCTGTCCAAACCGATCCCGGTTTGGGCAGAACGCTCGTGAGAATCGGCCGGAAAACGCCCGGCGAACTCGCTTCGGACGCAGCCCGTCTGCGGGGCCGCCCCCCGCGCCTGGCCCGGGACCCCGCGGGGTCGCGCCCGCGCCCCGCCGGAAAGCCCCCCGCGAGTCCGCCGCGCGCGACGCCGACGCCTCCCGCTCCTCAGCGCCCGGGGCTCCCCTCCCTGGCACGGGCCGGTGGGGCCGGGCGGGCCCCGAGGCCCGGGCTCCAACCCTCGCCTGCGTCCTCAGCCTTCCGAGTCCGGGGTCCTGTGCCCCGGGGCCTCCCCCTGGGCAACCCTGAGTCCCGCGCCCCGAGGCCCCCGACCACCCCGGCGCCGGCGGTGCCCTTCGTGGCCGCGTCCACGCCTCGGGGCGAGAGAAACCTCCGTTCCCCCGCAGGGGGAAGCCGCAACCCGGGGCGCCCCAGCCGCCCCCAAAGTCGGAGCACGACGCCCGGCCCCAGGCCCTCCCTCAACTCTGCTCCGGAGGGCTCCCCGGTGCCGGGGCCGCCGGCGGGTCCGCGTCCTCTTGCTGCGTTTTCCGGGGGGCCGCGCCGTGCCCCGAGCGAGAAAGGGCCCTCGGCCACGGGGACCAGGCCGGTCCCCGGGGGTGCCCAACGCCGGCCGATTCTCACGAGCGTTCTTCCCAAACCGATCCCGGTTTGGGCAGAACGCTCGTGAGATTCGGCCGGAAAACGCCCGGCGAACTCGCTTCGGGCGCAGCCCGTCTGCGGGGCCGCCCCCCGCGCCTGGCCCGGGACCCCGCGGGGTCGCACCCGCACCCCGCCGCAAAGCCCCCCGCGAGTCCGCCGCGCGCGACGCCGACGCCTCCCGCTCCTCAGCGCCCGGGGCTCCCCTTCCTGGCGCGGGCCGGTGGGGCCGGGCGGGCCCCGAGGCCCGGGCTCCAACCCTCGCCTGCCTACTCAGCCTTCCGATTCCGGGGTCCAGTGCCACGGGGCCTCCTCCTGGGCAACCCTGAGTCCCGCGCCCCGAGGCCCCCGACCGCCCCGGCGCCGGCGGTGCCCTTCGCGGCCGCGTCCACGCCTCGGGGCGAGATAAAACTCCGTTCCCCCGCAGGGGGAAGCCGCAGCCCGGGGCGCCCCAGCCGCCCCCAAAGTCGGAGCACGACGCCCGGCCCCAGGCCCTCCCTCAACAATGCTCCGGGAGGGCTCCCCGGCGCCGGGGCCGCCGGCGGGTCCGCGTCCTCTCGGCGCGTTTTCCGGGGGGCCGCGCCGGGCCCCGAGCGAGAAAGGGCCCTCGGCCCCGGGGACCAGGCCGGTCCCCGGGGCTGCCCAACGCCGGCCGATTCTCCCGAGCGTTCTGTCCAAACCGATCCCGGTTTGGGCAGAACGCTCGTGAGAATCGGCCGGAAAACGCCCGGCGAACTCGCTTCGGACGCAGCCCGTCTGCGGGGCCGCCCCCCGCGCCTGGCCCGGGACCCCGGGGGGTCGCGCCCGCACCCCGACGCAAAGGCCCCCGCGAGTCCGCCGCGCGCAACGCCGACGATTCCCGCTCCTCAGCGCCCGGGGCTCCCCTCCCTGGCGCGGGCCGGTGGGGCCGGGCGGGCCCCGAGGCCCGGGCTCCAACCCTCGCCTGCCTCCTCAGCCTTCCGAGTCCGGGGTCCAGTGCCCCGGGGCCTCCCCCTGGGCAACCCTGAGTCCCGCGCCCCGAGGCCCCCGACCGCCCCGGCGCCGGCGGTGCCCTTCGCGGCCGCGTCCACGCCTCGGGGCGAGAGAAACCTCCGTTCCACCGCAGGGGGAAGCCGCAGCCCTGGGCGCCCCAGCCGCCCCCAAAGTCGGAGCACGACGCCCGGCCCCAGGCCCTCCCTCAACTCTGCTCCGGGAGGGCTCCCCGGCGCCGGGGCCGCCGGCGGGTCCGCGTCCTCTCGGCGCGTTTTCCGGGGGGCCGCGCCGGGCCCCGAGCGAGAAAGGGCCCTCGGCCCCGGGGACCAGGCCGGTCCCCGGGGCTGCCCAACGCCGGCCGATTCTCACGAGCGTTCTGCCCAAACCGATCCCGGTTTGGGCAGAACGCTCGTCAGAATCGGCCGGAAAACGCCCGGCGAACTCGCTTCGGGCGCAGCCCGTCCGCGGGGCCGCCCCCCGCGCCTGGCCCGGGACCCCGCGGGGTCGCGCCCGCGCCCCGCCGGAAAGCCCCCCGCGAGTCCGCCGCGCGCGACGCCGACGCCTCCCGCTCCTCAGCGCCCGGTGCTCCCCTCCCTGGCGCGGGCCGGTGGGGCCGGGCGGGCCCCGAGGCCCGGGCTCCAACCCTCGCCTGCCTCCTCAGCCTTCCGCGTCCGGGGTCCTGTGCCCCGGGGCCTCCCCCTGGGCAACCCTGAGTCCCGCGCCCCGAGGCCCCCGACCGCCCCGGCGCCGACGGTGCCCTTCGCAGCCGCGTCCACGCCTCGGGGCGAGAGAAACCTCCGTTCCCCCGCAGGGGGAAGCCGCAGCCCGGGGCGCCCCGGCCGCCCCCAAAGTCGGAGCACGACGCCCGGCCCCAGGCCCTCCCTCAACTCTGCTCCGGGAGGGCTCCCGGCGCCGGGCCGCCGGCGGGTCCGCGTCCTCTCGGCGCGTTTTCCGGGGGGCCGCGCTGGGCCCCGAGCGAGAAAGGGCCCTCGGCCCCGGGGACAAGGCCGGTCCCCGGGGCTGCCCAACGCCGGCCGATTCTCACGAGCGTTCTGCCCAAACCGATCACGGTTTGGGCAGAACGCTCGTGAGAATCGGCCGGAAAACGCCCAGCGAACTCGCTTCGGGCGCGGCCCGTCTGCGGGGCCGCCCCCCGCGCCAGGCCCGGGACCCCGCGGGGTCGCGCCCGCGCCCCGCCGCAAAGCCCCCCGCGAGTCCGCCGCGCGCGACGCCGACGCCTCCCGCTCCTCAGCGCCCGGGGCTCCCCTCCCTGGCGCGGGCCGGTGGGGCCGGGCGGGCCCCGAGGCCCGGGCTCCAACCCTCGCCTGCCTCCTCAGCCTTCCGCGTCCGGGGTCCTGTGCCCCGAGGCCTCCCCCGGGGCAACCCTGAGACCCGCGCCCCGAGGCCCCCGACCGCCCCGGCGCCGACGGTGCCCTTCGCAGCCGCGTCCACGCCTCGGGGCGAGAGAAACCTCCGTTTCCCCGCAGGGGGAAGCCGCAGCCCGGAGCGCCCCAGCCGCCCCCAAAGTCGGAGCACGACGCCCGGCCCCAGGCCCTCCCTCAACTCTGCTCCGGGAGGGCTCCCCGGCGCCGGGGCCGCCGGCGGGTCCGCGTCCTCTCGGCGCGTTTTCCGGGGGGCCGCGCCGGGCCCCGAGCGAGAAAGGGCCCTCGGCCCCGGGGACCAGGCCGGTCCCCGGGGCTGCCCAACGCCGGCCGATTCTCACGAGCGTTCTGCCCAAACCGATCCCGGTTTGGGCAGAACGCTCGTGAGAATCGGCCGGAAAACGCCCGGCGAACTCGCTTCGGGCGCAGCCCGTCTGCGGGGCCGCCCCCCGCGCCTGGCCCGGGACCCCGCACCGTCGCGCCCGCGCCCCGCCGGAAAGCCCCCCGCGAGTCCGCCGCGCGCGACGCCGACGCCTCCCGCTCCTCAGCGCCCGGGGCTCCCCTCCCTGGCGCGGGCCGGTGGGGCCGGGCGGGCCCCGAGGCCCGGGCTCCAACCCTCGCCTGCCTCCTCAGCCTTCCGCGTCCGGGGTCCTGTGCCCCGGGGCCTCCCCCGGGGCAACCCTGAGTCCCGCGCCCCGAGGCCCCCGACCGCCCCGGCGCCGACGGTTCCCTTCGCCGCCGCGTCCACGCCTCGGGGCGAGAGAAACCTCCGTTCCCCCGCAGAGGGAAGCCGCAGCCCGGGGCGCCCCGGCCGCCCCCAAAGTCGGAGCACGACGCCCGGCCCCAGGCCCTCCCTCAACTCTGCTCCGGGAGGGCTCCCCGGCGCCGGGGCCGCCGGCGGGTCCGCGTCCTCTCGGCGCGTTTTCCGGGGTGCCGCGCCGGGCCCCGAGCGAGAAAGGGCCCTCGGCCCCGGGGACCAGGCCGGTCCCCGGGGCTGCCCAACGCCGGCCGATTCTCACGAGCGTTCTGCCCAAACCGATCCCGGTTTGGGCAGAACGCTCGTGAGAATCGGCCGGAAAACGCCCGGCGAACTCGCTTCGGGCGCAGCCCGTCTGCGGGGCCGCCCCCCGCGCCTGGCCCGGGACCCCGCGGGGTCGCGCCCGCGCCCCGCCGGAAAGCCCCCCGCGAGTCCGCCGCGCGCGACGCCGACGCCTCCCGCTCCTCAGCGCCCGGGGCTCCCCTCCCTGGCGCGGGCCGGTGGGGCCGGGCGGGCCCCGAGGCCCGGGCTCCAACCCTCGCCTGCCTCCTCAGCCTTCCGCGTCCGGGGTCCTGGGCCCCGGGCCTCCCCCTGGGCAAACCTGAGTCCCGCGCCCCGAGGCCCCCGACCGCCCTGGCGCCGACGGTGCCTTTCGCAGCCGCGTCCACGCCTCGGGGCGAGAGAAACCTCCGTTCCCCCGCAGGGGGAAGCCGCCCTCCGGGGCGCCCCAGCCACCCCCAAAGGCGGAGCCCGACGCCCGGCCCCAGGCCCTCCCTCAACTCTGCTCCGAGAGTGCTCCCCGGCGCCGGGGCCGCCGGCGGGTCCGCGTCCTCTCGGCGCGTTTTCCGGGGGGCCGCGCCGGGCCCCGAGCGAGAAAGGGCCCTCGGCCCCGGGGAACAGGCCGGTCCCCGGGGCTGCCCAACGCCGGCCGATTCTCACGAGCGTTCTGCCCAAACCGATCCCGGTTTGGGCAGAACGCTCGTGAGAATCGGCCGGAAAACGCCCGGCGAACTCGCTTCGGGCGCAGCCCGTCCGCGGGGCCGCCCCCCGCGCCTGGCCCGGGACCCCGCGGGGTCGCGCCCGCGCCCCGCCGGAAAGCCCCCCGCGAGTCCGCCGCGCGCGACGCCGACGCCTCCCGCTCCTCAGCGCCCGGGGCTCCCCTCCCTGGCGCGGGCCGGTGGGGCCGGGCGGGCCCCGAGGCCCGGGCTCCAACCCTCGCCTGCCTCCTCAGCCTTCCGCGTCCGGGGTCCTGTGCCCCGAGGCCTCCCCCGGGGCAACCCTGAGACCCGCGCCCCGAGGCCCCCGACCGCCCCGGCGCCGACGGTGCCCTTCGCAGCCGCGTCCACGCCTCGGGGCGAGAGAAACCTCCGTTCCCCCGCAGGGGGAAGCCGCAGCCCGGGGCGCCCCAGCCGCCCCCAAAGTCGGAGCACGACGCCCGGCCCCAGGCCCTCCCTCAACTCTGCTCCGGGAGGGCTCCCCGGCGCCGGGGCCGCCGGCGGGTCCGCGTCCTCTCGGCGCGTTTTCCGGGGGGCCGCGCCGGGCCCCGAGCGAGAAAGGGCCCTCGGCCCCGGGGACCAGGCCGGTCCCCGGGGCTGCCCAACGCCGGCCGATTCTCACGAGCGTTCTGCCCAAACCGATCCCGGTTTGGGCAGAACGCTCGTGAGAATCGGCCGGAAAACGCCCGGCGAACTCGCTTCGGGCGCAGCCCGTCTGCAGGGCCGCCCCCCGCGCCTGGCCCGGGACCCCGCACCGTCGCGCCCGCGCCCCGCCGGAAAGCCCCCCGCGAGTCCGCCGCGCGCGACGCCGACGCCTCCCGCTCCTCAGCGCCCGGGGCTCCCCTCCCTGGCGCGGGCCGGTGGGGCCGGGCGGGCCCCGAGGCCCGGGCTCCAACCCTCGCCTGCCTCCTCAGCCTTCCGCGTCCGGGGTCCTGTGCCCCGGGGCCTCCCCCGGGGCAACCCTGAGTCCCGCGCCCCGAGGCCCCCGACCGCCCCGGCGCCGACGGTGCCCTTCGCCGCCGCGTCCACGCCTCGGGGCGAGAGAAACCTCCGTTCCCCCGCAGAGGGAAGCCGCAGCCCGGGGCGCCCCGGCCGCCCCCAAAGTCGGAGCACGACGCCCGGCCCCAGGCCCTCCCTCAACTCTGCTCCGGGAGGGCTCCCCGGCGCCGGGGCCGCCGGCGGGTCCGCGTCCTCTCGGCGCGTTTTCCGGGGGGCCGCGCCGTGCCCCGAGCGAGAAAGGGCCCTCGGCCCCAGGGACCAGGCCGGTCCCCGGGGCTGCCCAACGCAGGCCGATTCTCTCGAGCGTTCTGCCCAAACCGATCCCGGTTTGGGCAGAACGCTCGTGAGAATCGGCCGGAAAACGCCTGGCGAACTCGCTTCGGGCGCAGCCCGTCTGCGGGGCTGCCCCCCGCGCCTGGCCCGGGACCCCGCGGGGTCGCGCCCTCGCCCCGCCGGAAAGCCCCCCGCGAGTCCGCCGCGCGCGACGCCGACGCCTCCCGCTCCTCAGCGCCCGGGGCTCCCCTCCCTGGCGCGGGCCGGTGGGGCCGGGCGGGCCCCGAGGCCCGGGCTCCAACCCTCGCCTGCCTCCTCAGCCTTCCGCGTCCGGGGTCCTGTGCCCCGGGGCCTCCCCCTGGGCAACCCTGAGTCCCGCGCCCCGAGGCCCCCGACCGCCCCGGCGCCGACGGTGCCCTTCGCCGCCGCGTCCACGCCTCGGGGCGAGAGAAACCTCCGTTCCCCCGCAGGGGGAAGCCGCAGCCCGGGGCGCCCCAGCCGCCCCCAAAGTCGGAGCACGACGCCCGGCCCCAGGCCCTCCCTCAACTCTGCTCCGGGAGGGCTCCCCGGCGCCGGGGCCGCCGGTGGGTCCGCGTCCTCTCGGCGCGTTTTCCGGGGGGCCGCGCCGTGCCCCGAGCGAGAAAGGGCCCTCGGCCCCAGGGACCAGGCCGGTCCCCGGGGCTGCCCAACGCCGGCCGATTCTCTCGAGCGTTCTGCCCAAACCGATCCCGGTTTGGGCAGAACGCTCGTGAGAATCGGCCGGAAAACGCCCGGCGAACTCGCTTCGGGCGCAGCCCGTCTGCGGGGCCGCCCCCCGCGCCTGGCAGGGACCCCGCGGGGTCGCGCCCGCACCCCGCCGCAAAGCCCCCCGCGAGTCCGCCGCGCGCGACGCCGACGCCTCCCGCTCCTCAGCGCCCGGGGCTCCCCTCCCTGGCGCGGGCCGGTGGGGCCGGGCGGGCCCCGTGGCCCGGGCTCCAACCCTCGCCTGCCTCCTCAGCCTTCCGAGTCCGGGGTCCTGTGCCCCGGGGCCTCCCCCTGGGCAACCCTGAGTCCCGCGCCCCGAGGCCCCCGACCGCCCCGGCGCCGGCGGTGCCCTTCGTGGCCGCGTCCACGCCTCGGGGCGAGAGAAACCTCCGTTCCCCCGCAGGGGGAAGCCGCAACCCGGGGCGCCCCAGCCGCCCCCAAAGTCGGAGCACGACGCCCGGCCCCAGGCCCTCCCTCAACTCTGCTCCGGAGGGCTCCCCGGTGCCGGGGCCGCCGGCGGGTCCGCGTCCTCTTGCTGCGTTTTCCGGGGGGCCGCGCCGTGCCCCGAGCGAGAAAGGGCCCTCGGCCCCGGGGACCAGGCCGGTCCCCGGGGGTGCCCAACGCCGGCCGATTCTCACGAGCGTTCTTCCCAAACCGATCCCGGTTTGGGCAGAACGATCGTGAGATTCGGCCGGAAAACGCCCTGCGAACTCGTTTCGGGCGCATCCCGTCTGCGGGGCCGCCCCCCGCGCCTGGCCCGGGACCCCGCGGGGTCGCACCCGCACCCCGCCGCAAAGCCCCCCGCGAGTCCGCCGCGCGCGACGCCGACGCCTCCCGCTCCTCAGCACCCGGGGCTCCCCTTCCTGGCGCGGGCCGGTGGGGCCGGGCGGGCCCTGAGGCCCGGGCTCCAACCCTCGCCTGCCTCCTCAGCCTTCCGATTCCGGGGTCCAGTGCCCCGGGGCCTCCCCCTGGGCAACCCTGAGTCCCGCGCCCCGAGGCCCCCGACCGCCCCGGCGCCGGCGGTGCCCTTCGCGGCCGCGTCCACGCCTCGGGGCGAGATAAACCTCCGTTCCCCCGCAGGGGGAAGCCGCAGCCCGGGGCGCCCCAGCCGCCCCCAAAGTCGGAGCACGACGCCCGGCCCCAGGCCCTCCCTCAACTCTGCTCCGGGAGGGCTCCCCGGCGCCGGGGCAGCCGGCGGGTCCGCGTCCTCTCGGCGCGTTTTCCGGGGGGCCGCGCCGGGCCCCGAGCGAGAAAGGGCCCTCGGCCCCGGGGACCAGGCCGGTCCCCGGGGCTGCCCAACGCCGGCCGATTCTCTCGAGCGTTCTGCCCAAACCGATCCCGGTTTGGGGAGAACGCTCGTGAGAATCGGCCGGAAAACGCCCGGCGAACTCGCTTCGGACGCAGCCCGTCTGCGGGGCCGCCCCCCGCGCCTGGCCCGGGACCCCGCGGGATCGCGCCCGCACCCCGACGCAAAGGCCCCCGCGAGTCCGCCGCGCGCAACGCCGACGCTTCCCGCTCCTCAGCGCCCGGGGCTCCCCTCCCTGGCGCGGGCCGGTGGGGCCGGGCGGGCCCCGAGGCCCGGGCTCCAACCCTCGCCTGCCTCCTCAGCCTTCCGAGTCCGGGGTCCAGTGCCCCGGGGCCTCCCCCTGGGCAACCCTGAGTCCCGCGCCCCGAGGCCCCCGACCGACCCGGCGCCGGCGGTGCCCTTCGCGGCCGCGTCCACGCCTCGGGGCGAGAGAAACCTCCGTTCCCCCGCAGGGGGAAGCCGCAGCCCTGGGCGCCCCAGCCGCCCCCAAAGTCGGAGCACGACGCCCGGCCCCAGGCCCTCCCTCAACTCTGCTCCGGGAGGGCTCCCCGGCGCCGGGGCCGCCGGCGGGTCCGCGTCATCTCGGCGCGTTTTCCGGGGGGCCGCGCCGGGCCCCGAGCGAGAAAGGGCCCTCGGCCCCGGGGACCAGGCCGGTCCCCGGGGCTGCCCAACGCCGGCCGATTCTCACGAGCGTTCTGCCCAAACCGATCCCGGTTTTGACAGAACGCTCGTGAGAATCGGCCGGAAAACGCCCGGCGGACTCGCTTCGGGCGCAGCCCGTCTGCGGGGCCGCCCCCCGCGCCTGGCCCGGGACCCCGCGGGGTCGCGCCCGAACCCCGCCGCCAAGCCCCCCGCGAGTCAGCCACGCGCGACGCCGACGCCTCCCGCTCCTCAGCGCCCGGGGCTCCCCTCCCTGGCGCGGGCCGGTGGGGCCGGGCGGGCCCCGAGGCCCGGGCTCCAACCCTCGCCTGCCTCCTCAGCCTTCCGAGTCCGGGGTCCAGTGCCCCGGGGCCTCCCCCTGGGCAACCCTGAGTCCCGCGCCCCGAGGCCCCCGACCACCCCGGGCCCGGCGGTGCCCTTCGCGGCCGCGTCCACTCCTCGGGGCGAGAGAAACCTCCGTTCCCCCGCAGGGGGAAGCCGCCCTCCGGGGCGCCCCAGCCACCCCCAAAGGCGGAGCCCGACGCCCGGCCCCAGGCCCTCCCTCAACTCTGCTCCGGGAGTGCTCCCCGGCGCCGGGGCCGCCGGCGGGTCCCCGTCCTCTCGGCGCGTTTTCCGGGGGGCCGCGCCGGGCCCCGAGCATAAAAGGGCCCTCGGCCCCGGGGAACAGGCCGGTCCCCGGGGCTGCCCAACGCCGGCCGATTCTCACGAGCGTTCTGCCCAAACCGATCCCGGTTTGGGCAGAACGCTCGTGAGAATCGGCCGGAAAACGCCCGGCGAAGTCGCTTCGGGCGCAGCGCGTCTGCGGGTCCGCCCCCCGCGCCTGGATCGGGACCCCGCGGGGTCGCGCCCGCACCCCGCCGCAAAGCCCCCCGCGAGTCCGCCGCGCGCGACGCCGACGCCTCCCGCTCCTCAGCGCCCGGGGCTCCCCTCCCTGGTGCGGGCCGGTGGGGCCGGGCGGGCCCCGAGGCCCGGGATCCAATCCTCGCCTGCCTCCTCAGCCTTCCGAGTCCGGGGTCCTGGGCCCCGGGCCTCCCCCTGGGCAAACCTGAGTCCCGCGCCCCGAGGCCCCCGACCGCCCTGGCGCCGACGGTGCCTTTCGCAGCCGCGTCCACGCCTCGGGGCGAGAGAAACCTCCGTTCCCCCGCAGGGGGAAGCCGCCCTCCGGGGCGCCCCAGCCACCCCCAAAGGCGGAGCCCGACGCCCGGCCCCAGGCCCTCCCTCAACTCTGCTCCGAGAGTGCTCCCCGGCGCCGGGGCCGCCGGCGGGTCCGCGTCCTCTCGGCGCGTTTTCCGGGGGGCCGCGCCGGGCCCCGAGCGAGAAAGGGCCCTCGGCCCCGGGGAACAGGCCGGTCCCCGGGGCTGCCCAACGCCGGCCGATTCTCACGAGCGTTCTGCCCAAACGGATCCCGGTTTGGGCAGAACGCTCGTGAGAATCGGCCGGAAAACGCCCGGCGAACTCGCTTCGGGCGCAGCCCGTCCGCGGGGCCGCCCCCCGCGCCTGGCCCGGGACCCCGCGGGGTCGCGCCCGCGCCCCGCCGGAAAGCCCCCCGCGAGTCCGCCGCGCGCGACGCCGACGCCTCCCGCTCCTCAGCGCCCGGGGCTCCCCTCCCTGGCGCGGGCCGGTGGGGCCGGGCGGGCCCCGAGGCCCGGGCTCCAACCCTCGCCTGCCTCCTCAGCCTTCCGCGTCCGGGGTCCTGTGCCCCGAGGCCTCCCCCGGGGCAACCCTGAGACCCGCGCCCCGAGGCCCCCGACCGCCCCGGCGCCGACGGTGCCCTTCGCAGCCGCGTCCATGCCTCGGGGCGAGAGAAACCTCCGTTCCCCCGCAGGGGGAAGCCGCAGCCCGGGGCGCCCCAGCCGCCCCCAAAGTCGGAGCACGACGCCCGGCCCCAGGCCCTCCCTCAACTCTGCTCCGGGAGGGCTCCCCGGCGCCGGGGCCGCCGGCGGGTCCGCGTCTTCTCGGCGCGTTTTCCGGGGGGCCGCGCCGGGCCCCGAGCGAGAAAGGGCCCTCGGCCCCGGGGACCAGGCCGGTCCCCGGGGCTGCCCAACGCCGGCCGATTCTCACGAGCGTTCTGCCCAAACCGATCCCGGTTTGGGCAGAACGCTCGTGAGAATCGGCCGGAAAACGCCCGGCGAACTCGCTTCGGGCACAGCCCGTCTGCGGGGCCGCCCCCCGCGCCTGGCCCGGGACCCCGCACCGTCGCGCCCGCGCCCCGCCGGAAAGCCCCCCGCGAGTCCGCCGCGCGCGACGCCGACGCCTCCCGCTCCTCAGCGCCCGGGGCTCCCCTCCCTGGCGCGGGCCGGTGGGGCCGGGCGGGCCCCGAGGCCCGGGCTCCAACCCTCGCCGGCCTCCTCAGCCTTCCGCGTCCGGGGTCCTGTGCCCCGGGGCCTCCCCCGGGGCAACCCTGAGTCCCGCGCCCCGAGGCCCCCGACCGCCCCGGCGCCGACGGTGCCCTTCGCCGCCGCGTCTACGCCTCGGGGCGAGAGAAACCTCCGTTCCCCCGCAGAGGGAAGCCGCAGCCCGGGGCGCCCCGGCCGCCCCCAAAGTCGGAGCACGACGCCCGGCCACAGGCCCTCCCTCAACTCTGCTCCGGGAGGGCTCCCCGGCGCCGGGGCCGCCGGCGGGTCCGCGTCCTCTCGGCGCGTTTTCCGGGGGGCCGCGCCGGGCCCCGAGCGAGAAAGGGCCCTCGGCCCCGGGGACCAGGCCGGTCCCCGGGGATGCCCAACGCCGGCCGATTCTCACGAGCGTTCTGCCCAAACCGATCCCGGTTTGGGCAGAACGCTCGTGAGAATCGGCCGGAAAACGCCCGGCGAACTCGCTTCGGGCGCAGCCCGTCTGCGGGGCCGCCCCCCGCGCCTGGCCCGGGACCCCGCGGGGTCGTGCCCGCACCCCGCCGCAAAGCCCCCCGCGAGTCCGCCGCGCGCAACGCCGACGGTTCCCGCTCCTCAGCGCCCGGGGCTCCCCTCCCTGGCGCGGGCCGGTGGGGCCGTGCGGGCCCCGCGGCCCGGGCTCCAACCCTCGCCTGCCTCCTCAGCCTTCCGAGTCCGGGGTCCAGTGCCCCGGGGCCTCCCCCTGGGCAACCCTGAGTCCCGCGCCCCGAGGCCCCCGACCGCCCCGGCGCCGGCGGTGCCCTTCGCGGCCGCGTCCACGCCTCGGGGCGAGAGAAACCTCCGTTCCCCCGCAGGGGGAAGCCGCAGCCCGGGGCGCCCCAGCCGCCCCCAAAGTCGGAGCACGACGCCCGGCCCCAGGCCCTCCCTCAACTCTGCTCCGGGAGGGCTCCCCGGCGCCGGGGCCGCCGGCGGGTCCGCGTCCTCTCGGCGTGTTTTCCGGGGGGCCGCGCCGGGCCCCAAGCGAGAAAGGGCCCTCGGCCCCGGGGACCAGGCCGGTCCCCGGGGCTGCCCAACGCCGGCCGATTCTCACGAGCGTTCTGCCCAAACCGATCCCGGTTTGGGCAGAACGCTCGTGAGAATCGGCCGGAAAACGCCCGGCGAACTCGCTTCGGGCGCAGCCCGTCTGCGGGGCCGCCCCCCGCGCCTGGCCGGGACCCCGCGGGGTCGCGCCCGCGCCCCGCCGGAAAGCCCCCCGCGAGTCCGCCGCGCGCGACGCCGACGCCTCCCGCTCCTCAGCGCGCGGGGCTCCCCTCCCTGGCGCGGGCCGGTGGGGCCGGGCGGGCCCCGAGGCCCGGGCTCCAACCCTCGCCTGCCTCCTCAGCCTTCCGCGTCCGGGGTCCTGTGCCCCGGGGCCTCCCCCTGGGCAACCCTGAGTCCCGCGCCCCGAGGCCCCCGACCGCCCCGGCGCCGGCGGTCCCCTTCGCGGCCGAGTCCACGCCTCGGGGCGAGAGAAACCTCCGTTCCCCCGCAGGGGGAAGCCGCAGCCCGGGGCGCCCCGGCCGCCCCCAAAGTCGGAGCACGACGCCCGGCCCCAGGCCCTCCCTCAACTCTGCTCCGGGAGGGCTCCCCGGCGCCGGGGCCGCCGGCGGGTCCGCGTCCTCTCGGCGCGTTTTCCGGGGGGCCGCGCCGGGCCCCGAGCGAGAAAGGGCCCTCGGCCCCGGGGACCAGGCCGGTCCCCGGGGCTGCCCAACGCCGGCCGATTCTCACGAGCGTTCTGCCCAAACCGATCCCGGTTTGGGCAGAACGCTCGTGAGAATCGGCCAGAAAACGCCCGGCGAACTCGCTTCGGGCGCAGCCCGTCTGCGGGGCCGCCCCCCGCGCCTGGCCCGGGACCCCGCGGGGTCGCGCCCGCGCCCCGCCAGAAAGCCCCCCGCGAGTCCGCCGCGCGCGACGCCGACGCCTCCCGCTGCTCAGCGCCCGGGGCTCCCCTCCCTGGCGCGGGCCGGTGGGGCCGGGCGGGCCCCGAGGCCCGGGCTCCTACCCTCGCCAGCCTCCTCAGCCTTCCGCGTCCGGGGTCCTGTGCCCCGGGGCCTCCCCCGGGGCAACCCTGAGTCCCGCGCCCCGAGGCCCCCGACCGCCCCGGCGCCGACGGTGCCCTTCGCAGCCGCGTCCACGCCTCAGGGCGAGAGAAACCTCCGTTCCCCCGCAGGGGTAAGCCGCAGCCCGGGGCGCCCCAGCCGCCCCCAAAGTCGGAGCACGACGCCCGGCCCCAGGCCCTCCCTCAACTCTGCTCCGGGAGGGCTCCCCGGCGCCGGGGCCGCCGGCGGGTCCGCGTCCTCTCGGCGCGTTTTCCGGGGGGCCGCGCCGGGCCCCGAGCGAGAAAGGGCCCTCGGCCCCGGGGACTAGGCCGGTCCCCGGGGCTGCCCAACGCCGGCCGATTCTCACGAGCGTTCTGCCCAAACCGATCCCAGTTTGGGCAGAACGCTCATGAGAATCGGCCGGAAAACGCCCGGCGAACTCGCTTCGGGCGCGGCCCGTCTGCGGGGCCGCCCCCCGCGCCTGGCCCGGGACCCCGCGGGGTCGCGCCCGCGCCCCGCCTCAAAGCCCCCCGCGAGTCCGCCGCGCGCGACGCCGACGCCTCCCGCTCCTCAGCGCACGGGGCTCCCCTCCCTGGCGCGGGCCGGTGGGGCCGGTCGGGCCCCGTGGCCCGGGCTCCAACCCTCGCCTGCCTCCTCAGCCTTCCGAGTCCGGGGTCCAGTGCCCCGGGGCCTCCCCCTGGGCAACCCTGAGTCCCGCGCCCTGAGGCCCACGACCGCCCCGGCGCTGGCGGTGCCCTTTGCGGCCGCGTCCACGCCTCGGGGCGAGATAAACCTCCGTTCCCCCGCAGGGGGAAGCCGCAGACCGGGGCGCCCCAGCCGCCCCCAAAGTCGGAGCACGACGCCCGGCCCCAGGCCCTCCCTCAACTCTGCTCCGGGAGGGCTCCCCGGCGCCGGGGCCGCCGGCGGGTCCGCGTCCTCTCGGCGCGTTTTCCGGGGGGCCCTGCCGGGCCCCGAGCGAGAAAGGGCCCTCGGCCCCGGGGACCAGGCCGGTCCCCGGGGCTGCCCAACGCCGGCCGATTCTCCCGAGCGTTCTGTCCAAACCGATCCCGGTTTGGGCAGAACGCTCGTGAGAATCGGCCGGAAAACGCCCGGCGAACTCGCTTCGGGCGCAGCCCGTCTGCGGGGCCGCCCCCCGCGCCTGGCCCGGGACCCCGCGGGGTCGCGCCCGCACCCCGACGCAAAGGCCCCCGCGAGTCCGCCGCGCGCGACGCCGACGCCTCCCGCTCTTCAGCGCCCGGGGCTCCCCTCCCTGGCGCGGGCCGGTGGGGCCGGGCGGGCCCCGAGGACCGGGCTCCAACCCTCGCCTGCCTCCTCAGCCTTCCGAGTCCGGGGTCCTGTGCCCCGGGGCCTCCCCCTGGGCAACCCTGAGTCCCGCGCCACGAGGCCCCCGACCGCCCCGGCGCCGGCGGTGCCCTTCGCGGCCGCGTCCACGCCTCGGGCGAGAGAAACCTCCGTTCCCCCGCAGGGGGAAGCCGCAGCCCGGGGCGCCCCAGCCGCCCCCAAAGTCGGAGCACGACGCCCGGCCCCAGGCCCTCCCTCAACTCTGCTCCGGGAGGGCTCCCCGGCGCCGGGGCCGCCGGCGGGTCCGCGTCCTCTCGGCGCGTTTTCCGGGGGGCCGCGCCGGGTCCCGAGCGAGAAAGGGCCCTCGGCCCCGGGGACCAGGCCGGTCCCCGGGGCTGCACAACGCCGGCCGATTCTCACGAGCGTTCTGCCCAAACCGATCCCGGTTTGGGCAGAACGCTCGTGAGAATCGGCCGGAAAACGCCCGGCGAACTCGCTTCGGGCGCTGCCCGTCTGCGGGGCCGCCCCCCGCGCCTGGCCCGGGACCCCGCAGGGTCGCGCCCGCACCCCGCCGCAAAGCCCCCCGCGAGTCCGCCGCGCGCGACGCCGACGCCTCCCGCTCCTCAGCGCCCGGGGCTCCCCTCCCTGGCGCGGGCCAGTGGGGCCGGGCGGGCCCCGAGGCCCGGGCTCCAACCCTCGCCTGCCTCCTCAGCCTTCCGCGTCCGGGGTCCTGTGCCCCGGGGCCTCCCCCGGGGCAACCCTGAGTCCCGCGCCCCGAGGCCCCCGACCGCCCCGGCGCCGACGGTGCCCTTCGCAGCCGCGTCCACGCCTCGGGGCGAGAGAAACCTCCGTTCCCCCGCAGGGGGAAGCCGCAGCCCGGGGCGCCCCGGCCGCCCCCAAAGTCGGAGCACGACGCCCGGCCCCAGGCCCTCCCTCAACTCTGCTCCGGGAGGGCTCCCCGGCGCCGGGGCCGCCGGCGGGTCCGCGTCCTCTCGGCGCGTTTTCCGGGGGGCCGCGCCGGGCCCCGAGCGAGAAAGGGCCCACGGCCCCGGGGACCAGGCCGGTCCCAGGGGCTGCCCAACGCTGGCCGATTCTCACGAGCGTTCTGCCCAAACCAATCCCGGTTTGGGCAGAACGCTCGTGAGAATCGGCCGGAAAACGCCCGGCGAACTCGCTTCGGGCGCAGCCCGTCCGCGGGGCCGCCCCACGCGCCTGGCCCGGGACCCCGCACCGTCCCGCCCGCGCCCCGCCGGAAAGCCCCCCGCGAGTCCGCCGTGCGCGACGCCGACGCCTCCCGCTCCTCAGCGCCCGGGGCTCCCCTCCCTGGCGCGGGCCGGTGGGGCCGGGCGGGCCCCGAGGCCCGGGCTCCAACCCTCGCCTGCCTCCTCAGCCTTCCGCGTCCGGGGTCCTGTGCCCCGGGGCCTCCCCCTGGGCAACCCTGAGTCCCGCGCCCCGAGGCCCCCGACCGCCCCGGCGCCGACGGTGCCCTTCGCAGCCGCGTCCACGCCTCGGGGCGAGAGAAACCTCCGTTCCCCCGCAGGGGGAAGCCGCAGCCCGGGGCGCCTCAGCCGCCCCCAAAGTCGGAGCACGACGCCCGGCCCCAGGCCCTCCCTCAACTCTGCTCCGGGAGGGCTCCCCGGCGCGGGGCTTCCGGCGGGTCCGCGTCCTCTCGGCGCGTTTTCCGGGGGGCCGCGCCGGGCCCCGAGCGAGAAAGGGCCCTCGGCCCCGGGGACCAGGCCGGTCCCCGGGGCTGCCCAACGCCGGCCGATTCTCACGAGCGTTCTGCCCAAACCGATCCCGGTTTGGGCAGAACGCTCGTGAGAATCGGCCGGAAAACGCCCGGCGAACTCGCTTCGGGCGCAGCCCGTCTGCGGGGCCACCCCCCGCGCCTGGCCCGGGACCCCGCGGGGTCGCGCCCGCGCCCCGCCGAAAAGCCCCCCGCGAGTCCGCCGCGCGCGACGCCGACGCCTCCCGCTCCTCAGCGCCCGGGGCTCCCCTCCCTGGCGCGTGCCGGTGGGGCCGGGCGGGCCCCGAGGCCCGGGCTCCAACCCTCGCCTGCCTCCTCAGCCTTCCGCGTCCGGGGTCCTGTGCCCCGGGGCCTCCCCCTGGGCAACCCTGAGTCCCGCGCCCCGAGGCCCCCGCCCGCCCCGGCGCCGACGGTGCCCTTCGCGGCCGCGTCCACGCCTCGGGGCGAGAGAAACCTCCGTTCCCCCGCAGGGGGAAGCCGCAGCCCGGGGCGCCCCGGCCGCCCCCAAAGTCGCAGCACGACGCCCGGCCCCAGGCCCTCCCTCAACTCTGCTCCGGGAGGGCTCCCCGGCGCCGGGGCCGCCGGCGGGTCCGCGTCCTCTCGGCGCGTTTTCCGGGGGGCCGCGCCGGGCCCCGAGCGAGAAAGGGCCCACGGCCCCGGGGACCAGACCGGTCCCCGGGGCTGCCCAACGCCGGCCGATTCTCCCGAGCGTTCTCTCCAAACCGATCCCGGTTTGGGCAGAACGCTCGTGAGAATCGGCCGGAAAACGCCCGGCGAACTCGCTTCGGACGCAGCCCGTCTGCGGGGCCGCCCCCCGCGCCTGGCCCGGGACCCCGCGGGGTCGCGCCCGCACCCCGACGCAAAGGCCCCCGCGAGTCCGCCGCGCGCGACGCCGACGCCTCCCGCTCTTCAGCGCCCGGGGCTCCCCTCCCTGGCGCGGGCCGGTGGGGCCGGGCGGGCCCCGAGGCCCGGGCTCCAACCCTCGCCTGCCTCCTCAGCCTTCCGAGTCCGGGGTCCTGTGCCCCGGGGCCTCCCCCTGGGCAACCCTGAGTCCCGCGCCCCGAGGCCCCCGACCGCCCCGGCGCCGGCGGTGCCCGTCGCGACCGCGTCCACGCCTCGGGCGAGAGAAACCTCCGTTCCCCCGCAGGGGGAAGCCGCAGCCCGGGGCGCCCCAGCCGCCCCCAAAGTCGGAGCACGACGCCCGGCCCCAGGCCCTCCCTCAACTCTGCTCCGGGAGGGCTCCCCGGCGCCGGGGCCGCCGGCGGGTCCGCGTCCTCTCGGCGCGTGTTCCGGGGGGCCGCGCCGGGCCCCGAGCGAGAAAGGGCCCTCGGCCCCGGGGACCAGGCCGGTCCCCGGGGCTGCACAACGCCGGCCGATTCTCACGAGCGTTCTGCGCAAACCGATCCCGGTTTGGGCAGAACGCTCGTGAGAATCGGCCGGAAAACGCCCGGCGAACTCGCTTCGGGCGCAGCCCGTCTGCGGGGCCGCCCCCCGCGCCTGGCCCGGGACCCCGCGGGGTCGCGCCCGCACCCCGCCGCAAAGCCCCCCGCGAGTCCGCCGCGCGCGACGCCGACGCCTCCCGCTCCTCAGCGCCCGGGGCTCCCCTCCCTGGCGCGGGCCGGTGGGGCCGGGCGGGCCCCGAGGCCCGGGCTCCAACCCTCGCCTGCGTCCTCAGCCTTCCGAGTCCGGGGTCCTGTGCCCCGGGGCCTCCCCCTGGGCAACCCTGAGTCCCGCGCCCCGAGGCCCCCGACCACCCCGGCGCCGGCGGTGCCCTTCGTGGCCGCGTCCACGCCTCGGGGCGAGAGAAACCTCCGTTCCCCCGCAGGGGGAAGCCGCAACCCGGGGCGCCCCAGCCGCCCCCAAAGTCGGAGCACGACGCCCGGCCCCAGGCCCTCCCTCAACTCTGCTCCGGAGGGCTCCCCGGTGCCGGGGCCGCCGGCGGGTCCGCGTCCTCTTGCTGCGTTTTCCGGGGGGCCGCGCCGTGCCCCGAGCGAGAAAGGGCCCTCGGCCACGGGGACCAGGCCGGTCCCCGGGGGTGCCCAACGCCGGCCGATTCTCACGAGCGTTCTTCCCAAACCGATCCCGGTTTGGGCAGAACGCTCGTGAGATTCGGCCGGAAAACGCCCGGCGAACTCGCTTCGGGCGCAGCCCGTCTGCGGGGCCGCCCCGCGCGCCTGGCCCGGGACCCCGCGGGGTCGCACCCGCACCCCGCCGCAAAGCCCCCCGCGAGTCCGCCGCGCGCGACGCCGACGCCTCCCGCTCCTCAGCGCCCGGGGCTCCCCTTCCTGGCGCGGGCCGGTGGGGCCGGGCGGGCCCCGAGGCCCGGGCTCCAACCCTCGCCTGCCTACTCAGCCTTCCGATTCCGGGGTCCAGTGCCCCGGGGCCTCCCCCTGGGCAACCCTGAGTCCCGCGCCCCGAGGCCCCCGACAGCCCCGGCGCCGGCGGTGCCCTTCGCGGCCGCGTCCACGCCTCGGGCGAGAGAAACCTCCGTTCCCCCGCAGGGGGAAGCCGCAGCCCGGGGCGCCCCAGCCGCCCCCAAAGTCGGAGCACGACGCCCGGCCCCAGGCCCTCCCTCAACTCTGCTCCGGGAGGGCTCCCCGGCGCCGGGGCCGCCGGCGGGTCCGCGTCCTCTCGGCGCGTTTTCCGGGGGGCCGCGCCGGGCCCCGAGCGAGAAAGGGCCCTCGGCCCCGGGGACCAGGCCGGTCCCCGGGGCTGCACAACGCCGGCCGATTCTCACGAGCGTTCTGCCCAAACCGATCCCGGTTTGGGCAGAACGCTCGTGAGAATCGGCCGGAAAACGCCCGGCGAACTCGCTTCGGGCGCTGCCCGTCTGCGGGGCCGCCCCCCGCGCCTGGCCCGGGACCCCGCAGGGTCGCGCCCGCACCCCGCCGCAAAGCCCCCCGCGAGTCCGCCGCGCGCGACGCCGACGCCTCCCGCTCCTCAGCGCCCGGGGCTCCCCTCCCTGGCGCGGGCCAGTGGGGCCGGGCGGGCCCCGAGGCCCGGGCTCCAACCCTCGCCTGCCTCCTCAGCCTTCCGCGTCCGGGGTCCTGTGCCCCGGGGCCTCCCCCGGGGCAACCCTGAGTCCCGCGCCCCGAGGCCCCCGACCGCCCCGGCGCCGACGGTGCCCTTCGCAGCCGCGTCCACGCCTCGGGGCGAGAGAAACCTCCGTTCCCCCGCAGGGGGAAGCCGCAGCCCGGGGCGCCCCGGCCGCCCCCAAAGTCGGAGCACGACGCCCGGCCCCAGGCCCTCCCTCAACTCTGCTCCGGGAGGGCTCCCCGGCGCCGGGGCCGCCGGCGGGTCCGCGTCCTCTCGGCGCGTTTTCCGGGGGGCCGCGCCGGGCCCCGAGCGAGAAAGGGCCCACGGCCCCGGGGACCAGGCCGGTCCCAGGGGCTGCCCAACGCTGGCCGATTCTCACGAGCGTTCTGCCCAAACCAATCCCGGTTTGGGCAGAAAGCTCGTGAGAATCGGCCGGAAAACGCCCGGCGAACTCGCTTCGGGCGCAGCCCGTCCGCGGGGCCGCCCCACGCGCCTGGCCCGGGACCCCGCACCGTCCCGCCCGCGCCCCGCCGGAAAGCCCCCCGCGAGTCCGCCGCGCGCGACGCCGACGCCTCCCGCTCCTCAGCGCCCGGGGCTCCCCTCCCTGGCGCGGGCCGGTGGGGCCGGGCGGGCCCCGAGGCCCGGGCTCCAACCCTCGCCTGCGTCCTCAGCCTTCCGAGTCCGGGGTCCTGTGCCCCGGGGCCTCCCCCTGGGCAACCCTGAGTCCCGCGCCCCGAGGCCCCCGACCACCCCGGCGCCGGCGGTGCCCTTCGTGGCCGCGTCCACGCCTCGGGGCGAGAGAAACCTCCGTTCCCCCGCAGGGGGAAGCCGCAACCCGGGGCGCCCCAGCCGCCCCCAAAGTCGGAGCACGACGCCCGGCCCCAGGCCCTCCCTCAACTCTGCTCCGGAGGGCTCCCCGGTGCCGGGGCCGCCGGCGGGTCCGCGTCCTCTTGCTGCGTTTTCCGGGGGGCCGCGCCGTGCCCCGAGCGAGAAAGGGCCCTCGGCCACGGGGACCAGGCCGGTCCCCGGGGGTGCCCAACGCCGGCCGATTCTCACGAGCGTTCTTCCCAAACCGATCCCGGTTTGGGCAGAACGCTCGTGAGATTCGGCCGGAAAACGCCCGGCGAACTCGCTTCGGGCGCAGCCCGTCTGCGGGGCCGCCCCGCGCGCCTGGCCCGGGACCCCGCGGGGTCGCACCCGCACCCCGCCGCAAAGCCCCCCGCGAGTCCGCCGCGCGCGACGCCGACGCCTCCCGCTCCTCAGCGCCCGGGGCTCCCCTTCCTGGCGCGGGCCGGTGGGGCCGGGCGGGCCCCGAGGCCCGGGCTCCAACCCTCGCCTGCCTACTCAGCCTTCCGATTCCGGGGTCCAGTGCCCCGGGGCCTCCCCCTGGGCAACCCTGAGTCCCGCGCCCCGAGGCCCCCGACAGCCCCGGCGCCGGCGGTGCCCTTCGCGGCCGCGTCCACGCCTCGGGCGAGAGAAACCTCCGTTCCCCCGCAGGGGGAAGCCGCAGCCCGGGGCGCCCCAGCCGCCCCCAAAGTCGGAGCACGACGCCCGGCCCCAGGCCCTCCCTCAACTCTGCTCCGGGAGGGCTCCCCGGCGCCGGGGCCGCCGGCGGGTCCGCGTCCTCTCGGCGCGTTTTCCGGGGGGCCGCGCCGGGCCCCGAGCGAGAAAGGGCCCTCGGCCCCGGGGACCAGGCCGGTCCCCGGGGCTGCACAACGCCGGCCGATTCTCACGAGCGTTCTGCCCAAACCGATCCCGGTTTGGGCAGAACGCTCGTGAGAATCGGCCGGAAAACGCCCGGCGAACTCGCTTCGGGCGCTGCCCGTCTGCGGGGCCGCCCCCCGCGCCTGGCCCGGGACCCCGCAGGGTCGCGCCCGCACCCCGCCGCAAAGCCCCCCGCGAGTCCGCCGCGCGCGACGCCGACGCCTCCCGCTCCTCAGCGCCCGGGGCTCCCCTCCCTGGCGCGTGCCGGTGGGGCCGGGCGGGCCCCGAGGCCCGGGCTCCAACCCTCGCCTGCCTCCTCAGCCTTCCGCGTCCGGGGTCCTGTGCCCCGGGGCCTCCCCCTGGGCAACCCTGAGTCCCGCGCCCCGAGGCCCCCGCCCGCCCCGGCGCCGACGGTGCCCTTCGCGGCCGCGTCCACGCCTCGGGGCGAGAGAAACCTCCGTTCCCCCGCAGGGGGAAGCCGCAGCCCGGGGCGCCCCGGCCGCCCCCAAAGTCGCAGCACGACGCCCGGCCCCAGGCCCTCCCTCAACTCTGCTCCGGGAGGGCTCCCCGGCGCCGGGGCCGCCGGCGGGTCCGCGTCCTCTCGGCGCGTTTTCCGGGGGGCCGCGCCGGGCCCCGAGCGAGAAAGGGCCCACGGCCCCGGGGACCAGACCGGTCCCCGGGGCTGCCCAACGCCGGCCGATTCTCCCGAGCGTTCTCTCCAAACCGATCCCGGTTTGGGCAGAACGCTCGTGAGAATCGGCCGGAAAACGCCCGGCGAACTCGCTTCGGACGCAGCCCGTCTGCGGGGCCGCCCCCCGCGCCTGGCCCGGGACCCCGCGGGGTCGCGCCCGCACCCCGACGCAAAGGCCCCCGCGAGTCCGCCGCGCGCGACGCCGACGCCTCCCGCTCTTCAGCGCCCGGGGCTCCCCTCCCTGGCGCGGGCCGGTGGGGCCGGGCGGGCCCCGAGGCCCGGGCTCCAACCCTCGCCTGCCTCCTCAGCCTTCCGAGTCCGGGGTCCTGTGCCCCGGGGCCTCCCCCTGGGCAACCCTGAGTCCCGCGCCCCGAGGCCCCCGACCGCCCCGGCGCCGGCGGTGCCCGTCGCGACCGCGTCCACGCCTCGGGCGAGAGAAACCTCCGTTCCCCCGCAGGGGGAAGCCGCAGCCCGGGGCGCCCCAGCCGCCCCCAAAGTCGGAGCACGACGCCCGGCCCCAGGCCCTCCCTCAACTCTGCTCCGGGAGGGCTCCCCGGCGCCGGGGCCGCCGGCGGGTCCGCGTCCTCTCGGCGCGTGTTCCGGGGGGCCGCGCCGGGCCCCGAGCGAGAAAGGGCCCTCGGCCCCGGGGACCAGGCCGGTCCCCGGGGCTGCACAACGCCGGCCGATTCTCACGAGCGTTCTGCGCAAACCGATCCCGGTTTGGGCAGAACGCTCGTGAGAATCGGCCGGAAAACGCCCGGCGAACTCGCTTCGGGCGCAGCCCGTCTGCGGGGCCGCCCCCCGCGCCTGGCCCGGGACCCCGCGGGGTCGCGCCCGCACCCCGCCGCAAAGCCCCCCGCGAGTCCGCCGCGCGCGACGCCGACGCCTCCCGCTCCTCAGCGCCCGGGGCTCCCCTCCCTGGCGCGGGCCGGTGGGGCCGGGCGGGCCCCGAGGCCCGGGCTCCAACCCTCGCCTGCGTCCTCAGCCTTCCGAGTCCGGGGTCCTGTGCCCCGGGGCCTCCCCCTGGGCAACCCTGAGTCCCGCGCCCCGAGGCCCCCGACCACCCCGGCGCCGGCGGTGCCCTTCGTGGCCGCGTCCACGCCTCGGGGCGAGAGAAACCTCCGTTCCCCCGCAGGGGGAAGCCGCAACCCGGGGCGCCCCAGCCGCCCCCAAAGTCGGAGCACGACGCCCGGCCCCAGGCCCTCCCTCAACTCTGCTCCGGAGGGCTCCCCGGTGCCGGGGCCGCCGGCGGGTCCGCGTCCTCTTGCTGCGTTTTCCGGGGGGCCGCGCCGTGCCCCGAGCGAGAAAGGGCCCTCGGCCACGGGGACCAGGCCGGTCCCCGGGGGTGCCCAACGCCGGCCGATTCTCACGAGCGTTCTTCCCAAACCGATCCCGGTTTGGGCAGAACGCTCGTGAGATTCGGCCGGAAAACGCCCGGCGAACTCGCTTCGGGCGCAGCCCGTCTGCGGGGCCGCCCCGCGCGCCTGGCCCGGGACCCCGCGGGGTCGCACCCGCACCCCGCCGCAAAGCCCCCCGCGAGTCCGCCGCGCGCGACGCCGACGCCTCCCGCTCCTCAGCGCCCGGGGCTCCCCTTCCTGGCGCGGGCCGGTGGGGCCGGGCGGGCCCCGAGGCCCGGGCTCCAACCCTCGCCTGCCTACTCAGCCTTCCGATTCCGGGGTCCAGTGCCCCGGGGCCTCCCCCTGGGCAACCCTGAGTCCCGCGCCCCGAGGCCCCCGACAGCCCCGGCGCCGGCGGTGCCCTTCGCGGCCGCGTCCACGCCTCGGGCGAGAGAAACCTCCGTTCCCCCGCAGGGGGAAGCCGCAGCCCGGGGCGCCCCAGCCGCCCCCAAAGTCGGAGCACGACGCCCGGCCCCAGGCCCTCCCTCAACTCTGCTCCGGGAGGGCTCCCCGGCGCCGGGGCCGCCGGCGGGTCCGCGTCCTCTCGGCGCGTTTTCCGGGGGGCCGCGCCGGGCCCCGAGCGAGAAAGGGCCCTCGGCCCCGGGGACCAGGCCGGTCCCCGGGGCTGCACAACGCCGGCCGATTCTCACGAGCGTTCTGCCCAAACCGATCCCGGTTTGGGCAGAACGCTCGTGAGAATCGGCCGGAAAACGCCCGGCGAACTCGCTTCGGGCGCTGCCCGTCTGCGGGGCCGCCCCCCGCGCCTGGCCCGGGACCCCGCAGGGTCGCGCCCGCACCCCGCCGCAAAGCCCCCCGCGAGTCCGCCGCGCGCGACGCCGACGCCTCCCGCTCCTCAGCGCCCGGGGCTCCCCTCCCTGGCGCGGGCCAGTGGGGCCGGGCGGGCCCCGAGGCCCGGGCTCCAACCCTCGCCTGCCTCCTCAGCCTTCCGCGTCCGGGGTCCTGTGCCCCGGGGCCTCCCCCGGGGCAACCCTGAGTCCCGCGCCCCGAGGCCCCCGACCGCCCCGGCGCCGACGGTGCCCTTCGCAGCCGCGTCCACGCCTCGGGGCGAGAGAAACCTCCGTTCCCCCGCAGGGGGAAGCCGCAGCCCGGGGCGCCCCGGCCGCCCCCAAAGTCGGAGCACGACGCCCGGCCCCAGGCCCTCCCTCAACTCTGCTCCGGGAGGGCTCCCCGGCGCCGGGGCCGCCGGCGGGTCCGCGTCCTCTCGGCGCGTTTTCCGGGGGGCCGCGCCGGGCCCCGAGCGAGAAAGGGCCCACGGCCCCGGGGACCAGGCCGGTCCCAGGGGCTGCCCAACGCTGGCCGATTCTCACGAGCGTTCTGCCCAAACCAATCCCGGTTTGGGCAGAAAGCTCGTGAGAATCGGCCGGAAAACGCCCGGCGAACTCGCTTCGGGCGCAGCCCGTCCGCGGGGCCGCCCCACGCGCCTGGCCCGGGACCCCGCACCGTCCCGCCCGCGCCCCGCCGGAAAGCCCCCCGCGAGTCCGCCGCGCGCGACGCCGACGCCTCCCGCTCCTCAGCGCCCGGGGCTCCCCTCCCTGGCGCGGGCCGGTGGGGCCGGGCGGGCCCCGAGGCCCGGGCTCCAACCCTCGCCTGCGTCCTCAGCCTTCCGAGTCCGGGGTCCTGTGCCCCGGGGCCTCCCCCTGGGCAACCCTGAGTCCCGCGCCCCGAGGCCCCCGACCACCCCGGCGCCGGCGGTGCCCTTCGTGGCCGCGTCCACGCCTCGGGGCGAGAGAAACCTCCGTTCCCCCGCAGGGGGAAGCCGCAACCCGGGGCGCCCCAGCCGCCCCCAAAGTCGGAGCACGACGCCCGGCCCCAGGCCCTCCCTCAACTCTGCTCCGGAGGGCTCCCCGGTGCCGGGGCCGCCGGCGGGTCCGCGTCCTCTTGCTGCGTTTTCCGGGGGGCCGCGCCGTGCCCCGAGCGAGAAAGGGCCCTCGGCCACGGGGACCAGGCCGGTCCCCGGGGGTGCCCAACGCCGGCCGATTCTCACGAGCGTTCTTCCCAAACCGATCCCGGTTTGGGCAGAACGCTCGTGAGATTCGGCCGGAAAACGCCCGGCGAACTCGCTTCGGGCGCAGCCCGTCTGCGGGGCCGCCCCGCGCGCCTGGCCCGGGACCCCGCGGGGTCGCACCCGCACCCCGCCGCAAAGCCCCCCGCGAGTCCGCCGCGCGCGACGCCGACGCCTCCCGCTCCTCAGCGCCCGGGGCTCCCCTTCCTGGCGCGGGCCGGTGGGGCCGGGCGGGCCCCGAGGCCCGGGCTCCAACCCTCGCCTGCCTACTCAGCCTTCCGATTCCGGGGTCCAGTGCCCCGGGGCCTCCCCCTGGGCAACCCTGAGTCCCGCGCCCCGAGGCCCCCGACAGCCCCGGCGCCGGCGGTGCCCTTCGCGGCCGCGTCCACGCCTCGGGCGAGAGAAACCTCCGTTCCCCCGCAGGGGGAAGCCGCAGCCCGGGGCGCCCCAGCCGCCCCCAAAGTCGGAGCACGACGCCCGGCCCCAGGCCCTCCCTCAACTCTGCTCCGGGAGGGCTCCCCGGCGCCGGGGCCGCCGGCGGGTCCGCGTCCTCTCGGCGCGTTTTCCGGGGGGCCGCGCCGGGCCCCGAGCGAGAAAGGGCCCTCGGCCCCGGGGACCAGGCCGGTCCCCGGGGCTGCACAACGCCGGCCGATTCTCACGAGCGTTCTGCCCAAACCGATCCCGGTTTGGGCAGAACGCTCGTGAGAATCGGCCGGAAAACGCCCGGCGAACTCGCTTCGGGCGCTGCCCGTCTGCGGGGCCGCCCCCCGCGCCTGGCCCGGGACCCCGCAGGGTCGCGCCCGCACCCCGCCGCAAAGCCCCCCGCGAGTCCGCCGCGCGCGACGCCGACGCCTCCCGCTCCTCAGCGCCCGGGGCTCCCCTCCCTGGCGCGGGCCAGTGGGGCCGGGCGGGCCCCGAGGCCCGGGCTCCAACCCTCGCCTGCCTCCTCAGCCTTCCGCGTCCGGGGTCCTGTGCCCCGGGGCCTCCCCCGGGGCAACCCTGAGTCCCGCGCCCCGAGGCCCCCGACCGCCCCGGCGCCGACGGTGCCCTTCGCAGCCGCGTCCACGCCTCGGGGCGAGAGAAACCTCCGTTCCCCCGCAGGGGGAAGCCGCAGCCCGGGGCGCCCCGGCCGCCCCCAAAGTCGGAGCACGACGCCCGGCCCCAGGCCCTCCCTCAACTCTGCTCCGGGAGGGCTCCCCGGCGCCGGGGCCGCCGGCGGGTCCGCGTCCTCTCGGCGCGTTTTCCGGGGGGCCGCGCCGGGCCCCGAGCGAGAAAGGGCCCACGGCCCCGGGGACCAGGCCGGTCCCAGGGGCTGCCCAACGCTGGCCGATTCTCACGAGCGTTCTGCCCAAACCAATCCCGGTTTGGGCAGAAAGCTCGTGAGAATCGGCCGGAAAACGCCCGGCGAACTCGCTTCGGGCGCAGCCCGTCCGCGGGGCCGCCCCACGCGCCTGGCCCGGGACCCCGCACCGTCCCGCCCGCGCCCCGCCGGAAAGCCCCCCGCGAGTCCGCCGTGCGCGACGCCGACGCCTCCCGCTCCTCAGCGCCCGGGGCTCCCCTCCCTGGCGCGGGCCGGTGGGGCCGGGCGGGCCCCGAGGCCCGGGCTCCAACCCTCGCCTGCCTCCTCAGCCTTCCGCGTCCGGGGTCCTGTGCCCCGGGGCCTCCCCCTGGGCAACCCTGAGTCCCGCGCCCCGAGGCCCCCGCCCGCCCCGGCGCCGGCGGTGCCCTTCGCGGCCGCGTCCACGCCTCGGGGCGAGATAAAACTCCGTTCCCCCGCAGGGGGAAGCCGCAGCCCGGGGCGCCCCGGCTGCCCCCAAAGTCGGAGCACGACGCCCGGCCCCAGGCCCTCCCTCAACAATGCTCCGGGAGGGCTCCCCGGCGCCGGGGCCGCCGGCGGGTCCGCGTCCTCTCGGCGCGTTTTCCGGGGGGCCGCGCCGGGCCCCGAGCGAGAAAGGGCCCTCGGCCCCGGGGACCAGGCCGGTCCCCGGGGCTGCCCAACGCCGGCCGATTCTCCCGAGCGTTCTGTCCAAACCGATCCCGGTTTGGGCAGAACGCTCGTGAGAATCGGCCGGAAAACGCCCGGCGAACTCGCTTCGGACGCAGCCCGTCTGCGGGGCCGCCCCCCGCGCCTGGCCCGGGACCCCGCGGGGTCGCGCCCGCACCCCGACGCAAAGGCCCCCGCGAGTCCGCCGCGCGCGACGCCGACGCTTCCCGCTCCTCAGCGCCCGGGGCTCCCCTCCCTGGCGCGGGCCGGTGGGGCCGGGCGGGCCCCGAGGCCCGGGCTCCAACCCTCGCCTGCCTCCTCAGCCTTCCGAGTCCGGGGTCCAGTGCCCCGGGGCCTCCCCCTGGGCAACCCTGAGTCCCGCGCCCCGAGGCCCACGACCGCCCCGGCGCCGGCGGTGCCCTTCGCGGCCGCGTCCACGCCTCGGGGCGAGAGAAACCTCCGTTCCCCCGCAGGGGGAAGCCGCAGCCCTCGGCGCCCCAGCCGCCCCCAAAGTCGGAGCACGACGCCCGGCCCCAGGCCCTCCCTCAACTCTGCTCCGGGAGGGCTCCCCGGCGCCGGGGCCGCCGGCGGGTCCGCGTCCTCTCGGCGCGTTTTCCGGGGGGCCGCGCCGGGCCCCGAGCGAGAAAGGGCCCTCGGCCCCGGGGACCAGGCCGGTCCCCGGGGCTGCCCAACGCCGGCCGATTCTCACGAGCGTTCTGCCCAAACCGATCCCGGTTTGGGCAGAACGCTCGTCAGAATCGGCCGGAAAACGCCCGGCGAACTCGCTTCGGGCGCAGCCCGTCCGCGGGGCCGCCCCCCGCGCCTGGCCCGGGACCCCGCGGGGTCGCGCCCGCGCCCCGCCGGAAAGCCCCCCTAGAGTCCGCCGCGCGCGACGCTGACGCCTCCCGCTCCTCAGCGCCCGGTGCTCCCCTCCCTGGCGCGGGCCGGTGGGGCCGGGCGGGCCCCGAGGCCCGGGCTCCAACCCTCGCCTGCCTCCTCAGCCTTCCGCGTCCGGGGTCCTGTGCCCCGGGGCCTCCCCCTGGGCAACCCTGAGTCCCGCGCCCCGAGGCCCCCGACCGCCCCGGCGCCGACGGTGCCCTTCGCAGCCGCGTCCACGCCTCGGGGCGAGAGAAACCTCCGTTTCCCCGCAGGGGGAAGCCGCAGCCCGGGGCGCCCCGGCCGCCCCCAAAGTCGGAGCACGACGCCCGGCCCCAGGCCCTCCCTCAACTCTGCTCCGGGAGGGCTCCCGGCGCCGGGGCCGCCGGCGGGTCCGCGTCCTCTCGGCGCGTTTTCCGGGGGGCCGCGCTGGGCCCCGAGCGAGAAAGGGCCCTCGGCCCCGGGGACCAGGCCGGTCCCCGGGGCTGCCCAACGCCGGCCGATTCTCACGAGCGTTCTGCCCAAACCGATCACGGTTTGGGCAGAACGCTCGTGAGAATCGGCCGGAAAACGCCCAGCGAACTCGCTTCGGGCGCGGCCCGTCTGCGGGGCCGCCCCCCGCGCCAGGCCCGGGACCCCGCGGGGTCGCGCCCGCGCCCCGCCGCAAAGCCCCCCGCGAGTCCGCCGCGCGCGACGCCGACGCCTCCCGCTCCTCAGCGCCCGGGGCTCCCCTCCCTGGCGCGGGCCGGTGGGGCCGGGCGGGCCCCGAGGCCCGGGCTCCAACCCTCGCCTGCCTCCTCAGCCTTCCGCGTCCGGGGTCCTGTGCCCCGAGGCCTCCCCCGGGGCAACCCTGAGACCCGCGCCCCGAGGCCCCCGACCGCCCCGGCGCCGACGGTGCCCTTCGCAGCCGCGTCCACGCCTCGGGGCGAGAGAAACCTCCGTTCCCCCGCAGAGGGAAGCCGCAGCCCGGAGCGCCCCAGCCGCCCCCAAAGTCGGAGCACGACGCCCGGCCCCAGGCCCTCCCTCAACTCTGCTCCGGGAGGGCTCCCCGGCGCCGGGGCCGCCGGCGGGTCCGCGTCCTCTCGGCGCGTTTTCCGGGGGGCCGTGCCGGGCCCCGAGCGAGAAAGGGCCCTCGGCCCCGGGGACCAGGCCGGTCCCCGGGGCTGCCCAACGCCGGCCGATTCTCACGAGCGTTCTGCCCAAACCGATCCCGGTTTGGGCAGAACGCTCGTGAGAATCGGCCGGAAAACGCCCGGCGAACTCGCTTCGGGCGCAGCCCGTCTGCGGGGCCGCCCCCCGCGCCTGGCCCGGGACCCCGCACCGTCGCGCCCGCGCCCCGCCGGAAAGCCCCCCGCGAGTCCGCCGCGCGCGACGCCGACGCCTCCCGCTCCTCAGCGCCCGGGGCTCCCCTCCCTGGCGCGGGCCGGTGGGGCCGGGCGGGCCCCGAGGCCCGGGCTCCAACCCTCGCCTGCCTCCTCAGCCTTCCGCGTCCGGGGTCCTGTGCCCCGGGGCCTCCCCCGGGGCAACCCTGATTCCCGCGCCCCGAGGCCCCCGACCGCCCCGGCGCCGACGGTGCCCTTCGCCGCCGCGTCCACGCCTCGGGGCGAGAGAAACCTCCGTTCCCCCGCAGAGGGAAGCCGCAGCCCGGGGCGCCCCGGCCGCCCCCAAAGTCGGAGCACGACGCCCGGCCCCAGGCCCTCCCTCAACTCTGCTCCGGGAGGGCTCCCCGGCGCCGGGGCCGCCGGCGGTTCCGCGTCCTCTCGGCGCGTTTTCCGGGGTGCCGCGCCGGGCCCCGAGCGAGAAAGGGCCCTCGGCCCCGGGGACCAGGCCGGTCCCCGGGGCTGCCCAACGCCGGCCGATTCTCACGAGCGTTCTGCCCAAACCGATCCCGGTTTGGGCAGAACGCTCGTGAGAATCGGCCGGAAAACGCCCGGCGAACTCGCTTCGGGCGCAGCCCGTCTGCGGGGCCGCCCCCCGCGCCTGGCCCGGGACCCCGCGGGGTCGCGCCCGCGCCCCGCCGCAAAGCCCCCCGCGAGTCCGCCGCGCGCGACGCCGACGCCTCCCGCTCCTCAGCGCCCGGGGCTCCCCTCCCTGGCGCGGGCCGGTGGGGCCGGGCGGGCCCCGAGGCCCGGGCTCCAACCCTCGCCTGCCTCCTCAGCCTTCCGCGTCCGGGGTCCTGTGCCCCGGGGCCTCCCCCTGGGCAACCCTGAGTCCCGCGCCCCGAGGCCCCCGACCGCCCCGGCGCCGGCGGTGCCCTTCGCAGCCGCGTCCACGCCTCGGGGCGAGAGAAACCTCCGTTCCCCCGCAGGGGGAAGCCGCAGCCCGGGGCGCCCCAGCCGCCCCCAAAGTCGGAGCACGAAGCCCGGCCCCAGGCCCTCCCTCAACTCTGCTCCGGGAGGGATCCCCGGCGCCGGGGCCGCCGGCGGGTCCGCGTCCTCTCGGCGCGTTTTCCGGGGGGCCGCGCCGGGCCCCGAGCGAGAAAGGGCCCTCGGCCCCGGGGACCAGGCCGGTCCCCGGGGCTGCCCAACGCCGGCCGATTCTCACGAGCGTTCTGCCCAAACCGATCCCGGTTTGGGCAGAACGCTCGTGAGAATCGGCCGTAAAATGCCCGGCGAAGTCGCTTCGGGCGCAGCCCGTCTGCGGGGCCGCCCCCCGCGCCTGGCCCGGGACCCCGCGGGGTCGCGCCCGCACCCCGCCGCAAAGCCCCCCGCGAGTCCGCCGCGCGCGACGCCGACGCCTCCCGCTCCTCAGCGCCCGGGGCTCCCCTCCCTGGTGCGGGCCGGTGGGGCCGGGCGGGCCCCGAGGCCCGGGATCCAATCCTCGCCTGCCTCCTCAGCCTTCCGAGTCCGGGGTCCTGGGCCCCGGGCCTCCCCCTGGGCAAACCTGAGTCCCGCGCCCCGAGGCCCCCGACCGCCCTGGCGCCGACGGTGCCTTTCGCAGCCGCGTCCACGCCTCGGGTCGAGAGAAACCTCCGTTCCCCCGCAGGGGGAAGCCGCCCTCCGGGGCGCCCCACCCACCCCCAAAGGCGGAGCCGGACGCCCGGCCCCAGGCCCTCCCTCAACTCTGCTCCGAGAGTGCTCCCCGGCGCCGGGGCCGCCGGCGGGTCCGCGTCCTCTCGGCGCGTTTTCCGGGGGGCCGCGCCGGGCCCCGAGCGAGAAAGGGCCCTCGGCACCGGGGAACAGGCCGGTCCCCGGGGCTGCCCAACGCCGGCCGATTCTCACGAGCGTTCTGCCCAAACCGATCCCGGTTTGGGCAGAACGCTCGTGAGAATCGGCCGGAAAACGCCCGGCGAACTCGCTTCGGGCGCAGACCGTCCGCGGGGCCGCCCCCCGCGCCTGGCCGGGACCCCGCGGGGTCGCGCCCGCGCCCCGCCGGAAAGCCCCCCGCGAGTCCGCCGCGCGCGACGCCGACGCCTCCCGCTCCTCAGCGCCCGGGGCTCCCCTCCCTGGCGCGGGCCGGTGGGGCCGGGCGGGCCCCGAGGCCCGGGCTCCAACCCTCGCCTGCCTCCTCAGCCTTCCGCGTCCGGGGTCCTGTGCCCCGGGGCCTCCCCCTGGGCAACCCTGAGTCCCGCGCCCCGAGGCCCCCGACCGCCCCGGCGCCGACGGTGCCCTTCGCAGCCGCGTCCACGCCTCGGGGCGAGAGAAACCTCCGTTCCCCCGCAGGGGGAAGCCGCAGCCCGGGGCGCCCCGGCCGCCCCCAAAGTCGGAGCACGACGCCCGGCCCCAGGCCCTCCCTCAACTCTGCTCCGGGAGGGCTCCCCGGCGCCGGGGCCGCCGGCGGGTCCGCGTCCTCTCGGCGCGTTTTCCGGGGGGCCGCGCCGGGCCCCGAGCGAGAAAGGGCCCTCGGCCCCGGGGACCAGGCCGGTCCCCGGGGCTGCCCAACGCCGGCCGATTCTCACGAGCGTTCTGCCCAAACTGATCCCGGTTTGGGCAGAACGCTCGTGAGAATCGGCCGGAAAACGCCCAGCGAACTCGCTTCGGGCGCGGCCCGTCTGCGGGGCCGCCCCCCGCGCCATGCCCGGGACCCCGCGGGGTCGCGCCCGCGCCCCGCCGCAAAGCCCCCCGCGAGTCCGCCGCGCGCGACGCCGACGCCTCCCGCTCCTCAGCGCCCGGGGCTCCCCTCCCTGGCGCAGGCCGGTGGGGCCGGGCGGGCCCCGAGGCCCGGGCTCCAACCCTCGCCTGCCTCCTCAGCCTTCCGCGTCCGGGGTCCTGTGCCCCGAGGCCTCCCCCGGGGCAACCCTGAGACCCGCGCCCCGAGGCCCCCGACCGCCCCGGCGCCGACGGTGCCCTTCGCAGCCGCGTCCACGCCTCGGGGCGAGAGAAACCTCCGTTCCCCCGCAGGGGGAAGCCGCAGCCCGGGGCGCCCCAGCCGCCCCCAAAGTCGGAGCACGACGCCCGGCCCCAGGCCCTCCCTCAACTCTGCTCCGGGAGGGCTCCCCGGCGCCGGGGCCGCCGGCGGGTCCGCGTCCTCTCGGCGCGTTTTCCGGGGGGCCGCGCCGGGCCCCGAGCGAGAAAGGGCCCTCGGCCCCGGGGACCAGGCCGGTCCCCGGGGCTGCCCAACGCCGGCCGATTCTCACGAGCGTTCTGCCCAAACCGATCCCGGTTTGGGCAGAACGCTCGTGAGAATCGGCCGGAAAACGCCCGGCGAACTCGCTTCGGGCGCAGCCCGTCTGCGGGGCCGCCCCCCGCGCCTGGCCCGGGACCCCGCACCGTCGCGCCCGCGCCCCGCCGGAAAGCCCCCCGCGAGTCCGCCGCGCGCGACGCCGACGCCTCCCGCTCCTCAGCGCCCGGGGCTCCCCTCCCTGGCGCGGGCCGGTGGGGCCGGGCGGGCCCCGAGGCCCGGGCTCCAACCCTCGCCTGCCTCCTCAGCCTTCCGCGTCCGGGGTCCTGTGCCCCGGGGCCTCCCCCGGGGCAACCCTGATTCCCGCGCCCCGAGGCCCCCGACCGCCCCGGCGCCGACGGTGCCCTTCGCCGCCGCGTCCACGCCTCGGGGCGAGAGAAACCTCCGTTCCCCCGCAGAGGGAAGCCGCAGCCCGGGGCGCCCCGGCCGCCCCCAAAGTCGGAGCACGACGCCCGGCCCCAGGCCCTCCCTCAACTCTGCTCCGGGAGGGCTCCCCGGCGCCGGGGCCGCCGGCGGGTCCGTGTCCTCTCGGCGCGTTTTCCGGGGGGCCGCGCCGGGCCCCGAGCGAGAAAGGGCCCTCGGCCCCGGGGACCAGGCCGGTCCCCGGGGCTGCCCAACGCCGGCCGATTCTCACGAGCGTTCTGCCCAAACCGATCCCGGTTTGGGCAGAACGCTCGTGAGAATCGGCCGGAAAATGCCCGGCGAACTCGCTTCGGGCGCAGCCCGTCTGCGGGGCCGCCCCCCGCGCCTGGCCCGGGACCCCGCGGGGTGGCGCCCGCACCCCGCCGGAAAGCCCCCGCGAGTCCGCCGCGCGCGACGCGGACGCCTCCCGCTCCGCAGCGCCCGGGGCTCCCCTCCCTGGCGCGGGCTTGTGGGGCCGGGCGGGCCCCGAGGCTCGGGCTCCAACCCTCGCCTGCCTCCTCAGCCTTCCGCGTCCTTGGTCCTGTGCCCCGGGGCCTCCACCTGGGCAACCCTGAGTCCCGCGGCCCGAGGCCCCCGACCGCCCCGGCGCCGACGCTGCCCTTCGCAGCCGCGTCCACGCCTCGGGGCGAGAGAAACCTCCGTTCCCCCGCAGGGGGAAGCCGCAGCCAGGGGCGCCCCAGCCGCCCCCAAAGTCGGAGCACGACGCCCGGCCCCAGGCCCTACCTCAACTCTGCTCCGGGAGGGCTCCCCGGCGCCGGGGCCGCCGGCGGGTCCGCGTCCTCTCGGCGCGTTTTCCGGGGGGCCGCGCCGGGCCCAGAGCGAGAAAGGGCCCTCGGCCCCGGGGACCAGGCCGGTCCCCGGGGCTGCCCAACGCCGGCCGATTCTCACGAGCGTTCTGCCCAAACCGATCCCGGTTTGGGCAGAACGCTCGTGAGAATCGGCCGGAAAACGCCCGGCGAACTCGCTTCGGGCGCAGCCCGTCTGCGGGGCCGCCCCCCGCGCCTGGCCCGGGACCCCGCGGGGTCGCGCCCGCACCCCGCCGCAAAGCCCCCCGCGAGTCCGCCGCGCGCAACGCCGACGGTTCCCGCTCCTCAGCGCCCGGGGCTCCCCTCCCTGGCGCGGGCCGGTGGGGCCGTGCGGGCCCCGCGGCCCGGGCTCCAACCCTCGCCTGCCTCCTCAGCCTTCCGAGTCCGGGGTCCAGTGCCCCGGGGCCTCCCCCTGGGCAACCCTGAGTCCCGCGCCCCGAGGCCCCCGACCGCCCCGGCGCCGGCGGTGCCCTTCGCGGCCGCGTCCACGCCTCGGGGCGAGAGAAACCTCCGTTCCCCCGCAGGGGGAAGCCGCAGCCCGGGGCGCCCCAGCCGCCCCCAAAGTCGGAGCACGACGCCCGGCCCCAGGCCCTCCCTCAACTCTGCTCCGGGAGGGCTCCCCGGCGCCGGGGCCGCCGGCGGGTCCGCGTCATCTCGGCGCGTTTTCCGGGGGGCCGCGCCGGGCCCCGAGCGAGAAAGGGCCCTCGGCCCCGGGGACCAGGCCGGTCCCCGGGGCTGCCCAACGCCGGCCGATTCTCACGAGCGTTCTGCCCAAACCGATCCCGGTTTTGACAGAACGCTCGTGAGAATCGGCCGGAAAACGCCCGGCGGACTCGCTTCGGGCGCAGCCCGTCTGCGGGGCCGCCCCCCGCGCCTGGCCCGGGACCCCGCGGGGTCGCGCCCGAACCCCGCCGCCAAGCCCCCCGCGAGTCCGCCACGCGCGACGCCGACGCCTCCCGCTCCTCAGCGCCCGGGGCTCCCCTCCCTGGCGCGGGCCGGTGGGGCCGGGCGGGCCCCGAGGCCCGGGCTCCAACCCTCGCCTGCCTCCTCAGTCTTCCGAGTCCGGGGTCCTGTGCCCCGGGGCCTCCCCCTGGGCAACCCTGAGTCCCGCGCCCCGAAGCCCCCGACCGCCCCGGCGCCGGCGGTCCCCTTCGCGGCCGAGTCCACGCCTCGGGGCGAGAGAAACCTCCGTTCCCCCGCAGGGGGAAGCCGCAGCCCGGGGCGCCCCGGCCGCCCCCAAAGTCGGAGCACGACGCCCGGCCCCAGGCCCTCCCTCAACTCTGCTCCGGGAGGGCTCCCCGGCGCCGGGGCCGCCGGCGGGTCCGCGTCCTCTCGGCGCGTTTTCCGGGGGGCCGCGCCGGGCCCCGAGCGAGAAAGGGCCCTCGGCCCCGGGGACCAGGCCGGTCCCCGGGGCTGCCCAACGCCGGCCGATTCTCACGAGCGTTCTGCCCAAACCGATCCCGGTTTGGGCAGAACGCTCGTGAGAATCGGCCAGAAAACGCCCGGCGAACTCGCTTCGGGCGCAGCCCGTCTGCGGGGCCGCCCCCCGCGCCTGGCCCGGGACCCCGCGGGGTCGCGCCCGCGCCCCGCCGGAAAGCCCCCCGCGAGTCCGCCGCGCGCGACGCCGACGCCTGCCGCTGCTCAGCGCCCGGGGCTCCCCTCCCTGGCGCGGGCCGGTGGGGCCGGGCGGGCCCCGAGGCCCGGGCTCCTACCCTCGCCAGCCTCCTCAGCCTTCCGCGTCCGGGGTCCTGTGCCCCGGGGCCTCCCCCGGGGCAACCCTGAGTCCCGCGCCCCGAGGCCCCCGACCGCCCCGGCGCCGACGGTGCCCTTCGCAGCCGCGTCCACGCCTCAGGGCGAGAGAAACCTCCGTTCCCCCGCAGGGGGAAGCCGCAGCCCGGGGCGCCCCAGCCGCCCCCAAAGTCGGAGCACGACGCCCGGCCCCAGGCCCTCCCTCAACTCTGCTCCGGGAGGGCTCCCCGGCGCCGGGGCCGCCGGCGGGTCCGCGTCCTCTCGGCGCGTTTTCCGGGGGGCCGCGCCGGGCCCCGAGCGAGAAAGGGCCCTCGGCCCCGGGGACTAGGCCGGTCCCCGGGGCTGCCCAACGCCGGCCGATTCTCTCGAGCGTTCTGCCCAAACCGATCCCGGTTTGGGCAGAACGCTCGTGAGAATCGGCCGGAAAACGCCCGGCGAACTCGCTTCGGGCGCAGCCCGTCTGCGGGGCCGCCCCCCGCGCCTGGCCCGGGACCCCGCGGGGTCGCGCCCGCGCCCCGCCGGAAAGCCCCCCGCGAGTCCGCCGCGCGCGACGCCGACGCCTCCCGCTCCTCAGCGCCCGGGGCTCCCCTCCCTGGCGCGGGCCGGTGGGGCCGGGCGGGCCCCGAGGCCCGGGCTCCTACCCTCGCCAGCCTCCTCAGCCTTCCGCGTCCGGGGTCCTGTGCCCCGGGGCCTCCCCCGGGGCAACCCTGAGTCCCGCGCCCCGAGGCCCCCGACCGCCCCGGCGCCGACGGTGCCCTTCGCAGCCGCGTCCACGCCTCGGGGCGAGAGAAACCTCCGTTCCCCCGCAGGGGGAAGCCGCAGCCCGGGGCGCCCCAGCCGCCCCCAAAGTCGGAGCACGACGCCCGGCCCCAGGCCCTCCCTCAACTCTGCTCCGGGAGGGCTCCCCGGCGCCGGGGCCGCCGGCGGGTCCGCGTCCTCTCGGCGCGTTTTCCTGGGGGCCGCGCCGGGCCCCGAGCGAGAAAGGGCCCTCGGCCCCGGGGACCAGGCCGGTCCCCGGGGCTGCCCAACGCCGGCCGATTCTCACGAGCGTTCTGCCCAAACCGATCCCGGTTTGGGCAGAACGCTCGTGAGAATCGGCCGGAAAACGCCCGGCGAACTCGCTTCGGGCGCAGCCCGTCTGCGGGGCCGCCCCCCGCGCCTGGCCCGGGACCCCGCACCGTCGTGCCCGCGCCCCGCCGGAAAGCCCCCCGCGAGTCCGCCGCGCGCGACGCCGACGCCTCTTGCTCCTCAGCGCCCGGGGCTCCCCTCCCTGGCGCGGGCCGGTGGGGCCGGGCGGGCCCCGAGGCCCGGGCTCCAACCCTCGCCTGCCTCCTCAGCCTTCCGCGTCCGGGGTCCTGTGCCCCGGGACCTCCCCCGGGGCAACCCTGAGTCCCGCGCCCCGAGGCCCCCGACCGCCCCGGCGCCGACGGTGCCCTTCGCAGCCGCGTCCACGCCTCGGGGCGAGAGAAACCTCCGTTCCCCCGCAGGGGGAAGCCGCAGCCCGGGGCGCCCCGGCCGCCCCCAAAGTCGGAGCACGACGCCCGGCCCCAGGCCCTCCCTCAACTCTGCTCCGGGAGGGCTCCCCGGCGCCGGGGCCGCCGGCGGGTCCGCGTCCTCTCGGCGCGTTTTCCGGGGGGCCGCGCCGGGCCCCGAGCGAGAAAGGGCCCACGGCCCCGGGGACCAGGCCGGTCCCCGGGGCTGCCCAACGCTGGCCGATTCTCACGAGCGTTCTGCCCAAACCGATCCCGGTTTGGGCAGAACGCTCGTGAGAATCGGCCGGAAAACGCCCGGCGAACTCGCTTCGGGCGCAGCCCGTCCGCGGGGCCGCCCCACGCGCCTGGCCCGGGACCCCGCACCGTCCCGCCCGCGCCCCGCCGGAAAGCCCCCCGCGAGTCCGCCGTGCGCGACGCCGACGCCTCCCGCTCCTCAGCGCCCGGGGCTCCCCTCCCTGGCGCGGGCCGGTGGGGCCGGGCGGGCCCCGAGGCCCGGGCTCCAACCCTCGCCTGCCTCCTCAGCCTTCCGCGTCCGGGGTCCTGTGCCCCGGGGCCTCCCCCTGGGCAACCCTGAGTCCCGCGCCCCGAGGCCCCCGACCGCCCCGGCGCCGACGGTGCCCTTCGCAGCCGCGTCCACGCCTCGGGGCGAGAGAAACCTCCGTTCCCCCGCAGGGGGAAGCCGCAGCCCGGGGCGCCCCAGCCGCCCCCAAAGTCGGAGCACGACGCCCGGCCCCAGGCCCTCCCTCAACTCTGCTCCGGGAGGGCTCCCCGGCGCCGGGGCCGCCGGCGGGTGCGCGTCCTCTCGGCGCGTTTTCCGGGGGGCCGCGCCGGGCCCCGAGCGAGAAAGGGCCCTCGGCCCCGGGGACCAGGCCGGTCCCCGGGGCTGCCCAACGCCGGCCGATTCTCACGAGCGTTCTGCCCAAACCGATCCCGGTTTGGGCAGAACGCTCGTGAGAATCGGCCGGAAAACGCCCGGCGAACTCGCTTCGGGCGCAGCCCGTCTGCGGGGCCGCCCCCCGCGCCTGGCCCGGGACCCCGCGGGGTCGCGCCCGCGCCCCGCCGGAAAGCCCCCCGCGAGTCCGCCGCGCGCGACGCCGACGCCTCCCGCTCCTCAGCGCCCGGGGCTCCCCTCCCTGGCGCGGGCCGGTGGGGCCGGGCGGGCCCCGAGGCCCGGGCTCCAACCCTCGCCTGCCTCCTCAGCCTTCCGCGTCCGGGGTCCTGTGCCCCGGGGCCTCCCCCTGGGCAACCCTGAGTCCCGCGCCCCGAGGCCCCCGACCGCCCCGGCGCCGACGGTGCCCTTCGCGGCCGCGTCCACGCCTCGGGGCGAGAGAAACCTCCGTTCCCCCGCAGGGGGAAGCCGCAGCCCGGGGCGTCCCAGCCGCCCCCAAAGTCGGAGCACGACGCCCGGCCCCAGGCCCTCCCTCAACTCTGCTCCGGGAGGGCTCCCCGGCGCCGGGGCCGCCGGCGGGTCCGCGTCCTCTCGGCGCGCTTTCCGGGGGGCCGCGCCGGGCCCCGAGCGAGAAAGGGCCCTCGGCCCCGGGGACCAGGCCGGTCCCCGGGGCTGCCCAACGCCGGCCGATTCTCACGAGCGTTCTGCCCAAACCGATCCCGGTTTGGGCAGAACGCTCGTGAGAATCGGCCGGAAAACGCCCGGCGAACTCGCTTCGGGCGCAGCCCGTCTGCGGGGCCGCCCCCCGCGCCTGGCCCGGGACCCCGCGGGGTCGCGCCCGCACCCCTCCGGAAAGCCCCCCGCGAGTCCGCCGCGCGCGACGCCGATGCCTCCCGCTCCTCAGCGCCCGGGGCTCCCCTCCCTGGCGCGGGCCGGTGGGGCCGGGCGGGCCCCGAGGCCCGGCCTCCAAGCCTCGCCTGCCTCCTCAGCCTTCCGAGTCCGGGGTCCTGTGCCCCGGGGCCTCGCCCTGGGCAAACCTGAGTCCCGCGCCCCGAGGCCCCCGACCGCCCCGGCGCCGGCGGTGTCCTTCGCAGCCTCGTCGACGCCTCGGGGCGAGAGAAACGTCCGTTCCCCCGCAGGGGGAAGCCGCAGCCCGGGGCGCCCCAGCCGCCCCCAAAGTCGGATCACGACGCCCGGCCCAGGGCCCTCCCTCAACTCTGCTCCGGGAGTGCTCCCCGGCGCCGGGGCTGCCGTCGGGGCTGTGTCCTCTCGGCGTGTTTTCCGGGGGGCCGCGCCGGGCCCCGAGCGAGAAAGGGCCCTCGGCCCCGGGGAACAGGCCGATCCCCGGGGCTGCCCAACGCCGGCCGATTCTCACGAGCGTTCTGCCCAAACCGATCCCGGTTTGGGCAGAACGCTCGTGAGAATCGGCCGGAAAACGCCCGGCGAACTCGCTTCGGGCGCAGCCCGTCTGCGGGGCCGCCCCCCGCGCCTGGCCCGGGACCCCGCGGGGTCGCGCCCGCGCCACGCCGGAAAGCCCCCCGCGAGTCCGCCGCGCGCGACGCCGACGCCTCCCGCTCCTCAGCGCCCGGGGCTCCCCTCCCTGGCGCGGGCCGGTGGGGCCGGGCGGGCCCCGAGGCCCGGGCTCCAACCCTCGCCTGCCTCCTCAGCCTTCCGCGTCCGGGGTCCTGTGCCCCGGGGCCTCCCCCGGGGCAACCCTGAGTCCCGCGCCCCGAGGCCCCCGACCGCCCCGGCGCCGACGGTGCCCTTCGCAGCCGCGTCCACGCCTCGGGGCGAGAGAAACCTCCGTTCCCCCGCAGGGGGAAGCCGCATCCCGGGGCGCCCCGGCCGCCCCCAAAGTCGGAGCACGACGCCCGGCCCCAGGCCCTCCCTCAACTCTGCTCCGGGAGGGCTCCCCGGCGCCGGGGCCGCCGGCGGGTCCGCGTCCTCTCGGCGCGTTTTCCGGGGGGCCGCGCCGGGCCCCGAGCGAGAAAGGGCCCACGGCCCCGGGGACCAGGCCGGTCCCCGGGGCTGCCCAACGCCGGCCGATTCTCCCGAGCGTTCTGTCCAAACCGATCCCGGTTTGGGCAGAACGCTCGTGAGAATCGGCCGGAAAACGCCCGGCGAACTCGCTTCGGACGCAGCCCGTCTGCGGGGCCGCCCCCCGCGCCTGGCCCGGGACCCCGCGGGGTCGCGCCCGCACCCCGACGCAAAGGCCCCCGCGAGTCCGCCGCGCGCGACGCCGACGCCTCCCGCTCTTCAGCGCCCGGGGATCCCCTCCCTGGCGCGGGCCGGTGGGGCCGGGCGGGCCCCGAGGCCCGGGCTCCAACCCTCGCCTGCCTCCTCAGCCTTCCGAGTCCGGGGTCCTGGGCCCCGGGGCCTCCCCCTGGGCAACCCTGAGTCCCGCGCCCCGAGGCCCTCGACCGCCCCGGCGCCGGCGGTGCCCTTCGCGACCGCGTCCACGCCTCGGGCGAGAGAAACCTCCGTTCCCCCGCAGGGGGAAGCCGCAGCCCGGGGCGCCCCAGCCGCCCCCAAAGTCGGAGCACGACGCCCGGCCCCAGGCCCTCCCTCAACTCTGCTCCAGGAGGGCTCCCCGGCGCCGGGGCCGCCGGCGGGTCCGCGTCCTCTCGGCGCGTTTTCCGGGGGGCCGCGCCGGGCCCCGAGCGAGAAAGGGCCCTCGGCCCCGGGGACCAGGCCGGTCCCCGGGGCTGCACAACGCCGGCCGATTCTCACGAGCGTTCTGCCCAAACCGATCCCGGTTTGGGCAGAACGCTCGTGAGAATCGGCCGGAAAACGCCCGGCGAACTCGCTTCGGGCGCAGCCCGTCTGCGGGGCCGCCCCCCGCGCCTGGCCCGGGACCCCGCGGGGTCGCGCCCGCACCCCGCCGCAAAGCCCCCCGCGGGTCCGCCGCGCGCGACGCCGACGCCTCCCGCTCCTCAGCGCCCGGGGCTCCCCTCCCTGGCGCGGGCCGGTGGGGCCGGGCGGGCCCAGAGGCCCGGGCTCCAACCCTCGCCTGCGTCCTCAGCCTTCCGAGTCCGGGGTCCTGTGCCCCGGGGCCTCCCCCTGGGCAACCCTGAGTCCCGCACCCCGAGGCCCCCGACCGCCCCGGCGCCGACGGTGCCCTTCGTGGCCGCGTCCACGCCTCGGGGCGAGAGAAACCTCCGTTCCCCCGCAGGGGGAAGCCGCAACCCGGGGCGCCCCAGCCGCCCCCAAAGTCGGAGCACGACGCCCGGCCCCAGGCCCTCCCTCAACTCTGCTCCGGAGGGCTCCCCGGTGCCGGGGCCGCCGGCGGGTCCGCGTCCTCTTGCTGCGTTTTCCGGGGGGCCGCGCCGTGCCCCGAGCGAGAAAGGGCCCTCGGCCACGGGGACCAGGCCGGTCCCCGGGGGTGCCCAACGCCGGCCGATTCTCACGAGCGTTCTTCCCAAACCGATCCCGGTTTGGGCAGAACGCTCGTGAGATTCGGCCGGAAAACGCCCGGCGAACTCGCTTCGGGCGCAGCCCGTCTGCGGGGCCGCCCCCCGCGCCTGGCCCGGGACCCCGCGGGGTCGCACCCGCACCCCGCCGCAAAGCCCCCCGCGAGTCCGCCGCGCGCGACGCCGACGCCTCCCGCTCCTCAGCGCCCGGGGCTCCCCTTCCTGGCGCGGGCCGGTGGGGCCGGGCGGGCCCCGAGGCCCGGGCTCCAACCCTCGCCTGCCTCCTCAGCCTTCCGAGTCCGGGGTCCAGTGCCCCGGGGCCTCCCCCTGGGCAACCCTGAGTCCCGCGCCCCGAGGCCCCCGACCGCCCCGGCGCCGGCGGTGCCCTTCGCGGCCGCGTCCACGCCTCGGGGCGAGAGAAACCTCCGTTCCCCCGCAGGGGGAAGCCGCAGCCCTGGGCGCCCCAGCCGCCCCCAAAGTCGGAGCACGACGCCCGGCCCCAGGCCCTCCCTCAACTCTGCTCCGGGAGGGCTCCCCGGCGCCGGGGCCGCCGGCGGGTCCGCGTCATCTCGGCGCGTTTTCCGGGGGGCCGCGCCGGGCCCCGAGCGAGAAAGGGCCCTCGGCCCCGGGGACCAGGCCGGTCCCCGGGGCTGCCCAACGCCGGCCGATTCTCACGAGCGTTCTGCCCAAACCGATCCCGGTTTTGACAGAACGCTCGTGAGAATCGGCCGGAAAACGCCCGGCGGACTCGCTTCGGGCGCAGCCCGTCTGCGGGGCCGCCCCCCGCGCCTGGCCCGGGACCCCGCGGGGTCGCGCCCGAACCCCGCCGCCAAGCCCCCCGCGAGTCCGCCACGCGCGACGCCGACGCCTCCCGCTCCTCAGCGCCCGGGGCTCCCCTCCCTGGCGCGGGCCGGTGGGGCCGCGCGGGCCCCGAGGCCCGGGCTCCAACCCTCGCCTGCCTCCTCAGTCTTCCGAGTCCGGGGTCCTGTGCCCCGGGGCCTCCCCCTGGGCAACCCTGAGTCCCGCGCCCCGAAGCCCCCGACCGCCCCGGCGCCGGCGGTCCCCTTCGCGGCCGAGTCCACGCCTCGGGGCGAGAGAAACCTCCGTTCCCCCGCAGGGGGAAGCCGCAGCCCGGGGCGCCCCGGCCGCCCCCAAAGTCGGAGCACGACGCCCGGCCCCAGGCCCTCCCTCAACTCTGCTCCGGGAGGGCTCCCCGGCGCCGGGGCCGCCGGCGGGTCCGCGTCCTCTCGGCGCGTTTTCCGGGGGGCCGCGCCGGGCCCCGAGCGAGAAAGGGCCCTCGGCCCCGGGGACCAGGCCGGTCCCCGGGGCTGCCCAACGCCGGCCGATTCTCACGAGCGTTCTGCCCAAACCGATCCCGGTTTGGGCAGAACGCTCGTGAGAATCGGCCAGAAAACGCCCGGCGAACTCGCTTCGGGCGCAGCCCGTCTGCGGGGCCGCCCCCCGCGCCTGGCCCGGGACCCCGCGGGGTCGCGCCCGCGCCCCGCCGGAAAGCCCCCCGCGAGTCCGCCGCGCGCGACGCCGACGCCTGCCGCTGCTCAGCGCCCGGGGCTCCCCTCCCTGGCGCGGGCCGGTGGGGCCGGGCGGGCCCCGAGGCCCGGGCTCCTACCCTCGCCAGCCTCCTCAGCCTTCCGCGTCCGGGGTCCTGTGCCCCGGGGCCTCCCCCGGGGCAACCCTGAGTCCCGCGCCCCGAGGCCCCCGACCGCCCCGGCGCCGACGGTGCCCTTCGCAGCCGCGTCCACGCCTCAGGGCGAGAGAAACCTCCGTTCCCCCGCAGGGGGAAGCCGCAGCCCGGGGCGCCCCAGCCGCCCCCAAAGTCGGAGCACGACGCCCGGCCCCAGGCCCTCCCTCAACTCTGCTCCGGGAGGGCTCCCCGGCGCCGGGGCCGCCGGCGGGTCCGCGTCCTCTCGGCGCGTTTTCCGGGGGGCCGCGCCGGGCCCCGAGCGAGAAAGGGCCCTCGGCCCCGGGGACTAGGCCGGTCCCCGGGGCTGCCCAACGCCGGCCGATTCTCTCGAGCGTTCTGCCCAAACCGATCCCGGTTTGGGCAGAACGCTCGTGAGAATCGGCCGGAAAACGCCCGGCGAACTCGCTTCGGGCGCAGCCCGTCTGCGGGGCCGCCCCCCGCGCCTGGCCCGGGACCCCGCGGGGTCGCGCCCGCGCCCCGCCGGAAAGCCCCCCGCGAGTCCGCCGCGCGCGACGCCGACGCCTCCCGCTCCTCAGCGCCCGGGGCTCCCCTCCCTGGCGCGGGCCGGTGGGGCCGGGCGGGCCCCGAGGCCCGGGCTCCTACCCTCGCCAGCCTCCTCAGCCTTCCGCGTCCGGGGTCCTGTGCCCCGGGGCCTCCCCCGGGGCAACCCTGAGTCCCGCGCCCCGAGGCCCCCGACCGCCCCGGCGCCGACGGTGCCCTTCGCAGCCGCGTCCACGCCTCGGGGCGAGAGAAACCTCCGTTCCCCCGCAGGGGGAAGCCGCAGCCCGGGGCGCCCCAGCCGCCCCCAAAGTCGGAGCACGACGCCCGGCCCCAGGCCCTCCCTCAACTCTGCTCCGGGAGGGCTCCCCGGCGCCGGGGCCGCCGGCGGGTCCGCGTCCTCTCGGCGCGTTTTCCTGGGGGCCGCGCCGGGCCCCGAGCGAGAAAGGGCCCTCGGCCCCGGGGACCAGGCCGGTCCCCGGGGCTGCCCAACGCCGGCCGATTCTCACGAGCGTTCTGCCCAAACCGATCCCGGTTTGGGCAGAACGCTCGTGAGAATCGGCCGGAAAACGCCCGGCGAACTCGCTTCGGGCGCAGCCCGTCTGCGGGGCCGCCCCCCGCGCCTGGCCCGGGACCCCGCACCGTCGTGCCCGCGCCCCGCCGGAAAGCCCCCCGCGAGTCCGCCGCGCGCGACGCCGACGCCTCTTGCTCCTCAGCGCCCGGGGCTCCCCTCCCTGGCGCGGGCCGGTGGGGCCGGGCGGGCCCCGAGGCCCGGGCTCCAACCCTCGCCTGCCTCCTCAGCCTTCCGCGTCCGGGGTCCTGTGCCCCGGGACCTCCCCCGGGGCAACCCTGAGTCCCGCGCCCCGAGGCCCCCGACCGCCCCGGCGCCGACGGTGCCCTTCGCAGCCGCGTCCACGCCTCGGGGCGAGAGAAACCTCCGTTCCCCCGCAGGGGGAAGCCGCAGCCCGGGGCGCCCCGGCCGCCCCCAAAGTCGGAGCACGACGCCCGGCCCCAGGCCCTCCCTCAACTCTGCTCCGGGAGGGCTCCCCGGCGCCGGGGCCGCCGGCGGGTCCGCGTCCTCTCGGCGCGTTTTCCGGGGGGCCGCGCCGGGCCCCGAGCGAGAAAGGGCCCACGGCCCCGGGGACCAGGCCGGTCCCCGGGGCTGCCCAACGCTGGCCGATTCTCACGAGCGTTCTGCCCAAACCGATCCCGGTTTGGGCAGAACGCTCGTGAGAATCGGCCGGAAAACGCCCGGCGAACTCGCTTCGGGCGCAGCCCGTCCGCGGGGCCGCCCCACGCGCCTGGCCCGGGACCCCGCACCGTCCCGCCCGCGCCCCGCCGGAAAGCCCCCCGCGAGTCCGCCGTGCGCGACGCCGACGCCTCCCGCTCCTCAGCGCCCGGGGCTCCCCTCCCTGGCGCGGGCCGGTGGGGCCGGGCGGGCCCCGAGGCCCGGGCTCCAACCCTCGCCTGCCTCCTCAGCCTTCCGCGTCCGGGGTCCTGTGCCCCGGGGCCTCCCCCTGGGCAACCCTGAGTCCCGCGCCCCGAGGCCCCCGACCGCCCCGGCGCCGACGGTGCCCTTCGCAGCCGCGTCCACGCCTCGGGGCGAGAGAAACCTCCGTTCCCCCGCAGGGGGAAGCCGCAGCCCGGGGCGCCCCAGCCGCCCCCAAAGTCGGAGCACGACGCCCGGCCCCAGGCCCTCCCTCAACTCTGCTCCGGGAGGGCTCCCCGGCGCCGGGGCCGCCGGCGGGTGCGCGTCCTCTCGGCGCGTTTTCCGGGGGGCCGCGCCGGGCCCCGAGCGAGAAAGGGCCCTCGGCCCCGGGGACCAGGCCGGTCCCCGGGGCTGCCCAACGCCGGCCGATTCTCACGAGCGTTCTGCCCAAACCGATCCCGGTTTGGGCAGAACGCTCGTGAGAATCGGCCGGAAAACGCCCGGCGAACTCGCTTCGGGCGCAGCCCGTCTGCGGGGCCGCCCCCCGCGCCTGGCCCGGGACCCCGCGGGGTCGCGCCCGCGCCCCGCCGGAAAGCCCCCCGCGAGTCCGCCGCGCGCGACGCCGACGCCTCCCGCTCCTCAGCGCCCGGGGCTCCCCTCCCTGGCGCGGGCCGGTGGGGCCGGGCGGGCCCCGAGGCCCGGGCTCCAACCCTCGCCTGCCTCCTCAGCCTTCCGCGTCCGGGGTCCTGTGCCCCGGGGCCTTCCCCTGGGCAACCCTGAGTCCCGCGCCCCGAGGCCCCCGACCGCCCCGGCGCCGACGGTGCCCTTCGCGGCCGCGTCCACGCCTCGGGGCGAGAGAAACCTCCGTTCCCCCGCAGGGGGAAGCCGCAGCCCGGGGCGTCCCAGCCGCCCCCAAAGTCGGAGCACGACGCCCGGCCCCAGGCCCTCCCTCAACTCTGCTCCGGGAGGGCTCCCCGGCGCCGGGGCCGCCGGCGGGTCCGCGTCCTCTCGGCGCGCTTTCCGGGGGGCCGCGCCGGGCCCCGAGCGAGAAAGGGCCCTCGGCCCCGGGGACCAGGCCGGTCCCCGGGGCTGCCCAACGCCGGCCGATTCTCACGAGCGTTCTGCCCAAACCGATCCCGGTTTGGGCAGAACGCTCGTGAGAATCGGCCGGAAAACGCCCGGCGAACTCGCTTCGGGCGCAGCCCGTCTGCGGGGCCGCCCCCCGCGCCTGGCCCGGGACCCCGCGGGGTCGCGCCCGCACCCCTCCGGAAAGCCCCCCGCGAGTCCGCCGCGCGCGACGCCGATGCCTCCCGCTCCTCAACGCCCGGGGCTCCCCTCCCTGGCGCGGGCCGGTGGGGCCGGGCGGGCCCCGAGGCCCGGCCTCCAAGCCTCGCCTGCCTCCTCAGCCTTCCGAGTCCGGGGTCCTGTGCCCCGGGGCCTCGCCCTGGGCAAACCTGAGTCCCGCGCCCCGAGGCCCCCGACCGCCCCGGCGCCGGCGGTGTCCTTCGCAGCCTCGTCGACGCCTCGGGGCGAGAGAAACGTCCGTTCCCCCGCAGGGGGAAGCCGCAGCCCGGGGCGCCCCAGCCGCCCCCAAAGTCGGATCACGACGCCCGGCCCAGGGCCCTCCCTCAACTCTGCTCCGGGAGTGCTCCCCGGCGCCGGGGCTGCCGTCGGGGCTGTGTCCTCTCGGCGTGTTTTCCGGGGGGCCGCGCCGGGCCCCGAGCGAGAAAGGGCCCTCGGCCCCGGGGAACAGGCCGATCCCCGGGGCTGCCCAACGCCGGCCGATTCTCACGAGCGTTCTGCCCAAACCGATCCCGGTTTGGGCAGAACGCTCGTGAGAATCGGCCGGAAAACGCCCGGCGAACTCGCTTCGGGCGCAGCCCGTCTGCGGGGCCGCCCCCCGCGCCTGGCCCGGGACCCCGCGGGGTCGCGCCCGCGCCACGCCGGAAAGCCCCCCGCGAGTCCGCCGCGCGCGACGCCGACGCCTCCCGCTCCTCAGCGCCCGGGGCTCCCCTCCCTGGCGCGGGCCGGTGGGGCCGGGCGGGCCCCGAGGCCCGGGCTCCAACCCTCGCCTGCCTCCTCAGCCTTCCGCGTCCGGGGTCCTGTGCCCCGGGGCCTCCCCCGGGGCAACCCTGAGTCCCGCGCCCCGAGGCCCCCGACCGCCCCGGCGCCGACGGTGCCCTTCGCAGCCGCGTCCACGCCTCGGGGCGAGAGAAACCTCCGTTCCCCCGCAGGGGGAAGCCGCATCCCGGGGCGCCCCGGCCGCCCCCAAAGTCGGAGCACGACGCCCGGCCCCAGGCCCTCCCTCAACTCTGCTCCGGGAGGGCTCCCCGGCGCCGGGGCCGCCGGCGGGTCCGCGTCCTCTCGGCGCGTTTTCCGGGGGGCCGCGCCGGGCCCCGAGCGAGAAAGGGCCCACGGCCCCGGGGACCAGGCCGGTCCCCGGGGCTGCCCAACGCCGGCCGATTCTCCCGAGCGTTCTGTCCAAACCGATCCCGGTTTGGGCAGAACGCTCGTGAGAATCGGCCGGAAAACGCCCGGCGAACTCGCTTCGGACGCAGCCCGTCTGCGGGGCCGCCCCCCGCGCCTGGCCCGGGACCCCGCGGGGTCGCGCCCGCACCCCGACGCAAAGGCCCCCGCGAGTCCGCCGCGCGCGACGCCGACGCCTCCCGCTCTTCAGCGCCCGGGGATCCCCTCCCTGGCGCGGGCCGGTGGGGCCGGGCGGGCCCCGAGGCCCGGGCTCCAACCCTCGCCTGCCTCCTCAGCCTTCCGAGTCCGGGTTCCTGTGCCCCGGGGCCTCCCCCTGGGCAACCCTGAGTCCCGCGCCCCGAGGCCCTCGACCGCCCCGGCGCCGGCGGTGCCCTTCGCGACCGCGTCCACGCCTCGGGCGAGAGAAACCTCCGTTCCCCCGCAGGGGGAAGCCGCAGCCCGGGGCGCCCCAGCCGCCCCCAAAGTCGGAGCACGACGCCCGGCCCCAGGCCCTCCCTCAACTCTGCTCCAGGAGGGCTCCCCGGCGCCGGGGCCGCCGGCGGGTCCGCGTCCTCTCGGCGCGTTTTCCGGGGGGCCGCGCCGGGCCCCGAGCGAGAAAGGGCCCTCGGCCCCGGGGACCAGGCCGGTCCCCGGGGCTGCACAACGCCGGCCGATTCTCACGAGCGTTCTGCCCAAACCGATCCCGGTTTGGGCAGAACGCTCGTGAGAATCGGCCGGAAAACGCCCGGCGAACTCGCTTCGGGCGCAGCCCGTCTGCGGGGCCGCCCCCCGCGCCTGGCCCGGGACCCCGCGGGGTCGCGCCCGCACCCCGCCGCAAAGCCCCCCGCGAGTCCGCCGCGCGCGACGCCGACGCCTCCCGCTCCTCAGCGCCCGGGGCTCCCCTCCCTGGCGCGGGCCGGTGGGGCCGGGCGGGCCCAGAGGCAAGGGCTCCAACCCTCGCCTGCGTCCTCAGCCTTCCGAGTCCGGGGTCCTGTGCCCCGGGGCCTCCCCCTGGGCAACCCTGAGTCCCGCACCCCGAGGCCCCCGACCGCCCCGGCGCCGGCGGTGCCCTTCGTGGCCGCGTCCACGCCTCGGGGCGAGAGAAACCTCCATTCCCCCGCAGGGGGAAGCCGCAACCCGGGGCGCCCCAGCCGCCCCCAAAGTCGGAGCACGACGCCCGGCCCCAGGCCCTCCCTCAACTCTGCTCCGGAGGGCTCCCCGGTGCCGGGGCCGCCGGCGGGTCCGCGTCCTCTTGCTGCGTTTTCCGGGGGGCCGCGCCGTGCCCCGAGCGAGAAAGGGCCCTCGGCCACGGGGACCAGGCCGGTCCCCGGGGGTGCCCAACGCCGGCCGATTCTCACGAGCGTTCTTCCCAAACCGATCCCGGTTTGGGCAGAACGCTCGTGAGATTCGGCCGGAAAACGCCCGGCGAACTCGCTTCGGGCGCAGCCCGTCTGCGGGGCCGCCCCCCGCGCCTGGCCCGGGACCCCGCGGGGTCGCACCCGCACCCCGCCGCAAAGCCCCCCGCGAGTCCGCCGCGCGCGACGCCGACGCCTCCCGCTCCTCAGCGCCCGGGGCTCCCCTTCCTGGCGCGGGCCGGTGGGGCCGGGCGGGCCCCGAGGCCCGGGCTCCAACCCTCGCCTGCCTCCTCAGCCTTCCGATTCCGGGGTCCAGTGCCCCGGGGCCTCCCCCTGGGCAACCCTGAGTCCCGCGCCCCGAGGCCCCCGACCGCCCCGGCGCCGGCGGTGCCCTTCGCGGCCGCGTCCACGCCTCGGGGCGAGATAAACCTCTGTTCCCCCGCAGGGGGAAGCCGCAGCCCGGGGCGACCCAGCCGCCCCCAAAGTCGGAGCACGACGCCCGGCCACAGGCCCTCCCTCAACTCTGCTCCGGGAGGGCTCCCCGGCGCCGGGGCCGCCGGCGGGTCCGCGTCCTCTCGGCGCGTTTTCCGGGGGGCCGCGCCGGGCCCCGAGCGAGAAAGGGCCCTCGGCCCCGGGGACCAGGCCGGTCCCCGGGGCTGCCCAACGCCGGCCGATTCTCACGAGCGTTCTGCCCAAACCGGGATCGGTTTGGGCAGAACGCTCGAGAGAATCGGCCGGAAAACGCCCGGCGAACTCGCTTCGGGCGCAGCCCGTCTGCGGGGCCGCCCCCCGCGCCTGGCAGGGACCCCGCGGGTCGCGCCCGCACCCCGCCGCAAAGCCCCCCGCGAGTCCGCCGCGCGCGACGCCGACGCCTCCCGCTCCTCAGCGCACGGGGCTCCCCTCCCTGGCGCGGGCCGGTGGGGCCGTGCGGGCCCCGTGGCCCGGGCTCCAACCCTCGCCTGCCTCCTCAGCCTTCCGAGTCCGGGGTCCAGTGCCCCGGGGCCTCCCCCTGGGCAACCCTGAGTCCCGCGCCCCGAGGCCCCGACCGCCCCGGCGCCGGCGGTGCCCTTCGCGGCCGCGTCCACGCCTCGGGGCGAGATAAACCTCCGTTCCCCCGCAGGGGGAAGCCGCAGCCCGGGGCGCCCCAGCCGCCCCCAAAGTCGGAGCACGACGCCCGGCCCCAGGCCCTCCCTCAACTCTGCTCCGGGAGGGCTCCCCGGCGCCGGGGCCGCCGGCGGGTCCGCGTCCTCTCGGCGCGTTTTCCGGGGGGCCCTGCCGGGCCCCGAGCGAGAAAGGGCCCTTGGCCCCGGGGACCAGGCCGGTCCCCGGGGCTGCCCAACGCCGGCCGATTCTCCCGAGCGTTCTGTCCAAACCGATCCCGGTTTGGGCAGAACGCTCGTGAGAATCGGCCGGAAAACGCCCGGCGAACTCGCTTCGGACGCAGCCCGTCTGCGGGGCCGCCCCCCGCGCCTGGCCCGGGACCCCGCGGGGTCGCGCCCGCGCCCCGCCGGAAAGCCCCCCGCGAGTCCGCCGCGCGCGACGCCGACGCCTCCCGCTCCTCAGCGCCCGGGGCTCCCCTCCCTGGCACGGGCCGGTGGGGCCGGGCGGGCCCCGAGGCCCGGGCTCCAACCCTCGCCTGCGTCCTCAGCCTTCCGAGTCCGGGGTCCTGTGCCCCGGGGCCTCCCCCTGGGCAACCCTGAGTCCCGCGCCCCGAGGCCCCCGACCACCCCGGCGCCGGCGGTGCCCTTCGTGGCCGCGTCCACGCCTCGGGGCGAGAGAAACCTCCGTTCCCCCGCAGGGGGAAGCCGCAACCCGGGGCGCCCCAGCCGCCCCCAAAGTCGGAGCACGACGCCCGGCCCCAGGCCCTCCCTCAACTCTGCTCCGGAGGGCTCCCCGGTGCCGGGGCCGCCGGCGGGTCCGCGTCCTCTTGCTGCGTTTTCCGGGGGGCCGCGCCGTGCCCCGAGCGAGAAAGGGCCCTCGGCCACGGGGACCAGGCCGGTCCCCGGGGGTGCCCAACGCCGGCCGATTCTCACGAGCGTTCTTCCCAAACCGATCCCGGTTTGGGCAGAACGCTCGTGAGATTCGGCCGGAAAACGCCCGGCGAACTCGCTTCGGGCGCAGCCCGTCTGCGGGGCCGCCCCCCGCGCCTGGCCCGGGACCCCGCGGGGTCGCACCCGCACCCCGCCGCAAAGCCCCCCGCGAGTCCGCCGCGCGCGACGCCGACGCCTCCCGCTCCTCAGCGCCCGGGGCTCCCCTTCCTGGCGCGGGCCGGTGGGGCCGGGCGGGCCCCGAGGCCCGGGCTCCAACCCTCGCCTGCCTACTCAGCCTTCCGATTCCGGGGTCCAGTGCCACGGGGCCTCCTCCTGGGCAACCCTGAGTCCCGCGCCCCGAGGCCCCCGACCGCCCCGGCGCCGGCGGTGCCCTTCGCGGCCGCGTCCACGCCTCGGGGCGAGATAAAACTCCGTTCCCCCGCAGGGGGAAGCCGCAGCCCGGGGCGCCCCAGCCGCCCCCAAAGTCGGAGCACGACGCCCGGCCCCAGGCCCTCCCTCAACAATGCTCCGGGAGGGCTCCCCGGCGCCGGGGCCGCCGGCGGGTCCGCGTCCTCTCGGCGCGTTTTCCGGGGGGCCGCGCCGGGCCCCGAGCGAGAAAGGGCCCTCGGCCCCGGGGACCAGGCCGGTCCCCGGGGCTGCCCAACGCCGGCCGATTCTCCCGAGCGTTCTGTCCAAACCGATCCCGGTTTGGGCAGAACGCTCGTGAGAATCGGCCGGAAAACGCCCGGCGAACTCGCTTCGGACGCAGCCCGTCTGCGGGGCCGCCCCCCGCGCCTGGCCCGGGACCCCGGGGGGTCGCGCCCGCACCCCGACGCAAAGGCCCCCGCGAGTCCGCCGCGCGCAACGCCGACGATTCCCGCTCCTCAGCGCCCGGGGCTCCCCTCCCTGGCGCGGGCCGGTGGGGCCGGGCGGGCCCCGAGGCCCGGGCTCCAACCCTCGCCTGCCTCCTCAGCCTTCCGAGTCCGGGGTCCAGTGCCCCGGGGCCTCCCCCTGGGCAACCCTGAGTCCCGCGCCCCGAGGCCCCCGACCGCCCCGTCGCCGGCGGTGCCCTTCGCGGCCGCGTCCACGCCTCGGGGCGAGAGAAACCTCCGTTCCCCCGCAGGGGGAAGCCGCAGCCCTGGGCGCCCCAGCCGCCCCCAAAGTCGGAGCACGACGCCCGGCCCCAGGCCCTCCCTCAACTCTGCTCCGGGAGGGCTCCCCGGCGCCGGGGCCGCCGGCGGGTCCGCGTCCTCTCGGCGCGTTTTCCGGGGGGCCGCGCCGGGCCCCGAGCGAGAAAGGGCCCTCGGCCCCGGGGACCAGGCCGGTCCCCGGGGCTGCCCAACGCCGGCCGATTCTCACGAGCGTTCTGCCCAAACCGATCCCGGTTTGGGCAGAACGCTCGTCAGAATCGGCCGGAAAACGCCCGGCGAACTCGCTTCGGGCGCAGCCCGTCCGCGGGGCCGCCCCCCGCGCCTGGCCCGGGACCCCGCGGGGTCGCGCCCGCGCCCCGCCGGAAAGCCCCCCGCGAGTCCGCCGCGCGCGACGCCGACGCCTCCCGCTCCTCAGCGCCCGGTGCTCCCCTCCCTGGCGCGGGCCGGTGGGGCCGGGCGGGCCCCGAGGCCCGGGCTCCAACCCTCGCCTGCCTCCTCAGCCTTCCGCGTCCGGGGTCCTGTGCCCCGGGGCCTCCCCCTGGGCAACCCTGAGTCCCGCGCCCCGAGGCCCCCGACCGCCCCGGCGCCGACGGTGCCCTTCGCAGCCGCGTCCACGCCTCGGGGCGAGAGAAACCTCCGTTCCCCCGCAGGGGGAAGCCGCAGCCCGGGGCGCCCCGGCCGCCCCCAAAGTCGGAGCACGACGCCCGGCCCCAGGCCCTCCCTCAACTCTGCTCCGGGAGGGCTCCCGGCGCCGGGCCGCCGGCGGGTCCGCGTCCTCTCGGCGCGTTTTCCGGGGGGCCGCGCTGGGCCCCGAGCGAGAAAGGGCCCTCGGCCCCGGGGACAAGGCCGGTCCCCGGGGCTGCCCAACGCCGGCCGATTCTCACGAGCGTTCTGCCCAAACCGATCACGGTTTGGGCAGAACGCTCGTGAGAATCGGCCGGAAAACGCCCAGCGAACTCGCTTCGGGCGCGGCCCGTCTGCGGGGCCGCCCCCCGCGCCAGGCCCGGGACCCCGCGGGGTCGCGCCCGCGCCCCGCCGCAAAGCCCCCCGCGAGTCCGCCGCGCGCGACGCCGACGCCTCCCGCTCCTCAGCGCCCGGGGCTCCCCTCCCTGGCGCGGGCCGGTGGGGCCGGGCGGGCCCCGAGGCCCGGGCTCCAACCCTCGCCTGCCTCCTCAGCCTTCCGCGTCCGGGGTCCTGTGCCCCGAGGCCTCCCCCGGGGCAACCCTGAGACCCGCGCCCCGAGGCCCCCGACCGCCCCGGCGCCGACGGTGCCCTTCGCAGCCGCGTCCACGCCTCGGGGCGAGAGAAACCTCCGTTTCCCCGCAGGGGGAAGCCGCAGCCCGGAGCGCCCCAGCCGCCCCCAAAGTCGGAGCACGACGCCCGGCCCCAGGCCCTCCCTCAACTCTGCTCCGGGAGGGCTCCCCGGCGCCGGGGCCGCCGGCGGGTCCGCGTCCTCTCGGCGCGTTTTCCGGGGGGCCGCGCCGGGCCCCGAGCGAGAAAGGGCCCTCGGCCCCGGGGACCAGGCCGGTCCCCGGGGCTGCCCAACGCCGGCCGATTCTCACGAGCGTTCTGCCCAAACCGATCCCGGTTTGGGCAGAACGCTCGTGAGAATCGGCCGGAAAACGCCCGGCGAAATCGCTTCGGGCGCAGCCCGTCTGCGGGGCCGCCCCCCGCGCCTGGCCCGGGACCCCGCACCGTCGCGCCCGCGCCCCGCCGGAAAGCCCCCCGCGAGTCCGCCGCGCGCGACGCCGACGCCTCCCGCTCCTCAGCGCCCGGGGCTCCCCTCCCTGGCGCGGGCCGGTGGGGCCGGGCGGGCCCCGAGGCCCGGGCTCCAACCCTCGCCTGCCTCCTCAGCCTTCCGCGTCCGGGGTCCTGTGCCCCGGGGCCTCCCCCGGGGCAACCCTGAGTCCCGCGCCCCGAGGCCCCCGACCGCCCCGGCGCCGACGGTTCCCTTCGCCGCCGCGTCCACGCCTCGGGGCGAGAGAAACCTCCGTTCCCCCGCAGAGGGAAGCCGCAGCCCGGGGCGCCCCGGCCGCCCCCAAAGTCGGAGCACGACGCCCGGCCCCAGGCCCTCCCTCAACTCTGCTCCGGGAGGGCTCCCCGGCGCCGGGGCCGCCGGCGGGTCCGCGTCCTCTCGGCGCGTTTTCCGGGGTGCCGCGCCGGGCCCCGAGCGAGAAAGGGCCCTCGGCCCCGGGGACCAAGCCGGTCCCCGGGGCTGCCCAACGCCGGCCGATTCTCACGAGCGTTCTGCCCAAACCGATCCCGGTTTGGGCAGAACGCTCGTGAGAATCGGCCGGAAAACGCCCGGCGAACTCGCTTCGGGCGCAGCCCGTCTGCGGGGCCGCCCCCCGCGCCTGGCCCGGGACCCCGCGGGGTCGCGCCCGCGCCCCGCCGGAAAGCCCCCCGCGAGTCCGCCGCGCGCGACGCCGACGCCTCCCGCTCCTCAGCGCCCGGGGCTCCCCTCCCTGGCGCGGGCCGGTGGGGCCGGGCGGGCCCCGAGGCCCGGGCTCCAACCCTCGCCTGCCTCCTCAGCCTTCCGCGTCCGGGGTCCTGGGCCCCGGGCCTCCCCCTGGGCAAACCTGAGTCCCGCGCCCCGAGGCCCCCGACCGCCCTGGCGCCGACGGTGCCTTTCGCAGCCGCGTCCACGCCTCGGGGCGAGAGAAACCTCCGTTCCCCCGCAGGGGGAAGCCGCCCTCCGGGGCGCCCCAGCCACCCCCAAAGGCGGAGCCCGACGCCCGGCCCCAGGCCCTCCCTCAACTCTGCTCCGAGAGTGCTCCCCGGCGCCGGGGCCGCCGGCGGGTCCGCGTCCTCTCGGCGCGTTTTCCGGGGGGCCGCGCCGGGCCCCGAGCGAGAAAGGGCCCTCGGCCCCGGGGAACAGGCCGGTCCCCGGGGCTGCCCAACGCCGGCCGATTCTCACGAGCGTTCTGCCCAAACCGATCCCGGTTTGGGCAGAACGCTCGTGAGAATCGGCCGGAAAACGCCCGGCGAACTCGCTTCGGGCGCAGCCCGTCCGCGGGGCCGCCCCCCGCGCCTGGCCCGGGACCCCGCGGGGTCGCGCCCGCGCCCCGCCGGAAAGCCCCCCGCGAGTCCGCCGCGCGCGACGCCGACGCCTCCCGCTCCTCAGCGCCCGGGGCTCCCCTCCCTGGCGCGGGCCGGTGGGGCCGGGCGGGCCCCGAGGCCCGGGCTCCAACCCTCGCCTGCCTCCTCAGCCTTCCGCGTCCGGGGTCCTGTGCCCCGAGGCCTCCCCCGGGGCAACCCTGAGACCCGCGCCCCGAGGCCCCCGACCGCCCCGGCGCCGACGGTGCCCTTCGCAGCCGCGTCCACGCCTCGGGGCGAGAGAAACCTCCGTTCCCCCGCAGGGGGAAGCCGCAGCCCGGGGCGCCCCAGCCGCCCCCAAAGTCGGAGCACGACGCCCGGCCCCAGGCCCTCCCTCAACTCTGCTCCGGGAGGGCTCCCCGGCGCCGGGGCCGCCGGCGGGTCCGCGTCCTCTCGGCGCGTTTTCCGGGGGGCCGCGCCGGGCCCCGAGCGAGAAAGGGCCCTCGGCCCCGGGGACCAGGCCGGTCCCCGGGGCTGCCCAACGCCGGCCGATTCTCACGAGCGTTCTGCCCAAACCGATCCCGGTTTGGGCAGAACGCTCGTGAGAATCGGCCGGAAAACGCCCGGCGAACTCGCTTCGGGCGCAGCCCGTCTGCAGGGCCGCCCCCCGCGCCTGGCCCGGGACCCCGCACCGTCGCGCCCGCGCCCCGCCGGAAAGCCCCCCGCGAGTCCGCCGCGCGCGACGCCGACGCCTCCCGCTCCTCAGCGCCCGGGGCTCCCCTCCCTGGCGCGGGCCGGTGGGGCCGGGCGGGCCCCGAGGCCCGGGCTCCAACCCTCGCCTGCCTCCTCAGCCTTCCGCGTCCGGGGTCCTGTGCCCCGGGGCCTCCCCCGGGGCAACCCTGAGTCCCGCGCCCCGAGGCCCCCGACCGCCCCGGCGCCGACGGTGCCCTTCGCCGCCGCGTCCACGCCTCGGGGCGAGAGAAACCTCCGTTCCCCCGCAGAGGGAAGCCGCAGCCCGGGGCGCCCCGGCCGCCCCCAAAGTCGGAGCACGACGCCCGGCCCCAGGCCCTCCCTCAACTCTGCTCCGGGAGGGCTCCCCGGCGCCGGGGCCGCCGGCGGGTCCGCGTCCTCTCGGCGCTTTTTCCGGGGGGCCGCGCCGTGCCCCGAGCGAGAAAGGGCCCTCGGCCCCAGGGACCAGGCCGGTCCCCGGGGCTGCCCAACGCAGGCCGATTCTCTCGAGCGTTCTGCCCAAACCGATCCCGGTTTGGGCAGAACGCTCGTGAGAATCGGCCGGAAAACGCCCGGCGAACTCGCTTCGGGCGCAGCCCGTCTGCGGGGCCGCCCCCCGCGCCTGGCAGGGACCCCGCGGGGTCGCGCCCGCACCCCGCCGCAAAGGCCCCCGCGAGTCCGCCGCGCGCGACGCCGACGCCTCCCGCTCCTCAGCGCCCGGGGCTCCCCTCCCTGGCGCGGGCCTGTGGGGCCGGGCGGGCCCCGAGGCCCGGGCTCCAACCCTCGCCTGCCTCCTCAGCCTTCCGAGTCCGGGGTCCAGTGCCCCGGGGCCTCCCCCTGGGCAACCCTGAGTCCCGCGCCCCGAGGCCCCCGACCGCCCCGGCGCCGGCGGTGCCCTTCGCGGCCGCGTCCACGCCTCGGGGCGAGAGAAACCTCCGTTCCCCCGCAGGGGGAAGCCGCAGCCCTGGGCGCCCCAGCCGCCCCCAAAGTCGGAGCACGACGCCCGGCCCCAGGCCCTCCCTCAACTCTGCTCCGGGAGGGCTCCCCGGCGCCGGGGCCGCCGGCGGGTCCGCGTCCTCTCGGCGCGTTTTCCGGGGGGCCGCGCCGGGCCCCGAGCGAGAAAGGGCCCTCGGCCCCGGGGACCAGGCCGGTCCCCGGGGCTGCCCAACGCCGGCCGATTCTCACGAGCGTTCTGCCCAAACCGATCCCGGTTTGGGCAGAACGCTCGTGAGAATCGGCCAGAAAACGCCCGGCGAACTCGCTTCGGGCGCAGCCCGTCTGCGGGGCCGCCCCCCGCGCCTGGCCCGGGACCCCGCGGGGTCGCGCCCGCGCCCCGCCGGAAAGCCCCCCGCGAGTCCGCCGCGCGCGACGCCGACGCCTCCCGCTGCTCAGCGCCCGGGGCTCCCCTCCCTGGCGCGGGCCGGTGGGGCCGGGCGGGCCCCGAGGCCCGGGCTCCTACCCTCGCCAGCCTCCTCAGCCTTCCGCGTCCGGGGTCCTGTGCCCCGGGGCCTCCCCCGGGGCAACCCTGAGTCCCGCGCCCCGAGGCCCCCGACCGCCCCGGCGCCGACGGTGCCCTTCGCAGCCGCGTCCACGCCTCAGGGCGAGAGAAACCTCCGTTCCCCCACAGGGGGAAGCCGCAGCCCGGGGCGCCCCAGCCGCCCCCAAAGTCGGAGCACGACGCCCGGCCCCAGGCCCTCCCTCAACTCTGCTCCGGGAGGGCTCCCCGGCGCCGGGGCCGCCGGCGGGTCCGCGTCCTCTCGGCGCGTTTTCCGGGGGGCCGCGCCGGGCCCCGAGCGAGAAAGGGCCCTCGGCCCCGGGGACTAGGCCGGTCCCCGGGGCTGCCCAACGCCGGCCGATTCTCTCGAGCGTTCTGCCCAAACCGATCCCGGTTTGGGCAGAACGCTCGTGAGAATCGGCCGGAAAACGCCCGGCGAACTCGCTTCGGGCGCAGCCCGTCTGCGGGGCCGCCCCCCGCGCCTGGCAGGGACCCCGCGGGGTCGCGCCCGCACCCCGCCGCAAAGCCCCCCGCGAGTCCGCCGCGCGCGACGCCGACGCCTCCCGCTCCTCAGCGCACGGGGCTCCCCTCCCTGGCGCGGGCCGGTGGGGCCGGTCGGGCCCCGTGGCCCGGGCTCCAACCCTCGCCTGCCTCCTCAGCCTTCCGAGTCCGGGGTCCTGTGCCCCGGGGCCTCCCCCTGGGCAACCCTGAGTCCCGCGCCCCGAGGCCCCCGACCGCCCCGGCGTCGGCGGTGCCCTTCGTGGCCGCGTCCACGCCTCGGGGCGAGAGAAACCTCCGTTCCCCCGCAGGGGGAAGCCGCAACCCGGGGCGCCCCAGCCGCCCCCAAAGTCGGAGCACGACGCCCGGCCCCAGGCCCTCCCTCAACTCTGCTCCGGAGGGCTCCCCGGTGCCGGGGCCGCCGGCGGGTCCGCGTCCTCTTGCTGCGTTTTCCGGGGGGCCGCGCCGTGCCCCGAGCGAGAAAGGGCCCTCGGCCCCGGGGACCAGGCCGGTCCCCGGGGGTGCCCAACGCCGGCCGATTCATACGAGCGTTCTTCCCAAACCGATCCCGGTTTGGGCAGAACGCTCGTGAGATTTGGCCGGAAAACGCCCGGCGAACTCGCTTCGGGCGCAGCCCGTCTGCGGGGCCGCCCCCCGCGCCTGGACCGGGACCCCGCGGGGTCGCACACGCACCCCGCCGCAAAGCCCCCCGCGAGTCCGCCGCGCGCGACGCCGACGCCTCCCGCTCCTCAGCGCCCGGGGCTCCCCTTCCTGGCGCGGGCCGGTGGGGCCGGGCGGGCCCCGAGGCCCGGGCTCCAACCCTCGCCTGCCTCCTCAGCCTTCCGAGTCCGGGGTCCAGTGCCCCGGGGCCTCCCCCTGGGCAACCCTGAGTCCCGCGCCCCGAGGCCCCCGACCGCCACGGCGCCGGCGGTGCCCTTCGCGGCCGCGTCCACGCCTCGGGGCGAGATAAACCTCCGTTCCCCCGCAGGGGGAAGCCGCAGCCCGGGGCGCCCCAGCCGCCCCCAAAGTCGGAGCACGACGCCCGGCCCCAGGCCCTCCCTCAACTCTGCTCCGGGAGGGCTCCCCGGCGCCGGGGCCGCCGGCGGGTCCGCGTCCTCTCGGCGCGTTTTCCGGGGGGCCCTGCCGGGCCCCGAGCGAGAAAGGGCCCTCGGCCCCGGGGACCAGGCCCGTCCCCGGGGCTGCCCAACGCCGGCCGATTCTCACGAGCGTTCTGCCCAAACCGATCCCGGTTTGGGCAGAACGCTCGTGAGAATCGGCCGGAAAACGCCCGGCGAACTCGCTTCGGGCGCAGCCCGTCTGCGGGGCCGCCCCCCGCGCCTGGCCCGGGACCCCGCACCGTCGTGCCCGCGCCCCGCCGGAAAGCCCCCCGCGAGTCCGCCGCGCGCGACGCCGACGCCTCTTGCTCCTCAGCGCCCGGGGCTCCCCTCCCTGGCGCGGGCCGGTGGGGCCGGGCGGGCCCCGAGGCCCGGGCTCCAACCCTCGCCTGCCTCCTCAGCCTTCCGCGTCCGGGGTCCTGTGCCCCGGGGCCTCCCCCGGGGCAACCCTGAGTCCCGCGCCCCGAGGCCCCCGACCGCCCCGGCGCCGACGGTGCCCTTCGCAGCCGCGTCCACGCCTCGGGGCGAGAGAAACCTCCGTTCCCCCGCAGGGGGAAGCCGCAGCCCGGGGCGCCCCGGCCGCCCCCAAAGTCGGAGCACGACGCCCGGCCCCAGGCCCTCCCTCAACTCTGCTCCGGGAGGGCTCCCCGGCGCCGGGGCCGCCGGCGGGTCCGCGTCCTCTCGGCGCGTTTTCCGGGGGGCCGCGCCGGGCCCCGAGCGAGAAAGGGCCCTCGGCCCCGGGGACCAGGCCGGTCCCCGGGGCTGCCCAACGCCGGCCGATTCTCTCGAGCGTTCTGCCCAAACCGATCCCGGTTTGGGCAGAACGCTCGTGAGAATCGGCCGGAAAACGCCCGGCGAACTCGCTTCGGGCGCAGCCCGTCTGCGGGGCCGCCCCCCGCGCCTGGCCCGGGACCCCGCGGGGTCGCGCCCGCACCCCGACGCAAAGGCCCCCGCGAGTCCGCCGCGCGCAACGCCGACGCTTCCCGCTCCTCAGCGCCCGGGGCTCCCCTCCCTGGCGCGGGCCGGTGGGGCCGGGCGGGCCCCGAGGCCCGGGCTCCAACCCTCGCCTGCCTCCTCAGCCTTCCGAGTCCGGGGTCCAGTGCCCCGGGGCCTCCCCCTGGGCAACCCTGAGTCCCGCGCCCCGAGGCCCCCGACCGCCCCGGCGCCGGCGGTCCCCTTCGCGGCCGAGTCCACGCCTCGGGGCGAGAGAAACCTCCGTTCCCCCGCAGGGGGAAGCCGCAGCCCGGGGCGCCCCGGCCGCCCCCAAAGTCGGAGCACGACGCCCGGCCCCAGGCCCTCCCTCAACTCTGCTCCGGGAGGGCTCCCCGGCGCCGGGGCCGCCGGCGGGTCCGCGTCCTCTCGGCGCGTTTTCCGGGGGGCCGCGCCGGGCCCCGAGCGAGAAAGGGCCCTCGGCCCCGGGGACCAGGCCGGTCCCCGGGGCTGCACAACGCCGGCCGATTCTCACGAGCGTTCTGCCCAAACCGATCCCGGTTTGGGCAGAACGCTCGTGAGAATCGGCCGGAAAACGCCCGGCGAACTCGCTTCGGGCGCAGCCCGTCTGCGGGGCCGCCCCCCGCGCCTGGCCCGGGACCCCGCGGGGTCGCGCCCGCACCCCGCCGCAAAGCCCCCCGCGAGTCCGCCGCGCGCGACGCCGACGCCTCCCGCTCCTCAGCGCCCGGGGCTCCCCTCCCTGGCGCGGGCCGGTGGGGCCGGGCGGGCCCAGAGGCCCGGGCTCCAACCCTCGCCTGCGTCCTCAGCCTTCCGAGTCCGGGGTCCTGTGCCCCGGGGCCTCCCCCTGGGCAACCCTGAGTCCCGCACCCCGAGGCCCCCGACCGCCCCGGCGCCGGCGGTGCCCTTCGTGGCCGCGTCCACGCCTCGGGGCGAGAGAAACCTCCATTCCCCCGCAGGGGGAAGCCGCAACCCGGGGCGCCCCAGCCGCCCCCAAAGTCGGAGCACGACGCCCGGCCCCAGGCCCTCCCTCAACTCTGCTCCGGAGGGCTCCCCGGTGCCGGGGCCGCCGGCGGGTCCGCGTCCTCTTGCTGCGTTTTCCGGGGGGCCGCGCCGTGCCCCGAGCGAGAAAGGGCCCTCGGCCACGGGGACCAGGCCGGTCCCCGGGGGTGCCCAACGCCGGCCGATTCTCACGAGCGTTCTTCCCAAACCGATCCCGGTTTGGGCAGAACGCTCGTGAGATTCGGCCGGAAAACGCCCGGCGAACTCGCTTCGGGCGCAGCCCGTCTGCGGGGCCGCCCCCCGCGCCTGGCCCGGGACCCCGCGGGGTCGCACCCGCACCCCGCCGCAAAGCCCCCCGCGAGTCCGCCGCGCGCGACGCCGACGCCTCCCGCTCCTCAGCGCCCGGGGCTCCCCTTCCTGGCGCGGGCCGGTGGGGCCGGGCGGGCCCCGAGGCCCGGGCTCCAACCCTCGCCTGCCTCCTCAGCCTTCCGATTCCGGGGTCCAGTGCCCCGGGGCCTCCCCCTGGGCAACCCTGAGTCCCGCGCCCCGAGGCCCCCGACCGCCCCGGCGCCGGCGGTGCCCTTCGCGGCCGCGTCCACGCCTCGGGGCGAGATAAACCTCTGTTCCCCCGCAGGGGGAAGCCGCAGCCCGGGGCGACCCAGCCGCCCCCAAAGTCGGAGCACGACGCCCGGCCACAGGCCCTCCCTCAACTCTGCTCCGGGAGGGCTCCCCGGCGCCGGGGCCGCCGGCGGGTCCGCGTCCTCTCGGCGCGTTTTCCGGGGGGCCGCGCCGGGCCCCGAGCGAGAAAGGGCCCTCGGCCCCGGGGACCAGGCCGGTCCCCGGGGCTGCCCAACGCCGGCCGATTCTCACGAGCGTTCTGCCCAAACCGGGATCGGTTTGGGCAGAACGCTCGAGAGAATCGGCCGGAAAACGCCCGGCGAACTCGCTTCGGGCGCAGCCCGTCTGCGGGGCCGCCCCCCGCGCCTGGCAGGGACCCCGCGGGTCGCGCCCGCACCCCGCCGCAAAGCCCCCCGCGAGTCCGCCGCGCGCGACGCCGACGCCTCCCGCTCCTCAGCGCACGGGGCTCCCCTCCCTGGCGCGGGCCGGTGGGGCCGGGCGGGCCCCGTGGCCCGGGCTCCAACCCTCGCCTGCCTCCTCAGCCTTCCGAGTCCGGGGTCCAGTGCCCCGGGGCCTCCCCCTGGGCAACCCTGAGTCCCGCGCCCCGAGGCCCCGACCGCCCCGGCGCCGGCGGTGCCCTTCGCGGCCGCGTCCACGCCTCGGGGCGAGATAAACCTCCGTTCCCCCGCAGGGGGAAGCCGCAGCCCGGGGCGCCCCAGCCGCCCCCAAAGTCGGAGCACGACGCCCGGCCCCAGGCCCTCCCTCAACTCTGCTCCGGGAGGGCTCCCCGGCGCCGGGGCCGCCGGCGGGTCCGCGTCCTCTCGGCGCGTTTTCCGGGGGGCCCTGCCGGGCCCCGAGCGAGAAAGGGCCCTTGGCCCCGGGGACCAGGCCGGTCCCCGGGGCTGCCCAACGCCGGCCGATTCTCCCGAGCGTTCTGTCCAAACCGATCCCGGTTTGGGCAGAACGCTCGTGAGAATCGGCCGGAAAACGCCCGGCGAACTCGCTTCGGACGCAGCCCGTCTGCGGGGCCGCCCCCCGCGCCTGGCCCGGGACCCCGCGGGGTCGCGCCCGCGCCCCGCCGGAAAGCCCCCCGCGAGTCCGCCGCGCGCGACGCCGACGCCTCCCGCTCCTCAGCGCCCGGGGCTCCCCTCCCTGGCACGGGCCGGTGGGGCCGGGCGGGCCCCGAGGCCCGGGCTCCAACCCTCGCCTGCGTCCTCAGCCTTCCGAGTCCGGGGTCCTGTGCCCCGGGGCCTCCCCCTGGGCAACCCTGAGTCCCGCGCCCCGAGGCCCCCGACCACCCCGGCGCCGGCGGTGCCCTTCGTGGCCGCGTCCACGCCTCGGGGCGAGAGAAACCTCCGTTCCCCCGCAGGGGGAAGCCGCAACCCGGGGCGCCCCAGCCGCCCCCAAAGTCGGAGCACGACGCCCGGCCCCAGGCCCTCCCTCAACTCTGCTCCGGAGGGCTCCCCGGTGCCGGGGCCGCCGGCGGGTCCGCGTCCTCTTGCTGCGTTTTCCGGGGGGCCGCGCCGTGCCCCGAGCGAGAAAGGGCCCTCGGCCACGGGGACCAGGCCGGTCCCCGGGGGTGCCCAACGCCGGCCGATTCTCACGAGCGTTCTTCCCAAACCGATCCCGGTTTGGGCAGAACGCTCGTGAGATTCGGCCGGAAAACGCCCGGCGAACTCGCTTCGGGCGCAGCCCGTCTGCGGGGCCGCCCCCCGCGCCTGGCCCGGGACCCCGCGGGGTCGCACCCGCACCCCGCCGCAAAGCCCCCCGCGAGTCCGCCGCGCGCGACGCCGACGCCTCCCGCTCCTCAGCGCCCGGGGCTCCCCTTCCTGGCGCGGGCCGGTGGGGCCGGGCGGGCCCCGAGGCCCGGGCTCCAACCCTCGCCTGCCTACTCAGCCTTCCGATTCCGGGGTCCAGTGCCACGGGGCCTCCTCCTGGGCAACCCTGAGTCCCGCGCCCCGAGGCCCCCGACCGCCCCGGCGCCGGCGGTGCCCTTCGCGGCCGCGTCCACGCCTCGGGGCGAGATAAAACTCCGTTCCCCCGCAGGGGGAAGCCGCAGCCCGGGGCGCCCCAGCCGCCCCCAAAGTCGGAGCACGACGCCCGGCCCCAGGCCCTCCCTCAACAATGCTCCGGGAGGGCTCCCCGGCGCCGGGGCCGCCGGCGGGTCCGCGTCCTCTCGGCGCGTTTTCCGGGGGGCCGCGCCGGGCCCCGAGCGAGAAAGGGCCCTCGGCCCCGGGGACCAGGCCGGTCCCCGGGGCTGCCCAACGCCGGCCGATTCTCCCGAGCGTTCTGTCCAAACCGATCCCGGTTTGGGCAGAACGCTCGTGAGAATCGGCCGGAAAACGCCCGGCGAACTCGCTTCGGACGCAGCCCGTCTGCGGGGCCGCCCCCCGCGCCTGGCCCGGGACCCCGGGGGGTCGCGCCCGCACCCCGACGCAAAGGCCCCCGCGAGTCCGCCGCGCGCAACGCCGACGATTCCCGCTCCTCAGCGCCCGGGGCTCCCCTCCCTGGCGCGGGCCGGTGGGGCCGGGCGGGCCCCGAGGCCCGGGCTCCAACCCTCGCCTGCCTCCTCAGCCTTCCGAGTCCGGGGTCCAGTGCCCCGGGGCCTCCCCCTGGGCAACCCTGAGTCCCGCGCCCCGAGGCCCCCGACCGCCCCGGCGCCGGCGGTGCCCTTCGCGGCCGCGTCCACGCCTCGGGGCGAGAGAAACCTCCGTTCCACCGCAGGGGGAAGCCGCAGCCCTGGGCGCCCCAGCCGCCCCCAAAGTCGGAGCACGACGCCCGGCCCCAGGCCCTCCCTCAACTCTGCTCCGGGAGGGCTCCCCGGCGCCGGGGCCGCCGGCGGGTCCGCGTCCTCTCGGCGCGTTTTCCGGGGGGCCGCGCCGGGCCCCGAGCGAGAAAGGGCCCTCGGCCCCGGGGACCAGGCCGGTCCCCGGGGCTGCCCAACGCCGGCCGATTCTCACGAGCGTTCTGCCCAAACCGATCCCGGTTTGGGCAGAACGCTCGTCAGAATCGGCCGGAAAACGCCCGGCGAACTCGCTTCGGGCGCAGCCCGTCCGCGGGGCCGCCCCCCGCGCCTGGCCCGGGACCCCGCGGGGTCGCGCCCGCGCCCCGCCGGAAAGCCCCCCGCGAGTCCGCCGCGCGCGACGCCGACGCCTCCCGCTCCTCAGCGCCCGGTGCTCCCCTCCCTGGCGCGGGCCGGTGGGGCCGGGCGGGCCCCGAGGCCCGGGCTCCAACCCTCGCCTGCCTCCTCAGCCTTCCGCGTCCGGGGTCCTGTGCCCCGGGGCCTCCCCCTGGGCAACCCTGAGTCCCGCGCCCCGAGGCCCCCGACCGCCCCGGCGCCGACGGTGCCCTTCGCAGCCGCGTCCACGCCTCGGGGCGAGAGAAACCTCCGTTCCCCCGCAGGGGGAAGCCGCAGCCCGGGGCGCCCCGGCCGCCCCCAAAGTCGGAGCACGACGCCCGGCCCCAGGCCCTCCCTCAACTCTGCTCCGGGAGGGCTCCCGGCGCCGGGCCGCCGGCGGGTCCGCGTCCTCTCGGCGCGTTTTCCGGGGGGCCGCGCTGGGCCCCGAGCGAGAAAGGGCCCTCGGCCCCGGGGACAAGGCCGGTCCCCGGGGCTGCCCAACGCCGGCCGATTCTCACGAGCGTTCTGCCCAAACCGATCACGGTTTGGGCAGAACGCTCGTGAGAATCGGCCGGAAAACGCCCAGCGAACTCGCTTCGGGCGCGGCCCGTCTGCGGGGCCGCCCCCCGCGCCAGGCCCGGGACCCCGCGGGGTCGCGCCCGCGCCCCGCCGCAAAGCCCCCCGCGAGTCCGCCGCGCGCGACGCCGACGCCTCCCGCTCCTCAGCGCCCGGGGCTCCCCTCCCTGGCGCGGGCCGGTGGGGCCGGGCGGGCCCCGAGGCCCGGGCTCCAACCCTCGCCTGCCTCCTCAGCCTTCCGCGTCCGGGGTCCTGTGCCCCGAGGCCTCCCCCGGGGCAACCCTGAGACCCGCGCCCCGAGGCCCCCGACCGCCCCGGCGCCGACGGTGCCCTTCGCAGCCGCGTCCACGCCTCGGGGCGAGAGAAACCTCCGTTTCCCCGCAGGGGGAAGCCGCAGCCCGGAGCGCCCCAGCCGCCCCCAAAGTCGGAGCACGACGCCCGGCCCCAGGCCCTCCCTCAACTCTGCTCCGGGAGGGCTCCCCGGCGCCGGGGCCGCCGGCGGGTCCGCGTCCTCTCGGCGCGTTTTCCGGGGGGCCGCGCCGGGCCCCGAGCGAGAAAGGGCCCTCGGCCCCGGGGACCAGGCCGGTCCCCGGGGCTGCCCAACGCCGGCCGATTCTCACGAGCGTTCTGCCCAAACCGATCCCGGTTTGGGCAGAACGCTCGTGAGAATCGGCCGGAAAACGCCCGGCGAACTCGCTTCGGGCGCAGCCCGTCTGCGGGGCCGCCCCCCGCGCCTGGCCCGGGACCCCGCACCGTCGCGCCCGCGCCCCGCCGGAAAGCCCCCCGCGAGTCCGCCGCGCGCGACGCCGACGCCTCCCGCTCCTCAGCGCCCGGGGCTCCCCTCCCTGGCGCGGGCCGGTGGGGCCGGGCGGGCCCCGAGGCCCGGGCTCCAACCCTCGCCTGCCTCCTCAGCCTTCCGCGTCCGGGGTCCTGTGCCCCGGGGCCTCCCCCGGGGCAACCCTGAGTCCCGCGCCCCGAGGCCCCCGACCGCCCCGGCGCCGACGGTTCCCTTCGCCGCCGCGTCCACGCCTCGGGGCGAGAGAAACCTCCGTTCCCCCGCAGAGGGAAGCCGCAGCCCGGGGCGCCCCGGCCGCCCCCAAAGTCGGAGCACGACGCCCGGCCCCAGGCCCTCCCTCAACTCTGCTCCGGGAGGGCTCCCCGGCGCCGGGGCCGCCGGCGGGTCCGCGTCCTCTCGGCGCGTTTTCCGGGGTGCCGCGCCGGGCCCCGAGCGAGAAAGGGCCCTCGGCCCCGGGGACCAGGCCGGTCCCCGGGGCTGCCCAACGCCGGCCGATTCTCACGAGCGTTCTGCCCAAACCGATCCCGGTTTGGGCAGAACGCTCGTGAGAATCGGCCGGAAAACGCCCGGCGAACTCGCTTCGGGCGCAGCCCGTCTGCGGGGCCGCCCCCCGCGCCTGGCCCGGGACCCCGCGGGGTCGCGCCCGCGCCCCGCCGGAAAGCCCCCCGCGAGTCCGCCGCGCGCGACGCCGACGCCTCCCGCTCCTCAGCGCCCGGGGCTCCCCTCCCTGGCGCGGGCCGGTGGGGCCGGGCGGGCCCCGAGGCCCGGGCTCCAACCCTCGCCTGCCTCCTCAGCCTTCCGCGTCCGGGGTCCTGGGCCCCGGGCCTCCCCCTGGGCAAACCTGAGTCCCGCGCCCCGAGGCCCCCGACCGCCCTGGCGCCGACGGTGCCTTTCGCAGCCGCGTCCACGCCTCGGGGCGAGAGAAACCTCCGTTCCCCCGCAGGGGGAAGCCGCCCTCCGGGGCGCCCCAGCCACCCCCAAAGGCGGAGCCCGACGCCCGGCCCCAGGCCCTCCCTCAACTCTGCTCCGAGAGTGCTCCCCGGCGCCGGGGCCGCCGGCGGGTCCGCGTCCTCTCGGCGCGTTTTCCGGGGGGCCGCGCCGGGCCCCGAGCGAGAAAGGGCCCTCGGCCCCGGGGAACAGGCCGGTCCCCGGGGCTGCCCAACGCCGGCCGATTCTCACGAGCGTTCTGCCCAAACCGATCCCGGTTTGGGCAGAACGCTCGTGAGAATCGGCCGGAAAACGCCCGGCGAACTCGCTTCGGGCGCAGCCCGTCCGCGGGGCCGCCCCCCGCGCCTGGCCCGGGACCCCGCGGGGTCGCGCCCGCGCCCCGCCGGAAAGCCCCCCGCGAGTCCGCCGCGCGCGACGCCGACGCCTCCCGCTCCTCAGCGCCCGGGGCTCCCCTCCCTGGCGCGGGCCGGTGGGGCCGGGCGGGCCCCGAGGCCCGGGCTCCAACCCTCGCCTGCCTCCTCAGCCTTCCGCGTCCGGGGTCCTGTGCCCCGAGGCCTCCCCCGGGGCAACCCTGAGACCCGCGCCCCGAGGCCCCCGACCGCCCCGGCGCCGACGGTGCCCTTCGCAGCCGCGTCCACGCCTCGGGGCGAGAGAAACCTCCGTTCCCCCGCAGGGGGAAGCCGCAGCCCGGGGCGCCCCAGCCGCCCCCAAAGTCGGAGCACGACGCCCGGCCCCAGGCCCTCCCTCAACTCTGCTCCGGGAGGGCTCCCCGGCGCCGGGGCCGCCGGCGGGTCCGCGTCCTCTCGGCGCGTTTTCCGGGGGGCCGCGCCGGGCCCCGAGCGAGAAAGGGCCCTCGGCCCCGGGGACCAGGCCGGTCCCCGGGGCTGCCCAACGCCGGCCGATTCTCACGAGCGTTCTGCCCAAACCGATCCCGGTTTGGGCAGAACGCTCGTGAGAATCGGCCGGAAAACGCCCGGCGAACTCGCTTCGGGCGCAGCCCGTCTGCAGGGCCGCCCCCCGCGCCTGGCCCGGGACCCCGCACCGTCGCGCCCGCGCCCCGCCGGAAAGCCCCCCGCGAGTCCGCCGCGCGCGACGCCGACGCCTCCCGCTCCTCAGCGCCCGGGGCTCCCCTCCCTGGCGCGGGCCGGTGGGGCCGGGCGGGCCCCGAGGCCCGGGCTCCAACCCTCGCCTGCCTCCTCAGCCTTCCGCGTCCGGGGTCCTGTGCCCCGGGGCCTCCCCCGGGGCAACCCTGAGTCCCGCGCCCCGAGGCCCCCGACCGCCCCGGCGCCGACGGTGCCCTTCGCCGCCGCGTCCACGCCTCGGGGCGAGAGAAACCTCCGTTCCCCCGCAGAGGGAAGCCGCAGCCCGGGGCGCCCCGGCCGCCCCCAAAGTCGGAGCACGACGCCCGGCCCCAGGCCCTCCCTCAACTCTGCTCCGGGAGGGCTCCCCGGCGCCGGGGCCGCCGGCGGGTCCGCGTCCTCTCGGCGCGTTTTCCGGGGGGCCGCGCCGTGCCCCGAGCGAGAAAGGGCCCTCGGCCCCAGGGACCAGGCCGGTCCCCGGGGCTGCCCAACGCAGGCCGATTCTCTCGAGCGTTCTGCCCAAACCGATCCCGGTTTGGGCAGAACGCTCGTGAGAATCGGCCGGAAAACGCCCGGCGAACTCGCTTCGGGCGCAGCCCGTCTGCGGGGCCGCCCCCCGCGCCTGGCAGGGACCCCGCGGGGTCGCGCCCGCACCCCGCCGCAAAGGCCCCCGCGAGTCCGCCGCGCGCGACGCCGACGCCTCCCGCTCCTCAGCGCCCGGGGCTCCCCTCCCTGGCGCGGGCCTGTGGGGCCGGGCGGGCCCCGAGGCCCGGGCTCCAACCCTCGCCTGCCTCCTCAGCCTTCCGAGTCCGGGGTCCAGTGCCCCGGGGCCTCCCCCTGGGCAACCCTGAGTCCCGCGCCCCGAGGCCCCCGACCGCCCCGGCGCCGGCGGTGCCCTTCGCGGCCGCGTCCACGCCTCGGGGCGAGAGAAACCTCCGTTCCCCCGCAGGGGGAAGCCGCAGCCCTGGGCGCCCCAGCCGCCCCCAAAGTCGGAGCACGACGCCCGGCCCCAGGCCCTCCCTCAACTCTGCTCCGGGAGGGCTCCCCGGCGCCGGGGCCGCCGGCGGGTCCGCGTCCTCTCGGCGCGTTTTCCGGGGGGCCGCGCCGGGCCCCGAGCGAGAAAGGGCCCTCGGCCCCGGGGACCAGGCCGGTCCCCGGGGCTGCCCAACGCCGGCCGATTCTCATGAGCGTTCTGCCCAAACCGATCCCGGTTTGGGCAGAACGCTCGTGAGAATCGGCCAGAAAACGCCCGGCGAACTCGCTTCGGGCGCAGCCCGTCTGCGGGGCCGCCCCCCGCGCCTGGCCCGGGACCCCGCGGGGTCGCGCCCGCGCCCCGCCGGAAAGCCCCCCGCGAGTCCGCCGCGCGCGACGCCGACGCCTCCCGCTGCTCAGCGCCCGGGGCTCCCCTCCCTGGCGCGGGCCGGTGGGGCCGGGCGGGCCCCGAGGCCCGGGCTCCTACCCTCGCCAGCCTCCTCAGCCTTCCGCGTCCGGGGTCCTGTGCCCCGGGGCCTCCCCCGGGGCAACCCTGAGTCCCGCGCCCCGAGGCCCCCGACCGCCCCGGCGCCGACGGTGCCCTTCGCAGCCGCGTCCACGCCTCAGGGCGAGAGAAACCTCCGTTCCCCCACAGGGGGAAGCCGCAGCCCGGGGCGCCCCAGCCGCCCCCAAAGTCGGAGCACGACGCCCGGCCCCAGGCCCTCCCTCAACTCTGCTCCGGGAGGGCTCCCCGGCGCCGGGGCCGCCGGCGGGTCCGCGTCCTCTCGGCGCGTTTTCCGGGGGGCCGCGCCGGGCCCCGAGCGAGAAAGGGCCCTCGGCCCCGGGGACTAGGCCGGTCCCCGGGGCTGCCCAACGCCGGCCGATTCTCTCGAGCGTTCTGCCCAAACCGATCCCGGTTTGGGCAGAACGCTCGTGAGAATCGGCCGGAAAACGCCCGGCGAACTCGCTTCGGGCGCAGCCCGTCTGCGGGGCCGCCCCCCGCGCCTGGCAGGGACCCCGCGGGGTCGCGCCCGCACCCCGCCGCAAAGCCCCCCGCGAGTCCGCCGCGCGCGACGCCGACGCCTCCCGCTCCTCAGCGCACGGGGCTCCCCTCCCTGGCGCGGGCCGGTGGGGCCGGTCGGGCCCCGTGGCCCGGGCTCCAACCCTCGCCTGCCTCCTCAGCCTTCCGAGTCCGGGGTCCTGTGCCCCGGGGCCTCCCCCTGGGCAACCCTGAGTCCCGCGCCCCGAGGCCCCCGACCGCCCCGGCGTCGGCGGTGCCCTTCGTGGCCGCGTCCACGCCTCGGGGCGAGAGAAACCTCCGTTCCCCCGCAGGGGGAAGCCGCAACCCGGGGCGCCCCAGCCGCCCCCAAAGTCGGAGCACGACGCCCGGCCCCAGGCCCTCCCTCAACTCTGCTCCGGAGGGCTCCCCGGTGCCGGGGCCGCCGGCGGGTCCGCGTCCTCTTGCTGCGTTTTCCGGGGGGCCGCGCCGTGCCCCGAGCGAGAAAGGGCCCTCGGCCCCGGGGACCAGGCCGGTCCCCGGGGGTGCCCAACGCCGGCCGATTCATACGAGCGTTCTTCCCAAACCGATCCCGGTTTGGGCAGAACGCTCGTGAGATTTGGCCGGAAAACGCCCGGCGAACTCGCTTCGGGCGCAGCCCGTCTGCGGGGCCGCCCCCCGCGCCTGGCCCGGGACCCCGCGGGGTCGCACACGCACCCCGCCGCAAAGCCCCCCGCGAGTCCGCCGCGCGCGACGCCGACGCCTCCCGCTCCTCAGCGCCCGGGGCTCCCCTTCCTGGCGCGGGCCGGTGGGGCCGGGCGGGCCCCGAGGCCCGGGCTCCAACCCTCGCCTGCCTCCTCAGCCTTCCGAGTCCGGGGTCCAGTGCCCCGGGGCCTCCCCCTGGGCAACCCTGAGTCCCGCGCCCCGAGGCCCCCGACCGCCACGGCGCCGGCGGTGCCCTTCGCGGCCGCGTCCACGCCTCGGGGCGAGATAAACCTCCGTTCCCCCGCAGGGGGAAGCCGCAGCCCGGGGCGCCCCAGCCGCCCCCAAAGTCGGAGCACGACGCCCGGCCCCAGGCCCTCCCTCAACTCTGCTCCGGGAGGGCTCCCCGGCGCCGGGGCCGCCGGCGGGTCCGCGTCCTCTCGGCGCGTTTTCCGGGGGGCCCTGCCGGGCCCCGAGCGAGAAAGGGCCCTCGGCCCCGGGGACCAGGCCCGTCCCCGGGGCTGCCCAACGCCGGCCGATTCTCACGAGCGTTCTGCCCAAACCGATCCCGGTTTGGGCAGAACGCTCGTGAGAATCGGCCGGAAAACGCCCGGCGAACTCGCTTCGGGCGCAGCCCGTCTGCGGGGCCGCCCCCCGCGCCTGGCCCGGGACCCCGCACCGTCGTGCCCGCGCCCCGCCGGAAAGCCCCCCGCGAGTCCGCCGCGCGCGACGCCGACGCCTCTTGCTCCTCAGCGCCCGGGGCTCCCCTCCCTGGCGCGGGCCGGTGGGGCCGGGCGGGCCCCGAGGCCCGGGCTCCAACCCTCGCCTGCCTCCTCAGCCTTCCGCGTCCGGGGTCCTGTGCCCCGGGGCCTCCCCCGGGGCAACCCTGAGTCCCGCGCCCCGAGGCCCCCGACCGCCCCGGCGCCGACGGTGCCCTTCGCAGCCGCGTCCACGCCTCGGGGCGAGAGAAACCTCCGTTCCCCCGCAGGGGGAAGCCGCAGCCCGGGGCGCCCCGGCCGCCCCCAAAGTCGGAGCACGACGCCCGGCCCCAGGCCCTCCCTCAACTCTGCTCCGGGAGGGCTCCCCGGCGCCGGGGCCGCCGGCGGGTCCGCGTCCTCTCGGCGCGTTTTCCGGGGGGCCGCGCCGGGCCCCGAGCGAGAAAGGGCCCTCGGCCCCGGGGACCAGGCCGGTCCCCGGGGCTGCCCAACGCCGGCCGATTCTCTCGAGCGTTCTGCCCAAACCGATCCCGGTTTGGGCAGAACGCTCGTGAGAATCGGCCGGAAAACGCCCGGCGAACTCGCTTCGGGCGCAGCCCGTCTGCGGGGCCGCCCCCCGCGCCTGGCCCGGGACCCCGCGGGGTCGCGCCCGCACCCCGACGCAAAGGCCCCCGCGAGTCCGCCGCGCGCAACGCCGACGCTTCCCGCTCCTCAGCGCCCGGGGCTCCCCTCCCTGGCGCGGGCCGGTGGGGCCGGGCGGGCCCCGAGGCCCGGGCTCCAACCCTCGCCTGCCTCCTCAGCCTTCCGAGTCCGGGGTCCAGTGCCCCGGGGCCTCCCCCTGGGCAACCCTGAGTCCCGCGCCCCGAGGCCCCCGACCGCCCCGGCGCCGGCGGTCCCCTTCGCGGCCGAGTCCACGCCTCGGGGCGAGAGAAACCTCCGTTCCCCCGCAGGGGGAAGCCGCAGCCCGGGGCGCCCCGGCCGCCCCCAAAGTCGGAGCACGACGCCCGGCCCCAGGCCCTCCCTCAACTCTGCTCCGGGAGGGCTCCCCGGCGCCGGGGCCGCCGGCGGGTCCGCGTCCTCTCGGCGCGTTTTCCGGGGGGCCGCGCCGGGCCCCGAGCGAGAAAGGGCCCTCGGCCCCGGGGACCAGGCCGGTCCCCGGGGCTGCCCAACGCCGGCCGATTCTCACGAGCGTTCTGCCCAAACCGATCCCGGTTTGGGCAGAACGCTCGTGAGAATCGGCCAGAAAACGCCCGGCGAACTCGCTTCGGGCGCAGCCCGTCTGCGGGGCCGCCCCCCGCGCCTGGCCCGGGACCCCGCGGGGTCGCGCCCGCGCCCCGCCGGAAAGCCCCCCGCGAGTCCGCCGCGCGCGACGCCGACGCCTCCCGCTCCTCAGCGCCCGGGGCTCCCCTCCCTGGCGCGGGCCGGTGGGGCCGGGCGGGCCCCGAGGCCCGGGCTCCTACCCTCGCCAGCCTCCTCAGCCTTCCGCGTCCGGGGTCCTGTGCCCCGGGGCCTCCCCCGGGGCAACCCTGAGTCCCGCGCCCCGAGGCCCCCGACCGCCCCGGCGCCGACGGTGCCCTTCGCAGCCGCGTCCACGCCTCAGGGCGAGAGAAACCTCCGTTCCCCCGCAGGGGGAAGCCGCAGCCCGGGGCGCCCCAGCCGCCCCCAAAGTCGGAGCACGACGCCCGGCCCCAGGCCCTCCCTCAACTCTGCTCCGGGAGGGCTCCCCGGCGCCGGGGCCGCCGGCGGGTCCGCGTCCTCTCGGCGCGTTTTCCGGGGGGCCGCGCCGGGCCCCGAGCGAGAAAGGGCCCTCGGCCCCGGGGACCAGGCCGGTCCCCGGGGCTGCCCACGCCGGCCGATTCTCACGAGCGTTCTGCCCAAACTGTTCCCGGTTTGGGCAGAACGCTCGTGAGAATCGGCCGGAAAACGCCCGGCGAACTCGCTTCGGGCGCAGCCCGTCTGCGGGGCCGCCCCCCGCGCCTGGCCTGGGACCCCGCGGGGTCGCGCCCGCGCCCCGCCGGAAAGCCCCCCGCGAGTCCGCCGCGCGCGACGCCGACGCCTCCCGCTCCTCAGCGCCCGGGGCTCCCCTCCCTGGCGCGGGCCGGTGGGGCCGGGCGGGCCCCGAGGCCCGGGCTCCAACCCTCGCCTGCCTCCTCAGCCTTCCGCGTCCGGGGTCCTGTGCCCCGGGGCCTCCCCCTGGGCAACCCTGAGTCCCGCGCCCCGAGGACCCCGACCGCCCCGGCGCCGACGGTGCCCTTCGCCGCCGCGTCCACGCCTCGGGGCGAGAGAAACCTCCGTTCCCCCGCAGGGGGAAGCCGCAGCCCGGGGCGCCCCAGCCGCCCCCAAAGTCGGAGCACGACGCCCGGCCCCAGGCCCTCCCTCAACTCTGCTCCGGGAGGGCTCCCCGGCGCCGGGGCCGCAGGCGGGTCCGCGTCCTCTCGGCGCGTTTTCCGGGGGGCCGCGCCGGGCCCCGAGCGAGAAAGGGCCCTCGGCCCCGGGGACCAGGCCGGTCCCCGGGGCTGCCCAACGCCGGCCGATTCTCACGAGCGTTCTGCCCAAACCGATCCCGGTTTGGGCAGAACGCTCGTGAGAATCGGCCGGAAAACGCCCGGCGAACTCGCTTCGGGCGCAGCCCGTCTGCGGGGCCGCCCCCCGCGCCTGGCAGGGACCCCGCGGGGTCGCGCCCGCACCCCGCCGCAAAGCCCCCCGCGAGTCCGCCGCGCGCGACGCCGACGCCTCCCGCTCCTCAGCGCCCGGGGCTCCCCTCCCTGGCGCGGGCCGGTGGGGCCGGGCGGGCCCCGTGGCCCGGGCTCCAACCCTCGCCTGCCTCCTCAGCCTTCCGAGTCCGGGGTCCTGTGCCCCGGGGCCTCCCCCTGGGCAACCCTGAGTCCCGCGCCCCGAGGCCCCCGACCGCCCCGGCGCCGGCGGTGCCCTTCGTGGCCGCGTCCACGCCTCGAAGCGAGAGAAACCTCCGTTCCCCCGCAGGGGGAAGCCGCAACCCGGGGCGCCCCAGCCGCCCCCAAAGTCGGAGCACGACGCCCGGCCCCAGGCCCTCCCTCAACTCTGCTCCGGAGGGCTCCCCGGTGCCGGGGCCGCCGGCGGGTCCGCGTCCTCTTGCTGCGTTTTCCGGGGGGCCGCGCCGTGCCCCGAGCGAGAAAGGGCCCTCGGCCCCGGGGACCAGGCCGGTCCCCGGGGGTGCCCAACGCCGGCCGATTCTCACGAGCGTTCTTCCCAAACCGATCCCGGTTTGGGCAGAACGATCGTGAGATTCGGCCGGAAAACGCCCGGCGAACTCGTTTCGGGCGCATCCCGTCTGCGGGGCCGCCCCCCGCGCCTGGCCCGGGACCCCGCGGGGTCGCACCCGCACCCCGCCGCAAAGCCCCCCGCGAGTCCGCCGCGCGCGACGCCGACGCCTCCCGCTCCTCAGCACCCGGGGCTCCCCTTCCTGGCGCGGGCCGGTGGGGCCGGGCGGGCCCTGAGGCCCGGGCTCCAACCCTCGCCTGCCTCCTCAGCCTTCCGATTCCGGGGTCCAGTGCCCCGGGGCCTCCCCCTGGGCAACCCTGAGTCCCGCGCCCCGAGGCCCCCGACCGCCCCGGCGCCGGCGGTGCCCTTCGCGGCCGCGTCCACGCCTCGGGGCGAGATAAACCTCCGTTCCCCCGCAGGGGGAAGCCGCAGCCCGGGGCGCCCCAGCCGCCCCCAAAGTCGGAGCACGACGCCCGGCCCCAGGCCCTCCCTCAACTCTGCTCCGGGAGGGCTCCCCGGCGCCGGGGCAGCCGGCGGGTCCGCGTCCTCTCGGCGCGTTTTCCGGGGGGCCGCGCCGGGCCCCGAGCGAGAAAGGGCCCTCGGCCCCGGGGACCAGGCCGGTCCCCGGGGCTGCCCAACGCCGGCCGATTCTCTCGAGCGTTCTGCCCAAACCGATCCCGGTTTGGGGAGAACGCTCGTGAGAATCGGCCGGAAAACGCCCGGCGAACTCGCTTCGGACGCAGCCCGTCTGCGGGGCCGCCCCCCGCGCCTGGCCCGGGACCCCGCGGGATCGCGCCCGCACCCCGACGCAAAGGCCCCCGCGAGTCCGCCGCGCGCAACGCCGACGCTTCCCGCTCCTCAGCGCCCGGGGCTCCCCTCCCTGGCGCGGGCCGGTGGGGCCGGGCGGGCCCCGAGGCCCGGGCTCCAACCCTCGCCTGCCTCCTCAGCCTTCCGAGTCCGGGGTCCAGTGCCCCGGGGCCTCCCCCTGGGCAACCCTGAGTCCCGCGCCCCGAGGCCCCCGACCGACCCGGCGCCGGCGGTGCCCTTCGCGGCCGCGTCCACGCCTCGGGGCGAGAGAAACCTCCGTTCCCCCGCAGGGGGAAGCCGCAGCCCTGGGCGCCCCAGCCGCCCCCAAAGTCGGAGCACGACGCCCGGCCCCAGGCCCTCCCTCAACTCTGCTCCGGGAGGGCTCCCCGGCGCCGGGGCCGCCGGCGGGTCCGCGTCATCTCGGCGCGTTTTCCGGGGGGCCGCGCCGGGCCCCGAGCGAGAAAGGGCCCTCGGCCCCGGGGACCAGGCCGGTCCCCGGGGCTGCCCAACGCCGGCCGATTCTCACGAGCGTTCTGCCCAAACCGATCCCGGTTTTGACAGAACGCTCGTGAGAATCGGCCGGAAAACGCCCGGCGGACTCGCTTCGGGCGCAGCCCGTCTGCGGGGCCGCCCCCCGCGCCTGGCCCGGGACCCCGCGGGGTCGCGCCCGAACCCCGCCGCCAAGCCCCCCGCGAGTCCGCCACGCGCGACGCCGACGCCTCCCGCTCCTCAGCGCCCGGGGCTCCCCTCCCTGGCGCGGGCCGGTGGGGCCGGGCGGGCCCCGAGGCCCGGGCTCCAACCCTCGCCTGCCTCCTCAGCCTTCCGAGTCCGGGGTCCAGTGCCCCGGGGCCTCCCCCTGGGCAACCCTGAGTCCCGCGCCCCGAGGCCCCCGACCACCCCGGGCCCGGCGGTGCCCTTCGCGGCCGCGTCCACTCCTCGGGGCGAGAGAAACCTCCGTTCCCCCGCAGGGGGAAGCCGCCCTCCGGGGCGCCCCAGCCACCCCCAAAGGCGGAGCCCGACGCCCGGCCCCAGGCCCTCCCTCAACTCTGCTCCGGGAGTGCTCCCCGGCGCCGGGGCCGCCGGCGGGTCCCCGTCCTCTCGGCGCGTTTTCCGGGGGGCCACGCCGGGCCCCGAGCATAAAAGGGCCCTCGGCCCCGGGGAACAGGCCGGTCCCCGGGGCTGCCCAACGCCGGCCGATTCTCACGAGCGTTCTGCCCAAACCGATCCCGGTTTGGGCAGAACGCTCGTGAGAATCGGCCGGAAAACGCCCGGCGAAGTCGCTTCGGGCGCAGCGCGTCTGCGGGTCCGCCCCCCGCGCCTGGATCGGGACCCCGCGGGGTCGCGCCCGCACCCCGCCGCAAAGCCCCCCGCGAGTCCGCCGCGCGCGACGCCGACGCCTCCCGCTCCTCAGCGCCCGGGGCTCCCCTCCCTGGTGCGGGCCGGTGGGGCCGGGCGGGCCCCGAGGCCCGGGATCCAATCCTCGCCTGCCTCCTCAGCCTTCCGAGTCCGGGGTCCTGGGCCCCGGGCCTCCCCCTGGGCAAACCTGAGTCCCGCGCCCCGAGGCCCCCGACCGCCCTGGCGCCGACGGTGCCTTTCGCAGCCGCGTCCACGCCTCGGGGCGAGAGAAACCTCCGTTCCCCCGCAGGGGGAAGCCGCCCTCCGGGGCGCCCCAGCCACCCCCAAAGGCGGAGCCCGACGCCCGGCCCCAGGCCCTCCCTCAACTCTGCTCCGAGAGTGCTCCCCGGCGCCGGGGCCGCCGGCGGGTCCGCGTCCTCTCGGCGCGTTTTCCGGGGGGCCGCGCCGGGCCCCGAGCGAGAAAGGGCCCTCGGCCCCGGGGAACAGGCCGGTCCCCGGGGCTGCCCAACGCCGGCCGATTCTCACGAGCGTTCTGCCCAAACGGATCCCGGTTTGGGCAGAACGCTCGTGAGAATCGGCCGGAAAACGCCCGGCGAACTCGCTTCGGGCGCAGCCCGTCCGCGGGGCCGCCCCCCGCGCCTGGCCCGGGACCCCGCGGGGTCGCGCCCGCGCCCCGCCGGAAAGCCCCCCGCGAGTCCGCCGCGCGCGACGCCGACGCCTCCCGCTCCTCAGCGCCCGGGGCTCCCCTCCCTGGCGCGGGCCGGTGGGGCCGGGCGGGCCCCGAGGCCCGGGCTCCAACCCTCGCCTGCCTCCTCAGCCTTCCGCGTCCGGGGTCCTGTGCCCCGAGGCCTCCCCCGGGGCAACCCTGAGACCCGCGCCCCGAGGCCCCCGACCGCCCCGGCGCCGACGGTGCCCTTCGCAGCCGCGTCCATGCCTCGGGGCGAGAGAAACCTCCGTTCCCCCGCAGGGGGAAGCCGCAGCCCGGGGCGCCCCAGCCGCCCCCAAAGTCGGAGCACGACGCCCGGCCCCAGGCCCTCCCTCAACTCTGCTCCGGGAGGGCTCCCCGGCGCCGGGGCCGCCGGCGGGTCCGCGTCTTCTCGGCGCGTTTTCCGGGGGGCCGCGCCGGGCCCCGAGCGAGAAAGGGCCCTCGGCCCCGGGGACCAGGCCGGTCCCCGGGGCTGCCCAACGCCGGCCGATTCTCACGAGCGTTCTGCCCAAACCGATCCCGGTTTGGGCAGAACGCTCGTGAGAATCGGCCGGAAAACGCCCGGCGAACTCGCTTCGGGCACAGCCCGTCTGCGGGGCCGCCCCCCGCGCCTGGCCCGGGACCCCGCACCGTCGCGCCCGCGCCCCGCCGGAAAGCCCCCCGCGAGTCCGCCGCGCGCGACGCCGACGCCTCCCGCTCCTCAGCGCCCGGGGCTCTCCTCCCTGGCGCGGGCCGGTGGGGCCGGGCGGGCCCCGAGGCCCGGGCTCCAACCCTCGCCGGCCTCCTCAGCCTTCCGAGTCCGGGGTCCAGTGCCCCGGGGCCTCCCCCTGGGCAACCCTGAGTCCCGCGCCCCGAGGCCCCCGACCGCCCCGGCGCCGGCGGTGCCCTTCGCGGCCGCGTCCACGCCTCGGGGCGAGATAAACCTCCGTTCCCCCGCAGGGGGAAGCCGCAGCCCGGGGCGCCCCAGCCGCCCCCAAAGTCGGAGCACGACGCCCGGCCCCAGGCCCTCCCTCAACTCTGCTCCGGGAGGGCTCCCCGGCGCCGGGGCCGCCGGCGGGTCCGCGTCCTCTCGGCGTGTTTTCCGGGGGGCCGCGCCGGGCTCCAAGCGAGAAAGGGCCCTCGGCCCCGGGGACCAGGCCGGTCCCCGGGGCTGCCCAACGCCGGCCGATTCTCACGAGCGTTCTGCCCAAACCGATCCCGGTTTGGGCAGAACGCTCGTGAGAATCGGCCGGAAAACGCCCGGCGAACTCGCTTCGGGCGCAGCCCGTCTGCGGGGCCGCCCCCCGCGCCTGGCCGGGACCCCGCGGGGTCGCGCCCGCGCCCCGCCGGAAAGCCCCCCGCGAGTCCGCCGCGCGCGACGCCGACGCCTCCCGCTCCTCAGCGCGCGGGGCTCCCCTCCCTGGCGCGGGCCGGTGGGGCCGGGCGGGCCCCGAGGCCCGGGCTCCAACCCTCGCCTGCCTCCTCAGCCTTCCGCGTCCGGGGTCCTGTGCCCCGGGGCCTCCCCCTGGGCAACCCTGAGTCCCGCGCCCCGAGGCCCCCGACCGCCCCGGCGCCGGCGGTCCCCTTCGCGGCCGAGTCCACGCCTCGGGGCGAGAGAAACCTCCGTTCCCCCGCAGGGGGAAGCCGCAGCCCGGGGCGCCCCGGCCGCCCCCAAAGTCGGAGCACGACGCCCGGCCCCAGGCCCTCCCTCAACTCTGCTCCGGGAGGGCTCCCCGGCGCCGGGGCCGCCGGCGGGTCCGCGTCCTCTCGGCGCGTTTTCCGGGGGGCCGCGCCGGGCCCCGAGCGAGAAAGGGCCCTCGGCCCCGGGGACCAGGCCGGTCCCCGGGGCTGCCCAACGCCGGCCGATTCTCACGAGCGTTCTGCCCAAACCGATCCCGGTTTGGGCAGAACGCTCGTGAGAATCGGCCAGAAAACGCCCGGCGAACTCGCTTCGGGCGCAGCCCGTCTGCGGGGCCGCCCCCCGCGCCTGGCCCGGGACCCCGCGGGGTCGCGCCCGCGCCCCGCCAGAAAGCCCCCCGCGAGTCCGCCGCGCGCGACGCCGACGCCTCCCGCTGCTCAGCGCCCGGGGCTCCCCTCCCTGGCGCGGGCCGGTGGGGCCGGGCGGGCCCCGAGGCCCGGGCTCCTACCCTCGCCAGCCTCCTCAGCCTTCCGCGTCCGGGGTCCTGTGCCCCGGGGCCTCCCCCGGGGCAACCCTGAGTCCCGCGCCCCGAGGCCCCCGACCGCCCCGGCGCCGACGGTGCCCTTCGCAGCCGCGTCCACGCCTCAGGGCGAGAGAAACCTCCGTTCCCCCGCAGGGGTAAGCCGCAGCCCGGGGCGCCCCAGCCGCCCCCAAAGTCGGAGCACGACGCCCGGCCCCAGGCCCTCCCTCAACTCTGCTCCGGGAGGGCTCCCCGGCGCCGGGGCCGCCGGCGGGTCCGCGTCCTCTCGGCGCGTTTTCCGGGGGGCCGCGCCGGGCCCCGAGCGAGAAAGGGCCCTCGGCCCCGGGGACTAGGCCGGTCCCCGGGGCTGCCCAACGCCGGCCGATTCTCACGAGCGTTCTGCCCAAACCGATCCCAGTTTGGGCAGAACGCTCATGAGAATCGGCCGGAAAACGCCCGGCGAACTCGCTTCGGGCGCGGCCCGTCTGCGGGGCCGCCCCCCGCGCCTGGCCCGGGACCCCGCGGGGTCGCGCCCGCGCCCCGCCTCAAAGCCCCCCGCGAGTCCGCCGCGCGCGACGCCGACGCCTCCCGCTCCTCAGCGCACGGGGCTCCCCTCCCTGGCGCGGGCCGGTGGGGCCGGTCGGGCCCCGTGGCCCGGGCTCCAACCCTCGCCTGCCTCCTCAGCCTTCCGAGTCCGGGGTCCAGTGCCCCGGGGCCTCCCCCTGGGCAACCCTGAGTCCCGCGCCCTGAGGCCCACGACCGCCCCGGCGCTGGCGGTGCCCTTCGCGGCCGCGTCCACGCCTCGGGGCGAGATAAACCTCCGTTCCCCCGCAGGGGGAAGCCGCAGACCGGGGCGCCCCAGCCGCCCCCAAAGTCGGAGCACGACGCCCGGCCCCAGGCCCTCCCTCAACTCTGCTCCGGGAGGGCTCCCCGGCGCCGGGGCCGCCGGCGGGTCCGCGTCCTCTCGGCGCGTTTTCCGGGGGGCCCTGCCGGGCCCCGAGCGAGAAAGGGCCCTCGGCCCCGGGGACCAGGCCGGTCCCCGGGGCTGCCCAACGCCGGCCGATTCTCCCGAGCGTTCTGTCCAAACCGATCCCGGTTTGGGCAGAACGCTCGTGAGAATCGGCCGGAAAACGCCCGGCGAACTCGCTTCGGACGCAGCCCGTCTGCGGGGCCGCCCCCCGCGCCTGGCCCGGGACCCCGCGGGGTCGCGCCCGCACCCCGACGCAAAGGCCCCCGCGAGTCCGCCGCGCGCGACGCCGACGCCTCCCGCTCTTCAGCGCCCGGGGCTCCCCTCCCTGGCGCGGGCCGGTGGGGCCGGGCGTGCCCCGAGGCCCGGGCTCCAACCCTCGCCTGCCTCCTCAGCCTTCCGAGTCCGGGGTCCTGTGCCCCGGGGCCTCCCCCTGGGCAACCCTGAGTCCCGCGCCACGAGGCCCCCGACCGCCCCGGCGCCGGCGGTGCCCTTCGCGGCCGCGTCCACGCCTCGGGCGAGAGAAACCTCCGTTCCCCCGCAGGGGGAAGCCGCAGCCCGGGGCGCCCCAGCCGCCCCCAAAGTCGGAGCACGACGCCCGGCCCCAGGCCCTCCCTCAACTCTGCTCCGGGAGGGCTCCCCGGCGCCGGGGCCGCCGGCGGGTCCGCGTCCTCTCGGCGCGTTTTCCGGGGGGCCGCGCCGGGCCCCGAGCGAGAAAGGGCCCTCGGCCCCGGGGACCAGGCCGGTCCCCGGGGCTGCACAACGCCGGCCGATTCTCACGAGCGTTCTGCCCAAACCGATCCCGGTTTGGGCAGAACGCTCGTGAGAATCGGCCGGAAAACGCCCGGCGAACTCGCTTCGGGCGCTGCCCGTCTGCGGGGCCGCCCCCCGCGCCTGGCCCGGGACCCCGCAGGGTCGCGCCCGCACCCCGCCGCAAACCCCCCGCGAGTCCGCCGCGCGCGACGCCGACGCCTCCCGCTCCTCAGCGCCCGGGGCTCCCCTCCCTGGCGCGGGCCAGTGGGGCCGGGCGGGCCCCGAGGCCCGGGCTCCAACCCTCGCCTGCCTCCTCAGCCTTCCGCGTCCGGGGTCCTGTGCCCCGGGGCCTCCCCCGGGGCAACCCTGAGTCCCGCGCCCCGAGGCCCCCGACCGCCCCGGCGCCGACGGTGCCCTTCGCAGCCGCGTCCACGCCTCGGGGCGAAAGAAACCTCCGTTCCCCCGCAGGGGGAAGCCGCAGCCCGGGGCGCCCCGGCCGCCCCCAAAGTCGGAGCACGACGCCCGGCCCCAGGCCCTCCCTCAACTCTGCTCCGGGAGGGCTCCCCGGCGCCGGGGCCGCCGGCGGGTCCGCGTCCTCTCGGCGCGTTTTCCGGGGGGCCGCGCCGGGCCCCGAGCGAGAAAGGGCCCACGGCCCCGGGGACCAGGCCGGTCCCAGGGGCTGCCCAACGCTGGCCGATTCTCACGAGCGTTCTGCCCAAACCAATCCCGGTTTGGGCAGAACGCTCGTGAGAATCGGCCGGAAAACGCCCGGCGAACTCGCTTCGGGCGCAGCCCGTCCGCGGGGCCGCCCCACGCGCCTGGCCCGGGACCCCGCACCGTCCCGCCCGCGCCCCGCCGGAAAGCCCCCCGCGAGTCCGCCGTGCGCGACGCCGACGCCTCCCGCTCCTCAGCGCCCGGGGCTCCCCTCCCTGGCGCGGGCCGGTGGGGCCGGGCGGGCCCCGAGGCCCGGGCTCCAACCCTCGCCTGCCTCCTCAGCCTTCCGCGTCCGGGGTCCTGTGCCCCGGGGCCTCCCCCTGGGCAACCCTGAGTCCCGCGCCCCGAGGCCCCCGACCGCCCCGGCGCCGACGGTGCCCTTCGCAGCCGCGTCCACGCCTCGGGGCAAGAGAAACCTCCGTTCCCCCGCAGGGGGAAGCCGCAGCCCGGGGCGCCTCAGCCGCCCCCAAAGTCGGAGCACGACGCCCGGCCCCAGGCCCTCCCTCAACTCTGCTCCGGGAGGGCTCCCCGGCGCGGGGCTTCCGGCGGGTCCGCGTCCTCTCGGCGCGTTTTCCGGGGGGCCGCGCCGGGCCCCGAGCGAGAAAGGGCCCTCGGCCCCGGGGACCAGGCCGGTCCCCGGGGCTGCCCAACGCCGGCCGATTCTCACGAGCGTTCTGCCCAAACCGATCCCGGTTTGGGCAGAACGCTCGTGAGAATCGGCCGGAAAACGCCCGGCGAACTCGCTTCGGGCGCAGCCCGTCTGCGGGGCCACCCCCCGCGCCTGGCCCGGGACCCCGCGGGGTCGCGCCCGCGCCCCGCCGGAAAGCCCCCCGCGAGTCCGCCGCGCGCGACGCCGACGCCTCCCGCTCCTCAGCGCCCGGGGCTCCCCTCCCTGGCGCGTGCCGGTGGGGCCGGGCGGGCCCCGAGGCCCGGGCTCCAACCCTCGCCTGCCTCCTCAGCCTTCCGCGTCCGGGGTCCTGTGCCCCGGGGCCTCCCCCTGGGCAACCCTGAGTCCCGCGCCCCGAGGCCCCCGCCCGCCCCGGCGCCGACGGTGCCCTTCGCGGCCGCGTCCACGCCTCGGGGCGAGAGAAACCTCCGTTCCCCCGCAGGGGGAAGCCGCAGCCCGGGGCGCCCCGGCCGCCCCCAAAGTCGCAGCACGACGCCCGGCCCCAGGCCCTCCCTCAACTCTGCTCCGGGAGGGCTCCCCGGCGCCGGGGCCGCCGGCGAGTCCGCGTCCTCTCGGCGCGTTTTCCGGGGGGCCGCGCCGGGCCCCGAGCGAGAAAGGGCCCACGGCCCCGGGGACCAGACCGGTCCCCGGGGCTGCCCAACGCCGGCCGATTCTCCCGAGCGTTCTGTCCAAACCGATCCCGGTTTGGGTAGAACGCTCGTGAGAATCGGCCGGAAAACGCCCGGCGAACTCGCTTCGGACGCAGCCCGTCTGCGGGGCCGCCCCCCGCGCCTGGCCCGGGACCCCGCGGGGTCGCGCCCGCACCCCGACGCAAAGGCCCCCGCGAGTCCGCCGCGCGCGACGCCGACGCCTCCCGCTCTTCAGCGCCCGGGGCTCCCCTCCCTGGCGCGGGCCGGTGGGGCCGGGCGGGCCCCGAGGCCCGGGCTCCAACCCTCGCCTGCCTCCTCAGCCTTCCGAGTCCGGGGTCCTGTGCCCCGGGGCCTCCCCCTGGGCAACCCTGAGTCCCGCGCCCCGAGGCCCCCGACCGCCCCGGCGCCGGCGGTGCCCGTCGCGACCGCGTCCACGCCTCGGGCGAGAGAAACCTCCGTTCCCCCGCAGGGGGAAGCCGCAGCCCGGGGCGCCCCAGCCGCCCCCAAAGTCGGAGCACGACGCCCGGCCCCAGGCCCTCCCTCAACTCTGCTCCGGGAGGGCTCCCCGGCGCCGGGGCCGCCGGCGGGTCCGCGTCCTCTCGGCGCGTGTTCCGGGGGGCCGCGCCGGGCCCCGAGCGAGAAAGGGCCCTCGGCCCCGGGGACCAGGCCGGTCCCCGGGGCTGCACAACGCCGGCCGATTCTCACGAGCGTTCTGCGCAAACCGATCCCGGTTTGGGCAGAACGCTCGTGAGAATCGGCCGGAAAACGCCCGGCGAACTCGCTTCGGGCGCAGCCCGTCTGCGGGGCCGCCCCCCGCGCCTGGCCCGGGACCCCGCGGGGTCGCGCCCGCACCCCGCCGCAAAGCCCCCCGCGAGTCCGCCGCGCGCGACGCCGACGCCTCCCGCTCCTCAGCGCCCGGGGCTCCCCTCCCTGGCGCGGGCCGGTGGGGCCGGGCGGGCCCCGAGGCCCGGGCTCCAACCCTCGCCTGCGTCCTCAGCCTTCCGAGTCCGGGGTCCTGTGCCCCGGGGCCTCCCCCTGGGCAACCCTGAGTCCCGCGCCCCGAGGCCCCCGACCACCCCGGCGCCGGCGGTGCCCTTCGTGGCCGCGTCCACGCCTCGGGGCGAGAGAAACCTCCGTTCCCCCGCAGGGGGAAGCCGCAACCCGGGGCGCCCCAGCCGCCCCCAAAGTCGGAGCACGACGCCCGGCCCCAGGCCCTCCCTCAACTCTGCTCCGGAGGGCTCCCCGGTGCCGGGGCCGCCGGCGGGTCCGCGTCCTCTTGCTGCGTTTTCCGGGGGGCCGCGCCGTGCCCCGAGCGAGAAAGGGCCCTCGGCCACGGGGACCAGGCCGGTCCCCGGGGGTGCCCAACGCCGGCCGATTCTCACGAGCGTTCTTCCCAAACCGATCCCGGTTTGGGCAGAACGCTCGTGAGATTCGGCCGGAAAACGCCCGGCGAACTCGCTTCGGGCGCAGCCCGTCTGCGGGGCCGCCCCGCGCGCCTGGCCCGGGACCCCGCGGGGTCGCACCCGCACCCCGCCGCAAAGCCCCCCGCGAGTCCGCCGCGCGCGACGCCGACGCCTCCCGCTCCTCAGCGCCCGGGGCTCCCCTTCCTGGCGCGGGCCGGTGGGGCCGGGCGGGCCCCGAGGCCCGGGCTCCAACCCTCGCCTGCCTACTCAGCCTTCCGATTCCGGGGTCCAGTGCCCCGGGGCCTCCCCCTGGGCAACCCTGAGTCCCGCGCCCCGAGGCCCCCGACCGCCCCGGCGCCGGCGGTGCCCTTCGCGGCCGCGTCCACGCCTCGGGCGAGAGAAACCTCCGTTCCCCCGCAGGGGGAAGCCGCAGCCCGGGGCGCCCCAGCCGCCCCCAAAGTCGGAGCACGACGCCCGGCCCCAGGCCCTCCCTCAACTCTGCTCCGGGAGGGCTCCCCGGCGCCGGGGCCGCCGGCGGGTCCGCGTCCTCTCGGCGCGTTTTCCGGGGGGCCGCGCCGGGCCCCGAGCGAGAAAGGGCCCTCGGCCCCGGGGACCAGGCCGGTCCCCGGGGCTGCACAACGCCGGCCGATTCTCACGAGCGTTCTGCCCAAACCGATCCCGGTTTGGGCAGAACGCTCGTGAGAATCGGCCGGAAAACGCCCGGCGAACTCGCTTCGGGCGCTGCCCGTCTGCGGGGCCGCCCCCCGCGCCTGGCCCGGGACCCCGCAGGGTCGCGCCCGCACCCCGCCGCAAAGCCCCCCGCGAGTCCGCCGCGCGCGACGCCGACGCCTCCCGCTCCTCAGCGCCCGGGGCTCCCCTCCCTGGCGCGGGCCAGTGGGGCCGGGCGGGCCCCGAGGCCCGGGCTCCAACCCTCGCCTGCCTCCTCAGCCTTCCGCGTCCGGGGTCCTGTGCCCCGGGGCCTCCCCCGGGGCAACCCTGAGTCCCGCGCCCCGAGGCCCCCGACCGCCCCGGCGCCGACGGTGCCCTTCGCAGCCGCGTCCACGCCTCGGGGCGAGAGAAACCTCCGTTCCCCCGCAGGGGGAAGCCGCAGCCCGGGGCGCCCCGGCCGCCCCCAAAGTCGGAGCACGACGCCCGGCCCCAGGCCCTCCCTCAACTCTGCTCCGGGAGGGCTCCCCGGCGCCGGGGCCGCCGGCGGGTCCGCGTCCTCTCGGCGCGTTTTCCGGGGGGCCGCGCCGGGCCCCGAGCGAGAAAGGGCCCACGGCCCCGGGGACCAGGCCGGTCCCAGGGGCTGCCCAACGCTGGCCGATTCTCACGAGCGTTCTGCCCAAACCAATCCCGGTTTGGGCAGAACGCTCGTGAGAATCGGCCGGAAAACGCCCGGCGAACTCGCTTCGGGCGCAGCCCGTCCGCGGGGCCGCCCCACGCGCCTGGCCCGGGACCCCGCACCGTCCCGCCCGCGCCCCGCCGGAAAGCCCCCCGCGAGTCCGCCGTGCGCGACGCCGACGCCTCCCGCTCCTCAGCGCCCGGGGCTCCCCTCCCTGGCGCGGGCCGGTGGGGCCGGGCGGGCCCCGAGGCCCGGGCTCCAACCCTCGCCTGCCTCCTCAGCCTTCCGCGTCCGGGGTCCTGTGCCCCGGGGCCTCCCCCTGGGCAACCCTGAGTCCCGCGCCCCGAGGCCCCCGCCCGCCCCGGCGCCGGCGGTGCCCTTCGCGGCCGCGTCCACGCCTCGGGGCGAGATAAAACTCCGTTCCCCCGCAGGGGGAAGCCGCAGCCCGGGGCGCCCCGGCTGCCCCCAAAGTCGGAGCACGACGCCCGGCCCCAGGCCCTCCCTCAACAATGCTCCGGGAGGGCTCCCCGGCGCCGGGGCCGCCGGCGGGTCCGCGTCCTCTCGGCGCGTTTTCCGGGGGGCCGCGCCGGGCCCCGAGCGAGAAAGGGCCCTCGACCCGGGGACCAGGCCGGTCCCCGGGGCTGCCCAACGCCGGCCGATTCTCCCGAGCGTTCTGTCCAAACCGATCCCGGTTTGGGCAGAACGCTCGTGAGAATCGGCCGGAAAACGCCCGGCGAACTCGCTTCGGACGCAGCCCGTCTGCGGGGCCGCCCCCCGCGCCTGGCCCGGGACCCCGCGGGGTCGCGCCCGCACCCCGACGCAAAGGCCCCCGCGAGTCCGCCGCGCGCGACGCCGACGCTTCCCGCTCCTCAGCGCCCGGGGCTCCCCTCCCTGGCGCGGGCCGGTGGGGCCGGGCGGGCCCCGAGGCCCGGGCTCCAACCCTCGCCTGCCTCCTCAGCCTTCCGAGTCCGGGGTCCAGTGCCCCGGGGCCTCCCCCTGGGCAACCCTGAGTCCCGCGCCCCGAGGCCCACGACCGCCCCGGCGCCGGCGGTGCCCTTCGCGGCCGCGTCCACGCCTCGGGGCGAGAGAAACCTCCGTTCCCCCGCAGGGGGAAGCCGCAGCCCTCGGCGCCCCAGCCGCCCCCAAAGTCGGAGCACGACGCCCGGCCCCAGGCCCTCCCTCAACTCTGCTCCGGGAGGGCTCCCCGGCGCCGGGGCCGCCGGCGGGTCCGCGTCCTCTCGGCGCGTTTTCCGGGGGGCCGCGCCGGGCCCCGAGCGAGAAAGGGCCCTCGGCCCCGGGGACCAGGCCGGTCCCCGGGGCTGCCCAACGCCGGCCGATTCTCACGAGCGTTCTGCCCAAACCGATCCCGGTTTGGGCAGAACGCTCGTCAGAATCGGCCGGAAAACGCCCGGCGAACTCGCTTCGGGCGCAGCCCGTCCGCGGGGCCGCCCCCCGCGCCTGGCCCGGGACCCCGCGGGGTCGCGCCCGCGCCCCGCCGGAAAGCCCCCCTAGAGTCCGCCGCGCGCGACGCTGACGCCTCCCGCTCCTCAGCGCCCGGTGCTCCCCTCCCTGGCGCGGGCCGGTGGGGCCGGGCGGGCCCCGAGGCCCGGGCTCCAACCCTCGCCTGCCTCCTCAGCCTTCCGCGTCCGGGGTCCTGTGCCCCGGGGCCTCCCCCTGGGCAACCCTGAGTCCCGCGCCCCGAGGCCCCCGACCGCCCCGGCGCCGACGGTGCCCTTCGCAGCCGCGTCCACGCCTCGGGGCGAGAGAAACCTCCGTTCCCCCGCAGGGGGAAGCCGCAGCCCGGGGCGCCCCGGCCGCCCCCAAAGTCGGAGCACGACGCCCGGCCCCAGGCCCTCCCTCAACTCTGCTCCGGGAGGGCTCCCGGCGCCGGGGCCGCCGGCGGGTCCGCGTCCTCTCGGCGCGTTTTCCGGGGGGCCGCGCTGGGCCCCGAGCGAGAAAGGGCCCTCGGCCCCGGGGACCAGGCCGGTCCCCGGGGCTGCCCAACGCCGGCCGATTCTCACGAGCGTTCTGCCCAAACCGATCACGGTTTGGGCAGAACGCTCGTGAGAATCGGCCGGAAAACGCCCAGCGAACTCGCTTCGGGCGCGGCCCGTCTGCGGGGCCGCCCCCCGCGCCAGGCCCGGGACCCCGCGGGGTCGCGCCCGCGCCCCGCCGCAAAGCCCCCCGCGAGTCCGCCGCGCGCGACGCCGACGCCTCCCGCTCCTCAGCGCCCGGGGCTCCCCTCCCTGGCGCGGGCCGGTGGGGCCGGGCGGGCCCCGAGGCCCGGGCTCCAACCCTCGCCTGCCTCCTCAGCCTTCCGCGTCCGGGGTCCTGTGCCCCGAGGCCTCCCCCGGGGCAACCCTGAGACCCGCGCCCCGAGGCCCCCGACCGCCCCGGCGCCGACGGTGCCCTTCGCAGCCGCGTCCACGCCTCGGGGCGAGAGAAACCTCCGTTCCCCCGCAGGGGGAAGCCGCAGCCCGGAGCGCCCCAGCCGCCCCCAAAGTCGGAGCACGACGCCCGGCCCCAGGCCCTCCCTCAACTCTGCTCCGGGAGGGCTCCCCGGCGCCGGGGCCGCCGGCGGGTCCGCGTCCTCTCGGCGCGTTTTCCGGGGGGCCGCGCCGGGCCCCGAGCGAGAAAGGGCCCTCGGCCCCGGGGACCAGGCCGGTCCCCGGGGCTGCCCAACGCCGGCCGATTCTCACGAGCGTTCTGCCCAAACCGATCCCGGTTTGGGCAGAACGCTCGTGAGAATCGGCCGGAAAACGCCCGGCGAACTCGCTTCGGGCGCAGCCCGTCTGCGGGGCCGCCCCCCGCGCCTGGCCCGGGACCCCGCACCGTCGCGCCCGCGCCCCGCCGGAAAGCCCCCCGCGAGTCCGCCGCGCGCGACGCCGACGCCTCCCGCTCCTCAGCGCCCGGGGCTCCCCTCCCTGGCGCGGGCCGGTGGGGCCGGGCGGGCCCCGAGGCCCGGGCTCCAACCCTCGCCTGCCTCCTCAGCCTTCCGCGTCCGGGGTCCTGTGCCCCGGGGCCTCCCCCGGGGCAACCCTGATTCCCGCGCCCCGAGGCCCCCGACCGCCCCGGCGCCGACGGTGCCCTTCGCCGCCGCGTCCACGCCTCGGGGCGAGAGAAACCTCCGTTCCCCCGCAGAGGGAAGCCGCAGCCCGGGGCGCCCCGGCCGCCACCAAAGTCGGAGCACGACGCCCGGCCCCAGGCCCTCCCTCAACTCTGCTCCGGGAGGGCTCCCCGGCGCCGGGGCCGCCGGCGGTTCCGCGTCCTCTCGGCGCGTTTTCCGGGGTGCCGCGCCGGGCCCCGAGCGAGAAAGGGCCCTCGGCCCCGGGGACCAGGCCGGTCCCCGGGGCTGCCCAACGCCGGCCGATTCTCACGAGCGTTCTGCCCAAACCGATCCCGGTTTGGGCAGAACGCTCGTGAGAATCGGCCGGAAAACGCCCGGCGAACTCGCTTCGGGCGCAGCCCGTCTGCGGGGCCGCCCCCCGCGCCTGGCCCGGGACCCCGCGGGGTCGCGCCCGCGCCCCGCCGGAAAGCCCCCCGCGAGTCCGCCGCGCGCGACGCCGACGCCTCCCGCTCCTCAGCGCCCGGGGCTCCCCTCCCTGGCGCGGGCCGGTGGGGCCGGGCGGGCCCCGAGGCCCGGGCTCCAACCCTCGCCTGCCTCCTCAGCCTTCCGCGTCCGGGGTCCTGTGCCCCGGGGCCTCCCCCTGGGCAACCCTGAGTCCCGCGCCCCGAGGCCCCCGACCGCCCCGGCGCCGGCGGTGCCCTTCGCAGCCGCGTCCACGCCTCGGGGCGAGAGAAACCTCCGTTCCCCCGCAGGGGGAAGCCGCAGCCCGGGGCGCCCCAGCCGCCCCCAAAGTCGGAGCACGAAGCCCGGCCCCAGGCCCTCCCTCAACTCTGCTCCGGGAGGGATCCCCGGCGCCGGGGCCGCCGGCGGGTCCGCGTCCTCTCGGCGCGTTTTCCGGGGGGCCGCGCCGGGCCCCGAGCGAGAAAGGGCCCTCGGCCCCGGGGACCAGGCCGGTCCCCGGGGCTGCCCAACGCCGGCCGATTCTCACGAGCGTTCTGCCCAAACCGATCCCGGTTTGGGCAGAACGCTCGTGAGAATCGGCCGTAAAATGCCCGGCGAACTCGCTTCGGGCGCAGCCCGTCTGCGGGGCCGCCCCCCGCGCCTGGCCCGGGACCCCGCGGGGTCGCGCCCGCACCCCGCCGCAAAGCCCCCCGCGAGTCCGCCGCGCGCGACGCCGACGCCTCCTGCTCCTCAGCGCCCGGGGCTCCCCTCCCTGGCGCGGGCCGGTGGGGCCGGGCGGGCCCCGAGGCCCGGGCTCCAACCCTCGCCTGCCTCCTCAGCCTTCCGAGTCCGGGGTCCAGTGCCCCGGGGCCTCCCCCTGGGCAACCCTGAGTCCCGCGCCCCGAGGCCCCCGACCACCCCGGGCCCGGCGGTGCCCTTCGCGGCCGCGTCCACGCCTCGGGGCGAGAGAAACCTCCGTTCCCCCGCAGGGGGAAGCCGCCCTCCGGGGCGCCCCAGCCACCCCCAAAGGCGGAGCCCGACGCCCGGCCACAGGCCCTCCCTCAACTCTGCTCCGGGAGTGCTCCCCGGCGCCGGGGCCGCCGGCGGGTCCCCGTCCTCTCGGCACGTTTTCCGGGGGGCCGCGCCGGGCCCCGAGCATAAAAGGGCCCTCGGCCCCGGGGAACAGGCCGGTCCCCGGGGCTGCCCAACGCCGGCCGATTCTCACGAGCGTTCTGCCCAAACCGATCCCGGTTTGGGCAGAACGCTCGTGAGAATCGGCCGGAAAACGCCCGGCGAAGTCGCTTCGGGCGCAGCGCGTCTGCGGGTCCGCCCCCCGCGCCTGGACCGGGACCCCGCGGGGTCGCGCCCGCACCCCGCCGCAAAGCCCCCCGCGAGTCCGCCGCGCGCGACGCCGACGCCTCCCGCTCCTCAGCGCCCGGGGCTCCCCTCCCTGGTGCGGGCCGGTGGGGCCGGGCGGGCCCCGAGGCCCGGGATCCAATCCTCGCCTGCCTCCTCAGCCTTCCGAGTCCGGGGTCCTGGGCCCCGGGCCTCCCCCTGGGCAAACCTGAGTCCCGCGCCCCGAGGCCCCCGACCGCCCTGGCGCCGACGGTGCCTTTCGCAGCCGCGTCCACGCCTCGGGTCGAGAGAAACCTCCGTTCCCCCGCAGGGGGAAGCCGCCCTCCGGGGCGCCCCAGCCACCCCCAAAGGCGGAGCCCGACGCCCGGCCCCAGGCCCTCCCTCAACTCTGCTCCGAGAGTGCTCCCCGGCGCCGGGGCCGCCGGCGGGTCCGCGTCCTCTCGGCGCGTTTTCCGGGGGGCCGCGCCGGGCCCCGAGCGAGAAAGGGCCCTCGGCACCGGGGAACAGGCCGGTCCCCGGGGCTGCCCAACGCCGGCCGATTCTCACGAGCGTTCTGCCCAAACCGATCCCGGTTTGGGCAGAACGCTCGTGAGAATCGGCCGGAAAACGCCCGGCGAACTCGCTTCGGGCGCAGACCGTCCGCGGGGCCGCCCCCCGCGCCTGGCCGGGACCCCGCGGGGTCGCGCCCGCGCCCCGCCGGAAAGCCCCCCGCGAGTCCGCCGCGCGCGACGCCGACGCCTCCCGCTCCTCAGCGCCCGGGGCTCCCCTCCCTGGCGCGGGCCGGTGGGGCCGGGCGGGCCCCGAGGCCCGGGCTCCAACCCTCGCCTGCCTCCTCAGCCTTCCGCGTCCGGGGTCCTGTGCCCCGGGGCCTCCCCCTGGGCAACCCTGAGTCCCGCGCCCCGAGGCCCCCGACCGCCCCGGCGCCGACGGTGCCCTTCGCAGCCGCGTCCACGCCTCGGGGCGAGAGAAACCTCCGTTCCCCCGCAGGGGGAAGCCGCAGCCCGGGGCGCCCCGGCCGCCCCCAAAGTCGGAGCACGACGCCCGGCCCCAGGCCCTCCCTCAACTCTGCTCCGGGAGGGCTCCCCGGCGCCGGGGCCGCCGGCGGGTCCGCGTCCTCTCGGCGCGTTTTCCGGGGGGCCGCGCCGGGCCCCGAGCGAGAAAGGGCCCTCGGCCCCGGGGACCAGGCCGGTCCCCGGGGCTGCCCAACGCCGGCCGATTCTCACGAGCGTTCTGCCCAAACCGATCCCGGTATGGGCAGAACGCTCGTGAGAATCGGCCGGAAAACGCCCAGCGAACTCGATTCGGGCGCGGCCCGTCTGCGGGGCCGCCCCCCGCGCCATGCCCGGGACCCCGCGGGGTCGCGCCCGCGCCCCGCCGCAAAGCCCCCCGCGAGTCCGCCGCGCGCGACGCCGACGCCTCCCGCTCCTCAGCGCCCGGGGCTCCCCTCCCTGGCGCGGGCCGGTGGGGCCGGGCGGGCCCCGAGGCCCGGGCTCCAACCCTCGCCTGCCTCCTCAGCCTTCCGCGTCCGGGGTCCTGTGCCCCGAGGCCTCCCCCGGGGCAACCCTGAGACCCGCGCCCCGAGGCCCCCGACCGCCCCGGCGCCGACGGTGCCCTTCGCAGCCGCGTCCACGCCTCGGGGCGAGAGAAACCTCCGTTCCCCCGCAGGGGGAAGCCGCAGCCCGGGGCGCCCCAGCCGCCCCCAAAGTCGGAGCACGACGCCCGGCCCCAGGCCCTCCCTCAACTCTGCTCCGGGAGGGCTCCCCGGCGCCGGGGCCGCCGGCGGGTCCGCGTCCTCTCGGCGCGTTTTCCGGGGGGCCGCGCCGGGCCCCGAGCGAGAAAGGGCCCTCGGCCCCGGGGACCAGGCCGGTCCCCGGGGCTGCCCAACGCCGGCCGATTCTCACGAGCGTTCTGCCCAAACCGATCCCGGTTTGGGCAGAACGCTCGTGAGAATCGGCCGGAAAACGCCCGGCGAACTCGCTTCGGGCGCAGCCCGTCTGCGGGGCCGCCCCCCGCGCCTGGCCCGGGACCCCGCACCGTCGCGCCCGCGCCCCGCCGGAAAGCCCCCCGCGAGTCCGCCGCGCGCGACGCCGACGCCTCCCGCTCCTCAGCGCCCGGGGCTCCCCTCCCTGGCGCGGGCCGGTGGGGCCGGGCGGGCCCCGAGGCCCGGGCTCCAACCCTCGCCTGCCTCCTCAGCCTTCCGCGTCCGGGGTCCTGTGCCCCGGGGCCTCCCCCTGGGCAACCCTGAGTCCCGCGCCCCGAGGCCCCCGACCGCCCCGGCGCCGGCGGTGCCCTTCGCAGCCGCGTCCACGCCTCGGGGCGAGAGAAACCTCCGTTCCCCCGCAGGGGGAAGCCGCAGCCCGGGGCGCCCCAGCCGCCCCCAAAGTCGGAGCACGAAGCCCGGCCCCAGGCCCTCCCTCAACTCTGCTCCGGGAGGGATCCCCGGCGCCGGGGCCGCCGGCGGGTCCGCGTCCTCTCGGCGCGTTTTCCGGGGGGCCGCGCCGGGCCCCGAGCGAGAAAGGGCCCTCGGCCCCGGGGACCAGGCCGGTCCCCGGGGCTGCCCAACGCCGGCCGATTCTCACGAGCGTTCTGCCCAAACCGATCCCGGTTTGGGCAGAACGCTCGTGAGAATCGGCCGTAAAATGCCCGGCGAACTCGCTTCGGGCGCAGCCCGTCTGCGGGGCCGCCCCCCGCGCCTGGCCCGGGACCCCGCGGGGTCGCGCCCGCACCCCGCCGCAAAGCCCCCCGCGAGTCCGCCGCGCGCGACGCCGACGCCTCCTGCTCCTCAGCGCCCGGGGCTCCCCTCCCTGGCGCGGGCCGGTGGGGCCGGGCGGGCCCCGAGGCCCGGGCTCCAACCCTCGCCTGCCTCCTCAGCCTTCCGAGTCCGGGGTCCAGTGCCCCGGGGCCTCCCCCTGGGCAACCCTGAGTCCCGCGCCCCGAGGCCCCCGACCACCCCGGGCCCGGCGGTGCCCTTCGCGGCCGCGTCCACGCCTCGGGGCGAGAGAAACCTCCGTTCCCCCGCAGGGGGAAGCCGCCCTCCGGGGCGCCCCAGCCACCCCCAAAGGCGGAGCCCGACGCCCGGCCACAGGCCCTCCCTCAACTCTGCTCCGGGAGTGCTCCCCGGCGCCGGGGCCGCCGGCGGGTCCCCGTCCTCTCGGCACGTTTTCCGGGGGGCCGCGCCGGGCCCCGAGCATAAAAGGGCCCTCGGCCCCGGGGAACAGGCCGGTCCCCGGGGCTGCCCAACGCCGGCCGATTCTCACGAGCGTTCTGCCCAAACCGATCCCGGTTTGGGCAGAACGCTCGTGAGAATCGGCCGGAAAACGCCCGGCGAAGTCGCTTCGGGCGCAGCGCGTCTGCGGGTCCGCCCCCCGCGCCTGGACCGGGACCCCGCGGGGTCGCGCCCGCACCCCGCCGCAAAGCCCCCCGCGAGTCCGCCGCGCGCGACGCCGACGCCTCCCGCTCCTCAGCGCCCGGGGCTCCCCTCCCTGGTGCGGGCCGGTGGGGCCGGGCGGGCCCCGAGGCCCGGGATCCAATCCTCGCCTGCCTCCTCAGCCTTCCGAGTCCGGGGTCCTGGGCCCCGGGCCTCCCCCTGGGCAAACCTGAGTCCCGCGCCCCGAGGCCCCCGACCGCCCTGGCGCCGACGGTGCCTTTCGCAGCCGCGTCCACGCCTCGGGTCGAGAGAAACCTCCGTTCCCCCGCAGGGGGAAGCCGCCCTCCGGGGCGCCCCAGCCACCCCCAAAGGCGGAGCCCGACGCCCGGCCCCAGGCCCTCCCTCAACTCTGCTCCGAGAGTGCTCCCCGGCGCCGGGGCCGCCGGCGGGTCCGCGTCCTCTCGGCGCGTTTTCCGGGGGGCCGCGCCGGGCCCCGAGCGAGAAAGGGCCCTCGGCACCGGGGAACAGGCCGGTCCCCGGGGCTGCCCAACGCCGGCCGATTCTCACGAGCGTTCTGCCCAAACCGATCCCGGTTTGGGCAGAACGCTCGTGAGAATCGGCCGGAAAACGCCCGGCGAACTCGCTTCGGGCGCAGACCGTCCGCGGGGCCGCCCCCCGCGCCTGGCCGGGACCCCGCGGGGTCGCGCCCGCGCCCCGCCGGAAAGCCCCCCGCGAGTCCGCCGCGCGCGACGCCGACGCCTCCCGCTCCTCAGCGCCCGGGGCTCCCCTCCCTGGCGCGGGCCGGTGGGGCCGGGCGGGCCCCGAGGCCCGGGCTCCAACCCTCGCCTGCCTCCTCAGCCTTCCGCGTCCGGGGTCCTGTGCCCCGGGGCCTCCCCCTGGGCAACCCTGAGTCCCGCGCCCCGAGGCCCCCGACCGCCCCGGCGCCGACGGTGCCCTTCGCAGCCGCGTCCACGCCTCGGGGCGAGAGAAACCTCCGTTCCCCCGCAGGGGGAAGCCGCAGCCCGGGGCGCCCCGGCCGCCCCCAAAGTCGGAGCACGACGCCCGGCCCCAGGCCCTCCCTCAACTCTGCTCCGGGAGGGCTCCCCGGCGCCGGGGCCGCCGGCGGGTCCGCGTCCTCTCGGCGCGTTTTCCGGGGGGCCGCGCCGGGCCCCGAGCGAGAAAGGGCCCTCGGCCCCGGGGACCAGGCCGGTCCCCGGGGCTGCCCAACGCCGGCCGATTCTCACGAGCGTTCTGCCCAAACCGATCCCGGTATGGGCAGAACGCTCGTGAGAATCGGCCGGAAAACGCCCAGCGAACTCGCTTCGGGCGCGGCCCGTCTGCGGGGCCGCCCCCCGCGCCATGCCCGGGACCCCGCGGGGTCGCGCCCGCGCCCCGCCGCAAAGCCCCCCGCGAGTCCGCCGCGCGCGACGCCGACGCCTCCCGCTCCTCAGCGCCCGGGGCTCCCCTCCCTGGCGCGGGCCGGTGGGGCCGGGCGGGCCCCGAGGCCCGGGCTCCAACCCTCGCCTGCCTCCTCAGCCTTCCGCGTCCGGGGTCCTGTGCCCCGAGGCCTCCCCCGGGGCAACCCTGAGACCCGCGCCCCGAGGCCCCCGACCGCCCCGGCGCCGACGGTGCCCTTCGCAGCCGCGTCCACGCCTCGGGGCGAGAGAAACCTCCGTTCCCCCGCAGGGGGAAGCCGCAGCCCGGGGCGCCCCAGCCGCCCCCAAAGTCGGAGCACGACGCCCGGCCCCAGGCCCTCCCTCAACTCTGCTCCGGGAGGGCTCCCCGGCGCCGGGGCCGCCGGCGGGTCCGCGTCCTCTCGGCGCGTTTTCCGGGGGGCCGCGCCGGGCCCCGAGCGAGAAAGGGCCCTCGGCCCCGGGGACCAGGCCGGTCCCCGGGGCTGCCCAACGCCGGCCGATTCTCACGAGCGTTCTGCCCAAACCGATCCCGGTTTGGGCAGAACGCTCGTGAGAATCGGCCGGAAAACGCCCGGCGAACTCGCTTCGGGCGCAGCCCGTCTGCGGGGCCGCCCCCCGCGCCTGGCCCGGGACCCCGCACCGTCGCGCCCGCGCCCCGCCGGAAAGCCCCCCGCGAGTCCGCCGCGCGCGACGCCGACGCCTCCCGCTCCTCAGCGCCCGGGGCTCCCCTCCCTGGCGCGGGCCGGTGGGGCCGGGCGGGCCCCGAGGCCCGGGCTCCAACCCTCGCCTGCCTCCTCAGCCTTCCGCGTCCGGGGTCCTGTGCCCCGGGGCCTCCCCCTGGGCAACCCTGAGTCCCGCGCCCCGAGGCCCCCGACCGCCCCGGCGCCGGCGGTGCCCTTCGCAGCCGCGTCCACGCCTCGGGGCGAGAGAAACCTCCGTTCCCCCGCAGGGGGAAGCCGCAGCCCGGGGCGCCCCAGCCGCCCCCAAAGTCGGAGCACGAAGCCCGGCCCCAGGCCCTCCCTCAACTCTGCTCCGGGAGGGATCCCCGGCGCCGGGGCCGCCGGCGGGTCCGCGTCCTCTCGGCGCGTTTTCCGGGGGGCCGCGCCGGGCCCCGAGCGAGAAAGGGCCCTCGGCCCCGGGGACCAGGCCGGTCCCCGGGGCTGCCCAACGCCGGCCGATTCTCACGAGCGTTCTGCCCAAACCGATCCCGGTTTGGGCAGAACGCTCGTGAGAATCGGCCGTAAAATGCCCGGCGAACTCGCTTCGGGCGCAGCCCGTCTGCGGGGCCGCCCCCCGCGCCTGGCCCGGGACCCCGCGGGGTCGCGCCCGCACCCCGCCGCAAAGCCCCCCGCGAGTCCGCCGCGCGCGACGCCGACGCCTCCTGCTCCTCAGCGCCCGGGGCTCCCCTCCCTGGCGCGGGCCGGTGGGGCCGGGCGGGCCCCGAGGCCCGGGCTCCAACCCTCGCCTGCCTCCTCAGCCTTCCGAGTCCGGGGTCCAGTGCCCCGGGGCCTCCCCCTGGGCAACCCTGAGTCCCGCGCCCCGAGGCCCCCGACCACCCCGGGCCCGGCGGTGCCCTTCGCGGCCGCGTCCACGCCTCGGGGCGAGAGAAACCTCCGTTCCCCCGCAGGGGGAAGCCGCCCTCCGGGGCGCCCCAGCCACCCCCAAAGGCGGAGCCCGACGCCCGGCCACAGGCCCTCCCTCAACTCTGCTCCGGGAGTGCTCCCCGGCGCCGGGGCCGCCGGCGGGTCCCCGTCCTCTCGGCACGTTTTCCGGGGGGCCGCGCCGGGCCCCGAGCATAAAAGGGCCCTCGGCCCCGGGGAACAGGCCGGTCCCCGGGGCTGCCCAACGCCGGCCGATTCTCACGAGCGTTCTGCCCAAACCGATCCCGGTTTGGGCAGAACGCTCGTGAGAATCGGCCGGAAAACGCCCGGCGAAGTCGCTTCGGGCGCAGCGCGTCTGCGGGTCCGCCCCCCGCGCCTGGACCGGGACCCCGCGGGGTCGCGCCCGCACCCCGCCGCAAAGCCCCCCGCGAGTCCGCCGCGCGCGACGCCGACGCCTCCCGCTCCTCAGCGCCCGGGGCTCCCCTCCCTGGTGCGGGCCGGTGGGGCCGGGCGGGCCCCGAGGCCCGGGATCCAATCCTCGCCTGCCTCCTCAGCCTTCCGAGTCCGGGGTCCTGGGCCCCGGGCCTCCCCCTGGGCAAACCTGAGTCCCGCGCCCCGAGGCCCCCGACCGCCCTGGCGCCGACGGTGCCTTTCGCAGCCGCGTCCACGCCTCGGGTCGAGAGAAACCTCCGTTCCCCCGCAGGGGGAAGCCGCCCTCCGGGGCGCCCCAGCCACCCCCAAAGGCGGAGCACGACGCCCGGCCCCAGGCCCTCCCTCAACTCTGCTCCGAGAGTGCTCCCCGGCGCCGGGGCCGCCACGGGTCCGCGTCCTCTCGGCGCGTTTTCCGGGGGGCCGCGCCGGGCCCCGAGCGAGAAAGGGCCCTCGGCACCGGGGAACAGGCCGGTCCCCGGGGCTGCCCAACGCCGGCCGATTCTCACGAGCGTTCTGCCCAAACCGATCCCGGTTTGGGCAGAACGCTCGTGAGAATCGGCCGGAAAACGCCCGGCGAACTCGCTTCGGGCGCAGACCGTCCGCGGGGCCGCCCCCCGCGCCTGGCCGGGACCCCGCGGGGTCGCGCCCGCGCCCCGCCGGAAAGCCCCCCGCGAGTCCGCCGCGCGCGACGCCGACGCCTCCCGCTCCTCAGCGCCCGGGGCTCCCCTCCCTGGCGCGGGCCGGTGGGGCCGGGCGGGCCCCGAGGCCCGGGCTCCAACCCTCGCCTGCCTCCTCAGCCTTCCGCGTCCGGGGTCCTGTGCCCCGGGGCCTCCCCCTGGGCAACCCTGAGTCCCGCGCCCCGAGGCCCCCGACCGCCCCGGCGCCGACGGTGCCCTTCGCAGCCGCGTCCACGCCTCGGGGCGAGAGAAACCTCCGTTCCCCCGCAGGGGGAAGCCGCAGCCCGGGGCGCCCCGGCCGCCCCCAAAGTCGGAGCACGACGCCCGGCCCCAGGCCCTCCCTCAACTCTGCTCCGGGAGGGCTCCCCGGCGCCGGGGCCGCCGGCGGGTCCGCGTCCTCTCGGCGCGTTTTCCGGGGGGCCGCGCCGGGCCCCGAGCGAGAAAGGGCCCTCGGCCCCGGGGACCAGGCCGGTCCCCGGGGCTGCCCAACGCCGGCCGATTCTCACGAGCGTTCTGCCCAAACCGATCCCGGTATGGGCAGAACGCTCGTGAGAATCGGCCGGAAAACGCCCAGCGAACTCGCTTCGGGCGCGGCCCGTCTGCGGGGCCGCCCCCCGCGCCATGCCCGGGACCCCGCGGGGTCGCGCCCGCGCCCCGCCGCAAAGCCCCCCGCGAGTCCGCCGCGCGCGACGCCGACGCCTCCCGCTCCTCAGCGCCCGGGGCTCCCCTCCCTGGCGCGGGCCGGTGGGGCCGGGCGGGCCCCGAGGCCCGGGCTCCAACCCTCGCCTGCCTCCTCAGCCTTCCGCGTCCGGGGTCCTGTGCCCCGAGGCCTCCCCCGGGGCAACCCTGAGACCCGCGCCCCGAGGCCCCCGACCGCCCCGGCGCCGACGGTGCCCTTCGCAGCCGCGTCCACGCCTCGGGGCGAGAGAAACCTCCGTTCCCCCGCAGGGGGAAGCCGCAGCCCGGGGCGCCCCAGCCGCCCCCAAAGTCGGAGCACGACGCCCGGCCCCAGGCCCTCCCTCAACTCTGCTCCGGGAGGGCTCCCCGGCGCCGGGGCCGCCGGCGGGTCCGCGTCCTCTCGGCGCGTTTTCCGGGGGGCCGCGCCGGGCCCCGAGCGAGAAAGGGCCCTCGGCCCCGGGGACCAGGCCGGTCCCCGGGGCTGCCCAACGCCGGCCGATTCTCACGAGCGTTCTGCCCAAACCGATCCCGGTTTGGGCAGAACGCTCGTGAGAATCGGCCGGAAAACGCCCGGCGAACTCGCTTCGGGCGCAGCCCGTCTGCGGGGCCGCCCCCCGCGCCTGGCCCGGGACCCCGCACCGTCGCGCCCGCGCCCCGCCGGAAAGCCCCCCGCGAGTCCGCCGCGCGCGACGCCGACGCCTCCCGCTCCTCAGCGCCCGGGGCTCCCCTCCCTGGCGCGGGCCGGTGGGGCCGGGCGGGCCCCGAGGCCCGGGCTCCAACCCTCGCCTGCCTCCTCAGCCTTCCGCGTCCGGGGTCCTGTGCCCCGGGGCCTCCCCCGGGGCAACCCTGATTCCCGCGCCCCGAGGCCCCCGACCGCCCCGGCGCCGACGGTGCCCTTCGCCGCCGCGTCCACGCCTCGGGGCGAGAGAAACCTCCGTTCCCCCGCAGAGGGAAGCCGCAGCCCGGGGCGCCCCGGCCGCCCCCAAAGTCGGAGCACGACGCCCGGCCCCAGGCCCTCCCTCAACTCTGCTCCGGGAGGGCTCCCCGGCGCCGGGGCCGCCGGCGGGTCCGTGTCCTCTCGGCGCGTTTTCCGGGGGGCCGCGCCGGGCCCCGAGCGAGAAAGGGCCCTCGGCCCCGGGGACCAGGCCGGTCCCCGGGGCTGCCCAACGCCGGCCGATTCTCACGAGCGTTCTGCCCAAACCGATCCCGGTTTGGGCAGAACGCTCGTGAGAATCGGCCGGAAAATGCCCGGCGAACTCGCTTCGGGCGCAGCCCGTCTGCGGGGCCGCCCCCCGCGCCTGGCCCGGGACCCCGCGGGGTGGCGCCCGCACCCCGCCGGAAAGCCCCCGCGAGTCCGCCGCGCGCGACGCGGACGCCTCCCGCTCCGCAGCGCCCGGGGCTCCCCTCCCTGGCGCGGGCTTGTGGGGCCGGGCGGGCCCCGAGGCTCGGGCTCCAACCCTCGCCTGCCTCCTCAGCCTTCCGCGTCCTTGGTCCTGTGCCCCGGGGCCTCCACCTGGGCAACCCTGAGTCCCGCGGCCCGAGGCCCCCGACCGCCCCGGCGCCGACGCTGCCCTTCGCAGCCGCGTCCACGCCTCGGGGCGAGAGAAACCTCCGTTCCCCCGCAGGGGGAAGCCGCAGCCAGGGGCGCCCCAGCCGCCCCCAAAGTCGGAGCACGACGCCCGGCCCCAGGCCCTACCTCAACTCTGCTCCGGGAGGGCTCCCCGGCGCCGGGGCCGCCGGCGGGTCCGCGTCCTCTCGGCGCGTTTTCCGGGGGGCTGCGCCGGGCCCAGAGCGAGAAAGGGCCCTCGGCCCCGGGGACCAGGCCGGTCCCCGGGGCTGCCCAACGCCGGCCGATTCTCACGAGCGTTCTGCCCAAACCGATCCCGGTTTGGGCAGAACGCTCGTGAGAATCGGCCGGAAAACGCCCGGCGAACTCGCTTCGGGCGCAGCCCGTCTGCGGGGCCGCCCCCCGCGCCTGGCCCGGGACCCCGCGGGGTCGCGCCCGCACCCCGCCGCAAAGCCCCCCGCGAGTCCGCCGCGCGCAACGCCGACGGTTCCCGCTCCTCAGCGCCCGGGGCTCCCCTCCCTGGCGCGGGCCGGTGGGGCCGTGCGGGCCCCGCGGCCCGGGCTCCAACCCTCGCCTGCCTCCTCAGCCTTCCGAGTCCGGGGTCCAGTGCCCCGGGGCCTCCCCCTGGGCAACCCTGAGTCCCGCGCCCCGAGGCCCCCGACCGCCCCGGCGCCGACGGTGCCCTTCGCCGCCGCGTCCACGCCTCGGGGCGAGAGAAACCTCCGTTCCCCCGCAGAGGGAAGCCGCAGCCCGGGGCGCCCCGGCCGCCCCCAAAGTCGGAGCACGACGCCCGGCCCCAGGCCCTCCCTCAACTCTGCTCCGGGAGGGCTCCCCGGCGCCGGGGCCGCCGGCGGGTCCGTGTCCTCTCGGCGCGTTTTCCGGGGGGCCGCGCCGGGCCCCGAGCGAGAAAGGGCCCTCGGCCCCGGGGACCAGGCCGGTCCCCGGGGCTGCCCAACGCCGGCCGATTCTCACGAGCGTTCTGCCCAAACCGATCCCGGTTTGGGCAGAACGCTCGTGAGAATCGGCCGGAAAATGCCCGGCGAACTCGCTTCGGGCGCAGCCCGTCTGCGGGGCCGCCCCCCGCGCCTGGCCCGGGACCCCGCGGGGTGGCGCCCGCACCCCGCCGGAAAGCCCCCGCGAGTCCGCCGCGCGCGACGCGGACGCCTCCCGCTCCGCAGCGCCAGGGGCTCCCCTCCCTGGCGCGGGCTTGTGGGGCCGGGCGGGCCCCGAGGCTCGGGCTCCAACCCTCGCCTGCCTCCTCAGCCTTCCGCGTCCTTGGTCCTGTGCCCCGGGGCCTCCACCTGGGCAACCCTGAGTCCCGCGGCCCGAGGCCCCCGACCGCCCCGGCGCCGACGCTGCCCTTCGCAGCCGCGTCCACGCCTCGGGGCGAGAGAAACCTCCGTTCCCCCGCAGGGGGAAGCCGCAGCCAGGGGCGCCCCAGCCGCCCCCAAAGTCGGAGCACGACGCCCGGCCCCAGGCCCTACCTCAACTCTGCTCCGGGAGGGCTCCCCGGCGCCGGGGCCGCCGGCGGGTCCGCGTCCTCTCGGCGCGTTTTCCGGGGGGCTGCGCCGGGCCCAGAGCGAGAAAGGGCCCTCGGCCCCGGGGACCAGGCCGGTCCCCGGGGCTGCCCAACGCCGGCCGATTCTCACGAGCGTTCTGCCCAAACCGATCCCGGTTTGGGCAGAACGCTCGTGAGAATCGGCCGGAAAACGCCCGGCGAACTCGCTTCGGGCGCAGCCCGTCTGCGGGGCCGCCCCCCGCGCCTGGCCCGGGACCCCGCGGGGTCGCGCCCGCACCCCGCCGCAAAGCCCCCCGCGAGTCCGCCGCGCGCAACGCCGACGGTTCCCGCTCCTCAGCGCCCGGGGCTCCCCTCCCTGGCGCGGGCCGGTGGGGCCGTGCGGGCCCCGCGGCCCGGGCTCCAACCCTCGCCTGCCTCCTCAGCCTTCCGAGTCCGGGGTCCAGTGCCCCGGGGCCTCCCCCTGGGCAACCCTGAGTCCCGCGCCCCGAGGCCCCCGACCGCCCCGGCGCCGGCGGTGCCCTTCGCGGCCGCGTCCACGCCTCGGGGCGAGAGAAACCTCCGTTCCCCCGCAGGGGGAAGCCGCAGCCCGGGGCGCCCCAGCCGCCCCCAAAGTCGGAGCACGACGCCCGGCCCCAGGCCCTCCCTCAACTCTGCTCCGGGAGGGCTCCCCGGCGCCGGGGCCGCCGGCGGGTCCGCGTCCTCTCGGCGTGTTTTCCGGGGGGCCGCGCCGGGCCCCGAGCGAGAAAGGGCCCTCGGCCCCGGGGACCAGGCCGGTCCCCGGGGCTGCCCAACGCCGGCCGATTCTCACGAGCGTTCTGCCCAAACCGATCCCGGTTTGGGCAGAACGCTCGTGAGAATCGGCCGGAAAACGCCCGGCGAACTCGCTTCGGGCGCAGCCCGTCTGCGGGGCCGCCCCCCGCGCCTGGCCCGGGACCCCGCGGGGTCGCGCCCGCACCCCGCCGCAAAGCCCCGCGCGAGTCCGCCGCGCGCGACGCCGACGCCTCCCGCTCCTCAGCGCCCGGGGCTCCCCTCCCTGGCGCGGGCCGGTGGGGCCGGGCGGGCCCCGAGGCCCGGGCTCCAACCCTCGCCTGCCTCCTCAGCCTTCCGAGTCCGGGGTCCTGTGCCCCGGGGCCTCCCCCTGGGCAACCCTGAGTCCCGCGCCCCGAGGCCCCCGACCGCCCCGGCGCCGGCGGTGCCCTTCGCCGCCGCGTCCACGCCTCGGGGCGAGAGAAACCTCCGTTCCCCCGCAGGGGGAAGCCGCAGCCCGGGGCGCCCCAGCCGCCCCCAAAGTCGGAGCACGACGCCCGGCCCCAGGCCCTCCCTCAACTCTACTCCGGGAGGGCTCCCCGGCGCCGGGGCCGCCGGCGGGTCCGCGTCCTCTCGGCGCGTTTTCCGGGGGGCCGCGCCGTGCCCCGAGCGAGAAAGGGCCCTCGGCCCCGGGGACCAGGCCGGTCCCCGGGGCTGCCCAACGCCGGCCGATTCTCTCGAGCGTTCTGCCCAAACCGATCCCGGTTTGGGCAGAACGCTCGTGAGAATCGGCCGGAAAACGCCCGGCGAACTCGCTTCGGGCGCAGCCCGTCTGCGGGGCCGCCCCCCGCGCCTGGCAGGGACCCCGCGGGGTCGCGCCCGCACCCCGCCGCAAAGCCCCCCGCGAGTCCGCCGCGCGCGACGCCGACGCCTCCCGCTCCTCAGCGCCCGGGGCTCCCCTCCCTGGCGCGGGCCGGTGGGGCCGGGCGGGCCCCGAGGCCCGGGCTCCAACCCTCGCCTGCCTCCTCAGCCTTCCGAGTCCGGGGTCCAGTGCCCCGGGGCCTCCCCCTGGGCAACCCTGAGTCCCGCGCCCCGAGGCCCCCGACCGCCCCGGCGCCGGCGGTGCCCTTCGCGGCCGCGTCCACGCCTCGGGGCGAGAGAAACCTCCGTTCCCCCGCAGGGGGAAGCCGCAGCCCTGGGCGCCCCAGCCGCCCCCAAAGTCGGAGCACGACGCCCGGCCCCAGGCCCTCCCTCAACTCTGCTCCGGGAGGGCTCCCCGGCGCCGGGGCCGCCGGCGGGTCCGCGTCATCTCGGCGCGTTTTCCGGGGGGCCGCGCCGGGCCCCGAGCGAGAAAGGGCCCTCGGCCCCGGGGACCAGGCCGGTCCCCGGGGCTGCCCAACGCCGGCCGATTCTCACGAGCGTTCTGCCCAAACCGATCCCGGTTTTGACAGAACGCTCGTGAGAATCGGCCGGAAAACGCCCGGCGGACTCGCTTCGGGCGCAGCCCGTCTGCGGGGCCGCCCCCCGCGCCTGGCCCGGGACCCCGCGGGGTCGCGCCCGAACCCCGCCGCCAAGCCCCCCGCGAGTCCGCCACGCGCGACGCCGACGCCTCCCGCTCCTCAGCGCCCGGGGCTCCCCTCCCTGGCGCGGGCCGGTGGGGCCGGGCGGGCCCCGAGGCCCGGGCTCCAACCCTCGCCTGCCTCCTCAGTCTTCCGAGTCCGGGGTCCTGGGCCCCGGGGCCTCCCCCTGGGCAACCCTGAGTCCCGCGCCCCGAGGCCCCCGACCGCCCCGGCGCCGGCGGTCCCCTTCGCGGCCGAGTCCACGCCTCGGGGCGAGAGAAACCTCCGTTCCCCCGCAGGGGGAAGCCGCAGCCCGGGGCGCCCCGGCCGCCCCCAAAGTCGGAGCACGACGCCCGGCCCCAGGCCCTCCCTCAACTCTGCTCCGGGAGGGCTCCCCGGCGCCGGGGCCGCCGGCGGGTCCGCGTCCTCTCGGCGCGTTTTCCGGGGGGCCGCGCCGGGCCCCGAGCGAGAAAGGGCCCTCGGCCCCGGGGACCAGGCCGGTCCCCAGGGCTGCCCAACGCCGGCCGATTCTCACGAGCGTTCTGCCCAAACCGATCCCGGTTTGGGCAGAACGCTCGTGAGAATCGGCCAGAAAACGCCCGGCGAACTCGCTTCGGGCGCAGCCCGTCTGCGGGGCCGCCCCCCGCGCCTGGCCCGGGACCCCGCGGGGTCGCGCCCGCGCCCCGCCGGAAAGCCCCCCGCGAGTCCGCCGCGCGCGACGCCGACGCCTGCCGCTGCTCAGCGCCCGGGGCTCCCCTCCCTGGCGCGGGCCGGTGGGGCCGGGCGGGCCCCGAGGCCCGGGCTCCTACCCTCGCCTGCCTCCTCAGCCTTCCGCGTCCGGGGTCCTGTGCCCCGGGACCTCCCCCGGGGCAACCCTGAGTCCCGCGCCCCGAGGCCCCCGACCGCCCCGGCGCCGACGGTGCCCTTCGCAGCCGCGTCCACGCCTCGGGGCGAGAGAAACCTCCGTTCCCCCGCAGGGGGAAGCCGCAGCCCGGGGCGCCCCGGCCGCCCCCAAAGTCGGAGCACGACGCCCGGCCCCAGGCCCTCCCTCAACTCTGCTCCGGGAGGGCTCCCCGGCGCCGGGGCCGCCGGCGGGTCCGCGTCCTCTCGGCGCGTTTTCCGGGGGGCCGCGCCGGGCCCCGAGCGAGAAAGGGCCCACGGCCCCGGGGACCAGGCCGGTCCCCGGGGCTGCCCAACGCTGGCCGATTCTCACGAGCGTTCTGCCCAAACCGATCCCGGTTTGGGCAGAACGCTCGTGAGAATCGGCCGGAAAACGCCCGGCGAACTCGCTTCGGGCGCAGCCCGTCCGCGGGGCCGCCCCACGCGCCTGGCCCGGGACCCCGCACCGTCCCGCCCGCGCCCCGCCGGAAAGCCCCCCGCGAGTCCGCCGTGCGCGACGCCGACGCCTCCCGCTCCTCAGCGCCCGGGGCTCCCCTCCCTGGCGCGGGCCGGTGGGGCCGGGCGGGCCCCGAGGCCCGGGCTCCAACCCTCGCCTGCCTCCTCAGCCTTCCGCGTCCGGGGTCCTGTGCCCCGGGGCCTCCCCCTGGGCAACCCTGAGTCCCGCGCCCCGAGGCCCCCGACCGCCCCGGCGCCGACGGTGCCCTTCGCGGCCGCGTCCACGCCTCGGGGCGAGAGAAACCTCCGTTCCCCCGCAGGGGGAAGCCGCAGCCCGGGGCGTCCCAGCCGCCCCCAAAGTCGGAGCACGACGCCCGGCCCCAGGCCCTCCCTCAACTCTGCTCCGGGAGGGCTCCCCGGCGCCGGGGCCGCCGGCGGGTCCGCGTCCTCTCGGCGCGCTTTCCGGGGGGCCGCGCCGGGCCCCGAGCGAGAAAGGGCCCTCGGCCCCGGGGACCAGGCCGGTCCCCGGGGCTGCCCAACGCCGGCCGATTCTCACGAGCGTTCTGCCCAAACCGATCCCGGTTTGGGCAGAACGCTCGTGAGAATCGGCCGGAAAACGCCCGGCGAACTCGCTTCGGGCGCAGCCCGTCTGCGGGGCCGCCCCCCGCGCCTGGCCCGGGACCCCGCGGGGTCGCGCCCGCACCCCTCCGGAAAGCCCCCCGCGAGTCCGCCGCGCGCGACGCCGATGCCTCCCGCTCCTCAGCGCCCGGGGCTCCCCTCCCTGGCGCGGGCCGGTGGGGCCGGGCGGGCCCCGAGGCCCGGCCTCCAAGCCTCGCCTGCCTCCTCAGCCTTCCGAGTCCGGGGTCCTGTGCCCCGGGGCCTCGCCCTGGGCAAACCTGAGTCCCGCGCCCCGAGGCCCCCGACCGCCCCGGCGCCGGCGGTGTCCTTCGCAGCCTCGTCGACGCCTCGGGGCGAGAGAAACGTCCGTTCCCCCGCAGGGGGAAGCCGCAGCCCGGGGCGCCCCAGCCGCCCCCAAAGTCGGATCACGACGCCCGGCCCAGGGCCCTCCCTCAACTCTGCTCCGGGAGTGCTCCCCGGCGCCGGGGCTGCCGTCGGGGCTGTGTCCTCTCGGCGTGTTTTCCGGGGGGCCGCGCCGGGCCCCGAGCGAGAAAGGGCCCTCGGCCCCGGGGAACAGGCCGATCCCCGGGGCTGCCCAACGCCGGCCGATTCTCACGAGCGTTCTGCCCAAACCGATCCCGGTTTGGGCAGAACGCTCGTGAGAATCGGCCGGAAAACGCCCGGCGAACTCGCTTCGGGCGCAGCCCGTCTGCGGGGCCGCCCCCCGCGCCTGGCCCGGGACCCCGCGGGGTCGCGCCCGCGCCACGCCGGAAAGCCCCCCGCGAGTCCGCCGCGCGCGACGCCGACGCCTCCCGCTCCTCAGCGCCCGGGGCTCCCCTCCCTGGCGCGGGCCGGTGGGGCCGGGCGGGCCCCGAGGCCCGGGCTCCAACCCTCGCCTGCCTCCTCAGCCTTCCGCGTCCGGGGTCCTGTGCCCCGGGGCCTCCCCCGGGGCAACCCTGAGTCCCGCGCCCCGAGGCCCCCGACCGCCCCGGCGCCGACGGTGCCCTTCGCAGCCGCGTCCACGCCTCGGGGCGAGAGAAACCTCCGTTCCCCCGCAGGGGGAAGCCGCATCCCGGGGCGCCCCGGCCGCCCCCAAAGTCGGAGCACGACGCCCGGCCCCAGGCCCTCCCTCAACTCTGCTCCGGGAGGGCTCCCCGGCGCCGGGGCCGCCGGCGGGTCCGCGTCCTCTCGGCGCGTTTTCCGGGGGGCCGCGCCGGGCCCCGAGCGAGAAAGGGCCCACGGCCCCGGGGACCAGGCCGGTCCCCGGGGCTGCCCAACGCCGGCCGATTCTCCCGAGCGTTCTGTCCAAACCGATCCCGGTTTGGGCAGAACGCTCGTGAGAATCGGCCGGAAAACGCCCGGCGAACTCGCTTCGGACGCAGCCCGTCTGCGGGGCCGCCCCCCGCGCCTGGCCCGGGACCCCGCGGGGTCGCGCCCGCACCCCGACGCAAAGGCCCCCGCGAGTCCGCCGCGCGCGACGCCGACGCCTCCCGCTCTTCAGCGCCCGGGGATCCCCTCCCTGGCGCGGGCCGGTGGGGCCGGGCGGGCCCCGAGGCCCGGGCTCCAACCCTCGCCTGCCTCCTCAGCCTTCCGAGTCCGGGGTCCTGTGCCCCGGGGCCTCCCCCTGGGCAACCCTGAGTCCCGCGCCCCGAGGCCCCCGACCGCCCCGGCGCCGGCGGTTCCCTTCGCGACCGCGTCCACGCCTCGGGCGAGAGAAACCTCCGTTCCCCCGCAGGGGGAAGCCGCAGCCCGGGGCGCCCCAGCCGCCCCCAAAGTCGGAGCACGACGCCCGGCCCCAGGCCCTCCCTCAACTCTGCTCCAGGAGGGCTCCCCGGCGCCGGGGCCGCCGGCGGGTCCGCGTCCTCTCGGCGCGTTTTCCGGGGGGCCGCGCCGGGCCCCGAGCGAGAAAGGGCCCTCGGCCCCGGGGACCAGGCCGGTCCCCGGGGCTGCACAACGCCGGCCGATTCTCACGAGCGTTCTGCCCAAACCGATCCCGGTTTGGGCAGAACGCTCGTGAGAATCGGCCGGAAAACGCCCGGCGAACTCGCTTCGGGCGCAGCCCGTCTGCGGGGCCGCCCCCCGCGCCTGGCCCGGGACCCCGCGGGGTCGCGCCCGCACCCCGCCGCAAAGCCCCCCGCGAGTCCGCCGCGCGCGACGCCGACGCCTCCCGCTCCTCAGCGCCCGGGGCTCCCCTCCCTGGCGCGGGCCGGTGGGGCCGGGCGGGCCCAGAGGCCCGGGCTCCAACCCTCGCCTGCGTCCTCAGCCTTCCGAGTCCGGGGTCCTGTGCCCCGGGGCCTCCCCCTGGGCAACCCTGAGTCCCGCACCCCGAGGCCCCCGACCGCCCCGGCGCCGGCGGTGCCCTTCGTGGCCGCGTCCACGCCTCGGGGCGAGAGAAACCTCCGTTCCCCCGCAGGGGGAAGCCGCAACCCGGGGCGCCCCAGCCGCCCCCAAAGTCGGAGCACGACGCCCGGCCCCAGGCCCTCCCTCAACTCTGCTCCGGAGGGCTCCCCGGTGCCGGGGCCGCCGGCGGGTCCGCGTCCTCTTGCTGCGTTTTCCGGGGGGCCGCGCCGTGCCCCGAGCGAGAAAGGGCCCTCGGCCACGGGGACCAGGCCGGTCCCCGGGGGTGCCCAACGCCGGCCGATTCTCACGAGCGTTCTTCCCAAACCGATCCCGGTTTGGGCAGAACGCTCGTGAGATTCGGCCGGAAAACGCCCGGCGAACTCGCTTCGGGCGCAGCCCGTCTGCGGGGCCGCCCCCCGCGCCTGGCCCGGGACCCCGCGGGGTCGCACCCGCACCCCGCCGCAAAGCCCCCCGCGAGTCCGCCGCGCGCGACGCCGACGCCTCCCGCTCCTCAGCGCCCGGGGCTCCCCTTCCTGGCGCGGGCCGGTGGGGCCGGGCGGGCCCCGAGGCCCGGGCTCCAACCCTCGCCTGCCTCCTCAGCCTTCCGATTCCGGGGTCCAGTGCCCCGGGGCCTCCCCCTGGGCAACCCTGAGTCCCGCGCCCCGAGGCCCCCGACCGCCCCGGCGCCGGCGGTGCCCTTCGCGGCCGCGTCCACGCCTCGGGGCGAGATAAACCTCTGTTCCCCCGCAGGGGGAAGCCGCAGCCCGGGGCGACCCAGCCGCCCCCAAAGTCGGAGCACGACGCCCGGCCACAGGCCCTCCCTCAACTCTGCTCCGGGAGGGCTCCCCGGCGCCGGGGCCGCCGGCGGGTCCGCGTCCTCTCGGCGCGTTTTCCGGGGGGCCGCGCCGGGCCCCGAGCGAGAAAGGGCCCTCGGCCCCGGGGACCAGGCCGGTCCCCGGGGCTGCCCAACGCCGGCCGATTCTCTCGAGCGTTCTGCCCAAACCGATCCCGGTTTGGGCAGAACGCTCGTGAGAATCGGCCGGAAAACGCCCGGCGAACTCGCTTCGGGCGCAGCCCGTCTGCGGGGCCGCCCCCCGCGCCTGGCAGGGACCCCGCGGGGTCGCGCCCGCACCCCGCCGCAAAGCCCCCCGCGAGTCCGCCGCGCGCGACGCCGACGCCTCCCGCTCCTCAGCGCACGGGGCTCCCCTCCCTGGCGCGGGCCGGTGGGGCCGGGCGGGCCCCGTGGCCCGGGCTCCAACCCTCGCCTGCCTCCTCAGCCTTCCGAGTCCGGGGTCCAGTGCCCCGGGGCCTCCCCCTGGGCAACCCTGAGTCCCGCGCCCCGAGGCCCCGACCGCCCCGGCGCCGGCGGTGCCCTTCGCGGCCGCGTCCACGCCTCGGGGCGAGATAAACCTCCGTTCCCCCGCAGGGGGAAGCCGCAGCCCGGGGCGCCCCAGCCGCCCCCAAAGTCGGAGCACGACGCCCGGCCCCAGGCCCTCCCTCAACTCTGCTCCGGGAGGGCTCCCCGGCGCCGGGGCCGCCGGCGGGTCCGCGTCCTCTCGGCGCGTTTTCCGGGGGGCCCTGCCGGGCCCCGAGCGAGAAAGGGCCCTTGGCCCCGGGGACCAGGCCGGTCCCCGGGGCTGCCCAACGCCGGCCGATTCTCCCGAGCGTTCTGTCCAAACCGATCCCGGTTTGGGCAGAACGCTCGTGAGAATCGGCCGGAAAACGCCCGGCGAACTCGCTTCGGACGCAGCCCGTCTGCGGGGCCGCCCCCCGCGCCTGGCCCGGGACCCCGCGGGGTCGCGCCCGCACCCCGACGCAAAGGCCCCCGCGAGTCCGCCGCGCGCAACGCCGACGCTTCCCGCTCCTCAGCGCCCGGGGCTCCCCTCCCTGGCGCGGGCCGGTGGGGCCGGGCGGGCCCCGAGGCCCGGGCTCCAACCCTCGCCTGCCTCCTCAGCCTTCCGAGTCCGGGGTCCAGTGCCCCGGGGCCTCCCCCTGGGCAACCATGAGTCCCGCGCCCCGAGGCCCCCGACCGCCCCGGCGCCGGCGGTCCCCTTCGCGGCCGAGTCCACGCCTCGGGGCGAGAGAAACCTCCGTTCCCCCGCAGGGGGAAGCCGCAGCCCGGGGCGCCCCGGCCGCCCCCAAAGTCGGAGCACGACGCCCGGCCCCAGGCCCTCCCTCAACTCTGCTCCGGGAGGGCTCCCCGGCGCCGGGGCCGCCGGCGGGTCCGCGTCCTCTCGGCGCGTTTTCCGGGGGGCCGCGCCGGGCCCCGAGCGAGAAAGGGCCCTCGGCCCCGGGGACCAGGCCGGTCCCCGGGGCTGCCCAACGCCGGCCGATTCTCACGAGCGTTCTGCCCAAACCGATCCCGGTTTGGGCAGAACGCTCGTGAGAATCGGCCAGAAAACGCCCGGCGAACTCGCTTCGGGCGCAGCCCGTCTGCGGGGCCGCCCCCCGCGCCTGGCCCGGGACCCCGCGGGGTCGCGCCCGCGCCCCGCCGGAAAGCCCCCCGCGAGTCCGCCGCGCGCGACGCCGACGCCTCCCGCTCCTCAGCGCCCGGGGCTCCCCTCCCTGGCGCGGGCCGGTGGGGCCGGGCGGGCCCCGAGGCCCGGGCTCCAACCCTCGCCTGCGTCCTCAGCCTTCCGAGTCCGGGGTCCTGTGCCCCGGGGCCTCCCCCTGGGCAACCCTGAGTCCCGCGCCCCGAGGCCCCCGACCACCCCGGCGCCGGCGGTGCCCTTCGTGGCCGCGTCCACGCCTCGGGGCGAGAGAAACCTCCGTTCCCCCGCAGGGGGAAGCCGCAACCCGGGGCGCCCCAGCCGCCCCCAAAGTCGGAGCACGACGCCCGGCCCCAGGCCCTCCCTCAACTCTGCTCCGGAGGGCTCCCCGGTGCCGGGGCCGCCGGCGGGTCCGCGTCCTCTTGCTGCGTTTTCCGGGGGGCCGCGCCGTGCCCCGAGCGAGAAAGGGCCCTCGGCCACGGGGACCAGGCCGGTCCCCGGGGGTGCCCAACGCCGGCCGATTCTCACGAGCGTTCTTCCCAAACCGATCCCGGTTTGGGCAGAACGCTCGTGAGAATCGGCCGGAAAACGCCCGGCGAACTCGCTTCGGACGCAGCCCGTCTGCGGGGCCGCCCCCCGCGCCTGGCCCGGGACCCCGGGGGGTCGCGCCCGCACCCCGACGCAAAGGCCCCCGCGAGTCCGCCGCGCGCAACGCCGACGCTTCCCGCTCCTCAGCGCCCGGGGCTCCCCTCCCTGGCGCGGGCCGGTGGGGCCGGGCGGGCCCCGAGGCCCGGGCTCCAACCCTCGCCTGCCTCCTCAGCCTTCCGAGTCCGGGGTCCAGTGCCCCGGGGCCTCCCCCTGGGCAACCCTGAGTCCCGCGCCCCGAGGCCCCCGACCGCCCCGGCGCCGGCGGTGCCCTTCGCGGCCGCGTCCACGCCTCGGGGCGAGAGAAACCTCCGTTCCCCCGCAGGGGGAAGCCGCAGCCCTGGGCGCCCCAGCCGCCCCCAAAGTCGGAGCACGACGCCCGGCCCCAGGCCCTCCCTCAACTCTGCTCCGGGAGGGCTCCCCGGCGCCGGGGCCGCCGGCGAGTCCGCGTCCTCTCGGCGCGTTTTCCGGGGGGCCGCGCCGGGCCCCGAGCGAGAAAGGGCCCTCGGCCCCGGGGACCAGGCCGGTCCCCGGGACTGCCCAACGCCGGCCGATTCTCACGAGCGTTCTGCCCAAACCGATCCCGGTTTGGGCAGAACGCTCGTCAGAATCGGCCGGAAAACGCCCGGCGAACTCGCTTCGGGCGCAGCCCGTCCGCGGGGCCGCCCCCCGCGCCTGGCCCGGGACCCCGCGGGGTCGCGCCCGCGCCCCGCCGGAAAGCCCCCCGCGAGTCCGCCGCGCGCGACGCCGACGCCTCCCGCTCCTCAGCGCCCGGTGCTCCCCTCCCTGGCGCGGGCCGGTGGGGCCGGGCGGGCCCCGAGGCCCGGGCTCCAACCCTCGCCTGCCTCCTCAGCCTTCCGCGTCCGGGGTCCTGTGCCCCGGGGCCTCCCCCTGGGCAACCCTGTGTCCCGCGCCCCGAGGCCCCCGACCGCCCCGGCGCCGACGGTGCCCTTCGCAGCCGCGTCCACGCCTCGGGGCGAGAGAAACCTCCGTTCCCCCGCAGGGGGAAGCCGCAGCCCGGGGCGCCCCGGCCGCCCCCAAAGTCGGAGCACGACGCCCGGCCCCAGGCCCTCCCTCAACTCTGCTCCGGGAGGGCTCCCGGCGCCGGGCCGCCGGCGGGTCCGCGTCCTCTCGGCGCGTTTTCCGGGGGGCCGCGCTGGGCCCCGAGCGAGAAAGGGCCCTCGGCCCCGGGGACAAGGCCGGTCCCCGGGGCTGCCCAACGCCGGCCGATTCTCACGAGCGTTCTGCCCAAACCGATCACGGTTTGGGCAGAACGCTCGTGAGAATCGGCCGGAAAACGCCCAGCGAACTCGCTTCGGGCGCGGCCCGTCTGCGGGGCCGCCCCCCGCGCCAGGCCCGGGACCCCGCGGGGTCGCGCCCGCGCCCCGCCGCAAAGCCCCCCGCGAGTCCGCCGCGCGCGACGCCGACGCCTCCCGCTCCTCAGCGCCCGGGGCTCCCCTCCCTGGCGCGGGCCGGTGGGGCCGGGCGGGCCCCGAGGCCCGGGCTCCAACCCTCGCCTGCCTCCTCAGCCTTCCGCGTCCGGGGTCCTGTGCCCCGAGGCCTCCCCCGGGGCAACCCTGAGACCCGCGCCCCGAGGCCCCCGACCGCCCCGGCGCCGACGGTGCCCTTCGCAGCCGCGTCCACGCCTCGGGGCGAGAGAAACCTCCGTTTCCCCGCAGGGGGAAGCCGCAGCCCGGAGCGCCCCAGCCGCCCCCAAAGTCGGAGCACGACGCCCGGCCCCAGGCCCTCCCTCAACTCTGCTCCGGGAGGGCTCCCCGGCGCCGGGGCCGCCGGCGGGTCCGCGTCCTCTCGGCGCGTTTTCCGGGGGGCCGCGCCGGGCCCCGAGCGAGAAAGGGCCCTCGGCCCCGGGGACCAGGCCGGTCCCCGGGGCTGCCCAACGCCGGCCGATTCTCACGAGCGTTCTGCCCAAACCGATCCCGGTTTGGGCAGAACGCTCGTGAGAATCGGCCGGAAAACGCCCGGCGAAATCGCTTCGGGCGCAGCCCGTCTGCGGGGCCGCCCCCCGCGCCTGGCCCGGGACCCCGCACCGTCGCGCCCGCGCCCCGCCGGAAAGCCCCCCGCGAGTCCGCCGCGCGCGACGCCGACGCCTCCCGCTCCTCAGCGCCCGGGGCTCCCCTCCCTGGCGCGGGCCGGTGGGGCCGGGCGGGCCCCGAGGCCCGGGCTCCAACCCTCGCCTGCCTCCTCAGCCTTCCGCGTCCGGGGTCCTGTGCCCCGGGGCCTCCCCCGGGGCAACCCTGAGTCCCGCGCCCCGAGGCCCCCGACCGCCCCGGCGCCGACGGTTCCCTTCGCCGCCGCGTCCACGCCTCGGGGCGAGAGAAACCTCCGTTCCCCCGCAGAGGGAAGCCGCAGCCCGGGGCGCCCCGGCCGCCCCCAAAGTCGGAGCACGACGCCCGGCCCCAGGCCCTCCCTCAACTCTGCTCCGGGAGGGCTCCCCGGCGCCGGGGCCGCCGGCGGGTCCGCGTCCTCTCGGCGCGTTTTCCGGGGTGCCGCGCCGGGCCCCGAGCGAGAAAGGGCCCTCGGCCCCGGGGACCAGGCCGGTCCCCGGGGCTGCCCAACGCCGGCCGATTCTCACGAGCGTTCTGCCCAAACCGATCCCGGTTTGGGCAGAACGCTCGTGAGAATCGGCCGGAAAACGCCCGGCGAACTCGCTTCGGGCGCAGCCCGTCTGCGGGGCCGCCCCCCGCGCCTGGCCCGGGACCCCGCAGGGTCGCGCCCGCGCCCCGCCGGAAAGCCCCCCGCGAGTCCGCCGCGCGCGACGCCGACGCCTCCCGCTCCTCAGCGCCCGGGGCTCCCCTCCCTGGCGCGGGCCGGTGGGGCCGGGCGGGCCCCGAGGCCCGGGCTCCAACCCTCGCCTGCCTCCTCAGCCTTCCGCGTCCGGGGTCCTGTGCCCCGGGGCCTCCCCCTGGGCAACCCTGAGTCCCGCGCCCCGAGGCCCCCGACCGCCCCGGCGCCGGCGGTGCCCTTCGCAGCCGCGTCCACGCCTCGGGGCGAGAGAAACCTCCGTTCCCCCGCAGGGGGAAGCCGCAGCCCGGGGCGCCCCAGCCGCCCCCAAAGTCGGAGCACGACGCCCGGCCCCAGGCCCTCCCTCAACTCTGCTCCGGGAGGGATCCCCGGCGCCGGGGCCGCCGGCGGGTCCGCGTCCTCTCGGCGCGTTTTCCGGGGGGCCGCGCCGGGCCCCGAGCGAGAAAGGGCCCTCGGCCCCGGGGACCAGGCCGGTCCCCGGGGCTGCCCAACGCCGGCCGATTCTCACGAGCGTTCTGCCCAAACCGATCCCGGTTTGGGCAGAACGCTCGTGAGAATCGGCCGTAAAATGCCCGGCGAACTCGCTTCGGGCGCAGCCCGTCTGCGGGGCCGCCCCCCGCGCCTGGCCCGGGACCCCGCGGGGTCGCGCCCGCACCCCGCCGCAAAGCCCCCCGCGAGTCCGCCGCGCGCGACGCCGACGCCTCCTGCTCCTCAGCGCCCGGGGCTCCCCTCCCTGGCGCGGGCCGGTGGGGCCGGGCGGGCCCCGAGGCCCGGGCTCCAACCCTCGCCTGCCTCCTCAGCCTTCCGAGTCCGGGGTCCAGTGCCCCGGGGCCTCCCCCTGGGCAATCCTGAGTCCCGCGCCCCGAGGCCCCCGACCACCCCGGGCCCGGCGGTGCCCTTCGCGGCCGCGTCCACGCCTCGGGGCGAGAGAAACCTCCGTTCCCCCGCAGGGGGAAGCCGCCCTCCGGGGCGCCCCAGCCACCCCCAAAGGCGGAGCCCGACGCCCGGCCCCAGGCCCTCCCTCAACTCTGCTCCGGGAGTGCTCCCCGGCGCCGGGGCCGCCGGCGGGTCCCCGTCCTCTCGGCGCGTTTTCCGGGGGGCCGCGCCGGGCCCCGAGCATAAAAGGGCCCTCGGCCCCGGGGAACAGGCCGGTCCCCGGGGCTGCCCAACGCCGGCCGATTCTCACGAGCGTTCTGCCCAAACCGATCCCGGTTTGGGCAGAACGCTCGTGAGAATCGGCCGGAAAACGCCCGGCGAAGTCGCTTCGGGCGCAGCGCGTCTGCGGGTCCGCCCCCCGCGCCTGGACCGGGACCCCGCGGGGTCGCGCCCGCACCCCGCCGCAAAGCCCCCCGCGAGTCCGACGCGCGCGACGCCGACGCCTCCCGCTCCTCAGCGCCCGGGGCTCCCCTCCCTGGTGCGGGCCGGTGGGGCCGGGCGGGCCCCGAGGCCCGGGATCCAATCCTCGCCTGCCTCCTCAGCCTTCCGAGTCCGGGGTCCTGGGCCCCGGGCCTCCCCCTGGGCAAACCTGAGTCCCGCGCCCCGAGGCCCCCGACCGCCCTGGCGCCGACGGTGCCTTTCGCAGCCGCGTCCACGCCTCGGGGCGAGAGAAACCTCCGTTCCCCCGCAGGGGGAAGCCGCCCTCCGGGGCGCCCCAGCCACCCCCAAAGGCGGAGCCCGACGCCCGGCCCCAGGCCCTCCCTCAACTCTGCTCCGAGAGTGCTCCCCGGCGCCGGGGCCGCCGGCGGGTCCGCGTCCTCTCGGCGCGTTTTCCGGGGGGCCGCGCCGGGCCCCGAGCGAGAAAGGGCCCTCGGCCCCGGGGAACAGGCCGGTCCCCGGGGCTGCCCAACGCCGGCCGATTCTCACGAGCGTTCTGCCCAAACCGATCCCGGTTTGGGCAGAACGCTCGTGAGAATCGGCCGGAAAACGCCCGGCGAACTCGCTTCGGGCGCAGCCCGTCCGCGGGGCCGCCCCCCGCGCCTGGCCCGGGACCCCGCGGGGTCGCGCCCGCGCCCCGCCGGAAAGCCCCCCGCGAGTCCGCCGCGCGCGACGCCGACGCCTCCCGCTCCTCAGCGTCCGGGGCTCCCCTCCCTGGCGCGGGCCGGTGGGGCCGGGCGGGCCCCGAGGCCCGGGCTCCAACCCTCGCCTGCCTCCTCAGCCTTCCGCGTCCGGGGTCCTGTGCCCCGGGGCCTCCCCCTGGGCAACCCTGAGTCCCGCGCCCCGAGGCCCCCGACCGCCCCGGCGCCGACGGTGCCCTTCGCAGCCGCGTCCACGCCTCGGGGCGAGAGAAACCTCCGTTCCCCCGCAGGGGGAAGCCGCAGCCCGGGGCGCCCCGGCCGCCCCCAAAGTCGGAGCACGACGCCCGGCCCCAGGCCCTCCCTCAACTCTGCTCCGGGAGGGCTCCCCGGCGCCGGGGCCGCCGGCGGGTCCGCGTCCTCTCGGCGCGTTTTCCGGGGGGCCGCGCCTGGCCCCGACCGAGAAAGGGCCCTCGGCCCCGGGGACCAGGCCGGTCCCCGGGGCTGCCCAACGCCGGCCGATTCTCACGAGCGTTCTGCCCAAACCGATCCCGGTTTGGGCAGAACGCTCGTGAGAATCGGCCGGAAAACGCCCAGCGAACTCGCTTCGGGCGCGGCCCGTCTGCGGGGCCGCCCCCCGCGCCATGCCCGGGACCCCGCGGGGTCGCGCCCGCGCCCCGCCGCAAAGCCCCCCGCGAGTCCGCCGCCCGCGACGCCGACGCCTCCCGCTCCTCAGCGCCCGGGGCTCCCCTCCCTGGCGCGGGCCGGTGGGGCCGGGCGGGCCCCGAGGCCCGAGCTCCAACCCTCGCCTGCCTCCTCAGCCTTCCGCGTCCGGGGTCCTGTGCCCCGAGGCCTCCCCCGGGGCAACCCTGAGACCCGCGCCCCGAGGCCCCCGACCGCCCCGGCGCCGACGGTGCCCTTCGCAGCCGCGTCCACGCCTCGGGGCGAGAGAAACCTCCGTTCCCCCGCAGGGGGAAGCCGCAGCCCGGGGCGCCCCAGCCGCCCCCAAAGTCGGAGCACGACGCCCGGCCCCAGGCCCTCCCTCAACTCTGCTCCGGGAGGGCTCCCCGGCGCCGGGGCCGCCGGCGGGTCCGCGTCCTCTCGGCGCGTTTTCCGGGGGGCCGCGCCGGGCCCCGAGCGAGAAAGGGCCCTCGGCCCCGGGGACCAGGCCGGTCCCCGGGGCTGCCCAACGCCGGCCGATTCTCACGAGCGTTCTGCCCAAACCGATCCCGGTTTGGGCAGAACGCTCGTGAGAATCGGCCGGAAAACGCCCGGCGAACACGCTTCGGGCGCAGCCCGTCTGCGGGGCCGCCCCCCGCGCCTGGCCCGGGACCCCGCACCGTCGCGCCCGCGCCCCGCCGGAAAGCCCCCCGCGAGTCCGCCGCGCGCGACGCCGACGCCTCCCGCTCCTCAGCGCCCGGGGCTCCCCTCCCTGGCGCGGGCCGGTGGGGCCGGGCGGGCCCCGAGGCCCGGGCTCCAACCCTCGCCTGCCTCCTCAGCCTTCCGCGTCCGGGGTCCTGTGCCCCGGGGCCTCCCCCGGGGCAACCCTGAGTCCCGCGCCCCGAGGCCCCCGACCGCCCCGGCGCCGACGGTGCCCTTCGCCGCCGCGTCCACGCCTCGGGGCGAGAGAAACCTCCGTTCCCCCGCAGAGGGAAGCCGCAGCCCGGGGCGCCCCGGCCGCCCCCAAAGTCGGAGCACGACGCCCGGCCCCAGGCCCTCCCTCAACTCTGCTCCGGGAGGGCTCCCCGGCGCCGGGGCCGCCGGCGGGTCCGCGTCCTCTCGGCGCGTTTTCCGGGGGGCCGCGCCGTGCCCCGAGCGAGAAAGGGCCCTCGGCCCCAGGGACCAGGCCGGTCCCCGGGGCTGCCCAACGCAGGCCGATTCTCTCGAGCGTTCTGCCCAAACCGATCCCGGTTTGGGCAGAACGCTCGTGAGAATCGGCCGGAAAACGCCCGGCGAACTCGCTTCGGGCGCAGCCCGTCTGCGGGGCCGCCCCCCGCGCCTGGCAGGGACCCCGCGGGGTCGCGCCCGCACCCCGCCGCAAAGGCCCCCGCGAGTCCGCCGCGCGCGACGCCGACGCCTCCCGCTCCTCAGCGCCCGGGGCTCCCCTCCCTGGCGCGGGCCTGTGGGGCCGGGCGGGCCCCGAGGCCCGGGCTCCAACCCTCGCCTGCCTCCTCAGCCTTCCGAGTCCGGGGTCCAGTGCCCCGGGGCCTCCCCCTGGGCAACCCTGAGTCCCGCGCCCCGAGGCCCCCGACCGCCCCGGCGCCGGCGGTGCCCTTCGCGGCCGCGTCCACGCCTCGGGGCGAGAGAAACCTCCGTTCCCCCGCAGGGGGAAGCCGCAGCCCTGGGCGCCCCAGCCGCCCCCAAAGTCGGAGCACGACGCCCGGCCCCAGGCCCTCCCTCAACTCTGCTCCGGGAGGGCTCCCCGGCGCCGGGGCCGCCGGCGGGTCCGCGTCCTCTCGGCGCGTTTTCCGGGGGGCCGCGCCGGGCCCCGAGCGAGAAAGGGCCCTCGGCCCCGGGGACCAGGCCGGTCCCCGGGGCTGCCCAACGCCGGCCGATTCTCATGAGCGTTCTGCCCAAACCGATCCCGGTTTGGGCAGAACGCTCGTGAGAATCGGCCAGAAAACGCCCGGCGAACTCGCTTCGGGCGCAGCCCGTCTGCGGGGCCGCCCCCCGCGCCTGGCCCGGGACCCCGCGGGGTCGCGCCCGCGCCCCGCCGGAAAGCCCCCCGCGAGTCCGCCGCGCGCGACGCCGACGCCTCCCGCTGCTCAGCGCCCGGGGCTCCCCTCCCTGGCGCGGGCCGGTGGGGCCGGGCGGGCCCCGAGGCCCGGGCTCCTACCCTCGCCAGCCTCCTCAGCCTTCCGCGTCCGGGGTCCTGTGCCCCGGGGCCTCCCCCGGGGCAACCCTGAGTCCCGCGCCCCGAGGCCCCCGACCGCCCCGGCGCCGACGGTGCCCTTCGCAGCCGCGTCCACGCCTCAGGGCGAGAGAAACCTCCGTTCCCCCGCAGGGGGAAGCCGCAGCCCGGGGCGCCCCAGCCGCCCCCAAAGTCGGAGCACGACGCCCGGCCCCAGGCCCTCCCTCAACTCTGCTCCGGGAGGGCTCCCCGGCGCCGGGGCCGCCGGCGGGTCCGCGTCCTCTCGGCGCGTTTTCCGGGGGGCCGCGCCGGGCCCCGAGCGAGAAAGGGCCCTCGGCCCCGGGGACTAGGCCGGTCCCCGGGGCTGCCCAACGCCGGCCGATTCTCTCGAGCGTTCTGCCCAAACCGATCCCGGTTTGGGCAGAACGCTCGTGAGAATCGGCCGGAAAACGCCCGGCGAACTCGCTTCGGGCGCAGCCCGTCTGCGGGGCCGCCCCCCGCGCCTGGCAGGGACCCCGCGGGGTCGCGCCCGCACCCCGCCGCAAAGCCCCCCGCGAGTCCGCCGCGCGCGACGCCGACGCCTCCCGCTCCTCAGCGCACGGGGCTCCCCTCCCTGGCGCGGGCCGGTGGGGCCGGTCGGGCCCCGTGGCCCGGGCTCCAACCCTCGCCTGCCTCCTCAGCCTTCCGAGTCCGGGGTCCTGTGCCCCGGGGCCTCCCCCTGGGCAACCCTGAGTCCCGCGCCCCGAGGCCCCCGACCGCCCCGGCGTCGGCGGTGCCCTTCGTGGCCGCGTCCACGCCTCGGGGCGAGAGAAACCTCCGTTCCCCCGCAGGGGGTAGCCGCAACCCGGGGCGCCCCAGCCGCCCCCAAAGTCGGAGCACGACGCCCGGCCCCAGGCCCTCCCTCAACTCTGCTCCGGAGGGCTCCCCGGTGCCGGGGCCGCCGGCGGGTCCGCGTCCTCTTGCTGCGTTTTCCGGGGGGCCGCGCCGTGCCCCGAGCGAGAAAGGGCCCTCGGCCCCGGGGACCAGGCCGGTCCCCGGGGGTGCCCAACGCCGGCCGATTCATACGAGCGTTCTTCCCAAACCGATCCCGGTTTGGGCAGAACGCTCGTGAGATTTGGCCGGAAAACGCCCGGCGAACTCGCTTCGGGCGCAGCCCGTCTGCGGGGCCGCCCCCCGCGCCTGGCCCGGGACCCCGCGGGGTCGCACACGCACCCCGCCGCAAAGCCCCCCGCGAGTCCGCCGCGCGCGACGCCGACGCCTCCCGCTCCTCAGCGCCCGGGGCTCCCCTTCCTGGCGCGGGCCGGTGGGGCCGGGCGGGCCCCGAGGCCCGGGCTCCAACCCTCGCCTGCCTCCTCAGCCTTCCGAGTCCGGGGTCCAGTGCCCCGGGGCCTCCCCCTGGGCAACCCTGAGTCCCGCGCCCCGAGGCCCCCGACCGCCACGGCGCCGGCGGTGCCCTTCGCGGCCGCGTCCACGCCTCGGGGCGAGATAAACCTCCGTTCCCCCGCAGGGGGAAGCCGCAGCCCGGGGCGCCCCAGCCGCCCCCAAAGTCGGAGCACGACGCCCGGCCCCAGGCCCTCCCTCAACTCTGCTCCGGGAGGGCTCCCCGGCGCCGGGGCCGCCGGCGGGTCCGCGTCCTCTCGGCGCGTTTTCCGGGGGGCCCTGCCGGGCCCCGAGCGAGAAAGGGCCCTCGGCCCCGGGGACCAGGCCCGTCCCCGGGGCTGCCCAACGCCGGCCGATTCTCCCGAGCGTTCTGTCCAAACCGATCCCGGTTTGGGCAGAACGCTCGTGAGAATCGGCCGGAAAACGCCCGGCGAACTCGCTTCGGACGCAGCCCGTCTGCGGGGCCGCCCCCCGCGCCTGGCCCGGGACCCCGCGGGGTCGCGCCCGAACCCCGCCGCAAAGCCCCCCGCGAGTCCGCCACGCGCGACGCCGACGCCTCCCGCTCCTCAGCGCCCGGGGCTCCCCTCCCTGGCGCGGGCCGGTGGGGCTGGGCGGGCCCCGAGGCCCGGGCTCCAACCCTCGCCTGCCTCCTCAGTCTTCCGAGTCCGGGGTCCTGTGCCCCGGGGCCTCCCCCTGGGCAACCCTGAGTCCCGCGCCCCGAGGTCCCCGACCGCCCCGGCGCCGGCGGTCCCCTTCGCGGCCGAGTCCACGCCTCGGGGCGAGAGAAACCTCCGTTCCCACGCAGGGGGAAGCCGCAGCCCGGGGCGCCTCGGCCGCCCCCAAAGTCGGAGCACGACGCCCGGCCCCAGGCCCTCCCTTAACTCTGCTCCGGGAGGGCTCCCCGGCGCCGGGGCCGCCGGCGGGTCCGCGTCCTCTCGGCGCGTTTTCCGGGGGGCCGCGCCGGGCCCCGAGCGAGAAAGGGCCCTCGGCCCCGGGGACCAGTCCGGTCCCCGGGGCTGCCCAACGCCGGCCGATTCTCACGAGCGTTCTGCCCAAACCGATCCCGGTTTGGGCAGAACGCTCGTGAGAATCGGCCAGAAAACGCCCGGCGAACTCGCTTCGGGCGCAGCCCGTCTGCGGGGCCGCCCCCCGCGCCTGGCCCGGGACCCCGCGGGGTCGCGCCCGCGCCCCGCCGGAAAGCCCCCCGCGAGTCCGCCGCGCGCGACGCCGACGCCTCCCGCTCCTCAGCGCCCGGGACTCCCCTCCCTGGCGCGGGCCGGTGGGGCCGGGCGGGCCCCGAGGCCCGGGCTCCTACCCTCGCCAGCCTCCTCAGCCTTCCGCGTCCGGGGTCCTGTGCCCCGGGGCCTCCCCCGGGGCAACCCTGAGTCCCGCGCTCCGAGGCCCCCGACCGCCCCGGCGCCGACGGTGCCCTTCGCAGCCGCGTCCACGCCTCGGGGCGAGAGAAACCTCCGTTCCCCCGCAGGGGGAAGCCGCAGCCCGGGGCGCCCCAGCCGCCCCCAAAGTCGGAGCACGACGCCCGGCCCCAGGCCCTCCCTCAACTCTGCTCCGGGAGGGCTCCCCGGCGCCGGGGCCGCCGGCGGGTCCGCGTCCTCTCGGCGCGTTTTCCTGGGGGCCGCGCCGGGCCCCGAGCGAGAAAGGGCCCTCGGCCCCGGGGACCAGGCCGGTCCCCGGGGCTGCCCAACGCCGGCCGATTCTCACGAGCGTTCTGCCCAAACCGATCCCGGTTTGGGCAGAACGCTCGTGAGAATCGGCCGGAAAACGCCCGGCGAACTCGCTTCGGGCGCAGCCCGTCTGCGGGGCCGCCCCCCGCGCCTGGCCCGGGACCCCGCACCGTCGTGCCCGCGCCCCGCCGGAAAGCCCCCCGCGAGTCCGCCGCGCGCGACGCCGACGCCTCTTGCTCCTCAGCGCCCGGGGCTCCCCTCCCTGGCGCGGGCCGGTGGGGCCGGGCGGGCCCCGAGGCCCGGGCTCCAACCCTCGCCTGCCTCCTCAGCCTTCCGCGTCCGGGGTCCTGTGCCCCGGGGCCTCCCCCGGGGCAACCCTGAGTCCCGCGCCCCGAGGCCCCCGACCGCCCCGGCGCCGACGGTGCCCTTCGCAGCCGCGTCCACGCCTCGGGGCGAGAGAAACCTCCGTTCCCCCGCAGGGGGAAGCCGCAGCCCGGGGCGCCCCGGCCGCCCCCAAAGTCGGAGCACGACGCCCGGCCCCAGGCCCTCCCTCAACTCTTCTCCGGGAGGGCTCCCCGGCGCCGGGGCCGCCGGCGGGTCCGCGTCCTCTCGGCGCGTTTTCCGGGGGGCCGCGCCGGGCCCCGAGCGAGAAAGGGCCCTCGGCCCCGGGGACCAGGCCGGTCCCCGGGGCTGCCCAACGCCGGCCGATTCTCTCGAGCGTTCTGCCCAAACCGATCCCGGTTTGGGCAGAACGCTCGTGAGAATCGGCCGGAAAACGCCCGGCGAACTCGCTTCGGGCGCAGCCCGTCTGCGGGGCCGCCCCCCGCGCCTGGCCCGGGACCCCGCGGGGTCGCGCCCGCACCCCGACGCAAAGGCCCCCGCGAGTCCGCCGCGCGCAACGCCGACGCTTCCCGCTCCTCAGCGCCCGGGGCTCCCCTCCCTGGCGCGGGCCGGTGGGGCCGGGCGGGCCCCGAGGCCCGGGCTCCAACCCTCGCCTGCCTCCTCAGCCTTCCGAGTCCGGGGTCCAGTGCCCCGGGGCCTCCCCCTGGGCAACCCTGAGTCCCGCGCCCCGAGGCCCCCGACCGCCCCGGCGCCGGCGGTCCCCTTCGCGGCCGAGTCCACGCCTCGGGGCGAGAGAAACCTCCGTTCCCCCGCAGGGGGAAGCCGCAGCCCGGGGCGCCCCGGCCGCCCCCAAAGTCGGAGCACGACGCCCGGCCCCAGGCCCTCCCTCAACTCTGCTCCGGGAGGGCTCCCCGGCGCCGGGGCCGCCGGCGGGTCCGCGTCCTCTCGGCGCGTTTTCCGGGGGGCCGCGCCGGGCCCCGAGCGAGAAAGGGCCCTCGGCCCCGGGGACCAGGCCGGTCCCCGGGGCTGCCCAACGCCGGCCGATTCTCACGAGCGTTCTGCCCAAACCGATCCCGGTTTGGGCAGAACGCTCGTGAGAATCGGCCAGAAAACGCCCGGCGAACTCGCTTCGGGCGCAGCCCGTCTGCGGGGCCGCCCCCCGCGCCTGGCCCGGGACCCCGCGGGGTCGCGCCCGCGCCCCGCCGGAAAGCCCCCCGCGAGTCCGCCGCGCGCGACGCCGACGCCTCCCGCTCCTCAGCGCCCGGGGCTCCCCTCCCTGGCGCGGGCCGGTGGGGCCGGGCGGGCCCCGAGGCCCGGGCTCCTACCCTCGCCAGCCTCCTCAGCCTTCCGCGTCCGGGGTCCTGTGCCCCGGGGCCTCCCCCGGGGCAACCCTGAGTCCCGCGCCCCGAGGCCCCCGACCGCCCCGGCGCCGACGGTGCCCTTCGCAGCCGCGTCCACGCCTCAGGGCGAGAGAAACCTCCGTTCCCCCGCAGGGGGAAGCCGCAGCCCGGGGCGCCCCAGCCGCCCCCAAAGTCGGAGCACGACGCCCGGCCCCAGGCCCTCCCTCAACTCTGCTCCGGGAGGGCTCCCCGGCGCCGGGGCCGCCGGCGGGTCCGCGTCCTCTCGGCGCGTTTTCCGGGGGGCCGCGCCGGGCCCCGAGCGAGAAAGGGCCCTCGGCCCCGGGGACCAGGCCGGTCCCCGGGGCTGCCCACGCCGGCCGATTCTCACGAGCGTTCTGCCCAAACTGTTCCCGGTTTGGGCGGAACGCTCGTGAGAATCGGCCGGAAAACGCCCGGCGAACTCGCTTCGGGCGCAGCCCGTCTGCGGGGCCGCCCCCCGCGCCTGGCCTGGGACCCCGCGGGGTCGCGCCCGCGCCCCGCCGGAAAGCCCCCCGCGAGTCCGCCGCGCGCGACGCCGACGCCTCCCGCTCCTCAGCGCCCGGGGCTCCCCTCCCTGGCGCGGGCCGGTGGGGCCGGGCGGGCCCCGAGGCCCGGGCTCCAACCCTCGCCTGCCTCCTCAGCCTTCCGCGTCCGGGGTCCTGTGCCCCGGGGCCTCCCCCTGGGCAACCCTGAGTCCCGCGCCCCGAGGACCCCGACCGCCCCGGCGCCGACGGTGCCCTTCGCCGCCGCGTCCACGCCTCGGGGCGAGAGAAACCTCCGTTCCCCCGCAGGGGGAAGCCGCAGCCCGGGGCGCCCCAGCCGCCCCCAAAGTCGGAGCACGACGCCCGGCCCCAGGCCCTCCCTCAACTCTGCTCCGGGAGGGCTCCCCGGCGCCGAGGCCGCCGGCGGGTCCGCGTCCTCTCGGCGCGTTTTCCGGGGGGCCGCGCCGGGCCCCGAGCGAGAAAGGGCCCTCGGCCCCGGGGACCAGGCCGGTCCCCGGGGCTGCCCAACGCCGGCCGATTCTCACGAGCGTTCTGCCCAAACCGATCCCGGTTTGGGCAGAACGCTCGTGAGAATCGGCCAGAAAACGCCCGGCGAACTCGCTTCGGGCGCAGCCCGTCTGCGGGGCCGCCCCCCGCGCCTGGCCCGGGACCCCGCGGGGTCGCGCCCGCGCCCCGCCGGAAAGCCCCCCGCGAGTCCGCCGCGCGCGACGCCGACGCCTCCCGCTGCTCAGCGCCCGGGGCTCCCCTCCCTGGCGCAGGCCGGTGGGGCCGGGCGGGCCCCGAGGCCCGGGCTCCTACCCTCGCCAGCCTCCTCAGCCTTCCGCGTCCGGGGTCCTGTGCCCCGGGGCCTCCCCCGGGGCAACCTTGAGTCCCGCGCCCCGAGGCCCCCGACCGCCCCGGCGCCGACGGTGCCCTTCGCAGCCGCGTCCACGCCTCAGGGCGAGAGAAACCTCCGTTCCCCCGCAGGGGGAAGCCGCAGGCAGGGGCGCCCCAGCCGCCCCCAAAGTCGGAGCACGACGCCCGGCCCCAGGCCCTCCCTCAACTCTGCTCCGGGAGGGCTCCCCGGCGCCGGGGCCGCCGGCGGGTCCGCGTCCTCTCGGCGCGTTTTCCAGGGGGCCGCGCCGGGCCCCGAGCGAGAAAGGGCCCTCGGCCCCGGGGACTAGGCCGGTCCCCGGGGCTGCCCAACGCCGGCCGATTCTCACGAGCGTTCTGCCCAAACCGATCCCAGTTTGGGCAGAACGCTCATGAGAATCGGCCGGAAAACGCCCGGCGAACTCGCTTCGGGCGCGGCCCGTCTGCGGGGCCGCCCCCCGCGCCTGGCCCGGGACCCCGCGGGGTCGCGCCCGCGCCCCGCCTCAAAGCCCCCCGCGAGTCCGCCGCGCGCGACACCGACGCCTCCCGCTCCTCAGCGCCCGGGGCTCCCCTCCCTGGCGCGGGCCAGTGGGGCCGGGCGGGCCCCGAGGCCCGGGCTCCAACCCTCACCTGCCTCCTCAGCCTTCCGCGTCCGGGGTCCTGTGCCCCGGGGCCTCCCCCGGGGCAACCCTGAGAACCGCGCCCCGAGGCCCCCGACCGCCCCGGCGCCGACGGTGCCCTTCGCAGCCACGTCCACGCCTCGGGGCGAGAGAAACCTCCGTTCCCCCGCAGGGGGAAGCCGCAGCCCGGGGCGCCCCAGCCGCCCCCAAAGTCGGATCACGACGCCCGGCCCAGGGCCCTCCCTCAACTCTGCTCCGGGAGTGCTCCCCGGCGCCGGGGCTGCCGTCGGGGCTGTGTCCTCTCGGCGTGTTTTCCGGGGGGCCGCGCCGGGCCCCGAGCGAGAAAGGGCCCTCGGCCCCGGGGAACAGGCCGATCCCCGGGGCTGCCCAACGCCGGCCGATTCTCACGAGCGTTCTGCCCAAACCGATCCCGGTTTGGGCAGAACGCTCGTGAGAATCGGCCGGAAAACGCCCGTCGAACTCGCTTCGGGCGCAGCCCGTCTGCGGGGCCGCCCCCCGCGCCTGGCCCGGGACCCCGCGGGGTCGCGCCCGCGCCCCGCCGGAAAGCCCCCCGCGAGTCCGCTGCGCGCGACGCCGACGCCTCCCGCTCCTCAGCGCCCGGGGCTCCCCTCCCTGGCGCGGGCCGGTGGGGCCGGGCGGGCCCCGAGGCCCGGGCTCCAACCCTCGCCTGCCTCCTCAGCCTTCCGCGTCCGGGGTCCTGTGCCCCGGGGCCTCCCCCTGGGCAACCCTGAGTCCCGCGCCCCGAGGCCCCCGACCGCCCCGGCGCCGACGGTGCCCTTCGCAGCCGCGTCCACGCCTCGGGGCGAGAGAAACCTCCGTTCCCCCGCAGGGGGAAGCCGCAGCCCGGGGCGCCCCGGCCGCCCCCAAAGTCGGAGCACGACGCCCGGCCCCAGGCCCTCCCTCAACTCTGCTCCGGGAGGGCTCCCCGGCGCCGGGGCCGCCGGCGGGTCCGCGTCCTCTCGGCGCGTTTTCCGGGGGGCCGCGCCGGGCCCCGAGCGAGAAAGGGCCCTCGGCCCCGGGGACCAGGCCGGTCCCCGGGGCTGCCCAACGCCGGCCGATTCTCACGAGCGTTCTGCCCAAACCGGGATCGGTTTGGGCAGAACGCTCGTGAGAATCGGCCAGAAAACGCCCGGCGAACTCGCTTCGGGCGCAGCCCGTCTGCGGGGCCGCCCCCCGCGCCTGGCCCGGGACCCCGCGGGGTCGCGCCCGCGCCCCGCCGGAAAGCCCCCCGCGAGTGCGCCGCGCGCGACGCCGACGCCTCCCGCTCCTCAGCGCCCGGGGCTCCCCTCCCTGGCGCGGGCCGGTGGGGCCGGGCGGGCCCCGTGGCCCGGGCTCCAACCCTCGCCTGCCTCCTCAGCCTTCCGAGTCCGGGGTCCAGTGCCCCGGGGCCTCCCCCTGGGCAACCCTGAGTCCCGCGCCCCGAGGCAGCCGACCGCCCCGGCGCCGGCGGTGCCCTTCGCGGCCGCGTCCACGCCTCGGGGCGAGATAAACCTCCGTTCCCCCGCAGGGGGAAGCCGCAGCCCGGGGCGCCCCAGCCGCCCCCAAAGTCGGAGCACGAAGCCCGGCCCCAGGCCCTCCCTCAACTCTGCTCCGGGAGGGCTCCCCGGCGCCGGGGCCGCCGGCGGGTCCGCGTCCTCTCGGCGCGTTTTCCGGGGGGCCCTGCCGGGCCCCGAGCGAGAAAGGGCCCTCGGCCCCGGGGACCAGGCCGGTCCCCGGGGCTGCCCAACGCCGGCCGATTCTCCCGAGCGTTCTGTCCAAACCGATCCCGGTTTGGGCAGAACGCTCGTGAGAATCGGCCGGAAAACGCCCGGCGAACTCGCTTCGGACGCAGCCCGTCTGCGGGGCCGCCCCCCGCGCCTGGCCCGGGACCCCGCGGGGTCGCGCCCGCACCCCGACGCAAAGGCCCCCGCGAGTCCGCCGCGCGCAACGCCGACGTTTCCCGCTCCTCAGCGCCCGGGGCTCCCCTCCCTGGCGCGGGCCGGTGGGGCCGGGCGGGCCCCGAGGCCCGGGCTCCAACCCTCGCCTGCCTCCTCAGCCTTCCGAGTCCGGGGTCCAGTGCCCCGGGGCCTCCCCCTGGGCAACCCTGAGTCCCGCGCCCCGAGGCCCCCGACGGCCCCGGCGCCGGCGGTGCCCTTCGCGGCCGCGTCCACGCCTCGGGGCGAGAGAAACCTCCGTTCCCCCGCAGGGGGAAGCCGCAGCCCTGGGCGCCCCAGCCGCCCCCAAAGTCGGAGCACGACGCCCGGCCCCAGGCCCTCCCTCAACTCTGCTCCGGGAGGGCTCCCCGGCGCCGGGGCCGCCGGCGGGTCCGCGTCATCTCGGCGCGTTTTCCGGGGGGCCGCGCCGAGCCCCGAGCGAGAAAGGGCCCTCGGCCCCGGGGACCAGGCCGGTCCCCGGGGCTGCCCAACGCCGGCCGATTCTCACGAGCGTTCTGCCCAAACCGATCCCGGTTTTGACAGAACGCTCGTGAGAATCGGCCGGAAAACGCCCGGCGGACTCGCTTCGGGCGCAGCCCGTCTGCGGGGCCGCCCCCCGCGCCTGGCCCGGGACCCCGCGGTGTCGCGCCCGAACCCCGCCGCCAAGCCCCCCGCGAGTCCGCCACGCGCGACGCCGACGCCTCCCGCTCCTCAGCGCCCGGGGCTCCCCTCCCTGGCGCGGGCCGGTGGGGCCGGGCGGGCCCCGAGGCCCGGGCTCCAACCCTCGCCTGCCTCCTCAGTCTTCCGAGTCCGGGGTCCTGTGCCCCGGGGCCTCCCCCTGGGCAACCCTGAGTCCCGCGCCCCGAGGCCCCCGACCGCCCCGGCGCCGGCGGTCCCCTTCGCGGCCGAGTCCACGCCTCGGGGCGAGAGAAACCTCCGTTCCCCCGCAGGGGGAAGCCGCAGCCCGGGGCGCCCCGGCCGCCCCCAAAGTCGGAGCACGACGCCCGGCCCCAGGCCCTCCCTCAACTCTGCTCCGGGAGGGCTCCCCGGCGCCGGGGCCGCCGGCGGGTCCGCGTCCTCTCGGCGCGTTTTCCGGGGGGCCGCGCCGGGCCCCGAGCGAGAAAGGGCCCTCGGCCCCGGGGACCAGGCTGGTCCCCGGGGCTGCCCAACGCCGGCCGATTCTCACGAGCGTTCTGCCCAATCCGATCCCGGTTTGGGCAGAACGCTCGTGAGAATCGGCCAGAAAACGCCCGGCGAACTCGCTTCGGGCGCAGCCCGTCTGCGGGGCCGCCCCCCGCGCCTGGCCCGGGAACCCGCGGGGTCGCGCCCGCGCCCCGCCGGAAAGCCCCCCGCGAGTCCGCCGCGCGCGACGCCGACGCCTCCCGCTGCTCAGCGCCCGGGGCTCCCCTCCCTGGCGCAGGCCGGTGGGGCCGGGCGGGCCCCGAGGCCCGGGCTCCTACCCTCGCCAGCCTCCTCAGCCTTCCGCGTCCGGGGTCCTGTGCCCCGGGGCCTCCCCCGGGGCAACCCTGAGTCCCGCGCCCCGAGGCCCCCGACCGCCCCGGCGCCGACGGTGCCCTTCGCAGCCGCGTCCACGCCTCAGGGCGAGAGAAACCTCCGTTCCCCCGCAGGGGGAAGCCGCAGCCAGGGGCGCCCCAGCCGCCCCCAAAGTCGGAGCACGACGCCCGGCCCCAGGCCCTCCCTCAACTCTGCTCCGGGAGGGCTCCCCGGCGCCGGGGCCGCCGGCGGGTCCGCGTCCTCTCGGCGCGTTTTCCAGGGGGCCGCGCCGGGCCCCGAGCGAGAAAGGGCCCTCGGCCCCGGGGACTAGGCCGGTCCCCGGGGCTGCCCAACGCCGGCCGATTCTCACGAGCGTTCTGCCCAAACCGATCCCAGTTTGGGCAGAACGCTCATGAGAATCGGCCGGAAAACGCCCGGCGAACTCGCTTCGGGCGCGGCCCGTCTGCGGGGCCGCCCCCCGCGCCTGGCCCGGGACCCCGCGGGGTCGCGCCCGCGCCCCGCCTCAAAGCCCCCCGCGAGTCCGCCGCGCGCGACGCCGACGCCTCCCGCTCCTCAGCGCCCGGGGCTCCCCTCCCTGGCGCGGGCCAGTGGGGCCGGGCGGGCCCCGAGGCCCGGGCTCCAACCCTCACCTGCCTCCTCAGCCTTCCGCGTCCGGGGTCCTGTGCCCCGGGGCCTCCCCCGGGGCAACCCTGAGACTCGCGCCCCGAGGCCCCCGACCGCCCCGGCGCCGACGGTGCCCTTCGCAGCCACGTCCACGCCTCGGGGCGAGAGAAACCTCCGTTCCCCCGCAGGGGGAAGCCGCAGCCCGGGGCGCCCCAGCCGCCCCCAAAGTCGGAGCACGACGCCCGGCCCCAGGCCCTCCCTCAACTCTGCTCCGGGAGGGCTCCCCGGCGCCGGGGCCGCCGGCGGGTCCGCGTCCTCTCGGCGCGTTTTCCGGGGGGCCCTGCCGGGCCCCGAGCGAGAAAGGGCCCTCGGCCCCGGGGACCAGGCCGGTCCCCGGGGCTGCCCAACGCCGGCCGATTCTCCCGAGCGTTCTGTCCAAACCGATCCCGGTTTGGGCAGAACGCTCGTGAGAATCGGCCGGAAAACGCCCGGCGAACTCGCTTCGGACGCAGCCCGTCTGCGGGGCCGCCCCCCGCGCCTGGCCCGGGACCCCGCGGGGTCGCGCCCGAACCCCGCCGCAAAGCCCCCCGCGAGTCCGCCACGCGCGACGCCGACGCCTCCCGCTCCTCAGCGCCCGGGGCTCCCCTCCCTGGCGCGGGCCGGTGGGGCCGGGCGGGCCCCGAGGCCCGGGCTCCAACCCTCGCCTGCCTCCTCAGTCTTCCGAGTCCGGGGTCCTGTGCCCCGGGGCCTCCCCCTGGGCAACCCTGAGTCCCGCGCCCCGAGGCCCCCGACCGCCCCGGCGCCGGCGGTCCCCTTCGCGGCCGAGTCCACGCCTCGGGGCGAGAGAAACCTCCGTTCCCACGCAGGGGGAAGCCGCAGCCCGGGGCGCCCCGGCCGCCCCCAAAGTCGGAGCACGACGCCCGGCCCCAGGCCCTCCCTCAACTCTGGTCCGGGAGGGCTCCCCGGCGCCGGGGCCGCCGGCGGGTCCGCGTCCTCTCGGCGCGTTTTCCGGGGGGCTGCGCCGGGCCCCGAGCGAGAAAGGGCCCTCGGCCCCGGGGACCAGGCCGGTCCCCGGGGCTGCCCAACGCCGGCCGATTCTCACGAGCGTTCTGCCCAAACCGATCCCGGTTTGGGCAGAACGCTCGTGAGAATCGGCCAGAAAACGCCCGGCGAACTCGCTTCGGGCGCAGCCCGTCTGCGGGGCCGCCCCCCGCGCCTGGCCCGGGACCCCGCGGGGTCGCGCCCGCGCCCCGCCGGAAAGCCCCCCGCGAGTCCGCCGCGCGCGACGCCGACGCCTCCCGCTCCTCAGCGCCCGGGGCTCCCCTCCCTGGCGCGGGCCGGTGGGGCCGGGCGGGCCCCGAGGCCCGGGCTCCAACCCTCGCCTGCCTCCTCAGCCTTCCGCGTCCGGGGTCCTGTGCCCCGGGGCCTCCCCCGGGGCAACCCTGAGTCCCGCGCCCCGAGGCCCCCGACCGCCCCGGCGCCGACGGTGCCCTTCGCAGCCGCGTCCACGCCTCGGGGCGAGAGAAACCTCCGTTCCCCCGCAGGGGGAAGCCGCAGCCCGGGGCGCCCCGGCCGCCCCCAAAGTCGGAGCACGACGCCCGGCCCCAGGCCCTCCCTCAACTCTGCTCCGGGAGGGCTCCCCGGCGCCGGGGCCGCCGGCGGGTCCGCGTCCTCTCGGCGCGTTTTCCGGGGGGCCGCGCCGGGCCCCGAGCGAGAAAGGGCCCACGGCCCCGGGGACCAGGCCGGTCCCCGGGGCTGCCCAACGCTGGCCGATTCTCACGAGCGTTCTGCCCAAACCGATCCCGGTTTGGGCAGAACGCTCGTGAGAATCGGCCGGAAAACGCCCGGCGAACTCGCTTCGGGCGCAGCCCGTCCGCGGGGCCGCCCCACGCGCCTGGCCCGGGACCCCGCACCGTCCCGCCCGCGCCCCGCCGGAAAGCCCCCCGCGAGTCCGCCGTGCGCGACGCCGACGCCTCCCGCTCCTCAGCGCCCGGGGCTCCCCTCCCTGGCGCGGGCCGGTGGGGCCGGGCGGGCCCCGAGGCCCGGGCTCCAACCCTCGCCTGCCTCCTCAGCCTTCCGCGTCCGGGGTCCTGTGCCCCGGGGCCTCCCCCTGGGCAACCCTGAGTCCCGCGCCCCGAGGCCCCCGACCGCCCCGGCGCCGACGGTGCCCTTCGCAGCCGCGTCCACGCCTCGGGGCGAGAGAAACCTCCGTTCCCCCGCAGGGGGAAGCCGCAGCCCGGGGCGCCCCAGCCGCCCCCAAAGTCGGAGCACGACGCCCGGCCCCAGGCCCTCCCTCAACTCTGCTCCGGGAGGGCTCCCCGGCGCCGGGGCCGCCGGCGGGTCCGCGTCCTCTCGGCGCGTTTTCCGGGGGGCCGCGCCGGGCTCCGAGCGAGAAAGGGCCCTCGGCCCCGGGGACCAGGCCGGTCCCCGGGGCTGCCCAACGCCGGCCGATTCTCACGAGCGTTCTGCCCAAACCGATCCCGGTTTGGGCAGAACGCTCGTGAGAATCGGCCGGAAAACGCCCGGCGAACTCGCTTCGGGCGCAGCCCGTCTGCGGGGCCGCCCCCCGCGCCTGGCCCGGGACCCCGCGGGGTCGCGCCCGCACCCCTCCGGAAAGCCCCCCGCGAGTCCGCCGCGCGCGACGCCGATGCCTCCCGCTCCTCAGCGCCCGGGGCTCCCCACCCTGGCGCGGGCCGGTGGGGCCGGGCGGGCCCCGAGGCCCGGCCTCCAAGCCTCGCCTGCCTCCTCAGCCTTCCGAGTCCGGGGTCCTGTGCCCCGGGGCCTCCCCCTGGGCAACCCTGAGTCCCGCGCCCCGAGGCCCCCGACCGCCCCGGCGCCGACGGTGCCCTTCGCGACCGCGTCCACGCCTCGGGCGAGAGAAACCTCCGTTCCCCCGCAGGGGGAAGCCGCGGCCCGGGGCGCCCCAGCCGCCCCCAAAGTCGGAGCACGACGCCCGGCCCCAGGCCCTCCCTCAACTCTGCTCCGGGAGGGCTCCCCGGCGCCGGGGCCGCCGGCGGGTCCGCGTCCTCTCGGCGCGTTTTCCGGGGGGCCGCGCCGGGCCCCGAGCGAGAAAGGGCCCTCGGCCCCGGGGACCAGGCCGGTCCCCGGGGCTGCACAACGCCGGCCGATTCTCACGTGCGTTCTGCCCAAACCGATCCCGGTTTGGGCAGAACGCTCGTGAGAATCGGCCGGAAAACGCCCGGCGAACTCGCTTCGGGCGCAGCCCGTCTGCGGGGCCGCCCCCCGCGCCTGGCCCGGGACCCCGCGGGGTCGCGCCCGCACCCCGCCGCAAAGCCCCCCGCGAGTCCGCCGCGCGCGACGCCGACGCCTCCCGCTCCTCAGCGCCCGGGGCTCCCCTCCCTGGCGCGGGCCGGTGGGGCCGGGCGGGCCCCGAGGCCCGGGCTCCAACCCTCGCCTGCCTCCTCAGCCTTCCGCGTCCGGGGTCCTGTGCCCCGGGGCCTCCCCCTGGGCAACCCTGAGTCCCGCGCCCCGAGGCCCACGACCGCCCCGGCGCCGGCGGTCCCCTTCGCGGCCGAGTCCACGCCTCGGGGCGAGAGAAACCTCCGTTCCCACGCAGGGGGAAGCCGCAGCCCGGGGCGCCCCGGCCGCCCCCAAAGTCGGAGCACGACGCCCGGCCCCAGGCCCTCCCTCAACTCTGCTCCGGGAGGGCTCCCCGGCGCCGGGGCCGCCGGCGGGTCCGCGTCCTCTCGGCGCGTTTTCCGGGGGGCCGCGCCGGGCCCCGAGCGAGAAAGGGCCCTCGGCCCCGGGGACCAGGCCGGTCCCCGGGGCTGCCCAACGCCGGCCGATTCTCACGAGCGTTCTGCCCAAACCGATCCCGGTTTGGGCAGAACGCTCGTGAGAATCGGCCAGAAAACGCCCGGCGAACTCGCTTCGGGCGCAGCCCGTCTGCGGGGCCGCCCCCCGCGCCTGGCCCGGGACCCCGCGGGGTCGCGCCCGCGCCCCGCCGGAAAGCCCCCCGCGAGTCCGCCGCGCGCGACGCCGACGCCTCCCGCTCCTCAGCGCCCGGGGCTCCCCTCCCTGGCGCGGGCCGGTGGGGCCGGGCGGGCCCCGAGGCCCGGGCTCCTACCCTCGCCAGCCTCCTCAGCCTTCCGCGTCCGGGGTCCTGTGCCCCGGGGCCTCCCCCGGGGCAACCCTGAGTCCCGCGCCCCGAGGCCCCCGACCGCCCCGGCGCCGACGGTGCCCTTCGCAGCCGCGTCCACGCCTCGGGGCGAGAGAAACCTCCGTTCCCCCGCAGGGGGAAGCCGCAGCCCGGGGCGCCCCAGCCGCCCCCAAAGTCGGAGCACGACGCCCGGCCCCAGGCCCTCCCTCAACTCTGCTCCGGGAGGGCTCCCCGGCGCCGGGGCCGCCGGCGGGTCCGCGTCCTCTCGGCGCGTTTTCCTGGGGGCCGCGCCGGGCCCCGAGCGAGAAAGGGCCCTCGGCCCCGGGGACCAGGCCGGTCCCCGGGGCTGCCCAACGCCGGCCGATTCTCACGAGCGTTCTGCCCAAACCGATCCCGGTTTGGGCAGAACGCTCGTGAGAATCGGCCGGAAAACGCCCGGCGAACTCGCTTCGGGCGCAGCCCGTCTGCGGGGCCGCCCCCCGCGCCTGGCCCGGGACCCCGCGGGGTCGCGCCCGCGCCACGCCGGAAAGCCCCCCGCGAGTCCGCCGCGCGCGACGCCGACGCCTCTTGCTCCTCAGCGCCCGGGGCTCCCCTCCCTGGCGCGGGCCGGTGGGGCCGGGCGGGCCCCGAGGCCCGGGCTCCAACCCTCGCCTGCCTCCTCAGCCTTCCGCGTCCGGGGTCCTGTGCCCCGGGGCCTCCCCCGGGGCAACCCTGAGTCCCGCGCCCCGAGGCCCCCGACCGCCCAGGCGCCGACGGTGCCCTTCGCAGCCGCGTCCACGCCTCGGGGCGAGAGAAACCTCCGTTCCCCCGCAGGGGGAAGCCGCAGCCCGGGGCGCCCCGGCCGCCCCCAAAGTCGGAGCACGACGCCCGGCCCCAGGCCCTCCCTCAACTCTGCTCCGGGAGGGCTCCCCGGCGCCGGGGCCGCCGGCGGGTCCGCGTCCTCTCGGCGCGTTTTCCGGGGGGCCGCGCCGGGCCCCGAGCGAGAAAGGGCCCACGGCCCCGGGGACCAGGCCGGTCCCCGGGGCTGCCCAACGCTGGCCGATTCTCACGAGCGTTCTGCCCAAACCGATCCCGGTTTGGGCAGAACGCTCGTGAGAATCGGCCGGAAAACGCCCGGCGAACTCGCTTCGGGCGCAGCCCGTCCGCGGGGCCGCCCCACGCGCCTGGCCCGGGACCCCGCACCGTCCCGCCCGCGCCCCGCCGGAAAGCCCCCCGCGAGTCCGCCGTGCGCGACGCCGACGCCTCCCGCTCCTCAGCGCCCGGGGCTCCCCTCCCTGGCGCGAGCCGGTGGGGCCGGGCGGGCCCCGAGGCCCGGGCTCCAACCCTCGCCTGCCTCCTCAGCCTTCCGCGTCCGGGGTCCTGTGCCCCGGGGCCTCCCCCTGGGCAACCCTGAGTCCCGCGCCCCGAGGCCCCCGACCGCCCCGGCGCCGACGGTGCCCTTCGCGGCCGCGTCCACGCCTCGGGGCGAGAGAAACCTCCGTTCCCCCGCAGGGGGAAGCCGCAGCCCGGGGCGCCCCGGCCGCCCCCAAAGTCGGAGCACGACGCCCGGCCCCAGGCCCTCCCTCAACTCTGCTCCGGGAGGGCTCCCCGGCGCCGGGGCCGCCGGCGGGTCCGCGTCCTCTCGGCGCGTTTTCCGGGGGGCCGCGCCGTGCCCCGAGCGAGAAAGGGCCCTCGGCCACGGGGACCAGGCCGGTCCCCGGGGGTGCACAACGCCGGCCGATTCTCACGAGCGTTCTTCCCAAACCGATCCCGGTTTGGGCAGAACGCTCGTGAGATTCGGCCGGAAAACGCCCGGCGAACTCGCTTCGGGCGCAGCCCGTCTGCGGGGCCGCCCCCCGCGCCTGGCCCGGGACCCCGCGGGGTCGCACCCGCACCCCGCCGCAAAGCCCCCCGCGAGTCCGCCGCGCGCGACGCCGACGCCTCCCGCTCCTCAGCGCCCGGGGCTCCCCTTCCTGGCGCGGGCCGGTGGGGCCGGGCGGGCCCCGAGGCCCGGGCTCCAACCCTCGCCTGCCTCCTCAGCCTTCCGATTCCGGGGTCCAGTGCCCCGGGGCCTCCCCCTGGGCAACCCTGAGTCCCGCGCCCCGAGGCCCCCGACCGCCCCGGCGCCGGCGGTGCCCTTCGCGGCCGCGTCCACGCCTCGGGGCGAGATAAACTTCCGTTCCCCCGCAGGGGGAAGCCGCAGCCCGGGGCGCCCCAGCCGCCCCCAAAGTCGGAGCACGACGCCCGGCCCCAGGCCCTCCCTCAACTCTGCTCCGGGAGGGCTCCCCGGCGCCGGGGCCGCCGGCGGGTCCGCGTCCTCTCGGCGCGTTTTCCGGGGGGCCGCGCCGGGCCCCGAGCGAGAAAGGGCCCTCGGCCCCGGGGACCAGGCCGGTCCCCGGGGCTGCCCAACGCCGGCCGATTCTCTCGAGCGTTCTGCCCAAACCGATCCCGGTTTGGGCAGAACGCTCGTGAGAATCGGCCGGAAAACGCCCGGCGAACTCGCTTCGGGCGCAGCCCGTCTGCGGGGCCGCCCCCCGCGCCTGGCAGGGACCCCGCGTGGTCGCGCCCGCACCCCGCCGCAAAGCCCCCCGCGAGTCCGCCGCGCGCGACGCCGATGCCTCCCGCTCCTCAGCGCCCGGGGCTCCCCTCCCTGGCGCGGGCCGGTGGGGCCGGGCGGGCCCCGAGGCCCGGCCTCCAAGCCTCGCCTGCCTCCTCAGCCTTCCGAGTCCGGGGTCCTGTGCCCCGGGGCCTCGCCCTGTGCAAACCTGAGTCCCGCGCCCCGAGGCCCCCGACCGCCCCGGCGCCGGCGGTGTCCTTCGCAGCCTCGTCGACGCCTCGGGGCGAGAGAAACGTCCGTTCCCCCGCAGGGGGAAGCCGCAGCCCGGGGCGCCCCAGCCGCCCCCCAAAGTCGGATCACGACGCCCGGCCCAGGGCCCTCCCTCAACTCTGCTCCGGGAGTTCTCCCCGGCGCCGGGGCTGCCGTCGGGGCTGTGTCCTCTCGGCGTGTTTTCCGGGGGGCCGCGCCGGGCCCCGAGCGAGAAAGGGCCCTCGGCCCCGGGGAACAGGCCGATCCCCGGGGCTGCCCAACGCCGGCCGATTCTCACGAGCGTTCTGCCCAAACCGATCCCGGTTTGGGCAGAACGCTCGTGAGAATCGGCCGGAAAACGCCCGGCGAACTCGCTTCGGGCGCAGCCCGACTGCGGGGCCGCCCCCCGCGCCTGGCCCGGGACCCCGCGTGGTCGCGCCCGCGCCACGCCGGAAAGCCCCCCGCGAGTCCGCCGCGCGCGACGCCGACGCCTCCCGCTCCTCAGCGCCCGGGGCTCCCCTCCCTGGCGCGGGCCGGTGGGGCCGGGCGGGCCCCGAGGCCCGGGCTCCAACCCTCGCCTGCCTCCTCAGCCTTCCGCGTCCGGGGTCCTGTGCCCCGGGGCCTCCCCCGGGGCAACCCTGAGTCCCGCGCCCCGAGGCCCCCGACCGCCCCGGCGCCGACGGTGCCCTTCGCAGCCACGTCCACGCCTCGGGGCGAGAGAAACCTCCGTTCCCCCGCAGGGGGAAGCCGCAGCCCGGGGCGCCCCGGCCGCCCCCAAAGTCGGAGCACGACGCCCGGCCCCAGGCCCTCCCTCAACTCTGCTCCGGGAGGGCTCCCCGGCGCCGGGGCCGCCGGCGGGTCCGCGTCCTCTCGGCGCGTTTTCCGGGGGGCCGCGCCGGGCCCCGAGCGAGAAAGGGCCCACGGCCCCGGGGACCAGGCCGGTCCCCGGGGCTGCCCAACGCTGGCCGATTCTCACGAGCGTTCTGCCCAAACCGATCCCGGTTTGGGCAGAACGCTCGTGAGAATCGGCCGGAAAACGCCCGGCGAACTCGCTTCGGGCGCAGCCCGTCCGCGGGGCCGCCCCACGCGCCTGGCCCGGGACCCCGCACCGTCCCGCCCGCGCCCCGCCGGAAAGCCCCCCGCGAGTCCGCCGTGCGCGACGCCGACGCCTCCCGCTCCTCAGCGCCCGGGGCTCCCCTCCCTGGCGCGGGCCGGTGGGGCCGGGCGGGCCCCGAGGCCCGGGCTCCAACCCTCGCCTGCCTCCTCAGCCTTCCGCGTCCGGGGTCCTGTGCCCCGGGGCCTCCCCCTGGGCAACCCTGAGTCCCGCGCCCCGAGGCCCCCGACCGCCCCGGCGCCGACGGTGCCCTTCGCAGCCGCGTCCACGCCTCGGGGCGAGAGAAACCTCCGTTCCCCCGCAGGGGGAAGCCGCAGCCCGGGGCGCCCCGGCCGCCCCCAAAGTCGGAGCACGACGCCCGGCCCCAGGCCCTCCCTCAACTCTGCTCCGGGAGGGCTCCCCGGCGCCGGGGCCGCCGGCGGGTCCGCGTCCTCTCGGCGCGTTTTCCGGGGGGCCGCGCCGGGCCCCGAGCGAGAAAGGGCCCTCGGCCCCGGGGACCAGGCCGGTCCCCGGGGCTGCCCAACGCCGGCCGATTCTCACGAGCGTTCTGCCCAAACCGATCCCGGTTTGGGCAGAACGCTCGTGAGAATCGGCCGGAAAACGCCCGGCGAACTCGCTTCGGGCGCAGCCCGTCTGCGGGGCCGCCCCCCGCGCCTGGCCCGGGACCCCGCGGGGTCGCGCCCGCGCCCCGCCGGAAAGCCCCCCGCGAGTCCGCCGCGCGCGACGCCGACGCCTCCCGCTCCTCAGCGCCCGGGACTCCCCTCCCTGGCGCGGGCCGGTGGGGCCGGGCGGGCCCCGAGGCCCGGGCTCCAACCCTCGCCTGCCTCCTCAGCCTTCCGCGTCCGGGGTCCTGTGCCCCGGGGCCTCCCCCTGGGCAACCCTGAGTCCCGCGCCCCGAGGCCCCCGACCGCCCCGGCGCCGACGGTGCCCTTCGCGGCCGCGTCCACGCCTCGGGGCGAGAGAAACCTCCGTTCCCCCGCAGGGGGAAGCCGCAGCCCGGGGCGCCCCGGCCGCCCCCAAAGTCGGAGCACGACGCCCGGCCCCAGGCCCTCCCTCAACTCTGCTCCGGGAGGGCTCCCCGGCGCCGGGGCCGCCGGCGGGTCCGCGTCCTCTCGGCGCGTTTTCCGGGGGGCCGCGCCGTGCCCCGAGCGAGAAAGGGCCCTCGGCCACGGGGACCAGGCCGGTCCCCGGGGGTGCACAACGCCGGCCGATTCTCACGAGCGTTCTTCCCAAACCGATCCCGGTTTGGGCAGAACGCTCGTGAGATTCGGCCGGAAAACGCCCGGCGAACTCGCTTCGGGCGCAGCCCGTCTGCGGGGCCGCCCCCCGCGCCTGGCCCGGGACCCCGCGGGGTCGCACCCGCACCCCGCCGCAAAGCCCCCCGCGAGTCCGCCGCGCGCGACGCCGACGCCTCCCGCTCCTCAGCGCCCGGGGCTCCCCTTCCTGGCGCGGGCCGGTGGGGCCGGGCGGGCCCCGAGGCCCGGGCTCCAACCCTCGCCTGCCTCCTCAGCCTTCCGATTCCGGGGTCCAGTGCCCCGGGGCCTCCCCCTGGGCAACCCTGAGTCCCGCGCCCCGAGGCCCCCGACCGCCCCGGCGCCGGCGGTGCCCTTCGCGGCCGCGTCCACGCCTCGGGGCGAGATAAACTTCCGTTCCCCCGCAGGGGGAAGCCGCAGCCCGGGGCGCCCCAGCCGCCCCCAAAGTCGGAGCACGACGCCCGGCCCCAGGCCCTCCCTCAACTCTGCTCCGGGAGGGCTCCCCGGCGCCGGGGCCGCCGGCGGGTCCGCGTCCTCTCGGCGCGTTTTCCGGGGGGCCGCGCCGGGCCCCGAGCGAGAAAGGGCCCTCGGCCCCGGGGATCAGGCCGGTCCCCGGGGCTGCCCAACGCCGGCCGATTCTCTCGAGCGTTCTGCCCAAACCGATCCCGGTTTGGGCAGAACGCTCGTGAGAATCGGCCGGAAAACGCCCGGCGAACTCGCTTCGGGCGCAGCCCGTCTGCGGGGCCGCCCCCCGCGCCTGGCAAGGACCCCGCGTGGTCGCGCCCGCACCCCGCCGCAAAGCCCCCCGCGAGTCCGCCGCGCGCGACGCCGACGCCTCCCGCTCCTCAGCGCACGGGGCTCCCCTCCCTGGCGCGGGCCGGTGGGGCCGGGCGGGCCCCGTGGCCCGGGCTCCAACCCTCGCCTGCCTCCTCAGCCTTCCGAGTCCGGGGTCCAGTGCCCCGGGGCCTCCCCCTGGGCAACCCTGAGTCCCGCGCCCCGAGGCCCCCGACCGCCCCGGCGCCGGCGGTGCCCTTCGCGGCCGCGTCCACGCCTCGGGGCGAGAAAAACCTCCGTTCCCCCGCAGGGGGAAGCCGCAGCCCGGGGCGCCCCAGCCGCCCCCAAAGTCGGAGCACGACGCCCGGCCCCAGGCCCTCCCTCAACTCTGCTCCGGGAGGGCTCCCCGGCGCCGGGGCCGCCGGCGGGTCCGCGTCCTCTCGGCGCGTTTTCCGGGGGGCCCTGCCGGGCCCCGAGCGAGAAAGGGCCCTCGGCCCCGGGGACCAGGCCGGTCCCCGGGGCTGCCCAACGCCGGCCGATTCTCCCGAGCGTTCTGTCCAAACCGATCCCGGTTTGGGCAGAACGCTCGTGAGAATCGGCCGGAAAACGCCCGGCGAACTCGCTTCGGACGCAGCCCGTCTGCGGGGCCGCCCCCCGCGCCTGGCCCGGGACCCCGCGGTGTCGCGCCCGCACCCCGACGCAAAGGCCCCCGCGAGTCCGCCGCGCGCGACGCCGACGCCTCCCGCTCTTCAGCGCCCGGGGCTCCCCTCCCTGGCGCGGGCCGGTGTGGCCGGGCGGGCCCCGAGGCCCGGGCTCCAACCCTCGCCTGCCTCCTCAGCCTTCCGAGTCCGGGGTCCTGTGCCCCGGGGCCTCCCCCTGGGCAACCCTGAGTCCCGCGCCCCGAGGCCCCCGACCGCCCCGGCGCCAGCGGTGCCCTTCGCGGCCGCGTCCACGCCTCGGGCGAGAGAAACCTCCGTTCCCCCGCAGGGGGAAGCCGCAGCCCGGGGCGCCCCAGCCGCCACCAAAGTCGGAGCACGACGCCCGGCCCCAGGCCCTCCCTCAACTCTGCTCCGGGAGGGCTCCCCGGCGCCGGGGCCGCCGGCGGGTCCGCGTCCTCTCGGCGCGTTTTCCGGGGGGCCGCGCCGGGCCCCGAGCGAGAAAGGGCCCTCGGCCCCGGGGACCAGGCCGGTCCCCGGGGCTGCCCAACGCCGGCCGATTCTCACGAGCGTTCTGCCCAAACCGATCCCGGTTTGGGCAGAACGCTCGTGAGAATCGGCCGGAAAACGCCCGGCGAACTCGCTTCGGGCGCAGCCCGTCTGCGGGGCCGCCCCCCGCGCCTGGCCCGGGACCCCGCGGGGTCGCGCCCGCACCCCGCCGCAAAGCCCCCCGCGAGTCCGCCGCGCGCGACGCCGACGCCTCCCGCTCCTCAGCGCCCGGGGCTCCCCTCCCTGGCGCGGGCCGGTGGGGCCGGGCGGGCCCCGAGGCCCGGGCTCCTACCCTCGCCAGCCTCCTCAGCCTTCCGCGTCCGGGGTCCTGTGCCCCGGGGCCTCCCCCGGGGCAACCCTGAGTCCCGCGCCCCGAGGCCCCCGACCGCCCCGGCGCCGACGGTGCCCTTCGCAGCCGCGTCCACGCCTCAGGGCGAGAGAAACCTCCGTTCCCCCGCAGGGGGAAGCCGCAGCCCGGGGCGCCCCAGCCGCCCCCAAAGTCGGAGCACGACGCCCGGCCCCAGGCCCTCCCTCAACTCTGCTCCGGGAGGGCTCCCCGGCGCCGGGGCCGCCGGCGGGTCCGCGTCCTCTCGGCGCGTTTTCCGGGGGGCCGCGCCGGGCCCCGAGCGAGAAAGGGCCCTCGGCCCCGGGGACCAGGCCGGTCCCCGGGGCTGCCCAACGCCGGCCGATTCTCTCGAGCGTTCTGCCCAAACCGATCCCGGTTTGGGCAGAACGCTCGTGAGAATCGGCCGGAAAACGCCCGGCGAACTCGCTTCGGGCGCAGCCCGTCTGCGGGGCCGCCCCCCGCGCCTGGCAGGGACCCCGCGGGGTCGCGCCCGCACCCCGCCGCAAAGCCCCCCGCGAGTCCGCCGCGCGCGACGCCGACGCCTCCCGCTCCTCAGCGCACGGGGCTCCCCTCCCTGGCGCGGGCCGGTGGGGCCGGGCGGGCCCCGTGGCCCGGGCTCCAACCCTCGCCTGCCTCCTCAGCCTTCCGAGTCCGGGGTCCAGTGCCCCGGGGCCTCCCCCTGGGCAACCCTGAGTCCCGCGCCCCGAGGCCCCCGACCGCCCCGGCGCCGGCGGTGCCCTTCGCGGCCGCGTCCACGCCTCGGGGCGAGATAAACCTCCGTTCCCCCGTAGGGGGAAGCCGCAGCCCGGGGCGCCCCAGCCGCCCCCAAAGTCGGAGCACGACGCCCGGCCCCAGGCCCTCCCTCAACTCTGGTCCGGGAGGGCTCCCCGGCGCCGGGGCCGCCGGCGGGTCCGCGTCCTCTCGGCGCGTTTTCCGGGGGGCCCTGCCGGGCCCCGAGCGAGAAAGGGCCCTCGGCCCCGGGGACCAGGCCGGTCCCCGGGGCTGCCCAACGCCGGCCGATTCTCCCGAGCGTTCTGTCCAAACCGATCGCGGTTTGGGCAGAACGCTCGTGAGAATCGGCCGGAAAACGCCCGGCGAACTCGCTTCGGACGCAGCCCGTCTGCGGGGCCGCCCCCCGCGCCTGGCCCGGGACCCCGCGGGGTCGCGCCCGCACCCCGACGCAAAGGCCCCCGCGAGTCCGCCGCGCGCAACGCCGACGCTTCCCGCTCCTCAGCGCCCGGGGCTCCCCTCCCTGGCGCGGGCCGGTGGGGCCGGGCGGGCCCCGAGGCCCGGGCTCCAACCCTCGCCTGCCTCCTCAGCCTTCCGAGTCCGGGGTCCAGTGCCCCGGGGCCTCCCCCTGGGCAACCCTGAGTCCCGCGCCCCGAGGCCCCCGACCGCCCCGGCGCCGGCGGTGCCCTTCGCGGCCGCGTCCAGGCCTCGGGGCGAGAGAAACCTCCGTTCCACCGCAGGGGGAAGCCGCAGCCCTGGGCGCCCCAGCCGCCCCCAAAGTCGGAGCACGACGCCCGGCCCCAGGCCCTCCCTCAACTCTGCTCCGGGAGGGCTCCCCGGCGCCGGGGCCGCCGGCGGGTCCGCGTCATCTCGGCGCGTTTTCCGGGGGGCCGCGCCGGGCCCCGAGCGAGAAAGGGCCCTCGGCCCCGGGGACCAGGCCGGTCCCCGGGGCTGCCCAACGCCGGCCGATTCTCACGAGCGTTCTGCCCAAACCGATCCCGGTTTTGACAGAACGCTCGTGAGAATCGGCCGGAAAACGCCCGGCGGACTCGCTTCGGGCGCAGCCCGTCTGCGGGGCCGCCCCCCGCGCCTGGCCCGGGACCCCGCGGGGTCGCGCCCGAACCCCGCCGCCAAGCCCCCCGCGAGTCCGCCACGCGCGACGCCGACGCCTCCCGCTCCTCAGCGCCCGGGGCTCCCCTCCCTGGCGCGGGCCGGTGGGGCCGGGCGGGCCCCGAGGCCCGGGCTCCAACCCTCGCCTGCCTCCTCAGTCTTCCGAGTCCGGGGTCCTGTGCCCCGGGGCCTCCCCCTGGGCAACCCTGAGTCCCGCGCCCCGAGGCCCCCGACCGCCCCGGCGCCGGCGGTCCCCTTCGCGGCCGAGTCCACGCCTCGGGGCGAGAGAAACCTCCGTTCCCCCGCAGGGGGAAGCCGCAGCCCGGGGCGCCCCGGCCGCCCCCAAAGTCGGAGCACGACGCCCGGCCCCTGGCCCTCCCTCAACTCTGCTCCGGGAGGGCTCCCCGGCGCCGGGGCCGCCGGCGGGTCCGCGTCCTCTCCGCGCGTTTTCCGGGGGGCCGCGCCGGGCCCCGAGCGAGAAAGGGCCCTCGGCCCCGGGGACCAGGCCGGTCCCCGGGGCTGCCCAACGCCGGCCGATTCTCACGAGCGTTCTGCCCAAACCGATCCCGGTTTGGGCAGAACGCTCGTGAGAATCGGCCAGAAAACGCCCGGCGAACTCGCTTCGGGCGCAGCCCGTCTGCGGGGCCGCCCCCCGCGCCTGGCCCGGGACCCCGCGGGGTCGCGCCCGCGCCCCGCCGGAAAGCCCCCCGCGAGTCCGCCGCGCGCGACGCCGACGCCTCCCGCTGCTCAGAGCCCGGGGCTCCCCTCCCTGGCGCGGGCCGGTGGGGCCGGGCGGGCCCCGAGGCCCGGGCTCCTACCCTCGCCAGCCTCCTCAGCCTTCCGCGTCCGGGGTCCTGTGCCCCGGGGCCTCCCCCGGGGCAACCCTGAGTCCCGCGCCCCGAGGCCCCCGACCGCCCCGGCGCCGACGGTGCCCTTCGCAGCCGCGTCCACGCCTCAGGGCGAGAGAAACCTCCGTTCCCCCGCAGGGGGAAGCCGCAGCCCGGGGCGCCCCAGCCGCCCCCAAAGTCGGAGCACGACGCCCGGCCCCAGGCCCTCCCTCAACTCTGCTCCGGAGGGCTCCCCGGTGCCGGGGCCGCCGGCGGGTCCGCGTCCTCTTGCTGCGTTTTCCGGGGGGCCGCGCCGTGCCCCGAGCGAGAAAGGGCCCTCGGCCCCGGGGACCAGGCCGGTCCCCGGGGGTGCCCAACGCCAGCCGATTCTCACGAGCGTTCTTCCCAAACCGATCCCGGTTTGGGCAGAACGCTCGTGAGATTCGGCCGGAAAACGCCCGGCGAACTCGCTTCGGGCGCAGCCCGTCTGCGGGGCCGCCCCCCGCGCCTGGCCCGGGACCCCGCGGGGTCGCACACGCACCCCGCCGCAAAGCCCCCCGCGAGTCCGCCGCGCGCGACGCCGACGCCTCCCGCTCCTCAGCGCCCGGGGCTCCCCTTCCTGGCGCGGGCCGGTGGGGCCGGGCGGGCCCCGAGGCCCGGGCTCCAACCCTCGCCTGCCTCCTCAGCCTTCCGAGTCCGGGGTCCAGTGCCCCGGGGCCTCCCCCTGGGCAACCCTAAGTCCCGCGCCCCGAGGCCCCCGACCGCCCCGGCGCCGGCGGTGCCCTTCGCGGCCGCGTCCACGCCTCGGGGCGAGATAAACCTCCGTTCCCCCGCAGGGGAAGCCGCAGCCCGGGGCGCCCCAGCCGCCCCCAAAGTCGGAGCACGACGCCCGGCCCCAGGCCCTCCCTCAACTCTGCTCCGGGAGGGCTCCCCGGCGCCGGGGCCGCCGGCGGGTCCGCGTCCTCTCGGCGCGTTTTCCGGGGGGCCCTGCCGGGCCCCGAGCGAGAAAGGGCCCTCGGCCCCGGGGACCAGGCCGGTCCCCGGGGCTGCCCAACGCCGGCCGATTCTCCCGAGCGTTCTGTCCAAACCGATCCCGGTTTGGGCAGAACGCTCGTGAGAATCGGCCGGAAAACGCCCGGCGAACTCGCTTCGGACGCAGCCCGTCTGCGGGGCCGCCCCCCGCGCCTGGCCCGGGACCCCGCGGGGTCGCGCCCGAACCCCGCCGCAAAGCCCCCCGCGAGTCCGCCACGCGCGACGCCGACGCCTCCCGCTCCTCAGCGCCCGGGGCTCCCCTCCCTGGCGCGGGCCGGTGGGGCCGGGCGGGCCCCGAGGCCCGGGCTCCAACCCTCGCCTGCCTCCTCAGTCTTCCGAATCCGGGGTCCTGTGCCCCGGGGCCTCCCCCTGGGCAACCCTGAGTCCCGCGCCCCGAGGCCCCCGACCGCCCCGGCGCCGGCGGTCCCCTTCGCGGCCGAGTCCACGCCTCGGGGCGAGAGAAACCTCCGTTCCCACGCAGGGGGAAGCCGCAGCCCGGGGCGCCCCGGCCGCCCCCAAAGTCGGAGCACGACGCCCGGCCCCAGGCCCTCCCTCAACTCTGCTCCGGGAGGGCTCCCCGGCGCCGGGGCCGCCGGCGGGTCCGCGTCCTCTCGGCGCGTTTTCCGGGGGGCCGCGCCGGGCCCCGAGCGAGAAAGGGCCCTCGGCCCCGGGGACCAGGCCGGTCCCCGGGGCTGCCCAACGCCGGCCGATTCTCACGAGCGTTCTGCCCAAACCGATCCCGGTTTGGGCAGAACGCTCGTGAGAATCGGCCGGAAAACGCCCGGCGAACTCGCTTCGGGCGCAGCCCGTCTGCGGGGCCGCCCCCCGCGCCTGGCCCGGGACCCCGCGGGGTCGCGCCCGCGCCCCGCCGGAAAGCCCCCCGCGAGTCCGCCGCGCGCGACGCCGACGCCTCCCGCTCCTCAGCGCCCGGGGCTCCCCTCCCTGGCGCGGGCCGGTGGGGCCGGGCGGGCCCCGAGGCCCGGGCTCCAACCCTCGCCTGCCTCCTCAGCCTTCCGCGTCCGGGGTCCTGTGCCCCGGGGCCTCCCCCTGGGCAACCCTGAGTCCCGCGCCCCGAGGCCCCCGACCGCCCCGGCGCCGACGGTGCCCTTCGCCGCCGCGTCCACGCCTCGGGGCGAGAGAAACCTCCGTTCCCCCGCAGGGGGAAGCCGCAGCCCGGGGCGCCCCAGCCGCCCCCAAAGTCGGAGCACGACGCCCGGCCCCAGGCCCTCCCTCAACTCTGCTCCGGGAGGGCTCCCCGGCGCCGGGGCCGCCGGCGGGTCCGCGTCCTCTCGGCGCGCTTTCCGGGGGGCCGCGCCGGGCCCCGAGCGAGAAAGGGCCCTCGGCCCCGGGGACCAGGCCGGTCCCCGGGGCTGCCCAACGCCGGCCGATTCTCACGAGCGTTCTGCCCAAACCGATCCCGGTTTGGGCAGAACGCTCGTGAGAATCGGCCGGAAAACGCCCGGCGAACTCGCTTCGGGCGCAGCCCGTCTGCGGGGCCGCCCCCCGCGCCTGGCCCGGGACCCCGCGGGGTCGCGCCCGCACCCCTCCGGAAAGCCCCCCGCGAGTCCGCCGCGCGCGACGCCGATGCCTCCCGCTCCTCAGCGCCCGGGGCTCCCCTCCCTGGCGCGGGCCGGTGGGGCCGGGCGGGCCCCGAGGCCCGGCCTCCAAGCCTCGCCTGCCTCCTCAGCCTTCCGAGTCCGGGGTCCTGTGCCCCGGGGCCTCGCCCTGGGCAAACCTGAGTCCCGCGCCCCGAGGCCCCCGACCGCCCCGGCGCCGGCGGTGTCCTTCGCAGCCTCGTCGACGCCTCGGGGCGAGAGAAACGTCCGTTCCCCCGCAGGGGGAAGCCGCAGCCCGGGGCGCCCCAGCCGCCCCCAAAGTCGGATCACGACGCCCGGCCCAGGGCCCTCCCTCAACTCTGCTCCGGGAGTGCTCCCCGGCGCCGGGGCTGCCGTCGGGGCTGTGTCCTCTCGGCGTGTTTTCCGGGGGGCCGCGCCGGGCCCCGAGCGAGAAAGGGCCCTCGGCCCCGGGGAACAGGCCGATCCCCGGGGCTGCCCAACGCCGGCCGATTCTCACGAGCGTTCTGCCCAAACCGATCCCGGTTTGGGCAGAACGCTCGTGAGAATCGGCCGGAAAACGCCCGGCGAACTCGCTTCGGGCGCAGCCCGTCTGCGGGGCCGCCCCCCGCGCCTGGCCCGGGACCCCGCGGGGTCGCGTCCGCGCCACGCCGGAGAGCCCCCCGCGAGTCCGCCGCGCGCGACGCCGACGCCTCCCGCTCCTCAGCGCCCGGGGCTCCCCTCCCTGGCGCGGGCCGGTGGGGCCGGGCGGGCCCCGAGGCCCGGGCTCCAACCCTCGCCTGCCTCCTCAGCCTTCCGCGTCCGGGGTCCTGTGCCCCGGGGCCTCCCCCGGGGCAACCCTGAGTCCCGCGCCCCGAGGCCCCCGACCGCCCCGGCGCCGACGGTGCCCTTCGCAGCCGCGTCCACGCCTCGGGGCGAGAGAAACCTCCGTTCCCCCGCAGGGGGAAGCCGCAGCCCGGGGCGCCCCGGCCGCCCCCAAAGTCGGAGCACGACGCCCGGCCCCAGGCCCTCCCTCAACTCTGCTCCGGGAGGGCTCCCCGGCGCCGGGGCCGCCGGCGGGTCCGCGTCCTCTCGGCGCGTTTTCCGGGGGGCCGCGCCGGGCCCCGAGCGAGAAAGGGCCCTCGGCCCCGGGGACCAGGCCGGTCCCCGGGGCTGCCCAACGCCGGCCGATTCTCACGAGCGTTCTGCCCAAACCGATCCCGGTTTGGGCAGAACGCTCGTGAGAATCGGCCGGAAAACGCCCGGCGAACTCGCTTCGGGCGCAGCCCGTCTGCGGGGCCGCCCCCCGCGCCTGGCCCGGGACCCCGCGGGGTCGCGCCCGCACCCCGCCGCAAAGCCCCCCGCGAGTCCGCCGCAGGCGACGCCGACGCCTCCCGCTCCTCAGCGCCAGGGGCTCCCCTCCCTGTCGCGGGCCGATGGGGCCGGGCGGGCCCCGAGGCCCGGGCTCCAAGCCTCGCCTGCCTCCTCAGCCTTCCGAGTCCGGGGTCCAGTGCCCCGGGGCCTCCCCCTGGGCCACCCTGAGTCCCGCGCCCCGAGGCCCCCGACCGCCCCGGCGCCGGCGGTGCCCTTCGCGGCCGCGTCCACGCCTCGGGGCGAGAGAAACCTCCGTTCCCCCGCAGGGGGAAGCCGCAGCCCGGGGCGCCCCAGCCGCCCCCAAAGTCGGAGCACGACGCCCGGCCCCAGGCCCTCCCTCAACTCTGCTCCGGGAGGGCTCCCTGGCGCCGGGGCCGCCGGCGGGTCCGCGTCCTCTCGGCGCGTTTTCCGGGGGGCCGCGCCGGGCCCCGAGCGAGAAAGGGCCCTCGGCCCCGGGGACCAGGCCGGTCCCCGGGGCTGCCCAACGCCGGCCGATTCTCACGAGCGTTCTGCCCAAACCGATCCCGGTTTGGGCAGAACGCTCGTGAGAATCGGCCGGAAAACGCCCGGCGAACTCGCTTCGGGCGCAGCCCGACTGCGGGGCCGCCCCCCGCGCCTGGCAGGGACCCCGCGGGGTCGCGCCCGCACCCGGCCGCAAAGCCCCCCGCGAGTCCGCCGCGCGCGACGCCGACGCCTCCCGCTCCTCAGCGCCCGGGGCTCCCCTCCCTGGCGCGGGCCGGTGGGGCCGGGCGGGCCCCGAGGCCCGGGCTCCAACCCTCGCCTGCCTCCTCAGCCTTCCGAGTCCGGGGTCCAGTGCCCCGGGGCCTCCCCCTGGGCAACCCTGAGTCCCGCGCCCCGAGGCCCCCGACCGCCCCGGCGCCGGCGGTGCCCTTCGCGGCCGCGTCCACGCCTCGGGGCGAGAGAAACCTCCGTTCCCCCGCAGGGGGAAGCCGCAGCCCGGGGCGCCCCAGCCGCCCCCAAAGTCGGAGCACGACGCCCGGCCCCAGGCCCTCCCTCAACTCTGCTCCGGGAGGGCTCCCCGGCGCCGGGGCCGCCGGCGGGTCCGCGTCCTCTCGGCGCGTTTTCCGGGGGGCCGCGCCGGGCCCCGAGCGAGAAAGGGCCCTCGGCCCCGGGGACCAGGCCGGTCCCCGGGGCTGCCCAACGCCGGCCGATTCTCACGAGCGTTCTGCCCAAACCGATCCCGGTTTGGGCAGAACGCTCGTGAGAATCGGCCGGAAAACGCCCGGCGAACTCGCTTCGGGCGCAGCCCGTCTGCGGGGCCGCCCCCCGCGCCTGGCCCGGGACCCCGCGGGGTCGCGCCCGCACCCCGCCGCAAAGCCCCCCGCGAGTCCGCCGCGCGCGACGCCGACGCCTCCCGCTCCTCAGCGCCCGGGGCTCCCCTCCCTGGCGCGGGCCGGTGGGGCCGGGCGGGTCCCGAGGCCCGGGCTCCAACCCTCGCCTGCCTCCTCAGCCTTCCGAGTCCGGGGTCCTGTGCCCCGGGGTCTCCCCCTGGGCAACCCTGAGTCCCGCGCCCCGAGGCCCCCGACCGCCCCGGCGCCGGCGATGCCCTTCGCGGCCGCGTCCACGCCTCGGGGCGAGAGAAACCTCCGTTCCCCCGCAGGGGGAAGCCGCAGCCCGGGGCGCCCCAGCCGCCCCCAAAGTCGGAGCACGACGCCCGGCCCCAGGCCCTCCCTCAACTCTGCTCCGGGAGGGCTCCCCGGCGCCGGGGCCGCCGGCGGGTCCGCGTCCTCTCGGCGCGTTTTCCGGGGGGCCGCGCCGGGCCCCGAGCGAGAAAGGGCCCTCGGCCCCGGGGACCAGGCCGGTCCCCGGGGCTGCCCAACGCCGGCCGATTCTCACGAGCGTTCTGCCCAAACCGATCCCGGTTTGGGCAGAACGCTCGTGAGAATCGGCCGGAAAACGCCCGGCGAACTCGCTTCGGGCGCAGCCCGTCTGCGGGGCCGCCCCCCGCGCCTGGCCCGGGACCCCGCGGGGTCGCGCCCGCACCCCGCCGCAAAGCCCCCCGCGAGTCCGCCGCGCGCAACGCCGACGCTTCCCGCTCCTCAGCGCCCGGGGCTCCCCTCCCTGGCGCGGGCCTGTGGGGCCGGGCGGGCCCCGCAGCCCGGGCTCCAACCCTCGCCTGCCTCCTCAGCCTTCCGAGTCCGGGGTCCAGTGCCCCGGGGCCTCCCCCTGGGCAACCCTGAGTCCCGCGCCCCGAGGCCCCCGACCGCCCCGGCGCCGGCGGTGCCCTTCGCGGCCGCGTCCACGCCTCGGGGCGAGAGAAACCTCCGTTCCCCCACAGGGGGAAGCCGCAGCCCGGGGCGCCCCAGCCGCCCCCAAAGTCGGAGCACGACGCCCGGCCCCAGGCCCTCCCTCAACTCTGCTCCGGGAGGGCTCCCCGGCGCCGGGGCCGCCGGCGGGTCCGCGTCCTCTCGGCGCGTTTTCCGGGGGGCCGCGCCGGGCCCCGAGCGAGAAAGGGCCCTCGGCCCCGGGGACCAGGCCGGTCCCCGGGGCTGCCCAACGCCGGCCGATTCTCACGAGCGTTCTGCCCAAACCGATCCCGGTTTGGGCAGAACGCTCGTGAGAATCGGCCGGAAAACGCCCGGCGAACTCGCTTCGGGCGCAGCCCGTCTGCGGGGCCGCCCCCCGCGCCTGGCCCGGGACCCCGCGGGGTCGCGCCCGCGCCCCGCCGGAAAGCCCCCCGCGAGTCCGCCGCGCGCGACGCCGACGCCTCCCGCTCCTCAGCGCCCGGGGCTCCCCTCCCTGGCGCGGGCCGGTGGGGCCGGGCGGGCCCCGAGGCCCGGGCTCCAACCCTCGCCTGCCTCCTCAGCCTTCCGCGTCCGGGGTCCTGTGCCCCGGGGCCTCCCCCTGGGCAACCCTGAGTCCCGCGCCCCGAGGCCCCCGACCCCCCCGGCGCCGACGGTGCCCTTCGCCGCCGCGTCCACGCCTCGGGGCGAGAGAAACCTCCGTTCCCCCGCAGGGGGAAGCCGCAGCCCGGGGCGCCCCAGCCGCCCCCAAAGTCGGAGCACGACGCCCGGCCCCAGGCCCTCCCTCAACTCTGCTCCGGGAGGGCTCCCCGGCGCCGGGGCCGCCGGCGGGTCCGCGTCCTCTCGGCGCGTTTTCCGGGGGGCCGCGCTGGGCCCCGAGCGAGAAAGGGCCCTCGGCCCCGGGGACCAGGCCGGTCCCCGGGGCTGCCCAACGCCGGCCGATTCTCACGAGCGTTCTGCCCAAACCGATCCCGGTTTGGGCAGAACGCTCGTGAGAATCGGCCGGAAAACGCCCGGCGAACTCGCTTCGGGCGCAGCCCGTCTGCGGGGCCGCCCCCCGCGCCTGGACCGGGACCCCGCGGGGTCGCGCCCGCACCCCGCCGCAAAGCCCCCCGCGAGTCCGCCGCGCGCAACGCCGACGCTTCCCGCTCCTCAGCGCCCGGGGCTCCCCTCCCTGGCGCGGGCCTGTGGGGCCGGGCGGGCCCCGCAGCCCGGGCTCCAACCCTCGCCTGCCTCCTCAGCCTTCCGAGTCCGGGGTCCAGTGCCCCGGGGCCTCCCCCTGGGCAACCCTGAGTCCCGCGCCCCGAGGCCCCCGACCGCCCCGGCGCCGACGGTGCCCTTCGCCGCCGCGTCCACGCCTCGGGGCGAGAGAAACCTCCGTTCCCCCGCAGGGGGAAGCCGCAGCCCGGGGCGCCCCAGCCGCCCCCAAAGTCGGAGCACGACGCCCGGCCCCAGGCCCTCCCTCAACTCTGCTCCGGGAGGGCTCCCCGGCGCCGGGGCCGCCGGCGGGTCCGCGTCCTCTCGGCGCGTTTTCCGGGGGGCCGCGCCGGGCCCCGAGCGAGAAAGGGCCCTCGGCCCCGGGGACCAGGCCGGTCCCCGGGGCTGCCCAACGCCGGCCGATTCTCACGAGCGTTCTGCCCAAACCGATCCCGGTTTGGGCAGAACGCTCGTGAGAATCGGCCGGAAAACGCCCGGCGAACTCGCTTCGGGCGCAGCCCGTCTGCGAGGCCGCCCCCCGCGCCTGGCCCGGGACCCCGCGGGGTCGCGCCCGCGCCCCGCCGGAAAGCCCCCGCGAGTCCGCCGCGCGCGACGCTGACGCCTCCCGCTCCTCAGCGCCCGGGGCTCCCCTCCCTGGCGCGGGCCGGTGGGGCCGGGCGGGCCCCGAGGCCCGGGCTCCAACCCTCGCCTGCCTCCTCAGCCTTCCGCGTCCGGGGTCCTGTGCCCCGGGGCCTCCCCCGGGGCAACCCTGAGTCCCGCGCCCCGAGGCCCCCGACCGCCCCGGCGCCGACGGTGCCCTTCGCAGCCACGTCCACGCCTCGGGGCGAGAGAAACCTCCGTTCCCCCGCAGGGGGAAGCCGCAGCCCGGGGCGCCCCAGCCGCCCCCAAAGTCGGAGCACGACGCCCGGCCCCAGGCCCTCCCTCAACTCTGCTCCGGGAGGGCTCCCCGGCGCCGGGGCCGCCGGCGGGTCCGCGTCCTCTCGGCGCGTTTTCCGGGGGGCCGCGCCGGGCCCCGAGCGAGAAAGGGCCCTCGGCCCCGGGGACCAGGCCGGTCCCCGGGGCTGCCCAACGCCGGCCGATTCTCACGAGCGTTCTGCCCAAACCGATCCCGGTTTGGACAGAACGCTCGTGAGAATCGGCCGGAAAACGCCCGGCGGACTCGCTTCGGGCGCAGCCCGTCTGCGGGGCCGCCCCCCGCGCCTGGCCCGGGACCCCGCGGGGTCGCGCCCGCACCCCGCCGCAAAGCCCCCCGCGAGTCCGCCGCGCGCGACGCCGACGCCTCCCACTCCTCAGCGCCCGGGGCTCCCCTCCCTGGCGCGGGCCGGTGGGGCCGGGCGGGCCCCGAGGCCCGGGCTCCAACCCTCGCCTGCCTCCTCAGCCTTCCGAGTCCGGGGTCCTGTGCCCCAGGGCCTCCCCCTGGGCAACCCTGAGTCCCGCGCCCCGAGGCCCCCGACCGCCCCGGCGCCGACAGTGCCCTTCGCAGCCGCGTCCACGCCTCGGGGCGAGAGAAACCTCCGTTCCCCCGCAGGGGGAAGCCGCAGCCCGGGGCGCCCCAGCCGCCCCCAAAGTCGGAGCACGACGCCCGGCCCCAGGCCCTCCCTCAACTCTGCTCCGGGAGGGCTCCCCGGCGCCGGGGCCGCCGGCGGGTCCGCGTCCTCTCGGCGCGTTTTCCGGGGGGCCGCGCAGGGCCCCGAGCGAGAAAGGGCCCTCGGCCCCGGGGACCAGGCCGGTCCCCGGGGCTGCCCAACGCCGGCCGATTCTCACGAGCGTTCTGCCCAAACCGATCCCGGTTTGGGCAGAACGCTCGTGAGAATCGGCCGGAAAACGCCCGGCGAACTCGCTTCGGGCGCAGCCCGTCTGCGGGGCCGCCCCCCGCGCATGGCAGCGACACCGCGGGGTCGCGCCCGCACCCCGCCGCAAAGCCCCCCGCGAGTCCGCCGCGCGCGACGCCGACGCCTCCCGCTCCTCAGCGCCCGAGGCTCCCCTCCCTGGCGCGGGCCGGTGGAGCCGGGCGGGCCCCGAAGCCCGGGCTCCAACCCTCGCCTGCCTCCTCAGCCTTCCGAGTCCGGGGTCCAGTGCCCCGGGGCCTCCCCCTGGGAAACCCTGAGTCCCGCGCCCCGAGGCCCCCGACCGCCCCGGCGCCGGCGGTGCCCTTCGCGGCCGCGTCTACGCCTCGGGGCGAGAGAAACCTCCGTTCCCCCGCAGGGGGAAGCCGCAGCCCGGGGCGCCCCAGCCGCCCCCAAAGTCGGAGCACGACGCCCGGCCCCAGGCCCTCCCTCAACTCTGCTCCGGGAGGGCTCCCCGGCGCCGGGGCCGCCGGCGGGTCCGCGTCCTCTCGGCGCGTTTTCCGGGGGGCCGCGCCGGGCCCCGAGCGAGAAAGGGCCCTCGGCCCCGGGGACCAGGCCGGTCCCCGGGGCTGCCCAACGCCGGCCGATTCTCACGAGCGTTCTGCCCAAACCGATCCCGGTTTGGGCAGAACGCTCGTGAGAATCGGCCGGAAAACGCCCGGCGAACTCGCTTCGGGCGCAGCCCGTCTGCGGGGCCGCCCCCCGCGCCTGGCCCGGGACCCCGCGGGGTCGCGCCCGCACCCCGCCGCAAAGCCCCCCGCGAGTCCGCCGCGCGCGACGCCGACGCCTCCCGCTCCTCAGCGCCCGGGGCTCCCCTCCCTGGCGCGGGCCGGTGGGGCCGGGCGGGTCCCGAGGCCCGGGCTCCAACCCTCGCCTGCCTCCTCAGCCTTCCGAGTCCGGGGTCCTGTGCCCCGGGGTCTCCCCCTGGGCAACCCTGAGTCCCGCGCCCCGAGGCCCCCGACCGCCCCGGCGCCGGCGATGCCCTTCGCGGCCGCGTCCACGCCTCGGGGCGAGAGAAACCTCCGTTCCCCCGCAGGGGGAAGCCGCAGCCCGGGGCGCCCCAGCCGCCCCCAAAGTCGGAGCACGACGCCCGGCCCCAGGCCCTCCCTCAACTCTGCTCCGGGAGGGCTCCCCGGCGCCGGGGCCGCCGGCGGGTCCGCGTCCTCTCGGCGCGTTTTCCGGGGGGCCGCGCCGGGCCCCGAGCGAGAAAGGGCCCTCGGCCCCGGGGACCAGGCCGGTCCCCGGGGCTGCCCAACGCCGGCCGATTCTCACGAGCGTTCTGCCCAAACCGATCCCGGTTTGGGCAGAACGCTCGTGAGAATCGGCCGGAAAACGCCCGGCGAACTCGCTTCGGGCGCAGCCCGTCTGCGGGGCCGCCCCCCGCGCCTGGCCCGGGACCCCGCGGGGTCGCGCCCGCACCCCGCCGCAAAGCCCCCCGCGAGTCCGCCGCGCGCAACGCCGACGCTTCCCGCTCCTCAGCGCCCGGGGCTCCCCTCCCTGGCGCGGGCCTGTGGGGCCGGGCGGGCCCCGCAGCCCGGGCTCCAACCCTCGCCTGCCTCCTCAGCCTTCCGAGTCCGGGGTCCAGTGCCCCGGGGCCTCCCCCTGGGCAACCCTGAGTCCCGCGCCCCGAGGCCCCCGACCGCCCCGGCGCCGGCGGTGCCCTTCGCGGCCGCGTCCACGCCTCGGGGCGAGAGAAACCTCCGTTCCCCCACAGGGGGAAGCCGCAGCCCGGGGCGCCCCAGCCGCCCCCAAAGTCGGAGCACGACGCCCGGCCCCAGGCCCTCCCTCAACTCTGCTCCGGGAGGGCTCCCCGGCGCCGGGGCCGCCGGCGGGTCCGCGTCCTCTCGGCGCGTTTTCCGGGGGGCCGCGCCGGGCCCCGAGCGAGAAAGGGCCCTCGGCCCCGGGGACCAGGCCGGTCCCCGGGGCTGCCCAACGCCGGCCGATTCTCACGAGCGTTCTGCCCAAACCGATCCCGGTTTGGGCAGAACGCTCGTGAGAATCGGCCGGAAAACGCCCGGCGAACTCGCTTCGGGCGCAGCCCGTCTGCGGGGCCGCCCCCCGCGCCTGGCCCGGGACCCCGCGGGGTCGCGCCCGCGCCCCGCCGGAAAGCCCCCCGCGAGTCCGCCGCGCGCGACGCCGACGCCTCCCGCTCCTCAGCGCCCGGGGCTCCCCTCCCTGGCGCGGGCCAGTGGGGCCGGGCGGGCCCCGAGGCCCGGGCTCCAACCCTCGCCTGCCTCCTCAGCCTTCCGCGTCCGGGGTCCTGTGCCCCGGGGCCTCCCCCTGGGCAACCCTGAGTCCCGCGCCCCGAGGCCCCCGACCGCCCCGGCGCCGACGGTGCCCTTCGCCGCCGCGTCCACGCCTCGGGGCGAGAGAAACCTCCGTTCCCCCGCAGGGGGAAGCCGCAGCCCGGGGCGCCCCAGCCGCCCCCAAAGTCGGAGCACGACGCCCGGCCCCAGGCCCTCCCTCAACTCTGCTCCGGGAGGGCTCCCCGGCGCCGGGGCCGCCGGCGGGTCCGCGTCCTCTCGGCGCGTTTTCCGGGGGGCCGCGCCGGGCCCCGAGCGAGAAAGGGCCCTCGGCCCCGGGGACCAGGCCGGTCCCCGGGGCTGCCCAACGCCGGCCGATTCTCACGAGCGTTCTGCCCAAACCGATCCCGGTTTGGGCAGAACGCTCGTGAGAATCGGCCGGAAAACGCCCGGCGAACTCGCTTCGGGCGCAGCCCGTCTGCGGGGCCGCCCCCCGCGCCTGGCCCGGGACCCCGCGGGGTCGCGCCCGCGCCCCGCCGGAAAGCCCCCGCGAGTCCGCCGCGCGCGACGCTGACGCCTCCCGCTCCTCAGCGCCCGGGGCTCCCCTCCCTGGCGCGGGCCGGTGGGGCCGGGCGGGCCCCGAGGCCCGGGCTCCAACCCTCGCCTGCCTCCTCAGCCTTCCGCGTCCGGGGTCCTGTGCCCCGGGGCCTCCCCCGGGGCAACCCTGAGTCCCGCGCCCCGAGGCCCCCGACCGCCCCGGCGCCGACGGTGCCCTTCGCAGCCGCGTCCACGCCTCGGGGCGAGAGAAACCTCCGTTCCCCCGCAGGGGGAAGCCGCAGCCCGGGGCGCCCCAGCCGCCCCCAAAGTCGGAGCACGACGCCCGGCCCCAGGCCCTCCCTCAACTCTGCTCCGGGAGGGCTCCCCGGCGCCGGGGCCGCCGGCGGGTCCGCGTCCTCTCGGCGCGTTTTCCGGGGGGCCGCGCCGGGCCCCGAGCGAGAAAGGGCCCTCGGCCCCGGGGACCAGGCCGGTCCCCGGGGCTGCCCAACGCCGGCCGATTCTCACGAGCGTTCTGCCCAAACCGATCCCGGTTTGGACAGAACGCTCGTGAGAATCGGCCGGAAAACGCCCGGCGGACTCGCTTCGGGCGCAGCCCGTCTGCGGGGCCGCCCCCCGCGCCTGGCCCGGGACCCCGCGGGGTCGCGCCCGCACCCCGCCGCAAAGCCCCCCGCGAGTCCGCCGCGCGCGACGCCGACGCCTCCCACTCCTCAGCGCCCGGGGCTCCCCTCCCTGGCGCGGGCCGGTGGGGCCGGGCGGGCCCCGAGGCCCGGGCTCCAACCCTCGCCTGCCTCCTCAGCCTTCCGAGTCCGGGGTCCTGTGCCCCAGGGCCTCCCCCTGGGCAACCCTGAGTCCCGCGCCCCGAGGCCCCCGACCGCCCCGGCGCCGACAGTGCCCTTCGCAGCCGCGTCCACGCCTCGGGGCGAGAGAAACCTCCGTTCCCCCGCAGGGGGAAGCCGCAGCCCGGGGCGCCCCAGCCGCCCCCAAAGTCGGAGCACGACGCCCGGCCCCAGGCCCTCCCTCAACTCTGCTCCGGGAGGGCTCCCCGGCGCCGGGGCCGCCGGCGGGTCCGCGTCCTCTCGGCGCGTTTTCCGGGGGGCCGCGCCGGGCCCCGAGCGAGAAAGGGCCCTCGGCCCCGGGGACCAGGCCGGTCCCCGGGGCTGCCCAACGCCGGCCGATTCTCACGAGCGTTCTGCCCAAACCGATCTCGGTTTGGGCAGAACGCTCGTGAGAATCGGCCGGAAAACGCCCGGCGAACTCGCTTCGGGCGCAGCCCGTCTGCGGGGCCGCCCCCCGCGCCTGGCCCGGGACCCCGCGGGGTCGCGCCCGCACCCCGCCGCAAAGCCCCCCGCGAGTCCGCCGCGCGCAACGCCGACGCTTCCCGCTCCTCAGCGCCCGGGGCTCCCCTCCCTGGCGCGGGCCTGTGGGGCCGGGCGGGCCCCGCAGCCCGCGCTCCAACCCTCGCCTGCCTCCTCAGCCTTCCGAGTCCGGGGTCCAGTGCCCCGGGGCCTCCCCCTGGGCAACCCTGAGTCCCGCGCCCCGAGGCCCCCGACCGCCCCGGCGCCGACGGTGCCCTTCGCCGCCGCGTCCACGCCTCGGGGCGAGAGAAACCTCCGTTCCCCCGCAGGGGGAAGCCGCAGCCCGGGGCGCCCCAGCCGCCCCCAAAGTCGGAGCACGACGCCCGGCCCCAGGCCCTCCCTCAACTCTGCTCCGGGAGGGCTCCCCGGCGCCGGGGCCGCCGGCGGGTCCGCGTCCTCTCGGCGCGTTTTCCGGGGGGCCGCGCCGGGCCCCGAGCGAGAAAGGGCCCTCGGCCCCGGGGACCAGGCCGGTCCCCGGGGCTGCCCAACGCCGGCCGATTCTCACGAGCGTTCTGCCCAAACCGATCCCGGTTTGGGCAGAACGCTCGTGAGAATCGGCCGGAAAACGCCCGGCGAACTCGCTTCGGGCGCAGCCCGTCTGCGAGGCCGCCCCCTGCGCCTGGCCCGGGACCCCGCGGGGTCGCGCCCGCGCCCCGCCGGAAAGCCCCCGCGAGTCCGCCGCGCGCGACGCTGACGCCTCCCGCTCCTCAGCGCCCGGGGCTCCCCTCCCTGGCGCGGGCCGGTGGGGCCGGGCGGGCCCCGAGGCCCGGGCTCCAACCCTCGCCTGCCTCCTCAGCCTTCCGCGTCCGGGGTCCTGTGCCCCGGGGCCTCCCCCGGGGCAACCCTGAGTTCCGCGCCCCGAGGCCCCCGACCGCCCCGGCGCCGACGGTGCCCTTCGCAGCCGCGTCCACGCCTCGGGGCGAGAGAAACCTCCGTTCCCCCGCAGGGGGAAGCCGCAGCCCGGGGCGCCCCAGCCGCCCCCAAAGTCGGAGCACGACGCCCGGCCCCAGGCCCTCCCTCAACTCTGCTCCGGGAGTGCTCCCCGGCGCCGGGGCCGCCAGCGGGTCCGAGTCCTCTCGGCGCGTTTTCCGGGGGGCTGCGCCAGACCCCGAGAGAGAAAGGGCCCTCGGCCCCGGGAAACAGGCCGGTCCCCGGGGCTGCCCAACGCCGGCCGTTTCTCACGAGCGTTCTGCCCAAACCGATCCCAGTTTGGGCAGAACGCTCGTGAGAATCGGCCGGAAAACGCCCGGCGAACTCGCTTCGGGCGCAGCCCGTCTGCGGGGCCGCCCGCCGCGCCTGGCCCGGGACCCCGCGGTGTTGCGCCCGCAACCCGCCGGAAAGCCCCCCGCGAGTCCGCCGCGCGCGACGCCGACGCCTCCCGCTCCTCAGCGCCCAGGGCTCCCCTCCCTGGCGCAGGCCGGTGGGGCCGGGCGGGCCCCGAGGCCCGGGCTCCAACCCTCGCCTGCCTCCTCAGCCTTCCGAGTCCGGGGTCCTGTGCCCCGGGGCCTCCCCCTGGGCAACCCTGAGTCCCGCGCCCCGAGTCCCCCAACCGCCCCGGCGCCGACGGTGCCCTTCGCAGCCGCGTCCACGCCTCGGGGCGAGAGAAACCTCCGTTCCCCCGCAGGGGGAAGCCGCAGCCCGGGGCGCCCCAGCCGCCCCCAAAAGTCGGAGCACGACGCCCGGACCCAGGCCCTCCCTCAACTCTGCTCCGGGAGTGCTCCCCGGCGCCGGGGCCGCCGGCGGGTCTGCGTCCTCTCGGCGAGTTTTCCGGGGGGCCGCGCCGGGCCCCGAGCGAGAAAGTGCCCTCGGCCCCGGGGAACAGGCCGGTCCCCGGGGCTGCCCATCGCCGGCCGATTCTCACGAGCGTTCTGCCCAAACCGATCGCGGTTTGGACAGAACGCTCGTGAGAATCGGCCGGAAAACGCCCGGCGAACTCCCTTCGGGCGCAGCTTGTCTGCGGGGCCGCCCCCCGCGCCTGGCCCGGGACCCGCGGGGTCCCACCGCACCCCGCCGGAAAGCCCCCCGCGAATCGGCCGCGCCCGACGCCGACGCCTCCCGCTCCTCAGCGCCCGGGGCTCCCCTCCCTGGCGCGGGCCGGTGGGGCCGGGCGGGCCCCGAGGCCCGGGCTCCAAGCCTCGCCTGCCTCCTCAGCCTTCCGAGTCCGGGGTCCTGTGCCCCGGAGCCTCCCCCTGGGCAACCCTGAGTCCCGCGCCCCGTGGCCCCCGACCGCCCCGGCGCCGACGGTGCCCTTCGCAGCCTCGTCCACGCCTCGGGGTGAGAGAAACCTCCGTTCCCCCGCAGGGGGAAGCCGCAGCCCGGGGCGCCCCAGCCGCCCCCAAAAGTCGGAGCACGACGCCCGGACCAAGGCCCTCCCTCAACTCTGCTCCGGGAGTGCTCCCCGGCGCCGGGGCCGCCAGCGGGCCCGAGTCCTCTCGGCGCGTTTTCCGGGGGGCCGCGCCGGGCCCCGAGCGAGAAAGGGCCCTCGGCCCCGGGGAACAGGCCGGTCCCCGGGGCTGCCCAATGCCGGCCGATTCTCACGAGCGTTGTGCCCAAACCGATCCCGGTTTGGGCAGAACGCTCGTGAGAATCGGCCGGAAAACGCCCGGTGAACTCGCTTCGGGCGCAGCCCGTCTGCGGGGCCGCCCCCCGCGCCTGGCCCGGGACCCCGCGGGGTGGCGCCCGCACCCCTCCGGAAAGCCCCCCGCGAGTTCGCCGCGCGAGACGCCGACGCCTCCCGCTCCTCAGCGCCCGGGGCTCCCCTCCCTGGCGCGGGCCGGTGGGGCCGGGCTGGCCCCGAGGCCCGGGCTCCAACCCTCGCCTGCCTCCTCAGCCTTCCGAGTCCGGGATCCTGTGCCCCGGGGCCTCCCCCTGTTCAACACTGAGTCCCGCGCCCCGAGGCCCCCGAACGCCCCGGCGCCGACGGTGCCCTTCACAGCCGCGTCCACGCCTCGGGGCGAGAGAAACCTCCTTTCCACCGCAGGGGGAAGCCGCAGCCCGGGGCGCCCCAGCCGCCCCCAAAATCGGAGCACGACGCCCGGCCCCAGGCCCTCCCTCAACTCTGCTCCGGGAGTGCTCCCCGGCGCCGGGGCCGCCGGCGGGTCTGCGTCCTCTCGGCGCGTTTTCCAGGGGGCCGCGCCGGTTCCCGAGCGAGAAAGGGCCCTCGGCCCCGGGGACCAGGCCGGTCCCCGGGGCTGCCCAACGCCGGCCGATTCTCACGAGCGTTCTGCCCAAACCGATCCCGGTTTGGGCAGAACGCTCGTGAGAATCGGCCGGAAAACGCCCGGCGAACTCGCTTCGGGCGCAGCCCGTCTGCGGGGCCGCCCCCCGCGCCTGGCCCGGGACCCCGCGGTGTCGCGCCCGCACCCCGCCGGAAAGCCCCCCGCGAGTCCGCCGCGAGCGACGCCGACGCCTCCCGCTCCTCAGCGCCCGGGGCTCCCCTCCCTGGCGCGGGCCGGTGGGGCCGGGCGGGCCCCGAGGCCCGGGCTCCAACCCTCGCCTGCCTCCTCAGCCTTCCGAGTCCGGGGTCCTGTGCCCCGGGGCCTCCCCCTGGGCAACCCTGAGTCCCGCGCCCCGAGGCCCCCGACCGCCCCGGCGCCGACGGTGCCCTTCGCAGCCGCGTCCACGCCTCGGGGCGAGAGAAACCTCCCTTCCCCCGCAGAGGCCAGCCGCAGCCCGGGGCGCCCCAGCCGCCCCCAACGTCGGAGCACGACGCCCGGACCCGGGCCCTCCCTCAACTCTGCTCCGGGAGTGCTCCCCGGCGCCGGGGCCGCCGGCCGGTCCGCGTCCTCTTGGCGCGTTTTCCGTGATGACGCGTCAGGGCCCGAGGGAGATAGGGCCCTCGGCCCTGCGGAACCGACCTGTCTTTTCCCTAAGGCATAACCCTATCCCTCAGCCAAACCCTAAGAATAATAATAACCCTAACCTAATCCTAACCCTACTCCCTAAACCCTATCCCTCACCCTAACCCTAGCCCTAAACCTAACCCTAACCCTCCAGACTTCGGATTCCAAAGCCACACCACAAAACTCTGCCTGCCCTCTGGAAAGAACGGTGCATGAGCACCTAAACACACTCTCACCATTGGCAGCTCCCCGGACATACTGCCGGATTCTGCCTCAATGCCAGGTGCATGTCCTCCACTCCGCCCTGAGGGAGGCCGCCTCAACACCAGCATATGGGAGCTGCCATGCCCCTAGTCCTAACCCTAACACTAGGTTGTGTGTACAGGCTTCCGTACCCAGAGGCCTAGCCCCCAAACCCGCCAGATTGGGTATGCCTCTGACTCACTGTGGCAGTCTGCCGACTGCCTATGGTGTTACGGTGCCATTTGGAGCTACTCAGATCTCAGAGCAGGAGATAACTTCATGCTCTCCGAGGCAAGCCCCAGCATCTGAGCCCCTCCTGAACACAAACCCAGATTCGCATGAGCCACCTCTCACCTGCCCTCCACTCAGCCCGCCGGGGAGCCCGCCTGAGCACTGGCAGATCGGACCTGTCTTTCCCAAAGACCCTAACCCTAGTTTGGGTTTTCAGGCTTCCATCCCAAGAGGCCTAGCCTCCAAGCCCCCTGGATTAAGGACCCCTGAGCGAAATTGCAGAAATTCAACCTCCATGCGTGACGAAACCTTGCAGTTTGGAGCTGCTGAACCCTCAGAGGGGGAGAAACCTTCAAGCCCCCGCAAAGCTACCCCCACGATGGGCAGCACCCCAGGCCATGAAGCCGGTTTCTGCCAAGCTACTGGACACATGTCCTCAACACAGCCCCGAGGGGAGCCCATCTCAGCACCGTCAGATTGCGCCTGCCATGACCCTAGTCCCTAACCCTAACCCTAGGTGGGGTGTACAGCCTTCCGTCCCCAGAGGCCTGTACCCCAAGCCCATCAGACTGGGGATGCCTGAGACTCCCACCAGCACTCCGCCAGCCTCCTAGGGAAAAATGGTGCCATTTGCAACTGGGCAGGAACCTCAGAGCAGGAGAAACCTGCATGCCCCCCCAGGACAACACCAGCCTCTTTGCCCCCACCCCGACACAAACCCAAACCCCAACTCCTGCCTGATTCCTGCCCTCCTTTCAGCCAAACTGGGAGACCACCTCAATTCCAGCAGATCGGGCCGGCCATGTCCCTAGGCCTTTACCCTAACCCTAGTTTGGATTTTCAGGCTTCCATCCCAAGAGGCCTGGCCCCCACGCCCCCCGGATTAGGACTTCTGAGCAACACCCCAGGGCACAACCTGTCACACGAGTGGAAACCTTGTGGTTGGGAGCTGCAAGGAACCCTCAGACGGGGAGAAACCTGCATGAAAGCCTAAAGCCCACCCCAACCCTCGGCAGCCCCTCTGGCCATAGAGCTGGATTCCATCCCGCCACCAAATGCAGACCCTCAACACAGCCCATAGGGGATCCCGCCTCAGCACTGGCAGATCGGGCCTGCCATGCCCTTCGGCCCTAGCCTTAACCCTAGTTTGGGTTTTCAGGCTTCCATTCTGAGGGTCCTGGCAACAAAGCCCCCCGGATTAAGGAACCATGACACACACCCCAGGACTCTGACCGCCACACAGTAGGAAGCTGTGCCATTTGGAGTGGTGCTGAACCCTCAGAGAGGGAGAAACCTGCCCCTCTACAGGCACTCCCACCATCTGCGGCCCCCCTGGCCATCAAACCGGATTCTGCTCAGCTGCCGGACGCATGCCCTCAACTCAACCCGGAGGGGACCCCACCTCAACATCAGCAGATCGGGCCACCATGCCCCTACGCCCTTACCATAACCCCTGTTTCGGTTTTCAGGCTTCCATCCCAGGGGGTCTGGCCCCCACATCCCCCAGAGGAAGGACTCCTGAGTAAACACCACAGGACTCCACCTGCCACACGGGAGGAATCCTTGTGGTTTGGAGCTGCGCCGAAACCTCAGACGGGGGAAACCTGCAAGCACCCCTAAGGACACCCCCACCATGAGTCACCCCCATGGCCATAAAACCGGATTCTGCTGCGACGCCAGATCTATGCCCTCCACTTGGCCCTTAGGGGAGCCCGCATCTGCACCGGCACGTCAGGCCTGCCATGCCCTTAGGCCCTAACCCTAACCCTAGGTGGGGTGTACAAGCTTCCAAGCCCAGAGACCTGTCCCCCAAGCCCGCCAGGTGGGGCACCTCTGAGACTCATGCTGATATAGATTAAGGATGCCTCAGGGACACCCCAGGACTACGTCCACCACACAGCGGGAAGCCATGCCGTTTGGAGCTCTGCAGAACCCTCAGGGTGGGAGGAACCTGCATGCAACCCTGAGGACACCCCCAGCTTCTGTGGCATCCCTAGACACAAAGTCGGAGGCTGACGTGCCGCCTGATACCCACCCTGAAGTCAGCCCACCGGGGAGCCCACCTCAGCACCAGCAGATGGAGCATGCCATGCCCCTAGGCCCTTACCATAACTCTAGTTTCTGATTTCAGGCTTCCATTCCAAGAGGCCTGGCCCCCAAACTCCCCAGATTCAGGACCCCTTTGTTACAAGCCAGAAACCTGACCGCCATGCAGGGGGAAGCCATACCGTTTGGAGCTCCACAGTTCCCTCAGAGAGGGAGAAACCAGCATGCCCCTCTAAAGCCACCCCCACCATCAGCCATCCCTCTGGACAGAAACCCCGACTCTTCTGCATGGCAGGACGCATTCCCTCAACTCAATCCCGAGGTATCCCACCTCAGTGTTGGCAGATCAGGCCTGCCATGCCCCAACGCCATTCCCCTAACCCTATGTTGCATTTTCAGGCTTCCTTCCCCAGGGACCTGTCCCACAATCGCTCTAGATTGGGAACCTTGGAGCCACACTGTAGGAGTCCACCTGCCACTCAGCAGGAAACCAGTCCCATTGGAGCTGTGCAGAACCCTCAAAGCCAGAGAAACCAGCACGCCCCCAGGAGGACTCCCCCACGTTCTGCAGTCCCCCGGCTACAAACCCAGAGCCTGATGGGCCACTAGACCCCCATCTTCAACTCAGCTCCTTGGGGAACTCACCTCAGTACCAGCAGTTTGGGCCCAACACGCCACTAGCTCAGCTCTCCTCAAAGACCCCTGCCAGCTCTAGGCAGACCTCAACTCCCCTGTCTGCGGCAAAGCTCTGGGATCCCCCCTCCTCCTTCTCAATTTACACTGGCCCAGGCGTTCATGAGAAAGGGAAAGGCTACCTCCTGAATGCTTCATACCTCCTTTCCTCTTCTGCCCTATTTCTCCCCACTTACCTTTGTACCTGGGCAAACTGAAAGGAACATGTCAGTGGTACACGGACATGCTCTGAGATCTAAATCTTTCATGGCAGCTTTCGGAGGGCTCCTTATGCAATAGGAAACTAGTGTATCCTGCCACAGAGTGTTTCCAAATGATCCTCTACAGAACAGGAGAGCAAAAGTCATTCCAGGTTTACCTCAGTCTTCATGAAGTAGAACATGGTCTTCTTCTTTTCTTCATTGGCTTCCATTCCAATTCGTTTCCATGCAGTGTTCATTCCTCTCCTTCAGGGGTAGGATTTTGTGATTCCTCACCTGCATAGAACACGCAGAGCTCATCACAGCAAGTACTCTCCCTAATAGCTGTCACCCATTGAACCCTTCCCCCCAACACCCCTGCCCTCTAGCAACCCTCAGTTTGTGCTCTAAGTTTGAGTCTGTTTCTTCATTGGCCTTACTCCCCTCACTGTGTTCATCTGTTTTCTTTCTGAAATTCCATAGAAGTCAAGTTATAGGCTATTGGTCTTTTCTTACTGATTTTACTTAGCTAAATCCACTGTAGATCCATCCACATCCTTGCAGATGGTAAGATTTCATCCTTTTTGAACCTGGCTCATATTCCATTGAGAAGATGTGGGAGAATGAATACACACACACACACACACACACACATATATATATATATATATGAAATCACTTATATATGTTCAGTTCTTATGTTCAGTTCTTAGCTGACACATCATATTCTTTTTTAGATTGGCTGCAACAACCCGCATGCCCACCAACAGTGTAGGAGGGTTCCGTTTTGTTTTGTTTTGTTTTTAAGATTTTAGTTATTTATTTGACAGACAGAGATCACAAGTAGGCAGAGAGGCAGACAGAGAGAGAGGGCGAAACAGGCTCCCCGCTGAGCAGAGAGCCCAATGCGGGGCTCGATCCCAGGACCCTGGGATCATGACCTGAGCCAAAGGCAGTGGCTTAACCCACTGAGCCACCCAGGGGCCCCCGAGGGTTCCACTTTCAGCAGAACATTCCCTGCCAGCAATTTCCTAAGGAGGAAATGGAAAACCTCTGGGATCACCTGACTCACTGAGCTTCAGGCAAGCAGCCACAGAAATTCACCGCAGGGTTCCTGACGCCAAGGCCCTTGAAGCCACCGGAATGCATGGATCCAGGGAAATCCCAAAGACTCTCCTTCTGACTTCACCACCCATGAAACTGCAGAGAAAATAGAGCATGTCCAACCATATATAGCCATTTGAGTGAATCTAGGGAGACAAGCATCCCTTTTATATTGCCCCAAGGCTCCTTGGAATCATTTTGAATTTTCCCTCTGCCCTCATTGGAACTCTTTGGATGCAAAGACGAATCCATTAGGATCCATCACCTTGGACAAAGGAGAAGCCATCATCCAAGTCTCTATCTGACCACAAACAGCCACCTCACTCTAGATGCCGGCCACAGCCTAGGCCCAATGGAATAAACACTGTTAGATGAAGGAATACTTTCTGTGTTCAAAACGCACACCAAGTCAGTCTCATCTTCCCTTTAGAATCCAAGGGATTGCCTAGGAAAAAGATGTTCCAAATACCTTTGTAAGCCAGACATAAACAGAGAAAATGAGGTCCCTGCCAGGTGCTCCCTGCAGAGAATCTCAGGAACTCTGGCACCCACACTTGATATCTTAGAGCTGGTTCCGTGTGCCAACTGTGAGCTCCCCTGGAGACAAGACGTAAGCCCAGGAGGTCTGGGGTGAAAGAGAAGTTTTACCTCCCATCCTGGCATGGATGTGCCCCATGGGCCTGCTCTTTTCTCTGAACACTGACTTCCTGGGACAAGCTGCCTGACGGACTCAGACGCTGATTTCCAAACTTCAGGTCTCGTGGAGCCAGAGTGAAGAAGGGTCTTCAGGTGCGGAGAAGCAGGCGCCTCCCACCTAACGCCTGCACACCTGCTCCGATTCCTGGGAGAAGGAGAGACACATGCTCGTTTCTTAAGTGGTCATTGACTTCCTTCTAAAGCCGACCAATGCCCTTGTCCTTTGTGGAGAAAGAAACATGCTCTTCCAAACACTCGACTCCTCGGTTCCAAGTGCACCGTGAGTCGGGTTTGGTTCCCCCCGGCTCCAGAGCCCAACTGGGCGGACCCTCCGGAACCACCCTGACAGCAGATGGCCAGCAAACCTGGGGAAACAGGGCACAGTGCCGTGTGGGGGCTCGGCTCCAGGGTCTCTTATGCCCACTCTTGAACCTGGGGAATCAGAGACTATACAGCTCAGCACTCCGTCCTGGAGAAACAAGCTGCAGTGCCTCACGATCCAGGGTCTCTCACCCGGCACCTCCCCACGGCCCCCAGAGCCAGCAGGCTGCACGGACTCCTCTTCCAGGGTGTTTCCCAGGGCAGCTCGCCACTGCCTCCAGTGGTGACGAGCAGCATCGCCACGTCTTCCAGGGTCTCTGGCGCCACGGCTCACCGCTCCCTCCAGCGGCGTGAACTGGCACTGCGGGGCTTTCCACAGACTCCTAACCCTCCACAGGTCTGAAGCCACACGGGCACGGTCCCTCCAGATTGGGGACCTCTGGGCCACACCCCAGGAACCCACCTGCCACCCAGGAGGAAACTGTAGCTTTTGAAGCTGCGCAGAGCCCTCAGAATGGAAAAAACCCACATGCGTCCCTGGGGACACCCCCAAATTGGACGGTCCCCACAGTCACAAACTCACACCCTGATGTGCTTCCTGACCCCCAGGTTCGACTCAGCAACTGGGGATCCAGCCTCAGCACCAGGAGGTAGGGCCTGGATCCCCCTAAGCCCTAACCCAAACCCTAGGTTGTATTTTCAGGCTTCTGTCCCCAGGACCTGGCCCCCAAGCCCTCCAGTTTGGGGACACCTGAGACACACGCCAGGACTCTGGCTGCCACCCAGGAAGAAACTGTGCCGTTAGGAGCTGCACAAAACCCACAGAGCAGGAGAAACCTGCATACACTGATAAAGCCACACCCACCTTTGGCGGCCCCCGTCCCCGGCCATGAAGCCAGATTCTGCCATGCCGCCAGACACATACCCTCAACTGAGCCCTGAGGTGTGCCCGCCTCAGTGCTGTCAGATAGGGCCTGCTATGGCCCCAGGCCCTAAGCCTAACACTAGGTCAGGTGTAGAGGCTTCTGTGCCTGGGAGGCTGGCTCCCAAGCCCGTCAGATTGGGGATGCCTGAGACTCACACCTGCACATTGCCAGCTGCCTAGGGTGAAATTGTGCCATTTGCAGCTGCACAGAAAACTAAGAGCGGGAGAAAAACATATGACCTGGGCCACCCCAGCATTTGAGCACCCCCTAGACACAAACCAGAATTCCAATACACCGCCTGAAATCCAACCTCAACTAGGTACCAGGGAGCCAGTCTCAAGACCGGCAGATCGACCCTGCCATGCCCTTAGGCCCTAACCTAACCCTAGTTTGGGTTTTCAGGCTTCCATCCCAAGAGGCCAGGCCCCCAAGCCCCCTGGATTAAGGATCCCTGAGCGAGAACCCAGGACTCCACCCACCATGCAGGAGGAAACCTTGTGGTATGGAGCTGCTCCAAACCCTCAGAGGAGGAGAAACATGCATGCCCCCTAAAGCCACTCCCACCATCAGCAGACCCCCTGGCCATAGAGTCGGATTCTGCCTGGCACCAGACGCATGCCTTCAACTCAGCCCTGAGGGGAGCCTGTCTTAGCGCCGGCAGATCGGGTTTGTACTGCCCCTAGGCATTAACCCTAATGCTAGTTTGGTTTTAGGCTTCCATTCTGAGGGGCTTGGCTCCCAAGCCCCCCAGATCAAGGACCTCTGAGTGACACTGCAGGACACCTAAGCCATGCAGTATGAAACCGTACCATTTGGAGTTGCTCTGAGCCCTTGGAGAGGGAGAAAGCTGCATGCCCCCCTTAAGCCACCCCAACCATGATGGTCCCCCTGGCCATAAAGCCGAATTCTGCCACACCACTGGATGCGTGTCCTGAACTAAGCCCTGAGTGGAGACCGCTTTGGTGCCGGGAGATCGGTCATGCCATGCCCCTAGGCCCTAACCCTAACCCTTGTTTGGGTTTTCAGGCTTCCATTCTGAGGGACCTGGTCAACAAGCCCCCTGAATTATAGACCCCTGAGCCACACCCCATGCCTCGGCCTGCCACCCAGGAGGAAACCGTGCCATTTGAAGCTGCACAAAACCCTCAGAGCGGGAGAAACCTGCACGCCCCCATTGAGGTCACCCCTACCTTTGGCGCCCCACCAGGCTGCAAACAGGGAGGCTGATGCTCAGCTGGAACCCCTCGCTCGACTCTGAAATCAGAGAGCTCCCAAGCGTGGGGGCCTGACCCGTGTTCCTGGATGGCCGTGACACGCACCCAGTGAGAAGTGCTCTAGACTGCGGGCACCAGCGGGGCCCAAATCACCGCCACTGGCCAATTATCATTAGTTTTCTGCCCAGAAATCTCATGAGAACTGGCTGAAAGACCCCCAGCGAACTCGCTCCTGAAGGCTCAGGCGCGCAGGGCTGCTGCCTGGTAGTGGCCCAGGGTGCCGAGTGGTCGTGGCCCGAACCCTGCGAGAAAGTCATCTACCAGTAAGGCATACACAAGACCAAAGCCTCCTGCTACTCAGCCCCCGGTAGTGCCCACCCAGGCACTGGCAAATCAGGACTGCCATGCCCCTAGGCTCTGGCCCTAACCCTCAGTTGGGTTTTCAGTCTTCCATCCCCAGGGCCCTTGCCCTTGAGCCCTCAGACCGGGGACCCCTGATCCACACCCCATGACTCTGCCTGCTACCCAGGATGAAACGGTGCTCTTCAGAGCTGCACAAGATCCTCAGAGTGGGAGAAACCTGCATGCCACCCGAGGCAACGCCGACCATCGGCTCCCCACCAGACCACAAGCACAGAGGCTGACACTCAGCCAGAACACCTACCCCAACTCTGCCCCCGGAAAGCTCTCATGCACGGGGGCCTTCGTGGGAGCCTGGTCCGTGTTCCCAGATGGTCAGGACAAGCACCTGGCAAGAAAGCACTCAAGACTGCGGGTGCCAGCGCGGCCTGAATTGCCACCCAACACCAGATAATTCTCACGAGGTTTCTGCCAAAATCGATATCTGTTTGGGCAGAAAGCTCATCAAAAGTGGCTGGAAAACCCCTGGTGAACTCGCTACCAGCAGCGTGGGTCCACAAGCCCGCCACCTGGCCCTGGCCGGTGGTCTGGTCGCAGCCAGAACCCTGCGAAAAAGCCCTCTACGACCCGGGCGCAGGCGATATCAGTGCCTCCCACTACTCAGCCCCCCGGGGTGTCCAAACCAGCACTGGGGGATCAGACCTGCCATGCCCCTAGGCCCTCACCCTAACACTCATTTGGGTTTTCAACCTTCTGTTCCCAGGGGCCTGTCCCTCGAGTCCTCCAGATAGGGGACACCTGAACCCACCCCATGACTCCACCTGCCACCCAGACAGAAACCATGCCGTTTGAAGCTGCAAACAACCCTCAGAGTGGGAGAAAAGGGCATGCCCCCCATGAGGCCATCCACATTCGGCTCAACACTGGGCCAGAAACACAGAGGTTGATGCCCATTCATACCCCCTGCTTAACTCTGCCCCTGGATAGCTCCCTGCACCAGGGCTCTCGGGGGAGCCACGTGGGCCCGGCTCATGTTCCCGATGGCCATGTCACACACCTAGGGAGAAAGTTCTCTGGACCGCGGATGCCAGTGAGCACCGAATTGCCACCCAATGCCAGCAAATTCTTAGGAGCTTTCTGCACGAATCAATATCAATTTGGGCAGAAAGCTCTTGAGAATTGGCCGGGAAAACCCCGGTGAACTTGCTTCCTGCAGTGCCTGTCTGCAGGGCCTCTGCCTGGGCCTAGCCTGTGATTCCCCAGTGGTCGAGTCCCCAACCCTGCAAGAAAGCCCTCTACGATCCAGGCGCGTGCGAGGCCAACGCCTCCCGCTACGCAGCCCCACGGGACGCCCAGCCGAGCACTGGCAGACCTGGCCTGCCGTGCCCCTCGGCTCTAGCCCTAGTGCTCTCTTAGGTTTTCAGGGTTTCGTCCCCTTGGGCCTGTCCCCCAAGCCCTCCAGAGTGGGGACACAGAGTCATACCCCAGGAGTCTGCCTGCCACTAAGGAGGAAACCACACCCACCGAGAACCCTCAGAACAGAACAAACCCGCATATCTCCCTGAGACCACCCCCACCTCCCGCAGCCCACCCGGCCACAAAACCAAGAGCCTGATGCGCTGCTGCACCCCTGTCCTCAACTCACCCACCCGGGGATCTTGCTTCCGTGTGGGCCCATTGGGCCTGTCATACCCCTAGGCTCTAACAGTAACCCTAGGGTGGGTTCTCAGGCTTCTGTCCCCCATAGAACTAGCCACCAATCCCTCCAGATTGTGGACCCCTGAGCCACGTCCCAGACTCCGCCTGCCACCCAGGAGGGAACTGTGCTGCTTGTGCAAAACCCTCCGAGTGGGAGAAACCTGCATATCCCCCCTGAGGCCCATGCCCACATTTGGCTCCCCACCAGACCACAAACATGCAGACTGGTGCTCATCTGGACCCCCCTCCCTCAGCTCTGGTTGCGGAAAGCTCCCCTGCATGGGGGCCCTCAGGGGAGCCGCATGGGCCCGACCCGTGTTCCCAGATGGCCACGACACACACCGAGTGAGAAAGAGCTCTAGACGGCATGTACCAGCGTGGCCTGAATCATTCCCCAACGGTCGCCAATTCTCACAGCTTTCTGCCCAAATCGATATCAATTTGGGCAGAAAAAAAATATCAGATTTAGCTGGAAAAACCCGGCGAACTTGCATTCGGCAGCACGGGCTGGCAGGGCCACTGCCTGAGCCTGGCCTGGGGTCCCAAGTAGTTGGGGTCCAAACCCTGCAAGAAAGCCCTCTGTGAGGCAGGTGCACGTGATGCCAACCACTCCCGCTACTCCATCCCTGAGGTGCCCGCCCTGGCACTGGCAGATCAGATCTGCGATGCCCCTAGGCCCTTGCCCTCACCCTCGGTTGGGTTTTCAGGCTTCCATCTCCAGGGGCCAGTCACCTGAGACCTCCACATCAGGGTTCCTGGAGCCACACTGCAGGAGTACACCTGCCCCCCACGAGGAAACCCGGCCATTAGGAGCTGTGCGATACCCTCAGAGCGGGAGAAACCTGCATGCCCTCCCCAGTCCACCCCCACCTTTGACTCACCACTGGGCCACAAAAACGGAAGCTGAGTAGCTTTTCAGGCTTCTGTCCCCAGAGACCTGGCCCACAAGCCCTCCAGATTGCGGACCCCTGAGCCACACCCCAGGACTCTGCCTGCCACCCAGGAGGAAACTGTACCGTTTGGAGCCTCCCAAAACCCTCAGAGCAGGAGAAACTTGCATGTCCCCCCAAGGCCACCCCCACCTTCGGCGCCCAGCTGGGTCACAAACATGGAGCCCGATGCTTGGCCAGAACCCCTGCCTCAACTGTGTCCACGGAAAAACCCCCTATGCGGGGGCCCTCGAGGGAGCCTCATGGTCCCGGCCCATGTTTCCAAGATGTCCACTACAAGCACCTAGTGAGAAAGTGCTCTAGACCGTGGGTGCCAGTGTGGCCCGAATTGTCACCCAAAAATAACCAATTCTCACGAGCTCTCTGCCAAATTGATATCGATTTGAACAGAAAGCTTGTGAGAATTGGCTGGAAAACCCCCAGCACACTTGCTGCCGGTCGCTTGGAGCGAGGGCGACCGCCTGGGCCTGGCATGGGGTCTGGAGTAGTGCAGCCCGAACCCCGAGAGAAAGCCATCTATGAGCCAGGTGCACATGTGGCCAACCCCTCCAGCTACTCAGTCCCCTGGTGAGCCCACCCTGGTGCTGGCAGATCAGGCCTGCCATGTCCCCAGGCCCTCACCCTAATGCTCAGTTGGGTTTTCAGGCTTCCATCCCCAGGGGCCTGTCCCCTGAGCCCTCCAGATTATGGATACTGAAGACACACCCCAGAAGACCGCCTGCCACCCGGGAGGACAGCTGTGCCTTTTGGAGCCATGCAGAACCCTCAGACAGGGAGAAACCTGCATTCTAACCTGAGGCCACACCCACCTGTGGCAGCCCCCCTGGCCACAAAACCCGGTGACTGACGCACCGCCTAACCACCATCCTCGATTCACCCTCTAGGGAATCTCACCTTTGTGCCAGCATATCACGCCTGCCATGCCCCTAGGCCCCGACCTTACCATAGCTTGGTTTTTCAGGCTTCTGTCCCCAGAGGCCCCCATGCCCTCCAGATTGAGGACCCCTGAGCCACACCCCAGGACTCCACTGCCACCCAGGATGAAACTGCTGTTCAGAGCTGCCCCAAACCCTCAGAGTGGGAGAAAAGCTGCATGCCCCGCCAAGGCCACCCACATCCATGGCCCCGCCAGGCCACAAACAAGGAGGCTGATGCTCAGCCTTACTCCCTCCCTCAACTCTGCCTGCGGGATACTCCCCTAGTGGGGGCACTCGATGGAGGCACACGGGACCAACCTAGAACTCCCCGTCTGCGGCAAAGCTCTGGGATCTCCCTCCTCCTTCTCAATTTACACTCGCCCAGGCATTCATGGGAAAGGGGGAAGGCGACCTCCTGAATGCTTAAGATCTCTTTCCTCTTCTGCCCTATTTCTCTCCACTTACCTGTGCCATTTGAAGCTGCACAGAACCCTCAGAGCGGGAGGAACCTGCATACCCCACTAAAGAGACACCCCTACCATCGGCAGCCCCCCTGGCCACAAACCCGGATTCTGAGGCACCGCCTGACATATGCCCTCAACTCAGCCCCAAGGGGATCACGCCTCAGCACTGGCATATCTGGTCTACCATGCTCCTAGGCCTTAACCTTATTCCTAATTCGAGTTTTAAGGCTTCCATCCCAAGAGGCCTGACCCCAAGCCCCCAAGATTAGAGACCCCTGAGTGACACCCCAGGACTCTGCCCACCATGCAGGAGGAAATCATGCTGTTAGCAGCTGTGGCGAATCCTCAGAGTGGGAGAAACCGCATGCCCCCCTGAAGCCACCTCCACCTTTGGCAGCGCCCTAGGCACAAACCCAGAGTGTAATGCACCACCTGACCCTGGCCCTCAACTCAGTGCCCCAGACATCCAGCCTCAGCACTGGCAGATCAGGCCAGCCATGCCCCTGTGCTCTTTCCCGAGCCCTAGGTTGTGCTTTCAGTCTTCTGTCCTCTGAGGATCCACACCAAAGCCCCACTGATGGGTTACACCCGAACGATACCAGAATATTTCATGGCCCCCCGAGGCTATCCCACTTTCAGCAACCCCCTGTACACTACCTGGATCCTAACACTCACACTGACCCACGTCCTCAACTCTGCTCCCCAGGTCGCTCCTCTCAGGGTGGCAGATTGAGCCTGACATGACCCTCAGCCCTAACCTAAACTTAGGTGCATTTTCTGTCTTGTGTCCCAGAATACAGGTACCAAAGTCCCACATATGTGGGACCCCTGAGAAATGCCAGAGGACTCTGCCTTCTACCCAGAAGGACACAGTAGAATTGGAACTCTACCAAGGACTCAGTGCAGAAGAAATCTGCCTTTCCCCTCTATGGCCACCCCCATCTTCTGTAGCCCCATGGACACCAACCCGGAGCCTGACTCAGCCTGACCCATGTTCTCCACTCAGTCCCCTTGAGAGCTCTGCACAACATCAGCAGACCAGGCCTGTCATGTTCCTGGGACCTAGCCCTAACCCTAGGTTGGGTTTTCAGGCTTCTGTCCCCAGAGGACTGGCGCCTAAGTCCCACGGATAGGGACACCTGAGCAATATCTGAGATCTCTGCCTGTCATCCAGAAGGAAACCATACCATTTGGAACTCTGCAAAGGATTCTGAGCAGGAGAAATCTGCCATGCTCCACTGAGTTCACCCAGAATCAGCAGCTCCATGGACACAATCCTGAACCTGACACTCACTCTATCCATCACTCTGTACTCAGCCCTCTGGATAGCTTGCCACACCACCGTCAGATTGGGCCTGCCGTGCTCCTAACCCTTAACTGAAACTTAGTTTGTGTTCTGAACATTCCATTCCTAGGGGCCTGGCCCCCTGCCCCAGGGACTGGGGTCACCGTAGCCATACCACAGGACTCAGCAAAACACACAGGAGCAAAGCGTGCCATGTAGACCTCTAGAAATTATTCAAATCAGGAGAAAATGCCTGCCCATCTCAGCCTATCCTAGCAAACCCACACTTTCAGTGGCCTCTAGGCCACAAACCCTGTGCCTGACCTGAACTGGAACACTCACCCTTAATTCCAGCCTCTAGGAACCACACACTCTGTCAGCTGTTTGGGGCTGCAATGCCCCTTGACACTAACTCTATCCCTAGTTTGGGTTCTCAGGTATCCGTCCCTTAAGGGTGGGCTCCAAAGCCCCAGAGTTTGGGGATGCCTGAGCAATACCAGAGGACTCAGCCTCCCACAAAGAAGGAAATCTGGACTCCGAAAGTATGTAGGTCAGTAGAAATCTGAAGCCCGATCTGTTTCCATCCCAGTGAACTCCCACTTTCAAGGGCTCATGGATTGAAACCCTGAGCCGGACACTCACCCTAAGCCATGCCCTCAACTCAGCCCTCCAGGACGCTCACCACACGGTGGGCAGTTCAGACCTTCCATGCCCCTAGGTCCTAACCATAACCCTATTTGGGGTTCTGAGAGGTCCGTCTGTAGAGGCCTGGCTCCCGAGCCCCAGGTATTGGGAACCCTTCGGCAAAACCAGAGGACCAGCCTGCCACACAAAAGGAAACTCCCTTCTTGACTCCAGACTGGATTCAGAGCATGAGAAATCTGAATGCACACCTGAGACAATGTCCGTGAACCTGCACTTTCACCCACCCTCTGAACACAATCCCTGAGCTTGACACACAGCCTAAAACTCCATTTTAACTCAGACCTTGTGAAGATCTCCACAGTTCTGGCTGATTGTATCTTCCAGGCTTCAGGGCCTTAACCCAATGTAAGGTCTAGACATGGGTGAAAATACGAACAGATATTTCTCCGATGATGACACACATGTGACCAACAGATACATGCATAAATGTTCCATATCACATGGCTTCTGGGAAATGCAAATCTAAGCCACAGTGAGGTGTCCTATCACATCAGGCAGAATGTCTAAAATTAACAAGACATGAAACCACAAATGTTGGTGAGGATGCAGAGAATGGGGAAGCCTCCCGCACTCCTGGTGGGAATGCATACCGTTACATCCACTCTGGAAAACAGTACGGGGTTTCCTCAAGAAGTTAAAAGTAAAGTTACCCTAAAACACAGCAATTGCACTACAGGGCTTTTACCACAAAAGTAGAGATGTAGTGAAAAGAACTGGCCCCTACACCCCAGTGTTCATTGCAACAATATCCACTATAGCTAAACTATGGAAAGAACCCACATATCTATGGACAGAGGAATGGATAAAGATGTGGTTCATATATGCAATGGAATATTACTCAGCCATCAGAAAGGATGAATACTCATCATCACATCAACCTGGATGGGTCTGGAAGATATTATGCTGAGTACAATATGTCAATGAAAGAAGCACAATTATCATATGGTTTCACTCATATGTGAAGTATCAGAAGCAGGTCAGAGAACCGTAGGAAACGGAAGGGGAAACAGAATGGGAAGTCATGAGAGATGGGGAAAAAACCATGATAGACTACTAACTACAGCAACAAACTGAGGGTTGCTGGGTGGGGTGGGGAGGGTAACTGGGTGATGCACATTAAGTAGGGCACGTGATGCAATGAGAACTTGGTGTTTTACACATCTGATATGCTATTTAACACTACATCTGAAACTAATGATGTATGGTAAGTTGGCTAATTGAATTTAAATTTTTTAAAAAATGAAAGAACTCAAAGAAACTCCTTAAAAATTTGTATGGAATCACAAAAGATACTGAACAACCAACACAATGTTCTGAAGAAAAACAAAGCTGGAGGAGTCACAGTTCCATATTTCAATTATAGTACGAAGCTGCAGTCATCCTAACAGTATGGGACTGGCGCAGAAACACACACAGCGAAAAAGGGAACAGAATCGAAGCTCAGACATAAACCCACCATCACGTGCCCAATTAATCTTCTGCAAAACAGGCAAAAATATTAAAAGGGAAAAGGACGGTCTCTACAACAAATGGCGTTGCGAAAACTGGACAGCTATGCACAAAAGAATGAAATCAGACTGCTTTCTTACACCAGATGGACAAATAAACTCAAAACAGTTTCAAGACCTCAATGTGAGACCTGAAATCATAAAAATCCTACAAGAGGGCACAGACAGTAACTTCTCTGACATGAACCATACATTTTCTAGACACGCCTCCTAAGGCAAAGGAAACAAAAGCAAAAATAAACTAGTGGAACTACATCAATATAAAAACTTACAGCACAGCATAAGAACAATGAAAATGTAATAAATAGAAGACAACCTGCTTAATGGGAGAAGATGTTTGCAAATATTACGTGCAATAAAGTGGTAGTGTCCAAAGTATGTAGAACTGATACAACGCAACACCCAAAAAACAAATAATCCAGTTCAAAAATAGACAGAAGACATGAACAGACATTTCTCCAAAGAAAAAATAAAACCGGCGGCATCATGTTACCTGATTACAAGCTTTACTGCAAAGCTGTGATCACCAAGACAGCATGATACTGGCATAAAAACAGACACATGGACCAGTGGAACAGAGTAGAGAGCCCAGAAATGGACCCTCAACTCTATGGTCAAATAATCTTCGACAAAACAGGAAAAAATATCCAGTGGAAAAAAGACAGTCTCTTCAATAAATGGTGCTGGGAAAACTGGACAGCCATATGTAGAAGAATGAAACTCGACCATTCTCTTACACCGTACACAAAGATAAACTCGAAATGGATAAAAGACCTCAACGTGAGACAGGAATCCATCAGAATCCTCGAGGAGAACATAGGCAGTAACCTCTTTGACATCGGCCACAGCAACTTCTTTCAAGAAATGTCTCCAAAGGCGAAGGAAACAAAAGCGAAAATGAACTTTTGGGACTTCATCAAGATCAAAAGCTTCTGCACAGCAAGAGAAACAGTCAACAAAACAAAGAGGCAACCCATGGAATGGGAGAAGATATTTGCAAATGACAGTACAGACAAAAGGTTGATATCCAGGATCTATAAAGAACTCCTCAAACTCAACACACACAAAACAGACAATCATATTAAAAAATGGGCAGAAGATATGAACAGACACTTCTCCAATGAAGACATACAAATGGCTATCAGACACATGAAAAAATGTTCATCATCACTAGCCATCAGGGAGATTCAAATCAAAACCACATTGAGATACCACCTTACACCAGTGAGAATGGCCAAAATTAGCAAGACAGGAAACAACGTGTGTTGGAGAGGATGTGGAGAAAGGGGAACCCTCTTACACTGTTGGTGGGAATGCAAACTGGTGCAGCCACTTTGGAGAACAGTTTGGAGATTCCTCAAGAAGTTAAAAATAGAGCTTCCCTATGACCCTGCAATTGCACTACTGGGTATTTACCCCAAAGATACAGATGGAGTGAAAAGAAGGGCCATCTGTACCCCAATGTTTATAGCAGCAATGGCCACGGTCACCAAACTGTGGAAAGAACCAAGATGCCCTTCAACGGATGAATGGATAAGGAAGATATTGTCCATATACATTATGGAGTATTATGCCTCCATCAGAAAGGACGAATACCCAACTTTTGTAGCAACATGGACAGGACTGGAAGAGATTATGCTGAGTGAAATAAGTCAAGCAGAGAGAGTCAAGTACCATATGGTTTCACCTGTTTGTGGAGCATAACAAATAACATAGAGGACAAGGGTAGATGGAGAGGAGAAGGGAGTTGAGGGAAATTGGAAGGGGAGGTGAACCATGAGTGACTGTGGACTCTGAAAAACAACCTGAGGGTTTTGAAGGGGTGGGGGTGGGAGGTTGGGGGAACCAGGTGGTGGGTATTAGGGAGGGCACGGATTGCATGGAGCACTGGGTGTGGTGAAAAAACAATGAATACTGTTACGCTGAAAATAAATAAAAAATTTTTAAAAAATGAAATACAGATGGCCAACAGTCACGTGAAAAGATGTTCCCCATCACCCATCAACAGGAAAATCCAAATGAAAAGTTCCATGAGATATTACTTCATACTATCAGAATGGCTAACAGCACCAGCACAAGAAAACAGATGTTGGGAGGATGTGGATAAAAGGGAACCCTCTTGCACTGTTGGTGGGAATGCAAGCTGACACAGCCACCGCGGAGAACAGTATGACTGCTCCTCAAAACATTAAATATAGAACTACCTTATGATCCAGCAATCACACTACTGGGTGTTTACCCGAAGAATATGCGAACAATAACCCAAAAGGATACATGCGCCCGTATGTTTCTTGCAACATCATTTACAATATTACAATATGGAAGCAATCCAAGTATTTCGTGATAATTTGATAAATGAGATGATACGTGTATACACACACACACACACACACACACACACACACGCAGTGGAAAATTACTCAGCCATAAAAAAAATGAAATCTTGCCATTTGCAGACACATGGATGGAGCTAGAGAGTACTATCCTAAGTGAAATCCGTCAGTGCGAGAAAGACAAATGCCTTGTGATGTCACTCTTCCATGGAATTTAAGAAACGAACATACATAAATAAAGGAGAAAGAAGATACAAAACAAAATACCGACTCTGTGGTTACCAGAGTGGAAGTGGGTGGAGGGATGAGTGGAATGGATGACGGGGACTCAGAGTACACTTTTCTTGATGACCGCTGAGTAATATATAGAATCACTGAATCACTATATTGTACACCTGAAACTAATATACCACTGTATGTTAACTCTACCTGAATTAAAATGAACAATAAAAAAGTTTTTTCTGTCAGTAAACTATTTGAAAAAGCTTTTGCTATGCAATGTTCCTAAGACTTACTTGAGAGTATTTACTCTACAATAATTATTCACTCTATGCCTGGAATTCAAATTTTACTGAATTCTTATACTTTTCCTGTTAATTGTAGCCCACAGGAGCCATGGTTCCTTTCCATCCGGGATCAGCACCTATGCTTTCAAGAGTGTAAGTAGAGACGGATGTCACTTCACTGTCCAGAAAGCTATTATTGTTTCTGTTTTCGTGTGAGATTGTCATAGAGTATGGGACAGGTTTCGGAGCAGGTTTGTTATACGCCCTGGATCTCTAATTCAGTGGTCATTCCCTGGATCTGTTTGGCTGATAAGTTCCGGTGGATGGACTTGCTTCCAAGCACATACCTGGAAGACAGATGCGGGTGGGCTCGGTGTGGGACAGGAAGAGGACCAAGTACAGACAAAGGTTTGATCGCTCCCGCGGTCTAGGAATGGCCTTGGGAGTGGGTATGGGAGGCAGAAGCCACAGGAAACCACTAAGGTCACCAGCTGAAAGCAGGGAGCCCAGGTCACGGGATCTTGAGATGCAGGGCTGTTCTGAGCTACCTCTGGGCAGGAAGGGAGGAAGGAATGAGAAGGAGAAATTGCCTGCACCTGGCCCGTGCCAGCTTCCCACCACTACTGGTACACATCAGTCTACACAGCTGACCCAGCCTGGGCTCAAGATGGGCTGTCTTGGGTCCCTCAACCCTCAGTGGGCCAGATGGCTTCAGGGCTCAGGGACACACTGAGGGAGGTGGGAAGGAGGGCTGCCCCTCCCAGGTCATCCCCTCCTTAAGCAGGCAGCCCTCCAGGACTGCAAAAAACCCACTGACGGTTTTGAAAGACATGCCATGGATGAACTAAGACATTGAGAAATATAAAACAATGTTCGTTTTTAAGTTCAGAGCTGTCAGCTCATGAAGTGAGAAGATCTTCCCTGAGGGAGACTGAGGGGAGGGCAGGTCACGCTGAAAAGAGAGATGTGGCTTTCTTGATTGGGGACCTGCAGCCCCCTTCCAGGGCAAGGTATTGTCCTCACCTCACAGAGGATCCATGGAAGTGATCCGTCAAGGGACTGACCGAGCTTCCTCTTGAGAAGAGACACTGGCATCAGGTTACGCAGGGCAGAAGCGGAGGGCCAGACGGAGGGAGGGCAATACCCTGGAGGCCATGGGGCAAAAGCAGAGGCTCATGTCCATAAAGATGATGAAAAATAGGAGGCAGCAGCATGGGAGCTGGCACAGTGCTCACAGCGACAGTGACTGGGAGCCTTGTGTGCCAAGTACGGTTGACTTCAGTGGGCTCCACACTAGTCCCGACCACAACCCTAGGAAGTGTGCACCACTCCCGCCCTCCTCTCCCCATGCTGCTGCTAGGAATCACAGTCCCAGACCCTGGTCCATTTTTATGGAAATGAAGGAGTGGCTCCCCCGGCACACCGCCCCTCTGGTGGTGGTCCAGTGCAACCCTTGTGCTCGGCCAGAAACTGCTGTCTACCTGTCTCCACACAACTCAACGGACAGGAGGGTGTCCCTGAGTTCCACAGGATCTTATGAGACACATTAACAGACCCCACTACCCCACCCACCACCAACACCCAGTGGGTCACTCAGGACCTCGGCTATTGTCATGAAGCTCACCATGATCTGTTTCTGTCATTTTCAATGAAAGTTCTGTTCCCGCACAGTGCCATACGTCCTGGTTGCTGACCTGGGCCCATGCCATGAACCCACATGGCACCTTTCTGTTAGAGAAGGCCACCCCTGCACCTCATAGAAAATGTTTCTAAGGAAGCGCAAATCCATCAGGAACACAGTGTGAATGGTGTGGTACACTGCCTGCATGGTAGTCAGTAATTCTAACAAGGGTTGACCGCCCCCCACCATCTCGCAAAATCTTCACTGTATGGAGCTCCTTCTCTACTCTCAGAAAAAAAGACCAGTAAAAAAACCTTTATCCTGAATGCTCCCTTCACCTTCTGATTCAAATCTTATCCAACCACAATGGTATGAAACTAGAAATCAGTCACAAGAAGAAAATGGGGCAGTCAAAAATATGGAGAGATTTAACAACATGCTACTAAACTACCAACAGTCAAAGAAGAAATCATAAGAAACTTTAAAAGTACCTTGAGACACAAAAAAGAACCTACAAAAACTTACGGGATGCAGCAAAATTCATCCTAAGGGGGAAGTTCATAGAAATTCAGTTCCTTATCAACCCACAAGAAAGCTCTCCTATAAACATTATAATTTTACATGAGAAAGAAGTCTAAAAAAAAAAAAAAAAAACCAGGCAAAGCCCCAAATCAGTAGGAATAAGGAAATAACAAAAAGGAATGTGAAAATAAATACAATGGTGACGAAAAAGACAAAAGATCAATGAAAATAAGAGCTGCCTTTGTTGGAAAGATAAACAAAAACAAAAATAAACAAAAGTAACAAACTTTTAGCTAGACTCACCAAGAAAGAAAGAGGGCTCAAATACAATCAGTACAGAAAGATGACCAATTCCTGTCTCACACCAAAATCCTAGAGAACACAGGCAGCTTTCGTAGGCCGCCCTTAACTTAATGCACAGCCTGTCACACAGCCTGAGCCCCGACCTCCAGTCAGCCACCCACGTCGCTAGCCCCAGAGCCAGCAGATAGGACCTGCAGTGTCCCCAGGCCTTAATCCTAAACCTAGGTTGGGTATTCAGGCATCCATACCCAGAGCCCTCCTCTTAAATCCCTCCAAATGGGGGACACCTGAACCATAAAACAGGATTCCTCCTGTACACCAGAAGGAATCCTTGTTTTTTGCAGCTGAGCATAAACCCCAGAGCAGGAGAAACCTCCATGGCCCCATGAGGCCACCCCCACATTCGGCACACTTCAGAGACACAAACTCCAGCCTGAGCGACCACCTGACACTTACCCCTACATCAGATTCCGGGGAGCTCACCTCAACATCTGCAGATCAGACCGGCCATGCCCTAGGCCCTAACTCAAACCCTAGCTTGGGTTTTCAGACGTCCATCTCCAAACTCCTTGCCCATAAGCCCTTGAGAATGGGGACTCTGGAGCCACACCACAAGACTCTGCCTGCCCTCCAGAAGGAAACTGTGTCCTATGGAGCTGCAAAAAAAAAAACCCAGATTAGGAGAAACCTGCATGGCCCCTGAGGTCACGCCCAAGTTCGGAGGTCACATTGGACACAAACCCATATTGTGACCCTGATCCTGAGCCCCAGTTTCAACTCGGCCCCATGAGTGGCTTGCCACAGAGCCAGCAGGTCAGGCCTGCCATGCCTCTAGGCCCTAATCCCAGCCCTAAGTTGGCTTTCAGGCATCCATACCCATAGGCCTGGTCTCCGATCCTTCCCTATGGGGAACCCCTGAGCCATAAAACGGGACTCCTCCTGTCCCCCAGAAGGATGCCTTGTTATTTGCCCCTGCACAAAACCCCCAGATCGGGAGAAACATCTATGGCCCCACGAGGCCAGCCCCACATCTGGCGGCCCTCATGGATACAAACTCCAGCCGGATCGACCGCCTGACACGCGCTCTAGCTTCAGACCCCAGGGAGCTCGCCTCAGAGTCTGCAGGTCAAGCCTGCCATTTACGGAAGCCGGCGTCGGACCTGATACTCATCCTGGCACGCCGCCCCAACCAACAGTCATCCACCCAGGTAGCTGGCCCCAGAGCCAGCAGATTGGACCTGGCGTGCCCCTCGGACCTAATCCTAATCCTAGCTTGGGCTTTCAGACATCTGTCCCCAGAAGCCTGGTCTAGAATCCCTCCATGTGCGGGACCTCTGAGCCACAAAACACAATTTGTCCTCACCCCCCAGAAGGAAACCTTGCTATTTGGAACTGTGTAAAACCCCCAGAGTAGGAGAAACCTGGATGGCCCCTGAGGCCACACCCACTTTGGAGTCTGACCTAGACACAAACCCGTATTGTGACCCTCAGCCTGAGCCCCCTTTTCAACTCAGTCCCCTGGGGAGTTCACCCAGAGCTTGCAGATCAGGTTTACATGCCCCTAGGCCCTTATCTTAACCCAAGTTTCGGTTTTCAGGCATCCATACCCAGAGCCCTGCTCTCGAATCCCTCCATATGGAGGACGCCCGAGCTAAGGGCTAAGAGAACCATTCCATTCAGAGACACCCATTAAGGAAGCCGACTGAGAAGATGCTTTTAGCCAAGACCAGAAAGACAGGGCCAGCCAATTCACCTGTGAGAAGAGTCACAGAGCCATTCAATTTTTAATTATTTTGATGATAAAACATACATGTCAAGAAATAATGTCTTAAGTGTTGCTTTGGAACATTTTGTTCTTCTCCATAACTATTTGGGTTCCATGCTAAAGTTTACTCACTGTAAAATGCTCTCAGAAAATATCTTATTTAAGCGTGGACATCTTGTGTTAAAGGCAAATAAATTAACCCTAGAAAACCCCTAAACCCTAACCCATGACCCTAAATCCTGACCCCGACCCTGACCCTTGGCTGGGCTCCAAGGGACATTTCCCCAGAGACCTGGCTGGCGCCACAGTCCCAGGGACTGGGGACACCTGAACAACTTCGGAGGACTCCGCCTGCCACCCAGAAGGAAACCATGGCATTTGGAACTCCGGAAATGATTCAAGCAGGAGAAATCTGCATGGCCACCTGAGGCCACCCCCACATTCCGTGGCCCGCTGGACACAGACCACACCCTCAACTCAGCCCTCTGGGAGTCTTGCCACACAGCTGGAAGGCTGAACCTGCCACGATCCTAGGCCCCAATCCTAACCCTAGGTTGGCTTCTTAAAGGACCACACCCAGAGGCCTGGCTCCAGATCCCCAGGGAATGGGGACCCCTGAGCGAAGCACAGACTCATCCTACAACAAAGTCAGAAATCATGCCCTTTGGAACTGCAGAAAGGATTTAGAGCAGGAGAAATCTGAATGACATACTGAACCAATCCCTGCTTATTTATACTTTCATACCAGACTGAACACAGAGCCTCAGCCTGATATTCTCCTTAACTCTAGCCATCCATTCAGATGTCTCTGAAGGTCTCCACACCTAAGCCAATCACACCTTCCATGATCCTGGGACTACCCCAATCTAGCTGAAAACATGAACACACTTTTCTACCAAGAGGACGTAAAAGTGACACAGAGACACACAAAAAAGTGCTCTACAGCAATAGCTATCAGGAAAATACAAATCATAAACCACAGTGAGATACCACCTTACAACAGCTGCCATGGATAAAATTGTCAAGACAGGGAAACAAATGCTGGCAAGGACATGGTGACACTCTTAACACTGCCAGTGGGAATGCACGCTTGTACACCCACTCTGCCACATGCTATTGAGTTTCTTCCAAAACTTAAAAATAGAGCTACCTTACAACCCAGCAATTGCACTACTAGGTATTTAACCCAAGATACAGATTGTGGGGCATCTGGGTGGCTCGGTGGGTCAAGCCTCTGCTTTCGGCTCAGGTCATGATCTCAGGGTCCTTGGATCAAGCCCCACGTCAGGCTGTCTGCTCAGCAGGAAGCCTGCTTCCCCACCCCACCCCCCGCCTGGCTCTCTGCCTGCTTGTGATCTCTCTCTCTCTCTCTGTCAAATAAATAAGAAAAAATCTTAAAGAAAATACCGATTGAGTGATAAATAGTGGCATCTGCCCCTCAGTGTTCATTATAGCATTATCCACTCTAGCCAAACTATGAAAAGAGCCCAGATGTCCATGGACAGATGAACGGATAAAGAAGATGTGGTTCATATCTACAACGGAATATTATTCAGCCATCAGAGAGGATGGAGACTAACCATCACATCCACCTGGATGGAACTGGTGGGTATTCCACTTTGCGAAATAAGGCTATCAGAGAAAGACAATTGGCACAAGGGTTCACCCATGTGTGAAATAGAAGAAACACCACAGAGGATAAGAGGGGAAGGGAGGGAAAACTGATAGAGAAGTCATCAGCGAGGGAGAAAAACCACGAGAGACTCTTCATTACAGAAACGAACTGAGGGTTGCCGGAGGGGAGGTCGATGGGGGATGGGGTAACTGGGTGGTGGGCATTAAAGAGGGCACGTGATGCAATGAGCACTGTGCGGTATACACATCTGATCTATTATTGAACACTGCATCTGAAACTAATGATGTACTGTAAGTTGGCTCATTGAATTAAGTTAAACAAAAAGAACTCACGCAAACAGTCCTAAACATTTGTATGGAACCACCAAAGATACTGAACAGCCAATGCGATGTTGAGAAGAAAAACAAGGCTGGAGGAGTCACAATTCAGATTTCAAGTTATACTACGAAGCTGCGGTCATCCTAACAGTATGGCACTGACACAAAAATACGCACAGCGACCAAGGGAACACGATAGAAGCTCAGATATAAACCCGCAAGTGTGTGGCCTATTAGTCTTCCACAAAGCAGGCAAGAATATCGGAACGGAAGGAACACTCTCTGCAGTGTTGGGAAAACAGGACGGCTACGCACAGGAGAATGCAATTACTCTGCTTCCTTATGCCATACAGACACATAAGCTCAAAACAGTTTCAGGACCTCAATGGGAAGCCTGAAACCATAAAAATCCTACAAGAGGGCACAGACCATAATTTCTTGACATGGACCAAAGCAACATTTTTCTAGACTCTCTCCTGAGGCAAAGGAAATACAAGCAAAAATAAACAACTGGGACTGTAACACAATAAAGTTTCCACACAGCAGAAGAACCAGGAAGAAGTAATAATAATAAGACAACCTACTGAAAGGGAGAAAATATTTGCAAATATCCTACGCAGACGCTTAACTGTCTGAGCCACCCAGGCGCCCATCGTCTGTTATTCTTGTAGCTAATTCAGGGTATCCAAAATTTGGTAGTGTCAAATATGTCAAAATATGTGTCAAAATATGTGGAGTGGATCCAACTTAACACCCAAAAGCCAAATAATCCATTTAAAAATCGTCCAAAGACATGAACAGACATTTCTCCAAAGAAGAGACACAGACGGCCAGCGGTCCCATGAGAAGAATTTCACCCTCACCCGAGCTCAGGAAGGTGCAAACCAGAAATCCGATGAGACATGACCACGCACTGCCAGAACGGCTCCCACCCACGGCACAGAGAACAACAGGGGCTGGGAGGATGTGCGGAAAGGGGACCCTCATGCACTGCTGGTGGAAAGCAACCTGCTGCAGCCACCCTGGGAAACAGTATGGAAGGTCCTCAAGGCGTTAAACGCAGAGCTGTCTTGGGATCCAGCAACCACACTACTGGGCGTTTACCCAAAGCAGATGAAAACAGTAACTCAAAAGCATACATGCACCCCTGTGTTGCTTGCAGCGTTATTTACAAGATCACAATACGGAAGCAACCCAGGTGTCTGTGGATAAAGTGCTAAAAGAGATGACAGATGTGTACACACACACATACACACACACACACACACACACACACACACACACACACAGTGGAATATTATTCAGCTGTAAAAAGAGTGAAATCTTGCCATTTACAGCCACATGGATGGATGTAGAGAGGATTATCCTGAGTGAAATCAGTCAGAGAAAGACAATACCATAGGACGTCACTCTTGTGTAGAATTGAAGAAACAAACATACATAAATAAAGGAGAAAAAAGAGACAAACCAAAATACAGATTCTTAACAAGAGAGAACAAACCGATGGTTACCAATGGGGAGTTGGCTGGAGGGATGGGTGAAACAGATGAAGGGGACTGAGACTACCCGTTTCTTGATGAGCACTGAGTGATACAGAGAATTACTGACTCTCGCTATTGTACACCTGAAACTCATACAGCAGTGTATGTCAACTCAACTGGAATTAAAATAAACAATAAGAAAGATTTTTCTTCCAGTAACCTATTTGAAAAAGCTTTGGTACACAACATCCTCATGTCCCACTTGGGAGTATTTCCTTGACAATATCCATTCATTCTATGCCTGGAATTCAAATTTCACTGAATTCTTCTATTTTCCCGGTTAATCCTAGCCCACAGGAGCCACGGCCCCTTTCCATCCAGGATCAGCACCTATACATTCAAGAGAGTGTAAGTAGAGATAGAAGCCACGTCATGATCCAGAAAGCTATTACTGTTTCTGTTTTAGGATGAGATGGTCACAGAGTGAGGGACAGGTTTCAGAGCAGGTTTGTTCTCTATCCCGGGTCGCTAATTCAGTGGTCACTCCTTGGATCCATTTGGCAAATAGGTTCCCTGTGGACGATCTTGCTTCCAAGCACATCCATTGGAGACACAAAGGTGGGTGGGCTCAGGGCAGGACAGGAAGCAGGTCAAGTACAGACAAGGGTACAATCCCTCCCCTGATCCAGGAACTGCCATGGGTGCGGGTTTGGGAGACAGAAGCAACGGGAAGCCACCGAGCTCAGCAGCTGAAGGCGGGACGCACAGGTCAAGGAATCTCGAGATGCGGGGCATGGAGGCTGCGCTGAGCTACCTCTGGGAGGGGGGAGGGAAGACATGAGAAAAAGAACCTGCCTGAGCCTGGCTCATGCCCGCGGCTCACTGCTCCCGGCACACATCAGTCTACACAGCTGACACAGCCCGGGCTCAGGATGGGCTGGCTCGCGTCCCTCAGCACTCGGTGGGACAGCTGGCTCCAGGGCTCAGGGACGTGCCGAGGGAGGTGGCAGGGAAGGCTGCCCCTCCCAGGTCATCGCCTCTTTGAGCAGAAAGCCCTGCGGGACTGCTGAAACCCCACTGAGAGGTTCAAAAGACACACCATGGATTCACTAAGGCATGGAGAAACAGAAAACCATAGTATTATTAAGGTCAGAGCCATCAGCTCAGGACTTGGGGACAGATTCCCTGAGGAGGACTGAGGGGAAGGCAGGCCATCAAGAAAAGGAAGACGTGGCTCTCCTGATTGGGGAGTTGCAGCCCCCTTCCAGGGCAGAGCATTGTCCTCACCTCACAGGACCGATGGAAGTGTTCCATCAGGGGACTGACAAGTGCTGCCTCTCCAGAAAACTACCCTGGCATCGGGTCGCACAAGGCAGAGGATGAGAGCCTCACAGAGGCAGACAATACCCCGGGGGAGCCATGGGGCAGGAGCAGAGATTCATGGCCATGAATACGATGAAAAGTAGGAGGCAGCTGAAACCCTAACCCTAACCCTTGACCCTTAACACTAACCCTAACAGTAAACCTAATACTAACCCTAAGCTCTAACCCTAACCCTCACCCACAACAAATCACCGTATCAGAGCTGCCATGTCCCTCGGCCTTAACACTAACCCTAGGTTGGGTGTAGAGACTTCCATGCCCAAAGGACTGGGCCCTGAGACCGCCAGACTGCGGACGCCTGAGACTCTGTCCACCACTCCTCCGGCCACCAGGGCGTTATGGTGCCATCTGGAGCTGCGCAGAAACCTCAGAGTGGGAGAAACCTGCGTATCCCCAGAGACAAGCCCGAGCATCTTAGTCCATCCTGAACACAAACCCAGACTCAGATGCGTCGCCTACTACCTGCTCTCAACGCAGCCAAACGGGAAGCCCGCCTCAGCACTGGCAGATCGGGCCTGCCATGCCCCGAAACCCTAACCCTAACCCGAGTTGGGGTTTTCAGCCTTCCATCCCAGGACGCCTAGCCCCGCTAGCCTCCCGGATTTAGGACCCCTGAGCGACACTGCAGGACTCCAACCATCAAGCAGGGTGAAACCTTGCAGTTTGGAGCTGCACCAAACCCTAGAGGGGGAGAAAACTTCAAGCCACCCTAAGCCATCCCCACCATCAGCGGCCCCCCCGCCACAGAGCCGGATTCTGCCGAGCTGTCGGATGCACGTCCTCAACTCAGCCCTGAGGGGAGCCCATCTCAGCACTGGCAGATCGGGTCTGCCATGTCCCTAGGCCCTAACCCTAACCCTAGGTGGGGTGTACAGGCTTCTGTGCAAAGAGGCCTGTACCCCAAGCCCAACAGACAGAGGACGCCTGAGACTCCTGCTGGCACTTTGTAAGCCGCCTAGGGAAAAATGGTACCATTTGGAGCTGTACAGAAACCTCAGAGCAAGAGAAACCGGCATGCCTCCCGAGGTCCCCACCAGGAGCTGTGCACCACCCCGCAAGAATTCAAACCCAGACTCCAGCCCCCGCCTGACACGTGACCTCCAATCAGGCAACTGGGACAGATTGGGACTGTCATGCCCCTAGGCCTAAACCCTACCCCTAGATTTGGTTTTCGGGTTTCCATCCCAAGAGGCCTGGCCCCCACACCCACCAGGTTAAGGACCACTGAGGGACCCAACAGCCCACGGCCTGCCACGCAAGTGGGATCCTTGTGCTTCGGAGCTGCGAGAAGCCCTCGAGGGGGAGAGACCGGCATGCCCCCCTAATGAGAGCCCCACCACTGACACCTCCCCACCAACCATAAAGCCAGAATCACCACACTGCCAGATTCATGACATCATCAAAGCCCTGAGGGGAGCCCGCCTCAGCGATTAAAGATCCAGCCTGCCTTGCCCCTAGGCCCTAATCCTAGCCCAAGTTTGGGTTTCCAGGGATCCACACCCAGAGCCCTGCTCTCGAATCCCTCCATGTGGAGGACCCCGGGGCCATCAAGCAGGACTCCTCCTCGGCCCCAGAATGAAACGTAGCTACTTGGAGCTATTCAAATCATCCAGAGGGGGAGAACACTCCCTGGTTAAGGTGCCCCTTTCATTTGGCGGTCCTCATGGACACAAACTTCAGCCAGAGCAACCGCCTGATCCTAACCCTAACTTTAGATCCTGGGAATCTCGCCTCAGTGTCTGCAGATCAGGCCTGCCATACCCTGGGCCTTAACTTTAACCCTAGCTTGGGATTTCAGACTTCCATGCCCAGAATCCTGGCCCTTAAGCCTTCCAGATTGTGGACTCCAGAGCCACACCACAGGATTCTGCCTGCCCTCAAGAAGGAAATCGTGCCCTATGGAGCTGAAAAGCACCCCAGATTAGGAGAAACCTGCACGGCTCCCGAGGACACCCCACTTTCCTAGGCCATGCTGATCACTAATGCACAGTCTGACAAAGGCTGAGCCCTGATCTCAAGTCAGCCACCCTGACCTCAGAGCCAGCAGATTGGACCAGCCATGCCCCTGGTCCTTCATCCCAACAGTCTTGGGCTTTCAGGCATCTGTCCCCAAAAGCCTAGTCATGAATCCCTGCACATGTGGGACCGCTGAGTCACCAAACAGAACTGGTCTGACCCCGTGAAAGGAAACCTTGCTCTTTGGAGCTGCGTAAAACCCTCTGAGGAGGAGAAACCTGCGTGACCCCGGAGGCCATCGGGACGTGCGGCAGCTGCCCTGGACACACACCCTCCCTGGGACCCTGAGCTTGGGCCCGTTTTCAACTCAGTGCCCTGGGTAGCTCGCCCGTGAGGGAGCAGATCAGACCTGTCATGCCGCTAGGACCGAAACGAAGCCCTAAGCTGGGTTTAGAGGCACCCATCCCCAGAGCTACGCTCTCGAAATACTCCATCTGGAGGACCCCGGAGCCATGATAAAGGACTCCTCTCGTCCCCCAGAAGGAAACATTGCTATCTGGAGCTGCGCAAACCTCCCCGAGCAGGAAAAACATCCACGGCCCCATGAAGCCACCCATACATTCGGCAGAACTCATGGACACAAACTCCAGCCTGAGCGACGGCCTGACATGGACCCGAACTTCAGATCTCGGGGAGCTCACCTCAGCGTCTGCAGACGTGGCCTGCCATGCCCTAGGCCCTAACTCGAACCTGAGCTGGTCCTTTCAGACTTCCATCCCCAGTGTCCTGGCCCACAACACCTCCAGACTGGGGATTCCAAAGCCACACCACCAGACTCTGCCTGCCCTCCAGAAAGAAAGGTGCACGAGCCCCTAAACACGCTCCCACCATCGGGAGGGCCCCGGATAGGACGCCGGCTTCTGCCGCAGCGCCGGATGCATGCCCTCCACTCCGCCCTGAGGGAGCCCGATCAACACCAGCACATCGGAGCTGCCACGCCCCTAGGCCTTAACCCTAACCCGAGGTTGGGTGTACAAGCTTCCGGACCCAGAGGCCTAACCCCCAAATCCGCCAGATTGGGGACGCCGGAGACTCACTCGGACAGTCTGCCGGCTGCCTATGGTGTTATGGTGCCATTTGGAGCTACTCAGACCTCACGGTGGGAGAAAACTTCATGCACCCCAAGGCAAGCCCCAGCATCTGAGCCCCTCCTGAACACAAACCCAGATTCACACGAGCCACCTATCACCCGCCTCCACTTAGCCCTCCAGGGAGCCCGCCTCAGCACTGGCAGATCGGGCCTGCCCTGGCCCTAGGCGTTAACCCTAACCCCAGCTTGGATTTTCAGGCTTCCATCCCAAGAGGCCTGGCCCCCACGCTCCCCGGATTAAGGACTTCTGAGCGACACCACAGGACACCGCCTGTCACAGGAGTGGAAACCTTGTGGTTTGGAGCTGCGCCGAAACCTCAGACGGGGAGAAAGCTACCAGCCCCCCTAATGCCACCCCCACCATGAGTCACGCCCATGGCCATAAAACCGGATTCTGCTGCGACGCCAGATCTATGCGCTCACCTCGGCCCTTAGGGGAGCCCGCATCAGCACCGGCACGTCGGACTTTCCATGCCCTTAGGCCCTAACCCTAACCCTAGGTGGGGTGTACAGGCTTTCATGCCCAGAGGCCTGTCCCCCAAGCCCGCCAGATTGTGCATCTCCGAGACACACGCTGGTATAGATTAAGGATGCCTCAGTTACTCCCCGGACTGCACCCGCCACACAGGGGGAAGCCATGCCATTTGGAGCTCTGCAGAACCCTCAGGGAGGGAGAAACCTGCACGCAACCCTGAGGTCACCCCCAGCTTCTGGGTCATCCCTAGACACAAACTCGGAGGCTCATGTACCACCTGATACCCACCCTGATGTCAGCCCACCGGGGAGCCCACCTCAGCACCAGCAGATTGAGCATGCCATGCCCCTAGGCCCTTACCATAACTCCAGTTTCTGATTTCAGGCTTCCATCCCAAGACGCCTGGCCCCCAAACTCCCCAGATTCAGGGCCCCTTTGTTACAAACCAGAAACCTGACCGTCATGCAGGGGGAAGCCATGCCATTTGGAGCTCCACAGTTCCCTCAGAGAGGGAGAAACCAGCGCATACCCCTCTAAAGCCATCCCCACTATCAGCCGTCCCTCTGGCCAGAAACCCTGACTCTTCTGCATTGCAAGACGCATTACCTCAACTCAATGCCAAGGGTATCCCACCTCTGTGTTGGCAGATCAGGCCTGCCATGCCCCAAGGCCATTATCCTGACCCTATGATGCATTTTCAGCCTTCCTTCCCCAGGGGCCTGTCCCCGAAGCCCTCTAGATTGGGAACCTTGGGGCCAGAGTGTAGGAGTCCACCTGCCACCCAGCAGGAAACTAGTTCACTTGGAGCTGTGCGGAACCCTCAGAGCCAGAGAAACCTGCATGCCCCCAGGAGGACTCCCCCACGTTCTGCAGTCCCCTGGCTACCCAGAGCCTGATGCGCCACCCGACCCCCGTCTTCAACTCAGCTCCTTGGAGAACTCACCTCAGCACCAGCAGTTCGGGCCCGCCACAACACTAGCTCAGTTCTCCTCAGGGTCCCCTGTCAGCTCTAGGCAGACCTCAACTCCCCTGTCTGCGGCAAAGCTCTGGGATCCCCCCTCCTTCTTCTCAATTTACACTGGCCCAGGCGTTCATGAGAAAGGGGGAAGGCGACCTCCTGAATGTTTCACACCTCCTTCCTCTTCTGCCCTATTTCTCTCCACTTACCTTTGTACCCCGGAAAACTGAAAGGAACATGTCAGTGGTACACGGACATGCTCTGAGATCTAAATCTTTCATGGCAGCTTTCGGAGGGCTCCTTATGCAATAGGAAACTAGTGTATCCTGCCACAGAGTGTTTCCAAATGATCCTCTACAGAACAGGAGAGCAAAAGTCATTCCAGTTTTACCTCACTCCTCATGAAGTAGAACATGGTCTTCTTCTTTTCTTCATTGACTTCCATTCCAATTCGTTTCCATGCAGTGTTCATTCCTCTCCTTCAGGGGTAGGATTTTGTGATTCCTCACCTGCATAGAACACCCAGAGCTCATCACAACAAGTGCCCTCCCTAATAGCTGTCCCCCATTGAACCCTTCCCCTCCACACCCCTGCCCTCTAGCAACCCTCGGTTTGTGTTCTAAGGTTGAATTTGTTTCCTCATTAACCTATCTTTCTCCCCTCACTATGTTCATCTGTTTTCTTTCTGAAATTCCATAGAAGTCAAGTTATAAGATATTGGTCTTTTCTTACTGATTTTGCTTCACTAAATCCACTGTAGATCCATCCACATCCTTGCAGATGGTAAGATTTCATCCTTTTTGAACCTGGCTACTATTCCATTAAGAAGATGTGGGAGGGGGCGCCTGGGTGGCTCAGTGGTTTAAGCCGCTGCCTTCGGCTCGGGTCATGATCTCAGGGTCCTGGGATCGAGTCCCACATCGGGCTCTCTGCTCGGCAGGGAGCCTGCTTCCCTCTCTCACTCTCTCTGCCTGCCTCTCTGCCTACTTGTGATCTCTCTTTCTCTCTGTCAAATAAATAAATAAAATCTTTAAAAAAAAAAAAAAAAAAGGAGATGTGGGAGAATCAATATATATGCATACACACACACACACACACACACACACATGTAATCACTCATCAGTGAATGGACATTGGGACTCCCTACACTCTTTTCCTATGGTTGATAATGCTCCTGTAAATATCACGGTGCTTATACCCCACTGAATGTGCATTTTTGTGCCCTTTAGGCAAATACCTAGGAGGGCAATTGCTGGATCCTAGGGTTGTTCAGTTCTTAGCTTTTGGAGGACACACCATGTCCTTTTCCAGAGTGGCTACAACAACCCGCATGCCAAACAACAGTGTAGGAGGGTTCCATTTTTGTTTTTTTTTTAAAGATTTTATTTATTTATTTGACAGACAGAGATCAGAAGTAGGCAGAGAGGCAGGCAGAGAGAGAGGGTGAAGCAGGCTCCCCGATGAGCAAAGAGCCCAATGTGGGGTTCCATCCCAGGACCCTGGGATCATGCCCTGAGCTGAAGGCTGCGGCTTTACCCACTGAGCCACCCAGGCACAACCCCAGTGTTCCACTTTCAGCAGAACATTCCCTGCCAGCAATTTCCTAAGGAGGAAATGGAAAACCTGTGGGATCACCTGACTTACCGAGCATCAGGCCAGCAGCCACAGAAATTCACTCCAGGGTTCTTGACACCAAGTCCCTTGAAGCCACCAGAATGCCTCTATCCAGGGAATTTCCCAAAGACTCTCCTTCTGACTTCACCACCCATGAAACTGCAGAGAAAATACGGCATGTCCAACTATATATAGCTGTTTGAGTGAACCTAGGAAGACAAGCATCCCTTTTGAATTGTCCAAGTCTCCTTGGAATCATTTTGAATTTTCCCTCGGCCCTCACTGGAACTCTTTGGATGGAAAGAGGAATCCATTAGGATAAAGGAGAAGCCATCATCCAAGTCTCTGAGCACAAACAGCCGCCTAAGTCTAGATGCTGACCATCCCACCACAGCCTAGGCCCAATGGAATAAACACTGTTAGATGAAGGAATACTTTCTATGTTCAAAACCCACACCAATTCAATCTCATCTTCCTTTCGAATCCAAGGGATTTCCTAGGAAAGCGATGTTCCAAATACCTTTGTAAGCCAGAAATAAACAGAGAAAAGAACATCCCTGCCAGGTGCTCCCTGCAGAGAAACTCAGGAACTCTGGCACCCACACTAGATTGCTTACAGCTGGTTCACTGTGAATTTGTGGCTCCACTGGAGACGAGGAAAAGCCCAGGAGGTTTGGGTGAAAGTAAAGTTTTACCTCCCATCCTGGCATGGATGTGACATTGTGCCCCACGGGCCTGCTGTTTTCTCTGAATGCTGTCGTCCTGGGACAAGCTGCATGACTGACTCAGACACTGATTTGCGTGGAGCGTGAAGAAGGGTCTTCAGGTGCGGAGAAGCAGGCGCCTCCCACCTAACGCCTGCACACCTGCTCCGATTCCTGGGAGAAGGAGAGACACATGCTTGTTTCTTAAGTGGAAATTAACTTCCTTCTAAAGCCGACCAATGCCCCTGTCCTTTTTAGAGAAACAAACATACTCTTCCAAACAAACACTCGACTCCTCGGTTCCAAGTGCACCGTGAGTCGGGTTTGGTTCCCCCCGGCTCCAGAGCCCAACTGGGCGGACCCTCCGGAACCACCCTGACAGATGGCCAGCAAACCTGGGGAAACAGGGCACAGTGCTGTGTGGGGGCTCGGCTCCAGGGTCTCTTATGCCCACTCTTGAACCTGGGGAATCAGAGACTATACAGCTCAGCACTCCGTCCTGGAGAAACAAGCTGCAGTGCCTCACGATCCAGGGTCTCTCACCCAACACCTCCCCACGGCCCCCAGAGCCAGCAGGCTGCACGGACTCCTCTTCCAGGGTGTTTCCCAGGGCAGCTCGCCACTGCCTCCAGTGGTGACGAGCAGCATCGCCACGTCTTCCAGGGTCTCTGGCGCCACGGCTCACCGCTCCCTCCAGCGGCGTGAACTGGCACTGCGGGGCTTTCCACAGACTCCTAACCCTCCACAGGTCTGAAGCCACACGGGCACGGTCCCTCCAGATCGGGGACCTCTGGGCCACACCCCAGGAACCCACCTGCCACCCAGGAGGAAACTGTACCTTTTGAACCTGTGCAGAACCCTCAGAATGGAAAAAACCCACATGCATCCCAGGGGACACCCCCAAATTGGACGGTCCCCACAGTCACAAACTCACACCCTGATGTGCTTCCTGACCCCCACGTTCGACTCAGCAACTGGGGATCCAGCCTCGGCACCGGGAGGTAGGGCCTGGATACCCCTAAGCCCTAACCCAAACGCTAGGTTCTGTTTTCAGGCTTCCACGCCCAGAGACCTGGCCAACAATCCCTCCAGATTGGGACCCCCTGAGCCACACCCGAGGACTCCGCCTGCCATCCAGGAGGAAACCCTTCGGTTCGGAGCTGCCCAGAACCCTCAGAGCGCGAGAGACCCACATGCATTCCTGAGGCCACTATTACCGCAGATGGCTCACACGACATCAAAACCCAGACCCTGACGTGCCGCTTGGCCCCCATTCTCAACTCAGCCCATCAGGGAACCCGCCTCAGCACTGGCGGATTGGGTCTACCATGCCCCTAGGCCCTAAACCTAACCCTATGTTGGCTTTTCCAGCTTCCATTCCCAGACAACTGGCCCCCAAGCCCTCCAGGCTGGGGACACTGAGCCCCACCCCAGGACTCTGGCTGCCACCCAGGAGGAACCCGTGCCCATCGGAGCTGAGCAAAAACCCTCAGAGCAGGAGAAACGTGCATGCCCCCCCTAAAGCCACCCCAACCACCAGCGGCCCCCGGCCATAGAGCCGGATTCTGCCACAGTGCCGGACAGATGCCCTCCACTCAGCCCCAAGGGGAGCCGGCCTCAGCGCCAGCAGATCACGCAGAATATGACCCTAGGTGCTGTACCTAACCCTGAGCTGGTTTTTCAGATGTCTTTCCCCGGGGCCCTGTACCTCGAGCACTGCGAGAACGCCCTCGACGGGTCGTGCATGCTCAGGGACAAGGCCTCCTGCCTCTCACCCTCTAGTGCTCCCACCCCAGTGCTGGCGGTTCGGCCACGCTGTGCCCCTAGGCGCTGCACCTAACCCTCAGTTGTGTTTTCAGTGTTCCTTCCCCAGGGGCCCGTCCCCCGAGCCCTCCAACTGGGGAACCCTGAGTCACACCCCATGAGTCCACCCGCCACCCAGGGGGAAGCGGGGCCTTTCAGAGCTGCGGAAAACGCTCAGAGCGAGAGAAATCTTCATGCCCCCACTGAGGCCATCCCCAACATTTGGCGCCACACCAGGCCAAAAAGTCGGAGACTGACGCCCAGCCACGAGCCCTCCCTCAACTCTGCTCCCGGAAAGCTCCCCTGCCCAGGAGCCCTCGGGTGGGCAGCGTAGTCACGGCCGGTTTTCCGGATGGCAGCGACACGCACCGAGCAAGAAATCAGTCTAGTCCACGGGTGATAGTGCGTTCCAAATCACCACCCAATGCCGGCCAGTTCTCACGAGCTTTCTGCCCAAACTGATAACGATTTGGGCGGAACACTCATGAGAATTGGCCAGAAAACCCCCAGCGAACTCGCTTCCTGTGACACATGTCTGCAGGGCCTCCGTCTGGGCCTGGCCTGGGATCCCAAGTTGTCGTAGCTCAGACCCTGTGAGAAAGCCCTCAGTGAGTCAAGGTCACGTGAGACCAACTCCTCCTGCCACTCAGCCTCCTGGGGTACCCTCCCTGGTGCCGGCAGATGGAGCCTGCCATCCCCCTAGGCCTGGGCCCTAACCCTCCCTTGGTTTTTTAGTCTTCCTTCCCCAGGGTCCTGTCCCTCAAGCCCTCCACTGGGGGAGCCCTGAAACACACCCCATGAGTCCCCCTGCCACCTAAGAGGAAACCCTGCCATTCAGAGCTGCAGAAAACCCTCAGAGGGGGAGACACCTGCAAGCCCCCCCCCAGGCCGTCCCCCACCAGCAGAGCCACACTGAGCAGAAATCTGGGAGACTGACTCAAGCCCGAACCCCTTCCTCAACTCTGCCCCCGGAAAGCTCCCCTGTGTGGGGCCTTCAACAGAGCCACGTGGTCACGGCCCATTTCCCAGGGTATCGACACGCACCGAGCCAGAAAGGGCTCTAGACCACAGGTGACAGTGTGGCCTGAATCGCCGCCCAACGCCAGCCAATTCTCACGAGCTTTCTGCCCAAACCGATTTCAATTTGGGCAGAAAGCTCGAGAGAATTGGCCGGAAAATCCCCAGGGAACTCGCCAACTGCAGCACCTGGCCTGGCCCAGGGACCCAAATGGTTGCGGCCCGAACCCTGCGAGAACGCCCTCCACGAGTCACCCACACGCGATGCCAAGGCTTCCTGCTTCTCACCCTCTAGTGTCCCCGCCCCAGCGCTGGTGGTTCAGGCCTGTTATTTCCCTCGGCACTGGATCGAACCCCCAGTTGTGTTTTCAGTGTTCCTTCCCCAGAGGCCTGTCCCTTGAGCTCTCCAACCGGGGAACCCTGAGTCACACCCCATGAGTCCCCCTGCCACCCAGGAGCAAACCATGCCTTTCGGAGCTGCGGAAAACCCTCAGACGAGAGAAACCTTCACGGCCCCTGAAGGGGCGGAGGGTAGGGGAACGGGGTGGCTGGTGTTGGGCATGGGGAGGGTGTTGCTGTGGCGAGCACTGTGCTGTGTAAAACAGAAGAATCTCAAACCGGGACCCCTGAAACAAATAACACATTATATGATCATAATTAAAAAGTGAAAGAAAAACATTTAGAATACAAATGCAAACTAAGTAAAGGTAAATAAGTAGATAATCTCACTGATAGAACACAAGCAAGCAACAAAGCAAGCAAGCAAACAAGCGACTAAGTGACCTCGAGTCACCACACTCCAATTTCAAGGTAGATTACAAAGCCATGGTCATCAAAACAGTATGGGACTGGCATAAAAGCAGACACACAGGTCCATGGACCACAACACAAAGCTCGGAAACTGATTATCATAGTACTTTTGGCACACTTTATTCATTCATATATTAAAGGGATATTTCAACTTAGCACTGATAGAATTATTAACTCTGAATGGGAATTAATAATATTTTTGTCCCATTCCAATGTTTGCTTCCAATAAATGCATTCTTAAACATGCTGTGTTAGGGCCAATTTAATGTTAAAACCTGTTTAACCATTAGGGCCTGCTTAGCCAGAGCAACTCCACATTGCCGAGGTAGCCGTATTGTTTACATCCACGGGCTTCATTCCAGGAATAAACGCCCCCGTAGTTCCTGGTATGGTTCCAGGTATGATTCCAGGAGTAAACGCCTTAGCAATAGAAGCCACGTACCTTGGGTCTGCGGTTATGCCCTGTAAGACCAGCCCGTGATATCGGGAGGGGGTCGCTCTCTCCGGAGGCGGCCCTGGCCGGTCAGTCTGACTTCTAATGCTTGGCACAGAATAAGGCTTTGCATAACTTTCACTTTGTCTCAGTCTCGTTCCTTTGATAACGGATCCCAACAGCTGTTTTAGATAAATATATATTATAAAAGGACTGTTTAGAATCCACACTTTTAGGAAAAATAAAATTCACTTTAAGAACCCTACTACAGCAAAGGAAACATAGATACTCATCATTAAACTGAGAACATCACAAAAGGAGACAATCAGACACAACCTGGTGTCTGACTGTGGAACAGAATACTACTCACATGGTTCTGCCCAAATGTTCAACCTGGTGAAAGCTATAGATCTAGCTACTCATTTACAAAAACACCGATGTCAGAAAAAAGTCCTAACGACGAGTATGAAGATGTCGCCAATGAAGCCCACAATGCATATATTCTGATAGGAAAAATATTTTCCCAACAAATAAACTGTAAGAGCGGAAGGAAGGAAGGGAAAGAAGGAAGAGAAAGAAAGAGAGAGAGAGAGAGAGAGAGGAAGGGAAGGAAAGGAAAGAAAACACTCCTTCCAAAAGAGAGATACGCTCCCATGTTTGTGGCGGCATTATTCACAGTAACCGGACATGGAAACATCGACCTTGGGAGCCTTATGCTAAGTAACTCAGACACAGAAAGACACACACCAGAAGCTCTCAAGGGCATTCCACATGGAAAAAAAATACGGAACGCATCGATAATGAGAACGGATGGGTGGTTGCCAGATGCGGGGTGGTGGGGGCAAACAGGTGAAGGTAGCCAAAGGTGCCATGTTTGAGTGATAAAATCCCCAAGTCATGGAATGTTCTGTAGCATGGAGATGAAAGCTAACCCTGCAGGATGGGGTACGGTCTCCCCCACTAGAAAGTACAGTGTTCCTAGGAAACCTTTCACAACAGAAATGGTGTAAACGCAAAAAGGAATGACCATTCACTTCTACAGAAAAGTGAGTGAGCGTGCTCAGACACCAAAAGTGCCTTCTCTTTGGCTCTTCCCGGGCCTCAGGACACAACATCCTACCGATGCCTAAACTAACTGGAGAGAAAGCACAGCAGATGCTCCCAGACACAATTCAAAGTGCCAGGAGCGGGACGTGGAGAGCAGTGCCCAGGAAGGAGCCGGCTGGGGTGCATGCCGCCTCTGTTGGGGTTCCTCACCAAACAGATGCTAAACGCAATGCCCACTTTTTGACTTTTTTTGTAAGAGAGAAATCCTCTTTAGGTTTCTTCCTGAAACTGGAGCTGAGTAATAATGTAGGTCTTTCCAAAAAGCCGAGTGTCTTACCATGAACATTGAGAAAAGTGGGGGAGACTTGTACTTGGAAGTTGCTGAGGGGGTAGAAGTTCAGGGTTCTCCCGGACACAAACATCAGCAGGTCCACCGTGAGCGGCACCTTCCTCAGCGGGTGGGACACAGACGACCTCCTTCCCCCAGAAACCTCCTCCTTCGCCTCGCTCAGGAAAGCCCACAAGAGCTCAGACTTACCTCAGACCCTCCTTTCTCCCGTTCCCAACATCGAGCCCACCGGCAAGCCCTGTGAGCTCCGGCTTCAGTACGTACCCAGAATAGCACTAACCCCTCCCAGCCACCTCTCTGGTCCACCCCGGAGCCCATCTCTTGCCTGAGTTCCTGGAAAACCTTCATCACTGACCTCCCTTGTCCATCCTCAACGCTGTCATCTGTTCTCAACACTGTAGCCAGGATGGCCCAGTGAAACGGGGTCCCATGGGGTCACAGCCCTGTAATGGCTTTCTGTCACCCTAATGTCACCTCCCTGAGGTCACCTCCTAAGCTGTCTCCTGTGCCTACGGGGCCTTCTGCTGCTCCTGGACATGCCTGGTATGCTCCTGCCCCAGCAGCTCTGCATATGCTTTTCCCTTATAAGGCTCTTGGTGTGCTATCACTCACCTTCCTTCAAACTTGACTCAAGCATCACCTTCCTAGTGAAGACCCACCTGGCCGCTATGTGACCAGCAAGCACCACCGCCCCCTCCCCTTCAGCACCCCAGCCCTCTGTTTCCAGAGGAGTTTTCACTGTCACCGGGCCATCTCGGCAAGGGGGAAATGGAGAACTGCTCGGATGGTTTCACCACGGACTCGCTCCGATTTCGTAGTCCAGAGCCCTGGGGGAAGAGGTGACCAGAGCTCTTGCCCAGCCGGGAACCCAGGACAATGGGTGCCCCTGTGGCACCCTGGAGGCCATCAGGAAAACGAGCCTCAAGAGGAGTCCACTTGCCCGTGAAACCTGGAACCAGACCCCTTCCTCGATTCCAGGGAGCACACACACGTCCTGCCCTGGCCTGATGTGCTCATCTGGGAAAACTGAGCAGAGAAGCCTCCCAGGGGCCACATCTCCCTCGGGCCAAGGTCCTGGGAAACAGACAGCTCTCCCCCCTGCACCAGCCACCTGTGACTGAGGTCCAGCATCCCCCTGTGCTGGGGCAGAGGGGTGCACCTGTCCTCTTCCCTGGGACGTCATTACAAACCAGGCTTTGCTGCAGTTTTCAGGGAAGAACCTGCCGCAGCCACCCAGACTCAGTCTCGGTCTCACACGTGAGGGCCCCCTGTGGAACTAGACCTTGAAGGAGACGGGTGTGTTGTGTGGCCTTGGAACCTAATGGCAGGAGCTGAGGTTTCGGTCTGGAACCGAAATGAAAGGAAAACTGGCCTCTTCCACCCAGCACGGGAGAGCGCAGAGTTTCTCCAGGGTGTGGCTCTGGAAGAGCTTCTGCCCACGGAATTCACAGACGCCAGGAGAGGATGCCTGCGGTGCCTCGTGAGGAAGCCAGGGGCCCACTGGACAAGAATCCAGAACGCTGCCTGGGGGCTGCTTCCCACCAAGCCCCCTGCTGAGATGAGGGCCTGAGAACCCGACAGGAAGCGAGTTTCCTATCACGTCTGCAGCGGGAGGGCTGGCTGGGAGCGGAGCCCCGTCCCGGGAGCAACCTGGCCTGTGCGTCCAGAGCGAAGGCCGCTGCCACGGCTCACAACCTCCCGGCTCTGATCTGACCCCCCGGCCAGGCCCACAACTGCTGACACGGCGACTGCTAAGACCCGGAGACTGCTTTCCCCCCCAGCGCAATGCTGCTCACAGAGAAGCCATCTCCAGCCCCAGAAACGTGTCCATCGTTAGCTCTGGAACTCCCTGGGTTTGTCTACACTGGCCCACCCAGGGGTCCCTTCCAGATCATTCCTCCGGTGCCCTCGGGTTTCGAGCCACCTTCAAGCTGCCCTTCAAAAGGCAGGAACTGGTCCAATGAGGCAAACCAGCCAAGTGACTCTGTGCGGGAAACTCGGACCACATCCTCCCTGAACACCAGCGCTTCCAAGTCCGGGCTTCAAACCTTCACTCCCTGGGCACGGAGCACCACGTCAACATGAACACTGGCCTTTCAAATCTCTTGCCTCCCATTCTTTCAGATCAGAAACCAAGCTCTAGGCGCCACTCCTTTTCCCTTCAGAGAAGTAAGGGAAAGGAGAGAATAAAGCCCTCTGTGTGCACGGCACGCTTCTATCCAAATGGAACCCCGTGTTCTTTCTCATCTGGGCAGCCCTACACCGCCCATGCTAATGAGAGGGGCCACGAGTTCAGTCCTCATATATATAGCTGACCTTGTGTTTTTTCTTTTGATATTTGGGTCTCGAAGTCAATGTCTATATTGCTTAAAATAACAAGAATAATGATGATGTGGTCACGTAAAGGCCGGGGTCTCCATAACCAGACAAGATGGTTCTCGTTCAGATAAGGATGAAGATACAATCTCTTCACAGAAAGTAAAGCCCACGCCCTCAGGGATCCTGACACACCTCAAGGGTGATGGGTTCCTTTGCTCCAATGGAGTTGTCCGAGTGCAAAGGAAGCAGGCGCCCTCCAGGGTTCATTCTGTTTTCTTCATCAGTTCCCCAGGTCAAGTCACAAGGGACTCACCGGGTCTGGTTTCAGAGCCCAGGATGGGTCACCAGGGGAACAGGGAGAGGAGATTTTCTCTGGAAGCACAACGAGCCACTCCCTGAGCTACTCAACAACCTACACTCCGTCTCCATTTGCCCTCCTCACCCTATTAGAGCTCCGCGGCTCTGTTTTAGTTTAAGAAATATTTTCTAATACTGGAATATGGTTCACGGAAGAGAAAAACATGAACACCCACAAAGCATTCTTTTAATATTTCAGAAGATTTCTTTTCCACTGTCTGAATAAAACAGGAAATAAAAATGCACAGATCGCCCCTTCCACTGGCACATACGATTCACGGCGGTGACTTAAAGGAGAGCAGGAAACACAAGAGGAACAGAGGTTCTGATGACCCGTCTTTTCCATCATCTAAGTTTTGAAACCACACACACTCAAAGACAGAAGTCCAACCCAGCGTCTTGGCCCGGCAATGCGGGGCAGTCGGAACTGCAGTGACAGGGACAGACGGAGATCTCGTGTGCGTTGGCTGAGGCCGGTGGCACACAAAAAGGGGCCCTGCCAGCTCTCCACCCGGGCCTCCCCTGTCCTCAGCCAGGAACCTGCTCACAGCCCTGACCTGTCACACTGTCACACGGGGGACCCACGGCCACCCCTGGGGCCAGCCCTGCCCACACCCTCCTGCGGAACACACTCCGCTCTCCTCCGGGATCCCTGGCGGCTCTCCCCAGCCCTGGAGCTGCCCCGTCTGCTGCCGAGCTCCAGGACTCCCCCCTCTCGTCAGAGTGACACTGGCCCAAGGCTTTCATAAATGTGTCGTATTTCTCTCCGCTCACCTTCCTACCTGGGCGCCCTGTCAGTCACGGATTGACGGAGCGTGAACATATTCTGAAATCTCGGTCTTTCGCTGCAGCCCTCTGAGGACTCCTCGGGCGGGAAATATCATCGCCCATGACGGGGGTCATGAAACTATTATTTACAGAATAATACAGCCCAAATCACCTCGTTGTGAGTTGTTCTTCATTAGGCCGAAAGTTTCTGTGTAAAAAGCCTTTCCACAGAGGTTACCTTCCAGCAACTTCATGAGAAACAAACTCTGTGGGATAAGCTGACTCACCCAGCATCAGGCAAGCACTTCCAGAACTCAGCCCAGGGCTCCTGGAGCCCACCAAGCCCCTTGACGCCACCAGCGTGCCTCTATCCAGGAGAATTCCCAAATGATCTCCTTCTGACTCCACCACCAAAGAAACTACAGAGAAAGTGCGGCACGTCAAAATACCTAGACGATACACTGAGTCCAACTAGAAAGTCAAGCTTTCCTTTTAAACAGTAAAAGCCTACTTTGAATCATTTTTAATTTTCCTCTACCTTAATTGGAACTCTTTAGATGAAAACACGAATCAGTTATGAAACTTCACCTTTGCCAAATGACAAGACATCATCCAAGTCTCTATCTGGCCTCAGAAAGCCACCGAACTCTCGATGGTGGCATTCGACCATCCCCCCGGCCAAGGGAATAAACGCTGTTAGATGAAGGATCCAATTATATGCTAAAAACACACTAGGAGCAAATCTCATCTTCCTTCTCTGATACAAGTGATTTCCTAGGAAGCAGATGTGCAGGTGACATTTTGTACGCAGTAAATGAACGAGCAAATGGCATTCCCTGCGCTGTTCTACCCGCAAGGACACTAAGGAACCCTCGCACCGAATCCGGAACTGCGGACGGCTGCTTCAGTTGGACTTCGTGGCTCAATTAGAGAAAAGAGAAAAGCCCAGAAGGTTTTCAGTTAAAAAGAAGTTTTACCTCAGTCCTGACATGTAAGTGACATTGCGCCCAATGTACCTGCCGCTTTCTCAGAACGCTGGCGTCCTGTGACGAGCCGCCTGCCTGACTCCGACGCTGTTGTTCAAACCTTCGGGTCTCGTGGAATCAGATCGGAGAGTGTTGTCAGCTGGGGATAAGAAGGCGCCTCTGACCTAAGGCCGCCACCCCTGCTTCTGTTCCTGGGAGAGGAGAAAACTCATACTTGTTTCTCCGCTTTTTTCTTTCTTTCCTTTTCTTTTTCTTTCTTTTTCCTTCCTTTTTTTGGGAACACATACTTGTTTCTTAAGTAGTAATTATTAACATTCCAAAGTAGACCAATGACTTTGTCTTTTTTGGAAAAATGAAATTATCCTTCCAAAGGAACACCTCAACTCGCCTGTTCCTCATGCAACTTGAGTGGGGTCTGGTTTCCTCCAGCTTCCAGGCCCCCAACTCGAGGACGTTCTTGCGGGATCCTGACACCCCATTACCACCATCCCCTGGGACACAGGGCACAATGCGAAAATTGGGGGATGACTCTGGGGCCGTTACTACCACACATGTATCTGGGGGGACAGAAACCTGGAGGACCATCCAGTGGGATCCTGACAGCCCATTACCACCAAACCCAGGGAACACGGGCCACCATGCTGAAGCTGGGGGGTTGGCTCTGGGGCTTGTTAGCACCGCACCTGTGCCGGGGGGCAGGCATCTGGAGGACCCTCGTGCACAACCCTGACAGCCCGTTACCACCACCCCCACAGACAGGGCACAAAATGCTGAAGGTGGGGAACTGTTCTGGGGCTTGTTAGTGCCACACCTATGGGGGCTAGGGAACAGGGGACACCCTGCTGAACTCGGAGCGCTGCTCAAGGTCCATTGCCCGCACTGTGCCAGGGGACAGGAGGCGCCCCACTGAAGTTGGGGACTGTGGGCTATCTTTACATGCACTCTTCCTGGGGAACACGGAAAACCCTGAAATGTCTGTAACCCATCCCACAAAAGCTTGGGTGAGTGAGCGCCCTGGAGTTCAGGGGCTAGGGGAGAGGGCCAGTTGATGGACATCGGGCAGAAGAGAATTTCAAGGGAAAAGGAAAACCCATCTGAGTCCCCATGATGGACTTGCTTCAGGTGCCCTTCGAGGACCCTACCCCCAGGACCCCCACCCCAGCACACAGGCCACATTCGCGGAGCCAAGACCCCTGCCCAGGAACTCTCCCAGCGCCCCTTTGCCTGCCACTCCTCTGCCTCCTAAGGCAGCTCTGGATCTGCCCGCAGAAGACTTAGCTCCACCCTCACGTGATCGTCAGTCGAGGAGGGTGGTGCCCTGAGCCCACCGGATGCCGCACCTCCATGTACTGGGAGACCCGCCCTTACACCCACACCGCCCTTCTTCTGCACAGACTCGCGGAGGCGGGGCCTCCTCCCTCACACACCCGGCTCCGCGGGGCAGGAATGCGCGGATCGTGGGCAGGGCCCTGTACCCCCGTACAACCGGCCCCTTCTGGAGACCCCCTGCTGCAGACCACCCTCAGACCCCTGCCCCATCCCTTCCTGCACCAGCCCTGCCTGCAGAGCTGTTCCTGGCTCCTGGCAAGATCACCTGCTCTCGGACCTTCCCAGGCTTGGGCTTTAGGAAATGCAACGGTTGGGGCGCCTGGGTGGCCCAGTCCTTAAGCATCTGCCTTCAGCTCAGGTCATGATCTCAGGGTGCTCATATCAAGCCCCGCATCTGACTCAGATGCTCATCATCCTTCAGCGGGATGCCTGCTTCTCCCTCTCACATTCCCCCTGCTTGTGTTCCCTCTCTCACTGTTTCTCTGTCAAACAATACATAAAAGCTTTAAAAAAAAAAAAAAAAGGGAAATGCATGGGGGTGCCTGGGTGGCTCAGTGGGTTAAAGCATCTGCCTTCAGCTCTGGTCATTATCCCAGGGTCCAGCACACACCCCAGCCCCCCCATTGGGCTCTTTGCTCAGCAGAGAGCCTGCTTCCTCCTCTCTCTCTGCCTGCCTCTCTGCCTACTTGTGATGAAGTTCTAGAACCTGCGTGAGGTTCGGTGGGCTGAGGTCCGGAGCCGATGACCAAGAAAGAATTCTTGAGACATCTTTGGTGCAAAATGGTGGTTTATTAAAGCACGGGGACAGGACCCGTGGGCAGGAAGAGCTGCTGCCCCGGGTTGTGAGGGATGGCAGGTTATGTACCCTGCGGTTGGGGGAAGGTGAGAGAAAGGGAGGTTTCAACGGAGCTTTCATATGCTAAAGGAGGCCTCCGAGGCGCAGGGATACCAGAGGCTTGATCAATGTTGTCTTTTGGCGAGCCATTAACATCAAGAGGGTTGGGAGATTCCTGGTGGAATGTCACAATCCTGCTATCAAGCTGTCTCTGTTAGTGAGAAACTTATCTTCACTTACATTTCTTTCTACCCCAGCCTCCTTCAGTTTTGTTTATGGAGGGGAGGGTGACATTAAGGCTTGAAGAACTGAGTCATTTGCCTCTGGAATTTGTGCTATTGATAATGTAACTTCTTTGTTTATAGATCTCTAGGACATTTGTAAACCAAGGGAGACTCCTGTCTTGCAGGATTGTGAGTTAACTATTTGTTTTGGCAGTCAGGGGTACCTGAGGAATGCCACACACATCACCGAGGGGAGCGGATGGAGAGGGGGTGCAAGGTGCCAGCTTTTGCTTTGTCCTCAGCCAGCCTCCCGCTCCCTCATCATTCCCCCCTGAACAATTTTGACCCTTAAATCTTTAAGGTGGTTGAAGGTGGAAGGTCTCATCTTCTGTAACTTCTTCCTGCTGAACAGGGGCGTAGAGCTGTCCCTACCTACTCGGGTCAATATTGATCAGTGGAGGAACGTATAAGCGTATAAGGGAGTTACGAAAGGCAGAGGCAGCTGAATCCAGCGCTGACAGTGAAGAAGTGTCTCTGTGCGTGGTAAGGATCATCTGTCGTCGTGAAGTTATTGCAGTAATGGAGTCTCGGCACCAAGTAGAGAAACATTGAACAAAGCAACATAGTAAGATTAATAAGGTGGTAAGAATGAGAAGCCCAAAAAGGAGATTTTTAAATGTTGACCATAGCCGTCCCTCAAACCAGGAAGCTAACCAATCACCAAGAGAGAGAGAGGGATCTTGTAGAGCCTTAATCTGGGCATTCATATCTTTTATTAGTCCTGAGACATTTTTGTGGTAGTCTGGGATGTATACGCAACATTCTGTTTTGATAATTGCACAAGTGCCACTCTGTGCTGCTGTCAGAACATCTAAGGCCATCCTATTTTGTAGGACTGCCTTGCGTATCTGTGAGACTTCAGTATTAAGTAGGGAGATGCTATTTTAGTGAATCGTTGAGTGCCTTTGTAGTATATTTATTAAGGGCGTCTATGGCACATGACATCCTCTAGTTCCACAGATGGAACAAAAATGGATGCTAAGCGATCATACTATTTAAAAACAGATCGTGTGGATCTTTGCTTTAAATTGAGGAGATTAGCTAGAGTGGTGATGGTTTTAGTAATGCGCCCATGAATCCAGGCAAATCCTAAAGTACAGCGACCTATCCACCCTGGAGGAAGCCAGGGCCACAGGTTAGTTCCACATGTCCAGTGGGTTCCGTTTGGAGCTGGCCATCTAATGCCAGGTTGCCTTGCCCAATCAGTAGCAAACCAGTCAGTAGCCTGGAGTACTATTATTTGGGAACACATTTCTAATGATAGCCATCCTAGATGCCGTGTGTTATTTGCCCAAGTATCATATGTATGATTTCTTTGTTCCCAGCATAAAACTGTCTTTTAACTGAGCTGTCCAATAGTGGGTGTGAGTCACAAATACATATCCCATATTTGATATATACCATCCTTAGTATAGCAAAAAGGAGGATTTTGTAACTTGGGCCCATATTTGATTGGGGAGTTATGGCTTGACAGCAATCCCCTTTCCTTCCAAATAGCTCCATGGGCATGTAGTACCAGGAAGGCGTATTTGGAGTCAGTGTTGTTTATTTTTAGGCTTTGGCAATTGCAAAGTGCTAGTGAGCACTATGACATACCTAGCTTTTCTTATTCTTTCTATGAAAAGTATTGTCATCAGTAAACCAACTGTTGTCATTTGTATTTTTAACAGGAGCATCTTAAATCTGGGCTCTATAGAGAAGTACAATGGTCAGGTTCAGGCATACAGGTAACTAGGTTTAAAGTTTGACAAATTTTAAGTATTACTCCTGGCATATCTGTAAGTGTAGCCCAGTATTTAATAAGTTGGCCTCCATCATCCATTGGTGGCCTTTGGCTTCTAAGACAAATCTGGACCTGATGTGAAGTCATTACAGTCAGGGACTGTCCCATAGTGAGCTTTGAGGCTCTTTTTATGAGGAGGGTTGTTCTATGCTTGGCTAAAACATCTGTTTGCAATTGTACCTCAACAGAAGTGGCTTCTAGAATAAATATGACTAAGGGATGAAACCATTAAGAAGCCCTTTGAGTGGTCCAGCCTTAACAATATCCTAATTACAAAGGATCACTGGCAAGTGGGAGAAAACTTGTCAAGAGATAAGGGGAGTTCCCCATGCATCATCCAATCCAATCATAAAGAAAGTGAGTTCATCCATTATCTCCACAAGTCCATAGTTAATCCTATGGAGTGCGGTATGATGGCTTTTAGGCAATTTCATTATTCCAGCCACACACAAGGTGATAGTTAAGTTATACAATTGTTAGGGAATCAATCCCATTTTCTAGTTGTTTAATCATGTGCCATGGGGTTCTGCTAATATCTCCACAAAATAATAAGATTGACTAAAGATATTGTGCAAATTCTCTGAAGTTTACCTCAAATTGTCTAGCTTAGGTAAACAAACATTTAAGGACAATTAGATCTAGAATTTAACATCCATAAAGGTGTGTTATTAAAACATAATTTTTCTCTCTAAAATAACCCTCATCTCCAGGGATAGCCAAATCAGGACTGACTTACTTGAAAAACAAGTCCAGTTTTAACAAACTTGGCCTAATTATTTACATAAGCTCAGCAAGAACAGTAAGTGATCATATAGATCTTTTAGAATCTGCTTTGCTGGAACTTCTTATAAGGAATCTCTAGGTTGAACTTTTAGTAGCCTCTCCGGGCCAGAAGCCAAGCCACCTACTTGCCATCAGACATGCCTGCAATACCTGTTGATTTGGGCAAATGCCTCTTCTGAGCTTCCCAAAGTATCCTACCAGGGAGTGACATTCTTTACTCACCTGGTGAGGCTGCTGGGAACTCTGTAAGCAAGGTATCAGGCCAACAGTTCCAAGGGGCTTTACGGCTCCAGGTTTCACAAAGTCAACCTTAGTTCCTTTAAGCTCTCTGGTCATATCTGAGTCTTTTCAAATATGACATTCCAGTCAAAGCCTTGGTAAAATAACCAGTTTCCAATGCTGTCCTGTTACAAGGAGAACAGATTCTTATTGAACTTATGCAAATGACTGATTGCCATGGAAGAAAGAATACTTATTGAGACCATTTGGTTTTAGAGGGTTCAGATAGAGAGAAAAGTTGAATGCTTTGATTCCTTTACAAATGAGTACTTTTACAGCTCTGTAAGTTACAGATAACTTAGTTACAGATAACTTAAGAAAAAAAGTTTAATCTTTAGTCTGGAAGAGCAAACATTAGAGAACCAGCAATGTCTAAAACAAGACAAAACATTAAGAGACACAACACTATAATCTTTTAGTTCATTTAGTCCCATGTTACTAAATCTGGTGAATGCAGCTTTAGTTAGTTTTGGAAAATCTTACCCATTTCAGTTTTAGGATTTTCAAATATATCAAATATCTGTATTTGTCCTGAAAGTCCTTTATATGAAACTCCTTTAAGATAAAACTCATTTTACAAGAGAAATAAAACAATTATAAATGACAAAAACTCAGAATGGATATGGTTAGAGCTGATGAGACGAGAGTTTACACTTTAGCTGGCAAGGAAATAGGGTTATTTCTGTGACACATAACATTTCCATGATTAAAATATCAAGCGATGATTTCTCAAGACATTAAAACTTTAGGAAATGCATAGAATCTCTAGGATAGTTATAGCACTTTCCCAATGTGACCCAAGGTTTATCATTGGTTTAGCAGTAATTCATGAGTAACTTAGCATACCAAGGGAAAGCCTGAGTTAAAGAGATTTACAACTTAAATCTTGTCAACATTTGCTAAAATCTTATAAAGTTTTAAAGCACACGCCTAAATATAATTAGGGATGTTAAACACCTGATAAAACAAAACATAGAAACTGGGTTTTCTGGGAGGGCAAAGAGAAAACCATTTACATTTTCTTAACAGCAGATCAATTAACCTAAGAAAACTTTATCCTTTTGAACAGAGAGAATTTCAGTTTAACACCAATGTACCTTTAATAAAACACATTCATTTCAATCTTAGTCTGTCCTGACCATAGCTAAAATTCCTTTTCTCAAGATTTCCCTTCACAAACCTTCTACAACTTTCCTTTGCATTCAGGTTTTGTCCCAAGTCATTTCCTTCCAAACAACCATCTTATTTAGGACAAATTTACCCTTTACCTTTAATAAAATGCATTTCCATCCCTTAATCTTTCTTACATATCATCTACTTTTCCACAGAGTTGTTTCCCTTATTTTCCATCATTCTTAGTTACACTTAGCATTTTGTATTCTTAGAAACACCTTAATCAGTTATTAACCAATTGTGAACTGTTATAACAGAATTCTTTAGATGACAAATTTATCAATCAGTTAAGCACAAAACATGTTTACCAACAGATTTAAATACTCTTAGTTTCTTTGCAGTAAGAAGTCAAAAGCACAAACCTACACCCAGTAATTAATGACTTAGCATTTTATCCTGTTTGGTTAAGACCTAGATGTCCATAATTTAATTTCATTTGTCATCCAACCAAAACGTTAAAGTTTCAGGTTACCAAAGACTTTGAAAGCTACTTCAGCAATTAACCATTAAAACTTTGAGACAATTAACCATCAGTTTAGTCATTTCTTTGCTAACAAATTTAAACAAATAACACGAGCTCATTTGATCTTCAGTAAACTTCGAAGTTTCACATTTACTGCTGATAACTTAAAAGACGTCTATCTTAATTAAACCAACAAACTTAACTTAGTTCCAATACTGATTTACGTTCCACCTGGGCCCACTCCACTTTGAATGTTTACCTGAGACACGGGTGGGAAGATCTGGACTGGGGGGTGTTAGGTCCAGGGGGTGCTCTTCTTGCTCCTTGACAGTGAGGAGAGAAGGAGCTGTGGTGCATGATCTAGAGGCTAGTCATGCAGGCTGCACGCACACTGGTGCAGAAACACGAGAAGGGGGAAACAGGAAATAAAGTGCTGCCAGGAGGCAGAGAAAGGATTCCCGGTTTTAGAGCTCATCAGCCCCAACAGAGGAGCAGACGCCATGTTTTCCCACCAGCAGGGGGGAGGGGTTAAGCAGTCCAAGTCAGGCCAGAGAAAACAGGGAATTTCCCCGAAACAAAGGGAGTTTCGGCAGCTGCTTGGGAATATTCCTTAAGGTCTCTGTCTCGAGTTAAGACTAACCCCAGTTGGCTCCAGTTATAGCCATTAACACGGGAAATGAGTGAGGGAGAAGCCCCCACATCTATTAGGAGAAACAGAGAGAAAGTCAGAGTCCCCTTTGCTAGGGATGACCCAGCAACCTGGGTTTACTAGAAGGAGGCTTATTAAGAGAATTATCATCCAATATGTCAGGAGGAAGTTTACTAGCTGACTCATTCGGGCAAACACATTCAGCAAAAGCCCCTTAGTTTGGGGTCCTGGTGCAGAGCAATGAAGGCCTAGGTATGAGCAATGAAGGTATCCTAGGTTCATTTGCCCTGTTCCCTTCAGAGGAGATATAACTGATTAGATCCCACTGAGGCCATGCAGTGTTACAGGAGCTCAGTCCTTTTCTAAGTTTTGCAATCCAAATTATTTCCAGTGGGTTAAAAGGCACCCCAAGGTAGAGTCCTTGGGAGCTGAAGAAGCCTACTGAGGCCATGCTCCCAGAAAAGTAAAGAAGGTCCATTACCAAATCCCCCCTGACTCCTGGGTGGCGTCCCACACAGGGTATGTCAGAGGTTTTCGTGTGTCAAAAGCGACCAGAGGCGTCCCTCAAGATATCGCTATTGATCACCATCCTGCCTTCCCCAGGAAGGCATTCCTGCCGTTAAAGGCCCTGGAGGGTTGCCGGCATCCCTCCTCTTCCCCATTGCATCCTAGGCTGCTGATGGGTGCCTGGTGAATGAACCAAAATACTGTGCCATGCCATGCCATTGTCTGTACTGAAAACTGCATACCGTTTTGCCATTTTAACCCATGGAATTACTAGAAAAGTTTGGCAAGGGGAAATTAGCCAATTTCATAGCTTTAAGTAGTCTGTAGAAGACACTGACAAGAAATAGTAAAGACTGAAATCCATCATGGTCTATGCGACATTCCAACACATGTGGTCCTTACAGCCAACTTCCCCAGGAAACGGTCCCCGGTTGCATTTTAATTCAATCGGGTACTGGTTTCAGCCGGCTCCCAGGGGAGGTCTCTCGGCCAGAAGTGGCTAGACCAGGGATGTGGAGGGGATCACATTAGATCAATCAGGAGGAAACCTCACATGGGAGTCTTAAGATTGGCAGCCGTCCTCGTGACTTAGGTGGCTGTCCCGTGCCCAAGAGAGACAACTTTATATAAGAACAGGAATAAAGAGAGGGCATCAAGTTTCTGGGTCTTATTGCCATTCCGGCCGGGGTACTAACTTGCAGCCAAAAGGCAGACGCTCTCCCCCCCGTAGAGCAACCACGGGCTAGAGGATTACAGCCTGAGCAACTGACATGCAAGTGTTCCAATAAGACCATACTCCTTGAAAAGCCCCTGAAATGAGACTAAAGGAAAAGGAGAGAGAAAAGTACTCACCAATTTTGCACCGAAGCTCAGAGTCCAAATGTAAAGACTCACAGCCCCACGTTGGGCGCCATATGATGAAGTTCTAGAACCTGGGTGAGGTTCGGTGGGCTGAGGTCCGGAGCCGATGACCAAGAAAGAATTCTTGAGACATCTTTGGTGCAAAATGGTGGTTTATTAAAGCACGGGGACAGGACCCGTGGGCAGGAAGAGCTGCTGCCTCGGGTTGTGAGGGATGGCAGGTTATGTACCCTGCGGTTGGGGGAAGGTGAGGGAAATGGAGGTTTGAACGGAGCTTTCATATGCTAAAGGAGGCCTCCGAGGTGCAGGGATACCGGAGGCTTGATCAATGCTGTCTCTTGGCGAGCCATTAACATCAAGAGGGTTGGGAGATTCCTGGTGGAATGGCACAATCCTGCTATCAAGCTGTCTCTGTTAGTGAGAAACTTATCTTCACTTACATTTCCTTCTACCCCAGCCTCCTTCAGTTTTGTTTATGGAGGGGAGGGTGACATTAAGGCTTGAGGAACTGAGTCATTTGCCTCTGGAATTTGTGCTATTGATAATGTAACTTCTTTGTTCATAGATCTCTAGGACATTTGTAAACCAAGGGAGACTCCTGTCTTGCAGGATTGTGAGTTAACTATTTGTTTTGGCAGTCAGGGGTACCTGAGGAATGCCACACACATCACCGAGGGGAGCGGATGGAGAGGGGGTGCAAGGTGCCAGCTTTTGCTTTGTCCTCAGCCAGCCTCCCGCTCCCTCATCACTTGTGATCTCTGTCAAATAAATAAATAAAATATTTTCTTTAAAAGGAAATGCAATGGTTTCCTACATTTCCAAGGCAGTTTTAAGACCCAATAAATAATGCTCTAAGTGGGAGAAACTTCACCTTCTGGTCTCACCTACGGAGTGGAGAGTGCGTCTCAGACCTTCCGAGCATCCTTCTAGGATGAGCCCATTTGTGCTGGAAAATACACACATATGCTCGGTTCTGCAGGGAAGCTCCAGGATGAACGAGAACATCCGCCCTTCTGTGCTGTTGGAGGTGTGAACCAGGAACATTGGTTTTTCACTTAAAAAGAAAACATACTATTATTGTCGACACTAAAGGAACAAACTCTTTTAAACATTTTAGAGAGAAAGGAAGAGAGTTTTATTCAAACCCAAGTCAGGTCAGCTGCCTGGGAGACATGATCTTCACAAGGAAGGGAGAGCTCTGGGGGAGGAACATCTGGGACAGGTTTCTATATTCATTCTATCTTGTTTTACATACAGAGTTACACATCATCATGAGGAAGAACATCCCAGAAAGTTACAGACTTTTTCTTACGTTTTCAGTATGTGCAAGTCAGTATGACTTTCATCTTACTGGAGCAGGAGAGGTTCTTGTTAGGTCCCCCCAAAAATGGGTACCCCAATAATGGGTCTGTGATTAAAGGAGCGAGACTGATACAAAGCGAAGGTCAAGCAAAGCTTTATTTCACGCCAAGCATCAAGAATCAGACCGACATTGGGACGCCTGGTTGGCTCAGTTAGTTAAGCAGCTGCCTTCGGCTCAGATCATGATCCCAGTGTCCTGGGATCGAGTCCCACATCGGGCTCCTTGCTCAGCAGGAAGCCTGCTTCTCCCTTTGCCTCCGTCTGCCAGTGCTCGCTCTCGCTCTCGCTCTCTCTCTCTCTCTGACAAATAAATAAATAAAATCTTTAAAAAAAAAAAAAAAGAATCAGACCGACATTCATACAGACCGGTCGGGGACGCCCCTGCAGAGAGGACGACCCCTCCCTGCTTTCCAGACTAACTTTTATAGAGCAAAGGCCAAGTGGTTGGGCCTGGCCACACACAGGTGGCTAATTGAATTACAATGCACCCCACCGTAGCCATGGAAACTAGCCCATCACCTTGGTAGCTAGGAGACAGTATGCGCCCCCACTGATCGGATGTCTCCACCTGGCCTGACCCACCCTTGTACCTGGGCTTTGTTACCTGGAACTGGTTTCCGGGACTTGTTTTTAAGTCCCCTGGGGGAAGGGGAGCAGGGACAGTTTAAGGGTTAAACAACAAAGTTATTGTTTAACTTCAATGGAAGCCTCTGGCTAAAATAAAAATATGAAATAGGTCCTTACAGTTCTTTTGTTTTTCTTATCTTTATGTTTGCAATGGCATTTTTTGGTTACCTTTTTCTTCTCCAAGCAGATGTATAACATCCCACGCTCTGGGCCCACGCTCTGAGGTTTTGCCCAGTCATTTTGAGCTTGGTAAAATGTTAAAGGTTAGCTTCCCTGGGACCCCGGGATCAGGGCACATTGATGGAAAAAGACAAAAATTTCATTATCATTCTAATTACTACTAAAGAGAGAAACTTGAGACAAAAGCATTTAGAAGAAATTAAAATGATGCCTACAGAAGTCAGAATTTTAGAACCTCCTGACAGCTCAGAGATGTCTGGCACCATTGCCTTGGACTACAGAATAAAACAGAGTAGCTCATTGTCACAGCACTAACTTCAACATGAAGCCCCCCTAAAGCTTGGACGCGCCGTCTCAGTTCTTTCCGTGCAGATTTGGACTAATGTAAGTCATAGTCATAGCACGTCAACATCCCGATGGCTGCAAAATAAGTCATTGTGGGTAAGGGGATAGTTTAGCTCTGTTCACAAGCATTGTTTGCCTTTGTAAAGAGGCCGAGCTGAGTGTTTTTAAGTACTATCTCAGATCTGTCTTACAGCATATTCTGAACATACCAGAGCCTGAATTAATTTTAAAAAGGTAGTTCTTTCAGTGACTTTAATATCAGAAAAATATGATGATGTTTCTATTCTTAAGGATTTTAAGTATCTCACTCAGAGGTCCTCCACTGAGATAATTATCTTAATGATCATCATGGGCAGAGGTTAAAAGCCAGCTGAATCTGTTTCAGTGAGCCACACGACAAGAAATCCTGAGACTTGACATGTTTCCAGATCAAGAAGACCAGAGATACGAGGGAAATGGTACCGTGTATGAAGTAACAAGGGATTCAGAGTCAATTTGGGGATGCCACTTAGATTTCTGACGTTAAAATCCTCTGTGACTCGAGTCACTTCTGAGCTCCTGTCTAACCATCTAGAAAGTGTGCCTAATGATATCTACATCATAATTTAGAGGCTTATGAGGGAGAATTCCACAAAGAACCAGTGTGATGGTTCTTAAGAGCAGGTGCTCAGGAATCCGTGATTACTATTTGGGTCTATTTCTTGTCCAGAAAAAAGAGCACATGTTTCTAATAGATAAAATATATTTTATTTGTGGAAAATTCTTTTCCAGGAAAAAGAAACCGTATTTCTTTTTTTTTTTAAGATTTTATTTATTTATTTGACAGACAGAAATCACAAGTAGGCAGAGGGGCAGGCAGAGGCAGAGGGGTAATCAGGCTTCCCACTGAGCAGAGAGCCCGATGTGGGACTCGATCCCAGGACCCTGAGATCACCACCTGAGCCGAAGGCAGAGGCTTAACCCACTGAGCCACCCAGGCACCCCAAGAAACCATATTTCTAATAGATGACTCACAATATTATTTTCAAATGTTCAGGAAGATCAAGAAGCTGCTCTTGTGTCATACTTCACTCACAAATCATGTTGTGGGACTGGTGAGGACAACACAATAACGCCACCATCGCTAGGCCTGTGCAGCTTCCCATCTCCATATGACCATGTTGTCCCCCTTAGCTCAGGGCCACCAGAAAAGGCAGCTTGGGCAGGAGGCACTGTCATCACTAGGAGTGGGGAGCTTCCCATTTCCATATGGCCATGCTGTCCCTCTTAGCTCAGGGCCACCAGAAAGGGCAGCTGGAGGGGGCCACAGGCCAAGGCTCCCAGGTGAGGCTGGGGCAGGCAGAACTCTGACTTAAGGTTCAACACCGGTCTACCTTATTTATAGTGCTCGTCACAGATAGAATGTCATTGTCTGCAAGCTCCGATGTAGGAAAGGTTGAGAATTTCCACAGCAATTCCCTCTCTGACCCTTAGGATATGTAGCAAAGTTACATTTCATTTTTAAACATTGAGGGACTTCCCGGTTTTCTTTTCATTATGACTATGGCTCAATTCCCCTGTGGTCTAAGAATATAATCTAGTTAATTTCAGGCTTTAGGATGTGTAGACTTGATTCATGGCCCAACATATTGTCTATTTGGGTAAATCTTCTAGGACCACTGGAAAATAATGTATTCTGCACTTATTATGTAATGTTCCATATATGTCAATTAGGTCACATTTGTTTCCAATGTTTTGTCCGCTTTTTCTTTTTTTTTTTTTTTAAGATTTTATTTATTTATTTGAGGGAGAGACAGTGAGAGAGAGCATGAGAGGGGAGAAAGTCAGAGGGAGAAGCAGACTCTCCAAGGAGCAGGGAGCCTGATGTGGGACTCGATCCCAGGACTCTGGGATCATGACCTGAGCCGAAGGCAGTCGCTTAACCAACTGAGCCACCCAGGCACCCCTTGTCTGCTTTTTCTATCAATATTGAGAAAGGTATATTAAAATCTTCTAACAATGCTACTCTAGACAATGTTGCATTGGAGAATCTTCCAAATGTTATAAGACAAGAGAAACAAAAATAATAAGAATTGAGGGGATAATAGTGACATTTCACAGATAATATGATGGTGTACAAAAAAACCCCAAAATCGTCTATAAATACACTATTAAAATTAAAAATGGAAAACTTGCCAATCTTAGAACCAAGGAGGCAATCCAGAAAGCAGCCAGGGAGAGAGATGTCTTATGTATGGAGGGAGGGACGTCAGAATAATGTCAGACCTGTCCGCAGAGACATGGGAAGTCAGAAAGGGCAGATAAGACATATCCAGGTACTAAGAACATGCAGCCAAGGATACTTTATCCAGCAAAGCTGTCATTCAGAATGGATAGAGACAAGGACCTTCCAGGACCAGCAGAAACTGAAAAAAATTTGTTACCACCAAGCCAGCACTGCAAAAAATATTAAGGGGGATTCTATAAAAGAAAGACCCCCAAGAGTAATATAGACAAGGAATTTACAGACAATCTGTAGAAACAACTTCACAGGCAATATGATGGCACTAAAATCATAACTTTTAATACTCACTTTCAACATGAATGGCCTAAATGCTCCCATAAAATGGCACAGGGTTGCAGATTAGATAAAAAGTTATGACCCATCCATATGCTGTCTATGAAAGACTCATTTCAAACCTAAAGATCCATCCAGACTGAAAGTGGGGGGATGGAGAACCACTTTTCATGCCAAGAGACCTCAAAAGAAAATGGGGGTAGCAATTCTTATATCAGACAAATGATGTTTTAAGCTAAAGACTATCGTAAGAGATGCAGAGAGACACTGTATCCTACTTAAAGGGTTTATCCGACAAGAAGATCTAATCATTGGAAATATCTGTTCCCCCAATGTGGAAGCAGCCAACTACATGAGTCAACTGTTAACCAAAATAATCATATTGATAATCATACATTAACAGTAAAAGACCTCACCACGCCATTCTCAGCAATAGACAGATCATCGAAGCAGAAACAACAGAAACTCAGAAACTGAAACAACAGAATGCTCATTCTTCTCAAATGCACACGGAACTTTCTCCAGAATAGACCACATACTCAGTCACAAATCAGGTCTCAACCGATACTGAAAGATCAAAATTATTCCCTGCACATTTTCAGACCACAAGGCTTTGAAACTGGAACTGAATCACAAGAAAAACTTTGGAAGAAATTCAAACACTGGAAGATAGAGACCATCCTGCTGAAAGTGTTTGGGTGAACCAGGAAATTAAAGAGGAACTTAAACAATTCATGGAAACCAGTGAGAATGAGAACACATTGGTTCAAAACCTATGGGATACTGCAAAGGCAGTCCTAAGGGGGAAACACTTACCCATCCAAGCCTCACTCAGAAAGGTAGAAAAATCCTAAATGCACAAGCTAACCTTACACCTAAGGAACTGGAGAAAGAACAGCAAATCAAACCCAACCCAAGGAGGAGAAGAGACATAATAAAGATTAGAGCAGAGATCCATGAAATAGAAACCGGAAAAACAGTAGAGCAGATCAAAGAAACTAGAAGCTGGTTCTTTGAAAGAATTCATAAGATCGATAAACCTCTGGCCAGACTTATCCAAAAGAAAAGAGAAAGGACCCAAATAAGTAAAATCATGAATGAAAGGGAAGAGATCACAACTAACACCAAGGAAAGAGAAAGAATTATTAGAAATTATTATCAGCAATTAAATGCCAACAAATTAAGCAACCTAGAAGAAATGGATGCCTTCCTGGAAACTTATAAACTACCAAGACCGAAACAGAAGAAGTAGACAATCTGTAGAGACCAAAAATCACTGACAAAATTGAAGCAGTAATCAAAAACCTCCCAAAAAACAAGCGCTCAGGGCCAAATGGATTCCCACAGGAAATCTACTGAACATTTACAGAAGAAAAGAAGACCTATGCTTCTGAAGCTGTTTATATATATATATATATATGTTTATATATATATATATATTGAATATATATATTGAATATATATATTGAATATATATTTCAATTGAATATATATTGAATATATATTTCTATATATATATATATATATATATATATATATAGAAACAGCTTCAGAAGCATAGGTCTTATTTCCTTCTGTATATATATATATACACATACAGAAGGAAAACTTCCAAACACATTCTGTGAGGCCAGCATTACCTTGATCCCAAAACCAGACAAAGACCCCATCAAAAAGGAGAACAACAGACCAATATCCCTGATGAAAATGGATACCAAAATACTCAACAAGATCCTAGCCAAAAGGATCCCATAGTACATTAATAGGATTATCCATCACGGCCAGATTTATTCCTGGGATGTAAGACTGGTTCAATATTTGCAATATTTGCAAATCAATCACATGATAGAGCACATTTTTTTTATTTTATTTATTTATTTGACAGAGAGAGAGAGATCACAAGTAGGCAGAGAGAGAGGGGGAAGCAGGCTCCCCGCTAAGCAGAGAGCCCGATGTGGGGCTTGATCCCAGGACCCTGGGATCATGACCTGAGCTGAAGGCAGTGGCTTAATCCACTGAGCCACCCAGGTGCCCCAGAGCACATTAATTTTTAAAAAAAGGCAAGAACCATGTGATCCTCTCAACTAATGCACAAAAATCATTTGACAAGATACAGCATCCTTTCCCAATTAAAACTCTTAAGAGTGTAGGGATAGAGGAACATTCCTCAGTTTCATAAAAACCACCCATGCAAAGCCCATGGCAAATGTCATTCTCAATGGGGAAAAGCTGAGAGCTTTTCCCTTAAACTCAGGAACACAACAAAGATGCCCATTCTCACCACTATTTTTCAACATAGTATTAGAAGTCCTAGCATCAGCAATCAGAAAACAACAAGAAATAGAAAGCATTCAAATTGATACAGAAGTCAAACTCTCTCTCTTCACAGATGACATGACACTATATGTAGAAAACCCAAAAGACTCCACCCCCGTATTACTAGAACTCATACAGCAATTCAGTCATGTGGCAGGATACAAAATCAATGCACAGAAATCAGTTGCTTTTCTATACACTAACAATGTAACTGTAGAAAGAGAAGTTAGGGAATCAATTCCATTTACAACAGTGCCAAAAACCATAAGATACCTAGGAATAAACCTAACCAAAGAGGTAAAGGCTGTATACTCTAGAAACTACAGAACACTTATGAAAGGAATTGAGGAAGACACAAAGAGATGGAAAAATATTCCATGTTCATGGGTTGGAAGAATAAACATTGTCAAAATATCTATGCTGCCCGGGGCAATCTACACGTTCAATGTCACCCTTACCAAAATATCACTGGCATTTTTCAAAGAGCTGGAACAAACAGGAACCAGAAAAGACTCCATATAGCAAGGGAAAAGTTGAAAAAGAAACCCAAAACTGGGATCATCACATCACGATGCCCGACTTCAAGCTATATCACAAAGCTGTGAGCATCAAGTCGGCATGGTATTGGTACAAAAACAGACACATAAATCAGTGGGACAGAATAGAGAACCCAAAAATGGATTCTCAACTCTATGGTCAACCCATCTTTGGTAAATCAGGAATGAATATCCAGTGGAAAAAGAACAGTCTCTTTAATAAATGGTGCTGAGAAAATTGGACATCCACATGCAGAAGAATGAAACTGGGCCATTCTTTTACACCATACACAAAGATAAACTCAAAATGGATGAAAGACCACAATGTGAGACAGAAATCCATCAAAATCCTAGAGGAGAACATAGGCAGTAACCTCTTTGACCTTGGCCACAGCAACTTCTTTCAAGCCACATCTCTAGGGGCACCTGGGTGGCTCAGTCATTAAACGTCTGCCTTCAGCTCAGGTCATGATCCCATGGTCCTGGGATCAAGCCCCAAATCAGATTCCTTGCTCAGCAGGAGGTCCAGCCTCTCCCTTTCCCACTCCCCCTGCTTGTGTTCCCTCTCTCCCTGTGTCTTTCTCTGTCGAATAAATAAATAAAAATATTAAAGAAAAAGATATGTCTCTAAAGTCAAGGGAAACAAAAACAGAAAAAAACTTTGGGGACTTCATCAAGATGAAAAGCTTCTGCACAACAAAGGAAAGAGTCAACAAAACTAAGAGACAACCCATGGAATGGGAGAAGATATTTGCAAATGGCACTACAGATAAAGGGCCGGTATCCAAGATCTATAAAGAACTTATCAAACTTATCAAACTCAACACTCCAAAAAAACAAATAATCAAGTCAAGAAATGGACAGAAGACATGAACAGACACTGCTCCAAAGAAGACATACAAATGGCCAAAAGACACGTGAAAAAGTGCTCCACAGCATTAGCCATCAGGGAAGTTCAAGTCAAAACCACACTGAGGTGCCACCTTATACCAGTTAGAATGGCAACAATTAACAAGACAGGAAACAACAGATGTTGGGAAGGATGTGGAGAAAGGGGAACCCTCTTACACTCCTGGTGGGAGTGCAAGCTGGTACGGCCGCCAATTGCACTACTGGGTATTCACCTGAAAGATACATACGTAATGAAAAGAAGGGACACAGCATAGCCTATAGCAGCAACGTCCACAATAGCCAACTGTGGAAGGAGTCGAGATGCCCTTCAACAGACAAACGGATAAAGAAGATATGGTCCATATATACAATGGAACATCACCCAGCCGTCAGAAAGGGTGAATACCCGCCATTTGCATCAACATGGATAGAACTGGAGGGGATTATGCTGAGTGAAATAAGTCAGCCAGAGAAAGACAATTATCATACGGTGTTACTCATGTGAGGAATATAAGGAATAACATGGAGGACCACAGGGGAAGAGAGGGAAAACTGAATGGGAAGAAATCAGAGAGGGAAACAAGCCATGAGAGACTCTGGACTCTGGGAACCAAACTGAGGGTTACAGAAGGGAAGGGAAATGGGGTAACAGGGTGATGGGTATTAAGAAGGGCACGTGTTGTGATGAGCACTGGGTGTTACACACAACTAATGAATCATTGAACACTACCTCGAAAACTAATGTTGTACCCTATGTGGCTAACTGACTGAACATAATAAATAAATAAATGTGCTTTCTACATGAAAAACAAATAACAATGGGAACAGAAGTTCAGATTTGTAAGATGAAATGTCCTCAAGATCTGTTTCACAGCAGTGTCAATACACTTAACACTACCGGACCTCATACTGAAAATGCTTAAAATGGAAAAATCAATGTTCAATTCTTTACAATTTTTTTCTAAGATTTTATTTATTTATTTGACAGGCAGAGACCACAAGCAGGCAAAGAGGCGGGCAGAGGCGGGAGGGGTGCGGGGGAAGCAGGCTCCCCGCCGAGCAGAAAACCCAACACGGGGCTCGATCCCAGGACCCGGAGACCACGACCTGAGCCAAAGGCAGAGGCTCAACCCACTGACCCACACAGGCGCCCCCAATTCCTTACAATTTTTAAAAGTACGTTCTGTATGATTCCATTTTTATATTTTACTCATTTATTTTAGAGAGAGAGTGTGTGGCATGAGAGTGGTGGGAGAGGCAGGAGGGGGAAGAGAGAATCATGAACCCACTCTGCACTGAACACAGACCCTACACTGGGCTCGATCCCACACCATGAGATCACATCCTGAGCCAAAGTCAAGACTCAGTGGCTTAACTGAGCCACCATCCACCTCCATAGGCATTAGCGTTGTTTCATCCGCTGCTATCTCCACCACTGCTATTTTGAACTCTGTTGAAAATACATCTATGAAAAACTGTGCCAGAGTTTCCAGGGGTGAGTCCGAGTATAAGCGCTGCTAAGTGATGGGTGCACCTGTGGCCTAGGATGGTTGCTGCTCACCATTCTCCCAGACAGGGGTGTCCATCACCCTTCTCTCCCAGGGGAAATGCAGGAGATCCCCCTGTCCTTGGGCATCTGAGATCTACCTGGCCCAGGAATTCACCTTCTGTAGCAGAGGACAGATGGGGCTTCCTTCTCTGGCTAAGAATATGAACCTTGATCCCAGGAGAGGAGAGCTCTGCTGGGACCCCTGGCCTAGTTAGGCAGCTGTGCCCGCTGTGTATGTGACAGAGCCAGAGCAGCTGGGCATGGAGGGAATGAGTGCCTTAAACCAGCCTTGTGTGGGGCAGTAGGGGAGCAGCAGCCCCCGCTTCTTGGGTAGCAGTGATGTGTGCAAAAGGAGGGAGGCCAGGCTGGAGCCTTCTAAGCCACACCACAGTCTCTCCCTTGGTCCTGAAACCAGCAGGAAGAGAGCGCTGAAGACAGAGACTCCGGGGGGATTCCCGTCCAGGGGAAGGGGGCCCGCTGGAGGGCTCTGAAGCTGCCAGCCCCGCCGGCCACAGGCCATTGGCACAGGATCACCTTCGGCACTTCCTTAGCATGTCGTCCGTGTTCGTGTGTGGATAGCGATTGACCCACTGGTGCACTTCCAGAGTCAGACTAGAAACCTCCAGGGGCTGCTCGTGGGTCAGAGGACCCCACGCCCAGAGAAGCAGCGGATGTCCCTCTTCCTCCAGAGCTGGGGAAGGCAGCCACCCCCCTGGGGCAGGGCCTGGTCCGGGCGTGTGTTCTTTCTGAGGCCCCCACTCTCAGTGGGCGTCGCTGCGCCTGAGAAGGGCCCCCTCAGCCCCAGAGTCAGGAGCCGTAAGGGGCCATCTCCCTTCCTGGCCCAGGATCACGACTAGAATCAATCCTGTCTTTGAGAGGACGGGTCTCCTTCAGGAGCCAGAGAGGGGACCGGCCCCGCCCCCTTCCCAAGTCCAGGACGCCCAGGACCCTGCGCGAGCTCTTCATTCGAGGAGGACTCGTGGAGAGCGCGTGTGTCTTGTCAGCCCAGCAAGTGAAAGAACCAAACCCCAGTTCTCAGGTTCTAGCAGAAACAGAATTTCAAACGTACTGCTTGGGGGCAGCCACCTCCCCTCTTACATGGCCTTGGGGGACCCCAGGAAAAGTCTTCCTTGCTCTCCTGCCCTCAGAGTGAGGAGCTGATCCCATGTCCCAGGGTCCCCACCCCGTCCCACTGCTGAAGAAGAGCCACACATAGGGACCTGGTGTCGGGAGTGTGGCCTCCCAGGGGCCTGGCAGCCGCGCAGAAGGGCTGAATGGCTTTGGGAGGAGGCCGCTCACTGGCAGCACCGTGCGCCACCCCCCACAGCACTCTGCAGCCCGGGCTCTGTGCCCACCACAGGTCAGTCACCAGCATCGCATATGTTCCTGCCACCGGAGTGATCATTCGGGGTCACCGCATTGCCCAGAGGCAGAGAGCGAGGCCCAGAGAGGGGAGGCGAATGACCCCAGTCCCAGGGCTGCTCAGCAGAGGGGCCGGAACGCCAGCCCTCCCGAGCCACCGCCAGCCCAGCCAGCGACTCCCTGAGCCCAGAGCGAGCCCTCCCCTGCCTGCCCGGCCACACACTGGCCCCTGAGCTGGATGACGGGCTGTTCTTCTTGGCTCTGAGGGTGTTGCTGACCAACTAGGAGAGGGAGTCCCTCTGGTGGGACAGGCTGTAGCTACAGGACAGAGTGACAGTCTGAGCCAGCACGAGCCACACTCCGGTCTCCCACCTGGATCCTGCCTGGGGGCTGGATTCTGGGCACCCAGGGGCCGGCACACAACAGGGTCTATGCAGACCAGGGAGCCATGGCCCCCAGGGAGAGTCCATTCTGCCCTCTCCCTGCTCCTGCCCCATATCACCTCTCCTCACTGTGGGGCTCCAGGACCTGAAACCAGGCCCCATAGGGCTGGCTCGGCTCCAACTTGTAATGAGTTTGATGCCTCCTGGAGCAGCTGAATTTCCTGGGGCTGGAGGGAGGACCGGCTGCAGACAAGGACTGGGCTGGGAGAAATGCGGGCCCTCTGGGTTGGTGAAGGAGGGGGCAGGGGCCGAGTCCTGGGGCCACTGCTTATGTCTAAAAAGGGCTGAAATCCATGAGTGTCCACAGGTTCCCTCGTTACGGTAACAACACCCTCACACTCGGGCATCCTGGTGGTGGCCCCCTCCTCCCTGTCCTCCTTCCCACCCCTCTGACTCTAGCCAGGGCTGAATCCAGGGACAGGCTAGACCTCTGTCCCAGGGTACAACCAGGAAGACAAAGCAGAAGGAGGAGAAGAGAAGAGGGGTGGGGCGGACTGATCTTCTCCCTGCCCTGAGTCGGCCTCCACTGATGGCTCCAAGGCCTCTGGCTCAACCCCGCATTTAGCGGGACCCTGGAAGGGAGTCTGAATTCCAGACCAGCTGGGTGGGGGCTATTCAGTGACCTTTGCATCCCCAGATGTCCAACCCACCTGGCCTTGTACCCTGAGCCTCGCTTCCCAGGGTAGGCATGGTTCTGGCGCTCAGCGGACTTCGGGGCCACAGAGCACTTGGCAGCGGTGAGGGAACATGGGGGACCAGGCAGGTACAGCGCCACGGGTCGCGTACACGTCCACCGCAAGGCTGGGTCATGGTACAGGTGCCGTGTCCAGGTCTCCTATGCACAGCCGGCCCTTTCAGAATGGAGGTCTGTGTGCCTGGTGCACCTTTCCTCCACCTCCACCTACCCCTGGAGGAAAGGCCAAGTTCAAGCATTTCCATGTCCAACCCTCAGGGACAGTTGGGAACCTGGAGTCAAGAGAGGCAGGGACTGGCCCAAGACAAAAGAAGGGTACAGAGTCCAAGGAGCAGAGCTTCCCTCCAGTCCTAGGCAAGCCCCGACCCTCCCATAAGGTTTGCTTTGAGGGGGAGAGCCCCTCAGATCCTCAGGGAGAGCTACCCACCCCGTCCCATGTGGGGACATGACCTCAGGCATCCCCAGACAGGTAGAGGCATATGTGCTTGCACACACACACACACACACACACACACACACACACACCACTCTGACTGCCAAGCTAGGAGTCAGAAGGGGAGTACACCCTGAGAACAAGGTGGGTGACAAGGGGGAAAGAAGAAAGAGGTTGGAGACAGCTGGGCCATGGGGTCAGAGGCATCAGGACTCCTGGCAAGGACCAAGATCCATAGCATGGGGAGGGGAGACAGGACGGGCTGATGGTCAAGGGGTCCTCGAGGGGCCCAAGGGGTTTGCCAGGGCACTGGGTGAGGACAGGGTCTGGGGCCTGGTGTCCATCACCACCCTGGACTACTAGAAGTAGGAAGAGGTACCCCCCCTCAGTGTGGACAGGGCTACAACACCAAAGGCCTCCCCTGACTCTTCTATCAATTGGGCCACAGAGACAGGGTGTCCCTAGGCTCCCACAGACTTGCAGAAGAGCCTGTTGACCGTGAATCTCCAGCCCTGACCCACCGTGCTCCCAGTCTTGGGAAAATGCTTTGCACTCCCTCGAGGTCCTTCCGAGCAGAGGACGGCCTGGAGGCTTGGGGGGCTGACGATGTGGGCTTGCGGAATGTGGCAGAGCACGAGACCCCTGGTCTGGGGATCAAGGTCCGGACCCTCCTTGTTGCAGCCTCAGGGTCCTCATTTGGAAGAGGTTCCAGAGTCAGTGCTCTGGTCATGGTGAGGAGGCCTTAGGAAGGAGCCAAGAACCAGCACAGAAGAGGGAAACGGGGACAAGGGAGGCTTCTGATCTTTCTCCTATCACCCCCGGAGCCCGCAGATCCTGCTCCTGGGAGGCACACAAAAACAGAGACAGAGACAAGGACAGAGACAGACACTAAACACAGGAGAGAGAGAACTAGGAGAAGTCACAGACTTTCCTCAATCAGCTTGGAAATTACATCTAAACATTTTGTCCCATTCTCACAGTCACACAGGCCATCCACCCTGGGGGGAGGGACTCCACAGGGATGTGTGACCAGGATTCGGGAATGCCCGGAAACCACTGTGGAGACTGCCCAGCACATGGGCACAGAGGACGCACTTGGACTGAAACCTAATGGAAGTCCCTGGAAGTCTGTGTCACCAAGGTCAGAATCTGTTGACTGCAACCTTCCCACGGGTGATGGGACACAGTGGGGACACAGTCCTGGGCAGGAGCAGAAGCCCGGTCTGAACCCAGCTCTGTGTCCTCACAGCGGGGACAACAGCTGCACCCAAGCCTCCCAGGGGCTGTGGGTAGGCTGTGTGGGTGTCACTGTATAGAAGGGGCATGGATGGAGGGTGAACATTGAGAATCTGGGGGAGGGGGGCCCTCAGGGAGCTCTGGTGTGAGGAGGAAGTAGGGTAAGGAGCCCCCAGGCAGTGGTGACCTCACTTCCCTGACAACAGAGCCCAACAGAATTTGGAACCCATGTATCCAGGCACCCACATTCCGGAGACAGCCCCCTGCCCAGCTCATTTCTTTGAAGATCCTCAAACAAACAAGATGTTCTTGTGTTGAATATCAAATTCCAGAGGATGCAGGCAAGGGACAGCACGCCCGGCAAACACTTCCCCTCGCCCCGGAGGTCGTATCAGGGCTCCCCATCGCCTCTGGGCATTTGGAAGGAAGAACCAAAAGGTGACACCGGGAGACTCAGCGTCAGCCAGCCCCACACCTTCTGATCGATCTGTGTAGCCCTGGGTCTCCTCCCCGTGTGTACGTGTGTGTGTAAAGAGAGCTCATGGAGGATGGTGATGCCCCGAGCAGGAGCAGGCTGATGACGGGTCAGATGCCTGCTGGTGGGCAGGTCATGTTCACACCCCAGGTTAAGGCTGGCTTGGTGTGTCGGGCTGTGGGGGCTGCACCCTTCTGCCCAGAGTTTATCCTGAGAACCCTGTAGGGATGGGTCACCGACCCAGGTGCGGGGCTGTGCACACACAAGCCTGTGTGTGATCTGGGAACAGCAGGGGGACTGGGCAAGAGGATGGTGGGTATGGCTGGGCAGGGCTCTGATGCCTCTTGTACACTACCTGTCTCTGTCTTTGCAGGCCACGGGTGACATAGGAAGGAGGCGGGAAGACACGCCCTCCTCCCTGACGCAGGAGTCCCCAGTCCTGGGAAGGCCTCCGGGACCTCCCAGACCACGGCCCCCGGTACTACATTGGACTGTAGTCCTGGACACAGAGCCCACGGAGGCCATGTCCGAGGGTGAGAAGGCTGGGAAGGGGTGCCTGTGGCTGTGTGGGGATGGGTCGATGCCGGGCCCCACAGGGAGAAGCCCCCACAGGCTGGTGTGGGGCCAGGAGCGACGACTTGTCTCAGAGCACCCAGGGGTGGGCTGCAGTCAGGGAGACTCCCCAGTGAGGTTTCCTTCCTGCCTGTGGCTTCTCTGGGAGGCCCTGGGCTGTGCCCTGTCTCTGCAAAAGCACAGGGAGAGGCAGGCCCGCGGGTGAGCTTCTCTCCTCTCCCAGATACTCCAGCGGAGGAGCTAGACCCACTCCCAACTTCAGCAACTCCGCAGGGGGACGTGGTGACTGTAGAGACTTCGGAGACCAGGAGCCAACGGGTGACCGGGCGCCTGACCACAGAGACACTGATGCTGTCCAGGAAGAGCTGGCTCCGGCTCCTGCCCCCAGCCCTGCTCCTGCCGCTCCCCCTTGCCCTGCCCCTGCCAGAGCTACTCGCACTTCCCCTGCCCCTGCCTGGGCTCCTGTTCTTGTCTCTGACCCAGATCTTTCCTTGGGCCCACCCCTTCTCCGGCCCTTCCCTGGGCCCCTGTTCCTGCCACAGACACAGCTCCTGCCCTTGACCCTGCACGGGCCATCACCCCTGCACTTGCCCCAGCTCCTACTGCTGTCCCTGACCCTTCTCCTTTCCCCGACAGGCCTGCTGCCTCTTCCCCTGCCCCTGCACCTGCCCCAGACCCAGGTCCTACCCCTGGTCCTGCCCCTTCCCTTGCCCCTTCCCCTGCCCCTGACAGGACTGCTTCCCCTTCCCCTACCTGTGCCCCTGTTCCTGCCCGAGACCCAGACCCTGCCCCTACTTCTTCTCTTTCAACTGCCCCCATCCCTTCCCCTGCCCCTGCCTAGGCCCCTGTTCCCGCCCCAGACCCAGCTCCTATCCCTTGCTCCTGCTCCTTTCCCTGCCCTGGCCTGTGCTCCTGTTCCTGTCTCGGACCCAGCTCCTGCTCTGGATCCTGCACGGGCCTCTATTGCTGACCCTGTCCCCGCCCCGATCCCAACCCCTGCCCCTACACCTGCTCCTGTGGTGGTGGTGTTTTTTAATAAGCAGTTTAACGGCAGTTTTGATAGATGGAGGTGAATGTGTGGAAAATTTTATTCACATTTAATTTAAAATGCTTTACACCTGTGCCATGCCAAGACATAGGAGGTTCTTAAGTTCCTTGTTAGGGTTTGCTCCTTGGTTTTGGAATTGGGGGGCCTTGGTATTTTTTTGTTAAGCTTTAAGAATATTTTTTTTGTTAAGCATTTAAGAATTCATGATCTTGGTCCAGGGCTGGTAATATTGTGCCACTTTCTTCTCCCTCAGAAAAATGGTTCTCGATAATGTTCAAAGCGGTTCTCATGAAGTTGCAAAGCCTCAATTTTATCAATGCCACCCATTTCTTCAATCAGAAGACACAGGTTTTCCTTCTCCGAAAGCTGCTCCGCTGCCTGGAGGATAAAAGAGAGGACATCAAGAATGATTTGAACAATTTCGGTGGCTTGGATGGTAAGCAGATTCACCAGGGGTTCCAGGACGCCAGAGTGGACAAGCTGGATCAACTGGTCTCAGGTGCCTCCAGTTGTGAAGTTAGCCACGGTCCAAACAGCCTCTTTCTGGACTTTAAATTCTCCATTTTTTAGCAGAGCCACTATGGAGGCAGCATGGCGCAAGCAATCAGCCGCTGGATGCGCTGGCGAGGCCCCGCGGCCACGTTGCTCAAGGCCCAAGCTGCCTCCTTCTGGATGGAGGACTCGGGGTGCATCGGGAGCTGGAGCAGCACGTTCAGCATGCCCGCGTCGATGGCCCCCGGGGTCTGGTGATCTGTTCCCGTGACGACGTTCCCCATGGTGCAGAGGGAGGGGGTCAAGACATTGAGCTCTGAGCTGCTCATGAGCTGGACCAGCCTGGGCAGGACCCCCGTGTTGACCACTTGGCCGATGCGCTCGTTGGAGCCATCGGTGAGGTAGGACAGGGCCCAGCAGGTGTCTGAAAGAACTTCACTATCTTGGTGCTGCAGGAGGTGGGACAGGACAGGCAACATCTGCTTCACGGCTTTCACAGAAGGGTAAGGGTTCTTGTTCCAGCACAAGTTGGACAAGGTCCACGTGATGTTCCGCAAAACGTGATTGGTATGGTTGATGAAACGAGGGCCAGTAGATATGGAATGGCATTACTCGAGATAACGAGGTCTCTGAATTCTGGGCCATCACCTGCAATACTACCGAGAGCCCACACCGCCTGTTTGCACACAATCATGTGGGGGGAAGACAGGAGCTCAACCAAAGGTGGGATGACCCCACCTTCCACAAGAGCTTGAGTCTGCTCTGAAGTCCCGGAAGCAATGTTGGTCAGAGCCCAGGCTGCCTCAAACTGCAAGCAGGGGTGAGGTGACAACTTCAGGAACTCCACGAGCCTGGGGATGAGCCCTGCTTCAACAATCAATTTTAGAGGAGGGTTCCTTTCTTGGGAAACCATTTCCCTGACTGCCTGGGTGGCCTGGAAACACAGGTCTGGATCTGAGGCATTCACGCCACTGATTATTTCTTGCAGGGTGAGGCTGACCCCTTTGGTTAGCTGTCCAGAAGCTGGTTCAGGGGAGAAAATGGTGATGGGGAGAAAAATGGGTCTTCTGGGGATAGGATCTTGGTGAGTTTGTGGTCCAGCAGGTACCTGCTCAGGTGGCTCTTGTCATGCCACATGGCCTCCATCCCATTGGCCAGGTCGACCCCCATCGCATGGTGACAGCCCAAGGTCAGTCAGTGAACCTCTACCACCAATACCCCAAAAAAGGCCCCCATGTAGTAAATGCTGCTCTGATCCCTGGAGATGTGGGCCTGGGACTACGGCTGGCACTCATAGCTGAAGTCCTTGCAGGCTGCCCAGTAGTGCCCAGGGGTACAGGGTGCCAAAGAGGGGGGACAGGATCTCCACATCCATGTGGTCACAGAATTCAGGTCTACGCCTGCACACCAAGCCATCCAACTCACGGAGGAAGTGCTGCTCACAGAAGCAGCTGACCATCACCATGTGCTGCATGGACCCATCCTACCAGTGTGGGGAACCACAGACCTCGAGGACCACCACCCTCCAGCCCTCCCTGGGGTGGGAGGGGCACAAGGGCCCAGCAGCCAGCTGGTCCGTGAAGGAGTAGCAGGTGACCCTGTGTCCCACCATGACGGGCTTCTCCACTATCTGCAAGAACAGGTCCAGGAAGACCATGTAGCTATAGGGACAGGGGACAGGATGTGAAGAGGTTCACTGCCAGAGGCTGGCATCAGGACCCCAGAGCTGGGGGCTGTGAACATGTACACCTTCTTCAAGGGTGCAGGCTCTAGACTGTTTTAAGCAACAGCAAATCTCCCACCTTGTCCTGAGTGAGTCTACTCATGTGGTCTCCCTACCATCTGCTCCCAGAGATGGGGGCCATCAGCACCCCATCTTACTAAGGGGACTCTAAGGCCTAGAAGGTTGGAAACCCATGCAGCCCTACATTTAAGTGAGGGAAAAGCACACACACACCCAGCAGACATGAGCCAGGTCATCAGGGGCAAATTGAGGCTCAGCCATGGGGAAACAAGCCAGACGTGAAGCAGGAGGAGAGAAGAGTGCTGCTGGAAGAGGGCACAGCATATGCAAAGGCTTGGATCCAAGCCTGAGGCACCTGTGGGTAACCACACTCCTGGGTGCCCACAGAAGGAAGGGTCACAGTGGGAGAGGTGATGCTGGAGGTTGGGGAGCAGGAGGGGAGCAAACCACAGAGAGGCCCAGATGTTATGTTACAAAAAGATCACTCTGGTTACTGGAGGAGAATGTGCTCTCTGCAGGCAAGGACAGGGAAAACCTTACCCTAACTGAAACCATAACCTTAATCCAAATCCTCTAACCAAAACCATCCAACCCTAACCCTAACCCCTAACCATAACCATAAACCCTAACCCTAACTTGCTTTATGCGCCCCATGTCTGCAGGGCCACACCCTGGGCCTGGCACGGAATCACGAGTTGTCGCAGCTTGAAACTTGCCAGAAAACCCTCCGGGAGTCAGATGCAGGCGAGGCCAACACCTCCTGCTGTGCAGCCTCCGGGGGTCCCCTCCCTGGCGCTGGCAGATGGGGCCTGCCCTGCCCCTAGGCCCGGGCCCTAACCCTCGCCTGCTTTTTCAGTCTTCCTTTTCCAGGGCCCTGTCCCTCGAGCCCTCCAAATGGGGATCCCTGATAACATGCCACGAGTCCACCTCCCACCCAGGCAGAAACGGTGCCCTTCGGAGCCTCGGAAAAGCCTCAGAGCAAGAGAAACTTTTGTGCCCCCCCGAGGCCGTCCCCAAGCTTTGGCACCACAGTGGCCTGAAAAGTCGGAGGCAGACGCCTGGCCACAACCCCTCCCTCAACTCTGCCCCGGGAAAGCTCCCCTGCACCGGGGCCCCAGAAGGGCAGCGTCGTCTCAGCGGGTTTTCTGGATAGCCGAGACATGCACCAAGCCAGAAAGCTCTCTAGGCCACGGGGGACAGAGCAGTCTGGATGGTCACCCAACGCCGGCCAATTCTCACGAGTGTTCTGCCCAAATTGATACCGATTTTGGATCGGAAGTAACCTGCTCACCGTTCTAAACCACCCACCATCAGCGGTCGCCCTGGCCAGAAATCCCGATTCTGCCGCACTTCAGAACGCATTTCCTCAACTCAACACCAAGGGGTGTCCCCATCAGCGCTGGCAGATTGGAGCTGCCATTTCCCAAGGCCATAACCTTAACCCTAAGTTGCGTTTCCAGGCTTCATTCTAAAGGGGACTGTCCCGCAAGCCCTCTGGCTTGGGAACCCTGGAGTCACACTGTAGGAGTCCTCCGGCCACCCAGCAGGAAAAAAGTCCATTTGGAGCTGCATGGACCCATCAGAGCCGGAGAAATCTGCCTGTCCCCATGAGGACTTCCCCACGTTCTGCAGCCCCCGGAACCTGATGTGCCGCCTGACCCCCAACCTCAACTGAGCTCCTCAGTGAACCCACCTCCGGACCAGCAGTTTGGGTCTGCCACTCCCCTAGCTCAGCTCTCCTCAGGGACCCCTGGAACTCCCCTGCCTGCCACAAAGCTCTGGGATCCCCTTCCCTTCTTCTCAATTTACACCAGCCTAAGGCTTTCTTGAGAAAGGGGGAAGGCTACCTCCTGAATGCTTCACACCTCCTTTCCTCTTCTACCCTATTTCTCTGCACTTACCTTTGTACCTGGGCAAACTGGAAGGAACATATCCATGGAACACGGACATACTCTGACATCTGAATCTTTCCTGGCAGCTTTCTGAGGGCTCCTTATGCAAACAGAAATTAGTGTATCCTACCACAGTGTGTTTGAAAATGATCATTGACAGAACAGGAGAGCGAAAATCACTCCATTTTACCTCACTCCTCATGAAGTAGTACATGTTCTTCTTCTTTCCTACCTTGACTTCAGTTCCATATTGTTTCCATGCAGTGTTCATTCCTTTGCTTCAGGGGTAGGACTTCATGATTCCTTGCATGCATAGAACACACAGAGCTCATCACAACTACCCTCCCTAATAGCCGTCACCCATTTAACCCTTCCCCTCCACACCCCTGCTCTCTAACCACACTCGGTTGGTGCTCTAAGTTTGAGTCTCTTTCCTCATTGACCTATCTTTCTCCCCTCACTATGTTCGTGTTTTCTTTCTGAAATTCCATAGAAGTCAAATTATAGGCTATTGGTCTTTTCTTACTGATTTTGCTTACCTAATCCACTCTAGATCTTACCACATGGTAAGAGTTCAATCTTTCTGAACCTGGCTCCTATTCCAATTAGAATATGTGGGAGATTATACATATCACTCATCAGTGAATGGATATCGGGACTCCATCTTTTCGCTATGGTTAATAACGCTGGTGTCCATATCACGGTGCTTTGTACCCCATTGAATGTGCATTTTTGTTCACAAAAATGGAAATACCTAGGAGGTATTACCTAGGAGGAAATACCTAGGAGGGCAACTGCTGGATCCTAGGGTTGTTCAGTTCTTAGCTTTCGGAGGAACCACCATGTTCTTTTCCAGAGTGGCTGCAACAACCGCATGCCCCCCGACAGTGCAGGAGGGTTCCGCTGGAAGCAGAACATTCCCTGCCAGCAATTTCCTAAGAGGGAAACAGAAAACCTGGGGGATAACATGACTCACACAGCATCCGGCAAGCAGCCCCAGAAATTCACCCCAGGGTTCCTGACGCCATGCCCTGGGAAGCCATCAGAATGCCTCCAACCAGTGGAATTCCCAAAGACTCTCCTTCTGACTTCACCACCCATGAAACTGCAGAGAAAGGATGCCATGGCCAACTCTCTAGATGGTCCCCTGAGCGAAACTCGAAAGTCAAGCTTCCCTTTTCAATCGTCCAAGGCTCCTTGGAATCCTCTTGAATGTTCCCTCTGCCCTCATCAGAACACTTTGGATAAAAAAAGACAAATCCATTAGGATCCATCCCCTTGGACAAAGGAGAAGCCATCATCCAAGCCCCTATCTGACCACAAACAGCCACCTCACTCTAGATGCCGGCCATCCCACCACAGCCGAGGACCCACGGAATCAACACCGTTACATGAAGGAACGCATTCTAGGTCCCAAACACACACCGAGTCCATCTCATCTTCCCTTTCGAATCCAAGGGATTGCCTAGGAAAGAGATGTTCCAAATACCTCTGTGAGCCAGAAATAAACAGAGAAAATAAGATCCCTGCCAGGTGTTCCCTGCAGAGAAACTCAGGAACCCTAGCACCCACTCTCCATTGTTGACACCTGCGTTCGTGTGACTTTTTGGCTCCACTGGAGATGAGAGAAAACCCAGGATGTGTGGGGTGAAAGAGAACTTTTACCTCTCATGCTGTCATGGATGTGCCACTGTGCCCCCGGCCTGCTGTTTTCTCTGAACGCTGTCATCCTGGGACAAGCTACATGACTGAGTCAGACACTGATTTCCAAACTTCGGGTCTCATGGAGTCAGAGCGAAGAAGGGTTGTCAGGTGCGGATAAGTAGGCGCCTCCCACCTAAAGTCTGCACACCTGCTCCGACTCCTGGGAGAAGGAGAGACATATGCTTGTCTCATAAGTGGTCATTCACTTCCTTCTAAAGCTGGCCAATGCCCTTGTCCTTTTTGGAGAAGCAAATAGACTCCTCCAAACAGACACTCAAGTTCTCGGTTCCAAAGGCACCATGGGTCGAGTTTGGTTCCCCGCCTCCAGACCCCCACCGGGAGGACCCTCCTGAACCATCCTGACAGCACATTCCCATCCAACCTGGGGCAATGGGGCACAGTGCGGACTGAGTGGGGGCCTGGCTCCAGCGATTCTTACCACCACTCTTGAGCCTGGGGAAACAGAGAGTCTCATCTCAACACTCTGTCCTGTCAAAACAAGCTGCAGTGCCTCACGATCCAGCGTCGCTCACCCAGCACCTCCCCACGGCCCCCAGAGCCAGCAGGCCGCACGGACTCCTCTTCCAGGGTGTTTCCCAGGGCAGCTCGCCACTGCCTCCAGCGGTGGCAAGCAGCATCGCCACGTCTTCCAGGGTCTCTGGCGCCACGGCTCACCGCTCCCTCCAGTGGCGTGAACTGGCACTGCGGGGCTTTCCACAGACCCGTAAGGCAGCTCCCTAACCCTCCACAGGTCTAAAGCCACACGGGCACGGTCCCTCCAGATTGGGACCTCCGGGCCACACCCCCCTCGAGTCCGCCTGCCACCCAGGAGGAAACCGCGCCATTCGAAGCTATGTAGAAGCCTAGGAATGGAACAGCCCACATGCCTCCCTGAGGACACCCCCAACCTCAACAGCCCCCAGTCACAAACTCACAGCCTGACATGCTTCCTGACCACTGTGCTCGACTCAGCCCCCAGAGTTCTCGCCTCAGCGCCGGCAGATCGGGCCTGGATACCGCTAAGCCCTAACCCAAACCCTAGTTTGGGTTTTCAGGCTTCCACACCCAGAGATCTGGCCAACAACCCCTCCAGATTGGGAACCACTTGGCCACACCTAAGGACTCCACCTGCCAACTAGGAGGAAACCCTTCGGTTCGGAGCTGCCCAGAACCCTCAGACCGTGAGAGACCTGCATGCATTCCTGAGGCCACCCTCACCGCTGATGGTCCACACGACAAAAAAAAAAAAAAAAAGAGTTTGAAGTGCTGCTTGACCCCCATTCTCGACTCACCCCATAAAGGAACCCGCCTGAGCGCCGGCAGATTGGGTCTGTCATGCCCCTAGGCCCTAACCCTCACCCTACGGTGCCTTTCAGAACTGCGCAAAACCCTCAGAGCGAGAGAAACATTCATGCCGAAACTGATGCGCCCCAACATTTGGCACTACACCGGGCCAGTCGGAGAAGGATGGTGAGCCACAAGCCCTACCTCAACGCTCCTTCAGGAAAGCACAACTGCACAGGAGCCCTCAGATGGTCAGCATAGTCACAGGCCATATTGCGGATGGCCATGACAGGCACCCGGGAGAACACTCTCCAGTCCACAACAGACAGTACAGTGCGAATCACCCCACAATGCCGGCAAGCATTCTGCGAAATCAATATTGATTTGGAAAGAAAGCTGGTGAGAATAGGCCGGAAAACTGCAGCGAACTCACTTAGTGCGCAGCATGTCTACAGGGCCGCCCACTAGGGCCTGGCCCGGGATACCGAGTCATCATGGCTCGAACCCCACCCGAACCTTAACCCGAACCAGAATCCGAACCAAACCCCAACCCGAACCCATACCCGAACCCAAACCTGAACCCTACCCCTAACTCAAACCTGAGGGAAGCCCGTCTCAGCGCCGGCAGATGAGGCCTAACATGCCCCTAGACCCTAACCCTAACCCCAGTTTGGGTTTTCAGGCTTCCATCCCAAGAGGCCTGGTCCCCAAGCCCTCCAGACTGGGGACCCATGAGTGATTACCCTTGACTCCACCCACCACACAGGAGGAAACCTTGGGTTTTAGAGCTGCGCCAAACCCTGAGATGGGGAGAAACCTGCACGCACCACTAAAGCCACCCCCACCATCGGCAGCCCCCCTGGCCATAAAGCCGGATTCCGCCACAGCCCCGGATGCATGTCCTCACTCAGCCCTGAGGGGAGCCCGCCTCAGTGCCAGCAGATCAGGTGTGCCATGTCACTAGGCTCTAAATTAACCCAAGTATGGGTTTACAGACTTCTATTCTGAGGTGCCTGGCCATCAAGCCCCACGGATTAAGGACCCCGAGCTATACACCAGGACTTCCACCACCACGCAGTAGGAACCCGTGCCTTTTGGAGCCGCGCCGAACCCTTAGTGGGGGAGAAAACTGCACGCCCCCCTAAAGCAAACCGCCACCATCGGCAGCCTTCCTGGGCATAAAGCCAGATTCTGCTGCGGTGCCAGGTGAATTCCCTCAATTCAGCCCTGAGAGGAGCCTGCCTCACTGCTGCCAGACTGGGCCTATAATGCCCCTAGCCCCTAACCCTGACCCTAGTTTGTGTTTTCAGGCTTCTATTCTGAGGGGCCTGGCTCCCAAGCCCCTGGATAAAGGACCCTGAGTGACACTCCAGGACCATGCCAGCCACGCGGTAGGAAACTGTGCCATTTGGAGCTGTGCCGAACCCTCAGAGGGGGACAAATCTCCTGCCACCCTAAAGCCACCCCAAACATCAGTGCCCCCCTGCCACAAAGCCATATTCTTCCACGGTGCTGGACGCATTCATTCAACTCAGCCCTGAGAGGAGCCCCCCTCAGCGCCAGCAGATCGGGCCTGCCATGCCCCTAGGCCCTAAACCTAACCCTAGGTGGGGTGCACAGGCTTCCCTGCCCAGAGGGATGGCTGCCAAGCCCTCCAGACTGGGGACACCTGAGACTTATGCAGGCACTCCGCTAGTCGCCTAGGGTGAAATGGTGCCATTTGGAGCTATGCAGAATCCTCTGAGCAGAAGGCCACCCTCAGCATCTGTGCCCCCTGGACCCAAACCCAGACACTGACGTGTCACCTGACATCCGCCCTCATCTCAGCCCACCAAGGAGCACAACTCAGCACCGACAGATTGGACCTGCCATGCCCCTAGGCCTTAACCCTAACCCTAGTTTGAGTTTTCAGGCTTCCATCCCAAGAGGCCTGCCTGGTCCCAAAGCCCCCGGATTAAGGACACTTGAGTGACAAGCCATGACTCCGCCAGCCACACTGGAGGAAACCTTGTGGTCTGGAGCTGTGCTTAACCCTCAGAGGGAGAGAAACCTGCATGCCTCCCGAAAGCCACGCCCACCGTGATCGGCACCCCAGCCATAAAGCCAGACCACTGCGCCACCGGATGCATGTCCTCAACTCAGCCCTGAGGGGAGCCCGCCTCAGTGGCAGAAAATCAGCTGTGCCACGCCCCTAGGCCCCAACCCTCACCCTAGTTTGGGTTTTCAAGCTTCTATTCCAAGGGCATGGGCCACCAAGTCCCATGGATTAAGGACCGCTGAGCTACACTCCAGGACTCTGCCCACCATGCGGTAGGAACCTATGCCGTTTGGAGCTGCCCCGAACCCTTAGCAGGGGAGAAACCTGCATGCCCCCATAAAGACACTTCTAACATCAGTGTCCACCCTGGCTTGAACCCGGATTCTGCCAAGCCGTCGGATGCATGCCCTCAACTCAGCCCTGAGGGGAGCCTGCCTCAGCCCCATCAGATCAGACCTGCCATGCTCCTAGGCCCTAAATCTAACCCTAGTTTGCGTTTACAGGTTTCAATCCAAGAGGCCTGGCCCCCAAGCCACCCAGATTAAGGACCCCTGAGTGCCAACCCATGGCTCCACCTGCTACATGGGAGGAAACCTTGCAGTTTGGAGCTGCCCCGAACCCTCAGAGGGGGAGAAACCAGCATGCCCCCTAAAGCCACGCCCACCATCACCGGCCCACCTGGCCAAAACCCAGATTCTGCGGTGCTGATGGATGCATGTCCTCAACTCAGCCCTGAGGGGAGCCCGCCTCAGTGCCAGCAGATCAGTCATGCAATTCCCCTAGGCCCTAACCCTCACCCTAGTTTGGGTTTTCAGGCTTCCATTCTGAGGACCCTGACTCCAAAGACCCCCAGACAAAGGACACCTAAGCAACACTCTAAGACTCCACTGGTAATGCAGTATGAAACAGTGCGTTTGGAGCTGCACCAAACCCTCAGAGGGGGAGAAAACTTCATGCCCCCATAAAGCCACCCCAACCATCAGGGGCCCCCTGGCCATAAAGCCAGAGTCTGCTGCGGTGCTGGACAAATGCCCTCAAATCAGCCCTGAGGGGAGCCCACCTCAGCGCCAGCAGATCAGGCCTGGAATGTCCCTAGGCCCCAACCTTAACCCTAGTTTGGGTTTTCAGGCTTCCATTCCGAGGGGTCTGACTCCCAAGAGCCCCAGATAAAGGACCCCTGAGAAACACTCCAAGACTCCACCAGCCACACAATAGGAACCCATGGTGTTTGGAGCTGCGCCAAATCCTTAGCCAAGGAGAAACCTGCATGCCCCTCTAAAGCCACTACCACCGTCGGAGTCCCCGCGGGCCATAAAGCTGGATTCTGCCGTGCTGCTGGATGCATGCCCTCTACACAGCCCTGAGGGGAGCCCGCCTCAGTGCCTGCAGATCGTGCCTGTAATGCCCCTAGGCCCTAACCCTAACCCTAACCCTAGTTTGGGTTTTCAGGCTTCCATTCTGAGGGGCCAGGCTCCCAAGCCTCCCAGATGAAGGACCCTAGCAAAACTCCTGGAGCAAAACTCCAGGACTCCACCAGCTACGTGATAGGAAACCGTGCTGTTTGGAGCTGTGCCAAACCCTCAGAAGGGGAGAAACCTGCCACCACCCTAAAGCCACCCCGACCATCAGCAACCCTCTGGCCATAAAGCCGGACTCTGCTGCGGTGCCAGACAAATGCCCTCAACTCGGCCCCGAGGAGAGCCCATCTCAGCACTGGCAGATCGGGCCTGCCATGGCCCTAGGCCCTAACCCTACGTAGGGTGTACAGGCTTCCACGACCAGAGTGCTGGCTCCCAAGCATGCCAGACTGGGGATGCCTGAGACTCCCACCAGCACTCCGCCAGCCTCCTAGGGTGAAATGGTGCGATTGGAGCTGCACAAAAACCTCAAAGCGGGAGAAACCTGCATGCCTCCTGAGGCCACTCCCAGCGTCTGCATGTGTCATGAACCCAAAGCCAGACTCCGACCCTTCCACCTGACGCCTGCCCTCAATTAGGGATTAATTAGGTTTGATCCTAATCCTATCCCTAGTTTGGGTTTTCAGGCTTCAATCCCAAGAGGCCAACATGGCCAGAAAGCCCTCTATGCGTCAGGCGCATGCGTGGTCAACACCTCCTGCTACTCAGCCCCCTGGGATGCCCCCACCGGTGCTGGCAGATTGAGCCTGCCATGCCCCTAGGCCCTGGCCCTAACCCTCGGTTGGGTTTCATGCTTCCATCCCCAGAGGCCTGTCCCTTGAGTCCTCCAGATTGGGGACCTCTGAACCACACCGCATGACTCCGACTGCCATGCTGTGCCATGCAGAGCTGCAGAAATATCTCAGACCTGGAGAAAGCTGCATGCCCACCCTGAGATCATGCCCCCACATTCGGCGCCACACTGTGCTTCCAACTCGGAAGCCGACGCCCAACAAGAATTCCTCCTTCAACTCTGTCCCTGGAAAGCTACCTTGTGCGTGGGTCCTCAGTGGAATCACTTGGGGGGCGGCCCATTTTTCCGGATGGCCATGACACACACCTAGCAAGAAGGCGCTCTAGACCACGGGCGCCAGCATGGCCCGAATCTCCACCCAACGCTGGGCAATCCTCACGAGCCTTCTGCTTTCTGCCCAAATTGATAAAGATTTGGACAGAAAGCTCATGAGAATTGGCCGGAAAACACGAACTTGCTTCCTGTAGCATGGGTCCACAGGGCCGCTGACTGGGCCTAGTCCCAGGTACAGAGTGGTCAAGGATGGAACCCTGCAAGAAATCCCTCTACAAGCCATACGCAGGCGAGGCCAATGACACCTACTACTCAGCCGCCTGGGATGCCCACCCAGGCGATGGAATTTCAGGCCTGCCATGCCCCTAGGCCCTGGCCCGAACCCTCAGTTGGGTTTTCAGGCTTCCGTCTCTATGGCTCTGGCCTTGAGACCTACAGATTGGGAACCTCTGAGCCACACTGCATGAATCCACTTGCCACCAAGGAGGAAATTGTGCTGCTCGGAGCTACGCAAAACCCTCAGAGTAGGAGAAACCTACATGCCACCACTGAGGCCATCCCACACATTCTGCTCCCACCAGGACACAAACACAGAGGCTGACGCCCAGCCTCCCTTAACTCGGCCCCCTGGAAAGCTTCCCTGAGTGGGGCATGCGGGGAAGCCCTGTGGGTCTGGCCCATGTTCCCGGATGGCCACAACACACACCTACTGAGAAAGCGCTCTAGACCACAGGCGACAGCGAGGCCCGAGTCACAGCCCACCGCTAGCCAATTCTCATGAGCTTTCTGCCCATATTGATTTGGGCAGAAAGCTCGAGAGAATTGGCCAGAAAACCCGTGGCAAACTTACTTCCTGTGGCACATGTCTACAGGGCCGCTGCCTGGGCCTGGCCCAAGGTCCTGAGTGTGCGAGGCACGAACCCTGTGAGAAAACCTTCTATGAGTCAGATGCATGTGAGGCCAGCCCCCAGCAGTGCCCACCACGGTGCTGGCAGATCGGGCCTGCCATGCCCGTAGACCCTGTCCCTAACCCATGGTTGGGTTTTAAGGCTTCTGACCCCAGGAGCCTGACCCTTGAGTCCTCCAGATTGGGGACCCATGAACCACACCGCATGACTCCGACTGCCAACCAGGAGGAAATCGTGCTACTGGAGCTGCACAAAACCCTCAGAGTGGGATTAACCTGCACGACCCCCTGAGACCAATCTCCACCTTCGATGCTCCACCATGCCACAAACACATAGACTGACACCCATCCAGAACCTCGACCTAAACTATGCCCCCGGAAAGCTCCTCAGTGCGTGGACCTCGGGGGAGCCATGTGGGCCGGGCCTGTGTTCCCGGAATGCACCTACACACCAAGCAAAAAAGTTCTCTAGACCACAGACTCCAGCGCAGCCTGAATCGCTACACAACGCTGGCCAATCCTCACAAGCTTTCTACCCAAATCGGTATCAGTTTGGGCAGAAAGCTCATGAAAATTGGCCAGAAAAACCCAGCAAACTCGCTTCCTGCGGTGCATGTCTGCAGGGCCTGGTGGGGGTCCCAAGGGGTTGCAGCCCAAATGCTGTGAGAAAGCCCTCTACGAGTCAGATGCACGCAAGGCCAACGCTTCCTGCTAATCAGCCCCCTGGGGTGTCCACCCCTGTGCTGGCGGATAAGGCCTGCCATGCCCCTAGCCCTGGCCCTAACCCTCATTGGGTTTTCAGTCTTCCTTCCCCAGGGGCCCGTCCTCGAGCCCTCAATTGAGGAATCCTGAAACACAACCGATGAGCCCGCCTGCCACTCATGAGGAAACCATGCCGTTCAGAGCTGAGGAAAGCCCGCAGAGCGGGAGAAATATGCATGCCCCTCCAAGGCCACCCCCCCACCATCCATGCCATGACAGGCCTAAAATTCAGACGCTGACGCCCAGCCAGAACCCCTCCCTCAACTCTGCCCCGGAAGTTCCCCTGCGCGGGAGACCTAGGGAGAGCCACATGGGACCGGCCCGTGTTCTGGATGACCACGACATGCACCAAGTGAGAAACCACTCTAGACCATGGGCACCAGTGCGGCCTGAATCACCGCCCAACGCCAGCCAATTTTCACAAGCTTTCTGCCCAAATTGATATGCCCTTAGGCCCTAACCCTAACCCTAGGTGGGGTGTACAGGCTTCCATGCCCAGAGGCCTGTCCCCCAAGCCCACTGATGGGCACCTCTGAGACTCACACCAGCATAGACTAAGGACGCCTCAGTGAGACCCCAGGACTGCACCCGCACACAGGAGGAAAGCATGCCCTTTGGAGCTCTGCAGAACCCTCAGACTGGGAGAAACCTGCATGTCACTCTGAGGACACCCCCAGCTTCTGTAGCCTCCCTGGACACAAACTCAGAGTCTGACATGCCGCCTGACACTCACCCTGATGTCAGCCCACTGGGGAGCCTGCCTCATCACCGGCAGATCTAGCCTGCCTTGCCCCTAGGCCCTTACCATAACTCTAGTTTCTGTTTTCAGTCTTCCATCACCAGAAGCCTGGCCCCCATACTCCCCAGATTCAGGACCCCTCTGTGACAACCCAGGAATCTGACTGCAATGCAGCAGAAAACCGTGCCATTTGGAGCTCTGCAGTTCCCTCAGAGAGGGAAAAACCTGCATGCCCTTCTAAAGCCACCCCACCATCAGTCGTCCCCCTGGCCAGAAATCCCAAATCTGCCACACTGCTGGACACATTCCCTCAACTCAACCCTGAGGGGAGTCCACATCAGCGCCGGCAGATGGGGCCTGCCATGTCCCAAGGCCATAACATTAACCCTAAGTTGCATTTTCAGGCTTCCTTCCCTAGGGGCCTATCCCCCAAGCCCTCTAGATTGGGAACCCTGGAGCCACACCATAGGAGTCTGCCGGCCACCCAGCAAGAAACTAGTCCATTTGGAGCTGCGCAAAACCCTCAGAGCCGTAGAAACCTGTGTGCCCCCATGAGGACTCCCCCATGTTCTGCAGCCCCCCCAGCTACAAACCCAGAGCCTGATGCACCACCCGACCCCCATCTTCAAATCAGCTCCTTGGGGAACCCACCTCCGGACCAGCAGTTCCGGCCTGCCAAGCCCCTAGCTCAGATCTCCTCAGGGACCCCTGTCAGCTCTAGGCAGACCTGGACTCCCCCATCTGCCACAAAGCTCTGGGATCCCCTCTCCTTCTTCTCAATTTACACTGGCCCAAGGCTTTCATGAGAAAGAGGGAAGGCTACCTCCTGAATGCTTAAAACCTCCTTTCCTCTTCTACCCTATTTCTCTCCACTTACCTTTGTACCTGGGCAAACTGGAAGGAACATATCCATGGAACACGGACATGCTCTGAAATCTAAATCTTTCATGGCAGCTTTCTGAGGGCTCCTTATGCAATCAGAACATAGTGTATCCTACCACAGTATGTTTGAAAATGCTCATCGACAGAACAGGAGAGCGAAAATCACTCCATTTTTACCTCACTCTTCATGAAGTAGAACATGGTCTTCTTTTCTTCATTGACTTCAATTCCAATTCGTTTCCATGCAGTGTTCATTCCTTTGCTTCAGGGGTAGGATTTCATGATTCCTCACCTACACAGAACACCCAGAGCTCATCACAACAAGTACCCTCCCTAATAGCCATCACCCATTTAACCCTTCCCCCCACACCCCTGCCCTCTAGCAACCCTCTGTTTGTGCTGTAAGGTTGTCTATTTCCTCATTGGCCTATCTTTCTCCCCTCACTATGTTCCTCTGTTTTCTTTCTGAAATTCCATAGGAGTCAAGTCATAGGCTATTGGTCTTTTCTTACCGATTTTGCTTAGCTAAATCCACTCTAAATCCATCCACATCCTTGCAGATGGCTCCTATTCCATTAGAAAGATGTGGTAGATTATATATCTACATGTATATATATATGTGTGTGTGTATATATGTATATATGTGTGTATATATACATATATACACACATATATGTATATACATATATACATACATACATATATGTATATATGTATATATACATATATATGTGTGTATATATACATATATATGTGTGTATATATATATGTATACAAGGCTTTCATGAGAAATATATATATATATATATAAAACTCATCAGTGAGTGGACATTGGGACTCCCTCCATCGTTTTGCTATGGTTGAAAATGCTGCTGTATATATCACGGTGCTTGTACCCCATTGAATGTGTATTTTTGTGCCCTTTAGGGAAATACCTAGGAGGGCAATTGCTGGATCCTAGGGTTGTTCAGTTCTTAGCTTTTGGAGGAAACACCATGCTCTTTTCCAGAATGGCTGCAAGAACCCGCATGCCCCCCGACAGTGCAGGAGGGTTCCGCTGGAAGCAGAATATTCCCTGCCAGCAATTTCCTAAGAGGGAAACAGAAAACCTGGGGGATAACATGACTCACACAGCATCCAGCAAGCAGCCCCAGAAATTCACCCCAGGGTTCCTGACGCCATGCCCTGGGATGCCATCAGAATGCCTCTATCCAGTGGAATTCCTGAATACTCTCCTTCTGACTTCACCATCCATGAAACTGCAGAGAAAATATGGCATGTCCAACTATCTACCATTGAGTATCTAACTACCATTGAGTGAAACTAGAAAGTCAAGCATCCCTTTTCAATTGTCCAAGGCTCCTTGGAATCCTTTTGAATGTTCCCTCTGCCCTCATAGGAACTGTTTTGATAAAAAAGATGAATCCATTAGGATACATCAGCTTGGACACAGGAGAAGCCATCATCCAAGCCTCTATCTGACCACAAACAGCCACCTGCCTCTCGATGCCGGCCATTCCACCACAGCCTAGGGCCAGTGGAATAAACACTGTTAAATGAAGGAACCCATTCTAGGTCCCAAACACACACCGAGTCCTTCTCAACTTCCCTTTCAAATCCAAGGGATTGCCTAGGAAAGAGATGTTCCAAATACCTCTGGGAGCCAGAAATAAGCAGAGAAAATGAGGTCCCCTGCCAGGTGCTCCCTGCAGGGAAACTCAGGAACTTTGGAACCCACTCTACATTGCTGACAGCTGTGTTAGTGTGACTTTGTGGCTCCACTGGAGACAAGAGAAAACCCAGGACGTTTGGGGTAAAAGAGAAGTTTTACCTCCCATGCTGGCATGGATGTGCCATTGTGCCCCACGGGCCTGCTGTTTTCTCTGAATGCTGTCGTCCTGGGACAAGCTGCATGACTGAGTCAGACGCTGATTTCCAAACTTCGGGTCTCGTGGAGCCAGAGCGAAGAAGGGTCTTCAGGTGCGGAGAAGCAGGCGCCTCCCACCTAAAGCCGGCACACCTGCTCCGATTCCTGGGAGAAGGAGAGACACATGCTTGTTTCTTAAGTGGAAATTAACTTCCTTCTAAAGCCGACCAATGCCCCTGTCCTTTTTGGAGAAACAAACATACTCTTCCAAACAAACACTCAAGTCCTCAGTTCCAAAGGCACCATGTGTCGGGTCTGATTCTCTCAGCTCCAGACCCCCACCGGGAGGACCCTCCTGAACCACCCTGACAGCACTTTACCAGCAAACCTGGGGCAACGGGGCACAGTGCTGAGTGGGGGCCCAGCTCCAGCGGTTGTACCACCAATCTTGAACCTGGGGAAACCGAGAGTCAGCTCACCACTCCGTCCTGTAAAACAAGCTGCAGTGCCTCACGTTTCAGGGTGTCTCACCCGGCACCTCCCCACGGCCCCCAGAGCCAGCAGGCTGCACGGACTCCTCTTCTGGTGTTTCCCAGGGCAGCTCGCCACTGCCTCCTGTGGTGGGAAGCAGCATTGCACCCCTACCATGCTCTCACACCACAGCGCACCCCGCCCTCCAGTGGCGTGAATCGGCACTGCCGAGCCTTCCACAGACTCCTAATGCTGCTCACAGACCCTCCACAGGTCTAAAGTCACCCTGGCACTGCCCCTCCAGACTAGGGACCTCTGGGCCAGACCCCACGAGTCTGCCTGCCACCCAGGAGGAAACTGTGCCATACAAAGCTATGCAGAACCATAGGAATGGAACCCGCATGCCTCCCTGAGGACACCCTCAACCTCAACCTCAACCTCAACGCCCTCCTCCCCCCCCCCCCCGTCACAAACTCACAGCCTGACGTGCTCCCTGACCCCTGTGCTCGACTCAGCCCCCAGAGTTCTCGCCTCAGCGCCAGCAGATCGGGCCTGGTTACCCCTAAGCCCTAACCCGAACCCTAGTTTGTGTTTTCAGGCTTCCCGGCCCAGAGATCTGGCCAACAAGCCCTCCAGATGGGGAACCACTTGGCCACACCTAGGGACTCGGCCTGCCATCCAGGAGGAAACCCTTCGGTTCGGAGCTGCCCAGAACCTTCAGAACGTGAGAGACCCGCATGCATTCCTGAGGCCACCCTCACCGCAGACGGCCCACACGACAACAAAACCCAGAGCTTGAAGTGTCGCTTGACCCCCATTCTTGACTCAGCCCATCAGGGAACCTGCCTCCGCACTGGGATATTGGGTCTGCCATGCCCCTAGGCCCTAACCCTACCCCTACGTTGGCTTTTCTGGCTTCTGTCCCCAGAACTGGTCCCCAAGTCCTCCAGGTTGGGGACACCTGAGCCACACCCCAGGACTCTGGCTGCCACCCAGGAGGAAACCGTGCCCACTGGAGCTGCCAAAACCCTCAGAGCAGGAGAAACCTGCGTGCCCCCCTAAAGCCACTCCAACCATCAGCAGTCCCCGGCCATAAAGCCGGATTCTGCCGCAGTGCTGGAGAAATGCCCTCCACTCAGCCCTGCGGGGAGCCAGCCTCAGCGCTGGCTGATTGGGCCTGTAATGCCCCTAGGCCCTAACCCTCACCCTAGGTCAGTTGTACAGGCTTTCGTGCCTAGAGTGCAGGCTCCGAAACCCACCAGATTGGGGATGCCTGAGACTCACACAGGCACTCCGCTGCCCGCCTAGGGAGAAATGGTACCATTTGGAGCTGCGCAGAAAGCTCAGAGTGGGAGAAACATGCACACCCCCAGAGGGCAATCCCAGCAGCTGCGCCCCCACGGACCCAAACCCCCAAGACTATGACCTGTCGCCTGACGCCGGCCCTCAACTCAGCCCTTCGGGGAGCCCTCCTCAGCTCTGGGAGATCAGGCCTGCCATGCCCCTAGGCCCTAACCCTAACCCCAGTTTGGGTTTTCAGGCTTCCATCCCAAGATGCCTGGCCCCCAAGCCCTCCAGACTGGGGACTCTGGAGCCACACCACAGCACTCAACCTGCCCTCCATAAGGAAATCGTGCCCTATGGAGCTACACAAAACTCCCAGATTAGGAGAAACCTGCACAGTCCCCAATCCCAACCCACAATTGTAAGCCACCCTGGACACTCACGTGCCGTCTGGCACAGCCTGAGCTCCACCCATCATATCATCCTCTGGGGTAGCTCACCCCAGAGCCAGCAGATCAGGCCTGCCATGCCTCTAGGCTGTAATTCTAACTCTAGGTTGGGTTTTCAGGCATCCATACCCAGTGCCCAGCTCTCAAATACCTCCATCTGGAGGACCCTGAGACATAAAACAGGACTCCCCCTTTCTCCGAGAATGAAACCTTGCTATTTGGAACTACATAAAACCCACAGAGTGGGAGAGATCTCCATGGCCCCATTTGGCCAGCCCCATATTCGGTTGACCTCATGAACACAAACTCAAGCCTGAGCGACCACCTGAGACGTGCCCTAACTTCAAATCCCGGGGAGCTCACCTCAGCATCTGCAGGTCAGTCCTGCCATCCCTAAGCCCTAACCCTCACACTAGCTTGGGTTTTCAGACTTCCACCCCAGAGTCCTGATCCACAAGCCCTCCAGACTGGGGACTCTGAGCCACACCACAAGACTCTGCCTGCCCTCCAGAAGGAAACTGTGCCATATGAAGCTGCACAAAACCCCCAGATTAGGAGAAACCTGCACTGCGCCCCCGATTCCACCCCACTTTCGTAGGCCACCACTGTCACTAATGCACAGTCTGACACAGCCTGGGCCCCACCCATCAAATCAAGCCTTTCTGTAGCTCGCCCCAGAGCCAGCAGATCAAGCCTGCCATGCCCATAGGCCCTAATCCTAACCCTAGGTTGGGATTTCAGGTATCCATACCCAGAGCCCTCTTTTCAGTACCTCCATATGGGGGATACCTGAGCCATAATATAGGACATCTGTCGCCCAGAATGAAACCTTGCTATTCGAAGCTACGGAAAACCCCCAGACCAGGAGAAATCTCCATGTCCCCATTACACCAACCCCACATTCGGTGCCCTTCATGAACAAAAACTCCAGCCTGAGCGACTGCCTGACACTCTCCCTAACTTCACATCCCAAGGAGCTCACCTCAGCATCTGCAGATCATGCCTGCCAGGCCCTATGCCCAAACCCTAACCCTAGCATGCGTTTTCAGACATCTATCCCTAGAGGCCTGGTCTCAAATCCCTCCATGTAGGAATGCCTGAGCCACAAAACAGAACTCATCCTTCCCCCCAGAAGGAAACCTTGCCATTTAGAGCTGTGTAAAACCCTCAGAGTAGGAGAAACCTGCATGTCCCTTGAGGACACCCCCATGTTCAGAGGCTGCCCTGGACACAAATCTGCATTGTGACCCTCAACCTAAGCCCAGTATTCAACTCAGCCCCATGGGTAGCTCACCCCAGAGCAAGCAGATCAGGCCTGCCATGCCCCTAGGCCCTAAACCTAACCCTCGGTTGGATTTCCAGGCATCCATACCTAGAGCCCTGCTCTCAGATCCCTGAATTATGGGACCCCTGAGCTATAAAACAGGACTCCTCCTATCCCCCAGAAGGAAACCTTGCCATTTGGAACTGTGCAAAAACTCCAGAGCGGGAGAAACATCCATGGCCCCATGAGGCCACCAACCCATTCAGCGGCCCTCGAGGACACAAATTCCAGCCTGAGCGACCACCTGACACTTGCTGTAACTGCAGATCTTGTGGGGCTCGCTCAGCATCTGCAGATCAGGCTTGCCATCTCCTAGGCCATAACCCTAACCCTAGCTTGGGTGTTCAGACTTCCATCCCCAGAGTCCTAGGCTACAAGCCCTGCAAGTTGGGACTCCATTGCCACACCACAGGATTCTTCCTGCCCTCCAGAAGGAAACCATGCCCTATGGAGCTCAATAAGTCCCCAGTTTAGAAGAAACTACAGTGCCTTCGATGCCACACTGCTTTCGTAGGCTACCCTTAACTTAATGCACAGTCTGTCACACAGCCTGAGCCCCGACCTCCAGTCAGCCACCCATGTAGCTGGCCCCAGAGCCAGCAGATAGGGCCTGCAATGCCCCTAGGCCTTAATCCTAAACCTAGGTTGGGTATTCAGGCATCCATACCCAGAGGCCTCCTCTTGAATCCCTCCATATGGGGGACACCTGAACCATAAAAAGGACTCCTCCTGTACATAAGAAGGAATTCTTGATTTTTGCAGCTGAGCATAAACCCCAGAGCAGGAGAAACATCCATGGCCCCATGAGGCCACCCCCACATTCGACAGACCTCATAAACACAAACTCCAGACTGAGTGACCGCCTGAAACTCTCCCCTACATCAGATTCCAGGGAGCTCGCCTCAGCATCTGCAGATCGGGCCGGCCATGCCCTAGGCCCTAACTCAAACCCTAGCTTGGGTTTTCAGATGTCCATCTCCAAAGTCCTGGCCCATAAGCCCTTGAGAATGGGGACTCTGGAGCCACACCACAAGACTCTGCCTGCTCTCCAGAAGGAAACTGTGTCCTATGGAGCTGCACAAAACCCCCAGATTAGGAGAAATCTGCATGGGCCCTGAGGTCGCCCCCAAGTTAGGAGGCCACTTTGGACACAAACCCATATTGTGACCCTGAGCCTGAGCCCCAGTTTCAACTCAGCCTCCTGGATAGCTTGCCGCAGAGCCAGCAGATCAGGCCTGTCATGCCCCAGGACCTAATCCTAGCCCTAAGTTGGCTTTCAGGCATCCATACCCATAGACCTGGTCTCCGATCCTTCCATATGGGGAACCCCTAAGCCATAAAACAGGATTCCTCCTGTCCCCCAGAAGGATACCTTGCTATTTGCCGCTACACAAAACCCCCAGAGTGGGGGAAACATCTATGGCCCCATGAGGCCAGCCCCACATTTGGCGGCCCTCATGGATACAAACTCCAGCGTGATTGACTGCCTGACACGCGCTCTATCTTCACATCCCAGGGAGCTCGCCTCAGAGTCTGCAGATCAGGCCTGCCATGCCCTAGGCCCTAACCCTAACCCTAGCTTGCATTTTCCAACTTCCATCCCCAGAGTCCTGGCCCACAAGCCCTCCAGAGTGGGGACTCTGGAGCCACACCACAGGACTTTGCCTGCCCTCCAGAGGAAACCGTGCCCTATGGAGCTGCACAGGTGCACAGATTAGGAGAAACCTGCATGGCTTCCATCACACCCATTTATGGAAGCTGGCATTGGACCTAATACTCATTCTGGCACACAGCCCCAACCAACAGTCATCCACCCAGGTAGCTGGCCCCAGAGCCAGCAGTTTGGACCTGGCATGCCCCTCGGTCCTAAACCTAATCCTAGCTTAGGTTTTCAGGCATCTGTCCCCAGAGTCCTGGTCTAGAATCCCTCCATGTGGGGGACCTCTGAGCACAAAACAAAACTCGTCCTGCCCCCCAGAAGGAAACCTTGCTATTTGGAGCTGTGTAAAACCCTCAGAGTAGGAGAAAACTGTATGGCCCCTGAGGCCACCCTGACTTTGGAGTCTGACCTGGACACAAACCCGTATTGTGACCCTCAGCCTGAGCCCCATTTTCAACTCGGTCCCCTGGGGAGCTCACCCCAGAGCTTGCAGATCAGAGCTTGCATGCTCCTAGGCTCTAATCTTAACCCGATTTTCGGTTTTCAGTCATCCATACCCAGAGCCCTGCTCTTGAATCCCTCTATATGAGAGACCCCTGAGCCATAAAATAGGAGTCCTCCTGGCCCCCAGAATGAAACCTTGCTATTTCGACCTGTGCAAAAACCCTAAAGTGGGAAAAAAAAACTCCATGGCCCCATGAGGCTACCCCCACATTCAGTGGCCCCCATGGACATAAACTACAGCCTGAGTGACCCCGTGACACTCCCCCAACTTTAGGTACTGAGGAGATCATCTCAACGTCTATAGATCAGGCCTGCCATGCCCTAGGCCCTAACCCTAGCTTGGGTTTTCAGACTTTCATCCCCAGTGTCCTGTCTCACAAGCCCTCCAGATTGGGGACTCCAGTGCCATACCACAAGACTCTGCCTGCCCTCCAGGAGGAAACCGTGCCCTAAGGATCGGTACAGAGACCCCAGATTAGGAGAAAACTGCACAGCCTCTGAGGTCACCCTCACTTACATGGACCCGCTCTGGAAACTAATACATATTCTGAAACTCAGCCTGAACTGCGACCTCAATCAGCCACCCATGTAGCAGCCCCAGAGCCAGAAGATCCGGCCTGCCATGCCCCTGGGCCCTCATCCTAACCCTACCTTGGGTTTTCAGGCATCTGTCCCCAGAGGCCTAGTCTTGAAATCCTTCATATATGGGAGCCCTGAGCCAGAAAACAGAGAATTCCTCTTTCCCCCCAGTTAGAAACCTTGCTATATGGAGCTATATAAAACCATCAGAGTAGGAGAAAAATGCATGGACCCTGAGGCCACCCCCACATTCGGAGTCCACCCTGGACACAAACCCGCATTGTGACTCTCAGCCTGAGCCCTGTTTTCAACTCAGCCTACTGGGTAGCTTGCCCCAGGGACAGTAGATTGGGCCTGCCATGCCCCTAGGCCCTAATCTTAAACCTAGGATGGGTTTTCAGGCATCCATACCCAGAGCTCTGGTCTCGAATCCTTCCATATAGGAGATCCCTGAGCCATAAATCAGGACCCTTCCTGTCCCAGAATGAAACCTTGCTATTTGGAGCTGCACAAAGCCCGCAGAGCTGGAGAAACCTTCATGGCCCCGTGAGACCAATCGCATATTTGGTGGCCCTAACAGACACAAGCTCCTGTCTGAGCGACTGCCTGGCACTCGCCCTAACTTCAGGTCCCAGGGAGCTCGTCTCAGAGTCTGCAGATAAGGCCTACTTGTTCTAGACCCTAACCCTAACCCAACCTTGGGTTTTCTGACTTCTGTCCCCAGTGTCCTGGCCCACAAACCCTCCAGATTTGGGAATCCGGAGTCACACCACTGGACTCTGCCTGCCCTCCACAAGGAAACCGTGCCCTATGGAGCTGCACAAAACCCCCTGATTAGGAGAAACGACCCCAGAGGCCACCCCACAAACATAGGGCTCCCTGAACACTAATGCTCAGGCTGACACTCAGCTTCATCCCCAGCCATCAAAAGAACCCCTTGGGTAGCTGGCCCCAGAGCCAACATATCTGACCTACCATGCCCCTAGGCCCTAATGCTAACCTAGTGTTGGTTTTCAGGCATCTGTCTCCAGAGGCCTGGTCTCGAATCCATCCATATGGAGGGAGCCCTGGGCCACAAATCAGAACTCCTGTGCCCCAGAAGGAAATCTTGTTATTTGGAGCTGTGTAAACCCTCAGAGTAAGAGAAACATGCATGACCCTTGAGGCCACCCCCACATTCAGAGGCCTCCCTGGACACAAGCCCACACGGTGACCCTCAGGCCGAGCCCCATTTTCAACTCAGCCTCCTGGGTAGCTCACCCCAGAAACAGAAGATAGGGCATGCCAATCCTGTAGGCCCTAATACTAACCCTATGTTGGGTTTTCAGGCATCCATACCAATAGGGCTGGCCTTGAATCCCTCCATACTGGGGACCCCTGATCCATAAAACAAGACTCCTCCTGTCCCCAGAAGAAAACATTGCTATTTGGAGCTGTGCAAAAACCCCAGAGAGGCAGAAAACTCCATGGCCCCTTGAGGTTACCCCCACAATCACTGGCCCTCATGGACACAAACTCAAGACTGAGTGAGTGCCTGACCCTTGCCCTAACTTCAGATCCCGGGGAGCTCGCCTCAGCATCTGCAGATCAGGCATGCCATGCGCTAGGCCCTAACCCTCACACTAGCTTGGGTTTTCAGAATTCCTTCCCCAGATTCCTGGCCCACAAGGCCTCCAGACTGGGGACTCTGGAACCACACCACAGGACTCTGCCTGCCTTCCCGAGGAAACTGTGCCCTATAGAGCTGCACAAAACCCACAGATTAGGAGAAGCCTGCAGTCTCCTGAGGCCAACCCAATTCCAGAGGCTTGTTCTGGACACTAATATGCATTCTGACCCTCAGCATGAGCTCAGCTCTAAACTCAGCCCACTGGGTACCTTGACCCAGAGCCGCCAGATTGGGACTGCCATGCCCTATGCCTAACCAGAAGCCTAACTTGGGTTTTCAGACTTCCATACACAGAATCCTGGCCAAAAGCCCTCCAGACTGGGGACTCCAGAGCCACACCACAGGACTCTGCCACCACTTCAGAAGTAAACCGTGCCCTAAGGAGCACACAAAACCTCTGGAGTAGAAGAAATCTGCATGGCCCCCAAGGCCACCCCCGGTTTCAGAGTTCCACCCTGGACACTAATGCCCATCAGACACTCAGCCTGAGACCCGCCCCCCACTCGGCAAATCCTGGTACCTTGCCCACAGCCACCAGCTCTGGCCTGCAGTCTAGGCTCCATTCTGACCCTAGCTTGAATTTTCAGACATCCATCCCCAGAGGCCTGGTCTCATATCCCTCCATATGGGGGATCCCTGAGGCAAAAAAACAGAACTACTCCAACTCCCCAAGAAGGAAAACTTGCTATTTGAGACTGTGTGAAACCTTCAGTGTAGGAGAAACCTGAATTGCCCATGCGTCCACCACCACTTTCAGAGGCCGTCCTGCACACAAACCTGCGTTGTGACTCTCAGCCTGAGCCCTGTTTTCAACTCAGCCCCATGGGGCTGAGCCATCAGAGCCATCAGATCAGGCCTGCCATACCCCTAGACCCTATTCCTAACCCTAATTGGGCTTTCAGGCATCCATACCCAAAGGCCTACTCTCGAATTCCTCCATATGGGGGACCCCTGAAACATAAAATAGGACTCCTCCTGTCCCCCAGAGTGAAACCTTGCTATTTGGAGCTGCACAAAAGCCTCAGAGCTGTAGAAACTTTCATGCCCCCCTGACGCCACACCCACGTTCGGTGGCCCCTATGCACACAAACTCCAGCCTGAGGCACAGACCGACACTTCCCTAATTTTGTAACCCTGGGAGCTTGCCTCAGTGTCTGCAGATCGGGCCGGCCATCCCCGAGGCCCTAACCCTAACCCTAGCTGAGGTTTTCAGACTTGCATCCCCAGAGTCCTGACCCACAAACCCTCTAGACTGGGGACTCTGGAGCCACGCCACAGGATTCTGCCTGCCCTCCAGAAGGATCATGCCCTATGGAGCTGCACAAAATCCCCATATTAGGAGAAATCTGAATGGCCATTGATACCACGCCTCTTTCGTAGGGCACCCTGGACACTAACGTGCAACCTGACACTCAGCTTGAGCCTGCCCTCAACTCAGACCCCTGGGTAGCTCACCCCACAGCCAGCAGATTTGGCCTGCCAAGCCCCGAGGCGCTAATCCTAACCTTAGCTTGGGTTTTCAGGCATCTGTCCCCAGAGGCCTGTCTCAAATCCCTCCATATGGGGGACCCCTGAAACATAAAACAGATCTCTTTCTGCCCCAGATGGAAACTTCCTATTTGTAGCTGTGTAAAACCCTCAGAGTAAGATAAATCTGCATGGCCCCTTAGGCCACTCCCACTTTTGGAGGCTGCCCTAGAAAAAAAACTGTATTGTGACCCTCAGCCTGAATCCTGCCTTCAACTCAGCCCACTGGGTAGCTTGCCCCAAAGCCAGCAGATGAGACCTGCCATGACCCTAGACCCTGATCCTAACCCTAGCTTGGGTTCTCAGGAATCTATCCCCAGAGATAGATTCCCTCGAATCCCTCCATATAGGGACCTCTGTGCCACACACACACAAAAAAAAAAAGAATTCCCTGTGCTCCAGAAGGAAACCTTGTTATCTGGAGCTGTGTAGAACCCGCAGAGTAAGAGGAACCTGCATGGCACCTAAGGCCACCACCACTTTCGGAGGCCACCCTAGACACACCCACATTGTGACCCTCAGACGGAGCCCTGTTTTCAACACAGCCCCCTGGGCAGATCACCCCAGAGCCAGCAGATTGGGCCTGCCATGCCCCTAGGCCCTAATCCTAGCCCTAGGCTGGGTTTTAAGGCATCCATACCCAGAGGCCTGGTCTTGAATCCCTCCATATGGGGGACTTCTGAACCACAAACAGAACTCCTGCCCCCCAGAACAAAACCTTGCAATTTAGAGCTGCGCATAACTGCCAGAGTGGGAGAAACATTCACAGAACCCAGAGGCCACCGCCACATTCGGCGGCCCCCATGGACACAATCTCCAGCCTGAACCACAGCCTGACACCAGTCCTAACTTCAGATCCTGGGGAGCTCGCATCAGCGTCTGCAGGTTGGGCCTGCCATGCTCTAGGCCCTAATCCTAACCCTAGCTTGGGTTTTCAGGCTTCCGTCCCCAAAGTCCTGGCCCACAAGCCCTGGAGTTTGGCGACTCTGGAGCCACACCACAGGACTCTGCCTGCCTTCCAGAAGGCAGCGCCATATGGAGCTGCACAAAACCCACAGATTAGGAGAAACCCGCATGGCCCCCAAAGCCGCCACCACTTTCAGAGGCCCGCCCTGGACACTAATGAGCATTCTGACCCTCAGCATGAGGCTGGCCCTCAACTCAGCCTCCCAGGTAGCTCGCCAGAGGGCCAGCAAATTTCGCCAGCCATACACCAAGGCCCTAATCCTAACCTTAGCTTGGGTTTTCAGACTTCTGTCCCATGAGTCCTGGCCACAAGCCCTCCAGATTGGGGACTCCAGAACCACACCACAGGACACTGCCTGCCCTCCAGAAGGAAACCGTGTCCTATGGAGTTGCATAAAACCCCAGAGCAGGTGACACCTGCATGGCCCCCAAGGCCACCCCCACTTTCAGAGGCCCGCCCTGGACACTGATGCATGTTCTGACACTCAGCCTGAGCCCCACCCTCCACTCAGCCACTGAGATACCTCGCCCCACAGCCAGCAGATCCGGCCTGCCGTAGCCCTAGCCCCTGGTCTCAAATCCCTCCATACGGGGGACCCCTGATTAGGGGTCCTAACCCTAACCCCAACCCTAGCTTGGGTTCTCAGGCATGCGTCATCAGAGGCCTGGTCTCAAATCCCTCCCTATGGGGACCCCTGAGCTAAAAAACAGGATTTTCCCTGTCCCCCGAATGAAATCTTGCTATTTTGGTTTATGAAAAACCCCTAGACTGGAGAAACCTCCATGGGCCCCTGAGGCCACCCCACATTCGGCGGCCCTCATGGACACAAACTCCAGCCTGAGATACAGCTTGGCACCCGACCTAACTTCAGATCCAAAGGAGCTCAACTCAGCATCTGCAAATCGGGCCTACCATGCCCTAGTCCTATCCCTATCCCTCGCTTGAATTTTCACACTTCCGTCCCCAGACTCCCAACCCACAAGCCCTCCTGCTGGGGGACTTCGGAGCTACATCACAGGACTCTGTCTGCCCTCCAGAAGGAAAACATGTCCTACGAAGCTGCACGAAACCCTAATATTAGAAGAAACCTGCAAGGCCCCCAAAGCCACCCCATTGTTATAGGCTCCCTGGGAGATGCTGATGCACACTCTGACACTCATCCTGAGCCCCTCCCATCAAACAACCCCTTGGGTAGCTCGCCCGAGCCACTAGCTCAGGCCCGCCATGCCCCTAGGACATAACTCTACCTTAGGTTTTCTGGCATCTGTTCCCAGAGACCTGGTCTCAAATCCCTCCATATAGGGGACACCTGAGCCACAAAACAGAAATCATCCTGACCCCCAGAAGGTAACTTTGTTATTTAGAGCTCTGTAAAACCCTCAGAGTAGGAGAAACCTGCACGGCCCCAGAGTGGCCTCCCCACTTTCAGAGGTCTGCCATGGATACAAACTCAAGCCTGAGCCACAGCCTGACAGCTGCCATAAACTCAGAACCCAGGGAGCTCAAATCAGCATCTGTAGATCTGGCCTGCCATGCTGTAGCCCCAAACCACAGACCTCTGTTCCCAGAGTTTTGGCCCCAAAGTTCTCCATATTGGGGACCCAGGGCCACACAATTTACACAGGGCACCACATTCTTCCAATACTCCATCCTCAGAACAAAACCGTGAACTGTCCTTGTCAGTCCTGTGTGCAGGCTCACAGTGAGTCCTGCGACAGCTGGACACCTTCTTGAGAGCACTCAGCCTTTTCAGCCATCTCCTAGCAGATGGAGGGCTCTGCTCTCCCTGACTTCTGTACCAGCTAGAGAATACTTGGAACAAGTCTTGCCATACTCCATGCAAATTCATGTTCTTCATCTACAAAATGATGGAGGGTGAAACACCATGCATTCCCTGCACCTTCTTGAACCTAGGTAAGTTGGAGATACAGTTGGCCAGAACTATTATCCCCAACGCCCTACACACACACACACCCTTCCCTTGTGTATTCCAGACCCATTTCCATACACTTTGCTCATTCTCGGCCATTGTCTCTACAGAGAAGTACAGTATCACCGAGGTGCTGGGACTAAGGTGCTAGATGCTAAGCCAGCACCTTGGACCCAGTTACTATCAGAAATTAATATTCGTTTTATTAACAGTTGCATCCCAGAAGATCTTGCCACCACAGCCAATAGAAAAGTCATTACAACAGAGGTCCTAACAACGTGTGTCAATCTCCATGGCTCCACTCCCTGGTCCCGGGGATTGGCTCATCCACGGGCATGTGACCTGGTCCCAGCCAAAGAGGTGGGAGGAGCCTGCAGAGCCAAGCATGGGCTGGGCAACCCAGGCCAGGGGCTTTTCCGTTGTGACTGCAGAAGTGGTCTAGGCCAGGCCCATCCCAGTGCCAGAGAGGGCCCAGAATGTGTTCTGTAACATTGCTGAGGGCTGAATCAGACTCATCCTGAGGCCCACAAATGCTAGATCCTCTGATAAGTCAGGAGAACCCTAAATGTGCTCATGGTCTTGGCCTGAACAAGATGACCAACTGTGTGGTATATAACCCTCAAGATATACCCACCCGGCAATGGGGACTTACTCAGCCAAAGAATACCTACATGGAATTCAACCACAGACAAACGTGTTGGGGGAAGCCCAAGGCCTACAGAGAAGTGGGGGGGGGGGCGGTTCCTGAAACCTTAATTGTTGTCCAAACTCACTATCATCTTTTTTTCCTTTCAAGTGGAGGGGCTGGGGTCAGGCAGGATAGATCCGAGTGTACTCCCACCCAGCCACTGGAAAAGTGTACTCCCACTCTGCCACTGGAAAAGAAGAGCCCTCTCCCCCATCATCCATCATGTTGCAAATCTGGGGTGTGGGAAATGACCACCCATGGGCCAAAGGAACCTCCCCCTGTATTCTCTCAATCAAGTGTGGCTGGAACATGAGTTATGGATGGTCTGTGGCTGCTTTCAAGCCACAATGCAAGAGTGGAGTCATTGTCAGAGACACCACATGGACTGCAACACCTAACAGAAAATTTTTACAGAAGACTTTATACAGAATTCTGTGCCTATCCCTGGTCCCAAAGATCCTAGGATCATGTCCTTCTTTGAGTAGAACATAGCGCCTTCTGGGTCAAATCTAATTGCTTCACCCCCAGAGGCAAGGACTTCCATCCCTTTAGCCAAAACTGCATCTCCATCCTCCTCTATTTACACCTGGAATGGGACGTCTACAGTGGAAGGGCCTACTTAGCCAGAGGGAACCATTTTGTTGCTTACGCAGTAAACTTAGATTGACCCCGCCCCTCCCAGAGGAACTTACTTGCAAAGCCCAGATACAAGGGCGGGTCAGGCCAGGCGGAGACATCCAATCAGTGGGGCTCCTATACTGTCTCCCTAGCTACCAAGGAGAGTGGGCCCCGCCTCATGCCAGTTCTGACCAAGGTGATAGGCTAGTTCAAATATCTACTAGGGTAAATTGTAATTCAATTGGCCGCCCGTGTGTGACCTAGCATGACTGTGCAGTTTTCTCTGTGTATTGCAATCTCATTGGCCACCTGTGTGTAGCCAGGCTCAACCACATGGCCTTTGCTCTATAAAAGTTAGTCTGTGAGGCTGGGAGCGGTCGCCTCTTTGTAAAAGACGGCCCTGACCGGTCGGTTTGATTCTTGATGCTTGGCGCAAAATAAAGCTTTGCTCGACCTTTGCTTTGTATCAGTCTCGCTCCTTTGATTACGGACCCGAACATACAGGTCTCCAGCCCAACGGGAATTCGCTGTTGTTTCCATGGTAGTGATGCTCCGAAATGCAGGTGTAAGTGTGAACTTGTGCGGGCAAGCGTGTGTTTCCTCTCTGGTAGCCACAGTGTGCAAGGAGAATACAATACAGCAGCGTGCTTTCTGTCCCCCAGGAATGGCCATGCCATGTGGATCCATAATGATCTCGGAAGGAAGCCACCTTCACAGGGATTTGGGAGGGCTCCCAAATCCCTTGTCCTGGACACTAGATCCCTCTGAGGCTGGGGGCACACAGAGGGACAGAGACTCCCCCTGCCCATCTTGATTTTGAAGGACGCCTGCTGTTCCAGGACAAAAGATCTGAAACCATTCATGGGCCTGTCATCCATCCAGGCATCTGGGAGAGAGATCTACTCCAAGCAGGAAGGACAGACCGAGAGACAAAAACTGACAGCCTTTTGTGACATGTGCCATGACAGAGGACACTCAGGAGGACTGGGGGTGTGCAGGGCTGGCCAGAATGGGGGGCAGGGGGACCAGGAGTGCTCCAGGAGGATGTGGCAGCCGTGCCCTTGGGTGGCTACACGTGTCAGTGTGACTGGGCATTGGCCAGACCAGAAATAACAGCACGAGCGAGGGACGGTGTCCCTAAACTGTCTTCTGCAAGGCAAAAGTTCGGGAATGAGATTTCTTTCAGTACGATTTCATGTCACATGCATCTGGGAGACCCTAAAGCTGATAGTGTAGAACATGAAGGATGTAGTTGGCTGTGGCTTTCAAGCCTGAGGTGTGGGGGGCAGAGCGCACTGGATATTTCATACTCTGCTTTCAGAGTATGGTGACTTTTCCCGCCTTCATCTCCAACACAAGCACAGAGAACAAAGGCAACACAGATCTACACTTCGAAATGTCAACAGAAATCTGAAAACCCAAGTTCTCCCAGGAGCTAAAGCTTCAGGACCAGCGTGATGGACAAGAGAGGCAGACAGCAAGGAACCAGAAGAACACACATCATGTGCATGTGAGCTGGCCCACTTCTCTACCTGTCAGAAGCAAGCCATGCCTGCCCGGAGGGAGTCCCTCCTGCACCCAGTCCATCTGTTTGCTGCCCTTGAGCAGGGCAGAGGATGGGCTGAGCTGGGTGTGGGTGTCGGGGGAAGATGGCCAGCTGGCCACAGATGTTACCTGCCGAGGACCTATATAGCACCAGCTCCTGGTCCTCAGCTAAGATGAAACAATGTTTATGTGTAGTGACCTATTTCCGGGGACAGGGAATGTGCTCAGTGCTTTGGTGACTATATCCTCTCCCATTGGTTTTTTTAAAAACCGCTTAGGCAGCTAAGATTGACCCACAGATCATGGTCCCAGCATCCTGGGATCGAGCCCCGCATCGGGCTCTCTGCTCAGCGGGGAGCCTGCTTCCTCCCTTCTCTCTCTGCCTGCCTATCTGCCTACTTGTGATCTGTCTGTCAGATAAATAAATAAAATCTTTAAAAAAAAAAAAAAAAGATTGACCCACAGAAAGCTGTCCACACTTAATGTATGCAACTTGACCCTGACCCTAACTCTCATCTCTAGTTAAGATATGCTCACTTTGGAATATTGCTCGCAAATTAGAGGATGGTTATTAGGAGCTAAGGAATTCAGGGAACAACCCTCTTCTGTCTTCTCCCTGGAAGCTGGTAAATCATTGGCCACGTGCTACCTGGAGAGTGGCCACATGGGGACAACAGGGAGTCAACCATGCCCAAAACCCCACTGCAAAGCCCATGCTTCCTTCACCCTGTCAAACCTTGTTCATTCAATGTTTACAGATCATGGTAGAGATTATGAAAAGTGTGACTAGGCTGAAGCTTTTAAAACCAAACGAATTATTTCAACCTGTTCAGAATAGAAGATGTTTTCTAAAATCTCAGAGTTGGCGAGCAGAGGAAGGCCCAGGGACCTGGGAAAAGGCTATTTCTCTTTAATCTCTTCAGATCTACTTAGGAAACAAGGATGACTTCTATTCCACTTCGTTGCAGGAAGAATCAGTGTCCGCTCACAGCACTGAATCCACACAAAATAGTGCAGCTCAGAGGAAAACAAAGGACAATCAACAGCCTCCAGAAGCAGAGAAAGAGCCACACCCAGGAACCAAGAAGTCAGACCAGGAAGGCTTTGCGCAGGCCAGTTTGCATTTCTGTAGATCCTCTGGAGCTGGAATGCCCCCAGTGCCCCTGGGGGTCGTGGGTCAGGCCCAGCGCACACCCTGAGGCTGCCCTGTTGGAACCCGTGATGAGCCTCCTGGTCCCTTCCTCCACAAGACACCCCTACCCCTGGAGAACAGCCTACTTCTTGGACCTCCCATTCCCCTTTTTGACCCCATCGTTCACTTTTCCCATCACGGCCATAATACAGAGTATGTCGAACTACTTTCTATTCTGTCATTTAAATCTTTCTTTGTCACGGTTGCTCTAAAACTAAACCTTGCATCACTTACCCTGATGTAGAATCACTTGTTGCTTTGCATGACTGAACTGTGGACTCCAAGTGCCGTCACAGTGTCACGGGGCTAGTGTCCAGGGCGAGGTCCTCACTAAGCCGACCCAGCGGTTGCAGTGAAGGCCTGACCCAGGCACTGCTGGTTTTGTGCAACTGAGGCAGCACAGCCAAAACCTGGGTTTGGGATCAGAATGGCTCATGGCCTCTCAGCCACCTCGGATGTCATGGGGACACGCCCTGAAGACACTTCCTAGTCCAGTGTCACCCTGGGGAATTTCCATGGAGTAGCCATTGTGTCCAAAGGGGGAACTCAATAGAAGCAGGGACGATGGGAGTCGGAACTCCTGAGATAGAATCCACCTTGGAGACTGCCCAGAACTTCCTACGAGTTCATTCCATTGTCTTGCATGAATCAATTCATCTAAGAACATTTCCTCATTTTAGAAATGATGAGCCTCGGGATGCCTAGGTGGCTCAGTTGGTTAAATGGCTGCCTTCAGCTTAGATCATGATCCCAGCATTAGGGATCAAGTCCCACATTGGACTCCTTGCCCGGCAGGGAACCTGCTTCTCCCTCTGCCTCTGTCTGCCATTCTGTCTGCCTGTGCTTGCTCTGTCTCGCTCTCTAACAAATAAATAAATAAAATCTTAAAAAAAAAGAAAGAAATGATGATCCTCAAACTCCAATAAAATGACTCTCCTAGGTCGTATTGGAAATCAGTGAAAGAGCCAGACTGATCCTGGAGATGGCCTCCGGCAGGATCCCCCAAAGCAGCTTCAGCTACAGCTGCAATCACCCATTTATCTTTCCTGGACTCCCCGACTCTCATGGGACTCTTCATGGGGCCTATTCCGGGAACAAGGGTCATGTCAGTGCCACAGAAACCTCTGACACTGGTTCTAATGAGACTCCGTGATGTCATTGGAGTCCCAAGCCATAGGCCATCTGAGTTTGTCTGAAAAGATACGGTTGGTGGGAAAGCCACATGCTGACAGAGGGTGGAGGAAAATGGAAAAGCTAAGGAAAGAAGGGTTGCTCACGTCACATCTGGCTCCGCATGATACATGGGGTTCAGCAGGGTAAGCCGCCCAAATGCCCCCCAGCGGCTTCACAGAACTCACCCCTACGTTTTGAAGCTGAGCTTCATACATGGGTCATGAGCATCCCGGCTAGCTCATGGAAGCATGACACAGGACATAATGAAGCCACAGCCTTGACAGATATATAGTCATGGAGCAATAGCTTTCTCCAAATATATTCTGATATGGTAAATATTCATTGATAAAACATGGATATTTTTTATTTAAAAGAAAACCATACTAAGGACGCCTGGGTGGCTCAGTTGGTTGGTCGGCTGCCTTTGGCTCAGGTCATGATCCCGGCGTCCTGGGATCGAGTCCCACATCGGGCTCCTTGCTCAGCGGGGAGCCTGCTTCTCCCTCTGCCTCTGCCTGCCTCTCTGTCTGCCTGTGCTCACTCTCTCTGACAGATGGATGAATAAAATCTTTAAAAAAAAAAAAAAAAGAAAACCATACTTGTTGAATTAATAAATATTTTATGGAGTATCTACTTAGTGCAAATGTATAGCTCCCACCTGGGAGCTTGCAATGAGTGTGGGATATAATCAATAGATCAACGATAGGGGACACCTGGGTGGCTCAGTTGGTTAAGCTGCTGCCTTCGGCTCAGGTCATGATCCCAGGGTCCTGGGATCGAGTCCCGCATTGGGCTCCTTGCTCCGCAGGGAGCCTGCTTCTCTCGCTGCCTCTGCCTGCCTCTCTGCCTGCTTGTGTGTACTCTCTCTCTCTCTCTCTGGCAAATAAATAAAAACTTAAAAAAAAATAGATCAACGATAGGAAGGAGTGCAGGCTAAGGGCTAAGAGAACCATTCCATTCAGAGACGCCCATTAAGGAAGCCCACTAAGAAGATGTTTTCAGGGGCACCTGGGTGGCTCAGTGGGTTAAGCCTCTGCCTTCAGCTCAGGTCATGATCTCAGGGTCTTGGGATCGAGTCCCGCATCAGGCTCTCTGCTCGGCAGGGAGCCTGCTTCCTCCTCTCTCTCTGCTTGCCTCTCTGCCTACTTGTGATCTCTGTCTGTCAAATAAATAAAACAAAATCTTTAAAAAAAAAAAAAAAAAGAACATGCTTTCAACCAAGACTGGAAAGACAGGGCCAGCAAATTCATCTGTGAGAAGAGTCACAGAGCAATTCAGTTTTTAATTATTTTGACGATAAAACATAAATGTCAAGAAATAATGTCTTAACTGTTGCTTTGGAACATTTTGTCCTTCTCCATAACTATTTGGGTTACATGCTAAACTTTACTCACTGTAAAATACTCTCAGAAAATGTCTTATTTAAGCATGGACATCTTGTGTTAAAGGCAAATAAATTAACCCTAGAAAACCCCTAAACCCTAACCCTAACCCATGACCCTAAATCCTGATCCCAACCCTGACGCTCCTCGGCTTGGCTCCAAGGGATATTTCCCCAGAGACCTGGCTGGCGCCACAGTCCCAGGGACTGGGGACCCCTGAACAACTTCAGAGGACTCCGCCTGCCACCCAGAAGGAAACCATGGCATTTGGAACTCCGGAAATGATTCAGAGCAGGAGAGATCTGCATGGCCACCTGAGGCCACCCCCACATTCCATGGCCTGCTGGACACAGACCACACCCTCAACTCAGCCCTCTGGGAGTCTTGCCACACAGCTGGAAGGCTGAACCTGCCACGATCCTAGGCCCCAATCCTAACCCTAGGACGGCTTCTGAAAGGACCACACCCAGAGGCCTGGCTCCAAATCCCCAGGGAATGGGGACACCTGAGCCAAGCACAGACTCATCCTACAACAAAGTCAGAAATCATGCCCTTTGGAACTGCAGAAAGGATTTAGAGCAGGAGAAATCTGAATGACATATTGAACCAATCCCTGCTTATTTATACTTTCATACCAGACTGAACACAGAGCCTCAGCCTGATACTCTCCTTAACTCAAGCCCTTACTTCTGATGTCTCTGAAGGTCTCCACACCTAAGCAGATCACACCTTCCATGATCCTGGGACTACCCCTAATCTAGGTGAAAACATGAACACACTTTTCTACCAAGAGGACATAAAAGTGACAAAGAGACACAAAAAAAGTGCTCTACAGCAATAGCCGTCAGGAAAATACAAATCAAAACCACAGTGACATGCCACCTTACAAGAGCTGGCATGGCTAAAATTGTCAAGACAGGAAAACAAATGCTGGCAAGGACGTGGTGACAGGGGAACACTCTTACACTGCCAGTGGGAATGCACGCTTGTACAACCACTCTGCCACGTGTTATCGAGTTTCTTTCAGAACTTAAAAATAGAGCCACCCTACAACCCAGCAATTGCACTACTAGGTATTTAACCCAAAGATAAATATTGTGGGGCATCTGGGTGGCTCAGTGGGTCAAGCCTCCGCCTTTGAATCAGGTCATGATCTCAGGGTCCTGGGACCAAGCCCCGCATCAGGCTATCTGCTCAGCAGGGAGTCTGCTTCCCCTCCCCCGTGCCTGCCTCTCTGCCTGCTTGTGATCTCTCTCTCTGTCAAATAAATAAGTAAATTCTTAAAGAAAATACAGATTGAGTGAAAAATAGTGGCATCTGCCCCCCAGTGTTCATTACAGCATTATCCACTCTAGTCAAACTATAGAAAGAGCCCAGATGCCCATGGACAGATGAATGGATAAAGAAGATGTGGTTCATATCTACAACAGAGTATTATTCAGCCATCAGAGAGGATGAAGAGTAACCATCACATCCGCCTGGACGGAACTGCCGGGCATTACGCTGAGCGAAGTAAAGCTATCAGAGAAAGACAATCGGCACATGGGTTTACCCATGCGTGAAACAGAAGAAACACCACAGAGGATCAGAGAGGAAGGGAGGGAAAACTGAATGAGGAGTCATCAGCGAGGGAGAAGAACCACGAGAGACTCTTCATTACAGAAATGATGGGGGATGGGATAACTGAGTGGTGGGCATTAAAGAGGGCACGTGATGCAATGAGCACTGTGCGGTATACACATCTGATCTATTATTGAACACTGCATCTGAAACTAATGATGTACTATAGGTTGGCTCATTGAATTAAGTTAAACAAAAAGAACTCACACAAACAGTCCTAAAAATTTGTATGGAACCACCAAAGATACTGAACAGCCAATGCAATGTTGAGAAGAAAAACAAGGCTGGAGGAGTCACAATTCCAGATTTCAAGTTATACTACGAAGCTGTGGTCATCCTAACAGTATGGCACTGGCACAAAAATACAAACAGCGACCTAGGGAAAAGGATAGAAGCTCAGATAAACCCGCAAGTGCGGGGCCTATTAGTCTTCCACAAAGCAGGCAAGAATATCGAAAGGAAAAGAACAGTCTCTATGGTGTTGGGAAAACAGGACAGCTATGCACAGAAGAATGCAATTACTCTGCTTCCTTATGCCATACAGACACATAAGCTCAAAAGAGTTTCAAGACCTCAATGGGAGACCTGAAACCATAAAAATCCTACAAGAGGGCACAGACCGTAACTTCTTGACATGGACCAAATCAACATTTTTCTATACTGTCTCCCGAGGCAAAGGAAATACAAGCAAAAATAAACAACTGGGACTGTATCACAATAAAGTTTCCACACAGTAGAAGAACTAGGAAGAACTAATAATAATAAGACAACCTACTGAAAGGGAGAAGATATTTGCAAATATCCTATGCAATAAAGGGATAGTGCAATAAAGGGATGTGGAGTGGATACAACTTAACACCCAAAAAAACATAATCCAGTTAAAAAATAGTCCAAAGACATGAACAGACATTTCTCCAAAGAAGAAATACAGATGGCCAATGGTCCCATGAAAAGAATTTCACCATCACCCAAACTCAGGAAAATGAAAATCAGAAATATAATGAGATATTACCACATACTGTCAGAATGGCTCCCATCAACAGCACAAAGAACAACAATTGCTGGGAGGATGTGGGGAAAGGGGACCCTCATGCACTGTTGGAGGAAAAGCAACCTGCTGGGAGTCAAGATGGTGGAGAAGTAGCAGGCTGAGACTACATCAGGTAGCAGAAGATCAGCTAGATAGCTTATCAAACCATTGCAAACACCTACAAATCCAACAGGAGATCGAAGAGAAGAACAGCACTTCTAGAAACAGAAAATCGACCATGTTCTGAAAGGTAGGACCAGCAGAGAAGTGAATCCAAAGCGACAGGAAGATAGACCTCGGGAGGAGGGGCTGGCTCCCAGCAAGCAGCGGAACAATGAAGCACTAAATCAGGACTTTTAAAAGTCTGCTCCACGGAGGGACATCACTCCAGAGGCTAAACCGGGGTGAAGCCCACGCGGGGTCACAGAAGGATCGGGGGTGTCTGAGTGTCGCAGAGCTCACAGGTATTAGAGCGGGGAAGCTGGCTACAGAGACAGAGCCGAGGAGTGAGCTCTCAGCTAGGGGTTACCTTGAACCGGTCACAGGCTAGGTGAGCTCGGAGCGTGGCTGGAGGCCAGGGACACAGGAGTGATTGAGCGCTTTTCTCTAAGGGCACACTGAGGAGTGGGTCCCCAAGCTCTCAGCTCCTCTGGGCCAGAGACTGGGAGGCCGCCATTTTCATTCCCGTCCTCCAGAACTCTACGGGAAGCGTTTAGGAAACAAAAGCTCCTGAAAGCGAACCTGAGCGGATGACTTAGCCTGGCCCCCGGTAAGAGTAGTGTAATTCCGCCTCAGGCAAAGACAGTTGAGAATCTCTACAACAGGCCCCTCCCCCAGAAGACCAACAGGAAATCCAGCCAGGACCAAGTTCACTTACCAAGAGAATAGCGAATTCCAGAGGAGGAGAAAGCAAAGCATGGAACTCATGGCTTTCTCCCCATGATTCTTTAGTCTTGCAGTTAATTTAATTTTTTTTTTCCTTCGGCTAAATTTTTTTAACTTTTACCCTTTCCTCTTTTAACGTTTTTTAACTAGTTTATCTTAACAATACCTTTCATAAAAAAAATAATAACGGTAATCTTTTTTGAACCTTCATTATTATTTATCATATTTGTCATATTTTATCCTTCATTGTATCTAACTTTATTTTTTGTATACACATAGGGTTTTTTCTTCTAAAAAATTTGGGGTACAACTTCTTCTAATAGATCAAAATATACCCTAAATATAGCTCCGGGCTTGTTTTAGTCTCCAGCCCAGGCAAATTCTCTCCACTTTCTTTTTTCTTTATTCTCCCAAACAGCTTACTTTATCAACTCCTTTTTTAGAAATTAAAAAAAATTTTTTTTCATCTTAAAGGGCATATTCCATCCCTTCATTGTGTTTACCCTTGTATATGCTTTTCATTCTTTAAAATTTTGGGAGTTAGTTTCTTCTAAGAGACCAAAATACTCCCAAAATTAAGTGGGTGACCCTGTTCTAGTCACCAGTCTAATATTTTTTTTCTTTTTTATATTTTTCTTTATTTGCTTTCTTTTTTTAATTTTTTTTTCTGAACTTCTTTCTTTCCCTTTCTCCCCCCCCCCCCCCCCACGATTTGGGGTCTCTTCTGATTTGGTTAAAGCACATTTTCCTGGGGTCTTTGCCACCCTTTTAGTATTTTATTTGCTCCTTCATATATTCTTATCTGGACAAAATGGCAAGGCGGAAAAACTCACCACAAAAAAAAGAACAAGAGGCAGTACCGAAGGCTAGGGACCTAATCAATACAGACATTGGTAATATGTCAGATCTAGAGTTCAGAATGACGATTCTCAAGGTACTAGCCGGGCTTGAAAAAGGCATGGAAGATATTAGAGAAACCCTCTCTGGAGATATAAAAGCCCTTTCTGGAGAAATAAAAGAACTAAAATCTAACCAAGTTGAAATTTAAAAAGCTATTAATGAGGTGCAATCAAAAATGGAGGCTCTTGGGGCGCCTGGGTGGCTCAGTTGTTAAGCGTCTGCCTTCAGCTCAGGTCATGATCCAAGGTCCTGGGATCGGGCCCCGCATGGGGCTCCCTGCTCAGCGGGGAGCCTGCTTCTCCCTCTCCAGCTCCCCCTGCTGTGTTCCCTCTCTGGCTGTGTCTCTCTCTGTCAAATAAATAAATAAAATCTTTTTTAAAAAAATGGAGGCTCTTACTGCTAGGATAAATGAGGCAGAAGAAAGAATGAGTGATTTAGAAGACCAAATGACAGAGAATAAAGAAGCTGAGCAAAAGAGAGAAAAACAGCTACTGGACCACGAGGGGAGAATTCGAGAGATAAGTGACACCATAAGACGAAACAACAGTAGAATAATTGGGATTCCAGAAGAAGAAGAAAGAGAGAGGGGAGCAAAAGGTATATTGGAGACAATTATTATAGGGAATTTCCCTAATATGGCAAAGGGAACAAGCATCAAAATCCAGGAGGTGCAGAGAACCCCCCTCAAAATCAACAAGAATAGGTCCACACCCAGTCACCTAACTGTAAAATTTACAAGTCTTAGCGACAAAGAGAAAATCCTGAAAGCAGCCCGAGAAAAGAAGTCTGTAACATACAATGGTAAAAATATTAGGTTGACAGCGGACTTATCCACAGAGACCTGGCAGGCCAGAAAGAACTGGCATGATATATTCAGAGCACTAAATGAGAAAAACATGCAGCCAAGAATACTATATCCTGGTAGGCTATCATTGAAAATAGAAGGAGAGATAAAAAGCTTCCAGGACAAATGAAAACTGAAAGAAATTTGCAAACACCAAACCAGCTCTACAGGAAATATTGAAAGAGGTCCTCTAAGCAAAGAGAGACCCTAAAAGTAGTAGATCAGAAAGGAACAGAGACAATATACAGTAACAGTCACCTTACAGGCAGTACAATGGCACTAAATTCATATCTCTCAATAGTTACCCTGAATGTTAATGGGCTAAATGCCCCAATCAAAAGACACAGGGTATCAGAATGGATAAAAAACCAAAACCCATCAATATGCTGCCTACAAGAAACTCATTTTAGACGCAAAGACACCTCCAGATTTAAAGGGAGGGGGTAGAAATCAATGTACCATGCTAATGGACATCAGAAGAAAGCTGGGGTGGCGATCCTTATATCAGATCAATCAGATTTTAAGCCAAAGACTATAATAAGAGATGAGGAAGGACACTATATCATACTCAGAGGGTCTGTCCAAAAAGAAGCTCTAACAATTTTAAATATCTATGCCCCTAACATTGGAGTGGCCAACTTTATAAACCAATTAATAACAAAATCAAAGAAACACATCGACAATAATATAAAAATAGTAGGGGACTTTAACACTCCCTCACTGAAATGGACAGATCATCCAAGCAAAAGATCAACAAGGAAATAAAGGCCTTAAATGACACACTGGACCAGATGGACATCACAGATATATTCAGAACACTTCATCCCAAAGCAACAGAATACACATTCTTCTCTAGTGCACATGGAACATTCTCCAGAATAGATCACATCCTGGGTCATAAATCAGGTCTCAACCAGTATCCTGCATATTTTCAGACCACAATGCTCTGAAGCTAGAACTCAATCACAAGAGGATATTTAGAAAGAACCCAAATACATGGAGACTAAACAGCATCCTTCTAAAGAATGAATGGGTCAACCAGTAAATTAAAGAAGAATTGAAAAAATTCATGGAAACAAATGATAATGAAAACACAACGGTTTGAAATCTGTGGGACACAACAAAGGCAGTCCTGAGAGGAAAATATATAGCAATACAAGCCTTTCTCAAGAAACAAGAAAGGTCTCAAATATGCAACCTAACCCTACACATAAAGGAGCTGGAGAAAGAACAACAAAGAAAGCCTAAACCCAGCAGGAGAAGAGAAATCATAAAGATCAGAGCAGAAATCAATGAAATAGAAACAAAAAAAAATAGAACAAATCAACAAAACTGGGAGCTGGTACTTTGTAAGAATTAATAAGATTGATAAACCCCTGGCCAGACTTATCAAAAAGAAAAAAGAAAGGACCCAAATAAATAAAATCATGAATGAAAGAGGAGAGGTCACAACCAACACCAAAGAAATACAAACAATTATAAGAACATACTATGAGCAGCTCTACGCCAACAAACTTAACAATCTGGAAGAAATGGATGCATTCCCAGAGACATATAAACTACCACAACTGAACCAGGAAGAAATAGAAACCTGAACAAACCCATAACCAGTAAGGATATTGAAACAGTCATCAAAAATCTCCAAACAAACAAAAGCCCAGGGCCAGGCAGCTTCCCAGGGGAATTCTACCAAACATTTAAAGAAGAATTAATTCCCATTCTCCTGAAACTATTCCAAAAAATAGAAGTGGAAGGGAAACTTCCAAACTCATTTTTTCTTCCTCTTCTTTTTTTTTAATTTATTTCTTTGACAGACAGAGAGCACAAGTAGGCAGAGAGGCAGGCAAAGACAGAGAGGGGGAAGCAGGCTCTCTGCTGAAGCAGAGAGCCCGATGCAGGACTCGATTCCAGGACCCTAGGATCATGACCTGAGCCGAAAGCAGGGGCTTTAACCCACTGAGCCACCCAGGCGCCCCTTCCAAACTCATTTTATGAGGCCAGCATCACCTTGATCCCAAAACCAGACAAGGATCCCATCAAAAAAAAGAATTACAGACCAATATCCTTGATGAACACAAATGCGAAAATTCTCGCCAAAATACTAGCCAATAAGATCCAACAGTAAATTAAAAGGATGATTCACCATGACCAAGTGGGATTTATTCCAGGGCTGCAAGGTTGGTTCAACATCCCCAAATCAATCAATGTGATACAGTACATTAATAAAAGAAAGAACAAGAACCATATGATACTCTCAATAGATGCTGAAAAAGCATTTGACAAAGTACAGCATCCCCTCCTGATCAAAACTCTTCAAAGTGTAGGGATAGAGGGCACATACCTCGATATTATCAAAGCCATCTATGAAAAACCCACCGCAAATATCATTCTCAATGGAGAAAAACTGAAAGCTTTTCCGCTAAGGTCAGGAACACGGCAGGGATGTCCATTACCACCACTGCTATTCAACATAGTACTAGAAGTCCTAGCCTCAGCAATCAGACAACAAAAAGAAATTAAAGGCATCCAAATTGGCAAAGAAGAAGTCAAACTATCACTCTGCAGATGATATGATACTATATGTGGAAAACCCAAAAGGCTCCACTCCAGAACTGCTAGAACTTGTACAGGAATTCAGTAAAGGGTCAGGATATAAAATCAATGCATAGAAATCAGTCGCATTTCTCTACACCAACAACAAGACAGAAGAAAGAGAAATTAAGGAGTCAATCCCATTTACAATTACACCCAAAACCATAAGATACCTAGGAATAAACCTAACCAAAGGGGCAAAGAATCTATACTCAGAAAACTATAAAGTACTCATGAAAGAAATTGAGGAAGACACAAAGAAATGGAAAAATGTTCTGTGCTCCTGGATTGGAAGAACAAATATTGTGAAAATGTCTATGCTAATTAAAGCAATCTACACATTTAATGCAATCCCTATCAAAATCCCACCCATTTTTTTTCAAAGAAATGGAAAAAATAATCCTAAAATTTATATGGAACCAGAAAAGACCTCAAATAGCCAAAGGAATATTGAAAAAGAAAGCCAAAGTTGGTGGCATCACAATTCCGGACTTCAAGCTCTGTTACAAAGCTGTCATCATCAAAACAATGTGGTACTGGCACTGAAACAGACACATAGATCAATGGAACAGAACAGAGAGCCCAGAAATAGACCCTCAACTCTACGGTCAACTAATCTTTGACAAAGCAGGAAAGAATGTCCAATGGAAAAAAGACAGCCTCTTCAATAAATGGTGTTGGGAAAATTGGACAGCCATATGCAGAAAAATGAAATTGGACCATTTCCTTACACCACACATGAAAATAGACTCAAAATGGATGAAGGACCTCAATGTGAGAAAGGAATCCATCAAAATCCTTGAGGAGAACACAGGCAGCAACCTCTTCGACCTCAGCTGCAACGACTTCTTCCTAGGAACATCACCAAAGGCAAGGGAAGCAAGGGCAAAAATGAACTATTGGGATTTCATCAAGATCAAAAGCTTTTGCACGGCAAAGGAAACAGTTAACAAAACCAAAAGACAACTGACAGAATGGGAGAAGATATTTGCAAATGACATATCAGATAAAGGGCTAGTGTCCAAAATCTACAAAGAACTTAGCAAACTCAACACCCAAAGAACAAATAATCCAGTCAAGAAATGGGCAGAGGACATGAACAGACATTTCTGCAAAGAAGACATCCAGATGGCCAACAGACACAGGAAGAAATGCTCCACATCACTCGGCATCAGGGAAATACAAATCAAAACCACAATGAGATACCACCTCACACCCGTCAGAATGGCTAAAATGAAAAAGTCAGGAAATGACAGATGCGGGCAAGGATGCAGAGAAAGGGGAACCCTCCTACACCGTTGGTGGGAATGCAAGCTGATGCAACCACTCTGGAAAAAAGCATGGAGTTTCCTCAAAAAGTTGAAAATAGAGCTACCCTATGACCCAGCAATTGCACTACTGGGTATATATCCTAAAGATACAAACGTGGTGCTCGGAAGGGGCACGTGCACCCGAATGTTTATAGCGGCAATGTCCACAATAGCCAAACTGTGGAAAGAGCCTAGATGTCCATCAACAGATGAATGGATAAAGAAGAGGTGGTATATATATACAATGGAATACTATGCAGCCAGCAAAAGAAATGAAATCTTGCCATTTGCGACAACGTGGATGGAACTAGAGGGTATTATGCTTAGCGAAATAAGTCAGTCGGAGAAAAACAACTGTCATATGATCTCCCTGATATGAGGAAGTGGAGATGCAACATGGGGGGTTTCAGGGGTATGAAAAGAATAAATGAAACAAGATGGGATCAGGAGGGAGACAAACCATAAGTGACTCTTAATCTCACAAAACAAACTGAGGGTTGCTGGGGGAAGGGGGGTTGGGAGTGGGGGTGGGGTTATGGACATTGGGGAGGGTATGTGCTATGGTGAGTGCTGTGAAGTGTGTAAACCTGGCAATTCACAGACCTGTACCCCTGGGGATAAAAATACATTATATGTTTATAAAAAAAGAAAAAAAAAAACTAAAAGAAAAGCAACCTGCTGCAACCACTCTGGGAAACAGTATGGAAGGTCCTCAAGGCGTTAAACGTAGAGCTGTCTTGGGATCCAGCAACCACACTACTGGGTGTTGGCATATGAAAGCATATGAAAACAAAGCATATGAAAACAGTAACTCAAAAACATACATCCACCCCTATGTTGCTTGCAGCATTGTTTACAAGATCACAATATGGAAGCAACCCAAGTGTCTGTGGATAAAGTGCTAAATAAGATGACTGATGTGTACGCACACACACACACACAAACACACACAGTGGAATATTATTCAGCCATAAAAAGAGTGAAATCTTGCCATTTGCAGCCACATGGATGGATGTAGAGAGGATTATCCTAAGTGAAATCAGTCAGTCAGAGAAAGACAATACCATAGGATGTCACTCTTGTGTAGAATTGAAGAAACAAACATACATAAATAAAGGAGTGTCTATGCTGCCCAGAATCATCTACACATTCAAGACAATCCCTATCAAAATGCCATCAACATTTTTCACAGAGCTGGAACAAACAATCCTAAAATTTGTATGGAACCAGAAAAGGCCTCAAAACACCAGGGGAATGTTGGAAAAGAAAACCAAAAATAAAAATGAACTATTGGGCCTTCATCAAGACAAAACTTCTGCAGAGCAAAGGAAACAGTCAACAAAACTAAAAGGTAATCTATGGAATGGGAGAAGACGTTTGCAAATGACACTAGAGATAAAGGGCTGGTATCCAAAATCTATAAAGAACTTCTCAAACTCAACACCAAAAGAACAAATAATCCTGTCAAGATATGGCCAGAAGACATGAACAGACACTTCTCCAAAGAAGACACACAAATGACCAACACACATGAAAAAAATCCTCCACATCGCTTGCCATCAGGAATATACAAATCAAAGCCACAATGAGATACCACCTCACACCAGTTAGAATGGTCTAAATTAACAAGACAGGGAACAACAAGTGTGGGCGAGGATGTGAAGAAAGGGGAACCCTCTTACACCGTTGGTGGGAATGCAAGCTGGTACAGCCACTTTGGAAAACAGTATGGAGCTTCCTCAAAAAGTTAAAAATAGAGCCACCCTACAACCCAAAAATTGCACCAATGGGTATTTACCTCAAAGATACAGATGTAGTGAAAAGAAGTGACACGTGCATCCCAGTGTTCATAGGAGCAATGTCCACAAAAGGCAAACTGTGGAAGGAGTTGAGATGTCCTTCAGCAGATGAATGGATAAAGAAGATGTGGTTCATATATAAAATGGAATATTACACAGCCATCAGAAAAGAAGAATACCTACTATTAGCGTCAACATGCATGGGTCTGGAGGGTATTATGCTAAGTGAAGTAAGTCGAGCAGAGAAAGACAATTATCATACGGTTTCACTCATATGTGGAACTAAGGAATGGCATGGAAGATCATAGGGGAAGGGAGGGAAAACTGAATGGGAGAAAATCAGAAAGGGAGACAAACAATGAGAGACTCTGGACTCTAGGAAACAAACTGAGGATTACATAAGGGAAGGGGTGGGGTGATGGGGTAACAGGGTGATGGGTAACCTCACAGTGGGGAAGCCTAACCAACCCTGCCTCAGCCGGGTGACCAGCATTAACATGGACAGTGACAAGTGTTCCTTTGTTGTACGGTGATGACAGAGCACTTTACCTCTGTGACTGCTTCCCTGAAAACCACAACCCCAGTCTAACCATAAGAAAAACAAGTAAATCTCAGTGCAGGTCTATGGACAAAATGCCTGACCAGCTGTCCTCAACATGGTCATGGTCACTGAAACAAGACAAGTCTGAGGGACTGTCCCAGCCAAGGAGAGCCTAAAGAGACGTGATGACCACATGTTGTGTGGTGTCCTGTGTGGGATCCTGGAGCCAGGAAAGGTAGAACAGTGGGAACCTGAATAATGTATGGACTTGAGTAAATAATATATCAACATTGAGTAAATAATATATCAACAATCATTAATTGTGACAATTCTGACGAAAAATAGAGAGTAGAAGTTAAAGGTCAAATAAGAGAAACCTATTTCATTGAACAGGAAGCCTAGAGGAAATGGGTAAATTTCCTAATAAAAGTGCACATTAACAAAATAGACCTTAAAATAAGGAGAAAACAAGCAGACCATTTAACTGTCCAGGGACCTCTCCCTCCTGCTGGTTCTCCCCTCAGCGTTCTCCAGTTTTCCTCTCTGGGGACAGAGAAGGAACAGGGACAGAGCTGTTATGGAGCTCCCATGAGATCTGGCCCCACTGTCTTGTCTCCCCCTGAGCCATGGCCCGCCCAGTGAGGACACCGTGCATGGGAAGTTTCAGGGACTGTCAACCCTGATGTGTCAGCTAGCACTTTGGATGGCAAGGGACTGGACATACTTCCTGAAGTAAAATAAACTAATATTTTTAACGGTAGAAATAAATTAATACTTGCAAGAGGCAAGGGTTGGTTTGGCTTTGGCAGGCCCAGGGGCTCACACTTTCACAGTGTGACTTGGACCTTCTCTGACCCTCCATCCTGCTAAGTGTTCTGGGGAGTTCGCATTCACAGGCAGAGTCTCTCTCACTGTATCTGGGGCCTCCAGCAACTCCAGGCTGGCAACCACTCACCATCCATTCTACTGGGAAGGGTTTCTCTTTCCCTTGGGCTCCATGAAAAGTCTTGGCTTTTAAGTGTCTTTGGCTTGGGTCACTCTCTCATCCTTGAAGCCATCAGAGCACCCAGAGGACAGAGCGTGGGGTTGGGGAGACTTGGATCATACGTCTATCTTCGAGGTGGGTGGAATGGGGGGTCTGCCCTCTGGAACTGGTTGGATGGGAGGCAGGTGAGAGGTGGTCCCAAAGGGAAGCTGAGATGCTGGACTTGGACGTGAGGACCGGAGCCAGGCTAGGAAACAGCAGCACAGACCACACGGCTGTGGCATCTGAAGCCCGAGGAAGGAAGGGGTGCACTTAGGGTCAGGGGCTGCAGCCGCCCATCCAGGGCTCTTCCTGTCCTCCCACAATGGCAAGACACTCTTCCAACTGCTGAAAAAGCAGCTTTTCTGTTGGTGGGAAACTCAAGGCTCCTGCCCTGGGCACTGGGTCCTCTCATCTCAGAGACTGGAAGGCACACAGGCCTGATTCATGTCCCTGGGAAGAGGGAGCACAGGAGTCACACCCGCCCCCACCCCACATTAATCACCCAACCCCAGAGAACACACTGGCTTATTTTCCAGTCTCTTCTTTCTCCTTTACAGAGTAGAGACCAGATGTGAGGATGGTAAGGAAATTATTGCCCAGTGAAGCCGTGGGAGACTCAAGATTATTCCACGGCACAAAATCCATTCTTGGCAGGCCTTCTAGGGTCATGCGTGTAGCTGTCCGAGACCATGCAGCCTCAGCCAGAAACTGCCCACTGGGAGACACAGGTTCTCCTATATCCTTAATTCCTAACAAGGATTCATGTCCAATATTTACATTATAACCAGAACCCAAAGGACCACAGGGCCAGTGTGCTGTGTGGCTGTTGTGGCCACCAGCCACATTCAAAGTCTGGAGGGTTATTACTCTCTTGGAATGCTGGGAGGCCACGAAGGAGGAGTTGCTTGTCTCAACCACATGGACATTGGGAATGGAAACATCCCCAGGGGCTGCCTACACTGCCCATGGGCCTGTTAAGTTACCAGGAGCACAGTCAACTCAGTAATGGGCTGGAGTTTGTCAAGACCCAGGCTGGCCTGAGCTGGAGGACCAGAGATGCTTGTCTAGGTGGTTGGAAGCTAAGAATTGTCCTGTCTGAGACCCAACTGTCTACTGCTGATCACTCAGATAGGACCAAGGATCCAGCCAGTGCCAGGAGGGCCCCACCAGCCCAAAAGAAGGCTCCACATGGGGGCAGGTAGGCCACTGCACCCAGTCCTGCATAAACACACACACATCTACTGAGGTGGGTCAGGTCTGGGCTGGAACCTGGAGCTGCCCAGGCAAAGGGGGACCAGCAGTCCTGTTCCCAGGGAGTACCTGCATGAACTCTGAGGCCCTCCACACCCTTGACTGAGGTTGAGTTAGGTCTGAAACAGGCAGTGACCAAGCTAGACGTTTATTTCATTCTTTTTCCATTATAGCCTAGGATGGGGAGACAGGGGAGTAGAAAACCCGTGGTCCAAGTGGAACAGAGTAGAGAGCCCAGATATGGACCCTCAACTCTATGGTCAAATAATCTTTGACAAAACAGGAAAAAATATCCAGTGGAAAAAAGACAGTCTCTTCAATAAATGGTGCTGGGAAAACTGGACAGCCATATGTAGAAGAATGAAACTCGACCATTCTCTTACACCGTACACAAAGATAAACTCGAAATGGATAAAAGACCTCAACGTGAGACAGGAATCCATCAGAATCCTCGAGGAGAACATAGGGAGTAACCTCTTTGATATCAGCCACAGCAACTTCTTTCAAGATATGTCTCCAAAGGCAAAGGAAACAAAGGCAAAGATGAACTTCTGGGACTTCATCAAGATCAAAAGCTTCTGCATAGCAAAAGAAACAGTCATCAAAACAAAGAGGCAACCCACGGAATGGGAGAAGATATTTGCAAATGACAGTACAGACAAAAGGTTGATATCCAGGATCTATAAAGAACTCCTCAAACTCAACACACACAAAACAGACAACCATATTAAAAAATGGGCAGAAGATATGAACAGATACTTCTCCAATGAAGACATACAAATGGCTACCAGACACATGAAAAAATGTTCATCATCACTAGCCATCAGGGAGATTCAAATCAAAACCACATTGAGATACCACCTTACACCAGTGAGAATGGCCAAAATTAGCAAGACAGGAAACAACGTGTGTTGGAGAGGATGTGGAGAAAGGGGAACCCTCTTACACTGTTGGTGGGAATGCAAACTGGTGCAGCCACTTTGGAGAACAGTGTGGAGATTCCTCAGGAAATTAAAAATAGATCTTCCCTATGACCCTGCAATTGCACTGCTGGGTATTTACCCCAAAGATACAGATGTAGTGAAAAGAAGGGCCATCTGTACCCCAATGTTTATAGCAGCAATGGCCACGGTCGCCAAACTGTGGAAAAAACCAAGATGCCCTTCAACGGATGAATGGATAAGGAAGATGTGGTCCATATACACTATGGAGTATGATGCCTCCATCAGAAAGGACGAATACCCAACTTTTGTAGCAACATGGACGGGACTGGAAGAGATGATGCTGAGTGAAATAAGTCAAACAGAGAAAGTCAAGTATCATATGGTTTCACTTATTGGTGGAGCATAACAAATAATATAGAGGACAAGGGTAGATGGAGAGGAGAAGGGAGTTGAGGGAAATTGGAAGGGGAGGTGAACCATGAGAGACTATGGACTCTGAAAAACAACCTGAGGGTTTTGAAGGGGCGGGGTGGGAGGGTGGGGGAACCAGGTGGTGGGTATTAGGGAGGGCACAGATTGCATGGAGCACTGGGTGTGGTGAAAAAACAATGAATACTGTTACACTGAAAATAAATAAAAAATTTAATTTTAAAAAAAAAAAGAAAAAGAAAAAGAAAACCCGTGGTCCAGCTCAATCCCTGCTTCATGTGCAACTCTGGGTAAGTCCTGTGCATCCTGCAGAGATGAAGAAGAGGGAGAGGGAAGAGGACCAGTTAGGCTTAACCCAACCCACATTTTCTGCCCTAGCTCCCTAACCGCTAGCCCTAGACAACAACCCGGACCCTGTTCATCCTTACCTTCATCTCACCATAGTAAACATACTGCTTTACTGTGCTGTGACCACCATGCAATACATGTAAAACAGAAATTGAATAGACAGGTGTAATATTTGTTCCTGGGAGTGCCACTTGCTCACAGATTTTGGAACTGTGGTATTTTAAGAAATGTGTGTGTTGTGATGGGGAAAAAATGAAATTAAAAATTTTATTAAAAAGGAGAAATGTGTGTGTTCACCATGTAATGAAAATAAAAGTGCCAAATGCACATTTTTTAAAGGTTTTATTTATTGATTTGACAGACAGAGATCACAAGTCAGCAGAGAGGCAGGCAGAGAGAGAGGGGGAAGCAGGCTCCCTGCTGAGCAGAGAGCCCGATGCGGGGCTCGATCCCAGGACCCTGAGACCGTGACCTGAGCGGAAGGCAGAGGCTTAACCTACTGAGCCACCCAGGTGCCCCTAAATGCACATTTTAAAATGTTTCTGTGCATGCTGCCTCCATGTAATTTGATCGGAGTGGTGTTTCATTGACTGAACACTTCACCGCAATGTAGTAGAATTTAACAGTGTTTAGAGGCACGTGCGTGAACAAGGACTTCAAAACTCCTGCTTTCTGAGAATGTGACAGCAGGGTTATTGCAATGAATGGATGTGTTACCTATAACGTAATTAACATATGGCACTGTATAAAGCTGTGCAAAATTAGATGTTTTCAACACTACTTTATTATCATCAAGTTTACTAGAGATTTTGTCTTATCTGTGAGGTCAAGTTTGGAAAAATTAAGTGCCTTTTGGGGCCCCCGGGTGGCTCCGTCGGTAAAGCATCCGACTCTTGGTTTCGGCCCAGGTCATGGTCTCAGGGTCGTGAGATCCAGCCCCACGTCAGGCCTCACAGCAAGCTCCACACTCAGTGCTGAGGCTGCTTGGGCTTCTTTCCCCCTCTCCCCCTGCTCCCCCAATCCCGACCTCGTAAATAGATAAACTCTCTAAAAAAAAGAAAAAAGAACCAAATGACTTCTCCAAGGACACGCATCTAGGGTTCTTGCGAATGGTGAGTGAAGGCCCCGCCTTCTGTTGGTGGCATTTCCATTAAGGCCAATGTCTCTCCTTTAGCTCCACCATTCCTGAGAAGTCCATAAAAGGTAACAACAGTGCCGGCACCAGGTATCTCTGGAGGAGAACACTGACCCAGTGACACAGTGTGATATCTTGAGTTGTGCAAACGTACTGTTGGGGGAGCCTTGGCAGATTGGACACTTTGACCCTCCCGCGGCGGCTGCGCAAGGTTTCGGCATTCTAGTAAGGAAAGTAAGCGGGAGATAGAGAGAGAGATACGGATGTCTAGAGATATTTAGCCTAATGCTTTTCATTCATTCTTTAAGTGAGCATTTAAGTTATTTACAGTAAATATTTGTAAACTTTTTTAAGTGAAGAAAGAAAAATAAAACACAACATTTCAAATGACACAGAAGTAAAGCAAGGCTTCCCTGGAGCCTGCCACAGGCACTGAAGTCCCTGTTACCAAGCCCTGTGTCTCCTTCTGGCATGTGACCATACATATATTAGGGTTGGTTTATTATTTTTGATACAATTTGTTCTACATGTTATTTTGCTTTCATAACAATACCACTGAGACATTAATCTGTGTTAAAAAGTCACTTGAACCATTTCACTAGGTTTCCATTGTTTTTTTTAAAGATTTTATTTATTTATTTGAAGACAGAGATCACAAGTAGGCAGAGAGGCAGGCAGAGAGAGACGAGGAAGCAGGCCCATTGCTGAGCAGAGAGCCCGACGCGGGGCTCGATCCCAGGACCCTGGAATCATGACCTGAGCCGAAGGCAGAGGCTTTAACCCACTGAGCCACCCAGGCACCCCTGACCACTTTCTTTAAAAAATAAAATCTCGGGGCGCCTGGGTGGCTCAGTGGGTTAAAGCCTCTGCCTTCGGCTCAGGTCATGATCTCAGGGTCCTGGGATTGAGCCCCTGGGATCGAGCCCCGCATTGGGCTCTCTGCTCAGCAGGGAGCCTGCTTCCTCGTCTCTCTCTGCCTGCCTCTCTGCCTACTTGTGATCTCTGTCTTCAAATAAATAAATAAAATCTTAAAAAAAAATAAAAAATAAAATCTCTTGCTATTGTAAAATTTGTGGGTAAAAACAAAATTAACATACTTCATTTCTTGCCCATGAAGTATAACTATGGGTTAAATCTTGAAAATTAGAATTTCTGGGTCGGAAAGTATGTAGAAGTTACATCTTCATGGTTATTCTCAAAATTATTTTCATAGAGACTGTACCAATACATCCCTTCTCCCAGTCTTTCAGGACACAGGCTGTTTACTCAAACCCCCAACAGTGTATCTTCTCCCAAATAATTTGAAATTTACTTTCCTTAATGAATATGTCATTGTATATGGTGGACCGGAATTTACCAGAATTCTCCAGAAAAACAGAAGCACGTATAGTGGTTATACACGTAGTATGTATGTATGTATGTATGTGTGTGTGTATTTGTTTGTTGATTGACTGATCTATTCACTCACTCACTCATTCATTCTGGCTGCGAGAGTGTCTGGAGGTTAAGCTCATGCAGCAGCCAGGAAGGCACAGGTTGCTAATGCCGGTGCCCATCCACCCAGCGTCTCTGCTTTGCACCAACGTGAGGAGGTGCTTCGCCCTGATTCACAATGGGGGTCGCAGGGGCAAAGAGGGCAGCTCTCTGGAGGGAAGAACGGCGTCCAGGGTCACCAGGGCAGCCGCGTACGTGCACAGGCTCAGCCCCACCAGGAGGACCCCCAGCAGGAAGGCACGGGTTTGGGGGGGTTGGGGGGAAGCAGCCCCTGCCCCCTGGGGTATCCCCCTTGGTACAAGCCTTGTTGGTCTGTGGAGGTCCTGCGGAACGGTGACTCAAGTAGCCCCTCATCGTGCCCCACTGTCCACATCCCCACACTCTTCTCCTGGATCCACCCACACTGGCACACCCACCGGCTCATTTATGGATTCCAAAAACCAAGAGCAGCTACTGTGGGTCAGGCAGAGTTGGGCACAGGGAAGACCAGATAGCTAATAAAAGTATACATATATTACTATATGCCACTGTCCTAACTCATCTGAACCTCACAATGACCCAGAGGTGGGAATTATTCCCCACTTTACAGGTGAGGAAAATGAGGCACAAGGATTAAGCGGCCTGCCCAAACACCTTACAGAGTGTGTCAGACCTGGGATTTGAGCTCAAGTTCTTAACCACCACTCTGGGCTTTCATTCTAAATCACACCCCGTTTCACCCTTCGCTGTTTCACCTTCTCTCCACCTTGGTTTCCCCCCAGGCATAGCACCTGTGTTTTGTTTTCTTTTGTTTTAAAGATTTTATGTATTTAAGAGAGAGAACCCTTGGCAGATGGAGAGGGAGAAGCACGCTCCCTGCTCAGTCGGCAGCCTGATGTAGGGCTCAATCCCAGAACCCTGGGGTCATGACCTGAGCCAAAGGCAGATGCTTAACCAGCTGAGCCAAGGCACACCTGTGTTCTTTTGTATTGAACGCACTTTTCTCTTATTTCCAGCCACCTCCCAGCCCCATCCTTGGATCCCTGGAAGACTGACCTTCCAGGCCAGGCAGAAGGCAACAGTGAACCGCAGGCCAGAAACAGCATAGCATGGAGATGACAGCCAAGCTGAGGTTGTCTGGTGATCATGGAGGCAGTGATGCGGGACACAAAAGCAAAAGAAATGCAGGTTAAACTGAATCTCCCTACAGCTTGCAGCCCACGGAGGGATACTTGACAAATGCAAAGTGTGACCTTCCTCAAGGAACTCAGGACTGCCTGGGTGTCTGCAGGCTTATGTTGACTGAAGACTGGGAGTAATGTTGTTTCGGCCCGGCTAGCCCCTCAGGGTCCTGAGAGCCTTGCTTCCAGATTCCATAGAGACTTGCGCTATCCCTCACCCCTGCTAATTAAAAATTTTAACCAGTCACTCCTCACAATCCCAGTCCCGCTCCTTCTGCCCACAGGTCCTGTTCCGGGAGCAAGGAAGGGGTGAAGGCAGAGGCAGCGAGAGACAGGAGGCCCCTAAGTCTCCCGACTAGGCTCTGAGACTATTCCTGGCGGGGGGAGACGCTGAGACAGAGAGGAACAAGAGGTAGGGGGACAAAACAAGTTGTCACAACAGTCTCAAGGCCACAAGCTTCCTGGTCAGTTCTCCATAAAAGACTCCCACCGGAAGCCCTCACTGGCAACCCACTCAGGACCCCTCTCATTCTGGAGAGCTTTTTCCCCCTTTCCGTTCTCATCTCCACTTAACAAGCTTCCACTTTGCTTCACCCTTTTCTTTCAGCGAGATTCACTCTTGGACTCCATGAGACAAGACCCCCGCACCCCTGTAACAGCAGGAGAGAGGAGAAAAGGCCGTCCCCATCCCAGTCTGTGCCGCTGTCACTGGATGATGTACCCTTAAGGTCGGGAACCCCCTGAAACCTCCAAGCCAGGGCTCACAGAGGGAAGACATGTTGATGGGGACTGCCAACCCCTCAGGGACTGTGCAAAGGCTATCTCTCAAAAGGGAGGCCCCAGTTGGGGCTCACCAGGCTTCTTGAGGCGGGACACCCAGCCCACAGCCACCAGCAGAGGCTGTCAGAACCCTGGAGGACTCGGGCTGTCCATGGCTGAGGAGGGGCTCCCAGAGGAGTTTCTGCCCATGGCCACAGGTCGGACCTCCTGGGCCCCTGCACTGACCCTGAAGTCCCAGAAGCCTTTGGTGATGGAACCCAGTGAGCTCTGCGCTCCCCCAGACCCAGGGCTGGGACTGGGGGTCTGCGCCGTCCACACAGCTCCCCCAGGAAGACACATAAAATTAACCACCCCAGGGCCTACTTCTCAATTCCATATTGAATTATATATACTGTATACTCATTTGCCAAAATGAACACTTTTAATACTTAAGTTTATAAGAAATGTTCATATCCGACAGGCTAGCCTACCCATTAGTCTTAATTATTTTCATTTCCTTACTATTTGCTTTTATTTTTACACATCATCTTTTTAACCTGCTTGGAAAATTCCACAAATTAAATTGTTATTTTTATAGGAATACATTAACATATGGAGACCCGATGTGTTTATAACACTGAGTATTTCTGTGGGAGAGCGCATTATGCCTTTCCATTTGTTTCTTTTCTTTCTGTCATTATCCTTTTGAATTTTTCTTATTTGTGGCTAAGTCTTGGTTTGGGGAGTTTTTTTGAAGGGGTCTAAGTTTTGTTTCAGTTTTGCTATTTAATGGGTCCTTTAACTGCCCTGCACCTTATCCAACAGGAAGAGACCACCTTGCAAACGTACCCCTACTTCACCTATAATAGGTGAACTTCTCTCCTAACCCTGCAGGAGGAAGGATGTTTTCCTAGCAATACCCTGGCCAATGAGAGACAGTCCTAGCTCAGCCAAGGAGAAGTCACGGTGCTTCAACTCCCTTTACTCCAGTGAACTTTTTGTCTATAATGGCTTCCCAAACCCCCTTCTCCTCTCTAAAAGATGGGCCTTTCCTTTGTTCTGAGAGCCATCCTATGGCTTTGCCCTCATTTGCTAGTCCTGGATTGCAATTCTCTGCTATTCCAGGATAAAGCCCTTTCTGCTGCTAAAATAACTGGCAGCTTTATTTTTAAGGTTAACAGTGAGCACTTGAAGAGAAGGATTTTTTTTTTAATCTCACGTTTCTTTGAACCATAAAGCTGACAGCAGGGACCACATAGATTCTCATGCACAAGACCGACCATCAACTCTGCACCCACCCAAACATCGACCACTACACAGATGGTCTCACAATTTCCGGAAGCTCCTCGCTCTCTCACTGCTCCCTCTACTCCCAGCCCCCACCCAGCACTCTTCTCAGGGGAACCTGAGAGGTCTGTGGGCCCTTAGAGGTCCGACTGGCCACTCCCTTCATGACGGCTGAGCTGGGCAAACTTTGCCTGGAATCTGGCGGTCCTTCCTTGGTAAGAATTCTGGGGTTTGGAGCCCTACTTCAGGGAAACTGTGTTATGTTTTTATGTTCAAAATTTAGTAAGAGCCAGAAACATTATTCCCATTTTATTTTCTGAAAACCGGTAAGTCTTAAACTGGCCCACCTCAGTGGACTGAGTGTCCTTATAGCTGATGCTTCATTTTTATGCAAAATACTTGCATATTATTTCAAGGTTTTTTTCCCTTGATTTTATTTATGTCTCCTTCCTTCTGATGACTTTTCTTCTTTTTTTAGTACGGAGCACTTCACAGATGCGCATGTCATCCTCGAACAGGAAGCATGCTAATCTTCTCTGTATCATTCCACTAAGCCAGCACTACGTCTGATGACTTTGAGACCTACATAATTTAAACACGCTTTTTACTCACTTCCACTTTTAGTTTAAGACTTCTCTGAGTGGCAGCACCTGAGTGCTCAGTTAGTTAAGCATCCGTCTTTGGATTTTGGCTCAGGTCATGAACTGAGGGTCGTGAGATCAAGCCCTGGATGGAGCCCCACCTCGAGTCCCAATCCAGGCTCCTCACTGGGCATGGAACCTACTTGAGATTCTCTCTCTCTATCTCTCTATCTCTCTATCTCTCTCTCCCTCCCTCTGCCCCTCACCACCGCCCCCCACCTCGTGTTCTCTCTCAAAAAAAAAAAAAGAAAGAAAGAAAGAAAGAAAAGATAAAGAATTCTCAGTGGTTTCCTTTTTTTTTTTTTTTTAAGATTTTACTTATTTATTTGACAGATCACAAGTAGGCAGAGAGGCAGGCGGAGAGAGAGGAAGGGAAGCAGGCTCCCCGCGGAGCAGAGAGCCCGATGCGGGACTCGATCCCCGGATCCTGTGATCATGACCTGAGCCGAAGGCAGAGGCTTTAAGCCACTGAGCCACCCAGGCACCCCTCTCAGTGGTTTTCTAATATACCTACTCTTCCGTTTGTCGTGTTTAAAGCTTTGAGCCGTGTAGACCTTATTTGATGTCTATACTTAGTTTCATCACACATTACTGAACTACACAGTTGTCCCCTGAATGTAATGCGATATTCATTGTACACTAAATGGTCACATCTAGCTATTGCTAAAGATGGATTCTACAAGGAAGGGCACAGATGGCCTAGGGGACCCTTCCAGGGCCTGAAAGTCTGGTCGAGCAAAGAATCTTTGTGCCAGGTCCACCCTAAAGACCCGCGGTCAGCTCAACGCGCTGGGCTCAGCCTGAGAGGCAGGGAACTCTGCTCCGTCTCCTGCCCTGCCCCGCCTTCACCAGCGTCTGGGTACCGAAAAGTCAAGGAAAACTGCCATACTGCGCCTGCGCGCTGCGGTTTCTTGACAGACACGTACTGGACTCCGAGCAGCCAATCCCCGCGGGGTGAGGCGGGACCGTCCACGGGGGTGGGGTTCTGTCGGTGACTGACACACACAGCTGGCCCTACGCTCCGCCCCCTTAGGCCCTTCCTGCCCGCCGATTGGAAGGACTACTTTGCTTGCGGCGCTGATTGGTGGCTTCTGCCTGACACGGCAGTACAAGCCGGTATCGCGCCGACCAGCGCGTCTCACTTCTCACCAGGCTGGAAGCGCGCGGGGGCCTCTGGAGGGCGCCAGACCGGGGTGGGCGGTGAGGGCCTCCAGGGAGACTGACGGGAAAACGGACGCCCCTGCAGTGCCCTGTGAAACCCTTCTAAACCCTGACTCTGAAACCTTCAAACCCCACCCGGGAGACCCTGGGACCCCTCACCCTGGCTGGCTCCAGCTCCCCTCAGCCGCAGGGGGACACCAGATCTCGCCGCCTCAAGGGAACCCAATTCCTCTGCCTTGGGGGGTCCTCACAGCTCGGCGGGAGACCCCCCAACCCCCAAGCACCTCGGCTGCAGAAACCTCAAATCCTTCACCCAGAGAAACACTAAATCCCTAATACTTAGAGGCCCAAATCCCCCTGAGTAACACAAATCACCCTCAGCCTGAGGCACCCCCAAAACCCTCAGCTCGAGACACCCGAAATGTACCGCCCACAGAGAGCACATCCCCCCAGCCTCGGAGACCCTGAGGCCCCTCCGCCTGCAAGCTCGTAAATCTCTCCGGCTCAGCAGACCCCAAGGAACCTCCACGTCAGAAAACCTAAAGCCGGTTCACGAGAGACTACGGATCTTAGAACGCGAGACCTCTAATCTCTTCAGTCTCCAAGATCCCAAATCCTCTCAGCCCGAGCGTTCTCAATCTCTCCAGCCTGAAAGACCCCAAATCTTGTCCTCAGAGACTGCCAACACCGTCAGCCTGAGGAACCCCAGATGTCCTCTGCCGGACGCCCCAGATACCCTTGACATGAGAGACCCCAACCCCTCCCCCCGAGTGAGACCAAATCCCCTCACCCCGAGCTCTCTCTGTCCCTTGGAGAGCCAGACTGCTCACACCACATTTTTCCAGAATCCCCAGTGGGACATCCCGAGAAACCCTCCTTTGGGAAGTACTCTCCTCCTCTCCCTGGAGCAGAGCTGTGGGCGTCTGTCAGCAGCCCCAGCCTTCAGGGACCCCCAGGCCTCCTCGGTGCTCTTCTGGCCTTGCACCTCAGGACTCCCAGCAAACGCCGCCGCCGGCAGCCTCATCCCTCCAGCCTCATCCCTCCAGCCTCATCCCTCCAGCCTCCCTCCCTCAGACGCCGAGCTGCAGGGAATGAAAGAAACAAAACCCAGCTCTCCTTAGCATGTCTGTCAAGGCCGGGAGAGACTCCTCCCTGCCACCAAGACCCCAGACCTCCCCTGCATCTTCTCATCCTCTCTGGGGCCCCCACATGTTCTTGTTCTGGACCCCCCGCCCAAATGGGGGAGACAGACGCGGCTCTGGGCAGTGGTCTGGGCTGTCACCCACTCTCAGCACCTTCTTCTTCCACAGGCGCTTTGGCCTTGGGGCAGAGAGACTCATGCGGCCACTGCAGGCCTCAGAGTCCGAGCAGGGCCTGCCCGGAGGTCCCAGCACCAGGAGCCTCAACAGGCCCCCAGAGGAGACCCCTGAGAGAGACTTGGGGAGAACAGGGTGGAAGCCCACGGTGAGAGGTGTGGGAGAAGCTGGGCTCCAAGCACGGTCTGTAGGAAGGTCGAGGAGGGGGTGGTGACAAGGAGCCGCTCCCTGGAGCACCACAGACTCCTGGCCTCCACCGGCGGGGGAGCCTCTCTGTGAATGGACGCAGGGTGGAGGCGCTTGCTCCTTTACAGGATGGGGGAGGGGACATAGGACAGAACCATCAGCAATGGCTCTTTGTCAGGAGACAGCTAGGGAAAGGCTCTGCGCTTGTTCGGTTAATCAGGACACCATCAGGAGGGAGAGAAGCTCTTCACCCCGCTTCACAGGAGCACTCGGAGGAATCAGGAATCGGGGAATGCACAGTTAGGTGGGGGGAGGCCCAGCTCGAAGTCCCGACTGGGATTAGTAAGCCACTGATGGAATCTCCCCTTTCCCTAGGCCAAAGATGCTTTCAAAGACATTTCCATGTACTTCTCCAAGGAAGAGTGGACAGAGATGGGAGACTGGGAGAAAATCCGATACAGGAATGTGAAAAGGAACTACGAAGCCCTGATAACTATAGGTAACCGGAAGTGCTGGGTGCTGATGAGCCTGGGAAACATGAGCCAGGCCTGCCGCCCCGCCGTAGTTGGCCTCTGGAGTGGCTCCGTCCGCTCCTAGCTCCCTTCCGTGTGAGGACAAATCTGGAGCAAAATTGTGTTCTTCCCTATCAGTGCAGGGCTCGTGCTGGCGATGCAGAACTCACCCCTTGCCCTGCTCTCAACTCCACCAGCCCCTTGCCCTGCTCTCAACTCCACCAGCCCCTGCCCTGCTCTCAACTCCACCAGTTGAGTCGCCCTGACTGGGTGGTACTGTCCTCTGCCACTGTGCTTGGTTCCTCCTTCTAGTTCTTCCCTTTGAGGACCAGAAGTCTGCTTCTTTCCAGGTCTCAGAGCCCCTCGACCGGCTTTCATGTGTCACCGCAGGCAGGCCATCAAACCGCAAGTAGATGACACTGAGGATTCGGACGAAGAATGGACGCCAAGGCAGCAAGGTGAGGGGGCCAGGGAGATGTCGGGTTTCCTCCTGAAACCCAAGGTTCAGGGCTCAGCTGCATCTCAGGAGTCAACAAAGGAAACTCTTTCCTTAAAAACATAAACCCAAGGGGTGCCTGGGTGGCTCAGCGGGTTAAGCCTCTGCCTTCGGCTCAGGTCATGATCTCAGGGTCCTGGGATCGAGCCCCGCATCAAGCCCCGCATCGGGCTCTCTGCTCAGCAGGGAGCCTGCTCCTCCCCCCAACCCTGCCTACTTCTCTGCCTACTTGTGATCTCTCTCCCTGTCAGATAAATAAATAAAATCTTTAAAAAAAAAAAAAACATAAACCCAAGACGTAAAACAGCATATCATATAGTAAGAGGGTACTCATATAAAGTTTTTAAATGTGGACAATAATTATATCATTTGTAAATACACTAATAGTATATAATAGTTGGTAAACGTATAAAAACAAAAGAAATGCCAAATTCAGAATAGTTGTAAGAGAAAATGGAAAGGGCGGCAAGTGGTTTTGCTGTGTCTTGGCTAGTTATCTCTTTTTTTAAAGATTCCATTTATTTGAGAGAGAGAGAGAGCGAGAGCACGTGCATGAGAGCCCAGGTTGGGGGAGGAGCAGACAGAGAGAGAGAAACAGACTCCGCGGAGCAGGGAGCCTGAAGCAGACCAATGCCAGGACCCTGGGGTCATGACCTGAGCTGAAGGCAAACACTTAACCAATTGAGCCACCCAGGTGCCCTATTTTTCTATTTGTTTTTATTTTTGTTTTTGAATTTTAAAATAGAAATTAAAAGTTATAAAGATAAAAATTTTAAAAAAAGATACACAGTTGTGGCAGAATGTTGAGATAAGGCTGAATGGTGGTGGATATATAGGTTTTACATAGGATTCTCCACACCTTTTTATATATTTAAAATTCATCATTTTTTTTAAAAAGGCTGTTTTTCCTAAACATTATTACCTAATGAAAGGGCAGTTAAAGAAACCTTAATTAGACTGTAAGTCCACCAAAGAACTAATCTCCGTGATTCCTATCACAGTTATTGGATTAAATGTCTTAGAAGAGAATATGATGAACATATGTAAAGATACATTATTGTTTGTGTTTATTTAATCACACACATAATCTTGTTACCCCAAAATGAGCCAGATTCTTTTTCTTATCATCCAGAGTCTTAATTCTGGATGAGGGTTTGAGATAATTCTGGAAAGGTCCATCTTCATTTTTTTTAAGTTTTCATTTTAATTCCAGTTAGTTAACATACAGTGTTGTTATATTAGTTTCAGGTATGTAATATAGTAATTAACACTTCCATGCAACCTGTGCTTATCATAATAAGTGAACTCCTTAATCCCCAAAACCTATTTAACTCATCCCCTCACCCACCGCCCCCCTGGTAACCATCAGTGTGTTCTCCTCTATAGTTTGGAATTTGTTTCTTGGTTTGCCTCTTTTTTTCCCCTTTGCTCATTTGTTTTGTTTCTTAAATTCCACACATCAGTGAAATCATGTGGTAATTATCCTTCTCTGAACGACTTACGTCACATAGTATAATACTCTTGTTCCATCCATGTTGTTGCAAATGGCAAGATTTCATTCTTTTTTATAGCTAATATTCATATATATTATACAGAGATATAGATATATTTATATGTATATATGTATAAGTATATATATCACATCTTCTACACTTGATCTTAGCCAAAAGGCCGAGAAGCGATATATATCACATCTTCTTTATCCATTTGTCACTTGGACACTTGGACTGTTTCCGTAGTTTGGCTATTATAGATATTGATGGTATAAACACTGGGGTGCATGTATCCCTTTGAATCAGTACTTTTTTATTCTTTGCATAATATCTAGTAGTGCAATTGCTAGATCATAGGGTAGTTCTATTTTTAACTTTTCAAGGAAACTCCATTCTGTTTTCTGAAGTAGCTGCACTAGTTTGCATTCTCACCAACAGTGCAAGAGGGTTCCCCTTTCTCCACATCCTCACCCTGTGTTGTTGATTTTAGTCACTGTGACAGGTGTGAGATGACATCTTTTGTAGCTTTTATTTGTATTTCCCTGATGATCAGTGACGGTGAGCATCTTTTCATGTCTGTTGGCCATCTGTATGTCTTTTTTGAAAAAACGTCTGTTCATGTCTTCTGCCCATTTTTTAATTGGATCATTCATTTTGGAGGTGTTGAGTTTTATAAATTCTTTATATATTTTGGATAGTAGCCCTTTATCAGATATGTCATTTGTGGGGCACCTGGGTGGCTCAGTGGGTTAAGGCCTCTGCCTTTGGCTCGGGTCATGTTCCCAGGGTCCTGGGATCGAGCCCCGCATCTGGCTCTCTGCTCAGTGGGGAGCCTGCTTCCCCCTCTCTCTGCCTGCCTCTCTGCCTAATTGTGGTCTCTGTCTGTCAAATAAATAAATAAAATCTTAAAAAAAAAAAGTTATGTCATTTACAAATACCTTCTCCCATTCTGTAGGCAGCCTTTTAATTTTCTTGGTTGCTTCCTTCACTGTGCAGAAGGTTTTCATTTCAATGTAGTCCCAGTAGTTTATTTCTGCTTGTTTCCCTTGACTCAAGAGACATATCTAGAAAGAAGTATCTGTGACCAATGGCAAAGAGGTTACTGCCTGTGCTCTCCTCCAGGATTCTTATGGTATTAGGTCTTGCATTTAGGTCTTTAATCCATTTTGTGTTCGGTGTAAGGAAGTTGTCCAGTTTCATTCTCTTGCATGTTGCCGTCCAGTTTTCCCAACACCATTTGTTGAAGAGCTTTATCATTTTCTCATTGGATATTCTTTCTGGCTTTGTTGAAGATCAATCGATCATATAGTTGTGGATTCACTTTTGGGTTTTCTTTTCTGTTCCATTGATCTGTGTGTCTATGTTTATGCCAGTACCATACTGTTTTAATTACTAGAGCTTTGTAATAGGACTTGAAGTGCAGAATTGTGTTGCCTCCAGCTTTGCTTTCCTTTTTTAAGGCATCTTTATTCTTTTGCATGCATCATTTGTTGAAAAGATTGTCCTTTCCCCATTCTATAGTCTTGGCATCCTTTACAAAGATTATTAAACTATATGGGCTTTCTATTCTGTTCCATAGATTATATGTCTGTCATTATGCCAATAATATACTGTTTTTTGTTTTTTTTGTTTTGTTTTGTTTTAAAGATTTTATTTATTTATTTGATAAAGATCACAAGTAGGCAGAGAGAGAGAGAGAGAGGACAAAGCAGGATCCCTGTAGAGCAGAGAGCCCGATGTGGGACTCGATCCCAGGACCCTGAGATCATGACCTGAGCTGAAGGCAGAGGCTTAACCCACTGAGCCACCCAGGCGCCCGCCAATAATAAACTGTTTTGTAGCCGTGTAATATGTTTTGAAATCAGAAAGTGTGAGTTCTCCAGCTTTGTTCTTCTTTCTCAAGATTGTTTTGGCTATTTGGGGTCCTCTGAAATTTCATATTAACTTTAGGATGACTTTTTCTATTTTTGCAAAAAGTACCATTGGGGTTTTGATAAGAATTGCATTGAATCTGTATATTGCTTTGTAGTGTAGACATCTTAATGATATTAAGACCCCTAATCCATGAACATGGGGTGTGTTTCCATTTATTTGTGTCTTCTTTAAATTCTTTCAGTAATGTTTTGTAGTTTTCAGTGTACAAATGTTACACCTCCTTGGTTAAGTTTGCTCCTAATTATTTCATTCCTTTTGGTGTTATTATAAATAAGACTGTTTTCTTAATTTCCTTTTTGGATTATTCATTGTTAGTACATACAAATGCAGATAACTTTTTTATTAAGTTCAATTAGCCATAATATAGTACATCATTAGTTTTTGATGTAGTGTTCAGTGATTCATTAGTTGTGTATAATACCCAATGCTCATCACATCACTTGCCCTCCTTTTTTTTTTTTTTAAGATTTTTATTTATTTATTTGACAGAGATCACAAGTAGGCAGAGAGGCAGGCAGAGAGAGAGGGGGGAAGCAGGCTCCCCGCTGAGCAGAGAGCCCGATGCGGGGCTGGATCCCAGAACCCTGGGATCATGACCTGAGCTGAAGGCAGAGGCTTTAACCCACTGAGCCACCCAGGCGCCCCTCACTTGCCGTCCTTAATACCCATCACCTAGTTACCCCGTCTCCCCACCCCCCCTACTAATTTTCTTTAAGATTCTGTTTGTTTGTTTATTTGAGAGTGAGAGAGCGTGCATACACGTTGGGGGTAGTGGCAGATGGAGATGGAATGGCAGAGACTCTTTTTTTTTTTAATTTTTTATTTTTTATTAACATATAATGTATTATTAGCCCCAGGGGTACAGGTCTGTGAATCGCCAGGTTTACACACTTCGCAGCACTCACCATAGCACATACCTTCCCCAATGTCCATAACCCAGCCACCCTATCCCTACCCCCTCCCCCCAAGCCTCAGTTTGTTTTGTAAGATTCAGAGTCTCTTACGGTTTGTCTCCCTCCCGATCCCATCTTGTTTCATTTTTTTCCTTCCCTGCCCCCCCAAACCCCTCACTTTGCCTCTCAACCTCCTCATATCAGGGAGATCATATGAAAATTGTCTTTCTCTGATTGACTTATTTCACTCAGCGTAAGAAAGGCAGAGACTCTTAAGGAGACTCTGTGCTGAGCACAGAGCCCAACATAGGGCTTGATCACAACTCCAAGATCACAACCAGAGCCAAAATCAAGAGTCAGGCACTCAACTGACTGAGCCACACAGGCAACCTAAATGCAATAAATTTTTTAGTGTTAATTTTGTACCCTGAAGCTTTGCTGAATTGATTTGTTCTCACAGGTTTTGTGTGTGTGTGTGTGTGTGTGTGTGGAATCTTTAGGATTTTCCACATTTAAGATCATGTCATCTGTGAACAAACAAAATTTTACCTCTTTCTTTCCAAAATGCATGTCCTTTTTTTTTTCCCCCTAATACCCTAGCTAGGACTTCCAGTACTATGTTGAATAGAGGTAGTGAGAGTGGACATCCTTGCCTTGTTCTTTTTTTTTTTTTTTTTTTTTTTGCCTTGTTCTTGATCTTAGAGGGAAAACTTTCAGTTTTTAACTGTAGAGTGTGATGTGGGAGATAGACTTTTTTATTGTGGTGAAGTAATTTCTTTCAATTCTCAGTTTTTTTAGTATTTTTGCCATAGAAGTTCATGGCATATGTTTTAATATGTGTAATAGATAACTCATGAACATAGGATGAAGCATAAATGAGGTTTTGTGTATTTTTTCTACATTTTAGGTAGGTTAGTTCATGCCACCAGTAGCAGCACGGGCTGTGATGATACTTCAGAAACCATTTTCTAATCACCCCTTGATAATCCACATACTCGCCACTCCCTAGTTAAGAACTCTGTGTCTCTAGTGAGAGCCTCTAGAGTCTGGAAATATTTACCTACCAGAACACTGATTTCTTATCACTTTATAGTCAGACCTTCTTGGGTGGCATTCAGAATGGAGCAGAGTAAACACCAGAAGGTGAGTATTTCCCAAAACCTGTTGACGAGAACATCTTTCTCATGGATTTAAACACAGGTAAGAGTAGGAGCTGATGCCTTCCTTTCCTGATCTCTTTAGCACAATATCCAATATCTTCATCACTTTAATAGCTAATAAAAACAGCAATGATATTAGCTACCACTTGTTTTATTTTCACTGCACTTCAGACTTTAAACATTCACATGAATAAACTTACTTAAACCTTACAACAACCCTATGAGTTGGGTACTATAAATATCACCATTTATAGATGAGCAAATTGAGACAAAGACATGTTTGATTATATACTTGAGATCACAGGACCAGTGGTAGTGCAGTCTAATCCCAAGCTCCTTCTCTAAACCACTTATAAGCTCATTAAAACTTTCAGAGTTTTGGGGGCACCTGGGTGGCTCAGTGGGTTAAAGCCTCTGCCTTCGGCTCAGGTCATGATCCCAGGGTCCTGGGATGGAGCCCCGCATCGGGCTCTCTGCTCAGCGGGGAGCCTTCCTCCTCCTCTCTCTCTCTGCCTGCCTCTCTGTCTACGTGTCTGTCAAATAAATTGAAAAAAAAAAAAAAACTTTCAGAGTTTTGTAAAATTTGCAACATTCATTTGATGATTTCAACCTCAGTTCTTTTCTATTATGCTAAAGTGAGAGATGAGCTAAGACCCTCTAAATAAGAGAAGCTTACAAATATACTAGCAATTCATACACTGGATGATCCCAGATGCAGAAGATAGGCTCTCCCTCCCCCACCAAGAGCTTCCCATTCTAGTAAGAGGAAGTATCTCCCATCCCTGAGTAGTTTCAGGTTTGCTGATTGAGAAACAACCAATAAAATGACTTTAAGATTTCCTATAGGTTGCATAATATTCATTAGAAACTCCAGATAGGTATCTGGAACTGATCTAAAATGTTCATACTTGTAGGAGAAAACCACAGCTGCTTCCTCTGGGCTCTCATTAGATAACTCTCATTTTGTTCAGAATTATTTGTGTAGACTGCCTCCACACCGCACGCTCTTTCTTCTCAGAAGTCCCAGGCCCAGCTTAAGGCACCAGAGGGCCCCTCAATGTTTTCTGCATGAGTAATTCCGCATTTACAGATTAAACAAAAAATAAAAAGTTCAAGGAATGCTAAAAATAATATCTGTGATTTAGATTTTGAACATGGGCACAACTGAGGGGGTAAATTGTAACCTCTTATTCCGACTATATTAAATACCTCACCAAACAATTTGATGATCATTATAATATTTTCTGTTTTCTATAACATTAAGAATTAGTATGTATACCAATTTATGGATCAGGAAACTGAAGAGAGCTAGCTGGTGCTCCAACCTTATTCAAACAAAATTGACAGGAACCAGCTAATCTAATTACAAATAGTCTTTCCTGGATATGGCAAATGGCAACTTTAGCATCCTTTTTTTTTTTTTTTTTTTTTAGTGTTTAGATACATTTCTGCCAACCCTTTGTCTTCTTCCCCGTCTCTCTACTCATGTCACCTCATTTTCCAGTTGTGTGCTGTCCCCTCCATTTGCCTCCATTTCCTCCTCCATCAAGTACCCACTAGTTTATAGAAGATCTCCTCTTTTCCTCTATGAGCCCTCATCACCTTCTATCTCACTATCACAGAGGATAGTGATTCTTCAACTAGTCTTCCCAAGTAATCTCCCTCCCTCACTCTCACTTTTATGGAAAATTTTGAGAAATTTAAAGGGAAAGAGCCTTAAGCCATGGGTTCTAGTCCCGAATTTGATACCCACTTATGCCCTTTCTTTTCCCTCTAGTATTCAGACTCTCTAGGTATTCCCAAGGGTTGTTGAAGTACTAACTAAAGTAATGCATGTGAAAACACACCATAAGCCTTAAAGGACTAAAGAAATGCATGTTGTCTTTTAATATGTGACTCTCACATTGAAGGGAATACCCAGGGCGCCATTAAGTGACGAATCTAGTTTGAAGGAATTATCAGAAACAGCAAAGTTGCTGAACACAAGTGGCTCAGAGCAGGGCCAGAAACCAGTGTCCCTTCCCGGAGAAGCAAGTACCTCTGGACATCATTCTCTACGAAAACTGGGTAAGAAAAAATAATATGGGGACTTTTAGTCCCTCTAAGTTCTCCAGAAAGGTTGATGAATACAATGTAGGTATGTGGGACAGACTTTGCCTAGGCCTGGGTTTAAGCTAGACTTACCTGAGACCTGTAGTTAGCACTGACGCCTTGGACAAATCTTATAAATTCTCTGAGCTCCTGAATGCTAATCTGTGGAATGAAGATAAAGATGTATAGTTTATATGTTGTTTGAAAGCATTAATTTAACATAAAATAATTGACCCACGCAAGTTGTCCAATAAATCCCTCGGTGATAATAAAGACCATACTTTCTTGGTGTTGAATGCCCAGGCCCTTGTTCAATGCCTGACATGTAATGTGCCCTCAACAATTATTTTCTGAATGAAGAAATATGTGAATGAACCATTTTCTAGGAGGAAAGATTACAAAGATTAACCTGATAATGGCGAAAAAAGTAAAATTGAATTAGCCATCTCTAGTCAGTATGGAATCTTACACTCTGAATAGTTTGGGGACGGCAGAGAACAGAGTATATAGAAGGACAGGTAATAATTTATCGGAGATGTTATGTTTTCTTACAAAACAGGGACTAACACTCCAGACCCCACCAACCTCACTCACATATTCTTTTCCAACTCAGAACTCAGGAGAAAGGATGTTGAAGTAAAGATGTATAGTCTACGAGAAAGAAAGAGTCTTGTGTACCAGGAGGTCAGCGAGCCCCAGGATGATGACTACCTCTGTAAGTGGCCATCTTGGCCCACTCTCAAAGGAACTTGTTCTCTCCTGGTACTGTAACTGGGTCTTGTCTTCGGGTCCCCAAATCATCCCCTCCCTCTAGTGACTGGGAGTACAAGGTAGAGGCCAAGTGATGTGAGTGTTGGGTTCTTTCTGAAACTGCTCAAGTCCAGGAACATGCAAAATCCTTTCCTAATCCCTGTTGCTCTCGCCTCCAGATTGTGAGAAGTGTCAGAACTTCTTCATTGACAGCTGTGCTGTTCACGGGCCCCCTACATTTGTAAAGGACAGTGCAGTGGATAAGGGGCAACCCAACCGCTCAGTCCTCACTCTGCCCCCTGGGCTGAGAATCAGACCATCAGGCATCCCTCAGGCTGGGCTTGGAGTGTGGAACGAGGCATCCGATCTGCCATTGGGGCTACACTTTGGCCCCTATGAGGGCCAGATCACAGAAGATGAAGAGGCAGCCAACAGTGGATACTCCTGGTTGGTGAGAACCATCACCTCTTCCCCCACCCTCTGGCTTCCCACAACCCTCCTGTGGATTGGGAGGACGTCACCTTCTACGTGGATGGGGGTTATAACATGGCTAGTTCTGTGTACTGAGTGGACTTTGCATGAACCTGGAGCTCCTACTTAAAGATCAGAGGGTAAGAGGAGGCATAACCATACAGACACAAACAGGCTCCTCCCTTGTGAGACCCCTGCCCTGAATTGACAAAGTGACCCAGATGTGTAGATGATGACTAAGGAGCACATCATGTGGTCACACTGGGGACTGATCCCATGCAGGCTGGAAGAGCACAGACTGCAGGAGAGTAAAATAATCCCTCTATTACCTCCCCACCAAAAAAAAAAAAAAAAAAAGGTCTTTAATTTCCCTTTCTCAAACTCAGATCACCAAAGGAAGAAACTGCTATGAGTACGTGGATGGAAAGGATAACTCTTGGGCCAACTGGATGAGGTAAGGCCAACAGGGTTCTGGCTTCCGGAGAAAACATTCACCCTCACAAACCCACACTCCTTTCCTTCTTGTCATGCCCCCTCAATGGTCTCCCTCAATCCTCTGTTCCGCATTTTTCTCCTTATAATGCTCTTTCACTTCGAGTAACAGTTTCAGTTAAAAGGAGCTAAGAACATAGTATATGTCCTCAAAATATGCTAGATAAAATTTGAACCCCGGAAAAAACCTTGAGGAGCCCAGATTCATGAGGAACACTGGATTCACACTTTCACTTATCACCTCAACATTCATAAGCACTTACTGTGTTCCACAGTGGAGTTCATTACTTACACATATTATGCAACCCATGTCCTATGGAAGACATATTGCAGATAGACAGTAGAGAATTGACTTTAGGAATATTTAACTATAATCTCCCTATTTTTCAAGGGCACTGAGTGTAGGGATAACCTAGAACAAGGGACCTTTAATGCATGAGGGCAGCAGTTCTTCCTAGCCTCAGTTCTAGTAGAACTGGTTCTGAAGCCTGTGTAAAAATGGGCTGCAGAATGGCCACAGGCCTCTGCACTTCATGATCCAGCCCCTTTCCTTGAGGGGCTCACATGTTAGCATTCACATGTGAATAAAATATTGTTTTTCTTTGTTGTTGTGCAAGACAGAGAGAGCTCCAAGGTTCTGTGGGAACTTGGGGGATGCATGCTTCAGACACGGTGTGGGGAGATTGGAGAAAGGCCTCTCAAAGGAAGATAGATTTGGGCTGAGTATGGAATGATGTGTAGTGGTCTAGAAGAAGAGTCCATGACCAAACACCATGCTATAAAACAGAATTAATTTAGAGTTTAGAGAAACTAGATGTCACTGGGCTTTGTGACCAATCAAAGTGACGGTGAGTCTGGAGTTGGGATTTGAAAAATGGTTAAGCAGGCAAAGGGGAGAGCCTTCTAGGCAGACTGAGGGCAGTGAGCAGAACTTAGAGATGGGAATTCATATGCTGTTTTGATGGAGGCTTGAGTATGAGCAGGGCATTCCCTGAGGAGCAGTGGGGGCGTGGGCGGCATAACAGCATGGAGGCCTTCAGGTGGTGGGAACTTACCTCCTCTGGTCCTCTTTCCCAGGTACGTGAACTGTGCCAGGGATGATGAGGAGCAGAACCTGGTGGCCTTTCAGTATCGCAGGCAGATCTTCTACCGAACCTGCCGGGTCATCAGGCCAGGCTGCGAACTGCTGGTCTGGTACGGGGACGAGTACGGCCAGGAGCTGGGCATCAAGTGGGGAAGCAAGTGGAAGAGCGAGCTCGCGGCAGGGAAAGGTGGGCACCACTGCTCTCCAAAACGGAAGGAGAAGGAAGATCTCTCCTTGGCGGTTTCCGAAGTCCAACTCTTAAGAAGCGTAAACCCTGTCTAAAGTCAATGCAGTTGCAATTCCGATGCTTCAGAAATAATTCAGAATTCACAGGCATGAGACTCTTAGGAACATTTTTTTCATTTTTAATTTCTGTTCTGATTTCTTAAATACTTCATACACAAAATATATAATAGAATATACTGATAAAAAATTGTAGAGGCAAAAAACAAGTTTTCAAGCACCTACCAGCTCTCTTACCAAGGCAGTTTCTTCTGCCCTTTTAGCTCTTTCTTCTTAATTTGCTCCATATTTCTTTCTTTTTTTTTTTTTTTTTGGCTCCATATTTCTAAATGATATCTGTCTGTTGGTGTGCACTCACCCATAATTCAGGTAGCTGTCATGGGAGTCCCTACTCTGTGCCAGACAGGCTTCCAGGACTGAACAAGGTTTTCAGAGTCACTGCTCATCAGCAGCTGATGACTGAATGAACGAGGGAAACACGTGCACATAGGTATGCGTGTGCATAACAGCACACAACAATTAGTGCTTTGAAAATCAAGCTAGTCCTCAGAAAGTGTCTGGGGACCAATGTGAGGGAAGGGTGAGTGCAACAGAGCTTGGATAGGAAAGGGCTCTCCCAGGAGGTACCAATTGAGGTGTGCAAACACCTGTGAGCAAAGGATTCCAGCCAAAGGGGGTCTACCTGGATGGCTGCCCCGGGGCACAAGAGAGGTGGGTGTGTGTGGTGTGTGGCTGAGAACCACCCCCACCCGGATAGAGAAAGCACAGAGGTCAAGAATGGAGGTCAGAGATCCACAGACTTCCTAGAGTCTATGGTCCACGCTGACACACTGGGGGTTTTCCTGACTGAGATGAAACAATTGTGCAGTTTCCAACTGGCAAGTGGTATGTTCTGTTTTAAGATGATCCTATGGTTAATTTTGGAGAAAGATTGCAGTGGGGAATCCCCTCCAAGATTACATCATCTCTAAGTGAGAGAAGATGGCGGACTGGCAGAAGATGGATGGCGTTGGGGGTGATATATATCCCCGTAATGGGTTGGGAAAATATTTTGAAACAGGACTTCCTATTGTATTTGAAATGGGCTAAGACTGAAGGAAATAAATACACTATGAAGGGTATATTTTTCTATTATGATTTGTGGAAAACTAAAAAAGAAGCAATTTATAACGTAGTTGGGGCAGCAGGAGCCAGAGCCCTTTAGGCCATGAGACCTGTGCAAGTGTCTCATCCAATCTATATCCCACTTTCTAGTAGAGATCCAGATGCATACTGGTCCTCAGTAAAAAATGTCTTTTTTTTTTTTTAATTTTTTTTTAATTTTTTTTTTTTTTTTTTGACAGGCAGAGATTACAAGTAGGCAGAGGGGCAGACAGAGAGAGAGGAGGAAGCAGGCTCCCTGCTGAGCAGAGAGCCCGATGCGGGACTCGATCCCAGGACCCTGGGATCATGACCCGAGCCGAAGGCAGAGGCTTTAACCCACTGAGCCACCCAGGCGCCCTAAAAAATGTCTTTTTAAATGGGGAGACTCGGGTTCGTGTTTACTCACACATTCCATTGAAGTCACCCAGAGAGTTGCTGCCTCTCAAGGAAATGAAATCACTGCAAACGCTGTCACAGACTCATACAGCTTAGAAGGTGCTTGTATGTGGGGAAAGGTCACTGTTCATCTATATAAGGAGGGAAGCTTGCCTCTGATGCTACTTGAAGATACCTAGTCCGGGTGATACGTAGAAAAGCCCCTCAGTATGGGCTTTAGGATTTCTGAGGAGGATGTAGTGAGTAAAAACAGAATGGAAGAGTGAAGGAACCCTTGGCAGGAGACAGAGTTTGCACTGTCAATACAATAAAAATGAGTACCAGGGTGGCCTTACCAGGAGACAAAGCATACAACACAGCCAGTTGCGTCAACATCTCCCTGACCAAAAATTTCCTTTTTCAGCAGAACCAAAGCCAGAGATACATCCCTGCCCTTCTTGCACTCTGGCCTTCTCCAGTCAGAAATTCCTCAGCCAACATTTGGAACGCAATCACCCTTCTCAGATCCTCCCACGAATATCTGCAAGAAAACATTTCCAGCCGGAGGATCCCTGCCCAGGCGAACAAAATCACCAGCAGCAGCAACATTCTGATCCACAGAGCTGGAATGACAAAGCTAAAGGTCAAGAGGTCAAAGAAGGTTTCAAACCTTTGCTTGAAAGTGTAAGGCAGAGGAGAAATTCAAGAGCCTTTCCCACCCCATGCAAAGGACAAACAGGCTGTGAGGGAATGGTGGAGGAAGAGCCCAGCACAGGCCAGAAACTGAATCCAGAGGAGACAGGAAAATTATTCATGGGGGTAGGACTGTCAAGAATTATAAGAGTCAAATATAGAGGCAGTGGGCAAGGCTTCGATGATAGGTCACATCTCAGCAGACACCAGAGAACACACAAAGAAGAGAAGCCCTCTGTTGGCAAGGAGCTGAGGAGAGAGTTCATTCGTAGGTCAGTCCTTGTTACACACCAGAGGACACACACAGGAGAGAAGCCCTACGTTTGCAGGGAGTGTGGGCGAGGCTTTACACGGAGGTCAAATCTCATCACACACCAGAGGACACACACAGGGGAGAAGCCCTACGTTTGCAGGGAGTGTGGGCGAGGCTTTACATGGAGGTCAAATCTCATCACACACCAGAGGACACACACAGGGGAGAAGCCCTACGTTTGCAGGGAGTGTGGGCGAGGCTTTACGCAGAGGTCAGATCTCATCAGACACCAGAGGACACACACAGGGGAGAAGCCCTACGTTTGCAGGGAGTGTGGGCGAGGCTTTACACGGAGGTCAAATCTCATCACACACCAGAGGACACACACAGGGGAGAAGCCCTACGTTTGCAGGGAGTGTGGGCGAGGCTTTACATGGAGGTCAAATCTCATCACACACCAGAGGACACACACAGGGGAGAAGCCCTACGTTTGCAGGGAGTGTGGGCGAGGCTTTACATGGAGGTCAAATCTCATCACACACCAGAGGACACACACAGGGGAGAAGCCCTACGTTTGCAGGGAGTGTGGGCGAGGCTTTACGCAGAGGTCAGATCTCATCAGACACCAGAGGACACACACAGGGGAGAAGCCCTACGTTTGCAGGGAGTGTGGGCGAGGCTTTACGCAGAGGTCAAATCTCATTACACACCAGAGGACACACACAGAGGCTTTACCAATAAATTGCATCTCCACAACCAGAGGAAAAATGTAGCCACCACACACTCCATACCCCAGCTCTGAGGGAGGTTCAGAGGAAGCCTACTGAGCCCTTACACCCTAAGACTATAATGAGAGCACGTATAACTGATTAAAGAAATTCTCTAGTTTCGGGACAACAGATGAAGTATACAAACGGGGGAAGGTTCCTTAAGTGCTCTGGAGATGTCAACACCAATCCCCTCCATGGTTTTTTGCCCTCCTGTTCTAATAAATTTTATGTTCATACGCATCTGAAGTCCACATCATGCACCTCATTCCCCTCTTATCACTGAAAGCAGAAGGCTCCAGGAGGGTGAGATGACTCCTATTTTTGGTCCATGTCTCCACAGGAAGATTCAGCCCCTGGAAAGGAGTAAGTCAGGAGTGAATCTAGTCAGAGCACGGAAGAATCCATTTCGGGGCCAGGGAGCGAAATCAAGGATTTGACACGGACTCCTCAGGGAAGGGAATTCTCTGGTCTCTTGGGATGTGTGGTGTTTTCTCCTCATAGACCCCTGCCCTCTGCTGCCGTCCTCCTCACCTGGCTTCTGCTGACCCCTCTCCAGGTTTCCTCCCACCTTCGCACCCTCAGTGAACACGAAGGGGAGACGGGCATATGTGTACATACGCGTACCTGCGCATGTGCACGTCTGTGTGCACGTCTGTGTGCACATCTGTGGCTCCGTCTGGGACCCCTCCTCTCTCTCACACTCTCCTTGCAATTGGCATCGCCTGTGCACAGCATACAGAATCCATACCAGACTGGAGTGGGTTCGAGTTTCTGCTCTGCCCTCACCAGCCGTGTGACTTAGGGCAAGATCCTCCACTTCTGTGTGCCCGTTTCGTCATCTGAAGAATGGGAACGGTAACTCCAGCCTTCAGGCTGGATGGTCCAAGTTGAGTGAGCACGGGCACAACCCAGCACAGAGATGCTGAGAACGCAAGTCCCTCCCGCTTTGCTGTTCTCACGCAACGTTCAATGGCCATGTCTTCAAGGGCCTTAGTGCCGCACAGGGGAGGACAGAGAGAACCCAGGGGAGGGAGCCAGAATCAGGGGCTGGTCAGGTACCACTGCTTTCTCTGCACAGACTCAGCTACCCTGAGGAGGAGGGGTGAGGTCAGGGATGCAAACTGGGGGGTCCATTTCCCTCCAGGCCGCTGCCCTCCCCACCCAGCCTGAGCAGCTCAGAACCCCGCAACACAGGCAGGCAGTACAGACAGTAACCTGTGAAACCAGACCCTCACCCACCCCTTGCTGAGAACAGACTCTGGGCTCCGCATCTGTAGGAAATGGACACCCCATGAGTCCCTGAGCCCCTCCCTGCCCCATCCACACTCAGCGCCCACGAAGCCCGCACTCAGTTTCTGCAGCACACCTCCCTCGCACCTGGGCCCCTGCTGGCTTAAGGCGTTCGTGCATAAACGCAAACCCTGTGGTTTAAGGCACAACCGAGGCAATCTTGAAATTCTCAATTATTTTATCTTTAAACTTACGGATGGGAAGCAAAGTCTGAAAGGACAACAGAGCAGGAAAGATATGCACAGCATCGGCCATTCCTGGCCGTTCCCACTCACATATACGGTCCGCAGCGCCCCAGGATCACAGAATTCCCACAGACACAACAGGTGGGAGGTAGCAGGACGGGAAATGAACACAAAGTAAGTATGTTGCAACCACTACTGGGCACTCGAGGGTGCTGACAGCTTTTCTTAGAACCAGAACTCACTTCCAATGCAAAGAGGAGGCGATGGTATTCTAGGAAGCACACAGATGAGGGCCACTGTCACTTCGCTCCAGCCGGAGTGACCTCCCTGCTTCTGAGGAAGAGCAGCTCATTCCAGTTCCTGCTAGAGTGGCTTCATGGAGGCTGAATTCCAAACCTCAACCCTCCCAGGAGATACCAAAAGGGGTGCAGGCCACGTAGGGGGCACCAAACGCCGGGACCCTTCTGTCCCTCTCCCCGGGCCGGGCTTTGCAAGAATCTACGTAAGAATCTACGTAAACTGTGTGGATTTCGATAATAAATATTCATTACTATTTCCTCTAGTCCTGTATGCTTTTGTAAAGGAAGGTGCATATTGGGGACTTTCATTCCCTGTAGGGGAAGTGGAAAGGGGATGATTCCCTTCCCTTCCCAGCACAGCATATGCTGAGAAATCCCCCTAACCCGCCATGTTCTGGGACTTTTGCATGAGCCCTTGCCAAGGGGGCAGAGTTCGCAGTAATGCCAGCGGAGAAACTGTCCTGGAACCTAGTGGGAGGAGAACCCACCAAGTGCCAGGTGATTCCTGCCTCCATTTCCCCCGGAACTGACATAGAATCCCCCTGGGAGGCTGAGCAGTTCAAGGTGAGGAGAAGCCTGTCTGTTCCTTCTTCCTCCCCTTCAGCAACAAACCCCATTTCCAGGGTGGCCACCAGCCTCCAAGAAGGGCTCCCAAACCCACGTCCTGTCAGCCACACCTGGTGCAGTTCCCGCTTCAGAGAACAGGGCTGAGCTGTGCTGAGAAAACGGCAGCGTACAATGCCCACAGTGACCTCAGCCTTGCCCTCATGACCTCACATGATCTCAGGTCACCTCGTGTGCAGGAGCTAGGCCTTGAGACCCCCTCCCAAGCGTCATCTGCTTAGCGGCCATCATCCTCATTATGAAGAGAAGGCTCAGAGGAAGGGCTGACACCGGCTGGAGTCCGAGTCTCCGTGCCCTGGCGGACAGCCAAGAAGCCCTTAGCTGAGGCCAAGGTCCTCCTCCTGCGACAACGGGCTGGCCTCTGCACCTGCCGGCTTCCCAGCCCCTCCTCTGACGCTGTGATTGCCAAGGACGGGCCGGTCGATAGTCCTCGACCCACAGGACGTCAGCAGCTGAGACTACAGGGCTGTGTGGCAGTGGCCTCCACCACACACGGCTCCACCACAGCTATGGCCGGCCCCACCTGCTTTCTGCTCTGCTTGTCTGCCACCCAGGTAAGGATGCTGCCGGCTCACTCAGGGACCAGAGGTGGGCAGGTGAGGGCGTCACTCACCAGGACGGTGAGAACACCCTCAACGACAGGGGTGGGGACAAGCCGAACCAGGGCCCGAGCAGCACATGATGGCCAACTGGTCTGAAAAGGAGTAAGTGTGTCTTTGCTCCCGGGACTCTGCCTTGTCCGGCCGCGGGTCTGGCCCCGGTCCTGTGAGCCCCGCCGGCATCGGAACCAGCCTCTGAACCAGGGTAGAGAACTACCCTGAGGAAGAAGTGTCCCCCTCAGGGGCTGTCTTCAAAGACCAGACTGCTTGGAGCACCTGGCAGCTCAGTCAGCTAAGCATCCGACTCTTGATCTCAGCTCAGGTCTTGATCTCAGGGTCGGCAGTTCAAGCCCCGCACCACACTCTATACTGGGTGTGCAGCCCACTTACAAAAAAAGTAGCTCAAACTGCTCAAAGTTTGAAAGTACTAAAAGTACAAAGTACTAAAGGCAGTTTTTTTTACATATTTTTTTTAATGTAAGAGGCTGTTAATCTCCTAACCCAGAGAAAAATCCTGCACCATTCTGGGACACGCACTTTAATTCCTTACTTCGCAAGCTCTCATACTTAACGGCAGCTCTCCTGTGGCGTTTTTCTGATAATATCCAGTTGTTATGTTTCTAACACTTCAGAAAATAAAAAGCACCCAGTATGGTAACTCTATTCGTCTGAGGGACCATCCATTAACACAGCCCACGAAAGCCTTCCGTCCACTGCACACAGACAACCACGCACACTTGGGCACTGCACATTTGCCCTGGAAAGCAGCCGAGCCCCTCCCTCTCTCACCTGCCTCTTTCCCTTGACGTAGGGTCTTGAGCACGTTCCTTGCAGTCTTCGCCGTTACATCATGAGCAGAACTGGGCTGTGGCTGAACCCACCCTCTGTTGCTGGACACAAAAGGTGTTTCCAGAAAGAGTTTGAAGACCAGTTTTGGGACCCGCCTTTGGTATAGATTAAAACACACACTGCACACAGGGCTCAAGAAAGTTCTCTGGTCTCTGGGATTTAGGGAGACGACACTCACTCCACCTCACCCTTCCCATGACGTCACAGGGCACGCCCTCTCAGCCTTCCCCCAGAGAGGGAGGTGATGGGAAACCCCGGAGGCCATGATGGAGGTGGAGGCCTTTGTTTTCTGGGGGGCAGAGAAGAACAGGACAGTGCTGACATCCGGGCCGGACCACAGGCATTGTCCCAAAGCCTGTCCCCTGTGCTCTTAACCTACTTTCCATTGGTTTGGCAGCTCTTTGCCCATGGGATGCCTTCTAGTAAGCGGACTCCCAAGACGCCTCAGAAGCTGGGGTTGGTGGTGGAAGGTCTGCATGCCAACAAGACCCTCCAGCAGGTCAGTGTGGTGCTTACAAGGGCCGGCTTCATTGCACAGGACCGTTCTAGGGTCCCTCACCTCCTGTCCTTCTAGGGTACTCCCTCTGGATACCACATGAAGGTGCTGACGTTCCCTCGTGCCCACTTCGGTCCCAGGAGGCAAAAGAGAGACTGGGTTGTCCCTCCCATCTCCATCCCAGAGAATGACAGAGGACCGTACCCCAAAACGGTGGCTCAGGTATTGCAAAGGGAGAGCTCTGGTTTTGTTCTGGGGTTCCCTATGGAGAGGGGTTGGCACTGGTCTGGGGTCCTTCTTGGCCCTTCTGCTTCTGTGTTGTCTTCAGGTCAAATCGAACAAGAACAAGGAAATCCAGGTTTTCTATAGCATCACGGGCAGGGGCGCTGACGAGCCTCCATGTGGCGTGTTCATCGTGGACAGAGAAACAGGGTGGCTCAAGGTCACGGAGCCCCTAGACAGAGAGCAGGAATCCCACTATGTTGTGAGTGTCTTCTACATAGCCTCGGGGGCGAGGAGCTGGTGGCAAGGCAGCCCTCTCATCCTGTAGGTACTTCAGACAGCCCACGGATTTCTGAAGTTACGCCTGAGACCATATTTGAGCCCCTGTTACATTCCAGGGGCAGGAGAGTGAAGAGTGGGGAGGCAGGCAGAGCAGGGAAAGGAATCAGGGACTTAAAGTGAAGAAGGAGTTCTGGTGTAGCCTGGGTGTGGTCGTGACCCCCTCAGCCTCCCTGTGCTGTTGGGTTAGCATGCGTGAAGCCCTTTGAACGGCATCTAGTTCTGGGCGAGTTCTCAGCACCTGTTAGCTGAGCACCCTCTAAACACAGCTCTCTGGGGTGTTCGGTCCAGAAGACTCTCCACCACACCCCTCAGAGGGAAACCGAGACCCAAACAAAGCCTCAGGTTGCTCTCCTCTCGAGGACACTGCCCTCTTTGGGGGTCCGAGCGGGTTCCCAGGCAGGACCCCCTGCTGCGCCTGGGAAGGGAGGGCGGGCACAGGCCACAGAAGTCAAACGCTGAGTCCTCGTGGTCCCACCCAGCTGCATGGGAGGCCCAGCTGAGGCACCTTCGGTGGGAAAGGGAGAGGGTGGGTGGGATGATGGCTAGCACTGTGTCCCGAGCATCGCCGGGAGAAAAACCCGAGAAGACACAGACGCAGCCTTTCAGGGCATCCCTGGGGCTGGAGTGCGAGCTGCTCTCCCAGACTCGTGAGCACTGAAATGTGAGATGAAGGTAGAAAGGGGCTGTCGCTGCCATGAGCCTTCTGCGGGACAGCTGCCCACTGGCCAGGGTGGCTCCCATGTGCCTCTGCTGCGCCTCTATTGCTTTCCAGCTGTTCCTTCATGCTGAGTCTTCGACGGGGAACGCTGTGGAGGACCCGATGGAGGCTGTGATCACAGTGAGAGACCAGAACGACAACAGGCCGGAGTTCACCCAGGCGGTCTTTGAGGGGTCCGTGATGGAAGGAGCTGACCCAGGTTAATTGGAACAATGCAGGGTTTTGGTGACACACGGCAATAATAACAGGAAAAATATAAAGAACCTGGGAAATCAAAGTACCAACAGCCCAGGGCACTTTCCTGGCGACCCGCACCCCGGGTTCCTGTGCAGGAAGGGCCCCACTTGGAGATTACAACGGGCAGATCAAGGACTGCCCAGACTTTTGAGGGGGGGGTGATGTTCAAGCAACAGAGATGGTCTCAGGCTTCCTCAAGAGAGCTGGACCTGGGGAGGGCTACAGGCGGAGAGCGTCCTCCGAGGAGGGGCCAACAAGGGCCATAGAGCAAGAAGGTCCTTCTGGGCCCAGAAGTCCAAGAGACGCCCAGTGGTCACCTCACTTCTGTCTCTATGTCCTATCTGCCTCTGCCGGTTCTGCATCTCTCTAACTGCTGCCTGGACAGAGCCCCCCTCACCGTGTGGCCGTTCCCATCTCACAGTTCCCTCTACACCCCCTTTCCGTGTCCCTTTCCACTTCTCCCTGAGGACTGTCCCACATATTTCCCCACCCGTGGTCTTGCAAACAAGAACCTGACTTGATCCAGGGGACACTCCGGTTCCAGCTGGCTCTTACTTGCCCACTGAGGACTTAGACCTCCAGACATGACTGTAGGCGATGCCAACAGCCCCTGTGCCCACGGCTTCCAACCCGACATTGTGGGAATGTTGAGGTCCTCATTCTCTGGGACTACAGATAAATGAAACCAAAAGTCACAGGTGTTTCGCGTGAAAGCACACTGTGATGGATGCTTTCTTCTCCCTCCCAGCCCACCGGCAGCTGCCACTAAAGCTTTCTTCCTCTTTTCCCCTTTCTCTTCTATCTTGGTGCTGCCCTTGCCCTCCGACAAACCCCAGCTCACCCGCCAGCACCAGCTGCCCCCAATCACCCACGTGAGGTACACATGTGTTTCAGGGTACCGCAGCAGACCACACTCGAGCCACGAGGACGCAACTTTGCCCGCCCCTCACACTTCTCTCCATCTGGCTCGTGTGCTTGGCTCCAGCTCCAGCCGTGAGGCCCGTGTCCAGACAGGAGGGACTCCCCGACAACGACTGGGGAGGAAGGAGGACAGGGAGGCCCGAGAAGAGCTGGAAAGAGGAGATAGGAAACAGCCCCCTCCCCCTCCCCCTCCCCTCAAGCACTTGACAGAATGTCAGCACCCTGAGGGACAAGGGTCCCACGAGGACAGCCATGTCGGAAGACACCCGAAAGAGAGGCAAACCAGGAAACAGACTCCTCACTCAAGAGAACAGCCAGAGAGTCACCGGGAGGGAGGGAGGCTGGGGGCTGCGGAACCAGGTGATGGGGAGGAAAGAGTGCGGGTGTCCTGGTGAGCATCGGGTGAGGGATGCGAGTGAGGAATCACTATATCTTACCCTTGAAACTAATATTACGCCGTATAGTAACCAACTGGAATTTAAATAAAAACTTAAATGAAATTTAAAAATTGTTCAAAACGTGCCCTGGAGCGCCTGGCCACCTCAGCCCATGGAGCAAACAAAGCAGCTCTCACCCTCGGGCCTCGGGGTCATGAGGTCGAGCACCACATTGGGTGTAGACATTATGTGAATAAATAAACAAATGTTTAAAAACAAAAATAATAAATACAACAATTTTTAAAGATGCCCTAAGGATTTATGGAAAAGGTAAACAAATCACCTGGAATTTATTATACTAATTTGGTAAATTATTTGAACTAGAACTTATATCCCTTGATAAGGAGTTTTATCACCTGTTTAGTGAAGAGACTAAAAAAGGAACACATTTAATTTTGGGTTTCTATATGAACTTGTATAGCCCGGCCAATACAATACAGTTACCTGCTGAGGTTACCAACTCGTCTCCCCTCTGTCCTCACAGGAACATCCGTGATGCAAATCACAGCAACAGACGCGGACGACCACGAGAACACGTACAACGCAGACATTGCCTACGCCATCCTCAGCCAGGACCCCTCGCTGCCTCACTCCAACATGTTCGCCATTAACCGGGACACGGGAGTCATCTCTGTGCTCACTACTGGGCTGGACCAACAGGTCAGGGGGCCTCGGGGGCCTCTGGGGCAGCAGTTACATGTGACATGAGCCCCAGCCATTAAGCCATGGGCAGCAGCCCGTCAGAACCAACACCAGCCCACCAGCCAGAACAGGTTCCCAGCCAGTTGGAACTGAGGGCTGGCCAATTAGAACATGAGCCAACCAATCAGAAGAGGCATTTATCAGGGGCACCTGGGGGGCTCTGTGGTGAAGCGTCTGCCTTCGGCTCAGGTCATGATCCAGGGGTCCTGGGATCGAGCCCCGCATCGGGCTCCCTGCTCAGCGGGGAGCCTCCTTCTCCCTCTCTCACTGCCACTTCCCCTGCTTGTGCTCGCTCTCTGTCAAATAAATAAATAAAATTTTTTTAAAAAAAGGGGAAAAGAAAGAAGAGGAGGCATCCATGGGCTGGTGCAGGCAGGCTGGCTTGGGGCCCCCCCCGCGTAGTCGCTGGGGTAAATTACAGATGTGATCGGCAAGACACCTGCTAGAACCAGTGAAATGAAATGACTCTGTTTCCCACAAACCTAGACCACATTCTCTGGTGAAAATAGAAATGTACTGGCATCATGCCCCCCATAAGCACTAGCCCCATAAATGCCTAGCGCTGGGGATTATATTGACAGATCCCAGTCCAGGAAACTTTCCTCCTGGGTCGGCTTTGGGAGGGAATGGTCTGACTTGTGCACAGTGAGCTTCTGTGCGTGGGGAGCCAAGGTGAAGGCAGAGACTTTGAACTCTCTCGAGTGACCTGGAAGCCGGTCCCTTCCTGGAAGGGAGGGCCCTCCAGGTTCGCTGCCCCTGCCGTCCCGTATTGACTCCCAAGGGGCCACCGGGTAGATCCAAGCCTGCCTCGAGAACACCAGGACTGACTGCTGCGTGCCTGTCCGCAGAGCGTGCCTGCGTACACCCTGACGGTCGAGGCTGCCGACCTCCAAGGCGAGGGCCTACGTTCCACAACAACAGCCGTGATCACAGTCACCCAGAGCAACCCCAGCCCTCCCGTCTTCAGCCCCACTCAGGTGAGTCCTGGCAGAGCCAGTGGACACCTCATGACCTGTGTGTCACTGTGTGATCACCAGCGTCAGGATTCAGACCGTAGCCTGGCGGCAGCTTAGAACCCTCCCCATCTTCGGGTCACACTCTCCTGGGCCAAGGGCAGCCCTCTCGGCCGGCAGTGACCTGGACGGGCAGATGAGCATGGAAGGCAGAGTCCATGATGCAGGCGGGATGGGACTACCCTGCAGCCAGGGAAGGGGCTCTGTCTCTGGCTGGGAGCCCCCTGGATCTCACGGGATAAGAATGCAGAGCCCCTAGGCCCAGAGGGCAGGAACCGACTCAAGGATTCTTCAGGAAAAGGGGGTACAGCACGTTTGGATGAGTAAAGGATAGAGGGGATTTGTCGTAAAGAAACAGGAGGGGTTTGGGGTGCAGCTGAGCCATACAAGGGGTGGGAAGCAGGGTCTGGAAACTGCTAGGAGTCAGGCCACCTTGTCTGTCTGTCCCTCTCCCTCACTCTCTCTGTCCCACTTTCTGCCTGTGCTCAGTTCTCCCTCTGCAGCCGGACTCGGTCTCCCCGGGCTTATCTGCACACTCACCTGTCCCTTCCTCCACGGGACATTTCCTTATCAGCCACCTGTAGCCCCGTCCTGTTCCAGGCAGTCACGAGGCTGCATCCCCTGCAGCTGACACGAGAGGCGGCGGTAGGAATTCTGCCATCACCTGAACAGTCGTGACCAGTGAAGCCGGCCTTGTCCCTGAGGGACTGGGGTCAGAGGCTCGCTGGAGCCTGGCAGCTGTCTCAGTGGGAGCTCCCCTGACAGTCACACAGGCCAGACTGAACGATAGAGACACTTGCTCCCTCTGGAGACTGAGTCAGAAGGGACCTGACAGGGAGGGGCAGGGGACAGGCGGGAGGAGCCACTCCAGGTCCCACTTCCTGCGAGGCCCCACGACCGTGGCTGCCACCTGAGAACAGAGTCTGGGGCGGCTGCCCTTGGCCCCGGGCACCCATGCCCCTCAGCTGATGCCCCCTGGGACCTGAGCTGCCGGAGCCTGGGCGTCGTGGGGTCAGCTTTCCAGCCCCTTGACTCCAGGGTGAAGACAGACACCCAGCTGGCAGAGCCCCGCTGCCTACGTCCGGAGCCCGGAGCGGGGCCTTTGCTGGCACGTGGCTCTAGCCGACAGATGCCGCTTGAAGAGGGGATCCTCCACTGTGGCCCCTCCCGCTGGAGAACCGTGGACTCAGCGAGGCCGGCCCAGGCTGTGGGTTTCCCGAGTCCCCACACGGGACACCAGGAACGAGGGCCTCTGTCTCTCCCTTGCAGTATGTGGGCCAGGTGTTTGAGAACAAGGTGGGCGCCGGGATAGTGAGGCTAAAAGTGAAGGACGCAGACACCCCGGGCTCCCCCGCATGGAAGGCGGTGTTCTCCATCCTCAATGACAGAGCCGGCCTCTTCACTGTCACCACGGACCCCAAGACCAATGATGGCCTCTTGGAAACAGCCAAGGTGGGTGTGAGCTCCAAGGAGGGGGCTGCCGTGACCCCGTAGTTCTGGGACAGGTCTGGAGCACACACTATGCTCTTCACCCAGGAGAGCAGCTGCCCAGGGGGGGCCTCCTGCTGCGCCGGTGGTCCTCTCTGGTCCTTGTGTCCCCCTGGCCACGCCATCACCCCGGACCGACCTCAGAAGTGCTGCCTAAGTAACTGTTTTCTCCCAGAAAAATACTAACCGAGGATGATTCCATAGAGCTTAACTGGGACATGTGTCTTCATTTGGGTTCCCCCCAAAGAGGGAGGGACCCTGGGGGTGCTGAGGAGGGATGGGTGGGATGGGCAGTGGGGAGAGAAGAGGGGTCTCACGAACAAAGGGGCTCAGGCCCCGGGTCCTCCTGAGCAATGCCTCGGCATCGTCTCATCCGAGACGCACGTCTGCCTTTGCTTGGCCTGGCTGCGGGCCGACTCCTGGAGGCAGGAAGCCGGGTCCCCAGAGTGAAGGCGGTCTTCAGAGGGGGCAGGGGGGCCTGGAACCATCTGCAAACCTCAGACGAACGATCAGAGAGAGAGAAACAAGACGACGGGGGGCGGAGGGAGGAAGTCATGGCGGAAGGGGAACCTTAAGGACCTTAGGAACCTCTGCTGGGCTGAGGGGTTTTTCTCAGGAGGCTGGGGGGTGGGGAGCACAGGCACTTGGCTGCTATTTGTTCCAAATGGGCTTTTTTGGCCCCAGAATCCTGGGACACTTAGAATAAACACGGAGAAGGCCAAAGGCAGCATTTAGGCTGGCCTGGGGGACAGAAAGGCTAAAATTCAAGAATTCCACCATGGGCACATCCCAGGACATTTACATACCAATCTGCATCTTACCTGGTGCCAGGGAGCGAGGGGACCCCTGGAAATAACCACATGCCTGGCTGGGGCCGGGGCCTCCATCAGATGGGTCCAGTTCCAGCTGACCCCTGGCCCAGCCATCTGGGGATGCTCTCAGAGAATTCTGCTCAGGGCCCACTAGCCCCTCACAAGTCTGAGGATAATAAAACAGCAACCACAAGGTCTCAGTAAGTGCCGCAGGCCGCTTATGTCCTCACACTCAATTTTCACACCAGCTCCAGCAGGGAAGTTGCTGCAATCACAGACGTTTGACGGTGGGTAAACTGAGGCACGGAGAAGCAAGGTCACGTGCTTGGGCTGCGCCGAGATCTTAACCAGAGTCGGCCTCTCCATGGCTCTGCTACGTGTGAAGTCCCTGTGAGCCAGCTCAGCGTGGAGGGCTCGACCACGGCCACTCCTGTCCTGCCATCCCAGGCGGTGACTTGCCCTCGGGACAGGCCAGGGGCACAGGCCAGGGCCTGTGCTCTCTTGCAGGCCAGCCAAGTCCCCAGAACATGACCCCTCTCTGCTGTGTTCCTCAGGGCTTGGATTTTGAGGCCACACAGCGATACATCCTCTACGTGACAGTGGCGAACACCGTGCCCTTGGCACCATCTCTCCCCACAGCCACAGCGACCGTCATTGTGGACGTGCTGGACATAAATGAGGCCCCTGTCTTTGTGCCCCCGATAAAGACGGTGGAAGTGCCCAAGGATGTGGTTGTGGGCCAGGAAATCACATCATACAGGGCCCAGGACCCAGATAGCCTCCAGGGTCAGAGAATCAGGTAGGACCAGGGGTGCAGCATGGCCTGCTGCCCTCACTCAGGACCGCTCAAGGCACCCAGGGCTGAAATCCAGCCACACCTCTGGAGCCAGAGGAAGACTTAAATTTGTCAGCACCTAATCGGAAGGGTGGTTGAGGGATGCGTGGCCCCAGCCCTCTAGGAATGGGGGTTTATGCATTTCAGGTACCAGATGTGGGACAGCCCAAGCCACTGGCTGGACATCAACCCAGAAACAGGCGTCATTTCCACTCGAGCCAGTCTGCACAACGATGACATGGAGAACCACACATTTTCGGCCATTGTCAAAGCTGTGGACGATGGTAAGGGCCTGAAGGTTTCCCTCCGCCACAACAGCGCTCTGATCCGTGCTAAGCTTCACGTTGCGGCTAAGCTGTGTGCACGTCGTCTCATGTCCACCAGAAACCCAGGAGGACCCACCATATTGTCTCACCTGTTTCATCCATGAAAACACAGACTTGAGGACACGAAATGATCCAACCAGCATCCCAGGGGGCGAGAAAGGACTTGAGCAAGGCTGTCTGGGCCTCCGAGCGGAACCACTCCAGGGGTCCAGCCTGGTCGCTCCATCACAGTGAAGGCCACCGGGGGCCACAGCACCATCAGCATGGGGAGGAGAGGAGCAAGTCTGCCCCCAGACACCCTAGGGGACAAGGTGCACACACACGGTGCTGTGTCACACGCTTGCCCCTGGACAGATACCCATTTCCATGCCCATAGGCGACGCTCACATTCACACAGAGCACACAGGCTCACACGTACACACACACTCGGTCATACACACTCACATGCACTGTCACACTCACACACACACTCTCAGAACACCGTGCTCAGAGGACCTTACCTGGGACCACCAGCCCCTGGCAGACGGTGCCAGACCCAGACCCAGGCCTGAGGACCCAGGGAGGACTCGGGGTTCGGTGGAGAAGCTGTGTTTGCAGTTAGATTAGAGGTAAATGGTAAAATGAAGCAGACTCTTTCCCGGTGGCTCAGCAAGCCAGTGAGAGGCCCATGCGGAGGGGCACCGGAGGGACACTGACCTCACGAGACAGCATCTGAGCTGGAGGAGACACGGCAGCTCGCACATCTGTGGTGTCTGATCTCTTCCATCTCGCTCCTTCCATAGGGCAACCTCCTGCCACGGGCACCGGGACGCTTCTCCTCACTTTCTCAGACCCAGACGGCCCGACAGCAGATGCGCACTGCCTTTCCACCTGCCAGAGGGGACCGGAGCTCCCAGCTGTAAGTACAGGGCGCCAGGACCTTTCACTGAAACAGGGGGCACTGACTCGATGTGTTAACACTCACACTGTGAATGTTTTTATCATTTTTAAGTGTTTTCATATTTTACTGTAACTTTGTTTTGACTCCAAAGATGGGCTATTCAAATATTTCTTGCGATAACCTTCTGGTAGGTAAGGGTCTTGAAGAAGCTCTTTATTCTAACTTGCCTACAGCTGCCAAAGAAACCTTGTCACCGTCTCATTAGAGAAGTGTCCAGAGTCCGCAACGTCCTAGTCCTCAGAGAGGGCTGACGGGTCTCAAGTCTCCTGCGAAAGGGGCAGGGACCTGAAACACTGCCGTTCTGTCTGCGTGGGGACAGGATTGGGAGGTAGGCCCCAGAGAGGCCCTGGAAGGAATTCTGACAATTCCCTGCTCTCCCACCCTCTCTCCCAACCACTGAGTTCTCTCGGGGGCCGGAGACTGTCATGTCTCTAGAAAGGGAGTTACAGGGGCAAGAGCTAAGCCTGTCCACAAGTGCCCATCCCAGAGGTGGTCACTAGTGTAGTCTTCTGTGCATCATTCTAGAAAATACCCTAACACAGAGCTTCCCTGTGCCCCCTCTAGAAAATGGGGATAATACCAGGGACGTCATGAAGCTGTCGTGAGGAATTAGGGAGTAGAAGCTGAGCACACACAGGGTCATACCGTGGACGCCCAGGCCGCCACACTCATCTCCGCCTCCTCGCCACCCCAGGACACTGTTCATTTTACACACAGATGGGCCTCAGTCTTCTTCATGGACTGCAGGACATGCTGGTCCTTGACAAGGGCTCATTGACTCAGTTGTCCCCAGGGCAGACAGTCTGGTTGTTTCTTGTCTCCTGCACCCGGGGCTGTTTGCAAAAAACAGGGGTGAGCGTCTGTTCGGGGTTCTCTCCTATAAACGTAATCCCACCCACACATCACAGGCGTGTAAATCTCAAATAGGTGTTTCTTAATCACCTCCAGAGTAGGCGAGGCCTGCACACCCCCTCCTTTGCTCCGGGGGTTCCCCTTCCCTGCCTTGGAGGGGTCTGTGGCGTGACCTCCACGTGGTCCCTGCTCACTACCCAGGAGTCCGAAAATGCACTTGGACGGGAAGAAGACAGCTCCGATCCCCGGAGCTGCAGGACCGGCCGACCGAGACGGTGGTGCCGACCTCCGCAGCTTGTAGGCGTAGCAGCTGCCCTTCACTACTTACCTCACCTAAAACGTCCCGCGTATACTTTGGGTGCTCGGCTGCCCCCGTCCTCCCGACGCCGTCGCCCAGGCCCGAACCCGGCGGCGCGCAGGGCCTCCCCGGGCTGGGGGCGAGCGCGGACCCGCAGCTCAGCCGGGAGGAGAGGACACCGCGGCACCACCGCGTGGCCTCTCGGGGCGGCCAGACCGGCAAAGCCCAGACCGGCAAAGCCCAAAGCCCCGGCCCTCCGCGGGGCTTCCGTGGAGACCCTAACTGCCCCGGGGAAGGGGAGGAACGAGCAAAACACAAAACGTAGCTCTGCGAGTCGTGGTGGGGAGTCGGGCTCCCGCGCGCCGGCGACCTCCGGGCCCCGCGCCCGCGGCCCCGACCGACCCCGCCCCCCACGGTCCGCCCAGCCCCGCCCCAAGCCGCACCCCCCGCGGGCGCCCTCAACTCCACTTCCGGCCCTGGGAGGAGCCTCCGCGGCCCCCGCAGGTGTGTGCGCCCCGGTCGCCCCCACCCCCAGCCCTGCGGCGGAGCCCTTGAGACACCGCAGGGGGACCCCGAGGTGGAGCCGCCCTCCCCGCCAGAGGGACGCGCCCCCCAACCTGGGTCTGGTCGGACACGTGGCTCTTCGGCCCTGGGAGGGGCCAGGCGCCGGCCAAGGGCGGGCGCGGGGAGGTGTCTGCGCCCCGGGACCAGCTCCCGCTCGGGGTGGGGGGACGGATGCGGGCCGCTCCGAGACTGCGGGCGCTCCAGCGACACCTGGGCTCCTCGGAGGTAGGGGGCGGGCCCGGACGCGGGGCTCCTGGCTCGTCAGCCGCGGCCGGGGGCTGAGGCCCCGGGTGACCCTGGAGCGGGGGCGAGGTGGGGTGGGGGGGTGGACAGAGAGCTGGACCCCGGGAGAACGAGCACCCCGGGGCTGGCCACCCACTGCCGGGGCCCGCTGGGAGGGGGCCCCGGCAGGAGTTAGTGTGGGGCGGTGAGGGGCTGGCCGGCCTTGTGTATCGACTGTTTTCCAGTGTGTCAGCCGCACAGCTTTCCGCGGCTGACTCAGCAGCTCCTGGGCACCGCCCTCCCCCCACCCCAGGGTCCAGCCCCCGGCTGTTGACTCTAGGCCTGCTGTCTCCAGGCCACTGTGGACACAAGGCTGGACCCTACGTGCTTACTCTTGTCCCTCTCTTGCGGCACAGGGCAGAGGTATGGAGCCGAGCAGCAGCCCACTGACCACACATGTACTTGACACTACCTCAGGGCTTCCGGCCCAGGGCCTCTGCCTCTGTCTGTCCAGGCTTGAGGACCAGGGCCAGCACTGGACAGACCTGAGGAAAAGGTAGGCTTGAGGTCTGGGCAGGACCTGAGTCCAGCCAGGGGACAAGAAGAACCCAGCCAGCCAGTGAGTGTGGGCACTGAGGTCAAATGACCACTGGGCTATGGTCCCCTCGGCCTCACACCCCCAGCGCCTCTCCCTGAGGGCAGGGCTGGCTCAGGCCCAAGGTGTAACCTAAGGGCCTCATTGTCACCGTGGTTAACAGGTAACCTTGTGCCAGGCCACACGCTGGGCCCTTTATTTCTCTTCTTATTTACTTCTCTTCCAGCCCGAGGGCAGGCCCTATAACTACCCCTTTTATAGATGGGGAAACTGAGGCAGCAAGAGGCAAGTAAACACTGGCATCCCATGCCTCGCCTGGCAGCCCTGGGCCCCAGGCCCAGGCTCAGGTTCTACGGGGACAGGCCCAGCTTAGGCGCGGCGTGGTCACGCTGGGACTGCCCCCGTGAGCCTCTTGAAGGAGGCAGGCTCCCACTGCTGGTGGGAGTGGGTGGCTGGGCCCCAGAGGTTCAGAGCCTGAGGGCGTGCAGCTCATCCCCGGCCCTGCACTGACACTGGGCATCCAGGTCCCATCTGAGTGGCCCTCTCAGGTCCTTAAAAAGGATCCATGGAGTCCCCTGGAGAGTCACAGAGACCCATTCCCAACCCCCAATAAACTGTGGTACAGGACGGAAACTTGAAATCACAGCTGGTGCGAACGGTACCAGAGCTCTCCAGAGGTGATGGTGGGGACGGGGCACATCAATCAGTAAGCCGAGCGACAGGCCCTCAGAGCCCTCCATTGGACACTGTGCAGTACAAACAGGCCACCATGCGGCTGGGGTGTGGGTGCAGTTACTGGTCCAGAAAAGCCACACACACTGTATTATTATTATTGTAAATGAAAGCACAAGTTACCAAATGAAAAGTACAAGTTACCAAACAGTATGTATAATACAATCCATTTTAGGGTATTTTCACAAGTTTACAAACAAGCATAGTTATGTGTAGAGAAATTCTGGAAAAAACACATGCCAGTATAAAGGGATTGTTGCTTATAAAATAGGTTTGGTTTGTTTTTTTACTTCTCTGCTCCTCTGTATTGGAGTTCTGTCTAAAAAGACAGTGCAGTGTCCCTGAGCTGCTCCAGAGCCCCGGGCCCCAGACTGTGTCCTGCTCTGGGGCTGTCCGAGGCCACTGGCCATGCAGACCCTAGAGACCCAGGCAGGGGCGACTCCTCCCCAATCCCTCCCTCCACTCTCCCCAGCTACACCAACTCGGACGGCCGCTGCCCGGGGCTCCTGCCGCCAGGCCCGATGAAAGCAGGCACCTACAAGCTGTCCTTTGACACCCAGGGCTACTGGAAGGAGAGGGGCCAGGAGAGCTTCTACCCATATGCGGAGGTAAGCGCCCGGCCTGGAGGCCGGTGATCCCCTGGCTTCCTGCCGGAGGCGGGCTGCTCCCGCCCCTCCCACCTCTCCCAGGGCGGTGACAGTGAGTTCACCTGCTTTGAGCTCCCAGAAGAAAGGTGTCCAGGGCCTTTACCACAACACACCCGTCCCTGCCCTGTCCCCGGGTAAGGCTGTGGGGCGCAGGGCCAGAAGTGACTCAGCCCCTGAGGACAAAGGCGCTCAGCTGACGCTGTTCACGGTAGATCCTTTGGGCTCCTCGAGCCGATGGCTCTCCCTGGAGAGGATTCAGCCCCATCGCAGCCCTGGCCAGGTTTCCACTCTCCATGAGCTCCAGCTGGCTCCTGGGGCTCCAGCCCATGGTCCGGGCTGCCTGTGTGCTGCATACGGGCCCCTCACTCTCTTCCGGTGCCTTCTCTGCTTCTCAGGTGGTTTTCAGCGTCACCAGCGAGACCCACAGAATCCACGTGCCCCTGCTGCTGAGTCCATGGTCCTACACCACATATCGGGGGAGCTAGCAGCCAAGCCATCGCCTCTGGCCAGCTGCTGGCCTGTGAGCATCGAAGCCATCCCGACAGCTCCCTGAGGCACCCCGAGAGAGGGCAGTGGCTCCGCTCCCTGAGGGGAGTCCGACCCGCCCTCTCCAGTAGCAGCTGAGTCTCAGGCTCAATAAAGTCAGCACCAGCACGGCTAAGGCCACTGCAGTTCCTGGGCTCTGTGAGTGCTGCCTGGGCCCCGAGGTGGGGAGGAGGGCAGGGTAAGCACAGACGGATGGGCAGCAAGGAAGGGGGTGGTCAGGGTACCATGGGCCCGGGAGGTGCCTTTCCTCCACACAGAAAGGCAGCGGGACACAGAGCAAATGTAGAAAACCTTCATTGGCAGACGATACAAATCTAAAAAAACCAACAGCCCGTCCTTGGTGTAAGAGCAGGTCATCTGGGGAGCAGTCCCGGACAGGCGCTAAGTGGGGGTGCCCACGAGTCCTGCGGGGCCCTGGCCCAGCGCCTGCCCAATCACAGCTGTCTCTAGAGGCTTGAAGCCCACGTTGTCCAAAGGGATCCCAAAGGCCAGGAGCTTCGCCTCGTAGGTGCGCAGCAGGTCATTGTGGGCCTGCAGGGTGAGAGCAGCGTCAGGAGGGGCAGGTCCCCGCAGCTCTGGAGGCCCCAGGAGGCTGGCAGTGGAAACCCGCACAGTGAGCCTTTACGGCAGCTCACGGTAGGCCACACCTGGTCATGAGCACTTTTGTGTACACGAACTCAAGTAATTCACAACGGGAAATGCTGCCATTGTTCCTATTCCAAAGATGGGGAAACTGAGGCAGAAGACACAGACTCAGCAGAACTGTGCTCCTGAGCACACGCCTGGTTCTTCATCAGGCATTTCCCAATCAAACTGGCCATCCCTGACTTCCCACGTGCACATGCTCGACCTCACGGAGCCTCCCTGCTTTGTCTGGAGCTGTCTCCTGCCCCCCATCCCAGGAAGGCTAAGGCCTGGGCAGAGAGTGCTGGTGGGGCCAACGTGAAGCCAGGTTCCTGTTCCCCTCTCTGGAAAATGGCTATTTTCTGAAGGGTGGGTTGCATCGGATGGTCGTGAGGGTCTGAAGAGCTGATGCATGTGAAATGCTTAGAGCCGGGCCTGACTCAGATTAAAACGCAAAAGGGCTCATTATCCTCACCATCATCAAGGGAACGGTGCTGGAGCTTGGAGCTGCGGTTGCAAGGGTGAACTACGGCCAAGCTCCAGAGAGAACTTGGGGGCTGGGCCCTGGCTCTCGCCCTTCTCTGGGAGACAGACATTCCCCCAGACCTGCACACAGTAAATGGCCCTAATTTTGTGTGTGTAAATGCCACGGGATGCCGCAGCAGCTAAAGGGCGGGCCCAGAGGGGCAGGGCCGAGGAGAGTCCCAGGGAGATCGGGTCACCATGGAGCCCAGCACCAGTGGCAGGCCCTGCCTCCCTCCTGGGCTTCCACACCCCAGGGCGCACAGAACCAGGAAGCCGGCCCCACCCTGCACATTTACGGGCTTACGTGAGTCACATTCACGGGGTGGCTTCTCAGGGGGAGTGTGTCCATAGGCAGCACTGTGTCTGCATTCCCCACAGGCAAAGCCCAGACAAGGCTGTGGCCTCCGCCATGGAGGAAGGACCACCGGGGAGAGGGCCCAGGCCTCTCGGGTTCTCAGGGCCCTCACTGCCCCTCCCCAGTAGGGGGCCTCCATGCTCATGTGTGGGTTTGGTGTGGATGGGGTGTGCAGCTTTCATCAGACTTACAAGGAGCGAGAAAAGTTTGGACTCGTAGCTGTCCCCTGCGTGAAGGAAGCCCATCCAATCGCCCCAGAGCCCAGGTCACTAAGAGCAAGGGTCACATGAGAGACGGGGACAGAGTGTGCTGGACCAACTGCCCTCACTTACCAGATATCCACTGAGCAGGCCCCGCAAGGGACACCAGGACAGTGGCTAGAGTTGTGGGGATGAAGCCCAGGCCACACACTGAGTGACCTGAGAAGGCCCAGACAGCCTCAGGCTATGTGTACCTCCAAGGTGTAGACAAGGTGGGGCCCTGAGAGAGGGGCGGGGGCCCCCAGTACCTTGCAGACCCGGGCCAGCTCATACTGCAAGTCCTTGATGGTGCTGTTCTTGGATTCCAGAACGTCCTAAGGAGAGAAGGGTAGACCCGAGTTTGAGCCTATCTCTGGGCTGAGGCAGACAGGGATTGGTGGGGGTCTCGGGGCCCCAGCAGGAGATCTCAGACATGCAGGGAATAGGAGCCGAGGTCCATCAGTGTGGACATCCACACAGGCAGCAGCCAGCCAGTGTGGAAAGGTCTTCGAAGGAGAAAGGGAAAACAGGACCCGGCTCTCTGTAAGGAAGCCATCTAGACGGTGGGAAGTGAGGACAAGAGGCTAGAGAAGCCAGGCCAACCAAGGTCCAGGGAAGGGCCCTTGAACCGCCCCCGCCCCCCGCCTCCTGGGAGGGCTCCTCTGGGCAAGCCAGGGAACAGACAAGAAAAGGCCCTGGCCCGTGGTCACAGCTGCAGCGACCACTGTCGATGGGGCTGATTTGATCCCCTCAATCAGGACTGCTGGCTGCAAAGCCTTACCCAGCCCCAGGACCAGCTGCCCTTCCCAACAGCAGAGGCAGGAAAGCTCTTCCATTTTCAAGAGTGCCCTCGCTCTCTCCCTGGCAGTGTTCACAAGTCGGGACAAGGAGTGAGACGGGTCCCCGGTCTCCAGTGCCCAGTGCCGCCAGCCCGCACTATGCCCCTCCTATGGGGCGGCACCATCCCATGCCCCAAGACCCTGTTCCAAGTGACTCCAGCCCCACAGGCCCTGCCGCCCACCAAGCTGGGACGCATCACTGCCTGGAACTGTATCTGGTCTCAGCTGGAAATGGACACCATGTCTCCGCAGCCTGCCCAGCTGTCCTCCATCAGCGACAAGTCCTTCGTCCCTCATCGGGGTCAGCTCCCACCTGCCTTCCCAGGGGGCTCTGTCTGATGCAGCCCACCACACCCAGAACCTTCCATGGCTCCTCACCGGCCTCAAACTCATGCACACCCAACACGCTCCGGAACCGTGCCTGTCCAGCGGGCTCTGCCCTCCTCCCCTCAGCTTTGCACTCCCCCCAACACCCAAGCAGCAAGGGGCTCACACGTGTACAACAGCACCTGGTGGGAGCTGAGAGCCTCAGGTCAAGGCCAGGTGGGCAGGAAGCACCCCTGCAGTGCTTGGGCTTTGTTTTTTTTAAAGATCGATTTATTTGAGAGAGAGAGAGAAGGGGAGGGGCAGAGGGTGAGGGAGAGACAGAATCTCAAGCAGAGTCCACATGGAGCCTGACTCAGGGCTCAAACCCACAACCCATGGGATCGGGCCCTGAGCCAAACCAAGAATCAGACAGACACGTACGTAATCAAGTGAGCGACCCAGGCCCCCATAAAGGGCTTTATGGAAAGATTAGGCGACCCAACAGTTAACCCTCTGGGCCTGGGTGTCGAGTGAGCAGACAGCATTACTGCACGTTGACTAACCACCTGACAAACGCTGCTGTGTGCTTCCCAGGATGAAACACACCTGCACAGTGAAGCCTCTGTGATCCCCGGACTCGGGTCTGTTTCTCCACAAAGGAAGAGCAGCCTGGAAGGCGCTGTGTCTGGGACAAGCTGGCCGCCCCTCCCTGGGCCTCTCCATGGAGATGTGCAGACCCGCAGGGACACTGCACCTGGGGCTGCCTCGGGCCTGAGGGCTGCAGGTCACCCAGGTGGCCAAGATCCCAGCACAACCACACTTCCTGACAGCAAGAGACCCCCTTTCTGGCCTCGCCTATTCTTTTTGTGACACATCCTAGTGAGGCCCAGGCTTCATCTGTCTTGTTGAATGCTCCCCGCTATGCCCAAGACAGCCCACGCAGAGGGGACCACCACAAAGAACCACGAACTCACGACCAAACACTCTAGGCTTTGCTCAGATCTTAACTCCCTCTGGGAAGCCTGCCCCAGCCCCCACCACGTAGCCCTGTATGTCCCCGTCCCAACTACCCACAGCCCACATCAAGCAGGCCATCTTCACGTCCAGGACGGACTGTGGCGGTGGCCTCAGCTAAGAGCTCATAGGTTCGGCTGTGCCCCGGGCCTGTCTCTAGGCTTGTCACCGGATGCCTGAGAAGCACAAGCCCCAAATTTTGAGAGCAGCTTGAGGTGCTGGCCAGGCTGAGCTAAAAACCTATCGTGAGCACGGACGGCCATGGGCCCAGGGCCAGAAGGGGCCAAGAGGTTGAGGAGGAGACTGGGGAAGCACGAAGCAAGAGAAAGCCTGGGGGGCCTGGGGACAGACGTCTGCAGGCCCTGTCGGTGCCCCAGCCACAGGAAACCCATAATGGTCCCTCCCCAACGTTCCGCAGCAGGTCCCCACTGGAGAGACAGAGGCCAGACACAAACACGCATCCAACACGCAACCCCAGCCTGAGCCCTGGATGCCAGCTGGGGGACCGGAATGGGACGCTGCAGCCTGGGACCCACCTCCAGTTTGCGGGACACGAGGGTCAGCGCCGCGGGGTCCAGGTTGGAGGCTGCCAGCACCTCATTGAACTGCACCTCCTTCTTCTCCACAGCGGCACTCAGCGCCTGCATCTTCCGCTCCAGAACCAGGTTCTTGAAGCCCACCTTCTGTTGCACCTCCAGGATGGCCGCCGTGAACTTCCTGTACAGCTCGTCCCTCTCCTGCTGCACCTGAGGGGACAGGCTGTGACAGCCAGAGACGCCACCTGCCCTGGGGGAAGTTCGCTGGGGAGAAGCCGCCTCCCGCCTCTGCCCCTGAACCCTTCTGCAGAGTGAGCCCCTTCCACCTCTGGGTGTTGTCTACACCGCCTGCATGCCCACTCTCTGTGACGGAATGGCAGGCGGGCCGCCATCCACACTGTGGAAGGCAGGAGGAAGCACTAATTGGACCCGCTGCTACTAAGCTGTTTCAGGAAGCAACAGGGTATCCCAGTGAGGGCTGGCGAGGCCCCACAGCAAGGCTGGGGCCCTGGGTCTGGGCAGAAGACTCAGGTAAGACACATCCCTGATCACCCCTACGTGAGATCAAAGAGTGAGGGTTAGCAGTGTTTGGGGGAGAGGGGCTCCTAGGGACCCACCCCCTCGGCAAGCCCCAGATCCCAGACCCCCACAGGTCGGCGTGCCCCACTAACGGCAGATCTAGACAACAGCTCTGGGGCCAACCACCTGTCAAGAAACAAAGGTGTTCTTTTTTACCTTCTAACTCTGACTTCTCACTGTCACTGTAAAAAAGCAAGACTTTGTGGAAGTATAAAAAGTAAACACCCCTTGGGGCGCCTGGGAGGCTCAGTGGGTTCAGCATCTGCGTTCAGCTCAGGTCCTGATCCCAGGGTCCCAGGGTTGAGCCCCTAATCGGGATCCCTGCTCTGTGGGGAGTCTGCTTCTCCCTCTGCCCCACCACCATGTTCTCTCGCTCTGTCTCAGATGAATAACTAAAATTTAAAAAAAAAAAAAGTAAACACCCTTTAACCCAACTTCCCAGAGACCACCACGTGAACATACAGTGTAACCCCTTCCAGAACGTTCTCTATAGGTGTAAAAGCATGTCTTACAGCTAGAGAGAGAATTCCCTGCTCAAAGCCACAGCACCGTATCCTCCTCTTGACTGTACAGCTTTCCCCAGACAGGCTTCAATCCAGTCCCTGTCCCTTTGGTCTACAGAACGTGGACACATCAGCACCTGTGGTTTTCTCAGGGAACACTGACTTTGGCCCGCACCTCGAATGACATTCCAACAGAAGAGAAGGGGGACAGAGTACCCAGCTCCAGCATGGCCTCTGCACGGTCTGCATGTTCTCCTCCCCAACACACACCCCCTTCACCGGCAAGGTGACCCGAGGGCCCTTCTCTTAGCCGGCTGGCAGCCGACAGGACCCTCCGAGGCCTCTCTGTAGGTGGCTGCACGTGTGACGGGCCGAGGTGCTGTTCCTGAGGAACGTCGCCCTTCTGTCATCACAGTCTGTGACCCTGAGTTCCATTAGGTGAGAAAGGACGGACATGCTCACGAGGACAGAGCTGGTCTGCCCGCGTCTCTGCCACTCGCCAGGTTCTCAGAAAAGCACACTCAGGGACACATGCTCAACCCGATCCCACTGGCAGTTCTGAATTAGTGACCGTGGCACAGGCAGGACCTGGCCCCTTGGGCACTTCGGGCAAGATCACACTCAGAACAGCCCTCTGGGCAGACTCTATCCAAACTCCCAATGCCAACCTGGCCTAGCAACCCCATGGCTAGGGACCGACTTTCCAGAAGGAGATGCTCACGGCTACACAGAGAGAAATTTAAGGGGTGCCTAGGGGGCTCAGGTAGTTCAGCATCTGCCCTCAGTTCAGGTCATGATCCCAGGGACCTGGGATCGAGCCCCACATCGGGATCCCTGCTCCGCGGGCAGCCTGCTTCCCCTTCTGTCTCTGCCCTTCCCCCTGCTGGTGCTCACTCACACTCTCTCTCCCTCAAATAAATAAACAAAATCTTTAAAACAAAGAAAAGATGAACTTAGAAGGATGACTGTGGCTGCATGTTTGCCGCAGCAAAGGACAGAAACAGCTCCGTGTGCAGAGAGCTGCCTACAGGCACAGTGTCGCCTGCAGGCTCGAGCCCACGGGAGATTACAGAGAAGTGCGCTGGGGGCCAGGCATGAAGCCACAGCTGCCCAGGGCACGCAGGGAGACGTCTGCGAGAGCCCAGGGAGCGGCCCCCGCGGGTGAGGACGCGCTGAGCAGGGGCGCCTCGCGCGCTCGCTCACAGACAGCTTGCCCCGACCTCCTTACCAGGCGCACCTAACGCCTCAGAACGGAGACACGCACACAGATGAGAAAGACCGACCCCAGGCACCAGGGGCCAGGTGCCCTGCACAGGTGTCGCAGCTGAGCCTGCGGGAAGGAGAACAGGGAGCGAGCGTCTCCCCACAGGGCAGCTGTTCTCGGTGAGACGCCGGGGCCGTCCACAGAGCGGGCTGCAGCTTTCTGCCTCATCACCCCATCGAGCCTCACAGAACGAGCCATGGCACCAGGACTCCAGCCGCAGAGCCGGGGTGACAAGAGAGGTCCTCCCGGCTCCCTATCCGGCTCCCGCTCCCGCTCCGGCTCCCGCTCCCGGCAGGGCCAGCCGGGCGTCTGCTCACCTTGACGAACCGCTGCTCGAGCACCTCGTGTTCCCACTGCAGGTCCTTCAGCTCCTTCTCCGCGACCTTCAAACGTGCTTTTGTGCGCTGGAGAGAAAACAAGCAGCGGGAGAAGAAAGCACTGAGGATCCGGCATCCACAGAACAGACTTCTAGAGGGTGGCATGCCCAAAATAACCATCAGACAGAGCTGGCTCGGGGGCACCTGGTGACTCAGCGCCCGGGTCCTGAGTTCGAGGTAGGGGACGCGAGGAGGGAGCCCACCAGCAGGATCTGCTTGTCCCTCTCGTAGCTGCCCAGCTTCTTCTGCATCTCATTCATGTCGTCGCGAGCCTTCTGGAGGGGGTCTGCCAGGCGCCGGTTCTGCACGGACACCTCCATCATCTCCTTCTCCAGGTGGTCCTCCTTCTTGCGCATGTCCTCCATCTGCTCCTGTCGGCACCGGGACAGGGGGGCGGGGGGGTTCAGCGGGCAGAGCTGAGGGAACTGTGGTCTTCAGGGGTGAGGGCCGCGAGCCCTCCCGCCCGGGAAGGATGGTCCTCAAGTCCCAGACCCGTTGCGTGTAACCACTCAGAGGGATTCTGCACTAGGGGAACTTATTTGGAATTTTCTAGGAAGGTGGCCTCCATGCCAGTGATATCACGCTGCGCTCGGGACCCCGGGGACAGTCCGCACAGTAGGGATGGTCGCTACCCCCCTACTGGGTGACGACACCAGCACCGGGCTGCCTCGCGGCGCCTCCCACCGCAGCTCTGCACGGGCATCTGCCCGGCCCGTGCACCCCGTTCCATCCACCCGTCTGCGCTGCGTACGGCATGCTGCTTGCAGCCCTAAGTCTGCAGCGGGCACGTCACCGACGGAGCTCCGGCAAGGACAGCGGGTATCTGTCTGCGCAGGGGTGTGGGGCCCGCCGCCCTCGCGCGGCACCTTGAGGGAGTTGATGAGCGCCAGGTTGTTGAGGGTGATGTCGTTGTAGTAGTTCTTGATGTCCGTAAAGGCTTCCTCGTGCCGCCGCATCAGCATGTTGATCTGGCCGTTCTTCCTCTCCTCCACCTCATGGATCTCAGTCTTTCTCCGCAGGTCAAGCGCGTCCCGAAGCATCTTCATCTTTTTGTCGTACTTGGCCTCAATTTCTGAAAGGCAGAAGCACACGGAGGAACAGGGGGCCTGACGGCTCCAAGCAGAGACAGAACCTACAGACACAGCCCAGGAACACCCCCGGGACGAGGGCTATGTGGACAAGCTCACAGCTGACACGTTTGGCACACACACACCACGGCCAGCCTTCCGTGGCCTGTACCAGGCATGGCTAATCAATCCCGGGACCAGGGCTCCCGCTGACTGAGAGTTGGCTGCTCCCACGGCAGTGTGGCTGGCGAGGGAGAGCGCTGCATCAGTAAACCACACGGATTTCTCAAACGGGAGCCCCTCAGGCCAGCAGCCACGGAAAAGACTATTCGAAGAACACTGCCCACGAGACTGAAAATGGCTACCTGCTTCTAACTGCCAGGAGTGGGGAAGGAGACAGTGCTCACAGCCTCCCCAGCTCGCACGGAAATAAGATCTTCTGGGATCTGGGGCCATCCATCAGCCTCGAAAACTATCCCATCTTTTCTGTGCATGTCTGGGCCGCTGTAGCCTGGTTTCTGTGCGCTGGGCTAACAAGCCCTGAAGGTTAATGGCCACCGGTGGGAGGGGTTCCGGCGGGGGCTTACAGTGGATCCGTGAGACACTGACCTCGCACCTGCCTCTCAAAGTCATTCCGCATTTTGGTGATCTCCTCGGTGTGCTTCTGCAAGGGAGAGAAGCTGGCCGTTACCAGACACACACAGAAGCCTCTCCCTGGGCCTAGCCCGGCCCCTCAGGTGTACGGAAAATCCAGCCCAGAAAACCTGGAGCTGTTCTGCTGGGTGCTGGCTTCCCCTCGTGTCCAAGCTCATGCACCCTGCTCAGAGTGACGTGGCTGTGGTAACCTCCATGTTTCATCATTCAACTCCCTCAACTAAAGTCACCTCTGAGCTGGACACAAAGTGAACAGATGTTCCAAACACTATAACCATGCCTGGCCTTTGGCTTAGTCTGCCCACAGGCTACGGACCACTAGCCACACCTACGCAGAGCTGCAGGCTCTCTCCGATGCCTGCTGACCTGCCTTAGCTGGGGCTTAGAGGAGCACTGAAAAGTATGTTGACAGTTACATGTAAACATTTTGAATAAAAAACTGACATGTTGTTCAGAGTCATGTTTTTGCACAAAGGGGAACTAACCATGTAACTATTCCAAATCCAGGCCTCAGGTAAGCAGGCAGCCTCACAGGACTACATTCACTAGGAACCAGCCCAGGCTGTACTTCTATCAGCAAAGACCAGACAATTCTCGTGACCTAGACTTCAGCCTCCAGCTTGGCTGCGAAGCCTGCACTGTTACTGAGTTTTTTCCTGGTTCAGAGGAGGCCGGCTTGCCTCCAGGCATGAGGCAAATGTGTTGACAAAGTCTTCTCAGACCGCAGCCAGGAAGGAGCCGTAGAAAAATCAAAGTTGAACCACCTTCCCTCTGCCCAAATCCTCCAAACGTCCACCAACTCAGCCCAGGTCAAAGCCCCCTAACTGTGGCTCCTGACGCCACCAAGCTCTGACCGACCTCCCCGGCCTCCTCGCCCCGCGCTCCTCTGGGCCTTCCCACTGGCCCATCCCTGCTCCCTTCTTCAGACCTGGTCTCCCTAAGCCTGGCTCAGCAACCCCTCCTTCCAGCCTTCGCCCAAACGTCACCTTCTCCATGAGCCATTCCCAGAACTCCTGGTGGAAAAACGCCACTCCCGCCCCAATCTCCAGCACCTTCCTCCCTGCTTTGCTCTTCCCACAGGACTCCTGCCTGTGGATATGTAGACAGGTCAACCCTCCATTCTGTCTTCTGGCTCCTTCCCGAACCATCAGACATCCATGGGCAGTCCTTCTATCATTCCTGTTCCCCATGTGTCCCCAGAAAGCAGACCAGGACCAGCACCTTACAGATACTCAGCAAATGAATTTCAGCCTCCACCTGGAACCCCCCAGCCTCCCCAGAAAGGACCAAAAAGTCAGCCAGGTGCTCGTGAGCCCAGCTTGCATGAGACACTTCCCACCACCCGGGGGCTCGCACGCTGGACACTCTAATGGTTGTGTGTGTTTTAAATGTCCGAGAGACCCCTGGGAGAGCAGCCAGGTGTCAGGGGTCAGCAGCACATGGCGAAAGACACTGAGCGGGACTTCCCTCCTGGGGAGTCAGTTTGTGGTTCAGTCTAAGACACAAGACTGTACCTGGTCCCCAAATGGGATGTGTCTGGCTGCATGCTTTTTGTTATTTTTATTTTTATTTCAAGTAATTGCCAAAATGCAGGAAATGCTAATGAAAATATGAACTCCCAGTTCTGCTGAATGATCAGGAGTTGGCGGTCCCCAGCGGCCCGTCAGGCCCCGGTGCCCTCACACCTACCAGCCGCAGGTTCTTCACCACCACCTCGTTGGCCAGCTCCTGCTCCTTGAGCTCCACCTGTAGCGCCCGCATGTCCTTGCGCAGTGCTCCCTCCTGCGCCTGGTGCTCCTTCTGCGCCAGCTTCATGACCACAGTGCCCTCGGCCTTCATCTCCGTCAGGTTGTTCTGATGCTCATACAGCAGGTGTTTCACCTTCTGCTTGTACACCTGCAGACAGCGGGAGCAGGTGATTGCCTGCACACCCGCACACACACACCCCTGCACACTCACACATGCGGGCTCCCTGCACACTCACACACACACCCCTGCACACGCAGGCTCCCTGCACACTCACACACACAAACCCCTGCACGTGCGGGCTCCCTGCACACACACACACACCCCTTCACGTGCGGGCTCCCTGCACACTCACACACACACACCCCCGCACGTGCGGGCTCCCTGCACACTCACACACACACCCCTGCACACTTTCACACACACACTCCTGCACAATCACACACAGTCCTGCATCTGCGGGCGCCCTGCACACACATACTCTTCTGCAAGAAATACCTTCGTTTCTCACTGTAAAGGATACAAAGGGCTGCACCGGAGGAGAGAAAATGCTCCCCCCCCAGCCCCCGTCCGGCTCCACTGTTCCGTGAGGTACGTCCCGCAGGGATAGGCCGGTCAGCCCCACTAACCTTGATCTCAACCTGGTGCCTCTCTTCAGCCTCCTCCATCTCCCGGTCTTTGTTCCGAAGCTCGGCCTTCTTCTCCTCCAGCTGCCTCCGCGTGATCTCCCAGAAGGTGTGGATCTTGTCCCGCTCCAGCTGGAAGTAGTTGCGCTCCTCGCGCTCACGGTCCAGCTCCTCTCGGATGCGGCTGACGTGCTCCTCCACCTGCCGGGCAGGGCAGAGCCGTGAGGGCCCAGCAGGGGCCCACCCAGTGCCAAGAAGAAAGGAGGGCCACTCTCACCTAAAAACAAGAAAAACTAAAGGTAAGAAATTAAAATAGGATGCTAGGAAGGCCTAAGGACAGGACACATTCAGAAAATAGCAGAAATATCCTGAATGTGGCTAATAAAGGTAAAATGATTATATCTTTTATTCCATTCCTGGGAATTCAGACTAAAGAAATTTCTCAAAAGAACACAAGAGCTTTCTGCTCAAAGATAGTAGTCACACCATTATCACGACATCAAAAGGGGCACCTGGGTGGCCTGAGAGTCCTCCTCTCTCGTAGGCTCAGGTCATGCTCTCATGGGGTAATGGGATGGAGCCACTGCCTGGGTCCCCGCTCTGCAGGGAGTCTGCCTAAAAGCTCTTTCCCTCTGCCGCTCCCCCAGCACGCACGCACACTCTCTTTCTCTCCCTCCCTCATATAAATAAGTAAATCTTTAAAAAAATTTTTTAAGGAGGTACCTGGGCAATTGACTAAATATATGCCTTCGGCTCAGGTCATGATCCTGGGGTCCTGGGATGGAGCCCCATGTCGGGCTCCCTGCTCAGTAGGGAGCCTGCTTCTCCCTCCCCATTCCTGGTCTCTGTCACTATCTCTGTCTCTCTCTCTCAAATGAATAAATAAAATCTTTTTTAAAAATTCTTTTAAGGAAATAATGTAAGACAATTTTAAATAGGGAAATGATTAAGAAATTAGAGTAAGTCTACTGGAAAATTATGTTAGGTCCCCCCAGAAATGAGTACCCCAATAATGGGTCCGTGATTAAAGGAGCGAGACTGATACAAAGCGAAGGTCAAGCAAAGCTTTATTTCACGCCAAGCATCAAGAATCAGACCAACCCTCAAACTGACCGGTCGGGGATGCCCTTACAGAGAGGACGACCCCTCCCTGCTTTCCAGACTAACTTTTATAGAGCAAAGGTCATGTGGTTGGGCCAGGCCACACACAAGTGGCTAACTGAATGACAATTCACCCCACAGTAGCCATGGAAACTAGCCCATCACCTTGGTAGCTAGGAGACAGTATGCGCCCCCCCCCCCATCGGATGTCTCCACCAGGCCTGACCCACCCTTGTACCTGGGCTTTGTTACCTGGAACTGGTTTCCGGGACTTGTTTTTAAGTCCCCTGGGGGAAGGGGCGCAGGGACTGTTTAAGGGTTCAACAACAAAGTTATTGTTTAACTTCAATGGAAGCCTCTGGCTAAAATAAAAATATAAAATAGGTCCTTACAATTATACGGCCCAAAGACACACAGATATGAAATGGTGTAGTGCCATATACACATATTCACATAATAATGCTAATTTTAAAACACTCACCTCTAAAAAAAAAAGAAAAAAACACTCACCTCTAAAGATATGTGTTAAGCAAAACAATATACAAAACCAGAAGGCCAGCTAACATCAAAACGGCCTGGTCCAAAGCCAATGGCAGCCAAATCTGCAAATAGGTTAAACTTAAGAGAAAAGCGAGGCAGGCTCTTAGCTTCCTTGTGAATTTCCTTTCTTTTTTTTTTTTTTTTTTTTTTTTTTTTTTTTTTTTTGTGAATTTCCTTTCCATCAAGAATTGGTTATCTACATTGCTAGAGGCAAGGGAAACAAAAGCAAAAATCAACTACTGGGACTTCATCAAGATAAAAAGCTGCTGGAACAATCTGAAGGCGGCCCAGAATGGGAGAAGATATTTGCAAACAACTATTGGATAAAGGGTTAGTATCCAAACTCTAGACACAGCTCATCAAACTCAACACCCAAGAAACAACCCAATCAAGAGACAGGCAGAAGACCTGAATAGACATTTCTCCAAAGACAACATCCAGACGGCCGACAGACACATGAGAAAGTGCTCCACGACACTCGGCATCAGGGAAATACAAACCAAAACCACAGTGAGACACCACCTCACACCCGTCAGAATGGCTGAAAGTAACAAGTCGGGAAACAACAGATTTGGCGAGGATGCGGAGAAAGGGGAACCCTCGTGCACTGTCAGTGGGAACGCAAACTGGTGCAGCCACTCTGGGAAACTGCATGGAGGTTCCTCAAGACGTTAAAACCAGAACTACCCTAAGACCCAGCAATTGCACTACTGGGTATTTACCCAAAGGACACAAAAGTACGGATCCAAACGTCACATGTGCCCCAATGTTTGTGCCAGCAGCGTCCACAACAGCCTATGAAGAGTCCAGATGTCATCAACTGATGCTATTAAAAGAAGATGGTGCTGATATGCCCCCCAGTAATGGGTCCGTGATTAAAGGAGCGAGACTGATAAAAAGCGAACGTCAAGCAAAGCTTTATTTCATGCCAAGCATCAAGAATCAAACCAAATGTTCGGGGCCGCACCTCTTACAAGAAAGGGCAACCTTTCTCTGTTTCACAGACTAGCTTTCAAGGGCAAAGGCCATGTGGTTGGGCCTGGCCACGCACAGGTGGCCAATGAGATTGTAACACACAGAGAAAGCTGCACAGTCATGTTAGGTCACATATAAGTGACCAATTGAATTACAGTTTACCCTATAGTAGACATTTGACCTAGCCTATCACCTTGGTTAGAATTGGCGCCAAAAAGGCTCCCAAAGGGCGGGGCCCATACTCCTTGGTAGCTAGGAGACCGTATGCAACCTCCCACTGATCGGATGTCTCCACCGGGCCTGACCCACCCTTGTATCTGGGCTTTGTTCCCTGGGGCTGGTTTCCCGGACTTGTTTTTAAGTAAGTCCCCTGGGGGAAGGGGAGCAGGGACAGTTTAAGGGTTAAACAACAGTGTTATTGTTTAACCTGGATGGACACCTCTGGCTAAATAGGTCCTTACAGTACTAAAAGATAAAGATGTGGTTCATACATACAATGTCACACTACTCAGCCATCAGAAAGAATGAAATCTTGCCATTTGCAACAACATGAACGGAGCAAGAGGGTATTATGCTAGTGAAATACGTCAGAGAAAGACAAATACCGTATGATTTCACTCACATATGTAGAATTTAAGAAAGAAAACAGATGAACATATGGCAAGGGGGGCAGGGGGAAAGAGAGAGAGGAAGATAAACCGTAAGAGACTCCTTTTTACTCTTAAGATTTTATTTGTTTATTCAGCAGAAGGAATGAGAGCACAAGTAGGCAGAGCAGCAGGCAGAGGGAGAGGGAGAAGCAGGCTCCCGGCTGAGCAGGGAGCCCCACTCGGAACTCGATCCCAGGACCCCAGCTGAATGCACTTAACAACTGAGCCACCCACTCTTAACAATGGAGAACAAGCTGAGAGTTGATGGAGGGGTGATGGGTGGGGGATGGGATAGATGAGTGATGGGCATTAAGGAGGGCGTCTGTTAGGATGAGCACTGGGTGATATATGGAAGTGATGAATCACTGATTTCTACTCCTGAAACCAATACACACTGTATATCAATAAGTAAAATTTAAATTAAAGAAATAAATAATCGGGACATCCAGGCTACCTACTTCGACTGGCTCATGCTATCAGATTTCACTCAATATTCAGATTTCTTATAAATACACAGATTTCCAGTTTCTCTTTAAAAATCAGAAAACATACCGATGTGGCTACATTTTTTTTTTACTATGTACTGTACTTGATAGCTTTGGAGCCAATGAGAATTATGGAAACGGACAGAAGTGCCGGAGCAGACTGAGGGGAGATGGGTGCGGAAGCGGTGGCGGTGGGCGGCAGCTGAAAGAGGTTCATGAAGGCAAACGCCCGGAGACAACACTGAGCAACAGCAGCGCTACCATCCCGACCCGGGACTAGGCCAAGGCCTTGCTCACCTGCTCCTTGCTCATGTCCTCCGGAGCGAGCCCGTCAACAATCGGGGCACCTTTGGTTTTCCCCTTCTTCCCTTTCTTCTTGGGTGCCTTTGATTAAAGAAGAGATGATTGGGTGAGGAAGGAAGGCTCTCTAAAGGCATCAGCTTCTGACTGGCTCTGACTAACCTCCCAGGGCACACTGGGACAGGAGGACCTGCTCTGGTTTCTCTCCTGTTGCTCAGGATCTCACGCCCCACCTGGAGCTCATCGCTGCGCCCTAAAGTTTCCCACCCATAATCACCCACGGGGGAAAAGCAAGGACAAATCTTCCTTTCAGAAGAGAACACTTCTGCCCTCAGAAAGGAAGGTAGGGGAGACTCCTTCTAAATCCACTCCTGGTATGTGGCAGAGACATCCTGGGCATGAATGCAAAATTTACTTGGCCAGGAAGAACCCCAACAGCAAACCGTCAAACGTCACCATGTTGGCGATAATGCTTGGTGACCACCATAGAGAAACCTGCAAGAAACTGCCGGGTATGTGTACAGAGAAATAGTCCAGAGCAAAGATTACAGATGGAAACATGAGGCTGCCTTTCTTCCAAATACAAAACGCCTTCAGAGAACCCTGGTCAGGAGCTGAAGCAGACGGCACTCCCCACGGGTGCTCTGTCAAGGGTTCGCCACACAGGAGCAGCTCCTAGTGTACCGCCTGCTTCTAACAATGAACACGGCGGAAGAGCCTCCCACCTCCACTCAGTTCCCAAGAGCCCCTCAAGCAGGTACTGAATTTCCAAATCCCTATCTTCTGTCTGCACTTCTCCCAGCTCTGGGACCCATGCTTGTGTGCGTGTGCCTGCATCTACCTGTTTCTGTAACCTTTCTGTGTCTGTGTCTAAATGTCTCTATTCACGTTTCTATGTCTGTATAGGTATGTCGACGTGTAACATCTTTACGATCACAAAAAAAACTTGTACATGGATACCTTAGAAAACAGAAACGCATAAAGAAAATAGGAAAATCCCCCCATTCCAACAAGCTAGTGACAAACCTAAGGATTCTGGTGGCCGTCTCCAGTTGATTTTAAAAACCCATGCACTGAGATCTCCACTCCTAACGGACTGCGCTCTTTCCAAGCCCTCTGCTCCAGAAAGTCCACCCCATGGGGAGGTCCCCCAGTTTCATAACTACTTGGCAACTCACAGCCAAGTGCAGGGGCTGGGCATAGCTCCTGGGGAGGCATCCCCCCATCAGCTGATACCCACTCCTGCAGCATCTGCCTGGAAAACGAGCTCCTGTGAACCCTAAATCATGAGTGGAGGGGCAGGTGAGGGCCCTGAAAGTGAGACAGACAGGGAGTCCCACCCTGCTCCTCTAGGTACGGGCCTGACTCCTCCAAGGCTCTCCAAGGAAACAGCAGCTCCTGAACCCTGAGGCTCTGTCCAGGGACCTCTAGCCACTCCGGTATGCCCCAGGCTCTCCATCCCAGAGGCTGGACGTCCTAGGGTATCCCCTGAACCCGACTGTGCTCCTGGAGACCCTGTGTGCCCCCACGCCCCTCGCCCTAGGTCTCAAGGATATGGAGGACTGAGAATTCCCTCCAGACAGGAAATCCTTCTGACCCAGGTTCTGTCGTCCGGACAGCGTGCAACCGACAGCGTGGATCCTGAGCCGGGGCGGGGGGGGGGGGGGGTATGAGCCCCCGTGAGCACCGGACCCGGGAGGGAGAGCCCGGATCTCTCAGCTCCAAGTGCGTGCGGGGCCCGGGATGCGGGAGCCCCAGCAGCCAGGGCTCTCCCCACGAAGACGCCACGAGAGCGCCCAGGCCTCAGTTCCAGGAACCCGGAGCTCCAGGCCCCCTATGCTGGGGTCTCCGCGTACTCGAGTCGCCGCCGACCCAGACCTCCCGTCCAGGCGCGTCTCTGCGCGCACGGCCGGCTAAGGGAGCCCCAGGCCCCCGCACCGACCCCAGCCAGCTCCCGGCGCCTGCTCACCATGGCGGCGGTGGTCGGGACCCGCCGCGGCCCTCAGACAGGCGGCTCCCGCCCGGCCCAGGCTGCGCCGTCTCCCGGCAACCGGTGGGCGGTCCCGCGCGAAGTCCCGGCGATCCTCGCGAGACTCGGCCGGCCGCGCGAGCCCCTAGCAACGGCGGAGGCGAGCTCCTAGCAACGCGCCCGGGCGGTACCCGGGGCCGCAGGGTCGTCGGGCTCTTCCGGGCAGCCGTGGGGGGAGGGGGGGCGCCCCGCGCTTCGTCTCCCCGAAGTTCCAGAAGGCGGTTGGCTGCGGGCTTCTGCTCGTCTCCCCGCCCAGAACCGAAGCTCCGTGAAGGGGGGGGAGCCGCTGGGTCCGCGTCTCACCTCCAGCGCCCGCGGCACGGACCACACGCAGGTGCTCGGGGAAGATGCCTCCCGCGAAGGGCCGAGGCGGGGAGGACCGGAGGAGCTGCCCCGCAAGGCTCCCAGGCGCCGTCCAACTGGATTCAAATTCGGGCTGAGCTGACGCCCCGGGGCCACACCCCACCGAGCCACCTGCTGTCCGGGTGAGCACGGAGGGCAGCTGGGGTTCTGCAGACCGCCAGAACCAAACGTGGGACAGAAGCGTATTTTCCATCTGGCTCTGAAGGGTTGAAATCCGCAAGTGGCTCCTTCTCGGAAATAAAGTGCTCTCCCTGAGGAGGCCTCCTCTGTGGCCCCTGCCCTCATGGCGAGGACAGACTAGAAGCCTCTGCCCCAAGTTTCCAGACAGGCGCTGCAGAAGAAAGGAGGGTTTGGACGTTTCTTTCCTAACCTCTTGCTCTGAAAACCGCTAGTCATTATATGATTTCGAAAGGGAATTTCACCCTATTACCTCCATGCATCACTCTATGTCACCCAGAAAGGTGGGAGTGGCCATCTTTACACAGTACTCGTCCTCTTTTTTTCCCACACCCTCGACATTAGCATCTTCCTAAATCGTGGTTTTGCAGCAGGTCATGCTTTCCCTTCTGCTTGGGGATAGAGAAGATTCCAGAATCTCCTCTCTCTGAAGAGTTGCAACTCTGAAGAGTTGAGGAGAGAGTGTGAGTACTGAAGGGCTTGGGTGAGCTTGGATCAGTCAGTCCTGCCCAAGGAGGACGAGGCCTCGTTAGCTGGGCTTGCTTTGGCCCCAGCACACACAGGGGCGGGGATCTGAGAGCCAAGGAGGCTGAGAGCCTCCTTAGGGAGGACCCTAAGGGGCTTCTGCTTGCCCAGCCAAGGTGGGGCTTGCCAGCCTGGAGGCCATAGTGAGGTCTGCTCATGTCACTGTGCCTGGGCAGCCAAGAGCCCTCGCCACTGTGCCAGACACCACTGGCCTGATGGGGGCCTCCTCCCCCAGTGCCAGGGCCTCCTAGAGGAGGGTTGGCAGGGGAGACCATGCAGCTGGGTAACACAGAAGGGTAGTTATTGTTATTTAACACTTACTCTAGCCAACCCAATATGCTGGATGCCTCATGCTGATTGGCTTTTTTGCTTTAGAAGTCTGGGATCTCTGAATTAAATAAATGCATTAACATTAACTCCTTTCAGCAAAAAGGGCAAGAATAAGAGGGTTAGCTAAGGATAACAAGACAGGGAATTCATTTGTCAAAACCAAGAGCGTTGCTTAGTTTATCTGGATGGATTGCAGAGATGAATAGGTCCAGAGCCCTGCTGACAACTCCCTGGGCTCCTGACAGGGCCCACAGTGACCTGTGCTTTTCATATTGGATTTGAGTTCAGATTCTTAGAAAAGAGCCTTTTTTCTTCACATGTGTGGCTCAAGATACTTTCATTCAGCATCAAGCCGTGCAGTTCTGAAGCCCAGATAAATGGCATCTGAGTTTCCTGCAAAATCACAGAGCAAATGTTGATCCATACAAACCCACTGACCATGTTGTCTGATGTCTGATGTCTGGCTCTTCCTAATGCCTGCTTACTTGGTGGTCAGGTAACCGGCCCCAGGCCACTACATCAGCTCAACAGATGCTTGGATGGTAGGGTAATAGAGTCTTAAGAAGACTGGACTCTCGGGGTGCCTGGGTGGCTCAGTGGGTTAAAGCCTCTGCCTTCAGCTCAGGTCATGATCCCAGGGTCCTGGGCTCGAGCCCCGCATCGGGCTTTCTCCTCAGCGGGGAGCCTGCTTCCCTCTCTCTCTCTCTGCCTGCCTCTCTGCCTACTTGTGATCTCTGTCTGTCAAATAAATAAATAAAATCTTATAAAAAAAAAAAAAAGAAGAAGAAGAAGACTGGACTCTCTCTCTCTCTCTGTGCCAAATAAATAAATAAATAAATAAATCTTTAAAAAGAGAACAAAACAATCTAGCAGTGGAGGGAGGTGATTGATAGTAGGGAGCAAACAAGATCAGCCATGAGTTGGTCACTCTTGAATCCTGGTGATGGGGTAATGGGTACATGGAGGTTAATCATGCTATTCTCTCTACTTTTGTTTGAAAATGTTCTTGATGAAAAGGTAAAAATAAATAAACACTGGCCTCTGGAATCACCTGCTGCTTACCAGCAGGGATGCCTTTGACGAGACCGTCTGACGCACCTATTCATCTCTCAAATGGGGATAATTATTAAACAATTGCTATTACCGTTGATTTGACTGCCTAAGAGGTCACCCCCCAAAAGTAGTGGTTTAATACAGTGACAATATCTCTTTTGCTCATGAATTTATACCTCAGCCAGGACTTGGTGGGACAGCTCACCTCAGCTCCACAGAACACCCCCAGAGAGGTGGCTCAAAGGTGGGGTCTCATGTCTGCTCACTGGATGAGAGACTTAAGTCCAGCCTGATGGCTACTGCCAGCCAGAACACACCCAGGTGGCCTCTCAAGTGGCCTGGGCTTCCTCACACAGGGGGCCACGTTCCAGGGGTCCTCCTGAGGGAGTGCTGAATCCACTTACGACCCAGCTTCGGAAGTCACATGGCATCATTTCTGCCACACTCTATGGTCAGAGCCACCTCAAGCCTCACCCACGTTTTATAGATGGGGGAATGCCTTAATGGGAGTGGAAGGTTCTGGAAGTGGAATCAGAAATACAGATCCAGGGGCGTCTGGGTGGCTCAGTGGGTTAAAGCCTCCGCCTTTGGCTCAGGTCATGATCTCAGGGTCCTGGGATCAAGCCCCACATCGGGCTCTCTGCTCCGCGGGGAGCCTGCTTCCCCTTCTCTCTCTGCCTGTCTCTCTGCCTACTTGTGATCTCTGTCTGTCAAATAAATAAAATCTTAAAAAAAAAAAAATACCGATCTGACCGTTTGGAGAACTACAGTCTGCCACCCCCAGCTGACTCTGAACAGTCACTGTCCACCCACTGTCCCAACTCCCCAGGGCACTCCTTGGCTTGCTCATGTCCCCACCACCCACCCTGTAACTCAGGTTCTTGCTCGAGAGGCCATTCTCTGCAGCTTTGGGGTCGCAGGGAGGCAGAAAAGGCGGGGGACTATCAGCCTGACAGTCTCAAAGGCTGTGGGTTCTGCGTGGGCACTGAGGGCCTTGGTCGGCTGAGGCTGTATGGACGCCTGCCTCTGAGAGGCTGCCTTCATGCAAACACCAAGTTCATACCCACCTCCCTCCTCTGGGGGCCTTTTTCACTCCCAGCTGGGAACAAACTCTTGCTCCCTGGTTTTCTTTGGTTTGGTTTGGTTTTATAAAAGTGCCGTCTTTGGGCTTGGATCCAGACCCTTTGGATTCCAGTGCCTGGCTGTACAACCTTGGTCAGCTCACCTAACCTCTCCGTACTCATTTCTTCACCTGGAAAACCAGGACACGGTCTTCTTAGGGTCTCTGGGGGAATAACTGAGATACTGTGCGCAAAGAGCTTGGCACAGGGTCCCATTCCAGAGGCTCCTGTGTCGTTCTCAGCGCGCCCGGACCCTTGCCTTCCCTCCCGGGGCGCGCTCCCTGCCCGCTCCCATCTTGCACCTACGGCCCCCTCCCGCCGCCTCATTAAACTCTCGCCCAGCCCCACCGCAGTGTTCGTGGCGGTGTTCATCACAATCGGCCATTCTTTGCTTAGCGGACAAGGGTGTGGGGCGCCGCCTTCGCTGCTCCTCGGTGCCTCCTCTCCACCCGCCCACGAGGCGCCGGCACGTCGCTAGCACCCCACAAATATCTGGGGGTGAACAAATGGACGGAAGTTGGCGCGGCTGCGGGAGGAGTGAGCGCGCTGGGGGCGCGGAGGGCGCCAGGGCCGTGCCGGGGATGGGAGGCCGCCGCCGGATGCCGGGGGGTGCGCAGCCCCGGAGGTCGGCCGGAGAGGTGGTCCGCGGGGCCTGGGCCGGCAGGGGGCGCGCGCGGGGCGGGGCGGGGCCGCACCTGTGCTGCGGGGCTCCGGGGGGAGGATGCTGGGGGAACCCGGGCCCCGGAGCAGCTGCGCGCCCCGCCCCGCGGGCTCCTCCCTGCCGCCGCGGCCCCCCGGCTGCTGCCCCGATGCGCTGCGCCGGGAGCTGGGGCCGAGTCGCCGCCGCAGCTGCAGGGGCGCCCGGGCTGGGTGACGCCGCCGCCGCCCGCGCCCCTCCCAGACCCCGCCGGCCGCATGGAGCCCCCGGAGGGCGCCGGCCCGGGAGGTGAGTGCGGCCCCAAGTCCCCAGGAGTCCCCGAGCTGCGCCTTCCCCGCAGCCAGCCGCGCAGCCCCTTCCCCCCGCCGCCAGCCCCCGGCCCACTCACCGGCCGCTCCCGGGGGCCGCGCACGATGCACCGCTAGCTCCGAGCTGAGCCTGGCCGGAGCCGGAGGAAGCCCGGCGTGACGCGGGGGGAGCCGGGCCGGGGGTACCTCCCGGGAACGGCCCCCGCTTTAGGCGGGGGGCGCACACATCGCGTCCCCGCCCCCTTGTCCTCTGCGCTTTCAGTCCCGACAGCCGCCAGGCGCGCTCCTGGGCGGTCGGTCCGGAGTTTCGTGCTGAACCCCAAGCCAGCAGAGCCGGGGTTCCGGGGCGGGGGTCTGGGCATGGGGCGTGTCTGGGCCGTAGTTTGGGGTCCAGCTCCGCGAGGCCTGCGGGTGGACGCTGCCCTCCGGCGCCGCTCATCTGCTTTGTTCGCTCCAGCAGCTCTCCGCCTAGGGCTAGGGCAGGGACGCCGCCGCCGGCGGGACCATGCAGGGCGCCGCGCCGGGACCGGGTCTGGGGAAACGGGGGCGTTGCACCCGGCATGGCCTGGGGGGAGCCTGCCCCACGCTTGCAGGGGTTGTCGGCCTGGGCGAGGCCCAGAGGCGCCCACAGCTGGGAGCGCAGGTGTGCACAGAGAGGGGCCTCCTCGAGGCCCCTGTTGGCTCTCGGTGACTCTGACGCCTGAGATTCGACCTAGGTCTCCCTCTTTGGAGTCTGACTCTGGCAGGGCAGCAGCTGGTAACGGCAGGAAAACTCTAGGAACCCCCACCTCAAGAGTCCTTTCCCGGAAGCGTGTTCCGGCGCCATCAGCGCGTCCACCGGCCTGGCTAGGCCCCAGATGCATCATGGGTTTCCCGGAGGTCCCACCCCAGGGAGCCTCTCTTGACCACACAGGGACCTGCGGAGGGACCCCAGCCACGTTGGCGAGCTCATCTGGAGCCCAAAGGGATGGCCCCCGGGGGGGTGTCCTCAAGCAGTGGGCCCACCCACTGCTGTCTGCAGCCTGAGCTGGGCAGGTGCAGTCCAGACAGCTGAGGGCCCTTGTCACCCACCCGGCAAACACCACCAGACACACCCGAGCTGGTGGGTGTGGGTTTTCTTTGTTTTGTCACTTGTTCAAGGGATCTAGCTTTTTCTTGTCATTGACAGTCCTAGGACCCCAGGACTTCCCAGTGGCAGCTATGCGGGGATGTGATGGGAAACGTTTGGAGGGCAAAGGCTGGGGAGCACAGAGCTGAGCAAATCAGCCCCGTCCTCAGTTTCCGTATTCACTTCTGTCGGTGGGGGACAGACTCACTTTCCCCCGCAGCGCGGTGGGAGCCCTGAGTGAGATAGGGAGGGAAGGGTTAGGGAAGTGGGTTAGGGAAGAGGGTTAGGGAAGGGGGTTAGGGAAGAGGGTTAGGGAAGAGGGGCTTCGTGACCCTCCAGTTTCTGACTCTCACTCATTCCACGCACGGACCTGTATTCACAGGGGCCTGCTCTGTCCAGGAGTCGGGGTGGGGTGGCAGGGAGGGGGGGCACACCGAGAGGCCTCATACTCTGTGCAGCCATTTCCTGCCTACACAGTGGCCTGGCAATCCCCATGCCAGGGGAGCTCACAAGATCTTGGATGGACGGCTGTGACTGGCATTCTCTCAGGTCAATGACTTGTGACAACTTTGTTTTGGAGTATGTAGAACACACAAAAAAGTAGAACAATGTGGCAAAGCTCCATGTGTCACCTGCCACCCTGTTCAACCAGACCAGTCCCCGCCTCCCTTCAGTAGTGGTTTATAGCCAGGCTCAATGTATTATCTCATCTCTAAGTATTTCTGAAATATCTCCAAAAGATAAGGTTTTCATAGAACATAATGAAAATCCCATTTTTGCACCTAAACGAAGTACCAATAATTTCTTAATATCAATGTGTGCAGACATGGAGATGAGAAGGGAGGCACTGTGCTTCTTGAAGGACCCCATCTGGGGCCTGTGGTAAACCAAGGTTGTAGACCCACCCAACTCCACGTCTGTCCGGACAGCCACAAGGAAAGCAAGGCCATGGCCCCCCACTCAGGAGGCTGCACCTTGGCAGGGCCCACCCAGCATCCTGGACGTCCATGGACGAGGGGTGAGGGAAATGGGGGACAGGTACCCGTGTCTGTGACCCTCTCTGCCTCCCCACTGCCATCTTGTTGTAATCATTTATTCACTTCATTAATTTGTTCATCTGTTCATGCAGAGAACCTCCTCGATGCTTAGGGCAAGGCCCAGGGCACACAGCAGGGAACTTAAGATTTGGGCCAAGTTCTCACACAAATGTGCTGGAAAATAGGTCAGCGGCCTAGTGCAAGGTAACCCTGTCATACCCACTCACATGAGCCATCGGTGCCGGGGCAGAACATGGTAAACCAGCTGCGGTCCCCATGGGGTGCTGCTTTGCGGCCTGCACAGGTCAGGGCAGCAGTGGTCCCTGCAGGGGCTTTATAGGGGCTGTACCGAGCAGGGAATCTCGGTGTTGCTACCCCACACCCTGGCCCCAGGTGCCCCCACCCTTGCCTGCCTCTGTGATCACTCCTGCTTCATACCCCAGGAAGAGCTGTGGGTCTCATCTATGGACAGGTGATTCCTAGCACAGCCACTTAGAAACTACGGGGTGGGGTCTTGGCCTCGTTCATTTGAAAAACATTTATGATGCACCTACTGTGTCAGGACCAAGCCTAGGTCCTAGAGGTCACACTTCGTTTACCCATTCCCAGCCTCTGAGCCTGGTGCCTGGCGCATAGTAGGTACACAAGAAAAGTGAGTTGATGTCTCAGGTCCTCCTGGATTTGCCCTTCAATTCCATCCAAAATCAACCTTTGTCTCCACCGAGGATTTCTTCTGTCCTAAAATTCACTCTCTTACAGCATACAGTTCAGCACCTTTAATATATTTCCAAAACTGTGCCGCCACCACCACCATCACCTGTGAGGATATTTTCATCAACCGGAAAAGCAGCCCCATAGCCAAGTCATCACCCCCATCCCACACACAGCCCAGCTCCTAGAGACCGCCATCTATCTACTGTCTATATCTTTTCTAATCGACTCCTCTACTCTGTGCTTTTGCTGTCCTGGACATTTCATATGTTATCGTAACACATGGCCTTTTGTGACTGGCTTCTTGCATTTACCATGATGTTTCCAAGATTCAGCCGTGTTGTAGCCTGTGTCTGTGCTTTCTTCTCTTTTTTACGGCTGAGTAACACCCCTCGTGTGGACAGGCCATGTTTGGGTTATCCATCACCCATGATGCCATTGACCGTAGATGCTTGGCTGGTTCAGGGATGTTGACATTTGTCAAAATGTGCTTCTTACAGTTAGTACGGCTGGTGAGGCCCCCAAGATCCTGAAGCCCACCATCCACAGTAGTGCTTGCCCCTCACCCTGTCTCACCACCTATAGACATCATCCTTCCCACCTAGCCTGCAGCTCACAAAAATGGAGGTAGATGTCCTACTCAGCTTCTCCCAGCACACGCAGAGCAGCAGAGTCCTGATGGCTTCTGTGGATGTGTATACCCTGCCCTTTCCCCCTGCCTCACCTGTCACCGCGGCCCATGGGCTTGGAAGCGTCTCAGAATCAGGACAGCACAGGCCAGCGTGATGTGAGCCCATCATACATGCTCAGAGGGCCCAGGTGCTGTACTCCCCCACTCAGGAAACAAAGCAGGTTCCCACAGAGTAAAGGCTCCTCAAGGACTCTCGACAGAGATGGCTGGTCAGAGGTTCAAGGCAGGGGCCCCTGCTTACCCCAGCTCAGAGCAGAGTCTGACCTCTCTCGTGCCCTCTGGGTGTCAAGGTGTCCTTGCTGGGCTGAGCGGGCCAGGACACTGGTGGGTGTAACTCTACCCTCCCATGATACTGAGAAGTCACGTTCCAAATGCATCAGAGAGGTGGAAACCAGATCCCATGAGCCACGTCCAGCCTGGCCAGCCCCAAACCCCTGTGATGCGGATAGCATGGGCGGGTCCCCAGCCCCATCTTCCTCCAGAGGGTGGTGCCCTCGTACAGGAGGCCAGCCGATGCCCAGCCACCTCTGTGGCTGTGAACAATGGCTTATCTCCCTACTGAGCTGGAGACCCTCTGGACAAAGGACCTGGGCATCCTGGCCGCTGACTGCCCTGCTGAGCTTTTGGAAGGCCCACCTCTGGCCAGCAGCTGTTGGCACTGGGGGCCCCGTTGGGCTCCCGTAGACAAGACTGCCATGGATCCTGGTGCATCACAGAGCACTGGTTCACTCTTTATGGGGCCACAACGGGGACGTGGGGGAGCCACGGGATCCAGCTGCCTCTGGGGACATGCCTGACAGGTTCTCTGGCTGAGTTCGGGGAGTGATGAGGTGAGGCAGCAGGAGGGGGAGATGGGGTTGGGCTCTGGAACACTCTGGAGGAACTGATAGGAAATATGGATGGGGGGATGTGAGCTAAGAGGTCAATGGGTTGGCCTGAGCACCAGTGTCTTCCAAGCAGATTGCCCACAGGGCCTACTCCTGTCAACTAAAAAAAAAAAAAAAATCGTCAAATATTTAATAAATGAGCAATTACATTTTTCCCAAAAAATTACATAGAAGAAACCTAGAGGAGGGGCTCCTGGGTGGCTCAGTGGGTTAAGCCTCTGCCTTCGGCTTGGGTCATGATCTTGTGGTACTGGGATCAAGCCCGCATCGGGCTCTCTGCTCAGTGGGGAGCCTGCTTCCCCCTCTCTCTGCCTGCCTCTCTGCCTACTTATGATCCCGCTCTGTCAAATAAATAAAATATTTTTTAAAAAAAGAAAGAAAGAAAAAGAAAAAACCTAGAGGAATATTCTCCAGTCTCTTTTACTATGAAAATAAGTCATTGTGCATTCAAACAGAACATGGGTTTTTATAAGAAGTCCATCCACAGAGGACAGAGAGGCAAGCAGGGTCCATTCTGGACCAAAGAGACCCAAACGGCAAGGAAATGCCAAAGCGACCACTAAAAGTAGAGACAGATGACAGTGTTGGACACCCTCTTGCTCATTACACCCAGTGGTCCTTGTCTGGGATTCTAGCCCCAGACTACCCCAGGCAACCCCGGTCACTGCCCAGAGCCTCCAAGGAGGATTCGGAGAGCCAAGGACTCGCGTCTTCCCCTCCAGCCTCTGTCCTCCCAGGTAACACAGTCTGTCTTTGTTGCAGAAATAGTTAAGGACGTGGAGGCACCACAGGCATCCCTGGGCACCCTGGCCCACGGGACAGGGGACAGCTGCCACTCACCCACAGCTGAGGAGGAGGTGGGCATCCCAATACCAGCCCCGGGGCTCCTGCAGGTCACAGAGAGGAGGCGTAAGTACAGCAACCTGCCCAGCGTGTGCTCCGCAGGGACCATGAGCCCCCTGGGAAATGGGCGTCAGGGTCCACATCCTATGCAGACATGCCCCGAGCTGTGTGGGTGGGGAGGGGGCTGCTGCGGCTGAGCTCTTACAGCTCGGGCCCTGTGGGCCTTGGCTACACTATCTGCAAAATGGGGGCCCCCAGAAGGCATTTAGTCTGGAGTGCGGAGAGCAGACGGGTGTCTGGGTCTGCCCCATCTTAGCCCGACCCTGTGGGGCTTCACCCAGAGCTCTGGTTCTTCCCCAGGCCCCTTCGGCCGGGGCGGGGGGGGGGGGGGCTGGTCCCTGGGTGGACAGACTGTGCCTGTGACGAGCACCCCCTTCCCCTGCCCTGCAGAGCCCCTGAGCAGCGTCTCCTCCCTGGAGGTGCATTTTGACCTCCTCGACCTCACCGAGTTGACTGACATGTCCGACCAGGAGCTGGCCGAGGTCTTTGCTGACTCAGACGACGAAAGCCTGGCTGGGGAGTCGCCAGCAGGTGGGCTGGCGTTGGGGCGTGGTGAGCGATGTGGGGCAGTCCTGGGGCCCAAGCCCATGGAACACGGCTCTCCACAACCCCCGTTTTTGGAAGTAACTTTCACAGCTGTGTCAGAATTGGTGCTTGCCACTGCACCATCTCATTCAGTATTTTTGCATTTTACGTGTCTATTTGCCAAACTTGAAGGAATTTTCCTCCTGCCTTCCTCAATTTTCCTTTCCAAATGCCAAAAGGCCCAAGTCATAGTCCCGTCAAAAGCAAAATTTACTACATGTGAATTTAACCACGAGTTAGACAAAGCAAAGTAGGGTGGCCTTCATCCCTTCGGGCCCCACAGCTCAGGCCGCATCTCCCCTTTGGTTCCCAAGGAAATGTTGCCCTTCGTCCCAGACCTCAAGGGCCCCGGAAACTGCAAGACGACCAGTGGGTGTGGGGACCCAGCGACCTTCTCTCCCTCTGTTTGGGGGGGGTGGAAAGGGGGTGCTCAAATCCCACCCCTAGAGAGCCTGCACCCTGGGAGGGCGATGGGGCAGCTAGCTGCTAGGGCCAGGCTCACACCCAGGGTGGGGTCTCAGCTGCACAGGGACCCTCCTTGAGCATCAAAAAAGCCTTTGCCCAGGCTGCACCCAGACCCACAAGTCCACACTGTCGGTGGCCTGGCACCCGTGTTTTCTGAGCACTCAGGGGATCCCAGCGTGTGGCCAGGCGCATACATGCCCAGCCCTGTCGCTGCAGGAGCGACCTGACCCCCGTGTTCCCATCAGGCCTGCACCCGCTGCCCAGGGCCGGCTGTCTGCGCTCCCCCTCCTGGACACGAACCAGGGCCGAGCAGAACCGAGAGAAGCAGCCACTTGGTGACCCGGAGCGCCGGCCAGCGATCGCGGACACATTTCTTACCGTGGAGAGGCCCAAGGAGGACTAGGCCAGCTGGCCCTGGGGCCAAGGCAGCGCCCATCTGGACAGTTCCGCCCCTCGGACACTCTGCCCACCCCATGTGGCTCTGGGCCAGGTTCTTGGGGTGCTCCAGCACAAGCACAGCCCAGTGGCCTTATGTCCCGCTCCCTCCCAGTCCCTGGATCAGGGACAACGGACCTGAGGAGGTGGGAGTGGCCTAGGCCTCTTGGAAACTTCTGTCCACAGGACTGGTGCTCTCATCTGCCAGAAGACTCCCGAGTGGGTGCGGGGTGAGGGGGACCTACGCCAGAGAGAGCTTCTCTGCAAAACCCCCAGGGTCTCAGGGTTCCGGTCTAGGAATGGGCACACCATGCTCTGGCCCGTGGGATACTCTGCTATCCAGCCAAGAATGTGGGTAGGGCAGTCTGTCCTGAACACCACCACCTTCCTTTCAATCCCATCCTCTTCTTGCCACCCAGGGTGCATCGTTGGCACCGGGGCCTCCTCCCCAGACCCTAAGACCCTGCTCGTCTTAGTTCCTGTGTGACAGCCGGGCCCACTATCCCCACACCGAATGTGGCACGAGCACCTCAGACTGAGGGTCGGGGGAGTAGGCATGCGGGGTCTGCCCTTGGCAGGGACACATCCCCACAGCCTACCAAAAACGCACACAGAGGCATGCACAGCCCCAGATCTGTGCCCCTGGCTAGCGTCCTGGCCTGGGGTGGCACAGCCCGAGGGGGGCTTGGAACATGCGGGACCCCCAGCACGGCCCCCAACTTCAAGGGCACCGGGCTCAGCTGCTCCAATGCCGCTTTCTATGACCTAAGGGACTGGAGAGGCTCTGGTCTGACAGCAAGTCCAAGAAGGTTTCAAATAAACGTGTGAGTTTGCTTTTGGTGCCCAGGCCAACCTGCCCTGACCCATTCCGCACTCACACATTTCTAGGGAAGGGAAACCTGTTCTGCTGTGGCCCTGGGCGTGCCCTAGGCCCGTTTGGCACAGTAAAGACAAGTTCCCCGCTGAGAAAACCGGCCTCAGAAATGCCGAGGGACTTTGCCTGCACCCTCTACACCATGAGCACCAACTCAAGGGACTTTTACCAGGCATCACCCGTAAGTCCCCTTAAAATCAAATCCCGTAAGGGCAGCTGCATGCCCCCCGCTCCAAGATCGTGCTCCCCAGTCCCCAGCCTTCCTGCTACGGCTTCCTTCCACAGAGCTTATTTACAAAAGATCTGATTAAAATCTCACCTCTTCCTAAGGCCCAAGCATAGCCTCTTCTCTTTTCCAGGTGACCCCAGAGCTCAGGAGTGAGTTCTGCGGGGCGGGGGCGGGGCCGGCAGCTCAAGGAGCAGAACTTCTGCTCTGGTCTCCGGCCGAAGCCACTGGGGGCTCCTCTGTGCTGCTTATTTGGGCCATGTCTCAGGGACAAGCGCCCTGGATTTCTAGGCTTTAGGAAGTGAAGATCCTGCCCCTCACCCCCTACCCCAGGCCCAGACCTGGAAAGGCCCAAGGTGCACTCCGGCAAATCTCCCCTACCCAGGCAGGGTCCCAGGAAGCTCTGGACCCGGAGCCCAGAGATAAGGCCTGTGAGGAGAAGGCCAAGAGTGAGGCCAAAACCCCAGTCCTTTGGACTACACGTGAAACAAGGGGCCCGAAGAACAGGCCCTGGGCCCCACCCACGCCAGGCAGCTCCTCCCACCGGGCTCTCAAGGAAAGCCTAAGGCTCCCTCGTGGAGATTCCAGGCCAGGTGTCCATCCCTGGGCCTGCCTCGTGTGAGCCCCGGTGGCCCAAACAGGTGAAGGGAAGAGCGGAGGAGACTCAGGAGAGGCGAGCACAAGGGCATCCAAGGCAGGAGACAGCAGGGGTTGGGGCTGGGAAACACCCAGGTGGGCTGAGCGCAAGCCCTCAACCCCAGAGAGGGGCTGCACCAAGCCTCAAAAGGAACAGGTCCCCAGGCTCTGGACAGCACAGAGCACCCTTCCCTCCATCAAAGGGAGCCCCAGGACCCCGGCAGGTCCCCCAGCAGCTCAGCTAAGGCAGGCAGAGTTTACTGGACACTTCATTACAGAATGGGCTCTGGAGATGTTAAGGAATTCCATAGTGGCATGTTTTATAAACAACAAAACTTAGAAGTGCTTGTCCCAAGCTGGAAATGCTACTTCTTAGTCCAACCTAACAGATGATTTGGGAATTTTTAAACAAATGCCAGCATCTGGTCTTGGCCAAGTAGACAGCAGAGGTCCTATGGGGCAGCAAGTAGGGACACCCCCCTCTCCAGGAGGCCCTGCACACCAGGGGTCCCGGACATACACATACCCCCCACCTGAGGGCCGACAGCCCTCTACTGCCATGCTTCTGATGCCTCTGGGAGGCAGGCTGCATGGAGAACAAGCAGGACATTGCCCGAGCCCCAGGCCAGCCCTAACCCCTGCTGCCCGGGCTGGGCCCTGGCCACACTCCAAGATCAACCAGACGATCCATGGCAGCAGAGGCCAAGACCTCACAACCCAGGACCTGCTTTCTTTTGCGGGGCCGCTGCCCCACACCAGGAAGAGGTTCCCAGGGCGGCAACAACAGGGCTCTCCACATACAACCCAGGGGGTCCCAGCTCAGTCCAGAGCCCCCTCTGTGATCCTAACAAAAGGGGGTAGCAGGGAACACGGCTTGCTGAAGAAGGGAATTAAATCCAGACACACCCTTGTCGGTAAAGCCACCTGCCCTGGGAACAGGGGCTGCTTTGCCTAAGAAGGTGCCTCCCTCGTGCTCAGAGCAGCACCCAGGTGCTGGGTGTGCGAGTGGTTCGGGACCCCATGGCTCCATTACCCCTCCCCCAACCACACACTTGGGCGAGGTGTGGAGTTTCCTCCAGAACCACTGACAGGCCTTCCACCAACCAAAACAGCTGTTCCAAAAACCTAACACTTTCTCTTGGGCACTGACTTAGATCGCCCTTTTCTTTATTCTGCCACTTCACAAACCCTTCAGAATTTCTGAACTCAGCCAAAGCCTCCTCTTCTTGGGCAGTTAAAGAGACCAGCACTCACACTTGCCCGGGAGGCAGCCGTCCCCACCAAACCCACCCACCACCCCCTCCCTTTGTGGGAGGCCCCTGAAGGCCCAAACTCAAAACCCCACCAGGCAGACACACACCCTCGGCTCCCCTGGGGGGGGGGGCAGGGGACTTACAGCCGCTCTGCTTGCCCCGCTGAGTGGGGACCGGCATCTAAAACACCCATTTGCAGGTACCACGTTTTAATTTGTTTTCCAGAGATTTGGGGAGCTGCTTTCAAAGCCAAGGTCACTGGGCCGGGCTCTCCTGGAGGCAGCACTCTGCACCGCCCTCCTCACGCCCCGGGCTCCGGCCCTTCAGGCCCTGGGGAAGCGAGGCGTCCTCCTGCAGGCTGCCGGCGCCTTGCTGCCTTCCACAGACGGCTCACAGAGGCCGGGTCTCCGCAGAGGGCCGGCACCCAGCAGCTCCACCATGTGCGCCTCGCCCAGCACCACCTCCTCCAGCAGCGGCCTGCCCACCTAGAAATCACAGTTGCCCGTCACAGAGCTGCTCCCAGAACAGCGGGTACTGCCAAGGCAAGCCCCAAGCCCAACATCCCAGGAGCACGGGAGAGCCCCAGGACAGGACCCACCCCACTCACCCAGTCCAGCTGCTCTCGGCACCGGGTCAGCAGGTCCAGGTCCCGCTCACCGGCGGAGCTCACAGGTGCCCCACCTGCTCAGCAACGAGCCGGCCAGTGGCCTCACCATACGGCTTTCCTACCAGCACCTCGCCTTGTCGGGAGAAGTCACAGGACACCTGTCCCAGCTCTTCGCTCATCCCAAACAATCTGGAAGTAAGGAGGAGGGGGTGAGCCTGGAGGGGCTCAGCCATGCAGAGCCCCCAACGAGGGCGGCTGCCCTTTACCTGGGCGGAGGCGCTCTGGGTGACTTTTCTCAAGTCATCCTGGGCCCCTGGGCGACCCACCCAAAACACAGCTGCTCAGCCACCCTGCCCCCAGCATCATGCACATGAGGTCAAAGGGCTGCTCCCGTGTGGACAGACACTGCTCCCTGGGCAAACACTGGGCACAGCTGAGCCCTCTGCCCCAGGGGATGATGGACACCTAGAAGACACAGGCAGACAGTGCCTGCCCCTTCCAGGTCCCACCTCTGAAGCATCCCAGACCAATGTGCCCTACCATGACCACTGGCCACAAGGGCATGGGAGGAGAGGAGACCCCTGGTCTTCACCCAGGATTTGGTGGGTCTGGGTGGAGTCACCCCAAAGATTAGCATGGAAACCTCCATCCTGTCAGCCCTAAGGAAGTTCGCATAGAGCCAACCCTTTGGGTCCAAAGCTTAGGAGTGAGGCAAGTATAACATCAAATCTCTGGGGTCTCAGGTTTCCGCCATCCAGATCCCACTGGGAGTCAACACCCTGCCCCTTACTGCTACACATCCCTGAACAATCTTTTGAACCTAATTCTAAACCACTACATTCTGGGTAGTGAAAAGTAAAAGGGTTGCCGCTGTGAACGTACTGTGCCCTCATGACCAGAGGCCACACGCAGCCACCCAGGGAAGGTAAACACCCACACTGACCTCCAGCACAGGGTCCGCAGGATTCAGGAATCAGGCCAGTGCCACGTGTCTGGCCTCAGGGGAGGCCACGGTCACCTTCTCACTGGGCTGCAGACCTGCGTCTTCTTCTCAAGGCCTACATATCGGATTCCCAGGCCACTGAGAGGCAGAGGAGAAAGGGACAGCCGGGATGTGGTGCCAAATCCCCAGCCTCCTCTGATGGAGTGCTGGGGGCCGATCAGAGCCTCTGCTCAGCCAGTGCAGACCCACAGCCCGTCCGCTACACAACCCCAGCCCCCACCAGACACTGTGCGGCCCTCCACTCTGCAGAAACCCCACCTCCCCCAGGGTGAAGACGGTGTCCCACCTCCCGCACTCTGCACGTGGCACACAGCTTCAGGAGGCCTGTTCTCAGCCCGTGCGATTAGCTCTCTTCTCTGGCTTGCTAAGTGACCCAGAAGCATGGAGACCAATGCCTCCTACACCCTAGCTTATAAGCAGTTATCAGTCCACAGAAAAGGCATAAACTCCCACTGGGCCCAGCCTCACGACTGGTCAGCTCAGCAGCATGGCCAGGACAAGCCTCCAGAAGCCGAGACTCCAGAAGTGGAGACGTCCTGGGCTACCGGACACTCCACGCTTGTCCACACACGCTGTACTTCGCTAAGGAACTCAAGACACCGCAGCACCGCCGACCCGCCCATGGTTCTCAGACCCATGAGGCTGACCGCAAAGGGCAGCCGCCGGCCCCCAGGACAGTGCCCTGATCCCCACCCCCAGGAAGGCACTCCCAAGCTCCGAACCCACGGACTGCAGCTCCCGGGGCTGCTGAGCGGGAGCCGGGAGGCCAGGCAGGTGTCACTCGGAGGAACCACACACACCCGCACCCACCCACCTTCAGAGAACTGTCTCTGGAAGGAAGACCCCAGGGAACCCCCTCCTCCCATCTGCAGTCAGCATCCAAACCAGGGCCGGACCCGCTGCCCTGGAGCCCTCATCTCTCTGAGATTCCAAATGGAGCTCTAGACACAGCATGAAAACGGCTGCCAGATTCCCAAGTCCCAAATTCTGGTTTGGAAAACTGTCCTCAGCTCCTGTGTGCTAAAGCGAAGCTGGGGCCCCAGCATGAGCCAAAGACCAGAGCTCAAAGGCCCCCCAACTCAAGACTGAAGACCCTCTTGGTGGCCCAGACAGAGCACTGCTCCAGGACACAAGGACCCAGGGGGTGCGCGGCAGTGAGTGCTGCTTCCCCGCAGACACCAGAAATGTCAGCATCCGGCCCGGGACTATGTCTTCCAGGAAAAGCTCAACTACAGAGACCATAGACAAACTAGGAAACGGCTCTATTCATTCACTACTGTCTTAGGCCAGTTTTTTCGTTAAGCAACTTACTGACGCATAATTTATTTAACATAAAACCCGCCTTAAGCACATACTTCAAAAGCTTCTAGTAAATTTATCCAGTCATGTGCCCAGTGCCCTAGTTTCAGACACTCCCATCATCTATGTAAGATACCCTGTGCCTGGGGCGCGTGGGGGACTCAGTCGTTACACATCTGCCCTCAGCTCAGGTCATGACCCCAGGGTCCTGGGATCAAGCCCAGCATTGGGCTCCCTGCTCGGCGGGAAATCTGTTTCTCCCTCTCCCTCTGTGTGCACAAGCTCTCAATCTCTCTCAAATAAATAAATAAATCCTTAAAAAAAAAAAAAAAAAAAGATACCCTGGGCCTGTTGTGGTCAATCCCACTACCCACCCTAGCCAACCATTCTTGTACTTTCTGTCTCCTCGGACCTGCTTGTTAGGGACATTTCATATACACGGAATCACACAGTACCCAACCTTGTGTGTCTGGCTTCTTTCACTTGGCATAATATTTGGAGGTTCACCCATACTGTATCATGTATCCATACATCATTTTTTATGGCTGAATAATATTCCGTCATACACACACACGTTTTGGTTATCCATTCCTGTTATCAATGGACATTTGGCCGTGAACATTTGTGTGCAAATCTCCACGTGGCCACCGATGACTAGAATTGCCAGGTCATACGGTAACTCTGTATTTTACTTTCTGAAGGACAGACAGACATCTACAGCCTGTTTCACAGGCCCACCAGCAACGTAATAGGGGTCATGTGTCTCCGTGTCCCTGCCAACCCCTCTAACTTCTACAGCCATCCTGGTGGGTGTGAAGTGCTAGTTCGTTGTGGTTTTGAGTTGCAATTTCCTAATAAATAACACTCAGCATTTTTTCACATACTTTTTGGCCATTTGCATATCTTCTCCAGAAAAATGTATATTCTAACCTTTTACCCATTTTTATTTTTTTTTAAAGATTTTTTTATTTATTCATTTGACAGACAGAGATTCACAAGTAAGCAGAGAGGCAGGCAGAGAGAGAGGAAGGGAAGCAGGCTCCCTGCTGCGCAGAGAGCCCGATGCGGGGCTCGATCCCAGGACCCCGAGATCATGACCCGAGCCGAAGGCAGAGGCTTTAACCCACTGGCCACCCAGGCACCCCACCCATTTTTAAATTGGGTTCTATATTCTGGATTCTAGACCCTGACTTATCAGACGCAGGATTTTCAAATATTTTCTTCCATTCTACACACTGTCTTTTTATTCACTGAACAGTGTCCTTTGATACACAAGAGACTTTAATTTGGCTGAGTCTCATTCATTGTTTCACCTGTTGCTTGTGCTTCTGGTGCCACATTTAAGGAACCACTGCCAAGACTAAGTTATTAAGATGTGGTCTCCCATGGTGTCTTGTAACCACATCATAATTCTAGCTCTTAAATTCAGGTCTTTTACCCATTCTGAGCTAACTCAAGAAGTGCAAGGGTCCACTTTCGTTCTTTTGTATGTGGACATCTCACTGTCCCAGTACTTTCTGTTGAAGCCACTGTCCTTACCCCTCCTAAATGGTCTTCACAACCTTGACAAAAATCAACTCGGTAAAGATGTACGGGCTTATCTCTGCAATCTGCATTCTTGGATTTTATTCTACTAGTCTACGTCTAACCTTACGTCATGTTTTTTTCATTGACCTTTCTGGCAAGTTCTGTAGGAACATGAGAGACCCCCAACTCAGTCTCCGTTTATGGGACTGTTTTGGCTATTCAGGCCCCTTGCAGTTCCGTGTGAGTTGTAAGATCTGCTTTTCCATTTCTGGCTTTAGTTAACTATACAAATGCTCTGCTTCTATCTATCTCCTTCCCTCCACACCTCTATAGCATCACCATCAAAGACGACAACTTTCTGCATTACAAACCTGTTAACAGAAAACGTATTACCGTTTTATACACTTGTCTTTAAAGCTGCATAGAAACAGGAGTTACACACCAAAAACGCAGGAGTGCCGGCCTCGGAATTTCCCTGTATTCCTTTTGTACTTTACCTGCACCAACGCTACCTCTTTGTGCGGCTTCAAGTTCCGGGCTAGCATCCTTTCATTTCAGCCTGGAAGACTGTCTTTAGCTCCCTGCCGAAACATAATGAACCACCTTATCTTTGCAGTATCTGGGAAGGTCTCCATTTCCCCTTCATTCTTCAAGGGCAGTTGTGCCAGATCCAGAACTCTTCGTTAACAGCATTTTCTTTCAGGGACCTCGAACTCGTCACCCCACTGCGTTCTGGCCCTCGGAGTTCCTAATGAGCAATCGGTTGTTAGTCTCACTGAAGACCCTTGGTGCACTGTGTCCTTTCTCTCTTCCTGGATTCAAGAGTCTCCCTTTCTGTGGCTTTAGCAGTGAGAATATACTGAGTCTCTGGGCAGATCTCAGAGTTAATCCCTACCTGAAACTCACTGAACTCCTCGGAAATGTAGATTCCTGTCTTCCATCCAACCTGGGATGTTCTGAACCGTCGCCTCCTCATATCTTCTCTCTGCCCCGTTCCTCTCTCTTCTCCCTCTGGGGCTGCTGCACTACAGGTGCCGGCGGTGCCCATGCGGCCCGAGTGCCTGCTCATTTCCCACGCTCTTCTTTCTGCCCCTCAGACTGGGCAGTGTCGTCAGACCAACTTCCACGTTCGCTGACCTTTTCTTCTTCTGCTCCCATCTGCTACTGGGCCCCTCTCGTGAACTTCATTTCTGTCACAGTACTTCTCTGCTCCAGAACTTGTGTCTGGTTACTTTTGGTAATTTCTGTTTCTTTATTAACATTCTCTTTGTTGAGATAAACAGCTCTTCTAGTCCCCTATGGCTCTCTGGGGATGCACATTTAAGACACCTGATGTTAAGTCTTTGCCCTAGTAAGCCGAATGTCTGTGCTACCTTGGGGATGGTTTCTGTCCATTTCTCCCCATGAATGAACCATACTTACTGTTTCTTTGCATAGTCTGTAATTTTTTTATGATTCATCAGCCAAGTTTTAAAATGACCTTTTTTCTTTCACTTTAATTACTATGTTATGGCGCAAACAATGAGCAGAGATGGTAGAAGGGAACGAGGCACAAGGGCCTGACACACAGGTGGAGAGGAGGGCTCGACAGTACGAGGCTCATCAGAGCGCTGCAGTTACCGCTCGGTTCTATGGCTCCGGAGAAGGTGTCCAGAGTTGACTCCAAGAATCCCCCATGTCCCCTCCTGTGTGTGAGGGCTACCTTGCAATGCAGACCTCCAAAAGACTTCGACGGCCTCTCAGGGACAGCGGGGTCATGTGATCAGCGGAGAGAGGAGAGGAGAGCAGCTCCACGAGGCAGCCTCCTCAGGACCCCGTGAGGCAGTTCCCCGTGAGGGAGTTCCAGTCACCCCGCCAAGCCATCCCAGCCAACGGGCAGCCTCTAATGCTAATCTGGGAAGAACAGAGTCCGGGAGGCCCACTCCAGTTTCTTAACTTTGGTGTGCAAGTGGACGCAGGCGTCACACAGGGAGAGAGCAGAACGCACATTCCTGGCCGGAAAGAGACCAGGTCCTTTGTGTACCAGCCGGATTGGGTGAGAATGCCTCACTCATCACCCACGTGTGACCTGACCTCGGCCCTCGCTCCGCAGTGGGCAGGACACGGGGGAGACAGCAGCATGGCAGCAGGAGACAAGGCAGGACACGGGGGAGACAGCAGCATGGCAGCAGGAGACAAGGCTCCGCAGCACGACATCCCTGGGAGGCAGGAGCAGTGGCCAGCAACGCCTCAGTCATCGTGCAACTGGCAACGGGCTGCTGAGTAGGGAATAACCGGGGAGGGAAGCCCCCTGGAAAAGCCCCCGAGTCCCAGTGTTTAAGCCACCCTGGGAGGGAAATGAGTTTCCTAGTACAGGATCTTGGGTCTTAACGACAAAGTAAAGAGAAAAGAGCACAGCTCACTTCAGTGGGTCTGTCCTCAGACATCCGTTGGGCCTCTGCAGCAAAAAGTTACTAAGTCTGAAGAGAATCGAGCTAGAAATTCAAATGGGCACAAATCTTAGCTTTGGGGCTTGTCATCTCTAAGGACTCTGATTTGTCTCAACAGATTCAAAGTTCTACAGACAAAGGTGGACACATGCCAGGACCAAACAGCACAAGCACAAAGAGCACACCGATCCCATAGGCCGCCCCCACCACCCTAACCCCCGCCCCACAGGCAGGAGCCCCGGCCTGGCCAGCACTCACCCGGGAAGCACCACACGAGCACCAGGAGCTTTCCTGCTAGCGTGTCCTTCTGGAGGCTCTGGCTAGCTTCAGCAGGCACAGGTGGACTCTGAAGATGGAGGCCCTGCCTCTGATGTCAGAGGTGCCTAGCGTGGAGAGAGTCCCACAGACATGGCAGAGTCACCTGCAGCCACACTGCAAACTCCGCAGGACAGCCTGGGGCTCCAGGCAGCCTCCCTGCTGTGCCCATGCTTCACACTCAATCATGCAACCAGGTAGCAAGGACACAGATATCCCCAAGCTCACGTACACTAAGCTCCTGAATGCAGTAAAACACCCTCCGACCGCTGCCTCTGACCAACACCAAACCCGATCCCAGGGCCGGGACCCAACAGTGAACAAGACAAGGACTGCCCTGGGCAGCAGGGAGTCCACAAAGGATGGACGCTTTCTCACAGATGGAAAGAGCCAACTGTCAGAGGGAGAGACGAGGGTGAGCCCTTCTCTTCTAACCACTCCTACCACACTGCACCAAGACAAGAGCTGAAGAATATGAATCTGTCGTATCACTCCCACCTGTGCGGATGGAAGAGACGCGTCTGCAGGCCCAACTGTATGTGTTACTCCCAAAAGTAGATTGCCAGGACACAGGAACTGGCAGCAACCGAGGGCATCCGTGAGCCTCCACTCTCTCCGAACGTTAACATCAATTGCCGCAGGAGCCTGATAAGGAAACTGCCTCCAAACACAAAGGTGATGATCTAACCTTTTTTTTTTTTTTTAAAGATTTTATTTATCAGACAGAGATCACAAGTAGGCAGAGAGGCAGGCAGAGAGAGAGGGGGAAGCAGGCTTCCCGCCAAGCAGAGAGCCCGATGCGGGGCTCGATCCCAGGACCCTGAGATCATGACCCGAGCCGAAGGCAGAGGCTTTAACCCACTGAGCCACCCAGGCGCCCCCTAACCTGACTTTTAACCCAAGGACGTGAAGACCCAACCCTGAATACCAAGTGACCGGCATACTCACCGACGTGAATCAGGCGGTCAGCCAGGCCAGGCTGCGTCAGGGCCCGGTCGAGGACGACAGGGCAGCTGGTGCCAGCCAGCACCACAGTGCTCGTGGAGAGGCAAACCCTGGCTGTGAGAAGCAAGTGAGCCCAAGAAGAGAGCTCAGGCTGGTGTCCACGAGGACAGCACTGTGTTCCTAGCTCTCCTCCTCCTCAGGTCCTGAGAGCAGGTTCTCTTCTGCACAGCTGCCTGTCCTTCCAGGTCCACTGGCCACACTGAGTGGCCCTTCGCTGGCTCTCCCTCTGCTTCCTCCAAACTGCCAGCAGAGGCTGCTTAGCAGGGCACGCGCTCATGCCCAGGGCTGGCTCTGAGAGCCTCTCACTCTGACCCTTCACAGGCAGGAACCCAGCAGCACACCCGTGGCTCTGGTACTCGCAGACCCCACTGCTCTGGCTGAGACACAGCTGTCAGAGAGTAACCAGACCCTCCTCAGCTAACAGGGATCTCCATGTCCTGGTCTCAGGGTGTGGACCCCCACCGTGATTCATCACTGGTTCCTGACAGCCTGATGCCACCTGTTACCCCCCACCCAGGAAGTGAGGAGACCCTCCGCTGTGTCAGTGCCCCAGCCACCTGCCAAGGTCTCCATCCGGCCAGCCCTGCTGGACTTACAAGGAGCTGGCCTAGTCCAGGGCAGGTCAGGCTGCTGAGAACAGGGATGGCCAAGAGAAGAAGTGCTGGTGCTCCCACCCACTCTCACCCCTGAATGGTCCCTCCCATCAGTCTTCTGAGATATCAGAACAGAATCATCATCAAATTAGAACCGCTGCTGGACACTGAGTATGATGGAAGATTCTGGAAATGTTTTGGTCTGTGCAGAAAGAAAATAACACAGCAAGTCTAACTGTTCATCGTCTCAGGGTCAGCTTCCAAGGCAGCCCTCAGTGCACTCTGGGACCTGAGGTTGGGGAGGGGCCGTCCATGCCTAGACGGCTGGTGCAGACAGTAGTGTACACTGTGCATCTGCTGTACCACCATCTGCGGGGAGTGAAAATCTCGGGCAACCGCAACACCCATGTGTCATCACAGCTCCACGCACGGAGATCAGCACCTCCCTCCCCGTCCTCAGGGAGGCTGCAGCCGACTTCCCTGACCACAGCCTTCCCTGCACAGATTTTGTTCTGGGTCTTTCCTCAGCCACAGTCATGGGTACGAGCACAAATGAGGTTCTGAGTGTCCTCCTAGTGAATCCCCAAACCCAGGGAACTCCCGGCAACCCCAAAGTGAAGATCAAAACTTGCCACCGGCCCCCTGAGAGCTTCTCCATATTTGAAAAGTGGCATTAACACTCAGATGTTTCTAGTAAAGCTGCAGCAGGCCTGACAAGCTCCCAGACACACTTGGCTGGAATCACTCTGAGGTAAAGTCTTAACCAGGAGGAGAGAGATTTTGGCACAAGGCAGGCCCGCCCACTCATGCGATTCTGAGTCAGGGAAGGCAGCAGGAGAGGCTGAGACAGGAAGCAACACAGGCTCCAACCGCACCACCCTGTAGGCACCAAGGCCTAGGAGGGGAGGGGCAGGGGAGCCCCCATCTGGCCGGTCCGCCTCCCCAACAGGACGTCCGCCACCGCACCCCTGCTAACCCCTCCTGCTGGTGGGCCACGGGCAGGGTGCACGGGCCCCTCATCCTATAGCTGACTCCTGGGGCCAGTGTTGATCTAACAAAGTTTCCTCCACTAACTCTGCCGGAAAGCAGCCTTCTAAAAACTGAACCATCAAGGATTCTCACCCAGGGAGTTTACAGGAACAAAAGGCTGGAAGAGGGTCTGGCGGTGCTGACGACACAGGCCTGGTCTCAGCGGCTGTCGCTGGCATCCGCTCACTGTCCATCTCCACAAGCATCCGGTTCAGTGTGTTCTCCTGCTCCTTCCGGGCTCCGCGGTGCCCTTGGCCTTGCTTTCTGCCAATGGCATCAATCTCATCGATAAGTAAGATACAAGGAGCGTTTTTTTCGAGCCACTGCAAACATGTTACGAACCTGAAATAGGAATCCACATAGACAGCTGGTTTTGCTGCTTGTATGAAAACAAGAGTGGGTGTGTGCTAAGCCAAGCCCCTCCTCTGGAACCCCACCCTGATCTGGTATCTGTGGCAAGCTCTGTGCTCACTGCCAGGGTCACACAAAACGCATCCACCTACCCTTGCTGGCCCACGCCAACCAACATTTCCAGGAACTCTGACCCATTCACGGTGATGAATGGCACACTGGCCTCCCCTGCAGTCACTCTGGCAAGAAGCGTCCTGCCAGTACCAAGAAGACTCACAAGCATTGCTCCCTAAAACAGAAAGGTGATGCCTGGTCCTTCAAGGGAACAGATGGACCCCAAAGAAAGTCCCATTTCCGTGCTCACGCGACAGGTGACTTCTAGGCGCCGCTACCAAGAATCCCACGAGATGATGCACCACTCAGAGTCTGGGATTTTCCTTTCAATATCTTCCACTTAGAAAATTACTGCATGCTCACCATAAAAAGTTCAAACACTACGAGTACATGAAAGCCCGTCTGGCTAAGCAGGCTATTTCTTCACGAAAGTTCCCAGGCACAAGGTTTGCTGGATCAAAGGGTCTGAATGTGTATTTTAAGTTACTGTCAAAGTGCTCTACAAAAGAGTGACACTGTTTCCCACTCCCACCAGGAAGAACAAGAGCCCAGCCCCTCACATCAGAGGCCACAGCCAGTCTGTTCACCACTGGCTGGTCTCAACAGCAGAAATGCCGACTCAGGCACTTCAGCCGCTGCCCGGCCCAACCGCGGACACGACACTGTGTCTTCCTGTCTGTGACCTGCCTTCTCCAGTGCTGACTTAAGGAATTGGTTTTTTTTAAAGATTTTATTTATCTGACAAAGAGAGACAGCGAGAGAGGGAGCACAAGCAGGGGGAGCAGCAGGCAGAGGGAGAGGGAGAAGCAGACTCCCCACTGAGCAGGGAGCCCGACGCGGGGCTCGATCCCAGGACCCTGAGATCATGACCTGAGCCAAAGGCAGCCACTTAACCGATTGAGCCCCCCAGGTGCCCCTGACTTAAGGTTTAAAATCATCAATTTGCACTCTGGTAACACACCTCAGTGTTCACTTTATGGATTACCATCATGCCTGAAAATTGAAAAGAGATTTAAAGCAGGGAGCTCTACTGCTCCATTTCTAGTCAAGGGTGCAGGTTAGCATCTCATCACCTCAAAGGAGACCATAAGCTTTATTTTTTAAGTCTTTTAGAACCAAGGCAAAATACTCATGAAAAGGTAGGAGAAAGGGAGTCACAGAACTCAAACCCACAACACGGTGTTGGACCCCACGTCCCCACGAATGCGGATGAGGGATTCAGAGTCTGCATGGGTCCATCTCTGCCTGTCATGTGACCACACGCATAGCCAATTCTTCTAGACGAGGAGGCACGTGTGCCCACATCTACTGTAGGTCATTTTAGGAAGTCATCCAACTTCACACCCAGGAGGAGCTGAAAAGCCATGTGGGCACCAACACCCACAGCCCCACACACAGGGACAGAGCCCAGCTTGGGTCAGCGCACTCTGGGTGACCCGCCCGCCCCGCCCACTCTCCACAGTACACACAAGCGGCCAGGCGTCCTGAAAGGGAAAGCCAGGCCACCCACTGCAGAGCCAGGTGAACTGCAGCGTGCAGGACCTACACCTCTGTCGCACACACATGCTTACCGGCTGACACTCCCCAGACTGCAGACCAGAAACGCAACAGCCCACCCTCTAGTCCCCGGGCTCACCGTGGTCCAGAATTTGTTGCTGTTCTTCAGAACAAACTGTCCGGTGGCGACCACCCTATGGGGAGGAGCTGAAGAAAGCCAGAGCTCCTGCAACGGGCTGTGTGCTAAGCGTCGTCAACTCCAGGAGCTCTTTGCTTGGTCCACAGTCCAGGTACGACTGACGGGTCTGTGAGTTGATTTCCTGTAAGATGCAAATCCTTCTGGGAAAAGGACTCCCAGTTTACCAGGCTTCCCAAGGGTCCATGACACCAAAAGGCAGCAGGAGAAAGACCCCGCAGCCAGAATCGCCACAGCTCTCTCCTCTATGCGACGGCCGACCCCCACCCACACCACACCTCCACGCACAGCACCGTCAAGAGCTTACCACGAGGCAGACATATCCGGTCCCAACCCTTTTTATGCACATTGTACTTGCTATTGTAATGATGTTACTTAACGTTACGCAAACTAATAAAACAGAAGTAAAAAAAGGTTGCTTCTTCAAAAACTAAGTAGAAGGCTTTGGATAATAAAGCAAGAAAGGCAAATAGCTAGGAAAAAAAAGTCAAACTGAGTGAGAAAATTCTAAAAGTAAAAAAAAGTCATAAAAATACAGAAAATATACTCAGCTTGCTTTGCTTCTAAGTTCTCACTTCATTTAGAGGAACAAAACTGTAGATAACATTTTTTTGTGTGTCTTTTTCTTTTTTTTTCTGTAGATAACATGTTTATGCAGGACATTTAACAAAAGATTTCTGTCACTGCAACCAAACTGGAAGGAAGGGCTGGCCAGGAAAAGACCAATAAAGGGTATATGCTTGTGCATTCAGTGAACACAAACACAACTCTCACACGGGTCTATACTGTTCCCAGGACACTAGAGTCTCATGGTTCAAAAAAGTGAACTCCCTGTGGTTTCAATCAGACCATTCTGGCCTGGCAGATGCTACTTCCCGTGATTAATAAAATACACACTCTCTACTAAAAGCTAAGTGGTCCCGCATCTGCACACACCGAACCATACTGAGCTCTGGCTTTGACTTGGCACTCAGAGCGCTATCACATTTTCTGAAATCAGTTCTTCTGGAATTTTGGCTCCTAAGTAAGTCCTGATACTACTTGGGATTCTCCAGGAAATTCACAAACTCCATAATCTCCAACTTGGCCTCTTCACAACCAACTACATCCAAAAATCGCATGTCCACACTGTTCCTCAAGACCCTGGGCAGTTGTCTCCCCAGCACGGATAAGGCCCCCTCAGGACCCGCCACACCCAGCCCCCATTAGGACCTTCCTCACAACACAGAGGAGGATACCCACTAGGAGAAGGCGGGGGGCACCAGGCTTTGCAAGAAAGAGCTGGAAGATCCAAGAAAACCATTCGTCAGTTTCCTTGGGAGAAAGGCTGTGAAGAGCAGAATGCTTTGACGTCTGGTTCTGCTGTACAAGGGAGCAGTTTTCTCTACAAAGGAGCAAAGTCTGGGGTCACCTGGGTGGCTCAGTAAAGCAGCTGACTTCAGCTAAGGTTGTGATCTCAGGGTCCTGGGAGTAAGCCCCAAGTCAGCCCCCAGTTAGGCCAGCTGCCCCTGCATTCAACAGGGAGTCTGCTTTCCCTTCCCCTCTCTCCCTCTGCCCTAACCCCAACTCATGCCCTCCTCTCTCTCTAATAATTTTCTAAGTTGTTTTTTTTTTTAAGATTTTATTTATTTTGGACAGAGAAAGAGAAGGAGGGAGAGAGAGAGCACAAGCAGGGGGAGCGGCAGGCGCAGGGAGCCCGATATGGTTCTAAGCCAGGACCCCGGATCATGACCTGAGCCGAAGGCAGACACTTAACTGACCAAGCCACCCAGGCGCCCCTCAAATAAATAATCTTAAAAACAAAAACAAATATGTCCAAGCCTAGACACAGCATGCAGCCCTCCCCCCGTCCTAAGGCTCTCAGCCCACACACGTCTGTCTGCCCAGTCTCACCTGGAATTGGCCTGCAGGGCTGGGAGGATGGCCCGACCAGACTCAGCACAGCCTCCTCTCAGTGGAGCCCTACTCAGCCTGTCATACTGTGTCTTTAACACTGCCTTGCTAAGTGTTTCCCCAATCAATTCTTTCCTCGATAAAAACAGTTAATGTTGACTACACACTGAACCAGCAGATGCCTATAGTACATGCTTAAAGGAAGTGAGTGCCACAGCCCATCAGGCACTGAGCTGTTCTGAGCTCTGAACCAGAGGCCCCAGACTGGAGCCCCTACCACTCACCCGTCCTTCTCGGCAGTAGAGACCCTCGCTGCCGGGCTGGGGGCTTCAGTGCCCAGCTCCCCGTGAGCAGTCTCCAGGCTCGCTCCCAGGTGTCAGCACCGCCGATGCTGAGCCACACAAACTGCCGCAGGACCTGAGAATCGAGAGCAGATTCAGGCGGCCGTCCACAGCCGTGGCCTCCTTCCAGCTCCTCCTCCTTCAACAGAGCTGGAGTCTAGCCTCTGTCGCGGCCCCCAAACCACAGGCTCTGGTTTGGCATGAAGGACAAGCTCCAACAACCACTCGACTCTGCCTCCGTCCCTTCCTTCTTGTCCTGATGGTGTTCTCGCCACCTCAATCTTGGCTCATGGTTCTCACGTGTCACTTAACAAACCAAATCACAGTGACGAGTCCTACACCGGGACAGTGCCCATCTTGGAACACAGCTACGGATACCTGCCAAGGCGCTAAACCACCACCATCACACAGGCTGCTGTTCAGTAGTGAAACCAGGAGATACATTCTTCTGAAAAACAAAAAACAAAAAACAAAAAAAACAGAAAACTATACTTTACAATAAAAAAACAAAAACAGGTGTCTTCTTCCTGGCTTGTCATCGGCGTTTTTGTTCGTAGAACAGCCAATAGCAAGATGTCTTCAGGAAATGCCAAAATTGGGCATCCCGCGCCCAACCTCAAAGCCACGGTTGTTATGCCAGACGACCAGTTCAAAGACCTCAGCCTATCTGACTACAAAGGAAAATACGTTGTGTCCTTTTACCCTCTTGACTTCACCTTTGTGTGTCCCATGGAGATCATTGCTTTCAGTGACAGGGCAGAAGAATTTAAGAAACTCTACTGTCGGGGCGCCTGAGTGGCTCAGTGGGTTAAAGCCTCCGCCTTCAGCTCAGGTCATGGTCCCGGGGTCCTGGGATCGAGCCCCGCATCGGGCTCTCTGCTCAGTGGGGAGCCTGCTTCTTCCTCACTCTTTGCCTGCTTCTCTGCCTGCTTGTGATCTCTGTCTGTCAAATAAATAAAATCTTTAAAAAAAAAAAAAAGAAGAAGAAGAAAAACTCTACTGTCAAGTGATTGGTGCTTCTGTGGATTCTCATTTCTGTCACCTGGCATGGATCAACACACCCAAGAAACAAGGAGGACTGGGACCCATGAACATTCCCTTGGTATCAGACCCCAAGCGTACCATTGCTCAGGACTCTGGAGTCTTAAAGGCTGATGAAGGCATCTCGTTCAGGGGCCTCTTTATCATTGATGATAAAGGCATCCTCAGGCAGATCACTGTAAATGACCTACCCGCTGGCCGCTCTGTGGATGAGACTCTGCGACTGGTTCAGGCCCTCCAGTTTACTGACAAGCATGGGGAAGTGTGCCCAGCTGGCTGGAAGCCGGGCAGCGATACCATCAAGTCTGATGTCCAGAAGAGGAAAGAATACTTCTCTAAGCAGAAGTGAGCGCCGGGCCATTTTAGGGCTGGGCTGCAGTGGGTGGCCATGAACACAAAATCTCTTTTGTACTACTGTTATGCTTAAAACACAAGACTTTACACTCTGTGCAGATGTAGGATGGGACAGGACAGGCCTTTCCTGCAGGGAGTGGGGAGACCAGCCTTTCTTCCTCTGGAGAGAATGGTCTGAACTATGTTACAGGGCAGGCCAACTGTGATGTACAGTCGTAGGGCAACACTTTTGATCTTCTGTTGTTTCTACTATACTTGAACTGAGAAAAAAAAATTAAAATGAAAACTAAAAAATAAAAAAATTAAAAAGCAAAACCAAAAAACACCCTACTGCAGGAGCGTTCACCCCTGAACCTGCCCCTCACCTCAGATACCATCCCAGGGGCAGGAATGACAGGCACAAACCGTCTGTCCACGGAAGACAGAGAACAGCAGAGGTGACACACAGGGCACTGAGCAGCTAACCACGGGCCTCCATGCTCGGTCACAGCCCACAGGCACGGACCACAGCTCTGTTGTGGCCTGCATTCGGCAGACAGACGGGTGTCGTTCTCCTAATAACATGAATGCTTTCAGCCAGCAATATGAACCTATTTCCATTTTGATACACAGAAACCAATTCAGGAGCAGGAATGGAAACCTGGTATGTCCGGGCGTCAAGACTGCAGACTGCCTTAAAAATCCAAAGGCCAGAGGCGCCTGGGCAGGTCAGTCAGTGAGGCCTCTGTGCTCATGATCTCACAGTCCTGGGATCAAGCCCTGCATTGGGCTTCCTACTTGGCAAGGAGTCTGCCCCTCGCCCTGGCTCGTGCTCACTGCCCCTCCCTCCCTCTCTCCATCTCTCTCTCTCAAATAAATATATACTTTTTAAAAATCCAAAAGGCATGCAAACAGTCTTACACTAAGTACGGTGCCATGTTACATCCTGAGAGGATTCAGGAACCTTCCGTCCGCCCAGTGGCAGCCACCACAAGAAAACAGTGCCAGGGAGAGGGAAAATTCAGTCCCAAAGGCCCACAAGCCACCCCCAGCCATCTACAAGCAGACATGCCCTTCTGGGAAGCTCTTCAAAGACACGGTTCAGGGGCGTGCCCCATTTCATTTTGCTATTCATTTGCTCTCAAAAGCATCTCAAACCATTACAACACAGCTCCTTCTGGAAAGTAAGTAAAGACTCAGGGTTGTGTGATGAGGACGTGTTCCCAGCTCTGGCATCTCATGACTGCCCCACAAAGCTCAATGGTCCCATTGTACAGCCTAACACTCGCTAAAGAAGGTCCTCAAAGAAATCCAACAGCCCAGCTTCTCTTCTGACACAAACTCCCCAGGCAGTAAGACCCCAACAACCCTCACATTCATGAGACAAGAGCTGGGGGCACCCTCACAGCCCCCCTCAGGCTCCAGTCTCTTTCTGTCTGGATCACTCCCCAGGTGACCTGTCTTACTTTCTCCAACACAGCACACTATCATCTGGGTGTACAGCTCAACATGGGGAAGCCAGGGACGCAGGGGATAAAACAGGCAAGGAGGGTCACAATAAAAGCTCACCCTCGCTTAGTGCAGGATGCTCCTTCTTTATACTTTTATTTCCCAAATATTTTTTGTCATAGGCATGAAATATATTTTAATTAGGTAAAACAGCAAAGCTATCTTAAATCAAAGACTGCTGCTTAAGTTTCAGGATACTGTAGTTTTTCATTCCCAAATAAGCCCTTCACAAAAGGCTATCTGTTCCAGATCATGGGCCTGGAAACGCATCCAGGGCTCAGGGGTGGCTGTGCAGAAGTTTCCTTACTTCTGGGACACGCTGTGAGATCACAGCTCCGCAGGGGGCAGAGGGCCCGGAGACAGTGCAGCAACCCCCTCACTCCCGGCTGGACTTTCCCAGCCCACACGACAGTTCCTCCAAGTACACGGGAGAAGGCACGTGGTCGGAGCCCGGGGAGAGCTTGCCACCAGAGGGACTGAGCACAGGACTGCATGAGGTGAGCCGGGGAGGGAACACTCCTCCCTTCAGTCCTCTGGCCTGTGCCTCAGAACAAGCATGTCACTGTCAGCCAGGCCAGACCTCGAGGGAACTCTGGAAGCCATCCAGAACACAGACAGGGGAGGACCCCTGTCTCACCCCTCCTCTCCTGCAGGAGGCAGGCCCTTGGGAGACAGGAGCAGCAACTACCATTCCCCTCCCCTGTAGGGAGCAAGGGCCTCTCTGGGGACAGACATGTGGACAGACAATAAAGACCTCAACCATAGCGCCTGGTGGGAAACCATGGTTTCCTACAATCACCATCACATAGAATTCCTGATCTTAACAGTGTGGTGTTTAGGGTATCGGGCAAAGGTGGACCAAGCCCTCTGCTCCTCTCGAGGTTTACACTCACTTCACCCACGCTCAGCACCCCAGAGGAGAAGCAGAAGGCGCTGCCAGCCCGCACAAGTCGACAGTCAGGTCTGTCCTGCTTGGGGGCGACAGGGCAGGACTACACGTCACAGCCAAGGAACGAGGAAGTCAGGCTGTGGTGTGAAAGGGACATGCACCCGGGAGGAAAGTGGGCATGACAGTGTTCAGTGAGGTAGTTTCTGGAAGAAGTCCAAGGGTGTCTCGTCCATACCCCAAGGCTGGGGCTGCTCAGGGTTAGACCTTGCAGAGCACATGCATGTGCACACACCACAGAGGTAAACAGACTGTAAACTCCCCTCGCCAGACCTCTTGCCAGGGACCACTGCACGACATGCTTCCAGGTGATTTCCTTCCCAGAATCCAGCCACTGAAAAGTCCCATGGCAACACCTGCCCCCAAAACAGCCAGACTGCGGAAATCCTTGTCACCCCCAGGGAACATCCCTGTGGGAGAAGAGAACACATTCTACAGTGCAACAAGAGCAGGTCCTCCATCAAACTGTAATTTCCTTCTTCCGACATTATGAAAGACAACAACCAAATACGCCATCCTCACACTCCACCACGGGACGTCTGTGTGGGTGAAGTCAAAGCCGGTCCTGGTGGGGAAAGGCATCCACGTGGTCCGTGGGAGCACACCAGAAGCAGCAGCTCAGCAGACCACCCAGGAAAAGCAGAACCTCCACGAAGAGCCAGCATTTCTGTGGCTATCTCTTATTGGAGGCTTTTCTTTGTGTATTGACTACATTCCGTTAGCCAGCATACAGCACATCCTTAGTTTCTGACGTAGTGTTCAACGATTCCTTAGCTGCGTGAAATACCCAGTGCTCATCACAACAGGTGCCCTCCTTAATGCCCATCCCCCGTCACCCCATGCCCCCACTCCCTTCCCTTCTCTAATGCTCAGTTTGTTTCCCAGACTCCAGAGTCCCTCACGGTTTGTCCCCCTCTCTGATTTCCTCCCATCCGATTTTCCCTCCCTTCCCCTGTGGTCCTCCACACCATTCCTCATGTTCCACACGAGTGAAACCATATGGTAACATCTGGGTCTTTTAAAGTTCAGATGGAAAAATAATAAAAATTTAAAAAATAAATAAATAAAATTCAGATGGGGAAGCCCCTGGGGGTCTCAGTTGTGTCTGACTTCAGCTCAGGTCATGATGCACCTCAAACAACATGGCATTCACCCCTCTCCATTACCTTCTCTTCGTTTTCTACTTCCCTTCTTCTACTTCCTTTCCCTTCACACCTCATTTAACCACCTAACACATCATGACCCGCTTTCGCCTGGTTCTCCTCTTGTACAGCAGGGATAGGGCAGCAAGATCACCAACGAGAAAATACCTGCATGGAAGCCTCCGGAACATAAGCTTCCCTTGAGGAGTGTTAATGCCAGGGCTCCTCTTCTAACTATACAGCAGATCGCAACTGCGTCTCCAGCTTTTGCACACCCTCTTCAGTCTACAAATAAGGCAGAACAGCCCATGCGGCAGGGCGCTTGCCCGTCCTGTAGACCATGACGTCGCCAGCGTGTTGATGCTCAACAGATGAATGACTCAGTCTGTGGAAAAAACTCCAAGATATCCAGGTTGCTTATAACTAAAACTTCCATGAGGTCCACAGAAGTTCAGTGACTCGTGACACACATGTGCGGTACATCAGCTACTGACTTCCACGGTGTAAACCAGAACAGCCCTCTGCAATGCTGAGATGCCAAAGGTAAAAGGCTCTGTTGTCACTGATATTTCTAGAAACAAAACTGACTCGCACCACCTCCAGAATGAATAGGGATGAAAGGGAAATGTTCACTACTGAAGCCAGGACAAAAAATGAATCCATGAAATCCTTCTTCCTCTTTCACTACTGTCTGAAAACCAAGATATTTTTCTTGGATCAAAGTTCAGAAATTCCGTGTTTGTGCATTAGAAAAAAAATTAAGTCAACGGGATCGCTGCCCCCGGGCTGCATCAATCAATACAGAAACAGAACGCGGGCGCCTGTGGCTCAGCGGCAGAGCCACCCACTCTCGGTTTCCGCTCAGGTCAGGATCTCACGGGTCCTGAGAGGGAGCCGTGCCTCAACCTCCTCGCTCAGCGGGGCATCTCCTTGAAGATTCTGTCCCCTGCCTCCCCCCACCCTTGCTCTCTCCAAATCTTTTTTTTTTTAAATATTTTATTTATTCATTTGAGATAGAGAGAGCAGGAGCAGCGAGAGAGGGAGAAGCCGGCTCCCCGCCAAGCAGGGAGCCGGGCGCGGGGCTCGATCCCAGGATCTCGGGATCACTACGACCCGAAGGCAGACGCTTCACCGACGGAGCCCCCCAAGGCGCCCCTATGATAAATAAATCTTAAAAAGAAAGAAAGAACTAGAACCACCTTAAAACGCGGCATTCTATTCCTCGTCTCTAGGCCCGGGGAAGACACACGCTCAGGAGTCCCGGGAGGCGGAGGCGCCGGAGCAGGCAAGGGGAGGAAAGCCCCTGGCCAGTTCCAGTCTTACACTTCCTCTCCAGCGTAAGACGGACTTTAACACTCACAAGGGGGCCGCCCGGGTCGCCGCCGCTAAGCCCGCTCCTCCGTTCCCCCGGCCTCTAACCCCGGCACGGCCGGCGCAGCCGGATGGCGTCACCGCATCCCTTGCCCACCCCACCCCCGAGCCGGGCGCCGGCTCAGCCGGATGGCGTCACCACGGCCCCTACCCCGGGACTACCGGCGCAGCCGGATGGCGTCACCGCGGCGTTTTGCGCCGACCCGCCCCTGCCGCCGCCGCCGGCGGACACCTGCGGGTAGAATCTTCCTGCTCACCTGCTAGGCTATTGCGAGGGCCCTCACGCCCGTGCCTCGCCGTCCGGCCGCGTCTCGGGCCACAGCCGCCCCCGGCCTGTGAGACAGTCCCCGCCCCCGACCTCGCGCGGCCCGGGCGCGCGCTGGCGCACAACAGCGCCCCACCCCCGAGCCAGTCCCCGCGCGCCGGAGGCCTCGCGCGTGCGCAGTAAGGCCCCGGCGCCAGCACGGGACCTCTCCGCGCGTGCGGACGCTATCACGTGACTTTTCGGGGACCGGAACGCGCGCGCTGTCTTGTCCCACCCAGGCGGTGGGGCGCAGGAAGCTCGGCGACCCGCTCGGGGGCCGGATGCTGGGACTGCCGACTGGTTTTCGGCCGGGCACCTGCCAGGACACAGACTTCCCGGGTCCTCCGGAGGACGCGGCTCACGGCCGCGCAGAGAACAGCCCCGCTCCGGCCCGCGTCCCCGGCCGCTGCTGCGCGTCCGTGCGCGTCCCGGACGAGGGCTCCGACTCGGGCTGTGCTGGGCCGCACTAGCCCCCTTCACCGACTTGTTTTGGGGGACTTCGACTTGTTTCACGGGACCCGCCCGGCTCTCATGTTCCTGCAGACGGGCTGCCCGCCGAGTGGACGCCCCCACACCGCAGGCCCACGCCGCCTGCCTGCCCGTCGAGCGGGAGCCAGCCGGTTTCTGCAACAGCGGGCCCGGCCGGCCTTTGCTGACCTTGTCACGGCTCCTGCCTGCGCCTCCTGGCAGCACATTCCTTCTCCCAGGTTTTGCAGCGGAGCATAGAGTAGCCACGAGCCCAGTGGCACGTGAGACTGCTGTGATTTTACTACATTTTGGAGGCAAAGATGCCTGGGAAAAGGCCCCTGAATGCAGCGGTCATCCCACATGCCAAAAGGGAACGGAAAGCAATTACCCTGGACCTAAAATTGGAAGTCTTAAGACGATTTGAAGTGGGTGAAAAGCTCAGCCAGATCGCAAAGGCCTTGGGCCTCGCTGTTTCTACCGTGGCTACAATCCGAGATAATAAAGAAAAAATCAAAGCGAATTCACAGGTAGCTACTCCCTTGAGAGCCTCCCGGTTGACTCGCCACCGAAGCGCCCTCATGGAGACCATGGAGCGCCTGCTGCACGTGTGGCTTGAAGACCAGAGCCAGCGAAACGTGCCCCTGAGTGTCACCATCATTCAGGAGAAGGCCAAGAGTTTGTTTGATGACCTGCAGCGTGAGAGAGGCGGAAGGTCTCCCGAAGAGAAGTTCAGTGCAAGCAAAGGGTGGTTTGTGAGATTCAAGGAGCGCCACCGTTTGCCCCACTTCACGGTGAGCAGCGCAGCGCCGGGACCCAAGGACGTGTATCCAGAAGTGCTGAGAAGCATCATCGAAGGAGGTGGGTACAGCCCTCAGCAAGTTTTTAACGTCGATGAGACAGGGCTTTACTGGAAGAGAATGCCTGAGGGAACGTTTATTTCTGTGGAAGAGAAAGCCGAGTCAGGCTTTAAATCTTCCAAAGACCGCTTGATGCTGCTTCTTGGTGGCAATGCAGCTGGGGACTTTAAGCTGAAGCCCCTACTGGTGTACCACTTGGAAAATCCCAAGGCTCTGAAGGGGTACTCTAAGCCCAATCTGCCTGTGATTTGGCGCTCAAACAAAAAGGCGTGGGCAACCAGGACCATCTTTCAGGAGTGGTTCACATACTTCTTTTGTCCTGCCATAGAAAAATACTGTGCCCAAAATCATCTCACCAACAAAGCGTTGCTCATCCTAGATAATGCACCGTGCCACCCGGTAAATCTGGGTGATCTGTCTGATAACGTAAGAGTCGAATATCTTCACGACAGAACCGCCGACTCAGTCCAGCCCATGGGTCAAGGCATAACCTCTATCTTCAAAGCTCATTACATGAGAAGGACTTTTGAGCACATCCTAGAAGCAACAGATGGAGAGGACACAGCCATAATCAGGGAGTTTTGGAGAACCTACAGCATCATGGATGCTGTAGACAACATTGCAGTGGCTTGGGAGGAGCTCAGACGGGCAACAATGAACAGTGTGTGGAAGAAGATTTGGCCGGAGTGTGTTCAGTTCCAGAGTGTTTCCCAAACAGATAACATTGCACAGCTTCAACAGAACATTGTGACCCTGGCCAGGAACATGGCTTTTGAAGAGGTTGTAGAAGCCGATGTGGACCGGTTGCTGAGGTCCCACGAGGACGATCTCTCAAACGAAGAGCTGATGCAGCTGGAGCAGGAGCCCGAGGGAGAGGAGGAGAGTGAAGATGCCGCGCCCGCCCTGCGCCAGCTAACCACAGGAGAGCTGTCCGCAGCCTTCTCACATTTCGAGGCAGGCTTGCGAGTTCTTGCCAGTAACAGCCCTGGTGACAAGTGGAAACTGCAAGTCTCAAGAGCAGTCAGCGAGGCAATTAACTGCTACAGGGAACTGTACAGGGAGAAGCAGCAGCGCTCAGAGCAGCTCTCTTAGGTCCTTTCTCCGTGGGTGAAAGTGCTCGTCAGAAGAAAGCCGGCAGTAACAGGGTGACCCCAGGGGATGAGGCCCAGCCACGCCTCTCGACTTCTAAGATGCCTTACATCCCCGGAAACTCTGTTCCTGATGTTTTCATTTTGACACTTGACAGTATCAAATGTTGTCATTAAAATTTCATTCAAATATGTACTTTAGAATAATTGCATGCAAGAATACCCAGGAAAATGTTTCTTTAAAAAGAGAATAATGCAAAGAGGAGACTAGCCCTTCTGCACATGAAAGCAAACTATAAAACTTCTGTGATTAAATCAGGGCAGTAGTCAGACCTGTGGAATAAGATAGAAAGCCCAGAACTTTTTTTTTTTAATGGTGCTAGACAACTGGTTAATCATTTAGAAAAACATAAAATTAGATCCATGCCTCACAGGATACATAAGAATCAACAAACGGGGCGCCTGGGTGACTCAGTGGGTTGGGCCTCTGCCTTTGGCTCAAGTCATGATCTCAGGGTCCTGGGATCAAGCCCTGCATGGGACTCTCTGCTCAGCAGGGAGCCTGCCTCACCCTCTCTGCCTGCCTCTCTGCCTACTTGTGATCTCTGTCAAATAAATAAAACTTTAACAACAACAACAACAAAAAGGAATGAACAAACAGGTCAGGGATCCAAAAGTAAAAATTGAAACCATACGAATACTACAAAAACACATAGGTGAATGCCTCTTTGACCTGGTTGCTGGGAAATTGTCTGCCTTAAAATGCAGATAAAATAAGAAAATTTCATCAATTTGACCATATAAAAATGTAACAAAAGAACTTCTTCGCGGAGGAAACATCACTACAAACAAAGTCAAAAGCAGTTGACAAACTGGAAGGAAATAGTGGCAACATCTCACAGATAATGGGCTAATATCCCTGACAGGTGAAGAACTCCTAGGATTAAGAAGAAGAAGATACCGAAAATCCAACAGGAAAGTGGACCAAGGATATAATTCATAAGTCAATAAATTTGATCTTTAAGCACATGAAAGGGAGTTCAGCTTCATTCATAATGAGAGAAATGCAAATTAAAGCTACACAGACATCTTACTAATAGTGGAAAAAAGAAAGTATGACTACACATTGTGTTGGTGAGGCTCTGGGGTAACAGGCATCTGGAACATTGCTAATGGGAGTGCAGACTGGTATGACCCTTATGGAGCGGTGCTAGACATTCCTAGACCCCACAGATACACTGCCAACCAGAGAAAATATGTGTGCACAGGTTACTCATTGCATGCTTGTTTGTAACTGCAGAAGCGAGGAGACAGCCTGAATATTCGTCTGTAGCGGAGTGCTGAAACATCTAATGGCTGTTGCACACTAGGGATTACAGGTGTAAGAGGTGGTAGCACCAGTAACAGAGGAAGAACTGCCGGGAGTGGTTTCCGGGGTATACTAATAATTGACAAAAGCAACTGGCAAGAGAGCAGTACCTGCCGTTTTTGTGAAAGAAAGAAGGGGGAAAAGGAAATAATATACGTATCTTACTCATTTTTGTAAAAAGAAACACAGGAAGGAGAAACCAGAGACTAAAGAGACTGGTTACCTGGTGGGGGAGGAGTGGAAAGGGGCAAAGGAATGGGGGGTGTCGGGTGTGACAGGCCTTTCATCACGTTCCTTTAAGATTTTCTTCTTAAGGGGCAACTGGGTGGCTCAGTCGGCTCAGCATCTGCCTTCGGCTTGGGTCATGGTCCCTGCGTCCTGGGATTGGGCACCGTGTCGGGCTCCCTGCTCAGCGGGGAACCTGCTTCTGTCTCTCCCTTTGCCCCTTTCCCCGACGTGTTCTCTCTCTCTTTCTCTCTCTCAAATAAATAAATGGATAAAATCTTTAAAACCAAAGGTTTTCTTTTTAAGTAATCTCTACATCCACTGGGGGACCCGAATTCACAACCCCAAGATCAAGAGTCACAGGCTCTACCAACTGGGTCAGCTGGGCACCCTGGCCTTTGGTGAAGTTCTGACGGTGGGAATCATGTTAATATAGCACACAAGTAAAGCAGGGAACTAAATCCAGATGGAGTATATGAACGGAGCCATATTTCACATGAGCTCCATACCCACAGTGAAGAGGGGGAAACACCAAAGTCCATTTTGAACACCCTGTGTTTTGACTATATGCCCTCAGGCTAAAGCCAAGCCAGAACTCTAAACAACTATGAAACTCTAGTTAGTAAGCTGTGTTTTCACAGAGGCATAGGTTGGCAATGCTGAACATACTTTGTGTTCTAGGGTTGAGCAAATAAATATTTATGGGTAACGAAGCCAGGTTTCTGTCCGGAAGGGAATCACAAGTATGAAGAATGGAAAAGAATCGCGTGGTGTTGCTTTGCGATTAGGAGTATCCATGTGAACTCATGGTTTTAATATGCTTCCGAAGAACAAGATATTGACGTACAGAGTACAGTTGTCTAGCTGTCTGCTGAAAGGACCTAGAAGCACTGAGCCCTGGGACAAATCACACCCCACAGCCGCCATTCTCCACTAACCAGCGTTTGGGCTTCTTGGAGAAATGTCTGGTGTCAGGACTAGGACCGGGAAAGCACAAAGCTTACGATGCTGGAAGGTGCAGTGCACCCCTACAGGGTGACAGGGACAGATCAGGACACAGGAGACGAGTCGATGAAAGCCAGCATCTCCAGGAGTGGGACAGACAGTGCACTGAGGACACAGCATCATTTTCAGGGAATTCCCACCCAAAGTGCAAAGCCCGAATCTTATCAGAAAAATCCACATTGAAGAATATCCTTCAAAATAATCAGCTTGTGGGGCACCTGGGGGCCTCAGTCAGTGAAGCGTCTGCCTTCAGCTCAGGTCATGACCCTGGGGTCCTGAGATTGAGCCCCACATCGGGCTCCCTGCTCAGCAGGGAGCCTGCTTCTCCCTCTGCCTGCTGCTCCCCCGTTCGTGCCGCTCCCATCAAATAAATTCTTAGGAAAAAAAAAAAATTTAGCTTGTGTTTTTTAAAGGTATCCATGTCATGCACCCTTCCGAAATAAAGACAGCAAAATATACATACCAGCTGAATGGCAAAATCTGAATAAATTTTGTTGTAGAGTCTACGATATCGTGTCAGTGTTAGTTTTTGGGGAGAACTGAACTGTGGCCGTGTGATGCCCTTGTTTGGGAGGAGCAGACACAAGTATTTACAGGCCAAGGGGCATGATCTCTGCAACTGATGGCCAAGTGGTTGAGAAAAAGAATATAGCCAACGGGAAGTGTTAGTATTTAGGGAATCCAGGAGGTGAGTAAATGGGAATGTTTTTGCAATGTTTCTGTAAACCTAAGTTTGTCAAAATACAAATGAGAAAAACACTATGGCATCACCTAAGAGAGAGACAGTATACTTTATCTTTCCTGGAGCACCCCAGGTGTAGCTCGACACCTTTGTCATGGGGGCGTGTGCTCACACATGCCGGCACCAGGCCCGCAGACGCCCTGCCCACACTGTTCCTGTGGCTCTCCGATTTCTGTAGGCATCGAGTTGCAGTCTGTCAGCCTATCTGAATTGCAGCTGGGTGTGGATGGTGTACAAGGAGTCCCGAAGCAGAAGACTCCCTATATTCTCTGGGTCATGGCCCCTTTGAGATCCTGGTCACAACTGTAGATCATTTCTCTGCAAACAATGTACACAGGAGCTTGAAGGCAATTTGGGAGGGAGGCAGTTATGGTCCTCCTGAAGACCACAGGAGTGGTCTTACATTGCAGTGAGGGCCCTTTGGGGGTCTAGCTTGTGCAAGAGGCTGCCAGGGGCCGGGCCTGTGACTTGCACGACCATCCAGTTTCCCGATGACTGCCTTGGGTTAATGAGATAACCTTCCACGATGAGGACTCTAGAAGACCGAGCACTATCTGTATGCCAGGCCCCGTGCTCAATGCTTCCTAGACCCTAAACACCCCACAAGGTATGGGTTCTCACCGTTCACAGAAATGGAGCTGACAGGGAGCCACAAACTTGGCCCTCTGATTCCCATTAAGAACTTCCGCCCAGAACAGATCACATTTGACCCCACTGGATGGAGTAGACTGGGCTTTTCCAAAGCCTGCACTTGGCCTGCACGTGGCCTGCACTTGGACAAACTGTGCCTTGTCCCCAATTCACCACACGCACCAGAGTGTAGAGAACACGGATTTAATGAGACAGCAGCTGCGGCATTATCATGGCGGGACACCCCTGCTGCTCTCTGTGGAGGGCGGGCCATGCAGACTGGGTCTCGGGGGTCTTTGTACCGTGCTGTGGACTCCAAGACCCACACACGACTTTGTTTAAAGACTTTGCCATTCCAACAGGGTAAGTGGAGACATTGGGAAGGAGGAAATGGGCTTGGTCAAAAAGAAAAGGAAGCCAACTCTTTGTCCAGCAGACACCAGTGTATTATTAATGCTTCCTACGGACACGGTGATTGTAACTGGAATATTGTGATGTTCGCTACACAGGAGATACAGGAACGGCCAATGGCCTTGTGACAGAAATGGAACACGGGGTAAGAAATGTGCAGACTTGGGGGCGTTTGGCCCTTAAGCCCCCCTTCAGCCCTGGAGAGGAAGGGGAAGCAGGACGGGGACCTGTCGCTGGTCCAACCTCTCATGTTTGCTTCTCACTGTCACCCCGAGGCAGATCAGAGCACACCACTAGAGGACTGCCCAAGGCCCACCATGGGACGCTTTCTGATGGTGCAGAGAAGCAAGGAGGAGGGGACACTGTCTTTATCCACCATTCTTGTCAGCCAGCAAGCTAAGCTGAACTTTCTGCCACCAGTCCAAGGTGACAGACACCCAAGGGACTACACTCCACCAGTACCACCCGCGCCCGTCACCTGTGCACATCAGCAGCCAAGCGCAATCCAGGCAAGAGGGCACAAAAGATGAGAGTCACACCATGGAACATCCGCTTCCCACAGACCTCCCCCCATGGCAGGGTCTCTGAAGCACAAAACAACCCCACAAATACTGAGCCGACACTGGCTCCCACGGTGAAGATCTGGGCGTTCTCACCCTCTGTCCCAGGGTTCCATTTGCCAGCAGGGGTACAGGACCTTCCACATCGAATCCTCAGTCTTCCTGCACATGCTCTGGGATCCCTGCCCAAAGCTCCCTTAAGCAAATACTCCCAGTGCTCGACCTCAGGCCCCCAAACAAAAGACCAGTGGCTGGTGGTGGTCTGTGAGCTGTCCGGAGCCCTCAGACGGCACATGGAGCTCCTCCGGCAAAGATCTGACTGCAGCCAACCTGCTGCCTAACCTAGACCTTCCCCCAGGGACACAGTCCCTGCTCCCAGCTGGGAAGGAGGGCAGCCTCTTCCACCGGACCCCCAGCTGCCCAGCCTGGAGCACCACAATAAGCACAAAGGGAGGAGCGGGGGCTGGTCCACCCAGGGGGAAGAACCTCACGGCCCCCGTCCCTCCATGTTGTACGGATGTGGGAACCCCCTGGATGGGCCCTGTCAGAGGAGAACCCAGAGAGAGAGAACCTTGAGAGGCAGGAGCAGGGCTCTCAGGAGACAGTCGTGAACAACCCCAGTTAGGGCCACCTACAAGTCCCCACACAAGGGGTGAAGGGGATGGGGGCCTCCAGGTAGATCGAAACCATCCATTGAAGAGGAAACTCAGGCCACACCTGGATGTCTGCAACCAGCATTCCCGGGGCTTGTCGGCCTCTCCCCCAAAGCCCTCTCGGGGTTCTCAGGGTGGCCAAAGCCCAGCGGCCTTGACCCCAAGGGCCTCCTCTAGGCTCTTTGCCACAGGGGGCGGTAAGAAGCCTCTCCCCACTTCTCTGTTCATGGACCCCACACCTTCCCAGCAGCACACCCAGGAAGGAGCCCCACGAGGCTGCCCCCGGTCCCAGCAAGTGCCTGGGACAGGGATGATGGTCCTCACAACCTGTTGGCCCAGCACCAGAGAGAGGTCTGGGGCTGGGCCCTAGGGGTCTCCAGAACACAAGAAACACTTTGACTTTGGCAATCACTGGCAGGTTGGATGCCAGAAAGGCCTGGGAGGGGCGCCCGCTGCTCTACGCATCCACGTCTGGACCAGGCTCCTGGAAGAGCGACTGCTTGCGCAAGGTGAGCCGAGCACATTTGGGGCACGTGGTGGAGTTGTCATAGTAGCAGTCCCTGGGGACAGGGAGGGTGGGGTCAGCCCCAGCAAGGGCCTGGGCTCTGCACGTGAAGCGACCACGAAGCCTTCCTGGACCTCCTAAGTCAGGCCCTTCTATCCCCCTTCGATGGATGGGCACATGGAGGCAGTTTCTCCCAGAGGGCAGAAGTGCCCCCAGGCCTGGGTCCAGGGCCTCAGGGTGGGCCCCTGCTGCAGGGTTCACACCTGCCAGCCGGCTACCATCCAACGTCTGCTGGGAGCACTCCGTGTCTCGGCTTCCCTGCCTGGTCCTTCCACCACTGCACAGAGCCTCACCTGGGGCCCACAGAGCCTCACCAGGTCCTGGGGACTGCTGCTCCTGGAATACCCGTTTTTCACTCCAGTCCCTTCTGGGACAGCAGCCCCAGGCTGCACCAGCAGTGCTCGCTGGGGCGGAGAGCGGGTGCCCGGTGGAAATCCACGTGGACAGCAATGGGAGGCGCCCATCCGAGCCCAGTGTGAGGCACCGTGCGGGGTCCAGCAGGCCCACTCTACGTTAGTAACTGTACTGATCACTCTTCCAACCTATGTCATTATTTTTCCAAACATCCCCTAAGTCTTTTTGTCACAAATACTTAACGTTGTTTGAACCTAAGTAGTTAATAAAAACGTTAGGTATTTCTTTGGGCCTAGGGATGTTTGAAAAAACCACCGAGACACTGGGGCTGCCTGGAACCAGAAAGGCGAGGGCCCTCTGGCCTCCGCTACAGTGCACGTCTGCTGGAGCAGGGAAGCAGTCAGACACCACCCGCACACCGGGGTCTGGGCCACAGCACCCCTCCCTGGCCCCAGAGGGGCTTGTTCCCCTTGGAACTTCTAATTTAATCCCACACATTAGGGTCTAACCCCACATCAAGGATCAAGGCAAGGGGCTCTGAAAATCAGGCAGCAAAGACTGACCCCCAAATGCCACCTCTCCCTCCAGCCCTCCATCCCCCCGCTGCCTGCTGGGAACACGCACACCTGGCCTAGGGGTGGGTCGGGCCACACGAACCTGTGGAAGACGGCAGAGCAGTCGGTGCACACGGATGTGTGGCTGTCGAAGGGGAAGAGGACGTCCCCCTCTCTGCAGAGCTCACACACGAAGCCCTTGGCCTGACACCGCTGGGGGCGACAGTGCAGCGTGGAGGGCAGGTCAGTGCCGGCTGTGGAGGGCACCTGAGGCCGAGGACACACGGGGCCCAGCGGCTTGCCCGCCCTCCCTGCCCCAGGGCTGGGAGTAGAGGGAAAGGTGCCCCCAGCCTGCGGGTCCCCGGTCTGCCCACCTCACAGTCCAGCTTGATGTGTTTGGCGAAGAGTGTGTGTGTCTCCGTGAGGGAGCAGCTCAGGCGACCCGTGTGCGCGTCCAGCAGGTCCTGCACGGAGTACATCTCATCGTTCTCCACGAAATGCTGCCGGTCCTGGAGCTGTGGGTCCCAGCAAGCGCCACCCCAAACACTGGGTGAGGGCCCCTTCTGCTGCCCACCCCCTCCCCCAACCAACCCGCCCATCCTCCAGGCCCCCCGGAGCTCAAGGGAAGCAACAGGTGGTGTCGGGCTCTGGGCCTCATAGTGCGCTCCCCCAGCCACGCCCACTTTCAGCACGCTGGGCACCCCGCACCTCTGCCCAGCACGCCAGAGCTCCTCCTGGGCCTGACCCTGTTCACCATCTCCCTTTCCTGGCTGTATCTTGCTCACAGACCTCACCACCCCCTGACTCTTTATTTTTCTTCCCCACCTGAAGTGAGGACATGGATTCCTGCCTGTTTTGTTTCCTGCTCCCTAGGATCTAGAACAGTGAATACCCATGAATGCTTATTGAACCAATAGTAGGGGAGCCTTGAAGAGTGTGTTTGTGGTCAGTCCTGCCTGAACAGTACTGGGCCTGGCGCACTCTGTGGAGACCCAGGCGAGGGCTAGAGGGTGACACCCGCTCCCCTCCGTGACAGAATCCAGGAACACTTTTGTGGCTAGAATGCCTGTTTGCTCTCTGAAGACCTGGGGTTCCTTGGGACAGAGCATGGGAGACACGCGCAAGCTAGGAAGCCATCGGAAAACGACCTGGATCTCCGCTGCCCCTTCGCCCGCGCCCCCTGGACTCCCAGCTCCCACTCCGGGGCTGGGCGCCTGACCTGCAGGAGCAGGCGGGCCTCCATCGCCTCCCTGCAGGTAATGAAGTAGGGCTTCATGAGCAGGATGTCCTGGCGCAGCTTCTGCGGGTGAGAGGGGAGGTCTGCCGCGGCAACCCTGGCAGGCCCGCACCGTGGCACGCTGGGGGACGAGGGGGCAGGCACTCCAGGTCGGGAGCGGACAGACGGTGCCTTCATGGCCCCCAGGATGGTCCCAGATCTGAGAGCTCCAGCCAAGCTCGAGTTCGAACCACGGCTTCCAGGCCAGGGCTGCCCGAGGAGCGTTCACCCTCAAACACATTGTACGAAAAAGAGAAAAAATAATGTTGTGTGCTGATTCTGTTGAAATCATCTTTTGGATATACAGAGGAATATAAAACATACTACTAAATTAACTTTACCTGCTTTTTACTTTTTTTTAAGATTTTATTTATTTACTTATTTATTTGTCAGAAAGAGAGAGAGAGAGCACACAAGCAGGGTGAGCAGCAGAGGGGGAAGCAGGCTCCCCGCTGAGCAGAGAGCCTGATGCGGGGCTCGATCCCAGGACCTGATCACAACCTGAGCCGAAGGCAGACGCTTCGCTGACGGAGCCCCCCAGGCACCCTGCTCTTTACTTTTGTAAAAAGTGAAAAGGAAATTTCCAAACTGCCTCTGGGCCTTGTATCATATCGTGACTAGACACTGCTCCAGGGTCTTGAACCCTAAGGACAGCTGAGAGGCCCCCCCCCAAACCTCAGCAGGGGACATCCCCCTTCTGCTCCCAGGACACATGGGGAGAGCGCGGCGCACCCTCACCCCTGCCCCCTCCAGCCTTACCCGGATCTCCACCAGCTCCTCCACATAGTTGAACAGCAGAGGGTTGATCTCCCGGAGCCTGAGCACCGGCCGAGACACCATGAGAGCCAGGTACCGCATACTGCAGCGGGACACCTGGGGGGCGAGGGGAGGCACCCCCAGCGTTGCACATGCCACCCCCAGTACTATGTCCCCTCAACCTAAGCCAGGCCCAAGCACTGGCTCTCCCTTCTTGGGGCTCCAACTCCTCCCCTCCCAGCCTCAATCCCCCCACCCCCAGCTTCTACACCACCCTTGCTGCCCTCCCCACTCCCCACATCTCGCTCCCCTGCCTTGCCTTGCGTGGCTCGAAGTCCCAGTTGTGCACGACTCGTGCAGGGATGACCGCCAGGTCATTCCAGTGACAATGGGTGCAGTAGTACTGGCCCGTATAGTCACACTGCCGGGCCTCGCTGGGCACGCCTCCTGTCGCGGTGACGGGTCATTACAAAGTCAGGGCTGCCCTCAGGGTCCCTGACAACTTAGGAATCACACAATATGTGGAAAGCGTATGGGGCAAGAGGCAGATGACCTGGGAGGCTCCGCCCTCCAGACCTGACACAGTGTCTTCTCAGCCACGAGACCTGAAGCAGATCAGGGCACACTGCTGCCCTCAGTTTTGTCATCAATAAAATGGAACGATAATAGGACCCCCACTGCAGGGCTGCTGAGGGGACCCCGGAAATTAACACGAGTAAATCTCTGACACGTGGCACACTAATGATACCGTGTGATTTTTCCCATCTAGGTAGGCTTTCTGTGACAATGGGGCCACACAGGAGGTTGAGTGCAGGCCAGCGCTGGGGGTCCTCCCAGGTGACCTGGGCTGGAACCTCAGTCTGCTTGAGTGGGAGTGAAAAGATGCCAGTAGCAGCCCCTTGCCCCTTCCCATGGAAAGAGAGCAGGACACCAGCCCCAGGAGCCCAGCTGCCCCTCACTGTCTGATTTATCCAATTTCCTTACCCCCGCCTACCGTAGCCCCTGCCCCCGCACCCTGCTCCCTCCGGGGGCACTCACGCAAGGAAATGGGTGCCCGGCACTCCGCGCAGCGGTAATCTTGGCTGTCCAACCCTGTCTCCGGGCAGATGTTCAGCTCATACTCAGCTTGGTGGCTGACTTTGGAGCGCACACAGGGCTTGGAGATGAGGTTCAAACATTTGCTGTGACATCGGTAATAACATCCTGGGGTGGGGGGACAACAGGGTGCCTTTCAGAAGTGGGGGGTATCCAGCAGCCCAGACTGGCCTTCAGCCCTACCCCAATTCCCACCTCACTCTGAGAGCTTTGCAAGGCCCCCCTGTAGGTCCCAAAATGTCAGAGACCTTGTCAGTTCCCACCCCAAGCTTCGCCCTGCGGGTGCGAGCAGACCTTCCTCCCCATCTCCAGACTACTGTTCCCACCTGGGTGCCTCAAGGGGAGCAAACTCACTCCGTCTGAGGGAAATTCTCGCTCTTCCTTCACAAACCCGCCTCCCACACACAGTTTTCTCACCTCAAATGTACTGACTCCATCTTCCCACCTGCTGAGACTAAAATTTGTAACGTCTTCTCAACTCCCTTCTACGCCTCTTTCCAGCTCTCCAGCGAGTGCCGCACCCGCACGCTTCTCACCCAAAACACTCCACCCGGATCAGAGAGCCAGCATCCTCCCCCAGCTCTCCACACTCCTTCCTTCAGGCCATGCTCAGCTTAGTGCCCAGCGTGGCCCTTTTAAAACCCGGGCATGGCGCCTGGGTGGCTCAGTTGGTTAAGTGGCTGCCTTGGGCTCAGGTCATGATCCCGGAGTCCCAGGATCAAGTCCCACATCGGGCTCCCAGCTCCATGGGGAGTCTGTGTCTCCCTCTGACCTTCTCCCCTCTCATGCTTTCTCTCTCAAAAAAATAAAATCTTGGGGTGCCTGGGTGGCTCAGTGGGTTAAGCCTCTGCCTTCACCTCAGGTCATGATCCCGGGGTCCTGGGATCAAGCCCCTCATCGGACTCTCTGCTCAGTGGGGAGCCTGCTTCCCTGTCTCTCTCTCTGCCTGTCTCTCTGCCTCTCTGCCTACTTGTGATCTCTCTCTCACTCTCTCTGTCAAATAAATAAATAAAATCTTTAAAAATAAATAAATAAAATCTTTAAAAAAATAAATAAATAAAACCCAGGCATGTCCAGCACTGAACTGTGGCCCCCTGTGCGCTTAGAGAAAAGCCCTTGGTCCCCTCTGAGCCCGCCTTGACCAGCCTCTCAGACCCAGTGCCCCAGCCACACTTCTCTCTGCTCCACACTGAAGACAATGGCCACACACCAGCCACCAGGCCTTGGCACACACCTCCCCCACAGGAACATTCTTCCCCAGATATACTCCTGGCTTACTCCCAGACTTCCAAATTTTGCTTAAATGTCGCATGATGCCCTTTCATTCCACCCTGAAGTCACGCCCATCACACTGCCTAACCCACGCTGTTTCCTTTCCTTGTGTCTCTTCAGTGGACCATACTGTCTAACACACCACAAGCTCACTCGGAACAGCACCATCCACAGGAATTCTCTGCAAAAACAGAAATGTCCAACACAGTGGCCACCAGCCTCATGTGGCTACGGAGATTGCATAACTAAGGAATGAAGTAGTTATTTATTTTAACTGGTTTAAATTAAAATTGGAAGAGGCACCTGTGGCTTGTGGCCACCGTACTAGAGAGCCCAATGTGGAGGAAAGGCTGGTAAAGAAAGGAGTTTGGGTCTGTTGTCCCTTGTTTCATCCCAGGTAGTCAGTCCATCAGGCTCAGGAAACACTGAGTACACTGCACAGAAGTCACGCACACACACCCAGAGCTGCCAGGTCTGGGTGTTGACACACCTGTGCCGGGGCACCCACCTGTGCAGGTGTACCAGGTCTGAATGAGCCCCCAGATGAGGGTGTTGCACTTGTCACAGGTCTGCTTCACGCCCTTGCTCTTCTCCTTGTAGAAACGGTGCTCCAGGAGGACTCGGATGTTGGGCTCGTCCTCATTGGGGTCCTGGAGAGAGGCCGGGAGGGCCACAGGTGAGCCTGCTGCAACTCCTTTTCCTTGCCATGAACCCTTTCACTTCTTTCTTCCAGGCACCATTTACAGCAGACGTGGTGAGTTTCCCCCAATGTCACACCCCCTTTTCCCTTTAGCAACAGAACTCCCCCGTAAGCAGTCAGGCCTGGACCGTCCGGACAGCAGACTGACTTCCCCTGCACCCAGATGCCAACCTGGGATGATGCGAGGGTCAAGGGTGTGTGAGCAGGAGTGATAAGGCCTTCCCTCCCCTCCCACCCTTTTTTCCTGCTAAGTACAGACCCAGAGGTGACAAGGGGCCATCTTGGATTCTCCACAAGGACTGGCAAAGCAGTAAGAACAGAGGGCCAGGGACCCCCCAACACCATTAGCTGCCCTGTGGGCCCTAGGTCACCTATAGGATCTCCACGTGAGTAAAATTACGTGTCATTCCTTTAAGCCACTGTATTTTGGGGTGTGTTTTTACCAAAGCCTTCCTTGTGCCTTAATGAATATTGTGCCTTCTAATTCCCAGGGACGGTGCCAGCAAGTTAAAGAGCACACACGGTCAAGGTAAACCTGTGCGTTTGGACCTCCAGGATGCATTACCTTTACCTGTATGCATTACCTGTCACCTTCATGAAACACTCAGGAAGTCCCCACCGCCCCTCCCCCAGCTCTAGGCCATGAAGCTCAAGGAGGGACTGACCTCACGTACTTGAGCCGGTGGGTAGGCATGTGCCCAGCACTGGCCAAGCCAGATTAGACTAACAGAGAAGAGCCTGCCTGTGGGGTGAAGGCCCACCTCTGTCCTCCATGGGGGGCGGGGGGCAGGTCAGTGCCCACCTTCAGCTCCTGGAGCTTCAGCCGGAGGTGGATCAGCCTCACAACAGCGTCCTTCTGCTTCTCCGACTGCTCAGGGAGCTCCAGGATCACCTGCTTGCATTCCTCGATGGCCTGCCGCAGCTGCTGAATGTCCGAGGCCAGGAACAGACCCTGCCCGAGCGGGTGGGGTGGTGGCGGGGGGAGGCAGGTGACGGCGTCAGAGGCCCACCCTGCCTGCTCTCCACTCGGAGGTCCAGCCTAGGGAAGACCCCTCCACCCCCTGTCACCGGCCTCCATGAAGAAACAGAAGCCCAGAGGGAGAGGCCGAGGACTTGTTCAAGGCCCCACAAAGTTCCCAGCACAGGTAGGAACCAGCCTGTGCCACCTGCCCGCCAGCGGGACATGGCCACTCACGGGCCTCTGAAAACCTAATTCAGGATGTTTTCCAAAACACAACTTCTTCTTTTAGAAACCCTATCCTTCTTCTGGCTATGCTATTTTGCTTATTTCTGCAGAACTTCCTCTTGGATGAAAGCCAGGGGAAGGACAATTTGCCTGTCACGAAGGACAGGAAGTGGCCTCCAGCTTAATCACCAAGCCCGGAGATGCCCCAGGCACCCACGCACCCCGAGCAGCGGCACCTCACAAGGACTCAGGGCCAGGGCCCAACAAAGGCCCTGGGCTCGGGACCCTGCTATTACAGGGAAGGAAGCCAGGCTTGAGTCGGAGCAGGGTAGCTGAGGCCGACCTCGCACAGGGCACAGGACAGAGCTGCCCTCGGGACCCCCACCTCCGCCTCCAGGAGACCAGGCAAAGAGCAGGAGACACCCCTACTCTGGAAACTCAGTGTGTGGCCCGTAGCCGGGGAGCAGAAACGTCTTCAGTGAAGTTACAAAACACAAATACAAAATGGAAAGTAAATGAGAACCGGGGCCTTCCGGGTGAATCTTTTTTTTTTTTTTCAGTTACTTAGGATGTTTCTGTGTTTCTCTCAAATAAAAGTTGAAGATCCTTTGCATAAAATTAAAAGATTTTCAAACTTTTTAAAAGAGATTATTAGAGCCCTTTAATTAAAAAAAGGAAAAGCTTCCATAAAACAAGAAGTTGAACCGAGTAGAGCGGCCTGTGGTCCTTCCCTCACCCTGCTGCACGGCCACAGCTTCCCCAGGACCCAGAGGGAGCCAACCCTCACGTCTGCCTCCCAGTGACCTGGAATGTGGGGATAGGGACGGCCCCAAACCAGAAGAGCAGCTTTGGGCCCCAAACCCCAGGTCAGCTGGTCTCTCTGGCTCCCCACCAGGTTTTGGAGATGGGAGGCAGGTGTCATTAGGTCTCAGATTCAAGGCCCAGGAGCCCCTGCAGGTGGACCGGTCCTGCTCCCCGAGGACAGGGTGACAAGGATATACCCGGCCGCTCCTGCCTTGGGGGCTCCCCCAGTCCCCCTCCAACCCCAGGCCCAAACCTTACCACGGGGCGGGAGAAGTGGTCCTCAGATAAGCCAAGATCCATCACTCGCTCAGTGCAGCAGAACTCCGGCTCTCCAGGGGGCAGCTCGGGCAGGGCCTCTGCAGTGGGTGTGGGTGTGGAGGGCAGCAGAGAGAGAAGGAAGATCAACCTGCTTCTCCCCCAGGAGTAGGCTGGGGCCAGAGAAGCCCACAGGAGATGCTGAGGGCAGCCAGGCCCTACCCTGGTACCTGCTGTGTTGGCACTGGCAAAGGAACCCTAACCCTATATAGGTAAGAGAGAGCCATGCAAAAAGATGAGGTGGAAAAAATCTAAAAATAAAAGTTAAAAAAGAAGCCACGAAGCTGAGGTGGATACCCATGGTGCTGAGAGAGGCCCACAAAACAGTATTAGAGAAACATCCCAATTTCTTTGGTTGTTTTTTAAGATTTTATTTATTTGAGAGAGAGAGACAGAGAGCACAAGCAGGGGGAGAGGCAGAGGGAGTGGGAGAGGCATAAGCAGACTCCCCACAGCGGGGGAGGGGGAGGCGGGGCTCAATCCTAGGACTCTGGGATCACCACCTGAGCCCAAGTCAGATGCCCCATGGACTGAGACACCCAGACGCCCCAGAAACATTCCAAATTCTAGGGCACACCTTACGCATGCATATATGGATTCAAGGCTGCTGGCGGATTTCACAACAGAATTTCTGAACCCCCCTGTGGACTCCAGGAGCTCTCTGTGTGTGCGCACACACACCCCAAAAACCCTGACTGCATCTGCAGCCCTCAGAGCCCCGCCTCCTGACCTCCCCCGCCCCCAGGAGCTGGGCCTCAGTCCAGGCCACTCCCTCCTCTCCCTGACCAAACTGCAGCTCCGAGTTCCTTCCCCGAGTATTCCCCAAGTGAGCGCCTGCTCTGTGCTGGGCCCTGGGACGCAGCAGTGACACGACAGTCACAGATCAGATCCCTGCCTTCGGGAGAGCGTGTCCTAATGGGGCCACAGAACAGGCAGAACGTAGCTTGTGCCGAGGAGGAAAGGGAAGTGGCCAGCAAGGGGCCCAGCCTCCTGGGAAAGCCGGCGCGCTCCACGGGAGGAACTAGGAAGGGGGAGCCACTCAGGCCTCCCCCCAGCACCTACCTTCAGAAGTGACTTCTGGGGCCTCTTTGCTGGCCCTCTGCTCATGCTGCCGTGGCCCAAGCTCCTTGTTGAAGGGGTTGAGGTGGGCCTGCCGGAACCGGGCCAGCTTCTCGTCATATTCCATAGCATCCCACCTGTGGGGGTGGGAGGGGGGGACGGACAGACAGAGATGAGCCTCTAGATGAGCTCCTAGACTCACTGCACTCCCACCCCCTTCCTGAGTTCCCAGGGTTCCAGAGAGGATGTCCAGCCTCCTTCCCTCCCCCAGGAGGGTTCAGGTGGAGCACACCCACACTGCGGCTGCCATCCTATGCCCCTCCTCCAACCAGCTCAGCCCCCTCACCTGGGCCCCACTGGTAGCTTCCCCTCAGGAACAGAGACCCACGGGGGGCACGCAGGTGGAACAGAGCTAGGAGACGGACATGACCACCCCAAGAGTACCCGGCCAGTCTGGAACCCAGGCCCCCTCCCTCCCAGGACTCCCCATTTGGCCCCAGTCCAGCCATGCCCTCACTGCTGAGAAGGCAAGGCGTGGCCACTCCCATGAGACAACACCTCCCAGGACTCAGGTCCTTACTTCTGGACCTGAGCACAGGTGTTCCTTTTCTGTCAGAGCACCCCAAAACCATAGCAGTGGAGCAGAACCATCAGAGACAACTGTCAAAGGTCACAATGCTGGACACTAGGAGCCAATGCTGGGGGGGCAGGCCTGCTCTCCCACCTGCACTGTGGCCTTGGGCACGGCCCACCTTCCTGGTGCCCGGGGAGCCCTACGTCTCTACCGGCGTGGGGAGAAGGCTCCTGAATGCTCATTAAGCATCACGTAGGTCAGCACCGCACCTCACTGCCTGGATTCCCACTGAGGCTCTGTGTGGCCCGAGTCAGTGCATGGCCCACACCTCAGGATCTCAGGAAATAGGAAATGCTTCACTCCCCACTGGCCCGTCTCTCCCCTCCCAAGAGCTCAGCAAGTGGCCAAACACACAGGGCTAAAGGCTCCTGAAAAGTAGAAAGGGGCTTTGACTGGAGACACTGATTCACTTCCCAGGTCCTCCCACCTCCTTAGCTTCTCTGCCACCAAGGTGACATGAGTTCATAGGAAGTCAATTGTTTTTCTTTTTCTTTCTTTTTTTTTTTTTTTTAAGATTTTATTTATTTATTTGACAGACAGAGATCACAAGTAGGCAGAGAGGCAGGCCGAGAGAGAGAGGAGGAAGCAGGCTCCCTGCTGAGCAGAGAGCCTGATGCGGGACTCGATCCCAGGACCCTGAGATCATGACCTGAGCTGAAGGCAGAGGCTTAACCCACTGAGCCACCCAGGTTCCCTCTTTTTTTTTTTTAAAAAAAGATTTTATTTATTCATTTGACAGACAAATCACAAGTAGGCAGAGAAGCAGGCAGAGAGAGAGGGGAGGAAGCAGGCTCCCTGATGAGCAGAGAGCCCGATGCGGGTCTCGATCCCGGAACGCTGGGATCATGACCCGAGCCGAAGTCAGCAGCTTTAACCCACTGAGCCACCCAGGCGCCCCTGTTTTTCTTTTTTTTTTCTTTTTTTTTTTTTTTAAAGATTTTATTTATTTATTTGACAGAGAGAGATCACAAGTAGACAGAGAGGCAGGCAGAGAGAGAGGGAAGCAGGCTCCCTGCTGAGCAGAGAGCCTGATGCGGGACTTGATCCCAGGACCCTGAGATCACGACCCGAGCCGAAGGCAGCGGCTTAACCCACTGAGCCACCCAGGCGCCCCTTTCTTTTTTTTTTAAGATATTTTTTATTTATTTGACAGAGAGAGAGAGAGAGAGGTCACAAGTAGGCAGAGAGGCAGGCAGAGAGAGAGGGGGAAGCAGGCTCCCTGCTGAGCAGAGAGCCCGATGCGGGGCTCGATCCCAGGACCCTGGGATCATGACCTGAGCTGAAGGTAGAGGCTTTAACCCACTGAGCCACCCAGGTGCCCCTCAATTGTTTTTCTTAAAAGTGCCGGGTGTTAATTATCCTTTCTCTGTACCTATTTAGTCTAAAATAATTCATGATTATCAAAGACTAACCTATGACTCCTATCTGCACTCCCTCCAAAAGAAAGACAATGGATCCCAGAGAGGACAGCCTTGACAAGAGTCATCCCCAGTGCCACCCAGTGCTGGCTGCCCGGCATCTGGGTCAGAAACTCCCGCACCAACTGTGGGACCTGTCCTACCTGTTCAGCCTCTGTGGTGGGGATGTGGCAGAACTCAGCACCTGGGTCAACACAGGAGAGGACACAGATGCCATGGACTATGGGCTTAAGCCTCCTCTCCCTCATTAGCTGACAGCTTTGGGCAGATCACTCAGGGTGGTTGGGCCCTGACGACCAGTGCCTCTCCAAACAACAGAGTCACAGTGTCCCGGGAAGCACCCGGAGTGCAGGACAGACCCAGCTATGCCAGGACTCACTCACCCCATCTTCACTACTGGTGACAAAGATTCTGTGCCTGACCAGGCTGCAGTCGGGCTCCCGAAGCTTCTCCTAGGCCACGTGGGCCCCTCCTGTGACATCCGGTTCTAGCAAGAACCCCGCTCCGTCAGTTCAGCAGGAGCCCCCCACCCTGATACCCGTCACCCTCAAATCTGCTATCACCCCCAGGTGACATCTGATCACCCCAGCCTGCCCTCAGAAGAGATCCTGACAGGTCGGTTTAGCCAGAATCCCCACTCAGCCCTGATGTGTCCCCTCAGCAAGTCTCCACCCGCTGATTTTACCCTGATTTTACCCTGCTCCCTGGCTATAAATTCTCACCTGCTTGTGTTGTGTTCTGAGTTGAACACAGTTCCATACCGAGGTCTCTTTTCCCTTACTCCAAGAGTCTTCAATAAAATCTGCACTTACTGCTTTAGCAACAGTCCGGGTATGTTTTTTCCTTCTCTGGGCAGGGGAAGCTGGATTTGGGGTTTGTCACTATTTCCCAGCCTCCCTATAGTTAGATGTGGTCATGCGACTGTGCTATGGCCAATGGAATTTAAACAGAAAAATCTCGTGGGAATTTTTCTTAAAAGGAGGCACTGCCCCTCTTCAGCTATTCCTACCTCTTGCCGCCTGGGATGCAGATGTAATGGCTGGAGCTGGCGTAGCCACCTTGGGTTTGACATAGAAGCCCTGAGCTCCTTCACCCCAGGCTTCATTCAAGTGAGACAGAAATAAACTCCTGCTTTAACCACTGTTACCGGGAGAGGGATTTCTATCTCCTACATCTGAAACAGATCCTGAGGGATCACCTCAAGAGCCTTGTGGTAATAAAATGAATTGGTGCTATTCAAATCCCAGATCTGTCAGCTCCTAGCTGACATGTATGGTCTTGGGCAAATGCCTAAACCTTTCTCGGCTCTTGATTCCTCATGTTTCAAATGGGGGAAATAACAGTGCCCACTGTACAGGGTTATTGTGAAGATTAAATTAGTTAATACAAAGTTCCAAGTATCCTGGCCAGCACACAGTATGCATCTGATAAGCACCAGGTACAGCTTACTATTATTATTGTTGTTACTAATGTTACTAAGAATCAGATAGCCCTGGGTGCCTGGGGGGCTCCGTCAGTTAAGCCTCTGCCTTTGGCTCAGGTCATGATCCCAGGGTCCTGGGATGGAGCCCCGCATCGGGCTCTCCGCTCAGCGGGGAACCTGCTTCTCCCTGTCCCTCTGCCTGCTGCTCCTCCTGCTTGTGCTCTCACTCTGTCAAATAAACAAATAAAATCTTAAAAAAGAATCAGATAGCCCTGATTTAAATTCTGGGTTTCCCAGTGATGAGCTATGTGATCCATTTTTCCTGCCCACAAATAAGAAGACTACCTAGCTCCTGGAGTGGGTAGAAGGACTAAGTTTGTACTTATGTCAGGGAACCCATAGCCCAGAGGTGTTGCTAAGCGAGCTGTCACGGTCATCACATGATAACCACCCAACCCCAAGGAAACCTCCCCGCATTTTAAACTACAGCCAGAGGAGCTTAAAAGCAGGAACACCTCTGCTCCTCCAAACAGCCCTCCTCTGGGCTGGAAGCTCCCCTGGAAAAAGCATCTTTTAGTTGCCTCCTTACGGGCGGTGCCCGCTCCCGGCCTAGCAGAGGCCATGAGCGAAGGGACACATGCTCAACCGACCTCTCTAGCCTCAGTCTCTCTCCTGCCAAGCTGGAGAATCATACTTCCCTCAGGACTCCTGAGGGCACACAAGTGATGTCCCAACAACACAGACGCCCGGGGAGGCATTACGCAGCAGCTGCCTTGGCTCCACTCCCCCCTCCCCCTCTCCTCCCCACCCCTACCCCACCCGGTTCACCCCTCCGAGAGCCCTGCGCTCAGATTCAGGCTTGGTCTCAGAGAGGAACAGGCAGGAAGAGTGAAGACTGAGAGGAATGAAGGAAATCCATCATCCCACCTCTGCCCTCCTCTAGAGACTCCCCTTCTCTGGTAGGGGAAGAGAGGGTAGGATGAGACAACTTAGCAACTCAAGTGAACCTCAGAATAAAGCCCAGGGGCTCAAGAGGCAGGCACTGAAGGGTCCTGGGCTTAAGCTCGGGTGTACTCCTGATGGTTCTATTCTCACCCAGCCGCAACTGGAGGTCCCTAGAATTCCCCCTGGAGGTGGCAGGGGATAAAGTACATCCTATGTTCTCGTGCCTGGAAGAAGGCCTGGCAGGACCCTCCGGGGGGGCAGGGGCAGAGTTCCTCCCCCTTCAAGGGTTATCTGCCACAGAAGCCTGGCACAGTGGCCACCGCCGGCCTCAGGAGCGAGCCACCCCTAAGACATACCTCCCGAAACTTCGCTCACGACAACAACAAGCATACCCTCTTCTACCACGCCCAGCCATTCCCTCGTGAGGAGACTGAGGCCCGGTAGCCCCAGAGAGTGGCACAGCCCTGGGATCCGCCGCGGGTCTCACCCATCCTACAGACAGCGCGTGTGGACGGCCGGAAGCGGTGACAGTGTCACCCGGGGTTGGGGAGGGGCGAGAGAGGAGCCCCCGCTCTGGGCCGATAAACCTGCCCGAGCGGGGTGGGAGGCAGCGCAGGTCCCCGGTGCCCCCAGCGCCCCAGGGAGGACGGGCAAGTCGGAACCCTGCATCGGGCGCGGGCGGGGGCCCTGGGCGGGTTCCTGAGTCCCGGCGCCCTCGGGAGAGGGGGCTCCCCCGGACGCGGCGGGCCCAGCCAGCCCCCGAGGTCGAGCGCCCGGTTCCCTCCACCCCCAGCACCCCCGCCCCTCACCTGGCCCGCCCAGACTCTCCCCCCCTCCGCCGCTCACCTGACCGCCGCCGCCCTCGCTACATTGTAACCCGCCCCGCCGCCCTCGCTACATTGTATCGGCCCCGCCGCCCGCTGCTGCCGCCTGCGGCCCGGAGGCTCATGGCAAGCCAGCCCCGGAGGCTGCGCGCCCCGCCCCCGCGCGCTGACGGCCTCCGCGTCCCCCTCCGGGAAATGGGTGACGCTTCCTCCCGCCTGTTCAGGACGGCATGGCGGATACCACATTTTCTATGTTTTCTGTAATCATAGAAGCCGTGTTCTAGTAGAAACCACAACACTTAAGGGGAAAAACGGCCGGGGTGTCTGGGTGGCTCAATGGGTTGAGCGTCCGCCTTGGGCTCTGGTCGTGATCCCGGGGTCCTGGGATGGAGTCCTGCGCCAGCTCCCCGCTCGGTCGGGGCTTGCTTCTCCCTCGGCCTGTGCTGTTCCGCTTGCTTGCCCTCTCTCCGTGTGTGTGTCTCTCTCTCAAGTAAAATAAACACAATATTTTTAAATTTAATTTCTTTTTAAAAAGCCCAACGGTGGGGCGCCTGGCTGGCTCAGTGGGTTAAAGCCGCTGCCTTCGGCTCAGGTCATGATCCCAAGGTGCTGGGATCGAGCCCCGCATCCAGCTCTCTGCTGGGCAGGGAGCCTGCTTCCCCCCTTTTTTTTTCTCTGCCTGCCTCTCCGCCGACTTGTGATCTCTGTCTGATAAATAAATAAAATCTTAAAAAAAGAAAAAAATTAAAAGCCCAGTGGTTGAGGGGAAAGAAAGGGAAGAGGGAATCACTGTGCAGACAGCAGCTGCTTCCGCTCACCGGCACGACCCTGTGTGGTATTCACAGCTGGTGAGGAAGGGATGGGCAGTCACTCTATCCCATTTTACAGAGGAGGAAACTGAGGCACGGTCAGGTTCAGGGAAGGCTCAGTGGAAGATGGGTTGGGGGATGTTGGAGAAGCCTGTGTCTGAAGTAGCTGGTACTATTAGTGCTTCCCGGCTGTGCCATGGCCCTGCTGTGTTTCTCTCTATAGACCTCACCACTGCCTGATGTCCTCCGCCCCACACAGTCCTACTCCTTGTCTGTCTCTACCACCACCCCTCCCCCCACCAGAAACCAAAGGCTGGCATAGGACTTCTGTTTCCTCTCTTCACTGCTTCTTGCCTAGAACAGTGCCTGCACAGAGTCAGTGCTTAGTTACAAGGACTAAGGAAGGGACAAATCCCTGGGTGAAGCCAGCCCTGAGAGGCAGAAGGTTTCACCTGGTAGGTGTCCCACTCCCCAGATGTGTGTTAGCACCAACCGCTAAACCGAGCCAGTATCTCCTGCCCCAGGACACAGTGGTGAGAAAACAGATAAGGCCCCAGCACTTGAGGGGCCACACAGATGGTACACAAAGACGGAAGTTAATAAGAGATGTGATGAGCACTAAGAAAGAAACAGGGTGACAAGGTCATGGACAAGTACAGGGGAGGAGGACACCAGGCTCAGGCTGAGACCCAAAGGGTAAGAAGGTGAGAACGACAGAAGAGCTGTGGAAAAGCGTCCGGAGGGAAACCACGCGTGTGAGACCCTTGAACAGAAGGCAGACCAGTGTGGCCAGAGTCCAGTAAACGCGAAAGGCTGGTGAAAGATGAAGGAGAGGCAAAGCTGTAGTGTTTGTAAACACATTGGCTTTTTTTTTTCTTTTTAAGATTTATTTATTTATTTATTTGACAGAGATCACACGTAGGCAGAGAGGCAGGCAGAGAAAGGGGGAAGCAGGCTCCCCACGGAGCAGAGAGCCCGATGCGGGGCTCGATCCCAGGACCCTGAGATCACGACCTGAGCCAAAGGCAGAAGCTTAACTCATGGGGCCCCCCAGGTGCCCCGACGCATTGGCTTTGCTTTGTGCCAAGATGGGGCCCCTGGAAGCTTTAGTGAAGTCTAATGGGGGTACAGCAAACCGCACGCGTGTAAGTGTACAACCTCATGAGTTTTGACATGTGCACACACCTGAGCGACTGTGACAAAGGTGGTCAGCCATTATCCTCAAATGTTTCCCCGCGCCCTCTGCAACCCTCCCTCCCTGTTCCCAACTGCACCCCCAGGCAACCACGGATCTGTTTTGGGTCACTGCGTTGTACTGCATTCCAGAATTTTCTAGAGATGGGATCTTTAGTTTGGCTTCTTTTATTCAGAATGATATTCTGAGACTCCTTTTGTTAGCAGGTGTCAGGTGTCAGCTTATTCTCATCGCCAAGTAGGATTCCATGGTGTGGACAGACCCCAGTTCGTTTATCCATTCACATGCTGATGAACATCACTGCTGTTTTCAGGGTTTCCTATTACAAAGAGAGCTGCTATAAATGTTTGTGTATAATTCTGTGTAGAAATACACTTTAATTTCTCCTTGGTAAATACTTAGGAGTGGAACAGCTGGATTATATGGTAAGAGTGTGTTTAACTTCCTAGGGATCTGGAGAGGTTTCTTCCATGGTCATTGTGCTGTCTCACATTCCCGTTGGCATGAACATTGTGGTCCCCCCATGTCCTCACAGACATTTGATGTCATCAGTCAGTCTCTCTACTGGAGGATTTTGAACAAAGTAGTGGTATTATTTTTTTTTAATTTTAGATTTTATTTTATTGGGGCACCTGGGTGGTTTAGTGGGTTAAGCACCTGCCTTCGGCTCAGGTCATGATCCCAGGGTTCTGGGATCAAACCCCATGTCGGGCTCCCTGCTCATCAGGGAGCCTGCTTCTCCCTCTCCCCTCTGCTTGTGCTCTCTCTCTCTCTCTCAAATAAATAAATAAAATCTTTAAACACTTTATTTTACTGTGGTAAGGACACATTTATCACGAGATCTACACTCTTAACAGATTTTTAAGTATACCATATAGCATTGCTAACTATAGGCACAGTTTTGTATGGTAGATCTCTAGAACTTATTCATCCTGCATAACTGAAATGGTACTAGTTGATTAGCAGTTCCTCCCTGCCCCCTGTCCCTAGAAACCACCACCCTGCTCCTTGCTTTTAGGAGTCTGACTGTTTTGGAAACTCACATGAATGGAATCATGCAGCGTTTGTCTTTCTGAGTCTGGCTTATTTCACTAGCATCATGTCCTTAAGGTTCATCCATGTGTGTGGGATTTCCTTCTGTCTTAACGCTGAGAACATCCCACTGTATATACCAACGAGCCTTTATCCATTCATCTGTCAACACGCATTTGGTTTGTTTCCAAAACTCGGCTATTGTAAATAGTGCTGCAAAGAACATGGGAGTGTTAATATCGCTTTGAAATCCTGATGTCAATTATTTTATTTCTTATTATTTTTTAAAGATTTTACGTATTTATTTGACAGAAAGAGAGCACAAGCAGGGGAGCGGCAGGGAGGGAGAGGGAGAAGCAGACCCTGCTGAGCAGGGAGCCTGACCAGGGACTCGATCCCAGGATGCCAGGATCATGACCCGAGCCAAAGGCAGAGACGCTTGACCAACGGAGACCCCCAGGCACCTGTGATGTCAATTATTTTAGATAAATACCCAGAAGGGGGATTGTTGGATCATATAATAGCTCTAGTTTTAAGCTTTTGAGTAACCTCCATACTGTTCTCATAGTAGCTGCACATTTTGCATTCCCATAAACAATGGTCAAAGGTTCCAGTCTCTCAACATCATTACCAACACTTGTCGTCTTTTATTTTTCTGGCAACAGCCACCCTAACAGGTGTGAAATGGTATTTCATTGTGATTTTGATTTGTGTTTCCCTGGTGATTAGTAACACTGAACATCTTTTTAAAAAGTTTGTTTGTTTGTTTGTTTGTTTTAGTAACCTCTACCCCTGGCGTGGGGCTCAAACTCAAAACCCCAAGGGATGAAGGGTGACGATTCAGCCCCCAACCTCTTCCATTCAAACTGTAGCCCTGCCACTGGCAGCTGGACAACCTGGGGGCAGTTTCACTTGTCTCCTGCCCCAGTTTCTTCATCTGTAAGTGCCTGCTTCCTAGGGCCATATAAGGAGCAAGCAAGGGGGTGAAGAGCTCGAGACCACCTGGCGTGGTCTCCCAGAAAAGGCCCAGCGTCAGGCTTGCTGGGGTCCCTAGGCTGGGATTACTGGATCTAGCAATGGAGGCATAATTGCTTACTATAATCATGCCCCCAAGTGGAATGCCATTTGTCATTTCTCTGAACTTCCTATTTACCTGGGCACCGTGTATTTGCTCTGGCAGCCCTACCCGGGCATGAAGTCATCTCCTAAACCCTGAGCACTGCCTGCAGGGGACCAGGCAGAGGGTCAGGCAGGGGTGAAGAAGGCTGGGAGTGTGCCCAGGTCTGGACACCCCCAGCCCTTCACCTAGGCTGAAGTGGACAGGTGGAGCTGGGGGTGAACCAGCCGATGAAGCCACTGTCCTGAATGCCAGCCAGACGTGCAGCCCACGCTGGGTGGTGCTGGGCTGAGCAGAGCCCTGTTAGGAGGTTCAAGCAAGCCTGAGCAGCCACCGAGCTGGCCTCTCCCACCCCCTCCTGCCCTACATCTCTGCAAACAAACTTCTTTGGCTAACATGAATGGATCCGTGTAAGAGCAGACATTCGTGGCCTTTACTATGGGCCGCGTGCTGTTCTAGCCACTCCCCACATGTGTTTCTATTTTTAGCTGCTGCATAACAACAAACCACTCTGAAATTCAATGGCATAAAGCAGCTACCATTTCATTAAGCTTAGGGCTGTTGTGGGTCAGGAACCCCTGTAATGCACAGGGCTGATTTGGGTCGGCCCCTCCGATGTCCAATGTCCCATGTCCGAGATGGAGGGAGTGACAACTGACTGGTGGAAAACAGCAAAGACCTCAGTTCCTCCTCAGAAGAAGGTACAGCTGGGGCAGGGGTGCACCTGGGTGGCTCAGTCCATCAAGCAACTGCCATCCGCTCAGGTCATGATCCTGGAGTCCTGTGTGGGGCATCCCACTCTTCCCCCTCTCCTGCCCCTCCCCCTGATCATGCGCTCTCTCTCACTGTCTGTCAAATAAGTAGATAAAAACTTTAAAAAAAGAGGGACGCCTGGGTGGCTCAGTTGGTTAAGCAGCTGCCTTCGGCTCAGGTCATGATCCCGGCGTCCTGGGATCGAGTCCCATATCAGGCTCCTTGCTTGGTGGGGAGCCTGCTTCTCCCTCTGCCTCTGCCTATGCTCGCTCACTCTCTCTCCCTCTCTCTCTCCGACAAATAAATAAATAAAATCTTAAAAAAAAAAAAAACTTTAAAAAAAGAAAAAGAAAGTACAGCTGGAGGTTCATGAGGGAAAACCAGCTGGCCGAGAGGGGGTAGGCTGGGAAAGAAAGCATGAAACCCCTGCTACAGAAGAACTCGGGGGGGCAGCTGAGATGGGCTGGGGGGCAGCTGAGATGAGCTGGGCTCTGGAAATGCTGGGCTCCCACCCCTTTACCTCCTCACATCCCCACCAACACAGTCCCCACCAAAATGCATACCACACACTTGTATTAAGTTGGGCTGTGGGCCTCGGGAGGAGACGTGAGTGCACTGGCCTGCAAGCCAACTCCACAAAGGCAGGGTGGCCCAGGGAGGCCAGGCTCATCTGAGCTGTGGTGGGGGTCAGTGCTCAGGAGGGAAGTACACTTCTTGGCCATTTCTGGCCCCATGGATAGGGCTGGACACTTGGCTGTGTCACTTGCCAGCTGACAAACACCCTCCCTTCTCTGAGCCTCCATTTCTCAGCCTGAAAGACGTGCACCTCATAGCATCATCATGAGGGTTAAGTGAGGCGCGTGTGTTGAGCTCTCAGAAGGCGGCCCGGGAAGACTGAGGACCTGGGGCCCAGGAGCAGCATCTGTGAGTGTCATGCGCCAGACGGAATTTTGTCAACACTGAGCAGGTGTCTCAACTCTTCTGGGGCCTGGAAGCCTCGAGAGCCTGGGCGGTGGACACCCCTGCCCGCCACCACGTGGAGGACAGCAGCCCAGTGAGGCCTTGGGGGGGCGAGACTCAGGCACTTCTGCTGCTTCCTAGGCAGTGAGGACCCAGCTGCCGTGGCCCGGAGCAGCGCGCAGATCCCCACTCCCCATATGGCAATGTCGGTAACAGACACTGGCCTGGCCAGTGCATGTGTGGGGTGGGGGGACACTGTTCTGGGGGTAGTGAGCAAGTGTGGCCAGGCACAGCAGGGCCCCGGAGCATCGGCCTTTAGAATGTGCTTCTCCGCTACTCAGGGACCCCAGAGGCCCAGCCTGTGTTAGGACGAGAGCCCAAACTTGCACCCCGTTGGGGGCTTCAGTTTCCTAGCCTGCCTCAGGGCCAGTGGTCTCCTTGGCTTTCCTTCTTCTGCAAAGACAGGCCAGGCACCAGTGTGCCACCAGCACTGAAGCCGCTTTGACGTCCCACGTGGAGCTAGGCTGGAGGAAACCCCTGGCTTCCAGGGACCGGGTGTGGGAAGGCGCTTGGAGCCAGGGCCGGGCTCTGTGGTGGGCCCCTTCCAGGCGCGCGAGCGGTCGGACACAGGATTGCCACCAGGGGGCGCATGAGGCCAGCACAGGGCTCCCCACCAGGAGAGTGGGAGTGGGGGCGACGCCTGCGTGCAGTGGCCACAGCTCACCGACCCCCACCAACCCCTTCCCAGGACCCAAGACCGGACTCTCCAACATGCCACACTTCTCTGCGGAGTGTTCAACGTCCTCCCTTCCCACCTCTGCTTCAGGCGTCTGGCGGCCCGCCGGAGGAGAGCTCTGGAGTGTGGGCCTCCGGGTGGGAGAAGAGGGTGCGGAGGACGCGCGGCTCGGCCCTGGGATGAGGCCCATCTCCAGGACTCCGCCTCCGGAAGCTCCCAGCTGCTGAGCCTTCAGAACTTACAGGCTCCCCACACAGGCCAGCCCCAGCCAGCGGCCTGGGAGTCAACGGCCCTTCCCTGCCCTGGGCCTCCCTGTTGGCCCCTCCTCCCACCTCGGGACCCAACTTTCTAGAATAAAAAGAAATCTCCAGCACCAGGCAGGGATATCTGACAGCAAGAAATTTATTAAGTATCCCCCCGCCCCCAAATAAAAACACAAACCATTAAAAAAAAAAAGAAAGAAAGAAAGAAAGAAAGAAAGAAAGAAAGAAAGAAAAGAAAACCAAATGAACCATAAAACAGGCCTGGAGCTGACAGTAGAGCAGACACAGAAGTGGACCTGACCTATGGTGAGGAGACGGGACTCACGCGGGGTGGGGATGCGGTAAATACTGGAGGACAAACACCCGGGAGCCCTAGGGTGCCGCGGCCAGAGCTGGCGGGGGCGAGGCTGGGGGTGGTGTTAATGGCGACATGGCTCTGGGGGACAGGCCTCTGGGGCCACAGCCGCAGCCTGGCTCCGGCCCTCCAGCCGCCTCATTTGGGGCCCTGAGCCTCGGACTCCTCCTCGTCGTCTTCGTACATCTCGCCCTCCTCCTCGGCCGTGGCGTCCTGGTACTGCTGGTACTCGGACACCAGGTCGTTCATGTTGCTCTCGGCCTCGGTGAACTCCATCTCGTCCATGCCCTCGCCCGTGTACCAGTGCAGGAAGGCCTTGCGCCGGAACATGGCCGTGAACTGCTCCGAGATGCGCTTGAACAGCTCCTGGATGGCCGTGCTGTTGCCGATGAAGGTGGAGGACATCTTGAGCCCCCGCGGCGGGATGTCGCACACGGCCACCTTCACGTTGTTGGGGATCCACTCCACGAAGTAGCTGCTGTTCTTGCTCTGGATGGCCAGCATCTGCTCGTCCACCTCCTTCATGGACATGCGGCCGCGGAAGACGGTGGCCACGGTCAGGTAGCGGCCGTGGCGCGGGTCGCAGGCGGCCATCATGTTCTTGGCGTCGAACATCTGCTGGGTGAGCTCGGGCACCGTGAGTGCGCGGTACTGCTGGCTGCCGCGGGCGGTGAGCGGCGCGAAGCCCGGCATGAAGAAGTGCAGGCGGGGGAAGGGCACCATGTTCACGGCCAGCTTGCGCAGGTCAGCATTGAGCTGGCCGGGGAAGCGGAGGGAGGTGGTGACGCCGCTCATGGTGGCCGACACCAGGTGGTTGAGGTCGCCATAGGTGGGCGTGGCCAGCTTGAGGGTGCGGAAGCAGATGTCATACAGGGCCTCGTTGTCGATGCAGTAGGTCTCGTCCGTGTTCTCCACCAGCTGGTGGATGGACAGAGTGGCGTTGTAGGGCTCCACCACTGTGTCCGACACCTTGGGCGAAGGCACCACGCTGAAGGTGTTCATGATGCGGTCCGGGTACTCCTCCCGCACCTTGCTGATGAGCAGCGTGCCCATGCCCGAGCCTGTACCCCCGCCCAGCGAGTGGGTCAGCTGGAAGCCCTGCAGGCAGTCGCAATTCTCACACTCCTTCCGCACCACGTCCAGGACGGAGTCCACCAGCTCGGCGCCCTCCGTGTAGTGCCCCTTGGCCCAGTTGTTGCCGGCTCCGCTCTGACCTGTGGGGTTTGGGGGGTGACAGGAGGGTGTGACACAGACTAGTTAGACCTACAGTGGCCAACTGAGCAGCCCATCCCAGAGAGCAACCATGGAATCTCTGTGTCTGCTTCCTGTCTGGGAAGTGGGGGTGCCCACATCTCCTCACTCTCTCCATGGCCCTCCACACCCACCATGATGCGTGTTGGGGACCCCACGGCCTGGTGCCCTAAGGCACCAGGGCTCTAGACAAGAACTGAGAAGCTGGAGGGGCACCTCCTGCTTTGCCTCCCTGGGGGGGAGGTTCTGGGTGAGTCGTTCAGTCCTCCCCTCCAGCCTCTGGTTGGCCATGCTGGAAGCATCAGCTAGAGCCCCCAGAACCCCAGCATCCCTTGCAGCGTGGGGTCTAATGTGGATTGGTGCCCATCAATTGGGGTGCCGAGCTTCAGAAGACAGAACTGGGGTGAGGCCCTCCTGATCACAGCAATGCTTCATGCCCGTGAACTTGAGCCCTCTGGAGCCCGATGCCCGTCTGCCAGCTCTGTGATGGTCCTATAAACTTAGCTCTCTGTCTCACCCATCATTCTGCTTGAAACACCAAGTGGTTTCTAGTCCCCGCGCAGAACCCTTTCTCTGTGCCACTGCTGCCAAATGCAAAATGGGAAGGTCAATTCCGTCCTGCTCAGGGGTGACTCTGCCCTCTTGGTTCTGCTGATCTTATTTGCCTGTGACGGGGACTGCATCAGAGTGTGAGACAAGGGAAACTTACCGAAGATGAAGTTGTCAGGCCTGAAAAGGTGTCCAAAGGCACCAGACCGGACGCTGTCCATGGTTCCGGGCTCAAGGTCCACCAGAATGGCCCGAGGCACATACTTATGAGCTGAGGGGAAAGGGGTGGGTTATGCGGGTCACAGAGGGTCAGGGGCTCCTCCTGACCTCTAAATCCTGCCCTGGCCTGCCAGAGTCAGGCTGTCACCATAGGTGCTCAGACTCCGGGGTCAGAGAGCCTGGAACCATGTGTGAAGTGGGGATCTCGGTCAACACCCAGCCATCCAGGACTGCGAACTACACTGACAGGGGCAGGTTAATATTTCTCCAGTTCACTATGGACATCGTCTTACACCAGCAGCTAAGTGGCCCCTGCTGGACCCTCCCATGGACTTCTGAGGAGCCTCCAAGACCCTGCCCAGCCCTGTCCATCCCCTAGACTATGCAAGCATCAAGGGAGGATCCCAGATATTTGAACCTCACTATGGTGGCAGTTTCTAGGGCTCCCCATGTTTGTTTTGTGAGTCTCGGGTCATACCTGCCGAACCACCGATAGGAGGGCAGAGATGCTGAGACCCGCAGCCCCAGCGCCCTCCCCCCACCCTCCCAGACCAAGCGCAGGGGCAGGGGAGCTCACAAGAGGCCTCGTTGTAGTAGACGCTGATGCGTTCCAGCTGCAGGTCCGAGTCCCCCACGTAGTTGCCGCTAGGGTCTATCCCGTGCTCATCACTGATCACCTCCCAGAACTGCAGGGGGAGAGGAAGGGTCGGCAGGTGCTTATGACCCCCACCAGGCCCTTTCCCTGCCAGGGCCTCAGCCATGTCTGTTCAATTAGGGGCCTGGACTCAAAGCTTGCACTAGCCCCTTTGAGTGACTTCAGAGAAGAGCCCCAAATTTGGTCACCTGTCAGAAGACAATCCCAGCAGACATGAACATGGACTGCCCGTATGTCCACGGTGCCTGGCGCCCTCAGAGTGGTTCGGGGCTCAGCAGACACAGACCCAGGCCCCCCAGACTCAGCTCTGCACTCGCTCACCAGAAGCCCTGCTCAGTCCATTCCTCCATGAGGGGTTGGTAGTCAACACCCTCTGGGGGTGTTTTTTTTTATTCTCTCTTTCCAGACAAAGGAACCAAGGCACAGAGAAGGCAAAGAGCTGCCTACACTAAGTGACAGAGACAGAGTCCGGGACACACGTGCCCCTTAGTGTCCGGGCAAAGGATGCTCAGAGACAGGGTCTGGCACATCATCAGCCTCAGCCAACGGGAACCACAGGGGCCCTGAATGGGGAATGACTTGCCTGGTTCTCCTAGCCTGTCTGCAAAGAGCTGGCCCAGCCCAAGCTCCCAGGGTTCACTCTGGCCACTGCCTGCTGCCACCCACCCTCTCCCCCTTGAGCTGGAACCCATAGTGCTTCTCAAAATCTGCTCCCAGGGCACAAAGGCACAGAGCAGGACCCACATTCAGGAGCTGTGCCAACTCTTCCCAGCCATGTGACCCTGGGCAGGTCCTGAAGACTCTCTGTGCCTCAGGGTCCTCATCTGTTCATAGGCCTGATGGGGAAAATGGTCTTTGTGGGAATAAAGCCAGTTAATCGTGCGAAGCATGTGAATGGGCGCATATATGTCAGCACACAAAGCCACATCCCCTGGGTGAAGGGAAGGCTGCACAGAGCTTGGCCCTCACCCCAGGGACATTTCCAAGCCATGTGGAACACAGTGGGCCCATGCAGAGAGGGTCATTAGTCACACACGGTGTGACTTCCCAGGGCCCCTCCCCTTTGCTCCTCAGGGTTGGAGTGACTTTCAGAAGATGAATGGTCTGGAGGCCTGGAGAAGTAACAGACCCTTACAGGGGAGTCATGTGCCCTAAAAGACGGCTCAGTGAGAAATGCAGTTAGAACCCAGTCTGCACACGTTTATCTCTATATAGACGTCTAACAGGCCCAGGGGTATCCGCTCCAGGGACCTGGGCCTGGGAATGTGGGTCTGGGTTATGGGAAAGTTCTTCTCACTGTATATGCTTTGGCTCTTTTGGAATTGTCCCATGTTAGTTTCTAAACAACAAAAGATTAGTTAGAAAATATTTTTTAAAAAACTCTGATATTTAGAGACGCCTGGGTGATTCAGCCACTTAAGTGTCTGCCTTCGGCTCCGGTCCTGATCCCAGGGTCCTGGGACAGAGCCCCCCATCGGGCTCCCTGCTCAGCGGGGAGTCTGCTTCTCGCTCTGTCTCTGAACTTTCCGCCTGCTAGTGCTCTCGTTCGCTCTCTCTCTTTCAAATGGATAAATAAGAAATATTTTTAAAAAATAAATGAATTATTAAATTCTGATAATCACTGACAGTGTTACCATCATTATAAAACACGCAGGAAACTCTTGGTGCTCATCCAGAGAGGCTGTTACCTGAGGTCGTCCCTCAGCAAGGGGAGGGGCTGGATTTACTCCCCATCTTGTCATCATTAACTCTTCTTTTTACATTGTGTGTGTTAATTTTGTAATCAGAAAAGAGAAACACACAAAAATGTCACTGAGGCCTTTGGGGCCTGATCCGAGCTGCTGACCACTGCGTGGATCTCCTTGGCCCCCCTCAGCCCGAGGCCTGCATGAAGGCAGGAGCCAGAGTCTTGGTCCCCAGAGCTCTGAGACATCTCAGACTTCTGGTTTCAGGGACACCACAGCCCCTGCAGAGGACCGGGAGGGAGTGAGCTGGGCACCGTCCTGCCAATACATCTGCAGAGAGTTATCGGAAATGCATCTCTGGAAATCATGGTCTTCCAGGAGGTGATGGTCCAGAACCCAGCACCGTCAGGGTGGACCACTGGTTCCCTCTCCTGGGACCTCAGTTTTCCCATCCGTAAACTAGACACAATAATAGTACCCACATTAAGGGGTCAGCACAAGGCCTGATGCATTCGGCAAATGGTGGCTTCATTGAGTTAGAAGGTTAGATGCTATTTAAATCTGTAACACCATATGCACAGATAGCAAATAAAAATGAAAGTTTTAAAAAGCCAATATACTGGGGTGCCTGGGTGGCTCAGTGGGTTAAATTTCTGCCCTCAGCTCAGGTCATGATCGGGGTCCTGGGATCGAGCCCCGCATCGGACTTTCTGCTCCGCGGGGAGCCTGCTTCCTCCCCCTCTCCCTCTGCCTGCCTCTCTGCCTATTTGTGATCTCTGTCTGTCAAATAAATAAATAAAATCTTTTAAAAAATAAAATAAAAATAAAAATAAAAAGCCAATATACTAAAAAAAATCAATATATTTTGGGACACTGTGGTGCAGTAAAATATCATCACTGATAGGAACACATCTCCGAGACACACCCTTAAGGGAAAGGCACATTGCATAATGATAAAGTAAAAAAGGGCCCCTCAAAAAGATGCTATGTTTTTCTACAAAGATATACATAGGTGCACATGCACAGAAAACAGGCTGGAAGAATGGAAAACAAAACTGTCACCCCAGGAGAGCAGGACCTAGGGGCATGAGGTGGCTAAATGGGCACTTTGGCTTTATCTGCAACATTTCAACTTTTTAGAAGAATATATTAATTGTTTTTGAGGTTAAAACTAACAAAAATGTGATTTAAAATAAGTATGTATTAGTAAAAATATTATGTAATATTTAATCAATAACAAAATACAATTTTGTAAATTAAGTAAGAAATAACTATGACCATCACTACAGTTGAGAAAACTGCCAGATGCCGTGGGGACGGTCCTGGGCTGCCAGGTGAAACGCCCGGGGCGCCGCGCCCTTGGCGCTGTCCGTGGTGCTGATGCTTTGCCGCGTCCTCGCTCTGGGACCGGGGAGGCGTCGGCCAGGGCAAGCGGGGGGCAGCGGCTCCGCGGAGGGAGGGCTTGCAGATTCACGGGCAGGCGTCAGACCCTTCCAGGATCTCGAAGCCTCTCCCCGCCCCGGAGCACCGCGAGCGCTCACACTGACCCATTTAGGAGGCCGGTTCAAGGAAACCAGGAAGTCCCTCCCCCCATTGGCGGTCAGAGCCAGGGCCCGCCCTTCCGAGGCTCCGCCCAGCGGCCGAGAGAAGGGGGGCCAGACAAAGGCTCCCGGACGGCCCTGCACCCCAGAGAAGGATGAGGTCCCCGGATTCATCCGCCTGTTGTGTGGCGGCGGTGTGGGTGTTGAGGGGGAGTCCCCGCCCATCCGAATGCATTCGTGCAGACCTAGAGTCCAGCCCTGCCCTATCCCTCCTGGGCGGTGCCTCAGCTTCCCGGAGCGACCCATGGGGGAAGGGCGATCCCCTATGTCACCGGATCTCAGTGAGGTGATGGGTCTGAACACCAGGCACCGTGCTCAATATTCAGAGGTCCATTGTCATGAGCGTAATGCCGGCAAGCTACCGCTCAGGAGAGGTGACCTCCCTCCTGGCCCTAGTCGCCCTGACCTCTCTCCATCCCCCACAGCCAGGCCCCTCCCTAGAGCAGGGGCTGGGCTGGGCCAGGCTCCACTCCAGGAGGGGCAGACAGGAGAGCAGCGGCCCCTGCCCACCCGTCGGCTGCAGCTGGTGCTGAGAAGGAAAAGTTTGCCCGCTCCCCTCACCAGGGAGCCCACAGCCACGATGGGATCCGAAAACAGAAATGATCAATGAACAACCTGTCCACAGGGCAGACGGCAGCATCTGCTGGGCCGGCAAGTTACCTACATGGGGCCTGGTGCGGGGGCTGGGAGAACTTTCTTTGAGTTTGGTCTCTGGAGACTTCAGAGGACAAGGAGGCCAGAAGGAAACAGCTCAACTGCTGTCACTGGTCACCAAAAAAGGCAGTGGTGAAAAGAAAGAAACAATTCCTCTCCCCACAAAATCCACCTCTCTCAGGTTTGAATTGTTAGAAAGGATCAGATGCTAATTTTTAAAACAACATAAAGTAAGAAAATCAACCCAAAAAGAATAAAAAATAATGAGCAAACCCAGGAGGCCACACCTCTAAGAAGTAGGAAAAAATCTCAGCCAAGGACACTTGTCCAGCACTCAGGCTACTGACTACCCTCCTCCCTCCCCTCCTGCCACCCCCTGTGCCCTCCCCCCACCCCAGTGACAGCTCCAGGTGTGGACTTGCCTTTGGTTGGTGTGCATCTGTCCCAGCCATACAGAGGAAGGGTGTATAACCAGATCACCACTCCCCCAGGCTCAGGCAGAACTCAGGGCGGCCCTCCCTCCCCCCAGTGACCCCTGGCCCTCCAAGGAGCAGATGTTCAGGGCAGGCCTGGCCCCTGTGGCCACATTAATGAGCCCTCCGCCCCTCCCACCTGGCCAGGGCAGCTGTCAGTGACTGCCCCAGGAGTCCTGATTTGATTTGAGACCATCACCCCCCAGGCTTCCCCCTCTCCCAGCCCCCTTCCTGGAGGCAGGCACAGCTGTTTCTTCGGGAGATTAGGGAGTCTCCTCGGTGCCCCCCCCCCATCCAAGTCGCCTCCACCCTACACAAGAAGTTGCAATTTACATGTCAGCCACGAGGCTGCCCCATCCCGGTTGTAATTAGCTTTTTGTTCTTTCCTGGTTTCCATAGCAACAGCCTCCAGAGGAACCCCTTCCGAGGCCCCTTCCCCTCCAAGTCCTGTCTCCTCCCACTGCCTCCTTTGGGAAACCCGCCCTGCACCGCTCCCACCCTGCGTCCCTGGCCTTGGTCCTGACAAAGCCACCCCCATTCCCCTGTTTTGTTCTGCGGGGCGCCCCGTGGGCAGCAGGCCCCACCCACCTAGCCTGAGCCCAGGGCTGGATGTCGGAGGGTGGCGTGGCTCTCTCTCGCACTGGCTGTGTGACCTTGGGCAAGGGACGGTCTGCCTGGATTTGGGGACGTGACACCTGTCTCCTAGGTTCCAGTGAGGGTTGTACCACCTCCTCTTCCCACAACTGCGAGGTGGACTAACAATGGAGGGGAGGAGCCCGGTGGTGATGCCGCTCTCCATCCCAGGAGCGGGGCTTTGTTCCTACGTCCCACCCCCAGACTCCACAGTCCCTGGGCGGGTGCAGTCCAAACCGGGCGGAGGTTTTTGCCCAGGCTTGGCTGAGAGGAGGGAGAGTCCAGTTCTGGACCAAGGTCACCCAGAGTCTGGCCCCAGCCCCTCCTCCAACAAAGGAATAGGGTGGGGTCAGGAAGCTGAGGAGGGTGATAGCGAGGGTGGGGGCATGGGGGCGGCTTTGGCCGCTTGGAGGACCTCCTGTTCCTGGGGGGAGCAGGAGCACGGCAGACAGAATCATTTTTCGGCTTTGAAAGGGACGTCCCACCCAAACCTGCCCACCCCACCCATCTCGCTCAAGGCTGAATTGCGACCCCAAAGAAAGGGGCCACGCCCAGGCCGTCCCCGCAGCTGCAGCCGCTGTGGACGGAGCTCAGCCGCCGACGTGCGCTGCGCTCCCGCAGGCCTGAGATAACCCGGGCAGGGCCAGAAAGAGGACGGAGTGGACGTGGCAGGGCAGGGATCCCGGTGCCCCGGCCGCCGGGCCCGGCTCGTCCCTTTGTTCCTGGCTTCGCAGCGCAAGCGCCGCTCGGGGTGCGGCGCCTCCCTGCTTCCCTCCCTCGGGGCCCCGGCTCTGGGTGGGGGGCGGGCTGCGCGCCGGGGTCCGGGCCCGGAGGCTGGGGCTGGGGCCGGGGTTGGGCGGGGGCGGCGCGCGTCCTCACCTTGGCCCCGATCTGGTTGCCGCACTGGCCGGCCTGGATGTGCACGATCTCCCTCATGCTCGGTGCGTGTGGCGGGCGGCTGCGGGACACGCGCGGACGGGCCGGGGCTGGCTGCGGAGGGTCGGCCGCCCCCGCCGCCGGCTCTTATAGGCTGGGCCCCGCCCGCAGCGCCGGCCTGGCGTCACCGCGCGCGGCCAATCGGGGGCCGCCGCCGCAGAATGCCGCACGGGCCCTGCAGCATCAGCACCGCGCATCCCGGGCCGGCTCGGCCGCGCGCTGCGGCGCTCCGCCCGCCGTCTCCGCCCGCCGCCACCGGGGTCTGGGGGGCCCGCTGGGGGGGGGGCGGGAGTCTGGGGGCCCCCGCACACTGAAGGGAGGGGCTGGCGGGCTCCAGGGAGGACAATAGAAGCCCCTCTTGGCTCTCGGACCCCGCCCAGGCTGCCCTCTCGGGTCCTACCGCTGCGGGAGCCCCGCCCCACGGCTTTGCAAAGACGGTCTTTCTTCCCCACACCCGTTCGGGGACCAACCCCGTGTTCCCACCCCAAAGAGCGAGAAGGACGCCTCCCGGCTCCCTGTCTGCTGGTATGAAGGGACAGACAAGGTACTTCGAGCTCTGCTGGACCCCTTAGGGGTGGGGGAGGCAGGAAAAGGCTGCAGCAGGCACTGAACCCTCCAGAAGCAAGCATAGGGCAGGGCTCAGAAACGCCGTGTCAGAGGACGGTGGGTTACAATGGCAGCTCTGAGCTTCGAGGCCCTTCTCTGCAGCGGGGGATGCCACCTGCCCCTCCCCTCTCAGGGACCTGCCATGAGATTGCAAACGGACCTGGTCCGTGGGGCTGCTTTGTGCCCCTGCCAGGTACAGTGCCTGGTGCGGAGCTGCTGCTCAGCGAGTACTGCTGTCGGGGATTATCCAAAGGACACCCGCCAGGCAAGGGATTGACAGGGTGGGGAAGGGTGGGCAGTGATTTCTGTCTGATTCACGCCCTGGTGTCACCTGGACTCCTGGACTCTTGGTCCAAGTGAGGCCAACACAACAGGGTGATAGAGGCTAAGCAGTGGGATGGTGTGCATAAGGCAGAGATGGGGGATTCCTGGGTGGGGGGCAGGGGGAGGAGGGCCCACTGGTCGGAGGAGAAAGGAGAGGATGAACTAGACTCACAGCACAGACATTACATTACACACGCAGGACGCCGCTGGCTTAATATTCTACCGGGGTCAGACGCTGTAGTGAAACCACCTTATAATAAGGTCCTTCTGATATTTCAGTATCAGAACCTTCCAGGAAGGGTCCGGTCACAGTGCATGGAGGTCCCACAAGCAGTCAGCTGGACAGGACTGTGGTGTGCCTGTGTTAGGCTGCGCTCAGGAGTGCATTGACAGGGTGTGGCTGTGCATAAGCCCCTCTCCCCCCCCCACCCCCCCACCCCCGGGCTCTCCAGTTGACTAGTCTAGAAATGGGTCTTTTGTTCTCGAGAGACACCCCTCCCCCACAACGTGTCCATAATGCGGCTTTCTGTGGTTGGCTTCCGGCTGCCTGGGGCCCCTCCCTGTCCCCCCCGCTAGAGGGGCCTTTGGTTAGCATCTGGCTCTTCCCCGAAACTGGCTGTGCCTCCCCCTCCGAGCAAAGGAAGAACTTTTGCAGCACCCTGTTGGCCAAGCCCCATTACCCACATGCCCCGTCTCCCTGCGTGATGGCGTCGGGCCAGGCCACCTCTCTCTCCATCCCCAGAGGACTCTGGTGCCAGGTTCAAGGCTGACTCACTGTCTTGTCTCCCAGCAAAGGCTGGCCCTGCCGGGAACCAGCGCCTCGCCTCAAGGCCAGCAGTTTGGGCTGAAGCTACCAGCAGGGGTGGGGCCTGGCTGGGGCAGAGTGGGGGTGGCTGCCAGCGGCTGCCGAAGGCTTGAGGCATTACCAGACCTGCCTTCAAATTGGCTGATACCGTCACCCTTGCCACCGCCGAACCTGCATCAGGAAGGGGGTCAGCTGTAGGCTCAGTACCTGTGGAAGAAACCAGGTGGGCTCCCCAGTGAGAATCCCAGGTTCGCAACAGAGGGACGACCCAAGGGCTGCCAGTACCAGTACTCACCCCAGATGGCCATTCCCTTCGGGACTTGGACTTGGACTTGGACAGTCCCTGGACAGCCTCACCCCACTCTGGGAGGCCTTGCCTCAAGTACTTCCCCCGGGGGCTGTCCAGGGGGAGAGTAGACCCCAACCCCCAGCACACTCTGAACTGTGGGCAGACATGGAGGAGAGGCGGCAGGACTGGGTGTGAGAGGGGTGGGCTCAGGTTGGGGTCACACATGGGTCATGGTGGTCGTGCTCCTGCTGCAACTGAGGGCAGCCTGGACGGTCCCGGTGCTGAGTGGGGTCCCCATGGAGGTGACTGGGCCAGGGCAACTGCTGTTTCTCACTGTAGTTGCTCTGAGCTGGGGTTTCCACCATGGAGAGAAAGCTGAGACCCAGGCCCAGGGTGGGTGTGACTGGGGCCCCCACACTCTCCCCTTGGTTAGGCCTCAAGCACTCTGGGTCCTTGGGGGCTGCGGCCTCTTCACCTGGGCAGGCCTGCCATGGTGTCTGGCTGGTTTCTGGGATTCACTCCTCCCTGTCCATCACCCTCAACCCCACCCCGCCTCTCCCCCTTCCTCCTCACTCCAGCTTCAAGCACTTTCTGGAAAGAGGCAAGGCAGGGGGCCATGAGTCTGCACCAAGCACAGCATTTATTACCAGACTGCTTCCCTGAGGCCCTGCACACTGGTCTCTGACTCAGGCCGACAGCCTCTGCCCTGGCCAGAGCAGGTGTTGGCCGGCCCGGTCCGCTGGGGACAGGCGGCAGACACGGATGGGCCCCCGGCTCTCTGCTCACCACTGAGCCTTAGATCAGCACCCCCTCCACTGTAGACACGGTCCCTCGGCCTTGAACAGGAGCTTCCTGCTTCCTGGAGCGGTCCTGTGCGGCCAGTTCTTGCTGGTCAGGAAGCCCCTCTTGTGGAGGCTCTCCTGGGGAGGAGTGCTCGTCCTGCACCCACCATGGGCGCTTCACATCCCAGCAGGCAGGGGCAGCAGAGGTGAGTGTGCAGAGCTTGCCTGGTCCCTGGGTGGAGGTGGAGTTCTCCCAGAGTCAGCGTCCAGAAGCCGGAGATCCGCCTCCGGTGCCTGCGGCCCCACCATGTCTCCAGCCTCCTCCACTGTCCACAGCCACTCCTGGAGCCTGGTGTGCCTTCCTTTCTCGGGCCCCAGAGGGTGCGTGCAGCCACACCCCTGGAGATCATCTCTTCTGCCCCTTCAGGCTCACACAGGCCGGGGGACCCAGCCAACGCCCTCTGCCCAGCAGCGCGGCCAGCCCACGGCCTCACCAGGAGCACAGCACCACCTCCTGCAGTGTCTTTCGGAGCTCCTGACTGCGGAAGGCATAGATGAGGGGATCGACGATGGAGTTGCAGATGATGAGGGTGAGGAAGAGGTTGAAATTCTTGAAGACGCAGCCACAGATGGGGTGTTGAGGGCAGAGGACCATGAGAGAGAGGTGCAGGAAGAAGGGGCCCCAGCAGAGGAAGAAGATGCCCAGCAGGACAGTGAGCGTGGCAGTGCCCTTGAGGCTGAAGCCTTGGCGGGCAGGGCGCTGCCTCTTGCGCAGCCGGGCGACGCGGCGGGCGTGCTGGCAGGCCCGGGCCAGCATGTGCACGTACAGCCCCACCATGAGCACCAGCATGGCCACGAAGAAGCTGACGAGGCAAAGCAGCACAGCCACGTGGTTGTGGTAGGCGATGAAGAGCGTGCCGGAAAGCACGGCGGCCAGCCAGATGGCGGAGATGGCGCGCCAGGCGCGGGCCAGCGTGACGATGCTGTGGTAGCGCAGCGCGTAGAAGATGGAGATGTAGCGGTCCACGGCGATGGCGCCCAGGAAGCAGAGGCTGGACACCATGGCGCCGCGGACGAGCACGTCAATGGCGTCGTCCAGCTGCTGCACCACGGCCATCTCCAGCACGTTGCTCACGCTCACCAGCAGGTCGGACACGGCCAGGCAGCAGATGAAGTAATACATGGGCGAGTGCAGGTTGCGGTTCTTGGCGATGGCGGCCACCACCAGCACGTTCTCCAGCACACTCACCAGCCCCAGGCCGAGGAAGAGCCCGTCGGGAACGGACACCTCCAGGCACTGGGGCCCCGTCTGGTTAGTAGGCGGCCTGAGCCGAGGGGTGGCTGGGGGTGTGGAGTTAAGGGAGCCTAGCAGCCTCCTCTGGGGGCCCTGCACAGACATAGTCCCACCAGGGAGCAGAAAGGGGTCCTCACTCGCAGGCGTCCCGCTCAGCTCATCGCCCCACCAGCAGGGCTCGTGTTCCCCTAGACTGCCCTCACACTCACCCTCTCCCTGTCTGTACCCATGTCCACTCGGCCATGACCCAGCTGAAGAGACCCCAGCTTCCCACCAGAGTGGCCGCTTCCCAGCCAGGACCCCAAGCCCTCAGAGACCGAGCTTCTAGTCTCTCTGGACTCCGGACCCTCAGCCCACCTCCCCACCCCCTCTGTGGAGGTACCGTTGCTCAGGTCCAGACATACGTTTCTGTGCGGCTTGCTGTCTTGTGGCTGGCCGGGCCTCCTGCTCCTCCAGGCCTGGGGTGGGCTGAGGTCCCAGAAAGAATGAACCCTTTCTGCACATCTTTAAAGTCCCCGGAGCCCCTCCCCCTGAGGGTGGCCACGTGACGGGCGTGCACCCTGGACGCACAGTCGGAGAGCCCCCACGCTCAGCATTCTCCAAGCAGCACCAGTGGCAGCCAGGGCGACACCGAAGACTGGGGCTCTGGGGGACGTCTCCCCTCTCACCTGTGCTCGGCCCACTAGCCCTCCCAGCCCCATGCCACTCCCAGGGGCCTCCGATGCGGGGGGGCCTCCTCTACAGCTGCTCCGGGTCCCCTGCAAACTCCACCGCCTCCTGGGGCCATCTCTGATCCCTGGCCACCCACCCAATGCCAGTGTGCCTTGGGAACAGTCACTGGCTGTCGACCCCCCCACCCCCCCCACCCCCGTCTGAAGCCCTAACTCCCTACCCCATGTGAGATGCTTACTCAGGGCAGCCCCTACCCCCTAGGACTCCCACCCAGTCCCTGGAGCCCTGAGGGAGAGCTCTTGCTCTGCCTCCTCCTCCCACGGGGGAGGGGCAGGGACAGAGCTGCCAGCCCCAGCGACCAACAGCCCCCCCTTCCTCCGCAGAGAAACCACTTCAAAGGCAGCCACGGGGTGCACAGCCCAGAGGGCCTGTGGGCACCTGCTCTGGCCTCGCTCCAGGGCGCTCCTAGCACTTTCTCACTGCACACTGGAGTTCCTCCTCGGAAGAGCGGAAGTGGTTTGTGGCCGGGGGAGACAACTTGAGGCAACAAGGAAGGAGGTCAGGGCCTGGTTGGGTGGTGGTGGCAGGGCTGGGAGGGTGGGCTCCCTGTGACATTCCTGTTCAAGCCCACTACTCTCCCACCCCCAGGGCCAGGCAGCCCACTCACAAATATTAATCATCCCTTACATCTGCATCACCCCATGGACAAAGCTTCCCCCCTCCCCTTGTGCTTCTCGCTGAAGAACATCACACATCGAAGTACATGAACTGTAAATATGCAGGTTCGTGGGTGCCCCAACCTAAACACGGCCAGGAAAGCAGCACCCAGACCTGTCCAGAAAACGTTAATTGCCCCTGAACAGCTTGGGGGTCCGCGACATCCTCGTGGCTGCGTGGAGTGGTCTTTGGTACACAGACCCCACTGGGCATCTCCTGTCTGTTCTGGTCCCATCTTTGGTGGATACAGGCCCCCTGCTTGCACAGGGCAGCATGTAGGAGTGTGGACCTGCTGGCCTGTTGCTGGCAGAGCATGAGGACCCCAGCCCCTGTCTCCCCACAGAGAACAGAAAGCCCCACACCCCATAGGCACCAGGCACAGGATGGGCCCCACACACCAAGCTCCTTGCCCTCTGTGGACTTCACCCCTCCCATTCTCTCCTCCTAATGGAGAACCCCAAAGGGAGCAGAGGTTCCCAGGACCACGGTGGGGGGGGGGTGCCACGGTCAGGGGCGGTGGTCCCAGCAGCAGTGAGGCGCTGTGTAGGCACCACTGCCATGAAGTCCAGCTGGGTCCCTGCCACATGGGTCCCAGGATTCACACCGCAGCTGTCCATCACCAAGGCCCACCTTCCTGACCACCTTCCACCTTCCACCTCTGGGGGCAGTCTGCCGGGCCCCCCCGCCCCCCCGATTCTGTGTCCGCACACTGCCAGGATGCGGTATCTCCAGCTCCATAAATGAGGCCTTTGAGATGGACATCCTTCCCCCACCCCCAGCCCATGCTGGAGACTTCAAAGAGCCTGAGAACTGGCCGGCCTCTGGCCGGCAACCAGTCTTCCTGCTGAGGCCTCGAGACTCCCCATCTGGTTCTGATGTGCCCGATGGGGACTTCACGGGAGGGAGACTCTCAACTTTGTGATTAGTTACGGTTATGAGGGAAATGTCTGTATGAAATCCCAGATAATCTTAAGGCCAATGATAACTTGATCTCTCATGCCCCTGGGAGGTAAGGACTGGCCACAACTGTCCAAGCGGAGACCCACACATGAGGAGGCTGAGAACAGGAGTGCCAAGGACAGTGCCTGGCCCACACCAGGCCCGAATCATGCAAGCACTCAATGCGTCAACGAGCTTCACGGGGCAGCTGGAGTCCAGTGAGAGAGCAGTGTCTAGCCATGGCCACACCAAGGGGTGGGGTTAGTGCCTGACCAGAGAGCCCAGGCCCTGCTTCCTTCACGGAGCTCCCTGAAGGCCAGCCAGGAGACAGAGTCCCAGGAGCAGCCACACGGCTCCTCCTGGCTCTTGGCAGGATGGGATACGAGGCCTGGCCCAGAGCTGGGTCACAGGGGCTTCTCTGAACTCAGGGAGGGCAACACTCTGTGCTCACCTTGTGGTGTCTGTGCTAAAGACCCTGGGGTAGGGTCTGACTTCACGCGAGAGAGCATAACCCGTCAGCACTCTGTCCACGGGCAGCAGGCCTGGGAGGAGCCCATTCACCCCTGCCTGGACCCTGGGGGGCAGGGCAAGCCTTTAGAGCAGATGCTCCCATGTGAGAGAGCTGGCCGTCTTGCCATCTCCATGGAAAACGAGCTGCAAGTAATGACCTAAACCTGAGCAGTCTGGCTGAGTACTGATGACGTGATCATCTCTCGGGGCAGCGGGCCCAGAAGCAAACAGTCTCACCACGGCCTGGGCCCAGCCTCTCTCTGCTGCACTCTCTCTAGGACACTGGCTCTGCTCTGAAGGTCACAACTCCCGGTTGTAAAAGGGCTGCTGCGACTCCCGACACACGTTCCCATGCGGGCGTACTTAAGGAGAGGCTAGGTGTCAAGCTCACCTTGCTTGCCTGTCTCCATCAGAGGACAGACCCCTTCCTGGAGGAGCCCAGCAGACCCCCGTCCTGCTGGCTGAAGCTTATCACAGGGCACCCTCGTGGGACAAACGTGGATCTAGGACAGCCTGGGATTATGTTGGTCCTCCTCGATCCCACTCACCAAATCCAGGTAGAGAGACAAGGACTAAAGTCTGGGTAGTAACTGACAGACACGAGCATGGGTGCAGGGCACCGTCCTTGTCACAGGTGTTCACGGCAGAGACTTTCGTTGCTGACCCCCAAACATAGGGAGTCTCCAGCTGGGAACTCCTGACAGGACAAGCTCACAGGCCTCCCTCCGCCACCGCCGACAGCTGACCGCACAACCGTGTCTACAGCACCTCGGGGGGGTTCCCGGCAGGCTCAGCCCCACGGATCCTGGCCCAGAACGAGTGAGCAGCACACCCGATGGGGTGGAGGTCAGGGCCGGGAGGGTGCCCGGTAGACTGGCAGCTCACCACCTCGGTGTCCTTGACCCTTCCACAACCCATCTGGCTCCTGAGCTCCAAGCAGCTCTGTGTGGCGCTGAGTAGCAGGCGGGCCAGGACTTGCCCCAGGTGATGACCCCTTCCCCACGCTGTGTTCACCTCCCCCCCACCAATCAGAGACCCCCTAATCCCTGCCATGTACAATCTCCAGAGCCGCCAGGACATCCTTCCCAAGGTCCACCTCTCAGCCTCCCTCCAGCCCAGTAAAGCCACTGTGACTCTGTCTCAGTGGTGCCCAGCCCTAGGGCTCCGGTATCAGCCCCTCCAGCCTCCGGCCAGCCTGTCCAGGTTCCCAAGCAAAGCAAACATCTTGGTGTTCCCAGCTGGGATGTCGCAATGGAAACCTGTGGGACCTTCTCCGCTCCGTGGCCCAGACTGTAAGGGCAGGGCGGCCACGGAGAGAGCTCACATGGGGCTGGGGCTTGGCTGCTTGTGACCCTGGGTCATGTTCTCTGCTGGGACACCTAGGGGGCTGGGCGGATCCTGGGCCCACCTGCCTCACACTGGGCACAGAGTCCAGGAAAGAAGAGCCCACAGTGCAGGGAGCGTAACCCATTCACATTTATAGGCGACACAGGAGGCAGGCGGACGACACATCAGCATCTCTACTCCAGGGAACTGGCCAATTCCGACCAGAACAGCAATCAGGAACATAATTGTACAGCGTTGGGGCACGGCATCTCCGCGGGCTCAGTCCCACTCCCCGTCCCCCTCGGGGTTGTCCTCGCGAGCTGCCTCCACGTCGTGGAAGTGGAAGTTGGCCATCATGTCTCGCACGGCCAGCATCAGCCTGTTCAAGCCTTGGTTGTGGTTCAGACCCCCAGCCCCGCCGTCCTCCAGCCGCTCCCCCTGCAGCAATGAGACTCGTCTGAGCTGAGGCCGTCCTGGGTCCTGAGGCCCAGTGCTCCCACCCCAGCTCACCCAGGACCCTGTTGAGAAGAGGACGCTTCAAACCCAAGCACAAGGCCAGGCCCCAGTGCGAGGTCCAGGAGCCATGCCTGGGGGAGGGGCTGAGGTGGCCGTGACGGTTTCAGGCAGGCTTGTCCCAGCCTCCTGAGCGGGCTGTGGGCGCCCACAGCCCTGCCTGAACCCACGTGGCAGAGAGAGGCCAAAACATGCTCACATACCTCCATGGTGTAATTGGGCAACAAAGACCGGAAGAAGAGGGCGATTGTGTTTCCATGGCTGACGGGACTCAGCCTGAAAGAGGAAGGTAGGTCAGATGGTGCAGCTGTGCGCCCTGCCCTGGGGTTGGGGCCGGGGTGCACCAAGGCAGCCAGCGCAGCAGCTGGGGCACAAGCTCAGGCCTCCCAGGGAAGGTCACCCAGAGGGGGCGGGCCCTTGAGGACCTGGCTAGCTGAGCTCAGCAGAGAGCGGAGGGTCACCTGCCACGGCTCAGTGGCTCGCTTTTGAGAAAAGCCATGCAGGGGCTACAAAGTGGTCACGTGAGGAGAAGGTTCTAGAGTGTGCTGGGGAGTGCCCTCCTGGTAAGACATGGCGCTGGAGCCCAGCTCCACGGGCCATTTGAGGATTGGTGGCCTCGGGTTGGCACAGCCCTTCAACCAATCCTCAGGGCTACACTGTCCAGCAAGGCAGCTCTCTGAACCCACCACATTAAAAATGTGTAAGTGTCACCTTGATCGATCTAAGAATTAAAGTGGGCACTCTTTCCCTAGAAGCATGCAGTCCAACTTTTAGAACGTAATTCAGTTAAGAAAAAGCTTTTTATTCTATATAACGTGCTCAACTGAAGCCTGGAGAGGGCATGCGTTCTGGAATGGGAAAACCTGCCTGGGACTTCCAGAGCTACAGGCTGTGCCGACAGCCTGTGGTAAGGCCACCTCTCAGCCTGGAAGGCCACGAGGAAAGCAGAAGGCAGCTTTCCCATGATCCAAGGCGAAGTGCCGTCCCGCTCCACTGCAGCTCTCCCGGGCTGGGCCACACGGGCCCTTCTCAGTCCGCAGGGCCCCCGGCGCCAGCAGACTCGGGCTGTGGCTTGGATATTACACTGCCTGCTGGGTTCCGCACGTAACACGGCCCCACGGCGCTGCATAGGCCAGGAGGGCGCAGCTGGTACGCTCCTCCAGCTTCCCACCGTTACGTCCGACACCTGCTCTAGAACCCCACGGGAAAACCCTCCTTCGTCAGACAAGCAAGTGAAAGGACACGGCCGGCAAAAGCGGACCTAGACCCCGCATCACCCTGTCCTCGGGGGCCTGGGTCTGGAGGAGGCAGGGAGCCCCAGGGAGCCGGAAGCACTGACCTCAGAGCTACACAAGCAAAGGAGCAAAGCAGGAGGCGGAGAGGTACCTCTCGGGTCTGACGTAGGAGTAGATCGTGTCCAAAGGAGGCAGAGGGTCGAAGCCCATCACAGACTGCGTGGTCACATCCTTCAGAAAGGGAAGCAGACCCACCGTGAACCCCGGCCGTGCCCCCAACAGACTTCCAGCTGATTCCAGCCTGGACTAGCCTCTCCACGAGGAGTCCGTCCACTGAACAGAATCGGTCCCTGGCTGTGCGGTGCATCTGCTGGACGCCGGGTGAAGGGTGGGGACAGCCTTGCTTCCACCCAGACAGGCACTCTGCCCCACTCAGATGGCCAAGGACACCTGTCGGCCAAAGGGCACGCGCAGCAGGGGAGGAGCAGAAAGCCACGCTCCCTGTACCAGGATCTCTCACCAGAGCACCCCAGGGCCCCCGCTCTGAGTCCTGGGAGGTCAGCCGGCCAGGAGCAGCCCCCCTCTCAAAACCCCAGCTGTGACGGAAGGGGCCCGCAGGCGACAAAGCCCCCATTTCCAGGCCCTCTCCCTTACCGGGGGGAGGGCGGCAACAGCCTCCTTGACCTCGGACAGGACCACGTGCCGGTGGATGTTCCTGGGCGCCCGCTGGTAGAGCACCTTCCGCCTAAGGCCCAGGGAGAAGAGGCGTAGGCATGTGGCACGGAGCCCGCCCTGGCCCCACGGCCACCCCTGTGACCACCACCCCGAGCACAGGGCTTCACCACCCACCAGGCCAGGTGCTGCCCGCCTCGCCCCCACCGGCCCCCCAGGCCCACCTGCTCTCACACGCTCCCACCGCAGGGTCCCCAGAGTCCACCGCCTGCAGAACTTCGCGGACGTTCTCCTCCAGCCAGCTCATGGTGGCAGGCTCCTTCCAGAGGAAGTGTGACCTTCCAAGGTACAGGCTCACCAGCTGGCTTAGGGCAGGGGGCTGGCTGTGGGAGACGGGGGCTCATGAGCTGGGCCTGCCAGGGCATGGACTCCACACACCCACCAGCCCCCGGGGGGGAGGCACAGGGGCCCGTCTAGCAGCCTGGGGGTGGAGCAGGTTGCCCAGAAGGGCTGCTGAGCTGGGATAGGCCGCTGCCCAGACGTGGGGATACACAGGCATCTGCTTCCACAAAATGGGTACTTTTTAGTAAGAACAAGGTCTTTGATAGAACTGCCAAACAGAAGGGGCGTGTGTAGGTCTGCGCAGGCAGAGATGCTGGAGGACCTGTGCTGGTTTACTAACAGGGTCTGAGGAAGGCCGGCTCCCACGGTGCATGTTTTCCTTTTTTTTCCCATGAGACATTTGGGAAAGACAGTTGGTGCACATACAGCTGTGTGACTACACTAACACCCGTAGGGTTACCAACCCCGCCCAGCAGGGCTGGCGCATCGGTCCCCACACCCTGCCCACTTCTCAGCAGGAAGGCTCGTGCTTGGGGCTGCATGTGGCCCACGTGCCGGCCGGCACTGTGTCCAGGCAGTGAGGACATGGGGCCCAGCCCTCCACGGTGGGAGAACGGTCTGGCCACCGAGGTCCCTGTAGTGAGCACCTGACAGGACTCTCCCTGGGGCAGGAGAGAGCAGTGATGGCCAGCCTCACGAGCCTCAGGTCTGAGTGAAAACGGTCCCCAGGCTCTGCTCCCAGGGGCACCCCCATGACCCACCTGTGGGCGGGCACTGTCCTGTCTTTACCTGATCTCGGCCTCCGGGCCAAAGAAGCGGTGCGTGGCAACGGCAGCATCGGGCCGCACACTGCAGTACTCAAGCAGAGGCAGGAGCACTGCAGGAGGAAGCAGGGGCCCCCAAGGGCGTGTGACAGGGTGAGGCCAGTCTGCCCGTCCCAGCCCCCAGGGGGTCTCTGCCACCTCGGACAGGGTCTCTGCCCTGCTGCCTCCCAGGGGCCCCATGTGCATCTGAGGGCACCCCACAAGGCGTCCTAACCACTGAGGCCCTACACATTCCACCTGCGGGCTACTGGAGGGGCCAGCTCATGGGGTTCGGGCTCTGGGTGCAGACACTTGTGACAGCGCTCTCCCTCTGAGCACCGGAGGCCGAGTGGCCAGGGATAGGAGATAGCAGGGCAGCTCGGTGGGCAGCAGGACCCCCAGGCTGTATGGAAACACCACCAGCAACCATCCCGGGCTGCCAACAGACCCGAGGCTGTACGGAAACACCGTCAGTTGTCCCATGGCTGCCAACACCCCTGGCCCCACACGAACAGCTAGCGCCCACCGGGGGCCTCGCCTCCTTGCTACATGCAGCTTGATGAGGAAGGGTCAGTTCTCCCAAGACCTGGCCCGGCAGCCACGTGTGTTAGGCCCAGATGTACAAGCAGAGATTGAGAACACCGTCTGGTGGGAACCCTCACTGACACGGGCTTCGATCCTGTCCTGGCCACCTCCTCAGACCTCCACCCCCTCGTCTACACCCCCCGCTCTGTTCTGTCCCCAGCACCTCGTATCACCTGATACACCGTCCTTTTCAGCTCATTCCACTGTCGGCTCCCTGCCCTAGGCTGTGAGCCCGAGAAGTGGGGACCTTGGCTGCCTCCTCTGCCTGGGATGCAGCAGGCTCACAGAGATGAAGGGTGACTGACGGGACTGTGGGGACAGTGTGCCTGAGCCACATGGCCAGTCCCTGGCACACAGCCCTCTGTGAAACCGCATGTGGCAGGAGGGCCCAACTCCACCAGGACCCTGGCGGGACAGGAGGCTGCTCTCTGATCTCCTGTCACCACCGAGATCAGCCCGCAGGACTCTGTCCCCGCACGGACACCGGCCCATGACTCCAGAAAGCTCAGGGATGGTGCAGGAGCCTGTGCTGTGCAGTCCCAGGACAATCCTGTCTCTGAGTTCTTCAACTCCCTGAGAAGTGCGGTCTGTGGGCTGGGCCCCTCCTGCACGGCTCTGCTGACACCCCGCAGCTCAGGGCCCTCTCTCTAGGAAAGACCTGTCTTCTGAGAGTAGGTTTTTCTCTGTCAATATCGAAACACTCATCCTAAAACCCCAAGACAGTTGGAGACCAAAGTCACTTCTGACTCATGTTCAGCTTTCTAACTGTGCTTGGGGGGGGGGGGGCGTGCTCATGAGGGTGCACCCACCTCCGGGGAACATGGTGAGGGCCTGTCGGATCAGGACGGACGCCTGCTCCCTAGCAGAGCTCAGCTCCTGTTCCGGGAGGTCTGCTTGTTGACTCAACAGGAAATAGGCCAACGGCACAGAGAAGGCGAAATTTGGGAGCTGAGACAGGTTCCGATGAGCCTGCAAGGGCCAGAGAAACAAAGTCTGGAGTGCTGATGCGGCAAAGACAAAGGACGCACGATTTCCAGATGCTCCGAGTCTGAGCCCTGGCGATGAGCACAAGTGTCATGTTGGCATCTCTCTACTTGGCATAAAGAACTCTGTGGCACGTCTGGGGCTTTCTCTTGGCAGGAGACAAGTAACAAGGCCGGGGGGGGGGTGGTGGTGGGGATCGACAGGGACAGAAGAGAGGAAGGTCCCAGGGGAGGTGGAGTCAAGTGGGGTCACAGGCGCCCACAAGCAGGCAGCCCGTGCTCACCCACAGTGGGAAACTCGGGAAGCCCGGGTCCAACGAGGAGCATCCCTCCCCATGCTGGGACCTGATCACATCCGTGAACATGGCCAAGCACTTTGCTGGCCTTTCTCTAAGTGTCTGTAACAGACAACACACAACGGGCCAGGTTTTCTCCACTAAAGCGGGGCCATGGTCTCCACAGTTCAGCAAACGTTCCCCTTTAGCCCTGCTGTGGAGGGAGGGTGCGCTCCTTGGAGCTCCATTTGGGGGCTGCAGAAACTTCTGTAAACTAGGTCCCCAGAGGGGGGACTCCTCGGCCAATGAGCCAAACGAAAGGGTTCAGAGTGACTCATGTATGTGGTCATTTCTCAGTGACACCCACCAGCCCCACCTCATGGGAGGTGGTCAGGGTCACACATCCCCAAGAGGGCACCATCCAACAGAAACATATTTTCTAGCAGCCGAATTAAAAACGGAACAGGTGAAATGAATGTTATTACTATTACACTTAACCCTAACCCTAAAACAGCGTCACTGCAACACGCCATCACTAACAAGGTCAGCGGTGAGGCAGTGCGTTTTTTACAGTTCTGCCTTGAGGTCAGGACCACGGAGGCGGGGGTGCGCGCGCGTGTGTGTGTCCGTCCCATAGGCGCCCCGCCCCCCACAGCTCTGGCGCCTGCGGAAGCAGAAGCGGCCCAGAGGGAGACAGGGAGGGAGGGGCGCACACCCACCTCCCACTCCTGGAACAGGCGGATCAGGTACTCGTAGTTGCGCGCCCGCAGGGCCAGGTGGTCGATGAGCAGCAGCATGCAGAGGGGGTCCTCGTCGGGCTCCAGGCTGGGGGGGCGGCACAGGCGAGAGAGCGCCGCGTGGGCAGGGGCGGGCAGCTGCAGGCGCGGGCCGCGGGGACCCCGGGCGTCAGCTGTGGGCGCTTACCTCAGGATGAGCTTGCAGAACTCCAGCGCCGTGCGCGGGCAGCCTCGCTTCTCCAGGAAGCTCATCTGTTTGTAGAGGGCCAGGTAGAAGCTCCTAGACCCAACACAGTTCCTGGTGAGCCAGGGCGGCCGCAGCCCCCGAGCCGCACCGCCGCCCACTACCCGCTGGCGCTTCCCGGGCAGCCCGGGCGGCACGAAGGGTCTCGAGCGTTCCTCGGTCTGCGGCCCGGCGACGCTCCGCGCTGTCCGGTTACACGGGTCCCCAGGGAGCGCAACAAGCTCGCCATTAGCTCAGATCGTCTTGGTTCTGGCTTACTGTTCAGCATTCTGGGGAACAGTCAACCTCTCCTCCCATCACTACCGTGGGAACCTCCAGTCCCAGGAGTGGCTAGGGCGCTGCTGCCCGGCGTCAGGTTTGCTGAGCTGGATCCTCTGGGGGGACTGGGACTGTTACCAGTGGACACCACCCTGCTGGGCCTGCACGTGTTAGTATGTTATAACCTGTCTCCAAGAACCAACAATTTCACTGGAGAGACGAGTGGAACATACACAGAACCAGACAATCGTGCAGTAGGGGGTCCAAGTGTCCTGGGACCCGGGCTGACGGCCAAGGTGTGTGTGCGGGACATGAGCAAGGCTGCTGGAGGCCCTGAGTGGGTGAACAGGGCATCAGGACAGGACACACCCATCTCCCCCACAAGGCCCTAAAGGCCAGGCCGAGGGCAGGAATCCAGGGGGTGAGGAGCGCTGGTGTCAGAGCAGGGCTCTGGGGCGGGAGACACATCTGTGAGAAGACAGTGTCACGCAGTCATCCCCGTTCAGTGCAGGGAACGGGATCAGACTGCGTTCAAACAGCTCGATGATGGAGGAACGTAGGGCTGCCCACAAAATATTCCAGAGCATTCCAAACTCATGGGGCACAGATCCTTTTGTCCAAATATACAAGGAAACACAACTACACACCCCCTGATCAAGCAGCAGCTTATTGGACTCATTTCTCTCAAGGACAAATGTAACCCCGGGCTAGCCCGGCCCGTCTGTCCTCGAGTCCAGCCCTCTTACTTCAGGTTCCAAGCACAGTGAGATCCCCTGGTGTGAGCCAGCAGGAGGGACAGCTCGGGGACAGACCCCTGCCACCTGCCCTAGCGGCACCTACAGGGATACTCCCGTCCCGTCACCGCTCTGACACACCTCGACACACCTGTCATCCTGGAAACCCACCTGTTCTCGGGTCTGCGGTAGTCCAGCCGGCAGGTCCCGCTGGTGAGGCTGAACAGGGGGTGGAAGGCGCACTCCATGCTGTACAGCGCTCTCTCTGCGGGCCGCACGGACACCAGGGCAGGTGTCACGGCCGGCGCGCGGCCCTCCAAGCCTAGCCCCCAGGGCTCACAAGGAAAGCTCTCAAAGGAAGAAGGGAGCACAGCAAGGGTTCTGGAAAGTGCCACGGCGCAGCTGTGACCCTGGGGATCACGGATGCCGCTCTGTGCACTGACCTCACGCAGAGGGACGACTCTCTAGACAGGGGGATACGAACACACGTCCTCACAAAACCCACATGCGCACATCCACAGCAGCTCAATCACGGGACCCAAGAAGTGGAAACTACCCAAGTGTCCGCCAAGTAACACACCAAACACAGCCCATCCCCGCTACGGAGCATCATCTGACTGAAGAGGAGGGAACCCTAAAGACATGACGGTAAATGAAAGAAGCCAGGCCAGGGTGCCTGGGGGCTCAGTCAGTGACGCATCTACTTTCGGTTCAGGTCGTGACCCCAGGATTGTGGGATCGAGCCCCGAGTCGGACCCCAAGTTCAGTGGAAGTCTGCTTGTGATTCTCTCCTTCTGCCCCTCCCGCCACCTCTCTCTCCCCCTTCTTCTCTTAAAAAAAGCCCTGGCAATGGCTATGTATGGCCAGCACCTTCTGGGACAGCGCCTGCGCTCCTTCAGCAGAGGGGGTCTGGGCCTGAGGGGTGGCAGGGCCGGGCGCCCAGGCGGGCTCTTACCGACGAGGTCTCGGGCCATCTCCTGATCCTCCTGAAAGCGACAAGCATCACTGAGCTGCAGCAGCGAGTCCACGTGGTACGGGCTAGTCTGGAGCAGAACCTACAAGCAAAGCGGGGACGCTGCTGGGGCCACAGGCCATGCCTCCTGGACAGCCTGCAGCAAGGCTGCAGCCCCAGGCGGGGCTTTCTCTCAGCCACTGAAACCAGGCTCATCGGTGCTGGTAAGCTGCATCGCCAACCAGGCCTGTGGTGGGAGTAGGGACTCCGTGCCCCAGGACCTCTACCTTCACCCTCTGCCAGTACCCCCAGCCCCGGAATCCAGGCGTACAGCAGGGGTCAGAGGAGCCAGAAGGAGAAAGGGCTTGTGGGCCGAAGGACCGCAGGCTGGGATCCAGGCGTGGGGCAGCCTGGGTCACTGAGGAGAGGATGTAGACTAGGCAAAGACACTCTGGGGGACACACGCACCACGATGTTATTAGGCTCCATGGACTCCACCGCGGCCAGGAACTTGTGCTGGGTCTGCTGGTACTCCTCGCTGTGCTCAAAAGCAAAGGAGGAGAGGCCCTTCTTGGACTCCAGCAGCCTCATCGACAGACCTGCAGGGAGGGCAGCGTCAGGCCCCTCCTGCTGACCCCCACAAGCAGGCTCGGGCATACCCCACTGAGTCCCCGTCAGAGCGTCTACTTTCCCACAATGCCCAGGTCTGACTGCCCGTGGTGTGGTCCACACCAGCTTCCCACCTATGCTTTTCCCAGGAAGAGACTGCTTCCCCCACGGGTGTGGCCGGATCACCAATGTCCTAAGACAACAGAGGTGAGGACACACAGGGTGCCACCCCCCCCCCCCACCAACTGGCTGGGCTTGAACACCAGGCAGAGCCCAGATCAAGCTGGGCACGGGAGACCATTGGAAGCCCTTTTTCCTCCTGGCAGGAATTGGGTGTACGAAGCCGTTTCTTCCGAGGAGCCTTCAGGAGCATCATGAAATAGGTAAATGGTTCCAGGCTACCCTCCTGCCACACCACGGAGCCAAGGGGACTCGTCTGCCCTGGCTCGGGGCTTCTGCGAAGAGCTTCCCGTGTCCACGCTGCCGGCACGCGGGACACGGGCAGGGCAGGGCCGTCACATGCTCCCTCCATGACAACGATGGGTGCCCTTGTCTCTACCCTCTCTCTCGCCCCAGTCAGGCCCTATACCCAGGGGCTCTCAGATACGGGGTGTTTACGCCACACCCCAAGTGCTTCTGCACAGTTTCTGATCTTAAGTTCTACAGACTTACTAGCTGGCAACAAAGTACAAACTATCACACCTGGAAAATAAACGAGATCGCTTCCTACAATACAGTATCCACAGGAAAAAAGTAGAAAAAAGCTTCATGAAACCCTATTTGAGAAAACACACAGCTGGTATATGGGGGGCCAGGGGGTCCTCGGTCCTCCGGCACCAGGCCATGGAGCCCACACAGCCGCGCACCTGCTCTGCCGAAGCCTGCAGCCCCTCACCTGGTTTGGCGTACCGCGGCCAGGTGCTCTTCGGGGTTGTGAGCCAGGTACACTTGGGGTACACTCGCTGCCTCTGCCTCGGCCTGGGGAGAACAGACATGCTCACAGCTTCCCTTCACCGCCTGACCCCTGCAGGGACCGTGGAAACAAAACTGTGGGGAAGGGAAGGATGGGGGCGGGGGTGGCCAGGACACAGGACCCTCGGGGCGCCTGGGGAGCTCAGCTGCTCAATCTGCCTTCAGCTCAGGTCATGATCCCAGGGTCCTGGAATTGAGCCCTGCTTCGGGCTCCCTGCTCAGCGGGGAGCCTGCTTCTCCCTCTCCCTCTGCTGCACCCCCTGTTTATGCTCTGTCAAAAAAAATATATAAAATCTTAAAAAACAAAAAACAAAAAACAGGACCACCGCCAGACGAAACTAGAAACCGTCACCTAAATGACCAAACAATCAGAGAAAGAAAAACAGAAAAGGGGCGCCTGGGTGGCTCAGTGGGTTAAAGCCTCTGCCTTCAGCTCAGGTCATGATCTCAGGGTCCTGGGATCGAGACCCGCATCGGGCTCTCTGCTCAGCAGGGAGCCTGCTTCCCCCTCTCCCTCTCTCTCTGCCTGCCTCTCTGCCTACTTGTGATCTCTATCTGTCAAATAAATAAATAAAATCTTAAAAAAAAAAAAAACAGAAAATTTATAGTCCAGCAAAATGGCAGAAAGAGTAAAAAGGAAACAAAAGCAGAACACCAAAGATAAAGACACAGAGAAGAGCGAGCCTGTAGGCGCCCTGTGGAAGGAAGCAATTTGCATCCCTAAGGACCAGGCCGGACAAATGCCATGCCAGATGGGCACAGAGGACAAAGGGAGGGCCTCTGTGCCTCTGTTCTAAGGTGGTCCTCTCCTCCCCTCGCAAGATGCCGCCAGCGCAGCAACAGGTTTTGAAAAGGGAAACACGGTAACCATGAAAAGAACTGGTGTAGCAGGACACTGATGTCAACATGCTTCTGGGTGGGAATGAGCAAGACAGAGCACGAGGGGGCGGCTAGAACGGGAGGCCCGGCTCCCGAGATGCTGTGCCTGGACGGCCCCCTCCCCTTGGCCGTGCGCTCCACCTCCATTATCCGGGGGTCTCAGCTCCAGGGGCCAGACCGCCCTCTTGAAGCTGTGGCCACAAACAGGTTATATATTGTCACTTAGGCTTTTTTTCTTAAGCTGAGTAACAGGCAGGTGGACATATGGACACTCTTCCCTATACTTTGATAATCTGAACCATCTCACTGAGAAAAAAAAAGGATGAGTAAGAACTGGTCTGTATTAGGAACAGGAGAAAAAAAAGCATGTTTCTTCTCCCAACAAGAAGGCAAAACTGCAGGAGAAAAAACATGATACCTGAAAAGCATGGTCAAAATCTAAAGAAAACTCATCATTACCTATAAAATTTTAAGCTTCTAGCCCTGAAATTTTGGTCAGCTTAATTTTTCTCAATTAGCAGCAAAGCCAACACGGGGTTTGGATTCTGGGATAAGTCTGATCTTTGTTACGTAACAGTTCTCAGTGCTTGATGACTTCTGGGAGACGCAGCGAGAAATGCTCTGAGAAATGCTCAAACAAGGGTCTGTTTGCAGGACTGTGTGTCGGAGGGGTGGGTGTTCAGCTTTCTGGACCCCCAGCACCGAGGCCGGCTCTGATTGGGAGTGTGGATGCTCAGAACTGCCTGAACCCCCGAACCGCAGATAGAGCCCAGCCGTGCACTGAGCAGGGGAGCAGGCAGACACCAGCAGGGCAGGGGGAGGGCTGTCCCTCCCGCTGTCGGGGGAAAAAGCCGTGCATAGGCCTCTGCAGAACGGAAGGCGCTGCCAGAGAGGACAACCAGAAACACACCGGGTCCGCCTGTGTGCAGAGTAAGGGATGAGGGAGACGAGGGAACCGGAGCTTCTCAGGGAAGCCTTTGGCGGGACTTCAAGTATTCAATCGATGTTCTAGAAGTATGCTACTACTATAAACACAGTAACTATAATCACTGTGAATGACCGTTTACGCAAACATAAGACTGGGCAGAAACATGAAGGAATGGCAAAGACGGACCCAGCTGACCCAAACCAGTGGAACAGGGTGGGGAGAGACACGCCGTTCAGCCAGGTGACAAAGAGGAACATCCTGAAGTGACAATGTTTTTCATCAACATTCTGAAAGAAGACAAAGTAGAAATCCTTGTGTCCTGAGTAACTTAACACCCAAGATAAAACCAAACACCATTAGCAAATAACAAGAACAATTGCTCGTCGACAATATCAGACAGAATGTAAAACCCCAACCCCACTGCAGGTCAGACAGCAGAGGGCTGCGGTACTTGGAGGGCAGTGGAGACCTGGAGCTGACCGCACACGGGGAGAGCTACCGCTGAGCAGTTTCACTAGAAATGACCCCCAGCTGCAGGGAGACCACAGCCGACACAACAGCCGACACCTGTGCCCTGGGGCACGAGCACTCCCCTCATCCACCTACAACCTAGAACCCAGCCAGGCAGAACCAGGTGGTGTGGCACACGGCAGAGGGGCCCAGACGGGGGCAGTAAGCTCTCCTGAATGGTGATCTTGGAGGGGGGCTCAAAGGAGACAATTCTATTCTAAATTGCTCCCCCCTTTATTTTTTTAAGATTTTGAGAAAAAGAGAGCGCACACACGAGAGCATGTGTCTGTGGGGATGGGGGCAAAGGGAGAGAGAGAGACAAACGGGGCTCTAAGTGCAGAGCCCAAAGTGGGGCTCAATCCCAGGACCCCAAGATCATGACCTGAGTTGAAAATAAGGGTCTGATGCCCAAGAGACTAAGCCACCCGGTGCTCCTTGCCTCAATTTTTTTTCTAACAAGCATTTAATTCTACATTAAAAAAAAATACATATACTGAAAAGACAAAGCTTCTGCCGGTGTGGAAGCTCACAGTCAGAGCTGGCCTCAATGCTGGAGGTCAGGAAAGCTAACACCCACCCTTCCGACACACAGTCCTGCAGACAGACCCTCAGAGCGCTTCTCACTGCGTCTCCCACAGGTCGTCAAGCACTGAAAACTGTTACATAACAAAGATCAGACATCCCAGAATCTAAACCCTGTGTTGGCTTTGCTGCTGATGGAGAAACAAAAATTAAGCTGGCCAAGATTTCAGGGCTAGAAGCTCAAAACTTCAGGACCTCCAGAATCTCTGTAAAATTGTGACTCACATGCTAGCAAAGGCGGTGTGAGGGCTGGAGCCCAGATGGTCATGGAAACAGCCAAACATCAGCTCCTCTCTGACCCTTCAGGTTCTGCAGAATTTGCAGAACCAGAAATTCGAAGGCTTTCCTTTGGCAAGGAGCTTTACCTCCCTTCCCCCAAAGGTTCAGAGGCCTTGAGAATACTCCCACACATTTTTTAGAACAAAGCCAGTGTTGTGCTTACCTTTGTTCCCCAAGGACAGCTCGAGCACCAAAATACCTTTTCAGCTCTGTGTCTGGATTCAAGTGTCTAGAAAATTGAAAATTTTACAAAGAAAAATGAAATGGAGATCTTTTATGAGTCTGGGAATTCTGAAAGGTCACATAAAACTCAGCAGGGAGAACGGCTACTCTGACATGAAAGACAGCTGGCAGGCCTGCTTTCCTCCAAACCATGTGGATCACGCACAGAGGCAGCCAGGACTGGGGCTAAGTCAGAGTGGCCTCAGGCCTACAGACCAGATCAAGGTGGGCTCACTGATGCAGGGAAAAAAATAGCTTTTGGAACACTGGCAACAGTCTCTTTAGTAAGAACGGGGTTTCATTAGGCATCTACTAGGACAAGAGAGGAATAATTTATCACAGAATGACATCTTACTTCAATACCATTCAAGAAAAAAACATTCCCAGATAGATAAAGCTAAAGGACGGGTCCTTGGAAACAGAGTACTTCCCCTTTCCTTCTTCCTCCTTGTTCCTATTGCCTAAATGTTTGGCAATAGACCTACACTGCTGGGGCGCCTGCGTGGCTCAGTGGGTTGAAGCCTCTGCCTTCGGCTCAGGTCATGATCCCGGGGTCCTGCAATGGAGCCCTGCATTGGGCTCTCTGCTCAGCGGGGAGCCTGCTCCCCCCTACCCTGCCCCACCCGCCTCTCTGCCTACTTGTGATCTCTGTCTGTCAAATAAATAAATAAAATCTTTAAAACAAAACAAAACAGGGACGCCTGGGTGGCTCAGTCGGTTAAGCCACTGCCTTTGGCTCAGGTCGTGATCCCGGGGTCCTGGGAGCGAGTCCCACATCGGACTCCTTGCTCAGTGGGGAGCCTGCTTCTCTCTCTGCCTCTGCCTGCCACTTTGCCTGCTTGTGCTCTCTCTCTGACAAATAAATAAATAAATAAAATATTTAAAAACAAAACAAAAACAACAAATCTACATTGCTTTTAGATACAGGAAGTCTTTTTCAAATGTTTTTTTCCTTTTCAGGGAGTCTGTGTCTCAGCAGACAGGACAAAGCTGTACCTGTGCTCCACATACAGGACGTGCTTCTTGGAGCTGAGGGGAGGTGGCCCGGGGCGGTTGAAACCACTGCTGTCCTCAATCCTCTCCAAGATGCGATCGATATCTTCCAGCCCATTTTCCTAAAAACACCAGAACAACATATTAATCACCACAATGACTTTATTTTATTTTATTCATATGTTTTTTTTAAGATTTTATTTATTTATTTGACAGACAAAGATACAGGTAGGCGGAGAGGCAGGCAGAGAGAGAGAGGTGGGGAAGCAGGCTCCCCGCTGAGCAGAGAGCCTGATGTGGGGCTTGATCCCTGAACCCTGGGATCATGACCTGAGCCGAAGGCAGAGGCTTTAACCCACTGAGCCACCCAGGCGCCCCAATGACTTTATTTTAAACGTTGTAATAATAACAAAATTATTTTTATAAGAAACCCGCATTACACTGTTTACGTTCCGAAAGACAGTATAATCCCAATACTGAGTACTGCAAATATATTTAGAAAAAAGGAGAGAGGTCAGCACTGGCAGGACCACAGAGCCAAAAGGATCCTTGAAGGAACTCAGTCACAAGCCCAACTGCTAGTCCTTTAGGAATGCCACCTCTTCAGGTGGGACTTGGGACCAGAACTACCAGTGACAGGTCCAGAAAGCTACAACCTCCTCAGGAGACGCTGCATCTGACGGTGAAGACTGAAGGAAACAGAGTTCTGACAACAGACCGCACCTGGAGGCTCACACCTCACCATCCCGTCAGTCCAGTGGCCTAGAAAAAGCTCAGAACACGAGGCCAAAAGACTGAGAAGGGACTCTGCCAGCCAGAGAATGTCACTTCAGCTGGTGGCCAGGACGTGGATATCAAGAGTGAGGGGGTCTAACCCTCAAGGAACAAAGTGAAGGAACATCAGCCAAACTTGGTTCGTGACTTTCCCTGACCTCTAAACTAGATTCCTAATGGGAAGAAATCAAAACACTCAATAAAAATGAATTGCTTCTACCACCACTTTGAAAAACAGCCAAATGCACATACCAAAATCTCTCCTGTAGTGTTTTTCTTATTTTTCTGTTTCTTTTTCTTCTTTCGGAGTTTGCCACTTATATTAGACTAGGAAAAGAAGCACATTTTGGTCAATGGAAAGAGACAAGAAAATGTTAAAATCTGACGACTAAAGCAGCAGGCTGAAGAGGGACACGGGACCTCAAGAGACTCACAGGGCCCAAACCATCCACCCATCTGCCCTCTGCTTTCATCTTTCAGTTTGCCAACCACCCTCCCTACCACACGTAGCTGCCCTGGAGACGGGGGCCCCTGCGCATCCCCCTGCACACCTCCCCCCACACCCTTGGTGCCTCTGCCAGAACCCCTCTGGTGCCTCCACCCGGCCACCTCCCTCCTTGCAGTGTCCAGCCCCCCCCCCACCCCGAGCTCGGGCAGGGGTCCACTCCACCCGTGAGTCCGCTCTCTCCAGCTGCACCTGTCCATCACTCGCTGCACAAGCAAGCAGAAGTCCCTCAAGAGACCCTCTCCCGTGCCACACTAACGGGCTGCAGTTCCTCAAGGCCTGGCCCTCCCAGAGCCCCGCCCACCGGACCAGAGCTGCAGCCACACAGTCCCGGAGCACACACAGGCGGCGGAACACGAGCAGACCCTCCCCAAGGGTGAAGGCAGGTCGCGCGCTAGGGAACCTTGTTGAGGGGACCCTGTATGTGCCCCCTTAAGAGCTTCCTGCAAATCTTCTCCAGGGTCCCAAGGAAATTGTGGGGCAGCTGCAAGGGCCGAAAATAACAGCACAGAGGGGTGTGGTGGCTCCCCATACCTGCTCCGGGGGCGCTGCCTTGTCAGCCACTTCTCCAGCCTTCTTGCGGTCTGCGCCTCCACTCTGCGGCCTCCTTTTGCTCCCTGACACCGCGGCGCCCGTGGGCAGACCGTCGGGTCTCTCTCCATTTAGCACAGGCCCCTCCTCCAGGTCTTCGATGTTGATCTGGGGACACGGGTGAGAACAAGGGTGCTCCAGGTGTCCCGGTCACAACGCAAACGGTGATACTGAGCCGTGTCAGAGTGGAAAGGGGGGCAGAGCTGGGGCGGGGAGACCTATGCGGGATCGCTCTGAGGTCACAGTGGGAAGAAAAACACCCATGTCGATGCGCCCGGCAGAGCCGTTGTTCTTACCTTCTCAACGAGCCCTGCTTTAGGGTCATCTTAGCCAACGAACCCCCGAGATGCTAGGGCCCAGGGTGGCTCCGTGTGTCTCTGTCTTTACAGCTGACATAATGAAGAATCCCCAAACCGAACAACCTCTCTCCCTTGCTGACCACCACCCCAGGGCAACGATCTCTAAACAACCCATTCATGTTTCTTCCTGCTACCTGGAGCTCTAGCTCAGTTCATCTACAGCAGCCAACAGGACAAGGAGCTAAAGAAAAGGTAGCTAGGGACTGACTTACCTAGAGACTCTTCCCTGATAATAAAAGGAGCTTACACAACAGAACCTTGCACAGCAGTACAAAAGAGTGAACTGTGCACACACACTCACACTCACACTCTGGAGGCGAGATGGGGGCGGGGTGGGTACAAGTCGCTGGACAAGTTCTGGCCCTTCAGCCAGTCAAGAAATAAACAAACAAAAGAGGCCAATACAGAACAATGACGATGATGTTTCATCAGCCGGATGGGATGGACCCCATCTACTGCACTGAGGTCCAAAAATAAATAAAACTCAGTCTTCAATTTAGGGCATCTGAAAAATATAAAGCTCAAAACATAAAATAAAAATACGATCAAAAAAAAAAAAAAAAGATCTACTTTAACCCCCACAACCCTGAGATAACTTTCTTTTCTTAAAATTGAGATCCAGGGGCACCGGGGTGGCTCAGTGGGTTAAGCCTCTGCCTTCGGCTCAGGTCATGATCTCAGGGTCCTGGGACGGAGCCCCGCATTGGGCTCTCTGCTCAGCAAGGAGCCTGCTTCTCCCTCTGCCCTCTCCCTGCTTGTGCTCTCTCTGTCAAGTAAATAAAATCTTAAAAAAAAAACAAGACCTAATATTGGGGGGGGGGGGAGGACGCCTGGGTGGCTCAGTCAGTTAAATGTCTGCCTTCCACTTGGGTAATGATCCCAGGGTCCTGGGACTGAGTCCCATATCCAGCTCTCCGCTCAGGGCAAGTCTGCTTCTCCCTCTGTTGCTCCCCCTTGCTTTTGCTCTCTCTCTCTTACAAAAAAAAAAAAGAGAGAAAGAGAGAACAAATCTGAGATCATACTGTACCTGGTGAGTTTTCATTGATTTTTTTTTTTCTTTTTGAATCTACTGTCTCAGCTGAGAAAGTATCAAAGAAAAGAAAGCAGGAACAAGTTTTTATCCTTTGGTTTTGCTTGCTTTGTTCACCAAGGGAAATTTCCAAGTGGCAAAGATAAATTTCAGGAGTATATTATGCTTGTCTGTCTATAAATCCATTCCTGACTTGAAAACGCTAGAATCCTACCAAAGCAGCATCTGCCCAGCACCACCCAATACTATGGAGATTCCTACTGTGGATACCTTTTGAGTGAGAGCACCAGGGGCCCAGGTGTGGTCTGGTTGGTTTAGATTTGGGAACAAAGAAAGAAAACTGGACTGAGGCCTCCTGGGACATTTCCTCTCAACAATGGGGGGAACTGGCACCCAAGCTCTCTCCGGCATTCAACCAAATGGTACCTCCAACGCTCCCAGTGAAGCTGGGTGCCAGCCGACTCTTTTTTTTTTTTCCCTTAAGATTTATTTCTTGGGCGCCTGGGTGGCTCAGTGGGTTAAAGCCTCTGCCTTCGGCTCAGGTCATGACCCCGGCTCAGGTCATGATTCCCGGGTTCTGGGATCAAGCCCCCCATCGGGCTCTTTGCTCAGCAGGGAGCCTGCTTCCCTTCCTCTCTCTCTGCCTACTTGTGATCTCTGTCAAATAAATAAATAAAATCTTAAAAAAAAAAAAAAGATTTCTTTCTTTGAGGGGCACCTGGGTGGCTCAGTTGGTTAAGCATCTGCCTTCAGCTCAGGTTGTGGTCCCAGGGACCTGAAATCAAGCCCTGCACTGGGGGGGGGGGGGTCCACACTCAGCAGGGAGTCTGCTCCTGCCTCTCCCTCGCCCTCCCCTCACATGTGCTCTCTTTCTCCTGCTAAGTAACAAATCTTAAAAAAAAAAAAAAAAAAAAAGATTTATTTATTTAAGAGCAAGCCAGTGTGTGCACCAGGGCGGGGGGACTGCCAAAGAGGGAGAGACGCCGGGGCAGACTCCCCACTGAGCATACATCCCCAGGTGGGGCTCAATCCCAGACCCTGAGATCATGACCTGAGCCAAAACAGAGAGTTTAAACGCTTAAATGACTGAGCCACCCAGGCACGCCCCCCCCCCTTATGATTTTCTTAATAACGCTTTCTCCTTTCCAGCCTACATTAAGAACACAGTACACAGACCATCCCGCTGTGTGTGGCTGATTGTTTCTGGCCATGTCTTCTCACAAGACTTTCAGAATCAAGCAATTCCTTGCCATGAATCAAAAGCAGAACCGTCCCATTCCCCAGTGGATTCGGGTGAAAAGCAGTAATGAAATCAGGTCCAACTCTAACAAGCGGCACTGGAGAAGAACCAGGCTGGGTCCACGGGGCATCACACATCACGAGATGGCGCACCTAGCTGGCACACATATTTAATTAAGCTGCATGAAGACCATGTTCTATCCTATCATTCTGTGAACGTCCTTCCTACCTGCCCAACAAACATGTTTTCTCAGGGAAATGATTTCGCTGTTATTATGCCTCCACACCAGTAGGCCGGTTCAGTGATAAATGGGAGACCTTTCAACTCGACTGCTGCTGTGTTTCTGATTCCTGCAGTGCTAAATTTCCCCTCCTGTCAGATCACACATAGCACTGTCCCCTGACAACCAAGTATGTAAAACGTGGCTAAGGGGCTCCTGGGTGGTTCAGTGCCTTAAGCATTTGCCTTAGGGTCAGGTCATGGACTCAGGGGTCCTGGGATCGGGCTCCCCAGTGAGCAGGGTGTCTGCCTGTCCCTCTGCCCCTCCCCCAGCTCATGCTCGCTCTTTCTTAAAGAAATAAGTAAAATCTTTAAAAAAAAAAAAGAATACAGTATATAATACATACAACATAGCTTCTATGTCATCAATAAAGCTTCCAGCAAACAGTAAGCTATCAGTAGGTAACTCTGGGGGGAATCAAAAGTTATAGGCAGATTTTTCAACTGCATGGGGATTCATGCCCCTAGCCCCAGTGTTGATCAAGGGCTAGATGTAATTATTTGTGAAATACTGATCTTCTTCACTTAGAGGGAAAATTTCTCAATGCTATCAAGTCTGGTCATTTTTAGAAGTGGGTCTGTGGGGTTTTTAGCAGACTGTCAAGGTAGCCCTTGACTCCCAAAATACTGATTTCTATTTTACATCATCTGCAACCATTGCACATTATGTTATGCTGCAAAACTTGAACTCTACATTTAAAATGGGTGAGTTTATCATCTACATGTATTACACTTCAATAAAGTCAGTTTTTAAAAACAACTCTGAATGAAATAGAAAAACGATTTCTAATCTAAAGCCAAAAAAAAAAAAAAACCACCCCTCAACCAACAGCCAGTCATGAGGACAAATTCGTAAACGAACAAAGGACAGTGTCTCTGCTCAGCTTTCCTCTCCTCAGGAGAACGGAGCTGGCCCCTGCACGTCTCTCAGTAAACCACTTAGGGTCACGGTTCTCCTTAAGCACTACTGCACCCTTCACTTGGTTTCCAGTATCATTTAATATCGACATTTGCTGAGTGCTGACTAAAGACTGCACATGTTAAGTCCCGTATCACTGATGACAACCCCATCAAGTAAGTGGGATCATCCCTAAGACCCAGGGAAACTGAAGTTTGTGTTCGGTATCTTGCCTACATTCTCTCGGCTTTGAGGAGGTGGAGCCAGGATTCAGACCTAGGTCCTTCTGCCTCCAAAGCCTGTATGCATACATTCTGGCTGGTCCTCTTAGAGGAAATGCGGAGTCCCGTGGTAACTTTTCTGCATATCTGGGTGCCAGACACAGGGTGCTGGGGACACGTTAGGGAATGGCAAGTCTCTGTTTCCACAAAGCTTGTGCTTCAGCAGGGAAACAAAGCAACACCAAATTAAAAAAAACCAACAGGTAATTTGTACAGTATATTCTGTTAATTGCCAGGGGAAAATGAGAAAAAATGAGAAAAAAAAAACAGAAGAAGGGAAATGGGAATGTGGGGGTAACTGTCCTTTTTTTTTAAGATTTTATTTATTTGAGAGAGAGCACACACACACGGAGATAGAGGGAGAAGCAGACTCTGCTGAGCAGGGAGCCCAACGTGGGTCTTGATCCCAGGACCCTGGGACCATGACCTGAGCTGAAGGCAGGAGCTTAACTGACTGAACCACCTTTTTCAGGTACCGCCTTTTTTTTTTTGTTTGTTTTTAAGAGTTATTTATTTTAGAGAGAATGAGCGCGGGGGAGGGGCAGAGAGAGAGAGAGAAAATCCTCAAGCTGACTCCCTGCAGAGCAGGTTGTCTGAGGGTGTGGGGCTTGATCTCACAACCCTGAGATCAGGATCCACAACTCAGTAACCACCCAGGTGCCCTGGGGTAAGTGTACTTTTAAAGCAAGTAGGAAGGGTAGGCAAGCCTGAGGAAGCAACATCTGACCAAAACCTGAGGAAGGAGTGAGCCATGTGTCACCTGCATACGAGATGCTGAAGGCAGAGGAGACAGCAAAGGGGACAGATCACTATGGCTAGAGCACAGCTAACAAGATTATAAAGAAAACAGCTAAGAGAGCTTATGGGGCAAACTGGGCCAGCCTGGAACCACTGGGGGGTTGTGAAAAAAAGAGGGCTGAGGTCAGACATGTGCCTAACAGGGTCACTGTGGCTGGCCTCTGTGTTCAGAGAGACTGCAAAGGAAGAAGAGCAGAACCAGGACTGGGCGGAAGGATGGTGATGATCCAGGCCACAGGCAATAGTCACCCCCAGGTGCTGCACCAGTGGTCTGAGTGTATCACGGGAGAGAGAAAGCAGCTCAGGGATGCCCTCGCATGGCTGGCGTGGACAAGAGAAAACGTGGAGATGCCCTCCACAGAGACAGGGAAGCCTGGAGGAGGCAGGAAGGGCAGTGAGCATTGGACACACTGGGTTTGAGATGTCTGTGAAAGGTCTAAGAGGGGACAGATGTTGCGCTGGATACATGAATCCCAAGACAGGGAAGGCCATCTGAGCCGATGATATCAACGTCAGAAAGCGGAAGGGAAAACACAGACAGCAGAGCCCTGAGCAGAGAGAGGTACAGCCCTTGAGTCTCTGTGACAGGATCTCACAGTGAGGTCCCCAACGATATTCCTCCTCTCCTTTCGCAAGTAAGCTCCCGCCACTTTTTCCATTTCTCCCAAACACTCTGCCCTCTGTCCATCTATCCTCCTTTCTTCTTCAGCAGGAACATTAACTTGCTTCAGAGACAAACACCACGACAGGGCTAAGAGTACAGGTTTTAAGTCAGGAAGCCTAGATTTACTCTGCAGGTGTCACTTACTACCTTGTTTGCACAAGGGGACACTATGACCGCCTTCCCGACTACGAGAATCCCATGACACAGCAGCAGTGCCTGGAATGTGTAAATGTCCTCCAAACAAAAGCTACTGCTGTTAAAGACTGAATCTGGGGGATATGGGAACCAGGAAGCACAAGGTGGTCAAACGTCCACGGAGATGGCCGGCGACAGCACAAGCTGGTTTCCGCCTGTGCACAAGTGAGGTGGGAAAGAAGACTTGGGTGTTCTGGAAGAAGTCAGAAAAATGACCGGCAAGGCTAAGGGCACATGATGGGACAGGAATACTGGGGAGACAGACTGCTGCGAGTCCAACTGCGGGAGCTGGGAGATGAGCACACGCAGGTTAATACCACTCTTGTTTCTGTACATGTCTGAGACGGTTTATAATAAAAATGTCAGAAAGAAAGGAAGAAAGCACAAGAAGCAGGGTGGGGGGGAGGGAGGGACGTCCAGCCGCAGAAGCAGAACAGGTGGAGGAGACTGCGGAGGATCTGAAGACAGGACCCGGCCCCGCCTGCACCGAGGAAGGTCAGCACTCTCAGCCCCCGCTCCCCACCATCTGCCGACGGGGAGCAAGCGCGGCCCGAGAAAGCGCTGACAAAGGTCCCTGGTCTCTCCGTCATCTTCAGACCCACCGCCGGCTGCTCGAGCGCTCGGGCACGGCGCGGAGGGGTCCAAGCTGAGCAACACAGACACGCTGGCTGCCCGCACAGGGCGGTCAGAGAAGCGAGCCCAAGACGGGGCGCGCACAAGCAAAGGACTGACCGCGGCCAGCTGCAGACACCCCGCGGGGCGTGCACCCCTTCAACTCGCGTCCACGGCGTTGGTGCTGGGCCGGGAACCTGCTGCGGGGGACCCAGCGATGAGCCAAACACCAAGTCCTGGGCTGGGAGGAGGACACAAGGCCGTGCCACGGCCCTGCGGCCGCAGGGCGTACGTAACGCCCAAGCCTGCGACTGAGCCCAGAGCCCCCAGGGTCGGAGACGTGAAGCCCCGCCCGCCGGGCTGCGGACCCGCCCCGACGTCACGGCCACGCCCCCCCCGCCGCAGCCCGGACAGCCACGGCCCTCCTCGCCGCACCCGAGCCCGACGTGGCCACGCCCACCACCGCCCCCGCGGCAGCCCAGACCACGGTGCGCCCCGCCCCTTGACGTCACGGGCCCGCCCCTCCCACCGCCCCCCTCCCACCGCCCCCACCCCGGGCAGCCCCGTTCCTCACCAGCTCGAACCGGTTGTTGACGCAGACGCCCTCCTTCCCTGCGCCCCGGGGGCGTCGGCCGCCTGGACCCCGCTTTGGACCTTCTTCTTCCGCATCATCGTCATCGTGGAGGACAAACTGCAGGGCGCCGGGCCCAAGGGGCTCCTGGCCGCGCTGTTCCCCCCTCAGCCTCCGGAGGGCCCGGCGCGACATAGGACCCAACGGCCGCTGACGTCTGGAGACCGGGAGAAGGAAGAGCAGAAAAGAGAGCGGCCGGCGCGCCTGCGCACTTACGGCGCGCTGGCGCGAGGCTGGCGTGTCGCGTCTGCGCCCTGAGCTTCTCCGGAACTTCCTCTCGGTCGACAGGGCGTCAAAGAAGGTGCGGGCGCGGCCGGGCCAGTTCTCGCGCGACTTGGGCGCCTCCGCGCGGCGGTCCCTCTGGCGGTACCGGCGCTGGGCGTCTCCGGGCCTTCCGGAGGCGTGTCCGCGACCGCCGCCGAGCGGGGGCGGGGGCTGCCCCGGCTCCGAGCCGTCCGCTCGCGAGCCCACTCTCTGCTCTGCGAGTACGGGCTCGCCGGGCGGGAGGAACCTGCAGGCGGGGCGGGCGGGGCGGCCGTGGGCGCAGGCGGGCGCGCGGCCTCGTGGTGTTGCACCTGTGCGGGTGCCCCGGGGACGGACAGCCGGGCGACCTGGAGGGGGAGCGACTGCCCTCGGTCAGCGTCCGCGGCTGCAGGCGGGACAGCGCCCTTCTCCTTAAAAGTAAACACGTGCAACCCGAGGAGCTTCCCAGAAGTGCCGATCTCCGCGCCGCTTCCTCGCCCGGATAGACTGAAGGCGAATCCCGGGGGCCGTCCTGGGAGTTTGCCTTTTGTTGGCGTTAATGTGGCCCCGGTGATTCTCCTGTTCGTCTGCCTCTGGGAATCCGTGGAGGCTCGCCACCCTTGCTGGGTCTTAATCTCCTGGGGAGATTTTTGCAATAAAGATCAAGGACGCATTCCTAGCCATTACGAGGTGGGGTCAGGCATTGATAGTTTTTAGAAGCTCTTTGGGGGTTAAAGTGTGCCGGCAAGACCGAGAACCCCCGCACTGCAGAGGTCTAAGTGCGGAGCAAGAGGCTCTGGTGTGAGTGTGTTAGAAGAGTGGAGACAGCAGCCTTGAGTGTGGTGATGGCACTGTACTAAATTCTTACCTCCTGGGAGTAGCTGGTCCCGCCATTTCAAGGAAAGAAACTGGGATTGAGAGTAACTGGCCCAGGTAGAACCTGGGTTTGCATGCAGGACTGTGGTTCCAGGGTTCAGTATATGTGCTGCTGAGGCGAGGCAAGTGAGGAAGGCCACTGGCAAGGACCAAGAAAGGGAGATGGGGACAGGATGGGTCATGGCCTCTGGGATCCCTCTCCCTTGACCCTTGAGCTCCACCCCATCCTGCCTTCCTCTTAAGCCTGAATGTTCCTCTCCGACTGGACATTGGGTCTCCGGAGACTCACGGAGGGAGAGGGTGTGCGCACACAGGTATACGTGGCAGGTCAGCCTGCGCAGGCCATCAGGGTCTTGCGGTGCTTCCCATTGGCTGACATAGCTGCTGTCTCTAGCCCCCCAAATGCACCACCTGCTCCAGGCACTCCCCTGGAGTCCCTTAGGTTTTACCCTCCCTACTTCCTGTAATCCTGCTCTTAAAGGGCTAGTTCAGGGAGAGCCTCCAGGACACTACTCTCGTCCATTCAGATTGGCCAAGGCCCGCCTAATTAAGTAGATTTTGTGTCCCCCCCACCCCCGAAGTGGTGTGAACAATTTATGCAGGTTTCTTGCCTCCCCTTTGGATCAAGACTTACGGATTCTCAGCCTGGAGCTGCTGCCTCCTTTGCCCTTCCACAAGAGAGCAGCCAAGCGCCCCTGAGAGATGCCGCATCAGCCCAGCCTGCGTGGAGAGCGCCAGTCTCCCTGTCCCCACCGAAGGGTTGGCCCTCAGAAGTTTGCTTGTAGACAGTTCTAGACAAAGTGAGCTCCATTTGTCACATTCCAAATTAGGTGAGGGTTGGGTTCAGTGGGGTGAGTGCGCGGCTTTCAGTCCCTGGGGTCAGCAGGAGGCGACCCTGCAAGGATGGGGCAGCACCCTCCCAACTTCCCCTTCAAGGGTTATGTGGGCCCCTGTGGCTCAGCCCAGATGTCCCAACATGGGTTTTCACTTTTATTTCCAAGCATTCCCGTGTGGAGTAGAACCTTGGTTTCCCGTTCTTGGGAATGTGGGCCTGAACCTATTGCCTGGCCCACGTCCTCACCTGTGTAATTAAAACAGGGACAGCAGTGCTCACTTCCCAGGGGCATCTATCGGTGGAGGTTGCTGCACAAAGGTTAGCTTTCCCATTTTTGGCTGTGTGACCAGGAGCAAATCTTCACCCTCTCTGTGTCTGCTTCCTCATTCCTTTTTTTTTTTTTTTTTTTTTAAGAGAGGGAGACGGCTCCATGCCCAGGGAGAAGACCACTGAGGGGCTAAGTCTCACAACCCTGAGATCATGACCTGAGTGGAAATCAAGGGCTGGACGCTTAACCAACTGAGCTGCCCAGGAACCCTTTTGCTTTCTCATTTTTAAACGGAAATAATAATACTCCCTGCTCATGAAGTGCCCGGAGATGTTGGAAGCTGGATGTTTTTAATGGACTGTTGCAGTTTAGTGTAACCCGCTGATGAGCTACCTCTCCGGCAGGTCCCTCTGTAACAAGTCCTGTTGGGCCTTCTCTGGGCCCCTGTGCACGTGGCAGACAGCTAGAGCCAGGCAGCTAGAGCCTGGCATCTCATAGGCCTGGGTTGAGGTTGAAGATGAGCTGTTTCTTTGGCCAAATTCCTTCCCTCTTGAGCCTCAGTTTCCTTTCCTGTAAGGTGGGATGACAAGCCACCTCCCAGATGCATGTGGCAGGCCGAGCACACAGGAGCTTCAGCCATTCTCCTAAAGAGCAGCAGGAGCTGCCCCCTCCCCCGCAAACCCCAAGGGGGTCATCTGCATGGAGAACAGGAGCAGGGATCTGGGGATGAGGCTGGCAGTTGACAGACTCCAGGCTGAGCCACATGCAGCAGCCCTGCTGGCTGTGGGACTGGGATGGCCAGATTGGGAAGTTGGGCCTCATGGACAGGAGTGGGTGTGAGCGGCCTTGTCTCATGGTGGGCATCCTGAATGGAGACCAGAGAGCAGGTGGCCCCTAAGAGCCCAGCTTCTGCCCTCGGGGACTGCCCACCGCTGTGGCTCCAGAGTTCTCAGTCCACACCCCAGACGGAAGACTGTGAGACCGCCTTTATTAGGCCAAGAGCAGCTCTGTGTACACATTTACAGACTTCCTCCCCGTACCAGGATCACCAGCATCACTGGGGCCCTGGAACCAGCACCATCTCTGCACCTCTGAGTCTGGGAGGATGGCTGGGGCCTGGGTGCTGGCCAGGGGGCAAGGAGTGAGCCTGGCCTTGGATCTTCCAACTGGAAGGCTATGATGCTGCTAGGAGGCTGCCCACTCCTGATCTTTCCAGCTGCCTCCACAGGCCAGGTTCCACTCAGAGTGCCCCTGTCTACCTGGGGACCAAAGCATCCCGTCCCAGCCTGGACATCCACCCGGGGAGGGGAAACTGCTGTGTTCTCATCCTTGGAATGGAGAAGAGAACAAACACCGGGATGAGGGTCTTCCCAGAGCTCTGGTGCCTGGAGCCCTCTGCTGTATCTCCAACCTGCCCTTTTTCCTGAGTGAGAAAACCCACTCATGTCCCGTCCCCGACCCCAGCCAACAACTCCCAAAGGAAACAGCCTCCCCCAGGGAGGGTCCTGGAGTGAGCCTGACCCCAAATAAACTCTGGGGCCAGGAAACATGTCTATAAATATATAGGCTGTGTGTGTATTATATAAATGTATCTATATATGTATATATGTACATGCACACTCGGGAGGGCAGCTGGCAGCTGTGCCCCAGGATGGGGAGCTTCTCAGCTGGGGCAGGACTAGCCTGGCTCCTCCCCAGAGGCCTGGCTGCCTTGAAGAGCCTCTGGCTGGTGGCCCAGGAGGTTGAGAGCCATCACTTGAAGTTGAGAGTCCAGGTGTTGGGGACGTAGAGAGACTGGGTTTGGCGGGTACGGCGAGGCGTGGTGTTGAGCACATCCACACTCCTGCGGCTGGAGCGAACCACGTCCGCCACGAAGCTGGTGCAGTCGCTGCAGACGTCCTTGAGGACACAGCCATGGGTGTAGATGTGCGGGAATGCCTCCTCCACACTCTGCCACTGGGGCCCCTGCAGGGATCTGGAGCAGGACAGAGCCGTCAGGGACGTCCCCTCCCGTCTCTCCGTATCCACAGCCCACCCCCTGTCCTCTCCCCCCCGCAAAAGCCTTCCCTTGAGAGTTAGCTGGAGGCCTGGGATCTGCTCACCACTTCAGTTTCCAGGTCCTCCCACTCAGCCCTCAGACCCACCTGAGGCAGCTCTTCCTGGACGACTGCCTTGGGTTTCCGTGTCCTGGGAGTGTCCTCGCAAACCACCCCCGCACCCAGCTCCTGTGCCACTATCCGTGCCTGCCACCCCAGTGACATCCGCAGAGGGCCCAGGGACTCACTGGAAGGCCTCTGTTCTCTGGGTCGGTGTGGTGTTGGTAGTTGACACCCTCCGAGGACTCTCAAAGCCCAGCGTGTAGACAGGAATGTGTGCAAACTTCTTAGAAGGCATCTTCATCTACAACACACAGGGAGATATGAACCAGGCACCCACACACCTGCTCTGGGCCCGTGTGACACCCTGGGGGTGTCGTGAGGCCATCCTTTGCCCCACTCCGCGCTGCTGTCTGCAGGCGTGGGCACCCTTGCTTGGTACCCACGCCAACCACAACGTGTGCCCATCTAGACGGACGCTTGTACCACCCGTGACCTGGCGCACGTGCTGAGGTGGAGCTTTCCTGCAGTGCAGTGGCAGGACACAGAGGGTTTGGAAATTGTGGTGGGAAAACCCCTTTCCAGCACTCCTGATTTCTAGGCTGAGGTGAGCCAGGACGACATGGTTCTAAATGTGATTAACCTTCTGTGCCTGTCCATCTGCAGGTACAGATGCGCCCGAGTGCTGTGCGGAGCCTGTCCGGGAATGTTCAAGGAGGCTGTAGTGTCAGAAATTAGGACTTTCACAGAGGAAGTGAAGGTTTTTTCCTGGCACTAGTCTGCTAACATGGAATGTTAAAGAACATTTTTTAAAAGACCACTTACAAGTCTTTAAAAACTACACAGTCTTGGGGCGCCTGGGTGGCTTAGTCAGTTAAGGGTCTGACTCTTGATTTTGAATCGGGTCATGAGATAGAGGCCGGCCCCTTTCCTCTGTGCTCAACAGGGAGTCTGCTTCTCCCTCTGCCCCTCCCCCACTCTAAAAATAATAAAAATAAAAACTGCACGGTTTTGGGAAGTGTAGGAATGGGTTCTGTGTGGAGGAAGGAGATGAACAAGGTGGCTGGTCCATGTGTGACCTGCTCACAGGAGACAGCACTCCTGGTTCTATCTCCTCTTGGAGAGAGGGAAAGCGTGCGCCACCCCCCCGCCCCCAGTTCTGCCACTCTTGACAAGCCACGTCAGTCACAGGACACGTCACACACCTGGGGGCCCTGCTCAGGCCCCAGATGCTCCTCACCTTAACGCTGCAGGAAGTGCAGACAGCCCTGGAAGGGAAAGAGGGGGTCAGCTGTGAAGAGGCCACAGAGAAACCGCTCCCACCGTCAATGGCCCTGCCCCCTGCTCGACCCCCATTTATTCAGTATTTCATTTATTTTATCTCCAAATCTTGCTTTTCTCTTTAATTAGCTGTACATCCAAAATATGTGTGCCCCTCACAGCTCTTTCTCTGGACAGTTTGGTCTGGGTTTTCTCATGTGCCCGACACTCCCCACCACAAGCCCCCCGAGCCACAGGGGCCACGGGTGAGTGGCTCAGTTTCGAGCTGTGACGGACATCTTGTTATTCCCCATTCCTGATTTCGAGAATGAATGCCTTCTTGGAAAAAAAACCTGACAGAGAGACGACCGTGATGGAGACCCAGGAGTCCTGCCCTGCAAAGCCCATCCTCAGAGGGTCCTTCCTGGCTGGTTCCCCTTCTCCAGATCAAAGTGTGATTGACAAAGATACACATTTAAACGTAAAATAAAAATAAAAGAAATGGGGTATTATGCATACTATCTACAAAGTTACATCAGGGGACAAATTGTCCAAATTCATTTTTTAAAAGGACACACGGTGTCTTGCATGGGCTTTTTGTTTCATTTTAAATTTTATTTATTTACTTGAGGGAGAGAGAGTGCGCACATGTACCAGATGGGGGAGAGGCAGAGGGAGAGGGAACGCTGGGCTCCATCCCGGGGTCTTGGGATCATGACCTGAGCCAAAGGCAGACTGCCCGTACGTTTTATAATCGGCTTGACATCTAGAAGCCTCGGTTAATTTTACTTTACTTCGCTGCGGTCAGGGAACTTACTTTCCTTAGTCCTACATTTGTGAGAATTGTTCTATGCCCCAGAATATGGTCTGTTTCGGGAACCATTCCGTGTGCACCTGAGAAGTACATTCTGCCGGGCTCAGGTGCGTGTGCCGTGAATGTCGGATCCAGTCGGTTGGTAGCGTTCAAGTCTTCTGTGTCCCGTGTCGTACTTTGCTGTCTGCAAGTCGTAGCAGTTGTTGAGAGAAGGCTCTTGGACCTCTAGGGATTTATCAGTGTTTCCTTGCAACTTGATCACATTTTTACTCCACGTATCTTTGACCTCTGTTGTTAGGTAGGTCAAGTGTTTAGAATAGTTATTTCTCCCCCCTTACCATTATGACGGGAATGCCTTTAATCTCTGCTAATGTTCTTTGTGATCTACACGCAGATTATAAAGAACTTCCATCAGCATACTTCTGATCTCCTCCTTGGCCTTAATGCCATTGTGACGATACTTTTTACTCAGAGATGTTATGAATCCCGTGAGAGGCTGCTGTTAATTTGGGGGCTGCCTGGTAATTACTGAGTGGGCAGCGGACACTGCATTTCCCCCCACTGGGTGCTGGATCTCGATTCATCTTGTGAAGAGTTGTGAGCAGCATTCTGTGCTCGCTTACTGGTTGCTGCTTCTGTGCTTCCCGTCCCGGAGTGGCTTGAGACTTCCACCGGGTGAAGGACCTCACTGAACATTTGCTTTAGTGCAGGTCTACTGCTGAAGAACTCTTAGTTTTTGTATTTCTGGAGATGTTTGTACTTTTTGTCTTTGTTTTTAAAGCATATTGTTGCTGAGTATAGGATTCTAGACGGACAGTTTTTCCGTCTTTTACTGTCCTTTTGCTCACACTGTTTCAGCAAGAAGCCTGCCACCACCCTTGTCTGTCCTCTCTACATGTCTTTACCTGCTGCCTGGTTTTAAGAATTTCTTGTGGGACACCGGGTGGCTCCGCTGGTTAAGCATCCGACCCTTGATTTTGCCTTAGCCCACATCAGGTTCCACCCTTAGCATGGAGTCTGCTTGTCCCTCTCCCTCTGCTCCCCTGCTCTCTTTCTAAAATAAATAAACAAAATCTTCTCTTTATTACAGTTTTGATCACTTTGGTTAATATGTGGCTTGGTGTAATTTTTTTCATGTTCCTTGTGCTTGGGGTTGAGTTTCTTGTGAGTTTTTATTTGTCATCAAATTTAAAAATCTTTTTAGCTATTATTTCTTCAAATGCTTTTTCTGTCCTCCTCCCCCCTTTTCCTTTGGGGACTTTAATTACATCTATATTAGACTTCTTAACGTTATCCCACAGCTCACTGGCACCATTTTCGTTTTTTAAGTTATTTTTTCTCACAGCATTTCATTTTATTTATTTTTTTTAAGTTTTCTTTTTTTAAGATTTTATTTATTTCACAGAGGGGGAGAGAGAGAGAGAGAGATCACAAGTAGGCAGAGCAAGAGGGGGAAGCAGGCTCCCCACTGAGCAGGGAGCCCGATGCAGGGCTCAATTCCAGGACCCTGGGATCGTGACCTGAGCTGAAGATCGTAACCACTGAGCCACCCAGGCGCCCCCACAGTGTTTTCATTTTAGACAGTTTGTAGTGCTTTCTCTTTGAGTTCACTAATTTTTTCTTCTATACATTCTTCTGAATGTTCAATCTGCCGTTAACTTTATCTGGTGTAATTTTGAACATTCACCCAAACGTTCTGGTTTTTATGTCTGGGACTTTGAGTCTTCAGATCTTTCATGCCTGTAACTTTCTGAACATACGAAATACAGTTCAAAACTTTTAATGTACTTATCTACTGATTCTAACGTCTCTGTCAGTTCTGGGTGATTTTGATGGATTTTTCTGTCAAGGGTCATGCTTTCCTGCTTCTTGACGTGGCTAATATCTTTGATTAGATGCTGGACATTTATCTCGCTGGTGCTGGTTATTTTTTTATTCCTATTCTTGAGCTTTGTTCTGGGAAGCATTTAAGATACTTGGGAATGGTTTGGTCCTTTTAGATCTTGCTTTTTAAAAACTTTAGGTCTGGAACAGTGCTCAGTCTAGGGGTACTTATTCCCCACTTGTGGGACAAGACCTTCCTCTGTACCCAACTTCCCGGCTCATGACCTCCAGCACTTCCACCATGGTGGGTGGGAACAGACACTATGCCTTACAGCTTTAGCACAGGGTCAGAACACTTCTTCTCTAAGGGGTCAGACGGTAAATATTTTAGGTGTGGCTAAATGAATAATGAAGAAACAAAGGATGTGGCTTTGTTCCAATAAAGTTTTATTTACAAAACAGGTAGTGGGCCAGACTCGGAGCCTGCCAGTCCCTGCTTTAGGGAGCTTCTTCCCCAGCCTTCAGTCATTTCCTTGCTTGTGTGTGCTGATTAGAACCCTGCTGACTACTCTGGGGGGATCTCCCCCTGCAGACTGCTCTCCTCCTGCGGGAAGTATATTCTGAGACCTTCAGCTGCCTTGATCTCTCTAGGCCTTGACGTAGAAACTCCAGGCCTCTGAGGTAGTCGTAGGGTTCACCCTGTTTCCTGCTATTACCTGATATCCAGTATCTTGAAATCCACTGCTTCCTGTTCTTTGGGTTTTCTGGTTTTTATGGGTTTTTTTGGTTGTTTCACGTGGAAAGTGCCTGTTCTAATGCCTGTTACCCCACCGTGGCTGAAGGTGGGAGCCCCTTAGCTATTAAAATTAAATTAAAAATTATGTTCCAAGTTGCACTAGCCCATGGTGCACGACAGAACATCCCCACAATCCCAGGAAGTCTGACTGATCAGGGCCGGCTTAGAGACGCTTACCTCCTCCTCCCATGTTAATCACTGCCAGGGTGCTTACAGACGCTCACCTCTTGCAAAAGAGACAGGTGGGTGGCCAGGAGAACAGCGGGAACTTGGTTCGGCAGCAGCAGCAAATCTGTAAGAAAAGGCCCAAATTAGCTTGTCCTGCCTGGTGAGGAAGCAGCCCTGGGTTCGGGCCTGCCCTCGAGCCAGAGCTCTGCCCGACGGGGGAGCAGCTGTATCCGGGCCAGCTCACCTTCCCCTTCCTCAGACTGCTGGCGAGCTCCTTGTTGTGCAGGAACCTCTCCATCTCGGCCTTCACCAGCACGCGGCGCACGTCCATCACCTCCTCCACGGTCAGAGCAAGGCTCTCCACAGGATGGCTGAACTCCTGGGGACAGAAGGGTCGAGGGGTCAGTACTGCTTAGGTCTTCGGGAATGAGGCCCCTCAAGAGTCTGTCCACAAGGGCCTCTCTTCTCTGAGAACTCTGGAATCTTCGTGGGCTCAGTCTACCCACGCCTAGCAACTTCCTAAAACACCCCACTCTTCAGTTCGTCTACCCCTGGGAGCCATACACGCTCCTCCTGACTTCTCGGACGGGGTCGTGCGGCGGCAAGCAAGCTCTCCTGCGACCCAACCCCCCCCCCCCCCCCCCCCCGGCCGGCTGAGGACCACACCCCTTGTAGCCGGCCCTACCCGTGTTCACAGCCCTCCCCGACCTGAAATGTCTGCCTCCGACCTCGTCCCCCACCTGCAAATACACACGACAGCCGATCGAAGCCGGCCAGGCTCCCCAGGCCCACCTCTCCCGCTGTTGGAACCCTTCCCCGCAGAGCTCTCTCCTCGCCGGCAGTGGAAGGCCCCAGGCACCCCTGTGCGCTGCCCAGCCCAGTGCTCACCAGCCCGCGGGGCTCTGAGTCAGCCCGTCCGGAGGCGGCGTGTGTCCTGCCAGCCACAGCTGCCTACCATGTGAGAGTGCCTGGCTCGGGGCTCGCTCCGGGAAGGGGGGTGGAGCTCGAGCTCTCCAGGTCTCAGGTCCTCTCCCATGAGGTGGGGTTGTATGCCGCTCCGTGGGGATGACACAGCCCTCAGCGCGCACCCCAAATTTAAAATGTTAGCTGCCGAGATGAGGCATCCTGAGGGGCACCAGCCCATGAGGGCGCCATAAAGATGGGTGTCGGGTGACTGTGTTTGGTTTCCGATTGCCAGTGGGTTATCCTCTTTAGGGCAGTTGTCTGGGGAAAGTCTGGGAGCCCGCGTTCTCATTCCCACCCGAAGCATTAGGTTGTCTGGCTTCCAGCAGCCTGAACAACTCCCTGGGAGCCTCACACGTGTTACACGAACACCACACGTGGCCAAAAAGTCTCACGTCAGGGCCAGAGACCAGCAGGCTGTGTGTGTCAGATTGGCTGTCAGACGTGTTCAGGGCGGGTGGTCGCTGAGCTTGTGTGATGTTTGACAGCCAAACCTCTCGGAAAGCACTCGAGATCTGCGCTAAGAAGAATACACTTACGGGAGCCGTCATTTAAAACACGCCCCCGGGGACGCCTGGGTGGCTCAGTTGGTTAAGCGGCTGCCTTCGGCTCAGGTCATGATCCCAGCGTCCTGGGATCGAGTCCCGCGTCGGGCTCCTTGCTCAGCGGGGAGCCTGCTTCTCCCTCTGCCTCTGCCTGCCTCTCTGTCTGCCTGTGCTCACTCTCTCTGACAAATAAATAAAATAAAATCTAAAAAAAAAAAAAAAAAAAAAAAACACGTCCCCGCCAACAACTGATTAAAAGAATATACTGAGGCGCCTGGGGGGCTCCGTCAGTTTAGTGTCGGCCTCTCGATCTCTGCGCACGTCTCGATCTCAGGGTTGTGAGTTCAAGCCCCACGCTGGGCGTGGAGCCTACTTTAGGAAAAAAAAACCAAAAACCTACACTTCCCCCAGTTCTTTGACATCCCTTCAAGAAGCGAGCCTTCCTCCTTCCCGGCCCCTGTGAGTTCCGTGGGGGCTCACATGCACTCAAGATTCAGCGGCCCCCATGACCCACCGCCATGGCCGAGGAAGGCCCTGCTGCTGGAGGGGTCATGGGCATTAGCACTGCTTTACAGGGGGCCTGGGACCGCCCTCATCCACGATGGCCTTAGACCAGCACCAAGCCCATCTTGGTGCTGAGCCCGCATGTGTCAAGCTGGAGGAGGCATGTGTTCCGAGCACCAGGTCAGCCTCATGAGGCTGATGAAGACGAGGAACAAGGGTTAGGGCGGAAGGGAGGCCCGTGAAGGACTATAGCAGAGTCAGGTCATGATGTCATCAAGGGACACTTCCAATGCAAGAAGTGAAGGAGTAAAAAACTTGTTCTGGTTCTTCACCCAAAGAGGGAAAAAAAGGGGGGGGGCTGCTTAATTCTCCACTGAGGATGTACTTAGTGAGTCACTGTAATGAACAGATTACGGTGGGGGAACAGTCACTGCTGACACTGGCGTCTGCCTTGGTGTCTCTTTCAGACCGTGAGCGCTAGGGGAAGGCCGCCGCCAGGTCCTGAGGACACCCAAGAGCCCTGGGGAGAGGGCCACGTGTGGAGGCACCAAGGCCTCCCACCCACAGCCACGTGAGGAGCCCCATTTCAGGGCCACCTCTGGGGAGGCCTGAGCCCATCTGCCCACCTGCCCAGCTGGGCCGCTTCTGGATTCCTGACCTCGGAAACTGTGTGAGATCATAAAAGTTTGTTGTTTACACTATTCCATTTTGGGGAAAGTTTTAATGCAGCAAGAAATAACACGGGACTGAGCTGAGAACTGTCAGTGTAACAGCAGCTCACATTTATACGGCACCTGTCAGCATTCTGATGTCTGCTCTCGTCTGAGCCTCTTGACAGAACTTCAAGGGCGGGATGACTACCGCACCAGTCACGCGGGTCGTCAGCTCTGTCCCCCCAGGGAGGCTGAGGGAGCCCGGGTGCGAGGCTCATGCTGCAGTAGCAGAGGCCACGTCTTCCTCCTCACTGCCTTTGGGCCCAGGGCTCCAGCTTCTCACAGGGAGCGAACCAGGAACTTCCCATGTCCATCCCCTTCGCAAGGTCCTGGTTTGGCCGGGGGCTGCCATGCCCAGGAGGGCCAGAAGGTGGCAGCAGAGCAGACCCAGCCACGTGGGCTGAAGGAGCGGCCCCACTCCTGGGGCCCCACTCCTGCCAGCCTTGTCCTGGGCAGACATGAGGGGGAGGGCCCAAGGGACGCCCCCACCCAGTCACTGTGGACGACAACACCTCTGTCACTCACCAGCCACAGGTGATGGGTGTCTGGGGCTGCGGAAGCCTCCGGCTGGTCCTCTGCTGAGCCCCGGTCACTGTGTGGTCGGGAGCTGGGGTCAGGCTGGGCCTGGACACTCATCGGGAACAGACCTGGACTCAGAGCACACAAGTCCCGTCAGGACAACCTGGCAGACACTGGTGTGGCAGGGCTGTGCCCAGGGACCCAGGGAGACAGCTGGCCTGGCCATGGGGACCGTGGGGGGAGTAATCAAGCAGAAGGACATGTAGAGAACATATCAACCACATTGGGGGCACCTTGGTGTCGTAGGCCCAAGGGACCCCTGTGGGAGGCCCCACATCTGATCCCCGTTAATGAGCCAACAGGGAGAGCAGGTGACACCAGCCATGCAGGAAGCCTGCCTCCCCCATTCACACCGCTCACTGCTCTTCAATGCGGAAAGGACGAAGGAGCAAGAGGCCGGTTCACCACAGGGTCTCTACGTCTGGAGGACAGTTGGGGGACAGTGAGGTATGGAATTGGCCTGGCCTGGACCCCTTCACTCCAGCAAGTGAATCAGCCACCAAATAGCACCACCGTGAGAGTGGCAAGAGAGCAGTAGGGTGGCTCCGGGTAACCTCGAGGGTAGAGAAGGCGGGCTGGCCAAGTCTGGTCAAAGCAATGGGGGAGGGGGAGAGGACAACCCCATGTCCTGTCAGCACTTGGGGAAGCACAGCCCTCACAACAGTGGGACTAACTAACCCTGTGTGGCCAGAAGGATTATTTTGACCTCTGTGCTGAACAGGAAAAGGAGGTGACAATAAGTCAGGTTCTAGAATGGTGTGTGCTGCATGGCCCATCTGGTTCATTGCAGACACGTTTTCATTGATGGGAGAAAAAAAAAAAAGACTAGAAAGATCTCTCAATCATCCATCCATCCATCTATCCTATCATCCATCTATACATCCATCATCCATCATTGTCCGCTCTCCATCTGTCATCCATCCACACAACCATCCATCCATCCTCCATCCATCCATCATCCATCCACACAACCATCCATCCGTCCATCATCCATCCATCCATCAATCCATCATCCATCCACACATCCATCCATCCGTCCATCATCCATCCATCCATCATCCATCCATCCATCCATCATCCATCCACACATCCATCCATCCATCCATCATCCATCCGTCTATCATCCATCCATCCATCATCCATCCACACAACCACACATCCATCCATCCGTCCATCATCCATCCACACAACCATCCATCCATCCATCCATCCATCCTCCATCCATCCTCCATCCATCCAATTTTCTTTTTATATACCAATATAATAATACCATATACTGGCATAAATGGCATTACCATATATATGGTAATTCATATACCAATATAGTAATAATAGTTATCTCTAGGTATTAGAATCATGGGAATGTTTTCAAGTTTTTAAAAAGTGTCTAACAAGGGGCTCCTGGGTGGCTCAGTGGGTTAAAGCCTCTGCCTTCAGCTCGGGTCATGATCCCAGGGTGCTGGGATCGAGCCCTGCATCTGGCTTTCTGCTCAGCGGGGAGCCTGCTTCCCCCCCTCTCTCTGCCTGCCTCTGCCTACTTGTGACGTGTTTGTCAAATAAATAAAATCTCTAAAAAAAAAAAGTGTCTTACAAAAAAACGTGGATGACTAATTTAGTAAGAAGGTTTTCAAGTTTAAAAAGTGGGGGATGCCTGCCTGAGGCAATGAGGTAGATCTGGGCTTGAACTTTAAACACCCTTCTTACAGATATGAGCTCCCTGTGCCCTCTGGGTGCAGCCTGCTCAGGAGGACAGTAGGATCCAAGCCAGGACATGATGCCCACAGGGCAGAATCAGGGGAGAAGGGGTGAGAGGCACCACTTGCCTTGCTCTTGGCTGCTTGGCCTCCAAGTGTGCATGCTGCCTGCGCGGGGCCGGGAAGATTCCAGCCCTCCTTGGGGCTGAGTGGCTGGCTGCAGGCTAGAGGACACTTCGCTCCGGAGCTGGACCAGGTCATGCTCTGAGAAAGAGCGGTCCCGCTTCAGTGTCCCCTCCCCACACGGAGACTCTTCCTCCTGTGGACACAGCAGACTCAGCCCTGACCACTCAACCTGACCATTCTGCCCGCCAGCATCTCCGGCCTGTCCCTGGACTGGCCAGGGGCCGCTGCCTCACTCTCCTCTAGACAGTGGAAACAAGTACCTCAAAAGACAAACCCTTTCCTGAGGCCTGTGGGAGGTCCCGGAGATGATCGGTCCCCTCTCAGGTGTAGCCCACTGGGATCACTACCGCCCCTGGTTTCCTTGGGCTCTGAGGGCTGTGGGGACATGATATCACCATCGATATCCCACTCAGTGTCCCACTGAGACACACTGGCTTTTCACATCAGCCAGAGGGCGCTCAGCTTCCCAGCCCCAAGATGATGGAGCATGACCATTCCAGCCCCTTCTGTGCCACGGGAGGAGGTGGCCCAAGGCCACTGTTTCAGTCACCCGTCTGAGCCACCAAGACGGGGAAGCGCTCCCAAGGCCCACGTTTGCTTTCAGAGCAGACCCAGCGCCACAGCAGGACACCAGCTCCAAAGAAGAGTCCAGCCCCCAGCCCGGAGCAGTGGACGCCTACGGCTGGATGCTCCGCGCTGCCTTGGCTCGGCCCTTCTCACTCACCCCCACCCCCACCCCCGGCCTCTTTCCAGGAATCTATGGGCTCTGACCTCAGATGTATTCATCTCCTCCATCTCAGCCAAGGTGGGGGCCTTGAGCAGAACCCGGGGCCGTGGGCGCTGCGTGTTGCTCCCAGCGTCCGTGACGGACAGGTTGATGCAAGACGTGGATTTGGTGTCCCCCGAACAGGCATTGAGGATGCAGGGCAGAGAGCCAAACCCTGGTGGAGGCAGGGAGGAGGGGCAGGACAGCAGAGTGAGGGGGTGCGGACGGAGTGGGGAGGTAGCAGGGCAGGAGGGAGAGTGGGGAGGGGGGCGTCCCATGCTCACCCCGGCCACCCCAGCGCTCGCCCCCCACTGGGCGCAGCCTCCGCTCCTGCTTGATCTCCTCCAGGATCTTCTCGTGCAGGGTCCTCTGCTTTTGGGGTAAGGGGCGAAGCCTTCTCTCTGAGACCTGGAGGGAGTACGGCAGTTGCAGGAAGGAAGGGCAGACACACTAGACACACTGGACACGCTAGAGCAGGGAGGAACCCTGCAGACACAGCCAGGCCTATCAGGAGCGGGCACAGCGGGGGCAGACGGGAGGTGGCCTGCGCGCTCCTGGGGCAGGTCCATCTCAGACCCAGCCTTCCAGGCACCTCCTCGGGGTGGGGGGCACCGGTCTGCCCTTGGGGAGGGAAGGCCAAGAGGGGAGGCCCCGTGCAGCACGTACCTGTTTCAGTGGAGGCCGGGAGCGGATGAAGTCTAAGATGAGTTCATGGGCATCCTTCTTCACCCTGGGAGGTATGTCTCCATCGACCTGTGGGGGAGGCAGCTAAGGCTGAGGGCTTGATCCCCACCCAGGAGTGGGGGCCGTGGGAGGGCTCACAGCCCCGAGCTGGTCCTCAGGCCGTCCTTCCCTCCGGCTGCATGGCGTGCACATGGCTGCCATGACCACTGCCACCTTCCCTACATCTTGGGTTCTTCGTGTGGAAACGAAGGTCGGTGGCGCCCCTGCGACCCAGCTGTCCCAAGACTGAAATGAACTCGCACATTTAGAATTTGCGCAGTGAAGCCAGCACGCAGCACGAGCCACATGAGTATAAATGGGACAATCCTCCAGGATCTTCCACGCTTCCCCTCTCCCTATCCTTGTCACACCATGTCCCCAACATCATACCGTGTCCCCGACATCACACCGTGTCCCCAATATCACACCGTGTCCCTGTCCTAGTCACATGTCTCCAACATCATACCATGTCCCCAACGTCACACCGTGTCCCTGACGTCACACCACGTCCCTGCCCTAGTCACATTGTGTCCCTGATGTCACACCGTGTCCCTGACATCACACTGTGTCACACCATGTCCTGTTACACTGTGTCACACCGTCTCCCCACCCTTGTCACACCGTGTCCCCGCTGTAGACATACCATGTCCTAGCCCTAGTCCCACTGTGTCCCTGTCCTAGTCACACCGTGTCAGGTGGAGCCAGATGGGTCAGGGCCACATCTGTCCGTGCACATCTGAATACCCACTCAGTAGCCAGCGCATAGAGCGGGGGCTGCAGAGCCACCAGCGGGCAGAAGGCTCGGGGGCAGGCTGCCGTCCCCCAGCAGCTCACCATGACCTTGCGTAGCTTGTAGTTCCTGGCGCGGATGTCCTGCATCAGCATCTCGAAGGGGGTGAGCTGGAACTCGGTGGGCAAGGGGTTGAACTCCTGCTCCTGCACCTTCCTGAGCTTCACTCCGTGACGGAGCTCCCTCATGAGCTGCACCCAGAGTCGGGCCTGGGCCCCCGAGAAGACAGAAATGGTCCTTAGACCCGGCAGGGCTCCCCCTGGCCCTGGCACAGACCCCAGGTCGGGGGTAGCCATAGCTTACCCAGTCGGTGTGTCCCAGGTGGTCAAGCTCTGCCAGGGGCTTGCCTTCCTGCAGCTCACCCTCCCGAAGCTTCCGCAGCATCTGTTAGTGCAGGAGAAGGTGAGAGTGGCTGTCACAGGGCTGCGGGCCCCATCGGTCTGTCCATCCGGGGACAGATGGGCTACTATTCCACCGGCTAAAAAAGGGATGAGTGGGCATTTTGGGCCGAGGCCCTGGACTCAGAAAGATCTGGAGAAACAAAGCCATTAGCTCTGGAGCCATGTGGGGCCCGTGGTGGCCCATCAGCTATCTCTGGCAGTTTCTCCCGGGCCAGGGGTGAGAGCTGAGCGGCCACCTAGCACCCACACAGAACGTCCTGGCTCTCTTTCTTCTCTCAGCCAATCCACACAGCCCAGAGGGGCATCGTGTCCTTCCGAGAGAGCAGACGCAGGGGGACCCTGCTCTCTGTCACCTGTGAAGAGCCCCCAGGCCTCCTTCAGATCCAGCTCGCATGGCGCTCCCTCAGCAATGCCTCAGCCTCTCTGTCCGGGCCACGTGCATACCCCCTCCTGGAAACCCCAGGGCTGCTTCTTGACCCACTCCAGTGGGGACACTGGAGTTTCGGTAATCTGCTTCTGTGAGTGTTGTCTGGACCACTGGCTCCATGAGGCCAGAGCCACAGGTACGTTTCTGTTTTCTGCCCTGAGGATTCCTGGTTCCTAGCACAACTGGCAGAGGCTAGGTCTTCAACGATGGTTGAATGGATGGATGGATAGATGGATGGACAGACAGATGGGTAAGAGGATAAGTTACTCAGCAAGTCCTGGGAAACAGACAGGTTCGTATTTCATGAAGCAGAGAAAATGCCAACATCACAGTGAGGGCCAAAGAAGGACAGGAAGTGGGAAGAAGCTACTAGATTCACTCCCTTCATTGTCCTGGATCTTGGCAGCAGCCAGAGACTCGGTTCCCACCAACTCCCCTACCCTGGAGAAGCATCAAACCCTTAGCACACAGCTCCCAGCTCACCCCCCCCCCTCCCCCGCCACACACACACACAGTAAGCCAGAACCGGTTACCCTGGCTTTCACCTGAAGCTATTTGCTAAACTGCTTTGGGACGCTCTAGAAAACGCGGCCAAGTCTCAGAGCACCGCATGGTGTGTGACCTGGCTGATTCTAAAAATAGACCTGTGTGTGTGATCTGGTAGTTCCTGTGGGCAAAGGGCATGAAGGGTGGGTCTCCCATCCCTCCTGGACTTTCTCTACCTGTCCCTGAGCAGGGTGTTTCTTCCTAAAATGCCAGCCCAGATGTGTCCCACTGACACCCTCTTCTCATTCCTTGTCACTACCAATTCCCTGAACATCTCTTGGGGCAATTACTTGGAAGTCTAGAGTTGTTTGCTCCTGCTAAAGAAAGAGCTTCCACTGTCTGGATAAGGAATTGATGGTAGCAACAGAACAGATGACTTCAGAGCAAGAAAAACAAAAGCATGAAGACCATCCACTCATTAGAACATCAGAAGAACATCTCTAAGATGCCAAGGAGGAGTGGGGTTGGGGGGTTGGGGGGTTGGGGGAAGGGAGTGGCCAGAGGAGCGACCTACCCTTGGGCCACCAGCTGGGCTACAGATAAAGGCCCGATGGCTCAGGCACTGTCACTGACGTGTCCTGTTCTGGGCCCCCGGCCCTGTCCATCAGAGCAATACTGAGAATCCACTCAGGCCACAGTTCAGGGAAGCTGGTCCAGGGAACCAGACACCAGTATCAGTCAATTCCGAAGAATGCCTCTGCCGTTTAAGCAAGAGTGGGGGGAACCATTTCCCCCACCCTCTGCCAAGTCTGCCTTTTCTCATATCTGACTGCTGAGGGGAGGCAGGAGTCCCTATGCCAAGACCCCCTGCTTCAAGGAAGTCTGTCACCTCCTTCCAGGAAGGAGATGGGAGAGTTAGAGGAAGACCATCAGCTAGTAATTCTGGAACCATGAAAAGACAGGACAGCCCTGGGGAGACCCCACCTCTGCCTGGACTTCCTCTGACTTGGGGCAAGGGACACCTTTCAGAACCTCTATTTGTGGGGCACCTGGGGGGCTCAGTGGGTTAAGCCTCTGCCTTCGGGTTGGGTCATGACCCCCGGGTCCTGGAATCGAGCCCCGCATCGGGCTCTCTGCTCCGCGGGGAGCCTGCTTCCCCCTCTCTCTCCGCCTGCCTCTCTGCCTACCTGTGATCTCTGTCTGTCAAATGAATAAATAAAATCTTGAGGGGCGCCTGGGTGGCTCAGTGGGTTAAAGCCTCTGCCTTCGGCTCAGGTCATGATCCCAGGGTCCTGGGATCGAGCCCCGCATCTGGCTCTCTGCTCAGCGGGGAGCCTGCTTCCCTTCCTCTCTCTCTCTCTGCCCACCTCTCTGCCTGCTTGTGATCTCTGCCTGTCAAATAAATAAATAAAATCTTAAAAAAAAAAAAAAAGAAAAAAGAAAAAAAAAATAAAATCTTGAGAAAAAAAAAGAACCTCTATTTGTTTATCTGTAAAAAGAGTGGGGGGGGCTGCGGTCACTGAATTTCCTACCGCCCCCAAACTCCAAGCACAGTGAGGACACGTGTGCACCGAATTACAGCCAGTGGCGCCTTCGGGTCCTGTTTCCCCAAGGAACCAGCGCTGGGAGAGGACAGCCAGGTCTCGCTGGACATGGAAGCCGGAGGAAGAGGTCCTGGGGCCAAGTGGCTGCGAGCCGGTGAGTTAAGGTCCTGACCCTCGGTTCCTCCCTGTGCAAAATCCGGCTCGGGGTCCGGGGATGACAGTGCCCGCCCCGAGCGCCAGCTGCGGGGCGACGCGGTTCAGAGTCCCGAGCTGAGGACTTCCACTCCCCGTGGGAGAGACAGACGGACGGACCCCCACGCGGGGCGGTGGGGGGGCGGGGCAGGAAAGAGGCCAGGAAGGTACCTCGGGGGCCTCCGCCCCTTCCCCTGGGACCCCTCCCTCCCACTCCCGTCCGGGGCACACCATCCCCTCGGGCCCTGCTCGACCCAGCCCCGCCCTTCCCTCCCTCGGCTTCCGGGAAGCCCCGCCCCCGCCGGCCCCGCCCGCCCCCGCCCCCGCCCCCACGGCCTGGGCCCCGCCCCGGCCCCGCCCCGACCCCGCCTCGCGCGCGCACCTCCTTGGCCTCCCGGACCCTGGCGAGGAAGGCCCGCAGCTCCAGCGTCTCCACGAAGAGCGCCCGGCACACGGCCTGGTAGTGGGTCTGCGCGCCCCGGGGGTCGGTCAGGCGCGCCGCGCACAGCCGCATGGCCTGGGCGAAGGTGCGCACCGCGCGGGGGCCGCCCTCGGCCTCCTCCTCCTCCTCCGGGCCCCCGTAGCCCTCGTCCGCAGCCCCGCAGACGCCGTCCTCGCAGTCGTTGTTGGCCATGAGGTCGATGAGCCGCTCCAGCTGCGGGCTGAGCTCGCGCTCCTCGCTGTCGTCCAGACCCCAGTCCAGCGCGCGGTAAATGGCAAAGCCCAGCGACTGCACCATCTGCAGGACAGGGGCCCGGAGAGTCAGCGGGGCGTGGGGGGCCACCCGCAAGGGACCCGGCCGGGAGAGGGGCCGCCGCCCCGCCCCAGCACAGCGCGACAGCCGGCGGCCCGGCCGGAGGCCCCGGAGCCCACGCGCCCGAAGCCAGCCGGACGCGTCCCAGCCCGCGCGGCCGGGCGGACAGCAGTTCAGCCCGCTCTCGGGGCCAAACGTGCCTTGACCACGTGAAGTGAGGGCAGCGCCCTCCCGGGCACCTAACCCGGAGAGGGGAAAGACGTGCGCCCACAGGGGACTCGCCGCGAACGCCCGGAGCGCCCACACCTGCGATGCCCCAATGTCTTCAGCGGGGACGCGGAGCACAAAGGTGACCCATCCTTCCCGCGGGATGCGGTGCCAAGACCAAACTCGGGCACCCCTTAGACCCAGCGAACACAGAGCCACAAAGCCGAACTAGGTTTCCATTCATACAAAACCCTAGGCAAGATGAAGCCGATACAGCCGTAAAAAGCGGGTCGGGTCGGTGCTTCCCAGCCGAGGGTTGAGGCTGGGAGGAGCACAGGAACTCACTGATCAGAAAGCACATCCCAATCAACGTGATCTAAAAGTACAGATAACCGAACTAAACATGAGCTTTTAAAGTGACATAAGAGTGTGTTTTAAATCAGAGGAGAAACTAGCGTGCTGGAATCGTTAACTACATGGGATACGGTACAGACACCTGGACTCAAAAAAAAATGACATCCTCTCCCTTAAAAAATACTGTAAACTCCATGCAAATTTCAACAGATGTAAATTTAATCTGGAAAAGAAGAAAAGTGAAGAAGCAATGGCACCTGTGTGGGGGCTTGCCCAGGGCAGGGAGTTGCCCAGGGACCAGGAGCTGTGGGCACCCAGCCAGGTATGGGGCCTACAGTGCTGCAGTTTACTTTATGTATCCTTGAAATTCTCCATAATTAGTTCTTTTAAAAGCATATTCACATATTGAAAATCTGAGTTTTGCAATAGAGAGACCTCTTAACTCAGCATTTCTCAATTGTATTTGGCAGGAAACCCTATTTTCATGAACTACCCTTAACCACCCGGACTCTGCCTTCTCCGGGGGGGCATCTGCAGACCCCGCCACTCCATTCGTGGGTCTGTCCAGTGGCCATTGGCCCCTGGTGTGGGCTGCTCACAGGACTGCAGTCCCGGAAAGGTCAGGGCTGCTCGCACAGGGAAGAACCACGTGCCATGCGCAGAGAGGGGTGAGGACGACCACAGGGATGCTGCTTCTAGCCTGCCTGGCTTTCATATTTTGACATTCTCCTTTATGACAATGATACAAAATGACCATAGCTCTTCTCGTCATCAGCTACGCAGAGCCCTTGGCTACTTAACTCTAGGACAACCTAACCCGAGACCTAACCTCTGGCTTCTAGGCAGAAGAGGGAGGCACGGAGCCACAGGTCACGTGACCACAGCTGGCAGCTGGCGGAGCTGGACTTGGGACCCAGGTCTGTCCCCAGCCTGGGCTCTAAGCCTTGGCCAAGGCAGGAGGGAGCCACACCCTCACCTTCTACCCCAAGTCTGAGTCTGCCTAGCCTGAGGGCGGGGGAGGCCTCTGGCCTCACCTCTTGTTTCCCACACCTGCAGCCCAAGGGGACTGGCTTGAGCAGAGCTGGAGGAGGACATGGGGTCAGTGCTGGGCAGGGGACAGGCACAAGACAGCCTTCTCTATCCTGCAGAAACGCCTCAGAACACACTCTGGCCAGCAGAGCCAAGTTCCAGTCTACAAAACCCCAGTCCACCCTGGAGGCGGGTCTTACCTCTGCCTAGCCGGGCAAGAATCACAAGCCCAAGTCATGAGTCAGAGGGCAGACGGCCAGGGCCAGGTGGAGTCCCCTATGGCAGTGGGACCCCCATCAGGACTACTGGGCTGGCAAGAACCACAGGTCACACAAATTCCCATCGATTCCTTCTTGGCCCAGAGGTAGAGGTCAGAAAGGAGACGGTGGGAGAAGTTCGCGCCCATTCTCTACTCCACGGCCACTGCTGACCTAGGCGTGGCTGTGCCCTGGTCTCCATCGGAGACCACTCTACCACCCGGGGCAGACAGAGGGGCCCCGTAGGCCAGCCCTGCTCCAGTGCACCTTGGAGCGGTACCCCAACCCACCATGCCTCTCCCTCTTGCTCCTGGGGGCTGGCCTAAGCCAGCACCACGTCAGTTAAAGGGTTAACTCCAACAGGAGCCTCTCATCTGACAGCTGCTCTGTTAAAAGCTTCTCTGTGTTCCAGCCCAGACACTGGAAACCGCCTGAAAGGCAGAGCTCTCGCTTTCCCATAAGGAACAATCTGGGCAGCTGGCCAGGGTCTGAGAGCCTCCAGGCCTGCCTGCCCACAGCGTTTTGGGAACTGAGCAGGCTCCCGGCAGGCCAGCTGGGGCGAACAGCCTGCTAACGGAGGGGCTTGGAGAGAGAAGGGGCTCAGACTGCAGGACAGCGTCCACGGGAGGGGCCGGTAGCAGGAATCCGGGTTAGCACAGCGAGTGGCCCCCTACGGTAGTTTCTGGGGTGGGGCTCCGGGGTTAGTCTGTAAGAGCGCAGACTGGACCCCCACAAACAAGGCTCCTTGTAAATATCATCAGAACTGCTAAGAGGTCTCCTTTGGGGCGGCAGGTGGCCACGGCACATTCACGTGGGGACTCTGGGTAACAGCGGCCACCCTGGGATCACTGTCTGAAAGGCAGGGGACTGTTCCTGGGCTTTGGATAAACTAAGTCTCCAGAGTACTCTGCCAGCCGTGGCAATGTTGTCTTCTTCCCAGACCGAATTACAGAAGCAACATGGAGCGAGAGCCTCACTACGGAGCTCTGGACGGAGGCAGTGTGCCACTGGGAAGGGGGTCTTATCACTGACAGCAGTAAGATTGCCAGCATGTGCTAGGAAGAAAAAACAGGGAAACTCTGGGATGATTCTATCATCGTTTTTCAATTCTCCACGACAGACTATATGGCCTCTTTGCCTGTGACCAGCCCCCCACCCTTGGTATAATGCTGTGTTCAATAAATAAATACATGTTTGTATAAAGCTTTCTTAAAGGCAGTAGAATGATCCACATTAAATTCAGGACAAATTCCCGGAGGGTAGAGGGATGGGACAGGGAGGCACTGGTCCTACTGGTGAGGTCTGAATTGTGGGCGGGGTGGACAGCGGTCACCAGCTGGTTTTCCTGCTTGCCCCTCAGACCCACTCCCTGACTGACCTTCTGTGTCCACAGACCACAGCACCTTTGCTCCCTCCCTCTGGTCAGTGGGAGGCAACACCAGCAGCTTGGGAGTGGAAGAGGAGAGGGAGGTGGGGTACCATCGCCCACCCCCGCCCTTCAGGCCCTCCAAGGCCTGCCAGGTTCCGCACTGACCAGTGGGCTCTGTCCTCACCTGCCCGCTCTCTTCATCAAGTCCTTTCGACGAAGCCCTTTGAGTATTTTGTCTGTGTCCTACCTCGTGGAAACAATCTTATAACTTTATATGCTGTCTAATTCACACAATATGAGACATATTAGTTTTAATACGTATCAAGGAAATTAAAAAATTATTTTAAAGGTACCTGGGCTTCTGAGCTGGCTGCTGACAACACCATCGTTGTGGAATCTGCAAGAGGAGACAACAGGCAGTCAAGACACACCTCAGCAACCCCAGGCCGTGGCAAATAGGGCCGCCCACCCACCTGGCCTCCCAGGAACACACAGTGTATCCCAGAAAGCTTAAACAGGTTGAGCAGCCAGTCATTTGGAAGGGACATGCAGAGGCAAGAGACTCAACCCCTGCCCACACCCTGCACAGCAGTCACACCCCAATGGGACCCCTCCAAGGGGAGCAGCCAACAGGGTTCCCTAGGGAGGCATGGTTGGTGCTAGAGTAAAGAAGGAATAAGGAGAGAGCAGGTCAGTTAAATCTTATCTGCAGGAAAGCCCTCACAGTCCGTTAATTCACAGTCTGAGTCCATGTGCCCCCAAATCACAGCAGAGCCACATGAGACCCAGGCTCAAAGGCAGCAACAGATTTTGCTCTGGAGTTCCCAAGAGCTGAGCTGGGTAAGGTAGCATCTGGCCACCACCTGTAGACCGTGTAGACCCGGAGACCTAGGGAATGTCAGAGCCTTCATCAGAGGATCAGTCTCTGGGTCAAAGCCCAGGTGCTAAACTAGGTACTAGGTAATTTATTATGTTCACTATTGAACACGGTACTGAATTCACAAGTTTATGAGTGCTCACTTGTTGAAATCCGTATACAACCCAGAAGGTAAGTGGTTTTGTGACCCATTTCACAGGTGAGAAAACAGAGGTATCACGGCGGGAATGGTGGTGCCAGGTGGGGCTATGTGAGGGGATCCTAGTCTCTGCTCCAGCCGCTCCCCACACCACCCCCTGCCCCGCATCTCTCAAGATGCCAGCTGGATGAGCCGCAGAAAACCCACCTACTTCTACAAACTTCCTTGAATTAAGCGTGCAGGTAGAACCTACGCGGGGCGGGGGGGGGGGGGCGGTGAACTCGAGTTGCCTTAACTCCTTTTTGGAACGAGGTAGGGTATAAAAAAAACATAAACCATGAAATCGCCACTGAGCGAACCTGCTAACTCTGCAAATATTTTCAAAATGCCATTAAGAGCAGGGAGATTGCCAAAGATAAAGGGCGTTTGTGTTGGGCTGATCCATTAAAATAATGGACAACAGCCCACTCCCAACATCAGTGAGGCTGAAAGGGAGCGGCCTGCAGGGCCCTGGGACCAAGACCGGCTGGAGGTGTGGGAAGAAGAATAAACCAGACTCAGAACAAAGGTGGTCCCTGGAAGCAGCCACCGTCCTGAGTTATCCTGAGGCCTGAGAAGGGTCGGGGTCAGCCAGCCCTGCGCTGTCCCTTACAGACAGAGCACTGTGCAGTCCTGCTCAGTGAGAAGCCTTCTGGCTGGAATAGTTGTAATGCCCCAGTTTAAAGGGTCCACATGTTAACAAAAATAAGGGATCGTTAATTATATGTGAAGCGGCAAGGACATGGGGAGTCTCCGGGTTTTAAGGAGCAAGCTGCCCTTTCTGGGCAGAGACTGTGCCCAGCTCTTTGCTACAAAACGAATGAATGATTTATTACGTTTTCAATCCACAATCACCTCATGCAAGTGGGTACCATGACTCCCTCGTTACAGACAAGGAAACCGAGGCTCAGGCAGGTGGAGAAAATCACCCAGAACCACACAGCATATCAGTAAGCGCGGATGGGGGAGGGGGGCAAGCCTGCTGAACCACCCAGAGCCTCAGGACGCACTTCCTGGAGCTACAGGAACTTGCTCGCTGGGGAGGGGGGGCGGGGGGGGGCGGCAAGGGAGGTCACAGAGCATTCGCAAACTACCTCCTGCTTATTTAAAAAGCTGTCTTGGAGGGAAGGCAGAGGGCTGCAGACAAGCAGATGGAGGTAGCTGGGACAGAAGCATTGTCAGCAGGGCCCTCTAGGTGCCATGGAGTTGGGACTGCAACCAGGATACCGGGTCGCCGGGATGCTGTCCCTCCACAGGGGGCTTCTCTCTCCCTGCAAGGAAGAACAGCCTCGCCAAGACGTGCCAGGAAAGAAAAGACATTGTGATGTCTTGTGTATAAGATGGCAACGAGAACTCAAGATGCTAGGAGGTCTCCTCGGAAAGATCACGATCACATGTCACGGCAGGATGAGATCAAAGACCGCCCGGAGCAGGGAAGTCTGTGAGGGCTTTGCAGGCTGGAGCTCCCAGAGGAAGGGCTTCCCCCTGCCCAGCAGGTGGGGTGGGCCGCCAGCTCTCAGACAGCCTCACCCCTCTGTGTGCGTGGGGAGCACAGGGAAGGAGTGTAGTTCAGGCCGGATCCCTGCCTACCTATGGTCATGACCTTGAGGTCCTCTCTGACCTCCTTTCCTCATCTACCTGCCCAACCGACCCCACAATGTCACCTCAAAGGGTGTGTGAGGGAGTGGAGGCGGACACTCCTTGTGTGTCCGGATACTTGCAGCATCCTATGAGGATGTGCACAGCCATGATCACCGTGGTGACAGTGGCAACAGAGCCACCAGGACCTCCCAACCAGGCTCAGACCACTCTGTTTGGGCTTGGGGTCAGGACAGAGAATGGCCGTGGAGGATCCAAGGGTTACCTCTGCAGCCCCCAGGAGACCACGCACATGCCGGGGGGGGGCACTGGCTACCCTAGGCTCCCCCAGGTTCTTAATTACCTCCAAGGAATGCAACTACCAAGTGTGGGGTCCTAGCTTGAGCCCAGGTGGCTCCTGCCTTTCCGCATCTCAGGCCGAGCTCCCAGGAGCACCCGTGTGCCTGGCAGCGAGGTGGACAGACTGAGGCCTCAGGGCCCCCGCTCAGTGCCAGCAGGAACTGCCAACCCCCCCAAGGAAGGCAATCGGCAGCATCTCAAAACGGCACCCCTGTTTGCCTCGATTCAGCAGGTCTGCTGAGGTCGACCCAAGACCCCTGAGACTGCCCACAGGGGCAATGGGCAGCCCCAACGAAGGAGAAGGAGATCTTGGAGGTCCCCATTAAGGACGAGTAGAGGGCAGCCCTTGCCTGCGGTGTAGACACTAGGGCTCCTCCTCATGGGAGAAGGCTGGCAGGAGACTCTGTTTCCCTTGACACTTTCTGAATCTGGAACATCTGCTAGTGCATCAAGAAATTAACTCATAGGTGAGTGTGAGAGTGAGCAAGGGTGCAGGGTGCACGCGTCCTCCCACAGCCCAGGCCAGACAGACTCACCAGTGATGCCCCGTATGTCCCTCAGCAACACACTGACCTTCCCGAGCCCCCAGAGCCCCGGACAGAACGGTACCACCCACCACACAGGTGACCGTGAAGATTCAACACAGATGGGGTCCCCGCGTGGTCTCCAAGTCGTGAGTTCGAGCCCCACGTCGTAGGCTATACAGACGACTTAAAAACAGATTTTTCAGAAAAACCCAAAAGCGAAAACCAGCTAGTATCCGGCCCCCACTGGGTGCTTCGATAACGCCTGTTCCGTTGTCAAGAAGCGATTTCCAAACATAAGTTAAGCAATGTCTTCGATGGAACATGGGTTCTAGGAATGAGCTGCTGGGAAACCCAGGCTTGAGAGCTGAAGATCTGCTTGCAGCTAACTGGGAAGCTGTGTGTTTGCTGGACAAACGGAGAGCTCTGGGGGGCAGAGGCCCCAGCATCTGCGGCACGTCCCTCCTCCTCCACCTGACTCCCCATCTCCATAGGCTACGGCTGACATCAGGCCGCTTCTCCATAAACTCACTCGTCACCCCCCCAGCAAGAACCTAGAAGCACCAGGACCCACATCACCTCGGCCCCAGTCGAGGACATGTGTGTTGGCCAGAGGGCTCCCCGCACCCCAGGCAATCGTGCTGTCAGTGTTCCACCCTCTCAGCAAGCTCTGGCGAGGGGGAGGTCGGCGCTCCTCTGCTCCCCCAGCACGTCCACACCCTGTGTCTGCCCGGGGGGCCGGGGATCACCACCCTGCTGACAGTCACAGCAGACAGGGGCACCCTTGAAAGGGTGCATTACCTCTGAGGCTCTCCTCCCTGTGGGGCCAAGGATAACTCACTTGAAGTTCCTGAGGACTTCTCAGGGCCCACATCACACAGTCCCCATTGCTGCCCCACGACGCAGCCCAAGAGGGTGAGGAACTCGCCCCAGGTCAGCTGGCTGAGATCCAACCCATGGCTAGACTGGCTCTGTAGCCCACACCCAGACCACGAGTCATCCCCCTCACTGGCCCTTCCAGTCACCTGAAGACGGAACGGGTCCTGGCCCTGGAGGGGTTTCCAACAGGGAGTGGGTGACCCCTTCTTAGGTGTGATGTGGGGAATCCACACACGGTGGCCTGACAGTCACAGTGGGTCCTGGAACCAGAAGCACGAGCATCACTGGGAACTTGTCGGAAATGCAGATTCTCAGGCCCACTGCAGACCTGGGCAGAATCAGGCTCATCGCAGGGGAACCCCGCAATCCAAGAACCCGTGTTCAACACACCCACTGGTGGACTCAAGGGTGAGAATCGCCCCAGTAAAGCACTACGTGGAACTCCCGTGCCAGAATCCACGTTCTGGTGTGCTCACCGGGGGGTCAGGTGCAGGAACAGTGTCCACTCCACCTGCGTGACCCTCCCCTCCGTGATGGGCAGAGCAACATTGGTCCATTGGTCCTGGAAGCCTGGACCAATCCAGGACCCGTGGACGTGTTTCGTCCCATCGCAAGGGGACCTGGGCTAGCACACAGAAGTGAAGTCGCTCATCTGGCGACCTCAGGGCAAAGAGGTTATCCTGGACCTCTGGCCTCCCCGAGGGCCCAAACACACGTCCGCAGTCGGAAGCAGTGCGTCTGTCTGACTTGCCTAGTGCAGCCCAGGCAGCACTTCCACTGCACCTGTAACCTGTCTCCTTGAACAGACCAGACCCCAGCACGTGGGGGTTCCAGCCCCCAGGGCTCTGCCCGTGCTGGTCAGGCCGGTCAGCACGTTGCCACCTCCAGGCAGGCTTCCTCCTCGCCTGGTCCTCACTGGAGGCCAGACTCCCTCTGAGGAGCAGAACGGGACCAGAGCGAAACCCTAGTGCCTTCCTGCAGCCGGTACTCAGTGGCACGTCTGCTCAAGCGGCCACATCCCAGGACCAGACCGGCCAGGGTCACAATACTTTCTTTGTGGGAGCCACTCAAATACTTCCGGCCCCACAGGTCAGCCCCTGGTGCACAATTAAAAAGACAGCAGACACAGCTCCCCTTCTTTGTGAAGACCTCAGGGTGGGGGCTGGGCGGGGATGACCAGGGCCCTGAAGGTGGCAGACGCAGGGCTGTATCCCTCATAAGCCAGTCTCGAGGGTACACAGGGACCCCAAGGTCACCTTCTGCACAGGTGCAGCCTGAAAGCACAGAGCAGGACCTGCAAACAGCCGGGGGCTATGGGCCAAAGCGGCCACACTGGCTAAGCTTACCCCAGTTATCGGGGACAGCCGACCCCAGCCGCCGGCACTCACAGACACCCGGACAGAGAACACGGCTTGCTGGCCAATGCCTGCCCAAGAGATCATCTTCGCTCAGAGGGGACAGAAAATCGGGATGCTCCTACAAACACTGGCTCCCACGTCACACCCAGCCCCTCCCCGACACACACAGGCCCACTCGCCTCTGCCCCACCTGGGGCCACAGCAGCATGTGGCTCTTTCCGTGCCTCACGTTTTACTTCATCGAGAAACATGCGTGGGGCCCCCGGCTAAGTGCACTCGGCAGAGCGGCCTCCCGTCCCTCGTCCCTAGCAGCCTAGAATGCTGTGACCAGACTTTCACACGAATCTGGAGGGGCCGGGTCCTCGGGTGGGTCTGGCTGAGGCGCAGAGAGGCCCAGGAGACGACGGCTAATGCTCCTGGGGCCCGAGAGCTCCCCGGAGCCAGCTGGGGCCCAAGGCTTAACAGAGCCTAGGCGATAGGTGCTTTTATCTTCCCATTTCCCAGAGAAGAATCACAAGTCACTCCCCAAGGCCCAGCTGAGGGTCGAGGCAGGGCTGGAGCCCAGCTGAGTCCACACTTACAGCCCCCCTGCCCCCACCGCCGCACCGGGTGACTGGATGCTTGCTGTGGGAACCTCGCTTTTCTCATCTGTGCAATGGGGACCCTAACAGCGTCACAGGGCATAAACAAGTGTGGGCCCAGCATGGCCCGGCACACTCCTGCTGGAGCCCAGCAATGTCAGCTGCTGTCTCCCAGACTGTGAAGTCCCTGGGTGGGTTGGCTTCACCTCCACACTACATCTCCACTGGACGGCCCTTACGAGGTGCCACAGAGAGCAGAGAGAGCCCCGCACGCCAAGGGCCCGCATGTGCCAGCAAGGATGGGTGGCACCAGCAGCGCCAGTGACGAGTCAAGAACCCAGAACAAAAACCACAAGGGCAGGACCTGACAGAAAGAAAGTGTTCCCACCAGAAATACTCTGTGAGGAGGTCTGCCAGGAGGGAAATACTCTTTCCAACCAGCTCTCACCCAGCCCAGCCTATCAGGGGACGCCATCCCTCGACAAGGCCCGTCAGTACTCACCTGCACGTTCACCTATGGGGAGAGCCATTTACCAAAATACAGCCAAGCTAAAAAGATAGTCCCCAGCCATTCAGAAGGGAGCTCCCCCAGAGGCCCACCAAGTCCAGCGAGAACCAGTGGAACCCACAGGCCCAGCAGGGGCTCCCAGAACACCACGGGCCCAGAGCCCTTCCTGATGGCCATGGGTCCCACTACAGCTCCTGGGACAGGACACTCTGGGCCAGGAGACCTGAAGGAACATCTCTAGTGGGGGGACGGGCAGCCCCGTGTGTACATGTGGGGAGCCTCAGAGACAGCTCCAGAGGAAGGGGCACCGTGTGTATGTGTGTGTGTGTGTGTGTGTCTGTGCACCTGTATGTATGGGTGTCTGTGACCGTGTGTGTGTTGTGTGTTATGTGCCTACGGCCGTGTGTGTGTGTGTGGTGTGTGCTTGTGCACCTGTATGTATCAGTGTCTGTGACCATGCACGTGTGTGTTGTGTGTCTGCACGCACACACAACTCCTGGGCCTGGGGCTCTGCACGGACGTTCCCTCACTAGTCCTCACCCGCCCCAGGCTGGTGTGACTGCCACCACGTCTGCGGAGAAGGGCTAGGCCACTGGGGAAATGCTGAAGCCTGCTCCTGAACACTGCCGTTTCTCTAGCTACGAGCTGCAGTGAGAAAGAAGTCTGGGCCCCGCGGAGCTCCTGACACAGGCTACCACCATCCAGTACAGGACAGACCATTAATCATTTCTGTGTTTGAAGCTCAGGCTGAAAATGAGCTGAGCTGGGAAGGCCTGGAGTCTGTGCGGTGGTGGGCCGCTTGGAGAGCCTTACCCTGCGGTCCGGTGCCAGGACTCTAACAGGGGGACGGGGACAGCTGGCCTCTGAACTCCAGGCAGAAGAAAGAGCAGGAAGGGGCTAGAGCCCCGGGGGGGGGGCTGCTGGGCAGCTCATATGGGGGACCCAAGCTGAAGAGCCTGTGAAAAGTAGTAGCATCAAAACTTATAAGAAAAACATCAGGAAAGTAGGGCAGTGTGTGAATTAGCATAAGCAGGATGGGAAACGTAGGAGGGGATGAGTTCACCCCCAGCTCAGACACACCTTTGTCAACACTCATGCCCATCATTTGTCTGTCCACGGGGGTTTTCCTGCAATGTTTCATCAGCAGTGTAGGCCAGAAAGGCAGGTGGTCTTTCCATCAAGGGGACGGCCAAATACTGCATTGGGGAGCAGTGATTCTCCTGGGGGGATCTGCCCAGGACACCCTCCAGTGGACAAATGCCCCTGAAAACATCCCAGGGTCACTGGATCACTGACCCAGCTGCATTTAGGGAATTAGCTTTGCCTCAGGGAACAGCTGGACACGAGCATTCACTGTGATGTCCGCTGAGCTTCTCGCCTCAATTAAAAAAAAAAAAGGATAACCCTTTCCCTATCAAGAGGTTTTAATAATGGTCTCTTAAAAATAACTTCACTTATTAACACGCTTTCTCCACTTAAAAAAAGGGGGTTTCCAGCAATTATAAAGTCTTCAGGTTAAAGGTTAGGACATTTTCCCCACTTGGCGGGAAGAGGGGAAAGGTACCACACCTTGTATGCTAGGACATTAATCATCCCCCCAAACGTGGTTTCGTTTGTTGATTTCTTTAGTTATTGTAAACATTTACTTAATGCTAGATTTACCAGAACTTTGTACTGAGAGCCCACGTGAGGCTACATTAAACTATCTTGATTTTCCTGATTGCTAGTCACAGCAAGAAATAAACACATTAGCTTCATGAATTTACCCCTCACTCGGCTGGGTTAGCCACCGCCCACAAAATAAAGTCTGAAAGCCCAACAGGACTGAAGAGGAAGTTCAGGGTAATCTATTTTTCTTAATCTTTATTTTTTTAAGCAGGTTCCATGCCCTGCGTAGAACCCGAATGAGAAGCTTGAGCTCACCACCCTGAGACCGAGACCTGAGCTGAGACTGAGTCACCTCAGCCACTGAGCCACCCAGGCGGCCCATTTTTCTTAACCTCCAAAGAGGCAGCAAGTCATAAACCTCATCCACCTTTATGAGACATGTTTATGAACAGAAACCAAAGACCATATTGAATGGAAGACGGAATTGGGCTCCCTCGTGTCCTGAGCCAGTAAGTTTCCTGGAGTGGCCACGTGCCTGGATTTCCAGTCAGGCTGTGGGTGTGCAGGCAGCAGGAGGAGGAAGCAGGAGTCCAATCCCTGGGGACTGGAGAGAACCTGGTGACCACTGACATGAAGGAGAGCCATCAAGTTGTATCTTGGAGAGTACCCGTAAGAAACACAGCTTGACTCTCTCACAGTTAGAGATATGCAAGGACCCTTAGTTCTAGACAGCTGTCACTCTGCGCCCCAGTTTTCCCATCTTCGAAATCAGAGGGTCTGACCCAGCAGGCTCGTATACTCTTGTCCCACCCCCTGGTGCAGGGAGCCAGATCTTGGATTAGATGGTCATCTGTGGGATGGGGATGGGCACAGAGAGGAAAACACAGCTTGGGGGGGGGGGAACTCCTTGTGAATATGCAGGGTCTAGCTCCCCAGGGGAAGCACTCCCCACCCCACCTGTGAAGAAGACCTTGCACACAGCACACAAGACTATGAGGCTAAATCCAAATCCTCCTCCTGGGCAAGCCTGAGCCTTAGCTTAACAGAGTGTAAAATGGGAATAATGCCATTTGAGTACCAACTCTTATTATTTTCACCTGTCAAATACGTTGGTGCTTTTTGCATGAAATAAGTGCACAGCAGAGTTGCAGGCAGAGCTGGGAGCTGGTCACGGGGTAAGAAGGACCCTGTGGAGGGGCGCCTGGGTTGCTCTGTGGGTAAGGCCTCTGCCTTCAGCTCAGGTCATGATCCCAGGATCCTGGGATTGAGCCCCGCATCTCATCGGGCTCTCTGCTCAGCGGGGAGCCTGTTTCCCTTCCTCTCTGCCTGCTTGTGATCCGTCAAATAAATAAAATCTTTAAAAAAAAAAAAAAAAGAAGAAGAAGGACCTTGTGGAGAAATACAGTGCTGGTCCCTGTGTGGGCTCAGCGGACCCCCTGTCACCACTGTGGCTTCTGTATGCAGCTCCGTCCTGCTCCTTCCCTGGCCTCCATGAAGCCCGCCTATGAGGACCTCTGCAAACCCAGCTCTCCGGCAGCACACAGAGCTGGCCTTTGTGCTTCCCCACAGGATGTCAGCTTTGGGGTTAATATCTCCAAATGCTCCAGACTAGCCAGCCCTTCAGTTCTCCAGGAAAGAAAACACTTTTTTTTTTTCTAAGAAGGAGAAAAAAATCACTTAAACTCACTATTTTGAGCAGACTTCAGTATCTTTCAAGGGATTGTTTGTTCTTGATAATTAAGAGCAGAAAAACCAAGCAGGCCATCCTCCAAATTTTACACATTCTCCTTACTATTAAACCCAGGCAACTGGTGAATCTGCAGGGATTCCAAGGGAGACACAGCCCCCTCCTCCCACCCTCATTCCCACGAAAAAGGACTTCAAAAGGACGCTTGTTCCTTTCCAGCCTAAGCCATCTGCAGTCACCAGTAAGACAAGCCACCGAGCGCTTCTCACCATGAATCACAAAAGAATGAGGGCTACACACCCCCGAAGCAGAAGGAACTAGCCCCAGGTGGGGGGAACTGGGGATAGGAGACGGAGAACTGGGTCTACTGAAAGTACTCAGCCCTCAAAAACCAAAATCCTTCTCCGCTGAGAAAAACATGCCCAACTGCAGGGAGCCAACTGACCGCAGGCCGCCCGGAGGCTGAGAGAGAGATGGTCAGGGAAAGGTTCCGGGAAAAGGAGGGGGTATCCCAGGCCGGGTGAGAAAGAGAAGGGCGGGGAGAAGCATGGGACTTCCAGGTCCCGCAGAGCCAGGGTGTGGACGGGTGGCCGGACCCGGGAAGGCGGGAGGGTGCAGACTGGGGGCTCCGGGCCCAGCGGAGGGAGGGTGCGGAAGCGGAGGACCGGGAAGGAGAGGACGGAGAGCGGGGAGAGCGGGGGGAGGGGGCCGGAGGGGGCCGGACGGGGCCGGACGGAGACGGGGGCGAGGACCCCGAGGACCCAGAGGAGGGTCGCAGCCGCCCCCTCCCCCACCCCCGGCGCGGCCCGCGCGCCCGGCCGCACCCCCGCGCGCCCGCCGGCCCTCACCCGCGGCGCCCGGCTCCCGCCGCGCGCTGACCGAGCCGTCCCGGCGCAGGAGGATGTCCGCCGTGTCCCGGATGCGCCGCCCGCCGCCCGGCGCGCCCCGCAGCCCGCCGCAGCCCTGGAAGCACACGGCCCACGCCTGCTCCTCGTTGAGCGGCTGCTCGTACGCCTTCAGCACCTCCTCCAGGGACAGCTCCCACGGCTCCGGCCGCCCCGCGCCGCCGCTGCAGCCGCCGGCCCGGGCCATGGCCGCCCCATTATCGCCTGCCGCGCGCCGGGCCGGTTTCCATAACAGCCGCGCCGGGGCGGCCGACGCACCCGCCGAGCGCGGGGGGCGGGTCCCGCGCCGCCGGCCGCTGCTTTGTCATCCTCGGGCGGCCCCGCCCCGCGGAGCGGCCGCAGGTGAGGGCGGGGCCGGCGCGCGCGGGAGGGGCGGGCGCGGGGGGCGCCGAGCGGGGCGGAGGGGACGGGAGGGCGCGGCGCGGGGCGGGGCCGGGCGGAGTGGGCGAGGTGCGGGTTCGTGCGGCGAGGGAGGCGGCGCGGGGCGGGGGCGCGGCGCGGGGCGGGGGAGGGAGGTTTGGGGGAGGCTGGGCGAGCGCGGGGCCGGGGCCGAAGGGAGGCGCGCCTCCGAGGCGCCTACGCGTGTGTGAGCCGGTGTCCGGCCGACGACACTGCAGTGACTGCGGGACCCCAGGCACGTTGGATGCTGGAATGCGGGAGGGAGTCAAGAGGCCTGTGAACCCACCTCCCGCCACCACCCCACACACATCTGACTTTGGCTGGTAGGAGCAGATACCTGCAGTGGCCTCTGTGGGAGGCCGGCTAGCAAGGTGACCTCAAGAGGTCACTTACTATAGGGAAATGTGAGCCAGGGAGCCCCGCGCTGTGAACACTTGGTAAAGGACCCTGCCCTGCAGGAGACCCGTGTCTGAATCAAACGCCCCTACTTATTTCGTTTTTGTTCCTTTTTTGTTGTTGTTGTTCTTAAGTAATTTACTTTTAAATTATAAGATTTACAGTGCTTTGCTTATGCAAAATAGCATCATGGAAATTAAACCAATCAATACACCGAAAGAGGGGCGCCTGGGTGGCTCAGTGGGTTAAGCCTCTGCCTTCTGCTTGGGTCATGGTCTCAGGGTCCTGGGATCGCCCCGCGTGGGGCTCTCTGCTCAGCAGGGAGCCTGCTTCCCCCCTTCTCTCTGCCTACTTGTGATCTCTGTCAAATAAATAAATAAAATCTTTAAAAAAAAAATACACGGGGGGGCGCCTGGGTGGCTCAGTGTGTTAAAGCCGCTGCCTTCGGCTCAGGTCATGATCTCGGGGTCCTGGGATTGAGACCCGCATCGGGCTCTCTGCTCAGCGGGGAGCCTGCTCCCTCCTCTCTCTCTGTCTGCCTCTCTGCCTACCTATGATCTCTCTCTCTGTCAAATAAATAAATAAAATATTAAAAAAAATACACGTAAAGAGTACTTATCTGAAGCTTTGTCCCCTTAGGCATGACCAAAATGAGGAAGCAAAAGCATCAGTCAGCTCAATAGATGTTCATAGAAACCATATCTTTTATCATCCTAGGTCATTTACTCACCCATCCTCAAAAAAAGTGCCAGATGAGCCATAGAAATGGCCCTACGGAGAGGAAGAAGGCAGACATGGCCTAAGGTTGGTGGTAGCAGTGAGCCTAACAGCTGCTTTTAAGCCAAGAATCAGAAATGAGGCATGGATCCCCTAGAAGAGAAACCTGATCAAATTTTCCCAGGGCTCTAGGCTCTAGCAAGTAGGTGCGACTGACTTCTGAGCTGGTTAGTTGGAGGTCTAGGTACAGTGACAAGTTCCCCCTGTTAGTCACAAGTCAAAGTCAACATAACCATTTCCTTCCTGTGCAAGGGTACCAAGCTCAGCCCATACTTTTGATTGAAAAGTCCAGTGAGTATTTTAAGCCCACCTGAGGGCTCATGAGGCCATAAGGAACTCATGTGGGTAAACTGATAGTCACCTGGGCCCCACACATGGAGGGAAAGAGTGCATACCTGCTTTTTTATCGTGAGCAGAGCAGCGCCTGGGTAAGATGGGAACTGGGGTTTATTTGAGTTGAAAGGGACACCAAAGTTAAAACACTCGGCCGTTTGTCCATAGACCATCAGAATCAAAGAAATGTTAGTCCTTCCACAACTGGAACTTGCCACTCGGATCTTGCAAATAAAGGCACATATTTCCAGCTATTAGAGTTTCAACTGAGTAGCACAGTAGAAATGATTGGGGTCAATCATTAACCCAACTTGGAAAGCTGTGGATGAAGGTCATTTCCATAGTTATGAGATCACCTGTGGCCCACTCCTAAAAACACGTCCTTTATATTTCGTCTCCGGTAGATTTGGAACCCTGTGGAAGGGACATTGTCAGTCACTGGAGACTGCTGTGCTTGGGGACAGGGTAGAAATATGTACATTGACTAAGCTCCAGGGCTCAGGATTGGAGAATTACTTCATCAGGTTATCACGTTAGCAAAGGTGCTCCCTGAATATTCATCTCACAGTAGAGGCTATTCACATATACTTGGTGAGCCACTGGGCCTTGATGCCTTCTGCCAGGGAAGGGCCAGTGGAAAACCCACCCAGGTCCCTCCCTACCCCTTCTTAGTGGAAACAGCACACAAGGAAACACAGTCTCTGTAGGTGGGGAAGAGCTACAGGGGCGTGATGTGAGCCAGGAGCCCCACTGATAGTTATGTTGTTTTTTTTCCCATGGTCTGTGTTTGATGCTTGGAGGAGACCTCATGTAGATAGTGCCCATACTGTGACAAATGCAATTGGAGGGGTGGGTGGCTCGTAATTGCAGTTGGCCATGGAATAAAGAGCTCTAAGAAAAATACTTCTGAACATCTTTGCAGACACAGAAGCTAGAGGGTCCTAACTATACGCTCCCAGGGTCAAAAACGTGAGCTGGATTCCCAGGTGCACTGCAGACTACAGTTACATTATTCCAGGAGAGCAATACAGGGTCCACAGGCCAGGATGACGTCATAAGAGTGCTCTGAGTTCTTGCAGAAAAAGTTCAGAGCAAGTCATGTACTTGGCCAATTGAATATAAGAACAAAGACAATTTGAGATCAGAGGCCGGTCTACTCCCTTAAGCACAAGTAGAACGGCTGCACTTGTGGTGATGGAATGCAGATTTTTCTCTGCCCCCCCCCCCCCATTCCACTTCAGATTAAAAAGCAGGTCGGTTTCTCTCAAGGGACACTGAGGGCAGTGAGCCACCAGGCCCCCTCTTGCCACGATTCAGAGGCCCCTGAATGCTCTCTTTGTCATGCTCCTTGCAGCCGGTCAGGGCTCAGGGGTCCAGGAGGAAAAGCTGAAACTCAAGAGGCCATGGTTTTGTACGTGAGGTTTATTTTGGGATAATGATAAAGGCCACAAATCCCAAGGGATGCCAGATAGAGCCAGGCTGTGCTTGATCTCTGAAAGGGAGCACAGGACAGCTCCAAGGAAGGGCCCTGGGACTGGGCATTCCTTCAAGACACAGTGGCTAAATATAGCTGAGCCTGAACAGAGGCAGATCAGGAGGAGGAAACCCAGGGCACAGGATGGGACACCAGAGTTCCAGAGCTCAGCCCAGATAGCAAGAGGGAACCCTAGGAGGTTATGGAAAGTGGAGAGGACAGCAGACAGGACTGTTCTGTGTGGCACAGGACAGGGAGTAGAGGGCACACTTGAGGACACTGTTTGCTTCCTACCGGAGACATTCGAGGTATTTACAAAGCAAGAATTGATTTGTGGTTGAACAGGTAATGCAGGACTTTGCAAATGTCTTACTCTGACACTGGCTGCTGTGTGATCCTATCGTACCAGGTCTTCCTCACAGCCTGGAGTAAAGGATGTTTTACATCGCAGCTGACAACCAATCTCGATGCTGGGATGAGACTCAGAGGCCTGTGTGGGGCCTAAGCTTTGTAAAAATCTAGAAATAACTGTGTAAATTGGTGTTAACTCATTTGACTGGTTTGATGTTCTGAGGTACGAAAAGGCATGAACCGAGAAATCTTCCAGAACACACTGACCCCAGAGACAGTCACTGTGACTGATCTTGTACTGGTCCTTCCAGAAACTCTGGATGCCTGTTACATACACACCTCCTTTTTACAGAGAGTGGCTTGTCGTACACCGCCCCCCGGTCCTGTGTTTTGCTTTGTTCTATCAGTATAAAGAGGGTTTGCACCCTTCTGTACAGTGCATATCCCTTTGTGGGGGCACCGTAATCTCCCCACCTGGTGGACAAGTAGGTTGTTCCCAGTCTTGACTGAATGACCTCGTACGTAGGATAGGCTCCAAGATGGCGCGGACGTCGTTGGCTTACCTGCTGCTGTTCCAAGTTCCCCAGACACTGGGAGTGCAGCAGACACTTTACGCTTTTTTTTCCCCTAAGATTTTATTTATTTGACAGAAAGAGACCCAGAGAGAGGGAACACAAGCAGGGGGAGTGGGAGAGGGAGGAGCAGGCTTCCTGCTGAGCAGGGAGTAGAACAGTGGGACGTGGGGCTCGATCCCAGGACCGAGATCATGACCTGAGCCGAAGGCAGACACCTATCAACTGAGCCACGCAGGCACCCCAACACTTACACTTTTATATGTGCTCAGTATAAATTCTAGGAAACAGACTTGCTGGGTTGAAGGATCTATAAACTCAGTATTTTGATAAGTATTATCAAAACAACCCTCGCACAGGCTGGACCAGTTTACTTTCCCACTGGTAATGTTAAAGGGTGTCTGTTTTCCTAAGCTCTCAGCCTGGGATTAAACTTTTGAATCTTGGATGGGGGAAGAGTGGCCCAGCTTCCATTTCTCTTATTAGGGTAAAATTAAAGGACAGATTCTTTAAAAAAATTCAATTGCACAAGTGTTTATGGATCCACTTCTATATGCTGGACAGTGTTCTGATAGGAGTAGAGCTGTGAATGAACAGACACCTGTCATTGGGTAATCCAGGACCGGCTCATCTCAAGTTCCTTGACTAACTACACCTGCAAAGACCCTATTCCCAAATAAGGTTGGTCACATTCACAGATTCCAGGTCAGGACATGGACAGACCTTTCTGGGGGTCCACCATGTAACCCTCTGGGGAAAACTGCCGGTAACCAGCGCCGTGAGCAGAATGTGCCACAAAGTGCAGGGGCACTCATTACATTCCTTCCGGCTGTGCACTCAGCATGAAAGAGGGGAGAAAGCAAGGCCCCGAGTGTCTCCTCTACTTGTGACGCCTACTTGTCACAAGACACTCGGGGAAGATTCCTCTAAGAGGGAAGCACCGGCACTTCCCACGCAGCGCACCCGCTACCGCACCCCTCCTCCGAGGTTAGGGCTCTGGACACCTGCCCCGCATTTTCCACTCAGGTTCGTTCTTCCACGTGGCGCGACCGTGACACACGGTGCCGTCCGTTGAGACGAAGCCGAAGCGCTCTTCCCGCTTCGGGGAGAAGGGAGCCTTGCGTCGTCGCGCGACTGGCCGCCCGCAACTCAGTCTCGGCAGGAACGAGCCGCGTCCGTCTGCGGCCCGCAGCCCCGGGTGCAGCCCCGGGTGCAGTCCCGGGTTTAGGTGCGCGGGCCCCACGGCCCCGCGCTGTGCGCAAACCACGCCGGGAGGCCTCCCCCCGCCCGCCCCGAGCTCCCGCGGCCCAGCCTCCCGCAAGCAGCAGGTGCGTCCAATCCGACGCGTGCTCCGCGGGAGGTCCCAGGAGGAGCTGCGCGGAGGCTCCGGGAAAAACCGCGTTTCTGCGACCCACGGGTCTCCCCGCAGGCGGCCGGGCGGGCGGGGAAAGCACCCCCGCGGTGGCCAGGACGCGAAGGCAGACCAGGGCCTTTCCCGGGCTCTCCCCGGACGGCGACACCGCCAGGAGAGGCTCGTCTGGAGACGTCGGGGCGCGGAGCAGGCAGCACCGCCGCCCGGGATGGGGGAGGCGGAGGCGGTCCGGCTCTGCGGTGGCCGGTCCGTGGCCCAAGGCGTGCTCCCGGGGCCCTCTGCTGTCCTGAGACCCGGCTGGCCCGGCAGCAAACAGCTCACGCAAGGCCTCGGTCGCGCGCGTGCGCACGGACCCGGCCGCGAACACCAGCTCGCGCCCCGAGGACGCCCCGGCTCAGCCGCCCCGACACCGCCCCCCGGGACACCTGCGGCCACGTCCACTCACGGGAACTCGGGTCCAAGCGCACCGCCCGGCCAAAGGTCCAACGGGGCGGCAGCCGCGGGGCTCGTGGCGCCGGTCCCGGCACGAACCGAACCGAACCGTGGATGGATCAGCGACGCGGGTGCGCGCGGTCCGGCGTCTCCCCGGCCTGGGCGTTTCTTCACGACCAGCTCTCGGCCGTTCTCCGCGGGAATGAGGCGCGGGGACGCCGCAGCTTTCTCGGACGCGACGCCGCTTTGGAGCCGCTCGGCGAACCGCAGGCCTTAACGACCTCCTCGCCCGGGTATCCCGCGCCCTCCCCGCTCTGCCACCCCGGACACCGCGCCGCCGCCGCTCCCAACATGGCCGCGGGGCGGGGCCTCCGGCGGGGGTGTGGCCGGGAGCCGCTAGCCAATGGGGCGGCGGCGGGGGCGCAGAAAACGGGGAGGGCGCGCAGGCCGCAGCCAATGGGGAGGCGGCGCGGGCCGTTCGCCGGGAGCCGCCGCGGGAGGCCGCATTCCCGCCATGTCGGACCCGCGCGCGCCGGACGCGGCCTCGGGCTCCGGCTCGGGCTCCGGCTCGGGCTCGGGGTTCGGCGGCCGCAGGAGGACCTGGACCGAGCTGCTGGGTAAGAGGGCGCCGGGGGGGGGTGGTGCCGGGCCCGGAGACCCCCTTCGCGCCGCAGCCTCCGCCGGCGCGGTCCCCGGCCCCTGCGCCCCCGTGCCCTCTCCCGAAACCCAGTCGTCGTCCCGCCGGCCCCTGGGCACCGGCGGGGCTGGCCACCGGCCGGCCGGACGTGCAGGGACAGGTCGTACGGGCCGGGGGCAGAAGGTGCAGCGTGGGCCTGCCGCAGGGCGGGAGCGCGGCTCAGCCCCAGAGCCCGGGGCCTCAGGGCCAGGCTGTGCCGCGGGGCGCGGGCGCGGTGCTGTGGGCGGACCAGACCCCACTGGGCTTCCTCGGCTGTGGCCAGCGTGTCCCGCTGCCAGGCGGCCCGCGCGCACGCGTGTGTCTCGGGGCCGGCCGGCGGGACCGCCCTCGTTCCCGCGATGAGCCGGTATGAGTGAGGTCCGGTGGCGTGAGGTCCGGAGCCCACGACCCAGGAGGAATTCTTGACACGGCTTCGGTGCACAACGGCGGTGTATTCAGGCGCGGGGACAGGGCCCGTGGGCAGACAGGGCTGCGGCCCGGTGACCCGAGGAGTGGCGGACGTTATCCTCGGGAGCTGGGGAGCTGAGGACAAAGCGGGTGTTCGGAAGCGCCGGCGTGCGGCGAGAAGGCTGTCCGAGTGTTGGAGGCCGGCAGTGCTGTGCTTGTCCTCTGGGAGCTTTCTGGTGGAATGTCACCTTCCCGCCCTCGCACGGGCGCGCCAGGGAGCTCTGGGGTTGGAACGAGTTCCGCTTGGCGTACAGCTCCTTTCCTCCGGGCCTCCCCCGGTCTTGCGGGGGGCAGGCAGTGTCAGGGCTTCCGGAACTGAGCTGCGGGTCTTTGGAAGCTAGGCTGTCGGTGAGAAAGCCTCCTCCTCCTAAATCACTAGGACATTTGTGAACCGAGGGAGACTCCGGCCTTGGGGGACTGTGATCTCTACGGGCTAACTCTTTGCTCTTCCTTTAGGGCAGCCAGGAGCGCCTGAGGACTGTCACATAGAGCCCATGGGGGGTGGGGTTGCGGGGTGTCCCCTTCTGCTTTGTCCTCAGCTAGCCTTTTGCTCGCTCATCAGGGACACTGGCGGAGGCCTCGGTCCCTTCCTGCAGGAAATGGGCTTCGATCCGGAATGCACAGGAGTCCCGTGGAGACACCGGGTCCCCGGGGTGCCTCTCTACAGGTCTGGAATGTTTCCGAGTCCGCTGGAGGGAGGGTTTCAGGAGTGCTCTGATGTGTGCACCTGATTTCCCTACAGCGGGAAGGGTCGGGAGGCAGCTGCCGCGTCCTGGAAGGGAGCACGAGCTCCGGGAATCAGCCGCGCGCCTCCTGAGACGCCATCTGAACCTGAAGGACCTTCTGGATGAGGTAAGACTTGGCTGGCCCCAGCCGAGGCCCATCTACACAAAGAGACACCCGGAAAGCCCCCGAGCTTCTGGGAGAAGCATCCGCTCAGTGTCGACCAGGTGAGAAAGAGACCGTCAGCATTTATCTTTTGGGACATGAAGTAAGTTTAGAGTGAATGTAGTTCCTCTGAGAAAGCTTTGGCGAGTTTCACTTTTTAAAAATGTTTATTCAGGGCACCTGGGTGGCTCAGTCCATGAACCGTCTGCCTTTGGCTCAGGCCGTGATCCCGGGCTCCCAGGATCAAGCCCCTCATTGGGCTCCCTGCTCTGGGGGAGGTCTGCTTCTCCCCCTTCCCTCTGCCCCTCCCCCAGACAGATTGTTTGATGCACACACAGCTTGAATTTTGACTAGAGTTCTTTGTGTTTGGTTTCTAGGTAGAAGGTTCTGCATGTAGAACTCTGTGTCTCGATCAGTTGCTGGATCCCGAGGCCTCTGCTGGTCTTTCTAGGTCATTCATAGGTAAGACAGAGCTCAGCTTTCTGAACACATACAGTTACGGAACAGCTTTCTGTAAAGTGACCTGGACCAGCTTGGGGCGCATTATAAGGCTGTTATCTAAAAACAATGTTTGAGGGACGCTTGGGTGGCTCATTTGGTTGAGCGGCTGCCTTCAGCCCAGGTCATGATCTCAGCGTCCTGGGATCGAGCCTGGGATCGGGCTCCTTGCTTGGTGGGAAGCCTACTTCTCCCTCTGCTTCTGCCTGTGTGCGCGTGCGCTCTCTCTCTCTCTCTCTGACAAAATAAAAAATCTTAAAAAAAAAAAAAAAAAGCAGTGTTTGACTCAACGTGGGACTCAGAAGCAGGAGGAGCCAAAGTGTCCCTTGGAAAAACATGAGACTGTAATGTGTACCTCATTTATGCAGGTGAGGAAAACAGGTTGTGCTAGATCGGAGAGAGCAGGTGGGAAGCCAGAAGGATAGGGTTGGGAGTATTTCAGGACATTTCAGTTTGAGAACGACATCAGGGAAGTTCTGTGGAATAACAAATCAGTTATTTTCTGGACATTCACATTTTTATTATGAAATGACTGTCATTTCGGTATGGTATGAACTAATCCACTAATTTGTCTAAAGTATCGACTAAAATAACTGTAAACAGACTCACCTTGAGCCCTGATCACTACAGGTCTTTGGTGGATCATACTGATTTTCACTGCCCTGTGTTTGAATTTCACGTCTCAGTGTCACCATTCTGGGGAACCAGGCTCAGCCACACACTTTTTTTTTTTTTTTTTTAAAGATTTTTATTTATTTATTTGACAGAGAGACAGCCAGAGAGGGCACACAAGCAGGAGAATGGGAGAGGGAGAAGCAGGCTTCCTGCTGAGCAGAGACCCTGATGCGGGGCTGGATCCCGGGACCCTGGGATCATGACCTGACCCGAAGGCAGATGCTTAACCAGCTGAGCCACCCAGGCGTCCCACTCTGTCCATTTCTTAATGGAATTTTTTTTTTGGTGTTAAGTTGAAGTTCTTTATGTATTTTGGGTATTAACCCCTTATCAGATATGTCATTTATAAATATCTTTTCCCATTCAGTAAATAGCCTTTTTGTTTGATTGATGGTTTCCTTCACTGTGGAAAAATAATGCCTAGAAATCAACATTTTCTCCCTTTCTACCATGAATAATTTTTTTTTTTAAATACCCTTTTAAAAAAGATTTTTATTTATTTATTTATTTGACAGAGATCACAGGTAGGCAGAGGGGCAGGCAGAGAGAGAGAGAGGTGGGGAAGCAGGCTCCCCGCTGAGCAGAGAGCCCGATGTGGGGCTCGATCCCAGGACCCTGGGATCATGACCTGGGCTGAAGGCAGAGGCTTTAACCCACTGAGCCACCCAGATGCCCCCATGAATAATTTCTTGACCCCAGTAGTTGATAATTTCTAATATTGTCGTTTGGAATCTTTGTAAGTATTATTGTTTTAATTTACATATTGGTATGCGTTTTCAGGGCTCTGAAGATAATGGGCATGCGATAGCATTTCCTTTTCATTTAAAACAAAAAACAAAACCTCAGTTTTGGAAGTCAATTAAATTAGAAAGCTATTTTCAGGACGCCTGGGTGGCTCAGTGGGTTAAAGCCTTTGCCTTCAGCTCCGGTCTTGATCCTGGGTCCTGGGATAGAACCTGGCATTGGGCTCTCTGCTCAGCCGGGAGCCTGCTTCCTCCTCTCTCTCTCTGTGCCTGCCTCTGTGTCTGCTTGTGATCTCTGTCAAATGAATAAAATCTTTTTTTTTTTTTAATAAATAAAATCTTTAAAAAAAATTAGAAAGCTATGTGCTTGTGGGCATTATCTGTTTTCGGGCTGTTCAGCATTCTTTATTATTATATTTTAAGATTTTTTTGACAGAAAGACACAGCGAGAGGGAACAGAAGCAGGGTGGTGGAGAGGGAGAAGCAGGGTTCCCCACGAGCAGGAAGCCGGAACGGGGCTCGATCCCAGGACCCTGGGATCGAGGCCTGAGCCGAAGGCAAATGCTTAACGACTGAGCCCCCCTCCGCGCCCCGATTCCTTCCTTCATGGGTCGTGGACCAGGGGCTGGGTGCTCAGGAGGCTGGTAGCTACAGCTGAAAAGGCTTTTTAAGGCCCAGGTCTTCTGTTTTAGACGCAGTTTGTCTCAGGGTTTTTGTTCTGTCTTTAAGGCTCTGCTTTACGGGATCAAGCCTCGAAACTGGGTGTCCCAGTGGCTGTGCTGTCCAGCCGGACAGTGGTGTCCAGCATCGTGCAGATCTGTGCGTCCAGTGGCGAGCCCTCCCCCAAGGTGCTGCTGAACGCAGAGCAGAGGGTAAGATGGCGGCGCCGGGGGCTAATGGTGCTTACTCGTTACTTCCGAGCTGTTTGGGGTAATAGGACATTCCTTAAATACTGTTTCAGGTACTTTATTTTTTGCTTTTTTAAGATTTAATCTCTCTTTTCAGAAGAAACTGTCTTCCTTGTTGGAGGTGGCTCAGTATTTATTAGCTCATAGTATGTTCTCTCGTCTCTCCTTCTGTCAAGAGCTATGCGAAGTCCAGGTAAAAATCTGACGTTGCGGCTCTGCCTCTAGGGGCTTCTCAGGCAGTCTTGTGTTGAGCGGAGACAACAGAGTCCCAGCATGTTCTTAGGGATTCCACCAAGCACCTCATTAATCACGGGTGGGAGGGGAGGCATTCAGCTCTTGTCTCTGTGGGTGGGGAAAAAGTGCCTTCAGTTACCGTATATGTCAGTATTCACCCATCATTAGTAATGTTTATCAGACTGTGCCACAGAAACATTGTCTCTCTTCTTAGATATAATTATGAACAATTTTCCATGGTAGTATAGTAAATTAGAAAATTATAATTAAAAAATAATTTTTATTCTGTTTTGAAGCATTTTGAATTCAGTAGGTTTACAGATTTTTGAGTAGTTGGAAGTACTCAAGGTAACTGGTTATTAAATGAGATCAGTAAGAATATAGAGAAAGGACAGGACAACCCAGGTGATGGTGCGTTCATGGTTTTCCCCCCATTCTTTTATCCAGCATACATGACGTATGTGTCTGTAGTTGTGTCAGTGTTGCTGTGGTCCCTGTGCTCGCTGGCAGCTGTGTAGTTGGAGGGAGGGCAGACAAATGCCCGTGAATTGCCATGACGTAGGTGTCCACAGATGTGCAGTGAAGAGTGGATGGCTGCTTGGTTGGTGGCTAGGAAAGGCTTTGTAAGAGAGCTGGCAGCTGCACGGGGTGTGAAGGAGGAGTGCCGTTTTGTTGGGTGAAGGAGAGCTGGACAAAGTAGGCCGTGGGACACAGGAGACTTGAGCAAGATGGCCTGGGGACAGGGGCAAGGGTGCTGTGGTGCAGACGGGGGAGCTCGCTGGGACAGAGAACAAGAGACACGGAAACCGGGTTGTAAGGGTCCTGTGCTGTGTCCAAGAGTCTCTGCCTTTGTTCTGAGAGCTGCAAAGAGCCACCAAAGGGTCCAAAGGAGAAAGGAGGTTGCCATGTCCAGTTTGTACTGTGGAATCTCGTATTGGCCAAAGGGGAGAAAGTCCTGGAAGCAGGTGACACTAGGGACTGGACAGGGTGCTGGGGGTTGGGGAGGTGAAGAGTGGGAGTAGTAAGTCTGAAGCCACAGTGACCATGTACGTGTTTGGGGCTGTGCCTGTCACTCCACCCCAGTTGTCCGTAGGGTCCAGGAGTTCTGTGTATGGGCTCTGCATTTTGTAGGAAAATGTGTGCACGAAAGACACGTACTACTCTTACTTTCTTCAGAATTCTTTATTGCTTGAAGCTGTGTGGCGTCTTCACGTACAGAACATTGTGAGCCTCCCGGAGCTGTGGGAAAGGTAGTGTACCAGTGATTATTTTACCTTACCTTAGTATCATAGGACTTATTTTTTGTGATCTAGTGTATTATGACTTATTTATAAATCAAAGTCAAAAATCACTGAGAGAAACTCTTCATTATTTAAAGAGAACATTTGTTATAGTCAAATTCTTTGTCATGTACAAACTTGGTAATATTTTCTTTGTATAAAATATATCATAGGAGGGATACCCGGGGGACTCAGTGGGTGAAGCATGTGCCTTTGGGTCAGGTCGTGATCCCAGGGTCCTGGGATCGAGTCCCACATCAGGCTCCCTGCTCAGTGGAGAGCCTGCTTCTCCCTCTGCCTGCTGGTCACCCTGCTTGTGCTCGCTCTCTCTCAAATAAATAAAAATCTTTAAAAAATTTTTCTTTTGAAGGGGATGCCTGGCTGGCTCAGTTGGAAGAGCATAAGACTTGATTTTAGGGTTTTGAGTTTGAGACCCGTGTTGGGTATAGAGATTACTATAAAAAATAAAATAAACTTCTTACCTAGAAAAAAAAATTATTGGGCGCCTGGGTGGCTCAGTGGGTTAAGCCGCTGCCTTCGGCTCAGGTCATGATCTCAGGGTCCTGGGATCGAGTCCCGCATCGGGTTCTCTGCTCAGCAGGGAGCCTGCTTCCCTCTCTCTCTCTCTGCCTGCCTCTCTGCCTACTTGTGATCTCTCTCTGTCAAATAAATAAATAAAATCTTTAAAAAAAAAAAAAAAATTATTGTTGAAGATTTTATTTGAGAGAGAGAATGAGAAAGAGAACGACATGGGGGAGGGTCAGAGGGAGAAACAGACTCCCCACTGAGCAGGGATCCCTGTGTAGGCCTCGAACCTGGGACTCCAGGAAGATTACATGAGCCAAAGGCAGTTGTCTAACCAACTGAGCCACCCAGGCACCCTGAAAGGAATTTTTTTTTTTTTAAGATTTATTTATTTGTCAGAGAACATGAGAGAGACAGAGAGAGTGCACACACACAAGCAGGGGGAGTGGCAGGCAGAGGGAGAGGGAGACTCCCTGCTGAGCAAGGAGCTGGAGGTGGGACTTGATCCCGGGACCCTGGGATCATGACCTGAGATGAAGGCGGCAGCTTAACTCACTGAGCCACCCAGCTGCCCCCCATAGAAAATTTAAAAAAAAAATTTAAAAAGAGATGTTCAGATAAATATGGTTGATAGAATGTGTGTATGTACTTTTATTTCCTCATGAAGTCCCATCAAGAGTAAGGAAAGTCACTTGATTCAAAGATAACCGCTTACAGAGGGCAGTAGAAGGGAAGAGAGGAGAAGCAGTTTGGGAAGCAGAAGGCAGATAGACCTGTGATAAACGACCTAGGAGGCTTGAGATAGACTTGCCCTAAGCCAGCGGTGTGGTACTCAGTCTGTTCCTAAAGGACTGCAGGGTGGGAGAGCTAAGCATCCCTGCCGGAAGGTGGAGGAGGGTGACTCAGTATCTCTGAACGCACACAGAGGAGGCCTTGGGAGCTCTGGCCTGCCATGCTCTCGGCAGCCAGGCAGAAAGCCAGAGATGGGTATATTTGTCATCAGGTCAGGAAAAACTGAGTGTCTAATTTGGGGAACCCGGAAGCACTGTTGAAAAGTCTGTGTTGAAATCAGTGGCATCGTGACACGTGGGTCACATCTCGATTTGAAAAGTTGGGTCTTCACCTTAGACCAAAAAAATTCTAGGTAAATCACAGGGGGAAAATGAGATTATGAAAGTACTAGAAGAAATCACGGAAGATGACCCTATAATCTTGGAGCAGGAAAGGTCTAACTAAGATATAAGGCCCAGGACTTAGGCTGACAAATTTTAACTATGAAAAACACTTTTCTTGACCCATGCACCTGGGCATAGGGGGATTTAAACAGGCGTCCAGATTGGAAGGGGAAGAGCGACGCTGTCTGCAGAGGACCGCGTCTTGCGTATCAAATAGCATAAGGAACCCCTACTGAGAAGTATTAGCGCGTCAGCAACTTTAGCAAGGTTGCAGGAAACAACCCTGCAGGAATCAGTTTTGTTTTTTTTTTTTAAGATTTTATTTATTTATTAGAGAGATGGAGAGAGAACACAAGTAGGCAGAGGGAGAGGGAGAAGGAGGCTCTCCACTGAGCAGAGAGTCCGATGCGGGGCTCGATCCCAGGACCCTGGGATCATGACCTGAGCCGAAGGCAGCCGCCCAACTGACTGACCCATCCAGGTGCCCCTCAGTTGTGTTTTTATACAAGAACGTGAACAATCTGAAAAGGAAGTTAAAATTTCATTCGGGCCCCTGGCTTTAAGAGCTAGAGAAACAGACGTTCCCTGCTCATGGACTGGAACACCTGATATTGTTAGGAGGGCAGCATCCCCCCCTCCCGCCCCGACTGATGCATGCGGTTTGAGCTCCATCAAAACCTAACTTGGCTTTTTTTCATACATGGACAAGCTGATTCCGATACTGAAGTGGAGGTGCAGGGGGCCCTGAGTAGCCAAAAATCCTTCAGAGAGAACAACAACATTGGGGGGTCCCAGGTCCTGTTTTCAGAACTTACTATAGAGCTGGCCTGTGGTGCTGGCCTAAGGGTAGACCTAGAGCAGTGGACCAGGATTTCCAGTCCAAATGTAAAGCTCTACATTTCTGTCACTGATTTTTTTTTTAAAGATTTTAATTAGTTATTAGACGGCACAAGCAGGGGGAGCAGCAGGCTCCCCGCTAAGCAGGGAGCCCAATTCGGGGCTCCATCCCAGGACCCTGGGATCATGACCTGAGCTGAAGGCAGATGCTTAACTGAGCCACCCAGGTGTGCCCATCATTAGTCTTTTTAAAGCTTCATTTACTTATTTTAGAGAGCACAAGCAGGAGGGGCAGAGGGAGACAGAGAATCCCAAGCAGGCTCCATATTGAATGCGGAGCTTGAAGCAGGGCTCGATCTCACAATCCTGAGCTCATGACCAAGAGTTGGATGCTTAACCCACTGAGCCACTAGATGCCCTGTCAGTTGATTTCTGACAAGGGTGCCAAGACATCGAATGGGGGGAAATGGTCCGTTTTACAAATGGTATTGGGACAACTGGACATATACATGCAAAAGAATGAAGTCAGACCCATGCTCCACACCACACGCAGCAACTAAGTCATCGTGCATCCAAGACCTCGACGTGAGAGCTAAAGCCCTAAAACCTCTAGAATAAAATCTAGGGTTACATCTGCATGAGCTTGGATTAGGCGGTTGTTTCCTGGACAGGATGCCTGAAACTCGTGCAACAATAGGAAATGTAGAAGGAAAATTAATGCTTCGCCAAGTCATAAAACTTGTGTGTGTCAACAGTTAAGACCATGAAAAGACAGTCCATAGAATGGAAGACATTTTTTGCAAATCACGTATCTGATAATCTGGTATCTAGAATAAAGAACTCTTGTAGTTCAACGATAAAAAGACAGTTTAATTACAAATGGACTAAGGATTTCAATAGACACTTCTCCAGAGAGGGTACACATAGGCCAAGCACGGGAAAAGGTGCCAGACGTCGTTGGCCCCAGAACAGTGCATGTCTGTCAGGTGAGAACCCCCCCACCCCACTGCTCCTGCTTCCAGATCCAGGCTCCCCAGATGGTTCTGTATGGCTGAGGCCCTTGACCAACGTCTGTCCTGTGACAGCCTAAAATTGCTGTTTTCTTTCTTTCTGGTTATTTTATTTCTTTCTGATTATTTTCTTTTTTTTCCCCAAGTAGTAGTCAGCTATTCCAGTTATGCTCTTTTTTTTTTTTTTTTAAAGATTTTATTTTATTTATATATTTGTCAGAGAGAGCGAGCACAAGCAGACAGAGTGGCAGGCAGAGGCAGAGGGAGAAGCAGGCTCCCCGCTGAGCAAGGAGCCCGATGCGGGACTCGATCCCAGGATGCTGGGATCATGACCTGAGCTGAAGGCAGCCGCTCAACCAGCTGAGCCACCCAAGCGTCCCTCCAGTTATGCTCTTTAAAAATAATTCTTTTTAATGCCAGTAGCAGCTTCCCCGCCAGCTCTTGGGTGTCAGTGGCCCTCTCGTGACTTCAGGGGACGGCCCAGGGGGCTGCCAGCTGGTTCTCAGTGCTTAGGCTTCCTAGTGAAGTTCATGTGGAAGAAGAGGGCCTGATGGATACGGGACGGTGGTGAGCCCGGGGTGAGCTGTGTGCTTTGTCCCTAGTCATGCCGACACTCAGTCCACGGTTGCGTGGCTCTTCAGGGACCTGTGCCTTCTGTGTGAGCAGATGGAAACTCAGCACACTGACATCGCCCAGACTATGCTTTCTGGTAAGTGCACACCAGGGGCAGGTTCATGGCAAAGTTGAGGTCCATGGGTATGCTTTCTGCTGCGAGAGTCTGTGGGACATGGGCAGCCCCACCCTAGCCTAGGAATTGGGAATGGAATGGGACCTGCTACATGGGTCTGCTTACCCCTGAATGGTGTGCAAGCTTTGATACAGTCCGTCAGTTGCCCCATTGTGTTTGGGGGCCTATCGCTGGTGTGTTTAAAATATGCAGATTATGACCTGCTGAATTGGGAAGCACAACCACCCACATGGGATTGTCCGTAGCTCCCTCAGCACTCAAGCTCCCCCTTCCGGGAAAAGAAAGCCCCCAGAGCCGTGTTAATTGGAGGTGCGGCTTCAGGGCACTCACGGAGAGAAGTCAAGTCACAGGAATTTGTACGTTCAGATCCCAGAACAGGAGGGTGCGGGGAGCTGGGAAGTCCCCGAGCGAGGTGGAGACAGAGCAGGCACCTGCTACTTGTACGGTGGGGGCCTGAGGCCACTGGCTTTCTGTGGACTCCATTCTAAGCAGTTATTTTAAAGATTTTATTTATTTATTTATTTATTTGTCAGAAAGAGAGAGAGAGCACCCACAAGCAGGCAGAGGTGGAGAGAGAAGCAGGCTCCCCGCCGAGCAAGGAGCCCGATGCGGGACTCGATCCCAGAACCCCGGGATCATGACCCGAGCCGAAGGCAGTGGCTTAACTGACTGAGCCACCCAGGCCTCCCTCTAAGCAGTTATTTTAAAACGTGCTCAGGAATAGCGAAGTAGGAACTGTGGCAAGCGTGCTGAGCTCACGGCCTGATCTATACGTCAGACTTGGGTGAGAGCAGGGGCGCCGTGCTGTCCTGGACAGCAGCTCAGAGTGGCTGTCGCTTGTCACACTTTTTTTTCTGGGTGCATTTCCCTTAGAGTGGGCCCTGTCCCTGGCTCCTCTCTGAGCCAGCAGGTCCTGGCCATTGCCAGGAATGTCTGAAGGACAAAAGGTACAAATAGAAAATTAGATGAGAAGTGGAATGTTCCATACAGGTAGCCTATGAATTTTTTTTACATTGCAGAAGAGGTGTTCCTTTTTCCTAAAACTTTCTTGGTGATGGATGTGAGCTCCTTATAAGTTCCCGAGTCTAGACTCAGAGTTTAAGTTTAAATTGAAGATGAGACAAAAAATCTTCTAATCTTTTCAGAAAGTAGGAGTCTGTTTCCTGTGTTGTTCCCCAGAATGTAGTGCTTCTGGTCCTTCTACAACTGGCCTTGCATTATTTGTTTAGGAGATTGGCTGGAGAGACAATCCACAGGGAAACTTAGATGCTTTTTTTTTTTTTTTTAAGATTTTATATATTTATTTGACACAGAGAGAGGGATCACAAGTAGGCAGAGAGGCAGAGAGGGGGAAGCAGACTGCCCGCTGGGCAGAGAGCCTGATGCAGGGCTCGATCCCAGGACCCTGAGATCATGACCTGAGCCAAAGGCAGAGGCTTTAACCCACTGAGCCACCCAGGTGCCCCCCTCCCTTTTTTTAACGTGATCTTTACACCCAGCATGGGGCTCAGACTTAACACCCCTGAGGTCAAGCGTCACCCACTCCACCGCCTGAGACAGCCAGGCCTCCCCAGATACTTTGTTTTAGAGAAAAAATCCTTCCCATAAACTCGATTTTGAGTATTTCCCTTTCAAATAGAGCAGCGAGAAGCAAAGTCTGGTTCAGGAAGGTTTGGGGTGGTTGGGCCAGTGAAGGCATGTGTGTGGGGAGTGGAGCCGGAAGAACAGACATGAGTGCGCACCCTTCCAGGTGTGGGGAGGTCGGTGCTCTGCGTGATCCGTGGTGTGCATGTCCGTCCTTGGGTTTTGTGGTTTTTCAGATTTTGTGCAGTTGTTTGTTTTGAGAGGATTTCAGAAAAACTCGGATCTCAGAGGTGTGGAGCCTGCACACGTGGCCCGGGTAAGAAAGTCAGATGGAGAGTCTGGAATTGGCTTGTGACGAAAATGGAAGTTCTTAGACCAATGACCCCACATGCGTCTATAAGCTTTTTTTTTTTTTTAAGATTTTATTAGAGAGCACAAGTGGCCAGGAGGAGTCGGGGGAAGGGGCAGAGGGAGAGGAAGAACACAATGGATGACATGGGGCTCGATCCCAGGATCCTGGGATCATGACCTGAGCTGAAGGCAGACGCGTAATGACTGAGCCCCCCAGGCGCCCCTCATCTGTGAGCTTTGATGGGAGATCTGTGCTGTTATTTCCCTGAGGTGCTCCCCTAGTGCCATTACTCCCTGCGTCTAGTGGATGTGAGGAAATGGAACAAAGCAGGGATGTCTCCCGCCATTTTCTGGTTTCCAAAGTTCCTGCGGTTGAAAGCCTTCAGCACGTCCCAGAATTGCAGAGCTTTTTAGCAGCAGAACTCTGTGCAGCCCCCGTAAGCCCTAGGCCGTGGGAGGCCGGCAGGGTGAGGCCGGGGCCCGGGGCCACGCTGAGAGAGGTCCTGGGGATCACGGCGGATCCTTGCAGGAAGTCTGCCTTTTGCTCTGTTGGGTCTCCCCCGTGTCGGGCTGTGCGTGGAGGCACTTTCTCATTTTCCTGTAGGGTGACCGCTTGTTTCCCTGGGCAGCACCCCAAGGTGAATAACCGTGGCCCGTGTTCTGCTTTGACAGGTCGCGGTGACCGTGCTGCAGAGGATGCTGGTTTGTGAGTTGTCTGTGCCGAGCCCCAGGCTGGGCAACAGCTAGTTGGCTAATCAAGGGTTCCCAGGGCTTCCTGCCTTTCCACTTCAAGTACTCACCCGAACTTACCCTCGACTGTCCGTCCTGCTTTCAGCTGTCGGTGGCTTTGCGTTTAATGTCGGGAGCCATGAATGACAACCAGTTAACAGTTAACTAGGGAAGCATTTTATTGCTTCCGACATTTGATGGATTTAAAAGGCTTAAGTCTTTGGTACCATTGGATTGTTTGGGGGACCTGTACTCTTGGGGGGTGTAAGAGGCTGACGGGGTCTCTTAACTGGAAATTGAGGAGCTTCCATTTCTCAAAGACTCATTACCTGATTTGTCCGGAAGTAGCTGGTCAGGGGTCATTTTTGGTGGATTGTGAGGCTGAACTGTTGTGTTTTCTGTTACTGCCACCTGTCATCAGACGCTCTTGAGGCATTGGCCACCGGGCTGCAGGACGAATCCCCAGAGTACAGGACAGTGAAGAACTGGTAAGTCCTGCGGGCAGGCCTGCTGGGCTTGCATAGACCTTCTCTTGAAGGTCCAGGCGTCTGAACCACTCCTGGAGCCTCAGCGGCTGGCTGCTGCTCATGGTTCTCTGCCCCTGGGACAGCGTCCAGGGAGGACGCCCGCTGGAGAGCGCTGGGAGCCCTCGGGCCCACCTGCTGCTTCTGAAGATGAGGCGGGAGGCCAGCCGGCCCCCTTCCGCCTGAACCCTCTGTCACCTGGGTGTCTGTACTCCTGGTGTGAGCCCAGATTCCCACCCAGGGCACCCCTGGAGCAACCTTCTCACTGGGCTCTCCCACTGTGCCAGTGCCCCATGCCCTCTCCTCCACAGGAAACTTCTCTGCTCCCCAGGGCTGGTGCTCACACGTCCCCGTGGTCACGATTTTGCCACATTAGCTTTCTCTCTGCGTGGCTCTGTGGAGCCACACATTAGGATTGGTTGTTGGGGGGTCGGGTTTGCTCCACAGTAATGGGGGAGGCTGGCCTGGAAGCTGGTTCTCTCCTGGGAACCCAGGAGAGTTTTCCCACATTCCAGGCCTTGCAAATCCCTCCAGCCTCTCACTGCTCTGCCTCGATTGCCTGTGTTCCAGTTGCTCTAGCGAGCCGGAACGTGCCGCACGGCGCTTGCACTGATCATCCAGCGTGGCTCTGTCTCTCAGTTTTATGCATTTTTATAACTGGATCGCTCAAACTCATGTCCTGAGAATCAGAGAATGACCATGGATGTGTTTGTTTCTTTTTAAATTTCCTTTTTTTTTTAAAGTCTTTTTTTTTTTTTTAAGATTTTATTTATTTATTTGACAGAGATCACAAGTACGCAGAGAGGCGGGCGGGGGCGGGGAAGCAGGCTCCCCGCTGAGCAGAGAGCCCGATGTGGGACTCAATCCTAGGACCCTGGGATCATGACCTGAGCCAAAGGCAGAGGCTCAACCCACTGAGCCACCCAGGTGCCCCTTAAATTTCCTTTTTTAAAAAAAGATTGCTCGGGACGCCTGGGTGGCTCAGTGGGTTGAGCGGCTGCCTTCGGCTCAGGTCATGATCCCAGGGTCCTGGGATCGAGTCCCGCATCGGGCTCCTTGCTCAGCAGGGAGCCTGCTTCTCCCTCTGCCTCTGCCTGCCTCTCTCTCTGCCTGTGCTCACTCTCTCTGGCAAAAAAAAAAAAAAAAAAAAAAAAAATTGCTCTATATGAGAGAGAGGGAGTGGGGGGGTGCAGAGGGAGAGTCTCCATCAGACTCTCATGGAGTCCCAGCATAGGGTTCAGTCTCATGACCCCAAGATCATGACCTGAGCCAAAACCAAGAGTCGGACACCTGACCGACTGAGCCACCAGACACCCCTCTTTTTAAGTTTCTTATTAGGTGCCAATATTTACAATAAAACGAGACACTGCCCCACCCCACCCTGGTCTGGATGGCCAGGCTTCCTGGTACATGGGACTCGCATCATGGTTTTGTCTCCTTGGAAGGCCAGCAGGGCCCACGGCTGCCCTTCCTGCCCAGTGTCTCCGTGTGACTCATGTGACAGGAGCTCTTCTCCCTGGGGAACTGGGAAGAGCTTCAGTGACTCTGACCCTGGCTCACTGAAGTGCTCTCAGGGCCCCACTGTCAGGCAGCCCCGAGAGCCTTTGTCCCTCCTGCCGCATCACTGATGTCCTGCCTGCTGTCCTTCCTCTCCCTCCTGGCACGGGAGGTCCTTGGCTTCAGGAACCATTACTGCATCTGAGTCTCTGGATGTCAGGTGCTTTGCGCCAGCCTGGCTATTGCCCTGCTGCCCGTGATCCCCATTTCACAGATGGGCACACTGAGGCTTTGTGAGGTTGGCATGTTTCCAAAGGGAAAGCCTTCCCTTTCTAGCTGTCCTACTCCATGGGCAGCTTCTTCCTTATGGAACCTGTCCTTCTTTGGACTTCTTTGCTTTTATTTATTTATTTATCAGAGAGAGAGGGATAGGGAGAGCACAAGATGGGAGGAGAGGGAGCAGCAGGCTCCCCGCTGAGTTGGGAGGCCGATGTGGGGCTCAATCCTAGGACCCCGAGATCATGACCTGAGCCAAAGACAGATGCTTCACCGACAGAGGTGCCCCCCGACCCCGCCCTGATGCCCTTGGACTTCTTTTCACGTTTGTGGCACAGTGGCCTGGCTGGCGAGTGCTTCAGGGTTATGGGAAGGGCCAGCCTGTGCGCCCCCTGAATTTGGGATTGGGGGCTTCGGGGTGCATGTAACCTTGCTGGACAGCGGCCTTTGATGAGCTCTTGCTGGGGTGTGTGTGTGATGTTGCCGGCCCTGCGGGGACCTCGCTGCTGTGTTGGCAGGTTCGGCGTGTTCTGTGGACACATGTATGGCGGAACGATTTCAGCAGATGTGCCAAAGAGATTTTTCAGTCATACTCTGACTCAGGTGCTAACTCACAAGCCTGTGCTGAGAGGTGGGTTCCTGGACACCCCTTGTTTGCCTCCCTCATGGGAGCGTGGGCCCTGAATGTTAGCGCTGTGATCGCTTTAGACTCGAGGGCACGTGAGTGTCAAATATCCTTTCATTTGAAAGTTGCACATTCTCATAAAGAAAATTCAGAATTAACAAAGTATGGGAAGGAGAACTGTCACCCGTGTCATCATCGAAATAGAAATACATTTAACGTGAAGCCTTTCTTGTGGTCTTTTCTCAATAGATTCTGAGTATCTAGTTATCAGAGTGGATTTCTAGATTCTTCTATGATAAATCCTCTATCATATAAGCACTGATGTGGGGGTTAGGGACCCTGACCCCTGTGCAGTTGAAAATCTGCATATAGCTTTTTTTTTTTTTTAAGATTTTATTTGTTTATTTGTCAGAGAGAGAGCACAAGCAGGCAGAGAGAGAAACAGGCCCCCTGTTGGACAAGGAGCCCAATGTGGAACTCGATCCCAGGACCCTGGGATCATGACCTGGGCCGAAGGCAGAGGCTTAACCCACTGAGCCACCCAGGCATCCCTAGCTTTAGACTTTCCCAGACATAAGTACTAACAGCTTTCCTGTTGAGAACCACTTGATTAATACATATTTTGTATGTGATGTGTGCTGTGTACTATGTTCTTACATTAAAGTAAGTTGGAGCGAAGGAAGTAACGTTCAGACACGATAAGGAAGAGAACACATTGGCAACTGTACCAGATTAAGAAAAAGTGGCATGCGAGTGGACCCACGCATCTCAAGTCCGTCTTGTTCAGGGGGTCAGCTGTAGTTACAGGCTCTTTCCAGAAGTGGTCAATGCCATGTCATGTGCCCACGAGTGTCCTTGGGGTGATGTCACTATCCGTTCGTTCAGTGATGGTGTTTGCAAGTGCTAAGGTTCCTGGGGAAACTGAAATGAACAGCGTGCCCGCCGAGCTCGCTCTGTGTGTGGCACTGTGTCCCCGGGGAGGGTTGTCAGGTAGCACGAGGGGAGCTTCTGGCACTCACCATGGTGCGCTCTGGCCTGCTCCAGCCAGATAGCCTTCCAGCAGCGTCCTCGCTGATGGCTTATCCACCGTTAGAGTTGAAAAGAGCAAAGTTCAACAATTGACGGGTTAGAAAATACAGCAGATATGGTAAGGGGTTAGCAACAAGGACCTGGGCCAAAGACACACCTGATAGCAGAAAACCGTTCACGGACGGAAATGATTGCTAATGATTGAAAAAATGCAAATTAAGACAGCTTTTCATGATGACCGAGTGACATTTTTGTCTGTTTTTACTCCTGAATGAAGTTTCTGATGCCGTTCGGATGCAGAGAGAGTGGAGCTTCGCGAAGACCCACCCTCTGCTCACCACTCTCTACCGCAGGGTGGGTGACGTGCTCCCGGGCTGGCGGCAGCGGCCACAGGGCCCCGGGGCTCCCTTCCAGAGAGGGTGAGGCCGGCAGGCTCCGCAGACCATGGCCACTCCTGCCTAGACCCCTGGGGGCCCAGAGGCTGGACTTGTCACGTGGGCAGAACACCTTCTCCTTGAAAGGAGACCCGTTGCTGCTCACGGGGACCCTGAGGGTGGAGGCAGGTGCGGCTGCCCAAGGAGCGGCTTGTTTCCACAGCCGAGCTGAGGACCTTCTGTTGCAGCTCTTTGCCATACTGTGCCCGGAAGAGCTGCTTGGCCACTTCCAGGAGGTTCTGGAAACACACGAGGTGAACTGGCGGCACGTGCTCTCCTGTGTGTCTACACTGGTGATCTGCCTGCCCGAGGCGCAGCGACTGGTTAAAGGTGCCCTTGGCTGGGAGCCCCCGGCACGTGTATGCGGGTCCTGCTGTTGGTGGCTGAGCCCGCGGGTGGAGGTGGCTGCTGGCTGCTCTGCTCCCTGCGTGAAGGGTGCCCTGGGTCTTCTCGTCCATGCCCTCCATCTGCCTCCCGTGCAGCCGTGTGCCGTTGGTGTTGGATTGTTCCGGGCCCTCATGACCCAGTCTCTTGCACTTGGCGCTGGGCATGCACACGCTCCCACCCAGCGTGCCCTGCCCCCGGCAGCACACAAGTCCTCGTCTGCCAGCTCTCACAGGTCCTTCCCTCCTAGACTGGGTGGCCCGACTGCTGGCCCGTGCGTTTGAGAGCTGCGACCTGGATAGCATGGTCACCGCATTCCTGGTGGCACGTCAGGCTGCGCTGGAGGGCCCCTCCGTGTTCCCATCCTACCCAGAATGGTTCCAGGTGAGCCCCCTACCTCTGGCGGTACGTGCTCGCGGCTAGGCCCCCGGCTCACTGTCACAGGGGCACTCGTGTTCAGTGGTCAGGTCTGTTCTGCCCGCCTCCCCGGGGGCCCCATGCTGCCCTGTCTGGGGGCTGTCCCTCCCGTCGTGGTCGCTGCACCTGCCGGACCGGGTCCCCATGTTGGGGTGCTGTCGGGAAAGCATGAGGACAGTTGTGGCAGGTCTGCGCCGTGTGTGTCCTCATTGGCCCTCCCCTCGGTGGACGCTGCCTCGGTTTCTCGCCCTGTCCATGCTGTGGTGCTCAGACCTGCTGGGGCTGCTGCTGTGGGGACGTCTGTCCACACATCCACTTTGAAGGTTGGGAGAGCGTCAGTCTGGTGGGTGGAGAGCCATCCGAGTCCTTGTAGAGGTTTCAGGTTTGCCTGACGTGCTGCCTGGTGGATGCTTGTGGGGAGCCCACGCTCCCCAGCTCTGAGGGCGGCTGCACCGGCCGAAGCTGCCTTGGCCCAGCCTCTGCCCGCCTGTTGGGGAGGATGGGCAGGCACGGTGTTTGCTCTCATCTCCTCACCCTTGTGTTCCCAGCAATTGCTGCTGGCCCGGGGGCATCCGCTGGATGCTCAGGGGCTCCGCCACGGTTCCCTCGCTGGTCCTAAGAGCCGGCCTGTCTCAGCATGTGGTTTCTTTCCCCAAGACCTGTGTCCAGGTCATTCGGTCCAACCAGGTGTCTCTGGGCCTGGGATTTGCTGAGTTTTTGGGCGACATACGGACGAGAATGCTTCGCATATGTTGCGTTGATGGTGGGGTGTTGTGGGTTTCTTTTTACTTCTGCCTTTTCAGTTTTATTGAGATACAGTTTATAGAAAATGCACGCAATGTAAGTGAGAGGTTGGGTGAGTTTGACAGATGTTTATGTGTATGTTCAGTGTTTGAAGATCTCTTTTAATCTTTGTTTTGAGAATGTTAATGTAAAAAGGCCAACGTGATGACTTTGAATTTGAGCCCTTTGGGGTCCTGAATCCCCGTTCTCAGCTAACCTCAGTGTCCCTGTAACTGTCATTTTCCTGGAGTGACAGTGTGTGCCGCTACAGCCACACATCTGGGGACATGTCTGCCCCTCTGATACTTCCTGTAAACACTTCACAGACACTGCTGTCCTCTGGCAGCTTGTTTCTCGTCCTGTTTCCGGGGTGTCCTGAGGCTCACTCTTGACAGAGTGCGTGTTGCCAAGGGTCCCTAACCCTTCTGTGTAGACAGATGAGACGCAGGGAAATGGTGCCCCTTGTACGTTGGTGGGAGCTGAATGGTGATGTGGGGATGCTCCTGTTTCCATCTGGTGGCTTTTTTTTTTTTTTTTTTTAGTTTTTATTTTATTTTTTTAAAGATTTTATTTATTTGACAGAGATCACAAGCAGGCAGAGAGGCAGGCAGAGAGAGGGGGAAGCAGGCTCCCCGCTGAGCAGAGAGCCCGATGCAGGGCTCGATCCCAGGACCCTGGGACCATGACCTGAGCCGAAGGCAGAGGCTTTAACCCACTGAGCCACCCAGGTGCCCGACCCATTCATTTTTAGTAGCACGTGGAACCTCCATGTGTTAGTGGTTTGTCCAGATTTTTTCTTGTGGTCGACTCCTGGTTTTATAATGTTGTGGAGTTTGTTCTGTCGGTCTTTAGGTTGCTTTCTGGAGCATTTGGGATGATCTGAGTGATCTAGTTGTGTCTGTGGGACAAGGCGAGCCTGGGGTCCTCCTGCCCTACTGCCATCTTCCCTTGACCAAGTGGCTTCTTGTATCTGCACCACTCTCCTGTTGAGAAGAATTCTAACCGGGTTCTGGCATTTCGATGGAGGTGCTGCAGGCCTCCATGCACAGTGGCAGAGGCTGTGGTGTTGTGGTGAGCCGGGCCACGGCAGGACTTCGTGTGGCTGGGTGTTCGGTTCTCGGCAGAGGCTCCTCGCGGCCCTTCAGGGCCGGTGTCCGTTCTGGAATGCCCAGGGGCCCTCAGTTCCTGCAAGGGCCCACTTATATCTTTGTGAGCTGGGCACTTGTGAGTGGGCACTTGTGAGCGGGCACTTGTGAGCTGGGCACTTTCAGGGGCGCCAGGGGCTGCCCTTCTTGGCCCCCTCCCTTGCAGTGACCTTGTCCTCACAGAAGAGTCTGGGAGTTACCGTGGTTCGGAAGTGGCTTTGTCCTGTGGAATGTGTTTATTTGCTGAGGAAATGCCCTGGGAGGGCAGCTAACACACTGTGCTTCTGAGGGCCACCAAGAGCACAGTTACTGTTCCCTGAGGAATGGGGTTTTCATCTTTGCTGTACGTGTTCAGCCCGTCTTCCCAGCCGGGCAGAGCCGTGCACGGTGGGGTTGCTGGGGCCTGCGTGGCTGTTTGCCTTTGGGTGCAGCCGAGCCTGTGTCTGTCGCTACTGCCGTGTCCCTGCGAGGGTGGTGTGGCCCCTCATGGAGCCAGCTGCCTGGCCCTCACCCCGCCTCTCCCTCCAGGCCTCCTTTGGGAACACGAGGGCCTTCCACAGCGGCAGCAAGAAGACACTGGTCTTTCTCTTCAAGTTCCTGTCGGACCTCGTGCCCTTCGAGGCGCCCCGGTACCTGCAGGTGAGCAGTGGCCCACGCTCCCGGGCGTCCCCCCGCTGGCCCCGCTGCGGGCCTCCCCACCAGGTGCTCGCCGCCGCGGGCGCCACGTGGGTGCTACTGACATGCCCAGGGACTGGCCCCTTGTCTGTCCCTGGGGGGCTGTCGGTGACAGCACACAGTCCCTCTGGAGGGCGGGGAGGTCTGTGCTGGCACCTGCTCGGTGGGGGGACGTTGTCGCGGACGAAATGCTACAGGCCCCTGTTCGGTTTTTTAAAGATGTATTATTTATTTATTTTTAGGTAGTTTCAGGTTTTTATTTAAATTCCAGTAAGTTAACATATAAAATAATGTATTTTTCTATTGAAGAAGTACTAGGATATACCCCAAAGTGCCCGTGGCCATTGCTTCCAGACGTGGAAGGCCTTACACCCTCCGATAGGGTTTGCATTTTGAAATATTTTTCTTAAGATTATATTTATTTATTTGACAAAGAGAGAGAGATCACAAGTAGGCAGAGAGGGAGGCAGAGAGAGAGGGGGAAGCAGGCTCCCCGCTGAGCAGAGAGCCCGATGCGGGGCTCGAGCCCAGGACCCTGGGATCATGACCGGAGCCGAAGGCAGAGGCTTTAACCCGCTGAGCCACCCAGGCGCCCCTAGAAACTGATTCTTAATGCTTCTTGTAATTCAGAAATTTCCATGACATTCCAAAGAATACATGTGACCTAAGGGACCAGGAATCCTGTAGAACGTACCATGACCCAGTGAAAGCTCAGGACTCCCAGCCTGCCTTGAGGGCTTGATGCCTCATCTTTCTGGGGCTGGGGCACCCCTGTGTTTGCGCTGCAGGGGAGAGACTGGGGGGAGTGCCAGGCTGCGGAGTGTGAGGGCCAGCTCTGTGCGGGGACCGCGCTGCATGCTCTCCCCGGCCAGGCCCGTGTGGGAAGGAGAGGCCACAGCCGCGTGTAGAGACAGACCCTCAGCTGGGGTTCTGTCTGTCCCAGCTCTGGCGGGAGTCCCTTGGAGTCCGTGGCTCGCTCATCCTCTGAGTTTCCCGCCGCTGGTGTGAGTTCAGGTGGTGGCGGCGAGCTGTTGCTGCCGCCCCAGGAAGTCACCCCTCGTTCACGGGCTGTGGGGCCCTGCTCTGCCGTCTGCCCGCAGGCACACATTCTCCACCCACCGCTAGTGCCGAGCAAGTACCGCTCCCTCCTCATGGACTACATCGCGCTGGCCAAGACACGCCTGGCGGACCTGAAGGTGAGTGGTAGCCTCCCCTCCCCGTAGCGGCCGCTCCTCAGCCTGTCCCTTCAGAGGCCCGGGCCTCATGTTCCCGCCGTGTCCCCTCTGCAGGTTTCAATGGAAAACATGGGCCTCTACGAGGATCCGTCTTCAGCCAGGGACATCATAGAGGTAAGGTCACCTCGGTTCTGCTGCCGCCTGTGGCCTCTGGCCTGTGCTCACCCAGTACAGTCTGATTTCCTGGGACTCGGGAGTGGAGCACTTGAGCCTTTCCCGGCAGCTGTAGCTGGAGGGCGGGGTAAGTTACTGTGTGCAGGAGGGTCGGTCTGTCTTTTAGATCTTCGTTCACATGAGTTTGCATTGAAGAGGTCTTTAAAACGGGGTGGGAGGAAGATCTGTGTTTCTAAGAATTTCAGGAAAAAGTGTTCACTATATTTACATAAAGCAAATGTCAGATGGCTGTTTGGTGTGTGTGTGTTATTTTGAGATTCACTTACTTAGGGACGGCTGGGTGACTCCGTCAGTGAAGTGTCTGCCGATGGCTCAGGTCATGATCCCAGGGTCTTGGGATGGAGCCCCTCATTGGGCTCCCTGCGTAGCTTCTCCCTCTGCCCCTCCCCCTGCTCATTCTCTCTCTCTCTCCCTGATAAATATTTATTTATCTTTAAAAAACAAACAAACAAAAAGACTCTCTTACTTAAACGTGAGTGGCCGGACAGCCCTTACAGCTGCCATGAAAGTTTTAGGTGAATATTTTTAAGTAGTTTATTTATTTATTTAAGATTTTATTCATTTATTTGAGAGAGAGAGACAGCAAGAGGGAGAGAGCATGAGCAGGGGGAGGGAGAGAGGGACGAGCAGACTCCACACTGAGCAGAGAGCCCGACGTGGGACTCGATCCCAGGACCCTTGGGATCTGAGCTGAAGGCAGATACTTCACTGACTGAGCTGCCTAGGTGCCCCATAGTTTTAAGTATTTAATGTAGGTATCTAAGATTTATTGCTAGTCATATGTTGTCGTTTCATAATTTTGGTAATTCTGAAAAATTAAGTCCCTTCCCTTTCCCACTTCAGAGTCTTTCTTCGGAACCCTGTGTTCTCCCGAAGGGGGGTCAGAAGTTTGGCAGAGGGTCTCAGAGGTGGTGAATGGTCCCTGAGGTGGCCTGTTGCTAGGTGTTTGCTTCCTGAGAGTGTGAAACAGCAGTCAGTCCCTTTCTGTGGTCTTGCTGGGTGATGGCACCCTTCCCTGCTCAGTGTCTTGTCTTTTGTTTTTTTTTTTTAAGATTTTATTTATTTATTTGACAGACAGAGATCACAAGTAGGCAGAGAGGCAGGGGGGGAAGCAGGCTCCCCCCTGAGCAGAGAGCCCGAAGTGGGGCTCGATGCCAGGACCTTGGGATCGTGACCTGAGCCGAAGGCAGAGGCTTTAACACACTGAGCCACGCAGGTGCCCCTCAATGTCTTTTCTTTGAAATCTTCTGTTCCTTCCCCACCCTCCCTGTATGGAGCCAGCCCGATAGCCAAGCACAGCAGGATGTGGAGAAGGCCATCACGGTGTTCGAACACACAGGAAAGATTCCTGTCGCCGTCATGGAGGCCAGGTAGGGCCTTGCTTCCTGGAGTTGTCCCGTCTGTTCTCAGAGCCACTCGTAACAGGGTGCCTGTTGTTGGGTGGCTGAGGATAGATGTCCCAGCACAGGTCCTGTAGTGAGGAGGCGTGGAGCCTTAGCTGTGAAACTCATTTTCTTGAGGAGAACCAATGGGTATGGTTGAGCAGAGCCCACAGAGAAGGATGAGAACGAGTCCGTGGTTTGGTGGTTTGTGTGTTTGTTAATTTTTATGTTTAATGATTTTATTTATTTGAGAGAGAGAGAGAGAACAAGCAGCGGGGAGGAGCAGAAGGAGAGGGAGAGGCAGACTCCTCCCTGAGCAGGAGCCCGATACAAGGCTCGATCCCAGGACCCTGGGATCGTGACCTGAGCCAAAGGCAGACACTTAACAGCTGAGCCACCCAAGTGCCCCTAAATAAGTAAATCTTAAAAAAAGAAAAAATGGTAGAATATCCCAGCCGTGACATGAAATGGGACAACCCGCTTGTGCCACCCTGTGAAATGCAGAGAGATTCTGTGGAAATGGATGTTTTCGTAGCTGTCAGTAAGGTGTTCTAACACTTCTCTGTTGCAGCGTCTTCAGGAGACCCTACTACGTGTCGCACTTTCTCCCTGCCCTGCTCACTCCTCGTGTGGTCAGTACATGTGGTCATGGACTTGGGGCCCAGTTGGCAGAGAGCAAATGTCTCACTGGAATCCTGTCTTCCCCCACAGCTTCCAAGAACCCCTGATTCCAGAGCGGCCTTGATAGAGTCCCTGAGGAGGTACGCAAGGACATCTGTTTCCAAAAGGGTTTTTGACAAATGCAAAAAAATTGTGGTTCTTTTGTAGAGAAATGTGTTTTATTTATAAAATATTGGCCTAAAATTTGTTAAGATTTTATTTTACTTTACATATCTGAAGATTTTATTTATTTGTTTGTTTGTTTTTTAAAGACTTCATTTATTTGACAGAGAGAGATCACTAGCAGGCAGAGAGGCAGGCAGAGAGAGAGGGGAAGCAGGCTTCCTGCTGAGCAGAGAGCCCCATGTGGGGCTCGATCCCAGGACTCTGGGATCTGACCTGAGCCGAAGGCAGAGGCTTTAACCCACTGAGCCACCCAGGCTCCCCTAAAGATTTTATTTATTTATTTGATAGCAAGAGTGAGCACAGTAGGGGGAGTGGCAGAGGGAGAGGGAGAAGCAGGCTCCCCGCTGAGCAGGGAGCCCAATGTGGGACTCGATCCCAGCACCCTGGGATCATGACCTGAGCCGAAGGCAGACGCTTTACTGACTGAGTCCCCCAGGCACCCTCAACATTCATTAAGATTTTAAAAAGAAAATTTCTTTAAGTCTGAATATCACCACTGAATATCATTTCTCGATGAACTTTTAGGACTATCTTTCTGGGAATTTAAGATAGTCACGTTATTGGTCCCTAATCATTGCGAAAGGAGAATTTAAGCAAAGAAGGAAAGGAACAGGGAGACATGGAAGCCTCGCCCTACAACAGGTTGGACTAGACCTGGGGCTCCAGTAGAACATGGAGTCTCGGGTCCCTAGCTCACACTTGACTGGCTTCCCAAACTTGTTCTTTCTGTAAATCCTGCTTCCTAGTGAAGCTCTTAGAACATAATGATACCCATAAGAAGGTTGAAAAGAGGGGCGCCTGGGGGGCTCAGTGGGTTAAAGCCTCTGCCTTTAGCTCAGGTCATGATCCCGGGGTCCTGGGATCGAGCCCCGTGTCGGGCTCTCTGCTCCTCGGGGAGCCTGCTTCCTCCTCTCTCTGCCTGCCTCTCTGCCGACTTGTGATCTCTCTGTCATATAAATGTAAAAAAAAATAAAAGTAAAAAAGAGTTGGAAAGAGAAAGAGCCTAGAAAGTAAAAGTAAACTTTTTCATCTTAAAATAAGACTGTTTTCTAGGATCCTTATTTTTATTTATTTTTTACATAGAATATCCCAGAAGTACGAGACCATTGTAAAAAGTACCCATATCCCCCACTCACATGAATGCTTTGCTCCCTTTCCTTTTTTCGTTTCTGTTCAAAATAAAACAGTACAGGCATTGTTGAAACCCTTCTCGGGGGCCTGGGAGCTGAGGGTTTCTCCTCTGCTCTCTCCCCACCCCCTGCTCAGGCTCTCAGTGTTTCTCCCCTCTGTCTGTCAAAAAAAAGGGACAAAACAAAAAACCCTTCTCGGTCCAGCTCCCTAACCCGCTTTCCTTTTTCCCTGAGGAAACCATTATCCTAAAGTTGATGTATAATCTTTTTTCTATTTTTATTTTATTTTGTTTTATTATTTTTGTAGTGGGGGAGGGTCAGAGGGAGAAGGACACAGGGCTTGATCTCATGACCCTGAGATCATGACCTGAGCCAAAATCAAGAGTCAGATGCTTAACCGAGTGAGCCACCCAGCCACACCTCTTTTTTCTCTGTTTAATTTTTTTATTACACATTTACAGCTGCAGAGTGTGTATCTGTACACCCTGTGGCCTTCTGCAGTGGGCATTCTCCCTCACCCTGATGGCCGTGTGCTCTGGGTCACTTTTTTTTTTTTTTTAAGATTTTTATTTATTTATTTATTGAGAGAGCGACAGTGGGCGTGAGAGAGCCCCAGCAGGGGGAGCAGCAGAGGGAGAGGGGAAGCAGGCTCCACGCTGAGCAGGGGGCCAGTAGCAGGGCTCGATCCTAGGACCCTGAGATCATGACCTGAGCTGAGGGCAGATGCTTAACTGACTGAGCCACCCAGGCGCCCCTCTGGCACCTTTAACCGTAGCATTGAATTCTGGCTGCTGTGTTGCACAATCCCAGGGTCCCGTGGCCTACAGAGTAACTATCTGGACTCACTTATCCATCGCTCTAACAGAACTCTTAGGTGAACTCCAATATCATGTTTTATTTCATTTTATTTATTTTCAAAGATTTTATTTACTTATGACAGAGAGTGAGAGAGGGAACACAAGCAAGGGGAGTGGGAGAGAGAGAAGCAGGCTTCCCGCTGAGAAGGGAGCCCGATGTGGGGGTTTGATCCCAGGTCGCTGGGACCATGACCTGAGCCGAAGGCAGAGGCTTTAACCCACTGAGCCACCCAGGCGCCCCTGGATAGCTGACTTTATTATAACTTTCCTTCTATGAACATAATATATCTTTTTAAGCCTTTTGGTTGTAGATTTTTCTGTCTTGTAAATTTTGTGTTCAGTATACTACTAGGTACTTAGATTTTATTGCTGTGAAAAGCATATTACTTTCTTTTTTTCCTTTTTTTTTTTTTTTTTTGTTTTTACTGAGGTAGAGGTGTTCCCCTATCTCATAACCTGCTGAAGTTATTTTTAGTAGCTAGGTAGTAGATTTTCTTTGTAGATACTCATATTGTCTATAAAAATAATTTGTCTTTTCTGATCTTTATACATCTTCATTTTTGTCTTATTGTATTGGGTAGACTTTTTAGTATTATATGAAACTGTAGAAATAAACTGTCTTGTTCCTGACTGAAATAGAAATGCTTCTACAGTTTTACCAATACTTGTATTTGCTGTAGTCTCCTTCTATTTTCATATGCTTTTTATGATATTAAGAAAGTTCCGTCTAGGGACGCCTGGGTGGCTCAGTTGGTTGAGCAGCTGCCTTCAGCTCAGGTCATGATCTCAGCGTCCTGGGATCAACCCTGCATCGGGCTCCCTGCTCAGTGGGGAGTCTCTCTCCCCACCCCCCGTACTCCCCATCCCCACTCATGCTCACCCCTCCCCCCCAACTCATGCTCTCCCTCGCATTCTTTCTCTCTCAAATAAATAAAATCTTTAAGAAAATGTTTTTGTCAAAGTCAAGTAAGGATATAGAGTTAAGTTTCAGTTTTATAAAGTTTTTTAGGAGAAATAGCCATCCCCCCACCCCTCCCTGCCATTTCTTTTTCTCTGGAGGCAAGCATTTTCAACTTTTTTTTTTTTTTAAAGATTTTATTTATTTATTTGACAGAGAGAGATCACAAGTGGGCAGAGGCAGGCAGAGAGAGAGAGGGGAAAGCAGGCTCCCCGCTGAGCAGAGAGCCTGTTGCAGGGCTCCATCCCAGTACCCCAAGATCACGACACGAGCCGAGGGCAATGGCTTAAGCCACCAAGCCACCCAGGTGCCCCAAGCATTTTCAACTCTTAACTGAATTTTGATATTTATGTTTATTTTCTTTTTTTCTTTCTTCCTTTCTTTTTCTTTTTTTTGGGGAGGGGGCAGAGCTTATTTACCCCCCACATTTGGTAGGTAGTTTGGTGAGGTATAGAAATCTGGGTCAGAAATACTTTTCCTAAAATTTTTTAAAGTATTGCTCTGTTGATGTCTAGCTTCTAGTGCTGATATTGAGCTGTTACGTTTCTGATTCTTTGCACGTGAACTGTGTTTTTCTCTGGAGACTTCCTGTGCCTTTTTTTTTTCTTCCCTGTGTTCTGAAATTTAACGGCTGTGTATTTTGGTATTTAGGTCCGCTTTCATTTCTTGGCTGAGCAGAAGGTGGGCCTTTTAATCTGGAAATTCATGTCCTTCAGTATAACAAATTTTCTCAGATATTTTAAAATCTTTTGTTATGAAAAATTCAAGACAGAAAATAGAATAGTATTTACATGACACTCACATGCCCCGGCTGCTCTGGGCTGTTGGGAAGCAAACCCCAGGCCCAGATGACATCAGTAGCTTATTTCCCATGTGGCTTCTTCTTGTGCCTCCCACTTCTCAGGCACTGGGTCGCAGATTGTCTTCTGACTTGTTCTCCATTTTTCGTGTCTGTTTTTTGGGCTGTAATTTTCTCTCTTTTTAGTAGGATTTCTTCCAGTTTACCTGCCCGAGCCCTCTGTCACTATCTTAGCTCTTTGAGGATGAGTGGTGTCTGAAATGTCCTTTTCTGTGCGTTTCTGCATTTCCTCAGATTTGCTCTTGTCTTTTTCTCTGCATTGGTTTCTAATCCTGAAGCTCATGGCTTTCCGGTCCCCAGGTGCTTGGTGTGGTCCTCAGGTGCGGGCCATCCTCTGCCTGGACGCAGCCTACGGGGGGGCTCCTGCTCTAGGACCCGTCCATCTCCCTCCTTTCTCTGGTTCGTCATCTGGGTTTGCAGCACTGTGGCGAGGGCTGCCCTCCTGCCTCACTGTTCGTTCTGAGATGTTGTGTCCTGTAGGCCATACCACTGCGTGTGTCCCGTACCTGGGCTGCCACTCTGTGGCTCCTGCTCCTCTGAACATCTTTGTCATAGGACTTTGTTCTATAATTCTGTGTATTTTTAATGACATTAATTGGATGTTTTTCTCCGTATGACTCATTAAAAGTTATAAGTACATTTCTTTAAAAAATTTTTTTTAATAAATTCATTTTAAAAATTTGGAAATTACCCAAACTTTAATGAGAGAAGTAAGAATTATTTATAATCTCACTATCCTAAGGCAACCCCATTGGCAGATATTTTTATATGACACATTATGAAACAGGACAATCTGATTCATGTAATGGTTTCTTTTTTTCTAAAAACAGGGTCACACTATAAGGTATGGGTAATAGATTATATCATGTATTTTTGTTCTGTGATAATGTTTGGAATTGTGAGCTTGAGAGCTAATTTGAGTCACGGTTGACTTGGGTTTTCGTGTTTTCTCCTGATCCAGGGCAGATAAAATTCCCCCGTCTCTGTACTCCACCTACTGCCAAGCCTGCTCCACTGCCGGAGAGAAGAAGCCAGAAAGTAAGGTTAATGGCTCTGTCTGTCCCTGAGACGGGCACCTTTCTGCCTCCCTGGTCACAAGATATGCAGGCAAGACCTCAGCCAGTGCCGGTCTGGCTTAGTCAGGACAGACCTACCCTACTTGTCAGATCCCAGCCCGGAGGCCCTGGAAAGTTACCTGCTGGGGCACCTCCCTGATGTGCTGCATGAGGCTGTGATGTGCCTTCTGCTTGCTTGTCCTGATTTGGGTGACCTGTCAGATGAGGCAGCCAGGCTTGAGGCCTGCAGTGTTGATTCTGAAGTGGGATATGATTGGGGGCTCTGCTTACTGGGTTGGCTGAGACTTCTTTCTTGAGTTGGAGATCGCTCAGCTCACGAGGATGAGTGCTATAGACCTAGGTCTGATCTGCAACAGCAAGCTTGAGACAGCAATGCTTGAAGCCACTGGTCAGCCTTGCTGGCAGATTCCTACCCATCCCGTGGTCTCCACTAACTGGGCGATGGTGGGAGGCCGGTCAGGAGGGCCTGGTTCCTCAGCACGGTCACATGGTTTAAATCCTCTGACCTTTGCCGGGTCAGCTAGGCTGAATGAGGCTGTGTTTTCTAGTTCTGTCTCCAAAAACCCTTCCTTTTACACAGTTGGATGATTTCTTACAGCCACGGAGATTGAAGAAACTCGAGAGGGCAAAGAATGAAAGTCGCAGGTCTCACACTTGTTTGCACCAGTATTGAAACAGCTCACCTCTGTGCTGGGGGTACCAGCGAGGCTGTAGGGCTGTGTCCAGTGTGTGAGAGGCATGCTCCTCCCTACTACCCAGCCCCTGGCCCTGCCTTGGGGGCCTCAAGAATGTTCACTATTCTTTATCTGGCCGGGCTTATAAAAGAAGCCTTATGATTTCTGGTTTTGTCCTAGCGTTTACCTTATGAGGCTCACTGCATGTATCCATTGTCTTCTCTGGTGACCCCAGAACTGGAATTTATTCTGCTTTTAAAACATATGTAGTGTGCATTCCTTTTTTTTTTTTTTAAGTTTTATTTATTTATTGGACAGAGCACAAGAGCACGAGCAGGGGGACGGGCAGAGGGAGAGGTATAAGTAGGCTCCCTGCTGAGCAGAGAGCCGGATGTGGGGCTGGACCCCACGGCCCTGAGATCATGACCTGAGCCAAAGAAAGGCGGATGCTTAACTAACTGAGCCACTCAGGTGTCCCTCGAAACATTTTTCTTGAAGAGCTAGCAAGATCGTGGAGGAGTAGGAGACCTAAATTTCGTCTGGTCCCAGAAATTCAGATAGAGAGTTATTAAACCATTCTGAACACCTGTGAACTCAACAGAAGACCGAAGAAAAGAATAGCAGCAACTCTGTGAACAGAAAAATGACCACTTTCTGGAAGTTTCGGGTCTCCTCTGATTTGTTTTTCTGGAGTCGTTGCTACCCTTTCAGCATTTTGTTCTCTTGTTCTTCTAGTTCTCTGAACAAAATGATGAAATGGAAATACTCACCTCAAAAAAAAGAACAAGAGGCAGTACCGACTTCCAGGGACCTGATCAGCATGGACATTAGTAAGATGACAAAACTAAGAGTTCAGAATAGCAGTTATAAAGATACTAGCTGGTCTTGAAAAAAAGCATAGAAAATACTAGAAAATGCCTTTCTGGAGAAATAAAATCTAACCAAGTCAAAATCAAAAAGGTCATTAAAATCAAAAAGGTCGTTAATGAGGTGTAATAGAAAGTGGAGGCTCTAACTGCTCAGATAAATGAGGCAGAAGAGAGAATTAGTGATCTAGAAGACCAAATAATAGAGAATAAAGAAGCTGAGAAAAAGAGATAAACAACTACTAGATCATGAGGGTAGAATTCGAGAGACAAGTGATACCATAAAATGAAATAATACTAGAATAATTGGCATCCCAGAAGAAGAAGAAAGAGGGGGCAAAAGGTATACTGGAGCAAGTTATAGTGGAGAACTAACCTAATTTGGGGAAGGAAATAGACATCAAAATCTAAGAGGCACATAGAACCCCCTCAGAATCCATAAAAATTGGTCAACACCCCATCATCTAATAGTAAAATTTACAAGTCTCAGAGACAAAGAGAAAATCCTAAAAGCAGCTCGGAAGAAGAGGACTGACTGTAACCTACAACAGTAGAAACATTAGATTGGCAGCAGACCTATCCACAGAGACATGACACGCCAGAAAGTACTGGCATGACATATTCAGGGCACTAAATGGCAAAAATATGCAGCCAAGAATACTATATCCAGGTAGACTGTCATTGAAAATAGAAGGAGAGACAAAAAGCTTCCAGGACCAACAAAAACTAAAAGAATTTGTGAACACCAAACCAGCCCTACAGGAAATTTTGAAAGGGGTCCTCTAAGCAAAGAGAGAGCCTAAAAGTAACATAGACTAGGAAAAAAACCAGAGACAATATACAGCAGCGGTCATCTTACAGGCAATACAATGGCACTAGATTCATATCTTTCACTAGTTGCCCTGAACGTAAATGGACTAAATGTCCCAATCAAAAGACACAGGGTATCAGATTGGATAAAAAATAACACCCATCTATATGCTGCCTGCAAGAGACTCATTTTAGACCCAAAGAGATCTCCGGATTTGAAGTGAGGAGGTGGAAAACCATTTGCCATGCTAATGAACAGTAAAAGAAAGCTGGAGTGGCGATCTGTATATCCAACAATTTAGATTTTAAACCAAAAACTATAATAAGAGATGAGGAAGGACACTGGACCATACTTAAATGGTATATCCAACAAGAAGATCTAACAGTTGTAAATATTTATGCCCCTAACATGGGAGCAGCCAATTATATAAGCCAATTAATGACCAAATCAGGGGCGCCTGGGTGGCTCAGTGGGTTAAACCTCTGCCCTCGGCTCAGGTCATGGTCTCAGGATCCTGGGATCGAGCCCCGCATCGGGCTCTCTGCTCAGTGGGGAGCCTGCTTCCCCCTCTCTCTCTGCCTGCCTCTCTGCCTACTTGTGATCTCTTTCTCTGTCAAACAAATAAGTAAAATCTTAAAAAAAAAACCCAAAATCAAACACATCGACAATAATACAATAATAGTAGGGGACTTTAACACCCCCCTCACTGATATGGACAGATCATCTAAGCAAAAGATCAACAAAGAAACAAGGACTTTGAATGACACACTGGACCAGACGGACATCACAGATATATGCAGAACATTCCATCCCAAAGCAACAAAATACACATTCTTCTCGTGCACATGGATCTATTCTGGAGAATAGATCACATTGTGGGTCACAAGTCAGATCTCAGCCGGTACCTAAAGATTGGGATCTCTCCCTGCATATTCTCAGACCACAATGCTTTGACACTCGAACTCAATCACAAGCAGAAAGTTGGAAAGAACTCAAATACATAGAGCCTAAAGAGCATCCTACTAAAGAATGAATTGTCAACAGGAAACTGAAGAATGAACAAAGTTCATGGAAACAAATGAAAATGAAAACATAGCTGTTCAAAATATTTGGGATGCAGCAAAGGCGCTCCTAAGAGGAAAGTATATAGCAATACAAACCTTTCTCAGGAAACAAGAAAGGTCTCAAATGCACAACCTAACCTTACACCTAAAGGAGGTGGAGAAAGAGCAAAGAAAGCCTAAACCCAACAGGAGAAGAGAAATAATAAAGATTAGAGCTGAAATTAATGCAATAGAAACTAAAAGAATGGAACAGATTGATGAAAGTAGGATCTTGTCTTTTGAAAGAATAAGATTGATAACCCTCTGGCCAGACTTATCCAAAAGAAGAGAGAAAGGACCCAAATAAAATCATGAATGAAAGAGGAGAGATCACAACGAAGACCAAAGAAATACGATTATAGGGGCACCTGGGTGGCTCAGTTAAGCATCTGTGTTCAGCTCAGGTCGTGATCCTGGGATCGAGCCCCGCATCGGACTCCCTGCTCAGTGGGGAGCCTGCTTCTCCCTCTCCTGCTCCCCCTGCTTGTATTCCCTCTCTTTCTGTCTCTCTGTGTCAAATAAATAAATAAAATCTTTTAAAAAAACAATTATAAGTACATATTATGAACAAGTATATGCCAAAAAATCAGATAATCTGGAAGAAATGGATACATTCCTAGAGATGTATAAACTTCCAAAACTAGAAACAGGAAGAAGTAGAAAACCTGAACAGAACCATAACCAGCAAAGCAAGGAAATTGAAGTAGTCATCAAAAATCTCCCAACAAACCGGAGCCCAGGGCCAGACGGCTTCCCAGGGGAATTATACCAAACATTTAAAGAAGAATTAATACCTGTTCTTCTGAGACTTCCCAAAAATAGAAATGGAAGGAAAACTTCTAAACTTATTTTATGAAGCCAGCATTACCTTGATCCCCAAATCAGACAAAGGCCCCATCAGAAAGGAGAATTACAGACCAATTCCTTGTTGAACACGGATGCAAAAATTCTCACGAAAATACTAGTCAGTAGGATCCAACAGTACATTAAAAGGATTATTCACCACGACCAAGTGGGATTTATCCCAGAACTGCAAGGTTGGTTCAACATCCACAAATCAATCAATGTGATACAATACATTAATAAAAGAGAACAAGAACCATATGATCCTCTTAATAGATGCAGAAAATGTGTTTGACAAAGTACAGCATCCTTTCTTGATCAAACTCTTTTCAGTCTAGAGATAGAGGGTACATTCCTCAATATCATCAAAGCCATCTATGAAAAACCCACAGCGAATATCATTCTTTGATGTATGAAAAACTGAGAGCTTTTCCCCTGAGGTCAGTAACAAAGCAGGGATGTTGACTATGACCACTGCAAGTCCTAGCCTCAGCAATCAGACAAGAAGAAGAAATAAAAGGCATCTGGGGCACCTGGGTGGCTCAGTGGGTTGAAGCCTCTGCCTTCGGCTCAGGTCATGATCCCAGGGTCCTGGGATCGAGCCCCGCATCGGGCTCTCTGCTCAGCAGGGAGCCTACTTCCTCTGTCTCTGCCTGCCTCTCTGCCTACTTGTGATCTCTGTCCAGTAAATAAATAAAATCTTAAAAAAAAAAAGGCATCTGAATCAGCAAAGAAGTAGTCAAACTCTCTCTTTTTGCAGATGAGATGATGCTTTATATGGAAAACCCAAAAGACTCCACTCCAAAACTGCTAGAACTCATACAGGAATTCAGTAAAATGACTGGATATAAAATCAATGCACAGAAATCAGTTGCATTTCTTTTTTTCTTTTTTTAAAGATTTTATTTATTTATTTGACAGAGATCACAAGTAGGCAGAGAGGCAGCCAGAGAGACAGGGGGGCAAGCATGCTCCCCGCTAAGCACAGAGCCCGATGCGGGGCTCGATCCCAGGAGCCTGGGATCATGACCTGAGCCGAAGTCAGAAGCTTAACCCACTGAGCCACCCAGATGCCCCAATCAGTTGCATTTCTATACACCAACAGCTAGACAGAAGAAAGAGAAATTAAGGAGTCAATCCCATTTATAGTTGCACCTAATCCCTAAGATACCTAGGAATAAATCTAACCAAAGAGTCAAAGAATCACTACTCAGAAAAGTATAGAGCATTCATGAGAGAAATTGAGGAAGACACACAGAAATGGAAGATAGTTCCATGCTCATGGATTGGAAGAACAAATATTGTGAAAATGTCTGTGCCACCTAGAGCAGCCTACACATTTAGTGCAGTCCTTATCAAAATACCATCGCCTTCTTTCCAGAAATGGAACAAATCCTAAAATTTATACAGAACCAGAAAGGACCCTGAATAGCCAGATGAGTGTCAACAACAGAAACCAGAGCTGTGGACATCACCATGCCTGACTTTAATACATTAGAAAGCTTTGACCGTCAAGACAGCATGGTACTGGCACAAAAACAGACACATAGATTGATGGACCAGAGTAGAGAGCCCAGAAATAGACCCTCAACTCTGTGGTCAGCTGATCTTCGACAAAGCAGGAAAGAATGTCCAATAGAAGAAAGATAGTTTCTTCAACATACGGTGTTGGGAAAATTGGACAGCCACGTGCAGAAAAATGACACTGGACTGTTTCCTTACACCACACACAAAGACAAACTCAAAATGACTGAAAGACCTAAATGTGAGCCAGGAATCCATCAAAATCCTCGAGGAGAACACAGGCATCAACCTCTTTGACCTCAGCTGTAGCAAATTCTTGCTAGAAACATCACCAGAGACAAGGGAAGCAAGGGCAAAAATGAACGATTGGGATTTCGTCAAGATAAAAAGCTTTTCATGGGGCCCCTGGGTGGCTCAGTGGGTTAAAGCCTCTGCCTTCGGCTCGGGTCGTGATCCCAGAGTCCTGGAATCGAGCCCCGCCTCAGGCTCTCTGCTCAGCGGGGAGCCTGCTTCTTTGCCTACTTGTGATCTCTGTCAAATAAATAAAATCTTAGAAAAAAAAAAAAGATAAAAAGCTTTTCTACAGCAAAGGAAACGTCAGCAAAACCAAAAGACAGCCAACAGAATGGGAGAAGATTTTTGCAAACGACATATCAGATGAAGGGCTAGTGTCCAAAATCTATAAAGAACTTAACCAAACTCAACACCCAAGGAACAAATAATCCAATGCAGAAATGGGCAGAGGACATGAACAGACATTTCTGCAAAGAAGACATCTAATTTTTTTTTAAAGATTTTATTTATTCATTTGACGGAGATCACAAGTAGGTGGAGAGACAGGCAGAGAGTGAGAGAGAGGAGGAAGCAGGCTCCCTGCCGAGCAGAGAGCCCGACGCAGGGCTCGATCTCAGGACCCTGAGATCATGACCTGAGCTGAATGCAGAGGCCTTAACCCACTGAGCCTCCCAGACACCCCTGCAAAGAAGACATCTAAATGGCCAACAGGCACATGAAAATGTGCTCAACATCACTCGGCGTCAGGGAAATACAGTGGGACGCCACCTCACACCCGTCAGAATGACTACAATTAACAAGTCAGGAAACGACAGATGCTGGCGAGGATGCGGAGAGAGGGGAACCCTCCTGCATTGCTGGTGGGAATGCAAGCTGGTGCAGCCACTCTGGAAAACAGCATGGAGGTTTCTCGAAAACTTAAAAATAGAGCTCCCCTCCCACCCAGCAATCACACTGCTGGGTATTTACCTCAAAGATACAAATGTAACAATCCGAAGGGTCACCTGCACCCCAGTGTTTATAAGAGCAATGTCCACAATAGGCAGACTACAGAAAGAGCCCGGATGTGCACTGACAGATGAATGGATGAAGATGTGGTGTATGTATATACGATGGAACATCATGCAGCCATCAGAAATTGAGATCTTGCCTTTTGCAATGATGTGAATGGAACTAGAGGCTGTTACGTTAAGCAAAATAAGTGAATCAGAGAAAGACAATTATCATACGACCCGAGCTCATGGACATTTGAAATTTGAGAAACAAGGCAGAGGATCACAAGGGAATCTAGAGAAAATGAAGCCAGGTGAGACCAGAGGGAGACAAACCATGAGACTCTTAATCTCAGGAAACAAACTGAGGGTTGCTGGAGTGGAGGAGGTGGGAGGGGTGGGGCGGCTGGGGGATGGACATTGGAGATGGACATATGTGTTATGGTGAGTGCTGTGAATTGTGTCAGACTGATGAATCACAGACCTGTACCCCTGAAGCAATACATTATGTGTTTAAAAAAAAACAAAAAGGAACATTTTTCTTTTACAAATATGTGATCAGGGGCGCCTGGGTGGCTCAGTGGGTTAAGCCTCTACCTTCGGCTCAGGTCATGATCTCGGGGTCTTGGGATCGAGCCCCACATCGGGCTTTTTGCTTGGCAGGGAGCCTGCTTCTTCCTCTCTCTCCTGCCTCTCTGCCTACTTGTGAGCTCTCTGTCAAATAAATAAATAAAATCTTAAAAAAATATATGTGATCAGATCTTTTCTTCATCTTTTCTTCATAAATTTATGCAATATATGTTGAGAGCTAGTAATCATCTTATATATACTAATTCTTAGTTTTTTTTTTTTTAAGATTTTATTTATTTATTTGATGGACAGAGATCACAACTAGGCAGAGAGGGAGGCAGAGAGAGAGGATGAAGCAGGCTCCCCGCGGAGCAGAGAGCCCGACGCGGGGCTCGATCCCAGGACCCCGAGATCATGACCTGAGCCGAAGGCAGAGGCTTAACCCACTGAGCCACCCAGGCGCCCCCTTAGCTTTTTTCTTTACATCTTATTCTTTTTTTAATATCCTGTCATAAGAAACAGTATGACAATGTTACTTAAAATTCGGAGAAATGGAATAAATTGTCACTCATCCACAGTCCTATGTCCCCACCCAGACTCCCTCACTCTGCTTCTGGTCCTTTTTCTTTAGATTTTAACCTTCATGGCATGTTGTGCATTAACTGTGTTTTTTCTTAAGTTAAACATTTATGAACAAATTTCTGATCCAATGATCGGTGCCCAGCAGCGCCGCCCTGTCTGGCGCCTCTGTCTGCCCTTCTCACAGACGAGCTGCGTCCAGGGCAGTGTGTCCTGTCATCTCCCAGGTGCAGCCCCAGGGAGGACGGCGGCCGCCGGCTGCGTGGAGGAGCCTCTGGGACTGCTCGCGGCTGCACTCAGGGAGTTCCGAGCCGCCGTGACAGACCCCGCGCAGGGCGATGGTGAGGACCTGGCCGAGGGCGGGGCTGTCTGCGGCGGGTTTTCGCGGGCTGTGTGGGTGTCCTCCGGGGCCTGAGTTCGGTTCAGCCTGAGTGCGGTGCTGGCGGCTGCTGGACCGGGCGCGGCTCTCGTTCAGGCTGTCATAGACCCTTAGCAGGGACAACCACTCTGCCGTTTGACATTCCAGCAGGACAGATGATGGAGAGGGAGAAAACTGGCATCCCGAGGCTCTGGGGTGTCTTTCTGAAGGGACTGACGAGCAGTGGCGCTAAGCACTAGGCTTCTGCTTCTGTGTGATGAGGTCCTAGAAAATGGCGAGGCACAGATGTTCGCTTGTGGAGGAAGAACGTGACCGGTTCACACTACAGAGTGGCAGTCCGTAAAATCAAATACTGATGTCTCATATCGAAGAGATTTTTGTTGGGAAAAATGCAGAATCTAAAGTAAATAAACCATATTTTTACCCAGGAAGTATAATAAGTTTTTATAGATCATCAACCATGGTATTCACACCAGGACAATGTTCAGTGAGAGCCTCCCAGAGGAAATACTGCCAACGCCAGCTTAGTGTCCTGGCTCGCGGGGGCACCCAGTGCCCTGGGTGTGTGGCCTTTCAGAGCTGCATTCCCATGAAGTAGGGACACGGGTACGTGGAGGCCGGGGGGACCCTCGGGCTTCAGCAGGATCCGGACAGGTCGGGTCAGCCTTGTCTCTAGCGGCACACTTGCCAGTTCCAGCGGGCCCGGTGGCCTGTTTGTTGCCCCGCCTCGCGCCTGGAGGCTGGCGGTGGGACGCCGAGCCTCGGCAGCTGTGACGGTGTGAGGGGGACTCGGAGGGTGTGCGTGCAAAGCGGAGGTCTCTGGTGGCGAAGGAGCACGTGGGCCCCTCGCGGAACCAGGCGAAAGGCAGTGTGCGGCCCCTGGCCCCGCTCTGTCGCCTCTCGTGCCCGTCTTCGTCTCCGCACTGCTGCCCGCCACGCGGGCTTCCTGGGGGACGTGCGCCCAGGACGGGCAGAGCCGGCCCGGGTGCGGGCCCGGTCGGGCGTCCGCGGCTGTCTGGCTCCTCTCACCGCCGCCTTCTTCGTCCGCAGTTCTTTCTGCTCACCTGGCACTGGTCTCCGAGCGGCTCAGCTCCGTCCTGGGCCCGGGCGAGGAGGACAGCAGCCTGGGGCTCCCACGGGTCCAGCTCAGCCTCCGGGCTCCACACCTGGAGCAGCGGGAACAGGAGGTGAGTGCGGGGTGCGGGCGCTGGGCCGTCGGGTGGGCCGAGCTGCGCGCTCGGGGCCGGGAAACAAGACGGGGGAGCCGGGCCTGCTCTGCCGGGGGTCAGCCCATCCCCGCCTCTTCGTGTACAGACTCCTTCGAGATGTCTGCGGAATACGCAGCAGATGGTGTTTGCGGCCCCAAAGCCTAGAACTCTTGACTCTCTGGGCCCGTAGAGACAAGGTGTGCGGACCCCGTTCCCTGTTGCACCGTCTCAGGGCCGGGACCATGGGCCACCTACGCTGCCATCTGTCGGGATTCGGGAATGGGGTTCGGCCGCCAGTCAGCGTGAGCATTTCCTCCGCAGATGTGCACCTGCTTTGCCGTGTCCAAGGCGTCAGCAGTCTGTCGGGCTCCGGCTCTCTCCAGGACTCTGTCCCTCAGTGACCGTCTCTCTGTCTCTGTCAGGTCGCGGACCTCCTGTTGACATCTTTCTGTCAGAACCTGATGGTGGCCTCCAGCTTCACACCAGCAGACAGGTAGAGGCTGGTGCTTTTCCCGGGGTGGTATGGGGCTGCGCGCAGCGGCCGGGGGCTGAGAGCGGGTCTCCCCGGTGCAGTGAGCTTCTCCCTGTCTTCCGTGATGAGGACGAGGAGCATGGCTTTCCATCCCTCGTCTGGCTCTCACCCTGGGTCCTGCCTTCTGCCTTCTGTCCTGGTTGCGGGGTCCCAGGTGGGGTGGCCGGGCCGTGCTGACTTTGCTTGGGTGGTGACAGGGCGGAGGGTGAGCAGCACTGCAGGGGAGCCCGCTGTTTGGGGAACAGCCCGATTCTTTCTCGGGCCTCCTGTGTGTGACGGCTCACGCAGCGGGACTCCGTGGGAGGGCCGTGCAGGGCCGGGACTGGCCGGACTGCTGGTCTCGCGGCTGTCTCTGCAGGCAGGGTCCCTGGGCTGCGCGCTTCGTGACAACCGTGTGCGGACGCAGGCTCCTCCCTGTCATGCTCACCCGGCTCTGCCAGCTGCTCCGTCATCAGGTAGGGCCGCTGCCTCCGTCTGTCTGGGATGTGGGCTCTGCCCTCCTTCCTGGAGAAACACCATCTTCCGTTTCAGGGCCCGAGCCTGAATGCCTCCCACGTGCTGGGCTTGGCTGCCCTGGTCGTGCACCTGAGCGAGTCCGGGTCTGCGCTCCCAGACGTGCACGTGGCCGTTCCTGCCCCCGCCGAGAGCCTCCCTGTCCCAGAGTTCTTCGGTAGCCTCCTGCCGTTGGGAACCGCGGAGACCTCACTCTTCTGCCTCAAGTGAGCTGCTCCTCCCGCCCCTCCGCTCCCTAACCCTGACCGCCTCTCCGCTCTCCAGAGAGTAGCGCATTCTCATCAGATAAAACTGGCCAGAACAGACACACTCCGTAGATAATCACCCTTTAACGTTTAGTACGTCTTTCCAGAGTCTTATATTGTATTTCTGCGTGTGTGTATTTCTTTGTTTACAAACATGAGGTCATGTTTGTAAACTGCCTTTTAAGACATCGATAGACTGTAGATACCCTTCCGTGTTGTGAAGCCATCTTTGGGTCGAGGCGAGCATTACTGGGTTTTGTCGTGGGGGTGCCTGGCGTCCAGTTGGACCCATCCTTCTGGCTGGGTTGCTGGGCTTCCCTGTGGCAAGTAGTTATTTCCTTGGGGTGAGTTCCTGCACCTGGAGTTGTCCAGTCCAAAGAAGTTCACCCGGAAGGGTTTTGAGACCCGTCACTCTAGAAGTTTGTGCTAGTGCATACCTCCGCGGTTCCTTCAAATGCCCCCGTGGGCCAGACGCATTCCAGGACCTGGGGTGGAACCGCATCCCCGCGCTTCTGTGTGGGGCGGTAGGTGCTGGGGAGGGGTGGGCTGGCGAAGGTGAGAGCGGCTGCCCGCCCCCGCCCTGGGAGGGCAGGGACGGGTCCCCAGCTGCTGAGGACGGGGCCCTGGGAAGCTGGACTTGGCCCCAGGGTGAGTAGATGGAGGGTCAGGGAAGGAGCCAGGAAGCTCCGGTGAGGGTTGCTTGCTGGGCCTGGGACTGCGGTTCCTGGACAGAACTGACAAAAGACATGAGGAATTAGAGCGGGGAGAGGCCTGCGCTGTAATGGCTGCCCTGAGCCCTCCACGGCGGGAGGCAGAGCCGTCTGCCTCTGAGGGGCTTTGGGCAACACGGAGAGTCCCCACCAGCCGTCATTCGTGAAGGTGCCCTGGTCCCCCTTCCTTCCTCAGCACCCTCCTCCCTTCCCCTCGGCCCCGGGGTCAGTCTCTTGTCATCGGGCTCTTCCTCCACCACTGGGTAACCCAGCACAGGCAGGCAAAGTCTCCACCAAAGGCCGAGTTTAAAATTGGGCTTCCGCCTGGTTCTGCAGACTTCCTGCAGGAAGGAACAGTGACCGGGCGAGTGGAAACCCTTTCAGACGACGGGTCAGCAGCACCGTCAGCCCCATCTGACTTGATGGCTTTTGTCCCGCCATGACTCTTTACATGCGGTAAAAGCAAGCCTGTACTTGAACAGTCTGACCGTTGCTGTGTTTTCTGGGTCTGTACCTTCGGCGTAGACAGAGCTCAGACCCACAGGTGTAATGGGGCCCGGCCTGGCCCGGAACTGAGACCAAGACGGCCCCTTGGGACATCTGGTTTAGAGTGCGGTCAGTTCAGTTTTGTGAAATTCACACTCACTGTTCTGTTTCCTTATTTCGCATGCAGCACATTTGTACATTTTATGTTTTCTATTTTCAGATTTTGTACAGCGGCAATTTCTTACTCTTTGTGTAAGTCTCCTTCTGCGTCGCAAGATACTTGGTACAGCTGCTTATCTCCAGCCCTCCTGAAAAAGGTAGGTCTGTCCACATCCTTTTCTGAATTCGGTGCAGCTCCGGGTTCGTGCAGGTTTCTAGTGAAGGCCCAGCTCTCTGCTCTCTCCCCGCCCTCTCTCTGCACAGTTGTGCTCTCTGTGCATCAGACTGTGTCCTGGGAGCCGCCTCCCCTGTCTGCTGGGGCTGAACACGGTCTTCCTCTGGCTCGCAGACTTAAGATGAAAGGGGCCAAGTAAGATGACAAAGACTACGAATGTCCCTCCTTTTTTTTTTTTTTTTTAAAGATGTATTTATTCATTTATTTGACAGACCGATATCACAAGTAGGCAGAGAGGCAGGCGGGGGCGGGGGGAAGTAGCCTCCCTGCCGAGCAGGGAGCCCGATGTGGGGCTCGATCCCAGGACCCTGAGACCATGACCTGAGCCGAAGGCAGAGGCTTCAACCCACTGAGCTCCCCAGGCGCCCCTGTCCCTCCTTTTTAAAAAAAGAAACAGACACTGATTTTTGTGAAATAGGTATACTAAAAGAAATATTCATGGAAGGTATCTTTGTATTTAAACAAGAGTTCTGATTTTCTCAAAAGACCTCCCTCATCTATTGAATGCTTGTTGTATTTATTACAAGACCAGAGAAACTTAGAGAATTTATTAATTCTAGAGGGAGGTGAGCACGGGGTGGGTGTGGCGGGGGTGCGGAGGGAGAGAGAGAATCTCAAGCAGAGTTTGCACTGAGCACATGGCCTGATGTGGGACTCGATCTCTAACCCTGAGGTCATGACCTGAGTCAAAATCAGGAGTTGGATGCTTAACTGACGGAACCACCCAGGCATCCCAGAAGCAGAGAAGTTTAAAGATGTGTACTAGAAACCTTCGGTGGCAAAAGTGAACTTGAAGTTAGAATGGAAACCAGCGTGACTCCTCTGGTGGAGTTTTAAGGAACATCTTATGAAGTTGAAACGCAGATCTCGGTTCCAGGCGTCATATTAGAATCTGCTGAGAAACCCTGGTCCTGCCCATGGGTTAAGTGGGGTCTGGGCACACTTGTGCTCCTGTCATTGGTGTTCAGGAATTTAGTCCCAGGTGCCTGCATTTTGAAGCCTGCAACAGAGATTAGGAGGTGGCCCAGACAAGGAAGTTCCTGGTCCCACCTTGTGTAATTCTGAGGGGTGTCCCTATCCCTCCCCTGGTCGCCTCGAGCAGCCTGTGGCTCAGTGAACATGAAGAAAAGTCTGATCTCCTAGTGGCAGACGTAAATGTATTCCCAGACAGTCTGGCGCTTCTCCGGTTGGCACCCTCTTTCAGTGGAAACACCAGTGCCAGCGGTGGGCTGGGGAGAGTGCCGTCAGCAGCTGTGGGGTCGCATCTGCCCCGCCATGTGGGGGACAGTTTAGAACCTGCAATTCTGCCTCCAGGTGTCGCGTCCCAGGAGACACACAGATGTGCGCCAACATTTACAGACAGGGCTTGTCACCGAAATTACATCCGTAGCTGAACACGGGGCCCAGAGCGCCCCGGGAGGCGTTGGCAAGGCCACTCCGGGTGTCCACAGGGTCTCCAAGCTGCCCTGCCGTGGGCACACAACCAGCTTATTGTGTCTCTTCAGTTCCAGTTCATTCTCTTCAGGCTGTTCCCAGAAGCCCGAGAACCCCCGTCTCAGGAGGACGCAGCCGGCCTTCCCTGGAGGCTCCTGTGCCTGCCGGCCGCGGACTGGCAGCGAGCCGCCCTCTGTCTGTGGAAACAGAGAACCTTCCAGGAACTGTTGAAGGAGAAAGAAGTTCATGTAGGTCCCACTGCCCTTTTCCTGCTTCTCACCTCATCCTAGCACACAGGGTTTTGCAGATAGATTTGGGGTGTCCTGAGGACATGGTGGGCCAGCCCGACGCCGAAGCAGCACAGAGACCGCTCTGAGGGAAAGCGCTGGGTATGACTGCCGAGTCACACGGCCTCGTAAGAAGTAAGACTGAAAGGTCATTTCTACTCTGCCCACTTCCTCTGGCACTGACGTTTTGCAGAAGGTCGTGAGGGCGACTAAACATCTACTTGGAGCATAGCTGCCAGGCTCCGATTTGGGCTGGGCCTGCTCTGACCGTGGTCACCGGGGGCCTCGCCTGCTCCAGCCAACAGGCCTATGTTTTTGGTCTGCTGCCCTTTCATAACCTTTCATTTATTCCTTGCGTGTTTGCTTATTTCGGTCTTTAGAGAAGAAACTCTCAGTTGTTTTATTGTATATTCAATTCTTTTACCGGAGCAGGTGTGACAGCGTCTGTTTAGCACAAGCAACGTGCTGGGAGCACTCACTGCCCGTGGGCAGCGTAGCCTGTGTCTCTGAGGGCCACCGCCCCTCTGCTCTCGGGTGATCGTGGATGTGGACATGTGCGTGTGTCCCTGAGTGGGGAACTACTCTGTATTGCCAGCTCTGGTCCTGACAGGGAGTGTGCTGTGCACGCATTTCAGGAGTGGTTTTTTTGTTTTTGTTTTTTAAGATTTTATTTATTTATTTGACAGAGGTCACAAGCAGGCAGAGAGGCAGGAGGGGCGGGGGGAAGCAGGCTCCCCGCCGAGCAGAGAGCCCGATGTAGGACTCGATCCCAGGACCCCGAGACCATGACCTGAGCTGAAGGCAGAGGCTTAACCCACTGAGCCCCCCAGGCGCCCCTGGAGGGTGCACTTTTACACACAGTGTGAGGTTTTGAGATTAGTCCACGTTCATGCGTGGAATCGTTGCAAGAACTTCAGAGTGACAGCGGTGCCACCGGGAGTGTTCGCAGCGCATCACAACATCAGGTTGTGCTGTGGTGACTTCGCCCCGCTCACGACTGCGGTCGTGGCGGTGGTGGTGTGCAGGAACTGAGCGCTGTGCGGATGTCGCAGGTTAACTGTTCAAACGCAGGCAGTGTGCTGGAGAATCCCATCTCTGAGTGCGCGTTTGAGCAGCTGTCGTGAGCCTCCCGTTCAGAGGTAAACGAAGCAATATCTGAGTTCCTCGTCAAGAGCCAGAGCCTCAGGCTGACCGCCAGAAGTGGCGAGAGGACAGAGACCAGCGGAGGCGCACAGCTGCCTTCGCGTGAGGCTCCCGGTCGTGCCTCGGGGACAGCAGACTGTCACCAAGCTGACCTGTGGTTTCTGTGTCCTGTCCGCACTGTGGTGGTCATGTCGTCCTCCTCTCTCAGTTAACTTACAGAGACTGGCTACGGCTGGAACTAGAGATTCAACCCGAGCTTGATTTTCTTTCGGATATGGAAAGGTAAGTGTTGAAAGGCATCTGCCTTGGGGCGCCGTGGGGGGCTCAGTCGATGAGACAGCTGACTGTTTATTTCAGCTCAGGTCATGACCTTGAGGTCCTGGGACCAAGCCGGGTCAGGCTGCCTGCTCAGTGGGGCGTCTGCTTCTCCCTCTGCCCTGCCCTCCCCACCACCATGTGCATGCATGTGCACTCGCAAATACATAAAATCTTTAAAAGGGGTTAGGGGATCTGCCTTTCAAAATGCTGTAAGATTTTCTGCATTATCTTAGAGTCGAAGTCTTCTCAGATCCTCAACGTTCAGTTTAACATAACTGACAAGCACAGTTTCATTCATTTGTTCCTTTAAGAAACATTTACTGAGTTCCTCCTGTTTGTCAGGTACTTCTAGAATGTTCTTGAACGTGGGGTGCTTTGTGATGAGACAGGCCTGCCCTTATGGCACCTTTATGCAGACAGGGGCACAAGGCAGTGCACTTCTGCCCTGACACCCTAGAGTGGGCACTCTTGCCAGCAGCTGCACACACGCGTACCCCAAGTGGGCCTGGGGTCAAGCAGGCAGACAGCTAAAATGGATCGGGATCCCAGACAGGGCTCTGAGAATGAGTCCCAGGGACGGCACGGCAGGGGCAGCAAATGTGCTTCCGCTAGGTGGGAAAGGAGCGGGGAAGGCTGAGCGGTGAGGAGCCGCAGTGGAGTCCTGGTTGTCTGGGGCCCTGCTGCCGGGGCTGGAGAGTGTTCTCAGCCGGCCAGCCTGCGTCTGCCTCGCGCGTGGGAGGAACACAATGGCCCGCAGAGGGCTGGCCGGGGCTGGCCGGGGCTGCCCGCAGCGCTGGCCCTGACCGTGTGGCAGGAGGAGCAGGTTAATCAAGGTCTGAGCTCCCGTGGGTCCCGGGGCCAACTCTGCAGCCCACAGGGAGGAGAAATGTGCTGTTCTGAGTGTGAGAGTGGGGTGCCGACAAGCCCCTGGGTGTGGGGGTCCTGCGGCCAGGGAGGGAAATGTGCTGGGGCTGTAGTGAGTTGGTGGGCACAGGAGCGCCCGGGGGCCAGCCAGGGGCAGGGTTCAGCGTGAGCCGCCCTGAGCCACTGTCCCTTTGTGGTCAGAGAAAGGTCACATGCAGGGGTTGCTGTCTCGTGGTGTCAGGTTCTAGGAGGAGCGAGTAGAGATAAAGTCAGAACCGTGTCAAGAACAATTGCTTTTCCCACAAGATGGAGGTCTGCTTGCTGCTCAGGTCTGTGCCCAGCCACCTGAGTGCTTTGTGCATGGGTTCGTCTGTCCTGGAGTCTCCCTCCCTTCCCTCTCCTCCTCTGTTTGGCTAGGAAAAGAAGCAACCCGTTGTCTAGTGTGAGGATCCATGGTAAGCATTTCCCACCCCCAGATCACTATGTTGGGGCTGTGCTTAGGCCTTTCCTTTTTTATTCTACAAGTAACACAAACACATTTCTCACCGGTTCCTTGCCCATTCGTGGGTCTGTGGAAACGTCTGTCTTGGGTTCGGCTCGTTCTGCAGAAGTGGACGGTCAGTGGTTCCCTGGCTGAGGCTCTCAGTCGGTGTATCCCCAGGACCTTTTCTGTGAGCTCCTGCACAGCCTGGTCCAGATCCGGACACCTGGGCTAGCGGACCCTGGGATAATGACCCCAGGGGGATGGCCCCTGAGGGGGTCTGGACTGTGGCCGGGGGCCTTCCTGTAGCCCCCGTCCCTCACGCCTAACCCCCTGGCATTGTCGGGCCCCGGCTCTGGGCTCGCTTTTCGGCCGCGGGAAGCTCTGGTTTGCAGCCTTCCTCCGCGCAGACCCTGTGTTTGCTGTCGCAGGTGGGACTTCCAGCAGTGGGCGATCCGTGAACACTTCCTCCCCGCGCCGTCTGCTGCGGGGGGCTGCGACGGGGAGCTGCGGACCGCGTGCTCGGTTCTTGTCGACGTGCTGATAGACTTCCGCCACAGGTGAGGGATGCTGATGCCGAAAAGCTCCGCACTTCTAATTCCGGTAGTTCTGAGAACGCGTGCGTTTTTCTCTCGGTCTACATTGTGTTCTACAAAGCACAGTTGAACATGTCCTGATGGTAAGTCCGAGTCTGTTTGAAGTGAAGGTGAGTTTTCCGAGTCCGTTTTCTCAGTGTGTAGATTTGCCAGCGGCAACGGCTTGTCTTTCCGCTGTCACCTGGCGCCTGCGTCACTAAGCGTAAGGGTTAGAATGAGGAGGCTAGCAGGGGGCGAGCGTCGCCACCTGCGGGGCGTGGGCCGGCTGCCACAGGGGCAGAGTTCCCTGGACCGTGCGGGCGGAGTTGGGCTCGCCCTCCTGCTGGGCTGGTCTCTATTAGTGTCTGTCCTCAGGGCGGTCAGTTCCACCTTCCGCATTTAGGCGGTGTAGCCTGTGAAATCGCAGAAAACGAATCTTGTTACCCTCTCAGAAACACAGTCCATGGGAATGACTACCGAAGACACAAGGAAGGACAAGGAAGGACAGTTGCCTGTATGTCTCCCCACAAGGATCTGTAAACACATCGCCTAGTTAGCAAAACGCTTACAAGTCACGTTACGTTGCGGTAGCGCTGGAAATTTCCTAGCGGTGCTTAGTGTCTGGGAGCAGCGCCTGCAGCACCAGGCAGACTCAAGTTGGGGCCGGTCCTCTTGTCCTCGTTTTTCTCTTAGGAGGGAGGAACGAGGACGTGTGCACAGTGAAAGCAGTGACTGTCTGTGCGTTCCTTCCGTGCCCCCAGCTCTGGAATCTGCTTTCTGTCACGCATTTGTCAGTCCTAGACATTCCACATAAAGGGAGGTCCTTTGTGTCTGGCTCACTCAGGATAATGTCTTCAAGGTTAGTCTACATTATGGCATGTATCTGAACTTTGTTTTGTTTTTTAATTACTGGACAGTATTCCACTGAAGGATGGACATTTGGTTTTCACTTACTACGAATCATTCTGTTACAAACATTTGTGTACAGACTTGTCTGTGGTCCTGTGTTTTCATTTTTCTTGGGCATATGCTTATGCATGGGATTGCTCAGTCATATCTTTTTTGTCCCTTTCAATTGGTATTTTTAAAAATTAATACATAATGTATTATTTGTTTCAGGGTCACAGGTCTGTGTTTGATCAGTCAGCTACGTCATATCTTAACCTTTTTTAGGAACTACCAGACTGTTTTCCAAAACTGTACCATTTTACATTCCCACCAACAGTATCAGAGGGTTCCAGCTTCTCCACATTATCACCGACATAGTTAATGTTATCTTTTGATAAGACCCGTTCTAATGGATATGCACTGGTATATTTCATTATGGTTTTTATTTGTTTTTCTCTGGTGGCTAATGATATTGAGCATCTTTTCGTTTGCTTGTTGAGTTTGTGTATCTTCTCTGAGACATGTCACATCCTTGCCCATTTTAAAAATGCTTCATGTGTTCTGGACCCCAGACCCTCATCCGATACGGGACACAGGTGTTTTCTCTCATTCTTGGAGTCATCTTTGCACTCCTCTTGGTGAGAGTCCTTCGATGCACAGAAGGGTTACATTTTAATGAAGTCCAGATTATTATTATTTTTTTTAAAGATTTTATTTATTTATTTGACAGATCACAAGTAGGCAGAAAGGCAGGCAGAGAGAGAAGGGAGGAAGCAGGCTCCCTGCTGAGCAGAGAGCCCGATGCGGGGCTCGATCCCAGGACCCTGGGACTGTGACCTGAGCCGAAGGCAGAGGCTTTAACCCACTGAGCCACCCAGGCGCCCCGAAGTCCAGATTATTTTTAGTTTTAGCTCTTATTGTAGGTCTTTGATCCATTTGATTTAATTTTTATGGAATAAGTTAAGGATCCACCGTTAGTCTTTTGCGTGTGGACATCCAGTTGTCCCAGCAGGTTTTGTTAAAGACACTGTCCTTCCCCATTCAGTGGTCTTGGCACCCTTGCTGAGAATCAGTTAACCACACCTATGAAAGTTTATCTCTGGACTCTCTATTGACTTTGGTGTATACGTCCTTTTTTTTTTTTTATAATTTTATTTATTTGTGATGTGTACATCTATTCTTATGCCAATATCACAATGTATTAATTACTATAGATTTGTAGAAAGCTTTAAATTGGGAAATGTGGATCTTCCAACTTCCTTTTTTTCCCCCCAAAGATTATTTTGGGGATTCTGGGTCCTTTGTAATTCCACACATGATCTTAGCCAAAAGGCCGAGAAGCGATCGTCCTTTGTAATTCCATCTGAATTTCCAGATCAGTTTGCCAGTTTCAACATAACCAGCTGGGATTCTGATAGGGATTACATTGTATCTGTACGTAATTATGGGTAGTTATTATCATTTTAACGACACTGATTCTTCCCTGTCCAGGAACATGGGATACCTTTCGATTTATTTACGTCTTCTATAATTTTCTCAACGTTTTAGAGTTTTCATCGTACAAGTCTTGCACCTCCTTGGTTAAATTTATCCTTAGTATTCTAACACCACTGTAGATGGAATTCTCTTAATTCCGTTCTTGGATTATTCATGGGTATAAAGAAATACAACTGATTTTTGTATATTGATCATCTGTCCTACAACTTTGTGAAATTGTTTATTTGCTTGAATAGTTTTTTATTGCAAATTCTTTAAGATGCTCTGCATACAAGGACAGGTCATCTGTGAATGGAGATGGTTTAACTTTTTCCAGTCTGGTTGCCTTTCATTTCCTTTTCTGGCTGAACTGTCCCAGCTAGAACTTCCAGTGGTATTGAATGTAAGCGATGAAAGAAAACTTTGTCTTACTTCTGATTTTAGGAAGAAAGCTCTCATCATTAAGAACAACACGAGTGGTGGCTTTTTCATAAATGGCCTTCATCAGGTTGAGGAAGTTCCTTTCTGCTGCTAGTTTGTTGAGTGTTTTTATCATGCAAGGGAATTGAATTTTGTCTAATGTTTTATCTGTGTCTATAGAGATGTTCACATGGTTTTTCTTTATTCTATTGATTTGTGTATTCTGTTGATAGGATTTCAGGGTGTTGAACCAACCTCCCATTCTTAGGATAAATCCCACTTGGTTATGGCACATAATTGTTTTTAGATGTCACTAGATTGGGGTTGCTAGCATTTTGTTGTAGGTTTGTTGTTTGTTGTTGATGACTGTGGGTGTCATGTGGTCCCCTGGGACCTCCTGGCCCTGTGACCACAGGCCTCTGGAGGTAGGAGGAGAAGTCAGAAAGCCCGTACATCAGGAGACCCTTAGAAGGATTTTATTGTGTTTTTGTTTCAGTTTGAGGAGTTACAACTGCTCAGAGAATTCTGATTTGGTTCTCGGTAGCTGCACAGGAAATCGAGATATTTTTTCCAGATTGCAGGTGAGTTAAAAGATGGAAACTCAGTGTGTTTCACTGCATCTGTCATCTGCTGTCATTTCACGGTCATCTGCTATTAAGATATTTATTATGAATGTCTTAAGGCAACCCAGCAGAATGAAAACTAACATCACACACATAACGGATCAGACCCAGAGTGACGGTGTGCTCGCTTCACCCGTGAATATCCCAAAAATACAGAAACAAAATCAGTGGTGGCAGTACCGTCTCCAGGCTTAGGAACATTTAAAATTTGAAAATAGAAGAGACTGAGAAGATACCAACTTTGGTAGTAAAGGGGTTGCTGTCCACCCCTAACTGCTCCATTTGAATGTCGGGCTCTGAGAAAGGACACGAAAGCCCCCCAGCAGGCGAAGGAGCAGCCGAGAGACTGCCCTTTCACGGGGTCACCCGGCACCGCCCCAGGCCGGGGGGTCTTTTCACCAGAGCACTTGTACATAGGAGGGTGTGGAAATGGGGCTCTCGTTTTGAAGTAAAAAGTGCAGTTTGCCTCAGGCCTGGGGCATGTCAGGACGATAAAAAGTTGGACCCAGAGATTAGGCTCTGGGATCAACGTGCAGACCACAGCCCCCTCCGCTCCCCGCGTCCACGGTGCGCCCCGGCCATCTACCTCTGGAAGTCCGTGTGTGGCTCCGTGTCGACAGGGCCCTGTGGTGGATTTCACACTTCCTGTGGGTGTTTCTGCTGCTCTTCAAGTGCCTGAATTGAGAAACTGGGAGGGACAGAAACCATGGAGCGGGTGGCCTGGACACTGGGAGATTTTACCTACAAATGAATAACACATCCCGCAGAGCAGAGATCCCAGCCCTGCAAGCTTTCGTCTTGACCTCTTATCCGCCACATCTGCCTGACGGGCCTGTGGGAGGAAGAGGGAGTGGGGAGGGGAAACGGAGCGTGTCATGGGGCTTAGGTCACACGTGGCAGGGACAGTGCTGCGACGTGGGCGCTTGGCTTATTTGGTCTCCGCATGTGGACGTGTGGCAACACTGCACACGCGTGTATGTCAGGTAGCGGGCATTGTACTGAGTGTGGTACTGAGCCTGGTGTGTACGCGCGACACCTGTGCGTTCACAGTAGACGAGCAAACGATAAACGGGAGGATGTTAGCCCTAGAGTCTGGTAAAAGTGTTCACTGTACTGTTCTTACTCTGTTTTTGCAAATTCGCAGTGATTTCCAAGTAAAAAGGCTCGCCCACTCCTTCCTAGCTCCTCTGGGGAGACCTCTCTCTCAGGCCCACTCAGCCCCATCTCACAGTCCTGACCGGGGCCGACAGCCCTGACAACTTTGTGCCTTCACATTTGGGCACAATCGCCGGGCGCCAGCGATGACAGCACGGGCGATGACAGCACGGGCGTTCTGGTCTCGGTTTTGCAGGAGATGACTGCCGACCTGGAGCAGGGCCCAGCGGCGTCCCGGAGCTGCTCCCCTTCGCAGGGGCACTTCCTTTTCCGAGTGTTCCGCACCCGGCTCCGGGCCCTGGCAGGCGGCTGGGATGTGGCCGCCCGCCTTCAGAGACAGCGGGAGCTACTTGTGTACAAATGGTAACACAGCGCACCGTATAGTCTGTCTTTACACTGAGTTTTCTTTTCTCTTGGTCATTTGTTTCTGTGCCCTATCCCCAGCCTGCAACAGCATTTTCTCACGGCTTCCCATGGAGAGAGCAGGGTCTGAAGCTTTGGATTAAAGCCTTCCCCTTAGACCCAGGAGCCGCTTTGAACGATGTAGCCCAAATAATGCGTATCAAAATAGGGAAAACCATGTGTGCTTACAGATACTCACTGTGGCTGTATTTATGAGCGGGAGATCACGTAATCCCCCAGTTCTCGGGCATGGCTTTGTTAAGACTATGGTGCCCCCTTTTACTTGGCTGTTGTGCCACTTAAGAATGGCTCTTGGGGCTAAGACGTGAATGCTGGCAGTGGACCCCGCAGGGCCCAGGTGCTCGGCACAGCCCCAGACGGGGGCTCTGGTTCCCGGAGCGAGTAGTCAGGGCTGTTACCGATCCGAGCCTGAGCTCTCAAGGAGTGAAGTCAATGGGCTGTGCCGTCACCGCTGACACATTCTTCCCTGCAAGGATCCTCCTCGGTCTGCCCCCATCCATTGTCGTCGGGAGCCCCCAGGCCAAACAGCCAGCCGCCCCTGACTGCACGGAGTTCTTCTGGTTGGCCAACTCTGAGCTGGTAGGTGCGGGCAAGCAACCTTGGGTTGCGGGGACGGGGGGGGCGATCTGGTTCTTGGAAGATTCGCGAATGTGGCTGCGGTCACTCGGAGCCAACTGCTTCAGTGTGTGCAGCCCACGTGGGACTGCCGCGGGAAAGAGTGGGGGTGCCGCTCTGGAAGCCGAGACGGTTGGGGCTGATGTGTGCCCAGCCCTCCTCCCACAGCTAGAGCCGGGGCCAGCGAGCCATGGAGACCGGCTTTGGCCCCCTTCCTCCGAAGCTTCAGCCCCTTTCTAGAGCTTTGTCGCAAGTCCGGCCGTCAAGGTCCGTAAAGTCCGTAAAGTCTCGCAGACCGGGCACCCCCGTTTCTTCCCAGTTTGGACATTTCGGGTACACAAAGGCCAGTGGTGCCGAAAGGACTGCCATTCCCACCAGTCGGCCCTGCTTCCTTCCGTTGTACGCTCTGTTCCCTGTCAGGTGCTCCAGGATCTTACCCTGAAAGACTAAAGCCTGCATGCGTCCAGTCAGGGTCCGTGAGGTCACCGGGAATAAGCACATTCTACATATTTCAGAACAACTTCCACTCCTGGAGATGTTTTCTAGTTTTTAAAAATGCACAGATGTAACTAAAAATTGAACTAAGGTTCCATTCAGTGACACAGAGCTTTAAAAGGTGACTCAGAAAGCAGGGGAGATGAGACTAGGTTTTCCTTAGGTCCTTGGCAAAGCAAGTTTCCCTTGAAGTTGTCACAGGAGGGCCCGTGAAGGCCCGCGGAACGGAGAAGCCGGAGGTGGGGAGGCAAGTTGTCATCCCAGCAACAGGGCCGGCGGGGAGTGTAGCACCGGCCTCCTGGCCTGTGCTGGGGCCGAAGCGGGCGGGCTGGGGCCAGCTCCACGGGGCTAGGCAGTGAGATGCTGAGATTCTGGGCCAGCCATGCAGGCGGACCCAAAGCCGGACCTCCGAGGTCAGCAGTGGCGCCATGAGCACAGCCAAAGCCTCTCCGCACACGCTGCCCCTGCCTCCACCGCCGGCCCCCCTGGGTGCTCTCTCACTGGCCTGTGCTCTTTTGCAGAGAAACTTCTGCTCTCACGGAAGTGCCCTGACCCACGACATCACCGTGCACTTCTTCAGGGTAATTCTGTTGCCCTCTGCGCCTCCCAGATGTCCCGCTGAGACCTCCTGGGCTGGATCCTCATAGCCAGTGGTGCTTTGAGGCCCCGGTGCCTTTCGGGGGGGGGGGGGGCGGCACGTGCAGACCACTGACTTCTGGCATGTTCTCTCCTGCAGGGGCTCTTCAGCGCTTGCTCACAAAGCAGAAACCCCGCCCTGACCGCAGACCTGATCCTGAGCGCATGCCAGACAGAGTGTCCCATAGTCCTGACCTCTGCTCTGGTAGGTACAGCCACCTTCTCGGGGTGTGCCCAGGGCTGGCTCAGGGACTGGGGGCCCAGGGTGGCACCCTGATTCTTGTCATTCAGGAGCAAATGCATGAGGAGAAATAGGGAGTCAAGCGGACCTACGGGCATGGAGGGTGACGGGCTTCCCTGCCCGCACCCGCTGGGAAAGCGTCGGGGTGTTGCTTGGCTCTGGTTCTGTGTTGGCTGAAGGTGAACCCTAATTCCCTGAGCTCCCCGACTTGGGCTCCGCCTGCTGTCTTGACAGACGGTCATCTCAAGACTTGAGAAGAGAGGTGGCCCAGTCCCCTGCCAGCCTGGCCCTCACGTGGGTGTGGGGTTCCTGGTGGGGGGGCGGGGCTCTTCGCTGGCTTTCCTGCAGTCCTGACACCACACAGCTCTCCTGGCAGCCTTGGCACTTGGGCTGCCACGCCCCGAGCGGTCCGGCTTCACACACAGTCTGGGGCTCACGTGGGTGGAATTCGATGCGGAAGTTACCGTGTGTGTACAGCACCAGCTCTCGGTGGGGACGTGGGCGTCCTCAGAGGAGGACGAGCAAGCTCACAGAACTGCCCTGAACCTGGGATGGAGCAATGGGGCCCTCCTGAGAGGCCGGAGGCACCGGGTGCCTGTGGGCTGTGCTGCCGGTGTCAGGCACATTTCCGCCGGTCACCCAGGTGTAGGGACTGAAAAGGGGTCCAAGCGGAGCCTCCCCGGATCTGCTGACCAGTGATCTTTGTCTTCTGGAAGTTGTGGTGGCCACGCCTGGAGCCTGACCTTCGCGGCCGGTGGAGGAGCTGCTTCCAGGGCCCGCTGCCCCGGGAGCTGCAGAGACTGGGGGAGGCCTGGCAGTTCGGCAGGAGGTGCGTGGCGCAGCGGCGGGAGGAAGCACAGACGTTCTTTAGGACCCGCTATAGGTTACCTCCACGAGCACCTCGGGCTGCTGGACAGAGGCCTTAGAGCAGGCTGGGCAGGAGCCACACGGAAGGGAAGGAACAGACCTGACCCAGCAGGCCCCTGTCCAGCTTTCCGCCCCACCTGCCTCTCTCCTCCTGGCTCCAGGCCTGGCAAGTGCCGGCATCACACGGATGTGCGAGAGGCGGGTCCCGGCCTGCCCGGCTGGCGGTCTCCGGCCCGGGATGGCTTGGGAGAGGGCTGTGGTCCCGTCTGGCCTCCTTCTATGGCTGTGTGCTGCAGCAGTGTCTAGAGCACTCGAACCCCCAGAAAACAAGAGACGCCCCATTCCCACATTATATGCCACTAATCTGGGGCCTGTTTTTAACCTGCTGGGGCACCTGCGCATCACACTGCGGTCACAGCAGGGGCTGAGGAGGACTGGACCCAGAAGCCAGGGGTCTGCGTGGTGGGCTCCAGGTTGAGAGTTCTATGACCCACACAACCCTGCAACGCTCGGGCAGTCAGGACCGTGTCCTGGTCAGGCCCTACCCACCCCCTCCTCATGGCCACAGCACAGACGCAGGTTAGGGCAACTGGGGACTGGACCGAGACAGCGGCCTCTAGGTCCCTACGCCGAGCCAGGGGTAGTTCTGCAGACTCTGAGCCCCGCGCCCCCTCCCCCCGCCCCACCTTGAAGGTAAGCAGGGCTGGTGGCTTTCTGCCGGGACATGGCTGTGAGGTGCCTGTGGTGACCCGTGTCTGTCTCCTAGCTGCCTCTCCGCCGGCTCTGCATGCCCCCCACCGGGCCCGGCCTGGCTCTCCGCTGCGGCGCTACACTTTGCAATCCAGCAAGCCGGCAAAAGCAGCATCAGGAGCGAGCGTGAGAAGCTGGACTGCCAGAGAGAGGAGGCAAGAAGCGAATTCTTTCACTTTCCCGGCAACTTTGTCTTTAATCAGTGCTGCAGTCAGCGCTCGTTCTCTGGGCTCATCTAATGAGCGGTGCTTTTCCAAGGACAGAAGTGTGGCATTCTTGTGACTTTATTAGGAAGTAAAATTTACCATATTTATAGATTTAGTCATCTTTGACTGTCAAGTTTACTGACAGAAAGAGTACCTTACATGTTACACTTCTGATTGCTTTTAGCTTATTTTTACCCTCCCCAGACCAAGGCAGTGGGACCTTCTTTGTTCCTATTCCCACAGCCTTAGCTCCCTCATCTCTCCCCGAACTAAACCATTTGTAAACTGGAAAGTCATCTGTCAGCTCAGGACACATAGGCCTGCCTGAGGTTTTTGGTAATTTACTTTAAAAAAATTGTCGGAAAGGAATTTCAGTGGCCTCAAGCCTCTGAGGCCTGTGTGTGCTCAAAGGGACTGGGGGATATCGAGTGACCCCAGCCAGCCTGGGTACGCTCCAGGGTCGGTGGGGAGAGGCTTGTGCGTTTACCTCTAGGGAGCTCACAGACGCCCTTCGAGGCCAGGAGCCCGGCAGCGGGGCCCGCGGGCGAGCACCCCCCGCAGCTCGCGCACCGCGCACCGCGTACCCCCTCAGCCGCAGCACCGCTCTAACAAGCTGCGTTAAAGGCTCACATAAGAGGATGCAGTCTGTAAGAATTTATTCTCAAATTATCCTTTAAAATGTTTTCAAACTTTAAAAAGTTTTCTTTATATAATTTTCCTTCCCGAGAAGATCTACTTAAGGAAAAATTTACGCCCTCTGCCTATAAATATTGAGTCAAAGAACAGTGTCCGCATTCGTTACTTAGAATTACTTTTGGAGGTGCAGCCTGGGGGCTCTAACGTTCGGAGGGCGCTGGTTTCACCCGCAGCTGCTGCTCGTCCTGTTCTTCTTTTCCTTAACGGGCCTGCTTTCATCACACCTGACCCCACACTCAAGCCATCAGGTAAGGGGACTCTTTCCCAGCCCCAGACCTCCTAAGGAGGGTTTCCGGAGGAGGGTCCTAGAACATCTGTACCGAAGGGCTCCTCAGAATCTTGTGCTGCGTGAAGCGAGAACCCCTAGGCCCCGGGCCTCTTTGAGGTCTCATTTCAGAACCTGGGCACAGGGGTCCCTGGCCTGTTCCAACTACCGTCACCACTCAAGACTCAACAGAAGGAGCAAAGGGCCCCTTCTGGGCTAGAGGTCACCCCCCCCCCCCAAACTGTGTGCCTGTCTACACAGCCGGCCAGCCTCCTCTTGTGCGGGCCACGGGCTGTTGACTCCCTGGAGGCTTTGGACATCTGCGCTGAGATCCTGGGGTGTTTGGAGAAGAGGAAGGTATCCTGGCTGGTGCTCTTTGAGCTGACGGAGGCGGGTAAGACAGTCCCTGAGACCTGGTAGCAGAGAACAGCCTGTGTCTGTCCCAGTTACCAGCCATCCCTGGGGAAGACAGGTGACCCAGCAGAGGCTGTGGTCCCCACTTTCTGTTTAGTCCTTTTTCAAAAATGACTTTCCACTGGCTAGGTATGAACGTTTGGGCTTTAAAGTACTAACTCATTTTTGGAAGTCTATCTTCTTGGTAAGTATATAAACTACATTTTAGAGTAAATGCAGTATAAACTCATCTCAACAATGAAAGAGTGGAGTCCTCAGGGTCCCAGAGTGCCACTGAGCCCTTATGGGGGGCATAGGGGTCTACCTCCCAGGCCCTGCCCTCCAGCATGGGGACACCCCCCCCCCCCACGACCAGCCAGGCACCTGAGGTGTCCTGAACATGCTGATGCTGGGGTGGGGAGGAAGCCACAAAACTAAACCCACCCCTCCCCACTTTGGTTGCAGAGGGTGGTCTGGGGCCTGTCCTGCTCCGCCTGGCCCCAGATCCATACATCAGGCTGCTGCCGCTTGCCTTCTACAGGTAAGTGCACCTGCCGCTCCGGTCGGTGTGGCAACACTCCCAGCGAAGGCGTGCCCACCTGGGGGGTTGTGTGTGGTCCAAGGAGGGGTCACCCCTTCCCCCATCCTGTATCAGTACCACTGTGGGTCTCCCGCCAAGTGGGAGAGATGCCTGTAACTTCACTCCTCCGATGAGTCACTGCTCTGTGCTCACCACCACTCACCTCCGTGCGATCGTAGAGTCACGAGGCATCTTCTCTCTTACCTTCAGCCTTCTCTCCTATTTTGATGAAGACGCCCTCCTGAGGGAAGATGCCTTCCTGCACGTTGCTGTCGATATGTACCTAAAGCTCATCGGTCTCTTCGTGGCTGGGGAGACAAGTGCAGTCTCGGCTCCGGCCGCCAGGAGCCAGGACCTCCAGGGCCAGGCAGGTGACACATCTCACAGACCCGTGTGGCCAGCTGTCGTGGCCCCTGACAGCACGCTGACCTGGGGCTCTGCCTATCCTCTCTCCAGGGTGACCCCGTAGGCTTGATAACAAAAGCTCGTCATTTTCTGCTGCAATCAATACCTAGGTGCCCCCAAAAGAGCTTCTCGAACATGGCAGAGGTAACACCCAGATACTCGTTTGGTGTGTGCGGTTACGTCCAGGTCACTGTGTAAACGCGCAACACCCCAAGCAGAAATGGGGATCCAGCATCTGACATGGACACTGTGCCCACTTACCTGGCAGCCACAGGGGGCTGAGCACAGTTGTTTTCTCCCAGCTGCTGGCCACTAGTGGAGACTGTGACCCGGAACTGAGCGCCGCCCTCCTGAGCAGACAGCAGGTGGTGCCTGATGCGGACCTCTACCAGGAGCCCCAGCTCTTCTGACTGGACCCTGCGCAGTGCACAGCCCAGCTCCTTTGTAAATAATTTATTACAAGCATAACATGGAGCTTTTGCACTAAAAAGTGGATTACAAATCTCCTTGATTGCTTTGGTGGAGAATAGGAATCAATTATTTAAAATCCATCTGGCCCCGAGTCACTCAGTATTTGTAGGAAAATGCTGGTCCCAGAGTGGAGGCTGGAAAGGCTACGTGAGTTGCACACCGAGCCCACCTTCACCACATGGCAGATCAGTGCCCTCCTGACACACAGGTGGGGGGTACAGCATGGGGGCTCCAGGGGAGCGAGCGAGCAAAGCTGTGCCATCAGGTTGCATATGAGGAACTACCGAAACTGTCTTAACCCCATTTAGTGCCTGTGTTCAGGTGGGCTCAGGCTTCACGGCCTGGCCCTCCACAGTCCCAGGCGGTGGCTCCAGGGGCAGTGCCTTGTCCTGGGTTTGCGTCAGAGGGTGGACCATGGACATGTGCACATTGAGGTTGTGGGCCTTCTCGAACCGCCGGCCACACTGGTCACAGGCAAAGTCCAGCTCGGTCTCAGCCTTGTGTTTAGTCATGTGGTACTTGAGGGATGCCCGCTGCCGGCACTGGAAGCCACAGACTTCGCACCTGGGGGACAGGGTCACGTGAGCGAGGGCGTGGGCGCCAGCGTGGCCGTGAGAAGGTGCCCGTCCCCACACTTACTGCAGAGGCTTGGCTCCCGAGTGGCGCATCTGGTGGACGAGAAGGTGCTTCCGCTGCTTGAAGGTCTGTCCACACTCATCACAGATGTAGTTCCGCACCTCTGGGGGCCAGAGATCCAGTGAGCACCGCACGGGAAATGCCCAGCCCTCCCACGGAGCACGGGGACCCAAGCAAGGGGCCGTGCAAATCCAATTTTACTGAGAGATGGAAAACATTTCTAATGTAGAACTTTTTGTTAAAATTGCTTAAAAATGTCACCTGGCTGGGACTTCGCCAGCTACTGTACACAGGTGAAGCCTGTTTTCTAAAAGAGAAACTTCAGATCTACTCAAGCAAAGATTCTTAGAGGACATCCAAATCACTAAAGCTTCACCGATCACTACTGCTCTAAAAATTATCCCCGTACTGGGTCCAAGGTAGGGGAGGGGGCATATCCACTTAGCAAATAAGTTTCTTATACTCTTGAACAAAAACCCAAGAGTCAGTTCTACTCCTGGACGTGTGCCTGGGGTGGTGGCCACGAGCCCCTTCCTCACTGCCACTCCACCGACAAACACTCCACCCCGACTGGCTCTCTCTCCCCTACTAGGTACAATGCACCCTTCCAAGTTCACAGTCCACCCTCTTGGTGTTTAAAAAAAACACAAAACTGCTAAGGGTTATGACCACTGGTGTCTGAACTGGGACACAACTTGAAGTCCCAATTTGAGGGAATTATTTGTGTCAGATGCCCAGGGTGGCTCAAGAGCAAAAAACATAGGAAAAATGGTTTCAGGGAGAAACCAACCAATAGATTTGTTCAACGATAAAACTGACAAATCTGGGTAAAACAAAGTAAAGTGTAACTTTCTATAGTAAGTCATTTTAACAAAAACAAGCACAACTTCTGTTTAGGGATAAACAGATACACAACCCACGGATCTCTTAAAGGGGGTGATGCCAATGCAGGAGAGCAGCTTTGTGGGAGAAGCTGCAGCAGCAGGCGTCCAGCGCACATAGTCCTTGGGCTTCTAACACAGGTGGCACAGATCATGTCGTTAAAGGGAGGGGAGTCAAAACTGAGATAAACGCACATGAGCCCAGGGCTGTAATGTGGATGCAGAGAATGGGTGTGGAGAGGAAGAGGGCCCTTGGCTCACATCATCCCACAAACACACTTAGGTAACTATCAGATCCTCCCAGATACCCCAGAAATGGACCTGAAGACTGGCAAAACCAACCCCACAACTAAAGGCAGAGAGGAGGAGGGAGCCGCCTTCAGGGAGAAGAGCAAGAGACAGACTAGCTCACAGGGAAAAGCAGTTCCCAGAGCAACTGGCTTGGAAAGCCAGACGGGCCGAGGGCCTGAGTTTCCCAAGTTCTTGCAACTAGTGGGGCTTCGAGCCTGAACTGTAAAGGTCAGTGGGCCAGGCTCAGGGAGAGCCCAGAGGGCACTGCCGCGCTCAAAGCAAGCGCACAGCCCGTGGACATACAAGAGCACCCAGGGCCCACGGGTTGGGGGTGGAGGTTACATGCTCAGCTCAGAGGGCATACCAGAGAGACCCCTCTAGGAGAAAAGGAACAGCAGGTGCCCTTTACCTTCCCCACCCCCAGCATAAGCAAAGGTCCACCTCCAGAATCAGCACAGACAACACTCCATTCCTAACTCACACCAAGCTACCTGCACTCTGCTGGCCTCAGTCCCAGCCCAGCAGGGCCCCTCCCCCGAAGACCAGCCCAAACCCCTGCTCCCACCACGTTCCTCGACCCGGGAGTTCCGGAGTCTGTGCCGGCAGGTCTCACTGCCTGAGCAGACCAGAGCACAGCCAGCTGCGCACCACCTTCAGACCAGGCACCGCCCACATGGGGCGCAGAGAGCCCCTGCGGACGGCCGGTCTGGAGGCTAGAGTGGCCGGGACACGCGAGCAGAGCGCACCCCCCGCCCCCGACCCCAGCCCCAAGGCGCCGGGCCCTGGGGAACATGCCCACTGCACTGCAGGGCGCCACAGGGCTTCTTCATCAGGTCATTACTCTCAAAAACACACAGAAAAAGGCACAGACAAATCGAGAAGCAACGGGAAGACGCCCCGCACCTGCGGAGGGAGGGCGCTTACCAGCTTCTCCGTGCTTAGCTTCTACAATTGCTACCATGCGCGTGGGTTACTTTTACAATCCGAAAAGCATGTAATAAATGTCGTTTTTTAAAAGTAATGAGAAAATCCCCACCACAATAAACTTGCTGAAAAGCACTGGGATTTCTTCACTGTCAGTCCCACACCACTTACGCATGACCCCCAAGGCACCAAGACACAGCCCCAGGCATCTTCGAAGGGCGTCCGGCCCCCATCAGCCACCCAAGGGGACTGTACAGGTGAGCATGTGGGAGAACGGGGCGCGCACCTGTGTGGATGAGCTTCACGTGACGCTGCAGATAGCGATCGATCATGAACACCTTGTTGCAGCCAGGGTGGGGGCAGGGCCTCTCCCGGACCTCCTCGTGGTGCTCCTTTATGTGCTTCTGCGGGAGGGACAGCAAGACCCTGAGTGCCCCGGCCAGGCAGTCACCCCCGATCACACAGCACGTGCCTCCCGCAGGCCCTACACGGCACCCTCAAAGGAACAGACCCAACCCTCCCTCCCTCAACCGGAAGTGGGTGCTTCTCCCAGGAGCGGAAGGCTCACTTCTCGGCCCCTGGCTGCTCCTCTCTCTCCACCGAGGCTCTCACGAGGCCCTGGGAACAGGCCTCCACCCGGCTCTACAGAAACCCGGGCCCTCCCGGTCAGCCACACACAGAAGGTAACCCCTGGCCCCGGGGCAAGGCCCTGCTTACCTTCATGCCGTCGGCCCCTCGGTACACAGCCGTGCAGCCCTGGTAAGGGCACTTGTAGATGGTGGGCAGCTCCTCCCTGCAAGGCAGAGCACGCATGGAGCCGCTGCCCCCGTGGGCAGGGCGGCCCCCAACCCAGGCCCTCACCTCTCGCAGCGGAGCTTGTTCTTCCAGCCTGGCTTGGGGCCAGGTTTCTTTCGAATTTTTGGTTCTTCAGACTTCTTGGTTTCTTTGCTTTCACTCTTTTTGCCAGAGACCCTGGTGGGGGGGGAGACGGACAATCAGATTCGGCGCTGTTTCTGATCTCTCCCGCACGTATTCTCTCACTCTTCTTCATGGTTCTCTCTCCTCAAACAGGAGAGGTGGGCTTTCCCCAGGCTTCCATGGCAACCTGTTTCAGCCTCGGTGCTCACTGGCTGGCTTTCAAACTGACCTTAGCCACCAGAGCGAGACCAACTCCTAGCAAAGGCAGAGGCTCTGCACTGCCGCCTCGGGAAGGCAAGGGGCAGGGACGGCCGGGTTGTCAGGACTCAAACTTCACTCCCTAAACATCAAAACCAAACACTACTTGGAGACATCATATTAAATGATGGAGTGGGGAAGCTTCAGGGGTCAGTCCCTCCAACAAAACCAGCACCAGGCTAGAAAAGATCAGAATCAACAGTTTTGGAAGCTGACGGGAGGTGCCCAGCCGCCAGGCGGGGGCTCAGAGGGAGATGCGCGTTCTTGGGAGAGCGCTGTGTGGCTCCGCCAGCTGCCATCCCTGCTCCTCAGTCCTGCTGCTGGGGCGAGCGTGGACAGTGGGGACCTTTTATTCAGTCTGACGGGTCCCTGAAGGACCAGTTCGGATGCACCAATCTCCCCGTGGGGCCTAGTGAAGATTTAAAGAGACATAGGGTGCCTGTGGCTCAGTTGGTTAAGAGTCTGCCTTCGACTTAGGTCATGATCCCGGGGTCCTGTGATCGAGTCCTGCCTCCGGCTCCACACTCAGCAGGAATCTGCTTCTCCCTCTCCCCCTCCCTCTGCTCATGCTGTCTGTCTCTCAAATAAAATCTTTTAAAAAGTATATAAAGAGAAATGTACATTTTTTTCCCTTTTCAGATCCAAACATTTAAAGAAAACCGTCAGAAACAGAAGAACTTCTTAGGGCATTATGCGACAAGCCTATACCTAACATCATCCTCAACTGTGAAAGACTGAAAGCTTTCCCGTAATCAAGAACAAGACAAGGGCACCTGGGTGGCTCAGTCGGTTAAGCCTCTGCCTTCCGCTCGGGTCATGGTCTCAGGGTCCTGGGATCGAGCCCCGCATCGGGCTCTCTGCTCAGTGGGGAGCCTGCTTCCCCCTCTCTCTCTGCCTGCCTCTCTGCCTACTTGTGATCTCTGTCAAATAACTAAATAAAATCTTTAAAAAAAAAAAAAGAACAAGACAAAGATGCCCATTTTCACCACTGCTATTCAACACAGTATTAGAAGTTCTAGACACAGCAATCAGGCAAGAAAAAGAAAGGGGATCTAAATTACCAAAAAAATTACCTCTGTGCACAAATAACATTATCTCCTATGTAGAAAACCCTGAAGAATCCACACAAAAATAAACAAATTCAGCAAAGCTGCAGGATACATAATCAACACAGAAAAACCAGTTCTAAAAATGAATGATGCAAAACAGAACTTAAAAAATAATTCATTTGCACTAGCATTAAAAACGATAGTTGGGGGGGTGCCTGGGTGGCTCAGTGGGTTAAAGCCTCTGCCTTCGGCTCAGGTCATGGTCCCAGGGTCCTGGGATCGAGCCCCACATCAGGCTCTCTGCTCAGCAGGGAGCCTGCTTCCTCCTCTCTCTCTGCCTGCCTCTCTGTGATCTCCATCTGTCAAATAAATAAATAAAAAATCTTAAAAAAAAAATGATAGTTAGGAATAAAATTAACCAAGAAGATGAAAGACTTACACACCGAACACTAAAACATACTGCTGAAAGAAATTTAAAAAGACCTAAACAAGTGGGAAAACACGCCAGGTCTATGGACTGCAGGATTAATATCAAGATGGCAATACTCCCAAAGTGAGCTATAGATTCAATCCCTAACCCTAACCCATAGTGGTGTTTTTGGCAGAAACAAAAAAAAGCAACCCTATGCTTAACACGGAATTTAAAGGGACACTGAACAGCTAGACGAGTCCGAAAAACAAAGCTGGAGGACTCACACTTCTGATTCCAAAATTTATTATAAAGCTACAATAATCAAAACAGTGTGGTAGCAGCACAAAAACAGACATACAGACTAAATGAAAAGAACTGAGACCCCAAAACTATACCCCTCACAAGAAAAATCAACTGATTTTTAGAGAAGCATGCCAAGACCAGTCACTGGGGAAAGGACGCTCTCTTCAACAAATGGTGCTGGGAGAGCTGCATGTCCACGGGCCGAAGAACGAAACTGGATCCCGAACTCACTCCATATACAAAAATTAACTCAAATGAATCAAAGACGTAAGAGCTAAAACTATCAAACTCCCGGATGAAAACATGACCTTGGATTTGGCAACAGTTTCTGGAATATAACATCAAAGGTAAAGCAACACACACGGGCCGCCTGGCTGCCTCAGTCAGCAGAGCGTGCAACTCTTGATCTTGGGGTTGTGAGTCTGAGCCCCACGTTGAACATAGAAATTAAAAAAAAAAAAAAAAAAAAAAGGCAAACCAACACAAGTAAAAACAGGTAAATTGGATTTCAAAATTAAAAATTTTTGTGCACCAAAGGAAAGTATCAAGGGATTGAAAAAGATAATCTACCAAATGGGAGAAAATGTACTTTACAACTCAACAGCATAAAGATAAAACAAGCCAATTTAAAAATGGGCAAGAATAAATAAAAAGAAAAAAAAACTTTCAAAATCCGAAGGGGGAAAAAAAGGCAAAAGACTTAAATAGACATTTCTCAAAAAATATAAGCATGTTAAAAGATGTCCACCATCACTAATCACTAAGGAAATGCAAACCAAAATGACAATGGAGTACTACTTCACACCCAAGAGGATGAATACTAAAAAGGAAAACAGGTTTGAATCACTATATTATATGCCTGGAACTAATATAACACTGTGTTAACGATACTAAAAATTAGGGAAAAAAAAAAAACAACAACCACTGTGGAAAGCAGTACGGATGTTCCACAGAAAATTAAAAATAGGACGCCTGGGTAGGTTAAGCCACTGCCTTCAGTTCAGGTCATGATCCTGGAGTCCTGGGACTGAATCCTGCATCAGGCTCCCTGCTCAGCGGGGAGTCTGCTTCTCCCCCTAACCCTCTCTCTTCTCCTGCTCTCTCTCTCTCATTCTCTCAAATAAATAAATAAATAAAATCTTTTTAAAAAATTAAAAATATGTACACATAAAACTAACAGAACATGGTACGTTAACTATACTGGAATTACAATTAAAAACTTAAGAGGGTCAGGGTGCCTGGGTGGCTCAGTGGGTTAAGCCTCTGCCTTCAGCTCAGATCATGATCTCAGGGTCCTGGGATCGAGCCCCGAGTCAGGCTTTCTGCTCAGCAGGGAGCCTACTTCTCTCTCTCTCTGCCTGCCTCTCTGCCTATTTGTGACCTCTCTTTCTCCATCAAATAAATAAATAAAATCTTAAAAAAAAAAAAAACACTTAATAGGGGTGCCTGGGTAGCTCAGTTGTTAAGCGTCTGGCTTCAGCTCAGGTCATGATCCCAGGGCCCTGGCATCAAGCCCTGGGCTCCCTGCTCAGTGGGAAGCCTGCTTCTCCCTCTCCCAATCCCTCTGCTTGTGTTACCTCTCTCTTGCTGTGTCTGTCTCTATCAAATAATAAAATCTTATAAATAAATAATAAAAAATAAAAAATAGAAATAGAATATGATCCAGTAATTCCACTACTATATTTACCCAAACAAAAAGAAAATACTAATTCAAAAAGACACAGGTCCCTTATGTTTATGGCAACACTATTTACAACAGCCAAGCTTCCAACAACATGGAAGCAACACAAGGGCTCCAAGATGAACGGATAAAAAAGACGTGGTATGTATATAATGGAACATCACTCATCCATAAGAAAAATAAGATCTTGCAACAACGTAGATGGACCTAGAGAGCATTCTGCTAAGTGAACTAATTCAAGGAAAGAGAAATAACCTATGTCTTACCTGTATGTGGAATAAAAAACAAAACCAACAAAAGCAGAAACAGCCCCATAAATAGAGAAGTGATGTCTGTGGGGCGGGGAGCGCTCCACTCGAGGAATGAAAGACAAAGCACAGAGAACACAGTCAGTGGAACTCTAACAGGGCTGCACGGCAACAGATGGCAGCCACACCTCGACGAGGTACGGCACAACATACAGAATTAGAGTTACTACATTGTGGGCCTGACACAAACACTGTATGCCAACTGTACTTCACTGTAAAAATAAACAAAAGGGCGCCTGGGTGGCTCAGTGGGTTAAGCCTCTGCCGTAGGCTCAGGTCATGATGCCAGGGTCCTGGGATCGAGCCCCACATCGTGCTCTCTGCTCAGTGGGGAGCCTGCTTCCCCCTCTCTCTCTGCCTGCCTCTGTCTACTTGTGATCTCTGTCTGTCAAATAAATAAATAAAAATCTTAAAAAAAAAAAAAAAAAGAGTTGGATGCTTTATCAGCTGAGCCACCCAGGCAACCCTCAAAGAGATACTTGTAGGCCAATATTCATAATATTATTCACAACAGCCAAAAGGTAAAACACCCCAAAATGACAGATGAATGGATCAACACACTGCATACAACACACCATACAACAGAATATATTCAGTCATAGGAAAGAACCAAGTTCTGATACATGTTACAATACGGATCAATCTAAGACACATTACATTAAATAAAAGAATCCTTTCAAAAAGGACAAATATGTATTTCCATTTCCATGAGGTACCCTGATGTAACTAGCCTGAGCCTGGGAGAGGGGAGAAGGGAGGTCATTACTTAACAGGAGCAGTTTCTACTTGGGATGATGAAAAGTTTAGAAATAGTGGTGATGGCTACACAACACTATAAATGTACTCGATGCCACTGAATTAACTGCACATTTACAAATATAAAATGGGGGGCACCTGGGTGGCTCAGTCCCAGCTAAGGGGACCGGCAAGTCTGCTTAAAACAAAGTCACATGGACGAGGGCTACTCAGAGGCCCTGTCCTCTGTTTCCAGTTGTGATTCAATTGTAGCACCCAAGGAACCATGTGGCCACCAGGTCTGAGTGTCTCTGTGGGCACAAAGGTGAACCCAGAGCTGTGGCCAGCCCACTGCTACCTGGTCCCCCCTCCCGCAGGGCCTGGCTTCTGTTTCTTTTTCCATAGCCATGTCAAAACTCAAATGAAACAAGGAAGTCAGGTTTGCTCTTTAATCTTTGTGCTGCGTTTACTTGGCTGATGGTACGGTGCTTCCGGTCTGCGCTCGACCGTGAAATGCTCAGTAACACCAGGTGGGGCAGTGGCCAATCGCCGGTGTTCTTGGTGTTCCTGCGCTTAAGGCGGGGAGGAAAGTGACACAAGCATACATCAGCCTTCCCTGCCAGGACCCTGTATCCTGAGAGAAAACACAAATCCCTGAAAAGGGAAGGTCAAGACGAGGCCACAGAGGCAACTCTACAGGGAAGTGGCGTCGAAATCAGTGCCAGAGGCAGATCTGAGAGCAACCGCAGGGCTGGGTCCCTGAGTCTCCAAGGACCTTAGCAAAGCAGCAGAAAGAAGTGCAGAGTAGAGGCTCCTGCAGGAAATCAGAGGGTGCCACAACAGACACGACTGTGGTATGACTGAGGGCAGAGCTGGCAGAAGGGAAAGCAGAGAGCTCCCAGAATGATGCTGAGTCACATCCACAGGCCCTGCCACTCCCACATGACACAGAGATCAGGTCTCAGCACTGAACTAAGGAAGGCCTCCGGCTCACTCCGAAGCCACACAGTAGTGGGCTAGGGTCGTCAGGCCAAAGAGCGGCGGGAAACGTGTGCTGAGCAAGGGCAGACCAGGAAGCAGGAGCCTTCATTCTCTGTCCCAACTACTCCCACCCGGTGACCCTACCAGGCAGACACGGGTTTCCAGGTTACCCAGTGACGCCATTCCCACACACTAGGGACATGGAACAAGACAGCCCCCCTTACTTCTTTTCTGGGTAAGGCTCGAAGGATTCGTCTGAGGACTGGGTATTCTGCTTCTTATCATTTTCATCTTCACTCAGGATGTCCCTAGGGAAGAAGAGAGAACCTTTAGCAAAGGCCTGTGGTGTATGACAGATCCAGTGACACCGCCTGTCTAGAAACACCATCAAATCTCCATACTCCACGTTTTTGCGCTCCTAACAAGGTCTTAGAAACCTAAAAATCCCCAAATTTCTGAACTCCTCTCCTAACAAAAAGGGCAGGCCAGCAAACTGAAAACTGACGATCCCCCAGAAGCCACACTCCCCTCACACCAGGACCCTGAACTTGGAAAGAACCTCTCTAGGGGGCCCCAGATAGCACTCGAAGATCTCAAAGAGGTAGGCTTCTCAGAAAGTGGACTTTCAGACTATGAGTCACCTGCTCCCCACAACTGTGAGCACCTATCCAGCTGATCTGTCAGCTGTTGGCCATTGCAAAGGTCACAACGGCCAGGAAAAGATCTGTGCATCTGTAACCTTTACCCTAAAGCATGAATTCAGTCTCTACAGGACAGCGGACACAGACAGGATGGTACACCATGGCCTTCCCCTGCAGGCTGCCACACGTCCAGACAAGAAGAGACTCCAGGCTGGCTGGTGGCCTATAGGACAGCCTGCGACCACTGCTGGTCCTGGAGGTGTTTTAGCACACCCACCTGAGTTCTTCCGGCACCTCAGTCATTTGCATTGACACCCCACTAGATCTGAGCCAAAAATCATACTGTCCTCCTCCTTGTGTGTATGAGGGTACACTTGCATTCCAGTCACAGCTTACGGGGAAAGGGTGTGAAGACCAGCTGGCATGTGGCTGCCACCACGAAGGGTTCTCAGCGGACAAGCAGGAGGTGGCCCCAGGAGCGAACAGTCCCTGATAGTGCCCTTTCGGGAGCCCTTGGTCCTGCACAGAACCTCTGCCCCAAGTCACAATCATGTCAGGACAAAGGGCCAGAGACTGACCTCGCCTGTTTCAGTAACATCTACGGCTGGCGCAAAACCACAGCCTTAAAGGAGAAGCCAGCAACAGCAGAAGAGGACCACAGTACTCTAATTCCACACCCCCCTGGTTGTGCTCCTCTTGCGGCTGCCTCAGGTCTGGGGGGCCCTCTGGATCAGGAACAAGAAGCCTGGAAGTACCCTTGGCCACTCGTCTCCTTCCCACCAAGAGAAGGAGAGGGTCCTGGCCAGGACACAAGCAGGGAGCACACAGGTTGGTGGAGTTGGGTTTTCCAAGGAGGAATTTTAGGCTATTTAAACCCACTCTTCTCTCACCCCTCAGAAAGGTCACTGAACTCGTCTTTTACCCGATCATCCGAGGTTGAAGATGGAACCTGCTTCTCACCCAACCGCCCTGAGAAACAAAGAACAAGGCTCCTGTTACCAACACGGAGCGCAAGCAGTGCTCCCCAGAAAGGAGGCATGCACCTGTCTTCCTTGCAGGGAGCCTGAGGTCCTTCAACCTTAAATCCCACCCACCTCCCAGTCCCATTCCCCATAAGGTCCCTGCATAGCCAGACCGGCCACCCCCACATCTAGCACAGGCATGGGCAGCACCAGGCCTCAGAAACCCTAGCCGACAGCCCACATCAGCAAGCCCAGCCCTTCCTAGAGGTTCAGATTCAGTTGTTTCGGGGTGGGATGACTTGCACTTTGTGGATGTTCCGGGACATTCAAAAAAAATCGTTACCAAAGTATTGCATGCACACAGTAGGGGAAAAAAAAAAAAAAAAAAGCAGTTCTAAGAACCTCTGACACAATTCCCTTCTCCCTTCCCAGCATTTGTGCCCCTCTATCTCTCTGAACCATCTGGGCAGCCACGCTTCTTTTCTTTTCTTTTCCGGGTAGCTCAGGTGCACAAACGGAGGCTGCAAGCAGCAGCAGGAAGCCATTAACAAAGTCCATTAACAGCAACACCCCAACCAGAGCACGGTGGGATGGGGTCCCAGACAAGGGCCCTGTGTCTCCTCTTGGCCAGCTGGCAGAGGAGCCTGTCTATACCAGTCCCGCTGGGATGTCACAGAGATGCTGGCTGAGGCCCAGAGAATGACCTGCAGCTGGCCCAAAACAGCCTCAGGCAGCAGCTGCCCTCTTCCCCCATGTCCCACAACAAGGACCCCATTCTTCTGCCTCTCTTAGCCCCCTGGCCCCAAGCAGGCTTAGCAAGGAAGACCGGACGGCAGACAAGCATGCCTTCACAGAAACTGCTGTACGAGAGTCCTTAACCCCTCCCTGGTGTCAGGTGCCCAGGAGGAGATGCTAAGGCCGACTCCTCATCGTTTCTCCCAGAGCCGCTGCATACGACACCATGACCACGGTCCACAACAATGCAGACATCCACTTTCTGCTGAGGGCCCTGCCTGGGTCAAGACTAGGAATCCTGGTCTAACAGCCCACAAGAGCCTCCTACCTGGGGCCCCACTTGAGGGGAAACTTGGCTGAGGTGGGGGGCCCAGCCCAGGCCCTACGGGGTTGACATCTGAAGGAGGCTGGGCCATGTCGGTGCTGGGCAGCGTCTCGGTCTCGGCTGGAGCAGTGGTTGCTCTGCCCTGGGAGCTCTGAGGGGCAGCCCCAGTGGGGTTGGACCCCCGATGCTGGGTCAGCCACGGGGCCATCTCCTTGTCCCATGTCCACTTGACTGCCAATGCACTGTCCAGCAAGAGGGCCCCGCAGCTGGAGTCGGCATCCATGGTATAGTCGTGGCCCTGGTCACAGCCCCAAACAGCTTGGATAACACCGCAGTACTCGGAGGACAACGTCCTCTGGAGATTAGGCAGGGCCCCACAGCTGGCTGCGTGTCCATGCACCCATGCCACCAAGTCGCGTAGGCCCTGGGCGCTCGAAGTGATCAGGTCCACTGAGGAAAGGCAGAGAGACGCCACACCCAAGGCCAGTCAGCACCCAGTCCACCTGGAGCCTACCCACATACCACACACAAGGGGCACACTCACCCAAACACGCTCCCTCCTCTGCCCCTGGTGGGGGCTTGGCACCAACCCTGCAAAGGATCAGCATGGCCAGGAGTCAGGCTGGCAGTGAACAAGACGCAGGCTCACCAGATCCCTTTCATAGGCCACCTCTCCCACATGCAGTCTGAAACTTCTCTTCCAAGGGCTCCCTCCTGTCTCCTTACACTCAGCCCTTTGCGGCCTTCACCTCCCCCAAGCATGTCTGTCCAACTCCCTCACACCAACATGTTTGCTCCTCTAGGCATGATGCGTCTCCCCACTGCAGAGACCCCCCGCCGGCACTCCCCAGCATGCAGGGAGCTTAGGCCCTGAATGCCCACCAAATGAATGAAGGAGGATCGCCTACTTTGTGCAAGTCTTCCGGTGGCCTGTCGGGGAGACGTTGACTCTCTGCAGGAAGGACTTGAGGAGGCCGTGGCACTGGTAGAACTGGGCGTGGCAGTTCTTGCAGACAAACTGCGACAGAGCTGGGTCCTGGTGGACGGCCACCCCCAGCAGATGCTGGAAGTCCCTGATGAAAACTCGTTCCCCTGGGGGGGGTCTGTCTGAGCTCTCCCCAGGGGCCCTGCCAGAAATGCTGCGTAGACTCCGTGAGGAGAACTTCCCATGGCAGAGGCGACAGTGCCCCATGGCAAGAGCCCGGCCTGTTCCTGGGCAAGCACAGGAGACATTAAGTCAGCAGGTGAGGCTGCTCGCTGCACAGGGCATGGAAGACACAAGCTCCTAGGAAACGAGCAACATGGCCCCAGGGGAGGTGAGGCCCATGTTCTGCCACCCTCCCAGCTCCTCGAGTGAAGAACCCTCCATAGAGCTTCCCCATATATACACCTTAGACACAAGCCCTCATCTGGGCCAAAGGCAAGGCTCTGGCTCTGGGCTCCCGGCTGAACATAAACCCTTTTGGGGGAATGTGCTCAATGGAGGGCCTTACGGTCCAGAAAACCTTTCAGAGAATTCTGAGTGCTTCTACAGCAAGGCCAGAATTACCCTGATAACAAAACCAGACAAGGACACCACAAGAAAAGAAAATTACACACCAATATCCCTGACAAACACAGCTGCCAAAATGCCCACCAAATTCAACAATACACTAAGTGGCTCATATACCATGATCCAGTGGCATTGATTCCAGAGGTGCAAGGACGGTCCAGTGCTCACAAACCTATCCGTGAGATAAAACGTTCACAAAACAAAGGATGCGACTCACATAAGCATCTCAGCAGATGCAGAAAGTTTTGGACAAAACTCAACACCCATCATGATAAAAACTCTGAACAAAGTGGGTATAGAAGAAAATGTACCTCAACACAATAAAGGTCACAGGTACCAAGCTCATAGCTACCATTATACACACAGGTGAAAAGCAAAAGCTTTCCTCTCAAGGTTAGGAACGAGATAAGGATGCCCACCCTCACCACTTTTATTCAACATAGTACCAGAAGTCTTACAGCAATTAGCCAAGAAAAATAAGAAGTACCCAAATTAAAAAAAGAAGTAAAAAACTGTCTCTATCTGCAGATAATATGGTATTATATATGGAAAACCCTAAAGACTCCATCAAAAGAGCCTAAGAATGCTAAGAACGCAAATTCCGTAAAGTTGATGGACACAAAGTCAACAATGAACTATCAGAAAAAGAAATTAAGAAAGCAATCCCACTTACAAATGCATCAAAAAGAATAACAAAACCTATGAATAACTTTTTAACAAGGAGGTGAAAAATCTGTACGCTGAAAACTATTAGACACCGATGAAATAAACCAAGACAAATAAATGAATATTCTGTGCTTGTGGATTAGAATACCATTAACATGTTCACGCTTCCCAAAGCTGCCTACAGCTTCAGTGGAATCCTGATCAAAATTCCAATGGTATTTTTCACAAAAGCAGAACAATCTTAACATTTATACAGAACCACAAAAAAACCCAAATAGCCAAAGCAATCCTGAGAAAGAGGAACAAAGCCAGGAGCATCACATTTCTTGATTTCAAAATAGATTACACAACTACAGTAACCAAAACAGTACAGTAATAACATAAAAACAGACAAACAGATTAATGTAACATAAGAGAGCCCAGGGGTGCCTGGGTGGCTCAGTGGGTTGGGCCTCTGCCTTCCGCTCAGGTCATGGTCTCAGGGTCCTGGGATCGAGCCCCGCATCGGGCTCTCTGCTCGGCGGGGAGCCTGCCTCCCTTTACGTCTCTGTCTGCCTCTCTGCCTACTTGTGATCTCTGTCTGTCAAATAAATAAAATCTTAAAAAGAAAAAAAAAGAAAGAAAAAAAGAGACCCCAGATATAAACCCGGGCATATGTGTGGTCAATTAACTTACTACAAAGGAGGCAAACATATACAATGGGGAAATGACAGTCTCTTCTTCAATAAATGGGTATTGGGAAACTGGACAGTCACATGCAAAAGAAATGAAACTAGGGGCGCCTGGGTGGCTCAGAGGGTTAAAGCCTCTGCCTTCGGCTCCGGTCATGATCCCAGGGTCCTGGGATCGAGTCCCGCATGGGGCTCTCTGCTCGGCAGGGAGCCTGCTTCCCCCTCCTCTCTCTGCCTGCCTCTCTGCCTACTTGTGATCTGTCTCTCTGTCAAATAAATAAATAAAATCTTAAAAAAAAAAAAAAAGAAAAAGAAATGAAACTAGGCCCCCAACTTAAATCATAAACAAAAATAAACTCGAAATGGATTTAAGACCTAACTGTGAGACCTAAAACTGTAAAACTCCTAGAAGAAAACACAGGCAGTATACTCCTTCTCCTCAGTCTTGGTGATAATTTTTTACATTCAACACTGAAAACAAAGGCAACAAAAGCAAAAAATAAATAAGTGGGACTACATCAAACTGAAATGTTTCTCTACTGCAAAGAAAACCATCAACGAAATGAAAAGGCAACCTACTGAATTTGGGAACATATTCGCCAATCATATAACAGAGAAACGATTAATATCTAAAATATATATATTAAGAGCTAATACAATTCAAAACCAAAAACACAATCCAACTTAAAAAAAGACAGCAGGGGAGCCTGGGTGGCTCAGTCAGTTAGGTGTCTGACTTGATTTCGGCTCATGATCTCAGGGTTGTGGGATCAAGTCCAGTCCCAGGCTCCCCACTCAGTGGGGCGTCTGCCTATCTCCCTGTCCCTCTGCCCGCTCTCTCTGTCCCTCTCTCAAATAAATAAATCTTTATTTATTTAAATAGATTTAAATAAATAGATTAAAAGGGTTGTTTTTCCAGAGAAGACCTACTAGAGACAGCTAACAAATACACGCACAAGTACAAGTGTACAGGTGCTCAACGTCAATCAGCACCGGGGAAATGCACATCAAAATCACAATGAGCTGCCACCCCACACCTGTTAAGATGATGCGTGCTGGGAGGACGTGGAGAAAAGGGAACCCTTGGGCACTGCTGGTGGGAATGTAAACTGGTACAGTCTCTATGAAAGCTCCTCAAAATACTAAAACTAAAACTACGGGGGGTGCCCCGGTGGAGCAGTAGGTTGAGTCTGACTCTTGGCTTCAGCTCGCGTCATGATCTCAGGGTGACGGGTGCGCAGCCCAGTATGGAGCCCAGTGTCCCTGCAGCTCCCTGCTCAGCTGACCTGCAACCCTCCCCCTGCACACGTACTCTCTTTCTGGGAAGTGTGAGTGGGGGCTCGCTCTCTCGCTAAAATACATACACAGATTTTTTATTTTATTTTTTTAAAGATTTATTTATTTATTTTATTCATTTGACAGAGAGAAAGACAAGTCGGCAGAGAGGCAGGCAGAGGGAGAGGGGGAAGCAGGCTCCGCGCCGAGCAGGGAGCCGGAGGCGGGGCTCGATCCCAGGACGCTGGGATCATGACCAGAGCCAAAGGCAGACGCTTAACCCACTTAGCCACCCAGGCGCCCCCATAAACTTTTAAAAACTGAAAGTAAAACTACCATTTGACCCAACAATTCTCCTTCCGCGTCTTCATCCGAAGGAAACGAGAACCTAAGTCTAGAACGCGCGCCCACTCGCGTCCTCAGCGCGGCCGGATTCACGGCAGGTGTGGGAACCACCTACGCGCCCCAGAGGACGCGGGGCGGGCGCGCGCCCACACGAGCGCGCGCCGGAACATTACTCACCCACGAAAAGGAAACCGGCCAGCCGGCGCCGCGCGCTGGCCCCCGAGCGACCACGCTACGCGGAGGCAGGCAGGACGCGCGGCCGCCACTCGGTTTCGCACTCGAGCGTCCTCTGCACCAGGCCAGAAGCCAAACGCAGCTCACGGGGAGCAGCGCGGCGGCCGCGGGCGCGGGGCGCGGGGCGCGGCGGGGCCACACAGTGCCCGCGTGTCGGGCAGCGCGGGCCCGCGGCCCCCGTCCCAGGCGAGCCCCGCGCCGCGTGTGAGGACGGCCCCGGCGCGACACGTCCCAGAGCCCGTCGCCGCCCGCACGACCGCAGCCGAGGGTCTCCGCCGACACCGCAGCCCCCGCCCCCCACGCAGGCCGAGAGCGCGCGGGGGCAGCTCCGGCCCGGGACCCGCCGCTCCCGCTCCCGTCCGCCGCCCGCCCCCCGCCCGGCGCCGCGGCCCGACCCACCTGCCTCGTCGGCGCCGTCTTCGCCCGGGTCCCCGCGGGCCCGCGCCAGGCCCCAGCCCAGCCGCGCCGCCACCAAGGCCGCGGCCTCGTCCACGCTCGGCCCGCTGCGGGACGGGCGGCCTCGGGTCCGGCCGCCGCCGCTGCCGCCGCCGGAGCCCCCGCGCGGCCCCGCCGCCCCCGGAGACAGGAAGCGACCGAGCCGGTCCCGCTTCATGGCGGCGGCCGCGGCTCCAGCCCGGCCCCCGCGCTCCGCCCCGCTCGGCTCGGCTCGGCCCCGCTCGGCTCGGCTCGGCCCCGCTCGGCTCCACTCGGCCGTACTCGACCCGGCTCGGCTGCGCTCGGCTCCGCTCGCCCCCCGCTGGGTGGGCCGGGCCCGGCCTCTCGCCCCGAGCCCCGCGCGTCCGCTCAGCTGGACTCCGGCGCTCGGCCCCGTTCGCCGCCCTGGAAGCGGGGCGGGCCGGTGAGGCAGGGGCGGGGCGGCGAACGGAAAGGCCAGGAGAGGGGGCGGCGGCGGCGGGGCGGCAGGGCCCGGGCGTCTGGCATGTCCCGGACGTGGCGCGCGGGGACCGCCGCTTCCACTTACGCGCTCGCAGCGACTACGTGAGGCCACCTGAGAGCGCCGCCGCCCCTCCAGCCTCGGGAGCTCGGCGAGTCGAGCGGCGGGGGGGCGGGGGGGGGACGACGCCGGAAGTGCAGCCGCGCCGGCCCCGCCCCTTCCGGCCGTCCCGGGCTCGGGCGGCGCCCGCTCCCGCGCGGGCGGCGTTCCGGGGTCGGGGCCGCCTGTCCCGCCCCGGGCCGCCGCGCTGTCACAGCCACGGGCTCCCCAGCCCGGCGCCATGGCCGCTGCGGCCGGGGACGGCGCGGTGAAGCCGCTGCAGTGCGCCATGAAGCTGGCCAACGGGGCCATCGAGCTGGACACCGGCAACCGGCCCCGGGTGAGGCGCCTCAGAGCGAGGCGGGGCGAGGGCCGCGGCGGCGGGCGCGGGCGGGGCCGGGGCCGGGGGCGCGGGCGGGGACCCCTCGCGCGGCTCCGGGGGCGCGCGGCGCGGGCGGCGGCCGTGACCTTGGACGGCTCCCCGCGCGCTGCGGGCCGCCGTCCGCCGGGACGGGGCGGAGACGCCGGTGCCGTCGGGGCAGGGCTCAGCGAGCCGCCCTCCGCCGCCGACCGGGGGCGGTCCGCGCGGGCCGGCGGCGGCTCTCCTCGGGCTCCCGCAGGCGCGGCGTCCGGGAAGGCGGGCCGGCCGCGCCCGTGCGGAGGAGAGGCGGGAGCGCCGGCCGGCGCGGGGCGGGCCGCGGGTGCGGGTCCGGAGGGTGGCGCCGGCCGGGCGAGCAGGCCGGGCCGCGTCGGGCTGCCCGGGAACCGCGTCCTGCTTCCTCGGGGCGCTGCCCTCCCCAGGCCCGGTTTCTGGGACCGCAGCTGCCCCACCCCCCCGCCCCCCGGTCAGAAACCGTTTCCGACCCCGCCGCGTCCTTCCCGCGGAGCTGTGGACCTGAGGAAGGTTCACCTGAGACCCGGGGCGCCCTGGCTCGGAGCCCGGCAGACCCGGGGCAGTGGCGATACCCGAGTGCTCGAGACTGCGGGGTCGGGAGCTCGGGGGAGGGACTCCCAGGACCGAAGCCAGACAGTGATTCTGAGGTGGGCGGCGTCAGGCCCTCGGGAACCTCCCAGGAAAGTTGTGGTTCTTTTAAGCCACGGACTAGGGAGCCCCCGAGTCGCCCAGGAAGGGCACTTGTTGCAGAGTGGTCTGCGACAGGGGCCGTTGGGGCTGCTTCTCCTGCGCTCGGAAGGAGAAGCTCCGTTCTTCCGTGTGGGGCCGCAGTGAGCGGAGGGGTGGGTGCCCTCGAGTCAAGAGAAGAGGGATACTCTCTGTGCGGGAGGGGACCCAGCGCCTGGAGGAGCGACCAGCTCATTACCTCAGGTGAAATCAGGAGATAAGCCAGCACCGTGTCTGTGCTTCCCACAAGGGCACGAGGCAGGTCATGGACTCGCTTGCCGCTCCTGGCCTGACCGCGGCCACTTCTCTTCCCCGGGCACAGGAGGCATATGCAGAGTACCTGAGGAGCATCCACTATATCTCCCAGGTGCTGCTGGAAGAAGTGGAAACCACCAAAGGTACAGCTCTCAGCCTCTCCACTCCTCCTGTGCCGAACAAATGACGGACAGCTTAGCGTGTGGTGGGTCTCAGGCCCGGGGGTGTCCTGTGTCCTACCCGTGGGTCGTTAGCAGAAGGTGATTGGGTGCATGAGCTGTCCTAGTGTGAGGTGGGAGCAGGAAGAGAGAGATACTGTCGGGGGATGGAAATGGAGTGGGGCATAACCAGAGACTGGACACCGAACCCTAGCCCAGGAAGGAGTGAACTGTGGAAAGGTCAGGGGCTGGGGGCAACACTCCCAGCAGAGGGATGTGCAAAGCCTCTGAGGTGAGAGTGGATGCTGGGTGCAGTCTGGCAGTCATGGCCTTGGGCGGCATTGGTGCCGTTCTGGTGTAAGGGAAAGCTGGTAGAGGCCTGGTGAGAGAGAGGCCGGCATGGAAGCCGAGCTTCCAGGAGGTTCTCACAGTGAGGACGGCAGTGATAGGGCTGCTTGGACATAGAAGGAGCAAAGGGCTTGGGGATGTTCTTTAAAGGTGGACCTCACAGATTTGAGGGGGGGTAGTGAGCCACTGGTTGGCAGGGGGTGGAGACAGTGAGCCGCTGTTGGGTGGGGTGGGGGGGGGAGCAATGGACTTCTGGGGAGAAACAATGAGGTGCAGAGGGATGGTCCAGGGGGTGGAAGAAGCAGACTTGTGTGGGAAGAATAGAGAGCTCCATCATGAGCATGTTTGCTTCAGGTGCTGAGCACCCTGGTGGCTATGGGAGACGTAGGAGTCACCAGAATCAGACCTGCCCCAGAGAGGCAGTGAGCTTAGCAGAGGCCTGGGAGGGGGGTGCAGCAGTAGACCCGGGGGAGGGGCGCAGTGTTCTGGAAGAGAGAGACCCTGAAAGGTCAAGGAGCCCTCAGAGAGGGGCTCAGTGTGAGGGTAGAAGTGAGGGGAATTTCCATGGGAGTAGAGGGCTAAAACAGGGTGCAGTGAGAGGCTGGCTATGATGGGAGCACAGTGGGTCAGAAACTACGGCTGGTGGGGTCCAGGGATAGACCTTTAGAGGCAGCTCCTATAGCCTGTACCTCCTGACAAGAGTGACTGCCCCCACCCCCCCACCCCCCACCCCCGCCCCAGCAGGGAATACAGAACAGAACCACCCCCCCACCTCCCCACCCCACCCCCACCCCACCCCCCCCACCCCACCCCACCCCCCGCCATGGGCCGGGGGCGGGGTCAAGCACAGCCAAAGCCCGGGAGATAGGTGGTGAAGTTGTGTCTCAGAAATGGTCCGTGGCCCCTACAAGGCCCACCATGAGGAGAGGCTGTAAGTACAAGGAAAGCGTTTGCTGAGAAAAGGCAGAGGAGGGGGTCTCTGATAGTCCAGCGGGGATGATGTACGGGGTGACAGGACAGTTAGATGCTGGGCTGGCCAAGCTGGGAGCCCATGTGGCATCAGGAAGTAAACCCCTGCCAGATGATCAGAAATGAGGGGATGAGGTGACCTAGAGGTCAGGGATGAGGAGGGGTCGGGGTGACCCCGGGGGAAGAGACGAGGAGGGGGCTAGGCTGGCAGAGGGGTCAGAGGAGAGGAGAGGCTTGTCCTTGTTTTTATTTCAGCAAGACTCTTGAGTGACAACGGCGATGGTGATCAGTTTTCTTGTCTCTTGCTCCCCAGAAGGTGGAGACACTGTGGCCCCAGACACCTCAAAGATGCTGAAACTGGCTGAGCAGTGTCTGGAGAGGGCCCAGTCGACAGCCGCCCAGCTTGGTGGGTCTCCAGCAGATTTCCCTTGGACACCCCCCCCCCCCCACAAATCTACATGTCTGTGGTGCACTGGACTTCACGATGCCCCTTGCTTGTGTGCATCTTGCAGGGAAAACACACCTGAAGCCAGCCGTGCCTGTGGCTGCTCCGGGCCCCTCATCCACCAGTCGACATCGCCGGGTATACTCGGATGAAGGGGGGAAACTATCTCCATTTCTGCCACCGGAGATCTTCCAGAAGCTTCAGGTGGTAGAGTCACAAGGTTCTAAGAAGTAAGAGAGGGCAAAACGGAAGGCGGGCTGAGCCTGGGTTTGAAGTCCAGGCAACGTGAGCTAACCAGGGTGGTTTTCATTAAAACGGGCCCAAGAATGGAAATAGCTTCAGGCTTGACAAAAACATGCAAATACCCTTTGGACAGAAGCATGTGCACAAATGACACCCAGTCCGAGACATGCAAGTCCATAGAGAAACCAGAAGCTTAGAGAGTGAGCGTGGGGACGGCCTGCAAGCCCCCAGGCAGAGTTAGCAGACGTTTTGCGAGACCATCATGCTCTGTACATTCACAGAAGGAAAAAGCAAGTTTGAAAATAGTGTCAGGGGACAAAAAAAACACAAAATCCGACCCAGCAAATAACCAAGTAGAAACAAAATTTTAAAAAATACCCTATTTGTTTTTAAAAACTAACTGAAAACAGTAACAACACATTGTATCCTCCAGTGAAAGTGCACACATGCACAGGGAAACGGGCGGGTCGATTTTATAACAGACCAGACGTAACTGCAGAAAGAATGAGTGAATTGGTTAAAGGGTCAGTAGATCCTCTGAATGACTCAGAGAGGGAGAGAAAAAAGAAAGTCTGAGAGGGAGATCGAAGATCTAATAAGATTATTGGACTTCCGGGAAAAGAAAAGGAAGAAAGTAGGAGAGGCATTATTTGAAGAGCTAACAGGATACAAGTTTCTGGAACTGAGGAAGCACAGTCACATACAAGAATCCCCACTAAGACAGACAAGGGCTGGCTCCTGGCCCTGCTGCTGCCAGCCGTCAGGGGCCACAGGCACGGAAAGGGTCCGGACGCCTCACTTCCACACGTGGGGTTTCAGGGCGGGACCAGACTCGAGACTTTCATCCCAGGACAAGTTTTCCCACAGTTGGAGCCCTCACAGCTGACCCTCCCCCACTGCGAAAGCATGAAGACCTGTGAAACCTAGAGATTCAGCGGGGGGGAGGGGGTAGCTTTTGGTGGCTCTTCCTACTGAGTAGACACGGTTCTCTTTTTTTTTTTTTTTTTAAGATTTTATTTATTTAGTTGACAGACAGAGATCACAAGTAGGCAGAGAGGCAGGCAGAGAGAGAAGGGGAAGCAGGCTCCCCGAGGAGCAGAGAGCCCGATGCAGGGCTTGATCCCAGGACCCTGGGATCATGACCTGAGCGGAAGGCAGAGGCTTAACGACGGAGCCCCCCAGGCGCCCTGACACGGTTCTCTCTTTAACGGGTGGCAAGCTCATCTAGTTGTTTAGTTCACATGATGCTTTTAGAAAGTTTCATGTTGTTGCCAGACACGCATACCTCATCTACAAAAAACACAATGTTTACCTTCTCTTGAAAAGTTAGACATCTTAACTACTGCAGGCCCAGGTCAGCAGGGGTCCCCAGTCCACCCCAGACCTCCTCCCTCCTTTCCATTTCCTGCCTGCCTCCCCCCACCCCTCTCCTGCACCACCAGCTCACCTTCTGGTCTCAGGGCTTGGCGGGGAGGGTCCTCAGGTTACCAGAGGATTCCAGAGCTTCCTGGGGCCTGGACAGCAGCTTGTCACTATTCCCAGGGAGCTCACACCTCTGGAGGAGGCGTCTCTGCAGAACCAGAAGCTGAAGGCTGCCTACGAGGCACGGATGGCCCGTCTGGACCCCAGCCAGGCCGTGCAGAAGACCTCCCTGGTGAGCAGGTCCCAGGGAGGGTCTGGCTCGGTGGTAGAAGAGCAGTAGGGCCTTATTTTCTCCTTCCCTTCCTAGACCCTATCCCTGCAACGACAGATGCTGGAGAACCTTGTGATCGCCAAAGCCCGGGAGGAGACAGTATCCTTTCTCTCCATCCCCGGTGTCCCGAGCTGAGGGAGAAGGGGGTGAGGTGGGAAGCGAAGGTGCCGCTGTTGGGGTGGGGATGGAATTTGTCTCACTTCAGAGAGTCATGTCCTTGAGGGACGGCTCCCGCCCTGCCGGCCTCTGCACAGGCCTTCGTAGCACCCACGGGCTCCTCTCCCTGCTTGCAGTCGGCTGGGGCTGGCTTCATTCGCTGAGTGAGCACCCATCCTCGGGCCTGCCCCCTCCTCTGCCCCACCTAGCCTGACCATACCTCCCAGGTGCCCGGGAACTCAGTGCCGGCAAGTGGTGGGGGGTGCCCGCCAGCCATGGCCTTGACTCTGCCGCCCCAGCTGCACAGGAAGATGGAGGAGCGCCGGCTACGGCTCCAGGAGGCAGCCAACAGGTGTGTCTTCTCCCATGGGTCTGGGGACAGCCGCCCCCGCCCCCAAGCCCTGAGGCTCCCAGCTGGGTCTTTCTCCCCAGGAGGTTCTGCAGTCAAGTCGCCCTGACCCCCGAGGAGCGGGAGCAGCGGGCCCTCTATACCGCCATTCTCGAGTACGAGCAAGACCACGTGAGTGCCGGGAGCCGAGGCTGGGGCTCCCACGGGTTGCTATTCCCGGGGCCCGTTGGCCTTGGGTCTTCCCGACGCCCCAGGGAGAGCAAGGGCAGTGTGGTGCCGGTCTCCGGGGGGGCAGCCTTGGTGGGGAAGCATGCAGGGACCCAGCCGTGCTCTCCAAAGTCTCCCGGCCCGCAGGACTGGCCAAAACACTGGAAGGCCCGGCTCGAGAGAAGCCCAGGGGACCTGTCGCTAGTGACCAGCCTGGTCTCCCACCTGCTCAGGTACCAAGGCCTTCCACCCTCCCTCCGTCCTGTCGGCCCTAATGGCAGGCAGACGACAGGTTCAGGAAAGAAGGAGAGGAGGAGATCGGGGTGGCTGCACGGGGCTCCCGCAGGCTCCCTTCTTAGGGTTGGGGTTGCAGACATCCCAGCCAGCCTCCCTCCTGGTCTTTTAGCGGCCGCCTTCTACCTTCTCGGAGGGGAGGGTCCGGCTTTATCAGCCACATTCACTCCCAAGGAAGCCACGGAGCTGCTTCTCCGAGGTGTGTGCTGGGGCCCCACGGTTGGCGGGTGGACACAGGTGAGGGCGTGGCCCCAGCGCTGCAGCCCCACCCCTCTCCCTGTGCTCGCAGCATCCCCGACCACCCCATCTCGCAGCTCCTGAAGAAGCTCCAGTGTGCGGTGTACCAGACGCTATACCCCCTCGTCAGCAGGGCCGCTGTAGGCACTGCCTCCACCCCCGGCTGCTGCTCTTTGCCCCCGGACGCTGACGGGCTCCTGGCCCCCGGAAGCCGGCGACTCCGGCCCTCGCACAGCCTCTACTGCATGCTCTCCCCTGCGGAGCCCGGCCCGGCCCCGCGGCCCCCGGAGGGAACCCACGCCAGTCCCTCTGTGCCCCCTCCTCACGCCGGCGCCCCAGACAGAGGGCTGGACAGCAGCCCCGCGGGGCCTTCCTCGCCCCTGGCTCACAGCTGGACAGGTGTGCAGGGCAAAGACAGCTCCTTTGAGGACCTCGAACACTTCTTGGCTACTTCTGAGGGGTGGGGCCGGGGGCGAGGGCGGCCACCTGAGCCCCAGACAACGGGGGTGAAGAAGGAGCCGCTGCAGGAGCAGCTGGAGAGCACCGTGAAGGACATACACGATGCCATCGGTGAGGGCCAGCGTGCCCGCAGGACGGGGGGCGGGGGAGGGAGCTGCCCCAGTTCTGAAGCCTGGGCCCTCGGGAGGACAGGCTTTCCTCTGGTAGGCGGCCCGCCGGGCTTGGTCTGCAGAGCCCTCTCTGACCCCCTTCTCTGGGGCAGACGTCGTGTTTAGCAGACAGGCAGGTGCGTGCTCTGAGAGCAGCTGGGGCCGACTGCGGGCCTGAGGTCTCCCCGATCCTGGGTTGTCTGCTCGCTGGGCTGCCCGGGCATGATTCTGTTCCAGCCTTCTGTTTGGGGAAGGGTCTGCTGTCAGATCTTCTGGCCGCCAGCTGGTCCTGGCTGGCCCATAGCGTTAGACTCCGGTCATTCCAAACTAAGAACCATCAGATGTGTGCACCCTGGTGACAAGGGCCTTTTCCATTTTAAGAATAGTGTGTGGATTCCCTGAGGGTTGGTGCCTAGGGTGGGTGGAGACTCCCAGGTCCCTTCCAAGGAGGGAGGCCTCCAGGGTTTTCTAAAAACCCGCAAGGGAGTTCCGACGGGGGCCTGGAATTCCTTCCAAGGTCACCAGGATGGGCCTCCCATCTCCCTGGGCCTCGGGTCTTGTTTTAAATATGCTTCCGAATGTCTTACGGGTTCCTGCAGTTTGGAGTTGAGACCCCTTCAGAAAGAGGCTGTCCTTTCTCAGCCTGTCTTCTTCGTTCCTTAGGGAGCCGGGCATGATTCTGTGAGCTTCTGGGTGCTCCGACCGCAGAGCCCGTGGACATGGAAGTGGGGGCTTGAAGGGAGTGGAGGGAGGTTCATGCCGAGCCCCAGCCCACCAAGCCAGAACGCCGTGGTGCTGTCCACACTGAGGCTGGCTCTAGGAGGGTGGGAGAGGAGGGAGCAGGTATGGGCCCCCCACCCCAGGCACCCCAGGCTGGCTGGGGATGACCTCCAGGGGTTGCCAGCCTGGGGCGGCGGGGCCCAGCCGTCCCCACAGTGCCATCGTGCGGGCTCTGCTCCCGGCAGACAGGCTGCTCTCGCTGACCCTCCTGGCTTTCGAAGGCCTGAATGCAACCGCCTCCAAGGACCGATGCCTGGCCTGCATCGAGGAGCCTTTCTTCTCTCCACTCTGGCCCCTGCTGCTGGCACTCTATAGGTATGACCCCAGTTCCAGACCCCCGTAGGGCCTCGCCCTCCAGGACCCCTGGGCACACTTCCAGCGGCTGCTTGACTCTCCAGCCCTCCTCAGATGCTTCCAGTTTGCCAGTGGTGCCAGACCCACCCCCCTGCGGCTCGCCCTAGCCCTGCCTCCATCCCTGGGGCCGCTGAGCCCGGCCTCTCTCTGCCCCAGGAGTGTGCACCGCCTCCGTGAGGCCGCCTTGAGCAGGAGCATGGACCTCTACAGGAATGCGTCCCCGGCCGCCATAGGCGTTCCCAGGAAGCTCCTCCCCCGGGACCCGGAGGCCTGGGGAGCCGGTGCTTACCCCTACTGCGCCGCAGCCCAAGAGCTGGGCCTGCTGGTCCTGGAGAGCTGTCCGCAGAAGAAGCTGGAGTGCATCGGTGAGGGGGCTGCGTTCCAGAGGGCGGAAGGGGGAACATGGTCAGAGAAGACTCTATCCCAGAGGCTGACCTGGAACCTCTGGGGGCCCCTGAGCTGCAGACCGAGCTGCAGCCCTCTCCTCCTGTCACTTGGGGGTGTGTCTCCCGGGACAGAAGCTGTGTGAGGGCTCAAGCTTCGGGAGGGAGCTTCTGGCTCTCCCGAGCCCCACGTAACATGGCGGGTGGGTGCCTGGGAGCTGTTGTGGCCTCTGGGCTAGCCTGGGACCGGCTCCACTCAGCCCTCTTGTGAAGCCTCCTTTCTGTGCCACAGTGCGGGTGCTGCGGGTCATCTGCGCCTGTGCCGACGATTACTGCCGGGCCCAGGAGGCTGCCCCTGAGGCCAGACCCCTGCTGGGTGCCACAGCCATGTGAGTCCCAAAAGTTCACAGCCTGGGGTGGGCACTGAGCACGTGGGGGACTGCCTGCAGGGGCCTCGGGTGGGGGGAGAGTCCTCCCGTCTTGCCCCCAGCACCTAGAACGCAGGTTCCCATCTGGATTTTGGGCCCCAGAGTCCCTGCTGCTACAGTGAGCGCTGCAGAGCTCACCTCCAGCAGAGCGCCCACTGCCACCGGGGGCTCGGGCTCCAGCCCCCGTAGACGACGCATTTCCGCCCATCTGGGTAGGGCTTCTTAGGAGTTAGGAACCACCAGCTAATCCAGTGAAATTTAGGGTTGCTTGTCCCAGAAGCTCGTGTGGGGAAACAGCCCCGGCCTCAGTAAAGAGTTTGCTCCCTGTGCGAAGCCCCCCGGACCTGGGGTTCCTGATCATCCCTGCCCCCCATCCTGAGGTGAGGCAGGGATCTTCCCTACCTGTGTCTCTGATGCCTGCTTCTGTTTATCTCATCTGAACCCTCCCGGGACCAGCAGCCTCTTGCCTTGGTCCCTGCTTGGGGCTCACAGCTCCTCTGCACCTGCAGGGGCTCTGCCTGCCGCCACCCTGCCCCAGGGACCTGTGTTATAATGAAGACACCTGTCATTTGAACCTGGTGGGTGGGTTTTAGCACCAACCTACACCCAAGGGCCTGGAGATAATGGGCAGGTAGAAGCCAGAGTTAAGCACGAGATGAGCAGGGAAGAAGTCCACCCAAGGAGAAAGAGACAGATGCCCTCCACCCCCAGCAACGCCAGGACCTCAGCTGCAGGGCTGGACTGGAGGGCCCCCCTTCACCAGTTGACATGTGGCTTCGGAGGAAGTAGCTGTAGGTGTTAAGAGTCGTAGGGCTGAAGGTGTCGTGGGTCGCAGTTGGCAATCCCACACTCCCTCTCTCCTTTGGGGGTCTGAGGAGGAGTGAGGGCTGTGTTGCATATACGGGTGTGCAGTGCCCAGGGTGGTGGGGGCAGGGCCCCGAGCAGGAGCTCAAAGTGGGCGAGGCCTTCCTGGCGGGTGGTCCTACTCAAGCCAAGTCTTCGCTCCCACGCTCTTCCCAGAAACCACCAACCTGTGGGCCCCTTGGGCTAGGATCCTGCATGGGCCTCCCTAAGCACCTTTTTAGCTCCCCTAGATGCCTCGTGGGGGATCTCAGGTGCCTGGCTCTGGTCGCAGGTGTCGGCAGGCTGCCTGGGACTCGGGCCCTCCCCTCTGTTTCCCTGCGCCACAGGTGTGGGCAGGCCAGTGGGGCTGAGGCTGTCCCCACACGTGCCCTGGGGGGCATCCCCCTGGCCAGGCGTGGGCTCCGCAGCACATGGTTCCCAATCAGGGACAGCCTTGGCACCTGTAGTGGCTGCCAGTGCTGCTGACCGGAGTCCACTCCCAACTCCCCACACAGGCGGGCAGGAGGGGTGCAGGGAGAGCTGCTGGCAAGCCGAGGACCACTCCAGAGGCCAAGCTGGGGGCTGCAGGGTTTTGGGGATTGAGCAGCTGTACTGGCCCCTGGAGCCTACCAGCCAGCTGTGCCTCTGCCCAACAGTGGTGCCGATGACCTGCTACCCATCTTGTCCTTTGTGGTGCTGAGAAGTGGCCTCCCCCAGTTGGTGTCGGAGTGCGCAGCCCTGGAGGAGTTCATCCATGAGGGGTAGGAACCCCCAGCTGCAGTCGGGATGGGATGGGCACTGGGCACGTGCTCCTGGGTCGGGGGTCCACCTGCACATGAAGCCCGTGGTCCCTTCTTCCAGCCCCTTCCCACCACCCCTTGCTTGGCATACTGCTGAGACAGGAACTGGGGGGCCGTCTCTTGAGTAGCATCTGCCTGCGGAGTGGGCTGTCCTCTAGCCCAGCCTCCCTGACAGACCCCTGGGGGACCTCAGCACCCAGGGCTTTGTCCCCTGGACGTCCCCATGAGGGCAGACACCCTTCCAAAGTGCCGGGGGCCTCCTTGCATCCCCTGGAGGTGACAGGCGCTGCCTGTGCCTGCGTCCGCACAGGTACCTGATTGGAGAGGAGGGCTACTGCCTGACGTCACTGCAGAGTGCCCTGAACTACGTGGAGCTGCTGCCCCGAGGGGCTCTGGGCAAGTAGAGGAGGACACGACCCACTGAGGACCGTCCAGGAGTCACCTGCTCTTGAGGGGCAGTAGGCCAGCTGTGCTGGGGCTCTGCAGCTCTCACACCTGCCCTAACCTGACATCTGTCCCCAGGGACCGGACGAGACACCTCTGTTCCTCAGAGGATAGAGCTGAGCTCAACCAGCTCCTAGGAAGTAGGCCTGAGAGGCTCCATGCAGGAGCAGCCGATGCTGGGCTCCCCTGGGACCCGCACACGCCGCCTCAGCCCAGCAACTCCACGGTCGGGAGGGGACCCTGGGCCTGGCAGAGGGCAGGTGTGGTTTCTCTCCCTTCCCGTTCCCTGTGACAATGAGCTTCCAGCACAGGTGTCTGGTTAGGGTCAAGAGGAGGGCCTGTCCCCACCCACTGCCTCCCGCCCAGTGGGACCCAGGTGGTTTGAAACCATACTATTGACTATTGGGCACTGATCACTCCATTCTGCCCTGGAGCCCAGGCACGACGCCCAGGGCTCCCACCTGTGTCTGGGGCCTCTGAGCTGCTCCAGCCCAGCCCTTGGCGTGGTAGGCACTGGACATGCTGGGACCCCTGGCCAATTTCCATCCCCGCATGTCCCTTCCTGGGTCAGTGTGAACCCGAGAGTCAGTGCCTGTCTGCAACCCAGTGTCCACTCTGTCACATGCCCCAGGAAGCCACTGACACCGCTAACAATAAAGAGGTCACTGGTATCTTAAGTCCCCAGCGTGCATGCTCGCCATCCCACTGGCCGCGCGGAGGCCCGAGAAGCACAGCCCCCTCCCCTGCTGACCAGCAAGAGCCGGACTGTCCCAGAGGCCAGCTCCCAGACCCCCTGGGGCTGCACCCCCAGGACAGGACAGGCTCTGCAGGGCCAAGTGGGCTGGGCAGGACCTGGGACTGGACCTCTTGGCCTGAAGGGCTCTCGGGAAGCATCTTTCTCTGGGTGGGAAACACATGTGGGTGCCCTTAGTTGTGGTCTGTGTCATCCCTGAAAAGGAGAAGGCAGCCCAGCCCCAGCTGCAGGCAGCAGCTGCCAGGGGAGGAGGGGCCCCTGCAAACCTGAGTTACCACTGAGGCGGGCACACGGCGGGGGGGCCAGGAATGGGAGCAGTGTGCGGGTGCCCCGGGGGAAGGCTTTTCCGGAAACAGCCACAGCAGTTGGTGCTCACTGGGCGCCCTGCGGGTCCGTCTTCCCAGGGATCCCATGAGGAACTGAGTCCAGAACAGGCGGCACATCTTCTCTAGGCTACATCTCACGATGGCAGACTTGGGTCTGAGCTCAGGAGGCCAACAGGCACCTGCGGTCAAGACCCCACGGTCGGGTGCTGGGCCCAGTGGGCTGGGGCAGGCCAACCCAAATCCCCGGGACAGCTGTCGTCTCTCAGGAACTTCTGTGGCCTGGGGTCCTCTGCCTGCCAGTGTCCCTGCAACAGACAAGCCAGCACACACCCGTCCCCTTGTCTTTGTCTCCCCGTCCTTGCTCTGCCCTTGGCCCCCCTGACATTCTGCTTATGCTCTCCTAAGTGTAGAGTTCTGAGCACCGCAGACCTGGATGAGAATCCTGGCCACCACGGAGCCTTGGGAAAGGAAGGTAACATCCAGGCTTTAGTCCTTGGCATTAACATGTCAAGGACGGGATTTTAAAGGCCCCTTCATAGAGCCGATAGAGGACGAAGGGGTGTCTTCAGCTGAGCCTGACAGTACAGGGACCTGTTGGCTTGGTGCTGGGGACCACACATCTGGGGATGGGCCCCATGTGGGCTGTCTCGGCACACTGTTCCAGGCACTGCCTCGGACAGGCTAAGCCCATGGCTCCTGAATAAAATGGACGAGTAATCCACTCCCCCCCCCCAACCAGAAATCCTGCAAATCAACAAGAAAAAGGCATCAGTCCTGAATAGAAAAATAGTCAAGCCTGTGAAGAGACCATCTACAGCAGAGAAAGGTTTTTGGGTTTGGAGAGAGTAAGCGAGTGAGCGTGCACAAATAGGGGGAGAGGCAGAGGGAGAGGGAGAATCTCAAACCAACTCCACACCGAGCGCGGAGCCTGATGTGGGGCTCAATCTCACAGCCCTGAAATCGTGATCTGAGCCGAAATCAAGAGTCAGACGCAAATTAACACAGTAACAAGGTAGAATTTCACGTGCACTATACAGGGAAAATCCAAACCTGGGCAAAGCTGAGCGTGGTGGCGCATAGGAGCTGGAAACCGTACACACAGGGTGGGGTGTACTGGGCAGCAGATTCGAGAACGAGCTGCAGTCCTGGGCCAACGCAAATGTCAAATGACCCTCCGACCAGGTCACAAGAGGCATGGACACAGAGGGAGTCAGACAATGTGGCATCCAGCCCCAGGAGGGTGGAGGTGGAGTGTGAGAGAGGCTCGTGGTCCCACACGGACTACTGGGTAACAAACTGCCCCCCCCCGTTGCCTTCAACACAACAGGAGTCCTGTACTTTGCTCGTGACCCTTCCATCTGGGCACGGTTCAGTGGGGACAGCATCTCTGCACCCCCAGCATCAGCTAGGTCAGTTTCCAGGTTGGGTGACCCAATGTCAGGGGCTGGAATCATCCAGAGTTTTCTCTAGAGCTAGGACCTCAGTCAGGACTCACAGCTCCATTCTCAGAATCAGGTGAGGCTGCTTTCGTTTCCTCTTGCGGCCATAAACTGAGTGCTGTAAAAAAAACAAATTTATTCTAGTTCTGCAGGCCAGAATCTGAGTTCAAGACGCTGGTGGAGCCATACTCCCTCAGAGTCCTAGAGCAGAACTCTCGCTTGCCTCATTCAGCTTCCTGGCTCCTGCAGTCCGGGGCTGGTAGCTTAGGCAGAGCCCCAGCCTCCGCCTCCATCACCACAGGCCTTCTCCCCACAGGCTGTGTCTGGACTCCTGCCTTCTTACAACAGCATCACTCGTCTGGGATTTAGGGCCCATCCTAGTTCAGCATGACTTCACCCTAACTTGATTATATCTGCAAAGAATCTGTTTCCAAACAAGTGCCCATTCCCAGGTTCTAGGCGGGTGTGGATCTGGGGAACATTATTCAGCCCAGTGCAAGGTCTCTCCATGTGCCGCCAGCTCTCCCACAAGATGATGGCTGGATTCCAAGAGCAAACAGCTCAAGACAACAAGAGGTTTTAAGGAGTTCACCTGGAAAGCCAAACAATATCACCTCCATTCTGTGGGTGGAAGCAGGTGCGAAGACCTGCCCGAGTTCATGTGACCCACAGAGAAGAGCCATGCGTGCCCTAGCGTAGCAAGCAGCAGTTGAGAGGAGTCGCCTGGAGTCCCACACAGCCGCATCAGAACCGCATCTCCCTGGAGTTGAAGACCCAGTCCTGCACGCTCTGTCAGGCTCTGCACCGAGGCTGTAACAGTCATCGCAGGGCTGGGGGCTGTGGCCACGGACGAGCGCAATTCCAGAGGCCTCCCGTCCGAAGACCCGATGAATCCAGTGGCGAACGGAAGAGAGTGGTTAAGCTCCAGCCTTCTGCGGACAAGCAGGAGAGACGACCAGAAGTTAACTGGCTCCTGGGGTGGGTGTGGCCCCAGGGCAGGGTTCAGTACAGGGGAAGTGAAATGCCTCCGTGCTGAGCGGTGGTCCGCAAAACGTCTCAAGGAGATCCCCAGCTTGGTTACAGCGTTTTTCTAAAAGTCCCATTTGAAGTATCTGAAGACACACCCGCAGAGAAACGCCGGGTGAAAATTCTTTATTAAGAGAAAAAACTCCCAGGCAGGTCCCATCTCAACAAAGTGGTCTGGAGAGCTGAGGGGCCCAGAAATCAAGGGGCGGAACCTGACCAGGGAGGAAGGTCTACGGAAGACCTTCCTTGCACTGAGCTGGGATCCCCCAAGGACTCCATTTCTCCCATCCCTCCTCCGCACGAGTGGCCTTAGCGCACGGGTCAGGCGCCTGGAAACCAGGCTGGCCTAGTCAGGGAGGGGCCTCCACCCCGCCTCCGGGCCCCCCAGATGCTGCTCTCAGGGGCCAGAAATCTGAAACCACAGAAAGACTCTGAGGCCGCCGCACCCACCTGAGGCTGCTCGCTGCGTAACCAGCGCAGCGGGGGGGCCGAAGCGCACCCCCCACGCGCACGCTGAGCTCTGGGCCCGGCCCGGGGCGCGCGAGGAGCACCTGCTTCCCCGGCGGGCGCCGCCAGGGCCTAGCTCAGAGGGAGGGGCAGCTGGGACGCACGTTTCCCCGGGATCCGGGGAACGTCCCGCCCCAGGATCCGCCGCGAGCCGCGGGGTGCCGGGTGGGCTGCAGATGCGGGGGCAGGTGGTCAGCTGGGAGGCACAGACCCCGCCCCCAGCTCCGCCCCCGCCCGGGTACGCCAAGGGGGCGGGGCCGACGCAAGCCCCGCCCCGAGCGTCACGGCCGAGGCCGATGGGCGGAGCCGCCGGCGGCGGAAGAGCGCGGCGGCTGGACAGCTTCGAGGAGAGGCGGCCGATTGGGCTCCGCTGGGGACGGCCAGGTAGAGCGGTCGCTCGCGGGGCCCACGGCACGATCTGGTGGGCGAGGTGGGTGGGGGGGTCTCTGTTCGGAGCCGCTGAGTGGGCGAGGTCGCCGGGCTGTAGGGGGACATGTGGATGCGGGGGGGATGGGGGGCCGCACAGCCGGAGGGGACAGGGTCACCAGGCCGGAGGGGGGTAAGTGGATGGTGGGGGGTGGCGCACAGCCGGCGGGGAGAGGTCTGGTTCCTGACCCCGTACCCCCGCCCGCCAGAATGGGCAGCAGCTCGCTGTCCGAGGACTACCGCCTGTGCCTGGAGCGTGAGCTGCGGCGTGGCCGCGCGGGCGTGTGCGGGGACCCGTCGCTGCGCGCGGTGCTGTGGCAGATCCTGGTGGAAGACTTCGACCTGCACGGGGCGCTGCAGGACGACGCGCTGGCGCTGCTCACCGATGGTCTGTGGGGCCGCGCTGACCTGGCCCCCGCGCTGCGTGGCTTGGCCCGCGCCTTCGAGTTACTGGAGCTGGCTGCTGTGCACCTGTACCTGCTGCCCTGGAGGAAGGAGTTCTCCACCATCAAGGTAGGGCGCCGGGCGGAGGAGGCGCCCCTGCTCGGGCTGCTGTGTACCGTGGGGGCAGAGGCTACCACTGGAACAAGGGATTTCAGAGGTCTTCAGAGCTGGGTGGGTCTCCGGGGCTCAGAAGGGATTTGGGGCACTTTGGGGCAGCTTTGACCAAGGTCGTCCCCCCACCCACCGGCAACCCCAGGACTGAAAACAGGGTGTGGGTGGAGGCCACCCGCCCCAGGTGCCTGCATCCTGGGGAGATCCTTGCTCCACAAAGCTTGAATCACTGCCCTCCCCCAAAGTGGCCTCACAGCCCCTGCAGCACAGAAATCCCAGGACAGGGCCATAGAAGGGACTTGGTGTCCCATGGTCCCCCTAACCCTTCCATGGTCCCATTTATAGAGGAGGACTTCGGGTGGGTGTATCCCCTGTGAAGTAGGTAGGGGCTGGAGGCCCTGCACACCCCAGGGTCTGCACTGATCACCCCATGGAGTGAGCTGCTGGCCTGAAGGAGGGGGCAGATGTTTGGCCCTCAAAGCTAATTTGGAGGAGTAGGAAGGTGCTGATGTCATTGGGCACGTGGGCGAGTCCACCCCCACTGGTTGCCATGGCTGCAGCAGCCTCCCTCCCCCTCTCTCTCCCCTACCCCCCTCCCTTCCTCCCTCCCTCTCTTTCCCTCTCCCCTCTTTCTCACCCCACCCTTCTCTCCTCCTCTCCCTCTCAAGAGGTGAGCTCTGGAGCTCACTGCTTCATGGGGACACCTGGTGGTCGAGGTTCTAGGCCATGTTCATTCAGATTAACAGGGTGGGAGGCTCCCTCAAGCCCCAGATCCACAGGTAGCCAAGAACAGAGCGGACAGGCCTGCACTTGAGGTGCTCCTGGGCTTCGGTGTCGGGCAGACGTGGTTGGGATCTGGTTCTTCCTCCTCTTGGCTATGTGGCTTTGTGCCAGTTACCCAATCTCTCTGAGCCGCGTCCTCATTTGTGAAACAGACACAAGGACAGCGCAGGGCCCAGGTCCGCTGTGAGGGGGTGAAGGCAAACCCCCGAGTACAGTCCCTGCCCACCGCAGTGCTCAGTCTACGGGAGGTGTCCCCAGAAGCTGTCAGCAGAGGAACACTGACAGCATCCCAGAGTTCTGGAATTTTAGGACTGCGAGTGACACAGGGCTGTCATCCTCCAAGCCTTCCAGGCCCTCACAGGACGGCAGCCTGGAGAGCACTTTCCCATCTGGCCTCCAGGGTTCTCAGCTCAGCCGCACATTAGAGCCTCCAGAAAGTACCGTGTTCCATCTACCTGATAGAAGGCTTCACGGCTGGGAAAAACGACCGGCTAAGCTCTGTCCCAGTGGGGAAACTCTCCAGAACAGGCAGTGGGAAGGTGGAGTTCAGAACTGCAGATAAGCACCCCTATTTGTATCTGCACGACCCAATCTCAGCAAAGCCCCAGGGGTGACAGGAGGTGGAGACCCCTAGGGAAGTGAGGTGTTGTTAAGATTTGAGAGAGTGAGTGAGAGCAGGAGTGGGGGATGGGGAGGAGAGGCGGAAGCAGACTCCCCGCTGAGCCCGAGACTCCACCTAGGACCCGATAGGATCAGAGACCCAAGCTGGGAGAAGAGCTCACCTGATGGAGACCCGAGACCCAGACCGGAGGTGCCACTGAGTTTAGATTTCTGAACGTGGAGGCTCTTTACCTTGTCTGGATTTCTTTTTTTTTTAAAGATTTTATTTATTTATTTGACAGATAGAGATCACAAGCAGGCAGAGAGTCAGGCAGAGAGAGAGGGAGGGGGAAGCAGGTTCCCTGCTGAGCAGAGAGCCCGATGCGGGGCTCGATCCCAGGACCCTGGGATCATGACCTGAGCCGAAGGCAGAGGCTTTAACCCACTGAGCCATCCAGGCGCCCCCCTTGTCTGGATTTCTAAGCTGGGCCTGCCCCAGCCATGAAAACGGGTCTGCAGGGGTGGGTCAGAGCGTGTGTTGAGCACCCCTTCAGAAGGGAGTGTCAGCCCAGCTGGGAATGGCCTGGTTCCGGGGGGAAACCAAGGCTAGGAGGAGCCTGAGCGTGGGTCGGGTCTCCGGCCGGCTGCCGCTGACCAGGACCCTCCTCTGCAGACCTTTTCAGGGGGCTATGTGCACGTGCTCAAAGGCGCCCTCTCCGAGGACCTCCTCCTCCAGAGCTTCCAGAAGATGGGCTACGTGCCCAGGGACAACCACCGCCTCATGATGGCTGCCCTGCCCCCCGCCTGCCAGCTGGTGCAAGTGGCCCTGGGCTGCTTTGCCCTCCGGCTGGAGTGTGAGATCCTGGGCGAGGTGCTCACGCGGCTGGGCACCAGCGTGCTGCCAGCTGAGGAGCTGCTGCAGGCCCGGCGGGCCAGTGCGGATGTGGCCTCCTGTGTGGCCTGGCTGCAGCAGCGGCTGGCCCGGGAAGAGGAGCCGCCGCCCCTGCCCCCCCGGGGCTCCCCTACTGTCTACCGGACCCCGCTGGACCTCTACCGGGACCTGCAGGAAGACGAGGGCTCGGAGGAAGCCAGCCTGTATGGGGGAGCCTCCCCAGGCCCTGACTCCCCGTCCCCCGAGCTGGCCTGTGGCCCTGCACTCTGGGAGCAGAGCGCCAAACTGTGGGGGGCCGGAGGCGGGGCCTGGGAGCCCCTGGGGGAGGCTGAAGTGCTGCCGCAGGCCAGCAGCCCACCCTATGGGGCCTTGGAGGAGGAGCTGGAGCCCGAGCCTGCGGCCTTCTCCTTCCTCTCCCTGCGGCAAGAGCTGCTGAGTCAGCCGGGAGACATGGCTGCCCCCCAAACCCCAGGGAGCCCCGGGCAGGCCAGCCCCCAGTCCCCTGGCTACCAGGTGCACAGCTGCCTAGCTCCTGGGGCCCTGCCTGGCCTCTGCTGTGACACATGTCGCCAGCTGCATGCGCCCCACTGTGCTGCCCTGCCCACCTGCCGTCCAGGCCATGCACTCCGCCCACTGCTCAGTGACACCCAGCGGCGCCTGTGGCTGCGGCGTGCACAGGTGGACACCCTGCTCTATGATGGACCCGGGGCCCAACCTTAAGCCCTGCCAGGCCCTGCATCGAGGGCCTTCCAGAGACTGTTTCTGTGGTGCTTCTCTGGGCCTCATCACTCCTCAGGCCTAAGCCCCCGGCCACCCCGCCCCTTGGGGACTCCTGGGCACAGCAAGGTGGGGAATCGGGCTTCGCAAGGCAGGAGGTGGCGTCCTGCCTTCCATGGGAAGCTCTTGCCTTGGCCTGGCCTGCTCCCTACCCCTGCACCCAGCATCCAGGCCTGTGTCCAAATGTGCTGCGTGGAGGAGTCTCACCGCCAAGCCTAGAGCCAGTGTGGGCCCCTCCTCCTCTTTCCCTCCTTCCCCATCCCACTGTAGGGCCCAGCACTCAGTCTGCAGCTCTTGACCTGATCCCTACCGCTGTCCCTCAGAACACAGCTTCCCCTGTGTCCAGGGGAGATTCTCCTCACAGGGTTGTCCTTGGGGACACGGAGCACCACTGTGGCCAGTCTGGGGTCTCTGCCAGGCCCACGGCTGACCTAGCCCCATGCCTAGTGGTGTCCTAAGCCGGTGCTGAATAAGCTGAGGCCTGGCTTGAGACTGGCTGCACTGGGAAGTCTGGTTCACATGTGGGGGAAGAAATGATCTGATCTCAAAGCAGTGAGAAGGCTCCCCAAAAGCCCAGAGCATAGGCACCGGGGGAAGGAGGCAGCTAGTGGAGCCTGGACAGGCTGCATCACTCCCCTCGCAGGTGCAGTCAGGTCAGCAGCCCAGGAGCCACCTGCTGCTGGCTTTCTGCCGCCCAGGCTCCGGAAGGCAAGGCGGGAGGCATGCGGGCTTCTCCTGAGAATGCTCCCTGTGTCCAGGCGTAAAGACGTGGCCAGGCTCTCTGGCAGTCACCCGCTAAGGCAGACTCTCAAGGCCAAGACAGGCGGGCAGAGCCCCTTCCCCTGGGAACTGTTTAGCCACAGGACTAGAGGGGAAAGGTGCGGCACTCGGCCCCCGCCTGCTTGTCCGTCTCCCTTTCTCCCCGGCACTCAGAGAACCACCGTCCTGTCACATGAATTAGAACATTAAAGTTCATTAAAGGACACTGAACCTGCTCACGCCTGTAAGAAAACCTTTTATCTCTTGGAGTTCCTGTTAGCACCAACTTGGGCCCCTTCCCCTCTGGGCCTCAGTGCGGGGACAGGGACAGCCTATCAGGTGGGATATGACCCACACCTGATCTCTCCTTCCCATTCTGAGTGCGCCGGCTCTCAGAATGCGCCTGGGGAGGGGGCTGGTACACCACAGCCTCTCCCTTCCCCGGACAGATCCTGGTGATCAGGAGGGGACACAAGCAACCATGCAGGGTCTCTGCGCCCCAAGCCAGCAACAGCCACCGAACTGGGCCCAGCAGATGTTTCCTCCTGGGAAGGGAGGGTCCGGAGCTTTCACCAGCCGAGGCCACGGCAACAGGTGTCCAGAAGGCGTGTCCTGCCCCTTCAGGGTACATCCACCCACATCCACTCCCCACTCTTCTGGGAAGGGGTGTGATCAGCGGGAGCAGCGTGCTGGTCTCCACCCGCTGGAGGGACTGGATCCCAGCAGCCCCGTGAGCCTGGACCGCAGAGGCCTCCTCGTTTCACTGCCGTTCACCGCTGTGCACCTCGGTCGTGCGGGCCGGGCAGAGGGGCCCCACCCGTCACGGCTTACAGCGCTTGCCCTGACCCTCAGACGTGGCCGGGACGGCCCGCTTGTTGCGGTGGTGGGGGAAGGTGGGCATGAGCTCCGGCTCACAGGCTGCGGGGAGGAGCGCGTTTGGGTCTGAGAACCCCACTGTGCATCTGTGACGCGCCCTGGGGTCACCCTTCCCTCCACTCCCCTCAGGGAACAGTCTCTGTGGCCAATGAGCACCCACGTGGGCCTCAGCACACAGCCCCTGCCCGCCCAGGGCCTGCCCCACCACCCCTCAGGGGCTTGAGGAGCGGAGTGAGGCTGTGCCCCAATACACCCACCCCAGACAGAAAGGGCCACAAGAGAAGCCCCTGCGGGGATCAGTGGAGGTCGGGGGCTGTGTGGGAGACTCACGCAGGGGCTTCTCCTTGAAGTACGAGCTCTCCAAGCCATCTCTGGCCGTTGCCCTAGAGAGGAGGCCCCCATGTCAACAGAACGGCGGCTGCCACTGAGGCCGGTTTCCCTCATATCCACCCAGCTCCGCAGCCTCTGGTATAAAAAGCGAGTGGCCAGCGGGGGTCTGGGGCCGAGAAACGGACGGGAAACCCAGAATAGACTCCATGACCTGGGTGGGCAGGGACCACCTGAAGTGAGGGCCTGGTCCTCCATGTCTGTGTCTGGGGAGGGGGCATCTCTGCGGCAGCACGGCCGGAGTTCTGAAAACCCCCTCCTGAGGGCTCAAGGTGGAGGGGTCCCCATTCCTACCCACAGGTCAGGTCAGCACCTTTTCTTGGGGTCGTACATGAAGAGGAAGTTGAGCAGGCGCAGGCCAGCCTCCGAGAGCCACGGGAACTTGTGTTTGAGGTTGTTGTACGGCTGCTTCCTCAGGCTGTACTGACCCACCAGTGGCAGCCTGGAAAACCCCTGCAGGGAGCAGGAGCTGAGCATGGGGCTGGCCCGGGCAGGGGGGCGGGCGAGAGCAGAGGCCAGGCACTCACTGGCCAGATGTTCTCACTGGGCGTGCCCAGCAGCTGCACAATCAGGTCCACCTGGTGGATCTCGGACGTGCCGGGGAGAAGGGGCTTGTGGGCCAGCAGCTCAGCCAGGATGCAGCCCATGGCCCTGCAGAGGACAGCACGCCTTACCTCATGTACCTCTGCTGAGGCCAAGGGCTGGGTCAGGACCGGGTGGAGCTTGGGAGGAGGTCACGGTGGGACGCAACCCCGTCCCAGATGGCCCCTCTGGGTGACCATGAGGGCAGGACCTTTCTTCTGTGGAGGCTTTGTTCTCAGGCTTCCTCTTGGGATCCCAAGCTTCAGCCCTCCCCCTCCTCCGGGCGCTGGGAGGCTGGCAAAGACCCCAGCCCTACCCCTGCCAGCCCCCATGGGACCCACCCCAGTCCTTCCCCCAGGCCCTGGGAGACACGTTCACATCTCACCACATGTCGATGCTGGTGGTCTGCGTGGTGGTTCCCAAAAGCAGTTCGGGGGCTCGGTACCTGCAAACACAAGCACTCCCCCTTGTCCCCTGCAGTAAAGCCTGGGCCTCCACCAGCCTTCCTGATAGCCTGAGGCAGCCGGGGCTCTGGACTGCCAACCCCAGCTCAGACCACCTCATCCTCTCAGCCCACTAATGTGGGCGACGCGCCCAGTACCAACAACTTCGCTGGGCGGCTCCTCCAGGTCTGCGTCAGCCCAGTGGGGGCACAGAGCTGGCTGACGCACGGTGGAAGACAGAGGACTTCAACATTCTATTGTTAACTACAACCCTGGTCTGCTGCTTCTTAAAAACACGTGAGAAAAAACAACAGTGAGCTGCGTAAACTGCCCCGTCCCACAGACAGAAGCCTGAGAGGGCTCAGAACCAGGCAGGGCCCTCCCACCCTGCCGTGATGTCGTGTCCCCCCGAGAGCCCCGCTGTCTCAGGAAGCTGTCCTCAACCCAGCCTGAGTGTGGGTGGCCCTCTGAGGCTTCACAACCCTCAGGATCCTTGTGCTGCTTCAGCATGACCACCCCCCAAAACTGCCTCCACCAGACACGCTCATCCTGAGGGACTCACCAGAGCGTGACCACCTTGGGGGTCATTGGCTTCACTGGGATGCCATAGGCCCGGGCCAGGCCGAAATCCGCTGTGACAAAGGCAGAGAGGCAGGAGAGACAGTGTCACCCGGCGGGGGGATATGGTGGTGTGTGCGTGCTAAGGAGCTGCCGTGTGCAAACCAGCTCTTAGCTCTCAGGGGACTGGCAAGCACCGACCTGCTCCCCGTTCCAGGTAGCCCTCCCACAGACACCGGCCACAGCACCGGCACCCGGCACCCACCTGTCTTCACACAGCCCTTATCGGTCATGAGCAAGTTGGACACCTTCAGGTCCCTGGAACAGAAAGGGAACATCCGTGATCCCCAGGACAGGAGCCCCCCGGGCAACTGGGTTGTCACCATCATAGGCAGACTCAGAATACTGTCCTATATGTCCCCTGTTGAAACTTGGTAAACACGGGGATGGTAGGCAGTAGAAGGCCAACCTACAGCGGGGAGGACCAGCTCTCAGTACCTGTCTCGGGCCTAACACCCAGTCCTGTGCCCATTCCCCACCCAGGGCTGTACCAGCTGCCGTAAGACACAAGAAGCTGCTGCTTGCACAGTCCTGCCCTGAGCCTGGGAGGTCCCCCACTTTCCTGGTCTGTGTGATGAGACTCCAGGAGGGATCTGTCCACTGCAGGACTTCTCAGAGCTTTGACTATGCACCCATCATCAGCTCCCCTGGGGGGAAAGCAGGTGCTGTTTGGGCCTGGATCTTGCCCCAAGGAACTCTTACAGAACTGCACTGAGGCCAGGTCATTTCCTCTCCAGGGGCCAGGACTGGCAGTCACCCTTCCCATGGGTCACAAACCTGCCCTCCAGACAAATGTCCCTTCAGGCCCCACCCTCCTCAGACTCATGCCATTCCTCCCCCACCTGGGGCCCCTCCTACCTGTGGATGATGAAGTTCTGATGCAGGTACTGGAGGCCTCGGAGCACTTGCAGCACAATGCACTTGACCTACTCAGAAAGCAGGATGCATCAGTTAAATGTGCCACAAGGTAGCTGGGACGATGCCTCCACTCCAGGCCCTCCAGCCTCACACCTGGGCCTCAGAGAAGGGTGTCGGCATGTTCTCCAGAAGGCTGGCCAGGTCTTGCTCACAATAACCCATCACCAGAAAGATGCTGCAAGAAAAGGGGAAGACACAGAGCACCTCTCACGTCTTCCCAGGCAGGCCAAAGGGGTTGCAGGAGGGATGAATTTGATTTGGGGGGAGCATAGGGAGGAGACAGGCAGGGCAGGCTCGGCAGGGCCCAGTGCAGAGGACCAGCAAACTGCATACCTTTCCAGGTGGTTCCCCACAACCACTTCCTTCAGCTCCACAATATTCGGATGGCGAAGGCGAAGGAGCAGTGTGATCTCTCGAAGGCTGCTGATGGGGACCCCTGCGGCCAGACAGCCTCCTCAGTGAGCTGCACCCCTACCCCAGCAGGGCTCTGCCCACAACCTCAGAGAGAATCAAGGCCCCCTGAACATGAACCTTTAACTCTTCCTTCATTCAATCATGCAAGACAGCAACCCTCTGTACTGACCACTCAACAGGACACAGGTCCACACTGAGCACAGCAAGGCCCTGCCAGCACGGGAAGCCAGGAAGGTGCTGGGGGGCAGAAATCAGGGGTGCGTGGAGCACAGGGGCTGCCAGCCTGGTCTTAGGCAGGGAGGGCTGGGTGGAGGGGTGACGGCTGGGCGGAGACAGAAGGTAGGGCCGTCACCACACAGAAGGAGAAGACGAACCGCAGGAGAGCTAAGGTCTGGAGTAGAGGTGAGGGCAAGGGGCTGGGGAAGGACAGGAGAGGCAAGGCCAACCTACAGCCCCCCAGAAACCCTAATGCAGTGGCTCTCAAAATGAGGTGCTCAGGCCGGAGGAAGCCTCAGAGCACTGGCACCTTTCCACCCCTCCCACGTGGGCTCACCGTCCTTCTCCTTGTCCATCCGCACCTTCTTCAGGGCAACAATCTCGTCCGTCTGGGTGTCCCGGGCCCGATCTGGAATGAAACTCATCCATGATGAAATCTTACTTGACCCCGCACCACACACCCTTATGCCACACAGGGGCCTCGTTGTGAACTCTGGGGGGTCCCCTTTCTCTTCTTCTTGATAACTGGATGCCCAGGGACACTAGGTCCCAACTGCGCAAGCCGCACTGCCAGCCCCAGTGCACACATGCTCTCTGGGGAGTCCTCTCCACTGAGCTGGGTACAGCTGGGTACAGGGTGTTAGTTACAAGGAGCTCCCTTTAAGTTTTCCTCCTTAGACTCAGGATGCAGATCACCACTTTGCCTTCTGTCTGCTACGCTCAAGCAGCAATAAGATATTTTATCTCGGAAAAAACGCTTATTTTGTGCAAAGGAGGCTCTTCCAGGCACTCGCATGCGAAGCTTCCAAACCCTTATCAGTGTGCTGCACGCTAACCTCCCAGCGGCTTCATGCTGCCGCCCCCGCTGCTTTTGGAAGCTCTAGGCTCTGCTGTAATGGTTCTCCATTTGCAACCACACGGAGAAGCGGAGGCTGACACTGATGGTTGCTACACCACGGATTAGAGCTCCCCTGCACAACTTCTGTCCTGTCTTACTTGCTTCTAGCCCTAACACAGCTACTGCTGGGACAGTCCCCTGCGCCCGAGGACACCCATCTTGGCCACTTACACACAATGCCATAGGTGCCTTCCCCGATGCGGTTCAGCTTCTCAAACTCCTTCACGCTCCGACACCGTCCCAGCTGAAAGACAGAGGGGCTGGCAGGGCAGGGCTTGGGCAGCTAAAGGAACAACTAGAGACGGATACTGCACACTTAATCTGTACCGAGGAGCTCACTCATGTTTTGCTCACCCAACGAAGATAACCACACCCGTGGGTGCTCAGATGAGAAAAGAGGAAAGATGCTACTGGGCCAGCAGACACTTGGCAGGCACTACCACAGACAGCCTCTTCCCTTCCAATCCCATGGTCCAGATGTATGCTGTCCACAAACGACAACCACTGGCCACATATGGCTAGCACAAATTAACAGTAAAATTTCATCTTCTCAGCTGCCATGTGTGTTGTGCTCCTCAGTGCCACGTGGCTCATGGTAACCATACTGGACAAGTCAGAAAGCAACATTTCTTCTTCTTTTTTTTCTAAGTAGGGTCCACACCCAACGTAGGGCTTTAATTCACAACCCCAAGATCAAGAGTCCACAGTAAGAAACATTTCCACCGTCAGAAAAAACTGAGCAGCACCAGTCTAAATTATGCTCCGGAGATGGACAAAGCTTCTACCAAACGCAGTGGAAACGCTTCTGTGGCAGAGACTAACTGACCCCAACACCCACACAGTATTTCTTCCTTTGAGTTAGGGAACAGCCCAGTGGCACGTGGCTACCCAGCTGGGGCTGTATTTCCCACCATTGTATTTTGCAGCTAGGCAAGTCCATTTCAGTCCATTTTGGCCACTGGGATGTGAGCAGAGAGGACAAGGCTTCAAGGAAGGGACTTCCTGATCAAAGGAAGTTGGCCGCCCACTCCTTTCCATCTCTGAAGCAGGGTGGGATTTGGAGGAAGTGCAGGTGGATCTACAAGACAGATAACGAGTGCCTGGCCCTACCTTGTGGAAAATAGCTCCCTCTCCCTGAATGTTAGGGGAGAGAAAAATGAGAGAGAATTTTGCGCCAGCTCCACGCCCAGCACGGAGCCCGACATACTCAGGGCGCCTGGGGGGCTCCGTCAGTGAAGCATCTGCCTTCAGCTCAGGTTATCCCAGGGTTCTGGGATCGAGCCCCGCATCCGGCTTCCTGTTCAGTGCGGAGCCTGCTTCTCCCTCTGCTCCGGCCCCGCCCCTGTTCATGCTCCACCCCCCCGCCCAAATTAAAATCTTAAAAAAAAAAAAAGGTTGGACGCTTGACTGCCTGAGCCACCCAGGCTCCCCTAAAGCCCACACTCGAGCCACTGCACCTGGGGCTGCACTCCCAGCAGAAGGCCTGTACGCTAACACACCTGCATGATGCGGGACACTTGCCGATGGACTGGACTGGGCGGGCATGTCCCCTTGGCTAGAAGCACGTGCAGCAAAGCTTCAATTCCCGCAGCCCCTCTGGCCTTGCTGCCTCTCACCTTCTCCTTTGATGGCCTCCATCTCATTCCGTCCTACCACTCGGGGAACAGGTCGGAACCACCGGCACCGAGCGCTTCCCCGAGGTGGCTTCGGGCTCCTCTCCCCCCCAGTTCTTCCTCACATTCTCCCCCGGGGGCGACTCCTGGCGCGTCTGGGTCCCGCTGTTTCTCATCCCTGTGGCGCTGCCTCGACACTCCAGGTTGGCACGCCAGGCTTCCCTGTCTCTCCGCACGTCAGAATCCTAGTCCCACTGACCAGCCCAGCAGAACGGCCTGCAAGCTGCCCCCAAGCCGAACACAATTCTTCCTCCGAAATCCTGCTTTTCCGCAGCCCGAAGCGCCACGCGGGGGTGCTCCTCTGGGTGTCTGGGCTCCCATCACGCCCCGCGGTCCTGGGAACGCAGCGGGCACCTGCTGCGTGTCGGGGGACGCACCATGGCCCGAGGACCGCCACCGAGCGTTCGTGACCCTGACCGGCCTCTCAGAGCGCCGGGTACGGCCCGGCCCAGCCCCCGGAGCTCCAACGACGACTCCATACTCCCAAGCTTCACTCTCCCCACCCCGTAACGGCCGCTGACCGGACCACACGACAGGGCCGTATGCAGAGGCCTCGCGCAGAGGAAGACACGAACGGAAGCTGCCGGCTCTCAGGCGGGGCGCGGCCTGGCCCATTCACAGCGCCCCAGGAGAGCAGGCGGCCAAGTCGACCCCCGACCCCCGACCCCCCCCCCCACCGAGCCCAGAGCCCGCTCTTCACAGGCAGCTGGCCACCGGACAGCCCCGGGGTCTGCCCCCAGCCCCGGCCCTCGGCCCCAGAGCCCCTCAGCCCCCCAGTCCCGCAGCCCCAGAGCCCCTCAGCCCCGGAGCCGCTCAGCTCCTCAGCCCTGGAGTTCCTCAGCCCCAGACCCCTCAGCCTCTCAGCTTTGGAGCCCCGGAGCCCTCAGCCCCCCGCCGGCTTCTGCGCCGGCCGCCAGGACCGCTGGGACTGTCGTTCCCGCCCGCGTCGGAAACCCCAACGCTTTAGCGCGACACTCAGGGGCCCCAGGGCGTCCCAGGCCCGCCCTGCCGCCGGCAGAGCTCCCCGGGCGGCCCCCCGACGCACCCTGTGTTCCGGAGGCACCGTGAAGAAGCCCTCCTTACGGATACACTTCAGACGGATCTGCTCCGACTCGGACTCCGTGTCCCCCATGCCGAGCGCCGCCCCCCCCCCACCGTCCTAGTGCGCAGGCGCGGACGGGATTCTTCGGCGCAGGCGTGTGACGGACTTCCGGGGCGTCTCCCCCGGGCGACGGTTACCAGGGGAACCGTCCGAAGACCCCGGAGGACCTCGGTCCTTGCGGTCCGCTCGCGCTCCCGAGGTTCCCGCCTCGTTTCGGTTTTCGGCGCGGGCGCTTGAGGCGGCTGGGGTGCTGAGGAACGGGCGCCGGGGGAGGAGGCCGGTGGACGAGGGGCGGGCGGCTCTGGAGCCACGCAGGGTCGGGGAGCCGAGCGCGTCCGAAAGCGGCGGGAGGGGCGGCCGGACTCCGCGCTCCCGGCTGGTGCGCGTGGAGCGGCCGCCGCCTGCGGGGCGCAGTCGGGCGCGGGCCTCGCGTCCCCCCCGCAGGCTGGCGGACGAGGTGAGCGATGCTGGAGGCCGGGCGCGGGGAGGGGGCGGGCGAGCCGGGGCGCAGCGCTAACCGGGGGAAGGAGCTGGGAGAGCAGCTGGGCGTACGCGGTAACTGAGAAATTAACCCTTAGAACCACTGGCTTTAACTTAAACTGTCGCAGTCACTTCATCCCAGCCCTTTTCAGATTCGTTCACTAGCACAGCTTCTAGCTAACGACGAGAGCAGAGTCGTGTAGTTGGCACGTTGTCCGCTCGGGACGCTCGGGGCGGCGGGAGGAGGGCACCTCCTAGGGCGGACGGGGGCGGCGCGCTGGCGGCCGCGCGGACCCGGCGGAGTCTTCCCGCACAGTCTTCGGGTGCGAGTCAGGACGGGGAGGCGTGTTGCGAAGTACAAACAGTGGCGCTAGGAATGGGCCACTGAGCAATGCCCAAATGGAATTCGTTATTCCGACTGGAAGTCGGCTCTCACGAATGGAGACAGAAAGACCGAGTGTGCAGCCTGCTGACCGTCCTAGGAACGACGGGAAGACACACCTACTGTTACCAGACTGGAGGCCTCAGACCGGATTCCCTCCAGCCACTCCGGGGGAGAGTGCAGCCTCGGCCATGAGCCGCTGGTGAGGGTGGAAGGCCAGCAGGGGTCCCTGAAAGGCCCCTCACTGGCGGGTGGTAGCCACGACCACAGGAAGTTGTCAGCTCAACTCCCCTCCTCCCACAGCGGCTCTCACAAGGCCACCGCGGAAGCTCTAAGTGCCATGTCCGACCCCTGCCCCAATTCCACATTCTTCGTCTGGATCGTTTAATACTCTCGGTCACGTTACAGTCAGGGTAGGAGCCCTTGGGCCTCTCCTGGTGACTGCACTTTCCTGTTCTGCGACTTGATGCCTTGAAAGTGAGTCCTCAGAGTCCAGCCTTTTTTCCAAGTACAGGGGACATTTCATTCGCAGTGACTGCTGAGTCCTTGCACCAGGCCCTTCAGAAGTGGACAGGAAGGATTTTAATTGCCCACCGAGAGAGAGATGCTGCCTGCCACTGGTTCGTCGCCCTGCATAGCCAGTGACAACAGAGGTCTACTCATTCACTTATCACCACAAAGTTCAGTCTCTGAGCCAGAGTCCCTCTTGCCCTCTGCCAGGCTGCCAGCAGCTCTGGGAAACGTAAGACCAAGGTAGTCACGGAGAGGAAGCTCATTCACGGAAGGGGCAACGGCAGCTTCCCACAGGGCAGGATGGCCCTTCTGCCATCATGGCTGAGACTCAGAGCACAGTGGGCAATGCCGGCTACTCAGACTGCTTGTTTATTCTTGGAAATGATAGGCATCTACTGTACTGGGGTTTCTGTGTCGGTAGTAGGGGGTCCATTCAACCTGCTCCTTAATGGTTCTCTGCTCATCGCTTCCGATGGAGCTGTAGCTGGTCAGAGTCTCTTTTGAGGCTCTAGTGATGATGATCTGTGGAATGACAACTTTCTTCTTGCTCGTCTTTACCTTTCCATCAGGGTTCTCTAGAAGGAAGAAAACATCCAGGTATTTAATTTGTCTGTGGAAAAGCTCTTCTACAAGGCGGACAATGCCTATGTTAGGGCCAAAGCAAGAGAGTTCGATGTGTGGTCCAGGAAAAGGAGGGCAAGGTCGAAAGCAGCCCAAACAGTGAATGAGTGTTCCAGAGCTCTAACCAGCTGACACCTCAGGCACGAGGGTAGTGAATACTAGACACTCTCTTTCAGGGAATAAAAGGGAGACACACTTCCACCATCCACTGTGGAGACACCGAGCTGCCAGCCAGCTTCTGGGACAAAGAAGGAAGGGGACAGAGAGAGAAAAGAAGAAGCAGGGTTTGCCCCAGAGGTGAAGGTTCAGATACAGTTTCCAAAGGATTCTAAATCTGGTTCAAAACAAAACAAAACCAAAAAACCACCTCTCTGTACAGAACCTTATCAATGAATGTGGAAGAATTAACGTTTCTTTTTTTTTAAAAAAATTTATTTTAGAGAGCAAGTGTGCACAGAGGGAGAGGGAGGGAATTCTCAAGCAGACTCCCTGCAGAGCACAGAGCCCAGCATGGGGTCAATCCCATGACCCTAAGATCACAACCTGAGCTGAAACCAAGAGTCAGACGCTCAGCTGACTTAGCCACCCAGGTGCCCCAAGAATTAACATTTCTGGAATCAGTCACAACATTTTCTTAAACTTAAGCCTACAAGGATTGCATAGGACTTGTGAAATGCCAAGTTTGTCAAAAGTTACAAAATACCTAATCAGAAGTGCTTTCATGCCTTCCCTGCCGCATCTCCCAGCCACCCCTGGACTGGGCTCCAGGTTGGAGCCTCAGGCCTCTGTTAAAGCCCGACAGAGAGTGCTCTCTCTGTGCACAGGTGTGTGCAGGTGGAGTTCGAGTAATCACACTGTCACACAACTGTTCCAGAAATGCTACCACGCTGATCTGCTTTTCATTGTGCTTAGTGCCCCACTTAAAATGCCTCGTGAACTCAGCTGCCTGGGGTCCAGTTCTCGGTCAGACGTCATTGAGCCTAGAATAAGGACTGTGAATACCAAGCCACAACGCTTCCTGTAGTAGGGCCTCTTATGAGCTCTGTTCTACAGATGAAGGAACTGAGCGCAGAGAGGTCATGTGCTCAAGGTAGCTGGTAGAGGGAGATGCCGGGGCGGGAGCTCTGTCCGTCTTCATGGCCGCACCCCCAGCTTTGATTGTTTTACTCCCAGTGAATGACCCATGGCATGTAAGGCACTGAGAGTGTCCTTTTTATTTTTATCAGTAAGTCAAAACCTGCATTTCATACTTTGCATTTAAATTGGGGGTTTCATTTTTTACATTAATTTACACATGCTTTTATATATTAAGACTAAAAAGCAACAAATATTTAAAAAATAACACACAAGCAAAAATTGCATATGGAAGGCTTTTCCTTCCTTCTTTCCTTTCCAGTGAAAAATGGTGTTCCCTGCACCAAACCTATAAAAACTGTTAACAGTTTTACTCTCTCTGTTTACTTTTTGGATTCATGTAGAATTCAAGTAAAGACTGAGGCAAAAATACTAAGTTGTTTTCTTGGTTGTCGAGTCCGTTGTCCCAGCATCACAGAGTGAACGAAGGTTCTGTCTGTCTGCCAGGTCTTTCACGCGGTGCCTTCATCACACACACACCCACACGTGAACGTGAGACACAGCATGTCCACCTCTGCTCTCTCGCTGTTGTGATGTTTTCACGTCAGTCCTCATACCTCCATTTCCTGGTTTCCTGATGTTTCGACATTTTTATTCTCCTGGGTAAACTTTAGAATAATTTCCTCCAGTTCCCAAAAAGACCTGTGGCGTCTGAGTGTGGTCACTGATTCCATAGATTAGGAACTAACATCTTTACATTTTTGAGGTTCTCTAGTTCAAGACAAGACTTCTTTAATCTTAGAGTTTTGAGACTTCATTTGGGAACAACTATTTTTTTTAGGGTTCTTGAGATGTATTACCTGTACTAATTTTCAGTTACTGCTTAACAAATCACCACAAACTTAGTGTCTGCCTTAGAACAGCACATCCATTTATCATTCCAGTTTCTGTTGGTCGAGTCCAGCTACAATCCTGCCGTCAGCCAGGCAGCACCCTTGTCTGGACCTGGGGCCTTACCAGCTCATTCAGGTTGCTAGGTAGAAGTCATTTCTTTATGAGTGAAGGACTAAAGTCCCTACTTTGTTGCTGGCTGTTGGCAGGGGGTTGCTCACAGCTCTTTTCACAAGAAGACAACTTAAAAAGTTGTTTTTAAATTGAAATAATACCTAAGCAGGGAGCCTGACATGGCGCTCAATCCCAGAACCCCAGGATCATGACCTGAGCCGAAGGCAGACACTTAACTGGCTCAGCCACTCAGACACACCCCACTTTTACCTTTAAAAAAAAAAAAAGATTTATTTGAGAGGGAGGGAGCAAGGGCGCACCAGTGGGGACAGGGGCAGAGGGAAAGGGAGAGAGTCCTCAGGCAGATACCCTGTTGAGCACGGAGCCCTACTTGAGGCTCCATCCCAGGACCCTGAGATCACTACCCGAGCTGATATCAAGTGTCAGATGCTTAACTGAGCCACCCAGGTACCACTGCACTTTTACCTTTTTTTTAGAAGGTTTCTCCAGGGGTGCCTGGGTGGCTCACTCATTAAGCCCCACATCAGGCTCCCTGCTCAGCGGGGAGTCTGCTTCTCCCTCTCCCTCTGCTTGTGTTCCCTCTTTTGCTGTGTCTGTCAAATAAATAAAAATCTTAAAAATAAATAAGAAAAAGTAAAAGGCTTCTCCAATTAGGTCCAGCTCTCCCCGGATAAACTTCATTTTGATTAAGTCAAAACCCACGGATTACTAACCACATCACAGGAGTGACATCCTATCTTATTCACAGGCTCTGCCTGCATTCAAGTAGGAGGGGATCATACAGGGCTTGTTCACTGGGGGTGGGGATCTTGGGGCCCTCTTAGAAACTTGCCTCCCATATCACCAGACGTCTTCAAGGAAATTGGTATTTCCACCAACAGTATGTCAGGGCACTTGATCTGTTGTGTGATATACTTTGACTCCTGTTTGCAAATACTTTTTGACCTTACCATTTGTTTTACATTTGTTTACAGAGGGTTTGGAGAGACGTTTTACTTCTTAAGGTAGTCAAATCCTTCAAACATATCTTTGCAATATCTTTATTTGAAGCTTAGAAGGATGGTCCCTACTGAGGACACATATGAAAATATATCCTTTTGCAGTCACTTTTTTTTTTAAGATTTTATTTATTTATTTGACAGAGATCACAAGTAGGCAGAGAAGCAGGCGGGGTGGGGGCGGGAAGCAGGCTCCCTGCCGAGCAGAGAGCCCGATGCGGGGCTCCCTGGGATCATGACCTGAGCGGAAGGCAGAGGCTTTAACCCACTGAGCCACCCAGGTGCCCCTTGCAGTCACTTTCTAAAAAACATTTTATGTATGTATTTGAGAGTGACAAAAAAACCATGGTGGGGGGGGGGCGGGAGGAGCAGAGGGAAAAGCAGACTCCCTGCTGAGCAGGAAGCCCAAAATGGGGCTCAGTCCCAGGACCCTGGGATCATGACCTGAGCTGAAGTCAGATGCTTAACCGACTGAGCCACCCACGCACCCCTCAATGATCTAAGATTATACTGGAACTACATTACTTTAATTATTATAAATTTTTAAAAAATATATTTTTAAAATATTTTTTAAAAGATTTTATTTTTAAGTAACCTCTACCTTCAACGTGGGGCTGAAACTCACAACCCTGAGACCAAGAGTCATACTCTACGAACTGAAGCAGCCAGGTGCCCCAATTTTGATACATTTTTAAACTTTAAATTTTGAAGCTGTAAATTCACAGGAAGTTGCAAAAGTACAGAGAAGTCCCCATATACCCTCACCCAGTTTGGCCAGTAACTACAGGACAATGAAACAGGACACTGATTATGGTGCAGTGCGTGTTCTGTGCCGTTTTATTCCATGTAAACCTCACTAAGATCAAGATACAGAACTGTTTCATCACCACAAAGACCCCCTCTCCCTATACCTTGATAGCAACACCCTTCTCCCCCTGCAGCCTCCCCACTCCCTGCCTTCACTAACCCCAAGCATGAGACCTTTTGAACTTGGCTTTTTTCACTCAGTATGTTTTTAGTAGCTGATAAATGTCCCTTAAGTTTCTCTTCTTTTTCAAAAAATTATTGCAAATAAGCACACTCTACTCTTAAAAAAAAGCATGGAAATACTCAGACAACGTGAAAATAGACGAGTGTGAGTACGCGTACATGCATCACTCGGCTTCGACTTACATTTTGTCACCTTGTTTTGTCTACCTCAGTTTTTTCCTGTGTATTTGCAAGCAAATCTCAGACATAATTTTATCCATAAATAATGCCATATCGCTCTCTATCAAATAAGGCTTGTTTTAGCATCACCACAATACCCTTGTTACATCTAAGAAAACTACTGTTGATTCCTTATTATTATCTAATACCCAATTTGGTTATCTCAAGAATGACTTCGCCCAGGCCCACACTGTATTTGGTACGTAGGTCACTCAAATCTCCTTGTACAGCTCTCTCTGCTATGGACTGAATGTTTGTACGCCCCCAAAAGTCACGTGTTGAAGTGAATGTACGCCCCCAAAAGTCATGTGTTGAAGGCCTCGTCCCCAGTGGGATGGTATCTGGAGGTGGGGCCTTTGAGAGGTGATCAGGCTGAGTTGAGTTCATGAGGGTAGAGCCCCCGTGATGGGATCAGTGCCCTTACAGTAGGAGGAAGAGACCGGTAATCTCCTCTCTTCAGCCATGTGAAGACACAATTAGATGGTTGTTTGCAGGGCAAGAAGGGATCATCTCAGAAAACCAAATCATGGTACCCAGGTTATGGGGCTCCTCAGCCCCTAGGGCTGTAACATAAATGTCTGTTGAAGCTCCCCATTTTGAAGCTACCCCTATTTTGTTATAGCAGCCCAAGCTGAGGAGGACAGCCTCCTTTTTTTATGCCATTTTTTCTTTTTTAATTTTTTAGAGGATGGGAAGGGGCAGAGGGAGAGAGAGAATCTTTTTTTTTTTTTAAGATTTTATTTATTTATTTGACAGAGATCACAAGCAGGCAGAGAGGCAGGCAGAGAGAAGGGGAAGCAGACTCCCTGCTGAGCAGAGAGCCTGATGCGGGGCTTGATCCCAGGACCCTGAGATCATGACCTGAGCCGAAGGCAGGGGCTTAACCCACTGAGCCACCCAGGTGCCCCGGGAGAGAGAGAATCTTAAGCAGACTCCACACCCAACACTGAGCCCAACACAGGGCTAGATCTCAGAACCCTGAGATCATGACCTGAACTGAAATCAAGAGTCAGACGCTCAACCGACTGAGCCACCCATGCACCATAATGTCATTTATTTGTAGAAAAATTAGGGTCTTTTTTTTTTAAGATTTTATTTATTCATTTGACACAGAGAGAGGGAGAGACACAGCGAGAGAGACAACAACAAGCAGGGGGAGTGGGAGAGGGAGAAGCAGGCTTCCTGCTGAGCAGGGAGCCTGATGCAGGGCTTGATCCCAGGACCCTGGGATCATAACCTGAGCCAAAGGCAGATGTTTAATGACTTGAGCCACCCAGGCGCCCCTCTTTTTTTTTTTTTTTAATACGATTTCTAGTATTTTGGAACTGGCTGATTACAGGTTTGTGGTGTATTAATCTCTATAATGTCTGTACACGGACTTCATAACGCAGTATATAGATAAGTAGCAAGACAAGATGCTATACCCCCATCACACGGCTCCCACAGTTAAAACCCACAATCGAACCTCATCTCTGCCCCAGCACTTACCCTCTGCTGGTTACTACTGCTGTATAACAACTTACCCCAAACTTTCTTAGCTTAAAACCATGGTTTTATTTTCTCACAATTTTAAGGGTCAGGGATTCAGAACAGGTTTGACTAGGCAGCTATCACTTGTGGTCCCCAGATGGCTACGGCTGAATGTTGTCCAGGGCTGCAGTCCTCTGGAAGCTCCACTGGGCTGGACGTGCAGGATGGCCGCTCAGAGGGCCGGTCACTGATGGTGCTGCTATGTGCTGGCGTGCGGCTCGGCTGGGAAGCCTCAAAGGCCAGGGGCTAGAATCACCTACAGGTTGGTTCACTCCCAAGTCTGGCACTTGGGCTGGAGGGCACTTCGTGACCAGGACTGCTGACGGCAGCACCTCCATGTGGCCTCCCCAGGTGGCCGAGCTGCTTGAGAGCATGACGTGGCAACTCGGGGCTCCAAGCACCAGCCTGGGTTCCAGTGAGCAAGGCAGGACTGCGTCACCGGTCATGGCCCAGCCTCAAAGACCACCGTTACCACATTCTCCTGGCTACAAGAAAATGTCAAGCTTGCAGAGTTTTAAGGATAGAGAATATAGACTCCCCCAGGAGGGAGGAGCATCAGGGTCACCAGCAGAACAGGAGGGAGAGGAGGAGTTGTGGCTGCCTTTGGAAACTATCCTTAGCCACACTATACTCATTCACTTTGCAACAAATCTCAGATACCATCTCCATCAGTCACATCGATTTATAGTTCAGTATTTGGGGTGCAGCTCTAAGAGACAAGGACTCGGGTATATTCCATGCTTTTTTTTTTTTTTTTTAAGATTTTATTTATTTACTCGACAGAGATCACAAGTAGGCAGAGAGGCAGGCAGAGCGGGAGAGAGGAGGAAGCAGGCTCCTGGCCGAGCAGAGAGCCCGATGCGGGGCTCGATCCCAGGACCCTGAGATCATGACCTGAGCCGAAGGCAGAGGCTTTAACCCACTGAGCCACCCAGGCACCCCTATTCCATGCTTTTTGAGGCACAATTCATACAAGAGAAAATGCACAGTTCTTAACATACACACCTGGGTGAGTTTCACAATTGTGGGCATCTTCGTAATCACCCAAACAAGATGCATGACTTTCTCACCTTGCAGAGTCCTCCTGTCAGCCAGCCACCCCCTCCCCGACCCCAGCAAGAACTTTCTGATTTCTGTCCCGCAGTAGTAAGACTTACTCTTATCAATTAGGTAGTAATGCACAGAAGATTTGACTGGACACAACTTTACATCTCTCTAAGGCTTCTGTGGTACTTGGTTAATTGAAGGAAACTCTGACTTCCCCAAATCCTGCCTTTTCCAAACCTAATAGGGAAATTCTTCAGCTTTAAAACACAACTGTGAGAGAAGACGCTCTTGCCCTAGTTTAGATGCTCTACCTGGCAGACCGTGCATGTCTTCTCCCTTCTGACTGTTGGCTTGTGCTCTCTGCAAGGCCACCAAGACCAGCGACTCGCCTCATTCATGGGGTCTTTTCTGGGTTTACTCAGTCTCTTTGCAGCACATAATACTGTCGACTATTTTACTTCTTTCTTTCTCTTTTTTTTTTTTTTTGAGAGATTGTTTTATTCATTACCTTCTTTCTTTTTTAAGAGCTTTGTTGCATTATAATTTATGCTCCACCTGTTTAAAGCATACCACTCAATGATTTTTAGCAAACTTTCAGAGTTGGACACCCATCGATCCGTTTTAAGAACATATCCATCACCTTCAGAAGACCTCTTCTGCCCTTTTGCAGCTAATCTCTGTTCCCACCCTTAGTCCAGGCTTCCCCTTATATAAATCTGCCTTTTCTGGACATCTCATGTAAATGGCACAATAATATATGTGGTCTTTCCATCTGGCTTCTTTCAGTGGAATATTATGATGTGGGAACTTCTTCACGGTGCAGCATGTGTCAGAAGCTTGCTCTGTGTCACTGCTGAGATGTCTCCTTACACGGAGAAAGCCCATTCTTCACCTTCTTTCTTGAAAGCCCATCCTCACTCTTGCTCTCTGACCTCTCCCCTCGATGTCCAGCTTCTCTCCACCCTCTGAACTGAGGGTAGGACAGACACTGTTGGCGTCTCTCCCCACCCCTGCCCACACCTGCCCTTGCTGACAGAGGTCCAGCCTCAGAATTTTCACACTGGAGCCCACCCTAGCAATGTTGGGCAGGTGACATCCAGCAGGGGAAGGTTCCACTCCCAAGAAGAATAGCCTCCCACGGACGGGACAGCTGTCTTGTGTACATGTGACACCTAGAGCCATCCAGCTCTCTGGGGACCGTAGGTACGGAGGGTGACAAAAGTATGCTCAAACAGTCCTTGATGAGCAAGCCGCACTGTGGGCCATCCTCCGACCCTTTCCTTGGGGGACACTGAAGTGCCCAGGGAGAGCCGCACCTTGTTGGTTGTTCTGTGGCTTCTGGCCAGAGGGCTCCTGACAGACGGGCAGCATTCTCCAAACCTTCTCCCCAGGACTCTGGCCCTTCCTGCAGTCGTCCACTCTTAGGCAAAGGTGAGTGCATCAGGCTCTGAAGGCAAGCCTTGCTTCCCAGCCCAACACCCTCATTGCAAATGGTTTCCTGCCCTTGATGTCTCCACAGGTGCCTCAGTCTGAGCCTGCCCATGCCCGGCTCCCCTCTCCCGGCCAGGCCAGCCTTCTGCCCAACATCAACCGATCAACTGACCGTCCATTCTCATGGTCAGTGAAACTCACGGCCCTGGACCTCCCACATCTCATCCAACAGCAGGCTCTGCTGGTTCTACTTCCTGGATCCTTTTGGAATTCCTACTGCCAGTGCCTCATTAGCTCCTACTCAGTTGCAGCACTGGGTCTAGGACAGGTCCCCTCCCACTGCCCCAACAGCCTCCACTCTGGAGAAGGCTTTTCCAAGGGACAAACCCCATCACACCTCCTCGTTTAAACTAGTTTAACAATCCCATGTCCACAACACACGTGACAAAACAGAGGAAAGGCTTCTTATTCCGGCTGCGACTTGTGGCCTCCCCTCCCCCACATGCAAGGGTCTAGCACCCTCGGGCTGTTAACAGAGGGAGTGAATAAAGGGAGTAAGTTTGCCCAACCGCCTAACCCCTGTGTCCCACCAACACTGCAGCCCCAGCATCCGCGAGCCGCCCACGGCTGACCTCCAGACCCAAGCGGCCTTCCAGGGTTCCGCGGCGGCCTGCGGAGCGCCGAGGGTCGGGAGTGCGCCGTGCAGCGGCGCGCCCCGCAGCCCCCGGCGACTCGCCCCGACCTTCCCCGAGCTCACACCCCGCCTGCAGTCCTGGGGCCGTACCTCCCCACGGCGTCCCGGAACCCTGCCGTCAGCGTCCCACCCCCCGCGCCCGGCCTCGGGCTCCGGGCTCCGGGCCCCGGGCATGTCCTACCTTCGACTTCAGATGAAGAAGGCCGCGGTCCCTTGGCTGCCCCTTTCTTCCCCGGGGGGCTCTCTGCGGGCTGGGTCAGAGGCTTCTCCGCCTCCGGAGGGCGCCTGTCCGTCGACCTTTCCCTCGTCCTCGCGACGGAAGAGCCGCGCGCCCTTTCCTCCTCGCCTGAAACGCACGCGCGACCCGTTAGCCGCGTTCGCCTCCTGCAGCTCGAGCTGCGGGCGCCCGCCCCGCCGCGGCCAGCTCGGGCCGGAGCGGCACTTCGCCTCTCGGGGCCCCGAGCGCTCCCTGCTGAGAAGACCCCCGCGGCGCGGCCGTCGGGGAGGCCTCGGGCGCGGGCGGGCGCCCCGCACCTCCCAGCCCCGCGCCGACCGCGGCCCCGGGGCCGAGGAGACGGCGGGCCCGCGCCCCTTTACCTTTCCTAGACTTGGGTTTGCTTTTGGAAAGCCCCATAGGTGAGCCCACCGCCCCCGCCGGCTCCGCCCGGCCCGGCCCTCCGCACCTCGGCGGGCGCGCGGCCCGAGTGCCTCACAGACCCTCCCGCGGCCGCGCGGCGCGTCGCCGCGGCAACGCCCCGCCCGCGGGATCCGCGCCGCGCTCTCGCGAGAGCTGCCGCTCGCCGGAAGTGGGCGGTGACCCCGGAAGCTCCCGCGCGGCCGAGCGGGTAGGGGCGATCGACTCGGCCCGGGGATCCCGTGCGCGCGTTCTTGCGAGGGCTGCCGCTGCCGAACCGGCCATGGACGGTAAGATACCCGGGCCGCCGGGGGAGGGCGGGCCCCGCGGGCCTCGGTCAGGGACCCCGGACCCTCACCCCCTTCCCCCAGGCTCCTCCGCGTCCGCCCCCCAGACCTCCAGCTCCCGTACCGGCGAGCGGCAGCGGCCTTTGGGGCCCTGGGATGTCCGGTCAGAGGGCACCGGAAAAGGAGACGGCGGCGGCCCTGTCCCCAGAGCACCGCCAACAGAAGTACGAGGCGCTCGGGCGAGGAGCACTTACTGCGCGCCGGGCACGGTTGTGCGTGTGGGGCGGGAGCCTGCCGCCCCCTCTCCGGGTGGGGAAGCAGAGCCCCGGCTGCCTAGCCTCGACCGCGCTCCGGGCACCAAGGGCCAGGAAGGATGGGTGGTCAGGTGAGGTCCTGCGTTTGCCGGAGTGTGTACGGGCTGGTGCGGCACGCGGAGAGATGTAAGGGGCCGTTGGACCACGTCGTTATCACCCGTTGGCCGGAGAGGGGTGGACAGCACCTCAGCCCCCACCAGAGGCTGGGCTTCACTCCGCAGTTCCCCAGCTCTCAGGGTGGCTTTCCTTTGGCCGGTTCACTTTCTTCCAGGGTCAGGTTTCGCCTTAAGAGCTCTTTGCTCTTGCGAGTCCATTCCTGGTGCTCGGGTACCGAAAAGGCCGAGGCAGGGAGGGGCCCCGGAAGTCGGAGAGCTGGAGAGCCGGCCACACCTCGCCTTGTTTCCCTGCGGGCGGCGCTCTGCCACCTGTGTCCAGTTAGCTCGCATTCGCAGATTCCACAGCGGCCTTGGCCTTGGCGGGGGCTGGCACAGGGCCTGAGATCCCCCCCCCCCAGGCTCTCAGCTGGAGGCCTGGATTTGCATTTGTGAACACTGGACACCCTCTTTCTGGTTACAGATTTTGTATCTTCTTTCTGGACTCGTGTGGTAGACCCTTTCATACATCGTTCTCCGCATTTAAAAATGGAAGAAACTGAGATAGTTTAAATGTGAATCTGTATCTACCTGACTCGTGAGTTTGGTGGGTGAGAGCAGGTGTGGCTGTCCGGAGAGTTAGTCTCCCTGGTTCCTCCTGTGGACAGAGGGGCGCCTGAGCCCAATTTGAGGGCTCAGACATGCCAGATGCCATGGAGGGTGGTCTCTGGCTGCGGGCCAGGTCTTTGATAGCACAGGAGTCACCCTCTTGCTACTTTTATCCATTTACTCTTGGGGACAAAAAGTACATAAAATACAGATCGCCCAATACTAAGCTTTACTAAACTGGGAAAGAATCCCAAGGGCCTTTGTCAGGGTGCCTTAATTACAAACCCCCACTCGGGTTTTCACTCTGAGGCACATGCTGCATCCGTGACCAGTTTTGTCTGCACACTAATCCTTGAGGACAACCCCTGCCACCCTGGTATTACCTGTAAGGAGTCAGAGGCGAGAGAGCCTCTACATTTGCCCTGTGGCTGATGAGGGAGCAGAGCTGGTGCACGAGACCATCTTCTGCCTCCAGTGTGCAGTGGGCCTCCCTGAAGGCGCCATCCGTGCCTGCATCCTGTTCCAGCTCTCTGTGTCGAGGAGGGTCTTAGTGGCCCCGTCTGCTTGTTGGACGTGCCGCTTGTCACAGTTGAAATCCTCAAACCGTCTCCTTTCTTTGCAGATACCCTGTTCCAGTTGAAGGTATGTACTGAATGACCTCTCACGCCAACCTTGTCTTAGTGATTAGCAAATGAGGACAAATGGTGTTAGTCACACTCAGAAGGACAGATTACAAAGTGCGTGATTTCTGAACAGTGCCCTTCTGGACTGATGACAAAGGAGAGGTTATTGAGTTGGCTTGATGGCATATTAAGCCATGCCTTGTCTTGGGCTGAACAGAAGCAGGTCATGTGGGCTTGTCCATGAGGGAGGGAGCCTGTCATCTTTAAGAAACTTGGGGATTAGGTGCGTCCCTTGGTGTTCCACTGGGCATTGAAATTGTGGTTTCACATTCCTTACCGCCACGTGGAAGGAGAGCGCTCTGAGCAGCGGGGCAGGCCTCTTAGGATTAATCCACGGCAAGCTTCTGCCACCTTTCCGTTGAATATCTCCATAGTTAGCCTTCGTGCTTAGTTCTGAAAGGCTGCGCAGGGGTGAGGTGCCCACACTGCTGACTGTAGCTCATCACGCTGGTTTTTGCAGTGGAGAGGAAGGGCCGGGAGCACCCGAAGGCCCGGGTGCTTTGTTTGGCAAGCTTCCAGCTTGTGGAAAGTGCTCAAGGCCAGATTCCCGGTTCAGGAAAATCTGGATTTTTCCCTGAAAGAATGTAGGAGGGGGCACCTGGGGGGCTCAGTTGGTTAAGCATCTGCCTTTGGCTCAGATCATGATCTCAGGGTCCTGGGACCAAGTCCTGCATCGGTCCTGCTCAGCGGGCAACGCGTTCCTCCTTCTACCCCTTCATGTCGCTCGTGCTCTCTCTCTGACAAATGTAAAAAAAAATTTTTTTTTAAAAAGGAACATAGGAATGTGAGGTAGGTAGACAAGAAATCTTTCCTGTGTGACAGAAAGTCCCAAGTGGGGGGCACTGAGGGCCGGTGTTGGGTGGTCGTCCCAGGCAGGCAGGTGTCTCAGGGTGAGGGAACGCCACAAGCCGGGCAGCTGTGTGGGCCTCTGGAAGGTCACTCTTGCACTTGGCTTATCTTAGCATTGCCTGCCGGCTTCCTGGCCGGATGAGGCGTTTTAGGGGGAGCTGTGGGGACCACTCCGACCAGGCCTGGGGGCGTGCACTGCCCAGCAGCCCCTTGCCAACACGATGTTCTGTGAAGGGAACACTTCGAGGTGTATGTTCGTCGGGAACTCTGTTACCGTTTGGGGTCACCTGAAGCAGATTCTGTCGAGTTTTTTCAGAAAGTTGACAGTCCATGGTAGGGGTCCGGGTGGCTCAGTGGGTTAAGTGTCCATCTCTTCGTTTTGGCTCCGGTCATGATCTCAGGGTCCTGAGTTGGAGCCCTATGTCGTGCTCCGCGCCGGGCGGGGGAGTCTGTTAAGAGTCTCTCTCTGCCCCGGGTGCCTGGGTGGCTCAGTGGGTTAAGCCTCTGCCTTCAGCTCAGGTCATGATCCCAGAGTCCTGGGATCGAGCCCCGCATCCGGCTCTCTGCTCGGCAGGGAGCCTGCTTCCCCCCCTCTCTCTGCCTGCCTCTCTGCCGACTTGTGATCTCTCTCTCTATGTGTCAAATGAATTAAAAAAAAAAAAAGTCTCTCTGCCCTGCCCCCTGGTGCGCGTGCTCTCTCTCTCTCTCTGTCGTGAATAAATAGATCTTTTAAAAAGGGAAAGAAAGAGGGGCACCTGGGGGGCTCAGTCGTTAAGCGTCTTCCTGGGCTCAGGTCATGATCCCAGGGTCCCGGGATCAAGTCCGAATCGGGCTCCTGCTCGGCGGGAAACCACCTTCTCCCTCTCCCTCTGCTCTCACCCACCAAAGCTCAAGAGTCAGGTAGATACGGAGTCACATTTAAACTACCTCAATTTCTTCCTTTTTTGTTGTTGTTATTGTTGTTTAAAGATTTATTTATTTGACAGAGAAAGAGAGAGGTCACAAGTAGGCAGAGAGGCAGGCAGAGAGAGAGGGGGAAGCAGGCTCCCCGCTGAGCAGAGAGCCCGATGCGGGGCTCCATCCCAGGACCCTGGGACCACGACCCGAGCTGAAGGCAGAGGCTTTAACCCACTGAGCCACCCAAGTGCCCCAATTTCTTCCATTTTTAAATGCAGAGAACGATGTCTGAAAGGGTTTACCACACTTTCTGTCAAATAAATAAATAAAACCTTAAAAAAAAAAAAAGGAAAGAAAGAAAATCCGTAAGTAAGTACTGAGTGTGTGAGTTGGCCTTTTTTTTTTTTTAAAGATTTTATTCACTTGAGCGAGAGAGAGAGATCATGAGCGGGCGGGGTGGGGGGTAGAAACAGGCTTCCTGCTGAGCAGGGAGCCGACATGGAGCTTAATTACGGGACCCTGGGATCACAACCCGAGCTGAAGGCTGATGCTTAACCGACTGAGCCGCCCGAGCACCCCTGTGTGAGCTGGCTTTTTAACTTCCCACGCTGGGGGAGCATTTGGGCTCGGTGTTCTGGGTTAGGACATTTTAGGAAACGCTCACGGCCCTCCCTGTCCCCTCAGAGACCCAGCGAACTCCCTCCATGCAGTCCCAGGCCGTGAGGACATTGGCAGGCCGGGCCCCCTCTCTGTGCAGTAGGGGCAGGGGATGCTGAGGAGGGCGGGGAGGGTGCCCAGGGACCGCCGTGCGTGTCTGACCTGAGTGTCCTGTTTCTGCTCAGTTCACAGCCAAGCAGCTGGAGAAGCTGGCCAGGAAGGCAGAGAAGGACTCCAGGGCGGAGCAGGCCAAGGTGAAGAAGGTGAGGCCGCCCCGGCCGCGCCCCTGGCTGCTTTGGCTGCTTTGTTCTGGTGTCTTCTTCTTGTGGGAGGTGCACCCCATGACTCTGGCCATGGGTGCTCTCTCGGGCCTGCTTGGGGCCTCCAGTGACCCCTCTCTGCCTCCGGCCCCCTGAGGGCGTCCAGAGCAAAAGGACCGTGTGTTGCTTTTTTCCTGGGACGTCCATGCCTTTTATTTGCTTCCAAAGTTCTGAACACGCATTTTGCACAAATTGTGGGATGTGGGCTTCCAGCCATCCCTACCACGCCCCAGCCCCTCCCTGCCCCCTTCCTTGCGTAGCCCGTGCCTCAGGCATCAGACCCGGGGCAGAGGGGAGGTGGTGGGGACTTCTGGCTGCTCTCCGCGGGGGCTCTGACGGCTGTTGCGTAGCTCCCGGGGGGTGTTAGGGTTTGGTGACACCCCCCCCCCCAACTGGCACTCCCAGGGCAGAAGGGAAACCGGAGGACTGGCCCAGTCTGTTCCTTCGGTTTCCTCCACGGTCTTACTTGCCTGGCGTCAGCCTTCGGCACGGTGGTTTTGGGGAGCGCCTGTGGTGTGGGTGGCTGGAGAGACCAGAGGGCGTGCGGCAAGAGGAGACGGGCTGGAAGGTGGGGACAGCAGCTGTGTCCCTACGGCCAGGTCTGCTTTGAGGCCCCCAGCGCGGGCTAGTCTGGCACGCGGCCTGGACGCCGCAGCCCTGAACAGGCTGGGGGCCTGTCGTCTCTGCATTCTCATGGAGCTCACAGGCCAAGGAGGCTGCCCCATGCTAGCGGATCTTGCCGTGGGAAAAGCCAGGAGCAGGTCCCCGATGGTCGGTCACAGTTCCTGCACGTTCTCCCGGCTGGCGCTTCCCCCCCAATTTCAGGCCCTTCAGCAGAAGAACATGGAGTGTGCCCGTGTGTACGCCGAGAACGCCATCCGGAAGAAGAATGAGGGCGTGAACTGGCTCCGCATGGCGTCCCGCGTGGACGCAGTGGCTTCCAAGGTGCAGACGGCCGTGACCATGAAGGGGGTGAGTGCTCGTGTCTGGGGCCCTGTGCCATGCGGGCTGGCTTCTGCCAGCAGAGACGAGGAGCCTGGCTGGGCGGGAGGAGCCATGCCGGTCCCTGTGGGTGGTGTCGAAGGGATTCCGTCCACACCGTGAGGGCGGCACCAAAGGAGGAGACAAGGTGTCTTCGGGTTTGTCTTAAGGAGCCATGGCTTGAGTCTCATGTCTGTGGTTCAGTTGATGGCATTTTCTGGAGACCCGCCAAGAAAGAGCCTTGCACTCCTGAGAGGCCCAGCCTGTCCCGAACACGGCTTGGCTTGGCCAGGGCTGGAGTCCTGTTGGCCCTGGGCGGGGCATGGGCGAGGGGAGAGTGCCGGGGGCCTGTCCCCTGTGGGTGACTTCTCCTTCCTTCAGTTCTGTCGCGTCCTCACTTCCTCCCGTGCCAGGTGACCAAGAACATGGTACAGGTGACGAAAGCCCTGGACAGGGCGCTGAGTACCATGGATCTGCAGAAGGTCTCTGCGGTGATGGACAGGTTTGAGCAGCAGGTGCAGAACCTCGACGTGCACACCTCGGTATGTCGCCGGTGCTCAGGGCAGGCAGGGGTGCGCCCGGGAGGGGCTTATGTGGCTGGCCCCCTCTGTGGGAGTTGCCTACAGAGCTCCTGACTCCTGCGGGGTCTGGACCAGTATGTGGAGGCCTGGCAGATAGGAGGGAGGCTCGGCGCTGGGGTGTGAGCGCCTCTTCCAGGGTGATGGTCGGCTCAGCGCCCAGGGGTCTGAGAGTGCTGGAGACAGTGCCCTAGAGAGTGGGGGGTGGTCTAGTGCGGGTGGAGGGAGTGAGCAGGAACCAAGTTGAGAGGGAGGCCGGAGGTCCCAGGCCCGCACCCACCTGCCCAGACCATGATCCCCAGGTGATGGAGGACTCCATGAGCTCGGCCACCACGCTGACCACGCCGCAGGAGCAGGTGGACAGCCTCATCATGCAGATTGCCGAGGAGAACGGCCTGGAGGTCTTGGACCAGCTCAGCCAGCTGCCTGAGGGCGCATCTGCCGTGGGCGAGAGCTCCGTGCGCAGCCAGGAGGACCAGCTGTCTCGGAGGTGGGCTCAGTGTCCCCGATGCTGGGCTGTTCACCCCGTGCTCTGACGCTGGGGGTGTGGGAGATGGCAGAAGGGGCGGCCGAGGCCTCGGGAGGAGAGCTCGTGCGGCAGGCCTTTTGCCCAGGGCTGCTGCTGCTTCCGAGGAGGCCTGCAGCTGAGGCCCGGCCCAGATTCTGTCTGGCTGCCTCTGTCCCCTGCCCCTTATTCAGTCCGTGTTGTGTCACCATGTGCTCTCACGCTTGTCCATGGTTCACTTTAGGAACTCAAATGACAGGTTTGACAGTGCATGGCCGCTCCCCCGGCTCTTCCTACACTAATCTGATGGCCTTGCGAGGCTGAGCTTTAGAGGGGAGGGTTGTGGCCTGGTGGAGGGGTGAGGGGCCCTTGGCCCCCAGGGCTGGTGTCTTGGATCAGGTGCATGGTGGCTTAGGGGCGCCTCTGCCCCTCCCCCTCCCTCAGCAGTTGTGTTGTTCATTTGCAGGTTGGCCGCCTTGAGAAACTAGCTGAGTCCTCCTGCAGGGCCCTGCGTCCCTGGCCTTGACGTGCAGGAAGGGCCGGGGAGGAGGGCTCCGTCTCTCTCCCCACGCCGCTTGCCTTTCTGCACACCCTGCAGTGTGGCCCTTCCCTCCCGGCCTGGGAATTGTCCCTCTTAGTTTAGACGGTGGCTGTGTCCTGGTGGGTGAGTTTGCACAAACTTCTGACTTCCGTGGGTTATTTCTGTAACTCTGGGCTGACCGGCTCGGGGTTCTGCTGGCTCCTCTCCATCCCCCCACCCGGTGATAGGGACTAACCAGTGGATGCCGTGGGGGCTCTGGGGGCCTTCACACTCTGGGACAGCAGACGTGCTGCTCGCGGTCAGCCGACGGGGGTCAGCGCTGCTTCCTGTCGCCGGGCACCTGGAGGCCAGCTGGCTGGGCCCCCTCGGGATCCCTGGCGTCAGGCGCCATGCTCCAAGTCCAGGCATGCCTTTCCAGGGGGTCCCCACCCTCATTCCACTGCTGCCTCTGGAAAGCCTGGGGCCCCAAGGGGTGTGCTCTGTGTCCTGTAGGAACTCAGGTCTGCACTGAGGTCCCTCCCAGTAAGGAGCTGGCAGTCTCCCGCTCCCACTTGGGGTGCTGCATCTGCGTCGCTCTCTTCTGTACTGTAAATAATGGGTGCCTCCCCCCAGCTGGTCTCTCCCACTGCCTGGGGGCTCACACCGTTCAACCTGGAAGCCAGAGGGGCTGGCTGGAGTGCGCACACTCGGAGAGATAGCCCCGGCGGGCCAGCTTTGGGAGGCCCCGAGGCAGAGCAGCCCAGTGGCTCGCAGCAGCTCCTCCCGAAGAGTCTCTGGGACAGGCAGCACTTTCCATGTTTTTAAGTTCCTGAGGTTTTCTTTGTTTTCTTGAAGCTTCCAGGGTTTTTTGTTTTGCCAAAATAGAAGGAGCAGACAGCAGATGGGGAGCACTGGGTCCAAGCCCAGTTCTTGGTATGAACTGGTGAGAACTCCGTGGTTGGTCCTGAGCGGGGCCCAGCTCTGTGCACGGCCACCGCCCAGCCAGCCCTTCCCAGAGGTCTCCAGCTGTCCCAGCTGTCCTCACACCAGTGGTTCTCGTAAACAGAAACTTTGGAGACCTTTACCGTGACTCACTGCGTGTGATTCTCCTGGACCTGCTTGTCCCTGGGTGTTCTGTGTGGTCTGTTATGTTGGAGCAGCCTTGATGCTCGAGACGGTGGTGTGAGACCCCAGAGGCCAGGTCGGCGTGCTGTCTGATTTTTCTTCTGCAATGCCAGCCTCGCCTTACTCCCTGGCCGTGGTCTCTCAGGGCCCCCATGTGCTGGAGGCTCAGAGAAGATCCTCGCTGTCCCTGGGCCCAGTGGGGGCAGACCTCCGAGGCTGTGGCTCACCAGGGAACACTGGGTGCGCTCGCCTGTTTCCTAAAATGCTGTTGTGAGTAAACAGATTGATCCCTGAGAGTTTTTCTCCGGCTTTCTTCAGTGGCCTTGGGTAGGGTGGGGAGCCGTAGGTGGGCCCCCAGTAGGGCTCTCCAGCCCCCAAGCAGGAGGCTGAGGAGGGTACCTGGAGGAGGGCGGGTGGGGCGGGCGGGCGAAGGTATGCATGCTCTGGGCTCCACTCCTACAGATGGAGTTAAGAGTCTGAACTTACAAATTTTCTTAACTTTTTACCTTGAAATAATTTTAGACGTACATAAAATTGCAAATTGTGTGGTTTCTGTATACTTCTGTCTGTCAGCACCCCCCACTTTCTAGTTCACCTCTGTAACCGGCTAGGTCACCTTGCAATGCCTCCATTCTTCCAAGCTGGGACAGTCCCATTTGTCTTTGCGACCTAGAAGGTCCGTTTTTTGTTTTTTTTTTTTTTTAAGAGGTAGAGTGAGTGCATGAGAGCGAGGGTGGTGCTTGGGCAGAAGGAGAGGAAGACAGAGAATCCCAGTCAGGCTCCACATCCAGCACAGAGCCTGGCAAGGGGCTCAGTCTCATGACCCCGAGATAGTGACCTGAGCTGAAATCAAGCATCGGACACTTCTCCTGCTGAGCCCCCGAGATGCCCTGAGCGGGAGGCACCCTGACCTAGAGGGCCTGGACGCTCACTGGCCAGTTCTCTTATAGACCGCCTTTCCACTCGGGCTGATGGGACTTTTTCACATGATGACATTGAGGTCACAGCTGTTGGCAAGAGTCCCACAGAAGCGGCATCGTCTCTTCCGCGCTTCACACCCGGCGCTCCGTGTTGTTGTTCACCTGGGACGGGGTGTGGCCGGGCATCTCCCCCATGACGTTCTGTTTTCCTCTCTATTGAGCATCTTGTGGGGAGAAATTTCAGGACTGCAGCATCACCTGGAAACATTGTCATACTTTGCCCCAGATACTCCTTTCCCTTGATGAATCTTCCTGGTAACAACGTTCGTGGTGATTTCCTATTTGCAGTTCTGTTTTAAAAAAGAGCTCTCCTCTCTGTTTCCTTACTGTGTTATTTCCATCCGCGTGGGCCTGTGGGTGTTTCCCGCTGTGGGCACCAGAAACCACACACAGACACCCCACTGGGCCCCAGAAACCACACATTAGCCCTGCTCAGGCTCAGTCTGGCCATCCCCTCCTCACGTGTAACTTACCTGACAGCAGAAATCAGCCTCCGTGTTCTCCTGGCTTCGCTCGTTTGTCTTTTCACAAACCACTGAGGACTGTGAACTGCCCCTCTGTGGGACTGCTTGCTGAGCCGGGGACGGCATGCACGGTCCTTCCCTCGGCCTCCCGGCGCTTCCCTGTAATGTTCCTGCCCTTCTCGCGCACGCCGGCCCCCATGGTGCTCTTGGGTCATTTGTGTTCCCCGTGGGTGCCCCCATCTGGCCTGGTCTTGAATTGGTTTTCAGACATGTGAAATGTGCCAGGACTTAAGAGTTGGGACCGAATCCTGGCTTGTCCTTGGCTGGGGGACGGCCTCCAGCTCCCAGGTCCCTCACACCACGCACATGTGCCTATGCACGGGACCCCTGGTTGTGCACCCCGTGTGGGCCTCATCAGGGGAGAGGTGGGCCCTGGAGGAAGCTCCCCGCAGCCTGGGGAGGGGTTTTGCGCAGCCTCAGGAGACGTCTCTCGAGGTCGGAACAAGCTTGAGTGAACATGGGAATAAGCTGTGGCGGGACACATTGATAGCGGACAGCAGTGAGCTCCCTGGGACCAGGTCAGGCTCTGGGTGGTACCTGCAGCTGTGGCCTCTCCGGGGTGGTTACGGGGTGGTGCACGTGGCAGGATTTGGTGTGCCACCCCCGCAGCCCACCGGAGAGGCCCTTCCCAGGGCCTCTGCCAGAAAAGCCCCTGTGGCAGAGTGGGGGGCTGTGGGCGGGACCTGGCCAACTCAGGACAGAAACGATCTAACATTAAATCCCTCCAAAGTGATCCGCACATCCCCACCAGCGTCCCTCTGGGCACAGCAGACCTGCGTGGGAGTGAGAGGCTGGGACCCTCACAGGCCGAGGGCAGCCAGGCTCAGGGGGCGGCTGCACAGCTATCCGCTCATTTGTGGGCACCTTAGGGCTCAGGGCACCTGGGCGGGGGGTTCCTCCCGCGGTAGTAGAGCCTGTACCTGTCCAGGCGCAGTGTTTGTAGAGGCTCCGGCCTAGAATGGGGGAGCAGGGCTGAGGGGTGGGCTGTGGGCACACGCGTGGCATGAGGATGGGGGTGCACACGTGTGGGGGGGTGGGACGGGCATGTGAGGATGGCATGCACACGTGTGCACCAGAGGATGAGTGTGCACACGTGTGTGCATCATGGTGTGGGGGGTGCGGGGGAGGGGGCAACTGCAGCCTGCATGGTGTTTTCAGAGGTGGAGACAGTGCCCATGCTGTGCTCTTTTGAAGACCCCGAGCCCTTTCTGACCCTGCTCTCCCAGGACCCAGGTGCTGCTGTGTCTGGAGGTCCAGCCTGGGACCATTTTTACAGAATTTGCCCTTGGATGCCCAGGAGACTCCCTCCAGGGCCGGGGTGCTGAGGACACACACCCTCTTGACTCAGAAGTTGCCTTTATTGATGGTAGTGCGGCCTGTGGCGTGTCTGGGTCAGGCCTGCCCACGGCTCACCGCCCTCAGGGGGGCCCAGGTACGTGCTTGGGAGAGGCCAGGCCTTGTGCGTGGGGAGCGGCACCCTGGCATCTCCCTGCTCCGGTGGCCACAGTCTCCCCAGAGCTGTAGGAGCCCCTGAGGTCCAGGCCCCAGGGCATCACAGAAGACACAGGCCAAGGAGGACGGTGCTGAGGGAGGCCAGCAGGGCCCCCGGCGGGGGGTGGAGGCTGGGAGCCTCTGAGTAGCCGTACGTCGTCCTGCAGGAACCCTGCAGCTTGTCCAGGGGGATGGGCACCTCCTCAGGGGTTCTCGTGTGGTCGCTCACCTGGGGACAGACATGGGGGGTTGCCGGCCTGCCTGCCTGCAGGGAAGGCTGACTCGGGGCAGCAACCGTCCTCACCTGTTCCACGGCCTCAAAGACCCTGAGCAGGTTGTTGGCCAGCACGCCCCTGACCTCTGCCTCTGTCCACTGCCTCCTGAGCAGCTCGGCCACCAGGTCTGGGTACTTGGACACGTCCTCAAGCCCCGAGGGGAGCCTGAGGTGAGGACGGAGAGAACCAGGCTCTGTATCCAGGGTCAGGGCCTCGGCCCATCCACCTCCCCACAAATCAGAGCTTCCCAGGCCTTGAGAGGGAGACATGCCGGGCTTGTCCGCAGTCACACACTTCCTAGCTTCAGCCCCTCATGACGTGTTTGGGGGGGGCTGGCCCTCCTGGCTCCTCTACAGGACCCCGGCTTTGCCCCTTACCTTGAAACACCGTCATAGTCCCCACCAAAGCCTACGGCTCCGGCTCCTGCCACCTTCTTGATGTGGTCCAGATGGTCTGCCAAAGAAGGCAGCGTGTGTGGGTCCCAGCAGCCGCCCTCCACCGCCCACCCCCTGCCCACTGCTGTGGCCGCTCGTGTCCACCCACCTGCTACCTGGGACAGGGTGGCCTCCTTTTGGCAGGAGACATAGTCGTTGTAGAAATTCACCATCACCAGGCTGCCCGTCTGGTTCTGCTCAGGAGAAGGGTAGAGCTGTGGGCACAGGAGGGGCACCGCAGCCCAGGGAGTAGGCCAGACCCCCACCCCCTGGCCCGCAGCCCCTCACCACCAGCTGGAGCACGTCATCGGGCACGTTGCGCCGGTGTCTGCACAGGCTGTAGGCTGAGGAGTGGCTGAAGATGATGGGAGCCTTGGACAGACGCAGGGCAGCCTTCATGGTGGCCACGGACACGTGGGCCAGGTCAATGATGACGCCCAGTCGGTTCATTTCCCTTACCACGCTCTGCATGGACACGGCCGCGGGGGCCAGCAAGGCTGCACTGGGCACACTGGTGTTTGCACAGCCCTCTGGGGCTCACCGCAGCTCCCCTGACAAGTCTGGGCAGCGGGGGTGGGATTGGGCAAGGTTCCCGTGCTGGGCCGGGTGCTTGTGAACTCTTCAGGGGCTGGGGGTGACCTGCAGGTTCCGGCGCGTGCCCACCCTGGGACAACCCCTGCCAGCTCCAGCGGATTGTAAGCCAAGGGCCCGAGACACGAGACCCTGTCTGCTGTGTCACTTCTCCAGGGGGGACTGTGGTCCCTGCCGAATGCCCCCCTCACCTGGCCAAAGTCTGACAGGCCTTGGCTCTGGGCCTGGTCCTCTCCGGTGTCCACCAACCAGTTGTCAGCCCTGGGAAAGGGGACAGCAGGTGTCCCAGGGCAGAGTGGTCATCCTGGTCTGCCCATGTCCCAGACACCCCCCGATCCCTGCCCCAGGACAGGAAGGTGCGGGAAGAGGGGCGGGCTCATGTTGGACCCCGGGCCCAGGACCCTCCCATACGGCTCGGGCCGTCCCCGGGGGCCCTTACCAGGGCGTGTTGCAGCTGTGGGTGAGGGTCAGGTAGCGCATCCCCAGGTGGTAGAGAGCCCTCAGGACGCCCAGGCTGCTGTCAATGGAGTGGCCACCCTCCACGCCGATGAGACTGGCTACCCTCCCCTCCTGGAAGGCCTGCCGGATGCCTGCGAGGATAGCCAGCTGGGGGCAGCCCGGGGTATGCAGCCCTGAGCGGCGCCGGGCTGGGGTGGGGAGCAGCAGAGGTTCCGGGGGGCGGGCTGCACCGGCACCCACCTGTGCTGTTGGTGACACACACGAAGGTCTCGGGGTACATCTGGCACATGCGGTGGATGACGTCAATCTGCTCCAGGATCCTCCTCACGGCGTCCTTGTTCTGGGTGTCGCAGGGGGTGTATGCAGACCAGAACTGGGGGCCCAGGGGAGAGGGGCAGGGCGCTGAGGCTCTGGGCCCCACGCCCACATGCACGCAGTCCCACTTCCCTCCTGTCTCGGAAGCCCTCCCCTGGCCTGTGTGGCTCGGAGACCCCCTGAAGGCTCGGGGCCCTAAGGTTCCCAGGCGTACCCCCCGCAAGTGACGGCTAGCCCCTTAGCCAGGACCCGGGCAGAGGCCAGTGCGGGGCTGAGCTGAGCCATACCTGGGCCCCCACAAAACCAGCCCTGAGCTTGGGGATGTTGGTGTGGGTCTGGGCGAGGCTCGTCAGGTTGGCCGCCTTCTCCTGGAGCTGGTTGTTGAACATGGTTAGCAGCTGCCATGGAAGGTCATTGTGCCTGGGGGAGGCCAGAAGAGAGGGTCAGAGGCGGCAGGATGGCCACACGGACTGGAGCCAGCCACAGGAGTGGTACAGGGCTCCTTAGCTAAACCCGCCTGGCACAGAGTAGCTGCTCCCGGGGGCTCCAGCTCCACCCAGGGGACTGGCAGCTGAGAGCGCCTCTGGGGGGTCTTCCCTCCAAGGACCATCCCCAAGGAAGAGGGAGAAGCAGCCCTGGCAGCAGGGACAGGAGCTCAAACAGGCCTCGTGAGTAGGGCTGGCTGACCCTGGATAGGTGGGTGGCTCGGTGTGTTAAGCCTCTGTCTCTGGCTCAGGTCATGATCCCAGGGTCCTGAGATCGAGCCCCGCATTGGGCTCCCTGCTTGGCAGGAAGCCTGCTCCCCCCTCCCCCGCCTATCTCTCTGCCTGCTTATGATCACTCTGTGTCAAATAAATAAAATATTTTTTAAGACTTTTATTTATTTGACAGAGACCACAAGTAGGCAGAGAGGCAGGCAGAGAGAGAGGAGGAAGCAGGCTCCCCACTGAGTAGAGAGCCCGATGATGCGATGCGGGGCTCTATCCCAGGACCCTGGGACCTGAACCGAAGGCAGAGGCTTTAACCCACTGAGCCACCCAGGCGCCCCAAATAAATAAAATCTTAAAAAAAAAAAAAAAGATGAAATCCTCTTGTCGTTGGGAGGGGTGGGGATGTGGGTGTGGCCTGCCTCTGGGGGCCTGGCACCCCCACCCCATACTCCTTGGGGCAGCAGGAGCAGGGCATTGGGGCATGGGACCAAGCACGTCCTGATATGCTCCCAAAGGACTGAGGCCCCTCTGAGTTTTCCCAGGAGCCAGTAGGGGTGAGAGCTTTGGAGAGCGAGAGGGGAGGAGGAGGGGAGGAGGAGTGGGCTGGAATGTCAGCAGCTGGTTAGGGCTGCAAAGGCAGAACCCATGGCGGGGGAGGGGGCAGATTGCTTCCTGGACCCGGGAACAAGTTGCAGCCTGAAGGGCGAAAGACCTCTGGGCCGCCAGGTCCCCCTAAGTGCCACATGTGGAAGAGGGTGGGCCAGGGGACTGATGGGAAGCGCAGAGCCTCAGGCCCAGCTCAGCCCTGCGCGTTGGAATCTGCGCTTGGACACCTGTGGGGAGCCCGAAGTCGATGCGTAACCGCTAGGACCCGGACCTCGCAGGCCAGCCGCCCCTGCTCTCTTGGGGGGCTCCTGCCACTAATGGGTTCTGATGTGACAGGGTGTGGGCTGGTGGTCAGGACGCTTCTGATCACCGAGAGGGGGATGGGAAGGTGAACACCAGAGCCCAGGTGCCGCTGGGTGCTGCCTGGGGCAGGGCTGGGCGGGGCCCCTGGACAGGACTTTACACCTGTCCTGAGGATGCCCCACCCTCCAGCCACCGGCCGGGAACCCTCCAGGAGGGAGGGGCACGTTCCCGGGAGCCCAGGGTGGGGAACAGAGGCCACCTTCGCCCTGCAGTCAGCACGGCTGCTCGGGAGCCGGCTGGACCCACCCTCCTTATCTCTGTGGCAGGGGCGGTGTCCCCAGTGGTGATCTGAGGAGGTGGTCCCTGCTCCAAGTGGGGAGGTGACAGTTCCAAGCACTTAAAGGACAGCTAGGTACTGTAGGAGACTGCTGGTGGCTTGTTACCCATTCTCCCACCTTTTCCTTGGTAAGAGCACCTATTTTTTTTAAGAGTACCTACTTGTCAGAGAAAGAGAGCACAAGCAGGGGGAGCAGCAGGCTCCCCGCTGAGCTAGGAGTCCGACCGCAGGACTCGATCCCAGAACCCTGGGATCATGATCTGAGCTGAAGGCAGACGCTTCATCGACTGACCCACCCAGGCGTCCCCCAAAACCCCTATTTTTAGCGGGGAACATGGCCATTTGAAATAAAGATACTTTCCTGACACTTAATATCCAGGTGTGGCCATGTGACTAAGTTCCGCCCTTCGGCAGCTTCCAAAAGCTCTGGTTGACAGACAGCTGTTGCTCACTCTGCCCTTTCTGTGTCCTTCCTCATTCCTGCTGGCCAGCATGCAGATGTAAAGGTTGGAGCCGGTGCAGCTACTTTGCACCACGAGGCAACTACGGGCATGATGGCCGCCATGTTCCATTGCGGAACATCATGCCAGGACTGCCTCTAGATTTCTCTTGCTGAAACCACTTCCTTGGGTCTCTCACCTGCGCAAGTAACACAGGTAGCTAACCCTAACCTATCTGCCAGTATTGGTTTTGGTCCTATCATTCTAGTCTTAACTTGCTAGCTCTTTGGACGATCCCAGATCCCCGAAGCCCAGTCCCTGCATGTTCCTGGCTGTCTAGGCTCTTTGGTCCGTCTTATGTCCCCCATACAGGCCTCTGGACCCCCGGCCCCTGTGCTCAGACCTCCCTCTCTGTGCCCAGCTGCCCTCCTCCGGCCCCTCAGAATGAAGGAGCAGAGCACCTTCCCAGTCTCATACTGTTGGCCTCCTACCAGACAGCAGGGGCTCCATCCAGGGTGGGAGCCCAGGGCGGCAGCCCCTGCGCACACTTCTCCATGCTTCATCCCCCACGGAGCACACGTGAGGGGACCCTGGGTCCAGGAAGGAGGCACGGGGGAGAAAGCAAGGGCAGAGGGGTGCACACTAGTCTCTGGCGGCCCCTCCCTTCTCTAGGGCTGCCACAGCTCCCTGGGGCTCCCTCAGAAGGACACAGCCCATTCTCTCTTCTTTACTTGCAGAGTTTTGTGACCGACAAAGCCCACAGCATCTGCCAAAATGTAACAATGACTATAACATTCACTGATCACTTACTGGGTGCCAGAGCGGGAGCAGTCCTAACATGCCCTCCCCCCCAAGGGTGTGCCAGTGTGCCGCCGGTCGCTGTACGGACGGGACGTGCGGGGAAGGGACGCGGGCTCTCCGTGGGTCTGCGGGGAACGGCAACAGGAAAGGCAGCCAGGGTGGGAGGGCTGGGGTGCGCACCCAGCTGGCATTGCACACAGGTCCGCAAAGCCCGGGAGGAGGAGGGGGTGGCAGCATGGATATGAGGACAAGCAGGATGGGGGAGCCTGCCTGGAGCGTCCAGGGGCGTGGGGATGGCCAAGGGTGGCAGGGAGGGGTCTCGGAGGCCGATGGAGGACTCTGGCCATACTCTGAGCTCAGTGGGAGCCATGGCGGGCGGGGACTTTGAGCCAGAAGGACAGGACCTGGAACTCGTGTCTCCCGGACTCCCTCTGGCCACAGCATTGAGAGCAGACCTCAGCTGGTGGAAGCCACGACAGTCAGAGGCTCGCTGGTGACCCGGTGGGGGTGGACATGGGGGCTGGAAAAGGGGTCAGCAGGAGCGGGTGGCTCAGTGAGCACACAGGTGAGGTCAAGCTGTGCGCACAGCACAGAGGGACCCGAGGACCTGGGGCGTGATGGGGTCTCCTCCAGGGGGATGCAGGAGAGGGAGGGCAATGAGAAAAGTCTCAGAGGACAGTCAAGAGGCCCAGGAAAGGCCTCCCAGGGGCCCATGGTAGATGCCACTCTTCCCTACAGCTTCAGGTGAAGAAGCTAAGGCCCCGAGAGGAAATATGGCTCCTTGGTCTATGTGGCTAGTTGGAGGCATACCTGGGGCCAGGCCCCAACACCTCCAACCCTCCACACCCAGCACCCACTCCGAGCTGGGATCTGGCCCCTGGGGTGCATGGGGGCAGGACGTAGGGCACCCCAGGAGCTGCTGAGGGCCTGGGGTCTTGGACCTGCTCCATTCCTGCTGACACTCTGGGGGGCCCTCAGAGACCCCAGAAGAAGCTGAGACCAGCAAAGGGGAAGGGTCATGCTGTGGATGGAGACCCTGAGTCATGGCAGAGAACGGCTGTGCTCGAGCCAGCAGCATGAGAGCCGCTGGCCCCTCCAGCCCGATCCCCAGCCCTATCACACGAGTGGTGGCTTACCCGTCGATGACAGGTGTGGCCTGCATGATCTTCTCAGCCTCACCCCGGAACCGGTCTCCGGAGCAGAGGGCCACGAGGGGCCAGAGCCACCAGACCGTCCGCATGCTACCGTCCGCAGAGGCCTGCTCGCCACGCTGTGGGGCGTCCGTCCGGACCTTGCTGCTGGGGGCACCACGGAGCCCGGCTGCTCTGCAAGAAGCGGCTCTGCGTGCAGAAGGGGGAGCAGAGGCCTTCGGTCGGGCGATCCCCGCCAGGAGCCGTCCGCACCAGGCTCCCGCGTTCAATCAGTAACCAGCACTTCCCTGGGAACGGGGTGGGCTGGGCAGAGGGAAAGTCCTGGCCCCTGGGCGCTGGGTGTCACTGGCAGCCCGGCCCAGGCATTGTCACAGGCCACTGACCCAAGGGAGCACCCAAGGCTGGGTGAAAGGGCAGACTTGGGAGGGTCAGCGAGTGTTAACTGTGTCCTTACGTCCTTACTCTCACCGCAACCTGCGGACTGACATCTGCAAAGAACTATGACACCGGTCAGAGTTGCCCTCCGTGATGCACCCCGTGTCTGCCCCTGAAAGGGCGTGAACGCAGAGGATGGCGCACGGTCTCCCCCGCCGGGAGGCTCCCACCACACCCCCCTCCCCAGCGCCGGGGGCCTGCAGCCCACAGATGTCCCCGCCACCTACTGCCTGGCTGCAGGCTTCTAGCCGACAGGCCAGCCGTGGGGGCTTGGGTCAGAAATCTGGGGTGTCAGCGTTTCTCGGCCCTGCTGCCCACTCGGGGCTCCCAAAGCCCAGTCCCTGCTGAGACCAGAGGGTTGATCCCAGGGCTGGGCCAGCATCCAGGGCTCTGGGGGGCAGCAGGGCTGGGAGCGAGCAGGGCCAGGAAGGCTGGTGAGAGGTGTGAGTAAGGGAGAGAGACCCCAGTCCGCTCTGGGTCCGTAAGGCCCTCTCGGGTGGTGGGGGCACATGGACCCTGTGCCCTCACCAGGGTCCCTAAGGCCTCGGCCCTGGACGGTGTTGAAGCCTCAAGCAGACCTTCCCTGGGGAGCACCCCCTGTGCTCACCCCACCTCCAAGGACAGGCCCCGCTGCTCGCCTGAGAGGGGAGGTCGCGTCCCACCCCGGCTGGCCACCATGAGCAGAGTGTCTATGCCTGGGACTCTGCATCCTCCCTGTTGAGGCGGTGGTGGGAAGGCCCACCGGGGGCCAAGCTGAGGGTAGCAGCCTTTCTCCACTCCACCCGCCCTCTTCCTCCACCCACCACTCCCACGCCCTGGGAGAAGCCGCGACCCTGGGATGCAGGGATGTCCTCATGCCCCTGGCCCCAGTCCCCATTAACGACTTTCTCTGCCAGGACCCCCAGGTCTCCCCTGAACCTGGCCTGGGGGTTTGAGCCTCACCCAGCCCTGACCAGAGAAGACCTGCCTTGATGGGTGAGGACCAGAGTCCAGGCCCACACCAGACCACAGTAGGGGGCAGTGGGGGTGCTTCGAGGAAGCCCAGGGCCAGTTGGAACCAGGAGTCCCTGTGGAGGGGACACATGCACCTGCTTGCCCTCCGCTGTGACCTGCTGCAGACTCTGGTGTCCCTTACCTCCGACCTCCATGACACATCTCTTCGAGACCTGGATGCCGCTTCATGGGTGGACTTTGGTCTGCCGGTGGCTGCAGGCCGGCCTGCCCCACTGAGAGCCCCCTTCTCTGAGAACCTCTCCTGGAATCCGTTCTCTGCCTTTAGTAACGTGTGCCTACCCCTATTTTCCTGTCTCTTTATTTCTAACTTTTCTTCTTGTTTCTGAGTTGGATCCCAAGAGCCCATGATGGGACTGGATGCCTTAGCCTCATCTGAGCGTGTGCGCTCTAAACATGTTCCAGCCGGTCTGCTCTTTCCTGTCCTGCCCCGGCCCCTCCGCCGGTTCTTGCTTTTGCCATCATTTTCAGGTTATTTCAATTCCGTATCTCTCACACTCAGAAGTTCCTTATTTTCTCTTCTCTTGGTAGATATTTATTTGAATTTATGTCTCACTTGTCTTACTTTCTTGGGCTGTTCCCCAGGCATGGTGACACCCTCGTGAGTTCACACGGGTAACAAGCCTGACCCTCCCGTGTCCACCATCCAGCACCGCGACTGTGCTGCTCAGGTCTGCTGCTTGTCTGTACATGGTCTTGTGGGTCCTCGAGTTCTCCTTCCCTTCACCCGTCCCCAGACGGCCCAGGTGTCCGTCCTTCTGACGCTCCTGACCCTTGATTTTGACCTACTGTTTTTCAAATTCAGGATTCACCTGCATGATGGGCTCCGCGGCCCTGTCTTCACGTCCAGATTCACTCGTTGTGCCTGGATTTCCTCTTCGCACTCTCGAGGTTCTACTCTCGAGCTGGCTCCCTGGTTCTCCCTGGGACTCAGGGAGCCCGGTGGAGCGTGAGGAGAGGCAAGCACTGGCTTCAGGCACAAACTCCACAGTGGAGGGGCCCACCGATACTTCAGTCCTCAAAGTAAATAGTATATCAGTGCAATATTTCTAAAAATCAAAAATTTGTGCAAAAAAATACACGAATAAAAGATAAACTTTCAAGTGAAGACAGGGCCAGTATTCTGACCTCCCCTTCTGTGCCCAAGTCCAACACAGCTCCACCAGCACGAGCCTCCGGGAGGCCCGCTCTGTCCCCTAACGCCGACTGCTCAGGGCAGAGGGCGGCATCTCCAGCAGTCGACTGTGCACGTGACCACACTCCCTTGGGTGCTACTCAGAGGAGAGGACTCCAGGCCACTGGGGTCAGCAGCACGTGGGAGGCACTATGTGACTTTGTTTGGATGTCACGATGGTTCAGAGCATCACACCAAGGGTGAGCCGGCTCCGAGCCGGAGGGCAAGCTGTCTGCGCAGAGGCTTAGGCGCGCACTGAGGGTCCCATTTCCCATCACGCCTTTGTCTGGCTCATAACTTGTGGGGGACGAGGCAGCGAGGCTGAGTGGGCTTGGGGTCACGCTGCTGCGCCTCCTCAGCCTCGGTTTCTCTGCAGAGCAGAAGTCACTGTGGTCTTGTTGGAAGCGCTAACATGCGAGCCTCCCAGAACCAAGCCCCGTGGGTCAAGGTGCTCTGAACTCACACGTAAGCCTGTTTGCTCTGAACGGCTTCGTCGTTCACCCCGGAGTTTCTGGGTGCCTCTCTTTTTTCCTCCCCGGGTGCTATTATCATATTCTCAATCTCCCAAGTGCCGGGCTTCGTATCTCGTGGCCCCTTACTTTGGATCTATGGTTTCTACTTAATGTCTCCACTATGCGCCTAGCTCTCTTTTTGGTCTACGTTCTTATTTTGTTAGAGTTGGTCCTTAAATCGTTCCTTAGCAGTGGGTATGTGAGAAGTAAGTGTCTGAGTCCTTGAATGCACGTGTCTTTATGCTCTCCTCATAACTGGTCAGCGCTGGGTGCCTGGGGGGCTCAGTCCGTGAAGCATCTGCATTCATGTCAGGTCACAACCCCGGGGGCCTGGGATCGAGCCCCACCCTGGGCTCCCTGCTCAGCGGGGAGCCTGCTTCTCCCTCTCCCTCTGCCCCTGTGCCTCTGCTTGACCACTCTCTCCCTCTGATGTGAGCTCTTTTGGATTCTCTTCTTCTTACCCAAATGTACAAGAACAGGGGTCTGCCCTTCCCTTATCCCCTGGAGGAGGCAGGTGGGGAAGCTGTGAGGACTTCTCACGGCGCTCACTTCTCCTCCCGGTCTCCTCCCCCTGCTGCGGGGGCTGTGTGGCATCCATCCTCCACACCCTCGTGCGGGAGCGGTCCAGGGAGAGAGCCAGGGGCCGGCCTGGCCCAGGCCATTCATTTTTAAGGATTCACTATGAGGAGAGAGATAAGGAGGGGGGAGGCTTCTTTTGCCAAGAGCACGTGCTTCACAACGAGACGGTCCTGGCTTCGGACCCCACGCCATGGCGGGTTGCACTTCCCAGAGACAACTTCTGCAGAGCCTCCCAGCCTACAGGCTACCCTCACGGTGCAACGCCGAGTGCTCCATGGAGAGGTGACTGCCTCGAACCTCCTGGCTGACAGAAGGGGGCAGGCGTGACTTCTGTGCTCCTGCCTGGCTCCGTCCTCCAGACCCCTGGCCTGGCTGTGTTCTTGCCGACAGCCCCAGTGTGGTCCCAGCTGGCAGACAGGCCCAAGCTTTCTGGCGATCTCAGCACCGCTTCCAAGGCTCCCGGCTGAGGCCCAGACCAGCTGGCCCCCAGACCCTGATGCAGGCGCCGCCCACAGGAAAGGAGGGCGTGAACGTGATGGTGTGCACCAGCTGCTAAGCGGTGGGACCATTTGTTAGGCAGCGGGAGAGAACTGACGCACCGGCCACTTCACCGTCACCAGTGACGTCGGTCTTCTTGTCTGCGAAATGGGCATGACTAATCCGAACCTCACAGAGAGCGGCTTTGCCTTCTGCTCCCAGCGGCTGCCTTCTCTGTGCCCCACGGTTGCTTCCTCTAGTCAGGAGAAGCCTCCTGTGCCTGCCTCACATCTCGGTTTCAGACAACATGGGTCCGCTGTGGGTGGCCCTCAACCAGGGGATTGAAGCCAGGCCAGTGCTCTTCCCAGCTGGTCCCTGGGAGGAATCGTGAGGCCCCCTGATGAGGCCTCTCTCAGACCTTCCCCTCCTCCTGGCCCCATGGCCATGTCCCATGCAAGCACCCTCCACCCAATCCTTGCCTCCAGCCTGGCTTTCCGGGGAGCGCTCAGCAGTGTGCTTGCAATCGCACCACTTTTTATTTAAATAAAGGGAAAAGTGTTATTATGGAGAAGTCAGCAGCACTTGCCATAAGCAGAAGGAACACAGTGAAAATAAACACATGGAAACAGAACAGTACCACCAAGTCTCAGCCAGAGCCGTGGGGACACAACACACGCAGGGACAGCTCTCCCGGCAGCGGAGGGGCGTGCCCCACCGGCCGGCAGGACCTCTGTGCAAACCTGCTGCACGCGCAGCCAGGGGGCCACCAGAGGCCTTGGTCCTTGGCCCCTCACAGAAGCCCAGGACCAGGAATTACCAGTTGAATTCCACCAACACTGCCTCTTCACGGGGGACCCAAGAAAGCCTCTCCCACCAGCTGGTCAGAGGACCAGCCCAGGGAGGTAGCTCACAGCAGCATGGAGGCCCCAAGATGTGTGACCCACCCTCCTTCACAGGCACATGTGCTCTGCAGCGTGAACACACACACACAGAAACCCCACGCACAGACATGCACCCCCAATGCGTGCCCTGGACAGAGTGACACACGACGGAGACACGCCGCACATGCATGCAAACACGCCCCCATGGACATCACCCACGTCCACACCCAGACGTCCCGGCACCTGCACGCGTTCACACCTGACGAGACGCCCGCCTGGGGCCCACCATGCACGCGCACATGTGCCCGTGGACATCACAGACGGGAATGCTCAGATGTCCCACCCCCTTGCAGGGAGGACGGAGCAGGGGTGCGGTGATGCGTCCCGGGGGGGTCCAGGGCGCAGGGCCGGCTCCAGCCTTTCTCCCAGGCTACCTTGGCCCTGGAGTGTCCTTAAGCCCCTCAACCTTCCAGGCCTAGCCAGGAGGCCACCACACTGACCTCTGCTCCCCAGTATCCGCAGAGGTGACACCTCTGTCCCCCCAACAGTTGTCTTCAGGCTGGTGGCTTCTCCACAGCCCTCCTGGTCCTGCCTTGTCCTCTACTGCTGGCTCCCTCCACTGCTCTGAGCCTCCTGACCCACTGTCCACACAGCAGGGTGTCCCCTAACCCCCCCCACCCCAGGACTTCCCCAAGAGGCTCCTAGGAGGTCAGCTGAGAAGGGAGGGATCCGGCTGTGTCTCACCACCTCCCCAAACCCAGAAGTGAGCTTTTTTTTTTTTTGAGAGAGAGACAGAGCAGGGAGAGGGGGCGGAGGGGGAGGGAGACAGAACCCTCAAGCCGACCCCCTGCTGAGCACAGACCCAGATGCAGGGCTCAGTCCCAGGACCCTGCGATCACGACCGGAGCCGAAGCCAAGAGTCGACGCTTCACCGAGCGCACCCGTCAGGTGCCCCCAAAAGTGACCTTCTTCCCGCTCTGCCATCTATGTATCACCCAAGAACCCCAGAACCCAGCCTGCTGGGCCCTTTCTTCCCCCCACTCACAACACACGCCTCTGTTGGCTATGCCTGAACTTGTCTGCCTCTCCCCAGGTCAAGCTCAGAGCCTCCCTGGGCATACAGCTGGTGCCCACTAATGAAGGCAGCCTCATCAGGTGGCTCTCCAGGGGCTGGGAGGAGACAGGCCTCCTAGGGCCTGAGCGCCCTGGCCCCAGGCCCAGTTCCCAGGCTCCCCAAGACTCACCATGGGCAGGATGTCATGTGCTGTCTGCCTCTTGGCCGCTGCTCCCAGCTCGTTCGAGGACTGGGGTGGGGGGTGGTTTCTGTTTCTCTCAAGTTCGTCCCACCCCAGAGTTCTCCAGTCAGCTTCCCTCTCACATAAAAAGCCACCTCTTTAAAAACAAGTTCCCCCAGGGGCCTCTGCAATGCCTCACGGCCTCGGAGAGCAGGACCCAGGGGCTTAATGTCTCACACATGTCAGCGGGTTGCGGTTTCCGCAGACACGCACACACACCAGCCCTCAGGCAGCCTTGTGCATTTGGCCGTCCCCTGGGGCCTGGGGTTCCCCCGTCCTGCCGGCTGGGCCTCAGGCCCCCAGGGTAGGCTGGCAGCCACAAGAAAGCATCCCAGACAGGAATGTGGGGGTGCTCTCAGGTAGTCTACTAACATCAGAACCGAGGAATTGAGAGCCAGGGATGAGGGGCCTGGGGGCTGGGGGCTCACGGAGGGCTCACCGGCCCCCAGGCAGCCTGTCCCCCAAGGACCAGGGATGCCCACCCAGACACTCTCTCCCAGTCTTCTAGGCCCTGCCCACTGCCCTCACACCCTGCGGTCGAGAAGGACCTTCCGTGCCCAGGCTTGGGCCACGTCCTGTCTCCGTTACAGGAACGGGGTTGGCGCTAGCCCGGCCCAGAGGCTCGGGCCCTCGTTTCTACGCATGTCGTGGGGGGCGGATGATTTCCCCTACATTCCAGCTATTAGAGGACTGAAAGCAATCACGGATCGGAATGTCCTCTGGCAGAGCCGTGGGGACTTTCGAAATCAGGAAGATCTGTGGGGGACCAGGCTAGCTGTGGGATGGCTTCACCACGGGGCTGGGGGCATGTACCATGGGGAGCACTCTCTCCGGGCCAGCAGCAAGCTGTCCCGACCCCACAGAGCGAGGGACACCCCACTGGGCCAGCAGCCTCGGTGGGGACACAGTGGGGGCATAGCCTCCTCCCTGGCTGCGGGACAGCCCCTGGTCAGGAGCTGTGGCTCACACCAGACCCGGAGGGACATGGCTGAGAGGGGCCTCTCTCCCTCTCAGAGCTCAGGGACTGAGGGGGACGCTCCAACAGAGCGAGGGATCCAGGGTGAGGGCAGGGCCGCCCAGGAGACAGCGACAGAGGCGGAAGAAGGCCTTTGTCAGGGCCCGGCCCCAGGGAAGGTGGAGGAAGAGCCGGCCCCGGGGAGGCAGGTGGACACAGACCCTGGCCTGGAGGATTGTTCCCCAGTCTCCCATTCGGGGAGGCACTGCTCGGGGACACTGAGACAATTGAGCAGAACGTTCCCTCTGCGCCTGCCCTGGGGCACTGCCCTCACCCAGGAGGCCCCCCCAGCAAGACCTCGTCCGGGGCAGGGCAGGAGGCCTGGATCTGTTGTCACTGGCTTTCAGGAGAAGAGCCAGATAGAGGGGAGGGAGACAAATGTCTACTTTAAATGTTACTACTTTTTGTAGTGTTTGAGATTATTAACATGTGCATTAAAATGGAAAATCGAATTAATTAAAACAGAACAAAGGAGCCACCGAAGGGTCAAGCAAGCCTACTCTCTTGAACTGTGACCTAGGGGGCCTGGGGTCCCCTCTGATTCTGCCCCAACCTAGCCCTGAGCCTTCCGTTCATGGGGTGTAGGTGAGACCCCCCCCACACTGTTGGCTTCAGATGCCCCCTGACTACCCACCTGTGGGCCAGACCCCCAGCAGGGTCAGGAGTCCAGGGGGAAGGGAGAGAGGACAAATGTGGGGGACAGAACAGCCAGCCCCTGAGCTAGACAGGAGCAGGGCGGAGAGGGGCCTCCTGCCGGGGCTGGGCTGGTCCCTAGACGCAGACTGGGGGCCACAGTGCCCAGCACGGCAACACCATGCACAGGGGAAGAGTCCGTGCACGTGCCAAGGACCCCCGAGTGCTGTCTGTGAGGACCTGAGGCTGGCAGACACTCGGGGTCTAGGCCAGGGGCTCAGGGTCAGTCCCCCTCGGCAGGAGCCCCAGTAGCCCTGACAGTGGGTGGCCCTGCAGTCCCTCCTGCCCCCCCTTCACTGCCCCCCTCTGCAGGCCAGCTGGGCTCCTGCAGGTGTAGCCTAGGAGGAGCCTTCCCTTGGGGCAGCGTCTGCAGACACTGGGGGCCCAGGCGGGCTGCTCAGGTGCTGTTACCCCCTTTCCCAGCTCTGGAAACTGAGGCACGGACTGCCCAGACCACAGGGTTCCAAGCTGCACATCACCGCCTTTACCACTTCTGTGCTTTCGACCCTGATCAGGCCAGCACGGGGCGGGGGAGGAGGGGCATCTGGACCTCCCCCGCCTGCCCTGTCCCCCGGGGCCTGTCTGAGGCCACCCTCTGTGGCTTCAAGGAACAACCCTGCAGCTTCTGTTTCCCAGTGGGCCCCACGGTGCGACGCACCCACTTCAGACCCACCAGCTCTCACGGGTGAGCCAGCCCTTCTCTAGGCCCAGACAGGGACAGGCCCGGGAGATGTGTGCACGTCTGGGACACTAGATATCCCCTCCTGCCCATGACATCAAACCACCACTTACCTCCCTGGGGCTGGACACAGGTTGGGGACAATTCTGAATCTCGGTGAAGGCCCCATGTGTCGCACTGGCCTCTCCCCACTGGGAACAGCTCTACCCAACACCACTGAGGCCACCTCCCAGCTCCCCTGGCACCAGGCAGCGTCCCCTCTCCCTGCCGGGTCCTGACCTATCCCAGCCAATGCCCACCTGTCCCCTCACATCCACTGAGCTCCAGACCCTGGGTCCTCCTATGCACACACAGGAAGTTAAAGTCTGTCCCCTCCCAGCGTCTGGGACAGTGACGACTGAGTGAGAAAAGGGAAATACAGGCTCCTTGTAAAATAAGTGATTTTTTTTTAAAGATTTTATTTATGGGGCGCCTGGGTGGCTCAGTGGGTTAAAGTCTCTGCCTTCGGCTCAGGTGATGATCCCAGGGTCCTGGGATCGAGCCCTTCAGCAGGGAACCTGCTTCCTCCTCTCTCTCTGCCTGCCTCTCTGCCTACTTGTGATCTCTGTCTGTCAAATAAATAAATAAAATCTTTAATCATTTATTTGACAGACAGAGATCACAAGTAGGCAGAGAGGCAGGCAGAGAGAGAGGAGGAAGCAGGCTCCCTGTGGAGCAAAGGGCCCGATGTGCGGCTCGATCCCAGGACTCTGGGATCATAATCTGAGCTGAAAGCAGAGGCTTAACCTTCTGAGCCACCCACGCGCCCCAATAAGTGATCTTTAAAATGTGATTTCACTGGATGTAGAATTACCTCTAAGACACTCGTTGCCGAGCAGAATGCAAAGGGAGGCCAAAGGCCCGTGGGTGTTCAGGGTCATTGCTGACTTCGCTCAGGCTTTAAGAGGTGGCCCCAGCGACCAGCCAGTCAGGGTCCTGGGCTGGAGGGGGGGTGCTCAGAGCCGGGGGGAGGGCTCAGAACCGGGGCAGGGGGCTGGTGGCAGAGCTGAGCCATCCAAGCCGGTGACCTCAGGGGTTCCCGCTCTGGGGCATCTTCTTACTTCCAAAGGCAAAATAAAGTCAAGGAGATGTCTGTGCATTCGATACAGGATATTCTGACTCTAGTTTGTGAATTGTCCCCTATGAGGGCAAAACACCCCACGCTTCCTGACACAATCAAACAACCCTCGTCATCCTGCCAGAAACAGGCCCTTCCCTGGGGGCCACTTAGATGCTCCTTCACTCATTCATTCAACAAACACTTTCCACCTGCTGGAGAGACAGCAGGGGGCAGGGCAGGGACCCCTGCTCTCTGTCGGACGGAACTCCAGGACAGAAAGGCTCCCTGGAGGAAGGGGCCAGTAGGGCCCTTGCCAGCCGCAGCAGGTCCGGACCTCATCCTAAGGACACAGAGGGGTTCCTGACTCAAAGATGGGGTGTCGGGAAGAACACTACAGCGGCAAGCCTGTTTGCGGTCTCCAGAGCATGGGGCTGACCAAGGCTCTCCCACCTTCTAGAAGCCCATCTGTTTTCCTCGGCTCCCAGCTGTGCCCTGCTGAACCCAGGGTCCAGGGGCACGAGAGCTGACCGGCCACCTCCCCACTGGAAAGCGCCCCCTGGGGCGGCAGTACCCCCACTGGCCCCCAGCCTACTCACCCCGGCCTAGGCGAGGGCAGAGGGGCAGACGTGTCCCAGCTGGCACTCCTGGCCCAGGCCCCACCCACAGCCACCTGCCACCCTCCCAGGCGGCCTCCCCAGGAAGGGGGAAACGCCCCTGCGCCCCGCCTCTCTGAATGTGGGGAAGGAGGAGTGGGGAGGGCCGAGGGCAGGGTGGGTCTCACACAGGCCATTAACTGCTCCCCCAGGGAGGAGCCCGCGTCCCCACCAGAACCCGTCGCAGCGTTGTGGCAAGGAGACACCTGGGTAGATGTGGAGACTAACCCCGCCCTCCTCCAGCCAAAGCCAAGTCTGCAGACTCGGAGGGACAGAGGCCAGGATTCGGGGTGTGTGGAGGGCAAGGGGAGGAAGCAGCCTACCAGCTGGGAGGAGGGGACGAGGTTGTCCTGGCCAGGCCGCCCAGCTCAAGGTCCACCCGCGCTGCTCTGTGCCCTCAGCTGTGAAAAGTCCCAGGGCTCGAGAGGCCTGCGGGAGCGTCTCTGCCTCAGCGGGCGCGGCACCGCACCCGAATGTCCACCCAGTGAGTGCCGGCGACCTGGGACCCAGCAGCGACGGTGACCCTGAGAACATCCACCCCCGGGGACTCACGCTCAGTGGGGACAGATGGGTTGGGGGCACCAGGATGTCACTGCCCGGATGGGCCCTGAGAGCCAGCACTCCGAAGGAGGCGGGGGTTGGGGGAAGACGCAGAGGCTCTCCGCGAGGGCTCTCCAGGCTCAGGCTGCAGCCAGAAGGGGGGGAGCAGCCCGGGTCCGGGAGGCCAGGAGCCGGGTGCGGGGTGATGACGACGGGCTTCCCTCGCCAAGAGCCAAGAGCCGGACTGCCCGGACAGACCTCCCAGGAGAGAACCTTTGCCTCCCCTCTCTGCTGGCTCTGGGGAACATTTTGTTTGTTTCTTTTCATTTAGTTCTCAGGACACTGGGGCCAAATTTGACCCTTTGTCTGCAGTAATTCTTCCTGAGCGTGTGCTTCTCCAGAGTATGTCCGGGCTGAGCTGAGGGACGCACCGCCGGCCTCCCTCTTCCTTTCTAAGTGAGGACTGTGAGCGGCCCTGGGGGCTCCCGAACTGTCTGGCGTGTGGGGTGGGGTGTTCCCGGCTTCGTTACTGAAGGGGGGCGCGGTTCAAGAAAATGGGAATGTATGTGGGCTGCATTTCCTGCCTCCAGCCCCACTTAAAATGAAAACAGCTGGATTAAATCCCGAGTAAACAGAGGCAGATGGCAGAGCCTGCCAGCCAAGCACATTTCCAGAGACAAACACAGCCAGACACGAGGCAAAGTGTGCAGGGTCGGTTTGACTCAGTGACAACTATCGCGCCCGGGGAAAGAACGGGGCGGCGGGGGCGGGGGCGGGGGGGCGCCGAGCCAGACTCGGGTTTGTGCAGAGTGACGCATTGAGCAGGAAGGATGAGAGGCCGGGAGGGGTGAGCAGGGCTCGGCAGCCAGGGAAGCAGAAATTGACCAAAAGCAGGCAGGGCCCCCAAAACACATTTGCCATCATAGTTGGCAAAAAGCAGGGCGAATGAGGGCAAGGAAACTCTGAGCTTTGCTCAAGGATCCCACGCCTCATGTAAGTGCCCCCCGGTCCACACTCCCACTTACACCCGGTGTTAGGGAAACCCTGTTTGCTTCTGAAGACAGTAACGCAGAGAAGCTGCGTTAAGGGAACCTTGAATCCCTTATAATTTAGCTACAGTTTCTCAAAAGGCCCAGTGGGAGAAAGAATGACATTTCTTCTGGTTTGAATATTCTCTGATCTAAGAGCTCCCACTGGTATCTGCTTTGGTAAAGAAACAAGCTGTTCTAACAGTTTCATTTCTTAGGACAGTGCTAGAAGCCAGAGAACATGGAAACTAAAACAGTGAAATTCAGATGCACTCCCCTACTCGCTGGCCTAACGCTGGTAGACGATCCGTGTTTTACGTTAAGTGCGGGACTAAAATATGTTATTAAAAGTGACCACATTTAAAAACAGGGGCAGGCGCGCCTGGGGGTCGTCCCCCCGCCCCCGTCAGTGAAGTGTCTGCCTTTGGCGCAGGTCATGACCCAGGGGTCCTCAGCCCCCTGCCCAGTGGGGAGTCTGCTTCTCCCTCTCCCTCCGCCCCTCCCCCTGCTTGCGCTCGCCTTCACTTTCTCTCTCTCAAATGAACAAATAAAATCTTAAAAATAAGAAATAAAAACAGGGCAGGAGGAGGGTTTTGGTCCCTATGAGACCACCTGGGTTTGCTCCCGGGCACTTACCACCCCCACGGGGGCCTGGACACGGGCTCTGCCCACAGGTGTGCCCAGAGATGAGCAGGCTCAGGCAGGCACCTTAAGAGAGTCTAGGGCCATCCTGGGGATGTGGCTTGAGCTGTGAGAAAGGGTGTCAGTGTTTGTTCAAGTAGAGGGGTTTGTTCAAGGAGGGGTTCCGAGGAGGTGGGGTGGGGAAGAGGCTTTGGCAGCCTGGGGAGGCTTGGGGACAGGAGCCCCCAAGCTTCCTCCTGGTCACCTTCTCACAGAGCCCAAGAGCACCAGGGTCGGACTCCAGACTCCAGGAGAGGGGAGGAGAGGGAGGGAGGAGGGGGCTTTCCCTGCAGGCAAGCGAGCTGGCAGCTGATAACAGCAGTTCCGACTCAGCGGCAGCTGCCCCCGAGCAGCCAGGAGGCTGGAAGCAAGCCTTGGAGGTGACCAGGGTCAATGCTACCTTGAGCACTGGAGCCAGACAGTGACCCCACCTCCTGCGGGTAAGAGGCCGATTTCCGGCTCCTCCCCATCAGGCACCCCTCTATCCAGCCAGAGTGGAAGCCTGCCGGGGCCCCAGGACTCCACTCCAACTTACCCTCATCTGCCCAGCCTCACTTCCATGCCCCCACCTCCAGGCAGTCTTCCGGGCTTTACCACACATTCCTTCAAACTCCTGTTCCTGTGACTTCACCCCCACTTACTGGCAAGACTCCCAAAGGCAGTAGTATTTTTCTCAACATAATTGCCTATCTAGGTCCATCACAAAGTATATGTCCCGGAAACATTGGTCGATGGGCTGCTAGCAGCTTTGGCTACCTACTTCATCACGTGGCAGTATCTCAGTCAGAAAACTGGGGCTGCTTTTTACCCACCAAATATCCAAAAGTGAGGGAAGAGAACAGAAAACGGACCCAACACGTCCTAATGGAGCCCTTCATTTCAGTGGGCTCTTAATACGTTGTATTCAGACAACAGTGTAGCCGTCTGAGGAAAGATGAGCTTGGAATTTCTACCTCATATTCTATACACACTGAGTAGATAGATGGCTTGTTAATGGAAATGACCAGAAAGCACTAGAACATACAGGCTAACTGTCTAGAAGGCATTAGAAAAAACGTCGATAGATTTTCCTACACAGAACAAAATAGTACATGACCAAACACCAGTGAGAAATATAACAGATCAGTGACAAACTAGGAAAATATGTTTGTAGTAATGCTACAGCAGACCAAATGCTAGTATAGAAGGAGCTCTTAGGACCACTTTTTTTTTTAAGATTTTATTTAGGGGCACCTGGGGGGCTCGGTCGTTAAGCGTCTGCCTTCAGCTGAGGTCACGATCCTGGGGTCCTGGGATCGAGTCCTGCATGGGGCTCCCTGCTCGGTGGGGAGTCTGCTTCTTCCCCTGCCTCTGCTTGCCACTCCGCCTACTTGTGCGCACTTTCTCTCTCTCGAATAAATAAATAAAATCTTAAACAAAACAAAGGAAGCAGTCCAACAGAAAAATGGACAAAGGACATGAACCAGAGATGACAGAAAAAAAAAAATCCCTTCAACCTTTAAGTGAAACGCTCAACCTCATACAGAATGAGGGGCAGGCAAATTAAACCAGGACATCCTACCTGGGCAACTCTCTCCCTGCCTGTGGCCTGGTTCTCCTGGGGTGGCCTCAAGGATTGGGGTAACAGTTACTGCTCTCTGCTTCCAGCTCTTTACCTCCGAAATGGCGAGGCTAACAGCGTCCGCCCGAAGGGGCCGTTGCCCGTGCCCTCGGGGAGCCGCGGAGCTGTGCCGCGGGCAGGGAGAGCTCCTGCCTCGGACCACGCTTCCGCCCGTCCTCCAAGGCCTCCCTGAGTTGTCGGCGCCCAGCTGGTGTCCCTGGCAGTCACGGCTTGTTCAGACCCTAACCAAACCACAGCACAGAATTTGGAGCAGGGCGCTAGCAGGATATCCCCCTTCTCTGGGGCCTCCAGAGTACTGGGAATACTGGCGGGGGGGGCACACAGACGCACGGCGCTCGCCTGGACTCCAGCCCCAGCCTCCCCGCCCGCAGGGGCAAGCTGACAGCACTGCCCAAGGCCAAGAAGGGGTCCGGGCACGCAGCTGGCCACAGCCAGGACAGCGGGGAGGATGTCCCCTGCAGGGGCTCCCCACACCCACTGTGGCCTCCCGGGGCTCTCTTCTGGAAAGGAAGTCAGCAAGTCTTAGAGGGAGAGGCTGGTGTGGGAGAGTCGGGTCTGAGAGGCCACACCACTTCCACGGTGGCCCCACTTTCTGCCCCTGCTCAGAAACCCACCGCATCCTTGCTGTGGGTCTTGGGGTGCTTCCGACCCTACTCCCACAGAGCAGCCCAGCCCCAGCCTCTATGTCCTCTGCTCTCTGAGGTTGGCAGAATGGTGGCCTCAAGATGTCCCCATCCTAATGCCCATGGACTTGACACCTCGTCTGGCAACAGGACCTTTGCAGCCATGATCGACTTTGAGGTGAGAGGTGATCCCGGGTTACCTGGGAGGCCCCGTGTTATCACAGGGTTTCTGTAAGAAGGAGGTAGGGGTCAGAGGGACACGCAAAGATGCCGCTGGTCATGAATGTGGGGGAGGGGCCGCGGGCCGAGGATGCTGCGCCCCAAGAAGCTACAAAAGGCAGGAAACAGATTCTCCCCCCGAACCTCCAGAAGGAACGCATCCCTGGTGACCCCTTGACTTTAGGGCCCCTGACGTCCAGAGCTGCCAGATAACGGGTCCGTGCGGTTCCGAGCCTAGCCGCGCGTGGTCACTGTCACAGCAGCGCCTGCGCCCCCCGGGGCATGGGCACACAGGGAGCCCCAGAAAGGAGACGCTCCAGGGCTCCGAGCCTGTCCAGCGCGGGCGGGGGGCGGGTCAGGAGGAGGCCGGCCTGGGCCACCCCCCCACTCGGTGCCGCGCGGGCGCTGCCCCTGGTGGCCCCCGGGGGGCCCCCTGCGCTCCTGGGCAGCGGGCCGTGTGCTGGGGGGCGCCGCGGCCTGGCGGGCCGAGACCCAGCCTCGCTGCCCCGGGGGACGGAGGGTCCCGGAGCCGGACGTGGAGGCGGCCGGCGGCGGGGTCGGTGGACCCCCGGCCGGGGGGACCCCGGGCCCAGGGGACAGGAGAAGCGCGGCGGGCGGCGCTAGGCCCCTCTGCTCCGCTAGGGGGCGTCGGAGCGGCGGCGGCCCCCTGCTGTTCGCGGTCGGGACCCCGCGGTTAGAGCGCGCGGCGGTGCGGGCGCGGGGACAGCCCCGCCCGCGCCTCCGCCTGCGCCCGGCTCCCGCGCGCTCTTGGGGGCGCGGCACGGCGGGATCGTCTTCCCGCCGCAGCTCCCGGCCCCCGCTTTCTTCCCTGGGGCCGGTCTCCGGGGCCTCCGCCACCGGCCCAGACGCGGCCCTCCACACCGCAGTCCCCGCGGCCGCGCCCTTCGAGTGGAAGTCGCCGTCCCGTCGCAGCGCCCCGGGGAGTGCCGCCCGGGCCCCCGCGTCCGCCCCTGGAGCCGAGCGGGGCGGGGCGCGTCTGGTGCGAGGAAACCGTACAGCAAACCAAAGCGCACTTATGGGAACTCCCCGGTTCAGGACCGCACCTTGGACTCGGACGCTGTAACGTCTCGGGTCTGGGTAGCTCCCCCGTCCTCCAGCTCAGCACCCCCTGGGCAGCCGGGTACGTGGGGGGGGGGGATAGGGATGCAGGGGTGTCCTGAGGCTGCCGCACAAAGGACCACGCACAGGGGGCCTTAAATGGCAGAGACATATTCCCTCTCAGTCCTGGAGGCCCAAAGTCCAAAGTCCAGGTCAGGAGGGTGAGGTTCCTCTGGAAGTTGTCAGTGAGGACCCTAGGCCTTGGCTGCATCGTCCTAGCCATGGCAAGGGCGCTCTCCTTGTCCCCGAAGGACACCAGTCACCCTAACGACCTCATCTGACCTTGATCTCATCTGCGAACCCCGTTTCCAAAGAAGGTCGCAGTCCCAGGTGCCAGACCTCAGGGCTTGACCACGACTTTTGGGGGACACAACTCAGCCCCTGTCCCAAGGAACCCCAGAGTCTGGCTGTGCTGTTTCCATGGCTACCTGAGGGCTCTCCTCCCTTGGCCTGAGCTCCTCCAACTGTCCCCCCTCTCAGGTAGCGCGGGGACTAGAAGGAGCGTAGAAGGAGAAACTCAACACCATCTGCAAAGCCAGGAGGGACGAGTCCGGCCTTCACTCCTCGAACAGCACACTGACCCTGTCCCTGACCCCTGCCCCTGCCCCACCTGCGTCCTCCTGGCCTGGCTCCTTGACCACCAGCCAGGGCCTTCGATGCTGGTGACCCCCACCCCGGCTGACACGCACGGCGGCTACCTGCTCCGTACTCAGACCTTCCTGCTGCCCTGAGGGCCACCCTCTTCTCACTGGCAGCCTGTGGGCTCTGCTGAGACCCACCCCACGGCCCAGCCGCTTTTCTGCAGGACAGGGCGCTGTGACAAGTTCCCCTCTAAGCCGCGGGACCAACGGAATAGCCACGTGTGCCTGGAGGGGCCGTGAGGGCTGGTGAGATGGGCGCCCACCCACCCAGATGCACTCCCCTTCACCCCGGGAGCTGCAAGCTCCGGACACTCGTCCTGCAGACGGGGAGACTGGGAAGCAGGGAGGTAGCAGCGGTGACCCCAGGTATACACAGCGTGGGGACCCAGGGCAGAGCCAAGGGTGCATTGCCACCTCAGCGCCTCTCCTGGAGTGCAGGGCGCACACCCCACAAGCTAGCGCCGCGGCAGGTACACCCCCAGTACTGACACAGCCACCTGCACACGGGGTCACGAGGGGCCGGCTGTCAGGGTCGGCCGTGAGGCAGGCTCCTTGCGGGAACCACCCTGAGCCCAGGACTGGCCAGGACGCCCCCACACAGGGCCCCAGGCCTCCGGGAGTGGTCACAGGGTGTTGGGCAGGAAGGTACCCTGGAGGCAAACTCTCCAGGAAGGCCCCCACTGCGGACTTTCCCCCCGGGCTCCCAGGGGAGAGTTGGGGTACAGATTCCCGCCCAGGCTCCTCGGGTCTGAGAACTTGGTGGAGAGGGACGTTGGGGGGGCTTCTCCAGGGAGAGGCACCTTGTCCCTTAGATGCAGGTGCAAATACACACACAGGTGTGAGGCCCTTGAGATGAACCCCACTCAGTCTGTGTGCACAGACATGCGTATCTCACTACGCAGCACGAGCCGCGTCAGTCCCGCTCCCGGCACTCATGCCATCCCTGAACTTCACCTCAACGCAGTACACGTACGAACGCCTCACGTCCACCTTCTCTGCCTGGCCTAAGAGTCTCCGAGTTCTCTAACCACACCTGAGCCCCACTGTGTGGATTCTCCATGATCCGTGGCCCCATTCTCCTAGTAACGGCCTTCTGAGTGGCCCGCGCTCCCTGCTCGCCCTGTAGGCTGACTCATGGGCGCGGGGGTACACCTGCTTCTTCCTCCGGGCCAGGGCTGGGGGGTGAGCGTCCAGGGGGACCGTCCACCCTCGGCCCCAGCAGCACAGTAGGGGCAGTCCATGTGTGACGGAGACTCGCTCTCTGACATTCAAGTCTCCAGGAGAGCCCTGGGGGTGCAGTGAGTCAGGCCCCCGCTGTGGGAAGGGGTCCAGCCCCACGCAGTGCCTCCCAGCCTCCCTGCTTCACCTTCTGAAGGCCAGTGCGCCAGCCCTCCGGGCTGAGCCGAGGCCAGGCACCCCCGTGGAGGGTCCGACCCAGCGCCTCTTTCTTCTCGCTCGAAGACAAACGGGGCGTCCGTGCTCCCCACATCTGGGGGGCAGGGATGCGAAGTGTGGGCCGGAGGGACCCCGCTGCCAGCCTCCTGCCCAGCGAGCTGTGCCCCCTCTCCTCCCGCCCTGCGCCCAGGCCGTTCGCCGCCCGTTGGCTGGGAGCTGAACACCGTCTGTGGGAGAATGGGAGTTCTCCCCAGGGATGCTGGGAGTGTCCACTCTGGCAGTGCCCAAGACAGCCATTCCTCTGGTGGCCTGAGCCCACAGGCCACACTGGCCACGGCACCCCGAACACTGGCCCATCCTGCCTGATGGACGGCCACGCGGTGAGTGATTGGGCCTCGAGAACATTCCGGAGAGATCCACGCATGGCCAGAGCCTCCAGCCCTGCTGGCCTCAGCCTCAGGGAGCACGGAGTCCGGACACAGCCCCTGCCGTCCCCTGCTCTGGCGGCTGCAGAGCTGCTCTGCTCCTCCGGCTCTGATTCCAGCCCCTTTCCCACTGAGGCCGGACCCCTCGCTGCGCAGGACAGGCAGCCCCTGCCACCCACCGGGAAGGACTCCACTGGAGCTGAAGGAGAGTGGATCGTGGTTTTAGTCACTCGCCACACGTGGGCTCGGGCCACAGATTCTCTTCCGCCTGTGCCTACCATAGCATCGGACATGGACACTCTTGGAGGATCCACCGGTCACGTTACAGGCGTGTGCAAGCACGCTGGCGCCCCAGGAGGGGAGGGAGGGTGATCCAGATGGCCACTGCTGGGCCGCAGGCCTCAAGGTCACGTGGAAACTTCTGTGGGAGGACGTAGGCATGGACTCGCTCAGCGTGTTTGCTGAAGGGTCGCTCATGAGGACAAATCAGCCTCCGAAATGGGGTAAGGGGGAATCCTGTGATGGAGGAGGGGCTCGTGGGGGAGAGACCCTTTCAGGCATCACAGGGATGCTGACGTGGGAAGACCCCACAGTTCCCAAAGCTGAGAAAAGCGGTGTCCTGCCTGCCTCTGGGGTGGGCCAAACCTCCCCTCCCCTTCTTCTTGGGGAGTCCCCAGGGCCCCTCCCTGGTTCTCCCCATCCCTCAGCTAAAAGCCCTGTTTGCCCCCACACGCTTCATCCTCAAGCGGCTTACGGAACCCCCAGCAGTGCGGGAGCCACAGTGCCTCCATGGAGAGCATGAAGCCCATGGGCCGCACTTTCCTCCCCCTGACCCCCCAGCCCCGCACACACGCTGATGCTGGTTTTCCTCTGTTACAAAGTAAGTGTGTGAACATTCAGGACGACACGACTCTGGGCGGGAATGCACCAAGGTGTTCCCACGGCTGCCATGCCGGTGGACGGGCTGGTGTTTTGCTAAATTATTTTAGCTGACTTAGGTTTTCTAATTTTTCTACAAAGACCACAAATTGCCTTTGTTAGAAGAAGAAAAATGTTTATGTTCAGTAATGAGGTCCAAGACCCAGGAGCAGAGGAAGGCAGTCGGCTGGGACACACCTGAATTCATGACGGGTCCGCCTGAGGGACGGTCTGACCGCCAAGCCAGGAATTCAGAGAGAATTCAGGGGCCAATAGGGAGCCTCTGATGGTCCCACACAGGAAGCATGACTCCCAGCTAGGGGCTCTGAGAATCACTGTCTGCCCCAGAAGTGACTCTCCTTGTTCCCACTCGTCACATCTCCACCTACATGCCACCTCTTCAGGGAAGCCTTCCTGGGTCACCAAGGCTGAGCCCTATGCCCCTTCTGAGGTTTTGCCTAGAGCAACACCCATAGCAATGATGGCAGACATTTCCAGCAACTTAGTGATGCAAGTGCTAAGTGTTTTAGACCCTGTTGTAAGGATAATTAAAGTTTATAACCTTCTCACCTTCAAGGAATTCACAGGTGGTCGTTTCAGAACTGTGTCCAGGACCTGGGCCCTCCTACCTTCTTGATCTATGATCTGTATAGTTTCTACTTCCATGTTCATCTGTGGTACAAGAGGGCTGCTGACTTCCAGCCATTACATCTCAATCCAAGCCACAGGAAGGAAAGAGGAGAGAGAAGCATGGCCTGAGACACAAACCACACATGCTCACATTATTACCTAACATGTAGTCACAGGGGCACACCTGGAGGCAAGAGAAACGTAGTCTCTATCAGGACAACCGCATGCCCTGCTGAAAACTGGGGCCTTGTTACCGCACAAGAGGGGAGGACAAGCCCCCACTGACCCCTAGGATCTGTGTGCCATGGCCCAGATGCTCCCCTCGGTAGGCTCGAGAGGAGCCCAAGGCTCGGAGGCAGGGCAGCGGTCAGAGCGGCGAGGCTGGAAGGAGCTCCGGCAGCTCTGGACCTGGTTCAGCCACACGGGCACGTCATCGGGCCAGCCTGTGCGTGTCAGGGGTGCTCGTGCCGACCCCCTCTGCTCTCAGTGTTGGCACACAGCCGACATTTAATACATGGCTGCTGTGCTCCCAGGTGGAGGACCCGAGGATGAGGCCTGGGTTCCCTGGTCAGCCTTCTAGGGGCTTCTCTCCCAGCAAGCACTGTCCTCTTTCCTTCCATTCTTCCCTTGGCCCCAGTGCACCCTAAGCTCCTGCATGAGCGGATTTGGAGCTCGGGGCCAGCTGTGGGCTCTGCTGTCCTAATGCTGTTGCCTCCTGGGTCCTCCCACCTCAGGTGTCACCATGAAGCACTGGCCAGTAACTCTGTGGAGCCGGTCCCCAGTGAGGCCCTGACAGGTGTCCAAGGACCGCTTGGGCGCCAGGCCCCGCCACACAGCCGGGAACTCAGCAGGGGGAGCTTTTCAGGCTCCTGTGGCTGGGACAGTCTGGGGACACCTAGAAGAGGCCAGGGACAGGGAAGAATTCCCACTTCCCCGGCGGGCTGCGGGAGGGGCTGCCTCTAGTGCACCAGCACGGCTGACCTCAGGTCCCCTCTGAGGGGGGACCACCACCCCCTCTTGCAGACGGGTGCTGGGCATGAGCTGTGCGGGCTCCTCAGCACGCACTGGATGAGTAAGTGTGAAACGTGCCCCCCCAGGGGGCTGGGCCCCAGCCCCCCTCAGCATCAGGGAGCGCGGGACCCCACAATGCCCTACCCCTCATCTCATGCCTGCCATGTTCCAGGGGTCCCCATCCAGCTCGGTCCAAACTGAGCACTCAGTGACGCTGACTCTGGCCACAGGTGGCCACCCCCTGAGCCCAGGTGGACGGCAGGGCCGGAGAAGGGTTCTCTGCTCTCGTGTTTGCACACCTGCTGTTCGCAGCGGTCCACGCTGAGTGTCTGCCGTGAGCCGAGCAGCAGGCCGTCGGCACGCGCGCTTGGCCTGGCCTGGGAGAGAGAGGGAGGCGGTGAGGGCCGCCAGAGCCGGACAGGGACCTCCCAACGCGGCGGCGGACAGAGAGCCCCCGCCCCCGCCGCACGTGCAGGCCCCGTGGGGACGCGCGCACCGGCCGCCAGCCCAGCGCTGCGGGTTCTGGCTCCGGCTTTGAGTCCTCGATCCGCGCCACCCCGCGCGGGGAGGTCCCGGGCCCGCCCCCCGCCGCCCCCGCCCCTCCCCCAGCTGCTCGCGGGCCGAGGGACTTTGCGTCCCCGAGCCGGTCCCCTCTGGAAAACGGGGCTCACGAGAGGCCGCGGGGGGGTTGGGAGCTCCGTGCAGCGAGGCTGGAGCCCGGCTTGGCGGGGCCGCGGGACGCTGGGGTCCTCCGCACGCCCACGGGGCTCCGGGCCGGACGTCGGGGCCGCGGCACGGGGCGGGGGCGGGGGACACGGAAGCGTCCCGCCCCCGCCCCCGCCCCCCCGCGCCGAGGCCGGCTGCTCGGTCTGGCAGCCCCGCGCCCGCCCCCGCACCAGAGACGCGTCCTCAGTCACGGCTGCGGGCCCGCGCGCCGCCGCGGAAGGGAGCGCAGCCTCGAGGCCCCGCGGCCCCCGGTCGCCCTCCGCGCGCGCCGCCGGCTCTGACCCCGGGGCGGGGGGCGCGCCGACCCGGGGTCCGAGCCTCCGAGGCCCAGCCTGGGCTCCGTGGGGAGGCGGCCGGCCGGCGGGGCGGCGGGGGCAAGCTCTCCAGAGAGCGAGCTCTGGCCAGGCCTCCCTCGGAACCAGGAGCAGCCGCGCTCCTCCGCAAAACTGGTGTTTCTGGGCCCAACCAGCATCTCGGGCCGGGCCCTGGGGACCGCCCATCCGGCGCCGGGGAGACCCCTCTGAAGAGAGTGTGTCGGTTCTCGGCCGCTGCAGAGCAAACCGCAACCAGGGGCCCCGGGGTGTCTGTCCCTGGGCGCCTCCCCTCCGCTCGGGTCATGATCCCAGGGTCCTGGGATCCAGCCCCACAGCGGGCTCCCCTTTCTGCAGGAAGCCTGCGTCTCCCTCTTCCTCTCCCCCTGCTTGTGGTCCTTCTCTCCCCGTGTCTCTATCCAGTAAATACATGAATCTTAAGAAAAAGATTATATGGGGGCGCCCGGGTGGCTCAGTGGGTTAAGCCTCTGCCTTCTGCTCGGGTCATGATCCCAGGGTCCTGGGATCGAGCCCCACATCGGGCTCTCTGCTCAGCAGGGAGCCTGTTTCCTCCTCTCTCTGCCTACCTCTCTGCCTACTTGTGATCTCTATCTGTCAAATAAATAAATCTTTAAAAAAAAAAAAGAAGAGAAAAAGATTATATGAAAACTTGGTGGCTTAGAAAGACAGCAAACCTGGATGAATCCATACCATTTCTGTGGGGTAGGACTACCAGATAGGATCAGCCCGGGGACTCTGTCTCAGGCCCCCTCCTGAGGATGCAGTTAGGGTCTCAACCAGGCTGGGGGACCCCTCTTGTGGCGCCACACGCCTGGGGCCAGCCAGCGGGGGCTGCATGGACGCTTCCGCTTCTTTGCAGCCTGGCAACCGGGTCCCAAGAGCCAGTGTCTTCAGTGAGGAAGACAGCAAAGCAGCATTTTCAGGACCAAGCATTGGAGGGTCACATAGGACCCTAAGCCTTCCCAGGTTCTTTTTTTTTTTTTTTAAAGATTTTTTTTATTTATTTATTTGACAGAGGGAGAGAGACAGATCACAAGTAGGCAGAGAGGGGGAAACAGGCTCCCTGCTGAGCAGAGAGCCCAATGCGGGGCTCGATCCCAGGACCCTGAGATCATGACCTGAGCCGAAGGCAGAGGCTTAATCCACTGAGCCACCCAGGCGCCCCTCCTTCCCAGGTTCTAAGCGGAGGAGGCTGCCACGGAATTAGGGCTGTGACTTAAAGCTCTCATGGCAGATGAGGACGTGATTCGTCCTGGAAGCTGTTCCTGGAAGCCGGAGCCGGTTGTCCCGTCCGACTCTAGACCAGAGCTTAGGCAGCTGGCCACTGAGAGCACATTTGCTGTCTGCAAACCCCAAACCCATCCTCTGACAAGGGGGCCACTCCAAACAGTGTGCTGGGGACAATTTCTGAAGTGAGTCAATCCCAGGGTGACTCTGGGGTCCTCTGTCCCCACCTCCTGGCTCTGACTGCTGAGAAAATCCACGTCCCAGGCCGCTCTGCGCATGAGTGAGGCTCTGCAGGTCTCCACGACAGCCGGCAGCATTTCTGGCCACGCTGTCCTAGCGCCCTCCCTAGAAGCCGCTCTGGAGCTCAGAGCCAGACAGATCAGATCCCTTGGTGGAAGGTGCTGTAGTGAAAGCCATCCTGGAACTGCATGGGGCTGGCGAGTCCTGCTTCTGCCCCTGACCAGCTGTGCGACCCTGGGCAAGTCACTTAACTGTTCTGAGGCTTGCTTTTCTTCTCTGTCAAATGGGAGGATTTGCCATCCTTCTGGGCCAGAATCTTTGGGGGCAAGTGATGGAAACCCACCCCCAGCTGATCTGGGTAGAGCAGGAACATGCGGCCCCCCCAGCAGGCCAGTCTTAGCTCAGGGCTCAGGACTAGGCACCTCCTACAGTGATTCCTCCGGCCTAGTTCCTTTGTGTCATCTCATTCCCAGGCGGTCCCAGCCCTCGTGGTGGCACAGTGGTCACCAGCCGTTCCTGGCTCCCACGCCACCCACTCAGCAGCTCAAGAAAAAGTCAGATGTCAAAAGAAGTCCCAGGACGGAGTCTCCCTGGCCAGCTCAGGCCCCGGCCGAGGTTGGGCTCCGACTGGTAACAGTCACCATATCACGACAGCTGAGCTGGTGACCGCGTGCTGCCCCACCTCTCTGAGCAGCCCCCCACACACCTGCACACGCCCAGCTGAGCCCCCCCTACAGCCAGGCCCCAGGCCCACCGCCTTCTGTTCCCCCCCAGTCCAGGAGGGCATCCGGCTTCCTGTTGGCCCGAGGGGAGAGGGCAAAAGGAAAGGGTGGAGGTGGAGGGGGGAGGAGGGGAGGGGGAGGGGGAGGGGGGAGGTGGAGGTGGAGGGGGTGGGGGAGGGGGAGGGGAGAGGGGGAGGGGAGAGGGGAAAGGTGGAGGTAGAGGGGGTGGAGGGAGGGGGAGGGGGAGGGGGAGGGGAAAGGAGGTGGAGGGGGAGGGGGAGGGGGAGGGGAAGTGGGAGGTGGAGGGGGGGGGAGGGGGGAGGGGAAAGGTGGAAGTGGAGGTGGAGGGGGGAGGGTGGAGGTGGAGAGGGGAGGGGGAGGGGGAGGGGAAAGGGGGAGGGGGAGGGGTGGGGGGAGGGGAGGTGGAGGGGGTGGGAGGGAGGGGAGAGGGGGAGGGGAGGGGGAGGGGGAGGGGGTGGGGAGGTGGAGGGGGTGGGAGGGAGGGGAGAGGGGGAGGGGAGGGGGAGGGGGTGGGGAGGTGGAGGGGGTGGGAGGGAGGGGAGAGGGGGAGGGGAGGGGGAGGGGGAGGTGGGGGCCTCACACCTCTGCTCCTTCTTGGACCTGCATGTTCTGGGAGCGGCTACATCTTTGCTAAGGCAACCGCTCCAGAAAGGGACCCTTCCACCACTGCGGGCTCACCAGGCCCCTTGCCCCCCCCAACCCTGGCCCAGGGCTGCTTCCTGGGCCTACCCCTGCTGCCTTGCGGCTGAGCACAGACCCCCTCCCATTCTTGTGAGCTGACTCTTTGTGCTTCTGCCCCCGAGATCTTAATTGACCAATTCCCTTGGCTTCATCCCTGAATGGAACCCAGAATGATCTGAGGACTTCTGCCCCTGAAATCCATGACTTGGTGGCACGGTCAAGACACAACTGACACACCCTCCCATCTTGGAACCTGCTGCCTCCCAGTGTGGAAGGAGGGGGCTGTTTCTCTCGTGTCCTCTCTGTCCCCAAAGAGACCAACATCGGCTCTTCCAGAATTCAGCAGTAGCTAGGTTACCATGGTAATGCCCATTATCCTTGCCTAACAGGAGATGAATCAGGAGCTAAAAATAGGCCTCCAGAGTGGGTGGGTGGATGGATGGACGGATGGACGGACGGATAGATGGACAAGTGGACAGGGTGATGAATGGATGGGTATAGGTGGATGGAGGGAAGGAGGGAGGGAAGGCTGGATGGACGGACGTGTGGATGGATGGATGTGTGGATGGGTGGATGGACGGATGGAAGAGCGAGTAGGTGGGAGGGCCTAGATTTAGGGTCAGAACAGCTGATTTTTCCTAGACAAGCTATTGCTGGGGACATCCCAATCGGGACCCCCCCCCCCCCGCCACACACACAGGGCTGGGCGGCTTTGGCAGGGGGTGCTCCCGACAGTGAGTAGCATGGTGGGGTCTGTGTAAAGCTGAGTTGCTGGTTAAAGGCACCCAGGTCCCCGCCTGGAACCTCTCCCCACCTGAGCCGGAAAGGCAGATTTCGGGCGGTGGACCACAGGAGGCCAAGGAGTGGCCCCTCAGGGTGTGGGGCAGTCGCTGCCGCCCTGGCCCTTCCTTGCGTGGAGCACCGCCTCCTGTCACCCCTGCATTCCGGAGAGAACCCTTCCTTACTGGGTCTAGGAGACTGCCCCCAGGTCGGGGTGAGAGGGGGCCGACTCGCCTACCTCACCCCTCCAGAGGGGTGCAGTGCTCTGCTGCAAGGGTGGGGAGGCCAGAGCGGCCACAGCAAAGGCACAGACTGCTCGAGGACGAAATGACACTTTATTATGCCTCAGCCCCCAGCCGCAGACCCCACAGACCCCGGCGCGGAGGTGGGAGCGAGCAGGGAGCGGGAGGCATCTTGGCTGTGGGTCGGGGGTCTGGGGGCATCTCGGGGTCTCCTCCACAGCTGGAGGGCAGCCTGCGCGTCCCTCTTCAGTGAAGCTCAGGTGCAAAGCAGAAATCCTCCAACCCCCAAGTGCCCCTTCACTCAGGGCGGAGCTGCCAGTCTCCTGGCCAGCTCAGGAATCCCTTCCCGGCATGGTTCCACACCGGCCTGGTGGGGGCAGGGCCAGGCTTGGGGGGGCCTCCACCAGCACCCCCACACCTTCAGCGCCTGTTTTGGGGACCACCAGGCCTGGATTTGTTCATCCTTCAGCCCTGGGGATCCCGGGGTCTGGTCTAGGCAGCAGGCTCACAGGACCATAGGGGTGGGCCCAGGGTGGGCACAGGAGGGCTCTAAAAGGGGGGGGGGTGTGGGGGGTGTAGGGGAGAGCTAAGGGACCTCGAGGGCGCTGGAGACAGAGCCTGGCTGCACTCCCGGCGGCCCGGCGGTCTCCGGGGGGCCGGCCTCCCGGTCGTGGGCGCCGCCGCCTCTGGGAGGCAGCTCCCTGTAGCTGTAGTACTCCACCAGCTGCCGGGGCACCTCGGCCAGCACGCACTTGGCCAGCGCCGCCGGAGACGCCTTCAGAGTGGGGACAGCGGGGTTACAGCTGGGCGCCCTCCGGGCCCTCCAGCCCTCAGCCCATCACACCCCAGCCTCATCCTCTGGAGGTGGGACTCCATCCTCTAGGGGAGGTGGACTCTGTCCCGCAGCTGACCAGTAAGTCTCCCGGTGGCCAGGAGACCCTGGTAGGGGACCCAGACCCGAGAAGATGAGGCCGCAGTGCCCCCCGCTGCCGGCATGGGGGCCCGTCCCGAATGGCACCTGCACCCACGTGGCCCTGCCCCACCCCCCCCCAGGCACAGAGGGCAAGTCTGAGGCAGGAAGGAGGTGGGCGCCCCTCCCCCCATAAAACCCCAAGAGTGTGTCCACAGGTCATGAATTTCCCTCCTGTATCTCACAAAGGGTCTGAAAGGGCTTGGGGAGCCCACTGTGCTGCCTTCCCTCCCATGTGTAAGTTCCATATTTTCATAATAGGAAGGTTTCTAGGTGCTCCCTGCTCCGGGGACAGGCAGGCCCTGGACAGCCCCCCGCCCCAGCACTCACGCTCTTGAGCTCCCGGAAGGGCACAAACTGCACGATGTCCCGGAGAGCCGGCTCGCCCCGCGGGGAGCGCAGGATGCCGTCATCCCCGTCCAGGGTCTGCATGTCCGTGAAGTCGGCGTTGCCCACCCCCACGATGATGATGGACATGGGCAGATGGGAGGCACGCACGATGGCTTCCCGCGTGTCGGCCATGTCGGTCACCACGCCGTCGGTCAGGACCAGCAGGATGTAGTATTGCTGAGGGTACAGGGACAGGGTTGGCAGGGCGGCCCCGCCCCCTCCTCAGGCCCCCGGGGTCGCCTGGGGACCCTTGAGGACCGCATCTACCCCCCAAGCAGCTGCAAGTCTCCGGACCCGCTCCCCTCCCCGTAGACTGCCTGGTCGCCCGCGGCAGGCCTCGGGCAATGGCGGGGTTGAGGCTTCTCAGGAACCGTCGTGGAAGTGTCACACGTCACAACCACAGGGCGCCGTGAGCTCTCTTCCTGGGCTGGATGCTTCCCCCCACTCCCAACCTGTCCCGCCTCTGCCTCGATCCCATGGAGCCTGGGTCCAAACCCGAGTCTGAGGCCTGAGAAGGAGAGTCCTGTGGGCTCTCGGTAGGCGGGGCCTCCTGCACCCTGAAGGGAGCCCGGGATCCGAGGAAGTTCTGAGAAAGGACGCCCTCTGCCCAGCCTGGCCAGGCGCTCAGCACGTCAGCACAGAGACAGATGGGGACTTGTCGCAAATAAAAGTCTGTTTCCTTTGTTTAAAAAAAACCAAAAACAGGGGTTGGGGTGGCTGTGTGGCTCGGTCAGGTGAGCATCTGACTCTTGGTTTCAGCTCAGGTCATGATCTCAGCGCTGTGGGAGTGAGTCCTGTGTCAGGCTCCGTGCTGGGCGTGCAGTCTGCTGGGGAGTCTCTGCCCCGCACTCACCCTACCACCGCATTCTCTCTCTCTCTCTCAAAAAAAAAAAATGAAAAAACAAAAAAACAGGGCAGCTGGCTGGTTCAGGCATGCAACTCTTGATCTCAGGGTCGTGAGTTCAAGCCCCACATTGGGTGTACAGATTACTTACAAAATAAAATCTTTAAAAAACAAACACAAAAATGGCACCTGGTTGGCTCAGTCGTTAGGCGTCTGCCTTTGACTCGGGTCATGGTCCCAGAGTCCTGGGATCAAGTCCCGCATCAGGCTCTCTGCTCAGCAGGAAGCCTGCTTCTCCCTCCCCCACTCCCTCTGCTTGTGTGCCCTCTCTCGCGGTGTGTCTTTGTCAAATAAATCAATAAATAAAATCTTTTTTAAAAATCCCAAAAAACAGAACTACTAAAAATCAGTATAAAAAACCTGGATAAGAGAAAACATAAAGGAGAAAAAAGAAGACCCTGGCCCAGTGGGCGCCAACACTGTGACACCACGTGAGGGAAAGACCAATGGGCACCCAACAAGGTCACCTTTGCCTAGAGGCCCCAACCACCCCCTCCCCACCTCCTCCTCTGAGCCCCAGACCCATGGGAGGAGTGACCGTGCACAGGGCAGTCTGAGGACCCCTGGCCGGACCCAGCTCTCAGCCCCGTGGACATGGCCCTCCTCGGGAAAGCCCTCACGCCCTCCTCCTGCCCCTCCGACTAGGTCCGGGGCGACCTCAGCTCTGCTACTCAAACACAAACACGAAGCTCCGTTGCCGTGAGCATGGGGCCTCCCTGAACTGGGGAGTGGGTGACTGTGGTCCGGCCCCAGGAAACCACGTGTGACTTGGGATGAAGTGACGTCGCTTTCCTTAGGACAGAAAGAGACGGGAGAGATCGGGTGGGGAGCACCGAGAAGTAGGTCCCAGGTCAGCCCGAGCGCCTCCCCACCGTGCCAACGCTGCTCTGCAGGAAGCAAGCTGAGCGCCCACAGAAACCCCTATGGGAGGGCGTCCTGGTGGCGACGGGGGCTCGGAGCACCAAGGAGGACAGAGGCGGACGCGAGTGCCTCCTGGGGACCCTCCACTGCCTCTGCTTACGGGAACCAGAAGACAAGACTGTGGTGAGTGCTCCTAAGCATCCTGGCAACAGCCTCGAGACCCGGAGACCCTACAGGACACCCCTCCACTAGCCGGACAGCAGGGGAAGGCAGGGACACAGCCACCAATCACACGGGGGCCATTTCCCCCCAGTCCTGCCGCTACAGCCATCGGGACGTGCGTTGGCCAGCGGCACATGTGTGCTACCGAGAGATGTCCCGTTTGCTGTTCCAACAGTGAGGGGACTGCTGTGGTCTTTTAGGTGTGCTCACGGCATGGTGGCTCTGTTTTCTCTCTTCTAGAGGTTTATACTGACATTTGCAGATGAAATTATGTGTCTGGGATGTGCTTCAAAATCATATGGGAAGGTGCCTGCTGTCCTTGAATCTTGACTGGGTCCTGTGCCAGAAATAGCAGTGCTATGGGATTATCACTGGGGAAGTGAATGGAATTGGAACATATTCTATAAATTCAATGAAACGACTATATCTTAATTACATTTCCTGACGTTGATATTTGTGCTGTGTTTGTGTCAGAGAACGCACAGATAGCAGGAAACACACAGCAAAGCCTTAGGAAATCACAGGGCGAGGTGCTGCGTGCAGCCCTGGTGTCGGGTCCGCTGTGCCTAGGCGAGAGCATAAACCGTGGGGTGGCCCCAACAGGGTGAGAGGCCGCCCCGGCGGCTGGAGTCTGGATGATGGCGAGTCCCAAGGACGGAGCGAAGCCGAGGGGCCCTACAGGTCAGGAGACCAGGACGCCAGGCAGATCCAGCGACCAGAGGCAAATGCAGACACACGTGGAAGGGGGCTGAGATCAGAAGGGGTCTCCTTCAGCGCCCTGGGCTTGAAGCCGAGCTGTGCTTGGGCACAGAGTCCTTGCTGTTGGGGGGCATCGGGAGGTTGGCAGCTAGTTCTCAAATGCTTCAGAAGAAGTCACAATAACACACACATGTGAGGGGAGGGGAGGAGGGACACAGGCCAGGGCGGCGGGCAGGGAAGCCGGAGAGGGTTGGGAGGAAGCAGGAAGCAAGTCTGAGTCCGGGGAGACCCGGTGAAGGACGGACCTCCCTTCTGCAAATGGGGGCTCTTTTACAAAATAGACAGTTAAAGCAACGGACCGCTGGGCACACAGGAGCACAAACAACCAACAAACATGTGGAAAAGGTAAAGCAGGGGGGCGCCTGGGGGGCTCCGGCGGTGAGGCGTCTGCCTTCCCGCGGGCCATGATCCCTGGTCTGGTCCTGAGTTGGGCTCTGCGCTCAGCAGGGACCTGCTTCGTCCTCTGACTCTCCCCCTCACTCCCCCCTCTCTCTCTCTCTCTCATAAATAAACAAAATATTAAAAAAAGAAAAGGAAAGGAAAAAGTAAAGCAGATTGAAACCTTCAGCACAATGTTATTTGTGAAAAATATAGAAACAAAAAAATGATATTGCGCAGCGGACAGCTGCCTGCAGGGAGGGCTCCGGGCAAACCCGCCCCAGGGGGTGTGGCCCCGCGGGGGAGAGGATACCTGTGCCTCTAGGGGGGCTTTAGGGCCCTCCCGCAGCCCCCAGTGCCCCCCAGCTCTGCGCCTCCCTGACCTCCGTGCCCCCCACACCGCGGCACGCGCCACCGCCCCCTGCACCCAGTGCCGGCAGCACCGCCCGCCCCGGTACCTACGGAGGCCTCCCCGCTGTGCTCCTCCGCCGCGGCCATGCGGGCCACCTTGGAGATGATGGGGGCCACGTTGGTGGGGCCGTAGAGCTGGACCCTGGGCAGGCAGTTCTGGTAGGCCTCCACCACACCCTGGATTCCTGCGAAGGAAGGAGGGTGAGCCCGGCCGGGGGGCGCCCCCCACCCAGGCCCGCCTCAGGCCCTACCTTCACACTCATCGTCCTCAGGGTTGAAGTTGATGGCGAAGTCATGGGACACCTGGGTGGGCGCAGAAGCACCATCAGCTCGGCTACCCGTCCAGGAACCCCCCCAACTTGAGGAGAGAGGTAGGTTTGCAGCCCCTGGGGCCCCCGCGGGGACAGAGCCTCGTGGAGGGAGGCCCCCGGGAGAGAGGGCAGGCAGCTAGTCCCTCAGCCCCGACAGCCAGGGGGTCTGAGTCGCATATACCGACGCAAGCCTCCCGCCACCACGTTCTTCTGCTGTTTGCCCTGGAAGATTCCAGAGTCATTCCCCTTCTCCTGACAGAGACACAGTTTTCTTGAGCTCTCCAGAGGTCACTGGCGCTAGGTGACCAAGGTCAGTCCCTCTGGCTGGAAGCTCAGGGTCGCTGGGTTCCCAGCCGTGGGAGGACCCAGGACAGCCTCTGCTGGGGACAAGCAGAGTGGCCCAGGAGGCCCCAGCAGGGGCAGGGGGGTGGGGTCCCGGGCCCCAGGCCCTCCTACCTCATACTTGGGAGGAATTCGGGCTCCAAAGCCCAAAGCAGAAAACCTCTTGTCGCTGGAAGAGAGGCGGTCGCATCACACAGGGTCCACGGCTTCCCTGGGGGTGGGCTGCTCTGGGACAACACCCAGCAGAGCCAGGACACCCAGGCTCCAGTCCACCGCCTCCCTGGGTGCCCGGCCCTGCCCTGAACCACACAGGGGACACCGAGGCATGTGGCCGTGAGGAGGACACCAGCCTCCAGGCAGGAACAGAGCTGACTCCAACCCTCGGGCCACAGCCTGACCCCGGGAAGCTCTGGCCTCCTGTCTTTGGGACCTCAGCTCTCTGCCACCCACCCCCTTACAGAGGGGTCTACCCCTCCTGGGCCTCAGTTTACTGGTCTGTCAAGTGGGCCACCCTCCATATTTGTGTGAAGGGTGAAGGGGACCACGTGAGGGAAGACCAGCCCCACCTCAACACATGGGGGCTTCTGACCCCTCCTCCACCTCAGGGGGCTGGACTGTCCTTGGGGATCAGCCATGCAGGGACACCCGGGGCTGGCCTGTGCAGCCAGCCCTGCCCACCACGGCCCAGCCGCTGCCAGCCGTCCTTGGGCGGGTGGATACAGCCATGATGCCTGCTCCCTGGGCCCAAGACTGAGCTGGAGGAAGGGAGGCCGGGGAGGCCGGGGAGGCCGGGAGGCCGGGAGGTGGGGGCCTCACCTGTCGTAGTCTTGGCAGATCTCCCCCACGGCCACCAGAGCCTGCAGGTACTCGTTGGGCTGGAAGGGGTTGATGTAGTGCAGAGAGCAGCTGTTGCGGGGGTCCCCATTGGAGGCCGTGAAGTCGATAGCCACCTGCGGAGACCCTGGCTCATGACCTGGGCTCGACGGGGCACCCAGAATCCCCATTTGACAGGTAAGGGGATTGAGCTGTGGGGAACTGCTCGGCAGGGAGTGCCACCGAGGGCTCCGCTCTGTGGCGGCGTGGAGGACAGAGGGCGACCTGCGCTGACCGGCACACCGGGATGGAGCTTGGACCCTCAGGAGGAAACCAGCCGCCCCCCCTCCAAGTGACACCATCCCTGAGCCCACAGCACAGGTCCCATGGACCCACGACCTTGGGGCAGGGGCGGTGGGAGGAGACCCAAGGCCAAGACCAGGCCCACCCTGTCTCTGTGGCTGCCCTGCCTGGGCTGGGGTCTCCACATGCCACCCCGTCCCTGCCCCTGCCGGGACACGTCCCTTAGGCCGCTCTGGCTGCTGCTCGCCAGCGACGTGAACCCACACGTCCACAAAGGAGCAAGGAGGTGACACAAAGGCTCTCCAGGCCAGGCCACCGCAGCTTGGTCTTGTGGCCTCTGGCATTGTCGCCGCAGGAACAAGTGTAGTGTCGTTCTGCCCCCTTCTCACACGTCCTCATGTCACTGCTTCTGCTGGGGCTGCGTCTTGCTCTAGCCCCTCCCGGGGGGAACCTCTGTGCCCAGAGCCCAGGCAGGGGTGCGTGAGCCCTCCGGACCCTGCAGAAGGGCCTCAGTCCACCCACATACGCACATGGGCCCCCGTCCGTCCGCGTGGGGAAGGCGCCCCGGCTCTGCCTGTCGGGGGCGGGAGTGGGGGTCCCGGGCACGCACCGTGAAGTGGATCTGACAGCCGCCCATGATGTAGTCCAGGAACGAGTGAACCCTGTAGAACTTCCAGGCAGGGGCGTCGGCAGGGCCCACCCAGGGCACCCCATGCCCAGACACGGAGCCTGGAGCCCCAGGGACCCACCTTCCAGGGTAGCTGCCTGGGGTGGCCTGACCCCCAGCGTCCCCCCCAGCTTCCCTTCTCGGACTCCTCCTGCCCTCCCTCCCTCCCCCGAGGACTGGAGACCCTGGGCCTCTGGGGGTGGGGGCCTTTGAGGGTCCATCTGACAAGGGGGGCTCCCAGGGAGAGCGTGCCCCTGCTTGGCTCTCTGCAGAGTTTAGGTAGGCGTGGGTCCCTGACCCACGGAGGGTGAGCGGGGGCCGCAGCTCACCTTCAGGTCTGCCAAGATCACAACCCCAGAGTTCTTGTAATGACGCTTCTTCTGCTTGTACTTGGCGTTCACGCAGTCCCACTGGGCCTGGGGGACAGGGATAGGCAGAGACACCCCCCCAGAGCACCAGTACCCAAGGCCCACCCCAAGGAGGCAGGGGGCCTCAAAACCCCAACCCTGAACAGCATTTTCCAGCGGTGACGAGGTGACTGATGTCCCAGTCTGGCCACCTGGCCGGTGTGGTGGTCAGTCTTCTCAGGGCCGGCGCTCTGCCTGCCCACGTGGCTCCTCCCCGAGAACCTTTTGCCATCTGGCGCTTTTACCCAGTTTCCTCCCTGTTCTCAGGCAGAGGGGAGGAGGGGGCCCGGCTCACCTGGTCCTCCCGGAAAGCCTTCTGCATCTCCTCAAAGGTGGTGGAGAACTCCCCGATGAAATCGTGCTTTCCGCGGGAGTCATAATCCCAGACGAGGCACTGGGGAGCCCAGGCCCCCTCAGCCCGCCAGCCCGCCTGGGGCCCCCTGCAGCAGGCCTCCCCCACCTCCGCCCCCAGCCCCCCACCCCCCCCCGCCCCCAGCCCCCCACCCCCCCCCGCCCCGTCCCGGCCGGCCCCACCTTCAGAGGCCTCGTCTCCTCACAGCAGCAGAGGTTGCAGAGGGACACCTTGAAAGGTTCCCACACGGGGCTAAGGTTGTTCTTCACCACCTGGGGGCGGGCGGGGGGCAGGCTGGCTGGTGCTGCTCCCGGAACCACCTCCAGAGCGTCCCCACATTCCTGGGCCACCTGGAACCCCTGTTCTTTAAATAGCCTCCTTTTTTTTTTTTTTTTTGGTCTTAAACACAGATTAATTAATCTCAAGAGGAAACCGTGTCTCACTGCTCTAACCTCACCTGCAAGCAGGGACAAAAACACAGCTGTGGGTTCCAGTGACCGGCGCCCAGCCTGGTCTGGGGCTCCCTGCTGGGAGGGAGGTGGGCGCTGGGAGGACACGGTGGGGGGGCGGCGGGGGAGGGACGGGGCTGGCTCCTGGCCCTGTCCGCAGGTTCCTGTCCCCAGGGCATTGCAGGGGACGTCAGGGAGCCCTCACCTCCGTCCTGTACACCAGCTGCTCGCTCCGATCGTCGTTGACCCGGTAAAGCTCCAGGAAGGGGTCTGACTTGCTGAAGAGGTCCTGGGGAAGCAGGGGCCATGCTCGGTGAGCCGGGCGGGAGCAGCCTCGGCCCAGCTCTGCCGCGTCCCCGCCGTGCTCTCCAGCCCCACGGAGCCTCCCCCTCCTATGCTGTGAAATGAGGGCAGGAGCCTCTCGGAGGGAACGGAAGCCTTGCCCTCCCCTCTAGAGCCTTCACTGACTCCCCAGTACCCTTCCTGGAACTCTCAGTCCTAGGCCCACTCTCCCTCTGGCCAAGCTAAACACCCTCAGCCGGTACCAGCTGCTGTCCCCCTCCTCCTCCCCAGGCTCCAGTCTCCCAGGCCGGGGGAGGCCCCAGGAGGCACCTTCCAGCAGGCCAGCCCCCTGGCCTGTGTGCGCCCACCCTGTGGGAGAGTTGACAGAGCCAGGCTCGGAGCCCACCCCTCCACTCTCTGGATGGCAGCCTCCCCGAGCACGTGTCCCCATCGTTGAACAGAGATTTCAGGAAGGGGCCCAGCACTCAGGAAGAACTCAGCTAAGAGCCAGTGACAGGGACGCCAGGGACAGGAGCAGCCTGCCCGGGGCCCCTCCGGGCTCTCACTCCAGGCAAAGCTTGTTTCCCTGAGGCTGATCTGTCTGGAGAGGCTCTGAAGGGGGAGGGCGGTGCTGGGGCTGGGCTGTCATCCCGGCCACCCCACCCCCCCAACTGCGGGCACCCGCCACGCACCTTGTCGTCCAGCTTCTGGGCCCTGAAAGAGAGCTCCACGTAGCCGTTGTTCCCAGAGATGTCCTCAGCGATCACCTGGGAAGGGAAGCCACAGCATCGAGCTCCAGGACCCCCAAAGGCAGCCTGGGGCCTTGCCTCTCCATCTTCCAGGATGGGCCTCTCAGAGCCGGGAGTAGGAAGTAGGGGGTGTGCAGGGGCAGGGGCTGGGTGGGAAGGCAGGCAGCCTCACCGTGATGGTGGACTTGCCGGCGTTCCGGCCGAACTTGAGCAGCAGTGCCCGGGTCATCTTCTTCTGGGCCACAATCTGGAAGTCAGAACAGTCAGGGAGGGGTCAGCTCCTGCCCCCTGGGGACCCTGACCTCAGTCGCACTGGGCAGCCCGGCTCAGCCAAACCTGAGCCCCAGGGCCCCACAGTCCCGGGCCCTCTCTGGAGATGCTTGGCCGCCTGACGGACGTCCCTCTGTGCGGCTGTGACCCCTGGCTCAGTTGGGGGCCCTCTGGTGCACGGCTTCTGGGCCCCGCCCATTGCCCATGCACTGGGGGAGGACGAGGCAGAAGCAGCACCCGCACCCCAGGCCGGACACATGCCCGGTTCCTCTCCGGCCCCTGCTGGTCCCAAGGCGGGAGGTGCTTCAAGCCCCTGAGCACCGTGAGGCCAAGGGGGTTCCCGGGCCTACCCTGGGCTCCCCGGCTGCCCGGAAGGTGGCAGAGGGCTCGAGAGCGAGAACTGAGACACCAAGCCAGCTCCCCACCACCCCGTGAGTTCGTGCAGACAGTGCTGCTCCCTGGACATCCGTGGGGCTCACCCTCCCTGTGAGCCCGTCCCCACCCCTGCCCACCCGGGCCTCCCCCTCCTCCTCGCCGGGCCCTCATTCGGACCCACAGACCCCTAGCTGGGGCCCGTGAGTTGACCCTGGGAAGCTGTGTCCGGCGCTCAGGGGGGTGGGCGCCTTGGTCTGCAGAAGGGGTCGGTGAGGACAGCCCCTCACAGCCCCCAAAGGCTCCCGACTTGGTAGGGACTCCACCCACCTCAGGCCCGGGAAGACCGGTCACCGTGGTGACCGGACGCTGCCCCAGCGGCACTCACCTAGCCCCAGGTCCGCGGGCTCCGGGGGCGGGAGCCAGGCTGGAGCTGCAGTGACTGCGGCGGAGCTGAGTCCGCACAGCAAACAGGATGTTCCCAACCCTCACACGCTCCTGGGGCTGCCAGCTCCCAGCCCCCGAGCACGAGCCTACGGGACCCTTCCCTGCACCTGCGGCGGCCCACACAGGCTAAGGGGTGGGAGGGGGAGGGAGGCCACCACCCGAGCCTCCCTGGGCTCTCCCGCTGGTGGGCTCCACTTCTGGGGCTGACCTATTAGGAAAAGTGGGACGGCTGGTTTGTGAACCCGTTAAGGTCCGTCAGTGCTTTCTTCTCCGTCCCCAGCCACCCCAAGGTGGCCGACGCTGCGAGTTTCAGGCAGACTTGCTCCAGGTCCTGGACTGACGGGGGGGCCGTACCTTGAGCCCTGATGGCAGCCGGCCCGGAGCGTCCGCAGGTGGCCGGCTCCAAGGAGCTTCTCGCTGTCTAAAGTTCCCCTGTCTACCTAGACACGCGTGTGCCCGTATCTGCTTTGTGCGTGTCCAAGCATGCTCTGTACCCTCATCCGTGGACCTGTGCCCGTGTGTGCATGTATGTCCGTGCACACATGGCAACACACGTGTGTCTACGCCTGTGTCTGGGGTGTGTGCTATCCTCTCCCACGCTCAAGAAGGGCAGGTGGGAAGCCACCAGCGGGGGAGGCCTGCTCTGCCGCCGCACCCGTCCTTAATCTCAGTGCTGTCATCTGTAAAATGGGGGACCAGCTCCGAACCAGACAGCAATGGGGATGAGTCACGCAGACATCATGTTGGGTAAAAGAAACCGGACGCAAATGGGAACACACCGTGTGCTTCGTGAACAGGAAGTTCTAGAACAGGCCAAGCTTGCAGGAGTGGGCTGGAGACGAGGGGGGTGGGGGGTGAAGACATGTCCCGTGGGAGCTGGGAGATGGTCAGGCACACAGGTACCTAAACGGGTCGGCACCCACCGTGAGTTCTGCACGCATGGCTGTACGTCAGTCACACTGGAAGGGAAGCACCACCCCTCACGAGCCGAGGGGGAGGGAGGCGGCTGGACGAGCCCGGCACACAGCTGGCCGGCCAGCGCCCTCCTGTGCTGCTAAGGGAAGAGCTATGGGACAGGACATCATCCCAGGGCCGCAAACGGTGTCCCTCTGTCCCTCTGGGGACAGCAGCCCTCGACGGGCTGGTCCATCTGCCGCAGGGAGAGATGAGGATGCTTTCACGTGGCAACGTGGAAGGGCTGACTTAGGTCACAAAAGTGAAAAAAGGAAGTGCAGAACAGTATGTAGTTTGTGTTGTTAAAACACACACACGGAGAGAAAAAATACACTCATTTCCTCCCGCGAGAGCACAGAACCCGGGGACGGGCAAGAGGCAGGTGTTCCATGCCACACCTTTCCAAAGGCTGAATTACAGGACTGCTTTACCCAGTTCAAAATTACATAATTTTAAAACTCACTAATAAGGGATTTTTAAGAGCAGACACTCTGGAGACAGGCAGAGTGGGACGCCCGTCCCCAAGGGAGCTCCGAGGTACCACGGTTGGCTCTCAGTCAGGCCGTCCCCACGCCACCTCCCGCCAGCCCTCGGCGCTGGCCCAGGCATGCCTCCCCCCACCCGGGCCTCTCCTCCGGAGGGGACAGGTGCCCACCTGCCCCAAGGTGCACTCCATGCCTCCCAGGAAGTCATCATCCTGACAGCCAAGGCTGCAGGGTCCGTGGGTGTCATAGACCTCGAAGCGTAGCTTCTGGACCTCCTCGAAGTAGTAGTCGAGCGTGAAGACCTTGGAGAACACGGGGTGCAGGCTGCTTCTGACCACCTCCGTTCTGTCCACCTGCAGATAGCCCGGGCCGAGCAGACCCCTCAGGAGAGCTGCGATCCCCCCACGCACTCCCTGGGCCCTGGGCACCCAGCTCGGGCCCACCTGCCCTCATGTGCTTCTGGGGAACTCGCGTGCAGGCCATGCCCTGGGGAGACCCCCCTCCCCACCGACCCACACCCCATTCCTCAGGATTTCAGCTGCTGCGGGGCTGCCGGGAGCCCCGGGCACCCCCACCCTGAAAGAAAGGCCCTCAGCCCTCGCCAGACCTAGGCTGTGGCTTCTCTGCTTCTGCTCATGTCAGGCCCACCACAGCCCACTCTATCCCTGTCACAGTTGGGGAAACTGAGCCTCACTGCAAAAGCAGTGCAAGTGAGGAACACAGTTGGCTCAGAATCCTGGGCCGGGCAAACCCCAAGTGGAGATCTCTCCCCAACTAGGCAGGCCGGGACACTGGGTCAGGTGTACACATCCCCCTGGGTTCAGGTTTCTCCTCCACCTGAGGCCCCCCTACACCCCTAAAGCACAATCCAGGCGGGGGAGGTAGATTTGCCACCCTCCAGTGTCCACAAACTCCTACACCATCAGACGGAGGGTCTGTGTGGGCCACCTCCCCACCAGGGACATCAGCACTTGGGCTCAGACAAAGCAAGTCCCCCTTACAGAGCCTCCCAATGTCCCCAACACCACAAACACACTGGGCTGAGGTGGCCCTTCGCTTCCTAGTTTGATGACCTTTAGGGTTCAGTCCCAGGAGGCTGCCGGTCAAGAGAAGGCAAGGAACGGTGCAAGGTCACAGCACGTGGGGGAGCAGAGCGGGTCTGGGGCGGCCGCCCACTGGAGCCTCCAGGACTCTGTGCCCCTCACAGGCTGGGGCCCAGCCTGTCTGCCGCCCCCCGCCAGGTCCCCAGCAGGGACCACCAGGGTCGCCCCCTCCCCCACTGCCCCACCACCCCACGCAGGCCCCCTGCACCGCCACCACAGCCAGCCTGGGGAGGGACGCCTCAGTTCCACCAAAGCTCCAACCCCCTGCCTCTCCCACCCATGCCAGGTGCTTCTCCACCTTTCCAGGTGAGGCACACGTCTCACTGAGAGCACTTGGTAGGGCGTAGAGCACCCTGAGCTGTGGCCACGACAGGCCCACAGGAAGGGCTGGGCTGAGGCGTGACAAGGGGGCGGCGGGGTGCGCAGGCACCCCAGCGACCCCCGGGACCTGAGAGTATCAGAGGGAGAAACAGGTCCGCGGAGCACACAAACCAGACCCCAGCTGTCCCAACCTGGCCACAAGTGCTGGGCTGAGCCTGGAGGCTCGTGCTAGCATCAGCCACAAGAGCCCACAAGGGCACGGGCGACAGGCTGGGAGCCCCCCAGGGCGGGTGAGAGACCAAGTGCCCAGCCTCAGTCAGCCGCTCCCCCCTCACCCGGCAGCCCTGCCTGGTCCTCCCTGCTCCCACTCGGGGATCGGAGGTGTGGGTGCCTCTGCCTGGCGGGTGAGGACCCGGCAGAGCAGTGGCCCTCCTGGTTGCCCCCCAGACCACAGGGGACCCGTGAGCCCAGGTCAACCTTGCATCTCCCATCGGGCGCACCCCTCTCTCCGGTTCGCCCCACTCCCTTCTGCAGGCCTTAGTCAAGCCCCCTGCCGGCACCTCAAGCCTGGGAGCCTCACTCCAGCACCTTGCCCCCACCTGGGGGCCTGTCCCTGCCCCCACCCCCGAGCTGCTGCTCCCTCTGTCTACCCCGGGCTCCTCTCCATGGCCTCCAGCCCAGCCCCCCCAACTCCTGGACACCGATTCCTAGACCCCAGAACCCCAGCCCTGACCCTGCCCTGCACCCTGCCCACCTCCTCTCTGTCCCCACTCAGCACCTGCGGGGGGACCCCCCCGGGCGCCCCCCCCCGCCCGTACCTGCACCCACTGGCTCTGGGACTGCAGCAGCAGCACCACGCTGGGGTCGGACTTGGTGAGCGGGTCGCGGTCCAGCAGGTGCCGGCAGCTGAGCCGCAGCTCCACCTTGGAGGCGCGGGGCGCGGGCAGCCCTCCGGGGGGCGCCGCCGCCCTGCGCTCCGAGCCCGCGCTCATGCTCCCGGCGCCGCGCTCGGGGACCCGGCCGGGCGCGCCGAGGGGCTGCTGCCCGGTGCGCACCGCCGCCGCGTCGGGAGCGATGGCCGGGCCAGGCGTGGCCGCGCTTCCCCGCGCCGCCGCCACACGTGGCTCCCGCGGCCGCCGCCACGCGGGGACTGCAGAGGGGTGGCCGGGGAGGGGGGCAGGGGAGGGGCGGTGGAAGGGGCGAAGCCCGGGAGGGGCGGGCGGAGGAGGGAGAGCCCGGAGGGGCGGGGCCGGCAGGGGCGCGGGCGGGGAGCGGTCTGCGGGAGGCCTGAGCCCGCTCTCGGTCCGGCCCCGGCCCTCGGGGCTGCCCGGCTTCGGCGGGGTTCGAAGTCCCCCCACCCCCGGGCGCTGGGGCCGAGCGGCTTGGGGCGGGCCCAGGCAGCGCCCTCCCGGGCTGTAGAGCCCCGCCGGCCCGCTGGGCAGCCTCAGCCCCCCGGCTGCCCCCGGGCCTGGGAGTGGCCGTGCGGAGCCGCCAGGCCCTTTGGCGATTTGAGGGGGGCCAGTGGACCCCCAGTTTAGCACCAAATCCCCGTGTGCCTCCCCACTTCTCCTGGAACCCGTCTCCAGGGGCCCTTTGGCCGGACAGCACGTCCATCAACAAGCATTTCACAGGCACCGGCCTTGGGCCAGGCGCCCGGCCGCGGGCTGCGGGTGGCCCTGCCTGTCCTGGGTGCGGAATCCGACCTGGAAGCCCTGGGGGCCCTGGCGCGCCTCTCCCAGCAGTCAGAGGGGTAACAGGCCTGGGCCCCGCGGAGGGGGACCCCAGATTCTCCCCCGGCCCTGGACGAGCGGCAGCGGGAGCTGAGTGGAGGAGGCAGAAGCCACCTCCCAGCCCATTCTCCTTGTCAACGTTTGCGGGGAAATAGGGCACAGTCCTGGCCGGAAGCCATAGGGGGAGGGGGACAAGAAAAGGGTTCGAGGGGAAGGGGGCCCAAGGACCAGGGCAGCGGAGACGGGCTCGCGGGTGTGCCGGGGTCTGTGCCCTTGGGCCGGTCAGGGCTCAGCCTTGGCCTCCGGGACTGCAGAAGAAGATTCTGGGCTCAGGACAAGTGTGCCCACCCGCACCTTGGCCAGCGGGTGTCCAGCCGCCGGAGGTCCCTCCGCGGCCTCTGCCGGGGAGTCCCTGTGCGTGGACAGCGCCCCTGGTGGTGAGAGGCTGGAACTGCACCCCAGGCGCCCCTGGACGGCAAAGACCCTGAGCCCCGCTTGCAGAAACAGAAAAGCGTCGCAGCCCGGCTGAGTCGGTGGGACTCCGGCACACGGGCTTGCTTCCCAGACACCTGGATAAAGAGGCAAGGGGCAGTGAGACACACAGAGGGACATGAGGCCACTCAATGCCCCCTTCCTCTGCCTCATCCGGCCTCTGCGTCGCTCCCTCTCCGAAGCCGTGGAAACCGGCCCTTAGGGCTAGCTACTCTGTTGAGACCACCTGGAGCCCCTCTGGGCCTCCCAGCCCCCGCATCCTTCCCAGCCCCAGTTTCCAGAGCTGGGGAGTCAGAGCGTCCAGCCTACTGGCCATGCCTGTGGCTTGTGGACGTGAGTCTCGGGCTTGCAGACCGCGGCCTCGCAGGGCCAGCTTCTCCAGGACTCCTGCCCCACTGGCGCCCTGGGAGAGACCCCTTGGCCTCTGTGAGCTTCCATGCGGGTAAGAGGGCGGCAGTAGGGGCAAGGGGCCGGGCGCAGCGGGCCACCCAGCCCCACACAGGCCGGCCTCGCATCTCCAGCAAGGCTCAGGGCGTCCCCTGCCTGGACCCTTGGCCGGCCAGGCCTCAGGGGCTTTCTGATGAGCGCTGGCCCCCCCCGCAAGCCCAGCTCCACTTCCCTCTGCCGTTGACACGAACACCTGCCGGACGCAGACGGCCGTGCCACCTGCCCTCTGCCTCACACGCTCCGTGCCGACCACAGCAGTGTAAGTCACACAGTGCTCACCGCAGCCCCATGTCACGCATGAGGAGAGGGACACCCCAAAGCCCAGCCACCTGGCCCGGGACACTCAGCCCCTGGGAGGGATGCAGTCACACTCGCAGCACTGTGGTCAGTAATGGTGACATTTCCACGGATGGAGAGAGAGGAACGAGAATCCAGAGTTGGGGAGTTCAAGCGTCTGAGGTCCAGAGATCGTAACGGACCCGCTGGGTCTCCAACCACAGACTCCCAGGATGTGGCTGCCTCCCCAAGGTGACCCAGGGCCTTGGCTCCAGACAACACCAATGGAAAGAAACCACAGAAGAAAAGGCCAGATTTCCTGTAATGCTAGTCAGTGAGGCCTGGTCCAGTGTGGCCTCCCTGTGTCCCCAGAGTAGACGGCCAGGTGGTAGGCCTCCCCACTCACCCACCTGTCCCCAAGAGCCCCGGGGACAAGGGAGGCCCGGGAAGGTGGGGGAGGAGTCCCGCAGCCAGATGTGGGAATGAGACCCCCGTCCATACATTCTGTTACTACTGCCGTCCAGCAAGTAAGAGCACGTGTTCCTTGCTGAAAACTGACAGAGTGTAGGAACGCGTAGAAATGAGATTTCCAGCACCCAGTCATAGACAGGACTAACATTTTGATGTGTGTCCCTCCAGGCTTCTCCCCAGGCAAATCTGTTTGTGTTACTTCTCAGATTCGCCTCCAGCGGCTGAGTCCCGCCATGCCTGGTCAGACCCATCAGACCCGTCAGACCCGTCCGGCCCGAGGGCCTCACCTGCCCCGGCCACGGCTGGGACCCTAGTGCCTCCCACAGGCTCTGTGCGTACGTGCTGAGTGGTCGGGCAAACGAGTTCTGCTGCATAACTGGTTTCTTTCTTCTGTTATTAACAACAGCTCACGTGTTCTTCCGTGCCACAGACCGAATCTTTGTGCCTCCCTCCATGTGCTGAAACCCTAACCCCGACGCTCTGGAGGGAGGGGGTGGGCCTCTGGGAGGTGTTGGTGGGGGCTTATGAGCGGAATTCGCGCTCACAGAGTGCCCTTGCCCCTTCCACCCAAGGACGCGGCAAGAGGAGGCGGTGGAGTGTGCCGGCACCTTGACCCTGGGCTTCTGGCCTCCTGGACTGTGAGAGGTTAGCAGACCAGACAGACGGACACTGTCCCTCAGTACAAGCAGGCCCACGGCAGGGCCCCAGGGAGCTTCAGTCCCCCAGATCCCCCAGATCTGGCAGCCGCCTGCTTGGTAAATACAGTTTAATTGGAACACAGTCAGGCCTGTCGGTTCCCATATTTTCTGTGGTCGATGCTGCTCAGACGCTGTGACGAAGTCTGAAGTACTCACTCGCTGTTCCTTTAGGAAAAGGTTCACCAAGCCCTGGTCCAGCCACATCAGTGTGAGGTCACCCAGCTCCCAACTGCCTCTGCCGCTGGCTAACCCAGCCAGCCAGCCGTGGTCCCAGCTGATCGAAACAACCATTCCTAATGGGTTCGACTCACTCCCATTTGGCTCTTGTGATGCTTCCAAACTGTGAATTTTTAGAGCAACAAGGAAGCATCCTTGCTTTGGATGACCAACATTTCAAGCCCCAGTGGCCTCTTGCAGCTGATTCCCACAGCCCTCCCTGAGCTCCGGGCCCTCGCCCCCATAGCTCTGGCCTTGAGCACATTCCAGAACAGCTCAGCGCTTCTGTCCCCCAACCTGGGAAGTGGAGGCAAGAGCAGAGAGTCACCTCCCGGCGGTGTGTACGTGGGACCAGGAGGTGGGGAGAGGCGGCCTGCTGCACCCCTCCACCGTGGTCCAGCTCCTCGTGGGGCAAAGCCAGGAGGTTGTTTGGGAAGCCCTGTGGACTATGTGGAAACTGTAGGGGTGTGGTGGGGGAGCCAACAGGATTTTCAGAAAGGAAACGAGTTTCATGCCTGACTGGTGCTTCTTTCTATAAGCTGGTTGCAAACCTACCCTCTTCCTTTGTTTCTTTCCTCCCAAGAAATGCTATTTTATCTCAGAACATCTGCAACCTTCCCGACTGGATCGTTTTCCTACAGGATTTGCCATTTGCCTCACTTTAGAAGTCAGACCGTCACTCCCAGGGCCACCCTGGCTGGAAGGACCCATGCCTGTGGTCATGGCTGGGCCTCGGACCCGTGGCCACCTGTCATCACAGCGTCGGAGAGCTGGGACTGAGGCGGGGTGATGGGACTTTCCTCCCTCACTCCACAGACCTGCCTGCATCACACACAGGTCACACATGCACACACACACACACACGACATGGACGCACACACAGACCTCCCTGAACACAAACACGCTCAGACACGAGGGGTGCTGATAGGACCCCTTCTCACTCCAAGGGAACTGTGTCCCCTATCTTGGAGCCTTCTCACATTCGGTCTCTGGCTGCCATTCCCTCCAGCCCTTAGTTCCTACCAGGCAGGTGATGTCATCTGTTTTATCAATGATAAGACCATGGCTCAGAGAGAGGGATGCGTTGGCTGAGGTCACACAGCAGGGACAGAGCTAGAATTCAACTTGAACCCTTCGACTCTGCTCAGAACGCGGTACTCAAGCCTTCCTTGCCCATCCTGGCCCCCGAGTGTGTCTCAGTAGCTTTGCTGTTCCCCCATCCCTGAAAAGTCCCTGCCAGCTGTGAGGGCACGGAGCACTTGGCCACCTGAGCCCCTTTGCTATCAGCTGAGTCTGACAGAGCGGCCAGGACGTCTGCCTGAGGCCACCGTCCAGATGCCGTCCAGAACCAGCTGTCCCCCTCCTGGGCTTCCTAGACCCAGGAGACCTTCCGTGCTGCAGGCTGGCCCTGGGGACCCCAGCAGCCTGCTTCCTCAGGGCAGGTGATGGGGGGGCAGGAGGTTGGGAGGTTGGGAGAGAGAGAGAGCCCCCAAGGAGCTTCGTGTCTGTGTAACGTAACCTCAGCCTGGTGTTCACTTTTGTTCTCTTCAAGCAGAAGCCGCCGGGTCCGACGCACACCTGAGGGGCGGCATTAGACCAGGGCTTGGCCGTCAGCTGGCAGGGAACATGGGGCCGGAGCAGGAGCAGGAGCCCATGAAGACACAGCTGCCCACAGGGGCCCGGTGGGGATGACAGCCGTGTGCGTCAGGGCGGCAGGCAGGGTCCACAGGGCTGGCGTCTCCAGCAGATGGACGTCCTGGTTTTCTTCCCGCCTGACTCATTGGGGGCCTTTGATGATATTCTCGGAGCAAGGCGCCTGGATGGCGCTTTTACACTGTCGCCATATCCTGTCCCTTTCATCACTGACCCAGTTTTGCCTCCTTCTCCCCAGCAAGCATCCCCCTTTCTGGGGAGATTTTCAGAAGGGCAGGAGCTAACCAGGTGCATGGTTATGCTGCCTTCCATCTGGCCTCCCAGCATCTGGAATCGGGGGTCACTCTGCCACTGTGGAAACAGGTGTGAAAAGGAGGGGGCCCTGCAGCCGAGGGGCGGGAGCCAGGGCGAGCAACACACTTTCCCTGCCCCCCGCGCCCCCGCCCCCTCCCCCACCCAGCAACCGGGTGCCCCGGCCCTCGGCGTTCTGGGGAAGCAGCCCTGAGGAGTTGGACGCGCAAGTGGGGGACCCACTCGAGCCTTTCCCAGGAGCGGGGTCTGGAGAAGACTCTGGAAGGCCGGTCCTCTTCTCTTACGCCGATGGCCCTTCTCCAGACAGTCCTCCTGCAGCCCGGCCACAGCCGGCTGGTCCTCGCTGGCAGCCCCGGGGCCTGCTTCGGCTGCACTTCGGGTCAGCCCTTCCCCAAGCCCAGGCCTTCACCTCTGCCGTGTTCTGGCTTCTCGCTCAGCTGTGAGGAGGAGTCATTCGGCTCCACCCCGCGGGCAGCCCCAGGGCCTCGCATGCAGCGGGTGCTCAGTGTGTGGCCTGCACGCCGCCTACCCCGTCCCAGGACCGTGCGGAGAAGACACGAGGAGCTGCTGGCACCTGCCGGCAGGGGCTCTGAGCCTGCCCCTTTTCAGTTTAATTTGAGAGAGTGCAGAGGGACAGAGAGAAGCTGAGCGGGGAGCCCGATGTGGGCTCGATCCTGGGACCCTGGGAACAAACTGAGCCACCCAGGTGCCCCCTCATTTTCATTATTGTTGTCCCCTCCCAGCAATCCGTGAGGAGACATGTGCCCGGGACACTGCAGTGAGGGGAGTGGGGATCCGCCAGAGCCTGTGTCTGCAGACCCTCGAGACGGGAAACTCTGGGAAGGCAAGGGTGCGCACCATCGGTTCGGCTGTTTACAGCGGGCCCTGCAGCCTGGGACCGTGCCTGGCGCACAGCGCGTGCTGAAGAAATACTGAATTAATGTCCTCCCCTCATCTGTTGTCCTTACAGGACTCCTTCCACATCACTTTCTTCTTTTTTTTTTTTTTTAATGATTTTTATTTATTTATTTGACAGACAGAGATCACAAGTAGGCAGAGGCAGGCAGAGAGAGAGGGGGAAGCTGGCTAGAGAGCCTGATGCGGGGCTCGATCCCAGGACCCCGGGATCATGACCTGAACTGAAGGCAGAGGCTTAACCCACTGAACCACCCAGGGGCCCCAACACATCACTTTCTACTGTCCCTGGCCCACCCGCCCAGCACCTGCCCCGTCATCAGGCTCTGCTTGCTTTTTGTGGCCTGGGACCGTCCGCCTACTGTGGTTCCTAGTGCTTGCTTGGCACTCGGTGCTTGTTGAAGGGAAGTGCGCAGATGCCCAGCGCCCGGCAGGCCCAGAGCCAGACCGGGGTCAGTGAGGGCTGACTGTGGCCGAGGGAGCCACCAAGGACCAAACACTGGGAACTCCTACAATTGGGGGGGGTGACACCCCACACCCACGGTGAGGATGCTGAGGCTGCCTTACCAGGGATGGGACCCAGCTGGGGACAGGGGCCAGGCCCTGCGACGTGTGGAGCCTGGTCATGTGGCCAGGGTACTGCAGTGGGGCAGGCGGGGAGTAAGGCGCCCTCAGCTCCTACGAAAGACCAGAGTTCCACTTGCATAAGACTCAACAACGAAGTCCCAGGGGGCATTCTGATGCTGAAGGGCCAAACGAGAGTGAGCAGCATCCACTAGAGAGGCCAAGCTGTGGTCTTCCTACTACACCACACCGTCCCCTAAAAGACAGCACCCCAGGCCCTCAGGATATAAGCAAGACTCAGGGAGTCTCACTCGGTAGAGTATCTGACTCTTGATCGATCGCAAGGTCATGAGTTTGAGCCCCGGTGGGTGAACTGGATTAAAAAAAAAAAAAAAAGATACAAGCAAGACTCAAAAGTAAAAGAATAAACTGGAAAAAAATCTGTCCACATATGACAGAAGACAGATGACATATCTCCTTAATATGCAAAAAGCTGCTGCAATTCAAGAAAATGACAAATATTCACAATAGAGAAACGGAGGCGCCTGGGGGGCTCAGTCGGTTAAAGCTTCTGCCTTCGGCTCAGGTCATGATCCCGGGGTCCTAGGATCGAGCCCCGCATCGGGCTCTCTAGCCAGCTTCCCCCTCTCTCTCTGCCTGCCTCTCTGTCTGTCAAATAAATAAAAATCTTTAAAAAGAGGGACAAAAGATTTGACAGTTGAATCACAGAAAAAGATAATTTGCCAGCAAATGAGAAGAAAGGCTCAGCTTCACAAACAAACAAAAAATACAAGTTAATACAACAGCATTCCGGGGCACCTAAGTGGTTCATTCGGTGAAGCATCTGCCTTTGGCTCAGGACATGATCTCAGGATCCTGGACTGGAGCCCCGTGTCAGGCTCCCTGCTGGACGGCGGGCCTGCTTCTCCGTCTCTCTCTGCTCTCCCCATGCCACCCACCCTACCGCTCATGTGCTCTCTCAGATAAAACCCTTAAACACAAAAACAGCAGCATTCCAGGGTTCCCCAAATGTCACCCATCCCTTCCCGGGGTCCTCTGTAGACATGGTAGAGAAGTGAGAGAGGCTTGGGTGGACAGGCACAATGCGGTACAGCACAGAGCGGGATTCCGTGTGCTTTTGACTCACTATTTAAGTCATCTCTACACCCCATGTGGGGCTTGAACCCACGACACACGACGTACTCTTCTGAAGGAGCCATCCAGGTGCTCCCACATTTTTCATAAAAACAAAAGCCTCCTCCAAAAACAAAACAAAAGGCCCAGATGGTTTTCTTCTTTAAAGATTTATTTACTTATTTTAGAGAAGGAGCAAGAGCACAGGAGGGGCAGGACAGGGAGAGTCCCAAGCCTGACGTGGGACCTGATCTCATGACCCTGAGATCATGACGCGAGCTGAAAGGCCTCATCGACAGCACCACGCAGGCGTCCCAAGGCCCAGGTGCTCGCACGAGGACGTGACTTCACATAGACCACGCTGGGCAGGCGCGAGAGCCGTTCTAGGGGCTTGGAGGGCAGAGGTGGGAAAGGGATACTTTTCTGTGGACTCTTTTTTTCTTTTAAGCCAGGAGCACAACTTTTTTTTTGTAACTTAAAAAAAGACACCATCACAGAAAACATGGTGGGTACAACTACCTACAAGCGCAAACACAAGCATGTGGGACAGGAGACGAGACGAGCCCTCCGCGGGCGCCCCCTTCTACTCTCTGGGTCGCGGAGCTGAGTCAAGGCGGGGAAAGACTACAGAACCGAAAACAACGGAAGTTCTCCTCCTGAATTACAGCAGTTTCAAGCAAGTGGAAATTAGTGTTAATTTTAATCCTTCTTTTTAAAAATAGCACAACTGTAGATATTTAACAAAGCAACTATATGGTACAGATTCAAAAGCAACTCGTCCCGGGAAGGGGGCACCGTCCGTACACCTTCTGTCCAGAGTGAAGAGTGCATGGTAACTTTAAGATAATCAAAAAAGGAAAGACAGCTCGGGAAGATTACAGAAAAACCCTAATGTCACATGAAAAAGAAGAAAAATAAACAATAAACAAAAAATATCTGCAGTTGCTATCAGAGCAAGTCGGATCTGAAAACAAGCGAAAAGGTGAAGGGCCTTGTGGGCCACTTGTGGGAGGCTCCTGCCCGAGCACCCCTGCTGGCCACTGTGGGTATTGCTAGCAACCCCTCGGCACCCACTTTGGGAATCTGCCCCCCAAACACACCTGCAACCCCCAGACGACTGCCTGACCCCCGCCCACTTCTCCGAGGGGCAATGGCCACATACAGAGCCCAGCCTGCCGACAGGATTCCATCCAGGGGCAGAAAGGGATAAAGGAAATAGTGCCTGTCCCGGGGTTGGTTTTCCAATGAACCACACGCACAGGTGAAGGCCTGCCACAGCTGGGGTCCCCGCTCAGGGGCGTCTCAGCAGAGGCCTTGGTTGACGGACTCCAGTTCCTCACCTGGAGAGGACGGAGACCTCATTTTCTCGTTGCTCTGGGGCATCAGGGGCCGCTTCCTTGAGGCGGGGTCGGGAGCCCCGTCTCTTGGGAGTTCTGCCCACACTCGAGGAAAAAGTCCGAAAGCTGGGATTCCTGCTGCCCTGGGCCAGGGGATGGGCTGTGGATGAAGGTCCCCCTCACCCTGGCAGTGACAAGTGCTGCCTTGGAGCGGACAGACACACAGACACAGAGGGAGCAGTCCCCCAGCCCCTGTATAGCACCTGTGTGAGTTCACAGTCTCCCCAGTTCCAAGGTCTGGGTCACAACCCAGGGCTTCAGTGGGGCACCAGCGGGAATTCAGGGTCTGGACGGCGGTCAGCAGCACCTCACAGGGAGATTTCCTCACCTCAGGACAGGCTGGGCTGGCACTCTGCTTCCCAGGCTCAGAGGGGACGCCAGCTGAGCTCTCCATCCATGCTCCTGTCCCATAGCAGACTCACCTAAGGGACCTAGGCCAGCTCCGGTGGACACAGACACCTAGGAACTTGCCACTGAGAGTGCTGTGGACCACAGGCAGTCAGTCCTCAGAGCCTCAGGTCAGGGAGTAGGGTGAACCCAGCGGTTGGGCCCTGGCACCTTCCAAAGCCCCCTTGAACCTCCTGTCTGCTTATGGGCCCCATTTGCCCAAGGCTTACCTCCTGCCTGGCTTCACCAGATGGCATGTCTAGCTTACCAAACACGCACGACTCTGAGCGGAGTGATGGGGAGAAGGTACTCGGGGAAGCGGCTTTGTCAAGATGACCCACTGCCACACTGGACACACCCTCGTGTTGAGAACCCATCAACGGGGCCCTAGAGCACAGGCCCCCTCCCCACCCTCTCCCCGCACGCCCACCAGCAGGTGCCTGGCCTGCTCCAGGCCCTCCTTGCACCCAGAAAAGCCCTTCACGCTGGTGGCACAACGCTAGAAGGGGGACAGGGCATGTAGGTGACTGAAGGAAAAGTGGTATCTAAGGGTGCACGGATGCTTCTTCCCCTCACGCCCAAGGCTGGAGCACAGGGGCCCCCCAACCTGCGCTGATCTGGAGGCCTGGACTCCCTGACCCGTCAAGACCACACCCAGGGCCCGGCTACCCACCACTGCACGGTCTGAGTCCAGCTCCTCGGCACAAGCCACAGGGAACCGAGGCCAAGTCACCCAGAGGCAGCCCCACACCATTCCCTCTCTGTGGGACTGCCAGGGACGAAGCTCAGGCTCCTAGTCCCACCCTCCTAAACTGGATCTCATGCGTGCAAAGTGACTGGCCTTTCAGATCATCTGTTAGATGAAAACCCACTGGGATTTGGTTCCAGGTGCTGACACCAGTGGCACAGCTGTAGGCATTCATGGTTGTTGGAGACCCACACCCACGGAGCTGGAGGATCTGAACCCAACAGCTCCCAGAGCGGCTCTTCACAGCAGGCCCTGCTCGGGCCCCATCTCAGGACCTCACGTGGGCAGAAGCAAGCTGTGGTTTCAAAAGAACCTGGGTGCTGCGCCACCACAAGGGATCCAGGGGAAGTCCTGCTCGTCCAGCCCCCAGCCTTCCTCCGGTGTGGGCCTGGAAGCTACCCCAGCTCTGCCCAGCCGCCACGCAGGCACAGTAGCCTGAAGACGGGCTCGGGGCAGCCCAGCCCCAGGTGTGTGCACCGGGGCGTGGGTGCCGGGTGCAGACAGGCCCAGGAAGACCTGGCCCCCGATCCTGAAACGCTCCAGTAAGTGGGAACCGCTCTGTTTAAGTTACTGTCTGTGAGACGCGCACGAGAGAGGGGCGCGAGTTACCCAGGCGACAGTCCTAAAGCACAGAAAATACAATTCCGTCTTTCGGCTGCCCTGCAAAGGGGCTATCACCCCGGCCAGGTCCCAGCCGGGAAGGACACACATGACCCAGTTCTTGCCCCCAAGCCCTCACAGAAGACCGCCACCACACGCAGACTGCAGGTGCCACGAGTTGCGAATGACATTTTATTTCTTCTTTTCAACATCCTGTTCTGCAGCTTCCTTGGCCCTTTTCGCCCGGATGCCGAAGAGCCGGGCACTGGCACGGGCCATGCGAAGACTGGCGAACGCCTTGAAGTTCTTCTCCTCCTCCGTGACGACTCTGGCTTTCTCCTTCTTATAGACCTGGACGGGACACGGTGGGTGTCAGTGCGGCATCCGGCATCTCGTGTCAGCTGAAACCTTGGAGGGGCTGGGTCTGCCTGCCCACTGCTCAAAGGCCACACTGAAGCCACCAAGGAAGATTACAACGAGCCTCCCTGGGGTCACCCCAAACACACGGCAGAAGCGACCACCTCAGGTACGTGCAGTCCTGGGTCCATTTCTCCTGCCGGAGGAGCCTCAAGAGCCCCGTCATTGGCAGGATCACCATGTCCAGAGAGTGCCCTGTGGCCTGGCCTTTCCCAGCAGTGGGAAGGGGGTGTGTGTGTGTGTGTGTGTGTGTGTGTGTGCGCGCGCGCAGCAAGTCCCCCAAGGAGAGGGCAAGGCCCTCCCTCAAAGAGCCCACCTGCTAAGAATGCAGATGTGCCTCCCAGAGTTCAAGGGTCCTTTCCCAATATACCCACAGAACCACACGGGGCCCCTCTGGCCAGTCTACCGGCCCGGCCCGCAGACACCCCCCGCTTACATTCCGTATGGGCATGACCGGGCCTGTCAGCTGCGTTGCCAGTTTGAGTTCTTCAGCCTGTTTGTAAGGAAACGAGGGTCACGGGGGTTCAGCGAGGACGCCCAAGGGCCGCAAGCTCACAACCCCCTTCTTGCCCGGCCGCCCACGGCCGCGCCCCCGGGGTGGGCCCCCGGGTGACACCAGAACCAGCGCGGGAACCCAGGACGCAGGCAGAGCAGACGCGGCTGCGGGTGGGCTACGCAGCACCACCGCCCGGGAAGCCCGCGCGCGGGGCGCCTCGGCCTCGTGCGCGCACTTTCTAGGAACCCCGACTGCTCGCGAGGCACTTCCGAGAACAGCACTTTCGGGCCAAACCCTAAAAACGCAGCTTCTAGTCGGGCAGCCTTTGTCGTCTCCGCCCGACGGTCGGGGGGGGGGGGCTGCGGGGGCTTCTCCTCCCGCCCGCCGCCCGCGCGCCCGCCGCCCGCGCCCCCCGCGCCCGCACTCACCGAGCTGTCGCCCTTCCGCGGCGCCGCCGGCCGGCGCGGGAACAGCAGCAGCTTGGAGCGGTACTCCTTCAGCCGCTGCACGTTGGCCTGCAGCGACTCCGTCGACTTGTTCCGCCGCCGCGGGTCCACCGAGATGCCGATGGTGCGCGCCGCCCTCTTGTGGATGCCGGCGGCCTGCGGCGGGGACGCGCCTGAAGCCCCCGCGGCCGCCCGCGGCCCCCCGCCCCGCCGCCGCGCGCGCAGCCGTCAGACGAAAAGGGTTCGAGCGCGATTTCATCACGGAGCGCAGCGATTCCGGAGACGGTCATCACGGGCTGCGCGCCCCCGCCCCGCCCCGCCCCCGCCGCGCGCCCGCACTCACCCGCAGCTCCTCCAGGCTGAAGCCCCTGCCGGCGCGCACTCGGGTGTGGTACCGCACCGTGGGGCAGCGCACGATGGGCCGGATGGGCCCGGACGCGGGGCGCGGGGCGATGCGGCGGGCCTTGGCCTGGCGGGCCTTGCGTCTGCGCACACAGAGCGATCGGCTCGCCCCCCGCGGGAACGGGGAAGGCGCGGCCCCCACCCCCCGCCCCGGCCCCCGCCATCACCGCGCCCCCGCACCGGCCCCACCGCACCGGCCCCACCACCCCGCCCCGCGGCTCACCGGCGGATCTTCCGCGCCGGCTGGTTGAACCACGTGGCCACGCGCCGCTGCCAGTCCTTGTGGAAGTGGGGCTTCAGGATCATGCCATTCCGGCTGGGCGCCATGGCGGCTGCCTACGGGCCTGGGGGCGCGGGGAGCGAGTCAGGGCCCGCGCCACGGCCCTCTCCCGTCTGCCGCGCGGGCCCGGAGCCCCTCTGCGGCCGCGCCCGGAGCAGCCCCACACCGATGGCCGCGGATGGCCGCGGATGGGGCCCGATGCGGCCAACGGCGCCGCGAGCCCGCGCACTCACCTCCTCCGACGGAGAACAGCCGGCGGAAAAGAGCCGGCGCCGCAAAGCCCCCCGGGATGGTGCCGGGCTCAGCCAATCAGAAGCGCCGAGGCGTTCCGGCCAGTGAGAGCCGGGGATGGCGGAAGTGACGTGCGCCGAGCGCCGCGGGTCTGCGCGGCCCGGGAAGAGGAACGCCCGGCGGGGCGGGGCGCGGCGCTGCGGGGCCGAGTGCGGCCTGCGTGCGCACGTCGCGGGGCTCGGTTCGCGCCCTCACCCTCCAGCGCCGCCCCCGCGTCCCGGCCCCGGGGCCCGCCGCCCCGCCCGGACTCCCGAGGGGAGCGCGCGGGCCGGGCCGGGCGGAGCGAGGGGCCGGCTCCCCGCCGAGCAGGGGCCGACGCGGGGCGTCCCGAGGCCGTGGCCCGCGCGGAAGGCGGCCGCGCAGCCACGCCGGAGCCCCCCGGGCCGCGCCTCTCCTCGGGCCTGCGCTCCGGGGCGGGCGGCTGCGGCTGAGGGCGCCGGGCGGCCGCGCACCGCCGCCCGCGCGAGGGGAGGCCGGGGAGCCAGGCCGACCTCCGTGACCTGCGCCCGCGCGTCGGCTCCTGTCCGGGCGCGTGTGGGACCCGCGCGTCCCTCCCGGAGCCCTTCCTTCCCGCCCCGGCCCCCGGCCCCCCCCCGGTACGACCGTCCGCCGCAGACCCCCGGTGCGGAACGCGGCAGGTGCAGGCCTCCGCGCCGCGGAGACACGCCCGGGGGTCGGCGAGATCGGGCTGCGAGGCCCCGCGGGGCCGCAGGGCTGGGCGGGGACACGGCCTGTGTCCTGCGCGGGCCCTCGCGGTCAGTTCGGCGCCCCGGGCCTGCGTGGACCGGGGCGGGGCTGGCCCTGCCTCCGGAGGCCGCGCGCGCGGCGGGGACGGGGACGAGCTCAGCCCCGCTGTGGCGCAGGGGCCGGCGAATGCCGGGCCGGGGGGAGCCGCCCGCGGAGCGCAGGGGAGGTCGAAAGCCTGCGTCTGCCGCCGCCTCGGGCTCGGCTGGGCCAACGGGCGGCCAGTGACAAGTCAGGAAGAGGTGACAGGCCGGGGGAAGTGGCTGTGGAGGGGGCGTGGGTTCGAGGTCTGCACTGCTCTCCGAGGCGGGGCACCTTATTCGAACTTTCCTGCTCCGCGAGCTGGGAGGACTGACGGGCCCCAGGACCCGGCTCTGCTTCGGTGGGAGGCGCTAGGAACCCTGCCGGGGAGGAGGGGGACGGAGCGGGCGGTCGCTCAAACACCGTGAGAGGGCTTCTCCGCCGGCTCCCGTCACTTTCTTCGTGTGGCCCTGGACCTCGGACCCGCGCTCTGTGACGGCGTCGTAGCTGCGGCAGTGATGCTGGAGAAGACGCTCGTTGAAGGAACCCTTGCCTTGGCCCGTGCCGCGTTTCTTAGAATGTCATCTGCCCAGCGTCAGCCTGCACCTCCCATGTCTTTCTCAGACCCCTTGCAGCGGATCATTGCTCTTACTAATCTCGGACACATTCCTATCCCGACCCCCAGTTTCTCTTTCTGGACAGACCCCCACACTCATGCGGTTCCGTCTGCCTTGACCCACAGCTCCACCTGAGCACCGGCCACTCACAGTGAAGATGTGGCCCTGGGTCGCTGGCTGGGGGACAGAGGTCTGAAAATAGAAACACTGCTCAGATCAAGGTGGCAGTGAGAAAGTGAAGTTGTAGTGGAGGAGTCTCGGTGTGCATGCACACCATGCCCAGTGCAGACTCCAGTGTCCCATTCTTGAATGCTCCACACGCTTACTGCCTTTTAAAAGGATGCAGAATACTGAGCTGAAACTGCTTCTGATGTGAAATCTGTTGGGGACAGGCTCGGCGTTCTGCTTGGGAGACAGGAGAATGAACATTGTCAACCACGGAGCAGGAGTCCTTCTGATACAAAGACTTAGCTGGCTCAAGTGTTTTAAAAATCAGGAGCCTTGGGGGCACGTGGGTGGCTCAGTGGGTTAGGCCTCTGCCTTCAGCTCAGGTCATGATCTCGGGGTCCTGGGATCGAGCCCCGCACCAGGCTCTCTGCTCAGCAGGGAGCCTGCTTCCCCCTCTCTCTGCCCGCCTCTCTGTCTACTTGTGATCTCTCTCTCTCTGTCAAATAGATAAATAAAATATTAAAAAAAAAAAAAACACAAACCAGTAGCTGTTGAGACAGGCCATGTCCTGGGCACAGAAATCCACAGCCACAGGTCTGCTCCAGGCTTTTGTCCCAGACTTGGGCCTCCAAGGGCCACTGAAAGAGGCCCTCTCTTCCCCCAGGGAACTGCACTTAAGGTGGCCGGCGATTCCTGGATGGACACCCGCAAGGTGTGGGAGGTTGCTGTGCACAGCCTCCCAGAATTTCCCTGCGAGACTGAGTCCGTTCCTCATAGCACAGCCTCCTCACTCAGTACTTGTCCCTGACCAGTCCGCCGGCTGGTGCCGTGGGTGTTCCTTCAAGGAAATCCCAGCTACAACAGTCAACAGCAGTGTTGGGAGCCCTCTCAGACATACCGCCTCGATTTTTTAAATTAGTCTCATAGGGGCAAAGTGATTTTTTCATGTTTGGGGGGGGGTGCTAAAAGTTATATCCCCAAACACTTCGCAAAAATTAGCAGGCTTTGTCCTATAAATACGGGGTAATTGTTGAATTGGGAAAAGCAATAGCCCAATAACAGCTAGGCTAGGCTAACTTTTGCTGCTTCATCACAGAACTCGTAAACTACCCAGCATCTCAGCTTTCCAGAACCTTGGTCTACACGAAGATCAGCTGTAGGCTAATTCAAAGGTTCCTGTAACCTGAAGGAACACCTGATGTCCGTGAAAGGCGGTAGAAAGAATATTAGTGTTGTGATCATAAATGTTCTATTTAAAATAACTGCATGACAGCAGACGTTAACTGGGCTCACTATGATCATTTTGCAATAGGGATGAACGTTGGCGATGGTACACCTGAAACTAAGTATCCTTTACACCAAAACAAAACAGAACACACGTGTTTGTTGGTGTGTATTACAGTAGAGAACAGTCTGTATTATTTCAGAGCACACGTTAACTTCTCTCTATACAGTCTCCTGGAGATGATTACTTGAAACATCCCTGTTCATGCCTGGGTGCTCAGTTAAGTGTCTGCCTTCGGCCCAGATCACGATTCCAGGGTCCTGGGATCGAGCCCTGCATTAGGCTCCCTGCTCTGCGGGAAGCCTGCTTCTCCCTCTCATACTCTCCCTGCCTCTGCTTGTGTTCCTCTCTCCTTGTCTCTGTCAAATAAATAAATAAAATCTTAAAAAAAAACAACAAGCCTGTGTCTTTCTCAGGGCGTCCAGCTGGCCCAGTCAGAACATGTGACTTTTGACGTCCAGGTCGTGTGTTCAAGCCCCACGTTGCGTGTAGAGATTTCTACGAAACAAAAACGTGTCTTTCTCGGTGCGTTCCAGAAGCTGTAGTCAGGCCGCGTTACATCTGCTGTGCCGTGGGGAGGGCAGAGGGTCAGGGCTGCCCTCCAGTGTTGGGTCTCACTGCTCCAGGGACGCACGTGCGGCTGGAGAAGGCTCCTTACCGGAGGGGAGCGGCAGCCTGAGTCCGTGAGGAGGGAGTGGGGGAGGCCCGACTCTGCGCTCTTGGGCACCTGTGTCTGAGGGCCTGGCGGCGGCGTCCCTGAGGACCAGCTGGAAGTCGGCCAACAGCTGGCTTCTGGCTGTCAGCACAGGCAGGCTCCCTCACACCCGTGAGTGCTGGGGGTGCAGGCTGTGCCCGTCTCCACCAGGGTGCGGGGGCCGCTTTTCACGCTGTTCCGATTCCTAAGTGCCTTCCGGGGCACAGCTAATGGTTTGCCAAAGGCCACTTTAATGGTCAAGTGCAGGGGGACGTTAGGGTATGGAAGGTGCCACCTTGGGCCAAGGAGACCAGAGCCTTCCTAACCACATGCCCATCTGGAGAAGGAGTCTGGGCAGCTGGGGTCAAGGCCAGCGTGCCCGCTCAGAGCTGCCCTCCCTCAGGGATGACTCATACCTGCCCACATGCTGCTGGTGCCTCGGGGCCGGCGGCGGGGTGATTCTGACAGGAAGTGCCTACCACCCGCGGCTCCCAGCGCCACTTCGGGGAAGGCAGAAGCAATGATCGCAGCAGGTGCGAACATCTGAGTGCGCGCTCACTCTGCTGGGGACAAGGAACCAAGTGCACCCCACCTGCCGCACCCCCCACTTGTGAGGGGGTGTCCTAGGGCCTCTACCCTGGATTCCTACAAAAGGGGCTCAACAAGTTATCATGTGGCTGACATTATAAACTGAAACATACAACCCTTTGTCAGCTTATAGCTGGTCATGTGGTGCAAAGATGGTCTCTCCACCCACAGAACGTACTAGAAAGTACTGCAGCAGGTTGCAGGGCGTCCTTCCCCACACACCAGCACGCGCGGTGGCCAGACCAGCGAGGACAGCAGCAGGCGGCAGTGTTCTAAGGCAGCGGAGCCCAGTGCCCGACCCTGAAGCCGACCCTGTGTGTGCGTGAGCACAAGGATGGGGCCCGGTGAAGGAGGAGAGCAGCAGCCAGCTCCGAGGGGCTCTCACCGCAGACCCTGTTAGCATTCTGATGAAGTCAGAGCAGCTGAAGACACAGCCCCTGCACGAACCGCAGGCAGCAACGAGCTGCCAGGGGCCCGGATCTAACCAGCACCCAGAGAACGACAGCATCACAAACCTCGAGCTTGAGATCCACGTGCGCACCCGTCCCCAGCACCTCCCGTGGGGGAAATGACGGAGAAACAAAGCTGGGTCGTCTGCAGAGACGTTTACTAGTCACAGGGAGGGACGTCAATAAATAGATCGTGGAGACCGTTCCGTGAGCAGTGAGGGCCGTGTGCAGGCGTCATTCTCACTGGGTCCCAGGAAGGCGGGAAGGCCAGGTCCCCAGAGACACCGTCAAGGAGGTGGGGGCTGCTGAGGAGCCTCCTCCTCCCCTGGGTCTTGTTTCTCCGTCTCGGCCTCACTCCACCTCTGAGGCGCGATCATCTTCTTGGGCCCGTGAGGGGGTGGACCGATGAGGGCCTCGATATCCTCGTAGTTTATCACTTCCTTCTCCAGCAGGGCGTTCGCCAGCTAAGGGAACAAACAGGGCAGTGTGAGCCCCAGACGAGGACACACAAGGGCCTTTTGAGAGCAGAGCACCCCGGAGGGAGGGGGTGTCTGGGAGCAGGACACCCGGGCAGGCCACTTTCCCAGGGAAGCAGTGTAAGCAGGCAGCTCTGGCGAAGAATCCCTCCCTGTCTGCGCCCTGGAGATGGTGTCCCAGCTGCCAGCCTCATTAATTTTTCTGCTTCCCTTCCAAATTTGTTTTCTGGGGCAACTTCAACTTCCTTTACCAAACACGGTGTATCTGCACGTGGGGCAGCGAGTGGAGGCTGGACTGTGGGGGACGGTGCTGCTGTGGGCAGGCAGCCCCCACCTCTCCAGATGTGGTCGTGGAGAACACGCTGGAGGAGCCACTGTGCCCCGCACCCGCACCCTGTCGCTGACGGCTCCGTCGCGGCCGCGAGGAACGACGCCCAGGGCCCTCAGACAGGCACAGCCGCTTCCTCCGCCGGGCGGGTCTGGCGTGCTGCGCAGCCCTGGACTCCGCCCACGGGACAGAGGCAGGACATCCTGGGCCCCTGGGACCTTAGCAGCAGATTCGGGCTCAGTCCCTGCACTGCTCACCCCCCCGCCCGGAGGCAGGTGCTGCTGGCCTGGGAGCAGCCCTCCAAGGACAACAACATGCATGAGATCGTGACCTGAGCCGAAATCAAGAGTCAGATGCTTGACCGATGGAGCCACTGCCAGGAGAGCTCCGGATCTCAGGGCTGAGGGTTCGAGCCCCCCGTTTGGCAGAGATTACTTAGGAAATAAAAAAATTAAAAATTCCAGGAAGCACTTAAAAAGCTGGGAAAGAGTAAACGAGGCTAACCGATAACCTAACTAACTAACCTAACCGATAACCTAACTAACTAACCTAACTAACCGATAACCCTGAAACCTGACGTCTGCAGCACTGCGTCTTCTGCCTGCTGAGAAGGGACGGGCGTCACATGCTCACAGTGAGGGGCCAAGGAGGCGGCGCGAGAAATGGGGGAGTGCAGCTGGGCCGGGGCAGGTGCAGGGATCGGTCCTCTGCGGCCCTCTGTGCCGGGAGGGCTCCCGTGAGGAGCAGGGAGTGAGGACGCTGCCAGGACGAGCCCGGTGCCCCAAGTCTCACCGCCTGCAGCTTGTCCAGGTTTTCCCGCAGCACCTGCTCCGTGTGCCTGTAGGCTTTTGCCACCAGCAGCTTCGCTTCCTGCCAACGCAAGACGACAGCCCTGTAACGTGCAGGGTGGCCGACCTCAGTGCCGACGCCCCGTGCGGCCCATCCTGGCGCTGGAGTTCACGGAGGAGCCACAGGGACAGGAACACAGCTTTTCTCTCGCCGTGGCCAGGAGAGCGTGGCTGCCCCCCCATGCCCCCCCCCCGTGCCACCTCCCACGTGCACCGGGCCGCACGCTGCCCTGGCCCAGCCTCCCACAGAGCACGCAGTGTGTCCACTGGGGCGTCTTCGCTTTCCCAGTCTCGGATCACCGACAGTTTTCAGCAGAAGCCACCCAAGTCCTCACCCAAGAACACTCGGCGAGGGAGCGGTCCAGTACCTCTGGACCAGTACGCTCTGCCCGGTGTGGTGGAGGGCACAGCACCAGCCCCCGAGAGAGGCCCGCCCCCAACCCACTGCGGCGCGGCCCGACCGAAGCTGAGCTCGCCGTGCAGACTCACGTGGTCCATCATTTCCTGCAGGCCACGGCTGAATGGGCGCCGGCCGATGCCTGCGAGGCCCTCCTGCACCTCAGGGAAGGACACGGGCCCGATGCGCGGCGCCATCCCAAACTGCTTCACCATGGAGTAGGCGATGCGCGTGACCTTCCTCAGGTCGTCCTGAGCCCCTGCAGCAGAATGTCCAGACAGAGGTTCTCTCCGGGCACTGCCAAGTCAGGGCACACGGGGGCCCCGGCACAGGCTCAGGACCCAGGAGAAGCGCGTATCTCGTCTCGGCTCCTCGGAAGTCTTACACTTCTGAGTTCCTGGTGGGGTACCCATGTGGGTGCACCTCCCTGGCAGCTCTCCAGCCCACGTCCTGCTCTGCACTGGCCCGGCTGTCAACCCTGAGCCCGTGTCACGGCAACAAGCAAGGAACGGCTCTACCTCCTCTCTGGACGTCCCGGTGAAGCCCCAGCCTGCGAAGGCTGACTGAGCCTGTCCCACCATTCCAGTCCCTCCCCCAGATCCCCCCTCTCCCCGCCATGCGGAAGCGCAGCGGATGTGAAAGCACTTTGAGAACTCAGAACCCGCACGGGCCAGCTTCTCACCAGAAGTGACCTTGTTAAAGGAGATGTTCTCGGACGCGCGGCCGCCCAAGGCCATGCACATGCGCTCGAACAGCTGCTCCTTGGTGAAGAGGTGCTGGTCTCTCGGGAGCATCTGAGCGAAGCCCAGCGCTGCGTTAGTCCGTGGCGCGATGGAGACCTGCGGAACGTCACACAGCCCGAGTGAGCGGGCAGGATCCGGACTTTAAAGATGAAGGTGTGGAAACGTAGGACAGATCTTTAATGGGAGGGTTTCAAAGCAGTTGAAGCAAATCTGTACTGGCCCCATTTTTATAGCAAAGGAAGACGCTGTCCCTGAAGGAGGGCGGCTCGGCACGCGGCTGGGCTGTGTGTTGCGTGCACACCCGGACATGCACCCATCCTCGCAGGCACCTGCTTGGGAACGGACACCAGGGACGATGGAGACTCTCCCTGCCACTCTGACTCCCAGCAGCCCGACGGCAGGTGCACACACGGGGCGGGCTGGGGGATCTCCCAGGGCCCGGGGTGTCTGAGGAGGAAACTGAAACCGGACACTGAAGCAAATTACAGTGTGAACAGCTGTGAGGGACGGCCAGACCAGGAGCTGGACTTCATGACCTCCCCTGGCGGAGGAGCCAACCTCAGGAGGGGGTGTTTCTCACCGTGACAGACGTAGCTTTTAGACATCGCACAAAGTGAAAATTCTAACAAGGAATTTTAAATAATCTTACTTCATTCGGGATTTTTCTGCGTTAATTTTTATTTTTGTTTTTGAGATGCTGCACTCAGACACTTGCCCTGCACCCTACCTCCCTCACTTTCAGCCGGACCCAGGGCGCCTCAGCGATGGCAGCATCCCCCGTCTGTCACCAGACACGAGCTCCCACCCGCTGCTGAGTGTATAAGAGGAGCTGGGCTGGTCAACAGGGCGTCATCAGACACAACCAGACCATCCACGTGGCTGCCACAAACCCTTCCGAGAAGAAGCCCGGTAGCACTGATGTGCCGGGCTTGCGATGCCACGTCCCGCTGCCGTTGCTGGGGACCAGTGGTGCTGCGGCTGCCTCCTGGGACCAGAGTATGGGCCCAGCCCCCAACCGGGCTGCGTCCCACCTGTGTGGAGGGCGCCGCGCAGCCTGCACGCAGATTCTGGAGAAGCTGCTTCTGCCGGTAAATTTTCATCAAGTTCACAAAAGACCTCCAAGAGTGGTGTTTTTTTTAATGTGAACCAAACCCACTTATTTTTAAGGTGAGCAATCACTACGTCAACACTTCTGGTAAACGCGGCAATTCTTAATTCCAAGAGTAACTGTGTAGATGGCACAGCGAGACCCCAGCTGATCATGTGACTGCAACGGTCACTCCCCAGACCAGAGCCCACTTTGGATCTCTCGCCCTTTGCTTCTGGGGGTGAGGGTCCCACAACATCCATTCCTGCCCTGTGCCCACGTCCAGCTCACAGTGCACTTTCTCTTCAAGCCACAACACACAATGCTTCCAAAGTCAGCTTTGTTCAAGGGCCTGTTGGGCTCGCAGCCCCCAGCCCCGACGCAGACACCCTACCTTCATGACAGCCTCGGTGTGCTCGAGCAGCCAGCCGACCAGGGCGTGGCCCGACTCGTGGAATGCGACCACCTTCTGTTCTTCCTTTGACAGGATCTGGCTCTTTTTGGCAGTCCCTGAAAGAGTGCGGGATCCGAGTCTGGGCACAGGGTCCCGGGCAGGCGTGCCAGGCACCCCCGTTGCCCTCACAGAGCTCCACCCCCTGCCATCAAAGTAGCGTCGTCCCCGATGTTCACCTCCTGCACCTCCACCCCGGGCCAGCACCCAGACGTTGCTCATGGGATCGGGGGAGACGCCAGAGGTCCTGTTTTTTCTACTTCTGTGAATGCCGGGTTGACATGTGCCCACCCTCAGGGGCCCACAGGGCACTGGGCCGCTGTGATTAGCGGGGTCCCCACCGAGGTCCAGGCTTCGCAGCGGCTCTTCCCCTGGACCCGCTGGACGCTGCTGCCCCTTGCTAGCTGGCCGCCTCCCACCTGCCTTGTCTCTGTAGTCCAAGAACTCCACAGCCCGTCACCTGAAGCACCCCGGGTTCTTCACTCCCCGCATTCCCGATTTACACAGCCCGGATCAGCTCTGGGTCTGGCTGTGTGCTACTAGGGCCTTCCCCCTCCGTTTACAGCAAGGCTGGGTCTGAGCATCCGGACAGGAGGCACAGCCCCGAGGGTGGCCACTGGAACCCACGTGCTGCAGCTGGGGCAGGCCACACCTGTGTGGTCAGTGTGTCCTTCTGCCTCTCTTACTTTGACACTGTTAGTGTGAGATCCGTTTCCATGGAAAACTAAGTGTCTAATGTGAAGGTGAAGCCAGGTCTGTAATAAGCAGTGGCCACTTGCGTACCTCTGTCCACACAGGTTCCTTAGCTGCAGCCTGGACACCTGGTGGCATCTGTACCAGACTTCAGCTCAGCCAGAGTGACAGGGACAAGCCTGCTGTAGGGACGGCTCATGCCAGAGTGCTCCCCACCCATGTGCAAGGCCAGCGCTTCTCATACTTCTCAGAAATGGATCGTTTCCCTCTTTAAAAAACTTTCAGTGTCTTGAACTGAACCCTCTCAAGGACACGACACATGGGGCCGTGGATACTTCAGGAGACTCTCGGTTTCAGTCCCGCTCTCCTGACAGAAACCCGGGGACCCCACTTTGAGTCGCGACAGTTAAGGTCTCCCGGAAGGCCCCCCGCCCCACCCCGCTGCCAAGACCCCTCGTGTCGCTGCCCTGAGCAGAGACGGGCCAGGCAGCAGAGCACAGCTCTCGGGAGACCTGCAGCCCCGCAACACGGACGAGGCCCGTGAGGTCCACACCAAGGCACTGTCGACGGCAGAGGGGCTGAGTGCCACTCACACTTGGGTGTGTGAGACCCTGTGTCTCTGCTGGAAGAGCATTTCTGCTCTTTGGCGCACCCCTGGGTATTCCAAACGAGAGCACAACCCGACTTAGGAACACCCCATTGTCCTCTCGCCCAGCAGTTCTTCACTGACCCCTCCTGTCACGTGTCAGCCTGGCCTGTGCCGCACCCCTGCCCCCCCCGCCGTCCGGGTGCTTATCGGGACCCGGCCCCGCTGAGAACGTGCCTTCGTACCGGCAATGACCCGCTCCACAGCGCACTCGAAGTTAAGGGTGTGGACGGAGGCGTGCCCTTCCCGTGCGGCGTGCAACGCGGCCTCGTTACAGACGTTGGCGATGTCGGCACCTGTCCGCACAGCAGCGTGAGCAGAGGGCAGGGGAGGGGAGCATGGGCGGGAGGCGGACAGCAGGCAGGCGGTGCTTCCGTCCTATGCTGAAGCCACGCGCACCACTAGCAGACCAGGGCACCTCTGCCCTGTGCTGTCCCCTTTCTGCCACCTCCAGGCTCCTTCCTGCTCAAATCCCACCAGCGGCTTCGCACCACCTGCGGTTTCATTCTCCCTGGGAATTCACACCCCAGTACCCACGAGATTCTAGTTAAGGGCCTTAAAGGAAAATCCAAAAGGAAGAAATTATAATAAAAGGGATTTTGTTGCTATTCCCCTTTAAAACGAGAGCCATAGAGAAAATATCCTGATTTGTGATGCGTCTCTGCTCAGTGAGAACAGACGGTGAGGCGGGCCGTGGTGTGCTTGGGCAGCCACGAGGCCGTGAACGGCATCGCCTGGCGGGGAGCAGTGGGCACACACAGCCCGAGCGTGGAAAGGCCCCGAAGGGCCGGTGTGCAGAGGCCTGTGGGCGGAAGGGCCCAGAGCGGCCCACGTGTAGGCACCACCGGCACAGGAAAAGCCAAGTGCCGCGCGGCTCTCTTCTCAGCCGGCTCTCTGCGCACGACCTCACTCCCGCCCAGGCTGTGCTAACCGCAGGGCCCCGGGTAGGGGTGCGCACCCCCCGAACAGCAGGGAGCAGCGTCCATACCGCTGAAACCCGGCGTGAGCTCCGCCAGACGCTGCGAGTAGAAGCCGCTGGCCTGGGTCAGCTTCAGGCTCTTCAGGTGCTGCTCAAAAATCTCCCGCCTTTCCTGCAGAGAAAGGAGCCAGGCGTGGGCTCGCCCCTGCCCCGCAGACAGCAGCCACGGGCTGTCAGATCACCGCTCCGGCCTACAGGCCGGAGACCGGCCGACCGCAAGCAGCACTTCAAATGGAAGGGGGGGGGGGACAATGAAGCGCCTCACGCACGTGAGGGTCGTTCTGTAGAACATCTGGTTCCCACACACTCGGAACCTCCCAGGCCCCCAAGTCACAACAGTGGGGAGCTGTCCCCGGCACAGCATCAGGGGAGCCCTGCTCAGTCCGAGCGTCAGAGCCGGGACTGCCGGCTGCGGCACGGGAATGCGTACCGTTCCGCTCACACTCCGAACCCTCTCCCCACCCAGCACCGCTTGCTGGTTGCTGCTGCCCTGGGGCACCGAGGAGCTGGTGGGGCCCAGGACGAGGATTCGGAGGCTTCCCAAGGATTGTGCCGCAAAACTCAGCCGCAGCGTTGAGGGGTGAAGAGGAAAACCGGGGGTGAGCCGAACGAGCCGCAGAGCCACGGCAGAATTTAGGTAAGCTGAAGACAGTCGGACAGACAAGAGCCAGCCCCCGGCCGCACTGACCTGCAGTGTGGGAAGGTCAATGAAGATGTGTCGATCCAGCCGGCCAGGCCGCAGCAGAGCGTTGTCCAAAACATCAGCCCGGTTGGTAGATGCCAGGACAATGACATGGTCCGTGGTGCCCATTCCTGGAGGGACAGATAGCTGCTGGGGTAGAGCTCCCCTTCCGGGACACAGGGTGGGACAGACCTCCCACTGGGGCCCGTGAGAATGAGGAGATGTGGACCAACCCAGCATCAGGGTCCCCATGAGAGCAAGAATTTGCTTGTCTTCTCCAGGCTGCCAGCCCAGAGGCAGAGCCACAGATGGGGGCCTGCACAGCCGTCCAGATGGCATCCTGGGGGGTCGTGTTTCCCCTCGGTAACTGCCCAGCAGACCCGGGGAACAGAGGGCACCGTGTCCACGCTCCTCTGGTGCAAAGCCATGGGCCAAAGCAGACGTTTCTCAACACTGGTCTGTGGCCTGGGTTTGGAGGCTCCAGGTTTCTCAGAAGGTCTAAAAGCAAGGGCTGAGAGCACCACTGGTGGCCCAGGTCTTCGTGAGAACTGACATGGGCCCTTGTCTGAGCAAGGCCGCACCCGCAGAAACGCATCCAAGCCGAGGCTGGGTGATCTGGGCCTGAGCAGACATCCAAGGGTCCTACGTGTATGCTCAGCACACACGTTACAGTGCAACACTAGCCTCTCTGTTGTTGTAGATCATTATCTCCAAAGCACGTAAGACTGAGAGCATGTGAGATCCAGAACTTCGGACTGGCTTTAAAATCACCCACTGGGGAAGAGACTGCAGCAGGGGCGTGGATGGAAAGGGGCTGGCCTGTGGCGTGGAGGTTCCCTGCACAGCTCTCTCTGTGCTTCTGTATGTGTGACAAGGTCCACAATACAAAGTTTAAAAAATAAAGACTTCAGGGGCACCTGACTGGCACGGTTGATGGAATGTGAGACTCTTGATCTCAGGGTCTTGAGTTCAAAGCCCCACGTTGGGTGTAGAGCCCACTTAAACAAACAGACCTGCCATGATCTTTTGCTAATGAAAAAAGTCCATAATCATCAGACACACAAGTACAATCTGAAACTACCTGTGAAGCGCAGAGTGTAATTTAAAAGACGTTTTAGAGAACTAGCCCGGAGAGCATGAGGTACCACCACCTCCCGGCAGACGGCCGCTAACTCCACCCCAGGACCCCACGACGGCATGAGGGGCCTGGCTCAGCGCACAGGCCAGGGGCTGGCCACCTCACCAAGGATCTACACACGAGTCACCGAGAAGCACCGGGACACGCAAACCACAACCCACACGCTCGGAACGCTCCCGTGCGTGCGCATTCTTGCTAGAGTCCCCTAAGCTGGGACACCATGAGGGGTCCAGCCCGCTCTCGTGTTGCGCAGAGAGTAGAGTGGATAACCCCAACCTCCCACCACCCAGCAGCTCCACGGGCCTGCCCTGTGGTTCCAGGACGTCGCTGAGACGCAGGCAGCAGGAAGCTGACTGGACGGAGCGCCCCAGGACAGACATGGCTTCGTTTCTCGGACAAGGAGGGAAGCCAGAGCTCTCCTGTGGGGACTTGCTGGGACTCCCTGCTCCGACTTCCGAAATATTGTCCTTCCACAGGCCGAGACCGTGAACATGGAATTCTGAGTCACAGATGCGAAAACATGACTGGGAGAAGACCGCTGCGTGCTCGTCCCTGACGATCTCGCGTGAATGGCGCCATCCGGCAGGGAGCCGTGATCCCGAGGCCCATCCAGACAGTTGTGTATGGAGAGCTTCTGTCCTTCCCTTGCTTCACGGTAACGGTGACACCGAAACCCCGTGTTCCCAGACCGCTCGCACTGGCGGACGTGTGGGCCGCTCCAGTCTTCGGTGCCCGCAAGCGCGGCAAAGGTCTGCATGCGCGCTGCTCCGGGACCAGCACGCGGGAGCGCTCGTGCTGGGTCAGATGGGGGCCGCGGCCTCGTCTCCCAGAGAGGCTGCCACACGGGACACTCCCACGGGCAGTGTGTCTGCTCACGTCTCCCTGGCTGCTTTATTTAAATCAGGGTCACCAAATAAATAAATAAAATCTTTAAAAAATAAAAATAAAAAATAAATCAGGGTCACCGAGGTTCCTGCGGGGACCCGGGTCTGACCTCTCCCCGCCCTCCCCAGCATCTGGTGCTGCCGCCACGCTTCCCGAGTCTCCTGTGAGGCACATGTTCCTAGCAAAAACTCAGCAAGATCTTTCGGGAGATGGGGACAAGCTTGTTCTAGAAGTTCTAGGAGAGAGCAAAGCACAACCGCTCCCCCAGCTACAGCCGAGGGAACAGATGTCAGGAGCCGGCCCGCCTTCCTCCCAGACCGCTGCAGGGGGAGGCCGTGCGCCCACGGGAGGGGTGGACACATCGGCCAGCGCGGCAGACCCGCCCCACCACTGTCAGGTCCAGCCAAGCACTGGCAGAGGCACAAAGGCCATTCAGTGGAGGATGCAACAGCCTCTTCAACAAATGGAGAACCGGACCCCCCCGGGCAGAAAAAGGAGCCACAGCCAAACCCTCGCATCTACGCCAGCGTGACTTCAGACACATCGTGGATTAAGATGGAAAAGGCCAGGTGGATGGGAGCGAGGGCCTCCTGCTGACCCCGAGGGAGGCTGGAGCTCATGCCCCACAGGCTCTCGAGAACTCAGAGGCTCACGTGAGGGCACCCGTCGCAGAGCCCTCCTGCTGTTCAAGATGTAGCAAGGGGACTGTCCCCCTCTAAGGGACCTGGTGGGACCCCAGCACTCGGCACACGTGCCCTCGCCATGTGACCTGGCTGTCCCGTAGCGTAGCCTCGTCCTGACCCAGTGAGCTTTTCCCATGACGGGCACAGTGTCCACTCCGTGCCCCGCACGTCAATGAAGCGCTGCTGCCCTTCCCCGAGGACTAACAGAGACGCCTCAGACGCTGCTGAGGGGCTGAGAATGCCCGGCTGTGTCCGCACACAGAGGCACCTGTTCACTGCCAGTCTGGCCCGACAAGGGCCTTCAGTCAGTGGGTCGGGGTTCTGGGCGGAAGCGCCCCATTCATGGTGGCACAGAGAGCCTGGGCTCAGGGGAAGATGCCATTTAGTAAACGCTTCCTGCGGGGCTCAGTCTTCAAGTGCCAACAGCCCGAGTGAGCAGGAGATCTGCTCATCCAATGGGCTATGTGTTCAGGGCGGGGGCCTCCTTGAGTGCCTTCAGGTCGCCTGGACTGTAGTCACACACGCAGAGGTGCAGGCAAGGTCACGAGCCAGGATATCAAAGCTCCACAGCCTGGAGGAACAGGGGCCAGCGCGAACCCCACAGCACAACACCTCCCAGTCCGGAAGCGCGCCTGCATGCTCGTGCGGGGCTGCCGTCTGCAGGAGCCCAAGGGTACACGGGAGCTAGAGGAAGCGTGAAGACCCAACAGCCTGCTCTCGCCCGTCCCCTCGACAGTGCAGGCGCTAGCTGTGCTTTCAAAGAGACAATCAGATGCCATCGTTAAAATCTGGTACTTCTGGGGCGACTGGATGGCTCAGTCACTATGTGTCTGCCTTCAGGTCAGGTCATGATGCCAGGGTCCTGGGATCGAGCCCTGCATCGGGCTCTCTGCTCCTCGGAGGGCCTGCGTCCCCCCTCTCTCTCTGCCTGCCTCTGCCTACTTGTGATTTCTCTGTCAAATAAATAAATAAAATCTTAAAAAAAAAATCCGGTACTTCTGAGAGCACAGGCTCATCAAACCCACGGTCCTGGGTCTCAGCAGACAAGACAGACCTCAGGCTCGGGCGCCCGCAGGCCCAGGTGTGAGACCTTGGGACCAGAACCCGAGGGGATCTTCCAGATCCCGGCAGGACTCCAGGACCATGTCCAGAACCACACTGAGTGGAGGTGGCTCAGCATGAAGGGGTCGTGAAAACCCGCTCAAACGAAAAGCACCAAGTGTGGTCTCAGCTGTGGGAGACTCCAAGACCACGAGCAGCACACAGCCTGCCCCCGGAAGGCACTCTGGGAGGCCCCTCTGTGCTGGCATCCCGACAGCTGCATTCAGAGCCGGGACTTCACTCTGCTCACAGTCCCGAGGACCGGACTCCGTGGAAGCGTCCTTCCCCAGAAGCTGCTCTTGTGCACGGTCCCTGAGCAAACGGCGCCTGGCAGCTGGGTCTGAGGGGGGCTCCGATGCACCCCATCTCCGTCAGCCTCTCTGGCACACTGGCTACACAGGGCGCTTGGCTTTTCTGCCCGTGGAGCTTGCCGAGTTCCCAACACGCGTGAGAGTGTCGGCCAGCCCCTGAGCGTGTATGGAGAGGCCTCGCCCTGCCCCGGCCGGCCCGGCACAGCAGCACCAGGGACGGCGCCCGCAGCGCGGTCTGGGGCAGCTCTGCTGGGCCTTTCCTAAGTCCGTAAGTATTTCAGAGTGAGAGGCTCAAACAGAGTTTGTCTCGAGTTGCACACAGTCCAATGTCACGTCCGCACGCTGGCCAGCACACGTGCCGCCCCCCGGGTGGGAGCACTTCAAGAATGAAAACAAACACACCCATACTCGGTTCTCTTGGAGCCGGTGGTATGAGCACAGAGCGTCTCCCTCACCCGCAGTGCTGCAAACAGCGAGGGAATCCTGATGCTCTGGGACCTGAGGGGACACCCATGGGCCCACGGTCACAGCCGCGTTATTCCAAGAGCCGGAGCCGTCCATCAGCAAGGGACTGGCCACGTGGGGGACTATTACTCAGCCTTAAATGGAAGTCCCACCACATGCACCGCGTGGAAGACGTGACCCTGGGGGCTCACAGAGCTGCTGTGCCCGTGAGGGTCCTAGAAGACTCAGATCTGTGGAGACAGAGAGCAGGGCTGTGGCTGCCGGGGGCTGGGGAGTTAGTGTTTAATGGGGACAGAGTTCCAGTCGGTGAAGAGAAGGTTCGAGAGCCAGGCAGTGGTGGTAGATGCACAGTGAGAACGTACTTAACATCCCTGAAGGAAACCCTCATAAATGGTTAAAATGGTAAATGTTATTATATATGTCACCACAGCAAAAATAAAGTGGGGCACATGGCCAGTCCTGTCAGTGAAGCGTCTCACCCTTGCTCTCGGTTTTAAGTCTGAGCCCCATGTTGGGTGTAGACATTACTTAAAGATAAAATCTTTAAAAACAGATAGATAGGGGCACCTGGGTGGCTCAGTGGTTAAGTGTCCGCCTTCAGCTCAGGTCACAGTTCGGGGGTCCTGGGATCAAGCCCCGCACCAGGCTCTCTGCTCAGTGGGAAGCCTGCTTCCTCCTCTCCCTCTGCCTGCTGTTCTGCCTACTTGTGCTCTCTGTCAAATAAATATTTTAAAAAATAATAATAAAACAAATAAAATCTTAACAAGAACCCATTCCATGTCACTCGCAGCCCTGGGATCAGACGTTGCAGGCTCCCCGACTGCAGCAGCCAGGTGCCCCGTGTCCCCTTCACCACACTGAGCGGCACAGACACATGGCACAACCCCTGGGTTCATCCAAGAGTGGGAACAGGGTCAGGACCTGCCCTGCCCTTTGTGCTCCCAGGGTTTTCCCTTTCTTTTCTACTATCACCGTCAAAGCTGAGTTTCTGGAGTGGAGCCAGGTGACAAACACTCTGACCCCAGCCTCCTCTCATTACTACCTGCCCGAGAGTGCTAGGCGCGCTCACACCTGGGGCAGGTGTGTGGTGGGGAAACAGACCAGTCACTGCAGGCAAGTGAAATGCCCGTGAGCATGAGCGCAAGGTTCTGGAACAAGACACCAGCTGTGTGGTCCATCTAGAGAGGAGGTCTCAGGAAGAAACCCTTCCATGCCCAGGAGCAGGCTGGGTGAGGGCACCCACCGTCCATCTCCACCAGAAGCTGGTTGAGTGTCTGCTCTTCCTCCGTGTTGGAGAAACCGGACATGCTGGTAGAGCGTTTCTTGCCCACGGCGTCGATCTCATCAATGTAGACGATGCAGGGCGCTCGAGCCCGGGCTTCCTTGAAGAGGCTCCGTACGCGGGCAGCACCAAGGCCTGAGACGACACAGGGACCCAGAGTCAGACAGGTAATGGGAGATGAGCCCAACGCTCGTGCCAGTGGCCCGAGCTGCCCCCTGAGGATGACGGGGTCTCCCAGAGTCCCCCTGCTGGATGCTCACCCTCCTGGACTCCCCAGGCCACACACAGAAGCAGCTTCAAAGAACATCACTGCCAGTTCCCTCCATAAACGTGTCCAGTAACCCAGGTTTCAGTGTCCTTCCCTGTCCCCCGGGTCCCCATCTACCCGGCCGCCTGAGGAAGGGCGTGTGATAGCAGAGAGCTCGCTGCACAGATGGTCGGGCAAACCTGTCCACAGCCCTCCAGGCAACACGGACCTCCAATGACTTCCACGAACTCTGGGCCGGCCATCGCCAAAAAGGGCACCTGGGCCTCCGTCGCCACCGCCTTGGCCAGAAGGGTCTTCCCACAGCCAGGGGGCCCGAGCAACAGCGCACCTTTTGGGACTTTGGCGCCCAGCTGAAGGAAGCGCTCTGGGCTCTGGAAAAGCAGACCACAGCATGCCGGTCATAGGTGTTTGAGAATTTCCAAAACAGGACTCCCATGGAGCTCAGCTCCTGTATTGTCTGGAATCAGCCATGGTTCACGTCGGGGGCGGGGGGAGCAGAGTGCTCTGGGTGCGGCCAGGCATCCCAGGGGGCCTGGGGTGCGGTCAGCCAGGGGTTCCTGGTCACCCACAGGACCCTGGCCCTCCGATGGGCTCCCAGCTGTGCACCCGGCCTGTCTGGCTGGCTGAGCCCATGTGCCCGCACCCGCCCCTGCTCGGCGTGTGCCCCACCTTCAGGTAATCCACAAACTCTCTGACTTCTAGCTTGGCTTCGTGCATCCCAGCCACATCTTTGAAGCTGACGCCTTTCCCCATCTTGCCGTCCACAATCGTGAAACGAGCCATTTTAAGCTGATTCTGGGCAGAAAGAACAAAGGGCAGCATTCTGTGAAATGACAGGAGAGATGAGCCCCTCGGGCTGGGGCTGCCGGCACGAGGGGGCTGTGTGTCCCTGGGGCCCCAACTCCCCCAAGCCTGGCTCTCCTCACACCTTCTCCACTCAGACAGAAGGGAGGTAAAGCCGTCTTCTGGGCATCCAAGGGAAAATGTTTACTATGCGTTGTTAACAGTAAGAAAATTCTCTAGCATCTAGCAATTTGCCTTAAAAAAAATAAATAAATAAACCACCCCTGTTCCAAAGAAGGTAATTCAGTATCTGCTGCAGATCGCCTGTAGTTTTCTATGTGGTTTTCCCCACTATGGTGGAGCGCTCTGATTATAAGAGAATGTGGTAACACACAGCTCTGGGAAGGTTGGGTAGAAACGTTAGCAGGTTAATTTCTGGAGTGCAGTCCGGCAAGACAAGGTCTCAGCGAGGGATGCAAACCTGAGCTAGTAAGCCTCCCAGGTACGCCAGGTGGACCAGCAGGCCCTCCAAAGACACGTGTGCCCCAGCTCCATCACGGTACTAGCTAGACACAGCAAAGGCGATGAACAGCCCTAGGACGCCTGGGGGCTCAGTCCACAAAGCATCTGCCTTCAGCGCAGGTCTCGATCCCGCAGTCCTGGCGCCGAGCCTCTCATCGGGTTCCCCTCTCAGAGGGGAACCTGCTTCTCCCTCTGCCTCTGCCTGCCACCACTCCCCCTACCTGTGTTCGCTGTCAAACAATAAAATCTTTAAAAAGATTTTTTTTTATAAATAAATAAACAGCCCTGAGTATGTAAGCCTGGTGAACCTGGCTGAGTGAAACCCAACAGCCCCACAGCGAGACACCATTAACTACAGACAGGAACACGCGCCTGGTCCCAGTGGAAACCTGCCTCAGTTCCCAGGTCGGTGACTAGAGGGTACCCTCTGCAGACCTGCTCCAAGCAGGCCTCGGGTGCCTCCCAGCGCCTCTGCTGACGGGACTACCTGGCCAGATGAGACCTGCCAGGGAGGGACAGTGCATGTTACCACAAAGGCCACCACACAATAGGAGGGTTTTGTTGTTTTGTTTTTTTTTTAAGTAATCTTTGTATCCAACCTGGGGCCCGAACTCAACACCCTGAAATCAAGCTTCCCACGCTCTACCGACTGAGCCAGCCAGGTGCCCCAGGAGAATGCTTTTAAAGTGGACTGAGGTTTGGGGCACCTGGCTGGCTCAGTCGGTAGAGCGTGGGATGCTTGACCATGGGGTCTTGAGTTCGAGCCCCCCACTGGGTGTAGAGATTACTTAAAAAAAACAGAATCTTTAAAAAAAACAAAAGTAAAATAAGAACATAAAGATGACCTTTACCAATTTCTCAGTGTCTTAACTAGTAGGAAAAACCAAAAACGAAGTCATGCCCAGCCCCAGAAAAACTGCCAAACAAAGTGTCCAGCACACCCATGGGGCTCGGCTGCCCGGCAAGTCAGAGAGGGAGGGGCCTGGGCGGCTCCAGGTCGGCCCCTGTGGCTGTGAACATGCGCTCACGGGAGTGCGCCGGGACCCTGCCCCCCAGCCCAAGCACAGATCCTAGGCCACAGGCGCCATGAGATGGGATCTCCACCACTTACGAAAGCACTGAGTCCTCCTTCCCTTCCGGTCATTCCAGCCAGACGGAACACGTACCACAGGATGGCCAGGCCCACTGCAGTCATCCCCAGGGCGTAGAGGGCACTAGCGGGAGAGAGGGACGGTTACGGGCAGGCAGCGCTCAGACACGCTTCACATCGGGCCAGGGACACTTTGAAGAGGACGAGAGCAACCTATACTCGGAGACCAGTGTACGGAGCAAATGGCTGTGGAAACAGGTTTCCTTGTCCAATTCTCGTCCTTTGTGACCCGTCCCTCAGCTGTCCCAGGAACACATCACAGCCTGATACGGCGGCGCACCACGGCATGAAGCCGAAACATGGACACTGCGCTGACTCTGTCCGCCAGAGCCTCCTGATAATGCCTAAAAAAACAAACTTTTCACATGTGATGTACTTTTTTTTTTTTTTTTCACAGAGTGAGAGCGCAAGCAGGGAGAGGGAGAAGCAGGCTCTCCGTTGAACAGAGAGCCCGACAGAGGGCTTGGTCCCAGGACCCTGGGATCGTGACGTGAGGTGAAGGCAGACGCTTAACCGACTGAGCCACTCAGGTGCCCTGTATTTTGTTTTCAAAAGTGACCCATCCGGGCCACCTGGGTGGCTGAATCAGTCAAGCGTCCGCCTTCGGCTCAGGTCATGGTCCTGGGATTGAGCCCTGCATCAGGCTCCCTACTCAGCAGGGAGTCTACTTCTCCCTCTCCCACTCCCCCAGCTCACGTTCTCTCTCGAATAAATAAGTAAAATCTAAAACACAAAAGAAAATGTAGCCCACGAGTTTTGGCTGGTGAGGCAGAGTCCCAGAGCCGCGGAGGAAGGCCTGGGCGCCAGGCGTGCCCCGCCGCTCCCTACGGAACTGGCCGTGAAGGCCTGCGCCCTCAGCGGAGAACGGCCACGGCTCAGGGGTGTCCGACAGTCACTGGCACCCCACGTCTTCTCGGACTGTGGTCACGTGGCCACGAGCGACCCTCTCTGCAGATGAGGTCCAGCCACCGGTGGTCCCCGTGTGCCGTTAAATCCCCCGGGACTCTGGGAGCGAGTGTCCCCCCACCAAGGAGATGCAGGTTCTGCCGGCCCAACAGGGTCCCTGTTTCCACCTGCCGCCTGGACCCCCGCTTCTCCCCTTCCTGTTTCATCTTCCCGTTCGTACACAACGGCAACCCCGCCAGGCAGAAGCGACAACTAGAGCGGGTGCACGACGCTCCAACAGCCCCTGGGGCCCCTCCTCGGGCGGGCTCACGGCTCGCACGCCCACTGGCCCTCCCCCACGGTGGCTGGCCTGGGGCAGGCAGGGCCCGGGAGACGTGCTGGTCCGCCCTCGCGTTACAAAGCCAAGCCAGCTTTAGTTCAGGAGCCCAAATAATGGCCAACGTACTTTCCGAAGAATCCCGTCCGCTTGTAGGAAACCGGGATCCTGTCCTTGCCTTCGATATTCAGGGCGTCCTCAGCGGCCCGGAGCTTCTCCTCAAACCTGTCGATGTTTGCCACCTGCATGCGGTACATCAGGGCCAGCCGCTGCGGGCAGAGAGCAGAGGGGTGCGGTGACGCCCGGGCCGCGGCAAGCCGTGAGGCCCACACGCCGGAGGCTCCCGGAGCCGAGCTTCCATCTGCCGCCACAGACTCCGTCCACGTCACGGTCACAACGGGCTTTCGGTACGTGCGCTCGCTCTAATTTCACCAACGGGAACGTCTGAAGACAATGGAGGGTGTGCTCTGTGCTTTCCACTCACCACCCGGCCTCAGCTGTGCATGCAGAACACCGCGACACGCGGCAGCCACGAGCTGCCTGCCGGCACGCGGGCAACTTGCTCAGGCAAGAGACAGGGCTCTGGTGCTTGACCTCGGGCCGAACTGGACTCAGCTATGTGGCTCTCTCCCTTCTAAGGAAGCCCCTCCTGGGAGAGGAGCGGCTCAGGGAGACTGAGCAGGTGGCGTGCCCTCCGGGGTGGCGGCTTCCCTGAGAGAAGGCTCAGAGCAAGCCAGACGTCCACGCTGGGTCCCCAAATCCCTTCTCTGGGAGCTGACCTGAGCCACCCAGCAAGGGGCCATCACCATTCCCACATCATTCTTCTAAGGACCCAGTTCAGATACTTTCCAGAATGAACCTGTTCTAAGCGCAGCTTCTCCACACACCGTGGGATCTACACGGAGCAGCCCGTTCCTCCCCGGGCTCTGGAGAGCCTCCGAAGATTCCGTGTGGAATGAGCGGCTGCCCAGGGTGCGTGTCACGGGGTCAGCGCACCAGAGGGGAGAGGCAGACGGGGGCACCCACCAGCCACGACACGCTGATGCTCATCTGCGTTGGAATGCCCAGCGGCCTCAGGGCGGATACCTGCCCAGCCAGGTGAACAGAATAGAAACACCCGGCAATGACCTTCTTTCCGTGCCAGAAGCCAAGACCAAAATGGGATTCCAGAGGCCAATTCAACTCCCATGTCTCCGACTGCCTAGGCCTGGACCAACCACTCACATCTGCAAAGCCACCCAGGTCACGCAGCACGCGGGCCAGGGGGAGCCTGTCACCCCAACTAAATGACAAACTCTCATAAAATGACAAGCAGCTATAAACACCGTGGCAGGCCCTCAGCCCTCTCCAGACCCAACCAGGGGCTATGGATGCTGTCATAACGGGCACAGTACTGTGCCCAGGACTACCTGGCTCCCTGGCAGGTCCTTACCAGACACCTGTCCTCCAGCACCTTACCTGACCCACTGTCTCCACCACCCAAACTCCAACGACAAATGGAAAGGAGACTAAAGAAACAGGACAACTAAATACAATTCCTGGCTCCTGACAGGACCCAGGATTAAAAGTACTAATAAGGGGGAGCACCTGGGTGGCTCAGTGGGTTAAGCCCCTGCCTTCGGCTCAGGTCATGATCCCACGGTCCTGGGATCGAGCCCCGAATCGGGCTCTCTGCTCAGCAGGGAGCCTGCTCCCTCGTCTCTCTCTCTCTGCCTGCCTCTCTGCCTAGTTGTGATCTGTCAAATAAATAAATAAAATCTTAAAAAAAAAAAGTACTAATAAGGGGCACCTGGGGTTCCCACTCTTGGATCTCAGCTCAGGTCTTGATCTCAGGATTGTGAGTTCAGGCCCCGCGTTGGGCTCCGTGCTCATGGAGGCTACATAAAAACATCATAAGTAAACAGTAATAAAATAGCTCTTAATGTTGGTACGGAGACGATCAGAGAACAGGGTCAGGGAAAGTGCTCTGGAAAGTATTCTCGCCTCACCACGTCTCCTGTGCCTGCCGGTGGTATGGTTCTGGGGTGAGGGGACAGGGATTCCATCCACGACATGGAGCCAGCTCCTGGGGTGCCCTCCCCACCGATGACCAGGTCCCACCCTCCGCACCTGACGTGGGGAGGTGAGCAGGCCCTGGCCCGGCCCTGGCTCTCTGCCCCACTCACAGCACATGCCGATTCCTGCCACGGGCCCCCAGGGATCCCCCTCGACATCCGCAGCTGCCCCAGACCCATGGGGGGGACCCCAGGGCCGCAGCTGCAGCCCCTGCCCCCCGGTTCCAGCACGGCTCACTCACCGGCCGCCCGAACACCACGGCTCCGGGGTGCAGGTAGACCTCCACCACGTCGCTCTCGGGCACCACCTGCACACGCTGCACCTCGCCCTTGGCCAGCATCTCGTGCACAAAGTCATTCCAGGAGATGTTGCCGCCGCTGGTGCTGAGCGCGTTCAGCAGGCTCATGATCACAGCAATGACGAACAAGGTGCGCAGCCGCTCCCGGTACATCTGGTCCTCCCGCTCCTTGCGCCTCCTCTCCTCTGCAAGCAGGGTGACCAGGGACAGCGTCAGACACGGGACGGACACCAACCACACGCCATTCATGGCCAGCGACACAGCACTCACCGGGGTCCTGTCTACTCAGAGCACAAAGCCAGGTGTACAGTCAGAAGCTTCCTGGGCCCAGCACGGGCTGATCTCCGCACGGAGCCCTCTGCCGGGGGCACATTCGGCCCCCGACCTCTTATGATCACCCCGGATGCGTGCAGCACACGTGCAAGTTACTGCCACCTTCTACCACGTCTGCCCTCCCCTCCCCAACAGCCACCTATCCGGGACATGTAAGGCAACCACTTAATTCAACAAGACTTCCAGCGACCTACCCTTCATCCAAACCATCAGGTAAATAATCACATTAGGGTACATAGTGCATCGTGCCCAGTTCTTAGTGGAGGACAAAAAGACACAAAACTCAGCCCCTGGCCTTGGGGCACATGGACACCTGGGGAGGCTGATGCGGGAGGTGAGGAGCACACAGTGTAAGGAACCAGGAGAAGCAGCTCCCAGCACGGCCACCGCCGGCAGCTCTGGGAGGAAGAGTAAGCAGACTGGGAGAGCCGGGAGGACCGCAGAAGTCACCTCCCTCAGAGCACAGACAGAAGAGGGTCCTACGTACAGACACCCAAGGCAAGGCCACAGTCTTCCTCCCAGACCAGCCGGTCAGCTGAGCCCCTCCCCAGCTGGGGTGGAGGGCCGTCTCGGCACCTGGACGACGTTCTACATCTCCTCACGGGCCCACCTGCCAGTCCTCTGAAGTACCTGCACACCAAGGGCCCGAACTCTGGTGCGGCTCTCACCTCTGCCCCACGGCCCGTTCTCCCGACACCCCAACCAGACTCCACCGGGCCTGTCCCGGGTAGTCCTTGAGAAGTGCACGTGCTGTCCTGCAGCCGTCCTGCCCAGGACCGCCCTGACCTAGCTCAGCAACACCCTCACTTCTGCACGGACACAGCAGCCACTCGGCGTGGGGGGAGAGCAGCGAGGGCCCTGCACACACACGGGGCTCAGGCCATGCTGCCCGTGTGGTCATTTCTCCAGGGACAAGCCCACAGCTGGACCTCAGTGCCCACTCACTTCCCTCTGCCCTGCCTGCCGTGGCACTGTCCACAGACACACCACCCTCCTCCCGACCCGGCGGTTCAGAGGAAAGGAAAGGCATTTTAAATCAGCTGAGAAACAAAAAATGGGGGGCACCTGCGTGGCTCAGTGGGTTAAAGCCTCTGCTTTCAGCTCAGGTCATGATCCCGGGGTCCTGGGATCGAGCCCCACAACAGGCTCTCTGCTCAGCGTGGAGCCTGCTTCCCACTCCCCCGTGCCTGATGCTCTGCCTACTTGTGATCTCTGTCAATTAAGTAAATAAAATCTTTGAAAAAAAAATAAATAAAAGATTTTATTTATTTTATTTGACAGACAGAGATCACAAGTAGGCAGAGAGGCAGGCAGAGAGAGAGAGGAGGAAGCAGGCTCCCCGCTGAGCAGAGCGCCCGATGTGGGGTTCGATCCAGGACCCTGGGATCATGACCCGAGCCGAAGGCAGTGGCTTTAACCCACTGAGCCACCCAGTGGGTTATTAACTGTGCTCTTATTAACGCTGCTGACAGTCATCAAACTTGGCGAGCCGGGATACGCATCAGCAGAGGCTCTGTGACCGCCCTGGATCTTGATGCTGTGTGCACCCCGTGCTCCCGGCCGGTGGCTGTGGCATACAAGCTGCTGGCAGGACTTACAAACTTGGCCCAGGGCCTGTGGTGACACAGCCCTTCCTTACCGCTCTGCCTGCCACACGTCACACCCCTCCTGGAGAAGGGCTTGCAGCGACCGTACGGCTCACACACACCTGTTTGCAGAGTGTAGAACAGGTCTAGGATGCAAAAGGTAAGGCTTGGTTCCATTTATTTATTTATTTTTTAAAAGATTTCATTTCCTTTTTCACATCATCTCTACACACTCCGTGGGGCTCGAACCCACAACCCTGAGGGATCAAGAGTCACGTGTTCCAGCGACAGTCAGCCAGGCGCCCCAGATACGGCTTGGTTTTAAGTAACAGACAGCTTTGCACGTTTTCCCAAGAATTTCTAAACAATAAAAAGACAGCTTTGATTTAGGCTCCAATAAATACCTCTTCTTTCTTCACAAAAATCCAACCGTTTTCCAGTAAAAACCAGCCAGGTGTTCTGTCACACGTGGAACTGGCCCCGTCGGCCTGTTTCAGGGAGAAGGACGTCCTGGCCAGGCCTGGAGGCTGCAGACCCATTAGAGGACTCTGTAGGCTCAGGAGAGGGAGGTCCCAACCCAGAGTGGTCATTGCTCTGAAGGTCCAGAATGGTGCATGGAGGTCCGGCGAAAATCACCTGCCGTCTCAACAGAACTACCTGCTTCTGAGCCACAGTCACCCCGAGCCCTCCTCCCTGGGCAGGAGACAGGTGCGGCACGCCCCACCCAGACAGGACCCGTCCAGTGACAAGGGTCTGCAAACACGTGTTCTGTCCATTCACACCAACCCAGGCCCACGAGGTACAGTGAGCTGGCCAAACACACTGTCCAGGGGTACAAATGAGAAAGCCCTCATTTCTTGGCTAGGGGTCTCAAAAGACACAGAAAAACCGTTGTTTCTTAACTCACTAAATGTACTTCTGAAACGTAGCCCAAGGACACCCATGTAAAACACACATTGCCGGGACACCCCGCGGCTCAGGCCGTGGAGCACGCACCTCTGGATCCCACGCTTGCAGCGGCTACTAAAAATAAAATCTCTTGAAAACAAACAAGCAAAAAGTCCACGTATCTGCAGCACTGGTCAGGTAGGAAGTCCCGAGGGCGGTTGGAGAGGGGAAGGAGGAGAGCAGGGCAGGAAGATGTACGTGTGAGACAGAGCACTCGCTCCATGACAGTAAGTTGCGCGGGATCTGAGACATACTAACTGGACAATGGCCTTCATCACCGTGTCCCTCGAGGACCCCCTCGTCCGCTGCCCCCCACTGTGGCTGCATCCGACCGACTGCACCTGCGATGGCCGCACTCGGGCCCTGCGGCGCACACTGACTTCAGCTCCTGACACCAATGACAGGCTTGGAGAGAGCCGAGGGCCGAGCCCAGGAAACACTGCTGCCTCCTGGCCACCTGACGGTCCACCTGCTGGACAGAGCCCCTGGAGACTCTGGTGCCACGGTTCCTCTTCAGGGGGCCGTGTCCCTCACCGTCAGGGCGCCCTACGGCAGCCACCCGCCCCAGCCGCTGACTGCCACAGCTGAGTTTCAGGGCTGCCCCAGGCTTTCAGCCTGGAAACCCTTGTGGAAGAACTTACTCCCGCGTACCCTGCACGCGGGCACTGTGGTGAGGCGCTCGGGGGGGTCGCAGTGACAACCCGGTTCTTCCCAACACTCACCGGCGCCAGGCCCGCCCCAGACAGACACGGTGCCTCCAGAGAAGGCTCTCGGAGTCTCCGCACTTCTCAGGGACCAGCACCATTAACACCACAGCGGTCTGGAAATCCAGCAACTGCTTTTTTAGCTACACTTTGTATCACGTGACACCACAGGGTCATGGGTAATCACAGGTGGTTACACAAAAGCAAGCAAATCATGACCGTCTCGTGATAAACAACGGCACGAAGCAGGCAGAGGAGATGCGGTTGTGCTCCGGGCGCAGGCCGCTGCAGGGGGAGCGTGGGACACAGGTGGGAAGACGCCCACGCGACGCTGGCTTCTGTCTCTGGTGTCCCTCGTGCTGCAGCACTGGTTCCTGGCACTGTGACGTGGGCCACCTGTGGGGAGCTGCAGTCCCGCATCTACAGTCTGCCCAGCGGCCACAGCCATTCCTCGGGACATCACGGCTGTCCGCGGGACTGCACGTGTGCGGAGGACCTGGACCCCAGCGCTCCGCCCACGTCCTCCTCCTCCTCCTCGATCGTCACCGCTGCTTTTGTTCCAGGCCTTTCCCATTCTGAGACAGGAAATATTCCCCGTGCTTGTTCCTAACTCTCCTAGAACTTCGCTTTGTATATTTAATGACTTAATCCATGCCGAATTTATTTTGGTCCGTGTGATACAGTCTCTCTCTGAGGAACAGCAGCTGATCCAAATCACTTTGTACACGAGACTCCCTTCTGCTACTGCGTGAAATGCTACTGCAGTCACATACGAATTCTTAGATAGGCCAGACTCTGCCTCCGGATTCCCCCTCTGGTTCCCTCAAACTTCTATTACTATACCAACACATTCATTTTTGGGGAGAAAGAAATTCTAATATCTGCCACTATCAGCCCCACCCCGGTATTTGTTTTCCAAAACCCTGTAGATTTTCTGATGACCCAAACCCTCATCTTCCACCCCTAAAAACCTTTTAACTCAGAAGCTTCTGAGAAGAGCCAAGTACCCCAGGAGCTTGCAGCCAAAGAAAGGAGTGATTGCCAGAGGGGGCGCCCCACGAAGCCGGAAGCCAGGAATACCCACACTGAACCCAACCGACGGCCACAGGTTTCCGCGAGTTAAGGCTGTTCCTAAAGAGCTCAAAGTTGGGGGGCACCAGGACGGCTCAGCTGCTGGAGCGTGCAACTCGCAGGGTCATGAGTTCAAGCCCCACATCGGGCATACAGATTAGTTTAAAAATAATAATAAAAAATAGGGGCGCCTGGGTGGCTCAGTTAGTGAAGCATCTGCCTTGAGCTCAGGTCATGATCCCATGGTCCTGGGATGGAGCCCCACGTTGTCAGGCTGCCTGCTGGGTGGGGAGCCTGCTTCTCCCTCCAAACTCCCTGTCCCCTCACTCCGGCTCATGCTCTGTCTCTCTCTCTCTCAAATAAATAAATAAATAGTAAATAAATAAAAATGAAGTAGGCAGGGGCACCTGGGTGGCTCAGTCGGTTAAGCATCTGCCTTCAGCTCGGGTCATGTGAGATCGAGCACCACATCAGGCTCTCAGCTCAGTGGGGAGTCAGCGTCTCCCTCTCCCCCTGCTGAGCTCTCTCTCATTCACTCTCTCTGTCAAATAAATAAATAAAAATCTTAAAATAGAACAAGTACAGCAAACAAAAGTACGAAGTACGCACCTAAATACGAAGAAGTTCCTTGACAAGACAACCATTTCTCTCTCTGTGTGTCCTTTGGAGACTCCGCACAGAATAGGGGACAATAATGGGGTCATTATGAGGCGAGAAGTAATGGGGAAGACAAACGAGGCACTCAGTACAGTGCTGAGTGCACTCCAGCCGTCGCCACGGGCTAACCCTTTCCACTGTTGGGAGCGCCAAGCTGCCAGCTTTTACCTTAGAGCCCATTCAGTTTAAACTGATCTTTTATTCCCTCACCCCTTTGCCCAATCAGAGTCCTAATTCTACAGGGAAGGAGACTCAAGATTTGCAAGGTAGGCTGTTGTGAACTGGGGTACACAGTGGTCACTCACATGGTTCAGTGATGTGTCCCCCTACTTCCTCAAGGCCATGCACTGCACCAGCCTCTCTTCTGGGGGCTGCTTCTCAGGTCTTCCACGACATCTGGAATGTGTGTAGGGTCCAACCAAGGTGCCCCACTGCCTTCCTCCCCACCCCACAACACTTGAGTTCAAGGCAGATGGAGACCCACCCTTTCCGCACAGAGAACAGTAATTCTACCTGCCTTCTGACGTCTGGAAAGGACAGGGGACACAGGTGCTGAAACACCTCTAATGGACAAGCAGGAAAAGATCCAGTAACCACATTCAAGACCAGGGTTAGGTGTGCTCAGAGTCAGGGAGACACGGGGGCCTGGGTGCACCCTACATTTGTCATTAACTTTTCTTTTTTTTTAGACTTATTTTATTTGAGAGAGTGGGGACACAGAGGAAGAGAGCATCTCAAGCAGACTCCCCGCTGAGTGTGGGGTTTGATCTCACGACCCTAAGACCATGACCTGAGCTGCAACCAAGAGCTGGATGCTCAACCCACTTAGCCACCACCCACCCCTGGGCTCACCCTACTTTTAAGACAGGTTTCCTGTTGCTGAGACCAGAACACACATGGGATGACAGCCAAGGTAGCCATTATTTAAGAAAGTCAGACAGATGTACCTTCATCATCTTCAGGGGTCCTCCCCTTAGACCTATCCTTGTCCTTAGTCTTCTGCTGCGGCGTGGAGGTGTTAAAATAGCGAGTGGCACCTACAAGGGACAGGGGACATGTTTAACAAAGTCTCTGTCCCTACAGGGGGCACTCAGGAGAGCACCTTCATCAGGAACCAGAGCAGCGGCCACCTGAAGCCCATGGGCGTAAGACTCAGAAGCCAGGACCCTCCTTAGTACAGCAGCTGCTACTCGGAGAATAACAAATCACTCGAACTTACAGAGTGTCTCTGCAATTCAAATCAGCAATGCAAAGGGATAAAACTTCCTTATGAATGTATCCTCATGAATACATGAGGAATACAATGAAGCCTCATGAGTTTGTTGGAGACCAACCCTTCAATAATCACATTCACTCTAAACAAATTTAAATAAATGAGCAACACAGAGGCTCGACACAGGCGTCAACAGCAACCCAGTGGCCACCATCACCAAGACACAACACTCCTCCCACGAGAGGCTCGGTCTTACCCACTGTCTAACTGAACTAATGTTTAAAAGGAGAGGAAGGAGAGTCTCACCAACCGTGACAGCTGTACCTTTCCTCATGACGTTAAGAGAACCAGAAATGGGACTACTTTGATGGCCTCTTCTAGAGAGTGAGGTGTGTGCCTGGGCACATGCATACCCTTAAGTGGGGAAATACACATAGGAGGCAAGCATGTGGCTGACACATGTGGGTACCAAGCCATGGAACGTCCTTTAGGAGTTGGGGGATTTTTTCCCCATTCTAACTGGATATATGGGGGGAGGGGGTAAGATCAACCTCGTCAGCCCTGAAGGTCCTAAATCCTTGGAACTAAGATCTCTCGCGAAGATGTCATGGTGTCTCACTAAATGATAAAACTATTGTTAAAAATAAATTACTTGTGGGCTGTTTGTAGTTCCCTTCTGGGTATAAGACATACAGAGCCACTGTGAAGATCCTGCGGGGCGTTCTTGCAGCTGGAGAATATGGAAGACCTTGGAAGCCCAATTATTGCCATACAAGAGTGGGGGGACAACTCAGATAAGTACACACGGCCGTTCAGACCTTGGTCAGTCTGTCTGACTGTGAACTGCACTTCACAGCATCTCAGGGCTCCGGAGAAACGGAAGCCAAAGTCCCCTGTGTGATTTCCTTTCTCTGTCGGTGTCAAACCAGCTGCTCCACCGACTGATTTACAACTGTCACAGCATGTACCCGTCATCGGTGTTTCAGAAGGTACACACCTAAGAGTCTCCAGAGTCTGACTGGATTCTGGAGGAGATGCCGTTCCAACAAAAATTCACTGAACCCTCCGAAGGCTGGGGTTAGCCGGTGCAGCTGCAAAGTCTGAAAAGAAACAAAAAATCAGAGGATGGGCTGTAATCTACAGCAGAATTATAATTCAAACTGGTCCCCGAGTTATGGTAAAACAGAACAACAATGACAAATTATGACCTAAAATGTGAGTTGAGCTCCTAAGAGAGGACTGGAGGGAATCACCAGCCAAAATGGCAGCAGGACAGGGGGTCTTTGTTTTCTGCATGAACAGCTGACCTGAACAGAGCCCAGAGCGCACCGTCAGGAGAGTGCTCGGTTAACGCAGGTCTGTGACACCTGAAGCTGTGAGACGCAGGTCAGGTACACACACAGTGCTTTGCTCACACAAAACCGTCAGCCCCCTGGGACCAACAGCCAAGGACCACATGGAACTCCTCCTCATGAGGTCGGACCCACCTGAGCCACCTATGAAACAGTTCTCAGTGACACTCTCACTGAGCTCAGTTTTTAAAACTTTTTTGGGGGGAGCCCCTGGGTGGCTCAGCCAGTGAAGCATCTGCCTTGGGCTGGGGTCTTGATCCCGGGGTCCTGGGATGGAGCCCTGCCTCTGGCTCCCTGCTCGGCCACAGGTCGGCTTCTCCCTCTGCCTCTGCGATCTCGCTCGCTCTCAAGTATTATTAGAGAAGAGCACTAACGGGGAGCAGAGGGAGAGGGAGAAGCAGACTGCCCTCGGGTCGAGGGCCTCCGGGATCATGACCTGAGCCGAAGGCAGATGCTTCATGGACCGAGCCACCCAAGCGCCCCTTAAAATAAGTATTTTTTAAGATTTTATTTTCAAGTACTGTCTACAGCCCACGTGGGTGGGGCTCGAACTCACCACCCGAGGATCCAGTCGGAGTCTCCACCGACTGGGCCAGGCACCCCTGGATTCGATTTTCAGACGCCAGAACAACAAGCAACAGGCAGAAAATATCAATACACCAAAAGGGGCTGGGAAGATGCAGGCCGGGCCAGGGCGGAGTCTCTTCCGGGGCTGCGGGCGGCCTCCCCGCACCCGAAGGCGCCGCTCTCGTTCGGGGCCGGTCCCAGCTGGGGGCCGGGGGTCAGGGGAAGAATCGGGGCGGAATCGAGGGGGAATCGGGGCGGGGGGGCGGGGAGGAGGAGGAGGGGGGCCGGCCGGAGGTCAGGGGCTGGAATGCGGGAGCCCGGCCCGGCGTCGGCAGGTACCTGCTTGGCGTGGCCTCGGGCCCCCACGAGTCGGGTCGGAGGCCTGTGGACGAAGTGCCAGCACCTCCTTCCGGCCCCGGCGGCGAGGCCCAGGCTCCAGCGCGAGCAGCGGCCCCGCAGTGGCGCGGACCCCGCGGCCGGGCCCGGGCAGAGGGATCGCAGCAGCAGCAGCGCGGCCGCCATGTTGGCCCGGGAGCGGCGCCTGCGCGGTGGGCGAGCCCGGGAGCGGCGCCTGCGCGGTGGGCGGCCCGGGGGCGCCTGCGCGGTGGCGGCCGTTCGGGGAGGGTGCTCCGCGCCCAGCGGCGCCCCCGGCCGCCCCGGCGTTCCCTAGCGTGGCTTAGGTGCCGCCGGGTGCGGAGCGCCGCGAGTGCAGCCCGGGAGGGAGGGTGTCGGGACTCCGCGCCGGGCTCCGTGCCGCGGCCACGCCGTCCCCGGTCGCCGCTGCTGGGGGGGACCGCCGGGTCCCGGGGTTACGGGGCGAAGCGAGGGAGCCCGAGGGAACCGCGCCCAGAGAGCGGTCCTCGGACCCCGACCTCGGAGCCGGCCTCGAACCCCGACTCCCACCCGGGACCCGGACTCGGACCCCGACCCCGACCCCGACCCCCACCCGGGACCCGGACTCGGGCCGCGACCCCCACGCGGGACCCTGTCTCCGGGCTGTAGGGCCCTGCACTGGGTTCGCGGTTCGGCGGAGGGAGGCGGCCGGCGCCCTCGCGCACGCAGACCCTCGTCCTGCGGGTGTCTCCTTTCTGCCGGGGGCGCAGCGGCGTTGGGAGTCGTCCCAGCGCGGGTCATCGGATCAGGGCCCGGAGACGGCTCGTCCCTGCCCGCAGGCAGCCCCCTGCCCGGCCGCCTCTGCTCCCAGCGCCTGAGTGGTCAGCCTGGAGGCCGCTGACTGCTGGAGCTCTCCGTCTGGACACAAATGGAGGACTAGGTGGATGGCGTGTGGCTTATGGAAACGTCGCCTTCACGCCTTCCACACAGCCTACAGCGGATCTTTTTTTAAAGATTTTGTTCGTTTATTAGAGCACAAGCAGGTGAGGGCCAGAGGGGGAGGGAGAAGCGGGCTTCCTGCAGAGCAGGGAGGACGTCCTGGGACTGACCCCAGGACCCCAAGATCATGACCTGAGCCCCCCCAGGCACCCTTTCCCCCTCCCCCGCAAGAGGTGATGTTAACTGGTGCCTGGTCCATTCCAGACGCTCCCTTTGTGTTTCAAGATTTTATTTGGGGGGGGCGGGGAGGGAGAAGCAGACTCCGGTTGGGGCCGGGAGCCTAACAGGCTGGATCCCAGGACCCTGAGATCGGACCGGAGCCGAAGCCGAAGGAAGGCCCACCGTGAGCAGACTGAGCCCCCCCCCCCGTGCCCCCATACCAGACGCTCTTCCTTTTTTTTTTTTTTTTAAAGATTTTATTTATTTGACAGACAGAGATCACAAGTAGGCGGGGGGGGGGGGGGCGGAAGCAGGCTCCCCGCTGGGTAGAGAGCCCATGCAGAGCTCGATCCCAGGACCCAGGGATCATGACCTGAGCCAAAGGCAGAGGCTTAACCCACGGAGCCACCCAGGCGCCCCTAGACACTCTTCTATTCTCCACTCTGGTCCACTATTTTACAGATGAGGAAACAGAGTCAGAAATGAACCCGTCTGAGTTGGCTGCTGAGAAGTGACGCCACTGAGTCTCAGAGCTGGTCTGACTGGTTTCTGGGCCCGCACTCCCCACCATTACTCCTTAGGTGTGAGAACAGTAGTGTGGTTTGTGTAGGCTTCCCTCCCTCCCTGCTGCAACGAGGAGAGTGTGGGGACATCTGTCACCTTGAGTGTCCTGATGGTGGGTGCTCAGATCTCCAGCACCGGGTGCTTCTGCAGGGCTCTCTCTGAGAGCAGCCCCTGGGCCCAGGGCTGTGTGAGGGGCTGCCACGGTTCACACAGCTGAGCTCACCGCCCTTTGCCTCTCCCGTCCTCTCACCACCTTCTTTCACCACCAGGCCTTCCTCTCGGCGCCCCCCCCAGCTGCCCCACCCACTTACTGCCTCCGGGGTGCTGGCTCCGGCGCTCGCTCTGCCCGGACCAGTCCCGGACTGCAACTCCCCAGACAGCGCTTTCTCGTACCTTAACAAGGCTTGTGCAATGTGCCCTGATGGGAAGTGACTGAGCCCCACGCCCTCACCCCTGTTCCCTAATCACCCAGTCCAGAGGTTTTGTGACTCAAAGCCTCCAAGAAATTTGAAGGTGTTCGGGAGGAGAGTAAGGTACACTCCGACGGACACGGACGTGAAGTTGTTACTGTGGTCCCACTGCTTCGCCCGGCCACTCCGTGGGAAGCCATGCGGGGGGGACGGCAAGAGGCCAGCCTCCTGCAGAACAACAGTGGCTTCTGTTCTCAGCCTATGACCCTGAGCAAGTTGCTGCCTTCTCCAAGCCTCAATTTTCACATCATTAAAATGGGGATAATAATTATCTGCAAAGTGAAGCTAATAGCAGCCCTGGGTTTCCCACGGGGTTGTTGTAAGGATAAAATACAGTCGAAGTACAGGAAAGCAGCCCATGACCGGAAGTCCCTTACACCCAGGAGTGTGTTCCTGGGATGTGGAGGCGAAGGAGACTGGGGGAGAACGCAAACGTGTCGATTCAAACGCACGTCAACGGCTCCTCAGGCGGCTGGCTGTGTCCACGCCCCCGGGGGACTCTGCGCCCGCCGGGCTTCAGTCCTGCCCAGCACTGGGGCTCTCGTTTACGCCTTCAGGTGCCCATGCCCTGGACCCTGGAAAGATAAGGCCTCAGAAAGCTGGCTCCCTGGAGCTTCCTGGGCTCTCAGGCCCTCCCTCACAGGCCAGCTTGGTTCTGTCTGTACTTCCTAACGCCATCGACAAGTTTGTCCTGCCCCGGCTCTCTGAACGTGGCACGCACCCGGACGGCTCAGCGTGGCTCCCCTTAGACACCTGAGGCAACCCCCGTGTGAACTCCAGGTGTGAGTCTGGCACGTCCTAGGTCTGTCTGCATTCACACCCTGACAGCAGGTGTGTGTGGGCTGTGGGAAGGAGGGGAGCAGAGAGGACAGCTGCCCACTCCCACCGCGGGATCTCCTCCCTGTTCCTTGGCTCCTGGGGGTCCTGGGCGCTCGAGTTCCTGGTGTAGGCGCGCTGCTCCTGATAAGTTCTCCTTGTCTGTGGATTGGAGACAGGAGTTGACCTTTTGGGCCGCCTTTGGTTTCCATATTTAGGCTTCCTACTAACGTAATTAATCATTACTTGCTTCTTCCCAAGGGAGCAGGTTGGCAGCAACTGAACTTTCCAACTCTGTTTCTTTCTCGGAGCGCGGCTGCTTCCACACTTAGCCTGGCCTCGGAGGCCCTTGGGTGGTTGGTCACCGTAACTGCTGCTCAGCTCGTCCAGAGGCGAAGGCACAGAGCCTGGAATGGCTTGTTCCGCGACGTCGTATGGCTGATGTGAGGGTGTCTTCTGTAAGAGACTCCCCCTTGTAGAACGTCTGAATAAACTCATTTCTTTGAGTTTTGGTAAATTTTGTTTCTGAACTAGAGACCTCGCTCTAGCAATGGTTTCTTCTCCGCAATTAGCTGGGCTTTAGTCATATGTATGGGATTTGGTAGTCATAGATTTTGCTCTTGAAAGGATAAAAAGTCCATTTCTACTTGCAAATGACCTGTAGAAATGTGTGTGTGTGACTCTCTGGAACCTCCCTGTTTCTCAAGACGGCTGGGTGTGAGATTTTGGACCAACGTCCGGGGGGCACCCCACAAGTGCGGGGGTTGTTTCCTCTCCACCTTAACTCTCCTCCATTAACTCCCAGAGCTCCGGAGAGCACACACCAGGTTATTCATCTACTCTGTTCTGTTGACCGTATCCACTACCAGTTGATACGGCACAAAGACCCTAACACTCGGCAAGTTAAAACAACGTTCCTTGTGTCACGCAGTTTTCTGAGGATCGGGAAGCTGGCTGTGGCTGACCAGGTGGCTCAGGCTCCGTCCGCCACAAGGGTGCAATCCGGTCGACGGCCAGGGCGGCAGCCGTCTCAAGCTCCCCTGGTGCTAGAGCTGCTAGAGGCTGGGTTTCCAAGCTAATGCCTTGGCCTGGCTGCTGGCAGGAGGCCTCAGCTCCTCACCGCGGGGCATCTCCGGGGGGCTGCTCACATGACGTGGCCCCATTTGGCAGGGAGAGCCCGAGAGTGTGGGCGCACTCTCCCGGGGGCAGGGGGCATCCAGGGTCTCCTTGGGAGGCTGCCGACCACAGTTGGGCCAAGCTGGGGTTTGCCTGTCCAGGTTCAGTAGCTAGCGGGGAATCGTCACTGGCCAGAGCTCTGCGGTCCCTCCTTAACCCCTCAGTGTGGGTCCAGAAGCCTTGCCTGGGTTCAGTTACCAGAAAAGAGGGACCATGTCTGGATGTCACAGTTTATAGCCTATTCCTGGAAGTTACTAGCTTGCTATCTCCCTGGCCTCAGGGGTTACTCGTTAGGTGAATGATAAGATATGGGAAGGTAGAAGGCGTTCACTTTTTGTGTATGGTCCACCGGACAACTTTCAGCTGAACGGGCATTAGAGCCCACAGGATCCGCTGCTTGCTCACCTCTGGGATCTGGACAGTGATTAGACCCACCATCTCTGCTCTGTATCTCCGCTCTGTAACCCACAGGCGGCCATCGTCAGCAGAGCGGGTCCATTTCTTGGGGTTGGATGGGACACGCTGTCTCCATGAAGTCCTCTGTGCCCTTTGGTGAAGGCACTGAGTATTCTGGGCCTAGATCCTAGAGGTCTATGGCTATTACAGGCTTTCAGCGAATCAATGGTGGAGGCACCTCTGGAGAAACTGTGTGAACCACGTTGAATTTGGACAGCCGTAGCGGAATAGGAATGAGACACAGCGGCAAGCGACATTCCCAGTCATCTCTGCGTTTCCGTTTCCTGCCAGCCTGCTAAAGAAGTTCTTTCACTCAGAACTTCAGCTCCCCGTTCTGAGAGACTGCTAGCTCATTCCTGGGTGTTTTGTAATGCAGAACAAAGAGAGAAAGGACAAAGAGAGGTCAAAAGAAAGGAGGAGAGATTCAGAAGGGTGGGAAAGACCCCCAGAGCTGTTACTGGTCCCAAAGTAAAGATGATGCAAAGAGGGGAGGAGAGGTAAAAAGAGCAGTTTTTTGCCGGGGGCGGGGGGGGGGGAGGGCCTGGGTGGCTCAGAGGGTTAAAGCCTCTGCCTTCGGCTCAGGTCATGATCTCGGGGTCCTGGGATGGAGCCCCGCGTCAGGCTCTCTGCTCAGCAGGGAGTCTGCTTCCCCCTCTCTCTCTGCCTGCCTGTGATCTCTGTCTGTCAAAAAAATAAATAAAATCTTTAAAAAAAAAAAAAAGGAACAGGTGGGGATAGTTTCTGAGGGTGTTTTCGGGGGGATTGGTGAAAGGCCCTCAAACAGTTGCAGAAAATGAAAGAACTGGAGAAGAAGGTAGATTTTTATGGGATAAAACGGCACTTTCCTTAACAGACACTTACTCTGTGGCCGTGCCCTAGGTGCTGGGGACACAGCAGTGAGCAGACACCTGTCCTCAACGAGCTTCCATTCCAATGAGAAACAAGAGAACCAAAGCAGCAGAGCACATGGTGTGGTATGTGAGGGCCTCGAACTGGCTACGGAGGCAAGGGGAGCCCAGGCTGGGGTGGGGGGGGCAAGAGTGTGCGGGCTGGATCCCACCCCATGCCTTCATCCTCCAGGTGGAGGATCCTGCGGAGGATTTTGAGCTCAAGACTGATTGGTCTGTGTTCTAAGCATCCTTTCTGCTAGAGGCGGGGCTCGGGAGGGCGGGGGCAGGGCGGGGGCAGGGCGGGGGCAGGGCGGGGGAGGGCGGGCCCTGCAAGAGCCGGAGCAGGACGGTGAGCTTGGCTTGGTGGGACGGGCTGAGGGAGCTGGTTACCCAGAGGCACGGGGCAGCCAGGGGTGGCTTCAGGTTTACCTTGGTGGCCGGCTGATCCCAGGATGGGCAACACATGACTGCCCTCGGTCAGATGAGGGCTGAGACCGGGACAGGCCCTGCCAGGAGCAGGTGTGGGAGGAGCAGTTTCGGGAGCTGGTCCTTCTCACTGTAATTGACAGGTTGATTTGACAGAGGACAAGGTGACCGCTTCTACAAAGGGTTTGAACCAGAGCTCCCTTAAGCACCCCCTCCCCCGCGACAGTGCACTGGATACACAGACACTAACCAGCAGGTTGAGGCCAGGCGCCAGGACCTCCCTGGGGTGCACTTAGCCGTTTCCGGGAGGGTCCTGTGTTGCTGGAAGTCACGGCCAGTCCTGGCTGGAGGAGGCGTCTGAGCTGATCAGCCAAGTGGGAGATTACCTGGAGAGAGAAGGGGGCTTCGGCCTTATACTGGCCTGGAATCCAAGCATGCAGTTTGGGTTTGACCACATCTCTGCCCTGCTGTTTTATGTTTATTTTGTTTGACAGTTTATTTGTGACTTGGGCCCTAAGGCACTCCGACGTGAGGTTACAGTTTCATAAACAGAATAAACAAAATGAAACAGAGCCCATAGACGATGTTTACAATCCATCTCTGGGCAGAGGAGAGGGACTGAAGTGTTAGTCTGGGAGGTCTGGGGGACGTAGGCATGGGAAGCCAGCCTCTCTGGACCATGTGGGTGCTGCGCCCAAGGTCACTGGAAGGTGACTTGCAACATTCAGCATGAAACCCAGGAGCAGCCCCATAGCATTCCTTTATTTAACTCAGATGACATCTATCCTTTTGTTTTCTGAATACCTTTTAAAGTTGGAAAGCTAAGCAATTTACTAATTCCTATAAGACTGAACATCTCTGTTCTGTCCCCAGTACTCCGTAACCATGTTCTGAAAGGTTTGTGTGCCCATAAAACACGGTTTCTGCCCGGAGGTGGTGAGGCAGGGAGCCGGAGCACACATACATTCCCAGCCTGCCCACTCCAGGAAAGTGCTGAGTCACTGACATCGGGGATCCTGGGGTTCTTGCTGCCTGGACCTGGGCCAGGGCATCCCTCACAGCAAACCCATCTCCAGAGGTCTCTGCTTTGCCACCAGGCAGGTGCGTAAATGGCCTGCTCCGGCGGCCATCCGTGAGCTCCCACGCTGCTCAGGCCTAGTGCATGAGTGTCTCAGGCCACTGCTTCCACCATTTCCCCACACTCTGTGCAGTCCTACAAAAATGGGACCACTTCTCTCTCCCTTGTTAACTGGTTGAACACCTTCCAACCAGTCTAGGGACATCTAACTCAACCTTCCAGCCCCCAGGGCCCTATATCACTCTCTTGAGAACAGTTACTTTTTTTTTTTTTTAAAGATTTTATTTTATTTGACAGAGAGAGATCACAAGTAGGCAGAGAGAGAGGAGGAAGCAGGCTTCCTGCTGAGCAGAGAGCCCGATGCGGGGCTCGATCCCAGGACCCTGGGATCATGACCTGAGCCGAAGGCAGAGGCTTTAACCCACTGAGCCACCCAGGTGCCCCACATTCCCTCTCTTTTTGAAATAAATAAATCAATCTTAAAAAAGAAAAAAGCTATGTGAGTTCTATTAATTTAAAAAGGGAGCATAAGGGCACCTGGCTGGCTCATGTGGAAGAGTGTGTGATTCTTGATGTTGGGGTTGTAAGTTCGAGCCCCACCGTGGTGTAGAAATTACTTAAACAAACAAAACAACCACTACCAAAAAACCCCACACTTAAAAAAAATGGGAATTAAGGGGCGCCTGGGTGGCTTAGTGGGTTAAAAAGCCTCTGCCTTCGGCTCAGGTCATGATCTCAGGGTCCTGGGATCGAGCCCGGCATCCAGCTCTCTGCTCAGCGGGGAGCCTGCTTCCCCCTCTCTCTCTGCCTCCTTGTGATCTCTCTCTCTGTCAAATAAATAAATAAAATCTTAAAAAAAAAAAAAACGGGAATTCAGATTAGATTCGAGATTATTCCTTGTGAGCTTCTCTTTGGCTTGATGTCTTGCAGTCTGGGGGCGCCTGGGTGGCTCAGGCGTTAAGTGTCTGCTTCAGCTCAGGTCATGGTCTCAGGGTCCTGGGATTGAGCCCCGCATCAGGCTCCCTGCTCAGCGGGAAGCCTGCTTCCCCCTCTCCCACTTCCCCTGTTTGTGTTCCCTTTCTCCCACCCCCCCCCCCCCGCTTGTGTCTCTCTCTGTCAAATAAGTAAATAAATAAAATCTAAAAAAAAAAAAAAAAAAGACATCTTGAAGTCTCTGGGGACAATTTGGGGAACTCGTTATTCAGTCTTCACAGGATTCAGCATTCGATAGGTTCTGAATCGACCGTTCTGGGTAATAAGCACTTGTGGGTATTCCCAGGGCCAGCCCGGGCCAGAAGCCTGCTGTCCCAGGAGAGCTCGGCTGTATTCACAGTGGCTCCTTGACAGGGAATGCAAAGGGCAGAGCCTCTGTGGTGGTAAATCTGTGACTCCTTCCCAAACCCAGGGGAGGGACTGCAGATGGGTGTCTCACGGTCAGACCATGGCCACCCACCGAAGCTTCTAGAATGTCATGCGTGCTACACAACTGCCTGGTCTGGGCCAGGAGTATGTGCGAGAGTCGTGTTGTGCCCCTGCTGTGACGCCGTCCGGAACCCAGCAGGCACCCCAGCATCTGTTAAGAACACAGTCCTTCTCCCAGCTGAGTAAGCTCCTTGCTTTCCGCAAGCTGACATTCATTACATAAAACATATTATGCAATATTATGACACCCTCACTAGGGAAGAAGTCCTCGGAAGACTTATTTTTTTACTCTCAACCCTCCTAGCTGGATTTGTGAGAAATTGATTGAAGAAAAGTATAGTTCATATATTTAGATTTTAAAATTACACAGAACTGATAGGCTAGGGGTGCCTGGGTGGCTCAGCTGGGTGAGCGAGGGGCTCCTGGTTTCTGCTCAGGTCATGAACTCATGGGTGGTGGGATCTGCCCAGGTGGGCTCTGCACTCCGCGGGGAGTCCTCCTGGGGATTCTCTCCCCCTGCCCCTCCCCCCACCCGCATAATTTATTAAAAAAATAGATAAAATTTTTAGGAAACAAAATGAACCTGGTAGGCTACAGAAAAAGTACTGGGTACAGAGTTTAAAAATTATGGGGTGGTTTCGGTGGTCCTGGGGAGGGGTCCTAGGAACATCTGCGTCATCTGCTTTACACCAGTCCCGCCTCCCCTTGAGGGTTAGAAGGGCAAAGCCTCACAGAGCTCTGGTTACCGGACAGCCACGCGTGTAATAATCTATTGTGAAGCCAGCTTGGGTTCCAAATTCTAATGCGAAGGATGCTGGGGACCTGGGGTTGACCACAGGGCCGAGGGAGGGCTGGCTTGGCCCAAACCCGGATGGCGGTTCTTACCCCATGGTCATGGGGAAACAGACAGAAGGGAGGTGTCTGAATGTGGCCTGCTCTGGCCACCTGTAGAGAAAAGGAAGTAGAAGGCAAGTGAGGTGGCTGAGCCACCTCCCTTTCAGCAGTGACCTCCCACCCATGTCCCACCACTCTCTCATGCCACAACAGCGGGCGGGGGGGGGTGGTCCAGGGGAGCATGGAGAGTCCCTCTGAGGACCTTGGCTTAGGAGCAAAACAAAGTAGCACACATCGAGTGTCTGGGAGGGCACTCAGCAGCAGCTGGGACTGGAGTTTTCTGCAGCCACAAACAGCTTGTTTAATCAACAATTAGCTCCTTTTGGTTCTGGGGGAACAGACATACTGCAACATAACTGCTTTTGGCAGGAACTTGGTTTCCTGAATCAGAAACTCCCAGTGGGTCTAGGTAACTGCGTTAAGGAAAACAGGCTTCCCTGGAAAGCCCTGGAGAACTACCATGTGGGGATCAGGATGAGGCACTGGTAGACCTGAGCTGTTTTCTTCGGCCATGTGTTTGCCATATTGCTTCTCTTGGAACGTCCCATAAAAATTTCTAGTTTCCTGTAAGGTGTGGCACCGTGAGCTGTCTGGCACCCTCCTTCAGGCCCCCCAGGTTCCTAGATCTGTTTGCCGCCTGCCCCTGCTCTCCCATTCTGCCGTCTTCACCACCACCCCTGCCTTCTTCCTGTCTCTCTTTCCTCTGCAACTACTGCAGTCGCTCTCCGCCAGGCCTTTCATCATGGGCTCACCCTCATGCTGTTTCAAAACATAATTCTGGGGGCACCTGGGGGTCTCCATCGGTGGGGCATCTGCCTTTGGCTCAGGTCATGATCAGGGTCCTAGGATCAAGCCCCGTGTAGGACCCCCTGCTCAGCGGAGAACCTGCTCCACACCCCCCTCCTGTGCTCTCTCACTCACTCCGTCTCTCAAATAAACACATAAAGTCTTCTATTACTTTTATTTTTTAATTCTTTTTTTTTTTTTTAATTTTATTTATTTATTTGTCAGAGAGAGAGAGAGAGAGAGAGAGAGCGAGCACAGGCAGACACAGTGGCAGAGGGAGAAGCAGGCTCCCTGCGGAGCAAGGAGCCCGATGCGGGACTCGATCCCAGGACTCTGGGATCATGACCTGAGCCGAAGGCAGCCGCCCAACCAACTGAGCCACCCAGGCGTCCCTTATTTTTTAATTCTTTAAAGGATTTTATTCATTCATTTGACAGACAGACATCACAAGTGGGCAGAGACAGAGGAGGAAGCAGGCTCCCCACTGGGCAGAGAGCCCAATGCTGGGGCTCAATCCCAGGACCCCGGGATCATGACCAAAGCTGAAGGCAGAGGCTTTAACCCACTGAGCCACCCAGGCGCCCCTAAAATCTTCTATTAAAAGATAGAGAGAGGAAGCACAAGCAGGGGGCTCTACAGGCAGAGGGAGAAGCATTCAGGTGTCCCAGATACATACAATCTTAAAAACAAAACAAAACTCCGCTCCAGAGCCTGATTAAAGGCTTTTCCTGGCAGGTGCCGCTTGCAGGCTTAATTTATCACGTGCCTTCGGGGCCTCGCCTGCCCCTAGCTACCTCTTAGCTCTCTGTTGTTGTCCCGTCCCCCCCCCCCCCCCCCGTCTGCCTGTCATCCACATGGAGGCCCAAGGATCTAGCACTTAACTGTACAAAACTAAACTCCCAGCTTCTCAGCCCAAACCTCTACCTCTGCTAGAGTCCTCCAAGCCAGTGTTGACCTCATCCTGGACCTTTGTTTCTCTTACAGCCCACAGAATCTTGCCAATTCCATCTTCAAAACACAGCCCAGATCCAACGGTCTCACGAGTCTGCATGGCACTGCTACCCCACACCCCCTTCTCTGTGCTCTGGCCATCTCCAGAGAGATCCTAGAATGGTAGGTCAGGTCGTGCATGACTCGTGGCCCTGCAACCGTACAGAGGCTGACCTTTGCACTCAGGGTGAAATCCCGACTCCAATTCAGGACCCTTGGCCAGCCGCCTCCTTCATCTTCTTTGCTTGGACTTTGTTCTCTGCTTGTGGGGCACCTTCTGACCCCGTCTGGGGTACTCTTCCCCAAATCATGCCTTGCTTCTCTACTCTGTGGTTCTCCTCAAAGGTCATCATATCTGAGTTCTTCACCAACTAACTTGCATAAAACAGTACCCCTCTTCTGCCCCCATCACCCTGTACTTAGTACAGGTGTTCAGACGGTGCTGAAAACACAGTGGGCACTTAAGAGCCTTCAAGATGTACTGAATGCTGCTCTCTCTCCACCTTAAGCACATCAGTTAGGTCGCCCTTTGCCCGGGGCTGTCGAAGAGAACTGCAAAGCAGCCAGGGTGTCCTTTAAAATTTCCTAGTAGTGGGGGGTGCCTGGGTGGCTCAGGTCAGGATCTCAGGGTCCCGGGATCGAGCCCCGCACCGGGCTTCCCGCTCAGGGGGGAGCCTGCTTCTCCCTCCGCCTTCCCCACGTGTGCTCGCTCTTCCTCTCGGGTAGGTAAATAAATTCTGGAAAAAAAAAAATTCCTAGGAGCAATAGTTAGAAAACGAGATAAAACGAGTTCTCCCAGTGCATTTTACTCGACGCCGTTATCCCCAGCGCGGTCCCCGTGCGGTAAACGCGGACGCGGACGCGGGAGAGTCTACGCTTCCTTCCTCGCGCAGGCTCCGAACTCGGGTGCATCGCACGTTCACGGCACACGGGGCTCTGACTCGGGCCGTTTCCCGCACCACAGTCCTCCGTGGCTGGCGGCGACCGGGCGGCAGACCCAGCGTCCTGCCCGCACCCTCCGGCAGCGGCGCGCGGGGAACCCCCTGCGGAGAGCCGTCGCGAGCCGCTCGGCAGCCGGGCCCGGTCTTCACCGCGCGCGCCCGCCCCTGCGGCTCCCCGTGCGGCGGACGAACGCGCGCACCCGGCCCGGCGCCAGCTCCACGCCGCTCTGCCCGCTGAGCTCCCCGAGCTCGAGCCCAGGGTGCGGTCGCAGCGACGGCCGAACGCCCCCGCCTCCGCCCGCTCCCGGCCCGCGCCCCGCCCGCCGCGCGCCTCCGCCTGCACCGGGCCGGACGGCGTCCGAGGAACGTCCCCGCCCAGCTGCCGGCCCGGCCAGGGCCCGGGTCATCAAACGCCCGCGGGACGGCACCGTCAGGGACCCGGACCGGGAGCGCCGATTCCTCCCTCGCGCGCAGACACAGCGGGGCTCCCGGGTCCCTCGGGTCATCGCCGCGCGGGAGGGCTGCCCCGCCGCGTGCCCGGCCCACCTGGGGAGGGGCCCGGCCGAGGAGGGAAGAGCCGCGTCCGGCTGCCCGGGGGGGTGCGGGAGGCCGCCCGCTGCGGTCCAGGCCCCGCGCCCCGGGCAGCGCACGCCGCCCGCACTCCCCGCGTGCATCCGAGGGTGCGCGAGCGCGAAGACGCTCCGCCCGCCGAGGCCGCCTCCGGGCGGGACCGGGCTCCAGGCCCCCCGGCGCGGGGGACGCGGCCCTACCGCCGCCACCTCGCCCTCCAGCTCAGGGGACCCCAGACTCCGGCTCTCGATCGTCTCGCTCGTCGCTTCCGGGATCTGCAACGACCAATCGTCACGTCTGAGGGCGAAAGACCCGTCCCCTCCGCGACGCAAGCAGCCAATCCGGCTGCTCGTTACCCTCGCGTGCCGTGCGTCCGGACGCACGACCTTGGCCAATCCGTCCCGGGCCGTCCTTCTGGTCCCGCCCCAGGCCTGTAACCGCAGCTGTCCCTCTCGCCGCCGCCCCTTCGCCCCCGCCGGCGCACTTCCTCCCCGACGCCGTGACGTGCGCAGCCCTGTGCCCGGCCGCAGCGGGCCAATGGCGGAGGCGGATACAGCGGGCCAATGGGCGGCGGCGTCTCATGCGGCCGGCGCCCGCCGCAGCCGCCGCCGGGTCCCGGAGCCAGAGGCCGCCGAGCCGGAGCGCGATGGAGCGAGGGCCCCAGGCGGGGAGGCGCCGCCGCCGAGCGCGCGGCCCGACGTCCCCTCAGTGAGCGCCCGCGCCGCCGCGGCGCCGCCCGAGCCTGGCCGCGCCCGAGGGGCGGGCTCGCCTCCCGCCGGCCTTGCCGCTTCGCCGGCGCTCGGAGCCCGCCGCCACCGCCGCCTTCCCGCTCGGGCCGGGAGACGGGCCGGGGCTGCATGGCCTCGCCCGCGCGCCGCCGCTGAGCCCGCGGAGCCGTGCCGCCGGGAGCCGGTGAGAGCCGCCGCGGGCCGGGGCGGGGGGTCGGGCGGGCGCCGGGGCGTGGGGGCCGCCGTGCGGCCTGCAGGCCTCCCCTCCGGGCGGAGCGGCGCGACGGGCGCCGGTGGGCCCGGGCGCCTCAGGGGCCGACCGGGGGCTCCGGGGGGCCCAGGCAGCCGTGAGCGGCCGACGCGAGCTCCCGGGGGGCCGTGCGGGGGCTCCGGGGGGCCCGGGGGGGGCCCCGGGGCCGCCGCGAAGGGCTCTGGGGGGGCCTGGGGGGCCCGGGGCGGCCGCGCGGGGCTGCGGGTGGGGCTCCGGGTGGGTCTCGGGGCTCGGACAGCCGTGGAGGGACGGACTGGGGGCTCCGGGTGGGCGTCGGGGCCCGGACAGCCGTGAGGGGCTCGGGGGCTCCGGCTGGGCCTTCCTGCGCCCTCGGCATCGGCGAGGGGCCGGCGGGGGCTCCGGGAGGGCCTGGGGGGCCCGGGGCAGCCGCGAGGGGTTGAGGGTGGGCCCGGGGGAGTCGGGGGGCCCGGGGCAGCCGCGAGGGGTTGAGGGTGGGCCCGGGGGAGTCGGGGGGCCCGGGGCAGCCGCGAGGGCCGGGCGGGGGCCCCGGGCGGCTGGGGAGCGGGCGCGCCGACCTCTGACCCGAGGGAGGGGTGCCGCCGCGGTGTCGGTTGTAGTTGTTATTCCCGGCGTCCCTATTATTATCGCTGTTTGGAAACGGGGCAGGCGGCTGCCGGGCTGCGAGCCGGAGGGGGCGGGCGAAGCGGAGTCGTGGAGGCAGAGTGGGGGCGCCGGGGGCGCGCGTAGGCCCGCCGGGGGGCAGGAATGCGGGGCAGCGGCGCGGGGGTGTCGTCTCGCGGGGCGGGTAGGCGGGCCTGGGGGGCGGGTGGGAGGGGAGCGGCGGCGGCGGCGGCGGCGGCGGCAGTCCTTGGCCTCCAGGAACAATGTGAGACGTTGCCTGAAATGTTAATTTCCGTTCCTCATTTCATCATCCCCTGGCAGGGCGGTAGCTGCGAGTGAGTGTGTGAGCGCGTGTGTGCGTGTGTGTGTGCGCGCGCGTGTGGGGTTGGCCTTGCCGCATGGATTCAGTCCCCTCAAAGAGGGATTGTGCTGCTCGGGCTTGTGTCTTTGGGGCTTGGGGGTGGAGGCGGCTCGGTCCTTCTGGAGGTGGGCTCCTGTCCCGGGCCCCGGCGAGGTCCCCGCCTGCGGCTGCTCGGGAGAGCCCGGCTCGCGGCCCGGCGTCCAGGGATTTTCGGAAGAGGCTTTGGAAGGTTAAGCCGGCCCGAGGGGGCCTGTGTTTGAAAACCACTTTGTCTCCAGCAGTTAAGATGCAGCACGCGTCGGCCTCGCGATTTCTACAGGTTATGGGGAGTTCTGCGTGCCTTTGCGAGAACAGGATGGTTTTGCACATTTCCCAGTAGAAAATTCAAATTTCAGCCTTTTTTGTAAGGTGAGAGTTTCTAAAGTGATCTGAGCAGTATCCTTAACATTCCATTTCAACCGAGGAGTGAAAAGGGTGCACAGTTGTTGAATCGCAAAACTTAGAATATTTTGGTCGTGTGGGGGATTGATGAGAGGCATTCAGCAAAAACGATGTAACGTGATATTGCTGGTGGAAAAAGCGCCATTGACACGGTGGCTATTTTTGGTGTGTGCAGACCCAGTCAATGGCATAACTTGAATAGTTCTAAATCAGAGACCCTGAGACTGTTGATTTGATGCCTTTGGGACCTTGATTTCTCGTACTAAATGTTGCTGTCCTGGAAGGCTTGCTGTGTTTTGTGTCTTTTGAGACTGATTGCACAAGTACTGTGATATGACTTTGAAACTGGAGTTAAAAAAAGAAAAAGGAAAAACATCTTGCTCAACTCTGATTGTGATCCTTGAGCTGGATCCCTGTTTTGGTGCTTCCTCCCCCCACCCTCCAGTCAGCTGTTCTCTCTTGCTGTGGTTCTGTGCTGGGGAGCGGGATCTCATCCCATAGGCCCATAGGCCGGCCCTCCTGAATGGGGTGGGAGGAAACAAAGACCAAGTAACTATGACTTTTTTTTGTGTTTTGTGCCGGCCTCTTGAGTTAGTTAAAAAGCTGCCCCAAAGTATTGCTAAATTTGATCCAAATGTGAAACTTTCACAGGTTTTTAAATTCTAAGTATTTTTTTTTAACTGTGGGAAAAAAACGTAAAATTTACCAGAAGTTTGTGTTGAGAGGTGTCCCACAGCCTTGAGTTCCGCATTTGCAGTTCTCTGTGTCTGCTTGCTCACTTGCACGGCTCTGTGGGGTGTCCTCTGGCCCCGCTGTGGACCAGCCATGCTGATCACACTGCCCCGGCAGCGCCTTTCATCTCTCAAACCAGACGGGCTGCTTAGGACCAGTGACTGTCATGTTAGCTGTAATTACAGTGTTGATACGGTGACAAGTAGAGCTTTGCACAGAGTTAAACCACGCTATTTGTATTTGAGAAGATTTTTCAAGAAGCTTTGTGTGCCTTGGTTTTTAAGTACGCTTAATATAATATAGTAAGGTTATGTTTTATCTACTGTAACAAGAGAGTTATTTTGCATATGGGCAGTGAGCCCATTATCAATTAAATAACGTAATTAGACAGTGTCGGTAAATGCTGGTTCAGAGCATAATCTGCATTTGTTGCCAAAATAAGTGTTTTGATCTGTCCATTACCCTGTGCAAGTTCCTTCATCCCTCGCATGGTAAGCATAATGGATGCGCTTACTTTAATAGCAAGATACCTGCTTGTTAGTAGGTGAGAATGAGGATATGTTGCTAGCCCGACTGCACCCTGTGTCAGTCTGTTGCTGCCCTGTAGTCGATGCTCTGTGGGGGTTGAGCTTGGCCTGCTCCATAAACTTTTTTGTGCAGTTCGACTTCTCCAGTTCTACCTTAAAGCTGTATGAGAGAGGGTGTCAGCTCTCAGCTCCTGGAACTCCGGCAATTAGAGCTGATCAGCGTAGAAAGTCTAAAAGGCTTAGGAAATGACCCACTTTAACAACTACTCTGTTAATTCTGATGAAGACTTTTTTTTTTTTTTTTAAGATTTTATTTATTTATTTATTTGACAGAGAGAGAGAGAGAGATCGCAAGTAGGCAGAGAGGCAGGCGGAGAGAGAGGAGGAAGCAGGTTCCCTGCTGAGCAGAGAGCCCTATGCGGGACTTGATCCCAGGACCCCAGGATCATGACCTGAGCCGAAGGCAGAGGCTTAACCCACTGAGCCACCCAGGCGCCCCTGATGAAGACATTTTTATTAAGAAGTGGCTCTTCTTCTGTTTGATGGATCTTAGTCATGGTATCTCTTAAGCTAAGTCAGACTGATCTATGTGTTCCCATGTCTGTTTTTGTTATTCTGTGCTTAACTCTGCTCCTCCTACATGTTTAATATTGTGTTTAAGTAGTGTTTTATATATACAGTAGAACTACGATGTTATTTTTATGGTAAGGTCCCGAGGGATTATTAATAACTTAACCCTGATTGTATAACTCCCCCCCATCCCCGCCAAGTCCCCTCCGTGATCCCCTATCACTCTGGCCTTACCTCCTGATGCACGGGCTACGTTGGCCCTCCATTTCCTAGACTGGGACATGTGCCTTATTCTCTCATGGCCTCTACACATGCTGGTCCTCTGTCTGGGCCAGGGTCCTGCTGCTTGTCCATTATTGCCTCCCCTCCAGATCGACAAGGTAATTCCCTCTCAGCCTTTGGGTCTTAGTTAAATGCTTCCTCTTAGCCTTCTTAATCATCATTCCCAAGCAGTGAGCCACACAGAGCTTAACTGATCAAATGTGTAACAACTGGTTTTCATCTGTCCCTGTGAAAGAGGGCTGGATGCTTAATGACAGTAGGAATGGTCTCTTTGATCGCTCAGGGCCCGGTCTAGGGTATGGCATTAGTCATGGAATTGGTTCAAGAGATAGTTGTTGAATTGTTTAAAGACTTTATATGGAAGTGTTTGAGTAATTTTGGAGGGAGAAATTTGGGATCATGAACTTTCATTTATGTGACTGACTGGGAATGTTCTCATTGTAAGTTTTCCTTTACAGTTTAGGCAAAGGTGTGGGACATGGCTTTTCCATTTGGTGCAGGACAGGAGGTAAAGGAAAATCATTAATGGGAAAGTTGTCTTTGTGAAGGAAAAAGCCTCTGGAAGCCGTTTCAGTAGGACTGCTGCTTTTGGGGCCAAGGTGAAGGCTTCCTGAGTGTAGTTGCCGCTGCTGTATTTCATTTAGAACTTTGAGCACCTTCTGGCCCCTTGTAACATAAGCAGTGGTTTAGTATGATAGTGGATTACTGGGAAAGTTTGAGCATTTTATCTTTTTTCTTTTTAACCTTCCCAAGCTATTGTAATGAAAAAGTTCCTGAGCTTCGAGACCATAGCTTTAGTACAAATATAAATTCTCTGGAATAGGGGTGGCCCCTTACTATCCCTCTGACCCCAGTTTAAGCATTTTTATTTATTTTATTTTTTAGTTTTAGCATTTTTTAAAAAAGATTATTTATTTATTTGACAGACGGAGATCACAAGTAGGCAGAGAGGCAGGCAGAGAGAGAGGAAGGGAAGCAGGCTCCCTGCTGAGCAGAGAGCCCGATGCGGGGCTCGATCCCAGGACCCTGGGGTCATGACCTGAGCCGAAGGCAGAGGGTTTAACCCACTGAGCCACCCAGGCGCCCAGTTTTAGCATTTTTAAGAAGAGATTTTATTTGTTTTGAGAGAGAGAGACCCTGACCTCAAGCGTGGGGAGGGGCGGAGGGAAAGAATCTCAAGCGGACCTCTTGCTGGACAGGGAGCTGGAAGAGGGCTGGATCTCACCACCTGAGCAGGTATCAAGAGTTGACTGCTTAATCGGCTGAGCCACCCAGGTGCCCCTAGTTTTAGTATTTTAATGAAGAAAAAAGTAATCTCTTTGGAGGGAAATACACGCAAATGGAACTGTGTGTTACCCCCCCTTGTGTTCTGTAATGTTATGTAATTGACAAAAAGGTTGCCTTTGAAAAGAATAATTATGGGTATAATTTGGGTGATAGAGACTTGAGATTTTGGCTTGGATAACTGTGTTGGATGTATGGTTTTAACATTTTAAGGAGTAAGGGGTGAGGGCGGTTGGTTGTGGTTGAAAATATCTAGACACCATTCTAAAACTTAAGAAATCCCACAGTTTTGGGGTACCTGGGTGGCTCAGTGGGTTGAAGCCTCTGCCTTTGGCTCAGGTCACGATCCGAGGGTCCTGGGATCGAGCCCTGCATCAGGCTCTCTGCTCAGCGGGGAGCCTGCTTCCCCTTCTCTCTCTGCCTGCCTCTCTGCCTACTTGTAATCTCTTTCTGTCAAATAAATAAATAAAATCTTAAAAAAAAAAAAAAAAGAAATCCCACCATTTTGAAGCTGGTTCAGTGACTGAAGAGTTAAGTGCATTTTCTTTTTTAAAGATTTTATTTATTTATTTGACAGAGATCACAAGTAGGCAGAGAGGCAGGCAGAGAGAGAAGGGGAAGCAGGCTCCCCGCTGAGCAGAGAGCCTGATGCAGGGCTCGATCCCAGGACCCTCGGATCGTGACCTGAGCCGAAGGCAGAGGCTTAACCCACTGAGCCACCCAGGCACCCCGTTAAGTGCATTTTCAGTGTGAAAATAAAAGGAGTCTGTCCCATTACTCCAGCTGAGGTTTTCAGGGGCTGAAAGGACTGGAAATACTGTCAGCTGGGCCGAGGCTTGTGGAGCGCCCCACCCCCAGCCTGGGTTGAGGTGCTTGTGGGAGTTCCAGTGTCCTCACTGGCCGGCTGGGGGCAAGAGCCAGGTTGCCAGCTCTGCCCTCGGCATCTGGGCAGTGAATTATTGATTATCCTGAACATCTGTAGGCACTCTTTCCACTAGCAAAGAAACGAGTGTGCATTGGTTCACTTTATAAAAATGTTGGCCTCTTCTCACCATAAACATTTTTTGATCACTTAGATCAAAATTTTTTGTCAAGATTACATCAAATTCATGAAATCCCTTTGTCTTCCAATTAGTTGTTTAACGCTGTAAAATGGGACCTTTTAGACGGCTGGAATTGAAATTTAACTTGTAAATGCTTAATAACTTTGTGATATCAGAGGTTAGTTTTCATCTAAAATGTAGCAAATAGAGTTTTTTTTCTCAAGGCGTTAAGCGCCCCCACCTCCGGTTCTTCTGCCGGCTGGCGCCAGAGCGGGAGTGCTAATATCGGAGAAGAGTGACCATTTCTAAGTCATGAGAAGTTGCATAGGGTGCTTGATTCTTAAGGTTTTGGCCAGAGTTGTGATTGTTTTATTTTCCACTGCATTCGTAGGTAGCAGAATGAGAAGACTTTCACTTACCTCTGTGTGATGATGTCACCTTGAAATCATTATGGCTCTACTGTGTAAACTTAGCTAAAATAGAGAAGGTGAGAGAAGCCGTGAAGAACCCTAATACTCTTGAGAGGGGAAGCCTTGCTGGCATGTACCACGTTTCTAAATGTGGTTTTACATCCTGTAAAACAGGAAGTTAAAAATAAAAAACAACAACAACAAAAAAACCCCAAAGCAACACTCTTGATGGAATTTTCTTTTTTTATTACAAAAATGGCTGGCTAATTAGAACATGTGGAGAATGCCTTAAAAACAAACAAACAAACAAACAAACAAACTCACCTTTTGGGTGATAAAAAAGAAAGCCCAGCCTTACAAGGTCTGAAACTGCCAGGAGGCTGCAGTGTCCTGCGTGCTCTGCAGCCGCTCGGGTGGTTCTGGCTTCGAGGAGTGTGTAGACTTTGCATTTTTTCTTTGCTAGAGGGAGAGGATGTAGATTACCGTTGTAGGTATTTCCATTACTTTGAGAGTAGTTCATCTGAGATTTGAAGTTTTTGAGTGTAGAGATTAATATATTAAATATGCTAACACTCAGAAGTTTTTCTTGTAGGAAAAATTTTCTCAAACACATGAGAAAGGAAATCTTTGAATTGTGTCCTTTGTCTTCTAGTGGGGAAGCTTAGAGAAGTAATAGTCACTTTCACCGAGAGTTCGGTGGTCAGCAGATGCAACCTTAATGGGATTTCTGTGGAAACTTTGTTTCTCTTCAGTGAAGTGCTTCTGTCTGATTCTGCTACACTTGGCTTCTCACCTGATGGTTGACTTGTAAAAGATGACTGACTGTGCTGAAGCGGTTGGAATGTTTTGAAAAAGGACCTTGACGTAAAGACTAATGGCACAGTGAAGTGTTAGAAGGTTGGGGAGGACATCTTTGTCCTAGAATTTAACTTCTAGTCTCCCCTTTTCCTTTCCTTTTTTTTTTTTTAAAGATTTTATTTATTTATTTGACACAGATCACAAGTAGGAAGAGAGGCAGGCAGAGAGAGGAGGAAGCAGGCTCCCCGCTGAGCAGAGAGCCCGATGTGGGGCTCGATCCCAGGACCCTGAGATCATGACCCGAGCCGAAGGCAGAGGCTTTAACCCACTGAGCCACCCAGGTGCCCCTGCTTTTCCTTTTCTTGATAGTTTTCTTTGAAGCCCCCAACTGTGTTGTCTCCAGGGGGTGGGGGCCGAAGGCGCTGGAGGGTGTGCTGTGTTGGGGTGTGCCGTGTAGGAGAGGTGACAGGAGGCTGTGCAGGGTCTGATGACTCATGTGCTCAGAGTGGGGAGAAGCGCGTGTGTTCGTTGGTGCTGCCGCTCACTTTCTGTAGCTGTAACACATGACCACGGGCTTGGTGGTGTCAGACGTGCAGCGTGCTCATTTAACGGTTCTGTTGATGAGAAGACATGAACCTCCCTGGACGAAAGCCAGGGTGTCGGTAGGGTGGGTTCCTCCTGAGGGCTCCAGGGGGGAGACTCGGTTTCCTTGCCTCTTTTGTCTTTTAGGGGCTCTTCACATTCCTTGGCCTGTGTCCCCTTTCTCTATCCTGAAAGCCAGCGGTGTTGGATCCCTGGTCCTCCAGTGTGGCCTCCCCTTTCCGCCCTGTCTCCTGCCTCCCTCTTCCACTTCGGAGGAGCCTCGTGATTACTTGGGGCCCCCGGGTAACCCAGGCTCTGCTCCCTGTCTGCTGCTGAGACCTCAGCTCCGTCTGCAGCCTTAATTCCCCTCTGCCGTGTGACCTGAGATGCCCACAGGCCCAGGGATTAGACTAGGGAGCTGTGTTCGGCCGGCCACACTGGGTGTCCGTGGACGTGGTCACAGCGGGTGAGTGTGGGTCAGGTTGTTGTGCCGCTGGCTTTGGTGCTTTGCCTTGGTTCCCCAGAACCGACTTGTCCAGCCAGTGTAGTCTGGTGTCGATGGACAGTTAGTAAGTGTGGTAAGAATACACGTCCTGCACGAGGTTTTGCCTTTTTTTTTTTTTTTTTTTTTTTGAATAATGTTATCTCTACAGAAGTGGTAGAAGTAGCAGTGGGAGGTGTTGCCTTCTGTCCTTTCTCCAGGCTTCTGGATGGTGACGTCTCACATCCCACTGCGGAGGTGGTCAAAGCTAAGAAGTCCATGTTGGTACATTCCTGTGTTTGTTTCGAAGATTTTATTTACTTAATTTATTAGAGAGAATGGGGAGCGGCAGAGGGAGAAGCAGACTCCCCGCTGAGCAGGCAGCCCGATGACTCGAGGTCCAGTCCCAGGACCCTGAGACCGTGACCTGAGCTGAAGACAGACACCCAGCTGACGGAGCCACCCAGGCGCCCCTGGACGGTACTCTCAACCAAACCCCTGACTTCGTTTGGATTTCACCCGTTTTTGCTCTGAGGCCCAGGATCCCACATTATATAGTTAGGTCTGTTTAGTCGCTTCCTGTCTGTGATAGTTTCTCAGGTCTTTCTTTGTTTTTCACAACCTTGGCAGTTTTGAAAAGTGCAGTCTTTGTTTCTGTGTCTTTGTGACCATTTGCCCACTCGGCCCAGTTACACTGCAGCGCACAGCCGACGTCCGGTGGCTCAGACCGCTCGTCCGAGTGTGGACTCCTGGGTGGTAGAATAGTCTTGGCTCTTTGCGCAGCTGGAGCTAATTACCTGGTCTGTGGGGGGGTCCCCCAAGATTAGATGAACGTAGCTTTTCCCACAGTACTCCGGTTTAGTCACTGTTAGCCCTTGCCCGCCCTGCGCGGCTGTGGTGGGATGCACGAGGAGGCCCGAGACATGGCCTTGCCCGAGGTTGGGGAGGAAGAGAGGCACTCGGGACTGTGACACGAGATAGGAGTGCAGGGGGGTGAAGGCATGTCTGGGTCTGAGGGCCAGGAGATGTCCTGGAGGAAGTGTTTTTGAAGAATCGGTGAGATGCCAGTGTGCAGGAAGCAGGGTGAGGCCGTCACAGACTGTGGGAAGCAGTGGGAGAGAGGCTGTAATGTAGGAATGTCAGTAGACCTGTTGGAACACGTAGTCCTTGAAAAAGACCGTAGCAGATAAAGCTGGGAAAGCGGACAGGGCTCCAGTTGTGTAAGGCTGGGCTTGCTGAGAAGGAGGCGTCCCAGGACCTGTGGCAGGAGGTGGTGTGTCTGAGTGTGAAGGTGGTGGACGGCCCGATGGAGGTCACAGTGGCTCCGGGAGAGGGCTTTGTCATGCTCCTGGGGCTAAAGTCAGGCAGTCACGACACAAGGAAGGATGGTGTCCAGGAGTGGGCTGCAGCTCCCGGAGGCAGGTGAATGCCAGGTCACCCTGGTGTCTTCTCGTTTGTCCTTCACCCCACCGCCCTCTGCTTCTGGACATACAATCAGGTTTGAAAGAGTTCTCACCACAGCACTATTGTAGAGAGTAGGAACAGCATTTTCCAGGGAAGAATGTACAACAGCTAGTTAGAAGTGGATGGTGGGGTACACGATTTGTTGTAGGAGTAAAGCTTACATTGAAGCGAGTAGCAGAAATGCCCCTCCCAGAAAAGTCCCTGTGGAGTGGAGTGCAGGGAGCAGGGCCTGGGGGCAAGGCCTGTCAGTGGGGGGCAGCCTCCTAGGCAAGGCGGGGAGGCTCTGGCATCAGAGAGGGGTGGTGTGATCCAAGACACTCCTGCGAGGATCCAGAGAGCTCTGAAATGGGGTGGGGGCTCCTCCAGTGGGCTCTGCAAACCCCATGTGAAGACTTGGTGGTGGTGTTTGTACAGACAGGCTGGAAGATGAGAAGTGAGTTGATTCAGAGCGGGTGGCACGGGGGAGACAAATGACGGGCGGTCTTGTGACGGGATAGCAGAGGTGATGGAAGAGAGGCAGGAGCGGGGCTCAGACATGGTCTCAGGCCTGCGGCGTGCCGCCAGGGACGCCTGTGACAAACCCACAGCTCCTGTTCTCCTGGGACAGGCTGACGGGCAGAGGCCAGGAGCCTGCCCCTCTCATGTCCAAGACAGAGTCTGGTCAAGACTGTGTACACTGCAGGCCAAGGGTCGTAGTTGTGGGCTCACAGAGGAGGGGCTAGGGATTTAGGGGCTGGGAAGCAGCCTGCTGGTGCAGTGTGGAAGGGAGGTAGTTGCTGTCTTGTTACTTGCCCAGATACTTTGTTAGACTTTTCTTTTTAAGATTTTATTTTACTTTATTAAAAAAATTTTTTAAAGGTGGTTTTATTTGAGAGAAGAGAGCAGGAGCAGGGGGAGGAGGAGAAGGGGAAGCAGTTTCCATGCTGAGTGTGGAGCAGGGTGCGGGGCTCCGTGCCAGGACACTGAGATCACGACCTGAGCTGAAGTCAGGTGCTTAACCGACTGAGCCTCTCAGGCACCCCGATTTTCTTTTCTTTTTTCAGTGATCTCTGCACATGGTGTGCAGGGTTACAGCCCTGGACGTAACATGAATGGCGTTAGCGCCCCGAGATCAGGAGTCCCGTGCTCCCCCGGCGGAGCTGGCCAGGCGCCCCGCGCTCCGGTAGACTCGGGTTGGACTCGGGTCTGTTCGGGTCTTACCTGGACCAGCGCGTGTATCAGTAGGTGCCGGGTCAGTGTTTGGTGTTAGGGACTTAAAAAACAGGCTTATGGGGGCGCCTGGATGGCTCAGTGGGTTAAGCCTCTGCCTTTGGCTCAGGTCATGATCTCAGGGTCCTGGGATCGAGTCCCGCATCGGGCTCTCTGCTCAGCGGGGAGCCTGCTTCCCCCTCTCTCTCTGCCTTCTTGTGATCTGCCTGTCAAATAAATAAATAGAATCTTTAAAAAAAAAAAACAGGCTTATGGCCTGAGGAAAGCAGGACCACCTGTGAGGAAATCTGGTCGGTATGAGGAGCACGTGCTGTTTACACCTGTGCAAACGCAGTCCCCCGGGGGAAGTACCCCGAGTCCCTCCAGGCCGGCAGGATGCGGCTCCCGCGGCTCGAGCGCGGCGCCGTCCTCGTGTCTGCGGGCGGGGCAGGGCGGGCCTGTGCAGCCGGCTTCGGCGCACTTCCGTGGGCGGCTCTCTCTGCTGGCCTCCTCGGAGTGGTTCAGGGGTGGACGCAGGGAAAGAGGGAGGGCGGGAGTCAGTGTCCGGGACCGCACGGCCGGGGTGGGCGCTCTTAGGGGGAGTTGCCGCAGGGCCAAGGGTGGCCTGCCAGGGCGTGTGTGGTGGACTGACCCCGTTCTCTGCTCTCAAACTCTCCACAGTTCCGCTCAGTCCCCTGGTGACCGACGCCTCCTTAGCACGACTGCATCTTACCGCTTCGCTGGTGGACGGCTGCTGGTTCTCTGGTGGAGAGCAGTTATTTCTGTGTTCGTTAACACTGTCCCAGAGCTAACCCAGCCACTGGTTCTTTTTTCTCTTCCCTCTTCTCTTCGGTCTTTCTGTCAGTCTTTGCATTTAGAAGCTACAGAACACTGCGGTCTTGATTTATAAATTACTGGTGTCGCGACTCCAGTGTTTGATGACTGTGCCCCTCACAGCTGGGGTGGGGAAGGGAGGGAAGACTTCCGGAACGTCTGGGGGTCACGGCTGTGGCTCGCCCCAGCTGAAGCCGGCTTGTTCTCGTTCTTGTTTATTTGTCCAGGGATACTTTTGAGAGCTGTGATTTCAGGTGCATGGTGTAACTGAGTGATTTTAAGTTTTCATTCCTGTATGGGCCTACGTCTCAAATGTTACAGTCTAATTAAGCAATAAAAATTACTCCTTGCATTGTAAAGTGTAAGGGTCAAGTGCGTTCCAGATGTTAGTGAGTTATGTTAATGTGTTGTTGGCATCATGGTGTCACTTGTGTTCTCTCTTCTTGTCTCAGGGAGCTTTCTTTAATAAAGAAGTTCATGGGGGCGCCTGGGTGGCTCAGTCTCTTAATCGGCTGCCTTCGGCTCGGGTCATGATCCCGGGGTCCAGGGATCGAGCCCCGCATCGGACTCCCTGCTCAGTGGGGAGTCTGCTTCTCCCTCTGCCTACTGCTTTGCCTACTTGTACTCTCTATCTGTCAAATAAATAAATAAAATCTTAAAAAAAAATGAAGTTCATGCACTACAAAGGAAACCATCAACAAAACGAAAGGACAGCTTATGGAAAGGGAGAAAATATTCGCAAACTGTATATTTGATGAGGGGCTAATATCCAAAAAATATTAAGAACTCATACAACTGGATAACGAAAGAAAAAAAAGTCCCAAATAATGCAGTTTAGCAGTGGACGAAGAACCTGAGTAGACGTTTCCCCAGAGAAGGTCTGTGAAAGGCCACAGACGCGTGACAAGATGGTCAGCATCGCTAGACAGCACATCTGTTAAACTGGCCGTTAGGAAAAACACAGGCGATAACACATGTTGGCACGGATGGGGGAAAAGGGAACCCTTGTGCACTGCTGGTGGGAATGTTAACTGGTACAGCCATTATGGAAAACAGTATATGGAGGATCCTCAAAAAACAAAAATAGAATTACCATATGATCCAGCAAATTCCACTTCTAGGAATATATCCAAGGAACATGAAAATACTGACTTGAAAAGATATCTGCACACCACATGCACTGCAGCGTTACTTACCGTAGCTGAGATGGGCAGACCGTGTGAGTGTCCCATTGGCAGGCGAACGGATGAAGACGTGTGTATATTGTGTGTATATGGTGAAATACTACTCAGCCACAAAACAAGTGAAGAAATCTTCCATTTGTGGCAGCACGGATGGACCTTGAACACTGCTCTGTGAAGTCAGTCAGGCAGAGAAAGATAAATACTGTATGATCTCACTTAAATGTGGAGTCTAAAAACAACAAACTCAGAAAAAAGAGATCAGACTTGGGGTTACCAGAGGCAAAAAATAGAGGAGGGGAAGGTGGTCAAAAGGCACAAACCTGAAGTTAGAAGACAAAGAGCACTCGGGTTGTGATGTACAACACGGTGACCAGAGCCAGCACTGCTGTGTGATGGAGGCGACGGTCGTTCAGAGTAGGTCCTCAGAGTTCTCATCGCAAGGAGAAAAGTCTCTCTCTCTCCCCCCCAACTTTTTTTTTTTTTAAGATTTTTGTTTATTTGAGTGAGAGAAAGAAAGCAAGAGAGAAAGCACAGAGAGGGGGAGGGGCGGAGGGAGAAGCAGACTCCCCGCTGAGCAGGGAGCCTGATGGGGGGGCTCTGTCCCAGCACCCCAGGATTACGACCTGGGCTGAAGGCAGACGCTTAACTGACTGAGCCACCCCGGTACCCTGTGAGGTATTTTCTTCTTTCAGGTCACATTTGTGTATTCAGAAGGCAGACCCGCCTGGTAATACGGGTTCTTCTGTTGACACTACTCTGCCCTGAGGTCATTACCTGACACTTAGAAGTCAGAAGGACTCTGGGAGCCAGTCGATACATTGTCCATACAGTTGTTACAGGTGGGATGTTTTCCTGGTTTGGGCCATTTCACGTGAGGGCCCATGTATGTCTGTGCAGGACGGCTCAGTTCATGCATGTTTAGTTTTCTGTACTACCTCATTGCAGAAAAGTGGGAATGTTCAAGGTTTCCTTCTGTTGAGGTGTGGTTCTTTGATGTGAGGGTTATGGGAGTAAGGGTTTTCATTAGGCATGGAGGCTTGTTTATGAGAAGTCCTGCTGTGAAATTTCCTAGGAAGGAGCGGCCGGTTGTTGTTGATGGTGCCAGGTGTGTGCTGAGACCTGTTCTCTGCCAGCCGTGGGGTGTGAGGAGAGAGTGTAGGCCTGAGGGCGGAGCCTCCAGCAAGGGTAAGGGGGCAAGGGCAAGGATACGGGGACACCACTTGTGTGAGAAGGACCTCCAGGTTGCTCCTTGGAGATGGTCCATGAGGCCTGAGAGCTGGCCTCTTTGGGACACCGTGTGCTGACTTGGTGAGCCCAGGGAGAATGATCTCAGGTGGGGTGGGAACGTCAGGTTGGTTAATGGTATAGGGGTCTTTCTTCTCTTCCAACATGTTTGGAATAGGTCGTCTTATTTTGATATAGATTTGAGAGATTTCAGAAGAAAAATACACCCCAACACCTTGGCTTTACTCATGTTCGACTTTCTGTTTGCCCTGTTGGGGTGGTGGTTCGCAGGTGCACTCCTGTTTGTTGGACCCTGGCTCTCGACGCACAGCTTGAGTCATGGGGGTGTTTCTTGGCTGGTGCCTGTCAGCCCTGAGGGCCTGAGTGTGTGCTGTTCCCCACAGTCCAAGTCCAGGCTGGCTGAGCAGGTCACGGAGCTGCACCCACTGGTCCTTCGTGTCCTGGCAAAGACTAGTTAGGAACTGTTGCTGAGAAAGTAAAACTTGGAGTGCCTGGGTGGCTCGGTTAGTTGAGTGTCCGACTCCTGGTTTCGGCTCAGGTCATGATGTAATGGGTTGCGGGATCAAGCCCCCTGCCAGGCTCTGTGCTCAGCCAGGAGTCTGCTTGGAGAGTTTCTCCCTCTGCCCCTCCCCACTCTTTCAAGTAAATAAATCTTTTTTTTTTTTTTAATTTTTTTTTTTAAAGATTTTATTTATTTATTTGACAGAGATCACAAGTAGTCAGAGAGGCAGGCAGAGAGAGAGGAAGGGAAGCAGGCTCCCTGCTGAGCAGAGAGCCCGATGTGGGGCTTGATCCCAGGACCCTGGGATCATGACCTGAGCCGAAGGCAGAGGCTTTAACCCACTGAGCCACCCAGGCGCCCCTCAAGTAAATAAATCTTAAAAAAAAAAAAAAAAGTAAAACTCCAAATCAACTTACTAAAAACATTCCCCACATTAAATCTGTAAAAAAGTTTTGCTTTTCTTTTGAAGCTGTAATAAACTGGACACAGAAGAACACATACTAAGAAGCAAATGTGAGGTCTGATTTTTAACATTTAAAATGCATCCATCTTATTTAATAATTCTAAAACTATTTCACTATGCACTCTTTTCCATAAAGCACAGTTAGTCACATCCAGAGGTGTACAGTCGCCAGTGCGCTGAAAACTTGAAGAAAGAAAGAAAACATGCACACTCCTGGCTACGGTCTGTTAAGGAAGAAAGGTAACAGCCCTGACATAAGTGTTCTGGGTTCTTATTATCAAGATTTTGATATTTCTGGGGTGCCTGGGTGGCTCCGTGGGTTAAGCCTCTGCCTTCCGCTCGGGTCATGATCTCAGGGTCCTGGGATCGAGCCCCGCATCGGGCTCTCTGCTCAGTGGGGAGCCTGCTTCCCCCTCTCCCTCTGCCTGCCTCTCTGCCTGCTTGTGATCTCTGTCTGTTAAATAAATAAATAAAATCTTAAAAAAAAAAGATTTTGATATTTCTTCCTCATAGCTAAGCACTTGATAACAGGTGAGTCAGTTTAATGAAAGAGGTATCTTTATTTTTATTTTTTAAAAGATTTTATTTATTTATTTATTAGAGAGAGAGAGATCACAGGCAGGCAGAGAGGCAGACAGAGAGAGAGGGGGAAGCAGGCTCCCCACTGAGCAGAGAGCCCGACCCGGGGCTCTATCCCAGGACCCTGAGATCATGACCTGAGCCGAAGGCAGAGGCTTCAACCCACTGAGCCCCCCCAGGCGGCCAGGAAGAGGTATCTTTAGATGCGGTAGGAATAAACTAGTTAAGGGTGATCCTCATTTTTTTTTTTTTTTTAAAGACTATTTGAGAGCGAGCACAAGCAAGGGGAGGTGCAGAGAGAGCAGGATAAGCAGACTCTGTGCTGAGCAGGGAGCCAGACATGGGGCTGCATCCCAGGACCCCGGGATCATGACCTGAGCCGAAGGCAGACGCTTCACTGACTGAGCCATCCAGGTGCAGGGGTGGCCCTCATTTTAATACTGTAATTCTTAATCAGGTTTTTAGGGGATATTTTGGAACGTTCCCACATCATGGTGTTGATTTTTGCCTTCTGGAAGTCTCCCTCCTGTGCCACCGTAGAGCACTCCTGTGAAGCTTTTCCTGAGCTGCGCGGGTGTACCATGAGGCGGTAGTTACCATTCGTTTGTATGGAAAAAATTTTGAGCATTCCCAGACTCAGGAACCTCTGTGGGCTTTTCTGGTACCTCAGGACGCCTCTTGCTGTGCGGCTTGAGGCTGTGGAGACGTGCTGGGATTCCGAGTGTAGTTCCTGGGAAGGAGCCGGCCGGGGCCCGTCCTCTCTCGGGGTGCTGCCCCTGTCACGGCTGCAGAGCCAGTGCCGAATTCTCTTTTTGCTTTTTCTGCCCTCTTGTGAAATTGAAAATCCTCTTTGGATTTCTTTTGGTCGGTGAAAACTGGAACTGGTGGAAACGTCCGGTACCGGCCGGACGGCGGAGGCCGGCTGCGCCTGGCGCTTTCGGCTGGCGCTCTCTCCGGGTTCTGTTTGCTGCAGTGGGGGTTCTGACCTTGATCTGTGTGTTCATAAACTTTCCCCATCTTTTTTTGTATTTATTTACTGTGGTAAAATATAAATAACATAAAATTTACCGTTTTAACTGTTTTCCGGTGTCTAATTCTCTGGCATTAAGTACGTCCACGTTGTTGCGTGACCATCACCCCGTCTGTGTCCAGAACTATCTTCTCGCTTCACATGGAAGCCCTGTCCCCGTGGCCCCTTCCGCCGGCTCTCGGTAACCCCCGTCCTCCCGTGTGTGAACGTGAGGACTCAGGTACTTGATGTAAGTGGGATCCTTGGAGTGCATTTGTGTCTGGCCTACTTCACTCGGGATTCTGTTGTCAAGGTTCATCCGTGCTGCAGCAGAACTTCCTTCCTTTTTTAAGGCTGACGCGTATTCCGTTGTAGGTATGTACCAGTGTTGCGCAGTGGTCGGGGAGCCTGGGTTTCCGTGTCAGCCGTGGTGAAGAGTGCTGCTGTAGACTCGGGGTCTGATGCCTGTGCAGACCCCTGCTGCCGGTTCTCTCGGGGACAGACCCGGAAGTGGGATTGCTGCATCGTACGGTAATTCTGTGTTTAACGTTTTGAAGAACTGCAAAAGTGTTTCCCACAGCAGCTGTACCAGTAACACACTTTTTTTTTTTTTTTTTTTAAGATTTTTTATTTATTTATTTGACAGATCACAAGTAGGCAGAGAGGCAGGCTGAAAGGGAGGGGGAAGCAGGCTCCCTGTTGAGCAGAGAGCCCGATACGGGGCTCGATCCCAGGACCCTGAGATCATGACCCGAGCTGAAGGCAGAGGCTTAACCCACTGAGCCACCCAGGTGCCCCAGTAACACACTTTTTTAAAGGAGCATTCGTTTTTGACTTTTTATTTTATTATAAAATACACAAAAGTAGACAGATTGGTAAAATGAGCATTCTATTTGTATCATTTAGATTTAACAATTATCTTTTTGCTATATTTGCTTTGTTATTTTGTTGAAGTATTTTTTTAATTTTTAAAAGATTTTATTTATTTATTTGAGAGAGAGACAGTGAGAGCATGAGTGAGGAGAAGGTCAGAGGGAGAAGCAGACTCCCCGTGGAGCTGGGAGCCCGATGGAGGGCTCGATCCCAGGACTCCGGGATCATGACCTGAGCCGAAGGCAGTCGTCCAACCAACTGAGCCACCCAGGTGTTCCTTGTTGAAGTATTTTTTAAAAGATTTTAAAATTTATTAGAGAAAGAGAGACACACCACTGTGCGGGGAAGGGCAGAGGGAGAAGCAGGCTCCTTGCTGAGCAGGGAGCCCGACGCCCGACTCAGTCCCAAGATCCTGGGATCACCACCTGAGCCGAAGGCAGGGGCTTAATCAACTGAGGCACCCAGGTGTCCCTTTGAAATAGTTTTTAAAAGTGTATTTATTTATTTAATTTTTTTATATTTAAAGATTTTTATTTATTTATTTGACAGACAGAGATCACAAGTCGGCAGAGAGGCAGGCAGAGAGAGAGGGGGAAGCAGGCTCCCCGCTGAGCAGAGAGCCCGATGCGGGGCTCGATCCCAGGACCCTAGGATCATGACCGGAGCCGAAGGCAGAGGCTTTAACCCACTGAGCCTCCCAGGCGCCCCCTTTTGAAATATTTTAAAGCAAACTACAGATTTGCAAAAACTTCATGTAGGCCACTTTCTTATATAATCACGTGACCTTTGTCACACTTAAACAATAATTTTCTTTCATCTAATACCTAGTTTATGGAATACTTTTATTTATTTATTTATTTATTTATTTAAGATTTTATTTATTTGACAGAGACCCAGTGAGAGAGAGAGAGAGAGGGAACACACAAGCAGGGGGAGTGGGAGAGGGAGAAGCAGGCTTCCCGCCAAGCAAGGAGCCCGATGCTCAGGAGCCCGGGATCGTGACCTGAGCTGAAGGCAGATGCATAAGGACTGAGCCGCACAGGCGCTCCTGGATTACTTTTATTAATTGATTTTGTAAGTACTGTTAGTTCAGTAAACTTGAGCAACAAGTCAGTGTTTTCTCCGCTGCCCCCAGCCATTTAGCATGAGACATTTCAGAAATACGGAGAAGCAGTGAGAGTGCAGTGATAACCCGTGAACTACCATTTGCCATGTTTGCTTTGCCTACCCATGTGTCATGTTGTCTGACACTTGAAAGTAAGATGTCAGCCTCATGACACAGCACCCTCACAGACCTGTTGGTACAGGGACCGCCTCCCGCATACCGCAGCACCGCAGCACACCCAAGAAGTCATTTGATCCCGCACACTCCACTAGGTCCCTGATCCTAGTTAACCTGCGTGTGTGTGCTTGTCATTCACGTGCTCGTCTTTAGAGTCAGGTAACCCTCCTTGCTTGGCTTTTCTTCATGAGTCCAGACAAGTCATCTGTAGACAGGAGGGCATTCTTGAGTTCTCTGGGTTTTTCCTGCTTCTGTCGTTTTGTTTCTTGTCTTGTGTTCCTTGTAAACTAGAAGTTTGGTTGAAACATTTTACCTACATAGGTAAAATTTTTGGTTCAGAGTAGTCATATAGTGAGAAAGGGTCACCCTGTAGATTACTTCTTGGTTGCAGAGGGCCATGTGTTTCTTTGTAAGTGGGAAGACCTGGTGGTGCCTCATTGACCAGGCGATCCGACTCAGGATCACTGATGCTGATTGACGGCATCATATAGGAGATATTCTTACCAAATGTTTAACCTGAGTCTGTAGTAATGACCATATGCAATGAGAAAACCTTGCTTGGATCCTGGTTTGGAGGGAAGGAACAAAATGACTTTAAAAAAATGTTTTGGGTTATATGTCATTTATATCTCAGTGAAAAAATGGGGTACTTGTACATTTAAACATGAACTAGATATGAGATGATATTAGTAATTGTTAAGTTGCTTATGTATGATGATTCTGTGGTTTTGTGGGAGAGAACTTTGCTCCACTGGTAAGTAGATGGAAGAGGAGAGGGGGTGTGAGCCCCTGAGTCTGTGTGGGGGCTAGCATGCGCACACTGGGCTAGCTCCCCACCTTCCCTGTTGCACCCGTCCGTGTAAACACTGGGGGAGAAGCACTTGGCAGGTGATGCTTCTGTGCTTCGTGTCACGTCCACTTGCTCAGATGTGTCCGTGTGCTGCCCCAGCGTCCTTCTAGTGGTAGATGAGACCTAGCCAGACTAGAGAACTTTTTTCTCACTTTGTTTCTTAAGCTCCTTATTTTCGTTAATAGATGCTCATGAAGTGGATTTCCACCTGTTTTTCCTATTTTACCCTTAACGAGCTCCATGCATTACAAATTGCCAGCTGGATCTTGTCTGCTAGTCTGTGCACATACGGAAGATGGGTCTGCCAGGAGATCTGAAGTCAGGACCGTGTCTGGTCTGTACCCCAGATCTTCTCATGTCCCTGAGGGTGCCATATTCCTCAGAAAGTACCGAAAGGACATGTTGTGGAGAGGAGGGAGAGGAGACGGTGTACTCGGATGTCTGCTTTTCAGTGAGACAGCAAACACTGGATTGTGGTTCCAGATGAGGAATTCAGGACACTGACAGATGTGTATGTTAGGTGACTTAGACCTGGCCCCCTTTTATTATAGAGAATATGTAAGTAACTTGAGTTGTAAAAATCCTAAGTGGATAGAGGTTGGCTAGAATTTTCAGGACAAATAGAAAACAGAAGTCTCTGTACTTAGAGCTGTTAAGACTACATGGTGAGAAATGGATTGATTCTGTTGTGAGAACTAAAATTGTACATTTTCTTATCTTCGCACAGTTTAATTTTGTTTTGTTTTTGTCTTTATGTTTGCTTTTCCCCTTGAAAATAGTGATTTTCTTTGTGTTGGCCGGCATGGGGGAGTTTTGGCTCCAGGGCCTCAACCTTCCAGTGCTGCCCTGGCGGCAGCCGCTTCCGCACGCCTCGAGTGTCCTTGCAGGGCGGCCCTTGTGAGTGGGGATCGGGTGGTTTGTGCAGGTGGTGCAGGTGCGCTCTCGGGGGCCTAACTCTGGGGTCTGTTGTCTGAATGCACACGGAGCTGCTTCGTGTTGTCGGTCATGGGGATATGAATGTGCCACAGCTTCCTTCACGTGCCGGTGCTGATGGCGGGTCCTGTTTGCAGTCTCACCGGGACGGGATGATGTCCTTGTGGATGTGCGCAGGTACTGTCCTAGGTGCTGGGTCAGGGTCATTGGTCATTATAGTCATGAATTTGCCAGATCGCTTTCAGTTGAGGTTGTGCTGGCTCATGCTCACCAGTGATGTCTGAGTGCTTTCAGTTTGTTTTCAGAGACCATTTACTGCTCCGTGTTCTGTGTTTCAAAATGACCTTGGCTCACAAGCAGTAAAATTCTGACCTTTGAGAGAATTGTCACACTGGCCATCCTTTCTGTGTGGGTTGAAAGGGTTCGTTCATGAGGGACTCGTGTTTGATGGGTATTTACGGAGATTTCTCTATTTCTGTCTAGGAAAGGCTGAAAAAATTAATGTTTAAACAGTTAATGTTATTAAAATTTGTCATGAGGGGCGCCTGGGTGGCTCAGTAGTTGGGCGTCTGCCTTCGGCTCAGGTCATGATCCCAGGGTCCTGGGCTCGAGCCCCACATTGGGCTCTCTGCTCAGCAGGGAGCCTGCTTCTCCCTCTCCCACACCCCCCGCCTGTGTTCCCTCTCTCACCGTGTCTCTGTCAAATAAATAAAATCTTAAAAAAAATTTTTTTTTGTCATGATAGTAGTTTCTAAATGCACGGTAGTCTTTTTTTTTTTAATTTAAAAAAATTTTTTTTTAAAAATTTATTTATTTGTTAGAGAGAGAGCGAGCGAGCACAGGCAGACAGAGTGGCAGGCAGAGGCAGAGGGAGAAGCAGGCTCCCCGCCGAGCAAGGAGCCCGATGTGGGACTCGATCCCAGGACACTGGGATCATGACCTGAGCCGAAGGCAGCCGCCCGACCAACTGAGCCACCCAGGCGTCCCTACATGCACGGTAGTCTTTACATGTCCAAATAGGATGGTGGAAGCCCTTTTGCACCACAAGGAGCATGGAATGATGTGAGTGCTGGGAGGTCAGTCATCTGCAAAGCCCATGAGTAGTTGGATGGTTCTCAGAGGAGGGTCATTTGTGGATTGAAGGGGGTGGTATCTCTTGTACTGTCTTCTCTGAAGTTAGAGGAGTTTCTGGAAGCACAAGTGGATTTGGGAAGGAATCCCAAGTCAAGGAGGAGGGTGGTGGTGGGCCTTGTGTTTGGGGAACGGAGGGGCTGATGGTGACTCTGGTCCCCTCTTCTGCCAGTGCGTGGAGTGGCCAGGGTCATAGTGGCAAGGGCAGGAACAGGGTACTAGAGCCTCTTTCTGGAAGAACCAGTTACCCACCGTCGGGCGTGAGAACAGGGATAAGAGTCTCTGGGCAGCCCAGTCCTTGCAGCTGGAAGTCTCAGCGTCTGTGGCTGCTGTTCCGAGAGCCACGCCCTGCTGAGTCAGGATCGTCAGGATCGGCCTGCTTGCCTGGTCTGGTCAGAGACAGGTGTGGGCCCTCAAGGTCCAGACACCTCTCTGGGTTTGGCCAGGTTTGGTCTGTATTTCTTCCTCATGCTGACGTGTAAATAGTCATTTCATCATTACAAAGCAGGTCACTTTACTGTTCTGTAAACAAGCTAAGAAGTGAGAATAACATGAGATACTAAATTTGGATTCTACCTGGTGGGTGTTTGTGGCTGGGTTGTTAAAGGTTGAGACAAGCAAGAATTAGCTCTAGCGATGTTGAAGACAAAGTATTTTGAAAAAAAAAAAATTATTTTTAAAGATTTTATTTATTTATTTGACAGAGATCACAAGTAGGCAGAGAGGCAGGCAGAGAGAGAGGAGGAACCAGGCTCCCTGCTGAGCAGAGAGCCCGATGCGGGGCTCGATCCCAGGACCCTGGGACCATGACCTGAGCCAAAGGCAGAGGCTTTAACCCACTGAGCCACCCAGGCGCCCTTGAATTTTTTTTTTTAAGATTTTATTTTTTTAAAAAGAGTTTTTGAGGGGCGCCTGGGTGGCTCAGTGGGTTAAAGCCTCTGCTTTTGGCTCAGGTCATGATCCTGGGGTCCTGGGATCGAGTCCCGCATCGGGTTCTCTGCTTAGCAGGGAGCCTGCTTCCCTCTTCTCTCTCTCTGCCTCTCTGCCTACTTGTGATCCCTGTCTGTCACATAAATAAATAAATAAATAAAATCTTCAAAAAAAAAAAAAAAGAATTTTTGAGAGGGAGAGTGTGAGTACGCAGGGGTGGGGGGACAGAGACAGAATTTCTAGCAGACTCTGCGCTCAGTGTGGGGCCCAGTGTGGGCCTCGATCTCATGACCCCACATCATGACCTGAGCTGAAACCAAGAGTTGGATGCTTAACCCACTGAGCCACACAGGCACCCCTTGATTGGAATTTTTTTTTTTTTTAAGATTTTATTTATTTATCAGATAGAGAGGCAGGCAGAGAGTGGGGGGAAGCAGTCTCCCTGCTGAGCAGAGAGCCTGATGCGGGGCTCGATCCCAGGACACTGGGATCATGACCTGAGCCGAAGGCAGAGGCTTTAACCCACTGAGCCACCCAGGCACCCCTTGATTGGATTTTTTGACAGAGGATAGGTCGACAGGACCTGAGTTGGGTTTGTGTTTATGGTTTGCTGTGACAAGGTTTTGGCTAAAATTGTTTTTTTTTTTTTCCTCAGAATTTGTGTATTCTGCCATTTCTTCAATTCCCTCAGCTGTCAAACCCTAACCCTTACCTCTTTTCAGACTTCAGAGGGCATTTTTCTTGCTTGATGTAGCTACTAGACCAAAGATCAGAGCTTTGATTTGGTTGTAATTGCTTTTGTGATAGCTTTTGCCTGTTCCCTGATTTTAAAGTGGAGGACCTGATGCACGTTATTGGTAGTAATTTTAGTACTCATAAAATAGCTTTCAGACTTCTGGTGTGAACAATATAAAATTATTTTAGAATAGAAGGAAAAATGATTGTTTGTGGGGGTGGTGATTAATTAGCATTATTGTCAGTGTCCTGTCTAACTAGTTCTTTATCAAAATGTTTTTCCTGACTGTCACATTTCATTGTGATGGAGAATGATTTTATGTAAAGCTGCTTGCTTTATAGTTTCTCTCTGGTTGCTATGGAAACACTCCAGTGTGGTAGCCAGCGCTCATCAAGTGCTGGGTTTGCCTTTCTCCTCCCCAGCTACAGCCCTCTGAGGCTCCCCAGCCCTCCCCAGTGTTCCCAGCTCTTCGCAGGTGCCGCTGGGCTTGGAGGGGAGGGCTCACACTGTCGTCTTGGCTCATCCTGTCATGTCACAGGAGTGTCAGGATCTGGATGATTAGAGTAGTGTGATTTCCTTGAGGTTAATGCTGGGGGCTTTTGTTGTTTGGCCGAGTGGTCATGGGTTTTCTTCATACCCGTGCTGCTTGTCTGTACAGCCCCACCGGCTCTTGAAGACCCCTTGAACCTCTCTGCTTGTCCTGTAAGTCCTATTCCAGGGAGCAGTCGGGAGGCCTTGTGGAAAATCACGGCTTAAGTAAGACCTGCTTAAGTTTGTCGTGCGTTGTGACCGTCCCCACTGCCAGCCCCTTGTTGAGGTCCTCCTCTCCCTGCAGATGCCGGGCCAGAACCCAGGCCAGGGAGGCCCCGCACACTGCTGAGGGAGGAGGATGGCACGGGCCACAGAACAAACCCAGTCCCTTCCTGCTGGACCAGCAGCATCTTTGGATTTGAAGATTTAAGTTAGATTTTAAATTAGATTTTTTGGTGAACCATACATTCACAGGGCTTGTCACACCCCTGGTGGGATGCCTCATGAATCACGTCAGTAATTTTGGTCCGTTACCCGTTGTTGTTGGGTTAGGGTTGGTGGCAGACTTCGGCCTGGAGGGCAGCGCTCGGTGGAATTCTGGAGAAAACCTTGCTGTGTCGCGGTTGCTGGGAGCCCCAAGGTCTGTTAGCTTGGTTGGCGTAATCTCAGTCCTGGGTTGTAAAGAACACTTAAGGGTTCCGATGGTCTTCTCTTGAACTTTGTGTCTGGGGGGCCTGCGCTCTGTTACTGGCTGTGCGTGGAGGCCGGTGGTGTGGAGTCACGCGCCTGGGCTGTGTGTGTGCTGGTGCACAACACGTGGCCACAGATGGGGCGCCTCAAGCCCCGCTCGTCCGCTGCCTCACGGTCTGTGTGGGTGAGGAGTCCGGGGGTACCTTCGCTGGGTCCTCTGCTCCTGGGGTCACTTGGTCACGGTGCCTGTGTCACATGGAGGCTAGAGTGGGGAGTGCTCTGCCTCCATGCTCTCCCAGCTTGCTGGAAGAATTTATTTCCTGGGGAAGTCCCCGTTTCTGTGCTGTCACCTGGAGACCGCTCTCGGTCCCTGGAGGCCCCTAGAGCCCTCTCTGAAGCCTGCAGTGAGTCTCGTGCTCCTGTCTGCTAAGACAGAGTCCCACAAGGCAGGATATCGCCATGGGGGTGCCTGCACACTAGCTCTGCCGCACGTGCAGCCTAGTGACGATCCCACCCTGTGGGTTAGAAGCAAGCACAGGTCCCACCTAGTCCATTCCGGTGAAGCAGGCTACGGGGAGGAAGGGTGCTCAGAGGTGTGGTCACTGGGATCGCCTTACAGTCTGTCTGCCATGTGGGCTGTCACTGGAATGGGGGGCTTCTTAGAACTGTCAGTCCCTAGATGATGGCGTGCCGGTCCTGGGGTGGCATCCCTCTCGCCACCCTCTCACGGCACTGCCCGGGCCAGTCACCGTGCTGTCGGGCCCCCTGGTGTGAGTGAGAACGGAAGCGAGGCTGAGGACCCTGGCTCGGGTGGCGTGGAATGCTTGCCCTGCTGCCCGATGGTGTTTCCCTCGTGCCTCCTGGTCTCACCTGTCTGGCCGCGTTCAGGTGGGGAAGGTGAGACAGAGGGTGTGGTCAGCGGGCCGGGAGGCGGGGCTTGTGGGAGGCTATTCCCGAGCCGGGAGGACTAAACTGCTGCTTCGCCCTTCTCCACACGGAGTGCGTGCGGGGTTCTCAGTCTGCATTGGCCTCTCGGATGACCTGATCCTCCGGCCTGGGCTCTGCGGAGTGGGTGGGACCTTTGGTGGGGAGCATTGTCTGAGGCCTTTTGGACACCACTGGCCACTCCTCACTCTCACTCTTAAATGTTTTCCAGTGTGTGCACTTAGGTCTGTCCCCTTTGTCACTCCCCTCCTGCTGGCCCTGCTTCTTTCCTTTTTGTAACTGCAGCAGCCCTGACTTGTCCCTCAGCGGGGGGCCTGCTTCCCTTTCTCTCTGCCTGCTTCTCTGCCTACTTGTGGTCTCTGTCAAATAAATAAATAAAATCTTAAAAAAATAAAAATAAAAACAAAGATCTGCTTCTCTTACTGTTACTCTCTTCCTTGGAGAGAGAACGGCCGTCTTCCAGGTTTTAAAAGGTGTGGTTTCTGCCTGGAACTCCCTTCTGCCCCCTTCTCCCCGGCGATGCGCACTCGCCCTTCAGGCCTCGGCTTCCAAGTCAGCCTTCTCCACCTCCTGGCTTTGCTTCTTTGTTGTGACTTGTGCCCCCATTTGGTGACATTCTCTTTGTCCTGTGGTGCCTTCTGCTCCCCTGTCTGGTGACAGCGTGCGGTCCTGTGTTACAGCTGTCCTTGGGTGTCTTCCCACGGAACGCAGCTTGTATCTGCAAGCGGACGCGGGGCTTGCCACACGCCTCGTGGGATGCCGCATGAAAGAGTGTCACTGCCTAATGCCACGGGGTGGGGGAAGGAGTCTGTTTGTGACCCCTGGGTCTCTGGCTGTCTTGACTCACCTTGCTTTTCATTTACTTGGAGTGTTAGTAAGTCTGCCTGCTTCTGCCTGCCGGGTTTGCTGTGCGAGTCTGAGATTGTTTCCTGGAGTAACTGTCCAGATCTCCCAGATGTTGCACCTAACTTAAGAGATGCTGGTATCCTCTCCCGTTTTTGTGCAAAAATAAAAGTGTAGGTGGTGCCTGTGTCTGGACGAAGGGCCTGAAGCCCACGCCCTCGCTCGTCTCCTGGCTTCTTCCTGTGGCCGTTGCTTGCGCCTCGGGATGGTTTGCGTGGCAGGTCTGGCTGTCACGGCTGCAGCGGCTTCAGGCCCAGGGAGAGGTCAAGGTCCCCTCGGATTCAGAACCCTGAAGTGGTGCCATTTGATGTTTCTGTCCCTGATCTTGATGCACTCCTGCTCCATTGGGGGCACCTTTACAAGAGGTCACCTGGCTGTCGGAGCTGGAGGAGGCCTTCTGTGGGGCCCTGGGGCCTCTCCTTGACAGCGGTTTGCGTGGCGGCTGACTTAAGTGATGATCGGAGCCTGCTCATTACATGAATGTGATTACTCAGGTACCCTTTGGCAGAAAGTGAATACAGTTTTTAAAAAATCAGGATAGGGACTCCTGGGTGGCTTAGTCGGGGGAGTGACTTTAGCTTAGGCCATGACCTCGGGGTGCTGGGATGGAGCTCTGGGGCCTCCTCCGCGGCCTGAACCTCTTGACAGCACGGCTCACAGCTCCGATGGAGAACGCCCTGCTGTGGGGCGCCTCGGGGCTGCCCGGCTGCGGCAGGCGCTTGCTGCTGTCTTGCAGAGCCGAACTCACGGTTTTCTGTGACCTGCTTTAATCCCCTGCTGCACGTGTGTGTTCCTGGGGCACGAGGTCACGGTGCAGGGGTTCAGGTGCACGACCGTGTCAGGGTTGTGTTCAGCTGCTCTGAGGCTGTGAGGAAACTCTCAGAATTTCCAAATAGTACCTGTTGGGGGTTGAGTCGTGCTGCTTGAATACAGAAGGAAAGGAAGTGGTTCCTCTGCTTTCCTGAGATTTCTCGGACGGGGATATTCCCTTTTTCTTAGTTTTTCCGAGTACCCAGTCTGCCCACGGCATTTAGTCTGGGCGCACCACCTCCATGGCTGTGTGCCCTCGGGCTGGCCCCTCCGGCCCGCACCTCAGACTCGGCGCCACTGACCTTGGCTTTGATGGATGTTCCTCTTCTCACTTTGCTGTGTGGGCAGCATGGGCACATCCCATCTCAGCCCCTCTCCTGAGGGCGGGAGTCGCAGGGTCATAAGCTTTCACCCGTGACTGTGGGCGGATTCCTTACGGTCTTCTTGTCTTTTTTTTTTTTTTAAAGACTTCATTTATTTATTTGACAGACAGAGATCACAAGTAGGCAGAGAGGCAGGCGGTGGGGGGGGGTGCAGGCTCCCTGCTGAGCAGAGAGCCCGATGCGGGGCTCCATCCCAGGACCCCGGGATCATGACCTGAGCCGAAGGCAGAGGCTTCAACCCACTGAGCCACGCAGGCGCCCCTAACGGTCTTCTTTTTTTGTGTTCATCTTTCCAGTCACCGTGGGGCTCCCACTCAGGAGTCCGAGGTACAGAGTCCAGTGGTCTGCTGGCTAAGCCAGTCAGGTGCCCCTCTTTGCTTTTATTCTAAGAATTGGGATTGCATCTGCCTCTCCAGGCTTCTCCCTGCCCTGAATAAGTGTGCTAACAATTGTTAAAGCAGCTAGCACAGTGACTAGCACATAAGCCCTAAATAATTAATGATTCTATTATTTTCCTCCTGTTTTGCTTTGCCAAGGGTGACACTTGAGGCTTCCTAACTGCTTTTTTCTAAGAAAGATTTTATTTATTTACTTGACAGAGAGATCACAAGCAGGCAGAGAGAGAGGGGGAAGCAGGCTCCCTGCTGAGCAGAGAGCCCGTTGCGGGGCTCCATCCCAGGACCCTGAGATCATGACCCGAGCCGAAGGCAGTGGCCCAACCCGCTGAGCCACCCAAGCGCCCCTGCTTTTTTTTTTTTTTTTAAACTAGCTTTATTCAAGTACTGTCATATAGTAAACCACTTACTAAAGTGTAAACTCGGCAAATTTTGGCATATGTTTACACCACAGTGGAGATAATGAATAATATTTCTATCACCCTAGAAAGTTTCCTGGGACCTCTGCATGATTCCTCCCTCCCAGCCTGCCTTACCTCACCCCCAGTCTATTTCCTGTAACTGTACAATGCTTTATACTTTCTAGAATTTCTTTATAAGATTTATAACGTTTCTAGAATATTTTAGAATTCATATAAATGTGGGTGCCTGGATGGCTGAGTCGGTTGGGCATCTGCCTTCGGCTCAGGTCATGGTCCCAGGGTCCTGGAATCCAGCCCCACATTGGGCTACCTGCTTGGCAGGGAGCCTGCTTCTCCCTCTGCCTGCCACTCCCCCTGCTTGGGCTCGCTGTCTCTCTTGCGTGCACTCTCCCTTTCTGACAAATAAATAAAACAAACTCTATAAAAAAATAAGTTGTGGGGCGCCTGGGTGGCTCAGTGGGTTGAGCCTCTCCCTTCGCCTCAGGTCATGATCTCAGGGTCTTGGGACCGAGCCCCACGTCGGGCTCTCTGCTCAGCGGGGAGCCTGCTTCCGCCCCCTCTCTCTCTGCCTTCCTCTGTGATTTCTCTGTCCAATAAATAAATAAAATCTTAAAAAATAAAAAAATCAGTTGTGCATATGTGGGTGGGTCTGTTTCTGGACAGTCTGTTATGTCCCATTGATCTCTGTGTGTCCTTGCTCCTGGCACACTGTCACCATGATTGTAACTTTGTAATAAGGCTTGAAGTCTGGGGGTATTAGTCCCTCAGGCTTGTTTTTTCTGTTTTCAAAGTTGTTTTGGTTATTTTAGGTCTTCCAGATTTCCATATGAAAATTAGAATCCGTATGTCAAAATGCACAAAAAAGCCTGCTGGGATTTTTCTTGTTTTAATTAAAGTATAGTTGACACATAGAGTTACATTAGTGTCCCGTGCACAGCCTACTGATTGGACACACTGTGCAGGTAAGCCTGCTGGGAGCACGCATCAGGGTAGCACTGACTGACTGAGCTGTAGGGAGCAGCTCTGTGGGGTGGTTGAGTCCCTACCCAGGAATACAGCACGTCTTCCCCCTGATGTGGGTGGACTGCGGTCTCCCTGAACAGTGCTTCGGTTTCCAGTGTTGGGGTCTTGCCTGTCTTTTGTGACAGCACGGGCCTTGAACTCACAACGCTGAGTTGAGACCTGAGCTGAGATCGAGTCGGATGTTCAACTGACTGAGCCACCCAGGCGCCCCTTGTCAAGCATTTCATATTATGATGCTGTTATAAATGGTATTTAAACTTTTTCTGATCATTTTTTTTTTAAAGATTTTATTTATTTATTTGACAGACAGAGATCACAAGTAGGCGGAGAGGCAGGCAGAGAGAGAGGAGGAAGCAGGCTCCCCGCCGAGCAGGGAGCCCGATGCGGGGCTCGATCCCAGGACCCTGAGATCATGACCTGAGCCGAAGGCAGAGGCTTAACCCACTGAGCCACCCAGGCGCCCTTTCTGATCATTTTTGTACTATTTTATACTAGTATAGGTGTCCATTAAAAAAGATTTATTGGGGCGCCTGGGTGGCTCAGTTGTTAAGCGTCTGTCTTTGGCTCAGGTCATGATCCCAGCGTCCTGGGATCGAGGCCCGGATCAGGCTCCCTGCTCGGCGGGGAGCCTGCTTCTCCCTCATACTCCCCCTGCTTGTGTTCCCTCTCTCGCTCTCTGTCAAATAAATAAAATCTTTAAAAAAAAGATTTATTTATTTTAGAAAGAGGGAGAGTGTGTCTGAGTCAGTGAGTAGGGGGAGGGGAAGAGGAAGAGGGAGAATCTGCAGCAGGTTTCCTGCCGGGGCTGGAGCCTGTCCTGAGCTCATGACCTGAGCTGAAACCAAGAGCCCCATGCTCTACCCTGCTTAGTTACCCGGGTGCCCCTAGGTGTCCGTTTCTAAAAGTTGGTCTTCGGGCACCTGGGGGGCTCATTTGGTGAAGCAGCTGCCTTCGGCTTAGGTCATGGTCCCGGAGTTCCAGGATTGAGTCCCACATTGGGTTCCCTGCTCAGTGGGGGGTCTGCTTCTCGTTCTGACCTCTCCCTTCTCAATGTGCGCTTGTGCTCGCTCTCATTCTCTCTCTCTCTCTCTCAGATAAATAATAAGCAAATCTTTTTAAAAAATATTTTATTTATTTATTTAACACACAGATCACATGTAGGCAGAGAGGCCAGCAGAGAGAGAGGGGGATGCAGGCTCCCCGCGGAGCAGAGAGACTGATGCGGGGGCTCGATCCCAGGACCCTGAGACCATGACCTGAGCTGAAGGCAGAGGCTTAACCCACTGAGCCACCCAGACGCCCCAATAATAAATAAATCTTTAAAAAATAAATAAAAATAAAAAAGTAAAAATTGGTCTTATATCCAACAACCATAGTAAACTCACTTACTAGTTCTAGTGGCTTTTTAATAGATTTTGTTGGTTTTTCTATATAGATGTATTATGGTCCACAAATGAAGTCTGTTTTTCTTCTTCCTTTCTATTTTCTTTTGATCTGATTGCCCTGACTGGAATCTCCAGCATTGTTGGAAAGAAGTGAGAGTAGACATGTGTCTGAGGCTTACTTCTGTTTTTCTTCCCTCCCCCCATTACCTGAATGTCTGTCAGTTGGAGGATATTCGTAGATGTGCGTTATTAGGTTGAGGAAGTTCCCTTTTAAGCCAGGTTTGCTGATTTTTTCTCAGGAATGGATGTTGGATTTTATCCAGCACTTTTTGTGCCTGGTGAGTTGATTGTATGGTTTTGCTTTTTTGGTTTGTAAATACTGTGAATAACATGGATTGTTTTTCAAATGTAAAACCGATCTTGTATGTCAGTTAAAACCCACGTGGTTGTCTTGACCACTGGCTGGGTGATGGGTGATGGGGCCATATGCCTGCCAACATCCGCGGAGCGGCCTGGGTTCCCCATGCCCTGGCGGCTGCTTTGTTCCTCCGAAGAGTGGGCCGGCGAGACCAGGAGCCATGTGACCTCCTTCTGCCTCAGCGGCCTGGGCCAGCCCGGACGGGGGGATGGGCGCCGGGTCCCGCCCCTCAGCCCCTCACCTGCAGGTGGGCGGGACCGCAGAGTCGCCCCGCAGGCGGGCGGAAGGGCAGGAACCGGTGCCTGGCCTGTGGCCTGTGGCCCGCAGCTGCCTTCCCGGCTCACACTCACATGCTCTCATTCCTGCTGTGACTCTCCTAACAAATGTTTAGTTCTCTGCTTCGGTTTTCCTTTTCAGGTTAACACTCACTGAATTAGCAGATCCTTGCTAGGTTTCCTGATAGCAGTGCTGTAAAGTATTTTGTGTGTGTGTGTGTGTTAGTCACCATAATATACATCATCAGTTTTTGCTGCAGCTCCAAGGTTCCTTGATCATGCACCACACCCAGTGCTGCATGCAGTCCGTGCCCTCCTTAGCACCCACTGCCCGGCTCCCCCTCCCCCCACCCCTTCCCCTCTAAAACCCTCAGTTTCTCAGAGTCCACAGTCTCCTGTGGTTCATCTCCGCCCCTGATTTGCCCTAATTCACTTTTCCTTTCCCTCCCCTAATGTGCTCCGTGCTGTCCTTATGTTTCACAAGTGAGTGAAACCACATGATAATTGTCTCTCTCTGCTTGACTTATTTCACTCAGCATGATCTCCTCCGGTCCTGTCCATGCTGATACAAAAGTCGGGTGTTCATCCTTTCTGACGGCTGCGTAATACTCCATCGTGTATATGGACCCCATCTTCATCCATTCGTCTGTTGAAGGGCATCTCGGCTCTTTCCACAGTTTGGCTATCGTGGACATTGCTGCTATGAACACTGGGGTACAGATGGCCCTTCTTTTCACTACGTCTGTATTTTTGGGGTGAATATCCACTAGTGCAATTGCCAGGTTATAGGGAAGCTCTATTTTTAATTTCTTAAGGAATCTCCACACTGTTCTCCAAAGCGGCTGCACCAACTTGCATTCCCACCAACAGTGTAAGAGGGTTCCCCTTTCTCCACATCCTCTCCAACACATGTTGTTTATTGTCTTGTTAATTTTGGCCATTCTCACTGGTGTAAGGTGGTATCTCAGTGTGGTTTTGATTTGAATCTCCTTGTATGGTCAGTGATGATGAATACTTTTTCATGTGTCTGTTAGCCACTTGTATGTCTTATTTGGAGAAGTGTCTGTTCATGTCTTCTGCCCATTTTTTGATATGATTATCTGTGTTTTGGGTATTGAGTTTGAGAAGTTCTTTATAGATCTTGGATATCAGCCCTTTGTAGTGTCATTTGCGAATATCTTCTCCCATTCTATGGGTTGCCTCTTTGTTTTGTTGACCGTTTCCTTTGCTGTGCAGAAGCTTTTGATCTTGATGAAGTCCCAAAAGTTCAATTTTGCTTTTGTTTCCTTTGCCTTTGGAGACATGTCTTGAAAGAAGTTGCTGTGGCCGATGTCGAAGAGGTTGCTGCCTATGTTCTCCTCTAGGATTCTGATAGATTCCTGCCTCACATTGAGGTCTTTTATCCATTTTGAGTTTATCTTTGTGTATGGTGTAAGAGGATGGTTGAGTTTCATTCTTCAACACATAGCTGTCCAATTTTCCCAGCACACATTGATTGAAGAGACTGTCTTTTTTCCACTGGATATTTTTTCCTGCTTTGTTGAAGATTATTTGAGCATAGAGTTGTGGGTCCATATCTGGGCTCTCTACTCTGTTCCATTGGTCTGTGTGTCTGTTTGTGTGCCAGTAGCAGTGTTGTAAAGTGTTAAAGAACATGGATAGCAGGTAGCATCGTTGTTCATCTGATGTTGATAAACACGCACTGTGACCCTGATGCTGTGATCGATCACGTACCTCCGTGTGCACACATCTGCGTGTGAGGCCGGGCTCCGTGCGTCAGGTGGGTGCCAACAGGCACTGTCCATGGCGTTGTGGAGATGTGGGCACCGTGGCCTGTCATCTGCTCTCTGCCTCCTGATGCTGAATTGATTGGTGTCAGAGTGTTTACTGAGGACTTGGACTGACTTTGCTAAAAGCCTGTAAAGCAGGTCCCCCCCCCCCCACCACGTCAGTGTGATTTCCTTCCAAAGTTTATTTAGTTTTTAGCCAGCAGTAATGCTGATGTTTGCCAGGTGCCCTGCACCCCCTTGATGATCTGTCCTGGTCACCAGGGTGATGGCTATTTTATTGATGACCAAAGTGAAACTTAGAGGGGAGGGTAAGAAGTAGGGTTTTCAGGTTTTAGATAAATGAGAGAATAATTTCTCATTCAGAGAATTGAACTGTCAGCAGCATTGTGCGAGTTCGAGCAAGGAGCGTATGTTCTTCATATACTAATGTGATGGGACAGCCTTATGGCCAGTGGAGTGGGTTTTGGACGCATCTGTTTGTAGACACGGTATTTATTGAGTAGATGCTGATAAAACCTGATTCTTCGGGTCCCTCTTGTTGTCAGCATCCTGACATTTTTCAGAGTGTGATTGGTGACTCTGCAGCTGAGTAGGCTTCTTCGCTGTAGATGTGAAATCTTGGGAGTAAACAAGAATCATGTGGTTGTTGCCGGATTTCCCTTTGTGTTGCTGGGGAGTGGTGGAGGAGGAGTCACCAGCTGTTCTCCGTGCAGGCTTTCCACTGAGGTATGCGGGAAGCTCTTGGGACTCAGCAAAGGGACACAGCCACTCTCCTGCCCTTGACGTTCAAATTTTGCCGATCCGTGTTCTGTGACACATGGTATCCGATGTTGGGAGAAGTCTGAGGCCAATCTGATTCATAATCCTTTGTAGGTAATCTTTGAGGGCTTTATGGAAACTTACAAGATTTTCTGTATATCTGCAGGAGTCTGAAATTTCATAGCTGTTTGTTAGGGTTTGGATTGGACATTTTCTTTCTTTCTTTCCTTTTTTTTTTTTTTTAAAGATTTTATTTATTTATTTAACAGACAAGTCACAAGTAGGCAGAGAGGCAGGCAGAGAGAGGGGGAAGCAGGCTCCCCGCTGAGCAGAGAGCCCGATGCGGGGCTCGATCCCAGGACCCTGAGATCATGATCTGAGCTGGAGGCAAAGGCTTTAACCCACTGAGCCCCCCAGGCACCCCTGGATTGGACATTTTCTTACTGCTCAGTATTTAGTAGCGCTTTCAAGATGCAGACTTGTCTTTTTAAATTTGTCTTTCAAAAGTTTTCTTTAAGGAGTTAGACAGCAAATATTTTAGACTTTGTGGACTACCTCCTCAGCTCATGAGAGGACCATAGACAACACATAAACAAATGAGCCTGGCTGTGTTCCAATAACACTTTATTTATGGACACTGAAATTTGAACTTCATGTCATTTTCACTTGTCAAAAAAATAGTCCTTTTCAATCAGATAGGAATGTAAAACTGTAGATTGCCGACTGTATACAAAATGGCATTGGGCTGGATTTGGCCTTCTGCCCCTGTTTGCCGGCCCCTATCATGTGACGTGAATTTGGGACTGCTTGGATTCGGCGGTTTGGGCCCTGGAGGCTTCCTTCTAGCTTTGTGGCAGTTTGGACCCTGCGCCTTCCTTCTGCGTAGTCTGCTCTGCGGTTCCTGTAGGCCTGGGGTGCCCGTCCGTCCGAGTTGGCATATCGCTCTGTTCCCCGGGGCTGTTACGGCAGTGTTCTTGGCAAAATATTTCTCATGTCAGGAACTTGTAGATGAAAAGGGTATAGTCCAGCACTGTGGTCAGATAGCACTGGTCTTGTTCGAGCGTAACTGCATTCTGGATGGGACGCACCTTCCCCCACGCGGGCAGGGACTTGTGCAGAAGGAATGAGCGATCTCCACGCAGGGAGAAAGTTGTTGCTCCCTAGTAGCAGTCACAGGCCCTCACGGCAGCTGCAGGAATTAGTTTTGATTGAACCCATCGCTGTGCTCCGGAGTGACAGTGAGATCCGATGTCTGTGAGGGTTGACCTGGTGCTGACGAGGCTGCTTGTAGAGCGAAGCTTGGGACAGACGCAGGCACCAGCTACAAACCCCCTGAGCTGGGCACGGCGGACGCGGGAGGAGGGACGGCATGGTGGTGTGGCGCAGTAGAAACTTCGCGGGCTGACTTCAGAGTAAAACTGCTCTTTTCGAGAGAGGACTTCAGTTTGTATGATGTAGTATTGTAGTGAAAATGAGCACAGGAATTAGTGTTTGAGGAGGCACTTCACCTTACTTTCCTAGAAGGGGAGAAAAAGTTCAGAGAATTTAGCAACTGAAATAGGATGGTAAAGTAATGGTTCTATGAATTTTTCTGTTAGTAAAACTGCATTAAAACTGGATTATTGCAAACTTCAGTTTTCTTTTTATTGTGGTAAAACGTAAAACATACCATTTTAGCCATTTTTAAGTGTACAGTTCCGTGGCATTACAGTCAAGCGATTGTGCCGCCGTCACCTCCGTCTCCAGGGCGCGCTCATCTCCCTCCTTCCCCGAAACTGCCCCCAGCAGACGCTCACTCTGCGCTTTCCCTCCCCTCTGCTTCTGGCATCGGACGCCTCGGGGGTCTCCTGTAAGTCGAATCAGACGGTGCTCTGTCCTTGTCCACGTGTCCTTCTTCACCCAGCACAGCACCGTCAAGGGGCCCCCGTGCTGGAGCGGGCGTCGGGACTGCCTTCCTCTCTCAGGCTGAGTGATGTCGCAGGGGCTGTGTAGACCCCGTTTTGTTTGTTCGTTCATCCGTAGGACACCTGACACTGTGGACACATTTAAGTTGGGAACACGGGGGTGCAAGTAAATGTTCAAGTCCCTCCTTTTACTACTTTTGTGTATACAAAGAAGTAGGATTGCTGGACCAAGCGGTGGAATTCAGAGTTTAACTTTTTGCGGACCTGCCATGCAGTTTCCCACAGCAGCTGTACACTTTACATTCCGGCCAGTAGCGTGAAGGTGCGTTTTCTCCCCAGCCGGCCGGCGCTCGTTACCCATTGATTTGACTGAGTACGTGAGTGGTAGTGGTGGTAGTGGCCGTCCTAACGTGGGTGACCTGGTATCTCGTTGTGTGGATTTGCCTTTTCCTTATGACTTTTTTTTTTTTAAAGATTTTATTTATTTATTTGACAGACGGAGATCACAAGTAGGCAGAGAGGCAGGCAGAGAGAGGGGGGGAACCAGGCTCCCTGCTGCACAGAGAGCCTGATGTGGGGCTCGATCCCAGGACTCCGAGATCATGACCTGAGCTGAAGGCAGAGGCTTAACCCACTGAGCCACCCAGGCACCCCTGAACATGAGATTTTTAATTAAAAAGTGTTTTTAGCTGAGAAAAATACTACATAAACTAAAAACCTTTTTTAAATTGGTAGTTTTATAAATAGGTTGTAAGTTTCTCTTAAAGTTTTATATCTGTTTATATTTTTATCTATAGAGACACCTGGGTAGCTCAGTCCATTGAGTGTCTGGCTTCAGCTCAGGTCATGACCCCAGGGTCCTGGGATTGAGCCCCGCATTGGGCTCTCTGCTCAGCAGGAAGCCTGCTTCCCCCCCCCGCCCCCCTGCTTGTGTTCCCTCTTTCGCTGGGTCTCTCTCTGGCAAATAAAAAAGTAAAAGCTTAAAAAAAAGATCTGTATCTGTATATGTATGTCTGTATCTCTGTCTGTATCCATAGCGTGCAGAGCCTGCTCTCTTTAGTCATGTTTTCTATGTGTGGGGTTTGCTGAACTTTAGGGATCTGTGGGGTGTAGCTTTCATCACATTTGGAATGTTTTTGGCCATTATTTCTCAAAAATAATTTTTCTGTCCCTTTTCTGTTGTGGCGAGTCCACTTCCATTGATGTGAGATGTTTACAGTTGACACAGCACAATGATGATGTGTTTGTTTGTTCTTTTCTCTCTCTCTTTTTAAAGATTTTATTTACTTATTTGAGGCAGAGAGAGGACGAACAGGGCAGCAGAGACAGAGGGAGAAGCAGCCTCTCCATTGAGCAGCGAGGCCGATGAGGGACTCTGTCCCAGGACCCTGGGATAAAGCTGAAGGGAGACGCTTCACAGACCGAGCTCCCCCCAACCCAGGCGCCCCTTGTGCATTTTTTTTCTGTCTTTTTGGACAGTTTCTGCTGCCGTGTCTCTTCGCTGACTACTCTTTCCTTCTGTACTGTCCAACGTGTCAGCCATTTTTGTCTCAGAAGTTTTTACCTCATACGCTGTAGTTTTAATTTCCAGAAGCGTGACACCTGGGTCCTTTTTCGATCTTCCTGTATCTGTTCAGCTCGCCGAGTCAGCTTCTTGAGTGTGCAGGACGCTCTCGTGTCCTTGTCTGTTGGCTTTCACGTGTGTCGCTCTGGTCCGCGGACTTGTCTTTCCCCCTTACTGGTGCTCGCGTTGTCCTGCTGCTTGGCGTGCTGGTGATTTTTGGTGGCGGGCCAGACATTGTTAATTTTACCTTGTTGTCGCTGGATATTTTTGTATTGCTATAAATATCCTTGGGCTCTGTTTTTGTATGTGGTTGAGCCGCTTTGAAGCAGTTTGGTTCTTGTAGTTCTTTCCTTCATGCTCTGTTGGGCAGGCCGGGCCGCACTTCGTCGCGGCCGGTTTTACAGCTGTTTGCGTGGGTCTCCCCTTCCGTGCCCTCCCCGAGGAGCCGGGCGGGTCTGGCCTGCCTGGAATCCCAGCGTCCCCCTCTCAGGGCGGGGAGGCAGCCCTCTGGGGTCTTCTCCACCCGGGCGGGGACCGGGGCGGATGCTTCCTCCTGGCTCGCTTTCCTCGTCGCTTGCTGGCAGTGTCTTCAGAACCGCTGTTTCCTACTGTTTGTCCAGGGTTAAGGGGGATAGTGGATCCAGTCCTTTTCACTCCACCGTGGTCAAACTGGAAGGTGGGGTGGAAAGTTTCCAAAACTTTAATATTTTTGCTTGAAAGCTCAAATTTTATAATTGACAACAAATACCGTTGTTCACTTGAATAACTGTGGTTTGTCATTTGCTCAAGTACAGTTGGGTTTTCCACAACAAGTTGCAGTTCAGCACGAGTGCTTTGTTCCCAGGGCTGACGGGCTTTGCCCTTGAGCCGATGTGCTTCAGACCCTCCTCGGTTTTGTCACCGAGATTAAAGGGTTTGTACTCCTGTGTGGAACTAGTCTTACTAGTTTTTGCTGATTAGTCCCGAGCAGTCTTAAGGACACTGGCATTTTATTTGTTGTTGTTTTGGGGGGTGACAGGCTTTTGTTTATTTGTTAATTTTTAAAAAAGGTTTTATTTGGAGTGCCTTTGTGGCTCGGTGGGTTGGGGCCTCTGCCTTCGGCTCGGGTTGTGATCCCAGGGGTCCCGCATCCAGGGGTCCCGCATCGGGCGCTCTGCTCAGCGGGGAGTCTGATTCCTTCTCTCGGCCTGCCTGCCTCTCTGCCTACTTGTGGTCTTTGTCAAAAACATAAATAAAATATTTGGAAAAAAAAAGTTTTATTTATTTATATGGACAGAACACAGGGGGAGTGGCAGGCAGCTGGCAGAGGGAGAAGCACACTTCCGCCCAGCAGGGAGCCTGATGCAGGGCTCTATCCCAGGGTCCTGGGATCATGACCTGAGCTGGAGGCAGACGCTTCAGCTCAGACCCCCAGGCGCCCGCTGACACTGGGTGGTGATGGAGAACGTGGTGCCTGCTGTTCTGAGGCGGAGCTTCTGCCTTGATTTGTCTGGGGTGCCGGCACTTTCACCCTCCTCGCTAGTAAATGTTGACTCCAGGAGGAGAACAGTTTCTCTTAACCATAAAGATGATGGTTTTGGTCTCAAAGACCCTACTTCTGCTCACTGTTGGTTAGAGAAGGTCTGGAGACAGTGATTGGTGCAGTGGATCAGGGCTGGTGCTGCAGCCATGATATTGGACAGATTGGAAGTATTTTTTTTTTAAACTTTATTTATTTGACACAGAGAGCTCACTAGTAGGCAGAGAGGCAGGAAGTGGGGGAAGGGGGAAGCAGGCTCCCCACTGAGCAGGGAGCCTGAGAAACGGGGCTCGATCCCAGGGAGATGCGGGGCTCGATCCCAGCACCCTGAGATCATGACCTGAGCCGAAGGCAGAGGCTTCACCCACTGAGCCACCCAGGCGCCCCTAGATTGGAAGTATTTTTAGGACATAAAAGATACACTTATTTAAATAAGAAGATAGGCTTATTTCATTTTTGGGGAATTTAAATCAAGTTTCGTTACCTAAGGTAAAAAGAATTTGGATTTTGTTTAAAGAAATGCTGTTGAATGAAACACCTTCTTTGTAGCCAGCAGCTTTGGGGATGGTTGATGGAAGGTGTTTGAACATGCCAGGGTAGTATTTAGCCTTCCAGTGGAACTGTAAAGTAAATGAACGCACTGGAGAAAAGCTTGTTCATGTACAGTGTGCGCTCCTACGACATGACACTCACGTATCTAAATTACGTAAGACGTGTGCTAGAGTAATACAGGAGACAAGAAGACATTTGAAAAAGAGAATGAATTAAATTTTACTTTGATTAATCTTTGAAAATTAAATAATTTCAGAAAACATGTTTCTTATAGCGTCACTGTCTTTCTTTGGCCCCTTGTCAGCAGGGGTGTCACTCAGAGAGCCCCAGGCTGCCTGGAGCTCCTGGCTTTGCACGCACAGGCTCCTGGCAGCCCTGTTCAGGGTAGCTGTGGGCTCTTGTGCCGGGAGGCCCATGGCCCCTGTCCTTTGACTTGATCCCATGTTAACATCTATGTGTCATTTCTCGCAGTCCCCTAGCTCCCTGTGTGTTTTTTTCGATAATCACTAGTGTCCCTGTGTGTTGGTGATGTTTCTTCCGACGTACTTCCAGCAGTTACTGTTCCCATGCTAGAACTTGTGAGTGAATGAATTTGACAGCTGTATTAGTCCATGTAACTGACAGCAAGTTTTGGTACAGAACACTTCTGTTCCCCGGAAAGTCCCTTTGTAGCACTTAAACCCCCAGCCCCAGCTCCTGCCTGCCCAAAGCAACCACTGATGATTTTCTTTTAAGAAAGAGAGAGAGAGAGAGAGACCACAGGCAGGCAGAGAGGGAGGGGGAAGCAGGCTCCCCGCGGAGCAGAGAGCCCGACGCGGGGCTCCATCCCAGGACCCTGGGATCATGGCCGGAGCCGAAGGCAGACGCTTCACCGACGGAGCCACCCGGGCGCCCCTAATTCCTGTTTCTGTCCCAGCCCCAGCGTTCACTAGTCTACTTTCTGTCTCTATAGGTTTGTTATTTTAAAAAAATATTTAAATATTTATTTATTTTAGAGAGGGGAACTGGGATGAGGGAGAGAGAGTCTGAAGCTGACTCCACACGGAGAGCAGTGCCCCACGCAGGACTCGATCCTGAGATCACAACCTGAGCCGAAACTGAGAGTCGGACACCTAAGCGGCGGTGCCCCCTAGGTGCCCCTGTCGGTTTGTCTTTTATAATTAACTTTTAAAATAAAAACCTTTGAGCACATTTAAAAGCAACAGCAGGTCAACCGCTTATCCATTGTGTGCACACTTTATCTCTGGTTGAGTAAGACCTTGGGCGTGGATGTCGGCCGGGGGCTGGCAGACTTTCTCTGTAAAGGGCTGGGTGGTAAATGCTGTGTACCTAGTGTTGCCATCAGACCGTGAAAATACCATGGGTGGCTGGTGCCGTGTGAGTGGGAGCCTGTGGGACTCGGGTGTTTTCATCAGTCATGTTGATCTGGTGTTAAGCTTACTTACTTAATTTATGGGTGATATTTAATTAAGTAAAATGTAATGGTTTCTGGGAAGATACTCAGGAATTTATACTATCGTGATAGTTCAGAGACACTAGGAACTTAGGAGTACATATGTAAGTAGCAGGTTTTAGAGAGTCTGGGAATGGTAACCATGAGACGGGATTTGAATTTTTTTTTTTTTAAAGATTTTATTTATTTATTTGACAGAGACCACAAGTAGGCAGAGAGGCAGGCAGAGAGAGAGGGGAAGCAGGCTCCCCGCTGAGCAGAGAGCCTGATGCCGGGCTGGATGCCAGGACCCCGAGATCATGACCCGAGCCAAAGGCAGAGACTCAACCACTGAGCCACCCAGGCGCCGCAAGATGTGTGTGTTTAAGCTCGGGGATTGCCACACGCATCTGTCTGCACTGAAGCTGTATCCCTGCCGTCTCTGCTCGGGGTCACTCTGTCCTCACCCACAGATGAGCTCCCCATTGCCCTCACTCTCGCCTCGAGTCCCAGTGCTAGCCCCTGCATGCTGGGGTCTGAGAAGCTGGGGGGACAGCGTGTTAATGACTGCTGGAGGGACCTGGCTTAGAGGCAGGGCTTAATGACCAGGACTTGGACACTTGAGGCCATCCCCTAGCCCTTTCTTCTCCCACCCCCACTTGCCATCATCCCAGGGACACCCATCACGGAAGGTGACAGTGCTCACGTTCTCCCCTGTCGTGGGTGCTCTTTGCATCTGCTGACACATGTCTGCGAGGAAGCTTCAGATGAAGGGTGGAAGGGAAGTGAGGCCTAGGCTGTACCCCCCTGAACCTCTGGGGTTCTTCAGTCTCCAGGTCGTCACACCGCTGGCCCATGGGCTTTATTTTTCCTTCCCCTGGCATCTGCATCTCAAGGGGACGCTCAGAGTATTGTTAATAGTGGGGACCTTGCACATGTCAACTTCCAGTCTGTGACTAGAGCCATGTTTTACTTGCAGATTTATTTTTTTTTTGCTATGGAATGCGGTTTCGCCCTTTTGCGTTAATGCACTGTTGGGTTGGTCTTAAGGCAGTTGGTTGTATGCTGTAGAATTGAGACATGCTTTGGAATTTTCTTGGGCTTCTTTGGGTGCAGAATTTCATTCTGGGGTAATTCAGATGTTTTAACTTTTCCCTTCTGATGACTTATGTCTCTGAGATATAAAGGAACTTTAAGAGGAAGATTAAGTGATTAAATTGGTCACCTTCTATCTGTGCCAGATTTCTTTTTTTTTTTTAAATAAAATTCAAATTAAATATATATACATACACATAGACACACATACATATATATGTACGGTGGGGGGCGGAGAGAGGCAGAGGGTATACATACGTATGTACATCACGCACGCACGCACGCACGCACCCACACAAACACAGCGGAGAGAGGGAGAGCGAGAATCTGCAGCAGACACCATGCCCGGTGCAGAGCCCGACATGGGACTTGATCTCATAACCCTGAGATCATGACCCGAGCCGACATCACGAACCAGAGGCTCAACTGACTGAGCCACTCAGGTGCCCCAGTCTACACCAGATTTCTATGAAAATGCCTAAGTTGCCATTCTGGATGACTTGGCTGGTTGTCCGGTCCCCCAGAGTAGAGCTCTCGTGTGCACCATCTTGAGGTTGTTAGCATTGAACGGCGTCCTTTCCTGGAGCCCCTGCTGTTTCCTGGAAGGAAAGACGGAGCACAAGTTAGGGTGGTTTGTGACTCTTTCAGCGCAAGACGATGGTGCTCTCCTCCAGTCATCAGTGGATTAGAGGTAAATTATGTAGAACCAATAATGCAAAAAAAAAAAAAAAAGTGCTTGGTGGAGCTAAAAAATGGGTTTGACAAACACTGAGACCTGCTCGTGGCCCTGCTGGATTTATAATTAAGTTTGAAAAAGGGTTCTGTGGGCGCCTGGGTGGCTCTGTGGGTTAAAGCCTCTGCCTTTGGCTCAGGGTCCTGGGATCGAGCCCCGAATCGCATCGGGCTCTCTGCTCGGCAGGAAGCCTGCCTCCCCCTCTCTCTGTGTCTGCCTCCCTGCCTACTTGTGATTTCTGTCAAATAAATAAATCTTTAAAAAAAAGAAAAAGAGTTCTGTAACTCTGTGGTTTGGGGGAATCTCTTAGGTATTTTACTTTTAATGAATAAAAATAATTTATAGCATGTCCTTTAAGAAGAACCTGGCTTCTGGAATTTTTGGGGCATCTGACCTGAGCTGGGCTGGCTCAGTGCCCCATTGGGCTCTCAGTTAAGGGATCTGAGCTAATCCCATGATGGATGCTTTGGGTGTGGGGTAGAGAGGAAACCAGGGACGATGCCAGGATTGTTCCATTGTACTTCCCGCCATTTACTCTCCCTGTAACATGGAGGGAAGCATGACACATTTGACAAATGCATAAATGTTTACAAGTCTTGAAGCCAGACGTGCCACACAGAAATCATTAGACCTTCGTGAGAGCTTCAAGGGAAAGGAACCCCCTTTACTAGTCATGCACTGGAGACACGCTCCTGTGTTGAACAGCAGAAGGCCTGTTGGGGAGTGCACCTGTGGTGGGGGGTGCCCCGGCTGGGAGCCAGGAGGACTGTGCTCCTCATTTTGGCTCTGCCCTGTCTGTGTCACTCGGGACATGTCCTCTGTCCCTCCGCTTCACTTTGTGACTAACCTCACTCAGGAGACATGCGGTGCTTAAAAAGGTACACATGCCCTTTACAAGGTGTGTGCATATGTATCATTGTTTTAAAATCTGCAGCCTTGTTTACACCCTGTTGTATCTGCCTTCCCTCCATTACTGTGTTTCTGTTTTTGGATTCTCTCTTTCATTTGCTGATTTGAAATAGCAAAGAATGTAACAGCCTTGCTTAAGAGGGTTGATAGCTACTAAAAAGGTCTGAATAAAAAAGGTGGTGTGGGCAAATGCAGGTGAGCAGGTGGTGCCCAGGGGCATTAGGTCCGGGAGTGCAGTGGTGCTCCCACTCAGAGCACTGGGGGGACGGCAGGGACGAGGCCCCTCAGCGGGCTGCTGCTGCCCGGGGCGGCCCTGGTGTGGGTTTTCCAGGATGGCTGGGCCAGCACTGCCGAGCCTCTGTCTGTGCTTGTAAAGGTTAGATTGATTCCTTGAATATGTGTGGGTGACGACCTGCTTTTACTAAAGCACACATGAGTGTTAACTTGGAAGATATTTTTGTCCTTATATAAGGCTTCATTTTAATTTTGACTTACGGTTTCAGAGTTTTAGTGATGTGATAGTAAGATAATGGAAATTGTGTTCAGATGCCACAGGAGGTTTGTTTAGGCCAGGACTCTGAATGGCATGACAGGGTTTGGAGCCCATAGCGGGAGTCCTGACGGAGCACGGGGAGGAGTTCTGTGGGCGCTGGCGCTTGTGTTAATTCAACTCGTCCTTTCTATTCAGCTTGTAAAGGACGTATTTGACTTTATTGTTGGACCATGTATGTTAGTTTTGCGGTTGAGAATTTTTTTTTCTTTCCTTTTTCCTTTTTTTTTTCCCCAGAACGAGTGCGCACACACAGTGGGGGGGAGGGGCAGTGGGAAAGAAGGAGGAGAGAGACTCCCCAGAAGACTCCATACCCAGCTCAGCCCCACCACCCTGAGACCATGAACTGAATCAAAGTCAAGGGTTGGTTAGTTAACCATCTGAGCCACCCAGGCGCCCCTCTGGTTGAGAATTTCTTTATTTTCTTTTTAAAAAATATTTTATTTATTGATTTATTTGAAAGAGAGAGAGGATGAGCAGTGGGGAGGGGCGGAGGAAGAGGGAGACAGAGAGAAACAGACCCCCGCCGCTGAACAGGAGGCCTGATGCAGAGCTTGGTCACAGGACCCTGGAATCATGACCTGAGCTGGAGGCAGATGCACCACCGACGGAGCCCCCCAGGAGTCCCAAGGAGACTTTCGTCTTCGTATGTACTACCTCTGCGTAGTCTTAGCTCAGCTTAGTTCCTGTGCCTCCTGCTCGCCGGGGTGAATGTGATGGGGGCCTTCCGTCTGGCGGGCGGTGTCTGTACTGGTCAGGGAGTGGGCTTGTGCCACCGGCGGGTCTGGGGCTCCCTCGGCGGGGTGTCGTGCCCGCTCTATGTCTGACCCTGTGCTTCATTATTAGGGCCACCTCGAGGAAAGGTGTAGTTCCTGACCTGAAGGAGCCGGGTGCCTGTCTGTGGAGACAGACTTGACCCCAGCCAGCCAGAAGCTCACGGGAAGGATTAGGAAGAGACGCCCGGGGCTGTCAGAGGACTCCCGGGGCTGTCAGAGGACTCCCGGGCGGGGCTGGAGCTGAGTCTCCGGCACGGGGTGGTGCTGCTGATTGCCATGGGTTGGGCACACAGGTTTGTTGCTCTCCCAGTGCAGAGGTGTCTACTGAGACAATGCTCAGTCTCCATTCCTCTCTGCAGCTCTGGTATTTGCTGTGAGCTCTGTGGAGGTTGGGAGGGGGGCGGGGTCCAGAGGTTCACCTGGAGGGAATGTGGGGCTCACAGGGTTTGTTTCCAAGTAGGGCTGAAGCACAGGGCTCGGAGGGTGGGGCACATGGTGCGCTTCAGGGCCGGGTCTATGTATGGAAAGTTCTCGTTTTCATCATAGTGCTGTTAGGAAGGGAACTTTTATTTCCATTTAAACTCATAAAGAATATTACTGTAGGGGCACCTGGGTGGCTCAGTCAGTTGACCGTCTGCCTTTGGCTCAGGTCATGATCCTGGAGTCCTGGGATCATGTCCCTCGCTGAGCTCCCTGTTCAGCCAGGAGACTGCTTCTCCTTCTCCCTCTCCCGCTCTCCCTGCTTGTGCTCTCTCTCTCTCTGTCAAATAAACAACAACAAAAAATCTTTTAAAAAATGTCACTCTATGAAAGGAAATACTAGCTAAATGATGGTATGGGTGGTGAGTGCATGATTATGGCAAAAACTTAGGAATGTGGTGCCTAGATGTGTGAATTGGGCAGTCATTGGCTGGGTGGGCTAGTGGGGTGCACGGAAGAGTAGGTCTTGCCGGTTATTTTAATTTAAGGAGATAGAGTAGAGGACACTGGGGTGTCAAACATACCGAATGGAAATGCCATCTCCGAATATTTTTGATTTGCTTGGGTGTGGTATATCCTGGTCAGAGTGTAAATTGTGTTTCTCACCATAGATTGTGTTTAGAAAAGTATGAGGACCCCTGGCCCGAATGACCTTGAAGGGACTTTTCATCTCTTAAGATTCTATTTTGCTTTATTTTTTTTCAGCAAATATTTATTGAATCCCTAATTTGTGCCAGGCCTTAGGCCAGGGTGCTGGGTCTAGACACTCAAGCCCTGCCGTTCAGGATCCCTTTGGTTTATATGAGAAGATGATTTTTATAGAGCAGTGATTGCTGTCTTTCCCACTGATTCCAAGGGCTGTGATGTTTACGGCTCTGAATTGGGCGATCTGATGGACACAGGCCACAGCCTCAGTCGCTCAGAGCTGCTGGCCCTTGGGTGGACTGGTCATGGCTGTTCACACCGTTGTCTGTTTAGGTGAGTTGCGTATATTGTTGGTACTAGAAATCCTAAGTGCACGTGGTGTTAGAATGTCTTTTGGAAAATAACACCGAGATTCAGCCTTGGAGCGGAAAGCTCTTGTGTGCACAGCACCTGAGTCCTGTCAGTAAGGTGCGTGTTGGCACTGGCAGAAGAAAGGCGGGTCTGCATTTCTTGCAGAGCTGCAGCTGGGTGCTCGGGGGGCCTGTGCTTCGGAGCGGAGGAGTGCCCATCACAGGCCTGCCTGCCGCTGAAGGCGAGAGGAGACGGCCGCTTCCTTCAGGACAGATGAGAGAGGCGCAGGCGGGTGGGACTGTCACGGGGGAAGGGTAGCGTTTGGTCGGCAGCTTGATGGGACTGTAAGGTAGGCGAAGTGTGTTGTGTGATGTTAGAGATGTTGCAGAAGTGAGCAGAAGGCAGAGTGGTGGTCTCAGCCCGGGCGCCGTCCTCATGTGTTGAGAGGAAAGGGACTCCTGACCTGGGCTCTGTGGGGTGCCTTAGGAGTTGACCACACGGACAGACCCCATGGACAGAATGTTGCCTAAGTGTGCCGGAGAACCAAGGGTTGAGCCCTGTGGGGGAGAGGACAGTGTGGGTGACTGCTCCGGACGTGGTGGGTGCTGGCGAGAGTGTGGGGCTGGGGGCCTCAGTGGGGCGCTGAGGGTGGTGGAGAGGACCGCGGGGATTGCAGGGTAACCCTCGTAGTGTGTGTTGGTTGGTATGGAACAGGTTATTCTAGGTGTGAAAATGTACAGCTTGTTAGGCGGTACAAGACGTAGAAAGGAGGGCCTGGCAGAGAGGGCTGGAGAGGCCCCCGCAGTGGACGGGAGGTGACGGGCTTGGCTGGGAGGCTGGCCCTTGGGCAGGAGGAGCACAGTCAGCGCCGTCCCAGGAAGGTGCCGCCGTCCCAGGAAGGTGCCGCCGTCCCAGGAAGGTGCCGCCGTCCCAGGAAGGTGCGGGGCTAGCCAGGGCCCCCCCGGCCAAGGGCCTGCGTGCCGCGTGTTCAGGAGGAGGGGGAAGAGGGAGCCAGAGGGCCGGGAGAACATCCCGGGGAGCAGAGGCTGCGGAGCTCCTGGGGTCTGGGGCCCCGCTGTGCTCGCCCCGTGCCAGGGCTGCGGCTCAGAGGGAGGCTTCTCAGGCCCTTTTGGTGGCTTTGGGGAACCCCGGCTCAGCCAGCAGCCCGAGGGGGATCGCAGGGGCCCGGGCAGGGAGTCGTGGGCTTGTTGGTGAGGGGCCAGCTGCGGGCCTCTTGGCGACAGGCGGTGGGGGTTTCCGAAAGGTGTCGGGGGTGTTGGTTGGCAGTGGGTGGAGACGGTCCAGAGGCGGGGAGGTCGTGGGAGTTGAGCCCGGAGGTTTGTGTCTGGACAGCCGGACGTGCCCTTCCTGTGGAGATAGCGCAGGCCGAGCAGGGGGAGGAGGAGGCTGACGCTTGCGGTGTCCTCTGGGGTGGGCCTTGTGGGGCGCTCCCGTGCCTGGGTCCCCTGAAGCCTCAGCCGGGACCTGGTCCCCGTGGGGAGAGACCGCCTCCGCCGCCACAGGTTGCCCAGGAAGCGGTGTAGGGAGTGCTCTGTGCTGGGGGGCTGGCGGGGCTGCTCAGAGGAGCGCAGCGGCCCTGGGCAGCGGCCCCTCGATGCCGGGGGCGCGGGGAGTGTGTGGGGAGAGGAGGGGGGTGTAGGGTGCTCAGTGGTGCCGCCGGGTAGGGAACTGGGTGTCGCCAGCGGCTTTACCTGCACCACGTTCTGGGGGTTCTCCCGGGTGGATTCAGGGCTTCTGTCAGAAGAACTTCATGGGCCTGGCAGCCAGAGCCTCACCTCTGTCCCCACTGGAAGCTTCTTCCTTATTCTCAGCACTCAGGGTTTTGTCCCAAGCTTTAGGAGTCTGTGGAGAGCTTGTGCGTTAGACGTCTCCTAAAGCACAGCGTCAGCTGTCCTGGCTTCCGCGGGAGCCCCCAGGTGGAGAACAAGCCTGGGGTCCTCTGCCACTTCCCCGCCCCTCTCTGTCCTGTTCTCTGAAAACACACCTAACCGGGAGCTCATCATGGATTTCTTTTCTTCCCTCCCTCCTTCCCTCCCTCTCTCTTTCTTTAAGTTTTTTTTTTTTTTTTAAATTTATTATTTATTTGACAGAGAGAGACCCAGCGAGAGAGGGAACACAAACCGGGGAGTGGGAGAGGGAAATGCTTGATTCCAGGACCCTGGGATCATGCCCTGAGCCGAAGGCAGATGCCTAACGGCTGAGCCAGCCAGGAGCCCCCGGTCATGAGTTTCTTCCGTCCTGTGTGAAATGCACTTAGAGGGCCTTTTGCAGTTGCTGTAAAAGTGTACATGGTGCTGTTCTTAAGGCCGTGGATGTAAGCGGATCCTGTTCAAGAACCTAAACTTTGTGCTCTCTCCGCCCTTCACTTGTTATAGAACTTAGGCTCTAGGCTAGACTTCCTGAAATCTCTTTTATTTTAACCTTTTAAAAGATTTTATTTATTTATTTGAGAGCGAGAACACGTGACCAAGCATGAGTTGGCGGGGAGGGGAGGGCAGAGGCAGGGGTGGGAGTGGGGGTGGGGAGCAGGCTCCCCGCTGAGCAGGGAGCCCAAGGCGGGGCTCGATCCCAGGACCCTGAGATCATGACCTGAGCTGAAGGCAGAGGCTTAACCCACTGAGCCACTCAGGTGCCCTCATATCCTTCTTTAAAAAAATAAAATAGGGCACCTGGGTGGTTCAGTGGGTTAAGCGTCTGCCTTTGGCTCAGGTCATGATCCCCGGGTTCTGGGATCGAGCCTGGCAGCGGGGAGCCTGCTTCCGCCCCTCTCTCTGCCTGTCTCTCTGCCTGCTTGTGATCTCTGTCAAATAAATAAATAAAATATAAACATAAAGTAAAATAAAATAAACCTGTTTCCCGATTTCGGTCAGGAGGCTCCTGGGATATCACAGTAAGAGTTCAGATGAAGGCGGGGAGTCGCCGGCGTGTTTGTGAGGACTGTTCCTTTGGTGTCCGGCAGCTAGAACAGCCTGACGGTCGGGAGGAGGTCAGGGATTACGAGTTGGGGGCACTGGTCCCGGGCAGGGTTTGGGGGTCAAAGTCTGAGGCTGCTGGTGGTACGCGTGAAGGTGGGAGGTGGCGCTTCTAGGGGCAGCACCTAGGGCTCCGTGGAGGCGGTCCCCCAGCTTCCCCAGAGCCCAGAGGGGTGGCTTGGATCTGCTGTTTGTGGTAGGACTTGAGCTCCAGCCTCGCTCTCCTGGGGACCCTCCTCTGCTCTGCTGGCTGCTTCCCCTCGTGACACCACGTGCTGTCCTTCAGCCTTTCCTGGCCTGAGGAAGAGGACCTGTGTGGTACCTTTTCCTGCTTCTGGCCCACTTGGGTCATTGCATGGTCCTGTGTTCTCCCGAAGAGGTTCTCCCCGCTCTGGGTCAGGGGATGTGTTCTGGGAGGTGGTCGGCCTCCGTCTGCCGTTGGTCATGCTTCTGTAGACTTCACCGTCCTTCCTGTTGGGGGAAGCAGCAGTGAACCGGGCACTTGCAGCGCCTGGGCTCTGTGTCCAGGTCTCCTTATCTGCGGAGGGAGCGGGGCACCGCCGGCTGCAGCCTCCCACGTGGAGGCAGATCGTGGAAGCGCCGCCCCCGTGCCTAGCCCGGCGCTGGTGCTGTGTGTGTGAGACCAGCTCTGGTCCCCTCTGTGGCCTGTTACAGACTTGCCATCCAGAGAAGGTCTGGAGAGGAGTCCGCCTGGAGCACTTGCGGGCACTGAGCTGGGCCTGCCGTGGGCACGGATGGGGGGTTGGGAAGCCCATGCCTGTGCACCCGTGCCCGGGGCTGCCGCGTGGGGGCCCGTGAGTCTCAGTGCTTGTCGCGTGGCAGGTGGTGTGTGGGCCGGGCGGCTCAGGCTCCAGCAGGGTGGTGCCGCGTGTGTCTCTGGGAGCCTCACCCTCTGTGGGCTTCTTGCCTTGTGGAGTGTCTGCGAGGCCGGCTGGGCACTGGGGCACTTCATGGAGAGTCTCTGTGCCCAGAATCGAGTCTCTTGGTGGTTCTTCACAAGTGATTGCTATTTGTGAGAGTTGTACAAGGAGCCTCACTCACATCCTGATAAATCCCAGAGTGGCCCATAATACTTTCGTATCCACTGGCCTCATTTTATTTTTCCTGCTTTTGGGGAGGAGAGGCAGTGGCTAAAACTTGCGGATAACCAGCGGCTCTTCTGGTGCTCTTGGTCGAATCAGATTTTAGCTGTAGTGCAGGGATGGACAGGTCTTGGGGAAAGGTCTGGGCCTCGTTGTCAGAGGAGCTGCTCATTCTGACAGCAGGCCCGCCCGGCACCTCTCCCCAGAATAGGTCCTCTGAAGGAGAAAGGGTGTTTCCAGGGTCAGCTGCTTTGCTCAGCAAGTGTCTTCCATGCACAAGCCCAAGAAGTTTGGGGGGAGCAGCCGCTCTAGTTTTGAGTCTCTCCGGGGTCACAGTTCGGGGACACGATAAGTAAACGCATACTCTAGGTGTGACAACTAGACACATTCTTTTGCTCACTGCCTTTTTGATGTGGAGCCCTTCAGTACAGTGTGGTGTTTATTCTGCACAACAGTGTTTATCTGTTCTGAGTCTTGTCACTGCTGTACGTAGGAGCATAGAAATTATTGAACTACTTTGGTGAAATATCTATGTGTTGTTGTTATTATTTTTTTATTTAATACATTTTTAAAAAAGATTTTATTTATCTGACAGGCAGAGATCTCAAGTCGGCGGAGAGGCAGGCAGAGAGAGAGGAGGAAGCAGGCTCCCTGCTGAGCAGAGAGCCCGACGCGGGGCTCGATCCCAGGACCCTGAGATCATGACCTGAGCCGAAGGCAGAGGCTCTAACCCACTGAGCCACCCAGGCGCCCCTCTATGTGTTATTATTGATTAAAGATACTGATTGATTGATTCACTCACTTTTTTAGAGAAGGAGACTGGGAGGAGGACAGAGAGAAGTCTTAAGCAGGCTCTGTGCCCAGCATGGAGCCCCACACTGGGCTCACAACCGTGGGGTCATGACCTGAGCCAGAGTCAAGCGTTGGACGCCCATTAAATGAGCCACCTCCTCAGTAGGCTCCCTACTGCGCGAAGATTCACAGTGTCCTGGGCGCCTGGGGGGCTCCGTGAGTTAAGCCTCTGCCTTTGGCTGGGGTCATGGTCTTGGGTCATGGTCTCAGGGTCCTGGGATCGAGCCCCGCGTCAGGCTCTCTGCTCAGTGGGGAGCCTGCCCCCCGCCAGCCTCTCTGCCTGCCTGTGATCTCTCTCTCTCTCTGTCAAATAAATAAAAAATCTTAAAAAAAAAAAAAAAGATTCACAGTTTCCATCCCCTTTTGTCCCACCCCCGCTAGGTCGGAGCGCTCTCCTCAGACCCGTGCCCGACCCTCAGCTTCACCATCCTGTCCAGCACACAGCGCGCTGTCCTTGCACAGTTGTCTTACTCTGGTTACGTGTTTGCACAGTTCTCTTCACGCTTTCTTCGAGGGACAGACCTCTCTTCTCAAAGTGGGTTTACTCTGTGCCCGTTTGGGCTCTAGGTCCGACCCTCGGCATGTGTGCAGACGTGCTGCTTCACTTGTCTTGGTCTTTACATTTTGCCCTCCCTTAATTCATCCCAGTTGTGATTTTTTTTTTCTTAAGTTTCTTTAAAGATTGCTTTTTTAACTTATTTGACAGCACAAACAGAGGGGGAAGCAGGCTCCCCGTTGAGCAGGGAGCCTGATGCAGGGCTCAGTCCCAGGACCCCGGGATCATAACCCGAGCTGAAGGCAGATGCTTCATTGACTGAGCCATCCAGGCGTCCCATGCATCTTTTTTTTAAAAGATTTTTAAATTTCATTTGAGAGAGAGAGACAGAGCCAGGGCGTGAGCAGGAGGGGAGGGTCAGAGGGAGAGATAGAAGCAAACTTCCGAAAAGCAGGGAGCCGGACAAGGGATTTGATCCCAGGACCCTGGGACCATGACCTGAGCAGAAGGCAGATGTTTGACCGACTGAGCGCCCCCCCCCCCCCGTGCCCCGCCATTTGTGTATCTACATGTAAAAAGGGATGTTCCTCATAAGTACTCTCCGTGATAAATTTATTTCTCTTGCTTGCAAAACCTGGTTGAAAGGGCTTAACAGGCTTGGTAGCCTCTGGGTGGAGAGGGTGTTGCTCAAAGAATTTCCATGTGTGGTAGGCAGGGTAGGGCGCGTCGCTGGCGTCTTCCCACACGTGTGTGTGTGTGCGCGCGCACGCACGTGCCCGTAGTGCAGGGTAGTGTTGGGGGAGCGATGTTTGTGTCGGGAGCTGGAGCACTGGGTGTGCATCTCCCCTCCTCGCTGGCTGCAGAGGGCCTGATGCCCCGGAGCGCACGCACCTGGCTGGCTGTGCTGACGGAGAGCGAGTCCCATGCCGCACACTTCACGGTGGACACATTTCTTCCAGTCCTCCGTGACCTTCACTCCATGAAAGTCTTGAACTCAGCACAGATCTCATCTTTACATAGGACGGTGATTGTGCAAAGAATTAAAACTTTGTTTTAGTAAAATGTGATGAAGACACTGTTCTCCCCCACCCTGCCCCCAGCTCAAGGGTGGGAGACAGGATTGAGGGTAAGGGCAGGGCTGAGGCACAGTCTCTCACTGGCCCGTTCGTGCTTTCCAGTGAAAGAGGCAGAGAGGCTGGACTTCGTGCTGACGTGCTTCGGGGAGGGGTGCTGGTTACAGCTGGAGGCTGGCCGGGAGTGCGGAGACCGTGGGGGGGGGTGGGCTGCAGGTGGGAGCTGTGGGGGGCTGTGGGGAGGTCATGGGGCACTGCGGAGGGACTCTAGGGGGAGACTGGGGGGCTGGAGGGGGGAGCTAGGGCATGGGGCATGCAGGAGCCGCCAGAAGCAGTTCAGCAACGTCTTGCTGTGAGCATTCCTGGTTCGTGTTGGGGACCAACCTGGGTGTGCCCTTGGTGCACTTAGCCACGAGACCCTTGCATGCTTGTCTTGAAAGTGAGGCTTAGACATGTAAGACCATTCCTGAATGACACAAGCCAGCTAGCTTAGAACCTGGAGGAATTGAGAGAGAGACAGAGTGCAGAAAGACCAAAACAGTGTGTCTGGATAAGCCATTTTTGCAGAGATGGTGACAGAATTTTGAGCAAAACTCTGTGTAATGGAAGGATCTCACTCTCTTGGTGATAGGCGGCTTTCTGAGACAGCTTCCCAGGTGGGACCTGCATGGGTACTACTCCATCACACCCCAAAACATAGTTTTTAGTAACGTGTAAAACACTTGAGAAGACTTGAGCAGAATGTGGAGTGGAAGTCCTGGGTGAGGAGAGCATAGACGTCACCTGGTGTGTTTTCCAAGGTGCCGGCCCCTGTGGGCGTCCGCTCCTGCCTCTGCCGGGCTCTCCCCCTGCCCGTGTCTGTTAACGCGGGCTTGGCTCCTGTCCTGGGTGGGTCCTGGACCCTTTGTGCTCACCAAGGACACTTCAGGCTTGTCTGACTCTCCACATGGTGGTGACTTAATGCTTATTACTTTCAGAAAGTACGTTTCTAGGACCTTGGTCACAGTTGATCTTGATTTTGCTTCCAGCGCAAGGGTTCTTACCTTTTAGACTTTTAATTTGTATTTGTTTAACTGGAACACATTGCTTTGAAATCTGCCAACAGATACACTGTCAGGCTCAGATCTTGGATGACTTGAGGAAAGCTTTTACAAAGAAAACCCGGGAAAGCAGCTTTCCACGAGTGGCTGCAGTTGGCGGGCGCCGTGGGGTCACTGTGGCAACACGAGGTTGTGAAGATGCTGCTGAGGCCTGTGTTTCATTATACGGGGAGGGTTTTTCAATTCAGGTTTTACATCTTTGAAACCATTAAAAGTTTTTTTTATGATTGCATTTGTTATCGGATGGCAGAATATATTCTCACCTTGGGTTTGCAAGGTCTTAAAAAGTCTTTGTAACTTAGTCTGTTTTGAGAATTTCTTCAGTCTCCTCAGAATGAAAATTCATTTAAATGTTTTGGGACGTCCCCCCAGAGAGCTTTAGCACATGCATAGTGTAGGAAACTTATTTAAAAAAAAAAAAAAACTGTGCTCTAAAATAAACTCTCATTTGCTTCAGCGTACCCGGGCACAGCGAGACTCCTGTATTACACACAGTGCAGCACAGTCGCAAACACACCTATCACCGGGCGTGTGGGTTCCTCCTCTGCTCTGGCCAGACTGGCCGGGTGCCACTGTCTGCTCTCGGAGAGGGTGTCCCCGTGTCCTGGCCCCTGCTGGATGGGGCCAGGACAGCTTCTGTAGCCCTCTCGGGGGCTCCGCCCACAGAGCTGGGTTGGACTTTCTTTGGCCCTTAGTTTGTGTTTGGCATTGTCTGGTGGTTCTCTTGTCCTGGTTCTTTTGGAACGTGTGGGAACGTGGACATTTTATACGAATGCATTTGTAAGGTGTTCATTGTTCAGTAACAGCACACTGCATTCTTCGGAGGAAGCCTGTTGGTGTGAAATCCGTTCATCGTCCCCTCGAAGAGCAGAGATAGAAAGAGGCAGGGGGCATGGCGTGGGACCGGGTGCTGGAAGTGAGGGTGACTGTGTTTCAGACGTTGGTCGTGGCGTGCAGTCCTCCCACTGGCACCTCCTGCTCTGTCCGTGTCCTCGCGAGAGCTGAGGCACGGATGGCGGAGTGAGAACGCCGCGCTGTGGCTCAGCTCCCGCACCGAGGAGAAGCTCCGTGCCGCCGCCGCAGGTGCTGGGGTGCTCAGAAAGCTGTGTGCGCGGCGGCGTGGGCCTTCCCTTCCGGAGCTGGCCATCCCGTCTAGGCCCTGGGGGACTTCTGTTTGGTAGCTTATAGCTCACAGCCAGGTCCACCCGCAATAGTTTGGGATGGGAGCATTTTACAGGGGCCAGAGGGCTGCGGAGCTTTTCCTGGGGCACCTTCGGTGTTGCGTGTGTGCTGTGTCGGCGCAGGAGAGGACAAGCTCTTCTCTGTTGGTCGCGCGGTCATGGTCACAGTCCCGGTTGCTGAGGCTTGTTCTGTGTTTGTCACTTTGATCTTAAGTGTCACGTTGTATTTCAGATGGATGTTCTCATGCACGTGTCTCAATCCCTGTTTTACGTGGAGAACTTTGTCACTTGTCTTTTTTCCTTTGGTGCAGTGTTTAGGATATACCTGCTTTTATCCCCTTTGAAATAAGACTGTTAACTCAGTGTTGCTGGCTTTTAATGGTGTGTGTTTGCGCGCGCGTGCGCACAGGCACACTTGGTTGACTTGCGCTTGCAGAGACCGTCTGGTGGAAATGGTTTTGGCCACCCTGTGTGGAGCGGGTCTCCCAGGGCCGTTCTTCTAACAGCACTGGCCCACTCGGGTCCCTCCCTGTGTGCTGTGGGTAGCCCTCACGGTATTTCAGACTGTTTCAGGGTTTTTCCTCGTGGTGATCTGTGACCAGTGGTCTTTGACGTGGCTGCTTGACTGTTTTGGGGTGCCAGAAACCACCGCTGGGAGACCGTGAACGTCACTGAAACATGTACGTGTTCCGCAGCTCCAGCAGCAGCCTGTCCCGCATCTCGGTCGCTCTCCTCAGGCCTCCGTTTCCCGAGATAACGGCAGTGCTGAAGTTGGCCCAGTCACTGCCTGCAGCGGCCCCGCGGGTTCGGGTGAAAGCAGGAGTCTCCGCGCTGCCCCTCGGGGTCGAACGCTGGGAGGGACTGAGCCGAGTAAGAAAGGTGTGGCCGAGGCAAGCGGGCCTGTAATGGGGCCTCTCGCGCCAGCGGGCCGGGTGGTGAGCGCCACGCACAAGTCCCTGAAGGAAGCCAGAAGTGCCCCTGCGGTGAGCCCGCGGCCGAGAGGAAGCGGAGCAGCCTTGGTCTTGGACGGGTGTGGGTGGGAGCTCGCACCGGCCGCCGCGGTCCCGTAAGCCAGAGCCTCGGCCACAGCCGCGCCCGGACTCTTGGGTTCCGCGAAGGCCGAGGGAGGCGAGGACGCTGCGGCGGGAGGGCTTCGGGCCGCACGGGCTGGTTCAGGAGGTCTGAGGAGGGAGGCCGCCTCGGTCCCGTGAACCGCCCGTGGCGCAGCGGGACATGCACGCGCCGGTGGAGCCGCAGCTCCTGGTCCAGAAGGCCCGGCAGAGGCCACGGCCGAAGGCGGCTGCACCGAACAGAGGTTCAGCGCAGACGAGACAGGCTTCTGGGGACGAAGACGCCATCTAGGGCGGTCACAGAGAGGGGAGGTCAGGGCCTGGCCGACCCCCAGCTTCAAAGGACAGGCGGAGTCCTGCGCGGGGCGGAGGGGCGGCGGCAGCAGCAGAGGTCCCGGGGCCTTCGTGAGCTGCGCTCTGGACGGAGCAGTGACGCCCCGGTGACAGCTCGTCTGCCCGCGACAGGGTTTACGGACCGGCGTAAGCCCGCTGCTGAGATGACCGCGCAGAAAAAAGGATTCTTTCCAGAAATCCTGCTGTCCGTTGACAGCGTCCCCGGCCATCCGGGATCTCTGCCGGACACGGGCCGCGAGATACGCGTCTTCGCGGGTGACTGCGGGGGCTGACGACGTAGCGACAGGTGGGGGGAGGGAGAGAGCTGGAGTTAGCGGTGGGGCCCGAGGACAGGGCCCGCTGGCCGCCGTCTGCCGCCAGAGCCGGAGAGGGCGAGGGGCGAGCGGAGGAGACGCTCTCCTGAGGCGGACTGCGCCCCTGCCGCGGGCGCCGTGAAGACGCTGGTGCGGTGGCGCGGGGCTGGGGACGCCACGTAGACTGAGGGGGTAGGGCCGCAGGGCTCGGGAGAGATGCTCTGCGGTGGACGAACTGTCACCAGGCAGGGTGGCCTGCCGCAGAGGGATCGTGGAAGGAGGAGCGGTCGAGGGGTCACGAGGGGCGCTTGGCTGGCTCGCTCGGAAGAGTGTCCACTCTCCGTCTGGAGGTCGTGGGTTTGAGCCCCACATTGGGTGTAGAGTTTCCTTAAATAAGTAAATACTTAAAAAAATACATTCTGTTGTGATAGGTACCGTTGAGATGACTAGAAGGCACAGTTATTCTCCATGAGGGGGACATGAATCCTTTTGAAGGGATGTGCCAACTTCTGCAGGACTGTGTCTTCCAAACTGTGCGTCATGACCTGTTCTGTCTTGGTTAGGCGACTTCTCCCTCTCCCCAGGGTTAGGGATGCTTGCTGTGCCTTCTGAACACGGTGTGCCCGTCGGTCCCACGCTGGTTTTGGTGTACGGTGTGAGTACCTCGTGGGTACCAGTCGGCCAGACCTCATACACCGGCCTGCGGTGCTCCCTGTCCCGAACCAGGACCTCCTCGGGTTTCCTCAGCCCATCCTGGGGACTCTGTCCCCCTTCTTCGTTGGAGGCTGTCACGGACTGTCGCTGGCACCTAGAAATGCAGCTGAGTTGTGCCTGTTCATTCTGTGTTTCGTATCCGGGAACTTCTCTTTCTGCAGATGAGAAAACTCAGAATGTGTGCAGGTCGGTGGACACAGCGGCAACCTTAGGCTTTTGGCCGCGGCCGTGAGCCTCTGTGGCCTCTGGTCCTCGCTTGCCTCATGTCGACCTTCAGGAAAACAGGCCGCGGCATGGTGGCGCCTTGCGTGGGAGACCGTGCGCGGACGGTACAGCGGGCGCAGAGGAGGCGGGAACTTCCAGGGGGCGTGGCGGTGTGGCCAGGACGGGCGGTCAGGGAGGCCCGGCGCTGAGAGCGTGAGTTTGCTGCGCCAGCTGGGTACGTGCCCGTGAGGGGTGTCGGACGTGTGGGATCTCCGGAGAGATGCCACATTTGAGGGACAAGATTTGGGGGCTCTTTGCTCAGAGGCGACAGTGGTGGCGGGGGGTTAGTGGGCCACCAGGTGAGGGGCAGGGAGGGGTGAGGGGGGTGCGGGCGGCATGCACAGCCTAGAGTAGGGGCGCTGCAGGAGGCACGTGGCAGCCTCCGTGGCCCTGTTGGTCGTTGCATACGTCACAGGGAAGGGACCGGGCGTTCAGGGCAAACAGTTCCACTTTTTGGTGTATAAGTGAGAGATTTTTTGCCGCCTTTAGCTTTTGTTCTCTGGACATAAGCACTGTCTTCAGTTCGTGGAGTAAGAGTCGTGTCCTGTCCCCACAGTTGCAAGTTGACGCTTGTCCAGAGCAAACGTGGTGTGCTCTCTTTTTGGTTATGAGCCTCACCTTAAGGCATCTCAGGTAGTTTCTGTCACAGTTTTCGAAAACGGTAGCGTATGAGTTGAGTTAGGTTTGAGTGGGTGTTCTCAGTTTGTCCTGCTCCTCGCTTGTGTGTCACCTTACAGGAGAGTGACCGGTGCTCGGTTTGCCCACTGTTGCCGTCTTCTGAGCTTCCCCACTCTCCATACCTCTCCCCACGTCTCTTTTAAGATACGGTTGAGTAAATGTACGCTGAATTCAGAATTTTGTTCAGTTAGAGTTGGCAAGTCAGTCCACCTAAACATCGCTTTTTTTTTTTTAAGGAGTGCCATCGTTTGACCCTTATTGTAGGATGTCTCACTTGACGGTTGGCTCATTACTTAAGATAATTATCATCATTTTATTGAAACAAATATGTGGTCAAAATTTTCTTGTTTGCAAGCCTCCTACACTTAATAAATTTTAATTTCATTCTGAAGGACGTCCCCGTGTAGGAGTGCTCTGGTGGTGGATCCAGAGATGAGGCTTTGGTTGCCCCGACGCTCATGCATTTGGATCTGCATTTTAGTTCCTCCTCCTGAGCTGGACTTTCATAGTCCTGCTGAGCGACCGTCCTGCTCTGTGCTGCTCTCCGCACGCGCGGCAGCCGTGGTCTGAGGTTCCCGTTCGATACTTGCTGTTAGAAAGCTGTGTCTTGGGGTGCCTGGGTGGCTCAGTGGGTTAAAGCCGCTGCCTTCGGCTCAGGTCATGATCCCAGCGTCCTGGGATTGAGCCCCGCATCGGGCTTTCTGCTCAGCAGGGAGCCTGCTTCCTCCCTTCTCTCTCTGCCTGCCTCTGTGCCTACTTGTGATCTGTCAAATAAATAAATAAAATCTTAAAAAAAAAAAAAAAAGAAAGCTGTGTCTTTTCTGTGGGAACTTCTCGGGTTGATGAGGGTTACCTGCTAAGGACGAAACTCGAATTTTCATGTTTCGGTGGAAGACGGTGTTACTCCCCTTTCCAGACCGGAGACTCCCCTCCTGTGCTTTCAGTGGCCCGTCAGGTCGGCGGGAGGGCGTGTGGGGATGGGCCAGCGTCTCTCTGTCCGGCCCCAAGCACGTCCTCGCACGGCCCGCCGTGGTAGCACGCGCTCGTCCTTCTGGAACTCTGAGGCGCGTCCCTGGCGTGTTGACGGAAACACGGAAATTGCAGTGAGACAGACGCGTTACTCCTCGAACCGACGGCGCTGAGGGCAGCGTGGCTTGCCAGCTGGGGGCTGGACGCGGGCGCTGGGCCCCCGGCAGAGGTCCTGTCGTGCCCCCCTCCCCCCACAGCTCCCTAGCTCTCGCACATCGGCGCAGTGTTCAGGGTGGGTGTCCCCCCAAACCCAGGACCCTAGCAGGAGAGAACTCTCACACATCGGACCGCCAGGATCCAGAAGATGGTTGATTCTCCTCCTCACACACCACGAGTCTGACTTCGCCTTTAGTAAAGAAGGCTTTGATCCTGTCCTCGAGAGCAGACTCGGGCCCAGGAGACCTTTGTCGTGGGATGGGGCGGGCAGCCCGGTCCGTAGGCAGCGGCCCATTCCCCCGTGGGGTCCTGTTCCCCCGTGGGCGGCCTGCCACCTGCTGCCGGGGGCGCGGGTCCTGCTGCGGCCCTGCCTCTCCGGGCTCCTGGGCCTTTGTGGGATCTTGTCATTGCGACGGCCTCTTCCTCACACGAGGCCTTTCCAGCTTATTTCAAAGGGAGGGTGGCAAGAACTCTCAAGTTTGAGCAACACCGCTTTCTGCGGATTATTTCCATGCTTGCTTCACGGGGGTTTGGGTCGGACAGTGAGACTGGGTCTGTGATTATTTGTTAGAGTGGCTTGGGAAGCATTTCACAAAAGTACCAATTTTGTTGTCCTCACCCCCCCGAGACGGCAGACTGCCGCATTTCTGGGGGCGGGACACACGAGAGACAGAGCACGGGGATTGGGGTCTCTGAGGCCCCGCACACAGTCCCTGCGGCCCCATTCTGCTTGGGCCTGTTTGCAGTTTAGGCCCTTTGTTTCCATGTAGTGGGGGCGGGGGGGGTCCTAAAATCCCAGGAAGCTTCTGTGTTGGAGGCCAGCTCCTGTGTGGGTCCCAGGACACAGCTCCCTGCAGGCTCTGTGGTTGGAGAGAAGAGCCAGGGAGTGCGCCGCCCCGTCCTCCTCCTGTATGTGTACGTGGCTCTCCCCTGCGTCTGGCCCTTCTGTGCAGGCCTTGTGGGCACAGCCCCGGCCCTCCCCATTCGTCCCTGTCTCTCTTCCTCCCTGCTTCTCAGGTGGGCTCTGAACTTGGGAGCTTAATCTTGCATGAGTTGGGGCTAGTGACCTCTTTCCTTTCCATTTGGTGACAATCTATCTGGAAAGCTTAGTTGGGTGGTGGTAAGCTGGAGGAAAAAGTCATTTGTCACGTGGCACGCAGAGGTGTTTTTGTGCCGTTGAGAACCAGTAACTCCAGAAAGAGGCGAAGGGACGCTTGGGGGTGTGGACTGATCCGTAGGTGCTGCAGAGCGAGAGAGCTCTGGGGAGCCAGTGGAGGCAAGACGAGTGACCTGTGGTCAGGAGGTGGCCTGGCCTGGCCACTCACTTGGGGAGCCTGCAGTGGGTGGGGGGCTTCCTCCTTTTCGTATTCTTCATTTCTGAAGGACTTTGTCTGTAAACTACATGTATTTGAGGTGAGGCTTCATCTGCACCAGAGAATGTGTGTGAGCTGCCCGGAAAGGGCACAGGTGCTCAGAGGCAAAGTGGAGGCTCCCGGCGACCACACTCCCTGTGGCCTCGCGAGGTCGCCTTGCTTCCAGGCTCACCAGTGCTGTGGCGGGTGGTGCGTCCTTACCCCTCTGAGCGCAGGGTCTCCTCTACCCCAGGCCCTGGGCTGGAGTGTGTGCCGTGTGACCTGGGTCTGATGTTGGGCTCTGCGGGACTCGGGAGACAGGCTGAACGGTGGCGCTGCGGCATGGGTGGGAGGGGCAGTCGGGGACTGTTTCCCGGGGACAGCAGCCTGCCGTAAAAATGGGCACCAGTGCCTGTCCATGCGAGGAAGGCCGGAGAGTCCTGGCAGCGTGAGGAAGTCAGGACTAAGGCGTGATGCTGAAGGAATGTACAGGCACTTGCCCAGGCGCAGAGGAGAGGAGGGAGCCGCCTCTGAGTGCGGCAGTGTTTCCCCGAAACGGGAGGAAGTTTGGAACCGCTGAGGAGGTAGCCCAGGACAGCGTCATTCAGAGCCTGTGCCCCTGTGGCTTTCTGTTAGGGGTTTGCCACACGATGGGTCCTGAGGTCAGCTTGGTAGGGGGCACCCACTTTAAAAACCAGCCCACACCAGCAGCCAGCCTAGGAGGCACTCGAAAACCACGGGGGGCTTTGCACAGCAGAAGGGCTGTTCTGTAAAGCCTTCCCTTCGGTTGTGCATTGGTATGTATGTGTGTCTTGCATCGTGATGTGAAATGTTTCTTACCCTGGGTTTGAAATTTGAACACTAACATATTCCTACATATTCCTTGTTAGTCCAGCCCCCCCCCCCCATAGGCGTGAGAGAGGTGAATCAGACTTGCCAAGGTCAGGTTTCAGCCGTGTGGGGAATGGGTTGGTTGGTGTGTTCGGCTGGAGGAGGACACAGTGACGCTGTCGTGTGTGCAGGAGTGGAGAGGTCGTGGAGGCCGCTCGGTTAGGAGTCGGGGCGGTAGGGAGGTGGCTGTGTTTAGAAGAGAAGCTGGCGTTAATGGAACTTGTCAGGAGGCTTTCCATCACGAGGGGAGGCGCAGCGGGTTTCCGGCTTGGAGGGTTGTCTACACACTGGCACTCCAGCCGGGGCAGAACGTGCAGCAGTCCCAGTCGGCTCGAGGGCCCCTCTGTGCCCGGGACGTGTGCCTGCGCGCGCGTCTCTGACGTGGTTGGACTGTGCGCTCGCGGGGCACTGCGAGCTGGAGCACGGGGACTCGGGTGGCGGGTGAGGTTGCCCGGAGAGAGCAGGGCGGAGCAGGCGCAGGAGGGAGATGTCCTCGTGGCACGGAGTCGGCGGGAGAAGGAGCGCGGGGGAGGGGCGAGTGGGCGGGCAGCGCGGCAGCCGGCTCTGTGGATGGAGGGCCACGGAGGGCCACGGCGCCTGGCCTGGGGGTGTGAGGCGTGGGGCGCGTCCTCGGACGCACCAGCTTCGTGGCGGTATCTGCTGTTGTGGGGGGCTCCAGGAGCTGGGAGTGCACGGGGTGGGGGGTGCTGTGGGTGACCGCTCTAGAGCCGGAGTTTGACCCTAATTTGGAGGCATAGGATTCAACCTTTTAGAAGCCGGGTCTCTTCTCTGGAAAATGGAGGTGGTCCTGTACAGCGGGCTTAGGGCGAGGGTTAGTGAGGTGCTGGGAGGACACGGCCCGGGGTAGCGGCGGGGCCACCGTGCTGTGCCAGAGCCCTTGCAGACACGGGGACGCCTCAGAGCTCACGGACGGGACGAAAGTGCCGCTCTCCGGGCGGGCCGCCGGCGCTCGCGCCAGCCTGCTGGTCTTTGTCTTCCGCGCGTCACCTGTGCTGCAGGAGCTCTGTCGGCACTTCCTCATGTGGCAGCAGCCTCGGAGCGGGGGTCCTGGGGTCAGAGAGTGTGTTGAAGTCAACGCGGGGGACAGAGCTGGATGTGAGAGCTCTGCCGGCCCGAGGCTTTGCTGAGAGCTTGGGCGCAGCTTTGGAGGACGTGGTGGCCTGCGGCTTCTCGTTCCTCTTCCCTTCCCCACCTGCTCCCGGCAGGCGCGGGGGCCCCATGTGTGACCGCGGAGAAGGTGGCAGTGGAGGGGACCGTCAGCACAGACTGACATGCCTTCCAGACAGAGATCGGGAAAGGTACCAGACAAAGAGTAAATTCCTTTTGTTTGTCTTAGGAAAGCCTTTAATTGGTTCTGGTGATGTTCCTTTCATTCCGGGGGCTGGCAAAATACCGCTTCAGGCGAGTAGGCACCCCCACGGGGCTGGGTGCGCTAGGGCCGCCGCGCGGAGCCCCTGTCAGGAAGTCATTCATTGCCGGCAGCAGGACACACTCAGCAGAGAACCGGCTGCTTCCGCTTCCGGGTGGTCCGGGGTGCGCAGCGCCCCCCCCCCCCGCCCTTTACATTGTTCTTTGCATCTTAGAGGTTCAACTCTATAAAGTATTGCCTTGGGCTCCTATTCTCGGGAAAAGAGTACATTTAGGAAAAAGGGTGTATTATTTTTTAAGATTTTGTTATTAACTAACCTCTACACCAGCGTGGGGCTGGAGCTCAGAACTCCTAGAGCGAGAGCGGCGGCTCCACTGTGGTCCAGCTGGGCGCCCCAACACCCGCCTAGTCTTTGTTTTTTTTTTAAGGTTTTATTTATTTGATACAGAGATAGAGAGCACAAGTAGGGAGAGGGAGAAGCAGGCTCTCCACTGAGCAGGGAGCCCGATGTGGGGCTCGATGCTGTGACCCCGGGATCATGACCAGAGCCGAAGCCGCTTAACTGACAGAGCCACCCAGGCGCCCTGAAACTGGTGTATTCTTAAAGGAAACAACGTTATGTTGTGCACTGAGGAATCTTAAACTTTTAGAACTAAGTTGGTTTATGGAGTCTCAAGTCTTATTCCCCTTGTTGTTGTTGGTTTAAAGATTTTACTTACTCGTCAGAGAGCGCGAGCGAGCACACAGGCAGGGGGCGCGGCAGAGGGAGAAGCTTCCGGTCATCCAGGAGCCCGATGCGGGGCTCAGTCCCAGGGCCCCGGGATCATGACCTGAGTCGAAGGCAGACACTTAACCCACTGAGCCACCCAGGTGTCCCAGAAAACCACCCTTTTAAGAAAAAAAAACAACCCTGGAAAACTTTTATAGTTCTGTGAGTTGCACTAGATAGGATGTTGCCGAGTGCCGTGGGAACCACGTGAAGGCCGGCAGTCGCGCGCGGGGTTTTTACCACTTGCGTAGGTCGTCTTCAGTTCCTCTCAGCAGTGTGTTGTACTTTCCTGTGCGCAAGTCTCCCACCTCTTTGGTTAAATCTGTCCCTGAATATTTAATTATCTTTGATGCTGTTGTAAACGGTGTTGCTTTCTTAATTTCCTTGTTGGATTGTCCCTTGCTGGCGCGTGGAAATACGGCCGAGTCTGCCGGCCTTGTACCATGCGGCCTTGCCGCACCGTGTCATTTATTTGCTCTCACGGTGTTTTGTATATTTTTGGGTTTTATATTCCTTTTTCGAGGTGAGTTTTGTAGCTGAGCACGTCCTCCCCCGTTTAAAAGTTCAAGCCTTTTTTTTTTTTTTTTAAGATTTTATTTATTTATTTGACAGGCAGAGATCACAGGTAGGCAGAGAGGCAGACAGAGAGAGAGAGGGAAGCAGACTCCCCGCCGAGCAGAGAGCCCGATGCGGGACTCGATCCTAGGACCCCGAGATCATGACCTGAGCCGAAGGCAGCAGCTCAACCCACTGAGCCACCCAGGCGCCCCAAAGTTCAAGCTTTTAAAGTTCAAAGCAAAAGTTCAAGCTTTTGCTGTGTTTGGTGGAGGGTGGCTTTGGGTTTCCTGTCTGTGTCCCTGGCGTGATGGCTTCATCGCTTCTGTTAGGCTCTGTCACTGCAAGTCTTGCTGTCCTGGGATGGGACTAGAGAGCACTTGCATGGAGTGAAGGGAGCTCCGTCTGGTACTGAGTTCCTGTTCAACAGAAGGCGGTCTGGTTCCCAGTGTCCTGTAGTCTGTCCTCAGATTGTTGATGTTGTAGGAATCGAACAGGTAAGTGTTCTGAGAGAACCCAGCTATATAAGTGATCATTTTGTTGGAGCGTCACACCAACCAAGTAGAGCAGTTGCCGCCCTGGTTTCTGTTATTTTTGTATTTCCAGTGCCCGCGACCCCGTGGTGAAATGGAGAGGTCAGCAGTGCGCGGGCTGATAACAGCATATGCATGTGTCTTTTTAGTTTTCCCCTTTAGGGTGTGATGCTGCTTTGGAGTTCTATGAGTTTGCTAAGAGCAGGAGATATTGGTGCTGTTTCCTGACTTACATCCTCAGGAAAGTTGTTTTCTGTCCTTGTTAGTCATGATTTCAGTGTGTGTGTGCATTGCCCTGAGGGTGGGTAGGGGAGTCAGGGCGCCGGGGAGCCTGTGGACTTGCTGTGGAAATACTGTGTGGCACACTTGGTGAAGCGTCTGCCTTTGGCTGGGGTCGTAACCCCGGGGTCCTGGGATCGAGCCCCGCATCGGGCTCCCTGCTCAGTGGGGAGCCTGCTTCTCCTCCTCTCCCCCTCTCTGTGTATCTCTCCTCGCTCATTCGCTCTCTCTCAAATAAATAAAGCCTTACAAAAAGAGAAAGAGAGTCAGCACTGGGTGATGGTTGGTGGCGTCTGGATTGCTCCTGCCAGGGAAGAGACAGCTGGTTCGGCCCAGCCCCGTCCACTTCCTGCGGCTGTCAGAGCCTGTTCTCACAGTGTGCTCCTGGTCACTTTCTCCAGTTTGATTTCACGCTTTTATCCTCCTGATTTTCGAGAATTTCCCAGTTTCTGGTCTGCAGAGTTCCCCTTTTCTGAGTTTCTTTATGGCTATGCATCTGTTTATTTAAAAAACTCATTTCGGTCATCTCCTTGGCTTTGGCAGTGTGAGCGTGAGACCGTCCTCCCTGGACCTTGGGGAGTTGGGATGCCGTGTTGGCTCCTGCTGCCCGGGTGTCCGGAGGGGGGGCTTGTGTGCCAGACCACCTGTTCTCATCCTGCACTCACTCCTTTTGCACTTTCTTCTGGTAAGGGGTGTGAAGGGAATTGCCTTGGAGCATTGGTTTTCTGTTTCTGGCTGGCCTTGTTCTTCAGCGGAAGGGAAGCACCTGAATGGAGGACAGAAGCTGAGCGACGCATTCCTTTTCCTGGTGGTGTCTTGGCCAGGCCTACCTGTGTCTGCTGTCTGCTCAGCGCCTCCATTCGCTTGAGCGGGCTCTCTCTACCAGTCCATCCAAGAAAGCAGTGACAAAGAGCACCCGTCATAAAACAGAAAAAGCCCCCAGTAGTCCCCTGCTTGTGCCCTGGGAGGCCGTCAAGGCCAGGCTGTAGCCCCGACGTCAGATGGCAGGTGGCTGCTGGCCCCACAGTAGAGCGAGGCCTGGGACGCGTGCCGCGCTGGGCACCATCAGGGGAGTGATGCTGGTAGCTCGTGGCCAGGCAGAATTCTGTTTGTTCTGTCTGCCATGAAGGTGAACTTTAACGTTGGCGAGGCCAGGTCTGAGGGCTCACTGTCCCACTTGAGTTCTCTAAGGCTGCATTTTAAGAAAATTATTTTTGGTGAAGACTTTACCTATTTGAGAGGGAGAGAGCGGGCGAGCACGAGGAGGGGCAGACTTCCTGCTGAGCGCAGAGTCCGGTATGGGGACTCGATCCCGGGACCCCAAGATCATGACCTGAGTTGAAGTCAGCTGCTTAACCGACTGAGCCACCCAAGCACGACCACTCTAGGAAGGTCTTCCCGCCTGTGAGGAGAACTCCATGTGCCTTTCTGTTCACGCGTCCAGCTTCGTGGGACCGGCTGTGGGGCCAGCCGGCCTGGGTTGGAGAGCTGGCCCCCCCGCTTCACATGGGGCTCCTTGCAGGGGCTCAGACCTCTCATCTGTAGAGCGGGGATAAGAAGGACCCTTACCTTAGGGAGCTGTTGTGAACACTAAGTAAGTTAATACTAGGTCAGACTGCACGGAATTGCCAGTATTAGGCTCCTTAAAAAATTGAGATCATTGTGCATTCACACGCTGTAAGAAATAACATAGCGTTGCCTTGTCACTGCGCCCCGTTTCTTCACTGGTAACATTTTCTTCTCTTTTTAAAAAAGATTTTGTTTATTTGAGAGAGAATGAGAGAGGGAGAGCATGAGAGGGAGAGGGTCGGGGGAGAAGCAGACTCCCCATCAAGCAGGGAACCCGATGCGGGGCTCGATCCCAGGACTCCAGGATCATGACCTGAGCTGAAGGCAGTGGCTTAACCCACTGAGCCACCCAGGTTCCCTTCACTGGTAACATTTTCAAAACTAGAGTACAACATCACAGCCAGGATCTCGACAGGGACACGGCCCACAGGTCTGAGATGCCCTAGTGCCCTTGTGTGTGGGGCACATGGGCACAAGGGTCCGTCCTGCTCCCCCGGGGTAACCACACCTGCCACCTCCTGTCTCGTCTCTTCACCCTTGGTCCCAACCCTGCCAACCGCTGGTTGTCCCCCGGGGAATGTCCTGTACCTGGAGTCGTATGGACGTGACCTTCGGGCCGTGTCTCTCTGCTCTGCCGTCACCCAGTGGTCTACCCAGGCCGTTGTTGCATCCATGGCTCTTCTCCTTGCTGCACGCTGTTCTGTGGCGTCTGCGGGGTCTGCGGGCCACATGGTGGCCCTTCACCCGTGGAAGGACACCTGCGTGGAGTCCACAGTTTGGCAGTTAGGCATGAATGAAGCTGCCGTCAACAGTTGGCGGAGACACTTGTGGGCTATGTCTGACCCCCGGGGATGATGGTCCCAGACGGCTTGGTCTGGTCCCTGGAAGGCGCCGCCTGTCTGTACTCGGACACAGTCTCTTGCCGTGTCTGTGGGTGTGTTTGAGCCGACTTGGGAAGTGCTTACCAGGAAAGCCACAGCGCTGCCCGGTCCTCCTCTGCTCACAGCCCTTCACGGGTTGGGGGGCTGCGGAGCACTGCCGCTGACCTCTGCAAGCAGGCAGGGAAGAGACACAGGCCCCCCGCTCCCCTGCCCCAGTCCTGTAGCTCTCGGGGGCCGGGGGTGCCCAGCACCCAGGACTCTGCCCTGGTCTGAATGTGGACTCTCTCCCGATTTCTCCTGAGAGCTGCAGGCCTGCGCTGACCGGCTGACAGCGTTTCATCCTGCGGGCGGAGGCCTGTGCTGACGCCGGTCGCTGGGCGCTTAGGGTATTTGGAAGGCAGTAAAGGGAGGGGAAGAGCGGAGGCTTGGACAGTCTGCGGTGTTTTCAGTCCAGAGTGGAGACAGAGATCTGAAGGAAGGCAGTGCCATGACTGCTTTGTTTTGGTTGGATTTTATCAACATAGTTTAAAAGAAGATTGATCGTTTTAACACTGATCAGAAACTATGGTTAGCAACTATAGGTCTTTGATTAATAAAAATGGAAGGGAATTAAATACAGTTGTAGAAGTAACATCTTCCAAATCTTGGGGTTACTTTGGAGGAGAGAAAGATGACTCTCTCTGGTGAAAACATTATGTAATTTCGGACTCTTTTCCCCCAAAACGGTAATGAAGTCTGTCAGACTCCTTAGAGGTTAGGGCTCTGTGCTGGGGCCGGTGTGATACCGTCCGTGGGCCTTCGCAGAGGGCCTGCCTGCCTCTGCCTCCTGTGCCGTAGCAGGGAGTGGCGGGCGGGCTGGTGCGTCGCAGGAGCGAGAGGGGTGGAGTAATGCGAACATGGCCGTGTTTCGTGGTGGGGGTTTGCTGGGGGGGGTGTTAAATACTGTTTATTAATTTACATTTAAATTCCAGTGAACCCACCGTGTCCCGCTAGTGTCTGGCGTGGATCCAGCGAGAGCTGCGATGACGTCGTGTGACAGTGGTTCTCGCAGCCAGTGCGCGCCTTCACCCCCCACCCCCCTGCCGCGTGTCACCCATCCCCCCCCCCCACCTTCCCTCTGGTCACCAGCAGCGTGTTCTTTATAGCCTAGAATCTGACTCTTGGTTTGTCTCCCTCTCTGCTTTCTTCCTCCGCTGAATGTTTGTGTTGTTTCTTCACTTCCACGTGTATGTGTGAAGTTGGTGGTGTTGGTCGTTCTCTGACATATTCCACTAGCGTAAGACCCTCTAGTTCCGTCCACGTCGTTGCAAATGGCAAGACCTCATTTTTTATTGTTTTTGTGGAAGATTTTATTTATTCGAGAGAGTGAGACACAGGGGGTTGCATGAGCAGAGGAAGGGTCAGAGGGAGAAGCAGACGTCCTGCTCGGGTGCGGGGCTCGACCCCAGGACCCCAGGACCATGACCTGTGCCGACGGCAGACGCTTAACTGACCGAGCCGCCCAGGTGCTCTGTGAGATTTCATTCTTTTTTGGTAGCTTTCTAAAAAGCTTTTTCTCTACTCCTGGGGTAGTGCCCAGCTCCTTATAAGAATTAGTGAGATATGAAAGCGAGAAAAAAACTGAAGATCTTGCACCGTTACACTATTCAGAGATAACCACAACTAATGGTAAAAGTATTTCCTAATTTTTCTCAAAAAACCGTGTCCTTTTTCTTACACAGATTGTACAAATCAGACTCCTCAGCACTTGTGCTTCTCGTCGTGTCCGCACCGCCCGTACCGCCGGTCTCCCTGGTGGGAACCTCTGGCCGTTGCCCTGCCTGGATTCTTGGGGCGTCCGTGTGTTGGGCTGGCCTGGCCCTCTGACGTGGATGGGCAGGTGCCCTGTCTGTTGAATGTTTCCTGTGCTCTCTCCGCCCCCTCAGCTGTGTGGGACACTGGCTTATCCTGTCCCCACCGACCTCTTTACTTCTGGGCTGGGAACGTGCTCCTTGAACTACTGTAGCTGTGGTCCTGCCGTAGAAGGTGCGTCTGGCACGTCTCTCCACAAATGGAGCTTCGCTACTGTCTCGGTGGGAGTTGTGATGGGAACGTGGGTGCCACGTGAAGCCTTCTTCATGTGTTAGAGCGTTTCTTCACTGTGTATGCCCCAGAAAGGAGGTTACTCTGTCAAAAGGCGTAAATATTTCGGAGGCTCTTAATTCGTGTTGCCTTCCAGAAATAATGGGGTCAACTACTAAAATATTTTCCCTTAGAATGAAAAGACCTTTACGCCAGGATGTGGGAAACCTGGGCTCTCCTTCCAGTTTGCCTTTAACTCCTTGCTTGACCACAGACAACTCAGTCTGCTCTGGCTTCTGCATTTGTCAGATGGCCGTTGGATTGACAGCACTGGCCCTCTGCTCGGAGGATCGTGCCCTTCAGGGGACTCTGACGGTGTCTGGAGCCCTTCTGCTTGTCCCAGCCTGGGGGGAGGGTGCTGCCGGCATCGGGAAGGCCCCGCGCCCTCCTCCGGTGCCCGGGACACGGGATGAGCCGGCCCTGTGTCCGTGCTGCTGACTTTGAGAAGCCTCGCATTAAGAAAACCTCAGGTTTTCCTCAGAGTTACGGTGGTGGATATTACTGTTTGCTGGGTTCCTGGCGTAGACATTCATCACGCGTTCTGTATTGTTCTTTTTCCATCTTCGTAAGAAAATAGAAAAGCAGGAATGCCTGGGTGGCTCAGCCGGTGAAGTGTCTGCCTTCAGCTCGGGTCCTCGGGTCATGACCTCAGGGTCCTGGGATCGAGCCCCGCATCGGGCTCCCTGCTCCGTGGGGAGCCTGCGTCTCCCTCTGAGCCTCACCCTGCTTGTGCATGTGTGCTCTTTTTCTCTCTGACAGATAAATAAATAAAATCTTCAAAAAAAAAAAAAGAAATTGAAAAGCTTAAACGCATACTTGTTGCTTTTCAGTAAAACCAAATACTGCATATTAGAAGCTGCTTTTCTGTGTCGTGTTTTTTTTTGTTTTGTTTTGTTTTTTTGTTTTTTTTTTTTAATTTGACAGGCAGAGATCACAAGCAGGCAGAGAGGCAGGCAGAGAGAGAGAGGGGGAAGCAGGCTCCCCGCTGAGCAGAGAGCCCGATGCGGGGCTCGATCCCAGGACTCTGGGATCATGACCCGAGCCGAAGGCAGAGGCTTTAACCCACTGAGCCACCCAGGCGCCCCCTGTGTTGTGTTTAATAGCCCTTGAGCCCTGGCTCTGGAGAACCCTGTATAGGAGTATAGGGTCAGGAGGACCTTGCTCCGTCTTTGCAGACACCCACCCACCTGTAAGCGTAGGTCAGGAGACCGCATTAGCTGGTCGGCAGTCTGAGCACAGACCGGGGGAGTCCCGCTTTCTATGGACAGCGTGTCTGACAGCCTTTCCTTGCCTCCTGCCCACGGAGGTGACGGCCTTACTTACTCCATACTTGTGATGTGTTTGCGGATGGCAGAGAGTCTGATATTTTGATGGGGTTGTGGGAAAAGGGTTGTGAACAAATGGTATTTTTTTCTTGTTGTTCCTGGCTTGTTTTATTCTTGAAGATCTCTGAGCTTTCCTGGGAGTTTGCACAGTGTTAGTCCGTTTTCTTCCTGACACTGCACTGTAGTCTTCCCTTTCCCTCCTGGCCAGGCCACGGTGCTCACTTGATTTATTTGCTAAGGTGGGAGCCTCCAGCGGAGGCCGAGCATGGGTTGGGGGTTGGTGGGGGGCGGTGTGTGCTGCGAGAGGCCAGGAGAGGCCACTGGGGACAGCTTTACATTCCCTTTGCAGCGTGACGGGACATCCATAGAGGAGGCCATGTGAGAAGAAAAGTCTGTAAAGGACCCCCTCAAGGCCCTAGTCCTGAAGCCTCATCTCCAGGGAGACCAACAGGCCCCCCAAAGTGTCCTTTCCTTGACGGCCTTTCGGGTGCCGCTTTCCAGGGAAAGTCCTGAGAACAGAAATTCCCATTAGGATAATGCCCTAAAGCAGATCATCAGGTGTGAGCTCCCTTTCCAACCCACATCAGCTAAACACAGATCTTAAAAACTTTGTTGTGGTGTGGAGTTAAGTGAAGCAGAGCAAGCTGGTATGGAAGAAATGGTGGATCCGGACGGAGAGACTGCGGCTGGGCAGAGCAGCGAGGGAGCGCTGTGTGAGCTGCTTGTGCTCTCTCGTTTCAGAACGCGCGCAGCGCTGCTCTGGGACGCCCTTGCCGGATGCGGTAGCCGCTTCGCCAGCCTCGGCTTTCAGCTATGGGATCGGTAAGTACTGCACGGCGCTGCGGCCGGCCGTCACCCCGTTATTCTCACTGCTTTGTGCAGAGGGGCCAGAAGATAACGCTAGATCTCCACGTTGGCTTTCGTGGGCTTGATGGTGCTGGCCGAGTACCGTGGATGCTGTTCTGGGCATCCCTTGGCTGCGGTGCATGTGTCAGATCCGTGGTGGTGAGCCGTGGGCTGGGAAGGAGCTCCCCAGTGTCCCAGGCTGCGAAGGAAGTCTGTTTCTGTCCAGCCTCCTTATGTGATCGGCTCTGTCATCGAGGGGTCTGGAGACCACTGCAGCCCAGTATTGACCGCTTTGTCTTGTGCTGCGTGCACATGGAAAAGAGCTGCTCTCCTCCTCTGGGGGAAGCCGTGGCGGCCTGGCTGTGCTCTGGTCTGCTGTCCTGTGTGTCTGGGCAGCTCCTTGTGGGATTCCTAGGAGTTGGAGGCCAGCTCACGTGGCTGGTGGGTAAGGAATGGGATCTTTTGCTAGGCTGCCCTGACCATGTGCTTCCTCCTGGGAATTACTGGCAGATTTTTTGAGAGGAAGGGCAGCTGCTTCCTTAAGGACCCTGGTGTCCGATCGCAGCACGGGCATCTGTCGCTCTGCCACAGAGTCCCCTCCTTGGGAGATGTGTTGCACGGGCTGGCAGTTTATTTCCTCTGCTAAGTACATTGATGACGATAGAAAGACTCCTGATTTCAGTTTTTCATACTTGGCCAGGCGTGAGTGGTTTCAAAGCAGATTGTCCAAAGATGTATTACCCGCTCTATTTTGTTGTTCCTAGCAGATTGGAAAGAAGCCTTTCCTACCACTTCCTTGGTTGAGTATCCTTAACCTAACAGATCCTGTCCTTTATCTCCACCATCACAGAATCAGGCCACTTAGAACGTTCTTGGCAGTGTCTTTGACTTGACCTGAAGTACTTCCTTGGGAATGGCGATAAGGTTTGACAGAACAGGAATCTTAGGTGTCTCTGACAGTAGAGACTGCACTGTCTTCTCTTAATCTGCAGGGTGGTTAGCAGTTAGACAGAAGCCAGTGTGGCCAGGGCGGGTGTTGGTGGTCAGGTGGGGTAGTGGTGGACTTTGTAGCACCTGGTGTGCTCTCCAGGGTCGTTTTCCAGGGTGTTCGGGTGCATTCGACCTGGTTGTCATAGGCAGTGGGGCAGCCGTGGGGAGACTAGGCCCAGGAGAGAAGGACGTGGTGGGGTCAGAGGGAGAACCAAACCCATTTCCACCAGGAGGCCGAGCTCTGCGTTTGTGTGGAAAGTGTAATATTGGTCCTCACTTACAATGAGGAAAGAGAACATGCTGCCTAAATTAGTTAAGTATTTGGTGATTCAGAATAATGTATTTTCTGATTAAAAGCAAACAAGTTACTAGTGACTCTTTGCAGGCAAATTCTTGGGTTGGCCCAGTCGGTCTGGTGGATTGAGAGCAACAGGTGCGTCATCCTTAGAAGGGTTTCTAACGTAGGAAGCACTGTCCCAAGGTGTCTCATGCCGCATACCAGTTTTGTGAACTGTAAATACTCAGGCAGTATTGATTGTAATAGTCTTTTTAAAAATCGACAGTGTTTAGATTGAATAAAGATTGAGGTTCTCATGAATGTGAGGTCTCCTCTGGGGCCAGTGGCTCAAGTGTGTTAGCCGGAGCAGGGGGCATTACCACGGGCGGCTAGCTTGCTGAGGTCTGCCCTCCAGGCCTGCTCCTGGAGTCAAAAGGCAGATTTTTACTTTTATTTGTTTATTTTAAGGATTTTGTTTGTTTATTTGAGAGAGAGAGAGAGTGAGAGCATGAGTGGGGGGGCTGAGGCAGAGGGAGAAGCAGACTCCCCGTCAAGCAAGGAGCCCGATGTGGGGCTTGATTCCAGGACTCTGGGATCATGACCTGAGCTGAAGGCAGATGCTCAGCCGACTGAGCCACGCAGGGCGTCCCTGAATTATGTTTCTAAAAACAAGATAGCTTCTGAAAGTAGCATGTTGTAAGGATAGAGGTGGTGTTTATATGAGCAGAGGTGTAGGTTTTAATGGTTTATACTTTTAGTTGAACACCTCTATTTAAAGTAGACAAGTGATTGCCTTTTGACTTGATAAAAACATTGAACTGGCAGAGCCATCTTGGGGTCCCTGGATGTGAAGCTGAGCGGGGTGCCCTGCGCAGGTGGTGCTCTCTGTAGAGAGGGCTGCGTGGCTGGCCCTTGGCCCGCACCCCCAAGAGCACAGGGGCTGGAAGTCTTGCCAATAACAGAAGCCATTGTTGATGTGCTGGCGCACCTTGCGGCTCAGGTTGTGGGGTGCCCCCCGAGCCCTGAGAGTTTTGCCATCTGGTATTGAAGCAGAGAGACGGGCTCTCCTGAGCTCGTCTGGTAGTAGCTGCGGTTCTTCCTGACCCAGCCCCCAGCCCCGTCCTCACTGCCCGTGGGGAGCAGGTTATGGTCACAGCACACGTGGCTGCCAGCTGGGTTTTACCTGCTGCTGCCGCCGCCGCGACCTGTGGGCAGAGCCGGTGTGGATGTGCGGGCCCTAAGGCGCTTGTAGGTCCTGATGTTAATGCATTTGCCTTTTTAACAAAGAGGTCTTGTTAGGGTTTAAAAATAGGTAACAAAGCACACTTGGCTTCCTTACCAAAGAAATATGCTTAGCTAATTGTGCCAGTATCATCTACTGAATTTAAAAAAAAAATATCCTTACAGTCTGCATGTAGGCAAACAGCTTTTTGAATTCCTTTTTTTTTTTTTTTTTAAGATTTTTATGTATTTATTTGACAGAGAGATCGCAAGTAGGCAGAGAGGCAGGCAGAGAGAGAGCGGGAAGCAGGCTCCCTGCTGAACAGAGAGCCTGACTTGGAGCTCGATCCCAGGACCCTGGGATCATGATCTGAGCCGAAGGCAGAGGTTTAACCCACTGAGTCACCCAGGTGCCCCTCATTTACTGAATTTTTGAGGATAAGTTTTTATTGTATATTTAGAGTTCTAGGGACTATCCTTTGGCTAGCCTCCCTTAAACTACATTAAAAAGTGTAGAATATTAGATCTCATTAGAATGAGATTTCATTAAGTGCATGTCTTTTGATGAATGACAAAATAGATAGTGTGCTCAGACAGCTTTCCCCAGAAGCTCATGGTCTCCCCCACCACAGTGCTTGCTGATGGGTAGAACTGTGGTCCTCTTATCCCAGGGTACCTCGTATGCCCCGGGGCAGGGGGAGGGTTTGCAAAGTAGGCAGGTCAGAGCAGAAGGGGAAGGCCCGGGCCCACCCCCGCATCTGGGCCCCCAGCTGGGGCTTCCGGCTGTTGGGGCTGTTTCCCCCTGAGTGTTTCGAGCCGGAATGGGCCTCTGAGCTCTGTGACCCCAAGTCCACTGGGAAGGCAGGCGTGTAGAGACACCTTCTTGGGCCCCGGGAAGGCTTTGTGGGCGGCTCGTGACACCTTATTTATCGGTCGCTGTTACTCTCCTTCTCTTTTACTTGTGGGGATTCTCACGGGGCCAGTGTTTTTTTAATACCATCAAGTTTTAAAGCTGGCTAAAGGGTTCTCCTCTTCGTTTAGGATTTGAGGGTTTGAGAGATGTGCCAGGGTCAGCCGTAGAGTAGGTGCTCTGAGCTCTGTTAAAAGTGAGCTGAACCTTTTTCCGAACATCTGCCTTCCCTTCCTGCTTTGTCTTGCGGAATGGAGGGGCTCCTGTGACGCAGGGGTGAGGGCTCCGCGCGGCTTGCAGTGTCCGCTACAGGAAGTTCCGTGTGCACCTCGCTTGGGTCTTGGTGAGAGGAGGGAGGCGGGAGGGGCCATGTTGGGAGATACGCCGGCTTGGTGGGCCTGAGGGTCTGCTTCCACTCTGGAATAGGCGACTTGATGGTCACTGCCCTCGATCTCCCCTCTGGGGAGAAGGAATTTGGGATATCCTTTGTGTCAAATAAAGGGTAGTGGCGGGATTTGAAGTGTGCAGTATTCTGAGTTTGAGATTGTAGTGTTTGGTTCAGCTGAGTCAGTCTGTGCTCTCTTCTTTGTTGCCACTGGGGTCCCCCTGCAGCAGGAAGGATCCAAAGATGGAACAAAGTGCTGCCCAGACTGGCAGGTTTGAAAGGAAGGCAGAGCAGAACCCTGGTCCTGCCGCTGGGCCCACGATCGGACCAGTAAGTGCCTGCGGCGCGGGAGGGCAGGGTCTGGGCTGCATAGGCCTGGATGTGTGCAGAGCTGTGGCTGCCGTGCGGCGTGGAGTCCCCCATCCACGGCGTCTTGTACTCAGGAGACTGTGGAGAGCAGGACGTGTTGACTCTGGCGGCGGGCGCTGCCCGGACTTTGCTCTCGTGTGACCCAGTGTGTCGGGCTCTGCTTGCAAACACAGGTGACTGTGCACACAACGTGTGTTTGCTTTCCTGATGCCGGCCTCTCCGTCTTCTCCTTCCTAGCTCTGTGCCCCCTCCCCTAAGCTCTGAAGTCCCCGCCTTGGGCCTGGGTCCAAGCGCCTGCGGGCTCAGAGGGCGTTCTGCTTGGGAAGGAGCAGGAGAAGGGATACAGGAGGAAAGGAACTGAGCAAAGTGTTCTCGGAAGTGAAATGACGTTTTCCTTTTATAGCTTTTGACTTTGCTTACCATTTGTGAATGGATGGTTTGTTTTTTGGAAAAAAATAAACCCGGGGGTTCTTGTCCACCTCTGAGGGTGTCAGTGCGTGAGGGCGAGAGCAGCAGCGGTTTGGGCCCTGAGTATTTTTGGACGGTGAAGGGCAGAACCAGAGTAGCAAGTGGAGACCGTGCTCTCCTGCGGCTCTGGGCCTCCGTGGGGTGCGTGCTCTGCGGCAGCAGCACGAGTGGGGCCGGCCCCCTGCACCTGCCCCGCGGCCTGGCTTGGGCCGCTCCCGCCGATGCTTTCCCTGCGTCCTCCTCTCCGTCCACACTCTTTGTCTCCTGCGTACGGCCAGCCTCTTTACCACTTACTCCTGTCCACTTGTTGCTAGTGGGAACCAGAGTTCTGAACATGGCCTCCTCAGGGCTGACGGGATGCTGCCTGGACATCTGTGAGCCCACCGGAGTCTGGTTCCCTAGTGCATTAGTTCATGTCCACCTCAGCCCCGCAGCAGGACAGCAGAAGATGCTTAAGGTTCGATGGAAGTTGAGAATTGAGCTGCTATTTCGTTGTGACCAGATTTGATTAGAGAAACCTTCCAAAGCTCTAGGGTATTTTGGCCTGCTAATACCATATTTTAAACCTCAGTGTTATAATTAAAACTTCCATTAACATAAAAACCAATTTTTGTTCTTTCGAAAAGTTTTACTGTCTAGCTCGCCTCCCCCCACACTGTCCGTCCCCATGTTTTTTTGGCCTTTGTTTCGTGGGCCTCGTGACTTACAGGGGATCCGTGGGAATGCTGGCTGCAGCTCACGGAGAGGGAGTGGAGACAGGGTGGCCCCATACAGGGTTTGCAGGTGCGTCTCTCTGGGTGTGTTTGTGCCTGGGGGCCGCAGTCTGGCGGCCGACCAGCCTGATTGCAGAGCCGGTCTCTGGGCTGGAGTCCCGCAGAGACAGATGGGTGAGGGGGCGGGGCAGACAAAGGTTTGCACTTGAGCCTGGGGTGGTGTGGCCCGAGACTCTTTTCGGTGGTTTTTATACGAAAAACTATGGTCAGGCATATAGGCTCACAGAACCTCCTTGAACGGGAACCTCACCAAAAAAATCCCAAGAAACTGACAGCCGCGCTTGGGGCTCTCCAGCTTTCTTCACTTGGGTCCTCTGCTTCCCGGCTTGTGCTCAGAGTCTGTTCTTGGAAAGGCCTGACCGGAGGCTGGGGTGGGGCTTCTGTGTCCCCTCCCCTGACGACAGACCACGCTGCAGAGGGCCTGCCGCGCGCCTTCCAGTAACGCTTGAGGCTTGTGAGTGGCACATACGTTCACGGGATTCTCTATACCCCCTACAAAACCCAAGAAAACAGGTAGCATTTTCCACGTTTTTAGTCTAAGATTCTAGGTCCAAAGATGTGAAGTAGTAGAGTTTACAAGGTTCCCTCGCTGATGGGTGGCAGAGGGAGTGTTGGAGTCTCAGGGTCCTTACAAAAACACAAGAGGTAGTCGCGTTAGCCCTTGACTTTAGGGAGGATGGAAGGAGGCCAAGTGACGGGAGTAGGTGACGGAAGTAGGCTGTGGGAGCCTCTCTGAGACTCGTCCTACGATTTTGCCGCAGGCACGGCGGCTCATCTCTAAGGTCTGAGTGTGTGTGATAGAGGGTGAGGTCTTTATACCCCAGCGCCTGTTGCCCCCAAGGCTTTGCTCCTGGGCAGACGGGATGTGCTTACAATGGGCCGGGTCTAGAGCGAGGCCCTGGGAAAGGGTCAGCGAGACCTGGGTCCAGGGTGAGGCCCGTTTTTAAAGGCCACCTTCTCCCTGTCATCCTTGTCCTTCTATGTTGTCCAGGGAAGTAGCCGCGGGCTCTGGCTTCCTCGGCCTCGTCAGGGCACTTGCCGATGCCGACGTGGTGGGCACTTCCCACACCTTTCCCCTGTGTCTCTGTTTGTACGGCAGTCTGAGACAAGTGACCTCGGAAGGCTTGCTGTTGACAGAACGCAGTGACATCCTGAGGGCCGTGACCTCGTTCCTGGAGCCTGCTGCCGTGGAGAGCTGTCGCCGGCATGCGATTTCCCAGCTGGGAGCTCCGTCCCAGGTGACCTGCTGGCTGTCGGTGTGCACCCGGTGCTTTAGAAACAGAACCGCGCCCTTGTAGCCGTGCCAGCTGTGGCCGTGGCTCCTCACGTGGGTGTCGGGGTGGGCTTGGGGGAGCGGCACTGCCATGTTGTGTCTGTAGTTGCAAACTGACAGCCGTCATTTCCCCCCACACTGGCAATGATGGCCTGGTCCTGACCTAGTAGTTGATCCATCTGGCCTTTTTTTTTTTTTTTTCCCTAAGATTTTTATTTATTTATTTGACAGAGATCACAAGTAGGCAGGCAGGCAGAGAGAGAAGAGGAAGCAGGCTCCCCGCGAAGCAGAGAGCCCGACGCAGGGCTCGATCCCAGGACCCTGAGATCATGACCTGAGGCGAAGGCAGAGGCTTTAACCCACTGAGCCACCCAGGGCCCCCCTGCCTTTTTTTAAAGTTAAATGGAGGATGGAGTTTTGTTGTATGAACAAGGAAGTTAATATCTTTGCCGTTTTGTCTGTGCTGTTGGTGGTCCTGGCATTGGTGAGGTGAGGTGGGGTTGGGGCAGGGAGAGGCGCGTTGCAGTGGTCAGTCCTGCTGCGCTCAGACCGTCATCTCTGCTCTGGCCACCCCCCCACCCCCCCACCCCCACCAAGTCTCTCCGGGCTGCTGTTGTGGTGGCCTGGCCTGTCTGTCGCCCTCACGTCATGGTCCCTCACCTCTCCTCTTCGTGCCCTCTGCTGCTGCCTCTTGGGAGCATCTTTTTCTGGGCCGTGGGGCATCCTGGGGAGGGAGCACGGCTTGTTGGTTGTGCTTGGTGAGCTCAGGGGGGACACTGAGGCCTATCTGCTTGAAGGGAGTCTTTGTCCTAATTGTTTTTTTGTTTGTTTGTTTTGTGTAAAGATTTTATTTATTTATTTGACAGACAGAGATCACAAGCAGGCAGAGAGGCAGGCGGAGAGAGAGGGGCAAGCAGGCTTCCTGCTGAGCAGAGAGCCCCATGCAGGTCTCGATCCCAGGACCCTGAGATCATGACCTGAGCCGAAGGCAGAGGCTTAACCCACTGAACCACCCAGGCGCCCTGTCCTGATCGTTTGATGCAGGCACGTGTTGCATCTGGCCAACTCTGTGTCTGCTCTCCTGCCCTGAGGTCCCTTGTCCTCTCTGTCCCCTGAGGTCCTGAGCACCAGGGCGGTGTCTGTCTCTCTCACCACAGCTGTCCCTCTTCCATGGCTCATGTTGGTGTCTTCACCCCTCACACCCTTCTGTTTCTCCTCTAGGACTGCTTGGAAGTTCTTTGGGTGGTTTGGGATTGCTGGGGAGGTGGTCCCTGCCTTTCTGTGAGGCTGGGGACAGTTCTGTGCGCTGGTCAGAGTGTGGTGTAAAATGTGTCCGCCTGGAGGCCGTCCTGCGTGCGTTCTCGTGCAGAGTAACTGGGTCTTGAAGGGCCTCCGACTCAAAGCACTAACCCCTTGCTGTGTGTGTATAGTTAAGAAACAGAAAAAACAAAGTGCACACCTGGGTTTAGGACTGCGGTGATTTCCTGGTTGAAGGTTTGCTGGAGACGAGCTGAGACTCACTGTAATGCGTCCAGGACAGAGGGGAGAGCTGGAGGAAGCTGAGAGGGCTCCAGGCCCCTCGTGCCCCAGGGTCTGGGCGGGTTCTGAGGACACTTTGGAATTCCAGTAGCACATTTCCTGACCAGGAACCGGAAGTACGCACCTTGCGCCAACCGTTGTCACGCGTGCCCTCAGGAAGCGTGCCGGGCTGGTCCCTGCCGAGGTAGGCCCTGTAGCTGTTGTGCAGACGCGCACTATAGACAACTTCATTTTCTCTCCTCTTTATGACCTAACTAGGGCATCTATTATAAGCTAGTGAACATTATTTGAGGACATGGATTCGGGGGGAAAAGCTGTTCGGAGATTCATTTAGAAATAACCTTGGGGGCTGGTGCCTGGCTGGCTCAGTTGGTAGAGCGTGCAACTCACGCAACGCATGATCTTGGGGTTGTGAGTTGGAGCCCCATGTCAGGTGTACAGAGTACTTAAAATCTTTTTTAAAAAATAATTTATTATAGTGAATAGTGTGATTCTTTAAAAAAAATTTTTTTTTTCAGCGAGAGAGTGTGCCGATGCGTGGCTAGCTCGGGGAGGTGCAGAGGGTGAGGGGAGTCTCCGGCCGACCGCACGCTGAGCGAGGAGCCCAGCTTGTGCGCTCAGTCTTAGGGGACCTAAGCCAAAATCCGTCGTCAGACGCTTAAGTGACGGCACCACCCAGGCGCCCCTTAAAGTCTTGAAAGAAAGAGAGAGAGAGTTCCTTGAGGAAACTCTGAAGGAGAGAGGTTTTAAGTCATCCCTCCTGCTTTGGCCGGGTGTCACCAGGCTGTCGGGTGGGTGGCGTGCGGGGGAGCCTGTGGTCCTGGCCTTGGGCCTGCTCTTGACCACGACCTGGTGGCCTGTGCAGAGAAGAAAGCGTTCGATGCTCTTGGGAAGTGTGATTGCCGGCGTATTTCAGACACCCACCTCGCTCCTGGTGGCACTGCTTGCTGAGGAGCTCCGTGCCCACCGGAGCTCAGCAGGGTATTTACACGCACGAACAGGTTGAGCACGGGGTCTCCGTTGAGGCCCCCATGGCGCCGTGGGCGCTCGGAGCTACCCTGTGGGGTCGGGGGAGGGGAGCACAGCCTCCGCGGGAACAGCCCGCCTGCCGTGGGGTGTGGACCCGGTGACACGCAGCACATTGCCCGCTTGGGGTTCAGGGCAGCGACAGTGGCTGTGTCCTCTCTGGGGGGCAGAGCTGGCCCTGCCTCAGGACGGAGTGTGGCTTCCTGTTTGCCTCAGACCCTTGAAACAAATGCTTTGTGCCTGAGGGTTACTAGCGGCCGGAGCGGCTGTGGCTCTTCTGGTGGCCGGGGGACGGGTGGTGTCCCGCGCCCATACATCGGTCTCAGGGCAGGCGGCGTGCTCCTGCCTTGGATTCCTGCCTTGGGCTCCGCGCCTGCGGCCCCCTTCTGCGGGCCGCAGGTGTCTCCGCTGTGGGGGTGCGCAGAGGCGCAGAGGCGTTCGCCCCCAGGGTCGGCTGCAGTGCCCCCTGCCCACGGCAGTGTGCTGACCGCTGGCCCGCCAGAGGGTTTCTGTTCTCAGGGCCTCCGCACCCCCCCCACCCCCCTCCTGGAGCTGCTCCTTGCTTTGGATCCCGCGAGGCTGTGTCTCTGGAGCCGCGTCCTCACACAGCTGTGCTCCTTGGTGGCCCGCGGCCTGCGTCCCCACCCGCTTTGCAGGCTGTCATTGTCTGTGCGCCCGCCCTCGGCACTGCTGTTTGGGGAAGGAGTGTTTGTTTTCTGATCTACGAGATTTTATTAAACAATAGCTCGGCAGCTTTTACCATGTGATGTCATCAAGACAACAATAAGGAGATGAATTCATCTCTTAATAAGGACAGGAAATAATTTGGACAAACCACATCATTTTGATGGGGAAGTACTTTTTAAGCCACCACCAGCTAGCTGCTTAATCCTGCACACACATTTGTCACGTTGAGCCTCGGTGTGGTGTGAAACAGCGGGGTCTTGTCTTCTCCCGAGGTGTCTTCCCTTACAGCACAGACCTTCCAGCAAACAAGGCCACGGTCGACATGGTCTTAGACTGGCTGGGACAGACGACCCCGCGTTCCTGTGGGGTCAGCCTGACACCAGCGAGTGACAGGGCCACCCGGTGGTTGTTGGAGAGCATCTCTGGGACTGGTCTGAGTTGGCAGGTGCTGGGTCTTTCGCAGTGCTCCTAAAGCAGGAGAGCGGGGACCTCAGGCGCTGGGGACGCGGAGTCAGTGGGGGCTTTCGGGGCAGCGTCTCCCCAGGAACACGGAATCAGTGGGGGCTTTCGGGGCAGCGTCTCGCTGGGGACGCGGAGGAACACTTCATGTTGTGTAGCTCATGGTACTGCTGCATGTGCGGACGCAGACACGCTGCTCAGGTCACTCGCGGCCACGTCGTCTGCGTGCCCCAGGCAGTGCCCCATCAGAGACACTCAGCTCGGGGAGGTCGTGGGGTGCTGCTTACTTTACACCACCAGGCGGGAGCACGGGAGGATGCGGCTCTCTGCTCTGGGCCCCCCCAGGTGTCGCCGCGTGCACAGAGCCCAAGTCGTCTCCCTATGCGGGTGCTTGAGGCCTTCACATTTGCCAAATCTCTTTGCTCCGAAGCGGTGTGCATTTAAAACAAACGAAAAGCAACTTTGGGTTGTTTCTGGGGGCGTGGGAGTGGACAGCGACTGGGGCAGGGAAGGGATTTGGGGTGAGCAGGGGACGAGCTCTCTCCTGCCTCTGCATTCCGTGGCTCGTCCCTCTCAGGCGTCTGCCCAGTGGTTTTAGGAGGCGTCCACCTCAGGAAATTGTCCCTCTGATGCTGAAACCAGCCTGGGAGAAGGACAGCCCCAGGCTGTCGTCTGTTGGGGGCCTCCGAGGGTGCACTTCCTGGTCCAGAGACCTGTGTGGCCCTTGGCGGGGCCCCTTGGGAAGCACACTTGAGTGTGTCCAGCCAGTGTGTCTGAGGTCATGCCGCTCAGTGTTTGTCAGAGACTAGACTCATGACTCATGACTTTTTTTTTTTTAAAGACTTTATTTATTTATTTGACAGACGGAGATCACAAGCAGGCAGAGAGGCAGGTGGGGCGGGGTGGGAGGGAAGCAGGCTCCCCGCCGAGCAGAGAGCCCGATGCGGGGCTCGATCCCAGGACCCTGAGATCATGACTTGAGCCGAAGGCAGAGGCTTAACCCACTGAGCCCCCCAGGCGCCCCGAGACTCATGCTTCTTCACCTGGGTTTAGAGCGTTTAATGTTCACTGGGGTCTTCAGCCACTTCAGGATGTCACCAGGTTCTCAAAAACAATTTTATTTATTTCCTCAAAACATAGTGTATCCTGTGGTCCTTTCTCGTCATTTTTGAACATAAGCTCTATTGATTTAACAACAGGATTACTGCTCAGGCCCTCTGATGCTGAATCCTGCCTGGCAGAGTGTGTGTCCCAGGAAGAAGGACCGCGGGTGCTTGGGGTGACTCGGAACCGGCCAGTGCTGCAGGGACACCCCCTCCCCCGCCCCGGGTGCAGACCTTCGTTCCCTCATCTGTAAATTAGGGTACACCTGCATTGCATTATTCTAGATCCTTTCTTCTTGATATTTGGGGGGTGATACTGGGTTGGGGTTTATAAAAGGACACTGTAGAATTTAAAATAGTGTTTTATTCTTGCCACCCAAAAAGGACAAGGTCACACACATGCCTCAGCCAGAGGCAAATGGGTTTGTTGTGTCCCTGACTGTAGCCAACGTGGGGGGTGGTTCTGCCGGTCTCCACATGCATCAGCAGAGGGGACTCCATTTTCTGTTTCTGTAGAAGGAGCAAGGACTGCAGAAAGGTCCCCTCGTGGGGTTAGGCACAGTTCCGTGGTCCTGAGGCCCAGCATTGCCGTCCAGAGCCACCCCTAGGGGGGGTCAGGAAGCTGATGTTTCTCTGAGACACTTGGATTTCGTCTGCGTAGGCCTTTTCTGTCTTCGGATCCACTTGACGGTTCACAGTGGCACAGGCAGAGCAATGGTCTTGTCCTGCATGGGTGAGGTCGTGGTGGGGTGTGTGATTGACACGGGGCCTGGGGGGCCATGCACCCCTCACTCCCTTGGTTCCTGGACCCTGTCCTCATGCTGGTCATCTCAGAAATTCTTTATATTGTAAATGCAGAGTCCAGACAACTTGTGTCTGTAGAAGTATGTCTTGTCAGTAAAGCGTTTACTTACTAATGCTACTTAAACCCATTGTATAGGGGCGCCTGGGAGCCTCAGAGGGTTAAAGCCTCTGCCTTCGGCTCAGGTCATGATCTCAGGGTCCTGGGATCGAGCCCCGCATCAGGCTCTCTGCTCAGCAGGGAGCCTGCTTTCCCCCTTCTCTCTCTGCCTGCCTCTGCCTACTTGTGATCTCTGTCTGTCAAATAAATAAATAAAATCTTAAAAAAAAAAAACCCATTGTATAACACATTTTTACTAAAAACAACTGTATTTTCCAGAACAAAACGCTGGTGATTGTCATATTGCTTTGGTTAAAGTGAACAAAGATGTGTAGTTGGGGGTAGGGATGAGTACTTGAATAGTTTTTGTTTTGCTTTGTTTCTTAAAGATTTTATTTATTTATTTGACAGAGAGATAGAGAGCACAAGTAGGCAGAGTGACAGGCAGAGGAGAAGCAGACTCTGCTGAGCAGAGAGCCCGACACGGGACTTGATCCCAGGACCCTGGGATCATGACCTGAGCTGAAGGCAGACACGTCACTGACTGAGCCACCCAGGCTCAGTTTTTGACTTGACTTTGGAGATTTTCTTTACAGGACACCCACGCGGATGGTGAGGTTGGCAGCAGTGCGGAGCTCCCGTGGGATGGGAGGGCTCGTTCAGGTCCCCGGTCGTACTCTTGGTTTGGTTTCGTAGCGCGGTGCGTTGGTGATTTGGTGAGTTACTTAGCTCATGCACACGCAGTCTTCCTGCGTCTAGCTGTGTCTAAAGGCCACTCTCGTTTCTGCAGCCACCCCTCATCAGGGGAGTCCTAAAGCTCTCAGAAGCTCTCTGCTCGTGGTGGGGAGCTTGCCAGGATTCTGATACTTGACCCAAGTAAGAAGCTTTGCATTGGCAGTAAATTGGTTTCGGTGTCTCGCTGGTAACGGCAGTCTTGTTGTGTTATTTTCCAGAGATGCGCTGCAGGGTCCTCCACCAGAGTAGCGAGAGTCTGTGTGTCAGTCGCTGGCTCGCGTAGAAGTGATGTCCCCGCGGCAGTGCTTCTGCCCGAGACAGCTGTTTGGTGCCCAGAAGAGATGCTTCCTGCCCGTTTCTCATTTTGTGACATAGGATGTGACCAAGCCGAGCATGGAGTCTCGGCACGTAATGAAATTGATACTTACTGCTTTACCATGGAGGTTCTTCAGCAAAGGTAGACCATCCCTTTTGCACCACCAGTGCAGATACTGCCCCAGCTAGAGAGGCAGTGTTACAGTGGGAAAAATTTTGAGAGAGTTGCGGGGATCTCCAAGGCTTTGGACCCCATTTTGGAAACAGCGGTAGGAAGCTGTTCGGTCTGTGTGAAAAAATGTAGCCGGGCAAACCAAGTCAGCCCAAGCGTTTATCCACAACTAGAAATTTCACGGCTTCAGGGGAGTCTGATCGTGTCCGTCCTCTCCCCACAGTACACCCGGCAGTGCGCGTGCGCATTTTCAGGGGCTCCCGATTCAGCGGCTCCTGGGTCGCGAAGCTCTCCTGAAGCTCTCACGGAAATGCAAAGCTCTGTCCCCTCCAAATGAGATCGTGCGTCTGTCCTTGGGTCTGTGCTTGTGGGTTAAGCATGTACCCTCAGCTGTGTTTTCCTTTCCCGTGGCTCTGCCTTCTGTCGCGGAGCGGCCTGGGGGGTGAGCGCTGTGGTGACAGGCTGGGGCTCGCGCCGGCCCCTCACGTGGTGCTTCCTGCTTCAGAACGGACCCTGCGCCTCCTGTCGTACACGGACTCTCTCAGATTCTTTGAGTTGTGTTGCTTATTCTCTGTTCACTTTATGTAATCTTATCTTTTAGCCAGCCTGGTCGCTGGATTTAAAAATTTGTCTTTGTTTTTCGAAATCTTGTGGATCTTTAAAGATGTTATGAATTGCAGTGGCTTAAAATAGGTCATTGCATGTTTGCTAGTTAGGAGAACTTCTTGAAGTTATGAGGTTCCATATACTCAGCTTACAGTGGTCGCTCTAAGACTTGCTGTCTCTGCATTGGCTGCAGTGAGACGGTGAGACGGACTTCCAGCTGCGGCTGACTTGCTTTAATTGGGGATGTGGACCCCAGACCTTTCTCAGCACCTCAGCAACCTCCTGGTTTGTTGTGGGTTTTGTTTTTGTCGTTTAAGATTTATTTATTTGAGAGCAAGCGAGAGAGTGAGGGTGTGTACATACGAGACCAGTGGCGAAGGCAAGAGGGAGAGAGAAGCCCCAGCAGGCTCTGTGCTGAGTGTGGAGCCCGATGGTGGTCCTCGGTCTCACCCTCTGAGATCATGAGCCGAAACTGAGAGTCATATGCTTACTGACTGAGCCACCCTGGGGCCCCAGGCATCTCTCTCTCTTTTTTTTCTTTAAAGATTTTTAGATTTATTTATTTGAGAGAGAGAGCAAGCGAGCGAGCTGAGCCAGGAGGAGAGAGAGAAGCAGACTCCTCGCTGAGCAGGGAGCCGGATGCGACTGCGTCCAAGGCCTGAGCCGAAGGCAGACGCTTCACTGACTGAGCCACCCAGGCGCCCTGGCCCCAGCAACCTCTTGTTTTTAGTTCTTTAGGCCAGTAGTTAGGAACTATGCTGTAAAATCCTGTAGAGATTTTTAAAATACAATTCCCACACAGGAAATGATCTTTTTCAGGTTTTATTGAGATGAGGACGAAAAACACTCTTACCTGTCAGAAGCAGGTTTTTCGTGTGAGGATGACTGTTGGTTGTTGAGAGCAGCAGGGTGGGCTTGGTGGGGTCGAGGCCTTCTGTTTCCCGTGACCTGAAAGCCCAGTTGGGGTTGCAGTCCTGGCACAGGGCCACGTTGCGGGGCGCGCCAGCAGGGACCTTGAGCTGCTCTGCTCTGTGCTGGACTGTGCGCGAGGCTGCTGGGGCTCCGCCGCAGGGTGTCTCGGGAGGGGCCCGGGAGGAGCGTGGGGTCCGGGCGTGGCTGGGTGTGCATCATCAGGTCCCACCATCACGACCCAGTTCCGGTCTTGCGCTTTCCTCGTTTGCAGCCTCAGGATCCCATCAGTCCCTGTTAACTCCTTATGACTCTTTTTTTTGGCATCAGTTTTTTCCTACAGATGAAAGTGGCAGTTCTCCCTGTCTGACATACTTCTTCTGTTGAGTACGCGGTTAGCACCTGCTGGGCCTGGCCGGGCTTGCTGGCAGAGAGTGATGGCTTCCCTCGAGTGTTTGCTGGACGTCCGATCCCGGGCGTCCTGAGAGGTGGTGAACAGAGACATGTGCTAGAAGGGCATTGTGGGCCCGGAGTCCCAGGGAGGCAGGCACGAGGCGCTGTCTCCCTGGCAGCTCTGGGACTGGGGGCCTGAGGGAACGCCCCGCCTAATGTGGGCTTGGGAAGCCGAGCAGCCGGGTCCTGGAGGCAGGGTCAGTAGCAGGACAGTGGCGTCCCCACAGAGACAGGAGCCAGAAAGAAGGGGCTGCTTGGAGAAGCTGTGGTTTGAGCATGATGGATTTGAGGAGCCTGTTGGGAAAGGGACCACTGGAAGGGGTGTCAGGGTTTGGGAGGCCATTTAGGACAGGAAGTTGAGCCCGGAGTCCCCCACATGTGTGTATGTGTGTGCATGTGCTTGCGTGTGAGTGTGTGCGGACACACACATGCCTGGAGAAGAGGCAGGAAAAAGAAGGGAGATTTATTTATGAGCTGGACAGACCAGCAGAAGCCCCCGAACAGCACAGTCATCTCCAGCAGGCAGAGCTGATTTTTTTCCGAAAGGAATTAAAGGATGTATTGAAGTCATTTCTCCTGCCAAAGTAGATTCTTTGAGTGGATAATGCGTAGGTGTTCTAGGTCATTTTCCGGTTTTGGGAAATGAGATGCCGGAGTTCTAATCTCTACATTGTTACATATTTAAACCTCATAATAAGTGTAAGTCATGTAACCTTCATGTTATTTTTCCTGTGCAATTTTAGGCCTTTACAGTGGTCTCAAGAAGCAGTGACAGTGATGTTTTAGACTAAAGCCCACGTAGAAGAATGCTGGAAGTCAAGCTGAATTTCCAGATATTTGTGGTGAGGCTTTCGTCTGAAACCCTAGGTAGCACTTGCTTTTGTTTGTTCTCTGTCAGCCACGCGGCCCACCTCCTGTGAAGTGGCCTTCCTTCGTTCTGGGGGGCATACGGGACGCTGCCGCACCAGCAGAACCAGTGGGCACGAAGAGTGCAGGGCCTCTCTGGGCTCCCCTGGGCTGCTGGAGCAGAGCTGGGTGAACCGCTGCCCTGGGCACAGAGCTCTGTACCGGGCTGCTGCAGACCTCTGCGGACGTCCCTTTGCTAATTCAGCTGACACGTTTATGTGTCACCGTGAACGCTTTTAGTTTTTTCCAGGCCTGTATGGATGAAGCTACATTCTGACTCCTCTTTCCCCCAGTCCTGCTCCCCGGTGGACTTGCGTGTCGGTGGAGTGGACAAGGAGAGGGCCGGAGCTGGAGCAGGGGTAGGGTAGCTGGGGAGGTTCTCGTGGATATGGCTGCTTTGAAATTATCGTCCAGCAGTTATTACTGAAGCATCTTTCTTACCAGGTTTAAGCTTTATCAGTTCTGGGGTGGGGGAGGAAGGAGTAAATGGGCATCAAAGTGCCTTTGCAAAATGGCATGATGGACGGTCACTCATTTATTTCAGATGCTAGGAAAGGTCACCAGTGGTGACAGGGTCACTCTCGAGTGTTTTCTTGCTTAGATAATGGAATTGGTTAAAAGCTGTTTCTGGTAGATCCTCCCTTACCCCCCAAACTTAGTGTTCAGAGAAACGCAGCCTTCGAGGGGAGGGTTCTGGTCCAGAAGCATGGCGTTAGCCAGTGCAGGCCCCAGGCCCGAGGCTGTTGATGAGCTCGCTGGTGGTGCTGGGTCACCTCTGATAGCCTGTCCTCTAGGACTCAGATGCAGCGAGGGTCTACAGTCCGGTCCAGGTAGCCTGCAAGGCAGATGCTCAGGGAGAGTTCCTGGGCTAGGGGCCATGCTCTGCCCTGAGAACCTCAGCTTGGGCCTCACTGCTTTCCTTTTGTTTAGAAAACAACCAAGGGACCCATCCTGAAGTTTTCAGAAGAGAAGCAAATGTTTTTCTTCATTCCCTTTTCCACCTGTTGTATAAAATCAATAAAGCATGCAAAGGGGGGGGCGTCCAGTTTAAAGCCCCCCGTCCAGCTCATGAGTCTTACGCTCGTCCGAGGTGGGCAGCCGCGTCCCTTGCTGACTCTGCGCATTTGTCCTGGTGGTTCTTCAGAAAAGGGTCTTGGAGTCTCTGAGGATTGCGGTTTTCTGGATTCCGCCGTGCAGTTCTGTCATTGTTTACTTCGTTTATTTTGAAGCTCAGTTATTAGAGGCTGAATCTGTCTCTCCGTCATCATGAAACGCCCTTACCTCTGATGATGGTTGGGGCTCTGCAGGCTGGTTCGTCTGGGACTGGCACAGCTGCGCTCTCTTCCAGCGGCTGTTAGCACACATCCTCTCCCATCTTTTTAAGGTTAAACTGTTTGTGTTCATATTTAAGGAGGGTTTCCTACAGGCAGCCTTATAGGAGTTGGGTATTGCCTTTGAAAGAAATCCAGCTGGGGCCCCTGGGGGGCTCAGTAGGTTAAATGTCCGACTCTTGGTTTTGGCTCAGGTTGTGATCTCAGGGTCACGGGACTGAGCCGTGCGTTGGGGCTCTCCGCTCAGCAGGGGGTCCGCTTCTCTTCCTCTGCCCACCCCCCTCCCTTGTTCTAAAATAAATTAAAAAAAAAAAATAAATCCAATTGACAGTCTTTTCCTGGTTTTTTTTCCCCATTATTTAGACAGATTTCCCCCATGTATTTAATTTTAACTCCAGTACAGTGAACGTACAGTGTTACATTAGTGTCAGGTGTGGAGCATAGTGGGTCAGTTCTGTACATTACTCAGTGCCCATCACGACGAGTGCACGCCCGCATCTCCCCACCTCCCCTCTGGTCTCCATCAGGGGGTTCTCTGCAGTTGAGGGTCTGTTTCCTGGTTACCCGCTTTGTTCATTTGTTTTGTGTCTTAAATTCCACCTGTGAGTGAGACCACACGGCGTTTGTCTTTCTCCGACTGACTGCCACCGTGGCGCCACACCCTCTAGCTCCGTCCACCCGAGAGTCCAGGTACTCTTGGCCGCTGGTGGACTCGGTCGGCTTCGGGTTACCTACACTTTGTCTTTCACGCCGACACTCATGAGCGGAGTTGGCATAGCCCTGTCCAGCAAAGACATCGAAGGGAGATACAAAATTTCTAGATTGGTTTTGTTTCAACTGCTGACAGCCTCTGAACAACTTGAACACCTTGGCTAGATTTGCTACTTCTTTTTTGAACCTAACAAGTACCATCTTTTTTTTTTTTTTTTTCCTTTAAGGTTTTGTTTATTTATTTGTCAGAGAGAGTACACACAAGCAGGCAGAGGCAGCGAGAGAAGCAGGCTCCCTGCTGAGCAAGGAGCCCGACGTGGGAGTCGATGACCTGAGCCGAAGGCAGCGGCTTAACCAACTGAGCCACCCAGGCCTCCCAAGTACCATCTTTTTAAGCCAGATTTCACACGCCTTTCCTTCTTATTTTAAGAATTTTGAAAAAATGGGGGAGGGCATCTGAGGACTCATTTGGTTAAGCCTCTGCCTTCGGCTCAGGTCATGGTCCCAGGGTCCTGGGATCGAGTCCTGCATCAGGCTCCCTGCTCGGTGGGGAGCCTGCTTTTCCCTCTCGTTCTCCCTGTGTGCGCACACGCACGCTCTTGCTCTCTCTCTCTCATAAATAAATAATCTTAAAAAAAGAAAGTAAATGGAGGCTACTCCTGTCCTCCCCGCCCCCAATTTTTTTTTTCCCAAGATTTTAGTTAGTTATTTGAGAGAGAGAGGGAGAGCTTATGATCTGGGGGTGGGGGGTGGGGGCTGCAGGAGAAGCAGACTCCCTTCTGAGCAGGGAGGCCAATGTGGGGCTCCATCCCAGGATCCCAGGATCCCAGGATCATGAGCTGAGCCGAAAGTGGGTGCTTAACCAACTGAGCCACCCAGGTGCCCCACCATCCATGTATTTTAGAAAAAACTTTGATTTAAAAAATTTTCAGATGTAAAAACAGTTGGTAAGGAGTGTACCCAACTGATAATCTCTCTCTTTTAATGGGTGTTTAGATAACTTGTTGATGCCTAGTGTGATTATTGATGCGATTGGGCTCCAATGTACTCAGGTCCCACTTTCAGAGCATCAGAGCCGTAGCAGAGCCTTGGATGGCTTCCTCCCCTCGCTCCTGCCCCAGCCTTCATGCGGTTGCCGTACATTTTCCTGGTTGTTAGAACAGTAGACGGTCTTCAGAGAGAAAGTCCAGAGTATTTGCTGTGTCCTTGCCGTTTCCGGCCTCCGTCACTTGCGGTCAGGACTCCTGTTTGCGTCCAGAGTCGTCTCCCTCGGGTGGACAGACTTGCAGCGGCTCCTCCGTCTCCGCACGACTTGCCGTGGCTGTTGAGTGGGAGGACGAGGGACCTTTTTCTCGCGGTTCTTGACAGATGCTGCCTGGCCTGTGTTCGTGCGCAGCCGCCCGTCCCCCCTCTCTGCCGGTCCCCGCTCCTCTCTCCGGGGGGTCCGTGGTGTGGTGTCCTTCATGTTTCTTTCCTTGGGGTTCACTGAGGGCCTTGGCTCTCCGAGTTTGCAGTTCCGCCGTCAGAATGTGAACTCTTGGTGGCTCCTTGCTTTGGGTATCTCTGTGGCCTCAGCCCTGAGGGGCCAGCAGTGCTCGTGGCTGCCTGCTCGCTGGCCCGACCTCGCTCACTCTCCGTGTCCCCTCTGGTCTGTGCTCAGTGTCCCCAGTTGCCTCTGGTACGCACCTCGGCTGCCGGCAGTGCCTCCTGCTGTCTCTCCTCTCCCACGGGCTGCGGTCCTCACGAGAGGCTCCTGCCTAGCGTGTCTCGAGCGCCCATGTGCTGACCGACCGATGGCTGCGTCTGCTCGTGTCGCCGTCTGTGTCAACTCTGCGTTGGTTTCACTGGACTGCTTTTTCTTATTATGTGCTCTGTTTTCTTAATTGCATGCCTGGGGGTGTTTTTCTCCTGTATGTTTCTTATTTTGGAAAACTTTTCAAATTTTCAGAGAAGTTAGAAAGACAGAGGAGAGCTCCTGTACGCCTCTCTTCGGCTTCTCTCGGTGCTGACGTGTCCTGTTCCTGCGGCCCACGCCGTGGGGCGGCGGCCGGCGGCGGGGTCTCGGGGTCTCGCTGTTCACGCACCTGCGGGCCCACCCCGGCCGGCCTCTGTTCTCCCTCGCCGCCCTTCTCCGTCCCGGGACTGCGCCCAGCGGGACCGCGAGACTCTGCGAGTGCTCCGGCCCGGGTTCTGTAGGGCGTCCTCTTGGGGTTTGTGTGTTTTTTTTCTTCGTAGACTGGGTCGCTGGCTTTGGGGGAGACGTGACTCCAGAGAGGGTGTGTCTTCCCCTCACATCCGCTCTGGGGTGCGTGCTGTCACTGCGGCCTGTGGGGGCTGGCCTCGGCCGCCTGGTCGTGGGGGCGCCTGCACGGTGCCCTCACAGCCCCCCTCTTGTCCTTCAGAGCAGGCCCGGAGCCCGGCGCACGAGCAGGGGGAGGGCAGCGTCTCCTTGTGGGGAGGCTTGGTGTGTTCTGCCCACTCCGTTGTTTCTTCAGTCTTCTGTTGATGTCAGGGTGGACTCACGTGTGCTTAGTCTTTGCTCAGGCCGCTCCGGCTTCCCTGTCTGTGAGTGTCCGGATGCCAGACGCGGGGTTTGCCTCGGTGGGTGCTGCGTGATCTTGTACATCTGTAACCCTTCCTGGGCTTTGTTCTGGGGCCCGGTTAGTCTTGGAAACAAGGTGCTCCTCTCAGGTCCTGCTTTTAGGACTTGTGAGGCAGGCCAGGGCCTTGCCCAGTTTTGGGCTGGTGTCCCCCCTGCCCCTACCTGTGCCTGTGCTGCGCTCTGGCCTTAGAGCCCAGCCCTGCCTCTCATCTGTGCGTGCTTCCTGGCCTGCCCCTGGGTGGTTTTCTGCTCGCTGAAGAGCCAAGGGGACTTCTGCACGCCTCTGGATAATTTCCTTCAAACTGTGTCTTCTCTGGTCTAAATAACCCCGTTGAGAGAGAGAGAGAGACACACACACACATACACGTGGCATTCTGGGTTTTTGGTCCTCATGAGGTTTTTTGTTTGTTTTTAATAAATTCTGTGGGTGTTTGCCAGACCTGCGCGCAAAGCAGAAACTGCTTCCACTCTGTTTCATGTCATTTTTAATAGTATTGTTTCATTTTATATCCTTAAATGTAACAAGGAAGACACGGGAGCGTGGTCCTAGGTGCAGTTCTGGGCCTAGGCCAGAGCAGAATGGTCAGATCGGAGGCCGGCCAGCACAGTGCCTGTGGGTCTTCGGGGTTTGATCGCTTCACCGTGACGATGTCTGGTTTTACCATTAGGGGAAGCCGAGTGAAGGCTGTACAGGGCTCTGCACTTCTTTTTATCAGTGGAAATTACTTCAAAATAAAAAAATTGGGGAAAAAAACAACCCAGTAGGTGAGTATGGTCTTGTCTCCCCCAGGTGGATGTTCATGACCGTGGTCCATAAGCCCGGTGCAGTCTTACCGGAAGTGCCTCAGACTCACAAGCTGCGGCCTGAACACGAGTGCCCCGCCTGCCCCTCCTGCCTGTCCCCGTCCGTCCGCGCCCGCCTCCCCTTCTCCAGGCGGAGCCTCTGCCCCGTCTCCCTCCATGTTTACATTCCACCCGCGTTAGTCAGCCGACTTGCTGTGTTGTTTCTTTAACTTGGTGTCCTGTCCCAGAAATCTTGGGTGCCCTTCCTGCCCAGCGCAGTTCCTTGGTCAGGCGTCCCTGCCTCCCTTGCCCGTTGCTGGCCACCGTGGCCTGTCCCCCTGCTCCTCTGTCTCCCACGTTGTGCCTGCTGTGTGGGGGGCCCCAGGAGGCTTTGCAGACTCCGTGTTGACGCATGAAGCCCCTCCTGCCTCTTGACTGGGGATGTTCACGAGTGATTCCGGGTGTCGGGGCACGGTCGGGGCTCCGCGACTCGGTGTCTGCCCCCCTGCGGCGTGGCCGGCGATGGGCTGCGGTCCTTGGCTTTCTGGTCGATGAACACGCTATTGAAAAGAAGTCCTTGTTACTGCCTGAACATGGCGCTGTGGTTTTTGTCTTGGCTTGATGTCATCTGTGCTCCTGCCGGCCGTACTTTCTTAAATAACAGTGTTTGTAACTTGTGAAGGTATCTGCTCTTCGCACCTACAGGAGGGTGAGCAGTGACTGCGCACTAGGTCAGGACTCACGCCTCTGTCACTGCGTCCTGCGGGCTTCTTGGAGAAACACTGTTCCCTGGCAGGTGGGAGCAGAGCTGCGGCGATCCTTCTAGGGAACAGACGGCCGCCTCTGCCCCAGCGCGTGCTGGCTTCTCTGTTCTCGGCCATCAGAGCTGAGGACGCTGAGGCCCCGGCGAGTGGTCGTGTCGCCATTGGCTGTCGGCTCTGAGGGACGGGTGCTCGTCCGTAGGGCAGTGAGGGGGAGCGTGGGCAGGTTCCCCGGGACTGCGTCCTGGCTTTGAAGGCCTGGATGTGCTGCTGTGAGAGGAGAGAAAGGTGTGTGCCTTGTTGCTGTCGGTCACCTAACTTTGGAAAATGTGATTCTCTACATGAATTCATTTTTCCACTGTGGATTTTTTTGTTATTTTTTGGCTCACATTAAAAGATAAATTGTTGAACTAAAGTCCAGTATGTTTTAATCAGTACGTTACTTAAAACATGTAGATCTGAGGAGTAGCGAGGAAGGCCTGGCGCCCCTTCTGGCTTTGGTCAGTGTGACGAAGCCTGTGACTTCCACAGCTGGGCTGAGGTTGTGTTCCTTGCCTTTTTACAGCCAGTCGAGAGGGCTGAGATTTCCTTCTCTCCTTTAATGGGATTCGCCAAAATATTAAAGTTGGACCCTCCACAGTCTGTCGTAGAGGTTTTGGGATGCTGGGGTAGCTCACGGCCTGGGCAGCGATGAGAGTGACTGAGTGGCGCCCGTGTTGGAGACAGTCACTGTCCCCAGCTTCCCTGCCATGTGTCTGGGCGGTGGTCCTTCCTGCACAAGCCCCCTTTGGGGGCTTGGATGCAGAGAGGGTCTCCTGGAAGGCAGGTGGTGGCAGCCTCACATCCGTGTCTGGCTGAGGCGCCCGTCTCTTGCTCCCCTCGGGGCGCCTTGTCCCCATGTCACCCGGCAGCAGGTTCTCCACACGGTCATATCACTGCCAGCACCGGGCTTTCTGTCACCAGAATATGAGGAACAGTGCCGGGTGGGCTTGTTTTCTTTCAGAGGCCGTGGCTGATGGACTGGCGCGCAGTGAAGCTGTGTTTCCGGAGTCTTTGAAAACCTTTGCGTGAAGAAGGCAGACGGGTCCTTCGGCTGCGTTCGCTGGGACGGGGCCCCTGGCTTCTCCCGTCTCACGTGGTGGGACTGAGGAGGCCGCAAAGAGCCACTCTCGGCCCAGCCGCGGGGACTCGTGAGTCGTCTGGGTTCCTCTTGCGCCCCCCTATCCGCCCCCCCGCCCCCCCCCCCCCCCCCCGCGAAGGGGGGCCCGCGGCGGTGGCGGTTGACTTGCAGAAAGGGCTTTCCCCGGTTTTCTGGGTTGTGGGGGGGGGGGCAGGTTGGTCGGGCAGGTGGTCTCTTCGCAGCCAGAGGCCAGGATCTTCAAGGGTGTGACGGCCATCTGTTGGCCGTGCCCATGCGGCGGGTCGGAAACGTGGTCTGTCCTGGTCTGTGAGCAGGGTGTCCACTCGCGCGGTCTTTCTGTAAACCACTGGAGAGCTGTTCCTAGCCGTGGAGGTTTGGCACCTTCTCTTGAAGTCTGTTTGCAGAAAAGTTGCAGCAGAACAGTATCAGAAAGGGTTACTTTGTGAGGAGGCCTACAAAACATTTAGTCTGTTTTCTCAAAAAGCTCCATGGTGTGATTAGAGAATAATGAAGAGAATGTAAATTTATAAATACCATAAAACATCTGTTTTGTTTGTTTAATACTTGGGAATAAGTTGCATTTCCTTTTTTAAAGTTTTTTTAAAAAGATTTACGTATTTATTGATTTGAGAGAGTGAGCGTGTGCGAGGCAGGGGAGAGGCAGGGGAGAGGCAGAGAATCTCCAGCAGACCCCTGCTGGGCGAGGAACACATATGGGTCTGGATCTTGGACAGAGATCGCAGCCTGAGCCGAAACCAAGAGTCAGACGGTCGCCGACCGACCGGCCGACCGTGCCAGCTGGGCACCCCATGAATGGCGCGTCTGAAGGCAGAATTGTAAATCGCTTTGACACGTCGACTTGCCCTCTCTCTTTTCATTCGTGTCTTGCTGGTGGCCTGCAGGAACAGCCACCCTCCGTCCGACGTGCTGCGGGCGGGTGGGCGTTGTTATCATAGCCAGGGCTCTCGTGGGCACGTCCTTCCCTGAAGTTGAACACCTTTCCTGCCAGTTGAGGACGCAGGCAGGTGGGGGTTTTATTGTTTTGTGAAGACCTCAGGGAAAGACGATCTCGAGTTCCCTTTTTGACTGTTACTATGACCTGGAATCTCCCCCTTCTCTCACACAGACCCGAGTGTGAAAAGCCACCTCTTCCTGGGTTCCCACACACACCCACGTCCACACAGGCTGGTGAGCCCCTCGCTCACGGACGTCTGTACTTGTGGCTGCCGACTGGGAGGCATGGTTTCTGTAAGAGAGCGAGTGTGAGTCCGGAGGCCATCTGCTTGCAGCGAGAGGCGGCAAAACATGATTTCCTCTCCCTTTCCAGTTTTTTTTTTTTTTTTTAAAGATTTTATTTATTTATTTGACAGAGAGAGAGTCACAAGTAGGCAGAGAAGCAGGCAGAGAGAGAGGGGAGGAAGCAGGTTCCCCGCGGAGCAGAGAGCCCGATGTGGGGCTCGATCCCTGGACCCTGGGATCATGACCTGAGCCGAAGGCAGAGGCTTTTAACCCACTGAGCCACCCAGGCGCCCCTGCTTTTCCAGTTTTAAAGTTGATGGTGTTTCCCCCGGTTTTACCGAGATACAGTCACATACAACGCTGCGTACAGTTAGGGTGCATGGCACAGCGATTGGCTGTGTGTGTTGTGAAATGATGCCCCAGAGGGTTTACCGCGCACCCATGGTCTCAGGGAGTCACCGCTGATTTCTTGAGACGCTGCTAAGACCTATTCCGCCCCTTTCCCCAGTACGTCCTTTTGTCCTCCCGGACCGGATCTGTGCCCGTCCCTTGTATCTGATCTGGTCCGAGGCAGCCTTGTCCTTGTCCTGCTCCGATCTCTGGAGTTCGCATTTTGTCGTTGTGGTTCCCCTATTGGTGTGTGGAGCCAGGTGTTGTGTTCCGGGTTTCTGCTGTGTTTTGGTGCGTGGGCGACAGCCTCACACGTTTGTCTGCTGGTTCAGAACTGGTTCGGTGCAGGCGGCTGCCCGCACCAGAGGGCAGGGGGGTGTTCCCAGACAGGGTTAGCTTCCTCACCAACTGTGTGCTTGGACGAGTTCGTGTCTTTTTTGTTAAAGGATTTTATTTTATTTGGGGGGGGGGATGGGGGAGGGCAGAGCGCAGAGCTGATCTCTCACGACCCTGAGATCCTGATCTGACCCAAACCCGAAAGTGGGACGCTCAGCTGATGGAGCCCCCCCAGGCGCCCTGAGGTGTGCTTGGACTTCTGCCGCCGCTTGAACATCCGTCCATCCCGGAGCCCCGGAAGGCCGTGCACGGGCCGCTCCGTCCACCTCGCAGCCGGGTCTCTCTGGGCTTGGCTGGAGCAGTCCAGTCAGTCCCTTCCCTGTGTGCTCCAGGCCTCAGGGCTCGAGGGCGGGGTGTGAGACAAGCCTGCGGGCCGGACTCCCTGACTCCCTGACTCGGGGCGGCGAGGGAGCCGTGCGGACTCTTACCTTGCCAGTTGGTTTCACTGTTGCGCCTCCTTCAAGGGGCCCTGAGGTTGGCAGATACACACACAGGAAGTTCCTGGGTGTTGCCGGTGCCGGTGAAGTGCAGTCGTCTCTCTGCCTGGAGTGTGTGGACGCTGTGACAGGGACAGGAAGGTGGGGATGGAGTAGGACGGGGCCAGGCTCTCCAGGTCTGCGAGGTCTGTGCGATCCACACATACGCCCGTTCGGTGCCGTGGTAACCTGGCGCAGAGTCCTGGCTCTCGCCTGACTGTCCACCGGACATCCGTGGGGCCTCGACTTGACTCCGGCTGCCAGGCTCTGCTTGTTCCTGGTGCAGCCTTCTTCCAGGGCCCATTCCTTGCCACGTCATTGCACAGAGGCGTCTGTGTGTATGCAGGGGTCGTTGGTACCCCCCCAGGGGCTAAGTGCCCCCCCCCCCCCAGCCCCTGAGCTCGTCACAGCCAGGAGGAAGCTTTTGGATTTCCTTGGGAACTTTTGAGACATGTCACTCCTGGTAGATTTCTACTACCTTGCAACTTTTAACCACAGAATAATCATTTCCTTTTGTGGTTCCTCCCTGTTTATGTTCCAGATGACCCTGGTCTCCATACCCTACCTCTGACCTTAATCAGCACCACAGCACCTCTTGTGCCTTATGTCACAGGTACATATTTCCGGGTGGCAAGAGGCTGCTGGTCACAGTCTTTTAGCAGCTGCCTGGAGATAAGAAAACCAGAGCCACAGGGACTGGCCCGCGTTGGGAGAGGGCTTGTGATTTTCCTGTTGGTCCCACTAGGAGCTGTCCAGTGCGAAGTCCGTAACTGAATGCCGATGTCTGAGCCTTTTCCAAGGTCATAGGGCTCTGTGTTAACTGTGTGGGTCAGCCCACTGGAGAGCGAGTGACTGAGGGTAGCCTGTGCTCTGCTCTGCAAGGCGGGAGGTGGGCATTCTGTGGCCCTTTGGGACAGACAAAGCATTCCGTTCTGGCTGCTCTGTTCCCCCGAGTGGTGGAGCTCGGACCCCAGGACCGTGGGTCCTGGCCCATTGACACACCAGTGTGGAGCCCAGCATAGCAGATCTGGGCCGTGGGTTCCCATGTTGATGCAGAGAAAGTCTGCTCCTGCATAATGCTCGTAATCTTAAGTGGAGAGGTGGGGAGCCTTGGTTTAGAAACCCAAGCCCCTAAGCAGCGGGTTCAGTATGATGTCATTTTTGGCTAAAGAAATGCACACCAGGGAGCCTGGGTGGCTGGGTCTCGGTTAAGCGTCTGCCTCTTGATCTCGGCTCAGGTCTTGGTCTCAGGTCAGGGTGGTGTCGGGCTGCATGTCGGGCATGAGCCTTCTTAGAAACAAAGGAGAACAAAGCACAGCCGTGTCTCACTGGGAGACGTGGATGGTGGGGACTGCTCTTCAGTGCGCTCGAGTGTCCGTACCGTCTCCTTGTTGTGCAGGCACGCTGCTGTCCCCACATCACACAGTTGTGTACGAAGACAGACCATACTTCATTTCCTCTTCCTTTCTCCAGACCCATTGAGCCGAGCATCCGGACCGCCGTGCTAGGGGGCTGGGGAGGATGAGCCGGGCCCTGCTCAGCACTTCACATCAGATGCTCCCAGTAACTTCTAGTGACTGGCAGTGGTGTGAAAGTTGAAAATCCAGACAAGCAAGAGGTATGCCTGTGGCGTAGTTAGGACTAAATAAACGGCTTCGTTGCTTATGTGTCCTTCTTGGTTAGGCTGTAAGGGGGGGGACTTGAGGTGAAGCAGAGGCTGCAGTGACACATCTCCTTTAGTTCTGTTTGGGGCGTCCCCTGCCGTGGCCACTAGCCTTTAATGTTTCTGATGGCTTTGAGCACTCCAGGGGAAGGAGGGAGGAGGTGGTCACACACATGGTCACCTGTTCCAGGCCTCAGGGAGTGCCCCAAAGAATGTACCCTTGCAGTGACTGAGGTGCCCCAAGTGCCACAGCCAGGCCACGGCCCAGAGAGCCTGAATGGCTGCACTGTGGTCACCACGTGACACACGGCTCTCAGAGGTCTCCTCTGGCTTTCTCCTGCCCCTGTCACATCCGTTGGTGGGGCTGAGTACTCACTGAACACTTGATGATACAGTCAGTTTGGTGAACACCCCCACACGCCCCCACACCCCCACCCCACCCCCCTACACGCCCACACCCACCTGCCCACCCACACCCCCACACCCCCCCCCCGCCTATCCATGACACCCACACCCCCCCACACCCACGCACACATCCAGATTCCCTTCAGCCTGTATCGGAGTCGCTGAGGGGCCTCCGTGTCTTGAGATGAGAATGTGAGAGGTGGGTTCAGCGGACTGTGTCCCCTAGCAAGCCTGTCGGTGGGGCTTCTCTCTGACTTTGGACAGATGGCTGCGGCCGTGACAGAGCTGTGTGCACTGTCCTCAGGGCTGCTCGTGGGAGTGCTTCCAGATGGCTCCATGCTGGTTCACGGGACTCAGCGGTTCAAGGAAGTGAGTCTGGGTGCAGGGAGCTTTCTCCTCTACTTCTGAGGGTTTCTTCCAGAAGAACCCTGAGGCTCTGCTTCATGGGCCAGTCGAGGATGCATGTTCACCTGGAACCAGCCGCCGTGGGGAAGGCACTTGGAAATGGAGCTGACGTGGGGCTGTGCTGTCCCCCCAGCTGTCCCGTGCTTCTCCCCGTGTAGCAGTCCCCGTGGACAGCCTGCGTGGCCCCTGCATGCTGTCCCTCATTGGAGATGAAGGTGACACCCCGCCTGCAGGGAGGGAGGGTGCTGTGTGTGGCGGGTCCCACAGTCTCCCGGAACCTGCAGCTTCATGGTGACCATCTCTTTTCTTTTGACCTCTGTACAGGATTAAGTCCGTCTTCCCTTTTGGTGTCGGAAAGTGTGCCATGCCATGCGAGTCCCTTGTTCACATAACTAGAAAATCATGCAGCCTTGTGTAAACTAGAATTCTTGTAATACAGCTTTTTGTCGACGGTGTGAGGTTGGGGTGTTTACACTGGGAAGCTCTCGTTCCTTCAGACAGCGTGCCTGTGCTGACAGCTGGGGCTCCCTTCTCACTGGTCCCTCTCTGACGCCCGCCCCTGCAGTCCCTTCTTGGACGGATGATGACGAGTCTGCTCAGGGCTCGGGCGCTGGGCCCGGAAGCCCCTTGGCTGGTGTGTCTGTGCGGCGAGCTGTCCCCTGGAGCCCCTGCTGCGGAGCAGGCCTGTCCGTTCTCGTCACAGTCTTCAGTTGTCGCTGTGTCCCCGACCTCAGGAGTGACTTGCTGGGTGTGGGTCTCATCATTTCGAGGCCAGAATGGAGCCGTGCTGGTGCCTCTCACTTGGGTGAGAACGGATTTGCCTGTTTGCCACCAGCTCTCTCCAGCGCTTTCTTCCTCTTCCTCCTCCCCCCCATCCTGCCTCCCCCCTTAGGAAGGTGGGAAGGCCTGTGGCTGTCAGTTCAGCAGCTCAGTCAAGTGACCCCACACTTTTCTGTAGGCTTTCTGCAAATGAATCTATGTCCTGTTGATTTTTGTTTTTAAAGAAAAGCTTATTTGGCCTTACAGCAAAAATGTTCTCTCTTCACTGCCCAGGGTGCCTCCCTGGGTTGGGTGGTGTCCTCAGTGCGGGCCTGCAGGACACAGGTGTGGCCACCTGTGCTCCCAGAGGAGCTTGCCCCGCAGATGCCTGGACCTCCTGCTCGTCCACAGCCTAGGAGAAAAGGAGTCAGAAACACATCGTCACTTTGCAACCGGGATGCCAGAAATAGCATCTTTCACGGTGGCTTTCTTGGTAGAAAGGAGGCGTTCGATACAAACCCGCTTACGTTTGGGCCTGAATCAGGGCTTGAGCAGCTCAGAGACGCAGAAATAGAATGTTTGGTGAATAAGGATGAAGGTGTGTGTGTTTAAGAAGTGAGGACTGGAGACTGTGAAATGGGAAGGTGCTGCAGCAGGTTGGTTTCTAGTTTTGGGTTTTTTTTTTGTATTTTCAGAAATTTTAGATGAAAATTCTGTTTCTTAGGAAGTTTTCAGAAGTAGCTAGAGCATGCATGGTGGTGACGTGCCGTCTGCCCCTCCCTCCTCCAGCTCAGTGCCAGGCCTCTCCTGGCAAGCAGGCAGGCATCTGGCGTCTGCGGGGCTGGTGTCCACGAGAGCCGAGATGACGCAGGGGCGGCCCTCGGGAGCGTGCGGGCGCCCCGTGCGTGGCGGGAGTGGCTTCTGGACGTCCGGTCGAGGTCTGCGCGTGCGGGCCCTTCCTGCGGGCTGTGCCTCTGGGGCGCTTAGTGCGTCCAGGCTCCGGGGCGTGGTGAGAGCCTGGCGGTGTTTACGCTGCTGCTTTTCTTTTCTTTTTAAACGATCTTATAAATTTTTCATTCTACTTGGAAACTGGTAGTAGACAGTCTCTCAGAAATCGTTAGACTGTTAAAATGAGGAAAAAGCCCAAGTGTGCCTCGTTTGCCGAGGTGTGTGTCGGCCTCCCGTCTGCCCCTGCCGGCAGCGGACGGCTCCTCGGACTGCTTCGTGGCTGGTTTGAGGCAGGCGCGGGGCCGTCCGCACCGTCCAGGAACCAGTCCCAAAGGTTGTGCAGGCATGTCCCAGCTTCGCACATGTTAGGGCCAGCTTTTTAAAGAACGTTGGGGGGCCCGGGTGACTCTTGGTCGGCCCCTCTTGGGCAGTAGCAGAGCTGTCTGTCCAGACGCATGCCTGGACTTGGCTGTGGCCTGGATTCCGAGACCTCAGACTCCCCATGTGCCGTCCATACCCTGTGCAACGACAAGGGCCCAGAAGGACTTTCACCTTGACAAAATCCCTCCCCAGTCCCACACCTCCCGCAGAAACATGCCCACAAGAGAAGCACAGTGCCCAGGAGTGTCTTCTTAGTCCTCCAGACTCTGACTGGGTCTGCTCTGCTCTCCTGGGTGTGATTGTCACAGAAGTCCCTCCTGACCACAGCGGGGATGCCTGCAGGTCAGGGCCTGGCGGTCTTTCCACACGGAGACTCAGACCGCAGGCGGGGCCGGCACTCCCCGCTCTTGGTCTTCTAGCTGCCGCTGCATTCTGACTGTGTGTGTATCACCAGAGTCATCATCGGGCTTATGGACACATTTAGGTGTGTGTTTCTTGGGCTGTTAATATTCAAGATCTTTTTGTCTACTTGTGTCTTAAAGCCCTGAGAACATACCATGCTAGTTAATCATGCTTTATAACGCTATTACTGTTGTTTTCCGCCTGAATTATCTGTACCCTAATAACACATAAGTTTGGTTTACTGTCTTTTTAAACTCTACATTTTGTTATGTTCTGTGGAAATTGTCATGGTGATGAAGCTTCAGTGTCAGGATCAAGAAAGGGGACGAAGCATTGCTCCCTGGGACGGTACACCCCCGTGTCTGTCCAGTCATTGTTTATACATGCATACGGACAGAGTAATCCCACGGTTTTTGAACCTGGGTGTTTGGACGCTTGTCTTTTCCAAACCTGACCTGGACAGAGGTGCTGAAGTGCCTCCTTTAATCCAGGCTGTGCTGAGGGGCTCCTCTCACTGAACGGAAATGACCTGAGTGGCAGTTCCCCAGGAGAGGCTGCAGAGGCGGCAAGGCCCGGAAGGCCCAGGAGCGCAGGGAGGCACCTGCCCACAACACGTGCTGCCTCGGGCTGTCTCTCTGGCCTCCAAGGCACCTCGCTGGGGAAGGCAGCTCAGAGCAGGGCCGGCCAGTCAGCGTGCTAGGCCTGGCTAGCCAGGAGGGCGTGGAGGCAGGAGACCGTGGTTGTGTTCCAGGACCAGCGTATTTGCAGAGACAGATGGCCGGGAGTTGCCGAGCCCTGCCCTCTTGCAGGACTCTTTTGGTGAAGACAATAACTAGGATCAGTAAGCACAAGGTCTGGTTGATTTCTGTTAAAGTACACTTGGTGGGTGCCTGGGTGGCTCCATCGGTTAAGTGGCAGACTCTTGATTTTGGCTCAGGTCATGATCTTAGGGTCCTGGGATCCAGCCCCGAGTTGGGCTCCGCGCTGGACGTGGGTCTGCTGGAGATTCTCTCCCTCTCTTAAAAAACTACAAAAGACTATGCATTTGCAAGCCTGTAGCTAAGTTTTTAAAAAGTGCTTTTATGCATAAGGAACATATTTAAAGGGTAAGGGGGAGGGGAGAAGGTGAAGGAAATTACCAGGAAAATAATTATTTAAGAGTTTTGTCTTTTGCACCATTGAGGCTCTCCCCACCCCTCAGCTTTGTCCAGGCGGAGGCAGGCACAGTCACATATCAGTCTGAGTTTGTCCCGGAGCAACTAGGGATTGTCTTCCCTGCCTGGAGGCCGGGTTTTTCTTTTCTTGAGTACTTATTGGGTCTTAGTGCTGCGTTCATTGTCTGTAGATCTCAGGTTCTCCCAGGTCATCCCAGATCCCAGATGCCAGCAGCACAGGCGTCTGAACGAATAGTCTAGTAGCATCCCTGGCTCATCGGGGTGGAGAGGAGGTGAGGTTTGGGGAGGGAAGGCATGGGGCAGGGGCAGCATTCGGGAACTTTTCTGGATCAAAGCAAGACTTGAGGGGCGCCCGGGGGCTCTGTCGGTGAGCGTCTGCTTCCAGCTCAGGTCATGATCCCGCGGTCCTGGGATCGAGCCTCACATCGGGCTCCCTGCTCACCGGAGAGTCTGCTTCTCCCTCTCCCACTCCCCGTGCTTGTGTTCCCTCTCTCGCTGTATCTCTCTGTCAAATAGATAAATAAAATCTTTAAAAGGAAAAAAAAAAAGACTTGAACTGAGCTTGGATCTCGGGGCAAGAGCATGAGGGAGACTCAGCCAGGCACAGATCAGAGCTGGGGCGTCGGGTGTGTGTTGCTTTGGTGGGGGAAGCAAGAGGCACTGAGGCTCAGCAGGTGGTGAAGGGTGCCTGGGACCCCCGGCTCAGAGGTCGACCTGACTACCTCTCCACGGGACGGTCTGGTTTGGTTTGGCAGGGGGCCTCCTTCCGTGCTGTGGGGAGAGCTGCCCCTGTTTCTTAGAGAGTCCAGACGGCCCTAAGGCTCGCCTCCAGAAGCCAGCTGGTCTAGGTGGTCACTCGGACTGGGGCCCAGGACCCTGACCTGACCAGTGGGTCCCACCTGCTGAGACTTAAGCCTGTCAGTTCTGTGTCTGAGGGGCTTAGTTTTCTGAGACAAGTAGAATCAACAGTTCTAGCCATAAGTAATTATGCTGATCACACCCATCTCCTAAGTGTGGAAGGTACGAGGGTAGGTCAGAGCAAGTGTTTGCTCCACTTCAGACTGTGGTGGTGGAGCCCTCCAGAGGTCCTGGGTAAGTGTGTCAGTGAGAGGACAGTGTTGCCATTTGCTGGGTGGGGCCTCCCGGGACCTGAGCTTCGGATGTCGGTGTCAGTCACGTGCTGGTTATTTTCTTTGCGGAGTAGCTGGCTTCTGGGCGTTTTGGGAGCTGCATTTAGCATCTCATCTGTACAGGCGTACCTTCCAGAACAGCACTTCTCCCGTGGTTCAGGAAGTGATGAGGTTGGTCTCCTCTGCTCCCTGAAACGAAGTGTGTGGACTTTTCCGGTGCCTGCAGACTGTCTTCCTCCTGGTCACAAGGAAGGACTTACAGGGAGCCCTCCGCTGCCTTCCGCACCTTTGCCCTGGAGCCCCTGGGGCTGGGGCCCAAAATCAAGCACTGGGGGCCTGCAGGGGGGGCACAGTGTGGGGAGGAAGGGGAGCTGCTCCGGCCATGTTCATGGTGCTCGCTGGTAGGTACAAGGGTCCCTGATGTGCCTGCATCTCTAGGGACCAGAATGTGCTCCAGCAGATGCTTTCTGTCCCAACATGGTTGGCAGCCCTTAGCTGGGGGTGCCCCGAGGTCACGGTCCAGTATTGGTAGGGCAGATACTGCCTCTTACCCAGAGCTATACCATTGCCTTCGGTAGCATTTTGGAAATAGGGCTTTTTGGTTCAAGTTCAACCATTAGCTTAGTTTAGGATCTTGGGAGAGTGAGTTAGCTTTTGGGTTTGACTAGATGACTGTTGAAGACCTTTTCGTTACCCCGTTGCTCCCCCAGGGTCCCTGGCTCGCGGCTCTGTCTCCTTTCTGTCCAGTGATCTACAACAGTGGGAGAGCTCTTCGTGGTATAATAGTGGGGGAGGACCGGATGACGACGACCTGAGTGTTTGTGTTTTGTAATGGGGACACCGACTGTGGTTTGTCTGGCTTCCCTCCAGCACGTACGTGTGCACAGAGGCCCCCCAGGGACGGGTGCCGTGGAATGGGGTCGTGCGGGAGCACTTGGAGGGACCAGTGCATGGCGTATTGCTGGGGAATGACTTTCAGCGAACCACCGAGACCGGGCAGCTCTCTGACTTCACATCAAAGTTGAAGTTGTTGTGTTTCACTTTCCACTAAACCGTTCACAGAATCACAGAGAATAGTACCCACATGCCCGGTTTCAGCGGTCACTAACTAATTTTGCCAGTCCGGTTGTATCTGTTCCCTTCCCCTGCTTATTTGTGTCTTTGTTTCCTTTAAAAATGTTTACTTTTAATATTTTCAGGTAAATCTCAGGCATCACGTCATTGTACTTGCACACGCTCGGCAGTGTCTCTGAATCTTGGCCTGTGTTTTTCCAGGGGTACCTGGTTCAGGCAGCTGGTGCTCACGCCCGTCCCTGGGAGACCCCTTGCTCCTGGGCAGGGGCTCGGCCTCCGCGGGCCTGTTGCTGGGCTTCCTGCAGGTGGCTCCCCCCACCCTCCTGATGGAGGAAAGATGGGGGTGGTACTGTGTGGCTGTGGGTGGTTCCGTCACCCGCTCCACAGAGGACAGCGCTGTGTGGCTTTCTCCATAGGCCTGGAGCATCCTGTAGTACGTCTCGGTGTGTGCCTACCTCTTCTTTTCCTCCTGAGGTGTAAATTCCACTGGGAACGTTTCACAGGATCGACTGTTCACAATCTTTTATGTGAGAGTCAGGTCTCTGGCCATTGTGATGTTTTGCTTTGAAGCAGGAATCAGTGGGGAGGCCCTTGGGCTCGGTGCAGACCGTGGCTCCTGCGGCGTGTTCCGGAGTCCCTGCTGTCTGGCTCCAGCCTCGGTAGGATTTCCGCCTGGGTGGCTCAGTCGGTTGAGCTTCTGACTCTTGATTTCGGCTTGGGTTGTGATCTTGGGGTCGTGGGATCGAGCCCCACGTAGGTCTCTGCACTGGGTGTGGGGCCTGTCTGGGATCCTGCCTCTTCCTCCGCCCCCGCCCCGCCACATGTGTGCGCTCCCGCATGGGCTCTGTCTTGCTCGCTCTCTCAAGTCAGTGAACAGTGGTTCTCAGTGAACCAGCCTTTGGTGTTGTGTCACGGGCCTGAATGGAGGAGAGGGGCGTTCTGATGGCTTCACGTCCTGGCCGTTCCTGTGCTGCCTTCCCTGGCCGGCGCGCCTGCTGCTGGAGCTGGTTCTCTGGTTTCTGTGGGCGAGCCGGGTGTGTGAGGGTGAGGACACGCCGGCCGTGTGCCCCTGCAGCCCCGCCCTCCCCCTCCCACATGGTGGTTTGGGGGGTGCTCGTGTGGCGCTGGCCCTGTGTGTCGGCCTGTCCCCTTGTAGAGCCCCTTCTTGGGGTGGGGGCACGCGTGTCCCGCCTTCACTCCCCTCCCCTCCTGCCCCCAGAGGAGCTCTGCTGCCCGGGCTGGGAACACCAGTGTCCCGTGTCTGTTGCGAGGGTGGGCTGGGCCCGAGGAAAGCTCCTCCAGACGGTGACATTGACAGTGTTAGTGTGTTTCTTAGGACTGGCTCAGTCAGGTGTCCTGTTTCATGCTACCCTCTTTGTGAGGTGTTCCTTTTGTGAGTATTTGTGACAGAGTTTTGGGGAAACGGAAGCCACCTCTTGGTGGGAGCACAGGCGCGCGTGCTCTGTCCTTCTGTGGCACATTGTAATTCTCTGTAAGTCTTACTGGTCACAATCGGCGACCCATAGGGTCATTGCCAAATGTATTTTCTCCAGTAGGGAGACTGGAGCTGGGAGTCGGGCTGAGCAGCCGCAGGGCCTCGGGGCCAGTCGGCAGCACAGGGAGGGTCCTTACCTGGTCCTCCCAAGGGTGCGCGTGGGTCTGCCGGGAAAGCAGGACCGTGTGCGGGCGGGCTGTGCTCAGCGGGGCCTTTGACCAGAGTCATGGAACCCTGACTCAAGGTGGCAGATGCTCTTGGTTCAGCCTGTCTTCTCATTTGGATCTTGCAGGGGAAGGGGTGAGGTCCGGTGAGTGAGGGCCAGTGGGCCCCACAGCTGGGGGACCTGTGGGCATCGGCGGACTCGTTTTTCTTAGTAGGAGGCAGTGGGAGCTGTGCTCAGGGCAGATGCTGACCTTGGTGTGAGTTGAGGAGTTGGAATGTAGGAGCCTTTTACCATTTTGCCTGACGTGACTGTGGGAGGCTTCTGGGGGTCCCTGCGTACCCAGTCCATACAGGGCTGAGGATGTTGCGGGGCTCCAGGGTAACGACAAGGCTGGTCCTGGAGAGGTGCCAGTAGGCCACTGCTCCCTCGGTGGGGAGGACGCGGGAGCCACTGATTGTGGCCTGTAGCCACTTGCAGGAACTTCTCCCCGTGGGCCCCACACCTAGATCACACTTCCTCAGGGCTATGTGGCTGCCTCCGCACCCGGGGGCCCCTCAGCCCAAGGGTGTTGAGCCCTGCGTAGAAGAGCCGTGTCCGCCGTGGTGGACCCGGGGGGCCTTGCAAACCAGGAGAAGCCAGCTGTACTGAGGATGGCGCCCACCACCGAGCCCTGTCCACGCCCCTGACGGACGTGGCCCCGTCTTTCCCTGCTGCCTCTTCCTGCACTGGAATCTAGAAGAGGTTTGCGTTGTGGTCCTGCGGACGGGGCCCTGTCTGGGACAAGCGCTCACCTGGGGCTTGGGGTGGACTGGCCTAGCTCCCCTGCCTTTTGTTTTTTGGTCTCTTGGTTTTCTCGAGGTCATTGTAAAGTCACACACAGTTTGCCTCGCATTTCCAGTGGTGACATCTTGTAAAACGCCGAGCATTCCTACAGCCGGACGGGGTGTCTGGGTGGAAGTGGCCGTCCGATCGTAGCACCCATCGGCCCCGAGCGGGCTCTGCGGCTGCCTGTGCAGCCCACCGTGGGGCTGCCTGGCTTGAGCCCGGCTCCTCCCTGCCACGATCGCCCTGTGGTTCTGTGTGACCTGCAGCCACGAGCCTGCTGCCTGTGTCTGTGGCTCTGCCCCTCCCGGACGTTTCAGGAAGCGGAGCACACCGTGTGGGGCCTTCGTGTGTGCCGTCTTCCACCGAGCGTCATGTTTCCAAGGTTCATCCGTGTGGGGACGGGTGTTGGTACGTCCCTCCTTCCACGGCTGAGTCCTGCTGGGTTGCGTGGACGTGCCACGCGTCTGTCTCCATCCGCTGACGGACGTCTGGGTTGCTGGCTTCCCTTGGTGGTTGTGAACAGTGCCGGCTGCTTGTGCGTGGACACGTTTGCGCTTCTCTCCACCAGGAGTGGGATTGCTGCTCTGCTCTCTGTTGGGATTCTGGCCTCATGTGTCTTCTGGAAGAATCTCTTGTGGTCGGGGTGCTGCGCGTGTTCTAGAACCTGTTGCCAGGGTCCCTTGTAGCTTGTGGGGAGACGAATGGGCTCCCTCTTCCTCTCCGGTCTGGTGTCCACATCGGGACTGACATCCTGCCAGCAGACGGCTGTCCGCTCTCCTCAGGGAAGCAGGAGGGCCTCCTGCTCCTGTCCTTCCACTCCCCTGCTCTGTGATCTCTGCTTGTCCTGTATTTTCCTTGAGAGCAAGAAATTAATAATTAGAGAGCCAGAGAAGGTGCTGCGCAGAAAAGCCTCAAAAAGATGGGTTTGGACAAAGTGGTTGGAAGCCGGTTGGATTGAGAACTTACCGTGTGTGAACCAGCCAGAGACCGGATGAACAGAGGTGCAGTTTCTTACTGAGCAGACACTGACATCAGGAACCTACCGTTGGAGCCTGAGGGGGCATGGCGGGGAGACACACCCGGTCCGTCTGCTGGTTTCCGTCTTCCGTATTTAATGAAATGAAAAGGGTGTAAAAGGGACATTAAGCTTTGAGTTACTGTTTGTTTCTTTAGGGTCCATTTCAGAGTGCGTGTGCACGTGAGCACGAGCGGTCGGGACGGCAGAGGAAGGGAGAGAAGCAGGCTCCCCGCCGAGGGCGCAGCCAGAGGACCCAGGGCTCCGGATGAGGGACGCGGGGCCCGGTCTCAGGACCCCGTGACCTCGACCTGAGCTGAAACCAAGAGTCAGATGCCTCACCAACTGCACCACCCAGGGACCCCTTGAGTTACTGTTTTAATGTCGTTTTCCTCAAATGTAACTGGTTTTAACCCAAAATACAGCATGTATATCTAGGAGGCATTTCTAAGCACGAACCCCTTTCCCAAGCGCTTACCTCGGAGCTTCTGCAGGGGGCGCCTGCCCATGTCAGGACAGGGCCTGGCTGGGGCGGCTGCCGTGGGAGGGGGCAGCGTGCGCACGAGCCGTCCCCGGATGTAATGGGACGAGGGGCGTGGAGCCTGTTCCAGCGTCGTGAGCACACTGCAGCGTTTGCCTTCTGTGGCCCCTAGAAGCAGGGGGACTGGGGAGGGGCCGGGTCAGAGGAGGGGGGAGCTGAGGGGCGCCGTGGGCCTCTGCGCGTTTACTGGGATTGTTGGAAAGCTGAAGCCGCATCTGGGTCCCGTGGGTGGTTCTGGAGCGGTCTCAGGTTTGGCTGTGAGCAGCCCGGGCTGGCTCCGCAGGAGAGGGGGCATCCGGCGCTGCCTGGCCAGCGCGTCGGGCTGGTGGTGTCAGCAGGGAATAGAGCTGCTGCCCGTGAGGACGACTCCGCCCCATGAGAATATCAGGCCCACACGCCTGGGCATTCAGAGTTGGGTTAGGGGATGACAGCGATGTGTGAATCGCGACCTGCGTCGTTCCACGGTCCCTGCTCCTCCTCCTCCAGGCGGCACAGAGAGGCAGTGGGCTCCCAGGGAGTCTCAGGGTGGAGGGACTGGGAGAGGCAGAGGAGGGCCACGGGGAGGGGCAGGGCTGTGCCCTGGTAGGGCCGCCTGCCAGCTGCGGGCACGCTGCAGACTGTGTCTGTCTGACCAGAATGTTGGTGGGGCCCCGAGGGTTGTCAGGAGCTGTTCGTAGTAGCAGAACCTGCAGATGGCGTTGCTGTTCGGTTCTTTCCCGGGGCCTTCCTCTGGGGCCTGGACCCTATGTGCCCCACACAGCCAGCTCTGGGGAGCTGCTCTGTGAGACTGATGTCTTGGGTGCTGTCCGGGTCGGTGCACTGATACCCTGTGACCGGAGTGTGTTCCAGCAGCATGTGACACCTGTGTGGCGCTGGGAGGCTGTGGTCTCCGGCAGCAGGCAGGCTGAAGCCAGTTGTCGTGGAAGACGGCTTCTGTTGGGAATGGCCCTGAGCGCCACCCTTCCTCCAGCGAGCACACTTGCTTCTCTGCTGTTGGGTGCTCGTGGGTGTTGGGGTGGGTGGTGGTTGCCTGTGTGTGTGTGTGTGTTTTAAAGATTTTATGTATTGGGGGCGCCTGGGTGGCTTAGCTGTTAAGCATCTGCTTTTGGTTCAGGTCATGATCCCGGCGTCCTGGGATCGAGCCCCACATGGGACTCCCTGCTCAATGGGGAGTCTGCTTCTCCCTCTCCCACTCCCCCTACTTGTGTGCCCCCTCTCACTGTGTCTGTCTCTGTCAAATAAATAAATAAAATATATTTTAAAAGATTTTATGTATTTATTTGATAGAGACCCAGCGAGAGAGGGCACACAAGCAGGGGGAGTGGGAGAGGGAGAAGCAGACTCCCCACTGAGCAGGGAGCCCCATGTGGGGCCCGATCCCAGGGTGCCGGGGTCATGATCTGAGCCTAAGGCAGACACTCAGTGACTGAGCCCCCCAGGCGCCCGTTGGTTGCTTTTGAAAGCGAGTTTCAGAAAGCCCTGTAGCTGCTTCTGTATTGCACAGTGTCCCTAGCACAGCTTGAGAACTGCCCGTGAGGTTCAGCCCCCCATCCCCAGGGCCACTCCGGGATGTTCTCAGTCAGAGAGTGGTTGCATATCTTTGTTTTGCATTTTCTCTAAGTAATTTAGTTTTATGGCTCTGTCATCAGGATTCAACACAGGTCTTTGTTGAATCTACTAAATTTAAATGGAAATGTCATTAAGCAAGTGATACTGGAGAATATGTGTAGCACACGTGTATATTATATTATATGTGTTCGTATTTGATTATTTGGCACACTGGTCAGTATTTAAGCATACATTCACCAGACTCACAAGAATGCGTTATTACCAAACAGACTCTGAGGTTTCTGAAGTTCCATTTTTTTTTAAAGCTTTATGTATTTGAGAGAGAGAGAGAGAAAGAGAGAGGGAGGGGCAGAGAGAGAGAGAAAATCTCAAGCAGACTCCAGGCTCAGCAGAGACAGAGCCCGACATGGGGCTCGATTGCACGACCCTGAGATCGGGACCGAAGTCGAAACCAAGAGTCGGACTCAACCGACTGAGGCGCCCAGGCGCTCCGGAAGTTCCATCTACAGATCTTTTCTCCAGAAGTCAGTTGTCTGCTCTGGGAGTCCCCCTTCCCTGAGATCTTTCAGCTACTTCAAGAATTCAGTCCGCCAACAAAATTGTCAGCCCTGGTGGGGCTGTTAAAAAAATTGAATTAAATCATCTAGAAAGGACTGCAGTGTTGAGAATCGGGAAGAGCGGATAGTGGAAAGGAGACTCGTGTCACTTTAATTAAATCTCGATTATTTTGACTTCCAGACTTGTTGCTTATTGAAAGAGGTTTCCTGGGGCGCCTGGGTGGCTCGGTCAGCCAGGGGTCTGCCTTTGGCTCAGGTCATGATCAAGTCCCGCATGGGGCTCCGTGCTTCTCCCTCTCCCCCTGCAGCTCCCCCTGCTTGTGCTCTCTTTGTGCTCTCTCTGTCAAATAGATAAATGAAGTCTTCAAGAAAAGAAAAAAATGAAAGAGGTTTCCCAGCATCCTCCAGAAAGTTTGGGAATGAATCTTGGAATGTCATTTCTGTGCTAAAATTTGAAAACTAACATGGTATTTTCCACTTTGGTTCATACTAAAGGATTTCACAAGTGTTCAGCATTTGGTTCTTTCCTGGGGGCCATGCCCACGCCCAGCATTTTGAGTGCAGCAGAGAAGCAGTATGATGAGGCGGGGGCTGGGGCTCACTTCACGGAGGCTGGTTGGGCCTGTGCCGTGCGGGGACTCTACAGCCTCCCAGGGAACACGAGGCGCGTTAGGATCTGACTGTACTCAGGGCGGTTTTAGGGGCAAAACCGGGGGGGGGGGGGCGGAATATTTGGAAGAAACATAGGCCTAAAGGCAGTGCTGTGTTCAGGACTAAATGTGTGTTAGGTAGCATCCCCCAGTGTTCAAAACAGGCCGTGTCCTGAATGAGGTGTGTATCAGTTGTTAACTGCTGCACAACCATAGAGAACCTTGTGTCTTTTATTTTTTTTTTAAAGATTTTATTTATTTATTTGACACAGAGAGAGGCAGAGAGGCAGGTGGTGGTGGGGGGAAGCAGGCTCCCTGCTGAGCAGAGAGCCCGATGTGGGGCTCGGTCCCAGGACCCTGAGATCATGACCCGAGCCGAAGGCAGAGGCCCAACCCTCTGAGCCACCCAGGCGCCCCGAGAACCTTGTGTCTTAAAACTACAGTGATTCTGGGAACCTGGGTGGCTCGGTGGGTTAAGGCCTCTGCCTTCGGCTCAGGTCGTGGTCCCGGGGTCCTGGGATCGAGTCCCGCATCGGGCTCTCTGCTCGACGGGGAGCCTGCTTCCTCCTCTCTCTCTGCCTGCCTCTCTGCCTACTTGTGATCTCTGTCTGTCAAAAAAAAAAAAAAAAAAAATACAGTGATTCTGTGTTTCTCCCAGTGCTCCTGTTCCCTGGGTCTTTTCCTCTGGTCCCGTTGGGGTCATTCGTGAGGTGTCAGTCCGCTGGCAGGTTGGTCCAGGCTTCCCTGTGGGCACGGAGCCCTCACAGGGTGCCAGGGAGGGAGGCTCCCTCCGCGGTGGGAGAGCTGGGAGTCTCGTGGCTCGCTACCCAGTCTGCGCTGTGTGTGTGAGACGGATGTGTCCGGTGAGTGTGCCGTGTTAACGCCGTGTTAAGCGGTGAGCTGGTTTTGGTTCAGAGGTTGCATCTGAACTTAATAGAATGAGAAGAAAATTTGGGTTCATTTTCCTAAATTCTAGAGAGAGAATTGTGAACTAAGTTGCTAACTTCAGAGATTTTAAAACTGTGTGTGACCAAATCGTAATCCTTGCCTGGCATTTAAGCATAAATAGCAAATTTGTCTGTGTCATTCAGTCATAGGGTGAATTTAGAGAATGCTTTGGATTATAGAGTGAACTAAAAAAACTGGCATGAAAATTCTACATATTTCTGACCAGAATTTTTCAGCTTGGAAGTGTTGTGTGTTTTTAATAAATGCAGTGGGTGTGCTCTCCCGCTGGGATGTGACTCACCTCTCCAGAGTGTGCGCTGCGTCCCCCCCCCCCCCCCCCCCCCCCCGGCCTCAGTGTTGTTGCACTTGATTTTCTCACCGAGCGTTGCGGGTTGATTCTTAAGACGTTGTCCTCGGTGCTGATGGCTGAGCCTTCTTGTGGGTGTTTCCTGGCTGACACCGTGTGGACCGTTGCACAGTTTCCTCGAACCACAGACAGCCATGCGTGTTGGTGCTTTCAGGGTGCCCCTGTGCAGCACAGACAAGATGAGGAAAGCCCCGGTGTCAGAGTGGCATTAGGACAACGTGCTTGGTGGGGCTTGGTGGGGCTTGGTGGCTGGCTCACTGCCCTGAGGATTTTGCTGTGGCAAGGAGGGAAGTGTGGCTGGTGCTTCTGTGCTTTTCCCCGACCTCTCCCTGTGCCCCCGTGCCGGGGCCCACGTCCCCACCCCTCGCTATGGCCCCAGTGCCAGGGTCTGCATCCCCAGTCCTCGCTGTGGCCCCCATGCTGGGACCCACATCCCTGTGTCACCCTGTTCCCTGCTGCCTGGGTGGGCTTCCTGGATTTTGGGGGGTTCCTGTGGAGAGGGTTGAAGTAGTGACTTTTGGAATGCTGAGCGGCTTCCCACCTGTGTCAGGAGCAAGCTTGCAGACGTCGTGGAAGAAACCCAAGGCCCGAAGGGGCAGCTGAGGGTTGGGACGGAGGGGTGTTCCCAGGGACGCTGGAGGCTGAAGCAGGGCAGGCAGAGAGAGGACTTGGAGGCACCCCCTGCATGGGGGCGGGGTGCGAGGAGGCTGCCACCCGCGTGAGACGCGGCTTTGCGGGGAGGCCCCTCGGGTCGTGCCTCCTTTGCAGCTGAGCGCTCAGGCCCGGAGCGGCTGAGGTGTTCTACTGCGGAGGCCCTTCTCGTGGGCCGGAAGAGGAGGCTTTGGCGGGCGCCGGTCTCTGCCAGGTCTCTGCGCCACCCCCACCCCTGCGTGAGCACGAGGCCACTGAGTGTTGGTGGCCAGATTCTAGACTGTGCCGTTGGTTTCATCTTGAGTGGAGCGATTCTGAACGCACCGCACTCCCTGACGTTCGTGCCACGTTGCCAGTGTGTTCAGAGGGGACGGTGGTTCCTGAAGACAGCGTCCCTGGCTAACGCGGGTCTCAGAATAGATCTGCGGGCATTGAATTTTTAAAATATTTTAAAATGTGAGGTCCACAGTCCTTCACAATTCCACCACAGAGCACTGCCGCCCTTCCCAGATGCGCTCCCGCCTGGTCGGATACTGATGCTCATTCTGGCGTCTGTGACACGTGTTGTCTCCAGGTTCTGGGCTTTTACGTAGGAGTCCGGTGAGTGCTGTCCTCTCTCCCTTTCTGCATCAGTGGAGAGCAGCTTGGACATCTCACGCTGCTGCTAGGGAGAGGCCGAAGGTGCCTCTTAGCTCAGATCCCAGCGGCAGGGTCAGTGCGGAGAGGCGGAGAGGCGGAGAGGCGGTGGGGCGGGGGCGGCCAGAGCCGGTGCCGGGAGCAACGGCCGTGGCTGGCAGCCAAGGCTCAGTTCACAGGCCAGAGCGGCCGGGCTGGCCGGACGGCGGCCAAGCGGCAGGAGCGGCGCGAGCAGCTCGGGGGTCTTTGCTGGGGCCCGGGCATCCACCTCTCCCTCGGTGCTCCAGCGGACGGGGTGTGCAGAGAACGGCTTCCGTGGGACCCTTGCATGGTCTCCACTAAAAAGAAAAAGGGGTTCTTGGTACCGTGTGCACCTGGCACTTGTTCCGTGAGGGCCCCGGTGGAGTGTGGAGGGCCGGGGCAATTCTCTGGTCTTGCCGTTGTCACTTAGATGAGGACATTGGCAGTGACATGTGTTGGTCTTGGAGCTCTCAGTTCTGCAGCATGGGCCGGCTTTGCTCAGTAGGAACTGGTAACGTGGCCTCCATGTGACGGACTTGGGTCTTGTGGTTGTCGATGCCCTTTCTCCTCCGTGGGCCGATTGGTGACGGCTCCGATGGTGCTTGCACACAGAAGGGTGACGTCACTACCATCCGTGGGCCTCCCGTGGGCCAGGTGGGCAGGGCTGCAGCCACTAGTCTCCTGCGTCGTGCTTGGGCATCCTGTCACAAGATGGAGCGGATGGCGTCTGGATCTTCACCAAACTAGGCATCCTCACTAACAGACACTCACATGGCTCTGAGTACCGTTCCAGAATCTTCAGCCAGAAACCCGCACACGAAAGCTGCGACTGAATCTTGAAGTGAGCTGTGCGGAGCTCACTGGCGTGAGGAGAATGACGCCCCACGACTGGCTCCTGGCCTTCTCCTGTCTGCCACAGGCGCCATCTCGGCCCCAGGCAATATGCACACGGGCTCTCCTGAACCCTCTTTGTGGTGAGCTGCGGGAGGCAGCCCGGGTCAGAGCCATGAAGCCACGCTGCGGTGTGGGGGAGGACGCGTCGGTCCGTTGCCTGAGGTCTGCTCGCCCTTCCTTCTCTGGCTTGGACGCTAACGTCCGGGACACGCTTTTCGGGATGCGTGCTGGACGAGTGTGCAGAGTTGGCAGAGCTGCCTCCTGAGTCCCTGGGGCTGGCCTCCCAGCACGGAAACTTCTGGAACCTTCTGGTTCTTTGCTTTGGAGAATGTGTGTATAGATTTCCCGTTGGTCAGATGGCAGTCTTAGGAAGCTCACAAGTTTTGGTTTCGTGTGTGTTCTTTATTTTTCTGAGCCCATTAGAAACAGACCCTCCCAGTAAGGCCCGCATGACCGCGGAGGGGACGGAGGGGACGGAGGGGACGGTCCTGTGGAGGTGGCTGTGCCCCGCGGGTCCCAGGGACAAAGGCCCTTGTTGGCCTTGGTCTGTGCACTATTGCTCTGTGCGCGGGTCGGTAACGCGTGCACTCTGGTGTGTGCCTTGGAGATGCTGCTGGGGCTGCGCGCTTGGTGATGGGCTGCACAGGGCGGGGCGGGCACAGCCGCTCCCCGTCTGTGCTGCTGGGGGTGGGGGGCGCACACTGCCGCCCTGGTCTTGAGAGTGGTCGCGCCTTTGACCCATGACATCTGGTGCCTAAGTTTCTCCATTGTTAAAACCAGGGAGGGAGTCGGTGTTCCTGGGACCTCTGTCCGCATGGATGTTCCTGGCAGTGCTTGGGGAGGGCATGTGGAGCCTGGCGAGGTGTGGCAGGGAGATGCCAGAGGCCCCGTGGTTTTAAAGATGGGTTTCAGAAAGGGAGCGCAGGAGTTGCACCAGTTTGGTGTTTTGAGGGACTCAGTACGTTTCGTTCCTTTGACCCCAGTGTTGTTTACAAAAAGAAAGGAAAGGTGCCCCCGAATGGAGCCGCCTGCACTCGGGCCACCAGTGTCCCAGCCCCTACCCCCATCCGCCTCGATCTCTGCTGCACCCTCTGCCCTACTCGCCTGCTGCCCCCAGTGCAGACGCTGACCTCCCTGATCCCCACACCAGCCAACAGGTGCTCCCACGAGACCGCCACAGACAAGACCATCACACGCGGAAACAGCTCTGCCCCTTAGAGTTGCCTGGGGCCCTCCAGAGCCGCGTTCAGAGGGGCTGACTGCAGTGGCCAGGTGTGGCTCTCCTGGTTTGCTCTGAGCTGGGTACAGCCCCTTCCTGGCTTCCTGCCAGGGTCACCTTGTGAGAGCCGGGGCCACAGCGCCCTGGTGCAGAAGGCCTTCCTGTGCCCCTGTGGCTGCTTGGATACGGCTGAGAGGGGGCGGGGGGGAGGGTCTGTGTCAGGCGGCCTGTGGTCAGCCCATCTCTCCCGCGTCTCCGTGAGTCTGATTCCTCGAGGGGTCTCACAGGAGCGCAGTCACACACTGAGCGTGGTGTCCTTGAGTTATCTGAGCTGGGTGTCGGGATTTCCTTTCTTTCTAAGGCTGGGGAATACTTCCTTTTGTGTAAACGCCGCGTTTTCTGTGTGCATTTGTCTGCCCGTGCGTGGTTGGGTTTCTTCGTGTCCTGCTGTCGTGCGTGACACAGAGGTGAATGTGGCCATGCAGACATCTCTTTGGGGCCCTGCTTTCGTTCCTTTTGGGCATTGACCTGGACGTAGGCTTGCTGGACCCACTGGTGTCGCTCCAGATTGGTTTCCCAGGCCGCTGCGCTGTCGTGGGTTCCCGCCGATGCCACGCAGGGGCTCCATTTCTCCGCAGCCTCGCCGGCTCAGTCCCCCGGCGGTGCCAGGTGGTCGGGACACATGGTCAGCGGTTCCTCTCTCCCCTCGGAGCATGGGGCGTCCTCCAGCAGCCGGCCTCTCGACTGGGAGCCATCCTGGGTGGGCTTGCAGACAGTCACCCAGTCACCCACTGCTGCCCTTGGCAGGTTTGTCGGGGCTGCCCCTCCCGGCCCTTACTCCCTTGACAAAACAGGTCACGTCTGGACTGCTGAGAGTCAGTAATAGATAATTACTTTAAAACCCGGAACAGACTGCCCATTGTTTGCAACCTGTAAACATATTTGTAGGAGGGTAAGGAGCATGGCTTCGAGACTGAAACGCTGGCCTTTGTGGTGAGGCGTGCGGGCCGCCATGCCGACTGTCTGCTTGCTTTCTGCCGCGACACGAGGGTGACGAGAGGTGGCCGGGCCCATGCGTACGCCCCTCCTGGGCCAGGCTCCCCGCCGCCCGCGGTGCCCTGTGCGTGCGGCCTCTCCCGGCCCGGGTGCCGCTCCCCGGGGACCCCCGCCGCGGCTGCGGAGCCCTTGGTTTTCCTTGAGGGTCTGTGTCTCGTGCTTTTGGGAGGGAGTCACGTCCAGTCCTGAGCCCGGTGTCCCCAGCTGGCCGTGTTGCCTCTTCGCGGGGGTCACGGGCTGCCTTCTCGATTCCACGTCAGGTTCCACAGGAGGACTTCGTGTCCGGCTGAGGGGAGCACGAGCGCCCTGTAAACAGGCGACCGCCTTCCCTGCGCGTCTGCTTCCGCCGGGACTTAGTAAAGACGAAGCGTCTTTGGGGCGCGCGGTGGCTTAGTCCGGTGAGCGCCCGACTTTTGGTTTGGGCTCAGGTTATGGTCTTGGGTTGTGAGGTGGAGCCCGGGTCAGGCTCCGCGCTCAGCACGGGCTCGGCTTGTCCCTCCTTCTCTGCCCTTGAGCGCTCACTGTCTGCCTCTCAAATAAATAAAATGTTTTTTAAAAATACAAAGTAACGGGGCGCCTGGGAGCCTCAGAGGGTTAAAGCCTCTGCCTTCGGCTCGGGTCATGATCCCAGGGTCCTGGGATGGAGCCCCGCATCTGGCTCTCTGCTCCGCGGGGAGCCCTTCCCCCCCCCCCCCCCCCCCCCCCGTCTCTGCCTGCCTGTCTGCCTACTTGTGATCCCTTTCTCCCTGTCAAATTAAAAAAACAAACAAACAAAAAACAAAGTAACTTTATTTTCTATTTTGTTAGTTAATGCAACAAAACCTTTGTTTTTAAAAATACCTTGTTAGGACACTTGGGATTGGCAGGTGTGGTTCTGAGGTGGTTGGGTGCTCGTTGTCACAGCCCGGAAAGGCAGTTTTCAGAAAGCACTGCATAGATTTTGTACTGAGGTGAAGCTCGCCACAGGTGATAATTTGAGATTTTTTATGGAATTGTCGTCAACCTCGATTCAGTCTCTTAGGCACCACAGTCTGGCAGATGCGAAGTTCCTCCCATATGTGGTGGTGGCCGCCGTGGCGGCTCTCGTGTCTGTGGGCCTCCCCGAGGTTCTGCCTGCTGCTGGAGGGTCTGCCGCCCCCGCCCCTCCTCAGCCGTGGGGCGGGCCTGCAGCCGGCGTGGTCTGTGTGAGAAGACTGGGCAGCGTGGACACTGTGTTCTGCTGCTTTTCGGTGAAAACAAACCTCTCATTCCAGTAGTTTTTCCCTAGATTCTCCTGAGCGTTGAGTGCGTTCCTGTGTACCCCTCATGGGGCGTCGCGGGTCTGTCTCGCGTCCCCCAGCAGAGTGGTGCTTGCCACGTTGTCCTCGGCACGTCCTGCTGGTGGCGTGTCCACGGAGGAGCCCCCCCCAGGGAGGAGCTGTTGGCGGTGCAGCGCGTGGTGCAGGCGACCGGCCGGCGTTCCAGCAGGCTGCTCCGTCGGATCCCACAGGCGGACCGTTGCTTGTCTCAGAGCTTCCTTTTTGTAGCGAAGAGTGGGAATGGGGGGAGGAAAAGGAGGCTTTTCAGGTTCTGCGGTGAGATCTTGGGCTTCCCCAGGGATGGCTTGTTTCCTGGATGCGGCATTTGTCACGTGTGAACTTACTTCGTGAAGAAGCACGTTTCAGAGGACGTGACTGAGCCCGGGTGTGACATCACTGGGCGACATGGACAGCGGGGCAGGGGCAGAGCTGTGTGGACTCGGGGCTCCCTGTCCATCATTACAGACCCAGGGCACTTGGCCAGCGGAGGCCTTCCCTGCCCCACGGCATGCGGCCCTCCTGGCCTGCATGGCCCGTGCTCTGCTGCAGAGCCTGGGTTGTGTTGGGTGTTCTGTGCTGCTGGGTGTAGCATTGTGTCTGCACGTCTGGTTAGCAGCAGTGTGACATGACAGCAACATGCGACCGTGTTTCACTTGCCTGGGACAGGGTTCATTTGTGGTGACACTTGCCAACAGCTTTTCTTTGAGATGCTCCCTAGAGACAGGTAGAAGCTCCCTGTTCACTTTTCTGCTGTTGTAATCCTACATTAGTGTTACAGTGAATTAAATAGACTCTGTAGGTTTATATTCAGGTGTTTAAGATTTACCCCATACCCTTTCCCTCAATGTGCGACTTTATTATTTATTTATTTATTTATTTATTTATTTTTAAAAGATTTCATTTATTTATTTGACAGACAGAGATCACAAGTAGGCAGAGAGGCAGGCTCCCCGCTGAGCAGAGAGCCCGATGCGGGACTCGATCGACCTGAGCCGAAGGCAGAGGCTTAACCCACTGAGCCACCATGGCGCCCTCAAAGTGTGACTTTTTTTTTTTTTAAAGATTTTACTTATTTATTTGACAGAGATTACAAGTAGGCAGAGAGGCAGGCAGAGAGAGAGGGGGACGCAGGCTCCCCGAGGAGCAGAGAGCCCGATGTGGGGCTTGATCCCAGGACCCTGGGATTATGACCTGAGCCAAAGGCAGAGGCTTTAAACCACTGAGCCACCCAGGTGCCTTCAGTGTGTGACTTTAAAGTTAATGTTGGTGTAGCAGTCCCGTTTGCTCATACATGCCTCTGAGTGGAAGAAACGGTGAGTGCAGGAGGCCATGACAGAGGCCCCCATTGCCCATGGGAACAGTGGCATGCACAAGGCTGGGCTGCAGACACTCCCAGAAGCAGGCGGAAGCCGCATTGATAGGGCTTTTACTGTCATACTGGGTCAGTTGTGGACAAGGGCCAGCACCGGATGCTTCTTCGCTGCGGGCTGGGAGTGACTGATGGAGGGGCAGCCACTGGTTTGGTCTTTGATGGTGGCCCTGATAGCCATGCAGAACCTTCCTGGATGTGCCCATCTGGGCCCAAGAGGTGTCCTCCTGCTCACGGAACAGCACAGAAAGAGCAAGTCTGTCCGGGGCCACGCCGGGGGTGCTCCCTACCAGCAAGCAGTGGGAAAGGCCTTCTCTGGGCCTGGACACCTCACCAGGACCCTAGCCTTGACTCCAGCCTGGACACCTGGCCAGGACCCTGGCCTTGACCCTGCCTGGACCCTGGCAGGGACATCTGGCCTGGACCCTGGCCTTCACTCCAGCCTAGACACCTGGCCTTGACCCCAACCTGGACCCTGGCATGGACACCTGGCCTTGACCCCCAACCTGGACCCTGGCCTCAGGTGTGGCACGTGCTCCACCATTATGAGGCACAGTGCTTCTCTAGAACACCTTGTTTGAAGCTTTTTCCACAAGATAACGGCTCTCTTGAGGTGCCCTCTGCACACTACACAGTTCATTCTGTTTCAGTAGTCTTCCTTGTGTTCACGGAAACGTGTGGCCAGCACCACACTCCGTTTTAGGAGGCCTTCATCACCTCAGAAAGAAACATGGGCCCTGTGGTCATCACTGCTCCTCCTCTCCCCACCCTGGAGCAGACCACTGACCTCCTTTCTGTCCCTGTAGATTTGCCTGTTCTGGACCTTTCATATCCTGGATTCCTGGACCGTGTGGTACCCAGAGAAACCTGTGCGCATGTGCCTGTGGGATGGCAAAAACAAAGAACACACACGTCTGTGATTGAACGTGAAAACACATTAAAGAGATGATATCAGACGCTGCATTTGAAAGTAGGGTGTGATCCTGGTAAGGGGTGAGTCCTGGCTGTTCAGCTTGGGCCGTGCTGAGGGCTGGGCGGTGCTCTGCAGTGGTCAGCCTCCCGCCCACCCAGAGCAGCCAGGGGGCCTGTACTCGGGAGTCTTCTGGAGGAGCTGTGTGTGTCCTGGTGTGCCCGGCACCGGAGCTGCCCTTTGCCCATGCCTGCTGCAGCCGTTACCCTGGACGGGGCATCGGGCACCTCCATTCCCAGCTCCCTCGAGTCCTTGCTTCCAGGAGTTGTCCTCGTGTCCTCCAGACTTGCTTTGGGAGGGGTGGGGGTGAGGGACCCCGTCAGCATGCAGACTCGCCGCCCTATCCCGCCTTTAACGCCAGCTGCCACCCCATTTCTTTGCTCTCCTTTATAGCAGAAGTCCTCTCACAGAGACGGCCGTGCTCGTGGCCTCTCTAGCTTCCCCACTCTCTCTTTCTGAGAGTGTTACTGGGACATAATTTAAATAGTGAAATTCAGCAGTTCTAAGTGTGCAGTGTGGTAAGTTTTAACACAAGTGAATCATGTTTCCGTTGCCGCAGGTGTGACATAGGACATCTCCACTGTCCATCGTTTCCATTTCCTTGTATGTATTTCAGACTCAGGCCGTCCTTAGGACAAAAAAGAGTCTGCTGAGATCTTGATTGGGATTGTGTTGAATCTGCAGATCAGTAGGGAGAGAGCTGACATCTTTTTTTTTAAGTTGATTTATTTATTTGACAGAGCAGTAGAGCCAGAGAGCACAAGTGGGGAGTGGGGGGGTAAGGTCGAGGGAGAGGGAGAAGCAGGCTTCCCACAGGGCAGGGAGCCTTGTGTGGGGCTCGATCCCAGAACATTGGGACCGTGCCCTGAGCCAAAGGCGGACGCTTCACTGACTTGAGCCACCTGGGTGCCCCAAGATCTAACATCTTTTTTTTTTTTAAAGATTTTATTTATTTGGCAGAGAAAGAGCGAGAGCAGGAATACAAGCAGGGGGAGTGGGAGATAAAAAGCAGCCGGATGTGGGGCTGGATCCCAGGACCCTGGGACCATGACCTGAGCCAAAGGCAGACACTTAACGACCGAGCTGCCCAGGCACCCCAAGAACTAACATCTTAACAGTGTAGAATCTTATATTTATTTAGAGAGGTCGTGCATATATTTTATCCCTAAGTTATTGATTTGGGGGATGTCATTGTGACTTTATTACTTATTTTTTAAATTACAGTGTTATGTTTCCCGTGTACAATGTAGTGATTAAACGTATCTACGCAGTACTCTGTGCTGTTTCTTAAATTTTAGTGTCCTCTTGTTTCTTGGTAATGCATAGAAATGTGACTGATACTTTAACATAGGGACATGTCTCACATCTTTGCTAATAAACTCTCTGTACTTCAAAAAGAAAAAAAAAAACAGTTTTCATCGAATGCTCCTCATAGATGTTTATGCCAAATGTGCGTTAAGACACTCATCTTTTTCCATTCCGTGTCCCTCCGTTTCGTTCCTGGTGTCAGCGCTCCATCCAGGTCCCACGTTGCGGGCCGGAAGTGTGGAGAGTGGGTGTTCTCGCCTCTTTCAGTCTGACGGGAAGGTGTCTCACCTCCTGAGTTCCAGCAGCTCCCCTTTATTAGCTGGTAGAGTCTTGCTGTCTTAGTTTGCTCTGTTCTTTATGTGAACGAGAATAGAACGTCTTCTGCTTTCTTCATCTATCAGAATGATAGTTTCTAAAGAAGCAATAGAGAAAAACCAATGAACTCCAAAGTTGGTGCTTTGACAAGATAAATAAAACTGACAGGCCCTTAGCCAAACAAATGAGGGAGAGAAGACACAAGTTTTTCATTCTGGAGCACAGGAGAGAGAATGTCGCTATGAATTAACAGGGTAGAGGAAGTTTATTAATTTTATGTCAGTATGACAGTTTAGATGAGATGAATGAAATTTTTAAAAGACACAAATTACTTAAGCGTACTCACGAAGGAGTGGCTCACCTGAGTGGCCCTGTGTCTATTAAAGAAATTGAATATTCAGTTACAGTTCCTAACGCAAAAGAACCTTCAGGCCCACATGGCCCCACTGTTGACTGATACCATCCATTAAAGAATCAGTCAGGCCAGGAACACACAGGCTCCTCCGTGGGTGCACCCTCACCTCACCCCAGAACCAGAGGCAAGAGGAGGGAGGCGGCGTGGGGTCCCACACCCTCACCGTGGAGCTGTGAACACCTTACTCTATGGTCCTGGCGTTTACAATTGTGCAGGCATAGTCCTTTGTCACAAGCAAGTGGGTTGATCTCTGAATTCAGATTTGGTTTAACATTGCAGAGTCGACGTAGTATACTGTATTGACATGATAAAAGAGAATAACCATGAAATCATCTCAAAAGACCACCCCCCACCCCCCCACCCCGCCAACAGCACTTGACAAAATCTCATACCCATTCATGATAAAAATACTCTGCCCACAGGAGGGAGCTTGGGCTGGCTGAGACAGCTGTGTCTGACCGCACCGTCCTCGCCGGCGGGAGACTGAGCACTCTCTTCCCAGGTGGGCTTGCTCGTGGCCACCTGTCTTGTTCTCTCTTTCAATAACCTTTATTGCTAAAGCAGTCTTCCACATTTTGGAAAATTAGGAATAACACCACCAGTGATAAAACCTAACACATCGTGCTTTCATTGCCTATGGAAAGCTTTTTCTGGTGTTTTGACATGTGTGCACATACATGCATACATGTGCACATCTGTGTGAGATGGTTTGATAGGTCGCCTGGGTCAGGCTGCGGTGTCCGGTCCTTCACACGCTAGATGAGCTGTTGCTAGGAAGGCACGTGGTGCTGCGCTCCCTCCCAGCCCACCGCCCACTGATGGGAGTGAGGCGGATCAGCCTGAGGACTGCGGGCAGCTGGTTCCCTCGTCCTGCCTGCCCAGAGGCTGGGACGTGAGCCCTGTGCCCTCCGCCTTGGCAGCTCTGTGGGCCCGCCCTTACTAGATACCACCGATTTCATCATATATGTCTCTGGTAGAATCCTGGTTCATGCTAACGTGTAAGACATACTTAACTAATTTTATGAAATCCTGTCACTTTTCTTGTTCTGTGAATGTCACCTCTTTGTTTCAGTAAGCCGCCCTCACCTCTGACGGTCCGGCGCAGAGCGGAGTTCTGTGGTCTGGTCTTCGCCCCGTCAGGGTCTGGCTGGGGTGTGGCCCTGGTCACCTCCCGCAGGCGGCTTTAACCCAGCACACTCCGCTTTCCCTGCTACTGGTCAGAAAGCCTCCCTTTCCGGCTCACTGTGTGCTGTCCTGTCGCATCGTTGGGCTTGTCTGTGGGAGAGGTCATTAAATAGAAATCTGCCTCTACTTCGGTCAGCTTCTCTTACGAATTTGCCTTTTCTGGTGTTCCTTTGTTTTGTGTTCCTTGTCACATTTTCCGTCTTTGTTTTTGGGTATATTCTGATTTTTTTTTAAGACTTTTTTATTCATTTGGGAGAGAGGGTATACAGTTTGGGGGAGCGGCAGGCAGAGGCAGAGGGGGAAGCAGGCTCCCCACGGAGCAGGGAGCCGGAGGGGACTCTGGGATGGTGACCTGAGCCCAAGGCAGACGCTCAACTGACTGAGCCCCCCAGCACCCTGGGTATATGCTGATTCTTTACAACCTCTTTTTGGATGCCTCTGGAAGTAAGTGTGTTTACCCCTAAGAGCCACTTTACCTGGATTTCCCAGGTCACTGCAAAGCGTTGTACCCTTCCCCGATTTGAAGATTCTCAGTTGCCGCTCTGACTTTGACCTTGGCTCTTGTACTTGGAAGTATGGTTCTTAATGGTCGGATTTTGTAGATGTGCTCTGGAGGCCTGTGTGTGGTCCCTGCTCACGACCGTCTGTTGTGTCCTTGAAGGGAACGGGCGTTGTGTGCTGGTGGCTGGCACGTGCTGTGGGTGCCCGTCGGCGGGGCTTGCCGGCCTGCGGTTGTGCGCCGTCCTTCTGTGTTCTGACTGCGGGAGGGAGCGGTGTCCTCAAGTGCTGCTGCTGTTTCACAGTCGGCTCCCCTCATAGCGGCGTCTCCCTTTTTCCTGCTGTCGCTGTTCGCTCCTTACGGTGAGGCTGTGTTTCGAGTGGGTCCGTCTTGGGAACCACCTGCTGTGTTCAGTGAGTGACTTTGTCTGCTGAGTTGTGCTTGGACCTCAAGCCTGTATCCGGTGTTAAGGCAGCAACCTCCGCCCTTCTGCTCAGTTTACCCACTTTATCTTTCCTCTCCTCTTGGAATCTTTCCAGATTTTTTTATTAATTTATTTGTCACACACAGAGAGCGATCACAAGCAGGGGGAAAAGGGAGTGGGTGAAGCAGACCCCGACTGAGCAGGGAGCGCCCCAGGACCCTGCATCCCAGGAACCTGAGATCATGACCTGGGCCGGAGACAGACACTTCACCGACAGAGTCCCCGGGTGTCCCGGAATCTTTCCAGATGTTCATGTTGTAGATCCCCGCGCTCACCCTCCGCGCCCCATTGCAGTCAGACAGACTTTGTCTTCCAGCCCATCTCCGCGTTCTCACCTCCCCGCTCGGTGGGCAGCTGCATCGGGCTTCCCGCTCGTTTTCGCTGGTGTCTCCTCTCCTCTCCTTTCTGTTCATTTTGTTCTAATGCACATTTGGCAGTTCTGCACTTTCTTTTCACGGTCACCTTGGAAGTCAGTGTGTTCTGTGGCACCAGCTTCTCCTGTCCCCCGGTGGGCGCTCCCAGATGCTGACACTGTGTTCGCTTCAAGCCGGGCTTTAGGGGCGGTGTCGCCGGGAAGGACGCCCAGGCCGGCCTCTGTGCGCTCCTCACCCACTGGCTTTGATTATGCTGTGTGCGCGCTCATGGTGTCTTTCCCTGTGACTTCCGCTTGTCCCTGCTGTCACTTTTTAGTGGTATTGTCCATGAGAAACCTTGGGGTGGAGCTGGTGAAAATGCCGTTTGTTGTTTCCTTGACAATGACGACAGAAATTTTCAGTGGTTCATACTTCCACCTGTTTGTTTACTGTCCTTTTCATGTGTTACTGATGAGGGGCGGTGCTCCTCAAGTCATCTTCCCGGTCCTTATTTTTAATCCTGACACTTGGGAACTCTGTGTGTCCGTGGGGCTGCACCTGCGAACTCTCCTGGCCGTGCTTATTCTTAGGCCTCGTGGACCCTCCGTAGGCCTGTTCTCCAGGAAACATACGGGGTTTTCCTCAACACGGAGGCAGCTTTTACCCAGACTAGGTTCCTCGGTTGGTGGGTGATTGTGAAGCATGGACTTGTTCTTATCCCCAGGAGGATCAGATCCGTCAGTCCTGCACAAGGAGCTCGCCGACCCACAGCCCGGCCACAGCCTGTCGGGCCCTCCCGGTTGAGGGTGTGTCTCGGGTGAGCGCAGCTCCTGCCTTGTTTGTAAAGTGGAAATGACACCATCTGTCCAGCTGAAGCCACTCGGGGGCTCGGAAGGAAATAAGGGGGAAGGGAAAGTGCTGTGCAGATGTCATTTGAAATGGATCGTTAGATCCCAGACACTGACCGGAGGGTGGGACACTGTCCTTAATTACCAGCTGCGGGCCTGTCCCCAGCGCCGTCCTGTGCTCCCGGCCCCCAGGCCAGTGGCTCCTCCCAGCCCAGAGTCCAGGGCTTACTCGCGCCTCGGGCCAATGAGCAGGGCCTTGTTTGGTGCTTGCAGCCTCGGCCTCGAGCCGCCCCTGTGGCACCCGTCTGCCCCGTCCTGGAGCGTGGAACGCAGGCCCGTGTCGCCAGCCAGAGCACAGAGCACGCGGCACAGAGAACTCGCAGGGAAGGAGGCGGAGCAGCTGCGGGACGGTCATGCTTGACGCTCGGACACTTTCTCAGAACTCGGGGCACTGCCTTGACAGGAGGGGCGGTGACTCTCTGGGAACACAGATCTCCTGTCAGGTGCTCCTGCGAAGGTTCTCCTACGCAGCAGAAGGGGCTCCTCGCCCCGCAGCCGCCGGCCAGCTTCGCACTCCTGGCTGCGCCGTGTGCTCCCGCCGAGAGTCCTGAAGCTGTCCGTGCTCCGGCGGCGGGCCGCCCCGGCCAGGCTGCTGGGTCACCTGCGCCCCTCAGGGTCAGGCTCCCCCTTCACTCATCGCCCCTCCACACACAGCAGCGGTCCCCTAAAAAGACAGATCTGAGTTCTTTTTACTTGGAAAGAATTTGTTACAGGTGCAGTTTACGAGCCTGACCTGGAAAACACCGTGTCGGAGCTCACCCACGCAGGTTTCTTTCTGGGGGGGACGGGGATTTCGCCTCAGCAAAATGTGCTCAGAGCTGCCGGCACATGCGAGCACCTGATTTCACCCTGGGCGTGCACCCCGAGTTCAGGATTCTAAAGCACGTAAGTGGCACCTCTTTTGGGACGTGCGACAGAGGCCTGCTCTGCCGTCACTGCCGTCCTTCACCCCTGTGCCATTTGGGGGGTGAACCTCTGCAAAAAGACCGTTGTTTTCAGTTCTCAATCAATAAAAGTTTGACTAGTCTGTCAAAACTGTTCCTCAGAACATTTTAATGTCTTGTTTTTAACGCGTGGTTGTGTGTTCCCGTGGAATGTTGAGCGTCTAGTTTTGGCGGCGGCTGGGCTGAGAAGGGGTCTGTACAGCTCCCAGGGGCTTTTTGCAGCCTGAAATATCAAGTTTGTTTTTTTCTCTGAAAAATGTCAGTCTGTGCATAGGGATTTGTTTTCTAGTTTTCTGTCCAATGCTTTAAAAAACGCAGTAGAAAGGGAAGGAGGAGAAAGCATAGTATTCTTGAGCACGTCGCCAGGCAGAGAGGGACGGAAAGAGACGGGACGGGCGTCAGTGACCTGACTGAAGTGGACATGAAACTAAGCTGTTTTCTCTGTCCAGCCCTGGCTGGACACACACACTCACTCTGTGTGTGTCGTTCCTGGCGTTCCATCCGCAGGCCTGGTCCCGGGCACACCTGTTTACACTACGGGTTTATCCTAGACGGAATGGTTGAATTCCAAGGTCTTAAAATCTCCAGGAAATTCTGTGCTTGCTTCCTCCAAGATGAAATGGACTGTGTTTTCCAAACCGAGATGGAAATAGGCTCTGAACCCTAACCCAGGAGCCTTTCCCAGGCTGACTCCCCTCAGCCGTAGGCCTGCCACACCTTTCACCTGTTCTGCTGTGACTTCCTGGTTTGTCACAAGAACTTTGGGGGGCGGGTGGGCTGTGGGGAGGAGAGCCTGGAGGAGACCTGGGTTCAGCCAGGCCCAGAAATCCCTGCTGGGGCTGGGGCTGCTCTGGGCCCCGAGTCCTGGGCCACAGGACAGATAGCTGTCTTGTGGCCGCACTTCATGTCTGTGTGGTTTGCACAAAGGTCATTAATCAAAGGGCTTTACTTTCCCCTCTGTGGGTACATAATTATTCAGTGTTGCACATACTCGGGGATTAAAAGCACCTTGGCATGTGCGGAATTACAGTGTTATCCATGGGATTTAAGGTTTGGGAAGGGTAGAGAGGGCAGGGGTGGATGGTCCTTGCCTTAATTTGGAATTTTTATACCATTGTCCTCTATTTCCAGCTTTCAGAAATCATCTGGTGTCGGGAGCATATATGTTTGGAGCCGTTGCTAAGGTGACGCGCCTCAGTCGCACCCACACAGTCTTTCTGGAAGGTGGGGACACGTGGTGGGGTCCGTGCGCACAGGGGCCTTGTTGGTGTGCTTGGGGAGTCTGCCCGCTGCCCTGTCCAATTTATGTTGTCTGTCCCCTTCTGCTTCGATTGCCCCGTTGGTTACCTAATGACCTACACACACAGCCCTGAGATGGGTTCACTGTGGAGAGAAAGGACAACCTTGTTTTCAGGTCTTGCCTCTAATCTCTAATCTATCGGTGCAGCTGACCTTCAGGTCTGTGGTTGGTCTCCCCTCTTGTCCCCCCTTGAAACAGGACTGTGAACTTGGCTTTAGACATTTCTCAGGGGAAGTCACAAATTTAGAAATTTGTACAATATAGCATGTAAACAGCATTAGTCTTATGACTTGGATTAGGGTTTGTGACTTCTTTTGGGTTAAAGAAGTCTGAAGTTATTTGTAATATAAGTACGTTCCTCTGTGTATGTTGCTAAATTTTTAGTCATTTGGAAGTTGGATTTGGAAAGTAGAGTGTCCGTCTACCGCTTCGTTTGGCTGCTGATACCTGCCACGTTGCTGTGCGCTTTGAGGAAGAAAAACCCAACGGTCCGGGCCTTACAGGGTCGTGGACTCTCTAGGAGTTGGGCAGACGCTCTGGGTCCTTCTTGAGGAAGGAGCATGTGTCGCACTTTGCTCAAGTGACTTCCGGGGTTTCGGAGCTCTCCGGACTCTGCCGTCGCTGTGCTGTGTCTGAGATGCCTCCCCGGGGAGAGCCTGGCGTTACCAGTTGACTTGACAGTTTCTCTTTAAGCCAAGGTTGATTATTGACGACCTTGTTCCTCAAGAGTCTCCTCCACGCTGAGTCCCCTTTCCTCTTTCCCAACCCGGATTTCTTGATAATTTTACAAGCAAAAGAGGGTAGGTCTGTGAAGGACTCTGCCGTTTCCTCACACTTTGAAAAGCATTTTCCATCCCTTTCTTGCAGTTCCATTTCTGCTGTAAACATTCAAGGACATTCTTAGGTGTGTAAAGAAGTGTGCGGAGGAGTGTTCACGGCGGGGTGAGCGGAGCGGGCCGGTGTCTCTGGGAGGAGGCGGCCGCTCCGGTGGGAGTGGAGGTGCGTGTCTCGCCAGAGCGCACCGGATGGCCCAGGCGTAACCTGGCGGGGCCGGGGGCGGGAGGGTCCGCGCCGCGTTTGCTGTGGAAACGCGGTGTCCCGTGTGTGTCGGTTCGCGTGGAAGTGAGCAGAGGGACGTCTGTGCGAACGATGAGCATCCACGCCCGACTGGCTTCAGAATCCAGAGTCTGCGGGGAGGACGAGGAGTGAGGGCACCAGGGGCTACAGAAGGGGCTTCAAGTGTGTACGTGGTATTTTTGTATTAAAAAAATTCGAAGCCAACACGGCAAAATGAGCAGATGGTGGACACATGAGTGTTTGTTGCGTTATTTCTCATGCTTTTTGGATGCTTGAGACATTTCAGTGAAAATCGTAGCCCTTGTTACTTTACTGTAAAGTGATAAGGTTTGAAAATACTCTTAGGAGGAAATCCTAAAATATAATAACGTTTTTGAACAGATTTAGGGAATCTGAGTTCCTGGGATCATTTGAGAAAGAATTGTTTTGCCTTCTACACTCTACGCGTGCAGGTCACGCCCAGTGCTGGGGACTCGGGCTGCGGTCTGACCTGACTGTGCCCCATTCAGCGGCCCACCTGCTGCGCCGTGTTCTTGTTTTAAGTTTCCTCATGGGTTTTTTCTTTAATTGGTGGGCGTAAGCCTTAAAGCCCTCTCGGACACAATGTACTCTTTTGGTTGTGTCCAAGGCTTTTTTATCATGTGGTTTTTATCTGATAGTCTAATTAATATCTAATAGCAACACTTCCCCTTTTATTCTTGTGGACTGTGGGGCTCTGGCAGGTGGCTCTGGAGCGTGTCTGCGTGCTCTCGGTCTTGCCTCCGCTCCTTTCCCGCTGTGTGGGTTTCCTGCTTTTCATCTGTGGAAGAGATCCCCAGTGACAAGACTCAGAGGGCTTTGTCCAGATCACATAGGTGAAATGGTTAGTAAAATGTAAAATGATCCTCGAATAAGCTATTGTTAATGCACATTGAAATTCGGTCTGTCTTTTCCTGTAGTCAGATTCTAGACACAACAGGTGGGCAGGGGGAAAAGCAGGAAACACAGGGAACACTTTCTGGAGAATGTATCCCTACTACCTGCACGGCCAGCGTTAGTAGCTTCTGGGGTCTCGTCTCATGGAGAAGTTATCTTTTTCTTATTATTATTCCTTTTTTTTTTTAAAGGATTTTTATGTATTTATTTATTTGACAGGCAGAGATCACACGTAGGCAGAGAGGCAGGCAGAGAGAGGGGGAAGCAGGCTCCCCGCCGAGCAGGGAGCCAGATGCGGGGCTCGATCCCAGGACCCTGAGATCATGACCTGAGCCGAAGGCAGAGGCTTAACCCACTGAGCCCCCCAGGCGCCTGAGAAGTTATCTTCTGTATTATATTACATTTCTACCAGAACTGTGAGCGCACTACTTTGTAGCCTGTCTTCCCCATCAGCCTCTCTTCTTTGCCTCCCCGGAGCCTTTGAGCGCTTGTGCGGGGGCGGGTGTCTGTCCCGCACTCCGGGTGTCCTGGGAGGCGCCTTTGCCCGGCCCAGGGGCAGACCGTCTTTTCCTTCAGTGGCCAGGTTGTGAATTTTCCAGGCTTTGCTCCTTAAGAGGCAGTGTCACAGCTGTCCTCTAGGGACTTGTACAGCCCTTCACAGATGTCCCTGTCCCTAGCTCCTGGGCTGGCCCACTCCGCCAGGGAAGACCGTCTAGACCAGGAGTGTGAGTGTCATTGTGGGTGAGCCTGGCTGCACGAGCCCAGACCAGGTCCCCTCCTGGCTGGCCTTTTCCAGTGAGGGACAGCTAGTGCCCACCAGCCTCGTGCCTTGGACAAAACAGACAGTTTTCAGTCTGTTAACAGACAAGTTCTGCTTTCTGCGGTGAACGTTCCCAGGCACGGAGCAGTCACATTCAGAGTGCATGGACGTGGTTAAGTGAAGCGGCCCGTGACCCAGTCCTGAGGCCCCTCCACCAGGTGGAGGTAATCCTCGTGGTCCGAGGGGTCCCACTGAGCGGGACAGGAAACCTCATGCTGTCTCTGCTGGCCTGCGGTGTGAGCTGCGTGCCTCTGGGGCCAGAGGACACGGCAGGAGGGGGTGGGTGATGGGGAGGTGGGCGGTTTCTTGTGGCTTCAGGGAGCACACGGGCAGTCCTAGGAGCATCTGTGAGTTTCTCTGTCTCACGTCGATGTTGTGTTAATTCTCTAGGGTTGCTTAGACGGCAGACACTCATGCAGCTGCGGGGGCCGGTGTCTGGAAGGAGGTCCTGGAGGGGCCACACCCCCTGAAATCGGTCCAGGCGGAGCCCTCCCCGGCCTCCCCAGCACCTCTGTCTTCTCGTGGCCCCCTTTCCTAATTCCCTTCTCCCTTCTGTTCTGGGGACACTAGTTTCTGGGCTTAGGGTCTGCCCACACAATCCAGTAAGGCACGTCTTGAGATCCTTAATTTAGTTCCACATACATAGACCCTTTTTGCCCAAATAGGGCACATTATAGGTTGTGTGGACATGTTTTTTGGGGTGGGTGCTACAGTTCATCACCCTAGTGATGCTTTCTTGAGGTGAATGTCAATTTTTTTTTCTCCTTTTACATCTGGGCATGAATAAGAGGCACAGGTTTGAAGTGTACAGTTTGAGTGTGTGTGTGCACCTGTAAGGGTCAGACCAGGCCCAGTGCCCTGTGAGCCCCCTGAGCCCCTTTGCAGCCAGTGCCCCTCCGTGTGGCCCAGTGTCGCCTGTTCTGGGCCTTCATGTAAACAGGGTGACTCTGAAAGGAGCACATGGGTGTCCGTAGTGTGTGTCTGGGTTCCTTCCCTCCGCACATCTCTTCGCCGGTCATCCCCGTGGGCGTGTCCACCTTGCATCAAGTCGTCGCCCACTGACGGGGGGCGGACATTGGTGTTGTCCACAGGTGGGCTGTTCAGCATGTAGCTGCTTTGCTCCCATCTACAGAAAGTAGGACTTTTGGGTAAATGTGTTTTAAACATACCCTCTCAGCCGATGCTGTCCTTAAAAAACAAAACAAAAAACTTAACCTTTTCTGGGCACTTCACTATCTCACCCATAAATTTTTTTTAAATACTTATTTTTCAAGTAGGCTCTCTGCCCAACGTGGGGCCTGAACTTGTGACCCTGAGATCAAGAGTCAGGTGCTGTAGCCACTGAGCCAGCCTAGGGCCCCCCACCCTGAAGCTTTTTACTTGGTTTTGCGGAGGTCGGCAGTCCCAGGCTGGGGAGGAGCTGGGTCCCGGGCAGGCGGTCCGGGAGCCAGTGGGGTTTCTATTGGGTCAGCCTGGGCTGGGTGTGCCAGCGGCCTCCAGGGAAGGCCAGGAGAGCCCAGGAGCCTCCCTGCCGTGTTCCCGAGGGAGTGTGGGACGAAGCCGGCCTCGGCCACCCCAGCAGCCGCGCTGGCACACGGGAGGCAGCATCTGTGGCCCTCCAGCCTGCCCGTGTCTGTGCGCCCCAGTGTGGGGCCGTGTTCCTGCCCAGCCCTGTCCCAGGGAGCTGGCGCCGGGCACATCTGGAGGCGTCACAGCGTCCGCAGCTGCACCGCTGCGAGCCTGACCTCCTGTTTCCATGAAGGCAGACTGGGTCGCACCCTCTTCTCACCGTGAGAACTGGGTCGGAAGTACGGCAGGTCTGCAGACCGCGTTCCATGGACCCGTGCGCTTCTGGTGTTGGGAGACTGCCCCTGGAGCGTCCTCCTGGGCCGCACAGAGCTGAAATCCTGCGGCTGGCGGGCATTGCAGGGCCTCCTGGTTTTCACATCCCCGAGGCTGATGAGACAGACCGATGGGCTTGGAGGGGAAAGGAGGTGGCTTCACGGTTCCGGGTTTCTTTCTGGGAGATGTAGTCGTCATTAATTAGGCTTGTGCTGTATGCATCCCCTTGGCAGACCTTGTAGTTAAAGGAGGAAAATTGTTATTTAACCCGGCCAGTCATCTAATGTAGGAAAGCAAAGATGATTGGAGGGGGGTGGTAATGGTAGCCTTTTTTTTTTTTTTTTTTTTTTGCAAAAGGCATTCTGTTTTAGAAAACTGGAGTGCGTTGTGAGTACAGTGTTTCTCACAGACAGGTCCTCTTCGGACGGATGCTCTGGTTTGGCGGCAAGTCTGTTGCTGGTCTGTTCCCTTGGGGCAGGCAGCTCTCCTGGTTTGGGTGTGTCCTGGGGAACAGGAGAGAGGCACTGAGAGAGGGTCACACCACGTGGACAGGGTGAATAGCTTCTGTGGTGTTTGGCATGGACAGATGGACATGAAGGGCTCTGGGGAGCAGGTGTGCAGTGGGGGGTGTGGTCCACCCAGTGTGTCCTGTGGTGGACGTGGTAGAGTGAGGGGGGGCACCGCTGTGACCAGAGGTCACTCCGATGGCTGCATTTCATGTGTCTTCTGTGTAACAGCGAGCTTGGGTCGGCAGGACTGTCCTCTCCCCCGCTCTGCCAGCGCGGCTCTGAATGTGTTGCTCTCTTGAGGTGGTCCAGAGAGTGAAGGCACATGGGGTGGCGCAGAGTGGAGGGTTCCCGGGGGGCACAGGTGCTCAGATGGGAAGAGACATACACGATCAGGCAACCATGAGCACCAGCAAGGTGGTGTGCGCCCTGTAGGCTGGGGTTAACCATCTTTTCGTTGTTTGAGTAATTTTGGCACGGGCGGGGGTGGGCACCCCCGTGTGCTCCTGGTGAGGCCATGCATGTGGCACCCTTTCTGCAGACCCTCGGCGGTGTCCGTGGATGTGTAACCCGACTGCCTGTTCGTCTCTGCCACAGGGCTGGGGTAGGAACGTGGACACCACGTGGGATGGCGGTGCAGGGCTGGGAGGCAGGACGCTCGGACTCCCGGGGTTCTGGAAGGCCCCCTCGCTCAGAGCTGCCCGTGTGTGCACACCCAGCTGAGGCTAAACCAGGGAGGAGGCACACACGGCACCTCTGTTGCTGGACTTGTCTGCTCGCGCTCTGCGTGTGGTGGGGCGGGACGCTGTGTGGGTGCGTGTCTGCTCTGTGCCGTCCCCGGGACAGCAGTGCAGGCTGTCTTCCTCCCAGAGGCTCTGCTCTTTGCCTTTACTGCTGGTGGGAAGGGCCCCTTTCTCTCTGGAATGGCGCACGTCTGCAAAATTCGCTGTGTTCTCTCTGCTGGCGTGTCGTCCACGGAGCCACATTGTCCTGGCAGAGCCGGGGAAGTGCAGGGACCTGTCAGCCGTGCCCCCAGGAGGGCCTGCTCCGGCAGGTGGCTTCACTCCCCTTCCTCTGCAGGCACCTCTTGTCACCGTGGTGCCTTGTGTCTCCAGCACGTTCTGGGAGAGAACAGTGGCTATTGCCTGAACCTTCTGGGAAAGTACAAGGGAGTGTGGGCAGCGTTCGCATTTTGCACGCAGGCCTGGTGGTCCGGTCTTCAGCGGGGTGTGTGGTGTTGAGTCTGCTGTGATGTCAGCCGTCCTTTCTTAATGCAGGAATCTAATAAAAGACCGACCTTGAGGCGCTCAGTGGTTAAGCGTCAGCCTTCAGCTCGGGTTGTGATCCCGGGGTCTGAGCCCTGCGTGGGGCTGGCTCCCTGCTCGGCGGGAAGCCTGCTTCTCCCTCCCCCACTCCCCCTGCTTGTGTTTCCTTTCTCGCTGTCTCTGTCAAATAAATAAATAAAATCTTAAAAAAAAAATCCGGGCAGACTGAAGCCTGCCTCGCAGCTTTGTCCCAGCAGTACCTCTGCGTGTGCGCTGTCTTCACCTCCAGCCTCTGGAGCGAGGCCTGGGGAGACTCAGGAACGCCCTTCGCTGGCGCGAGAAAACATGCGTGCGAGAAGGGGGGACATGGGCCCGCGTGGAGGGCCAGGGGGCTCTCAGGCGGGGCTGCATCCCATGGCGGTGTCACCTGCTGTTCTGCCTCAGGGGGTGATGTGGCCGGTGGGGTACCGGGGGCCAGGACACTGGGTGCTGGGTGCAGGGCCTCGCTGGTGAGCCAGGCTCACCTGAACCGAGGGGGGCAGAGACCTCGCAGGCCAGCAGTGATGTGGGAGGCGGCACCACTTTCTGTGTGCACGAGGATGGGCCCCTTCCTACTTGCACCTGTATGACCACCCAAGTGAAGGCAGTTGTCCCCTACCAACTTGCAGGCTCCAGGGGCTTTATCCACATCTTGGCGCCACCATGGTCCATCCATTCTCTAGTGGGGAACATCTGGGCTCTTGGCAGGGTTTGCACAGGTTGTTGTGGGCGTGATGTGGCTTTGGAGGCCTGTGCACACTCATCATTGGGGTTGTGCCCACCACTCCATACTCCCAGGCCAGGTCCCGGCCACCTACCCTGGTCACGTCTCCGAGGACCCCACAGCCTGCTGAGCACCTGGCCAGGGGGGCCGTGGCATCAGCCTGCAGCACTTGTGGCTCCTGGCCCGCCTCCAAGCAGGTGGGACTTGACGCTTCGGGGCAGTGACACAAAGACCAGGGGAGAGACCAGGGGAGCATGTAGGATCAGAGGTGGGTGGAGCCCAGCTTCCCCAGCCTCCAAGGTTCTGCCCCTGGGAACACACCTCCTGGTGCCTCCAGCCTGATGACGGATGGTTAAGGAGCATCGATTAAGCCCCAGGCCCGACGCAGATGCTGCTCTAACCTCTTAATAGGAGAAGGTTTTGTTTCCTTACTTTATAGATGGAGAAGCTTCGACGTATCTGACCACAAACCCAGGGTTCTTAACCAGCTCGGCCAGTGTGTCTGAAATGTCCTGACAGCTTCCTTTCGAGAGAAAAACAGTCTGTGTCTCTGCCGTGCACACATGCCCTCTGCACACACCCCAGAGACATGTTTACCGAACCACTTCCTTCGTGAGATGGTGGGCGTTACGTCACTCTCTGAACAACGTGTGTTCCAGAAACGCCCTGCTGGGTGATCTCTGTCCGCACCTGCTGCGACCCCAGAGCCATGGTTCAGTGCTCCTGTCCTGTGGCCGTTCTCTGATTGGACTGTTGGATGTTTGCTGTTGGGACTGTGGTTTACTAATAAGGGAGCCTCTGTCTGATGGTTCGCAGGTATCTTCTCCCCTGGGACCTGGTCTTCTACAGGCAAAGGCTTTAATCTTGTGGCGATGCCCTTTATCACTTTCCGTATATCGCACGTGCTGCTAGGGTCCTGTCTAAAACTCTGTCCCTGGGGGTGCCTCTCTGGCTCGGTCAGTGGAGCTTGTGACTCCTGATCTTGACGTTGTAGGTTGGAGCCCCACAGTGGATGTAGCGATTACTTACAGAGAAATTCTTAAGGAAGTAAAAATAAAAACTTTTGCCTCGCCCTAAAGATTTTCTCCTATCTCTTATCTGCCCTAAAAATTTTCATAGGTTTTTATAGTTTTTCTGTTTTAGATTTATACCTGAGCTTTTCATTTTTATTTCGGGCTTTTGTAGACGGTATCATGTTTCCACGTAGTCATCGCCAGTTCATAGAAATGCAGTTGGCCTTTGAATGACGGGAGCGTGAGGTGCACCAGCCCCCACACATTGAAACTCTGGGTGTAACTTCGAGTCCTTCAGAAGTCTGCTGTCGGCCAGAAGCCGTGCCGGTAACACAAACATTTGATTAACACATAGGTTGAATGTTACACACATTTTGTGTATGTGCATGTGTGTGTGTGGTTTGTTTTGTTTTGTTTTGTTTTGTTAAGATTTGAGAGAGGGAGGGAGGGAGAGGAAGAGAGAGCACAAGCCAGGGGAGGGTCGGAGGGAGACGCAGGCTTCCCGTTGAGCAGGGAGCCCCACACAGAGCCAGACCCCAGGACCTGAGCTGAAGGCAGATGCTTAGCTGACCGGGCCACCCAGGCGCCCCTCACATATTCCATATTCTTACCGTAAGGTAAGCTGGAGAAAAGAAAATGTTACTAAGGAAATCATAAGGAAGAGAAAATACATTTGCAGGACTGCGCTGTTATTTATCCCAAAACTCTGCATGTAAATGGGCCTGTGCACTTCCGACCCGTGTTGCTGGAGGGTCCGCTGCATAGTGGACTTGTGTGTGTTGATCTGGAATCCTGCGGCCTTCCTGAACTCATTATTTCTAGGAGTTTTTAGAGATTCCTTGCTGTTTTCTAGATAGACAGTCATGTTATCACCAAAGAGAGTGTTTTATTTCTTCCTTTTCCAGTTTGTATGCTTTTTATTTTTCTTGCCTTACTGCGCAGGCCAGTGCTTACAGTGTGCTGTCCAGAAGCAGTGGAGGGAGGGACGTCCTTGCCTCGTTCCTCACGCTGGGGAGAAAGCGTTCAGTTTTCCTCAGTTAGGAACGGTGTTCGCCGTGGGCTCCTGTGGATGTGTGTGACCTCGTGCGGGCTGCTCCCCGTGCCGTGTTGTGCTGCACGTTTTCATCGGGAGCACTGAAGTTTGTAAAGTACTTTTTCTGTATCAGTTCGGGGATTTGTGATTCTCTCCTTTAGCCTGTTAACGAACCAGCCTTGGCGTGTTCTGTATTCATTACCACGAACACACCTGCACCTACAGCCGGCGTTACTGGGGAGCCCGGCCCAGAGCAATAGACCCCCCCGCCCCCCACTTTGTCCTGCTCCGTGAGCCCGGCTCAGGGTAATAGACCCCCCTGCCCCCCACTTTGTCCTGCTCTGTGGTGTAGATATGCCACATGCTCCAAGCAGCCCCGTGGCATGTAGGTTTGAGTCTCTGGGCGGTGCTGCATTTCAAGACAGCTCCAGCCATGGGGTGGCCGGCTTGTAGGGCGATACATGCTTGACTGCAAGGTGAGCCCAGTCCCATCCTCCAGGGCCACCCTCTTGTGCCTTCCCAGCAGGAATGCCCTAGAGTGTCCTGCCCTCTTTCTGATCTGTTTGCTGCTGTTTCTTCCCCCATTGGTCATCTCCGTGCAGATCAGCCCACACGATGCTCTGGACTCTCCCCTCCTCCAGTCTGCCGTTACTGTCCGTCGCATGGTTGTGCAGCCCACGTGGCTCTCCTCTTGTCACACCAGTCTGTGCCTTAGCTCGTTCTACAGAAGACAGTGTTCTTCCTGCTCTGTTTTTTCATCCCTCTTCACCTCTTACCTTAGAGCTGTGTGTTTGCCTTGAATTCAAGTCTTAGATTTCGCTTTCCGTTCTGTTCTGTCATTAGTATCTTGTGCTGTACTTTGTGCATAGGTTAGAGAAGCTTTGAGATGCTGCCCTATAATGTCCGTGTAACTACACTGTCCCTTCCTGGGGACCTGGGTCATGTGAAGGGAGACCGGTCTGGAATGCCATCAGGTGCCCAACCGATAATGCCTGACCCAGGGCATTATTCATACTATGTTTTAAACATACCGGCCTCTTGGACTTTATTTATTGTGAAATGTAACATGATGTGCACTGTCCACAAAGTAAAAACGTACAACTCACTTTTTTTAAACAAAGGTATTTATTTATTTATTTGAGAGAGAGCGAGCAAGCGATCATGTGCACCTGCGTGCCAGCCAGCATGAGTTGGGGGGTGGGGGCAGAGGGAGCAGCAGAGGGAGAGGCAGGCTCCCCCCGAGCAGGCAGCCTGATGCGGGGCTCCATCGCAGGACCCCGGGGTCATGACCTGAGCCCAAAGCAGACGCCCCACTGACGGAGCCCCCCAGGAGGCCCAGTACAATTCGCTTACCAAATAAAGCACAAACGTATGCGCTCGCTTCGCCCCTGAGGCCGGCCTTCCGGCCCCAGACTCCGTTGGCAACCACATGCTCGCTTCTGAGTGGTCCCGGTGCCCAGGAACGGCCGTCTGCCACTGGGGACAGAGAGTCGTTTTTCTCAACGTCGTTCAGGTCATGTCTGTGTTGTCACTAACGTGCGCTGCTCCGTGCCAGCGCGGCCTCGGACACGCGGCTGTGGGGCGCGTGTGCGTGCGTGGGACGTGTGCAGCCGTGCTGCGGCCGCGTGGCACACGCTCCCGTCAGAACGGACTCGTTCCCTCTGCTCTGCGTCTTCGTCGGTGCTTGATACTGTATTTTGATTTTTGTTTACAGTGTTTGGATTGCTAAAGCAGTTGGTAAGTTACCTACTTACTGACCTTTTACATTTTCTCTTTCGTGAGGTGCCTTAAGTCTTGTGTCTATTTTTTGTTTTGGATATTTTGTCTTTTTCTTAATGATTTGTAGGAGCTCTTTATATATTCTGGTTAAAAGCTTTTGTCTGTTACATGCATAGAAAATACCCTCTTTTCCTTGTGGGAAGGTGACCTTTAATAGACAAAACTTGGGATACCTGGGTGGCTCAGTCGGTTAAGTGTCATGATCTCAGGGTCCTAGGATCGAGCCCCGCGTCGGGCTCTTTGCTCATCGGGGAACCTGCTTCCTCCTCTCTCTCTGCCTGCCTCTCTGCCTACCTGTGATCTCTGTCAAATAAATAAATAAAGTCTTTAAAAAATAGACAAACTTGTTACTTTCAAAGTGTCAGAATTTTCGGACGTTACCTTTATGGTTAATGCTTCTGGTTAGAAGATCATTCTTTACACTGACGAAGGTGTGACGGTGTTTTTCTGTACTTTGGTCTAGTGGCTTCGTGGTTGGGCCTCTTGCGCTTGCAATCCGTTATCTGACCAGAATTGACTTCTGTGTAAGTTGGAAGTGGTCACATTTGTCCATACAGATGTCCAGTTGTCCCCTCACCACCGTGGGACTGAGCTGTCAGCCCTGCCCTGCCCCGTGGCTGCTCTGAGCTCCAGGTCCGTGCGCGCCGTGGGCGGGAGCTTGTTGTGGTCCGGCTCTGGTGGTCAGACACTGTTTCTTCAGCTCTTGGACCTTGACTTTATTTAATTTTGTTTATTAATATGTGTTTATGTAATCTGGTGTTCTTTCCTTTTAAGCTTATTTGCATGCGTTCTTTCTGTTCCTAGACACCTTTCCCCCTTCTTTTCCTTAGGACAGTTTGGCCTTCTGCTCAGACGCTCTTCTCTGGCTTCTCGTCAGTCCCCCCTGGTTTGGGTGTCCTTCCTCTGCAGTAGGTCCTCTCCCCGCAGGGTTCTCCGTGCCCTTGTGCTTCCGTGGGGCTCCTAAGCTGGCTGGGCCGACTCTCACAACACTGAAGGGTTAGTAAGGACCCCACACAGTTTCTGTTCTGTGGGCTGCAGCTCTCATGTTCGTATACTCACACCTTGTCTTTGAAGGTGGAACTGAGAAAATAGTTAGATATTTAATTCACTTAAGATGATAAAGTAGCGCAGGGTGCCTGGCGGGCTCCGTTGGAGCAAATGTGACTCTTGATCTTGGGGTTGTGAGTTCGAGCCCCACCGTCAGGTGTAGAGAGTACTTAAAAAAACTTCTAAAGAATAGTAAAGTAGTACATATTCATATAAATTTTTACTGGAAAGTAACTATTTTACAAAGGAAATCAAACGTAGTGAGAAGAGTGGCACTGTTTTCTCTGTTTGCAAGCTGGGTACCACTCCGTGTCTGCACTCCATCTGGCTTTCTGCTGCTGGTTTTTTGGTGTGTTTGTTTTTTGTTTTTAAGTGCAGAAGTAGTCCAGCCTCTCATAGGCATGTGGTGTGAAAAGAGACACTTTTGGGTACCTTCTCAGGGGATCTGGAAAGCCGCTACGGCATTGGTACTGCGGGTCCGTGGCTGTGTCCTGTCCCTTAGTGGGTCTTCCCTTGCGGGTGTCCTGGATTGGTCATTTGGAAAATGTTGATTCATGCAGATCCTCCTAATATTAACATGTTTCTATTAAAAATTTCTAATTTTGAGGGGCATGGGAGCTTCCTTCGGTTAAGCACCAGACTCTTGACCTCCGCTCACGGGTTGTGTAAGCCCCGCGGTGGAGCCCACTTGATGTACCTGCCTTTTAAAGTTACCACCAGTCCCGTTACAGTGTCTTCAGGTGCTGGGATGCTGTTGAGCTCGTGGACATGGACGCAGGTTTTCCTGAGCTCAGGTTGCACTTGGCAGCTCGAATTTTGTTACTGACCACAGCTGCTGTTGATTTTCCAGTTCGTGGATTTTTGAGAAGAGAACTGGATACCCAGTTCTCAGTAATAATAATAGTTTGTCTGTGAGTCTTTCATGTTAAACCTGTATTCTGTGAAAATGTAGCCGGGTCAGCCGGCCGGGACCAGAGGCTCTCCTGGGAGTTACCACTGCCTGCCACACACCCTTGAGTCTCGTCAGAGTACAGAAGGGCGGGGCCTCAAGGTTTGCAATTTACTAAGATTCCGAATTGTTGCTTCTGGCTCCAGGACAGTTGGCGGGTGCCGCAGGGTCATGTCACTGGGGTTGTGTGAGGGTCTCGCCTTCGCGTGGGTATCTCCCTCACCAGTCCCATGGGAAGGGCAGGTTGTCATGAAAACAGTGGTGGCCTCGCAAGCCCCCAGAAGGGGTTCGGGCTCCCTCGGAGCCTGTAGACAGCACAGCCACTGCACCGTGGTGGGGGGCCAGTAGCAAACACGTGGCCGCCGTCTGGTTAAACTTTATTTGTGGACATAGAGATTTTCATTCCATGCGACTTTCGTATGTCACAAATGCTAGTCTTGAATTGCTTTGTCCCCCGAAGGTATAAAATACGAGGCCCGGGGTGCCTGGCGGGCTCGGTCCACAGAGCAGCCAACTCCGAGTTGATCCTGTGAGTTCAAGCCCCACATTGGGTGTAGAAATTACTTAAAAATAAAATTTTTAAAAAACAATAAAACAAAATCGGAAACTCATTCTTCTCTCTCACTTGTTACCGAATCGGGGAGAGGGCTGGTTTTGGCTTTGGGCTGTATTTTGTGACTCCTGTAACCTCCCACCCTCCTCTGCGGAAGGAGGAGGTGGTAGCTCGGCTTTTCTGCGGGCTTGAGGCAGTCTTCGTCGTGCCCTTGCCCTGGCGGGCGTTGTGGCTGAATTCGGTGTTTGAGTCTCTCGACCTGCGCCCCAGTGCTGTCTGGCCCTCGAGTCCCGCCCACTCCTTTGCCGAGGACGGTGGCGCTGTCCTGGGCACTGCCCCACACTCCTGTCCCCGGCAGGTGCGCCTCTGGAGGTGTGGTGAAGGTAGGTCGCATGGGTGCTGGCGGTTTGCCGGCGGTCGCAGTCCTCCTGTGGGAAGAGTTGTGTCCCGGGCTGTTTGCGTCTCTTACCCCTTTGGTAGCGCCTTTGCCTTTGCAGGACGTGAGCTTTTCTTACCGGTTCTTCAGTTCGTCGCCTGTTCTCTCATTTTTAGAGTTTTGACTCTCTTATTCTCTCTCCGTGAATTTTTCTACGCTGCTAAGACCAGGATTGCTTCTAAGTCATTGTTTCTCTTTGTTTTGCGGTGTGTCTCTGAGATGGTTAAGGAGCGTTTTTTTTTTTTTTTTTAAGATTTTATTTATTTATTTGACAGAGACCCAGTGAGAGAGGGCACACAAGCAGGGGGAGTGGGAGAGGGAGAAGCAGGCTCCCTGCCGAGCAGAGAGCCCGATGCGGGGTTCGATCCCAGGCCCCTGGGATCATGACCTGAACCGAAGGCAGATGCTTAACGACTGAGCCACCCGGGAGCCCCAGGGAGGGGTTCTTGATGTGTTCGGAGCTCTCAGGACTCCCTCCCGTGTGCGAGTTTGGTCACTGGGTCACCTTCTCAGGCTTCCTCTCTCCTTCCTGGGCTTGTTGCTGAGTCGGACAGCGTCCTGGGGGCTGGTGGGCCTTCCGTGATTGCCGGTGTGTGTGGCCCATGTGGAGTGGCCTCAGCTGGTGACCCTGAGTTCAGGGCCACTGTGCCCTCGCCACAAAAACTGCTCTCGTGGCCTGACTGGGCCAAGCCCTCCTGGTGCTCTGGACATGGGCCCCCCAGGGCTTGTGTGAACTTGCACGGGCTGTGGCTTTGTCCACGCGGACTCCAGCTCTGACCCACGTGCAGCCACTACACATGCCTTCTGGTCTCCCACAGTTTCTTGCTGTTAGCTTAGCCCTTGAGGAGGGGGGATAAGGCTGAGTCCCGGGATTTTTGCTGGACTGTCGGTGTTATGACAGGATCCGTTCCCCTCTTGCATCAGGTTCGGTCCTGGAGGGAGCCTCTGTCTCCTACCCATGGCGAGACTTGCGGTATGATTCTGTGGCAGAGAAAAGACTGTGCGTGTGGTGTCTGGGGTCGGCTTAGGTAAAGCCGTGTGCTTGCAGACGTGTGGCCGGGGGCTGGCTCCCGTGGCTCTGCTCAGCATGAACGCTGCTCGAGGCGCCTTTGGGAGGAACACACCTGGTCATCGTCCTTGTTTGGAGAGGCAGCTCTTGTCGTGACTGTCCTGCCCGCCCCTCTGAACAGACTCTGTCGGCACCCACAGCACAGGGTCCCAGGGCGAGCAGGAGAGGAACCCTGCCCGTCAGACAGCACGTGGTGCTCCCGTGGGCACGGCCCCTGTGATACGGACAGGTGCAGAGCTGCATGACCTTTCCCAGCCGTGCGTGGCCCTGGGCAGGGAGCTGGCTGCTTCCTGTCCAGACCAGGAGGCCTAGCTCTGAACCGTGGCTGCCAGATCAGTGACAGACTCCCAGAGCCAGCCGTTGAGGCGTTGGACTTCGGTGTCAGGGCGCGGGCCGGGGGCTCTTGTCAGGGGACTCGCCCAACTCCACACGCTCTTGAGTGCTTTCCTGAGTGGTCTCTGTGCCTCCCGGCAGCTTGCGAACTTGGAGCTGCTGCCTTTCAGTTTGGAGGTGCGGGAAAGGGCCTGCATCCAGGAGCTCGTCCTGTGCAGGGAGTGGTCAGCGGTTGGAGCGGCCTTGGACCAGCCGCGCTCCCTTCATCCGAATTCACGTGGCCCTGCAGACGTCCCCCACGTCCTGCCGCTTTGGTGCCAAGGACCGGGTCTGCGTGTGTCCCGGAGTGTACTTGTTTTGGATGTGGACTAGAGCGTGTCTGTGTTTAGGGAGGGCGTCTTGTGACACCGGGAGTGAGGGGACTCAGATCACGGTGACGGTGTGCCTGAGCGGGGATGTCCAGCTTGCCTCTGGGGCCTGAGGCTTGGTTGTTTGGTCAGACAGCCCCAGAGCCCAGGTTGAGGTGGCCTTGGAACTTGTTAGAAGAGAGGACTCCCCCCCCCACCCCCCCGCCCTGCCACGGAGATGGTCTCCACCGTGATGCCTCTGTTGGGGGCGTCCCAGCGTCTTTGTGGGTTGAACAGTGAATGCCCAGCAGTGAGCAGGGAGCCTGTGGTACCCTGGCAGCCTGTGCCCTCCTAGAGGACCCCTGGAAGAAGGGGTGAGCCTGGCCCCTGACCCATAGTTCTGCCCAGCCTCGCGCCTGTCGTGGGTGGCAATGAGAGCTTCCGGGACTTTTCTCTGCGCCCGCGTCCTTCCCTTTGCCGGCATGACCATTTCTCTGAGCCGAGAGAGAGAGGCTGGCTGGATGCGGGGGGTGGGGGGATGCCGTGCAGCTCTAGACTGGACAGCCTGTGAGGGGTTGGGGAGACCAGGTAGATGGAGGATGAAGGTGCACTTGAGACCCGTCCGCAGCTAGTTTGTCATGGAGGACATCAGTCCCCTTGGCCCCACAGCTTGCCAGGCGGGTCTTGCGAAACACAGGACGGTTGACCCAACGCGTCCAGCTCGCCAGGAAAACGAATCGGAACACATCATTGGCGACTCTGAGCCATAGAGTGGAAAGCCTTCGTGAAGCCGTCTCCCTGACTGCTCCTGAAGAAATGAGTCTGGAGTGCTGGGTGGCCCAGGCCCTGAGGGAACCATGGCCATCGTGGTCGTCCTCGTGCTCCGGACCGGTTGGGAATACTGAAGTGTTGCAACCGAGGGGGCACTGAGGTGGCCTCGGTGGTCTCAGTTGTCATCGTGCATGTTGGGCTGAAGGAAAACGTCTTAGGGAAAAGGAAACGGAACATTTGGGATGATCCTAACCCGATCGCTAGCAGTGTCCCCAGCCCCTGGCAGAGGGATGGGATGGGGCCCTGAGGCTCCCTGGTGGGCACGGGGCATGGGACGTTGGGCCGGTGGCTGGCACAGAATGTCCCTTGAGCCACCGCAATGAGGCTTGGGGCCACCCTCGCCCTGCGACAGGTCGCATGGAATTAGCTGGTTGTTCACAGAATGAAATGTGAAAATTAATAAAGGCAAATCTGATTCACGGTGGTGCAGGGAGGCGGGGCGAGCCGGGGCAGCTCCTTGCCCAGCACTGGCTGTCAGTTGCAGATCTAAGAGGAAGAGACTGTTTTACTATCCCAGCGGGAGGAAAGAAGGTTTCCTCCAACCCCCTGGCAGTAGCCCAGCCACTGAGAAGCCACCATGCTTCCGGCTCCCACGTTCACCCCAGTGGACTTTTGGTTAACAGCAGCCCCCGCCTTCTGCTCCGAGAGCCTCCTCCGCTCCGCGCCCTGGAATTGACCGTGGTTCGGGGCCGGCCTGTCAGCCCTGGGTTGCCGTTCTCTGCTATTCAGAAGAAAGCCAGTTTTGCTGGCGAGACGACAGCGGTTTTATTTTGGACACGGACAGAACATGACAGGCAGGTGTCTGCTGGCGGAGGCGTGCGTCACGGCCCGGCTCGGAGGGACTTGGCGCGGAGACTGGCACCCAAGGTCTCGGTGGTTTGGCTTCAACGCTGACACTGAGAACCACTCACAGGCAGCACCGGCGTAGTACTTAATGGTTTGCAAGGTCCTTGCAGAGCTGGGTGCACCTGGAGGGCCGTCGTGGAAGGCCTTCAGGCGGCTCTCTGTGAGTCACCCTGACGTCCAGCCGTTCTCTCTGAGTGCTGAGCACGGGGCTTTCCCCGTAATGCTGGGCGTCTGCCCGGGCCCAGGGCGCCGTGGGCGTGGAAGATCGTGGGGGAGCAGGCTCAGAATTAACGTCACTCCTTCCTCGTGCCTTGTGCCGCCTCTGGCCGTTCGGAGAGAGAGTCTGACCGCGGCGGCTGGGGTCCTTGTTGCGGGGCTGGACTGTGTTCTCTGCGTCCCGCTCTGGAGCTCTGGCCCTTCCCGCGGAGGCAGGGGGAAGGAGGAGGAGGCCTTTCAGCTCGGGGTCTCAGAACTCTGCTTCGCGCGGAGAGACCACCTCCCGGAGCCGTTTCAGGGACACGTGGTGAAATCGCTCGTTGAAGGAACGCAGTGGCCGTCTCTGCCTGTCTCTTGGCGTAGCCACTACAGAGTGGGCTGGGAGGTTGGAGGGCGGCCGCGTGCCGGTCCGGGCGTTTCCCCTTCACGAGCGGGAGGGCTGGACGCGCCACGATGACTCTGTTCGATTTCCCACCGGGCGAGCGGGCGGCGGGGGCTTCTCCTGAATCATGGCCGAGGAGTCGCAGCCCGCGCCCCTGAGCCAGGCGGGCTGAGGTGTTCTGGACCGGGGAGTCGGCGGGGGAGGGCGCAGTCACCACGTGAGCAGAGCTGGGAAGTGTTTTCAGCTTCCGCCGCTGGAGCGTGGGGAACCTCCCTGTCCCCTCCTTTGTGTGCCGGGAGAGAAGTGTCCGGAAGTGGATCAAGTTGGTCAGCCTGGTCCCTCTTCCGGAAGTAAACTGAGGTGTCTTCTCAGGTCACTTAAGTATCAAGAGAGTACTTGGTGAGATTTTATCGGTTCATGTGGAAAAACAAGAGGATCTCTGGAAGACACGGGAAAGGGCAGGTCAGGGCGCACGCAGGAGCCGGCGAGACCGGGGAGAGCTCCGCGTTCCGAAGCCGCACCCCGTGCACGTGCGGGGCCGGCCGCTTCGGTGACTCAGTCCCAGAAGCTTCTTACCCAGACGGCGAAGCGCAGAGGTGTGTCACGGGGGATGTGGTGGGTTTGTGTACAACGTTTTCTGACCCTGAGGGTGGAAACTTAAAAGTAGGGGCACCTGGTGGCTCCGTGGGTGAAGCGTCAGCTCCCAGGTCCTGATCCCGGGGTCCGGGGAGCGAGCCCCACGTTGGGCTCCCTGCTCAGCTGCTCCCTCCGCCCTTCACATCGCTCGTGCTCTTTCTCTCTCTCAATAAGTAAATAAAATATTTTTAAAAGTACAAAAAGTATAAAAAGGGAAGACAGTGGCTTTGGGGAGACTGCGTAGAGCAAGCAGGAGGCCGCGCTTCTGGAAGGTCCTGGTGCCATGGTCAGGTCGGGTCGGCGTGGCCACGGGTGGAGATGGAGAGGTTGGCTCTCCTCTCAGGTCGCACGGGGAGCTCACCCAGGGCCACCAGGGAAGGCCCCAGGGTGGCCAGGAGGTCTTTGCTGGGGACTCTGCTGGGAGAGCAGGCAGGCAGGAGGGGTGGACAGCTCCGGACTGGCCGGTTGGAGTAGTGCTGTAGGTTCTCAGGGGCCTCTGGTTGCCTGGTGGCTGGCTTGTGTGTGTGCGGTGAAGAGCCTGGTGGTTTTGTGTAGGAAAGGTTTGCTGTCTCTAAGAAAGGGCTAGCTCTGGGAGGGGCAGTCTCTCCCCAGACAGCAGCGGGTTTGTGTTTTTGTTTTTAAACATGTCAGAACATCATAAAATACAGAAATAAGGCAGCATATGTCCTGGCATTTCCTGGGAAATACAGCGGCTGGGCCTCAGGTCCCTGTGTAAGGTCTGGCTCAGTGGGCACAGATCGGGGCACCCGAGTTGCCTGGACATCTGGGGGGACTGGGAGGACTCCCTTGGGGCATCTCATGGCTGCTTCCAGCTCATTGTATTTGGGAGAGGTTGGGGAATTGGGTCTGCATGGTTCTCATCCTGACCTTCTGTCTGGGGGCCGTGTGGGAAGGCAGCTGCTTTCCAGGGGCTGCAGGTGGTGAGTGTCGGGGTAAGGCCGTGGCTTAGAGGGTGGTGGTTGTGAGGTGTTGCCCCTGGGGTGTGACCCTGCCCGCGGAGCAGGCCGAGGGGGCCTGCAGGAGCAGAGCCAAGCTGTCCATCCTGGAGCGGGCTGTGGGGCGGGGTCCTGAGGACCCTTCCTGGCACCGTCCCAGTGGGAAGCACGGCCCCGTCAGAGCGGAGGGTGGCGCCCAGTCCGTTCTGGGGCGTGAATTTGAGGTTGCCTGGGCTTCGTGTGGATTGGTCCTGATTGACCCTGTGTGTCCTCTCTTTTGAAGCAGACGGTCGATGACGAAGCGATGGCCGTGTAAATGAAGATCAGGTGAGGGGAGAAGAAGGATGCCCAAGGGTGGGTGTTCTAGAACACCACAGCACGAAGACTTCCCCCTCAGCAACGACATGGTGGAGAAACAGACGGGGAAGAAGGTAATGCCCAGTCTGCCCTCCCCCTCACTGGCTCACCGCTGCTGGCCTCTGGCTGTCCCTGTCCTTGTCAACATCCCTCTGCAGCGACAAGGATCCAGGCAAGGTCGGGGCCAAAGACCTGCTCTTTCTTTTTTTTTTTTTTTTTTTAAAGATTTTATTTATTTATTTGTCAGAGAGAGAGAGAGAGAGAGAGAGAGCTAGCACAGGCAGACAGAGTGGCAGAGGGAGAAGCAGGCTCCCTGCGGAGCAAGGAGCCCGATGTGGGACTCAATCCCAGGATGCCGGGATCATGACCCGAGCCGAAGGCAGCCCCTCAACCAACTGAGCCACCCAGGCGTCCCAAGACCTGCTCTTTCTTAAGGACGTGCTCATTATTCGGGAGCCAAAGTGAAGCTTTCATTAGGTTTATGTGCAGGTTGCTGAGACAGTGTTGGTGTGGGCCCACGTTTCTGGTCTGGGGGCCGCAGGTGTCTGTCCTGGTTACAGTGAGGCTGTCTTTGCCTCGTCCTGACCAGAAGCGCTGCTGGGGCACCCTTGTGCGCTGTCTCTGGCCGTGCGCACGTCTGTGGTCGGAACAGGAGCGCCTCGTGCTCGTGGTGGGAGGTGAGCTGGCCGTGCCAGCTTGTGCGTGGGGTGGCACTGCCCTTCACCCTTGAGGTGTCCCTCTCCCCCGGGACGCCTGCATGGCAGGCCACCCATGCTGTGACCTGTGTGAACGGAAGCTCCTTGTCAGTGCACCTGCTTTCTCTGCTGACGCCCGGTTGGGGGGTAGGAGAGGACAAGTGAGTGGAGCCCTCCGTCGAGTTGAGGGGAGACGGGGGCAGGTCGTGAAGGTCGGCCTGTGTGGGTGCTCGTCACAATGAGTAGGCTGCAGAGGCTCTGGTGCGTGGGCATCTGTGGCCACGCATTCTGTCCCACTTGCCCTGTCCCCCAGCACCCCGTGCCATGTGCGGGAGCGGGTAGGAGCCCCCACATGGAGCTGTGAGCAGGCTGAGGCTGCAGTTTTGGTGTGGGCTTGGGTGGGAGTAGCGTGCGGGTCTGGGAGGCCTGGCGGAGGGGTCCCGGCTGCGGCTTGGGATGACCGTGTGCTGGTGTGCCCATGAGGCGCAGGAGCCGCGGGGGACAGATGTGCCCTGGGTCAGCGCAATAACTCTTACCTTGGGACGCTTTCACACAAAACGGCCGAGCGTCATTGGTCATCACAGTGCCCAGGTCCGAGTGTGGGTTTTCCTGGGGTTGGAGTCCCCACGTGTCCCTGTCCGCGCTGCCTTCTCCGCCTCCAGACCGGCTCCCCCGAGTGGGCAGGCAGCTGGGCCTCCAGACCGCCGTGCTCCCAGCTCAGTTCTCCGCCCACTCAAGCTGCGCGGAAAAGGCCCCCAGAGCCCAGCGCCTGCCTTGGAGGGGCCGCCTCTGACCCCGGGCCCGCGCCGGGCCGCGGGGAGTTGCGGACTCCTCTCTAAGCGCGGCCGTCACCGCACGGGACTGGCTGACGAGGGCAGCGCGGGCAGTGCGGGCACGTTTGCCGCGGGAGCCGTGTGTGTCTGCTCTGCTTTCTTCTCAAGCGAGGTAGCTCTCTACTCCCCTCGGCCCTGTGCCCCCCAGGAGGGACATCTTGGGGGCCTCTGTCCCAACCCGTTTTGCTAGCGAGCAGAGCTCAGCAGCTGCCTCGAGTGAACATCCTGCCCCAGCCCAGCCGCTCAGCAAGGTTCAGCCTGGGTCTGCCCCGAGCCCTGTCCGAGCTGCTGTGCCGCCCCGGGGGCTGCCCCGGCCCCCTCCTGGCTCTGTCGCAGGTGTGCGTTTTCCCTGCACAGCTGGTGCGTGAGGAGCTCAGACTCCAGGACTGTCAACTCTCAGTGAAATGGGTCTTATCTCGTAGTTCATGGTTTAACACCGGGGCAAACCCCACCCAGATCAGAGTTCGCAGAAGGACCGCCGCCTTGGAAGGCCTCCTTATGGCCCCTCCTGACGTCACCGCAGTGGGGCCGCCCTGCTGGGGTTCCAAAGGGGCTCCCTGTTGAACATCACCGTCCCCTTTGCAGGCTCTTCGTGTGGCAGCCGCCCCGCCGGTGCGCTCGTCTGCGGAGGGACGTTTGGGCAGCTCCCCCTGGGGGCGTGACACGCGCGCCCTGGTAGACGGGCCAGCAGTTTGTCCCCGAGAGTGTGGAGGCTGGCCTGTCACACAGACAGTGCGGCTGACCTCCGGCCCCTTGGGTGTGGTGGCGGCGTGCTGCTTGCGGGCTGGGCTCCTGTCAGTGTTTGCCCTTTACGGCTGGGTTCGTGTGTGTTTTCTTCCCCGTGGACGTTCACACGGTCCCTGTCACTTACTGAACAGGGCCCCCCCCCCCCCATGTCACCGCCGAGCCTTTGTCCCGAGGCAGGTGGGGCTGCAGCCTCTGCTCTTTGGTCTGGACCTGTGGCCCTCGGCCCAGGGCGGCCTCCAGCGACTGTGGCCATTTTCTGGTGCACGTGTCTGTGGCCCCTCCGCGTGGTCCTGCTCATTTTGGCCCTTTGCGCTTCCACGTAGGTTCTGAAGCGAGCTGGTTGGGTTCCACAGGAGGCCTGGGGCGTTTTGCTGGGACACTTGGGGCGTGAAGCGGAGTCTGCAGAGGCCGTCCTGTCGGCAGTCTGGTCGGGTCTGACCCACGGACGGGAGTGCTCCTCCTTTTCGTGTCTCCGTTTTCTCTCAGCAGCGTTTTGTCATCGTGTGGAGGCCGCAGATGGACGTCTCCTGTTAGATTCATTCCCGCGTGTTTGGTGTCTTTTGTGATACTTGAGCGTCATTTCCTGATTGTTTCTGGAAATCAGCTACTTTACTGTAACCAGCGACTTCTGATTCACTTACAAACCTGAATGGCTTATTTTTCACGTATATACCCCTAAGCTCTTAGGGTGAGTGCTGTGTTCCTGCTTGGGGAAAAGCGGGGAGAGGGGTCGAGCCCAATCTGGTTCCTGTGTGTCTCCCCGCGGCTGAGCGCGCCGGTCCTGTCTGCTCCTGGGGGAGGCTTGGCGAGCTGGTGTCCCGGCACCTTTCTGACCCTGTGCGTGGAACTTTCTGTTGGCGATGGGGCTGGACTTCGGGTGGGCAGTAGTGAGGGTTCTAGTTTATTCTCGGGAGCAGGAGTGCCGGTGGCAAGCTGCGCCCGTGTCAGAGCTCACACTTCTGCCTGCTCTGCGCCCTTCTTGTCCGCACTCGACGCCATCCGTCCCTCGTTTTAGCCGCTCTGGTGGGAGCGCTCGTCTCCCCTCCTGGGTTTAATTTGGACGATCTTTCTTGATGCAGAACGTCTTCCGCATGCAGTTGATGACATGGCTGTTTCCTTTGGGAAGGGCAGCTCATCTTCTGCTCACTTAAAAAACCCCGTTTGTTCTTCAGTAGCTGTGGGGACGCAGCTCTTTGGGGACCCCCGTCAGCTGTCAGCCACGGGGGGCTCTTGGTCCGCTGGAGGGGGCCTTGTGCTCCTGTGTGCCCAGAGCTCTTGTCAGGGTCAGTAGGGAATTTTATCACAGGTTTTAGGCAACTATTGGGTGATCGTACGATTTTCTTTCCTTTATTTTCCTCATGTGGTGGGTCACGTTGGTGTCCGAACACTGCGTTACTTCTCTCATAGAAGCCTGTAGCCAGGCGCCGGGAGTGTGCTCGGTGGGCAGGTGTTGATGGCCACTTGGGCTTGTGCTGCGGGGCTCTGTCCCTCTGTCAGGGCTGGAGTGGCCCGGTGCCGGTCCCAGCCGGTGGCCGTCCCTGGAGCCGGGGTGCTCCCAGCATCTGTGTGGCTCCCGTCTTCCAGCAGTGTTGCCGCGGTTCACGCCAGATGCCCTTGGAGCTGGCCGTGTGTTCTGGCGGAAATTTCCCTGGTCATTTGAGGGTGTCTCCGTTCACTCCCATGGCTGGCGGATGCCGTGGCTGGCGGATACCGTGGCTGGCTGTTGAAGCTGGGAGACCATTGGGACCATGGGGATGGGGATTGTGGCGGTGCTCAGTGAGTGCTGGCAGGTGCCTCCTCCTGGGAGCAGCCCGCCCCCGGCGGCGGGGCGGGGCTGGGGGGTGGGGGGGGTGGGATGTGTGGGGGCGGGGGCGGGAGGGGTGGCGGCAGCGGCTGTGACTGTTCCCTGTTCTTCGCTGACAGCTCTCCTGGGGGGGAGCGCAGACAGCAAGCCCCTGGCAGGGAGGCAGTCCCTTCTGCCCATGGGGCAGGCTGTGTGTGTTCTGCCCGTGGGGGGCTCATTGTGCGCCCCCCAGAGCCCCGTGCTATGCCGCGGGCACACAGGGAGGCTGGGAGCGCTGCTTGCAGTGCATGGAGCCGGGGGATGGTTAGACCTGGGCCGTCTCCACTGAGCAGCCCCCACCCAGGATGTGTTGTCAGCCAGGGCTGCGGGGTCCAGGGCGTGGAGCACACCAGGGGCTCCTGCCTCCGCTCAGCGCTGGGTCCTTCATCATTTGAGGCTGGGGCTGCCCCACCCTTGGCCTCCCGGGCTCTGTGCACGTCCATTCCCATAGGGGCCCTCCCTGCTTGTGTGGACAGCACTGGTCAGCGAGCGGCCTGTTGCTCACTGTGCCCTGAGCCCCTCCCTCATCCTGAGCAGGTGCCAGCTGTCATTCTGCACTTGGTGGCAGCGAGGCAGGCACAGGGCTGGGCGCACTTCGCCCTGGTCAGCATGCTGGTCAGGATGGGGCTGGGGTTTGGGCTTCTCGATCCTCCCCCTGTAGGAGGGACCAGCCCTGAGACAAGACTAGGAAGGGGGTGATGGCCCCACCCAGCCTCCTGCATCAGGGGTTTGGCCTGCAGGGTCTGTCCCCAGAACAGCCCCACAGTGTCACTGGCATATGGTGATGTCGTTTGGGGAAGGAGGAGGCCCCTTCCCAGAAGGGAGGGATCTCGGGGAGGCCCAGGCACTCGAGGGGCATTGGGCTCCTTCATTCATAGAGGAGGTCGCGGTGGAAAACAGACTGCCCCCTGCCGGCGCTCCCTTTTTAAGGCCAGCCCTTGTTTTCGTTATTTAGTCCTTCCCTGGGAAAGCCGTGTTGGAGACAACTTGCGTCTCTCCTCTCTTGATACTCATGGGAACACTCGGGTTTCGGGATGAGAAGGGGGGCTGTGTGTGGGCCGGAGAGAAGTGGAGGGAGTTGTGTGCTCGTGGGAGCCTGGTGGGCGGGAGGTGCTTCTCACTGCCCGAGTAAGAGATGGGCTCTTCCCGGCGCGTGGAACGAAACCACAGTAAGCGTGAGGGTTCCGAGAGCTCAGTCTGGGAACGATGTCTGAAAGCACCGTTTTCTTTTCTAGGATAAAGATAAAGTTTCTCTGACCAAGACCCCAAAGCTGGACCGCAGTGATGGAGGGAAGGAGGTGAGGGAGCGAGCAACCAAACGGAAGCTGCCCTTCACCGTGGGGGCCAATGGAGAGCAGAAGGACTCGGACACAGGTACAGGTGCCGCCCTCTCTCCCTGCTGACCACCCCAGGCCGTCGCCACCTGCCAGACTTCTCTCTTCCACAGAAAGTGTCCTTGACGGCCCCTCCCTCAGACGTCTCCTGACCCTGGACCCTGCCTGGGTGGTTCCCCCAGGACAGGTGCCCCACTCCTCAGCCTCTCTGCACCTGTCAGCTCTGCACCAGGACCCTTGGGAGAGTCCTGCTGGAGGCCTGGGCAGGTCCGGAGTGAGGTCTGAGAGCATCTTCTCTGTCGTTGGTATTCGGGGTGACCAGTGCTGATAGGAGAGGTTCACAGAGAGCTCCCCCGAGACTGCTGCACCCCCAGCACACGCAGCGGGGCTCCCGGTGTGTGCCCAGCTGTAGGCATGAGTGTGGGCTCCTCTCCCCCGGTTCCCAGGCCCCCTGTGCTCTGTTCAGTCCCCTGGACGTCTTGCGCTGCAGGATAAGCATGTTTTCCCTTAGGGCTGCAAAAGCACACAAGTTAAATCCAGGTGTTGGAAGTAAAAGCCGGTAAAAGCTCACTCACCGAGTGAGCGGGGGCCGGTGCTGTTCTCTGCCCGTGTGGTGAGGCTGGGGGTGCAGAGCAGGGCTGTGAGCATGCGCGTGTGTGCAGGGGGCTAGTGATGCTTGGCACGTGCACTTTCGAGTTGATGCCGTGTCGAGCGGCTCCTGGGGCTAGGCAGGAACCCGGCCTTTCTCCTATCAGCCCAGACTGTCACTCCTTCTTGAGCCTGGTGCTCAGGGCCCTTCCTGGCCGGCCGGTCCTCTGACCGCTCTGCAGGTGTGTCGTGGGCAGGGGCAAGAGGAGCACAGAACCTCCAGGGAGCCGCGGAACCTGGGGTGAACCCGCCTACAGTGCTCGCAGCCGTAGGACAAGGAGCAGAGGCCTCGCCAGGATGGGGGTGAGGGGGACTTCCTGCACACGAGGGTCCGTGTCAGGTAGCAGGATGTGACAGGGACTGACACTAGATAAGCGTGTGTGAAAGTCGGGAGAAATGGCTGAGGGAGCAGCCTGGAAACGTGTGCCGTGGCTTTTATTCCTGAGGCCGCAGGTCACTCCCCCAGCGCCCTCTGGGGGTGCTCCCTGCGCACACGTCTGGTTAGTTAAAAGCCAGAGAAGTGCGTTCGGTTCTGCCAGCTAGCATATGATGAAGGTGTCATGGCCCCCAGGGACCCTTCACAGGGGTGGGACAGAGGCCACGGCTGCTGTGGCTGCGCTGGCACAGTGGGGACAGGAAGGGGTGGGTGAGCGAGTAGGGGAGCCTGTGGGAACACGTGGACGCCGGGCTCTTGCCAGAACGGAGGGCCCCGCAGAGATTCTGGGAGTCGGGCTTTAGGTCCGCAGGAAATCAAGACTGTCCTGGACACCCTCCCTCCTGTTTTCGGTGCCTCTAGCCTTTCTGGTTGCAGAGGGCCTGGTACCGCTGCTTGGTCATTAGCTCTCTGGATGATGGGGGTCTGAGTTTGCTGCCCGGCCTCTGGGACATCCCTGCAAATTCCTCCGCAGCCTTGCTGTGAGTCCAGGAGACGGTGGTGGGGCTTCTCCTTCCAACGGAGCTCTCTCTGCTCCGGTTGGTTGGGATGGCTTAGTGATGCGCAGTCCATTGTCACGTTGCCTTCTTGGGTCCGTGTGTCTCCAGCAGGCCTTAGAGCGACCATCTCCTGATGGCCAGTGTTTCAGCCGGAGGCTGCCAGGTGGGCTCATCTGGACCACATGGTTCTCCGGGATGCCCTGGCCTGCAAGTCGTGGGTCTGGGTGAGCACAGGGAGGGAGTCTCGGTGGGGTAGGAAAAAGTGGAGATTCGTTTTGAACGTGAAGTCTCCGGGCAAGGACTGTGTTGCAAACGTCGGAACGTGTGTACGGTGCTTGGCCTGGTGCTGTTACCAGCCTTTGGGGGCGGAGCGTGCACCTCGCCGGTCTGCTTCCAGCACAGCTGCATGTTCTCCTGTGGGGGTGTCGCGCACGACTCGCGAGCCGCCGGCACTTGCCGCTCGGTGTGTCACGTGCGGCACCGGGAGGGGGGCTGCTGGGGCCCGTGGCTGGGCCTGCGGGGTCGGGGAGCAGGACACCTGTGCGGGCGCTGGCTCTGTGGCAGGCGCCTGAGCGCGGTGGACTCCAGGGTGCGCTGAGGGTTCCCCGCCGCCCCGCCCCTGCTCCTGCCGCGTCCCTCCGGCGCCCTCTGCTGGCAACATGCAGCCCTGTGCTCGCGGAGAGGGGAACACGGCAGAAGGCTCCAGAACTCCCGGGTTCTGTGTGGCCAATAGTGGCTTTCCTCAGCTGTGCCCCCCCAGTGGGAGGAGGCCGCTGCCTGAGACTGTTGTCCTGTGTCCTCGACCCCCAGGGGGCACCCTCTGTCCGCGGTGCTTAGTCAGGCCTGGCGGCGGCCTGCCAACAGCACGGCTGGTCTGTGGTGAGAGCTGGCCCTAGTCTGCATCCCGGCCAGGGAGGCCGGTCTCCCGCAGGCAGTTTGTCCCTTTGGCTGCCCGCGTAGCACCCTGGACAGCTCGTCCTTCCAGAAGCTCCCGCCCGTGCGCGGCCTGCTGCGGCCGGCGGGCAGCGTGTGCTCGCGGCGTCTGGTCAGTCTGGGAGAAACGAGCCCCGAGCCCCGAGCCCCAGGCAGGCTCTTCCCGTGGCTGCTGGGGGAGGCGGCTCCTGGGCAGGTGGCCTCAGGCCCCGCAGCCCCACGCCCGCTACGGGCGTCCCTGACAAGTGCCACACCGCCCACCCGCCGCCTTAGGAGGAGAGTCACGTGACGGCCACACTTCAGATTCTACTCTTTTACTTCTTTACGTTTAAATTTTCTCTCAACTCTTGAACAAGTCTGTAAGGCAACGTTTAGGTCGGTTTCCGCACGCACCTGCCCATGGCAGGCTCCTTCGTGAGCCTCCTGTTCGGGTCTCCGTCCCTTACTCTGGCGAGAGCCGTGCCACTCGCTGCCCGAGCCACCAGGGTGGCGCTGCCTGTCCCCAAGGCCACATGGGCTCCCGCTTCGGAGGGCTGCCCTGTCAGAGGCGTCAGGAGCTGGCAGCTGCCGGGTCTCACTACCTGAAGGTTTCTTTGGAGTCATGAAAAACTAGGTTTTTCTTATTTTGGTTTTATCTGAAGAGTAAGAGGCTGGCGTCCTGTATCTGAGTATTTACTAGCAGTGCGGACGTGTAAACCACTCGTCCACTCCGTCTTAGGGGTTCGGGGACGGTCATGTGCTCGCTGAAATCCCGGTCATCCTTGTTCTGTAAGACTGGAGGGGGCCGTCTCACGTTTGAGGACGGATTGTGGCTCCGCCGCCCGTGTCTGTGGGCCTCCAGGGAACTGGGACCCCCGTGCTGCTGCGCGCCCGAGGGACATGTGCCCGATGAGGAAGGGCTTCTCCACTCACTTGCTTGTTCAGGGGTCACTGCACGTGCCGCCGGGGAGCGCCGCTGCGGTGGGAGCCTCTGGCTGGAGAGGGCACACGCCACCCACAGTGACCCCGTTTCTCCATCATCGTCCTCCCTAAACTGGAGCAGTTTCTTCTTGTACATACAGAGGGGAGCGTGGACCGGCCATGGAAGTCTCTTTCTACCTGAAATTCCCAGTGTCCCCCACGTGCGGAGTAGGTGGGAATCTGCAGGGTTGTGGCTGTTCTCGGGGCCCCTGCTGTCCACACAGCATAGGTGACCTGGGCCCTCAGAACCACCCCGGGTTCTGTGACTCACAGGGAGGACTTCCCGGACCATGACTGATTATGGACAGGGTGCAGAGCAGACTCTACACGGGGAAGGGCGCACGGGGCCGCCTCCGGGGAAACTGGTTTCGAGAGCCCTCCCAGAGGAGCCTGGATGGCAGTGTGGCCACTCCACCTGCTCGTCTCCCAGGGTCAGAGGCAGGCGGCAAGGGGCGGTCAGAGGCTCGTGTAGACGGACCCAGGACTGGCAGGATTGATGGCATGTTCATACATCCGTTTAGGTTGGGATATGGTTTATTTCATTTTATTTATTTTTTTTAAGATTTTATTTATTTATTTGTCAGAGAGAGCGAGCACAGGCAGGCAGAGAGGCAGGCAGAGAGAGAGGAAGGGAAGCAGGCTCCCCACTGAGCAAGGAGCCCGATGTGGGACTCGATCCCAGGACGCTGGGACCATGACCTGAGCTGAAGGCAGCCGCTCAACCAACTGAGCTCCCCAGGCGTCCCTCATTTTATTTGTAAAAGTTCTCACTGTGCTTTGGTGCCACGAAAGGCCGGGGCAGTGGTTGGGCGGTGGGTCGTGTGGGCCTCACTTCCTCACACCCCGGCTCCCTCCTCGCGGCCACAACAGCCCTCACGGAACCCTGCAGCACCTGCTCCAGAGGAGAAGAAGCAGCGCAGCTGTAGAGCCACCCAGCTGCGGCCTGGGAGGAGAAGGCAGATGTCAGGGGGACCCCAGCCCCCGGCCTTCTTGGACAGAGGAGATGAAGACCAGAGAAGCCGGGGCTTGCTGAAGGTCCTCTGTCTTTACTGCGCGATCAGTCACGGTAACTTTCTGAAGGAGGAAGGAAGAGCCGGTCACAAGTGCAGCCCGAACGTCAGGAACAGTGGGCGTTGGGCCGCTGCAGGTCTCTCGGGGCCCCAGTGGACATGTCCACGAGGGCCACAGTTGGGACGCCTCGGGCAGGAAGAAGACCCCATCCCAGATCGGGCGAGGGGTTTTGAGAGGTGTCCCCAGAGACAAACCCCAGCCTCCCCTCTGCAGGGCTGGGACCACGTCGTGGGCCGCCCTGTGCTGCTGGGGACGCCTCTCCCTCCATCCAGTCCCAGGTCAGAGCAAAAGCCAGTCCTCTCTGGAGAGATGGGCTTCCATGGGGTTTCTGGGCCCCAGGGTTCAGACGAGCACGAGGGCTGGGTCAGAACCACAGAGCACGAGGAGGGGAGCCAGCCCCAGGGACCTCGCATGTGGCTGCTGCATAGAGAGCATGAACCAGCAGGTGCGGTAAAGGAGAAGCTGGAAGCCCTGGCAGGGAACGAGACGCTGCTGGAGGCTGCCACGTGGGTTTTTAAAATAGGTAAAATGGGATCAACGGAAACGAAAATTACCAACGAAAGCTTCAGTGGACAGGTTATGTCCTCATTACGTAGGCCATGAGGAAGAATTTGTGGGTTGGTAGTTAAAACCACGGAAATTGCCTGGACTGCAGAAGGGAAAGCGCAAAACACAGGACACAGGAAAGAGGCTCGGGGTGTCGAGAGAAGGCATCTGGATGGCTCTGGGAAGGCAGAGCCCTTGGCGTTTGTGCAAACCCTCGAGCGCAGAGGTGCAGTTTGTGGTGGGCAGAACACAGGCGGGTACACACATGCGTGCGTGGTGACGGGATGGTAGGGACAGAGCAGGTTCTGAGGTGGCCGTGGAGGCCGGAGGCCTGGCGGCATTCCTGCTTGGTTCCAGGGAGGAAAGCTGCCTGTCACCAGACATCCGAGAAGCGTGGTGGCAGGAAGTGGAGTCTGGAAACTGAGGTCCCTAAGAACCCCACCCTGGGGAAGGCCCCACTGCAGCTGTGGTGCTGTGTTCCAGGAGGCCCAGCTGGGAAAGGGGGTTACCGCTGGGACCGGCTGCGGAGGGTGGGGTCCCCTGCATTTGTCAGCTGGGGGGCTGTGCCCGAGAAGGGATGAGACGGCGCAGCAGCAGCAGCGTCACAGACCACCACGAGCTCACACCATAGAAATGCACAGCAGCGTCCTGTCCGCGTGGTGCCCTGACGATGGCACGGGGGGGGCTGTCCAGGCTTCTGTGAAACCATCACCCCTCCACCAGGCACAGTCTGAACACCAGCAACATGGCCGGGATGAGGGAGACGGACTGGACAGACCAGAAGAGAACGACTGCACTGGACAACGTGGCCCCGCTCCAGTCTTTGGGACGGTGGGCCCCGGGCTTCCCGAGTGGTATCTGGGCTGCCTTCTCTGGGCCTCTGCTGAGCCCTTGTGGCACCTAGAACCACGTCCGCGCTGTGGACCTCAGCCGACCAGTGTCTGCTCTACAGCTGGGAGACAGCCTTCATTCTCCTTGGCTTCCAGTTGGACATCAGAGACACAAACGAGCAATGCTGGAGGGTCTTGTTTGGAGAGGTCGCTGTGGATCATGGCTCCTCCTCTGTTCTGCAGGGGCGCCGCCCAGTGGGGGTGGGGGTGGGCACTGAGACAGGTTGTGCACCCCACGTCACAGGGACAGCAGCGCGGCAGCTGTCAAGAGAGGCAGGCAGGACTGGCCCCGTGTTGCTTGGCTCCTCTGGCCAGAGGTCTGCTTCCTCTGGGCACGGCTTCCCTGGGCTCCCTCAAGCAAAGCCACACAGGGCCTGGCTGGACTCCGGCTCTCTGGATGCTCGGGGCAGCAGGTGCTGCTGGAGAACCACGTGTCACCAGCAAGACACGGGCCTCTCGCAAGATGGGATTACATACGACGTCCCACTTCCGCTCTGGGAGAGTTGTGTGGGAAGGTGTGCTGTAAGGCCCCTCCCACCAGGAGGGGGTGTCATTGCCTTCCGGGTCCCTAAGCATTTTCCAGCGTTGTCTAGGGCTCCTGGCCATGGAGGCAGGGAGGCCCACTGGGGCACAGGTCCCCCCTGCACACTGTGTCTCCACGTGCTACACGTGACCTTGTGGGCCTGGTGCTGTCGTGTCCTGCTCTGCGGTGGGGGGCACGGTCTGTTACTGCAGAAAGCCCTTTGGGCAAAAGGCCGGTAGCTTTCAGCTGCCACTCGAGGGAAGTGCGTCTTCTCTTGCCTCTCCACTGGGAAGGGAGCTAAGCCTGTATCATCACGTGAATCTGCCAGACCCCGCCTTGCCCCTTCCTGGGCTCACTGCAGCAGAGAGCAGGGCCGGGTCTCTGGCTCTGTCCTCTGCCCCTGTGACCAGGAATCCTCAGCACCGCACGTGTGTCTCTGAGCTCTGCATTCCTTCTTCCTCCAGCCCATGGCTTTTTGTGTCCACTCCCCTGGGGGGAGGCAGCAGCGACCTGAACTGTGGATGCTCAGTGGGGGGCACCTTGGGCAGGGGCCTGAGAGGCTCTAGTGGTCCCGGGAGGCTGGGTGGAAACTGGGTCCAGACTGCAGAGTGTGGGAGCGTTCTAGCACCCAGAGCCCTGCGCTGGAGACCCTGCATCGGCAGGGCCGTCCTAGAACGCGTCCTGGAGCAGCCGGCTGGCGTGGACGTGCTGGGTTTAGGGTCCTGTTTCTGTCCATGTTTGTACACGGGAACGTGTCAAGGAGCTGCGCGTGGCAGAGAGAGAAGCAGAGAAGGTGGCAGAGAGGTGGGGTGCACCCAGAGGTGGTCCGCGGCGTGCTCAGCCGTGAGAGAGCTTTAAAACCAAGTGCCCTGACTTGGGCTCTGTGGCCCTGAGTCACTGCGGAAGTGTGGTGTAACTGCTTGGGAGCATAGGAGGGCCCGGGGCCGGGCTCCTACTGAGCAGGTGTTCGCCCCGTGTGGAGGCTCGCCCCGCCTCTGCCGGCGTGCAGGTGGGATGGGGCGGTGGGATGGGGCGTGAGTGGGGTCTGTGGTCACAAGGAGGAATGTTCTGGAATGTACTGCCTCTCTTGGACGACGGCTGGTGGGCGGGTTGGAAGGTGACTCGCTGGTGGTGGCCTGTGGTGCCCGGGGAGCCACGTTCCAGCACAGCACGGCTTTCTCAGGAAAGAGCAGCTCACGGAAGATGTACAGTGCCGCATCGGTGGGGCTGGGGGTGCCATCCTGGGGTGGGGCGGGCAAGCAGGCGGGAGTCTGTCTGGCCCGTCTCTCCCAAGGACAGACCCAGCCAGCCAGCCCACTCTCCGATGCGCTGAGTGGAAAGCAGGAGGAAACCCCTCTCCCCCCAAAGAGTGTTAGGGACCCGAGTCTCCCATGGTGGCCCTTCTTCCCTGGCTGCAGTTTGCACCCCGTGACCTAGAACGCCCCCTGACCACCCCAGTTCCCTGCACAAGGCTCCCCGCCCCCAGCACACGCAGGGCAGTGTGGGGAGGGTCGAGGCTTCTGGTGGATCCCTAATTCCCAGCAGGAGGGGCAGCGTTGGCTCCTGGCTCGTGGAGTTCGGGGGGGTGTGTGCTCTCCCACACCCCTGCCTCTTCTCGAAGCAGCAGCACCCCGTGCTCGTGCTCAGGGTTGGCAGGGTGCTTTGTCGCGGGTCAGACCGCCGAGGATGTGCGCGCCCCGAGGAGGCGGACACGGAACGGCCGAGCTGTTCCATCGTATCTGGTTAGTGCTCTGTGTTGATGCCTTTAGATGCCTCCAGCTCAGTCCATGTCGTGGTACTGCAAGGCTGGTTCGCTCCTCGAAGGGCCATGGCCTGAAATGGAGGTCCCTAGAAGCAAGAAGAAAGGTACAGTACTCACGAGTCGGCCTCGCTCTGTTTATGTATTTCTGAACTGTGTTTGCCGTTTATACCTGCACTGTGTGGAGGCGGGACGGGGAAGGAGGCATCGGAGTGTGCACACACGTAGTTAATGGACGGACACCTGTCCTGTGTGGACCGGGACACCGGTGAGGGGCCGTCCCACCGCCTGGCGCACGGCGGGCCGTGTGGGGAGGCACCTGAGCGCAGCGAACGGTCGGCGGGGGCCGAGGCGGAGAGGCTTCGGCGGCCGATCACGCGGTGTCGAAACGGTCTCTGTTCCCGCCGGAGGTGATGCCGGGCGGCACGGAGCTGCCCCCTCTGCTCTTGCCCGTTCCCTGTGAGCTGTGCGGTGGGAGGCAGGGGCTCCGTGGCGCCAGGGGAGGCTCGGGTTCTGAGGACGGGGCGGCATGAAATCTCCCCTGTCTCCACCGCCTCACAGAGAAGCAGGGTCCCGAGCGGAAGAGGATCAAGAAGGAGCCCGTCACCCGGAAGGCCGGACTGCTGTTTGGCATGGGGCTGTCCGGGATCCGAGCCGGCTACCCGCTCTCCGAGCGCCAGCAGGTGGCTCTCCTCATGCAGATGACTGCCGAGGAGTCCGCCAACAGCCCAGGTGAGCCCCAGGCTGGGGTCGTCCTGGGGACGGGCGCCTGTGCGGGGGCGTCCCCCTTCCCGCGAGGAGACCGCCCCGGTCCTAGAGGCTTCTGTGATCGGGCCGCCCCCAGCTGACGCCCCCGCTCGTCCTGTCCTTGGCCTGCAGTAGACACAACACCAAAGCACCCCTCCCAGTCGACAGTGTGTCAGAAGGGGACGCCTAACTCTGCCTCAAAAACCAAAGACAAAGTGAACAAGCGAAACGAGCGTGGAGAGACCCGCCTGCATCGCGCGGCCATCCGCGGGGACGCCCGGCGCATCAAGGAGCTCATCGGCGAGGGCGCGGACGTCAACGTCAAGGACTTCGCAGGTGAGCACTCGCAGGACGGGAGGCTGCGCCCCCGCCTCCAGGGAGCCCTCGGGCCAAGCATGAGACCTACAGGTCTCCGAGGGTGCAGCTTGGGCCTGGGGGTCAGCGGGGGCTGCGGATGTAGGTCCCACTCTCAGGCCAGTGTAATTGGCCATTTCTGAGAAGGAAGAACCCATACTTCAGGGAATATTTCAACATAAGATCATTTTCTTAGTTTTCGTGATCTTAATGAGAATCGGGGACCCACCAATTACCACCGTGCTGTGGGCGAGGGTTCTGCTTCTGGCAGAGGTGGGCAGAAGCTGCCCCTCCCTGAGCCTGCCCTGTCCCTGAGGACGGCCGTGCGGCCTCGCCCCCCCCAACCCCTGGCCGGAGACAGCTGCACTTGATTTCCCTGAAGGGCCTGTGCCTGCGTCCGGGTGGCCCCTGTGTGTGCGGGATCCTGGTGCCGCATGGCACTCCGCTGTGGTGGCCGCAGGTCCCAGCCCTGTTCGCTCTGCGTGCGGAGACGACATGGGTGAGCAGAGCAGTCTTCATGACACACCGTCTCGATTTTTCCCGCTGCCTTAGTGGATCGTGGTCTGACCCACCCTTAATTTAGCACCTTTCTAAAAAAACCAGTTTTCCTAGATCAGAATTTCCCGAAGTACTGCACTTTGTGTCCGTGTTTGCACAGTGACATTTGAGGCTGTGCTTCCTGGTGACCTTTGGAGGCTCCAGCCAGAGCGGCCGCCAGGGGAGAGCTTCCTGCGTGGCCCGAGCCGCGTGCTTCAGGGAGGGCGCGCTCGCAAGCCCACAGCTGTGGCAACAGGCTCCGTGTCCTCACCGGGCCTGCTCGGCCTCCCCTGGGTCGTCTTCGTGTGTTGCCAGCTGCGTCGGGCCGAGGCTGTGCTCACCGGCTCCCTGCCGCAGCTGACCCTGCAGGGGGGTCGTCTCCAGGACCGGCGGGCCCCTCATCACACTGCAGACAAGATGCCCCAGTAAAGGGTTTCCCGAGCCCTGCAGCCTCCCGGCAGGGCCCCTGCAGGGTGCGGCCGCGGCACGGGAGTGGTGTTCACGAGGATTAAATGACATAGGTCCTAAGTGTCTGTTTCCAGGCTGGACGGCGCTGCACGAGGCGTGTAACCGCGGCTACTACGACGTCGCCAAACAGCTGCTGGCCGCGGGGGCGGAGGTGAACACCAAGGGCCTGGATGACGACACGCCCCTGCACGATGCGGCCAACAACGGGCACTACAAGGTGGGCCCCTCCCTGTGCGCCCCCGTCCCGTGATCCCCGCCGTCCCGCACACCTCCCCCCTGCCCCCCAGCCCACTCTGCTGGTCCTGGGTCAGCACCTGGGTGGCCCCTGCCCCCCTTGCAGCCTGTGGACGGGGCCTTACTGAGGCCACACAGGTGTGGTTGGGCGTTAGCTCGTGAATGACCAGGCCCGCAGGGCGGGGCTTCCGGGCTGCTGCCTGCCCCGTCCTGGTCCCTGTCCCTGCCCCTGGGGTGTTTGCGGTGATGCAGCACTGAGGGACGTAGCCAGCGCATGGGCGGACCGTTGCAACCAGTCCGGGAGCGATGAGCACCCAGGTGCACAGTCTCCCCGAGAGGACTCGGCCCCCTTGGGGAGACAGCTGCCTCCAGGCCTGAAGCAGGAGATGCACAGAGATGGCGAGGCTCTTGCTGCGGTCACTGCCAGACCATCGTGAAGAGGCCCCGGCCCGAGACCGCCTGTGGGCCGTGGCGAGAACAGCGCCTGTAGACCAGAACGCACCTCTCCAGCCCCCTCGTAGCTGCCCTGCCCGGTCGCCTCTGGCATATGCCAGAGAACTAGCAGCGCCGAGCCTGTGACGAGCGGTTGGAAGGTGATAAGTCACCGCGGTGGGGGGAGGGACTCCGAATGAAAAGACACCCCCCGGCGACTTGGAGAAATCCAGACGTGGGTCATGTTCTTGACGGTAGGGATTATAGCTCACTTTTTAGGTGAGATAAAGGCATTGTGGGGTTTTTTCAAGGGTCCTATTAGAGGAATGTACTGAGAAAGCTTATGAAATGCTTGGGATCCACCCACAATAGCCAGGGCAGGGGCTTGGGGGCTGGGGTGAGGGTAGGGGTGACGTGAGGCTGCCGGTGAGCTGGTAGCCAACAGAGTGGGGAGGAGAGGGGGGCCCTGTGAGTCTCTGTTCCTCAGTAATTATTACTGTGAAACTCTCCCACGGAAATAGATAGGAAGTGTGGGGAGGGATACAGGGTCGTGGCCCCCAGACAGATCCCTGCCCAGGTCCTGGGACCTCACACAGGAAGGGGACTCCACAGGTCGGGGTGAGCAGAGGATCAGGAAGCGGTGGCCCGGGATTATCCTTGGGGGCGCCGTGGCCTACAGGTTCGGAGTAGCAGAAACCCTTTCCCACCCGGCTCAGAGTTACCAGCAGAGGCAGGAGGGAGGAGAGCATGAGGACAGCTTGCCCTGTGTTGTTGGTCTTAGCAGAAGGGGTCGAGGGATGCGGAGGCCTGCAGCCGTAGGGACAGCCCTCCGCAGGCAGACAGCGGGGTCACGGGGCCAGAGTCCCAGCACTGCCGGGGGCCCGATGCTCATGGAAAGGAAGAGGCCACCACCACGCGCCTGTAGGGTCAGCGAGGTCGGCTTCAGACTTGGAGGGCGTAGTCATTGCCACAGCAGGCTGCTGGCTCCCCGGCAGCGGAGGCCACAGCGTCCTAAGCGAGAACCGGTGTGGGAGCCGTAAGGCTGTCCTCGCTGAAGGTTCTTCCCATGCTCGTTCTCGGGCCAGAGCTGGGACTGGATTCAGGATTTGCACTTGAGTCCAGGGAACAGGCCGCCCGGACACGGGAGGCACAGCCGCTGGGTGTAGACCGTTGAGTCCCGTGTAGCTCTGTAGACAGCCGCCGCAGTATCACCCTCGTGTCTGCCGGCGCAAGGAGCACCCTGACCGTGTGAGACCGAGCACGGAGGAGGTGATCTTGCTTCCTAAAACAAATGGAAGTGCAAAATAAACCTGCTTACAGAAGCTTGCTCTTTGTTTCCTCTCTTCTGTCAACCCCCCACCCTCCCCATCCCCCAAACTTCTAGAACCCTTCCACGTCCACCGAACCCTGCCCGATGGCAGCTCATCCGTGGCGGGAGGGGAGTGTGCATGTGAGGCGATTGGGGGACGTGGGGACTCTGTGGAGAGGGAGGAGGCCGCCCGCGGGTGCTGGGACCTGTTCCCTGTGGCGGGGAGTTTGGAAGGGGGTGGGACGCCACTGGGCTCCTTCCTGCGGGAGAGGCTCGGATCCAGAGAGCCCACCAGGCCGTGCTGTGTGGCCCGGCTTCTGGTCCTCAGCGGGGTCGCGGTGGAGGGGCTGTCGGAATGGGCTACAGCTTGACCAAGACGGGCATGGTAGCGCCTCGAGTTCCTCGGGAAGCTCCCTCACGTGCCTGTCGCTGTTTTGTAGGTGGTGAAGCTGTTGTTACGGTATGGGGGGAACCCTCAGCAAAGCAACCGAAAAGGCGAGACGCCACTAAAGGTGGCCAACTCCCCGACCATGGTGAATCTCCTGTTGGGCAAGGGGACCTACACATCCAGCGAGGAGAGCTCGACCGGTCAGTGGCTGGGCGCCGCGCTGTGTGCCGGCTGGGGTGGGGGCACGGGGCGCGGGCCTCCCTGCGTGGCTGCGGCGGGCACGGCGGGCCTTACGCCTTAACGTGCCAGCCCGGCCTTCGCACAGACCTGTCTTTGGTTGCCTCCCGCCTGTGGCCGGCCGCCGACTGTACTCAGTCAGACGAGGGGCTGCTCCTCCCTTCCCCCCGCCAGGGGCAGCCCGGGCCTCATCCGCACCGCACCGTCCCCGCGCGTGTCCTGGGTGGTTGCTGCGAGTCTCCTTCTGACTCTCCCCCTGTTCCCAGCAGAGAGCTCGGAGGAGGAAGACGCCCCGTCGTTCGCACCCTCCAGCTCGGTTGACGGCAATAACACGGACTCTGAGTTTGAGAAGGGCCTGAAGCACAAGGCTAAGAATCCAGAGCCCCAGAAGACGGTGACCCCCGTCAAGGACGAGTACGAGTTCGACGAGGATGACGAGCAGGACAGAGTCCCTCCCGTGGATGATAAACATTTACTGAAAAAGGATTACAGAAAAGAAACTAAATCAAATAGTTTTATTTCTATACCCAAAATGGAAGTGAAAAGTTACACTAAAAATAACACAATTGCACCAAAGAAGGCGGCTCATCGTATCTTGTCAGACACATCGGACGAGGAGGACGTCGGTGTCCCTGTGGGGACAGGAGAGAAGCTGCGGCTCTCGGCGCACACGATACTGCCCAGTAACAAGACACGGGAACCCTCCAATTCCAAGCAGCAGAAGGAAAAAAATAAAGTGAAAAAGAAGCGAAAGAAAGAGACGAAAGGCAAAGAAGTGCGATTTGGGAAGAGGAATGACAAGTTCTGCTCGTCAGAGTCAGACAGCGAGTCCTCGGAGAGCGGCGAGGACGACGGGGACTCGGTGGGGAGCTCCGGCTGCCTCAAGGAGTCCCCGCTGGTGCTGAAGGACCCGGCCCTGTTCAGCTCTCTGTCCGCCTCCTCCACCTCGTCCCACGGGAGCTCCGCTGCCCAGAAGCATAACCCCAGCCACGCGGACCCCCACGCCAAGCACTGGCGGACGGACAATTGGAAAACCATCTCCTCGCCGGCCTGGTCCGAGGTCAGCTCTTTATCAGACTCCACAAGGACGAGACTGACAAGCGAGTCTGACTGCTCCTCGGAGGGCTCCAGCGTGGAGTCGCTGAAGCCCGTGCGCAAGAAGCAGGAGCACCGGAAGAGGGGCGGCCTGCAGGGCGCCCTGTCCGAGAAGAAGAACTCTTTCCACGCCAGCGTGGACGGCGCCATCCCCAAGCTGGACAAGGAGGGGAAGGTCGTCAAGAAACACAAAACGAAACACAAACACAAAAACAAAGAGAAAGGGCTGTGCTCGGTCAGTCAGGAACTCAAGCTGAAAAGCTTCACCTACGAGTATGAGGACTCCAAGCAGAGGTCCGAGAAGGCCATACTTCTGGACAACGACGTTTCCGGCGACAACAAGTTGAAAGCCTTGAAGCACGACAGGGAGCACTTCAAGAAGGAGGAGAGACTTGGCAAGATGAAGTCTGAGGAGAAGGAATGGCTCTTTAAAGAGGAGGTGGTCAAGGCTTCCAAGGATGAAAAGTCCCTGAAGAGAATCAAAGACATGAGCAGGTCTTTCCGAGAAGAAAAGGACCGTCTGAATAAAGCAGAAAAGGAGAAGCTGGTGAAGGAGAAGTCTCCCAAGGAGGAGAAGCTGAGGCTGTACAAGGAGGAAAGGAAGAAAAAGTCCAAAGACAGGCCCTCAAAGTTAGAGAAGAAGAATGATTTTAAAGAAGACAGACTTTCGAAGGAGAAAGAGAAGACTTTCAAAGAGGAGAAAGAAAAACTCAAAAAAGAAAAGGTTTATAAGGAAGACGCGTCCGCTTTCGACGAATACTGTAACAAAAGTCAGTTTCTGGAGAACGAAGACACCAAGTTCAGCCTTTCTGATGACCAGCAGGACAGGTGGTTTTCTGAGCTGTCCGACTCGTCCTTCGATTTCAAAGGGGACGACAGCTGGGATTCTCCGGTGACGGACTACAGGGACGTGAAGAGCGACCCCGTGGCCAGACTGATCCTGGAGACGGTGAAAGAGGACGGCAAGGACAAGAAGCGGGAAAGCAAGGGCCGCGAGAAGCGGGACTGTGGGGACAGGCGGGGCGACAGGGACGCTTTCTTCCGGAAGAAGGACAGGGACTGTCTGGACAAGAGCTGCGAGAGGAGGAAGGAGCCGGCGGAGAAGCACAAAGGCGTCCCCAGCTGCCTCCCTGACAAAAAGAGGAGGGAGTCCGCTGAGGGCGGACGGGACAGGAAGGACCTCCTCGAGAGCGCCAAGGAGCGGAAGGACGGCAGGGCCAAGCCCGAGGAGGCGCACCGGGACGAGCTGAAGGAGCTGGGCGGCGAGGCCGGCTTCAAGGACAGGCCCGACTGCGACTTCGGGAAGGGCCTGGAGCCCTGGGAGAGGCTCCACCCTGCCAGAGAGAAGGAGAAGAGGGACCGAGGGAAATCGGAGAAATACAGAGACAAGTCCGGTGACAAAGACAAAAGCGAAAAATCTACCCTTGAGAGGTGTCAGAAGGACAAGGAGTTCGATAAATGTTTTAAAGAGAAGAAAGAGACCAAGGAGAAGCATAAAGAGACACACGGCAAAGACAAGGAGAGGAAAGCGTCTCTGGACCAAGCGAGAGAGAAAAGGGAGAGGCCTTTCCCTGGGCTTCTCCCCGAGGACGCCCCCGAGAGGAGGGACGAGAGGAAGGGGAAGGAGAAGAGCTGGTACATCGCGGACATCTTCACCGACGAGAGCGAGGACGAGAAGGACGCGCGCGCGGCCGGCGGGCTCCGGCTCGGGGAGGCCGGGGATGCGCCGCGGGCCGACGGCGCCCCGGACGCTGACCGGCCCCGGAAGCACTCCGCCGAGCGGCAGCACTCGGAGAAGCAGAAGGACCGGGAGCTCCGAGAGAAGAGAAAGGAGAAGGGGGTCCCAGACGGCGGCAAAGACAAGAGGGAGAAGGTTCTCGAGAAGCACAAAGACAAGAAGGACAAGGACTCTGCCGAGAAGTACAGGGACAGGAAGGACCGGACGTCCGTCGAGTCCACTCAGGAAAAGAGAAACAAACAGAAGCCCCCGGAGAAGGTGGAGAGGAAGCCGCCTGCGGAGGACAAGGCCAAGAGCCGGCACCGGGAGAGGCCGGACAGGGAGCACTGCCGAGACCGGAAGGCGTCGAGGAGCGCGGAGGCCGAGAAGAGCCTGCTGGAAAAGCTGGAGGAGGAGGCCCTGCACGCCTACAGGGAGGACTCCAACGACAAGGCCAGCGAGGTGTCCTCGGACAGCTTCACGGACCGCGGGCAGGAGCCGGGCCTCAGCGCCCTCCTGGAGGTGTCCTTCACGGAGCCCCCAGAGGAGAAGGCCAAGGAGAAAGAGAGGCACAGACACTCCTCGTCCTCGTCCAAGAAAAGCCACGATCGAGAGAGAACCAAGAAAGACAAGTCCGAGAAGAGAGAAAAGAGCGATGATCACAAGGACGCCGGCGGCAGGAAGGACCCCGGCCAGTACGACAAGGACTTCTCAGACGCCGATGCTTACGGGATTCCTTACGGCTCGAAAGCCGACGCGGAGGACGGGTTAGATAAAGCCGTCGAGCTCTTCTCCATTGAGAAGAAAGAGAAGAACGATTCTGAAAGAGAAGCCTCCAAAAAGGCGGAGAAAGAGCTGAAGCCGTACGGGTCCAGCGCCGCCAGCGCCCTCAAGGAGAGGCGGAGGAGGGAGAAGCACCGGGAGAAGTGGAGGGACGACAGGGACAAGCACCGGGACAGGCACGGGGACGGGCTCCTGCGGCACCACAAGGACGAGCAGAAGCCTGTGGCCAGAGACAAGGACAGCGCCCCAAACCCGCTCAGAGACAAGTGCCGGGAGGAGGGCCTGAAACTCAGTGAGACCAAACTGAAGGAGAAGTTCCGGGAGGCCGCCGAGAGGGAGAGGGGTGACCCGGCAAAGGTCAGCGGTGGGACCGAGAAGCTGCCGGTGTCCAGAGACCCCGGCAAGAGAGACGCCCGGCCCAGAGAGAAGCTTCTGGGGGACGGTGACCTGATGATGACCAGCTTCGAGCGCATGCTGTCCCAGAAGGACCTGGAGGTCGAGGAGCGCCACAAGCGGCACAAGGAGCGGATGAAGCAGATGGAGAAGATGCGGCACCGGTCCGGGGACCCGAAGCTCAAGGAGAGGGCGAGGCCCGCGGAGGACACGCGCAAGAAGAGTCTGGACGCCCCGCCCAAGAAGCCGCTGGCACCGGACCCCGCCCTGAGGGACAGGAAGCCCAAGGACTCGGCTCCTGCCCCACCGGCCGCCGAGAACAAGCCCCACCCGGGACCAGCCGTGGACACAAGGGACTGGTTGGCGGGGCCGCACATGAAGGAGGTCCTGCCCGCTTCTCCCCGGCCTGACCAGGGCCGGCCCACCGGGGTGCCCACGCCCGCGTCCGTGGTGTCGTGCCCCAGCTACGAGGAGGCCATGCACACGCCCAGGACGCCGTCCTGCAGCGCCGACGACTACTCCGACCTCATCTTTGACTGCGCAGACCCCCAGCCCGTGTCCAGCACGTCCGCCAGCGCCTGCTCCCCTTCCTTCTTCGACAGGTTCTCCGTGGCCGCGAGTGGGATTTCGGAGGCTGCGAGCCAGACGCCTACGAGGCCGTCGTGCACAAGCCTTTATCGTTCAGTCTCCGTCGATATCAGGAGGACCCCCGAGGAAGAGTTCAGTGCTGGGGACAAGCTGTTCCGACAGCAGAGTGTCCCCACCGCGTCCACTTATGACTCACCAGGGCAGCACCTGGAGGACAAGGCTCCTGGGCCCCCAGGTCCTGCCGAGAAGTTCGCCTGCTTGTCTCCGGGGTATTATTCCCCGGACTACGGCATCCCCTCTCCCAAAGCGGACGCCCTGCACTGCCCGTCTGCGGCCGTGGTCACCGTCACCCCCTCCCCAGAGGGTGCCTTCTCCGGTTTACAAGCAAAGTCCCCCCCTGCACACCGAGATGAGCTGTTGGCCCCATCCATGGAGGGAGCCCTTCCCCCTGACTTGGGCGTCCCTCTGGACGCCACTGAGGCCCAGCAGGCCACTGCCGCCATCATCCCCCCGGAGCCCAGCTACCTGGAGCCGCTGGACGAGGGGCCCTTCAGCACGGTCATCACGGAGGAGCCCGTCGAGTGGGCGCACCCGGCAGCCTCGGAGCAGGGCCTCTCCTGCAGCCTGATGGGGGGCACCCCTGAGACCCCCGTCAGCTGGCCCGTGGGGCCGGACCTCCTGCTTAAGTCCCCCCAGCGACTCCCTGAGTCCCCGCAGCATTTCTGTCCCAGTGAGGCCGTCCACCCTGCTGCTGCGGGGCCCTTTGGGGCCACAGAACCCCCTTACCCGGGCTCCCCTGACTCGTACCCTCTGTCGGCCACCGAGCCTGGACTTGAGGCCACCACAGGTGACGCAGCAGAGGCGGTCCCGGCCGCCGTCTCTGCCCCAGAAGAGCCAGCGGCCTTTGCCCCCGCCTCCAGGCTGGAGCCTTTCTTCACCAGCTGCAAACCGCTGCCGGAAGCGCCCGCGGACACGGCCCCGGAGCCGGCGTGTTTGACCACCGTGACTCAGGTGGAGGCTCTGGGGCCCGTGGAAAATAACTTCCTGGAAAATGGGCATGATCTGTCGGCCCTGGGCCAGGTGGAGCCCGTGCCCTGGCCTGGCGGCTTCCCCAGCGCCGAGGACGAGCTCGATCTCGGGCCCTTCTCGCTGCCAGAGCTTACCCCTCTTCAAGCGAAAGACGTTTCCGATGTCGAAACAGAGCCGATGGAGGAGACGGCCCTCGTTCCCCCGGAAGAGACCCCCCCGGGGCTCCCTGGGGTCCCGAATGGCGGGGATGGCCCTGTGGCAGCTGCCGAGGACCAGCCCGTGCTGCCTCCTGACCAGGGGGCCCCCCGGCTCCCCACCGAGCCGGAGCTTGAGCCCTCCGAGGAGCCCAAGCCCGATGCCGCGGCGGAAGCCGCAGTGGAAGGGGGGGCCGCGTTGGAGGCGAGGGTCCCTGAGGACTCCGACTCCGGCCTGGGGCCCGCAGCGGCGCCCCCCGAGGAGCAGCCGCCGCCGGGGAGCGGCGAGGAGGAGGCCGAGGGCCAAGATCCGCCGGCCGCAGCCCATGGCGTGCCCGACGCCCCCGGGGACGGCTCGGCCCAGGCGCTGGCGGCGGACGGGGCCGGCCCCCTGGACGGTGCCAGCCTTGACGGACCTCTGGGCGGCGTCCAGCCTGACACGACGGAGCCGGAGCCCAAACCCGCGGCCGAAGCCCCGAAGGCCCCCAGAGTGGAGGAGATCCCTCAGCGCATGACCCGGAACCGGGCCCAGATGCTGGCCAACCAGAGCAAGCAGAGCTCGCCGCCCTCGGAGAAGGAGCCCGCGCCCGCGCCCCGCGCCAAGGGCCGCTGCTGCGAGGAGGACGACCCGCAGGCCCAGCACCCCCGCAAGCGGCGCTTCCAGCGCTCCGGGCAGCAGCTCCAGCAGCAGCTGCACACGTCCACGCGGCAGACGCGGGAGGTGATCCAGCAGACGCTGGCCGCCATCGTGGACGCCATCAAGCTGGACGCCATCGAGCCCTACCACAGCGACCGGTCCAACCCGTACTTCGAGTACCTGCAGATCAGGAAGAAGATCGAGGAGAAGCGCAAGATCCTGTGCTACATCAGCCCCCAGGCCCCGCAGTGCTACGCCGAGTACGTCACCTACACGGGCTCCTACCTGCTGGACGGCAAGCCGCTGAGCAAGCTGCACATCCCCGTGGTGAGTGCCGCCCTGCGGGGGCCGGCCGGCGGCGGGGCGGCGGGTGGGGGGGGGCGCACAGCCCCCCGCCGGGACAGCCGGCGCCCCGGGCTCTGGGAACGCCCTCGTCCTCCCCCGGCCCCCCCACCTCCCGCGCCAGGCGCACCCAGGCAGCCCACCGCTTCCTGCCGCCGGGGGCCCTCTCGTGGCCCCTCTCGTGGCCCCTCTCGTGGCCCCTCCTGACGCCTTCCGCGCTTTGGTCCTGCTTCCCAGTGGCCTCCCGTTGCGGACCTGAAGCCAGGCCTCCGTTCCCCTTAGCCTCTTGCCCGAGACCTCCTTCAGGCGCACCCCTTGTGGGGCTCGCGGGCTCCTCCACCCGCAGGGCCTGTCCCTAGGCCCCCAGCCCCACTTATGGGCTCTGCACCCAGAGCCTCTGGTCCCTTTCGTCTCCGTTCCCTCGACCACCCGATCGTTTCCCGTTGGCACCTAGTGACCCTGTGTCTGTTCAGACGTGACCTGTCCCAGCCCTGCCATGTACACCCCCTCCCAGATCCCTCGAGTCCACATCGGGGCCTTTGGGCACACATCTAGCTCCTCCCTGCTTCTCCTGGTGCACACCCTTCGCCTGGGTGGGCTTCTGCCTCCTGCTAGTGCAGCAGAGCCAGACCTCAGCCTTCCTTTGCTCACTCGCAGCCGGCCTGGCCTGCTCCCCAGGTGTAGCTTGTCTATACCACGTGCAGGTGACTTACTGCCCTTTTTGGGGGTGGGGTGGGGGGAACAATCGCACTTTGAAGAAAAGCCAGAACTTCTGTTTTATGCCATGAGGTCCTCCTAGGGAAGGCCCAGGCACACAGCCTACATCACCAGTCTCGGGGACCCCTCTCCCGTGGCGGGGGTGGGGGTCACGTTGGATGCGTGTGCTCTGAAAGTCGGTGTCTGAGCTGGCTGTCCCCCAGGACTGACCTCCGTCCGGTGTTTTCTGACGGAGGACTCTGGCTCTGAGCGTCCGCCTGCAGGGGCGAGGCAGTGAAGGCCCCGCGCCTGGGCCACCGCTCCCCAGCGTGGCCCAGGGCAGCCAGCTTTGAGCTCAGCAGGATGTCCCGGCCTGGCTCTCCCTGGTCTCCGGCTGTCCTGGGCAGGAGACCGAAGCTGCCTTGCCCTGTAGGTCCCGGGGTGGGGAGGATGAGCTGCTCTGTCTCGTCTGGGACGCTGGATCCTGAAAGAATCTGGCTTGAGATCTGTGTTCAGTGAGGCAGCTTCGTTGCCTTGTTGCTTAAGTTTTAGTTTTCAAACTAGAACGCCATGAACATCACGGCAAGTGTGGGGTCACGGGTTCGGGTGTAAGTTCTGCTCGCCTCCCGCTGGGTCTCGCACCTTCCTTTCCTAGAGACGGCCAGTTCCCTTCCCGTCGCCGCTCTGCGGGGGGGGGGGGGGGGCGTTCCCGGTGCGGCCTCGCAGCCCCACCAACCCCCGCCCCCCCGTGATTGCAGATCGCGCCCCCCCCTTCCCTGGCGGAGCCCCTGAAGGAGCTGTTCAAGCAGCAGGAGGCCGTGCGGGGGAAGCTGCGTCTGCAGCATAGCATCGAGCGGGTAAGAGGGGCTGTGGGCGCGGGGCCTCGGGCTGGGGCGCGCCCGGGCCCCCGGAGGCCTGCCTCACCCCGCTCCTCTCCTGCAGGAGAAGCTCATCGTCTCCTGCGAGCAGGAGATCCTGCGGGTTCACTGCCGGGCGGCGAGGACCATCGCAAACCAGGCGGTGCCGTTCAGCGCCTGCACCATGCTGCTGGACTCGGAGGTCTACAACATGCCGCTGGAGAGCCAGGTGCGTGCGCTCGGGCCCGCCGCCCGAGACGGGCCGGCCCGCGGCACAGGCGGCGGGTGGAAGCACGGACGGAGGCGGCCCCAGGCGGACGGAGGCGAGCAGATGGCGGCACGTTGTGTGCGGGTCCCTACGGGCCTCCGGTCCCCGGGCTGGGCATCCGTGAGTGTCGGTCACACGCGAATTGTCCTGGAAAACAAACGTAATCGGGATGGGTCGTGTCCCCCACCCCCCTCCCCTGCCAGCCGCTGCGGCCCGGGACTGGCCTAGGGCAGGCCCTGCCGGAAGCCGGGGCGCCACAGCTGAGGGCCGGGAGGGCTCAAGCGCGCGGCCACCCGCCATGGCTCTGCTTCCGTCACGGTGGCGCCCCGGCCCTGCTTTCCTCCCCGTGCTGTGGACATGGGACGCGCCCCCCCGCCCCCCACCCCCCCGGGATGTCTGGAGTGCCGGTGCCTTTCAGGGGCCTCAACTACTGGTACCTCCCACTGGTGGCCTGTCTGTGGACCCCGGTGCCCCCGCTCCGGGCCCTGCCGCACCCGGACCTGGGGCCAGACTCTGTCAGGGGTTTGCTCCGCAATCGATTCTCTTCCCTACCACCGGGACTTTCTGAAAACCACCCGGAGCGTGGGCCTGCTGCCCCCTGGGGACCCTCCTGTGCCCCGCAGGCCAGGGTGAGCTCACGAGCAGCATTCCAGGCTGGCTGTGCGGACAGAAGTGGTTCGGGGATTTCTTTTGATAAGGATTTCCTATGCACTTGCATACGATCTTTGGGAATCGCTCTTAAAAACTCGCCCCATCAGGGAAGCCTGGTTGTCAGTAGAGCAGCCCTTCCTGTCAGGGTCGTGAGTTTGAGCCCCACGTTAGGCATGAAGCCTACTTAAAATGGAAAAAAATTAAGTTTCCCCATTAACCTGGTGTCTGAAGCAATGCAGTGGTCTGTGAACCCTAAAACAAACGAGGGCTACCTCCGGAACCTTCTGCATCTAAAAAGCCAGCATCTGGTGACTTCCTGAGCTGCTGCTGAGCGGAGGGAAGGCCTCCCCCCGGGGGCCACACGTGGGGCCGAGGGGAGAGACTCGCACGAGTGACGGCCACGCAGGAGAGCCGGATCTCGGGGGCCTGTCAGAGCCCCCCCCCGGCTGCCCCTCCGGCCCAGGGCTTACCTGCTGTGGGCCCGTCCTTGGCCCCAGGTGCTGCTGTGCATGAGGATAGGGACCTTAAGCTGGTACTCCCTGCTGCGCGAAGCCACCTCCGGCCTCCCACGGTCCTTTTCACAGAAAGTTACAACAGAAGAAATGGAAACATAGGCCTCTTCTGGCTTGACCGTGCGCCTCCATGTGGTCCCCAAGGGCCATGGCGCCCCGCACGCACGGCCCGGCCCTTGCAGCCACCTCCTGGGGGTCGGGGGGAGGGGGGATGCACAGGGACGGTCTTGCTGGTCTGGTCCGGCCCGGAACACAGTTGCGCCTGGGGACTGCGGGCAGAGCTGCGGCTCTCACGCGAGGGAGGCGTCTGCCTGGCTCTGACCCCCGCGGTGTCCACATCTGCGCGCTCTCCTTTAGGGCGACGAGAACAAGTCCGTGCGTGACCGCTTCAACGCCCGCCAGTTCATCTCCTGGCTGCAGGACGTGGACGACAAGTATGACCGCATGAAGGTGAGGGCCCTGTGCCCCCCGAGCTGCACCTGGGCTGGGGGTCCCGGCAGGTGTCTGGGGCGGGGGGGCGGGGGGGGGTTGCTGCTGGGTCCCGTTTGGAAGCGGCAGTGCCAGACCCTCCGAGCCCAGCGGAAACTTCCAGGGAGCCAAGGTCTCCCCGCCCCCATGTTGCCTCCTTAGAGTGTCTTCCCTCCTGTCCAGGTGTGCGGGGAGCAGCTCCTGTCACCAGCTGGCGGTCAGACCTCTGTGGGACCCCACCTTGAGCCCTCCTCAAAGGTCACAGCACACACCCAGCACCACTGCTCTGGACGTGCCCAGTGCAGCAGGCAGAGGATGGGTGGGAGATAGAGAAAGATTAGCAAGTAAGAAGCACGTCCGCACCCACAGGCGCTAGGGTCGCCAGCCGGGCAGCCGCACGCCGGTTAGAGTTGCCTTTAGGGTCAGCGCCACCCCGGGGAGCTCCGGGAGGCAGGGCCCGGAGGGCCGTGCCCGCTCTTGTCACTAGAGCGCCGGGGCTGGGGGCGGGGGTGCGTGTGGCAGGAGGAAGACGGTGTTTTCCGGATGCCGGCCTTACCCGCGGCGCCCCGCCCCCCGCCCCCCGCCTCGGCCCTCGCGGGGGTGCGGCCGCGGTGCAGACAGAGCGCCCAGAGCAGAGAGGAGGGGCCCGCGCCGTGTCCCTGGCCCCAGGCCCGTCCCGGGGAAGCTCCACAGTCACGCCAGCCAGGCCGGGGACTGCGCAGGGCAGGCTTTCCTGTAACGAGACAGTCTTGACTACGTTACAGGGAGACGGTGCGCGTGAGCACGAGTCTCACGCCCGTAACGCACAGTGACCTTCCCAGACCAGTAAGAAAAGGGTGACTAGAGAGAGGACGGAGGCCCGCCTGGGGGGCTCCGTCGGTTTGCGCGTCTGACTCTTGGTTTCAGCTCAGGTCGTGGTCTCGGGGTCGTGGGACCGAGCCCCGCGTCGGGCTCCTGCCGCAGCAGGGAGTCACCTTGGGGGTCCCTCTGCCCTCCTGCCCCTCACTCCGCTCATGTGCCGTGTTCTCAGATACGGTCTTTTGAAAAGGAAGGAAGGAAGTACACCGGGTGTGCTTGGAGCCGTGGCCGCCACGCCGCAGCCCAGGGTGGTTTGCTTCCAGAAGACTCCAGATGGGGGAGGGTTTGCACCCAGATCCCCGCAGCACACTCGAAACAGCGTCATTTTAAGGCAGATCGGACACTGATGCCCACCCGCCGTGCTTCTGTGCACGTCTGCGGAACAAGTCGGGCCGCGAGGCGGCGGCACGCCCGTGCGCACATGCACCCTCTGCTCGCACACCGCCTGACTCCAGGTCCCTTCCTGCCACCTCCTGCTCTGTCCCCCCTCGGTGACCCCCTCAAAGTTGCCCTTCCAGCTCTCCCCTTCTACCTGCCGCACACAGCACACCGGGCACGGGACCGCCACCCTCATTTAGGGCCGAGTACTAGGGTGCCGCAATACGAAACGGCTCCGACCCTAGGTGTGATTTTTGGCGCTGGTCTGGCTCGGTGGGTAGAGCACGCAACTGCTGATCTCGGGGTCGTGAGTTCAAGCCCCACATTCGGCACGGAGCCTACTTGAGGTTTTTCCAAAAGGGCGTAATTTGCATCGCAGGTGAAACGGAGATCACCAGCCCTAAATGACTGTGAAATGAAAACAGCGAACAACAGCGGCCGTCGCTTTTAATTCAAAGCTGCCGTGCAGCCAGGGGTCGGGGCACCGCGGGGACGGGGACAGATAGATGCCCCTGCGGTCAGCAGTGCCGGCCAGCTGCACGGGCACCGGGGGCGCTCAGGTGACCCGCGGTGGGGACTAGGCCCCGGGAGCCGGCCTCGCTGGGGCGGCAGGTTGTGGGGGTTGTGGTGCCGGGGTCAGGCCTTCGCTCCCCTCACGTGCTGTGTCTCCCGCGCAGACGTGTCTCCTGATGCGGCAGCAGCACGAAGCCGCGGCCCTCAACGCCGTGCAGAGGATGGAGTGGCAGCTGAAGGTCCAAGAGCTGGACCCCGCCGGGCACAAGTCCCTGTGTGTGAACGAGGTGCCCTCCTTCTACGTGCCCATGGTCGACGTCAACGATGACTTCGTGCTTCTGCCAGCCTGACACACCGCGGGACGGCCGCAGAGGACACAGGCCACACGCATCTACCCGGCGCTGCTGCCACGTCCAGCCAGCGGAGGGAGACCTGGTCCCTCGGGTGGGGACGCCCGGGGAGAGACCCCGCACTTGGCCCCCCGGAGCGAGGCTCTTTTAAACCAGAGACCGCGGGAGGCCGAGGAGACCTCGGGGACGCAGACGTGGCCTCGGCGGCCCGGGGCTCTGCCCTCCCGCCGGCTGCACAGGCATTTCGGGTGGTGCAGAACCGAGTGTATTTTTTAAAATTTCTTGCTCCATTCTGATCAACTAAAAGAAAATGAAGGCGTCCACGCCTCAGACCCCGCGCCCTCCACGCCGGAGGGCAGGGAGAGCGCGGGCCGGCTGCTGTCCCGCCGCCGCGGGCCTCGGCCGGGCTGGGGCGCCGTGCAGGGGAAGGGCCCAGCCGCGCCGCCTGCCGGGACCGGACACGGACGCAGAGCCAGGACTCGGGTTGTGTTTTTAATGGGAGTCAAATCCACGTGGTTTGTATATTTTTTCCTTTAATCTTGGGCATTTTGTTTCTCTTTCTGAGAACATAACTTGAAACACTACAGAGCCAATAATCATATAAAAAGTGTACCCGGAAGCGCTGTACAGTTTTATACACACTCACAACGTACTTTGCTGCCTTCTAGATAATTTATTTTGCGACACATACTGCACAGTTGTAAATACCTCCTGTACTGTAACATCACTTCAGTTACGTGTAAAGAAATAAATAAATTAATTAAATGCTCTTTGTACACGACAGGACCCTCTCCAGGAGGGGCCGGCACACAGGACTGAGCCGAGGGGTCGCTCTGCGTCTGCAACTCCTCTCCTACCCAGTTAGCGGCTTTTGATTATGAAACACTGGTTTTCCCTCCTTTCCCGCACGCCCCACCAAGCGGCACAGCTCACCAGGGAGGGGGGAAGCTGGGTGACTCCCTGTGCACCCAGACCAGGGCAGGGGTACAGGAGGACAGAGGCCCGACAGGACACCTCTAGCTGGCTGCCCCCCAGGGCCTGGCAGCAGTAGGAAGGACACGAGGGTCACTCACGACTGGGGCAGTCAATCCTGGGCTGTGTGGCCTTGAAGAGACCCTGCCTGGCCCTCTACACCCAGAATGGGAGGGCCCCCCCCCCCACCACAAGTTTCCACGTGGGGCTGGCAGATCTCCCAGCGGCACCGCTGCTGATACGGGGTCCCAACCGGGAGAGCCCCTGTGCTAGCCAGCACCAGCTCGGAAGCCCAGAATGGGAGGTGGGAGCCCCACTTCGCAAAGCAGACAGAGCACAACCCCTGTGCTCCTCTCAGAGGAGGCCCTACGGGGATGGGACAGGGCTGGCCTGGGGCCGCCTTCTGAACAAAGTGACTCCTTCCCAGAGACTGCCCTCGCCTCATCCAATCCTGGCTCACACAGTCACCGCCCCCCCCCCCCCAAAACATGCTGAGCACCGGGGACAGGTGGGCACGGAGGCGGAGACCCAGGCATCCGGGCTTGGGGTTGACCGCCACCTCACTCACGTTCGGGAACCCCTCACCCTCCTCTGTGTCCTGTACCTCCCTGTACCATCCTGCACGATGATCCCCCGCAGAACGACCTGTGTCCTCGGGTGGGACTCCTCCAGGGTGGGGTACCGCAGGGAGCCGGGCCGGGCTCCCCAGTCCACACGGCACCCCCACCCCAGAGGAGTCCGGTCTCCCCTGCCCTCGGTGCACATTCCCTCCAGGCTGGTACCCGCTCGGGTGCTTGCAGGGGAGGGGCGGAGAGGGCAGCAAAGCTCCAGTGCTCTGGGCATAAATTATTTTTCAAATCACGGAGCTGTCATCTCGTAACCCACCTTGTGAAGGTTTTTGAGAGTGAGTAAGCCAGAGCAGAGGGGGAAGCAGGGAGCCCCACACAGGACTCGATCCCTGGACCCTGGGATCACGACGCGTGCTGAAGGCAGATGCTACACCAGCGGAGCCCCCCAGGCGCCCCTCAGTAACCCACCTCTTAAGCCCCGTGTCTTTTCTAAGCACCGAACACCCGCGCTGACTCGCACGCAAAGTCTTGGCGTCACCAGCTTCAGCCCCGGGGGCAGAGGTCCCGGACTCCCTGGACTCCCCGGCTGTGCACGTGCACCGGGGCTGGGGAGCTGCCTCCGTGGGCCAGGCGTGGCGGTTGGGGACGGCCGGGGCCCCGGGCCTCTCAACTGTGTGGTGCTGGCGGTGGCCCTGCAGGCTCGAGCCGCGGAAGCACAGAGCTCCCCCCGCTGCACCGCGATGCTCGAGCCTTGGGAGGGGGACCGCACCAGCGACCTCGCGGTGTCCGGTGCCATCGTAAGACGGCAGGACAGGCTGGCTGTGGAGAGTGCCCGGTGCCCAAATAGTGAGTGGACACCTGAGACTGTGTGACAGCTGGTGGCCTTGGCAGGAAAAGAGGGGTCCTTCACGTGCACCAAGCCGGCACGCGGGCATCCGGGCGGGCAGGCCCCGAGAGCCAGCGTCCCTCCTCCCCTGACAGAGGGCAGAGGCACGGGGAGCTGCCCCCGTGTTTCCTTTATGTGGGGGAGGAATGGGAATACGGAAATACTGCACCCAGGACAGTGGAAAGAAGGGGCTCAGGTTCCCATTTCTGGGAACCGGGATGGGAAGCTGAGGGTCAGCCCGGGAGCTCAGGGCGTGTGTGTCACACGCCACGGCTGGGGCTTGTGACGCACAAGTGAGCGGCTCGCACCCTACGGCCGCGCTTCCGGGCACAGAACCACGAGAACCCGTGCTTACGGGTACAACATCGCTTAGAAACATCAATGCACCTGAGTTATTTGTGATAAGAAAAAGGAAAAATAAAAGATAATTGCCATATGCGTCGCGGGGCTCCTCAACCTCGTACTCCTGTTTGGTCGGAGGAGTCTGCTGCATCCTTTTTCCCGAATGACAGGTGTTCAGCGGCACGTGTGGCCTCCACCTGCTGCGGCCGGCAGCACCCTCCAAGCTGTGACAGCCGCATCTCTGAGCATTGCCGGATGTTCCGGGGGCGGGGGGGGGGGGGCCGAACCACGCCCGTGGGGAGCTGCTTAGCTAGAACCACGAAGAGGAGCACAGTCCTGTCACATGCACGGTTTGTGTGGTACGCCCGGGTTTACGTAAAATTTTAAAAACTGCCATGTGAGCGGTCAGTCGCTTGGGGGAGCACATGAGCATTTCAGGGGTTTCTGGTGACACTCTATTTCCCGACCTTGGTATTGCCTATGTGGGTAGACTTTGTGATAACTTAATGGGTAGCAAATGTGTTTTTGGCACCTTTTTGTTACATTTCACAATCTAAAAACATCGAAAGAATTTTCTGCATTTCCCTGTGGAACCCAGGATGATATTCAAGGACATATTTTAGAAAATAGGATGCCAGATACCAAGTTAAAATGGCAATCTGAGCTATTTACCTCCCAATCAAAATCCCCCCAAAATCAGAACAGGCAGAAAACCACCAAGTCAAAGTAGTCCTGGTAAAGACAATGTTTCTATCACAGATGAGAACCTCAGAGAAATGGAGATTCATTTAATGGAAAATGCATAAATTCCAGAATAGCAAAGTAAAAACCTTCAAAAATCTCTGTATCAGCAATAAGAACATTGGCGGGGGTGGGGGGGGAGCTGTCAATGTCAAGATTATCCAGAACTTTGGAAATTAACCAGGTCTTGTTACAATCCAAGGAGCGATTATTCCAGAAAAAACAGCTGAGTCTCTGTAGTGAGTTGTGTGTCATTTTAACTTTACATATTTCCATTCCTCTCTCTCTCATGTTAGTCTTGAAGACCAGCAACCCAGCAGCCACCAGGGGGGTCAGCCTGAGTGAGGGTCTCCTCAGGTGTCCTCCCATCTCCAGGACACTCACCATTTGACTTGTCTGGCAGCTTTCCCAGAAAAGCCCCATTCCTGGGACTTACTTGACCTGACTTGGAGTTCATTCACTGGGAAAAGACCTTTACCCCAGAGGGTTTGTTGAAAACAATCAATGACAACTGTTTAACATCACAGCTGCCTGAGATGATTGAAACCCCTAAGAGCAAACAAGAGCCTGGCCACAAAATTGACTAGATCTGGGGAATGAGGTGTCCATGGGTACACACACAAAGGCTCTGATGTAGAGGCCTTTTGGAAACAGGAAGTGAAAGCTAATGCAGAGCTGTGACTGGCCAGAGCAGTGAAGAGCCTTTGGGGTGTGGAAGTCCTAGTGGATCAAAGCTTTTAAGGAAACCTGTCCAACCACTGGCCTAGCAGCAAGCTAACGGCACAAAGATGTCACTGCCCGCACACAACAGAGAACTGAGACTTTGCAGAATTGGTTCAGGAAAGTCACTAAATACAGCAGCAGCTGCAACCGACCGACCAACAAAAAAAAAATCTGGAGAATGGGGAACTGATTTCCAGAATCACCATTATATTATTTTAAAAGGCTACTTCTGGGGCGCCTGGGTGGCTCAGTGGATTAAAGCCTCTGCCTTCTGCTCAGGTCATGATCCCAGGTCATGATCGAGCCCCACATCGGGCTCTCTGCTCAGCAGGGAGCCTGCTTCCTCCTCTCTCTCTGCCTGCTTCTCTGCCTACTTGTGATCTCTGTCAAGTAAATAAATAAAATCTTAAAAAAAAAAAAAAAAACGCGGTGTGTCTGCGACCCTTCCGTCCGGCCGAGAGGACGACGGAGGCGGTGATTATAAACCGGCCGACGGGCTCCTGGGGCGTGGAGACCGGACAGTGTGTGGTCCGCAGCGCAGGGCAGGCGAACAGCGGAGCTCTGGTGTGTCGCCGCCGCCTCCCTCCTACTCACCCTAGCCGGGTGCTTGTACTTAGCACACGTGCTGTAATCCCCCACCGACCTGTTCTCTCCAATAGCTCCAAGATATGGTCAGATAAGCAGCACTTGAAATACAGGGCGCCTGGGGGGCTCCGTCGTTAAGCGTCTGCCTTCGGCTCCGGTCACGATCCCAGGGTCCTGGGATCGAGCCCCGCGTCGGGCTCCCTGCTTCTCCCTCTCCCACTCCCCCTGCTTGTGTCCCCTCTCTCGCTGGGTCTCTCTCTTGTCAAATGAATAAAATCTTTTAAATAAATAAATAAATGGGTACTAGAAAATACCTAAAACAAAAGAAGGCAGTACCACTGGAACTGAGAAGCAAAACAGATTTTTGGCCTAAAAACAGCAAAAATGTCAGGAGTTTAACTAATAATTGAAGTGTAAATTTAAGTGAAAATGCCAATTAGAAGGGAGAGACCAGCAGAATTTACTTTTTAAAATTCTGATTCAATGATATGCTGCCTGCATGAGACTTAGCAGAAACTGGCAGACCAGAAAGAACCGGACGGTTCCCAGTGGCACCTGGAGCCCTCAGCGTGCTCCCTCTGCAGACGGACGGAACAAGCAAGCAGGAGATGGACAAGGAAACTAAAGATGCAACACCGCATACCAGCTCGGCCTCCGGCCAGCGCTCAGTGCCGCGGCGAGCAGCACGTGCTTCTAAGTGACCACGGGGTAGCTTCCAGGAAAGACCGATGCGTGCGGCCACACGTCAAGGCTCGGTAAATGCAGAGAGACTGAGATAATGCAACCTATGTCCTCCAACCACGATGGGAGGAAATCAGAAATCAATACCGGGGAATCTAGAAAACTAAAAAATATGTGGAAATTAAGCACCACACTCTTCAATAGTCAAAGAAGAAATTACAAGGGAAATTAGAAAATACTTTGAGGGGCACACCTGGGTGGCTCAGTTGAAGCGTCTTGACTCTTGATTTCACCACAGGTCACGATGCCGGGGTCATGAGGTCGAGCCCCGTGCCTTTCTCCGTGCTCAGTGGGGCGTCTGCTTCTCCCTGTCCCTGCCCCCCTGCTCATGCTCTCTCTCTCTCAAATAAATAAACAATATATACATATATAAATTGAAATAATGCAATAGGGAAAAACTCAAGCTTAACAAGAGGGGTGTGTGGGAGGGGTGCCTTCTGAGACCAGCAGTGGCTTTCTCAGCAGAGCGCCTGCACACCCTGAGCTCGGCCACCCAGAGCAGGACCTGCACACACGCCTGGCACCCTGAACACAGCGAGGGGCTGCACCGCCGGCCCCCAGTCCACTCCGAATGGCACAGCTCACCGACACACACCACGGAGCTCACCCCTTCCAAGTGGTTACGATGAGACATTTTAGGTTATGTTAATTTTAACATAACATAAAAAGAAAAACTTACGTGAAATGAAAACATTTCTAGAATATAAAAGTGCAAACAGTTAATCTCCAACACACCCACACCACAAGACACATTGAAAGACGTCATGCTGGCTGGAGGACACTGGTATTCCACAGGGTTCTGCGTCTACGTAGAGAAACGATGTCTAGAACATAAACTACATGGTTAAGCAGATATTTATTTCATGATTTCCTTAAACACAGCTACCTGTTTAAAAATTTTTTCTAAGATTTTTACTTATTTATTTATTTGACAGGGGGATCACAAGTAGGCAGAGAGGCAGGCAGAGAGAGGAGGAAGCAGGCTCCCTGCTGAGCAGAGCGCCCGATGCGGGACTCGATCCCAGGACCCTGAGATCATGACTCGAGCCGAAGGCAGAGGCTTAACCCACCGAGCCACCCAGGCGCCCCTAGTTACCTGTTTAAAAAATAAAACTGCAGGAAGTGGATTATAGCACATATAAAATACAAAGGTATAACAGAGAGGCAAGCGTCCTGGAAGGAACGCCGTCCTGTCCCTTGGTAGGCTTTTAACATTTTCACATATTTGTTTTTCACATGCTTGTTTTTAAGCATATATTGAAAACCCTGAAGTAAAGAATAGAACAACAAAAATTACAGCTAACGTGACAATAATAGAAAGAAAATGAAATCATGAAAAGCATTGACGCCCAAAAGCAGAAGTAGAAGAGGGGAACAAAACAGAGACAGGACAAGCAGAAGGCAAGCGGACCCCAACCTAACTGTATAAACAAAAAATCACACGGACTGTGCTTGCTCCGAGCGTCCTCACTAAAAGCAGTGATGGCTGCAGACTCCAGACTCGACGATACGCTGCCCGTGAGAAAACGCTCTAAGTGTGCCAAAGCACGTTAAGAGTAAAAAGTAAAAAAGTTAAAAGATGGAAAAGCGTACCATGCTAACACTGTTCCCACGAAATCGAGAGGCGGTACCCATCTTTACAGATCCATTTCTGAAAGTCAAAGGAATAAAGCTCTAAGATTCAAAATTTCCTTCCAGGAGCCCAACTTACACATTTCTTTCTTATCTGTACAGCCCACAAAATAAGGAGGATTTGCAAAAAAAGGACGCAGGCAAGCCAGAAGGACTATTTCAGCTTCCTGAGGTTCTGTTTCTCACAGAGAAAGCGCACACGCCTGCGGGTGGGGGCAGACGGCGGGAGAGGCTCGAGCCGGGTCCCGGAGGGCCCGACACGGGGCCGGCTCTCGGCACCCTGAGAGCGCGACCTGAGCCAAAACCACGAGTCGGACGCTCAACAGACTGAGCCTCCCAGGCGCCCCTACAATGGCTCTTCGTATCAGTAGAGACACCATTACTAGGGAGAAGGGAAGTCACTTCATAATGAGACCATAAAAATCATCACATCTATGCACTTAGTGGCAATTTTTAAAAAATACATGAAGCAAAAACTGATAAAATTGCAAAGAGGAAGAGAGAAATCCATAATTTTAAAAATTTTAACACTTCTCTCGTCAATAGAATAAGTAGGTAGAAAATCAGCAAGGACATAGTCAATTCGAACAACACCGTCCACCAGACCGGCCTCGCTGACAGCACAGAGCGCCTCCCACGGCGGACGCTCCGGATGCGCCGTTCTCAAGCGCGGAGGGCACTGGCCACGGCACACGATGCGCATCCCCACCAGTTCAGAAGATGCGCGTCACACAAGATATGTTCTAATCTGCAATGGAATTGAATTACAAATCAGTAACAGAAAGATCTTTTAAAATCTCCGAATATTTGGGAACTAGACAATACCCTCCTTCAAAGGCCTTGGGTCAGGGAAGCAGTCAGATGGGAGCTCCAAAGCCTGGCCTTTGACGAGGGCGATGAAATGGATACATCTCACCAAAAACAAAACAAAAAACCTGAGAAATCTCTAGCCAGACAACTCAACTCTTTTCTTTTTTATTAAGATTTTATTTATTTGCCAGAGAGAGAGAGCACCACAGAGCACCAGCAGGCAGAGCAGCAGGGAGAGGGAGGGGGAAGCCGGCCCCCCGCGGAGCAGGGAGCCCGACCTGGGACTCGATCCCAGGACCCTGAGACCATGACCCGCGCCAAAAGTAGACACTTAACTGACTGAGGCACCCAGGCGCCCCTAGCCAGACTATTCAGGGAAAAAAAAAAAGGGGGTAAGGACACAAATTACCAGTATCAGGAATAAGAGAAGCGACATCACTAAAGATTTTCTGTATATTAAAAGAATAATGAAGAATTTTCAGTAAGAACTTTTATACCAATACATTCAGCAACTTAGGGGCGTCTGGGGGGCTCAGTGGGTTAAGCCTCTGCCTTCGGCTCAGGTCATGACCTCAGGGTCCTGGGATCGAGCCCCACGTCGGGCTCCCTGCTCAGTGGGGAGCCTGCTTCTCCCTCTCCCCACCCAAAACACAGCACCCATGAAAAACCTACCGCTAACATCATACTTGATGGTGAAGGCCAGTGTTTAGTCCCTCAGGCCAGGAGGAAGGTGAGGGGCCCCAGCCTCACCGCGTCCGTCCAGCAGCGGACTGGCCCACCCAGCCCGCACAGCACCGCAACCGCATTCCCGCGGACAAAGCGTGCGGGTCTGGGTCTCTAGGCACCATCTCTGCCCACGGAAACATCCGTGCGATCGTCACAAGCGCCACTGGACGTGAGACCGACGCAGAAACACCCAGTGCACCTTACGGCGCGCTCCCCTGCAGGAGCAACCCGGGGCGACGGGAAGCCGCCCCTTCCTCCTCCACGGCGGGCCTGGAGTCTGCCCCGACTGCGCCGGGAACGGACAAGCGTGTGCCGGCCGCGGCTCCGGCGCGCTTACGGGAGCGCGACCCGGACCAAGTGCCTGGAAAACGAGCTTCTGCAAACGACACCAATGCGACGCCACAAATACGCTGCAGTGAAAACCGCCGAGCCCAGCACTCCCTCCCGTAAGGCAATGAGTCAGCGAAGCCGACCAAAGCAGAACCACCTTCCGGAAGCCCCGGCTCTAAGCTGCAAACCTGTAACACACAGGAATCCTTCGCACAGAAACAAGCGACCGGAGTCTGGTACCAGCGCGGACGGAGGACACTGCAGAGACCTCGTAGAAGCGCCAGGAGCCCTTCCCCAGCCCCCGGCTAACCCCGCGCCCGGGAAGCGGCCCGGAGTAGCTGTTCCGGACCCCGCGGTCAAGACGCTCACTTGGCACAGACGAGGTCCCCGTCCGCCCCCCGCACGACAGCACCTGCCGCGTCCCCGGCTCCGGGCGGCGCCCTCTCCCCGCGGGGCTTGTGAGAGAACGGGGCGCACCGAGGACCCTGAGCTCCAGGCACAGGTCCTGTGTCCGACTGCTCACCGCCGTTTGGGGTCACATAAAGGCCAGAAAAAGCACAGTGGTCACAGTTTAACCCTCCACGGGCTGAGGGGGCTCTCGAGACGGAAGAGCTAGTGTCCGTTTTCTGTCTGTGCCGGTTTCCCGCTGCACACGCTGGGCCAGGTGGGGGTGACATGCGAGGGGGTCCCCGCCAGGTTGACTGCGGAGTCGCAGAAACTGCAGCCACTGCACAAAACAAGGACTATATCCGGGCGCCCGGGGCGCTCAGTCGGTGAAGCGTCCACCTTCGGCTCAGGTCATGATCCCGGGGTCCTGGGATCGAGCCCCACATTAGGCTCCTGCTCAGTGGGGTCTGCGTCTCCCTCTGCTGCTCCCCCTGCTTGTGCTCGCTCTCTTTCTCTCTCTCCAACAAATAACAAATAAAATCTTAAAACTAAAACAAAAAAACAAAAAACCAGGAACATACATTTAGCAGAAATCACTTGGCAAAGTCACAGATGCATAAACCCAGCCTTCAAGATTAGCAGCTCTTTAGGGCTCCCGCGGGCCTCAGTCAGGTCAATGTATGACTCTTGATGTTGGCTCAGGTCACGATCTCAGGGTCATGGGACTGAGCCCTGTGTCAGGCTCCACAATGAGCGTGGAACCTGCCTAATAGCCTCTCCCTCCTTCCCTCTCTGCCCCTCCTTCCCCTGCACGTGCTCTCAATCTCTCTCTCAAAAAAAAAAATTGAGCAATCCTTCAAAAATGAGTAAATATGATTTCCAGAGTTAACACAGCATAATACTCAAAAAAGCTACTTCTCAACAAATTATAAAACAGGGACGTCTGGGGGCTCAGTTGGTGAAGTGTCTGCCTTTCACTCAGGTCATGATCCCAGGATCCTGGGATCAAGCCCCACATTAGGCCCCTGATCAGTGGGGTCTGCTTCTCCCTCTGTGCCTCACCCTGCTTGTGCTCTCTCTCTCTCTCTCACTCACTCTTTCTGCCAAGTAAAATAAATAAAAATCTAAAAAAAATCATAAAAAAGCAAGAGACAGGAAAATACATCTCATTCATAAAGGGAAATTACTAATTATTTATTAATTTTTCAGAGATGGAGAGAGGGGTCAGGCAAAGGGAGAGCTAGATGATCCCAAGAAGGCTTCTCTGCCCAATGCAGGGCTCGATCCCACAACCCTGAGATCGTGACCTGAGCCAAAATCAAGGGTCTGACATGCTAGGGCGCCTGGGTGGCTCAGTCAATAAGTGTCTGCCTTTGGCTCAGGTCATGATCTCAGGGTCCTGGGATCGAGCCCCGCATCGGGCTCCCTGCTCGGCAGGAGGCCTGCTTCTCCCTCTCACACTCCCCCTGCTTGTGTTCCCTCTCTCACTGTATGTCTCTGTCAAATAAATAAATAAAATCTTTAAAAAAAAAAAAAGAAAGAGGCAGACACTCAACTGACTGAGCCACCCAGGTGCCCCACTCTGTGTGGTTTCAACTCCTCTTTTCCTATAGTACTTAACGGGCAAATGCACAAAATCATTACAAATGTATGTCCGGTGGTACAGAAGATGCAGACATAAACTGTACCGTAACAACGCAAGGGGACACAGACGCATGTGGGGTGACTGTTCAGATGCTTCTGGAAACAATGGGTATTGTTCATACTGGTGTGTTCCAAGTGCAGCCCGGACTGTCATAAGATGTTGACTGCAAGTCCCGAGGCAACCACTAACGAACAACTAAGAACTTACAGAAAGAGAAAGAAAAAGGGAATTAAGACAGTATGTTTTATTTATTTCTTTGAGGGAGAGAGCGAGCGAGAGCACACATGAGCAAGGGGGAGGGGTAGAGACAGAGGGAGAAGCAGGCTTCCCGCTGAGCAGGGGGCCCAACGTGGGGCTCTATCTCAGGAGGGACCGTGACCCGAGCTGAAGGCGGCCGCGTCACTGACGGAGCCCCCCAGGCGCCCCGAGATGGTACATTTTAAAAATCAACTAAATACAAAGACAGTAACGAAGGAGCTGAGGAACAACAACAAAAAACATCGAAGACTGAAAACAAGTAAGTGGTAGAAGTAAATCCAGAAGAGAACTGGGGTGGTTTTACAAGCATCGGACAAAATAGAATATAATTTAAAAATTGTCACAAGAATCTAAGGAAAACGTTTATATTAATCTTGGAAGTCCAGTCTGTCAAGGAAATGGAACAATTATAGCCACATAAACACTCAACAGCAGAACCCCCAAAACAGATGGCCCCAAACCCAACAGAACGGAAGAGAGACACAGACAGCCCCACAACAAAGGCTGCACGTGGGTTCCCCATTTCCATAACGGCCCGAGCAACCAGAAAGCAACGCGTGCAGGACGGCAAGGGCTGGTGCGCTGGAAGGAGGCGGCGCCAGCAGACGCCCACAGGACATCTCCCCCGACACCCGCCAAACCAACATCTTCTCAAGTGCACGTGGAACCTTCTCAGGGACAGACCCCTGGTCACACCGAACAGTAACCCCCATAAGCCTAAAAAGACTGGGATAATACAGATCTTCTCCACCTGCAACGGAAGGGAGCTAGAGATCCAGAACAGGAACCCAGTGGAAAGTTCCAAGCACCTGCAGCTTAAAGACCGCGCTCTGAAATAACCTAGGAGCCAAACAATAAGTCACGAGAGAAGTTTTAAAAATACTTGAAGACTAGAAAAACAGTTACAGGATGCAACAAAGGTGCTGTGGGTGAAATTTAGAACTATGAATGCCTACTGCATAGAACAGATCCGTAACCTAACGTCACACCTTCAGGAACAAGAAAAAAAGAGCAAACTAAACCCAAAGCCAGCAGAGGTGAGGAGAGGAGAGAGGCGCGGGGGTGAATGAGGGGCAGCGCACTGCCAGGGGCCGCGCTCACACCCAGCGCGGGTTCCCACCGGTGCCGGAGGAGACGCGGCCGCACGTGGCCACCGCTCCACCACCCGGGCGAGGAAAGGAGGCCGCCCCCTTCTCCAGCAACAGCTCAGCCAATGAGGGGCCCCTACACTTGAGCTCCCAGTTTACTCCCGACGGACTCGGAGCTCTGAACAGCCCCTCCAACCCCTCCTTTCATCCGTGGAAAGGCCTCCTCTGCTCTGTTCCCGGATCTGCCTTTGTTCCAGAATAAAGCCATTTTCGCTGGTAAAGTAACTGTTAGTTTTATTTTTAAGTTCAACACTGGAGATAAAATAAAAAATAGAATCAACAAAACAAGTTGGTTGGACGATTCTTTATATAGGCTGAGAAAAAAACAAGACTCATATTATCAAAATTGAAAGTGAATAAGAAAACATTACTGGATCTTACAGAAATACAAAAGGATAAGAAAATACAATGAAAAATTAAATGCAACCATATTAGAAATCCTATGAAATGGACACATTCCTAGAAACACACAAATTACTGAAACTGACCCAAGAAGCAACAGAAAATCCAAACATGCCCTATAATAAGAGACTAAATGAGTAATCAACAACATCCCACAAAAGGAAAGCCCAGGAGCAGATGGCTTTGTGGGTAAACCCCACCAAATGTTAAAGAATTCGCACCAACCCACCCCAGCCTCTCCCTACAACAGGAAGGGACACCCTAGGACTCATTCTGTGAGGCCACCACAACCCTGACAACAAAGTCAGACAAAGTCATCACCAGGGGAAAAATGATAAATCATTATCTTAAGAATACAGATGCAAATATTCTCAAGAAAATACCAGGGAATAGAATCCAGCAGCATATTAAAATAATTAGGGGCACCTGGGTGGCTCAGTGGGTTAAAGCCTCTGTCTTCCGCTCAGGTCATGATCCCAGGGTCCTGGGATCAGGTCCCGCATCGGGCTCCCTGCTCTGAGGGAAGCCTGCTTCTCCCTCTCCCACGCCCCCTGCTGTGTTCCCTCTCTTGCTGTCTCTCTGTCAAATAAATAAATAAATAAATAAATTCTTTTTTTTTTTTTTAAGATTTTATTTATTTATTTGACAGAGATCACAAGTAGGCAGAGAGACAGGCAAAGAGAGAGGAGGAAGCAGAATCTCCGAGGAGCAGAGAGCCCGATGCGGGGCTCGATCCCAGGACCCTGGGATCATGACCTGAGCCGAAGGCAGAGGCTTTAACCCACTGAGCCACCCAGGTGCCCATAAATAAATAAATTCTTTTTAAAAAATTAGACATCACGATCATGTGGGATTTATCCGAGGAATACAAGGATGGTTCAACATACAAAGATCAATTAATGTGATATACCATATTAATAGAAGGAAAGGAAAAATTCAAAATCATTTCATTTCATGATAAAAACACCGAAATTAGGAATGGGAAAAAAAAATCTCAAAATGATATTGGAAAAACCCAAAGCTAGTATCATCCTCGTGGTGTAAAACAGAAAGCTCTCCCTCTAAAATCAGGAACAAGACAAGGCTGCCCATTTTCACCACTTCCATTAAATCATAGTCCAAGTCCTAGCTGGAGCAATTGCGCAGAAAAAGAAATAAAAGTATCTGTGACTGTAGATAACATATGATATGTAGAAAATCCTTAAAAACTCCACAAACGCACACAACATCAGAGATACGAATGACATTCAAGAGCGCCTGGGTAGCTCAGTTAAACATCTGACTCTTGGTTTCGGCTCAGGTCTTGAACTCAGGTCACAAGTTCAGGCCCTGCGCTCCGCTCCACGCTGGCATGGAGCCTACTTAAGAAAAGAGAGAAGTTCAGCAAAACTGTAACATACAAGATCGGTATCCTAAAAATCGCTATTTCTACATGCTAGTACTGAACAATCTGAAAAGGAAACTTATAATTTCATACACAATAGCATCAAAAAGAATAAAATACCTTAGAAGTAAATGCACTCAGGGAAGTACAAGACGTGCGCACCCCCAAGCCAGAAAACACTCCGGGAGAAATCAACGATCTCAATCAACGCAGAGACCTTTGTGTCCAAGGTTGGGAGGCTTCACGTGGCCGGAGCGGCGGCGTGTCCACACATTCCCCCGGTGCGCTCAGGGTCAGCGCAGTCCCCACCAACGCCTCAGCGCCCTGTGGGCAAACCCAGAGGAAGCGGCCGTCGAGGCCCACGGAACTGCCGGTGACCCCAGGAGCGCGGCCCGTCGTGGTGACGACCAGAGCGCAAGGGCCGCTGCGGTCCTCGAGAGCCTGCGGCCCGGGGGCGCGGGGGCTCAGCCGGGGAGCGGCTGCCTTCGGCTCAGGCCCCGGGATCGTGGGATCGAGCCCCGCGGCGGGCTCCCTGCCGACTTGGTGTCCGTCTGTCCGATCAACAAGGAAGATCTCGGAGCGCGCGGTGCGGCCCGAGAGCAGGCGCGCAGGCCGGCGAGCCCCACGCGGACGCGGACGCCGCGCGACCGGAGTGACCGCAGGTGCAAGCACGACTCAGCGGGAGAGGACGCGGCTTTCAGCGCCTGGTCGCGACCGTGCGCCTGTCCCCGGGCGAAACCACCGGGCCGGACGCCTGCCGAGCGCCTCCCGCAACACCGAACTCGAACCGGACCAACCCCGAGGCCCGGCACCGACGCCCTGAAGCGCTCGGAGGAGGCCGGAGCGGACGTCCGCGGTTTCGGTCCCGGCTGGCGACAGGACGGCGCGATCGGGGCCGGGGACACCGCGCCCAGGACACCAGCGCTCGTTCGCGCCGACGGCCGCGCGCATCCGTGCCGGGCAGGCCGGGGCCCAGCGCGCAGAGCGGCCAGGACCGGCCGAGACGGCGCAGGGAGCGCGGCGGCGGCTCCTCCGCGGACCCGCCGGCCACTGGCTCGGAGACGGGCCGCGCCGGGAGCCGCCGGGAGCCGCCGTGGGCCGGACGCCGCTACCCCGCGGGCCTGGGACGGCGGCGACGCCACGGGCTCCCGGACGCCCCCGCGCGCACTCGGGGCGCGCCCCGCCGTGGGGACCGCGACGGCCGGGTCGCGACGGGCGGGGCCCAAGGCGCGGACGCGCGGGCGCAGCGGTCGGGCCGTCTCCGTCGCGGGGCCGGGAGCTTCGCCTCCCCGCGCACCGCCGTGAGGAGCGCTCGGCCCCGTCCGCTCGCGGAGCCCAGCGCGCCCCCGAGCCCCGAGGTCCCGCGAACGTCGTCGACGGCCCGCGCGTCCCCGGAGCCGCAGCCCCGCGCCCGCCGCCCGCGCCACTCACCTCAGGCCTGCGGAGGAAGACCCCGGCCGCGTTCCCTCGCCCGCCGCGCGCTCCTGAGCGCCCCGACGGCCCCGCCGGCCCCGCCTCCGCGCGAGGACGCCGCGCCCGCCACGCCCCGGGCCCGAGCGCTCCTCCTGCCGGCCACGCCCCCGGCCACGCCCCCGCAGAGCGCCCCGCCGGCCTCGCCCCTCGACCGCGCCCCCGAGCGAGGACGCCCCGCCGGCCACGCCCCGCCGACCAGGCCCCCGCGCGAGCGCCCCTCCTGCCGGCCACGCCCCGGCCACGCCCCCGCACGAGGACACCCCCCTCCCCCGCCGGCCACGACCCCCGCCCCCCCCGCCGGCCACGCCCCCGGCACGCCCCCGCTCGAGCGCCCCCGCCGGCCTCGCCCTTCGACCACGCCCCCGCACGAGGACGCCCTGCCGGCCACGCCCCATGGCCCCTCCCGCCTCCCCGCTCCCGGTCCCGCGCCCCGCCCCTGCCGCCCTAGGCCCAGGGGCCCCGCGCGGCCGAGCGCAGAGCGGCCGATGGAGGCGGAGGCGCGGGCTCTGCGCGCGGCCGGGGGCTTCGGCCGGGCCCGGCGCCTGCTGGCCGCTGCCTCGTGGCTGCCGTGCGTGGCGCTGGGGCTGGCGCTGGGCTCGGGGCCGCTGCTCACCGCGCTGCCGCCGCACCACTGCCGGCCGGACCCCGCGCTGCTGCCCCCCGCGCTGCGCGCCCTCCGCGGGCCCGCGCTGCTGGACGCCAGCGTGCCCCGCCTGGGCCCGACGCGCGCCCCGAGCCGCTGCCTGCTGCTGCGCTACCCCGAGCCCGCGGCCCGCGCCCGCCCCAACGGCACGCGGCCCTGCACGCGCGGCTGGCACTACGCGCTGCCCGCCGCCGGCCTGAAGCGCAGCCCGGTCACCGAGGTGCGCCCCCCGTCCGCGTCCCCCCTTCCAGCCCCGCCCCGCCCGCACCCCCTCCGTCCCCCGTCTCCTGCCCGTGGCCTGCGGGGCTGTTCGCGGGGCTCCTGGCTGGGGCAGACGGTGCCGCGGGGGCCCCGGGAGGCCCCCGCTGCCCGAAGCGTGCCGGCGTGGGCGGGCGGCCTGGAGGAAGAGGCGCTCGGTGGACGGGAGGAGCGCGGCGCCGGGGGTCCGCGGGGCGTGGCGCTGCGGGGCCAACGAGTGGAGCGAGCTGTGGCTTGGGGCCGTGTAGGCGTCGAAACTGAGTCCCCGAGACCGGAGGCTTTGGATCCCGGCGGCCCGCAGCGTAGCGAGCCTCCCGCCCCCGCCCCGGGGGCCAGCTGGACGGGTGGGGGGGGGGCTGGCCACTTCAGGGGTCTGCTGGGAGGAGAGGGGGAGGGGCGGCGGGAACCTCCAGGCCCCTCCCCCTCGGCTCCGTCCCTCGGGCTGGGACCTGCCCAGCTGGGCTTCCCTCCCGGCCTCTGTCCCACAGCCCTGACTCCGTCCCTGGGAGGATTGGCCCCAGTGTGGAAACTGGGACGGGGTTGCCACATCCCTGCCTGGAGTCCTGAAACCGCCCCGGCTTCTCCTCCTCCGCCCACTCTGCTCCCGTCGCACCTGCCCTTTAGTTGGGACACAGACCAGTCAGCACCCCACCAGCTTCCGTGAACGTTTGGTTTTTAAACTAGAAACTAAACTCGGATGTAGTGTGACTCAAAGCGGTATGTTAGGTCTGGGGACAAGGCGCGGACACCTGGAAGGAGAGGCGGGGAAGGGCGAGACTGAGGTCAAGGGCCCTTGCCAGGAAAAGCCGGGAGCCCAGCCCTCCAGCCTGTTCCCGGAGTCCCTCTTGAGATGAGCAGCTCAGGGGGGAAGTGAGGGCGAGGGCCTCCGCCCAGCGGTGGGAAGCTTAGACCCATGAAGAGTCACCTGTGGCTGCAGAGAGGTGAGTGGGACCCTGCCCCGAGAAAGACAGAACGGACGTGGGGCTCCAGGTGGGTGTCCTGAGGACCCCTGTCCTTGCCCTCTGGGGCGTCAGACCAGGAATTGTTCAGATCTCAGCGGAGGACTACCAGAGTCAGGAGGGTGTGCTGGGTGACCTTGAGCAAGTCGCGTGCCCGCTCTGTGCCTCAGTTTCCCCCATCTCCAGAGAGGAGTCGGAGCAAGACTGCTAGGGCCCTTGGCAGCCTGACCCTCCGGGAACTCCAGCACGGGGGAGGGTGGGCCTGGCCAGCCCACAGGTGACTGGTGTTCCCCGCAGTGGAACCTCGTGTGTGAGGACGGCTGGAAGGTGCTCCTGGAGCAGATGACCCACTGCCTGGGCTGGCTGCTGGGCTGTGTCCTCCTTGGCGCAGGCTCTGACCGGTGAGGAGTTGACCCTGTCCTCTCCCCTAGCTGTCCTCCCCTCATGCCCTTCAGGGTCTAGCTAGGTCCCCAAGCCGTCTGACTCTCAGCCACGCGTGTTCCCTGCCGCCCCCCAGGTTTGGACGTCGGGCTGTGTTTGTGGCCTCCCTGGTGCTGGCCACAGGCCTGGGGGCCAGTGAGGCCCTGGCCGCCAGCTTTTCTGCCCTGGTGGCTCTGAGGCTGCTTCATGGGGGGGCCTTGGCGGGCTTTGGCCTGGCCCTGTACGTGGCTCGTGAGTACCGTGGGGTGCTTCTGGGGGGCACCCCCACGGGCGAGGCCGGCCACTCAGCTGCAGGGCCAAGTCTGGGGGCTGGGGGGCCCCTCTGACACTCCCACTGAGGGCCCTTCTCGTGAAGGCGGGAGGGGCGCCGTCTGTTCTGTGAGCTCTGCTAGTGGTGGGAAGGGCTGGGGGCTGGAGGAGGCCGTGACTGGTGCCCCTCAGCCCCGGACAGAGCAGCTGTCCCAGGAGGCCTTGGTCTCAGGCGGTTTCCGCTCAGGTCTGGAGCTGTGCGACCCCCCTCACCGCCTGGCGTTCTCCGTGGCGGCTGGCCTCTTCTCGGTGCTGGGCGCCCTGCTGCTGCCCGTCCTGGCCCTGCTCGCACAGGACTGGCGCCTTCTGCAGGGGCTGAGCGCCCTGGTCACGGGGCTCTTGCTCCTCTTCTGGGGGTAAGTGTGGGGGTAGACGGTTCCAGAACAGTGATAAAGGCCACGTGTGTCGTATCCCTCCATGCATGTGGGAATGGGACAAGGACCGAGGAAGCCGTGGCATGTCCTCTCCCCCTGGGTCCCGGGCGAGGGCGTTGGCCTTGGCCAACCCTCCAGAGAGGACGCGTGGGCAACCTCACCCGACCCTGCAGGTTCCCGTCGCTGTTCCCGGAGTCTCCCCGCTGGCTGCTGGCCACGGGACAGCCAGCCCGAGCCAGGAAGATCCTGGGGCACTTTGCGGAAGCCGGGGGTGTGGACCCCGAGGACAGCTCGGAGGAGGAGAGCTCCCTGGCTACGGGTAACGCACCAGCCAGGAGAAGGGAGGTGCGGGTGCGGGAGAAGGGAGGAGAAGGGTCAGCCTCTCACGTGTGCCCCCTCCTGTCCCCTGAGGCGCAGAACTGGATATGCCGGGTGCAGGGGGCCCCCAGCCCCGGTACCACTCCGTCCTGGAACTCCGGCACACCTGCGTCGCCTGGAGGAACGGACTCATCCTGGGCTTCAGTTCGTGAGGAGGAGAGGGCGTGGGCGGGCCAGCAGTCCCGGAGCCTCCTCCCAGGCTGGGTCTCGGTCACCAGAGTCCCCAGGCCGGTAGCGCCCCGGCTCCACCCTTCCTTCGTCCCCCCCAGGCTGATCTGCGGGGGCATCCGAGCCAGCTTCCTGCGCAGCCTGACCCCGAGGGAGCCCACCTTCTACCAGCCCTACTTCCTGGGCGCTGGCCTGGAAGCAGGGGGCAGCGTGTTCCTGCTGCTGACAGGGGACCGCTGGGGACGCCGCCCAGTCCTCCTGCTGGGCACCCTGGTCATGGGCTTGGCGTCCCTGCTGCTCCTGGCCGGGACCCAGTGTGAGTGTGCAGAGTCCCCGTGGGCGGCTGAGGGTCTGACTGCCGTGGGGTGCTGGGATCGGAGAGGAGGGGTCCTGGGCCCACGAGAGAGGCACAGGTGTTGGGGTGACGCTGTGCCGTTCACTCCACTCACATCCCCGCCGTGTACCCAACGCAACACCCAAAGGATCCCATGAAGGGGCTCAGTGTGAGGGTCTGGTTCAAGGAGGGGCGGCCGGGAAGCCCTGACACCCGCCGCCTGGCACAGGGCACGCGTCACGGTGAAAGCTGGGAGGCCAGGCCCTGTGGGCAACGTGGGAGCCTTCTCCTCCTCCCCAGACCTGCCAGAATGGACCCTGCTGTCCCTCTCGGCCCTGGGCCTCCTGGCCTCCCAGGCTGTGTCCGCTCTCAGCGGTCTCCTCGCCGCAGAGGTCCTCCCCACGGTGATCAGGTGCGGCTGCTCCCCTCCCTTCCCAGACCAAGCCCGGCCCGGCCGCCCCGCCTGCCGCCCAGACTTCACACCGGCCCTTCCCCAGGGGCCCGGGGGACCCTGGTCACAGAAGGGCGTGGAGGTGGCGGGCAGACTTGAGGCAGCCCCCAGAGAGGACAGGATCGCAGGGGAACAGCCAGGTTCTCACTTCCCGAGGAGCAGAAACCTTGTTCCAGGATGGGGAGGAGACCCCTGGTCCACAAACACTTCTGAGTTTGGTTTTCCCGGGGCCCCCACACTGTGCCCCCTGCCCCATCCCCCGGGTACCCCCCCCAACGCCGCACACTCTCCCGCAGGGGGGCCGGGCTGGGCCTCGTGCTGGGGGCCGGCTTCCTGGGCCGGGCGGCCGCCCCCCTGGCCGACCTGCCGGGCCGGCGCGGCTTCTTCCTGCACGACGTGGTCTTCACCTCCTTCGCCGTCCTGGCGCTGCTGCTTGTGCCGCTGCTGCCCGAGAGCCGCGGCCGCGCGCTGCCCGTGTCGCTGCGGGACGCCGACCGCCTGTGCCGCGCCCCGCTCCGCGGCCGGGGCCCGGCCCGCCTGCCGCTGCTGCCGCCCGTCCCCTGCCCTGCGGGGCAGCTGGCCCAGGAGAGCTGAGCGCAGCCCCCTCGGGCGGCCGTGACCCAGGGCGGGTCCCCCCTCCCCGCCCTGGAGCGCCTGTTGCTCAGCATCCCTCCCCCCCCCCCCGTGTGAAGGATAAAGGCACCCCTGGAGCTTGGTGTCCTCGCTGCTTCTTCCCACTGCCCCGAGCCACCCGCTCCGCGCAGCTCACTCCTGCCAGCCCCACGCCCTGGGGGACAGCCGCGTGCGGCAGACGGTGGGGCTGGGGAGCTGGACTCTGTGGGTCACTGCATGGCCCCCGATGGAGAGAAGAGCACGTTTTTAATTCTGGGGAGGCTGGGCTGCTTTCTTTCACACAAGATGAGGTCCGCGTAAGTGGGGGGCGACTGAGAGCAGGGTCGTCTGGTTCTCCCCAGGGAGGGGTCCTCCTTTCCCATCTGATCCGGCACTCCAGGCGGTGGGGCCGTGGACCAGGGGCCTCCCCAGGAGAAGCAGGCTGCCCGAGGGCCTCAGGGACGGAAAGGGGTGCCCTCTGCCCGCCTCTGCAGCCACAATGCCAGGCCCCTGAGGTCAGGCTGCCCGTCCTGGGAAGGACATCTGCCCTCCCTGTCCAGGGGCTGTGCCCTCAGCAGAGCAGGCACAGGTCTGATCAGAAAGTGCCTTTCCCCAGCCCTCGGTCCAGCCCTCACGGGGGTCCGTACAAGTCAGCCAGCCGGGCGAAGCGGGGGCCCCAGGCCCGGAGGCAGCTGTAGTCTTGGTCCTCGTCCCCCAGGCTGGACAGGACGGAGCTCAGCGTCCCTGCCGTAGAACCATCACCCTCGTAGTCATAGATGAGAGCTGTGTCGTAGGGCGGGACACTGGGGTCGCTGTCTGCTGCCTCCAAGCCCTGTGGAGAGGCCCTGAGCGCTCAGGACACCTGCGCGTCCCCCGCACCCCCAGGGGACCCTCCAGGTCGGGCAGCACCACAGAGCGAACTCGCCCGAGGCTTGGATGCTGAGAAGGGAGGGTCCCTGGGGGGGGGCAGAGGAGGTCTGGGGGCACCACCAGGACCCCCCACGCAGGCTGAGAAGAGACACTTCCCTCTGCACGGCTCTCCTTCCTTGGGGCCGGGATCCCGAGACCCCTGACACCCCCCGCCCCCGTGGGACCACCTGCTTTTTCCTGTTCAAAGGTTCTGCAAACAGTTCTGTCTCCTCCATCTCCCCCCTGCCTCCCTCAGGCCACACCCCCTCCTGGGACCTGCCCCAGGGCTTGTCCTAAGCGCAGGCATCTGCCTGGGGGCCCCTCTGACCCGGGGTGCGGCACATGCCCTTGTGTCCTTGGCGTCCCCAGCCGGGTTCCCGTGTTCTGCACACCTCCTGCAGGAATACCCTGACACCGTGTCCACAGAAACTACTGGGGTGCCTGGATTCAGGGACACCTGTACCCCCAGCCCCAGGATGCACCAACATCTCTCTGCCAGGGCCCAGTGGGACGTGTCCCAGAGCAAGGCCCGGCCCACCCCCACCCGACCAGGTGCACCACGACCCAGGGCAGGGCTGGCCACTCCTCTTCCCACGGGGCTTCTGCGGCCGTGGTCCCCCCCATGTCCCAGCTTTGCGTGGCTCTCAGATCCTCCCACGCTCCCCCAACACTCAGCCGGTGTCCCCAGTGACGGATCTGCTCTCCACAGATGGCGCACGTACGGGGGGGCCCACAAGGGTCCACGGGGTACACACGTGTCTGGCGGTCCCCAGCGCACACACATCAGTGGGGATGTGCGTGGCCCTGTGGCCCCACTCCCGTCGCACACCTGCAAGGGCACCTACGTCATCGATGAAGTCGGCGATGTCGGCAGGGCTGGTGGGCAGCAGGCGCGGTGGCTGGGGGCGCGCGCGGCTGAACGGGGCGTCTCGGCGCAGCGGCGGCCGTCCCAGGGGGTCACGCAGGGCAGCCAGCTCTGCAGGGTGGCGCAGCTGGTTGATGTCGTAGGCGTCCTGGAGACCAAGTGGGTGGAATGCGTCCCCACAGGGTGGGCTTTCTGTCCCAGACACCTTGCTGGGGGGGAGGGGTGCTGGGGGCGAAGGCCTAGGAGGACCCGCTGGCCAGCTGGGGGGACCTCCTCCTGGGCCGTGTGGGTGCCCCCCCGCAGGCCCTCCAGGGACCCTTCCCACCACATCCCCCAACACCCTCCCTCACCTGGTCCTCTTCTCCACCTCCCTGTTCATCGTAGTTGAGAATGTTGTCCCGGAGGTCGTCCTGCAGCCCGTGCAGAAATCCCTTGTCCGCAGAGGGCTGCCGGGACCGTGTGACGAGGGCCACCGGCAGGGCAAGCACTGAGGGGGCGGGAGGGAGAGCGAACGGGAGATCGGACTGAGGCTGGACTGGGCGTCAGGGGTGGGCCGGGGGCAGCAGGCGTCAGCACGCAGGCACTCACAGAGGAGCAGGACGATGCTGGCCAACATGATGACCAGGGCGCCCAGGCTGACGCCCGCGCCCCCTGCGTGCCGGGCGGCGGCCCCTGGCAGGCAGACTCCGTCCTGGGCGCAGCGGCACACCGTCACATTCAGGGGCTGGTCTCGCTGCTGGGGCGGCTGCCCCGAGTCCCGGAGCAGCAGGCTGAGGCGGTGCAGCCCCTCCGGGATCTGGTGGCGCAGACGCAGGCGCGCGTGGCTCACTGTGGGGGGCACCCGAGGTCAGCAGGGGCCTCTGGGCCAAGCCAGTCCCCACCCCAGCCCCACCCTGTCCTTCCAGGGCCCCTCGGCACCCTCTGCTGCTGGGCGGGGATCCCGAGACCCGGGGCCTCCGTTTCTCCATCTGCCCACTGGGAGGGGGGGAGCCGGCAGGACCACGGTGTGCGGTCCCCCCAGGTCTCAGGTCCGGACCCTCGGGGTCGTGGTTGGGAGAGCTCACCATTAATCTGGATGAGGCTCCAGTTCCGGGTCAGCTCTGGGACCCGGGGACTCAGCTGAAAGTGGAAGGGGGCCCCGTGGGGGGGCAGGTCCTCATCCGTGGCCCCCAGGAGAAGGCCAGAGCCCTGCTCCGGCTTGCTGCACACGCTACCAGATGGTGGGGACAGCTCAGGGGCGTGGTCATTGACCTCCAGGATCTCAATGGACAGGGTCCCAGTGGCCGTGCAGGGTGGGGAGGCTGCAGGCAGGAGAGGCCTGGTGGGCTCCTCGCTCTGTCAGAGCCCACCGCCCACCCTCCAAGTCTGCTCCACGGAGGGCCAGCTCTGAGCCCCGGGGCAGGGGCAGGGATGCCCAGCCTGGGTCAGAGGGCCCGGGAGCCCAGGCACAGGCGCGGCCCTCACCATCGTCACGAGCCAGGATAATGGCTCTGTACCAGCCGTCCTTGAGGAAAGGGGACGCGGGGCTGAGCACTCGCTGGGTCTGGACCCAGCCTGTAGCTCCGTCCACTTCTAGCCAGTCCTCTGGGTCGTAGTCCTTGGAGTAGCTAGTGGCCGAGGAGGGGACAGAGTGCCCTGAGCTTACACAGGACCCCAGGGGTGTGGCTGCACTTCAACACACACCCGCACATGCAGCACACCCCCGCATGCACACACACACACGCCCCAAGCGTGTGCATCCCTCACACGCACACACACTGTAAGCACACATGAGCCCCTCCGAAGCCGCTCCTCCAATGGCCCTGAGCCCGTGCTGTCTGTCCCCATTGACAGACAAGGAAACTGAGGCCCGGGGCCACGGCCACTGGGGGCCACAGCCAGGCTCAACACCGGAGCACCACGGAGACAGATACGTAGGACCCCGCTGGGGGTGAAATCCGGACTCTGGGACACTGACTGGGAGGAGCACCAGCTGGCCGGAACGGACAGGGCTGGCACTCGGGCGGGCCGGAACAGCGTGGGCAGGTCGCAGCCCTGCCTCACGGGACAAGTTCACAGCAGCACGCACACACACAGGCCGTGAGGCCCCACGGACCCTCAGGAACGCGCACAGACAGACGAGCCCTCTGCCCTCTGCGCGGGGTCGGCCGTGCTCCTGGCCCTGGCTGGGCAGTGAACCAGGGGGCCCTGAGCTCCCTCTGCCTCGCCCCGGGGCCCCCACCTGAGCCTCTGCAGCTGCTGGGTGTCAGGGTCTTGGGCAGAGAAGGTGGCCACAGGGGTTCCCGGGAGCGCCCCCTCAGGCAGGCTGGTCCGCAACGGGTTCTCCTGGAACACGGGCGCCTCATTGACGTCCTGCACTTGCACGTGGATCCTGGCCTGGCCCCGCTGGGCCCTGGGGGCCGCTGCCTGCAGGGGGGCCTCGTTCTGCACTGCCACAGTGAGGTCGTACTGGTCACGGCGCTCGTAGTCCAGGGGCTGGGGTGGGGGGCGCAGAGCTGAAGTCGCTGATGACTCCGGGCCTCCCTCCCCCAGAGGCAGCTACGGGGCAGGGTGAGGCCCCCACAGGGGTCCTGCTGCCGCCCCCCCCCCCCCGTCTCTTCCCCACAGCCCCTTCCCTCCTCTTTAGCCCTGGGAAGTAAAAATGATTTGGGACCAAAAGGTGTGAAGAATGATGTGACAAAGAGTAAATACTCGTCACTCTGAATGAGTCTGCTCGCCTCCGCGTCATCCGCTGCCCGTGTCACGGGCTTGGGGTGCTCCCTGGGGACACAGGCAACATGCCTCAGGGGATCGTGGAGAAGGGGCTCTGGTGGCCGGGGTTAAGTTAACCTCCTCTATGGCTCAGAGCCGTCAGGAGCAGACCGAGATCTTCCGGAGGAGAAAGGAGCTCCCGGCCTGCGGGCCCGCGCCCACCAAGCCCGGCCTGCGGCGGCAGCCGAGCACACACACGTCTCTGTGTGCTGGGCCACGGCCGGTGGACCCAGGTGCGGTCTGTGCTTGTACGCATCTCCACACCTGAACAAGCACGGTTCCCTAAATCCAGAAACAGCACACAGGCGGGGGGGGGGGGGCGCCCCTCCTCCTGGTCCCCGTGCCCTGGGGTCAGCGTGGCCTGAGCCTAGAGCCCTAGCGTTCCTGGCGCCACAGCATTCTGCTCTCTCCAGAGAGTGCCCCAGACAGGGTCCCCACACTCAGGGCCAGCAGCAGACCCCAACTGGGAGAGCCACGCACCCCACTCACCTTCACCACGGACAGCACACCCTCATTGGTCTTGGGGTCTGTGCGGATAGTGAAGTGTCCATTGGGGTCGCCCTCCAGGATGGTGAATCTGGCCGCCCAGTTGGGGGAGCCCGGCAGGTCCCTGTCCTCCACCTCGAGCCTCCCCACGTCCACTCCGCTGACAGCCTCTGTGACCTCCATGAAGAACTGTGGGAGCCCAGCCCTCGTTACTGCCAGGGCTGTGCAGGGGCAGGGAGGTGCTCCCGCGCGGGGATGCTCTCCCCCAGTCCCTCCCAGCCAAGTCTGTGGCCCACCCAGCCCTTCAGGGGTCCCCAAGAGCCCAACTCTGGGCGCAGCTGCATGCCAGGCGCCCCGCGGGCTGCCATCCCCTGGAGGGCAGGGCTGACTGCTCCCTCCCGCACAGCAAGGCTGGAGGGAAGGTTCCTTCCTGCTCCCCAAGGGCTGCGTCTCCCCAGGGCCTCTCTCCCAGCTCCTTCGACCGCGCTCCCGTGCTCACGGGGAGCGTCTCTGGCTGGGGTTTCTGCCTCAGCCACACAGGGCTCCTTCTCCAAAGTCTCTAACCTCCCATCTCTCGAAGTCCCGTGTCCCCGCCAGGAGCCCAAGGAGGAAAGGGCGGTCCCTAGCAGGGGCGTGGACAGTGGCCCCACCTCGTCCCCGGTGAACCCAGGGGCATTGTCATTGATGTCCTCGAGGGTGATGATGGCTGAGGCCGTGGCAGTGAGGCCATCTCCAGACATGTCCGCCACCTGCAGGGTCAGATTGTACACGGCGACCACCTGGGGGCATAGGACATGCCGTCAGGGGCCTGGGGGGTGGGGCAAAGAGCCCTCCCAGGAGAGCCCTGTGGGCCCCTGGAGCTCCAAGTGGCCCCCAGCGCCCCCCCCTCCTCCCAAGCAAAACAAGCGAGCTGCTTTCCAGGTCTGACCACACCACTGCTGACCCCACACTCTGCCTCAGCCTGGGAGGGGGTGAGACACCAGTTACGAAGTTGGACAAGATCCACAGGGCACCTGCTGCCTGCTGGAGGCTGAAGGGCAGCAGCAAGCTGGGTCCCTGCCCTGGGGAGCCAAGTCCAGAGGCAGAGAGAGAGACAGACCCCTAAAATGACCTAAGGCTGTGAGGGACCAGACAGAACTGTGTGGGTGGCCATGGGGAAACCAAGGAGGGCTTCCCAGAGGTGTCAGAGCTGCACAGAAGGCCAGCAGCGAGGGGCCCCAGGGGTCCCCCCAGAGGAAGGCTATCCAAGAGTGGCTATGGCCCCAGAGCGTGACCGGTCACTGTGTGGCCCCTCGCAGGACTCTACCCAAGGCTGGGAAGCCTGAAGGCTTTGTCGGCAACAAGGCAGGAGAGGCTTCCGGCAGAACACAGCCCGAGGACTCGTCAGGGCTGGCATGGCTCGGACAGCCTTCCAGAGCCTCCCTGGAGCGGACCCTACAACCAGCCAGAGGCAGAGGTGTCCCAGCTGAGTGTGTGCTCCGAGCCCCTGGGAGTGTCTGCAGGCAAGGGGGGGATCCCCTCTGCGGCAGCAGGGGGCAGCTGGGGCAGGCAGGGCTGGGGCGGGGCCCCATTGCAAGTGAGCTGCCCTCGTCAGGCTCAGCCAGCCAACAAGGTGGGCAAAGACAGGTTGGGGGGCCCTGGCTGCCCTGGGCCCCGGCATCCGTGGAGGCACCCTGGGGTCTCACCTCACGGTCCAGACCCACTTGCACGGTGCGTATGTCCCCCGTGTGCTCATCGATGCTGAACACCTGGGGACCGCCCTGCTCCAGGATGGAGTAGCGCAGGGCTGCATTGTCGGTTTCCGGGTCGTCAGCATCTGTGGCCTCGGCCCTGGTCACATAGGTGCCTGGGAAGGACAGGGATGCACAGCGGCGATGCACACGGGCCAGCCCGGCCCCCGGGATGTGTCCCGACACTTGCCTGTGGCCCACCACGCCAGGTCCAGCCCCCCATTCGGCCTGCACAAACTTGAACACTCAAGCCTTGGAAGGAGGGCTGTGTGACCCACATGTTTAACCAAGAGCTGACACCCATGTCCCCCAGACATGGGCACAGCCCAGGACGGGGCAAGAGCCCCAGGTCAGATGGGGAGAGCCAGCTGGAAACCCTGAGGCTGGCCCCAAGGAGACAGAGGCCACGGGAACTCAAGACCAACGAAGGTAGAGAGACATGTATGTACAGGTGTGAGCAGCACACACAACACACACATGCACACACACGTGTGTACACAACACAAACGTGCGCACATCTGTGTACAAGGAAGCACCTCTCCCAGCTCTGCCTGCCAGAAGGGCCAACGGGAGCCACCTCTCGAGCCTCCTGCTGGCCAAACGTGGGACAATCTGGACATCAGAGTGATGTTTGTAACGAATCATAACCCACCAAATGAATCAGACTCCGAAAGTCCTGAGAAATAAAATAAATAAATAAAACACGTAACATACAAAGGCACATGCATATACAGGGGTGAAGTGCTCCCATAGACCAGAGAGCCCACTGACAAAGGGAGGAGAGACACCAGAGGAGGGAACCAGGGTCTCCCAGCCTGAGGACAAGAGCCACCAGCAGATGCGAACACTGCTGGGGGAAGTTTAAGGAGTAACAGGATACCTGCCCACTTTCAGAGTATCTTACAAAAGATACCTATTAATTACAAAGGGAAAAAAGATAAAAATCACAGTGGAGAAACCTGGCAGACACATTCTTACGAGGCAGATCAAAGTCAACATCTCCAGGAAGGGGACGTGTGTGCCTCCTGATACGACGCACCAAGGAGAAGGCAGCATCGCCCCAGTGCAAATCCCGAATCCAGCCACACAAACCCACACTCTGACAAAGCCACGGTCTTCAAAGAAATAGCGTAAGTGCTTTACAATGTCAGTGTCAGGACCAGGGAAACTACAAAATGCTGCGGAAAGAAATTGAATATGACACGAGGAAATGAAACACATCCCACGTTCATGCACTGGGAGACTTTAAATACATCTCTAAGTATATATGTGTGTATATGAGCCAAGTATGATACACTGTACGTATGTGCATGAGCCACGTATGATACACTACGTATGTGCATGAGCCACGTATAATACACTGTACGTATGTGCATGAGCCACGTATGATACACTGTACGTGTGTGCATATGAGCCACGTATGATACACTGTACGTGTGTGCATATGAGCCACGTATGATACGTTGTATGTAACATTTTTATATGTTTATATACATTCTTTTTTTTGGGAGGGAGGAGCAGAGGGAAAGAGTCTCAAGCAGGTGCCACACTCAGCGCGGAGCCGGACGCAGGGCTCCATCTCACGACCCTGTGATCGTGACCTGAGCTGAAGTCGAGAGCTGGATGCTTCCTTAACTGACAGCCACGCCGGCGCCCCGGGAGGCTTACTGTGGTGAAATGTCAGTACTACCCAAAGTGATCTACAGATTCGGCGTGATCTCTATCAAGATCCCGAGGACAATTTCTCTGCATAAGCAGAAAAACCATTCTAAAATTACAGAGACTCTCAAGGAAATCCAAATAACCAAAACAATCCTGAGAAAGAACAAAACCGGAAGACCCACACTTTGATTTCAAAACGACTCCAAAGGTACAGTGACCAAAACCGTGTGGTGTGGCCATGAAGGCAGACACCTAGACAATGGAACGGAGTCCAGGAGTAGCCCCACACACGTGGTCAAGTAATTTTTGGCCAGGGGCCGAGACCATTCAAGGGGGAGAAGAGCGGTCTTTCCAACAAGTGCTGCGGGAAAGCATGGCTGTCCCCCCGCGGAAGAACAAAGCCGGACCCTTGCCTCGTGCCATACACACAAATTAACTCCAAGGAGATCGAAGACCTAACCCTTAAGACCTAGAACGGTAATGCTCCTGGAAGAAAACAGATGGCAAACGTTTTGCGACACTGGATTCAGTAATCATTTCTGGATAGGACACCAAAGGCACAGGCCCCCAACACTAGACACACTGGGCTCGTGAACATTGTCATACGCTGTGCCACAAAGACAATCCCGACCCCATAAGAGGCAATCCACAGCATGCGAGAAAACATTTAGAAACCCTGTAGATATATCCGTAGATATCGAGGGATATGCAGGGTACACAGAGAACCCATAAATCTAAACAACGAAACCACGGCAAGATTCAGAACCGGGCAGACGACCTGAAGAGACGTTCCTCCCAATAAAATAGATGAACGGCCAATATGGACATGGAAAGAGGCTCCACATCGCTCATCGGGGAAACGCGAACCCAAGGGACAGTCAGACACCACCTCACGCCTGCTGGGGTGCCTACTGCTGAGACCGACGACCCGAAAAGAACCGCCGGCAAGGACGTGAGCGCGCGGGGCCCCCACGCGCTGCTGGCGGGGGCGAGCGGCACGGCTGTCACTCACGGTCCCCGCGTGGCCCGCTAGTCCCACTTCTGAAAGCGGAGCCTGGAGACCGGCTGGTACGTTCGCGTCCGCCACAGCAGAATCCACACGAGCTAAAACCGGAAAGCGGCCCGGGCGTCCGCCTACGAGTGAGCGGCTGAGGGCGGCGGGGTCCGTCCGCATAACCGAACAGCATTCAGCTCGGAGGAGGAGGGAGGTCCTGACACATGCTACGGGAAGGACCCGGAGGACAGTCGTGGTCTGCGAGACCAGCCAGTCACAGGAGGACAAGGACTGCAGGTCCGCTGGTACGGGCGCCTCAGACGGACTTGCGGAGGCCGGGAGTGGACGGGAGCAGCGGGGGCTGGGGAAGGGGCGGCGGGGCCGCCAGCCGAATGACTCTCGTACCCCTGAACTGTCCCCTCAACACCGGTCAGGACGGGGACGTTTGCGTGCATTTGAGCATGGCAAAATTTCATTGGAAAAAACGGTGAGTGTCCTAAAGAGCTGACGGCTAAGGAGCGCGGCGGACGGGCCGTGCAGTCCCCGCTCGCGCCGGGAGCCAGCGGACGCGGCGCAGAACCGCACTTATTCTGAGTCGGGCAGGTTGGCGAGGGCAGAGGTGAGCGGGCCAGCCGGCGCCCAGGGCGCACCCAGCCTCTCTGAGGACAGGCGTCCCCTCTGGTGGAGCAGGGCAGGCCGGCAGACACGGGAGCCGGATCCGAAGGCCCAAGGCAGACTGCGGACGACCGCGACGGCTCACAGTCCGGAGGGCCCACACTAGGGGGCCTGTGCCCACGGTCAGGCCTTTTCCGTCGGCCCCGCAGTGCTCACAAGAAACACGGGGGCAGGAGGAAGCCTGGGGCAGGGCCCCTGGGGCTCACGCAAGTCTGCCTGAGTCGGGGGCAAGGAGAACCGGACACCCACTGATGCTCCGGGCAAGGGCGGGGGCTGGGGGGGGAGGGGAAGACGCCGCCCTGAGCTGGAGGGACAGAACCCCAATAACCCTCCAGGCGGAAGGCTCGGGTGCACAGGGACCAGCCCCTGCCCCAACAAAGCCTCAGTGGCTGCCACGCAGCGCTAGTCACCCTGGCAGGGGGCAGGAGCCGGACAAGCGTCCTCTGGGCACGGACCCCGCGGGGCTCGCTGAAGCTGACAGTGTCAACACCAGAAGCCCCAGGCCGGGGAGACCATCTCCGCCCGCCACCCGGCTTCCCCAGGCCGAGCCATCCTGCGCTCGTAGACGTTTGCGACCTCCCTGCCTCGCTCCCAGGCTTCCACGCACAGAAGAGCGAGAGAAGAGGCCGTCCTCAGGGATCCAATAGCCAAGAGCAGCCGACCAAGGGCACGGCCGGTGTGCGGCCGCCATCCCGCAGAGCGTGGGAGCCGCTCCGGAGAAGGGGGACCGGGGATTCGGGAGACGGGGGGGACCCGACCCCTGCTGTAAAGGAATCCCGGGGCTGAAACCGTTAGTATGTGTCGGTATTAACTTCCTGACACTGAACGTTACACTGTGTCGAACTTATTAGGGGGAATTCTTTGAGGGTATCCGGTCTGCCCCCAGCTGCCCAGAAAAGACAGAGACAGGAAGGAAAAAAAGAAAAAAACAGTTTAAAGCAAACACGATAAACTTCACATCTCCACTGCTGTACTTTGCAACCATGGGGAAAGTAGGGAAGTAGGGAAGCCTGGGTGGCTCAGTTGGTGACGTGTCCGACACCTGGTGTCGGCTCAGATCACACTCTCAGGGTCCTGGGATCCAGCCTGCACGGGCTCCGCGCGGAGTCCACTTACGGCTGCGCCTCCCCCGCCCTGCGCTGGCACAGTCTCTCTCAAGTAAATGAATCTTCTTAAAAAGTAGAGGTCAAAGACTGTTACTTTATGTCTTCAAACACGGGAACTGAGATGAAGTAAAAGAAACACGAGTGGCCAAGGCGCCCACCTCCCACGCTCAGGTGCATGGCTTGCCCGCGCTTCGACCCGAAGCCCTGGGAGCAGGGCGGGAAGGAAGCAGGAAGGAGCCGCTCTTTGCAGTGAGGTCCGTCCTGCCCGGCACAGGTCAGGCAAGCGAGGCCATGAAGGACCGAAGGCTTGTTTGGGATCAACATGTAGGACTGGAAGCGAGGAGTGGGGTGACTGCTGGTGGGGGCAGGTTTCCTTCTGGGGGACGAAGCACTCTAGAACTGGCCGCAGGGACCCGTGCCTGTGCCACAGCCGCAGACTCCGTGCGGAGCGAGCGGCTGGGGCCACGAGAGCTCAGCCATCCCGGAGGCCTCTCCAGGGAGATGTGGGGGGTTGGGGATTTGTTTTGAAATGGGAAGTGACTCGAGGTGACTTGTGGAACGTCCCTACTCTGGAGGCTCTGAAGGATCACAGAAAGTGCAGCTGGAAGGACCCCCAGGCCTTCTGACAGGCCCAGAGCCCCTCCGCCCCAGCCCCCCTCACCTGGGACGGCCCCCTCCAGCACGCGGCCCATGAACGCCTCCTGCCGGAAGACGGGCCGGTTGTCGTTCTGGTCCACGACCACGATCTCCAGGTCCGTGGGCTCCTCCAGGGTGGCTCCTCCCAGGTCCAGAGCAAAGGCCCGCAGCTAGCCAAGGGGAGAGCAAGGGCTGCTGCCGTGCCCCCGACATGGGTGGCCCCCACCAGGCCGAGAGGAGGGACAGCAAGTGCGGACTCGGGGCTGGAAAATGCCCTCCAACAGGGAGAAATGGCACGGGGTGGGGTGTGCTCACGGCAGGGGCAACATCCCCGTCCCCCAAGGCCAGCCTGCTTGCCCATGGCTTCCCATCTTGCCTCGGCTGCTGGGAAGCTCCCGGCTGTGCCCCCTGCGAGGCCGAAGACGCACTCTCCCCAGCGCTCCCGCTCCCTCCCTTCTGCTAACTCGGTGAGGCCCCTCCTGGAGCTTAATGAATACATGAACACTTGAAATGAAACCACTTCCCACGCTCTTGGAGAGAGGGGGCAGTATCATTTCCAGGTGAAATCACGGTCCTGATAACTCCCAGGAGCCAAAAGCTTGTTCTTAAGATCTGAGCACAGGAAACGTCAAGTGGGCAGTCTCCTCCCCCAGGACGGATACCAGCATTTTTGGAGCAGATGACTCTGTAGCCTCCCTCTGCAGCCTCCTCCTGGCTTGGCTCTTATCTCCCTCCCTGCCAGCCCTTGTCTCAAACATCACCCCAAGGGGTCGGTCCTGTGCCACCTTGCCCTGAGAATCAAGGGACAGCTGTCGTTGCGGATTGCCCTACCGTGGGATTCCTCACAACACCCCATTCCCACCCGACGCAGCGGGGCTGGGGGCAGAGCTGCCGTGGGGGGTGAAACCACACCAGGGTCCAGTGGTGCTTTGCTGGGAGGCTCATAGCCTCCCTGGCAGGACCAAGCACCCCTCCCCGGGGCCTCAGTTTGCGCTCATCTGTTCAATGGGAATATAAACCCCAACACCTTTGGGCTGCAAGTCCTAGTCCCATATCCCTGTGCCTACCTCCTCATGAAGGACACATGGCCTAATGCCCCAACCCTGGCCAGGAGCCTGATGGAAGGAAGGCTCTGCTTCCCGCCAGCCCTCCCCACAGCGGGCCCCACCCGGAAGTGGTCTGTCTTCTCCCGATCGAGCATGGCGTTCAGGAACACCTTCCCCGTGAACTTGTCGATGGAGAACACGCCCTGGGGCTCCTCGTCCACACCAGGACCCTGGATGCTGTAGATGACGCTGCCCAGCGGCTGCTTGTCCGATTTGATCTGCCAGGGCAGAGTGCAGGCTGGGGAGATGCCGCGGAGGCAGGGTCCTGCCCCCTCCCAGCCTCCGCCCCTCCCCCAGCTGGGGGGGACAGCTCCGCCTACAGCCCCACAGGGCACCCGTCCCCAACCACACAGCTTCAGGGGCCCACGGGGGACAGCCCAGCCCCCGCTCTGCCCGGCACCCCCCTTGGCCCTTACCTGCACCAGGGGGTATGGGAGGCGCTTGTGGTTCTCAGACACACTGATGGGGGGGATGACCCAGGCTCTTCGTACGCGGCCCAGCGCGGGGGCCCGGTGCCAGGGGTAGAGGGTACTGGGTCTCCTCTGCCGAGGGACCCCCAAGGACAGGCCCAGGCTCTGCAACACAGAGGGAGACAGCGGTCAGTCACGCGGTGTGCAGGCCAGGCCTCCGAGAAGCCCACCGTCAGAGCCCCCGTGGCCCGGCATCCGTCTCCGGTCCTCGCCTGGGAGGTGCCGGGACCAGGAAGGCCCCGGGCCTCAGTGTTTGCCAACCGGCTGGGAGACATCGAGGCTGCTCTGCCCCACTCCTCCCCAACAGGCCCAAGGGAGGCTCCCAGGGCTTGGGGAGCACGGGGTGCTCAGGGGCAGAGGGAGGCAGAACGGGGAGCAAAGCAGCCGCTTGGAACAAGCTGGGGAGGGGGTGCTTCCAGGGACGTGTAGCGTGAGAAGACTGTGGTTAACAGGGCAGGGCCAGCAAGGGAGGCGGGTGCTGGGGGCCTCTCCCCTCGTCCAAGGCCGGATCGGCCAGAGGTGGGCTGCGAAGGCAACAAGCAGCCCCCCAGGGCCTCCGCGAGGCTTCAGCTCCCAAGGGGTGCCCCAGGCTGAGCAGGCCATCGCGCCTGGGTGAAGAGAGGGCGTGCGGCCCCACTCGGAACGCTTCCAGGAGGCGGGCCTTTGTGCTGGCTCTTTGGGGGTCCACAGGGGCTGCATGGAGACTCAGGCCCCGGTGTCCAGGACGTCAGCAGGGGTTGGAATCCCCGTGCACACGGACCCGGTGCTGGCAGGTACACAGGGCCCACGGGGCAGAGAGGACAGCAACACCAGGGGCTGCCCCCACACGGCTGCCCCCAGAGCAGGGAACAAGGTCACCCCAACACCTTGGTTCCTGGAACCCAGGGATGGTGCCTCCCTCCCTCTCCACACGCCCAGGGAACTGGGGTGCCTGGGGCCTGTGGGACTGCCAAGGGAGGGTGGGGGGCATATGGACACCCCCCAGGCCCTACCTCAGGCCAGGCGTTGGGCTCAGAACCGGGGCCATGAAGGAGCAGGGGAGGAGGGGGGCATCTGTGATGCCGAGAGTCTCTCCAGACCCGCCATCAGCTCTCGTGGTGACCGTAGATAGTCCCACCCTCCCAGTTCAGAAGGAAGATGTTGGCCCAGAAAAAGCACCTGTCCCGTGATTTACAGGCAGAGCCGGCAGCACCCCCAGAACACACCCTGAGTTTCACAACCCGTGACGGCCCTGGTTCAGCTCTGTGGTCTCTGCAGCAGGGTCCTGGACAGCATGAGCTCGGGCACTGTGGCCGCCTGGGCACCAGGGTATCCAGGGGTAGAGTCTGGCTGGACTCAGATCAGAGCTGTCAGCACCCGGGAAGGGGGCTGGGGGACCCAGGGGGAGGGGCTGGGTTTGGCTGCAGGAGAATGTCAGCAATGCACTGTCCATTGGTCACGCCCACCCACACGACACCACGTCTACAGCTGCCTCCTGCCCTTCCCCAAGCCCAAGGCAGGCCTGGCCAGCTGGGGGTCTGCAGAGGAACACCCCCGCCCAGACACGAGCCCTCGGTGCTCTGGGGATGTCCCTAGAAGCTCTCGGGCCCCACTGAGGGTCTCCAGGCCCCTGGGCCCTTCTGGAGGGCGCTCTCTCCTGCTCAGGTGGACAATTTTGGCTCCCAGGGCACCTCCAAGGGGGCGGGTGTGCTCCCCGGCTGCCCTTTGCCTCCTCAGCCCCTTGAGCTCACCCCACACCTGCCGCCTTGGGCCGCACAGTCCTCAGAGGGGCGAGCGTGGAATGGGCTGGCCTTGTGGCTCAGGAGGGGGCACTGGTGACGAGTGAGGGGTGCTTCGGGCTGGGACAGGACAGGGGTGGGAAGGAGGTGCCGGCTGCCTCCACGCTCGTCCCTGGCCTACCCTGCACCCAGGCAGGCTTTGTCTCTGTGCCCAGGGCTGGCACACCACGAGTTTGACACACTTTGTAGACAGAACAGCAGGAACGTTCAAGAGACCGCTGATCTCTCCTTGGGGCCCCAGGCCACCACATCAGTTCTGGAACCTTCCTACCTCCGCATCTGAAATCCCAGGGTCCCTTCCCCGCAGGGGCCTGGAATCCAGGGAGCAGCGAACATGAACACGAACACGGATTAGAGAAAGGACAGAGCTCTCGGCCAGGCCCCCCGGCTACCCGCAGCCTGACAGATGGCAGCACTGGTCCCAAGCCTGCCTGGGGCGGCGGGGGCTTCTGGCCAAACCCAAGGAGCACAGACCTCTTCTATGTCAGCGTGCCGTTCCCGCCCAGTGGGGACCTGCTGGCCTGTGTCATCACGCTAGCTAGTGGGGACAGGGTCTGCTTCCCGAGCGCCCCGAGGCCAGCACAGAGCATGGCATCCTCCCCGTCCTCCAAGCTCCCTTCCTGCCCCCTCCCCTGGCCCTCTCTCAGCCCTCACAGCCCCTGGGAATGGATGAGGACTGACTCATGTCCCAGTTCCCCAGAGCAGAGCTCAGAGGGCCTGAGCCATTGCTCGAGCCCACACAGCCGGAAAGCAACAGAGCTAGGGCACACAGGAAGCAGCCCAGCCTCCGCGTGATGGGGGGGGGGGTGTGGAGAGCCCTGGGGCGGCAGTGGGGTGGACAGTCCGCACACAGTCCTTGATCACAGGCTCTTGGAGGAACAGCAGGTAGGGGACACACTCTGCCCTGTCCAGCCACAGAGCCTCCGGCTGCCCCCTACCCCTGTCTCCACCAGTGGCCTGGGCTGATGCTCTGGGACGTCCACCAGTGTGGTGTGGGGCAAATGTGATCGTGGCACAGCCCAGGGGTCCTGGGTCCCAGGCTGTCCAGGGCCCAAGTCCAGGTCAGCAGAAGCCACAGAGCCTTGGCAGGGGCCCCTGCCCAGATCAGAGGCTGCGGTGGGTGGGGTGGCTAGGCTGGGCCACAGCCCACTTCCGGCTGTCCGGGGCACTAAGCTAGTCTCTGTCCTCCTACTGTCCCCTTCCCAGAGGACGTGGCTGGCTGGGGGAAGACCCAGGAGCCACCTCGGGATCATGGGACATCTGGTGCCAGGACAAAGCCAGCTCACACAGACCCCCAGCACACAGAGGAGGAAGGCTGCCACGGAAAAGACCACGGAGTGGACATGGGCCCACCTGCGCCGTCCACCCTCACTGCTGCCCGGGTCGGGCCAGGGCCAACTGGTGTTGTGGACCCACTCCCCCCACATGAGGCCCAACAACACCCCTTAACCTTCCCCTTAAGCAAGCCCCTGACAGCAGTCTGCAGGCTCTAAAGACACCGGGACCATCGTCCCCTCACTGGGCCAACCCCCAGCCCTGACACCAGCCCAGGAGCTTCTGAACCCTGAGCTTCCCACTGCCCACTGTGGGAGTCTGCGCAGCCGACGGTTCTCTGCTTCTCCCCCCACGCCCCTGGTGGGCTCAGGACACGGAATGAGGAGGCACGGCCCGGTCTCCCGGGGGCCTGTGAAGCAAGCCCGACGCTCTGCTGCCCTGGGTGGCCACCCTGGGTCGAGAAGCTGCTGACCTAGGGGTGGGGGCCTGGGTGTCGGGTCAGGAGAGCCGCTTTCTCTCCCGGCACGGCTGGCCTCTAGGGGCCCCAGGGTTCCCGGAAACCACTGCTGAGATTCAGAAGGTGGGCGCCAGGCCTGAGCGCAGGGTGGGGGTGGCACTGCCTCTGTGGCCCGGCTTCCCAGAGCCCCGTCCGCTGCGGTGGTGTGACTCAATCCAGGGAAGGGAACGTCTCCTCTTGTCCAGTGCAGCTAGGCAAAGCTTACAAAACGCAGCTGCGCGAAGGGGCTCGAGGAAGGGGTTCTGTGGCTAGCCCGATGCCTGAGTGTGCACAGGCCCCTCCAACGCCGGGTTTCTCGAGTTCTGGGAACCAGGCAGGAGGCCTGCAGCCTGCTGGAGCGTGGGTAGGGTCTGCACTTCCCACCAGCTTCCCAGGCCCGAGCCCCTTCCCCCCAGCTTCCCAGGCCTGAGCCCCTTCCCCCCAGGCTGGAATCCGGACCACCCCGTTCCTGGACGGCCCGGCAGGCATCAGGCATGCCAGGAATGGGCCCAGCTGCTGCCATGGCCACAGACACCCCTGCATGTCGCCCCTGCGTTCCCCTGCAGCTGCTGCTTCAAAGGAGGGGCGAGGGGCACAGCAGCGGGCAGCTGGAGAGGGCCAGCTGTTGGCCTGGCCTGCCCCTCACCGCGGGCCGCACCACTGGGTCCCGGGCTGCCCTGTCCACCAGGGAGAGGACAGTGGTCCCAGAGCCGGCTTCCCTCTGCTGCCCCCGTGACGGTCACACTACCATGGGGATGATGACCCATCCCCATGCTGGAGGATGTGGCCACATCTGCAGCTCAGGGCTCTGTCCCATGTTGTCCTGGAGGCTCGCCACACTTTGCCAAGTCCCAGGAACACAACTACACCCTCGTCTTCCTTCCAGAAGCCACATGTCTCACCGGACGCCAACTTAGGTCCCCTCCAGCAGGTCATGGCTTTGCCCTGAATCATCTGGGCTCCCCATCTCTCCATCACGCTCAGGTGGGGTGGGGGCCCAGGGCTAGGCACAGTGATGAGGACAGCGTCGGCCTGCGGAGGCAGCCGACAGGGACCGGCTCTGAGAGGACACACTGTAAGCCCACTGGCTAAGATTTTAGAGGACCCAGGTAGGAGAGGGCCGTGCCTCGTCCAAAACCACCTGTAAGCAACAGATCAACGCAGAGTCCTGTCCCCAAGCCCCCACCCAGGGCTCCCCCGAGACAGCTCTGCCATGCCCGGACTGGCCCGCCATGGGGGCTCACGGAGGCAGAGGAAGGGGCACCAGGAACAGCCATCCCCTGCCATGTGGCTGGACTGGAGAGGACAAAACAGAGCTGCGCCAGGTGGGGGCAGGGTGGGAAGGGTCCGGACAGACGCTGGTGCTAACCTGAGCCACACTGAGTGCAAAACTCGAGTGGCCCAGCCACAGTGGCTGATCCCCCAAATCCCTAAGATCTCCAGCTGTGTGTGTGTGTGTGGGGGGTCATTCTGCAATGGCCCCGGGGGGGGGGAATCTGTGAGGGGACTACGCCCCTCCCAGCAGCAGAGTTCTCCTGGGGCCTGGTGAAGGGTACACACCCCAAACCCCAAACGACTCCAGCACGTCCCATGTACTGGACCCAAAGGCAAAGTGGGGTGTATCGCTGTTCCCATGGGGGGTCCTGAGAGGTGTGCAGCCTTCTGGAATGGACCTCAGTGGGGGGGGGAGCATAGGGTCCTGCAGGGGGCGCCCAGAAGACCCCCAGCGCAGCGTGGCCTCCGGCAGAGGCTGGAGGAGCACAGGTGGTGCCAAGCCAGCTGGCTGCGGGCAGCCCAGGCCCAGAGGGGCTGCTGTGGAGAGGGCCGGGGAGGCTGAACGGCCGGGGCAGCGGTGACCAGAGCTGCGGGGCGGGGTGCCCTGAGGGACCAGTTGCTGGGGGGCCAGCATCTGAGCAGCTTCCGGCTTAGCTCTGTGGGGGCGGGAGGACCCCGAGGCCTCCAGAATGGGAGCTCCTCCCCAGCGTGCGGCACTGCGGTCACCTGTGGGCGCGTGTGGGCTAAGCCCTCGAGCTCACCACCTGCCACGTGGACAATTAAGGTCCGGCGTGATGCACAGCGGCCCCCCCCAGCCCGGCCCTGGTCGCTGGCTGGGACCCTGACTCAGCCCCGTCCCCCAAGGCGGGCCACGGGCTCTGCAACCAGGCCCAGCGGAGTGCCTGCCGGGCCCCAAGGGCCACGCGGGGGGGGGGGGTTGCCCATGGTGGGGAGGAGGGCAGCGGCCCGTTCCTTCCACCCACCCCGCTCCCACAGCAGGGCGACGGGGGACCTGGGGGCGCCAGCAGTGTGGGGGTGGCGGCGGTAGGTCCCGGGGAGGGGCTCCTGAGCACTCCCCCAAGGGCCAGCGGGTTCCAGGGCTGCCCCTGCCTGCCGGGTACAGGGTGGGGGTGTCTCGGGCTCCAGCCACGGCCAAGCAGGGCCATCTGCCAACTCGGCGGAGTGTGGTCAGAGCCTGCGCTCAGCCCCCCCCCCCCCGAGCTGGGCTGCCCCCGTGGCGCCCCCTCTCCCTGGCGCTCACCACGCGCACCTCCGGGGACGGGCCGGGCGGGTGGTCTCCGGCGGCGCCCCAGCTTGGCGGGCCGGCCAGTCCGGGCGGAGGCGGTGACCCTGCCGCCGGAGCCCCTCGGGGCACAGAGCGCCCTGGACAGAGCCACTCGCTGGGCCCCCACCCGGGACTCCTCAGCTCACGCGTCCCCCCAGGTGGCCGGGGCTAGTCCGACAGGGCAGGCGGCGAGGGACCCCGCGCGGCCGGACGCCTTACCTGGGCCAGCAGCCCGACGGCGAGGAGCAGCGCGACGTCCATGGGCCGGCGGGGCAGGGGCCGAGTGTCCGGCGTCCGGAGGCGGCCTCCTGCTCCCACACAACCCGGGCTGAGTGACAGCACAAGTGCGCGGGCGGGGCGGGGGGCGCCCGAGTGAGTGACAGCACGTGTGCGGGGGCGGGGCCTGGGCGAGAGTCGGCACGTGGGGGCGGCGGGGGCGGGGGCGTGCGGTGGAGCCACGGCTCTGCCTGAGGCGGTCAGGGGCGGGGCCTAGGCTGAATGACAGCACGTGTGCGCGGGGCGCGGCGGGTTAGGGGCGGGGCCTGGGCGGAGCGTCCGCCGGCGCGGCGGGCGGGGGCGGGCCAGGGGCGGGGTCTAGGCTGAGTGACAGCGCATGGGCACGGGGGCGGGGCCCAGGCTGAGAGCACGGGGGCGCGAGCAGACTGAGGGGGCAGGGGCGGGGCCTCAGCTGAGTGACAGCCCGTGCGCACGAGGGGGCGGGGCAAGGCGGGCCAGAAGCAGCCCGGAGGCCGGGCCTGTAGAGGTCGGGCGTCTGTGGTGGGCGGCAGAGCTCCGCGGCCCCGGGGCGACACGGGGAAGCCAGAGCGGACTGAGTCATTCATCCCTTCATGTTTCCTGTTGTTGCCCCGCGAATCGGCAGGCACACTCCTGCCTCCGGGCCTTTGCACTGGCTGTTCCCTCTGCTGCGGTGCTCCTCCCTGGGCTATCCCCCCGCCGCCGCCAAGGCACATTGCTGGCCGCCTTGAGGGCTCTGCCTAGTGGCCACTGCCACTAGACACTGCCACGCACCTGGCACCTCGCATCTTAGGGCACATTCTCTCCCTGTGGATCCTCAGGGCTAGCACAGAGCAAGGTCCCGCACAAACCTAGCTTGGGGTTGGCCCTCCCTACCCAGCCAGAGCCCTTCCTTTCCTTCCTCCTCTGGCTTGCTGGGTGGCTTCCCATCAGGTGGGCAGTGATCTGTGTGTGGCCCCCACAGACGCAGCACGCAGGAATGGACGGTGGTGAGTGGAGGCTGGAGGACCCTGTGCGCCGACACGTTCTCATGTTTTCTTTGGAGCGGGAGGGGTGGGGAGTGTCACGGAGCAGGTCCCTCTGCTCTCCTGTCCAGATCGTGGGCTGGTGGAGCAGGTGCAGAGCCATCTGTGCCCGCAGCCTGTCTGGAAGGAGGCCGGCCTGCAGGACGCTCTGGCGGGGACTCTGTCCCTGGCACTCAGTCCTCCGAGGTGGGGAGTTGGCGGGGAGCCCCTTCCATCTCCAGGCTCTGAGGCCTCACCATCCTGCCTCTGAGGTTAGGGACCCCAAACATGGGTGGGGCAGCCCTCTGAATGCTTTGGGTTTCTGCCTCCTGGGCCTAGTGTAGGGGGGAGGTAGAAGGGCAGGTGACTGAGCCCCCCTGGTGAACCTCAGGCACTCTGACCGGGGCGAGGGACATGGCTGGGTGCGATCTCTCTCTCTGTTCGCTGGGCCTTCCTCCACAGTGCTCTTGGTCACTTGTCTCTCACTCAACAGTCTCTGGGGGTCAGGGGGTTTCCAAGGGGGAGGGAAAGCTAGGGCCAGTCATGGGTGAGCACCAGGGTCAGGGAAGGGCTATTGGGAAGTGGTGTGGTCCCCACACTGGTGAGCAATCCTTCCAGCACCCCTGCCCCGGGGCAGGGAGGGGACGCCCTCCTGGGTTCCAGTCCTGGCTGGAGGCCCTGCCGTCTTGCTCTCTTCACCAGCCTCAGTTTCCCCTTGTGTCCGAGGGAGGGGGTTGGGTTCCACGAGCATGGATGTCTTGTCCATGGGCTGTCCAGGGCTGGTTCACTCTCCTTCCTAAAGGGGTTCTGGCCCCTCGAGAAGAGCCCTCTCATTTTCCCGTGGACTTGGGGCATCCTAGCCTCTGGACCGTCCACCTTTTGCACCCCATGTCTGTAGCTCTGACCCCCCCAGTGGCTCCCCTTTCCATAGCTCTGCAGCCTCCTTTGGGCAGGGCCCGCGGCGTTTGGTCGCCATGCGCTGCCCTTTGGGGGGCCATGTCCCCTCCACGACCCACAACCCACGACCAGAACCCCGGCAAAGGCCAGGGCCGCTCCCATGCCCTGCCCCCAGTCAGGACCCCTCTGGGGGTGCCCCCTCTGCCTCCAGCAGCCAACACCGTGCCTTTGGGCCTTCTGTTCTCTGATCCGGAGCGGAACACTTGGGCAGCCCCTGGGGCACCTGACCTAAAAATCTCATTCCAGCCACCAACTGTGTGGGAGCTTTTCCAGGGGACAGACCAGGTCAGGGGCCAAGTGACTTGTCCCTATCAGCGGGTACACACTGAGCGTCCTGCCTGGCTTCCTGCATGGGTAGCACCGCACGTCTACACTGCCTGCGGCCCGCCAGGGGCTCCTGTGGCACAGACAGCCATCTTGCCAATGAAGGTCCGTTAGCGTCTCATGCCAAGAAAACTGCCTGGTGTGAACACAGACCCTGGGCCTGCACTGGGGGGCACCTGCCCACCTGGGGCTCAGGCTGCCACGGGGGACGGGGGCTCGGACAGAGGGTGGACACAGAGGGGAGCCTCCGGGGTGCTGAGGGAAGGAGGTGCCCTGACACCAGGTGTTGGCCTGGGCAGAGGGCGGCTTCCTTGTGGAGATGCCCTGGGGGCGGCTGTGGGTGACAACGGTGAAGGACTCCCAGACGTCGTTGTCACCCACATGCAGCTGTCCCTCGGGGGCCCTCACTTGGGAGGCAAGAACAGGGAGTCTGGCTCCCTTGTCTGCCACGCTGGACAAGGCCGGGCTGGCCTCAGGGGCCAGGGGGTCACGGCCGCTCAGGCCGCGTCTGCCCTCTGGCGGCCACAGGATGCACTGCAGGCAGCGGCCGCCAGGTCTTGGAGGGACCTTTGTTCAGGAACCCAGTGACAGTGCCCGCCCCCACCGAGCTGTCATTCCCACACTTGTTTTTAACGTCTCAGATGCTCGAACACCGCAGATGGCAGGTCACAGGCAGCGATCAGGAGGGAGGCGGGGGCGGGCAGAGGTGCTCGGTGGGCCCTTGGTCCCGGCCTCCAAGCCCCCAGCCGCTGGGGCTGCGCTCCTGTCCTGCCCAGCCGCCGCCCGCCCTGCAGCTCCCCTTTGGTGATGCAGATTCCTGCCAGTGAGCGGCCCCAGGTCCCCCAGACGCGGTCACCCGGGCCCTTTAAGTGATAATCAGCCCTAAGGCCTAGGGGGGGTGGGTCAGGGTGGCCAGGTGTCCTCACGGCTGCGGCCACCCCCGGACGCCAGCAGGGGGCAGTGTGGCTCTAGGGATGCCCAGGCCCAGGCGGCGGGGAGAGCGGGCTGATTCTCCCACTTCTGGCCCAGAGGTCGTCCCAGCTCTGTGCTCAGGGGCAGGTCCTTCTCGCACCCACCCCGGACACACCTGCCCCTCCCCCCAGCTCCTCTGGAAACGGAGCCCCACGGTGAGCGACCCTGCCTCCCCTCAGCCCTCCCAGGGCAAACAGACCCCAGCATGACGCCCTCCCTGTTGAGCTCCCGGGAGGGATAAGGGAACACTCGCCATAGGGTCAGCACAGATTCCTGCCAGTCGACCCCAGAGACGGCCTTGGACTGCCGGCCCCTCGCCCACCCCTGGTTGGGCCTGGAGCAGCTTGTCTGAGGTTTTCCCCGGCGCTCGCTACAGGCAGCCTGGACTCCTCCCCGCGGCTGGCCCAGATGTGCTGGGGGCAGCCGGGCCAGCAAGGGCTTGGGGGTATGGCCTCGGCCAAGGGGCCCTGTTGTCGCTGAGCCCCGCCACCCCACCAGAGCCCCGAGCTCCTGAGGTCAGCCCAGGAGTGCTCAAGAACCCGGGTTCAGGGGAACACCCTGGGCACAGTGACGAGGGCACAGAGACAGGCCAGAGAACAGAGGTCACCGGGTGCAGACGGTCAGGTTTTAAAGGAATTTGTAAGCTGTCTGCCGAAGGTCAGTTTTGTTTTTTTTTTAAAGATTTTATTTATTTGTCAGAGAGAGAGCACAGGCAGGCAGAGGCTGAGAGAGAAGCAGACTCCCTGCTGAGCAAGGAGCCCAATGTGGGACCTGAACCCAGGACCCTGGGATCATGACCTGAGCCGAAGGCAGAGGCTTAACCAGCTGAGCCACCCAGGCGCCCCAGAGGGTCAATTTTGATGGAAAAACTCACTCCAGTAAGAACTCACCAAGACAGACCGGGGGGCCTGTGCTCCCTAAGCCCCTAGGGCAGGTGTGTAGCCCCCCCAATCCTGCTTGTTCAATCTCGGGGTGCTGAGGACCCAGGAGAGGGGACGGTGTGGACAGCTGCCCTCAGAGCCGGGCAGAAAGGCGTGGGAGGGTGGGAGGGAGAGCACAGGCCAGAGACACTAGGGGAAGCCCAGGGGCGGGGGGCACGGCGGTGTGAGACCCCTCTCAGGGCAGGGGCACCAGGCTGGGCCTCCTTCGCCAGCGTCTTCACCCCTGGCTGGCCGGTGGGTGCCGGCAGGAACCGGCCTGGTTTGGGCACACAGAGCAGGGAGCAGAGAGAGTGTCCTCAAGCAGGGACCAGGAGGGTGTACCCGTCGGGGACTCGCCCCCTTTCTTCAGAGTGGCCCGCCCTGAGCGCGGCTGGGGAGGGGGCCCCGACTGGAAGAAGCCGCAGGGACGAGCTCCAGGCAAATGAGGACACCTGGGAGGCGGGGAGGCCAGGGCCGTCCCTGGGGCCCTGTGGGCTGTCTGCAGGGCTGCAGGCCATGCCCAAGACCCCGTGGTCCCCTGTCCACTCATCTTCCACGCAGCCCAGAGAAGCTGCCAGGGAAGCTGTGTTGACCCCTCCTCAGTCCCAGTGGGGGGTCCCTGAGCCAGCCCAATGAGCACCAGCCCCACGGCACCCCCAGCCCGGCAGCTGGCACCACCGTCTTCCGACCAATATCGAGCAGCCTGGTGACAAACGCAGGTGTGGAGAACCCCAGCAGCTAGACGAATCACGGCAATGACCCTTCAGATGCAACCCGCGGCGGGAACAGGAGCCCTGTGGTCTGCTGGCGCGATCACCTCGTTCACGCTCGCCTCATTCTGGGGCCTCTGGCGCTGCTCGTGCGGACGGTGCGGCTGGAGGGGCTGTGCCCGTGGGCAGGGGCTTCCCATGCCAGTGACAGGGCCCATGAGACAGACGCGGGGCCGCGAGCCTTGCTGGTGGAACTTCTCTGCCAGACGGATGGACTCGGGGCAGCAGAGCCAGGTTGGGGCAAGATGGGGGGGGTGCCCGGCCGAGAAGCCCCCAGCACGGCCGGGACTGCGGGCGGGTGAGCAGCTTCCCCGCCTCCGCCATCCTCTGTGGGGCTCACGCTCCCTGCCTTCTCCCAGACACGGGGGCCTGCGTGCTCCGACCCCGGCTCCCCCGACTCGGGGGCTCTGGTGGGTGTCCAGGCTTGCCCAGGTCTGAGCCCCAGCCCCCGCCCTCCCCATCCCTCCTCCAGTTCCTCCCCCGAGCTGGAAACCCTGGAACGTTCCAGACTCCTCCTCCTCCACCTCCCATACTCAGCCTCCCCGAACTAGTAAGCACCTCCCGTCCTTTGGCCTTTCTGGACCCTGCTGGGATCCTGTCCCGGCCCCAGGTCCTCAGGGCTCTGCCCTGGGCACCCGGCTCAGTCCCAGCACCTTCCCCGGTTCCAGAGAGGCCCTGCTGTCACATCAGGCCACCACTCTGGCCCACTGCAGGGGTCTTGTGCTCCCTGGCCACGGAGGCATGTGGGCAGCCAGGGTCCAGCACCTCGTCTGAGTGAGGCTCCAGGGCACAGGACTGTACCCGGACCTAGTTAAGTTTAACTCGTGACCGCATCTGACAGGCCTCAGCTCCAGGAGCGTGAGGAGGGGACGTCCACAGACGCAGTTAATGACTTTGCGAAGCGCCCGAGTCTCCTCTCCTTTGGGTGATAGCCTGCACGCAGATGTGTCTTCCCTGGAGGCTCACCCTGTCCTTGGTCTCTCCCTGGCCAGTGGCTCCATTCCTGCCTGGAATGAAGTCACGGGTGGTGGCACGGCCGTCGAGAGGAGCAAGTTTCAGAACTTTCTAGAGAGCCTGTCCACTAGCTGCTCCCACAAGATAAGCCAAGGCGTGTGCTGAGCTCCGGGTATGTTGGCTAGGCCGCGGAGGGTCCGGCCGGGCTCCTCTCTGCACAGAGGTGGGGCTGACTTTGGTGACCCCACGCAGGTGGGCTGAGTGGGGCGGGGCCGAGCCAAGCGCACTGCAGGCCGGGTCTCTGCATCTTCGTCCCGGGGGCTGTCCGGCAGCGGGCGGGACAGGCGGACCCGAGCTGTTCATGGGAGCGAGGCTCACGCCTGCTGGGGGTTTCCATAGGGTACACACACCGTGGTGTCAAGGACAAAGAAAACCCTAACAACACCAGACAAAAAAGGCCCATGAACTTGGAAGACACAAAGACCCAAGGTGCCAGAAGCAGAGGTGTAGGGAAGTGGGGAGGGAGCGTCCTCGACCCAGGCAGCCCATCATTTAAGAGTGAGGATGAGACCCCCAGATATGTGAAGGCGAAGCCATCTGACCGCTCAGAGATGCTTGCAAAACCAACAGTTGCAGAACATTATTACAAGGAAATGCCCTGAGCCAAGGTCACTAGATATCTCCATTGACTGTAAAAATAAAGCCTATTAATTTTCGTTTCCAAAACAAGCCAAGACAAACTCTGGAGAAGCTATCAGGATCACCGCTGGGCGGGGAGGAAGATACGTGCCAGCCTCAGGGGCCACACACGGCCCAGCCGTAAACTCGGTGGGAAGAAGAACTATCGGTGTTACAGCGAGCTTTTGAAATTTTAAGGGAACTCGAGAGACATTCAGTATTTACTTACTTATTTATTATTCGAAGTCCTCTCCATGCCCAACGTGGGGCTCAAGCTCATGACCCTGAGATCAAGAGTGGCATGTTCCGCCAGCCGGGCACCCCAGAATTCAGTTTATAATTCCCAAATAAGCAATGAGAAAGAAGTAGAGAAGATCATCAATAAAACAAAAAAGAAGGCGAAACAAACTGAAAACCCGTGAGGCGGTGGGCGGAAAATGCAAACTGAGATTGTAGAAAGCAGTTCAAATGCATCCGTCATCACGACCAACGGACTAAATTCAGTAACCGCGTGACGGGTTATGCCCCGGATTTACAGACCCGCACTCTGGGGCTCCAGGAGACACAGCCAAGCCCACCCAGACAGCGAGGACACGGGACCAGGACGGGGGGTCTGAACACACGTTCCTGACAGCGGAAGAGCAGCGTTTCTCAGAAAAAGAACACCTAAGGAAAAAACAGGAAAAGGGATAGAAATGTTAACTAACAATTCACCAAAAATAAATAATAATCGTGAATAAACAGGCAAAGAACATAGTACTGAGACACACCAAGGACAGACGAACACGCCCACCATGCGGTGATTTTAATGGGCCGCTTCCTGGGGGACGAGGAGGACCCCAAGGTGATCCCAAGGCGACCACACCGTCACGTGTTCAATCGCTTGGCCACGTAGGGGGCACGAAAGGCACCGTGGGTCTCTAGGAGCTGGGCCCACAGGCCCATGCATGCGGGATGCCGGGAATGCAGCAGGAACGGGGGACCCTGACCCGTCCCCACTGACTCCTGGATGAAGAGATTCTGTCAAAGTAGAAACGACCACAGTTTGGAATCAGAAGTACCATGTAGCAAAGCATGATGACAGTCCGGTGGCACAAGAACAAGCCGACGGTGGCCAGCCGAGGGGCCCAGCCGAAGCCGCCAGGAGTGTCGGGTGGCCCTTGGGAGGCAGGGGGGAGCGTGACAGCGGACATTAGCAGCGCAAAAGCAGCCACGGTGAGGACAAGCTACACAGACGGACTCCGCTGCCACCAACCGAGGAGACACGTCACCGGTGCCGTGGGCGACGGGGCGTGCAACGGTGATGTGTCAGAGAGGACAACTGACCCGAAGGCCAGACGGTAGGGATGACGCGGACTCTCGAAGAAGCAACACGTGTGGACAAACCGGTCATCGTTGAGGAGACCGATGGGTGATTAAAGATGCTCCCCCCAGCCCCGTGCCCGAAAAGACCGCGGGCCCAGCACGTCTCGGGCCAGTTTTACCTTCAAAATCCTGGAGGAAATGCAGGCCCAAGACCCATATCCAAACCCCAAGGGGAGAAGGGTGTTCGGGTTCACCATGCTCCAGAGGTTTGGCAGGCACACGTGCCACATCCTGTGGCACGCCACTAGGGTCTGGGATGGCATCGTGAGCAACGCAGACACACGGCTGGGGTCCAGGGGGACTGCAGCGTCCTGTCCGCTCAGGCGGCGGTGACCAAGTAATGACAGACGTCCCCGGGCAGAGGCAGGGAGTCCAAGGTGTGGGCAAAGGAGGAAGGTGACTTGCCAGCGGGTGGTGACCACGGAAGAAACCAGGACCCAGCAGGGGCTGCAGGACGGAAACCCGAACGTGGGCAGAGAGTCCCACTCACGATTCCAGCAAAACCAAAGGGACCTGGGACGGACCCTCTCTAGAGACGGGCACAAGCATCACGGAGAGGACTCAAGAGGCGCAGGAGCCTGAGAACCGCTGGGCAGGCCGTGTTTGTGGACCAGAGGGGACCCCTGTGTGATGACATCAAGCCATTAGCTTATAAATCCCATCACCTTGGGTAACACCTCCAGTAAGGCTCTTTTTCTTCTTTGAAGATTTTATTTGGGGGCACCTGGGTGGCTCAGCCAGTTGAGCGTCTGACTCCGGCTCAGGTATGATCCGGGGGTCCTGGGATGGAGCCCCATCTCCGGCTCCCTGCTCAGTGGAGAGTTTCTCCCTCTCTGCTTTCTCTCTGTCTCTCTCAAGTAAATAAGTAAAAAATCCTTAAAAATTTTTTTTATTTATTTGTTTATTTGCGAGAGAGAGCACGCACGCATGCACGAGTTGGGGGGTGGAGGGAAAGAGAATCTCATGCAGCCCCCCCCTCCGCCAACCGAGCGCAGAGCCCGATGCAGGGCTAGACCCCGCGACCCGGAGATCATGCCCTGAGCTGAAATCAAGAGTCAGACGTGTGACCCAGGGGCCTCTCCAATAAGGTCTTTTTCAAAAAGGAACTTTAAGCTGGTCTTAAAATTCAGATGGGAAAGCAGAGGGCCGAGGACAGCTATGACTCTCCTGAAGAAGGACGTGGGGGCAGAGCTGTGCTTGGGGACAGGGAGGAGTTCGGGAACAGCCTGGAGCACGCACACCTGGGTGCTGGGCAGAGTGGAGGCCACGCAAGTTCCGTGGACAGACGGAAACCCCAGTCATTCCACACGGGACAAATCAGGGCCTTTCACACCATGCGTGAAAACAATTTCCAATGAACTAAGGGCTTACACGGACAAAACAAAGCTTTGTAACTTCAGACAAACATATGGGAAAATGTATTTAAGAACCTGCGGCAGGAAAGAAGCTTTAGACAAGGAAAACAACCGTAAAAAAGACGGATGCATTTAAACACATTACAATTTAAAAATTATTCACATCAATAGATACCATTAAACAAAATAAAAGGCCAGCCACATAACCAATGCATAATCAAGAAAATTACCAACCAAATAGGAAACGGGCAAAGAACATGAACAGGAAATTCACAGAACCAAACCTCAAAGGGCCAGTAAATGTTTTCAAAATGTTCTGCCTAAGCAGCAACTAGGGGAAAGCAAATTAAAATAAAGAGATCAAAGAAAAAATAAAGAAGAGAAAAGAAAAGAAATCCTACTTAATCACACTCAGCGCCATGGCAAAGATGAAAAGTCCGTCCCTCTATGTTGTCTGGAGGCGGTCTACGCGGCCTGGCCTTTTGGGGAAGAGGCCAATGACCACACAATCCATGAAGGTGCCCCATGGGAGCGGGCGGGCCCATGTGGCGACTCAGAGCTCAGGCCCGAGAATACAGTGGCGGTGGGACGGCGTGAGGTCAGCAGCAGGTCCGTGTCGGCTCTGAAGCGGTGCGGCAGGTGCACCCGCGTGGGCCCCGCTCAGCTCCGGGGGGACGGGGGTGGGGCGACTGCTGTCGTTACTTCCTGAGCAGGGTATGAGGCAAGTCCTGCTGGAGGCCCAGACCTGATGGGCCGCGTGGACATGGCCCTGCCCAGGCTTCTTTCTTCTGTTCTCAGTGTTTAAAATGATTTAAAAAAAGATGTTCTTGATCCTTTGTGAGCAGATTCCACCGATCGGGGTGGGAGAGGCTGGGATCCTGTGCAGGCTGCTTAGGGAGCACGGGGTCCCAGGCTGGAGCCTCATGCCTCCTGCTGCTGGCTCCCAGCACGGCCCTGAGCTCTCCTTCACCCTGCCCTGGGCCTCTCTGGCCACTGTGGGACCATGGGCGTCTGACCCCGGCAGGTGGCTCCTCCCGGTTGAGGCAGGAGCTAACGGGGTGTCCCAGGTGTGGTCAGATGTGGCTGCTTGGTGGTGGTGTTCCCACGGTTTTATGGTGTGCTGGCGGGCAGAGGGCCGCCAGGCCGGCATGAAGCCCACGGACCGTTTCCCGGCCTGCAGCCGCTACAGGGCACCCGAAAGGCAGTGTGTCTGCAAGCAGGTTAGTGGGGGGCGCTCCCCACAAGCCGATGACAAACACCGGAGCCTGGGAAGGCTGCCCCCCGAAGAAGCACGGACATGCAGTCTGCACACAGCTAGGTCACGCCCAGAAGTGGGCACGCGAGCCCACGGATAGGGTTGCCCATACATACATGTTCATGTGCTCACCCCCACGTGCTCCTGTGTGCACACGTCACACACCTGCAGGAAAGCCCATGTGCCAGCGGATGCAGAGGGAAGGAGCCTTCCGAGAGGGCCGAGGCCACCTGGCCCAGCTCCAGGCAGAGTGCCTCACGGTCTCGGGGGAGACCAGGTGAGGACCACGGTCACAGTGCACGGACGGCCCCACCTGGGAGATGCAGCCTGGGCCCCCCACCATCCCGAGCTCCTGTTCCTGCACGCCAGGTTTGGGGCCAAAGCCCTGAATGAAGGACTTGGAACACCCACCTGTTTGGGACCGAGGGCCACGTGGGAGGCCCCCTTGCCGGGCCTGTGGCCTGCATCAGGCACAGGGAGGGACCTTCAGGAACGAGAGTTCCCCCAACTCCTCCTGCCCTCATGCGCGGGTGCCCCTGTCCCTGTCTGCCTGAGGAGACAGACTCGGAGAGGCACGTGGGCTGGTGGCGGGTGTCAGGGCTGTCCCCAGGCCCTCGCTGCCCACCGAAGTACTTTCCCCATGGAGGTGTCCCCGATCCGGAACCCGGAAGAGGGAAGGAAAAGCGTGGTTGCTGGGAGGGAAGGTTCATGTTTTTACAGAGGACACGTTGTCCCCTGCAGGCAGGATGAAGGGCTGCTCTGACCTCTGCATGCGGGCTGGGATGGGGACACGGGCCCGAGGGCACAGCAGGCCAGGGCACAGCGGTCCCAGCACGGTGTGCGCTGCTTGGGCCCCAGAGGTTCCGGAAGGGCTGCCCGGCAGCCACGGCCAAGCACGCAGGACCCCAACCCTGAGCATCTGACCAGAGACGCAGGGTCCACGAGGACACGACGGTCCCACTGCAGCTGCCATGGACACAGGGGGATGCAAGCTGAGTGTCCAGCAGCCCAGGGCAGTCGAGGGGGGCAGAGAGAGGCGGACACAAGACAGACGGTCACCAGGGGCCCCAGCGCCGAGGTCACATGAAAGTCAGGCCATGCTAGCAACTAGAACCACAGTTTTCAAATTCACTGTTCAAGGCTTGAATCTTCTTCAAAAACCTTTTTATGTAGAAACCCCCGACAAGACAGAAGGGAGCTGGAGGTTCAGAGCACGAGCGGATCCCAGGGGCCCTCGAGTAACTTATGACTGGCCTACCCAGCCCAGGGGACGGCGGTGCCCAGGGCCCCGCGCAGGTGTGGGTGTGGTGCGTGCCCCCACACGGGGCTGCTTCTGTCCGTCAGGCACTGCTGTTTCCATGGAGACGCTATCCTCCAACAGACCCGAGCAGAGCCCGGCTCCGACGCCGCTCCCTGACGGCAAGGCCAGCCTTCGCGCACCAGGACCTGGCTCTCAGCGCCGCCCGCCCTCCGTGGGCCTCGGAGCACTCCCACCACTTCGTCCCTCGGGGCACCTGGCTCCCGCCCTGGGCTGTGGGGGGTCGGAGGTGGTGTCCCAGCCTCACCTGGACTGGCCGGGGCCACGGTGGCAGGCAGCTCTGCCCACAGACACACCTGGAGTGTCCAGTCCCCAGGCCTACACCCCCACGCCGGCGCCTGTCCTGACCCCGAGGGCCCAGCAAGGAGGACTTCTCCCAGCCGGCCAGATGTCCATCCTGGGAGCAGCGTGGGAGGAAGCTTCCAGGGGAGGGCCCAGGGCACAGACGGCGGACACAGAAGGACCTGAACGTGGACACCGTGGTCGTGGGCTAGCCGTGGGCCTGGGTGAGTCCCTGATCACCAGGAACCCGGTGCTGCTCAGTGGCCCCAGGGTACCAGACATACGAGGCCAGGCACGCCTGCAGCTGAGCGCACACGGAAGAGATCAGTGGGGGCGCGGCAGCCTGGCCCGCGCTGACCCTCGGCTGCCCCAGTCCCGTCATCAGCCTCAGCGCTGTCTGGCACGGCCTGTGAGGGAGCTGGAGAGGCCAGGAGGTCTTGGCCCACGGGAGGCCGTGCTGGGGTCTCCAGCCTCGAGGGACCGGGCCCCAGGGAAGCGAAGTCCTCAGTCCTTGGTCAGAGCCAGAAAAGCCAGCCTCATGCCATGAACAGGGAAACTGAGGCAGCAATGAGGCTGTTTTGGGCCTGTTCCCCACCCTGTGGGCCCCAGCTTTGGCTGCCCTGGGGCTACGTGCGTGCGTGTGGACATCCACCACCTGGACACACTAGGCACACAGGCCGTCTCCCCTCTGCTCCCAGCAGGCAACACGCCAGGCACCCTGGACCCGCCCACCGCCTTCCAACAGGCTCAGCCCTGGGGTGAGTGGGCGGCTGACACCCCCGCAGGACGCCTCCAGGCGGAGCGAAGGCACTGATGGGCGGCGGACCAAGCCGCCGATGGTCCATCCCCAGGGCCCCTGTGCCTGGCCGTGTGCCGGAGTGGAGGGCAGGAGGGCCTGGGGCTGTCTGGCCGAGGATCGTGCCCACAGGGAGCGGGCCTGGATGTGTGTGGGTGGGAGGCCATCCCAGCCCGGGGGGGGCCCTGTGGGAGCCTCGTGACGTGTGGTCGCACCGATGCAGGACGGGGGCTGCGTTCTATGTCCTTAGAGACACGCGTCCTAAAGACAAGTCAGCGTCCTTCTGTGGCCTCCTCAGCCGAAGACGACGACTATTTGTTTTGCAATTACTTGATAAAAACCATAGCATAAACCAAATAATTACATAATATTTTTGGGAATCAAAATGTTCAGTATTGAGAGATACAATGTCAGATCAGTAGGATTAAGCGAAGACCCCGCACGGCTCGATCTGGTTTTCCCCGGTGGCACGTAGGTCTAGGTACCACGAGGAAGGCCACGGAAGCTGGAAGCCCGGTCACGTGGAGTGGGTGTGGTGCAGCGAGCGTCCTGAGTTTTGCTGGGAGACCTGCTGCCCTCGGGGACACTGCCGGGCACCACGGGGGCCCGCCCGGCAGACGGCACACGGGGCCGGGCGCCAGCGTGGGGTGGCGACGGGGCAGAGGTCCGGCCGAAAGCCAGCCGGGGCTGACGAAGCCTCGCCCTGTGCCCTCACTCGTTCCCTCTGCGGGAGGCCCTCTAGCTTAACGGGGATGCTGGCTCACTGGTGCCCGGCCTCGGGGCACCCTGGCCACCCGGGTAGAACCGCCTGACGAGGTCCTGCTTGTTGATCTTCCCCATCTGGTTCCGCGGGATCTCCTCCACCAGCAGGAACTCCGAGGGCACAGCATAGGGGGCCAGGACACCCCTGCGGAGATAAGCAGCCTCTGAGGAGCAGGCACTAGGGCCCGGACAGCTCCCCGGGATAAGCATCCTGGTCCCCCGGGGCCCCGAAGCCCAAGCATATCCCGTGCCCGCCCCGTGTTGCTGCCGTGGACGCGAACGTGGGGGGGGGGCCCGTGTTCCAGGCCCACCACGGCAGAGGCCAGGCCTCCCGGAATGGGAGAACAGGTCCCACCCTGGCTGACGGTCACAAGAGCAGGCCGCGGCCAGACGTGGGGCGCAGGCAGGTGGACAGACCCCCGGGCCGGTGGTCCCATGGGCCGGGGCAGCACTCCCCACAGAGCCCCGTGCTGAGCAGTGGGAGGGGCTAGTCTGTTGGTCCAAGAGCTGCTCTGCTGCCTGTGCCCCCACAGGGGCCCCGTTCGACGGTGCGTTCTCCGGTGAGGGGCCCCGTGGACGGGTCTGGCCACCCCCAGGCTCTACTTGGAAACGTCTCCTTAGGTGGCAGGCACCGGTTTTCTCCAGAGGCCCCGTCCAAACCACCAGGCAGTGGTGGGTCTGGGGAGCATGTGGCCTTCCGGCCCGCAAGCCGTGGGGGCGAGCTCAGCCACAGGGGCGGCATTGTGGTGAGCTCACCGTGTGCGGTGGCAGAGACCCCGACTCTCAGCCGTCGCCGCCGGTGCTCCTCCCCTTCGTGGGCAGGGCCCACGCGCACACCGACCCCGCGCGTCAGCAACAGCCCACGGAAGGCAACGTCCGCCTGGGGCGGCTCGCGCTGAAGGCGGCGGCTCAGGCCAGCACATGGGTGGGGGTGGCTTGGGGTTCAGGCGCTGGCCTGTCGGGGCCCACGGTGCCGGCAGCTATGGGAGACAGCCGGCGGCACACAGGGGAGGACTGGGCTGGACTTGGCGGGATGAGCCACGGGAATGTCCAAGGGACTCTGGTGGCACGGAGCCGGCATCAAGAAACGCAGCCCCTCGGAGCACCCCGGCCTCGCTGCCCAAACCCCTTGTGTCCAGGGATGTGTGCTTCCCCTGTGGCACCGGCAAGCCAATGCCAGGGCCCAGGGCAGAAGCCCCGAGACTCTGCTGGTCCCCGTGCTGGGCGGCCTGGTGAGCTGGCAGCGGAGCGCCGTCCCCCATCGCCTGAGCAAAGCGCCCTCAAGAACGAAGCCAAACTTAAGGCATTTTCAGGCAGAGATGCGGACAGACCCCGGGCGGTCCAGCCGCAGAGATGAGCGGGCAGCCGCCGAGGAGCCTGGGCCCGGGGGGCACAGGCTGGGACACACATCATTTCCTGGGGACTGAACCCTTTTGGAGAGATGACGCTGGGACAGAAATACATCGGTTTGAGTCGCACGAATCCGCTTACGTGGGGACTTTTTGATAAACACAGCGGGGGACTGAAAATGCGTTTGGTCTCCCTTGTGATTTTTCTCCCCGTTTCCTTTCCTGCAGCTCCCGCCCCTGCAAGAACACGGGACAGGACACGCACAGCGCAGAAACTACGTGCCGACCGGCCGTTCTCGGTAAGCGGGTGAGTCTGTTCCAGGCCCAGCCAAGCTAAGAACGAGGCGAGCCCCAGGGGAGAGCCACGGAGGCGGGTGGCCTGCACAGGTGGGGACGGTACGTGAGAGCCCGGCGTTAGGAACCCTAACCTGCAGCCACTTCTGAGAAAAGGAACGAAAGCCACAGGAGTTAGAAAGTGACGGAGAAGCGTCCGGAAGGGTGGCCGTGGGCCCCGGCATTTCCCACGTGTCCGCACGGCAGACGCCCGGCGCTGGCCGGGGCTCCTGTGAAGGGCTGAGCTCGGCGAGTGGCGGAGCGGAGCTGTTTGGGGAAAAGCAGGCTTCCCGGAGATGCAGGCCGCGGAGCAGGTGCTCTCCCGGGAGGAAGGGCGGCCTCCACAAAGCGAGGACGGGACGCTAAGCCAAAGCCCCCCACTCCTCTGGGGTCTCATCAGACATCAACTGTGGGTCAAGACCACGGATCCCGGATTCCTCCTTGGGTGTAAACCCCACGTCCCTTTCTGACTTGGTATCTCGGGGATAGGAGGGTAGTGGGTGGGCCGTGTCCCAGGCACAAACGTGGTGCTGCTGCCCTGGTCCACGCCACACTCACTGACTCGCAGGGACATGTGGCCTGAGCCCCCAACTCTTGGCCTGGGGAGCACCGGCTGAGGGAGGAATCGTCAGAAAGGAAAAACGTGGGAGCGCAGAGCTGACAGGGAGGGCCACACCTTCACTAAGGGCCACATCCAGGAGAGGCAGACCTGCCCGCCATGGGCTGTGTGGCCTCGGCGTCACCGCCCAGCGACTGCCTGGCTTGAGGACACAGAAGCCTGGACGTCGGCCTCACTGTGGGACAGTCCTGGAGGCGGCAGTCGGCCGCCGGCCCTGACCTCTTAGGGGTGTCGCCTGCTCCCACCCCAAGTGCACAGAGTACCCGCATCAGGTCTTCCTGCGGCCACGGTCCCAAGCCTGACCCGTGTGCACGGGCCGCCCGAGACCGGACCCCGACTCTCGGCGGACAGCTCCACACTGGTGACTGGAGTTTAATCGAAACCGCAACGGCGACTAGAATGCCCTCCTTCATTGAACACCCGGCTCCCAGTGTGCGTCGGCAAACCCAGCGGAGTGCATTGCGCAGCCCCGCTGGCCCTCACGGACAAGGGTTTCTGCTCCTTGCGGAATCGTGCTGGACGAAGCAAAAATACCTTTAGCACCGAGGAGGGAGGCACGTTGGGAAGGAGGGGTGCAGAGAGAGAGCAGAGGAAGGAGAAACTTCCTAGACTGGAAATCAAGAATTTGGGGGACATTACTAACCGCGTCCTGAGCTTGGGACCGTGGCCACACTGCCTGCAGCCCCCACCCCCGCGGTCCCTCGGGTTCTGGCGTGACTGACCGTGGGGCACCGCAGGCACAGGGAAGGGAGCCTGTGGGTGTCGGCACACGGAGAAAACCCTGGAGCCATGGCCCGTGGGCACCGAGGCCTGGGGACAGTCTAACGTAAGACGAAGCTGAGCCTGCAGGGACACACGGTGACGGGACAGGGCTGCGGTGCGGGTGCAGGCCAGGGGAGGGCTGTGGCCCCAGCTCCCAAAGGCCATGTTCAGCACAGGGTGGGTGGGTGGGTGGGTGAGGGAGGACGGAGGCTCTGTGCCTGTGGGTTCCTCCCGGAGCCGGGAGAACACCCTGTGCCCCTGTCCTGTGGCTGGGCCACCCACCCCGTGGTCCTGGCTCTCTCCATCCCCGGCGACCATTACACGGCTTCCCTGCAGCCCTTTGTGTGTTGGGGGCAGCCTTGGGAATATAACATGTCACCTGACCTTCCAGGCACCCCCCCGACCCTGAGATGGACAGTGGCCAAGACCCAAGTACCCCCCCCATCCTGACCCCGGGACAGTGCGTCCCCCCCACGTCCCCTCCTCCAGCCCCACAAGTGCCCCCGCCTGCCCCTACCTACCTTGCCCACTCTTTGAGCTCCCTGTGGGACGGCGAGTGTCCCTCTTGAAGGGTCACCACTGCAGTGACCCGCTGGCCCCACGTCATGTCTGGAACTCCAATCACAGCCACATCTGTGGACAAAGGAGATGCCATGCTGACTGCTGCAGGCTGGGGACATGCCCACGGGGGTGGGGTCAGCATGGGCTCAGCACAGCTGGTCCTGCCAGGGACGGGGCGAGGCCTGGTCCCCGCATGTCTCCCAGGTGGAGCTCAGGGTGGGGGCTGGCTTTCCTGAGTCCCTGCCCTCCCTGCACTGCCCAGGGACGGCGACAACCAGTGAGCCCTGTGGGCGAGTCTCCACCATCTCCAGGATCCTCAGCCTGTGACCTGAGGTCAGGGGCAGGTCTGGGTAGGCTCCATGCTTCCCGGACCAGCAAGCATCAGTGCCCACTCTGGCACAAGCAGGGGGCTCAGCCCACGGTCAAGGCGAGCAGGCCGGTGCTGCTGAGGTCCGGCCGGGACCCTGGCCGCAGTGCCGAGGCTGGTGCTGCTGAGGTCAGGCGGGGACCCTGGCCGCAGTGCCGAGGCTGGTGCTGCTGAGGTCTGGCTGGGACCCTGGCCGCAGTGCCAAGGTGGGGGGCATGCAGCTGGCAGGCGAGGGTCCCCACTGGGTGCGGCCCACTGGGTGCGAGTCACCTGCCCGGGTGTGTCCACAAGCAAACACAGTTGGAGGCACGTCTGGAGTGTTTCCAGGACCGGGGCTCTGTAGCCAGCTTGCTGTCGGAGGTCCCTGCCCCGGGGCTGGGGGCCACGTACCTGTGATGCTGGGGTGCGCCAGCAGCAGCCGCTCCACCTCCAGGGCGCTGACCTTGTAGCCACCGCTCTTGATGATATCCACGGATGTGCGGCCCCGGATCCAGTAGGTGCCGTCCTTAAACACTGCCGTGTCGCCTGAGGATGGGGCTCTGGTCAGCAAGACGTGCGTCCCGGGGCCCCGCCAGTTTCGAGGGGCACACGTGTGGAAGCAGCGTCCCCGCTGTCACAGGCCGGCTGTGTCTGGGGCACTGACACCCCCACACGGTGACCCGTGCTGGGACGGCATTGCACGTGGGCCGTTTCGGGACAAGGTAGCAAGGATGAGGCTCGCTGGCTGTGACCTCTGCCTGGGGTCTGACCGCGGACGGCCCCATGCAGACAGCAGTGTCCCCAGTGGCTGACGGAGTGAAGACCAGGGCTCTGAGAAGGGACGGCTGGGCTGTCACCACCCAGCTCGGTCCCTTCCCGCCCTCTCTTAGGCCCACTGTGGGGTCCCGGTCATGGCAGGGTCCTGGTGGAGAGGACCTCACTGCAGCACCTCCCATTCGTGGGGTCTCCCAGGCTGCAAGCAGCCCCACAGACTCTCCGAAGCCCTCCTGCCCCTCCACATCCATGGTGTGGTTTCCCACCGGGCTTCCCTGCGTGCTGGCCCCCCGGAAGCCCACCTGGTCCTCTTCTAGGCCATGCTGGGCAGTGGGATGGTCAGTGGGGTAGGGGCCAGCGGGGGCCAGCCCAGAGCAGGGAGGATGCAGGAGTGGCGGGCCTGAGTGTGTGTGTGGACACACATGGACGTGTGCACGTGGACATGCATGTGTGGACACGTGTATGGACGTGTGCACGTGGATGCACGTCCCTGTGCAGCGGGCCCCTGGGAACAGCACTGGCGCCGCCTGCCTGTGCTCCCGTGGCCCGAGCGCTGGGTCATCAGCTGGGGCACAGCTGGGGTTTCATCACGAGTCACGGCACCCACGCAGGAAGGCGCCATCCATCACCTGCCGACCCGCCGCGCCCTGGGCACGAGCCAGTCTACTAAACCAGAGAGACGCTGTGCGTGGGCGGGTGGCCGGCTCACTGATGGTGGCGTGGGAGGGCCAGGCTCCAAGAGGACAGGCCACGAGCGTGGCGGGTTCTCACTGACAGCAGGCAGAGGGAGCCAGAGATGTTGCAAGTGCCTCAAGGGCGTTGTGGCCACAGGCCGGCCTGACGGGGTGGCGGCTGGCCGGTGGGAAGGTGGGAAGGCTGCAGGGGTGAGGGGCCGCAGGGAGGACTGGGGTGGGCGACCTGCTGTGGGTGCTGCGAGGCCCACTGTGCTCCCCATACCTGGGGGCAGCCCCTGCTCTGGCTGCGTCCCCTCCCCACCGGACGGTTGTGTGCGCCCCCGAGAGCTTCCTGACCGCCAGCCACCTGCTCCTTAAAGGCACCGCCGGGCCCAGTCCAACCTGTCACTGGCTCGTGCTGTTGGACGGACACTGCACCACCCCTGAGTCCCTCCAGGGCTTTCCTGGCCCTGCTCCCAGCACCTCCACTCACCCAGAGACCCCGCGGGGTGAGAGACCCTGCCCCGGGCTCCGGTTCCTGTCTCTGGTCCTGCCAGAGACATCCCGCACTGCCCAGATCATGGCTGCTGAGGCTGGGGGGGGGGTCTCCCCAACACGGCAGCTGCCCCCCAGGCTCTTCCTCCAGTCCTGTGCTGACCGCCAGGAGAGGAGGTGGCAGGCTCTGGCTCGCCTCCCCGGATGGGCCTGCCCTGCTCTCCGGGGACCCCTCTCCACGCTGCCTGGAGACCCAGAGAAGCCGGCCACATCAGTTCTGAGTGCAGGACCTTGCGGGGGAGGGGTGCGCAGGCGGATCAGGGGACACACTCGGAACCGAGGCCCAGTCTGCAAGGCTGCTCGATGTCCCGGAGACAAGGGCCCTCAACGCCCTTTCCAGGCCCTTCTGCTCTGTTTGCTTGATGCTAAATCCCAGCAGAGACCATGGCTGGAGGCCCGCACTGTCCCCCAAACTCCCATGAGTCTCTAACCCACGGGCAGCCCACTTCCGGAGGGCAGGACGTGCTCAGGGCTGGGACGGGGATCAGAAAGAGGGGTCCTGGGCAGCGAGGGTGGGAGCCGTGTGTGCAGACCCTGACATCTGGGTGCAGCTGGCCGGCCACCTGCCGTGCTCCTCAGCGGGACACAGCCCTGAACGCAGGGGTGTGGGGAGGTTCTGGGGAAACTGAACCGAGCAGGAGAGTGGGACAGGTGTGCTACGACATCTGGGGAGGTGCTGGTAGTCCTCATGGCCTCTGTGGGCCCGGTAGCGCCTGCCACCCACGGGGGAAGAAACGCAAGCCTCCCAGACACAGGGGCACGACGGCCACACCGACCTGTATACACGCATGCTCAGAGGAAGTGGGATACTCCCTGACCAGCACACCCACCCCGGGCTCCCGTGGGGACCCGGAGCCTTCCCTCTGGCACCATGTGATGCACTTGAGGCCTGGCCTGGGGATGGACGACGCTGCCTCACCTGGGACACCAAGTCGCCCGCCCTGCGGCCAGCGTCTGGCCCTGGCGCTAGGGAGATGTGGGCTGAGCCTGGCCTGCGGCACCCAAGGGCCCTGTTTTGGGCAGTGACACCCGGCCTGGGCCTGCTCTGACTGCCCCAGGCCACACAGTTGGAACTCCTTCCCAGGTGACTGTCCCGTGCTTTCCCAGAGTGTCTGCCTCACCCGAGATCGGGTGTGGCACACAGAGCCCCGGCCAGGGGCCATGATTTCGAGGGAGTGACGTAGAGGGAAAAGGCCAGTCCGCAGAGGGTCTGCTTGTAGCGTCTGTCTTCACGCCATTCCCTGGATGAAAAGCAATGGGGGTGGAGGGGGACAGACGCGAGGCCGCAAACCAGCACGGACGTACACGCCTGATGAGGGCAGTGAGCACACACAGCCGGGCACACGTGTGTCAGGCTGGTGGGCCCTGGATGAGCCCCAGCATGGGCTCTGGTGTCGTGCTGGTGACGAGGACGCGGACACTGGGCAGAGGGATGGGGGTGCACAGGGCCACCCAGCCCGCCACCAGCATCTGCCCACGAATCTCTCCCGACCGCAAAGAAAACACATTAAGAAACCGCCGTTCGGTTTGTGAAGTCTCTGCCTCCCCTGGGGGCTCACCCAAAGCTGAGTCACCCCAGTGTCTGCACACACACACGATGACTCAGCGAGTTTCAGGAAGGTTTCTGCGCTGACTCAGGACCCAGAAGCAAGCCCGGCAACCCCCGCTGTGAGGCCGCCTCCTGCGCCGCTGAGGTCATCTGTCCGCCAGGGGTCAGCACCCTGCGCCTGCTGGGAAGCACCCGCCCTGCTCTCCGGGGCGGAAACGGGGGTGCGTGGGGGTGCAGGGCGGCAGCTGAGAACCCAGCCCTCCCCTCTGAGCCTGCACGTCAGGTCCCGTAGGCCCCGCGAGCCTGGCACGGGCTGTTCCTGGCATCGCCCCCCCACGGTGCTGGGGGGCGGGGGGCAGGTCGGGGACAGCTCGTGTTGGGTCGGCTCCCCCTGGCCATGGGGCAGCTCGGCCTCCGCTGTGTCCTTCCCGCTCTCAGCCCCCGGGTGACGGCCAGGCTCTGCAGAGCAGAGAATCAGCTGAACGGCTCCCAGAACCACAGGATGTGGTGTCCCGAGCGCCAGCAGGAGGAGGGACGTCAGCGTCAGAGCACCCACGGTGCTCAGCTTGTCCGATGTGGACTCTGGGATCGAGAAAATTCTCTTCCAAATTTTCCTGGAGGGAAAGGTCGTATGGTGCCAGGAAGGACACGGCCGCGGAACTGGGGAACGGATAAGGAGGATTTCTAACCCTGGAGTCTACCTCGCCCGCTGAGCAAAGACACTACAGGACACACGTCCCCCTGAAGTGCACACCCACACACCTGCCGTCAGGAGGCTCCTGGGGACGCAGCCCCACGCTCCGGAGCAGAAGGGCAGGAGGGGCCTGGTGGGGCGGCGGGCACAGGGGACTCCCAAGCAGGCAGGGTGGCCCTCATGGAAACAAGAGGACAGAAGGACCACGGTCCCCAGGAGACCCAGGCCTCACGGTGCATACATGGCACTGGAACCACGAAACGTGGCCCCTCCGAGGGGAGGATGGGTGTGAGGAGCGGCCTCAGAGCCCAGGTGTGAGCGGCTCCTGCTCTCAAGCTGGTAAAACCAGCGGCTCTTCCGGCCACGCACGTCGCTGTGAAATAAACCCAAGAGCCTACACACACGCACCCTGCGCCCAGGGGCCTGGGACGGACGAGGGGACAGTGCGGCGACCGCAGGAGCCAGCCCGCGTGCCGCTGGAGCCTGATGTCGACAGAGGGAACGCAGTCTCGTGTCACCACTGGGCACCGTGTCACCGCACACGGAGGCCCGTTCCTGCGGGTCCAAGACTAGCTTCACGAAGGCAATACCACGCAAGGGCGGAAGAGCCCCAGGAAACAAAGGACTTTGAAGACAGATGACAAAATACGGCACCGCACGCCCAAACCTTCCACGCACAGCGGCCTGCCCACGTGCAGACTGCACCGCCGGTCCTGAGCGTCCCCGCAGGGGCGACCCTGCCTCCCGGGTCAGCGAGGCGCACGGGTCGTGACGGCCGTGCCCTCCGCGTACCCACACCTGCGAACACGCAGCCCGTGGCCCAGTTCCTAACTGTGACTCACCGGCCAAGATGGAAGCTCTCCCGCCGGAGAAGGAAAGCAGAGCCCCAGCTGCGGCCAGGCAGGGCGGGAGCAGAGCAGACACCGTGTCCGTTGGAGAGGCGTGATGTCAGCCCAGCCTGTGCCCACTGTGCCCTGAGAGCAGCGATGCTCATGGAGGGAGCGCCGAGAGCTTTAGGGGAAGAAGGAGTCCTCCCCGAGGTGACCGCAGCCGGTGGCTGTGGGAGCCCAGCACGCACACAGACGTCACCCGTTCCTGTCATCACTCTCCAGAACCCGGTTTCTAAAGGCCTCCCGACCCCTGCGGCCGGACACCTCCCAACACTGGCAGCAGCCCCCAAGGCCGGGCGCGGGGGTCCTGCCTCGCACTTCACAAGTAATACCGTGGATGTCCGTGCCTGGCTCTGCCTGCCTCTCAGCTCCCCCTGCGATGGGGGTCCCAGAAACACTCCTGACCCACGGGCCCACCTGCAGAGGGAACGCAGCTGCCTCGCGGTCAGGATCTTTTAAATTCAGTGACAGGGGGCACCTGGGTGGCTCAGTGGGTTGAGCCTCTGCTTCGCTCGGGTCATGATCTCAGGGTCCTGGGATCGAGCCCCGCGTCGGGCTCTCTGCCCAGCACAGAGCCTGCTTCCTCCTCTCTCTGTCTGCCTCTCTGCCTACGTGGTCTCTCTCTGTCAAATAAATAAAATCTTTAAAAAAAAATTATAAATTCGGGGGCAGCAGTCCATCTCTGTGTCTGTACTTCTCTTGCTCGTTGTGAGGAAGTGAGACCGTATCTTATGTATTTTCATGGCCAGCTGCTCTGCCCTCCTGGGATCCGCCGGTCGCCTCTGCCATCCCCCCCAGGGCTGCCCGGGCCCCGTGAGCGAGCCACGGGGGCGCAGCTCTGGAGAGCTCTGGAGAGCCGATGCCCACCACGGCCCCCTCCGTCCCTCTGCCGCGTCGCTGGGATGCTGGGCTCTGGGAGGGACGTCATGTGCGTGCCGTGGGGAAGGCAGGGACCCATGATGCTCTGGCAGCTTCTCCCAGGGTCCTCGCCACCCATCCTCAGCCCCTCAACCAGGGCACCGGCGCGGAACAAGTGTGCCGTTTACCAGGCCCACGTCTTGACGCGAGACAGTGGACGAAGGAGCATCGTTAGAGGAAGTCACAGGCCGTCTGCGTCCGGACACTCAGCCGTGTCTTTAACACAGAACCGCTCGGCGGGAGGCCTCAAAGGCAGCAGAACCGTAACGTCTGCTCCCTCGGTCCCCCTCTGTCCACGTCCTCACCTCCCTCCCAGGTCACCTCCGTGTCCTCGTCTCCATGTCATCTCCATCCCGTGTCCTCATCCTCCTCACCCCTGCCCCGTGCCCGCACCTCCGCGTCCTCACCCCTGCCCCGTGCCCGCACCTCCGCGTCCTCACCCCTGCCCCGTGCCCGCACCTCCGCGTCCTCACCCCTGCCCCGTGCCCGCACCTCCGCGTCCTCACCCCTGTCTTATGTCCTCACGTCCGTGTCACCTCCATCCCATGTTCTCATCCTCGTGTCCTCACCTCCGTCCTGTGTCCCCACCTCTGTGTCCTCTGCTCTGGCAGCGAAGTCAACAAAAAGGGATGAGGGCTGAGGGCGCCCGGAACCCCCGTCCCGCTGCCCTGGGCTAGCGCCGGGGCCGTGTGTGTGTCGAACGGCTTCTCTCGGGGCGCTGCTGTGCCCGGGAGTTAGGGTTGGGAGGAGATGCCTGTGGCGCTTGGCAGAGTTTCTGGGGGTGACGGTGAGTCTCCTCTGCAGCAGCCACGACCGCTGGGGGCTTTCCGAGGGGCTCCTTGCGCATCTGGGGAAGGAGAGGAAGGGCGGCGGGGCAGGGCGGGACGGGGCGGGCGGGACTGCCAGTGACCTCTCTGCTCTTGTCCAGAGGCGGACCAGGCCCTCCCCCAGGCCCCCGGCAGCAGCGCTCCAGCTCCTGCCAGAATCCCGCGGCAGGAGGGGCTGGCCAGGGAAAGGGTTAAGTTTAACTTACCCTGATTTCTACTTAATATCACGCTCTCCGCTCTCCCCGCAGGAGCGGCAGCTGCGAGCTGATTGCGCCCGCTCATTATGCAGCCTGTGTCGCTAATGGCCTGTGACAAAGGCACACGGCTTCCAGGCCTCACCCCCGAGAGCCAATTAAACACACACACTCCCTTCCTGTTTGCGGCGCATTACAATGAAATTAAACTGAATTTCAAAATCATTTTCTTCTAAAGACATCTCTTTACAATAATTAATGCACGCTATTCCTTTCCAGCTCAAACATTCATCAGCAGCAGCGACTGAACGTTCTCATGCTGACGGCCCTGCACTTGGCCTTGGGGAGACCGGGCACCAGCGAGCTGCGACCAGCGAATCCACAGGGCTTGGGGTCCAGTGCCCGTAACGAAAAACCCTTTTATTTGAATTTAAAAATAAAAGATGATGACCACAGAGCAAGTCGGGCTTGCACACTTGGACCATTCAGAGGCTGCGGGAGGGACGTCCAAACCTGCACGGGAGGGACGACGACGGAGAGAGGCCCGCAGTCAGAGCGGCTCACGGGAACACCACGCTCACCAGGGAAACCAGCTGGGTGTGTCCCCATGCTGACACGCACCCGCGCACAGGGACAGGACGTCCCGAGAAACGGGACCAGGGCTCCCGGGGCCCGACCACAGAACACTCTGCTCCCGCATCAGGTTCCCAAGGTCCAGCCTTGCTCTGAAGGCTGACACACGTCCACGCTGCCAGCCCTCCCTAACCATCACATGCCCACGTCCTGTGTCCGGCATAAGGGATGGGGAGCCTGGACACCGCCCCTAGAGGCCGCCGGGACGCACGCTTTGCAGGCGCAGAGCCGAGAACCACAGACACGCCCCGGGACCACGGGGTGGATGTGGGACTGGCCAGGACCACGAAGTGTGGACCCAGTGCCACCTGGCAGGCAGAGAGGAAGGGGGTCCTTGACACCCCCACCAGGAAGACCCTCCATTGGCCGCCTTCAAACCAAACCCTCACCTGTGTCGGGAGCCGCCACAGACCCTGAGACTGCCAGGGTCCACGAGTCCCTGCTCTGCCACTCGGTGACCTCAGGACTGTGACAGCAGCAGAGGAGAGTGGACACAAGATCTCCCACTCCCCCAGACCCACGCCGACCCGAGCCCAGCGAGGGGCCCAAGCAAACGCTGTGTGGCCGCGAGACTAAGGACCACGGCCGCCATCCCTCTGAGAGGCGCACGGCCGCCCGCCCCCCCCCGCTGCCCCGCTCCTCGGCTCTGCGCCCCGCAGGACAGGGATGGAGGCAGACTTCTGACGGTGGGGCCGCACGTGGTGGTGCATGAAGCAAGCCTCTCTTTTCGGAAAATACTGTCCGGAGGTCACTATGCAACGATGCACTGTCAGCAACAAAGTTGTACAAATACAGACAGGCAAAAAGAAAGGAGGAACCGCCCAAACCCGGCCACCTACCCGCCAGGAGGTCGTTCTCAGTGAGCTACAACTGTAATGTTCAGTGTCTGCTTCCAAGTCCCCATTTCGGGACCACTGCGTCCAAGGAGGGAGCCGGGGGACCCTGAGCAGCTCTGGGTCCTGCTGGAAGGGACCACGGGTACACCAAGCACAGGGCCCCCCGGGCGTTGGGGGAGAATAATGGAAAATGACCCAAAAGAACAAGGAACCATATTCTGCCAGAAGGACCTGGACCCTGGGGGGTGGGGATGGGCAAGACGATTTATAAAGCGGGGCTCGGGGCAGGCGGGGGAAGGGCCGAGGAGGCTCTCTATATCCAGGCCCTGCCGCGACCCTCCTTCTAGAGGTTGCTGGGGCCCTGGGGCAGGGTGAGGACGCAGCCTCGAAGACGGGAGACACAGAGTGCATCCCACCCCATCTCTGCCCCGGACAGAAGATCCTGGGGTGTCTAGGCTGCCCCCCCACTGGTCCCCCTCCTACCTGTCTTGAACCAGCCATCCCAGGTGAAGGCACGTCTCGTTTCTTCTGGTTTGTCCCAGTATTCTCGGAACACGGATGGCCCTCTGACCAACAGCTCCCCTTCCTTCTCCCTGAACCCTGGGGTCACCTGCAGCGTGGGAGACAGTGGACCCCTCTCAGGATGGGGGGCCCCACCTTTCTCGTGACCCCCCTCACCACACCTTCTTCTGAAATCGGACACTTCTTTGGAAATGATTGAAGATGCATCTTTCAACACTGGACCTCAGTTGGACACCACGGCAGGGAGTGTGCGTCCCCGTGTTCATCCTCCAGACTCGAAGCCAAGAGTCGCTGACCCACGTCACAGGGCCTGGCTGGACTTGAGCTGCCCGTCCACGTCTCAGAGTGCGCTCCTGGCATCGAAGACTCTCCCTTTTCAGGGTGTTTCCTGCCCACTCCATGGCACACGGGAGGTTCGGGGACATGGCCAGCCGCCACAGCACACATCTGCTTCCGGCGGCTCCCGTGGGGCCTTCTGGACGTGGTCATTTTGCTTGGGGAGAAGGAAGCCGAGCCCGCAGCCACGCAAGAGAGGACGGGCCAGCCTCAGGTGCCCGGGACAGAGCGGCGCCCAGATCACGTGGTCCTGGGGGCGGCGGGGGGCCGCTGTGACCACAGGGCAGGGCAGCGCAGGAGGGAGGCAGGGCTTTGTAAGAAACGGAGAAGGGCTCCAGCGAAGCCAGGAAAAGGCGCAGAGCACGTGCACCTGCGGAGGCCCTGCGGGGGGCCGTCCTCACACGGAGCAAAGGTGACCGAACGGAGGCCAGGGACCCTCCGTTCTGAAGCATCCGCTCCCACCCGGAATGAACTTATTCTGGGGAAGAATCATCCCTTTGAAAAGGCTGTCAAACTGTCGGGCTCATCGTCTGAGGCCTGGACGCAGTCCACACTTCCAAGGCCGACGGCGGGCGGCCGACCAGAGCCGGTCCAGCCCCCACAGCCCTCCGCTGACACCGCAGCCCACTCCCCACGTCAGGGCCCAGCCGTCCGGCCTGCCTGGAGGATGTCTGTTTTCCAACCAAACCAGACTTTATTTCACCCATCTTCCCACTGCTGCCGAGATGGCGAGACCATCTTCTTGCCGGAAATGGGGGACCTACTCCCAAGCATCAGCCCCGAATCCCAGATCCAGGGAAAGTAACGAGCAGAGGATGCCTGGGGGGCTCCGTCGGTGAAGCGTCTGCCTTCGGCTCAGGTCATGATCTTGGGGTCCTGGGACGGAGCCCCGCGTCAGGTTCCCTGCTCAGCAGAGTCTGCTTCTCCCTCTCCTTCAGCCCTTCCCCCCAGCTCATGCGCGCGCGCTCTCTCTCTCTCTCTCTCACACAAATAAATAAATAAAAATCTTAAAAAAAAAAAAAAAGTAACGTTCAGGATGGAGGAAAAGACAAAGACACCTGTAGATACAGAAGAACCAACAGAACTTGTGGCCAACTGGTCTCACCTAAGGAATTACCAGGGAACGTTCCTCAGACAGAAGGGAAATGATGCCACAGTTAACATGAAAACTCAGAAATGAAATAAAACCAACAGAATCAGTAAATCCTTGGGTGAGTAACACTGACCATTCTGCTGCTCACGAGTTCTTTAAAACAGTTTAGAAGGCAGAAAGCAAACACGGTAACACTGCCTCACCGGCTTTACCCCCCATGCAGGATTCCACATGACAACCAGGCTGCAGAGGGAGACGGCAAAGTGACCAGGATTCTGTGCCTGACCAGGCTGCAGTCGGGCTCCCGAAGCTTCTCCTAGGCCACGTGGGCCCCTCCTGTGACATCCGGTTCTAGCAAGAACCCCGCTCCGTCAGTTCAGCAGGAGCCCCCCACCCTGATACCCGTCACCCTCAAATCTGCTATCACCCCCAGGTGACATCTGATCACCCCAGCCTGCCCTCAGAAGAGATCCTGACAGGTCGGTTTAGCCAGAATCCCCACTCAGCCCTGACGTGTCCCCTCAGCAAGTCTCCACCCGCTGACCCCACCCGCTGCTTGGGAGTGAACGTCCACTGGCCCGCGCGACACTCAGAGCTGGGACACCTGGCTGCGGGGGGCCCACAGCTTCCCCGTGGTCCTGAGTCCCGTCTGCCTCACCACCTCCAACAAGGGTCACTGAACGTCTTCTCTCTGACCGTAGCAGTTCTGTTTCTCCAGGACTGGTGAGGACTGGTCTGAGCAGGTCTCAATACGTATCGTAGCCCCCAGAACTATGAAACCTGTCCAAGAGCATAAGGTCAGGAACTCCAGCGCTGAATGACAGTGTGATACTGAGGAATGAGTTCAAAGAGGTCTGAAAGGGCAGCTGAGCGCCACGGAGCCGAGGGGGCAGCACGCGGCGGCGGGAGAAGTTCGAGCATCTCAACCACCAGGTCAAATGTAAGCACTGTTCTGGACATGCCAATCAGAAGACTGCGGACTGGACTGAAAAGCCGTACGTGATCCAACCTTACACCATCTGTGAGAAACTCACCTCCAGGGCAGCGCCACAGGCAGGTGAGAAGCGAGGGGACAGGGCCACGCACAGCACGGACACTGATCAGAGCAAAGTACACTGTACACAAAGTACACAAAGTACACTGACCACAGCTTCAACAACACCAGCCAAACTCAACATACGAGCAAAGGACTGATGACTGGACGGTCAGGTCACCGAGACGACAGAACAATTAAACGCATGCATTCACCAAGTAAGAGACTTTCAAAATACATCAGCAAAAATGCAAAAGCAGAAACAGACAAGGATGGTGGGGGAGTCACACATATCCCTCCCACCCCCCCACCCAAGAACTGGACCGACGCTCACAGAGCAGTGGGGCCGGGCAGCACCGACCACGGTCGGTGGCCTGATGTCTGTGTTGCAGCCCTACCAGAAGCATGCGCGTCCACCAGGAAGGCCACGTTTGGGGGCACACACACACTTTCACAAATTTAAGAGAACTGGAATTGTATCCAATATGCTTTGACTATAACAGAATTACACTAAAAATGAGTAACAGAAACATAACAATCTCCAAACACTTGGAAAACAAACATGCTTCAAATAATCCATGAGTCCAAGATGTCTTAAGGGATATAAGAAAATCAGAAAATATTTGGAACTGAATGGAAATGAAAACACATCAGAATTTGTGGGGGGCAGGGCGAGCCCCCACGGAGCTGAGGAAGGTCTGGCCAGTAAATGCGTGAACTGGGAAAGGGGAAAGTAATAGAGAAAACTCACGGAATCCAAAACCAAGTTCTTTGAAAACGGTTCAGTAACAGATAAACATCTAGGAAGGGTAACAACAAAAAAAGCAGAAGACACACACTGTCCACGAGATTAACGGGCAGGCGCTACCTCAGACCACACAGTGTCCACGAGAGAAACGGGCAGGAGCTACCTCAGACCACACTGTCCACGAGAGAAACGGGCAGGCGCTACCTCAGATCACACAGTGTCCACGAGAGAAACGGGCAGGCGCTACCTCAGACCACACTGTCCACGAGAGAAACGGGCAGGCGCTACCTCAGACCACACAGTGTCCACGAGAGAAACGGGCAGGCGCTACCTCAGACCACACAGTGTCCACGAGAGAAACGGGCAGGAGCTACCTCAGACCACACTGTCCACGAGAGAAACGGGCAGGCGCTACCTCAGACCACACTGTCCACGAGAGAAACGGGCAGGCGCTACCTCAGACCACACTGTCCACGAGATTAACGGGCAGGCGCTACCTCAGACCACACTGTCCACGAGAGAAACGGGCAGGCGCTACCTCAGACCATACAGTGTCTATGAGAAAAACGGGCAGACACTACCTCAGACCACACTGTCCATGAGAGAAACGGGCAGGCGCTACCTCAGATCACACAGTGTCCACGAGAGAAACGGGCAGGCGCTACCTCAGACCACACTGTCCACGAGAGAAACGGGCAGGCGCTACCTCAGACCATACAGTGTCTATGAGAAAAACGGGCAGACACTACCTCAGACCACACTGTCCATGAGAGAAACGGGCAGGCGCTACCTCAGATCACACAGTGTCCACGAGAGAAACGGGCAGGCGCTACCTCAGACCACACTGTCCACGAGAGAAACGGGCAGGCGCTACCTCAGACCACACTGTCCACGAGAGAAACGGGCAGGCGCTACCTCAGACCACATTGTCCACGAGAGAAACGGGCAGGCGCTACCTCAGACCATACAGTGTCTATGAGAAAAACGGGCAGACACTACCTCAGACCACACTGTCCACGAGAGAAACGGGCAGGCGCTACCTCAGACCACACTGTCCACGAGAGAAACGGGCAGGCGCTACCTCAGACCACACTGTCCACGAGAGAAACGGGCAGGCGCTACCTCAGACCATACAGTGTCTATGAGAAAAACGGGCAGACACTACCTCAGACCACACTGTCCATGAGAGAAACGGGCAGGCGCTACCTCAGATCACACAGTGTCCACGAGAGAAACGGGCAGGCGCTACCTCAGACCACACTGTCCACGAGAGAAACGGGCAGGCGCTACCTCAGACCACACTGTCCACGAGAGAAACGGGCAGGCGCTACCTCAGACCACACTGTCCACGAGAGAAACGGGCAGGCGCTACCTCAGACCATACAGTGTCTATGAGAAAAACGGGCAGACACTACCTCAGACCACACTGTCCATGAGAGAAACGGGCAGGCGCTACCTCAGATCACACAGTGTCCACGAGAGAAACGGGCAGGCGCTACCTCAGACCACACTGTCCACGAGAGAAACGGGCAGGCGCTACCTCAGACCACACTGTCCACGAGAGAAACGGGCAGGCGCTACCTCAGACCACACTGTCCACGAGAGAAACGGGCAGGCGCTACCTCAGACCACACTGTCCACGAGAGAAACGGGCAGGCGCTACCTCAGACCATACAGTGTCTATGAGAAAAACGGGCAGACACTACCTCAGACCACACTGTCCACGAGAGAAACGGGCAGGCGCTACCTCAGACCACACAGTGTCCACGAGAGAAACGGGCAGGAGCTACCTCAGACCACACTGTCCACGAGAGAAACGGGCAGGCGCTACCTCAGACCACACTGTCCACGAGAGAAACGGGCAGGCGCTACCTCAGACCACACTGTCCACGAGAGAAACGGGCAGGCGCTACCTCAGACCACACTGTCCACGAGAGAAACGGGCAGGCGCTACCTCAGACCACACTGTCCACGAGAGAAACGGGCAGGCGCTACCTCAGACCATACAGTGTCTATGAGAAAAACGGGCAGACACTACCTCAGACCACACTGTCCACGAGAGAAACGGGCAGGCGCTACCTCAGACCACACAGTGTCCACGAGAGAAACGGGCAGGAGCTACCTCAGACCACACTGTCCACGAGAGAAACGGGCAGGCGCTACCTCAGACCACACTGTCCACGAGAGAAACGGGCAGGCGCTACCTCAGACCACACTGTCCACGAGAGAAACGGGCAGGCGCTACCTCAGACCACACTGTCCACGAGAGAAACGGGCAGGCGCTACCTCAGACCACACTGTCCACGAGAGAAACGGGCAGGCGCTACCTCAGACCATACAGTGTCTATGAGAAAAACGGGCAGACACTACCTCAGACCACACTGTCCACGAGAGAAACGGGCAGGCGCTACCTCAGACCACACAGTGTCCACGAGAGAAACGGGCAGGAGCTACCTCAGACCACACTGTCCACGAGAGAAACGGGCAGGCGCTACCTCAGACCATACAGTGTCTATGAGAAAAACGGGCAGACACTACCTCAGACCACACTGTCCACGAGATTAACGGGCAGGCACTACCTCAGACCACACAGTGTCCACGAGAGAAACGGGCAGGCGCTCCGTCAGACCACACAGTGTCCACGAGAGAAATGGGCAGGTGCTACCTCAGACCACACTGTCCATGAGATTAATGGGCAGGCGCTACTTCAGACCACACAGGCACGAAAGGATGAATAAGGAGACTCTGAGAAACACTGTGTGCAAAAATCCAACAACTTAAATGGATCAATTTCTCAAAAACCACACTCTACCGGGGCGCCTGGGTGGCTCAGTGGGTTAAGCCACCGCCTTCGGCTCAGGTCATGGTTCCGGGGTCCTGGGATCGAGTCCCGCATCGGGCTCTCTGCTCGGCAGGGAGCCTGCTTCCCTCTCACTCTCTCTGCCTGCCTCTCTGCCTACTTGTGATCCCTGTCAAATAAATAAATAAAATCTTTAAAAAAAAAAAAAAACCACACTCTACCAAAATTCACCCAGGATGCTTTAGAGGACCTGAATAGTCCTATAACAATTAAAGAAAATGAAATCATAGTTAAAAATCTTCCAAAAAAGAAGCCTCTGAGCCCAGATCGTTTCACTGGTAAATTCTAGTCAACATTTCAATATGTATCTAATACCAATTATATGCAGAAAGCACAAGAGGAGGGAATAATTCCCAACTCACTTTATGACGCTAGCACTACCCTGATACCCAAACAGGATAAAGAAGCACAACAAAAGGAAACCTTAGATGAAAACACCCTCAGCGAAATGCTGGCAGACCCAATCCAGCACATCTAAAATAAATGACACACCACAAGCAAGTGGGGTTTGTCCCAGGAATGCGAGGCTGATTCAATACTAGAAAATCAAACGATGTGATCTACTATATTAGCAGCCTAATGAGGAAAAACCAGTGGATGTAAAAAAGCATCTGGAAATACGTCATCCAGGAGCACCAGGGGGGCTCAGCTGGGTAACCATCCGAGTCTTGATTTCGCGTCAGGTCATGATCTCAGGGCCATGAGACTGAGCCCCACGTTGGGCTCCCTGTTCCTTGGAAGCCTGCTTCTTCCTCTCCCCGTTCCCCTCCTCCAGGAAAAAAAAAAAAAAGAAAATATTTCATTTCATCCACTCACAATAAGAACTCAACAAATCATAAGTAGAATGGAATCCACAAAAAGCCTACAGCCAATGTTATTTTTAATACTCTTCCCATTCATCGTCACACTGGAAATCCTCATCAGGGCAATTAAGACAAGAAGAAGAAATGAAAACATACAGATTGAAAAGGAGGAAGTAAAACTACTCATACTTGGAGAAAACATGACTGTTGATATAAAAAGTCCTAAAAAACCTACAAAAATACCTTCTAACTCTAAAAAGAGAATTTAACAAGATTACTAAAGGATATGAAGCCAATATACTAAAATTGATTATATTTTTATACCCCAGCAATGAACAGTTCAAAAACAAACAGAAAAGTCCACACCTAAAGTGACTGAAAAAGGAAAGGAGGAGGATGGTGGAAGGAGAAGAGAAGAGAAATACCTGGTTATAAGCCTAGCGGGACACACGCCAAAGCAGACCTAAGTGAGTGCGGAGGCATACCATGTTCATGGATCAGAAGACTTGGCAGAGTGAAGATGTTAATTCTCCCTAAACTGATTTACAGATTTAATGCAATTTTATTTTTTTAATTTGTTCTTATTTTTTAAAGATTTACTTATTTGAGAGAGGAAGAGAGAGATAGAGAAAGTGATTACAGAGAGAGAGAGAGAGAGACAGGTTTCCAAGGAGCAGGGAGCCCAACACAGGGCTCGATCCCAGGACCCTGAGAACATGACCTGAGCCGAAGGCAGACACTTAACGACTGAGCTACCCAGGCACGTCTTTAATGCAATTGTAAAAAATATGTATTTATTTGAAAAAGAGAACGAGAATGTGAATGATGGGAGGGGCAGAGGAAGAGGGAGAGAACTTCAAGCAGACTCCGTGCTGAGCAGGGAGCCTGACGTGGGGCTCGACCCCACAACCCTGAGATCACGACCTGAGCTGAAACTAAGAGTTGGGTGTTTTGAGCCAACCAGGCACTCCATATTTAATACAATTTTGATCAAGATCCCAAGAGGACTTTTTTTTCTGTTAAAGATTTGTATTTATTTATTTCTCCTCTCTGAGAGGGGAGAAGGTCAGAGGGAGAATCAGGATCCCCATGTAGCCGGGAGCCCGATGCGGGACTCAATCCCGGGACTCCGGGACCATGACCTGAGCGGAAGGCAGTCACTTAACTGACTGAGCCACCCAGGTGCCCCCAAGAGGACTTTTTGTAGATAGAGACAAGCTATTTATAAAATTGGCTTGGCAGGTGGGGCACCTGGGTGGCTCAGGTCATGATCCCAGGGTCCTGGGATTGAGCCCCACACTCAGCAGGAAGTCTGCTTCTCTCGGCTGCCCCCCTTGCCCATGCTTGCTCTCTCTCTCAAATAAGTAAACAAAATCTTTTAAAAATAAGCTGGTGTGGTAGACAAAATAACTAGAATAGCGAGGACGACTCAATGAGAATAAACTTGGTGGCACAGCACGACCGTTCTGAGACTCACCGTAAAGCCACCGTAAGCCTGGTGTTGTCGGAGAACCAGACACACAGACCGATGGGGAGCATACAACCTGTGTACAGACCCCGCTGAACGTGTGACGCCCGCCACAGTTTCAACACCACAAACACAGGCACTTCTACCAATCCTAATTCCTGTCCGATTTGCCAGGGAATCTTGGCTCGAGGCAAAGCAAGTGCAAAGCAAGATACACCATCATTTTCTTTATGCACCCCTGCCCCCAAAAGGAAAAAGACAAAGCATTTTTTTTTTTTTTTTTCAGGGAGAGAGAAAAGTCATCCGGCGATATAAAGGTCGAAAGACACACCCCCCGTCACACGCTGGCTCACGCTCCCAACTCATCGCACAGACCCTGGACTACACGGTCAATCTGATTTCACTCGCTGACGTTCATGAATTTTAGAGACAGGAGAGCGGTGATACCACGAGGGAAGACAAATCAGGGGAGCAGAGCCGTCTGAGAGGAGCACTACCAGAAAAATGAGCGGTGTGAATCCTGCACAACACATTCTCTTAGACTGACCCATCGCCTGGACCAGCAGGTCACAAGCAGAGCAAGAGCCCCGCAGGGGTTCCGACGGACTCAGCATTAACACCCACCTCTGCTGGGAAGAGAGCAGGGCTGGGCAGGTGTGCAGCTCCGGGCACCCCGGTGTTCCCAAGGACACGCAGGTGCAGGCTGGAGAGGGCAGAGGGCCAGACCCGGGTGCCCGGCAGGCAACACACGCAGCTGCTGTTTTCACAGGGGCCTCCGGTCTTCGGGCATCGCATCTCTGCACGAGCACCCCCCCCCCCATCGTACTCTGACCGGGGGCCGTGCTAGAGAAACCCCAGGCCTCAAGGAAGCCTTCTCATCTGAAGGCGGCCTGACCGTCTTCCCTATCAGCAGCAGGTGTGGGCAAGGCCCTCGATGCCTACCCACGTTCATGACGAGGGGTCTGCTCCACGCTTCTGAGGGGGGGGGTGTGGTGGGAGGATGCGAGGGAAGGCAGGCGGGGGTGGGGGGGGGCTCTGGACCACGGAGGCCGGCGAGGAGAGGCAGAACCCGAGGCAGAGCTCTCGAGCCTGTGGGTCTCTCCTTGGCCGTGGGCTCCCGCTGCGTCCTGGTGAGTGGGTGCCCACTTCTCAGGCCTCAGGATGTGGCCTGGACCAGGAGGGTCTGGACGCTCACACAGGATAAGCCCACGGCAGGAAGGAGGACGCCTCTCGGGGGTATCTGGGGGCAGGCTCAGGTTGTCGGGAACAGCGAAGCACGGGGTGGCTAAGTGCTCGCAGCGCTCGTGCGGTGCATCAGGGCCACCGGTCTTCCTCGTCCCCGTGAAGCTTCCCCGCGGGGGGCAGGGCCACCTCCCACCTGCTTCTTGCTGGAGAGGGGGTCAACCCACCACCTCCCAAGAGACCAGGGACACACGGCCGCTGACGGGCTGCTCTTCGTCCGAGGTGAGTGCCTCTGTGGGCCAGTTTGGTGGCCTGCCCCCCCACCGTCGCAGGGCCAGAGCCTGGGCCCTCAGGCACTCCGCCCCCAGTCCTCGCCCTGCTGTGGGTCACATGCAGCAGCTGGCGGCACGCAGCTGTGACAGATGGCAGTGACAGGCAGGGGTGGGAGAAGACGCAGGTGGGGAGCCTGGGAGACGCTGGTGGCCGTCGGGAGAAGAGGCAGCCGAGCCGGCTGCTGGCCACAATGACAGCATATGGATAAACAAGATAATTAATTTTTAAGGGGAAATTTAAGGCGAAGCTGAGCTCGCCGCGGCCGCCCTGCTCCGGCCCGGACACCAGGCGCGGTGTGTCTGCGTCCTCAGCCACAGAAGATGTTTCTGGGTGGAGGACAGCGGCGACCTTCAGCTGTGTGGCATTTGTCCGCTGATGGACCCGGTGCTGCCGGCAGGCACTGGGTTCTCCGGAGAGTGAACACTTGGAAGACAAATACACAGACAGAGACGTATTTTAAAGGTGAAGCCGGCGGGCGGCCATGGCTTGTGGACGCACGGTGGCAAACAGGCACGGGGTCCCCAGGGCAGCTGTGGGACTCTCTGCGGCCCCGCAGGGAGAGGGAACAGAAGCCAGATGAGACTGTGGCAGCAGAGCAGGAGGCCCATCCAGGTGGGGGGCCTGCGTCTGCAGCACCCCGACTCCTGCCGGACAGAGCTGTGCACGGCAGGGATGACGGGGTGCCCTGGGCTGCTGGCCACATCACCAACCGGCCACAGCCAGAGCCACCCCATGATGGGGACCTGGCTGAGACATGCCAGTTTCACCACACAAGGACCAACAGTGGCAGCCCAGACTGTGCCCTATGGGGCCCACAAGTGAGCCCCCCTCCTGAGCAGTCAAGGCCTTTCCCAGACTCCAGCCCCACCCCGCTGCCACGGCCCTGGGAGCCCCAGGCATGTGCTCCTCCCCCTCCTGCCCCGGGGCTGTGGGAGCCAATGTGGATTCTCCCTCCTGTCTGGGAAGCACCGCTTGGCCCAGCCACCCCCAGGGCCCCCCGGCCACTCACTCCTGGTTCCTGGTCCTGGGTTCTGGCTAGAGAAGCGCCACGGGCCCCCGGGCTGCAGAGGCCCAGGGAAAACCTCGCTCCACACTGCCTCTGGGCCCCATTGATGCCGACACCTGTCTCTGGGCCAGGTGGCTCCAGGGGACACTGCGCCTGGCCCAGACTGAGGACCCCCGCCTGCCGGCCGGCCGGAAAAAATACATGACAGAACCCGAGGTCAAGGTGCCTCCAGCAGGCTGGCCCGGGGAGGTCTCCGGGAAGGCCTCCTGGGCATCGCTGTGCTTCCCACTCCCTGTCAGCACCCAGCGCGCTCCTGCTCAGGCTTCCCTGTCCCTGAGAAGTGTGGACATCATGCCTGTTCCTCAGGCCTCGGGTGGCATTGCCAAGCTCTGGGTCCCCTCGCTGTGAGGAGTAAAGGCGTCACCTGAGCCCAGACGGAACCCACGTGAAGGCCCCGTACCTGACGTCACCTGCTCAACAGACAAGAGGGACCGATGGTGGTGGGTGAGAGACCCCAAGGATATGACACAGGCCATGCTGGTCGCGTCAGGGACGCCCATGGTGCTGGAAGGGTGGGGTGGGCGCATGGATGGCAGGTGGGTCTGGGTGGGGGCATAGGCACGGCCAGCGTGGAGCCTGCCCACACACCAGGGAGGGGAGCAAGGGTGGGCCTGGAGCCCTGTCACCACCGGGGAGGAGAAGCCCCGGGAGCCTGGCGAGGGGCCACGGGGTGGCCCTCCACACGGGGCCCAGGTGAGGGGTCCCGGGCAGGCAGAACACCTTCCTCACGTCACGGTGAACGTTATCACAGGGTCACACCTAAAAGCACCCTGACCCACCGACCCGTGTGCTCGGCCGCCTCCTCGACCCCTCACTTTGGACACAGACGCGAAGACCACAGACGCGGCTGCCCTCTCCGAGCAGAGACCACTCCCACGGGGTGTCCAGCCGCGCATCGGCTTAGACCACCTCCTTTCATCAGGATCCGAGCCCCCAGCCCCCGAGGTCTTCCGTGATTGCCGCTCCCTTGCCATCAGTCGACTGTACCTACGGGATGCTCTGCGGAAGACAGAACACCCCCTTCTCCTGCCTCACCCTTGTTAACTCAGAGGAGCAGCGAGAGCCAGCAGTCGTTCCAGCAGCCGGGCAACCTTCATGTCTGGGGCTCTGGGAGTCGCCCACACCGGCCTCAGGAGGCTCCCGGAGCTGGCACACCCACCCCGGCTTCACTAAGTGGAGACAGGACCCCGCCAGCACGGTACTTTTAACCAGATGGCGCCTACAACAACCTCCGTTTTAACAAGGGCTCTGTGAGGCTGTCACGACCCACCTCATGGCGTCCCGGTGGACGGAGCCTGGGGGCAGCGGGGCAGAGCACTGGAGGTCGGGCCCAGCACTGTCTACACGGCCACGATGCCTGGAAACACCAGCAGCTCTGCTGTCCGGAAGGAGCTGTCCCCACGCAAGGGGGGCTCAGACTGGAAGCAGAGAGCCTCACCCTCTGGGGCTGGGCGGTCACGGCCACACGATGCCCGCGTGCTGCCCACCTGTGTTTCCCTTTCGTTTCCTTCCGCGTGGAGCACGTAGGGGCGGCCCTCCTTCTTCGGGTTTTCTGAGACTATGCGCACCTCCACGGCTGGCAGCGGGGTCCCCACGGAGCCTGCAGAAGAGAGACGAGAGGGCTGCACAGAAAGCCGTAGACCCCAGAGCCAAGGGTACAGGGCTCGGCTCAGTGCACGCAGGGGGCCGCCCGGCTCCACGGCTGCCAGTGCTCACAGCCGCCCACAGCCCGCGAGGCCCGGTTCTGGACATCCGCCCACTTGGGGAGGCTCCCAGCACCTGGGCTGGAGGCTGGGGCTGGGGCCGCTTCCCCACTAGTGGCCGGCTGGGCAGTAAGGGCCCAGGGGACATGGAGGCCACCCGCACACGGAAGGCCCAAGAGGGATGGGGCTGGCAGGTGGAGAAGGCCGCCAGCATGCTGGTTCATTTAGTAGGCACCCACGGTTTGCTCCCGAAGCACCTGGTGGAGCGGCCTGCCGTGCCGAGTCCCCACGACCCCCCTAACAAAGGACCAATGCGGGCAGAGGTCCCAACGCCAAACGCTCAGCCCCGGGAGGACCCCCGTGAAGGACTCCAGGCGCTTTATCTTAACCCCTGCAAGCAGCAAGCGTCTGTCCGGGGACTAATGCCTGGGGCACTGACGCTGCCACCTGACACCTGCTCAGGATTCCGGGACCCGGACTTCCGGGCAGCTCAGTCCCACAGCCGCGTGCGCTGGAATGGCACCGCGCTGTCCCTGTGGCCTGTCTTTTGCATCTGAGGGCGGGGCTGGAACCAGAGGGCTCTCAGCTGTCCTATCCCCGGCGGCCTCGTACCTCCACTCTGGTCGGAAGCCATATCCTTGCCTGGTGGGGAGCACAGCTAGCAGCTCCCTCCCAGCCCTCTGTCTTCTCGGTTTGCTTCCAAAAGATTTGCAAATCCAAGTTAAATGTACGTGAGACACAGTGAGTCATCACAAAGGGCTCCAGGACCTCTGCACTAGCTATGGATGGAGAACAAATGTCTGTCTTACCAGAAGAGGGTCCTCTGACCGTCCTCCTCAGCCAGAAGCACCAGCCTCCCCACTCGCCGTCCTCCTCCCGCCTTTCTGTTCACCGCCTTCTCCTTCGAATATTTTTTAAAAAGGAAGAAACCCTCTTCCCAGCTTCCTCCTGCTCCGCTCTGGCCCCTCTCCCATCTCAAGAGTGAACGCTGTCATGGCCATCACGACCTGCGAGGGAAGTGCCGACGGAACCCCAGCTGGCGACAGCATCAGACACGACCGACATCTCCAGGCAGACGACGACCACAGTCCCGTAGGCCCGAGGTCCCGCCGGGTGAGGGCCCCGCACGGGAGACGCTGCAGTCCGTGCGGGGCAGCCCTGGCTCCAGACCACGTCCACCGCCCAAGTGGGCCAGACGGAGCAGGGCCATCAGCAGCGGCCGTCTCCTGCCCCTGCGGGGACGCTGCCCCCTCCTGTGCTGTCCTGCCCCCCCGCGGGGACGGCGCCCCCCCCCGTCCTGTCCTGCCCCCGCGGGGACGGCGCCCCCCCCGTCCTGTCCTGCCCCCGCGAGGACGGCACCCCTCCTGGTGTCCACCTGGGCGGCAGTGTGGGCCACAGTCAGAGGTGCACCTCGTTCTTCTGAATCTCTCCAAACCACTGCCGGCTCTCCCCAGATAAGCGTAACTGGCCTGCGGCCCTGTCCAGCATCTAGGGAGGGAGGCTGCTCTGCAGCTGGTCCCGAGAGGACGGGAAGGGGCGGCTAAGGTCCTGGAGCCCCTGGCAGTGCGCCACGGAGCCTGCCCAGGAGCTGTTCACGCCTCTGATCTCCAATTACCGCTGGTTAGGCCCGGCCGCGCGAGGCCATGAATTATTCATCCCCCTCCGTGGTAACCGCCAGGGACGCAGAGAAGGATCCGTCAGAAGATCCGACCCAGAGCTTGGCACGCGGCAAACGACACTCTTCGTGCGGCACGTCCCTCTTTCAAGGCCGGCTTTGCCCTGTGCGCCTGCCAGCCTTTGAGCACCTCTAACGGACCCGGTGTTCACCGCAGGGACCGTGAGAGCCGCGCAGCTCAGAGGCCATGCAGGCAGCCGGAAGGAGGGGCCGGGCTGGAGTGACCCTGAGTGACCCTGAGCTGGAAGCAGGTGTGGGGCCCAGGGGTGGTTGGTCACGTCCCACCCGCATCGTGAGCCCAGCCCCGGCGTCGAGAATGGACAAGACCCAAGATGCCGAGGAAAGCCCTCAACCAGGTTTCTCCAGAAACGACACCACTTTGTTTTCCAAACCGAACAACCAGCATTGTACTCGACCGCTGGCGGCCTGCTTCACGGACACGGTCACGGGCATCTGATCCTGAGGCAAGAGGAGGGACTGCACCCACGCCTGCATGTACCTCACGGCGTCCTCGAGGCCGGGTCACAGCTGCTGCCACCACCTCAGACCCAAGGATTTCTGCCCAATAAACCTTGGGGATCGGAGCCTTCGTGTTCTACCTTCCTGGAAAAGGCCAGGTGAGTTGGGGACGCTCGTGGGACCTCTGTCCTGACCTCTGCTTTCCCCGCTCAGCTGGGGGTGCTCCCTCCAGCACCAGCGTGAGCCCCCGCTGGGCCTCCCTTGCACAATGCTTCCCGTCCTGGCGCCCAGTCTCGTGTTTGCTCTTCTAATGAACAAGGGGGTTCCCCATGCATCTCTACTCCCTCCTTTCCCCCGACACCATGCGCTCCTGGCAAAGCAGGTGTCCCAGGGCGACAGTGCAGACACCCGCTCCGCCCCAGGCCAGCCGTGCAGCCCCGGCCACTTGTGTGGTTGCCTAAAGCCTGTGTCAAGGGGGTATGGTCACCCCTGCGTCGGGGCTGCTCTGGACACACTGTGGCTGCTTCTGGGGAGGCTAAGTACTCACCCACCTTTTGACCAGCAACCCCACCCTGGGTGTTGACCCACGAAAAATAAAGGCACGAGTTTGCAGAGGGCCTGCACACACAAATGTCCACAACAGCTCTGCCGGTAACTGTCCCCAAACAGACACAAGCCCGTGTCCTTTGGTGGGGGAGCAGGCTAAGAAACAGTGGCCTATGCACACCATGGGATTCTACTCAGTGAGGGAAAGGAACCTGCGTCCACATGGGTGAGTCTTGGACACATCCTGCTGAATAGGACCCAAAGGCCGTGTCCTGTACGAGTCATTGTATGACATTCCGGAAGCAGCACGACTACAAGAGGAGAGAACAGACGCATGCTGGCCTGGCCTGGGGTGGAGGAGGTGCTGAGCCGTCACAGTCGTCCGCATCTCAAGCCTGGATCGGCTTTTCAAAACCTGTTTTCAGAACCTCACAGAAGCAGACATGGGCAGGGCGAGCGTGACTGTGTGTGCGAGATGAACGGATGCAGAGTGTAATCACGGAGTCAGAGGTATGCTGCTGGGACTTCTGTGCTGTGGGCCCCCGGGGCTGGGGGGGACACCGCGTGGAGACCAGGAGAGCACCGAGAGCAGAGCGGGGCACATCCACATCTCGGGCTGCGGTTCTGTCGGCAGGGTCCCTGCTAAGGATCCAGGACGTGCAAGTCTGACTTAATGTCAGACCGTCTCAGAGAAGGCTGGACACTGAGCCCAGGGCGCGGAGCCCCATGCCTGGATGACCCCCACCCCCACGGCCCCCGTGCCGTGCATGGCTCCAGGTGCCTGCGCGGGAGGCTCCGGCCAGTAGCCCACGCGGCCCGCACGGAAGCAGCGCCTGCCCCGGGACGCGCTCTGCTGGGCACACGGTCCTGGTCATTCTCGTTCTTCCATTTGTCACCCGGGAAGGACACTGGTTTCAAGGACACCTTTCTGTCCTGTCCCTGACAGGCCACGTGGGAAAAATGTGAGTGCCCACGGGGAAGAGGCCACGGCCGCCCCAAGGAATTCCCTGGCCCGGCAAGACGGCATCCTCCCCGGCCCAGCCCAGCTGAGGGCGAGGACACAGCCAGGAGGCTACTTGTACCTGGCACACGCGTGGCGGTCAAGGGGTTGGACAGGGCCATGCCGATCTCCGTCATGCCGTAGCGCTCCAGCAGAGTGTGGCCCGTGATGCCCTGCCACCTCTCCAGCACGGGCAGGGGCAGGGCGGCCGACCCCGAGACCATCAACCTATGAGCACAAGAGAGGCAGCCTCAGCTTCCTGCAGCCAGCCCTGGGCTGGACAGCGCCACGCTCTCCACTCAACCCCTGTGTCCCCAAGCTCACGACGAGAACGCCCACCGGCGGCTAAACCCGAACTCTGTTCTTTTCAAAGAGTTTGTGGGGGCATCTTCGAGTAAAACAGGTCTTCAAAAGGAACAGGTAACTACAGTAAAAACACAATTTTAGGGTCTTTGGAGGTGTTCTTTGCACACGACGAATACACTGTAAGCGGCCCTAGACCACAGCTATGACCGTAAGGATTCCGTCTGTGGGTAAACTGCTTCCGGGTCTAAGGAGCAGGAGGGGCAGCCGCGGGGACAGCCCAGGGCCGAGCACCAAGGCAGCCGGCGGGCTTGTGGCGTGACACCGGTCACTCGCACCACACCGAGTGCAGCCCATTCACGCCAGCCAGGCCGCGCGCTCTGTGTGCCGTGAGAGGCTGTGCTTGCCACGGAACGCGTGTCACGTGGCTCTGGTCCCGGTAGAAGTCGCCAAGCCACCCACCCGTGTGTGCACTGTCTCGGGGCTCACACCCGAGCAGGAATCAGGCCAAACGACGCTGTGTCTGTGGGCTTGTGAGAGAGGGCAGAATAAGCCTCATGCCGCGGAAGGGCCCAGAAGGTCCAGCACGTGTCTGTCAATGGGGCTTCGAGGGGCAGGGTAGGGGTGGGCGCTCCATGGGGAGAGGGGCTCGAGGGCCAGAACGGGGGCCTGAGCCCTCACCCTTCCAACTGGACCATGAGACAGACAGAGACAGACGCAGAGAGGGACAGAACACCGACAGACCAGCAGAAAACGCAGCTCGCTACAGCTCTAAAGGCTGGAAAATACTGCTTCCTACCCCCTGGACCTGTTCGGCCGAACATGTGTGATGTCAGCTGCCCTCTAAGGCCTTCAGGGCAGGAGAGCGGGTCGCTTCCATTTACCTAATTCTCTGCTCACAAACTGCGCGGACAAAAGCCCGGACGTGAGGCTCGGTGAAATGTCTGTCGTAATAATCCATCAGCTTGGCGTAGATCGTGGGCACCGCCATAAACACGTTAATCCGCGGACTCTCACCACCTAAGAGCTTTTCCCAAACCTAGAAAGGAAGCAGGAGGGATACAGGGAGACGTGAGAAAACTCGCACAGGCTCAAGGCGGCCAGCCACGGCTGGCTCCCGTGCGGCTCCCCGCACAGAGGCCGCCCCCTCCCTCAGCTTTAAAGGGCCCGGATGCAGCTCCCACAATGAGGCGTGTCACCTCAGTGACTCTGACCGTTCCTGTGAGAGCCGGATACTGGTGTCCGGCTGCAGGGGGACCTGTGAGGGGGGACAGTCTGCAGGGAGAGAGCAGGGGCACGGGTCCAGCCTTGGGTCTGCTGTCAGGAGAGGTGACGCACCTCCCCCTCTCCCAGGTGGCACTGGTGAGCCTGCGGGTCGGCCCTGGGCCTGGCCCCAGCAGACACGCGGGGATGGTGGATGCATGTCCGTCCGGTGAGGTGAGAAAAAACCGTGTGCGTTCTGTGTTTTGTTGGGTAGCAGATGCTCCCTGTGTCCATACAGAGATGCCCCAAGACCTCCCTGTTGGCAGGTGTCCCCCCCAGTCTTAGAGAAACTGGCGCGGCGTCCCACTCTGTCTTCACCACATCGCTGCCAAGTAAGCCTCCGGTGACTGGACCTCGCCCCAAAGTGTTCGAGGGGCCAATCCCATGCACCCTGACCCATAAGAGGAAGGGCTGCATGGAGGGCGGGCGTATCAGGGGAAATAATGCCATTCTTTTAAAGACAACAATCAGCACCGCCACAAGCAAAGCATGTAGGGAAACAGGAAAAAGTGACCCATGATTATGGAGAAGAAGTCAAAAGAGGCCGACCCGCAGGAGATCCAGATGTTGGAGTTAATCAGACAAGGAATTCAAGGTCATTACAACAAACAGGCCTATGGAATTTTGCAAAAAAGATGAAAAAAATGAGGGAAAATCAAGGGTTTCATCAGAGAAGTGGAAATCCAAAAGAGAACCATTACAAAAACGGAGACGTGTTATCTGAAGTCAGGAATTCACCGGGCAGACTCAGACGCAGACGGGGCAGCACAGAAGAAAGGACAGAAACGGTGAGACACAGGCTCACGGAGAAGGTCCACGCAGAAGCAGGACAGGACAAGACAGAGCAGAGAGAGCGACATGCGGGCCACGGAGGAAACACCACACGGCACAGCTGTGGGCCTGGCAGGAACACCCCACGTCCGTGGGCTTGTGGCCTCGACACAGACCAGACAGTGCGTCTCCCCCACCTGAGCTCAGCGTCAACGCGCCCCCCCCAGAACCCCACGGAGCCCTGGTGCAGAAACTGACCGGCTGACCCGGCGCTCACACGGGAGGGTAGAGACCCGATGGTGCCAAGAGGAGCGTGAAAGGGGAATCATCGTGGAGAACTCACACCTCTCAGCTCCTGACCTTGCTCCAGATAAGAGTGACCACAGCAGGGCGGTGCCGGTGGAAGGCCAGAGCCCCAGATCGACAGCCCGACCAGGGCCCAGGATAAGCAACACTTGCACGGCCTGTTGTCTGTTTGTAAAGACTCTGTGTATTTAATTATCTTAGAGAGAGCGCGCTGCGTGAGCGAGTGAGCACAGGGGAGGGGCAGAGGGAGAGGGAGAAGCAGACGCCCCACTGAGCGCTGAGCCATGGGTGACTCAGCCTCACAACCCTGAGGTCACGACCTGAGCCAAAACCAAGAGCCACTGGGTGGCTCAGTGGGTTAAAGCCTCTGTCTTCGGCTCAGGTCATGATCCCAGGGTCCTGGGATCGAGCCCCACATCCGGCTCTCTGCTCAGCGGGGAGCCTGCTCCCGCCCCCCCCCCGCCTCTGCCTGCCTCTCTGCCTACTTGTGATCTCTGTCTGTCCAATAAATAAATAAAATCTTTAAAACAAAACAAAACAAAACAAAAAAAAACCCCCAAGAGTCAGACACTCAGCTGACTGACTGCTCCAACCAGGCGCCCTGTGCCCGACTGGTTTTTGACAAGAGAGAGAGCCCTCACTTCAGCTGTAGAAAGACCGATCTTTCCAACAGACAGCATAAGGGGGACTGAGCAGCCACCTACAGAGGGACGGATTCCAGACCTTTGCCAGACAAAAAAATTCACCCAAAGTGAACCAGAGACTTAAATGCATGAGCTCAAACTAGACAACTTCTAGGAAAAAATCTCTATGATTTTGGATGAGCAAAGATTTCTCAGATATCACACCAAAAGCACGATCTATGAAATTAACTGATACAATGGATTTCATCCAAACTAAAATCACGTGTTTCAGAAGACACCATTAAGAAAATGAAGAGACAAACGAGACTGGGAGAAAACACCTGTAAACATCTGTCTGACGAAAGACTGACGTGTGGAACGTACACTGACGCCTAGAGACTCAATGAGATCAATAACCCGATGCAAACATGGGCAAAGGTCTAAAGACCTCACCAAGGAAGACACAGAAATGCGACTGAGACCATGAAAAAACGCTCAGCATCACTGCTCATCAAGGAAACGCAAATCGAGGGGCGCCTGGGTGGCACCGTCGGTTAAGTGTCCAATTCTTGGATTTGGCTCAGGTCATGATCTCAGGGTTCTGGGATCAGGCCCCATGTCGGGCTCTGCATTCAGTACAGACTCTGCTTCAGACTCCCTCTCCCTCTGCCCCTCCCTGCTCACATACTCTCTCTCAAATAAATAATCTTTAAAAAAGAAAAAGAAATGCGAATTGAAAGCTCGGCAGACCTCACCTCCGTCTGCTAGAACTGGAACAATGACTGAACACAACAATAAGGGCTGGCCTGATGTGGAGAGACTAGGGTCCTTGCACACTGCTGGTGAGAGTGGAAACAACAGCCCATGTGGAAAATAGTTTGGAAGTTTCTTAAAATACGAAACATAAACTTGCCCTATAATCTGACAATTCCATTACTGCATACCTCTGTAAGGTAAATGAAAACATGTCCACACAAGGGCCTGGGTGCAAATTTTCATAGAGCATTACTCTTAACAGACCCAAACTGGAAGCAACCCACAGCCCACGAGACAGCTGCTGGGCGAACAGAGCGCGCGCGCCCACACAACAGGGTGCTCTTTGGGAACAAAAAGGCGACCACTGCCCCACGCCCTGCAACGTGGGTGAAACTCTGAGATGTTTTGCAGAAAGAAGGAAGCCAGACATAAAACACTGCAAGCTGTAGGACTCAGTACACATGCACTGTCCAGGAAAGGGACTGTGTGGAGACACAGGCTGATGGCAGTCACCAGGGGTGGCGTGGGAGCAGGGGGTGAGACAATGGCGGACAACTCTAGATTTATGAAGAATCACTGAATTATTTGCAACAGTGGCTTCCAGAGTGTGTGAATCACACCTGGACAGAGCTGCAAGAAAGACACGATATGAACACTGGAGGGCAACAAGCTGGGAGACTGGTGAGCCGAGCCAAAAAGGGCACGGCTGAGAGGAGCACACGGGGAACGCCACAGGAGAGGCCTGGCAATCAGCGTCGGCGTTACGGGCTCCTGACTGCTTAAAGCAACGACAGTGACGACGTGTTGTGAAGATAAAGGAAGGAATAACGGACGGAAGTCAAACACACAGGAAGCACACGTGCATTAGAGAAAAGCCTCTGACACAACAATGACCAAGAGGAATAGAAGAGAAACATAAACGACCCACGTCAGAGCTAAATGAGACATCACCACAGACCCCAGAGGCACTAAATGCACAAGGAGAGAACTTACAGTGAATTTCACAGTTGTGATGAGAGGGACCATTTCCTTTAAAAAGCAAAACTTACCGAGACAGATACAAGAAACAAAATATAAACATTAGAAGTCTTATATCTGTTAAAGGAATCGAACCCTTAACTAAAAGCCTTCCTGGAGAGGTCTGGCCCGGATGGCTTCCACGGCAAGCTTGAGCAGACACTCAAGGGAAGGAGAGTTTCAGCCCCACACCAACTGGCCCAGGAAGAAGCCCTTCCCAAGGGAGCACTGTGCCGACATGGGAGCCCAGCGAGAAGGTCCCGAGAGAGCTGCAGACCACGCTCCTCATGAACACACGTGTAGAAGCCTGAGCAAAGTATCAGCAAATGAAATCTAGCAATACAGAAAATGACAGTACATCCCGACCCTAGGTCATCTGCTGCAGGGCTGCCAGGTGAGGAAGCTAGAAACATGGAAGAAGTGTGTGAGCAGACCACAGCGACGGGAGGAAACAGACAACAAATGAAGGGGCAGATGCCACGTGATCATCACAGCAGACACGGCCATCTAATACTCTATCCTCGAAGGTAAAAGCTCTCAGCAGACAAGGAGGTGCCAGGTACGTCCTCCAGCTAACATGTGGCATCTACAAAACCAACAGCTAGCATCACACTTAACCGTGAAATGTTAATGCCTTCCCCGACTCTGAGTAAGCCAATGATCGCCACACCATTACTGCTTCCAAATCAGTGCTTCAAAAGTAAAAATTCTCTGTATCACAAGACACTGTTAAAAAAGACACTGGTTTGTGAAACAAAAACCAGACTGGAAAAAGATTCACAATATGTCATTCTGACAAAGGCCTTTTATCCAGAATATATAAAGAACACCTACAGATCAATAACAAAGAGATGGCTCAATATGAAAAGATCTCTGAATGACCAGCAAGCACACAGAAAGGTGCTCACGAGAAACGCAAGTTTTATAACAAAAGTGAGGGCACCCACCGCACACCCAGGAGGGCAGCTAAAATGTAACAAGTCCGAACAGCTGAGCGTTGGCAGGGTGGAGCCCTGTGGCCCTTGTCCCTGCGGACAGAAGCACAGGACAGAAACAAGAGTCGACAGTTTCTCAAGTTAACCGCACATGACTCCACGACCCACTAATCCTATCCCTGGTATTTACTCCAGAGAAATGAATACAACAGGATAACAATGCCCAGCTGTGGGACCCCTGGCCATGAGAAGGAATTAGCTGTTGCCACGTGAATGTGGATAAATCTCAAAGGTATTATGGGGACACACGAGACACAGGAGCACAGTCGCCGTGGGTCCATCCCACGCAAGCTTCAGAAACAGATCAGCTGTCTTAGAGTAAGAAAATGCAATGAGGTGGCTATCTTCAGTGGGGTAGCTGGAAGGAGGCACAACAGACCTTCCGGCAGGCCGGGAACATTTCATATCCAACCTGGTGTGCCCCACACACTCACCACGACATGGTGAACCACACACTGAGATCTGTGAGTCACACTGCATGCACACCACACCTCAACAAAAGGAAGCGAAAACACACCCACGGACATGATGGACAATGCCCAGTGTGGATGAGAATACGGAGCAACACGGAGCAAGCCTCACCCTCGCTGTCTTGGAGAAGTCTGCAGGTTTCAGCACAATTAAAGCCCCATCCAGCCCAGCTAGTGTCTGGCACCGGCAGGCACAGACCCAGGAGAAGCACCCACAGAGAGATCCCGATGAGAATGTCCACAGCAGCTTATTCATAATGTCCCCAAACTGGAAACAACCCAATGTCCTTCATGGCAGCGGGGATAAGCGACGGAACACAACGCAGCAACACAAAAGACCGAGTGACAAGCGACGCAGCACGAGAATGAATCCCGGTGCAGCGCCATGAGCTGCAGGGCACAAGGGAGCACATGTTGTCGTGTTCATTCACATGAGGAGTACGCGGAACGTACCCACGGCAACAGAGCCGGGCCAGTGTCAGCTCTGGTGGGTGCGGGGGAGGGGTGCTGAGGCAGGAGAGGACCTTCCGGGGGGAGGAGAACGTCCTCTGTCTTCACCTGGGTGCAGACAGCAGCATGGGGGGCACAGGCGTAAAGGCAGATGCGGCACATGCCTGACGCACATACGCCTGAACGTGGCCTGAACGTGCGCAGATCATCGTCCGCGGAAGCGAGCGTCCCCGCCGCTCAGACCCTGAGCCCGAGCTCTCGGCAGTGAGCGTCGGTGAGTGCGGACGGCAGGTGCCCTGCGGGACTGCTAGGCAGGTGGGCCACCCACCACCGGGAAGTCTCCCCCTCACCATCACAAAATGGGAACCTGAATCCCATCTCTCAAGCCAGCCACAGAATCTCAGGGGATACAAGGGACAGGGGACACGTTAAATGACACTACCGGGATGCAATGTGCAAAAGGACACGCAGCCCGACTTCTTAAAACAAAACACGCCAGGAAGATGCAGAGGGAAGCCTGCGGGTAAAGCCATCCAGCAGGAGCCGGGCGTCACCGGGACCCAAGCCCGACACACTGGAGGCCACGGGCAGCCCTGGCACTGAGGACCCTGCTGGTGATGCCTGATATCGGGGGTTCTGGCTCGTCGCTCCGTGGTGACGGCGCTGTCACAACTCTAAGAAAAAGCATCCTTAGCTTCAGGGGTGCAGAAATCATCTGACACCTGCGGTTCCTTTCGATTGACCGACATAGGAGACGACGTTTCCAGCTGAAACCAGAGCGACCCCAAGCCCGGAGCCGCTGAGGCCGGGTGACGGCGCACGGGCAGTCATCGCTCTCGAAGGGCTCTGAGACACAACCGACTTTAGAAAGTTTTAAGACTTGATGAAGGAGGTTAGATTAGGTGATCTCTCTAAAGGCCCTTAGCTGATATGGTACAATTCTTCCCAAGCACAGAAGTGAACTAATATTTATTAGCAAGAAAATATTAAGAATTGATGTACAATCAACATTTGGTACGACTGAGGAAGTCCACTTAGGTGAACACAAGCCCACTTATTACTGAGCAGAGAAACGAGAAGCGAAGATAAAAAAAATGGGTGTGGTGAGCTTCCGGCAGCTGAGTGGAAGACAGAGAGCCAACAGCTCCGGATCACGGTGCACCGAGCGGCGAGCAAGGACGGAACCCGCGGGGACAGGACGGCTGCCTGACGAGGCCCTTGTGGCCCAGGTGTGGCCGTGAGCTTGACCAGCCGCTCTCTCTCCCCCCACACACCATGGCACTGATCTCTGCGGGCCCCCTCCAAGCTCTGGAACGCAGATTTGCTGGAAATTCTGGGTAGCCTCTTACTTCCCACTGGCTTGTAAAGACCCATGGGTCCGCCAGATTGGCGCTGCCTGTCACTGGGGAACATGTGGCCTTGAGATGAGGGCAGCTAAAAAGTGTGTGGCCGTCCCGATCCGGCTAAGGTGAACTGCCCAACGCTACGTGGCACTCATATGTGTGGCTGACCTGTGTGCAGACCCTGCCAGCTCCTGGCCTGATGAGCCCCGACAACACCCTCCCCTTGGCCAGACCTCATTCTGCCCACCAAGGTCTCACCTGTTGCCAGGAGCATGTGGACAAGAGGACACAACGGGACAGACTCCCACATCCCAGGGGAGGTACCACGGGGCAGCTCCTCCCTCACAGGCTGCTTGGCGCGAGATGGGGGAGGACAGGCCCCACAAGCTGTCCATCCACTCTGGGGAGCCGTCGTCTGCTCCCCAGGCTTCGCACTCAAGGCTACAGGAAGGAGGGAACATGTGCTGACTGGTGCTGTGGTCCTCCAGCCTGGCCTCTGACCCCAGCACACAGGTGACAACCAGATGCCACCTCCTGAGGGCACCTGTTCTGGCACTCACCCAAGTCAGCAAAGGGGGCAGCGGCTGTCCTGAAATGCCACATTTCCTCCCCGCTGTCCCAGCTCCTCCGGAAACTAACACTCGTCCATCTCGGGATCCCGTGCGGCCAGCGGGCCTCCCTGGAGCTCGCCTCTCGCTGGCAAGAGCTCTTCTGAGGCAGCCGGACCGCAAAGCGCTGCTGTGCTGTGAGCGGCCACAGCAGATCAGACAGTGGTTCCCAAATCAGGCTGCCCACAGGAACCCCTGTGAGCTTGCAAACTTGCTGGGCCGGGACGCCACCCACCACGGAGGCAGCCGTGGGAGGGGCCCAGGCACCTCTCTCACTCTCCTCTCCCCACTACGCCCTGCTGTGTCACCAGGACGGGAACGAGAGCTCAGGTCCCAGGCCCGTGGGACTGCTAGGCAGGTGGGGGACCGCAGGGAAGCCTTAACCAGCTGGACACAGTGACCCCAAGGGTCAAACCATCACTCGTTTTTTGGCAATCCTAAACAACACAGAAAGCTGTTCTTGTGTTCTGAGGTGCTCCGGTCAAAAGTGGGCGACGAGGCCTCAGCTCCTGTGGTCTGTGGGCACACCCTGCCCGAGAAGCCCCCACACTACGGCTCCGACCTGAGACTATGGGAGTCTCGCGCGCTCTGCCCCCCCCCAACTCTGCAGACACCGTAATGTACATTCAGACTGAAGACACCCCCCCCAACCCCACCAAGATGCCCATTGCTCAGATCCCAGAATGAACTTGGTCTGGGGTCACAGGTCTCCTGGGGCAGCATGGTTACGCCAGGGAGAGTGTCCTGGGCAAGGGCGGGGACCCCAGCAGCCTACATGGCTGAGCCCCTGGGAGCCCCAACCCCATGTGACCAGGGTTCTGGGGCGGCCGGCACAGCCTCTGCCCGGCAGGCAGGTTCCCAGGAGGTCCCACGGCACCACCGTGATTTAGTGCCTTTGGCAGAAATCGCCCCCTTGGCCAGAGGCGGAGATCCTGGGGTGTCAACCAGAGGGAATCCACGGAGACACAGGAGGGACACGGCCTCATCAGCAGCTGGCATGTCCCGCTGTGATGCCAGCATTTGGCCTACCCACCTCCCCGCCTGCCCTCACGTTAATAAGGCCATCTCGTGAGGCCCCATCATGGGCCACGGAGAGCCTGTCACCCCAGAGCCGGCCCATGCCGGGCTTGGTGGGGAGACCCCCCAGAGCCCAGGACCCCAGGCCGTCTACCGCCACCGCAGAAACCTTACATAGAGTTCCTCAGCAGAAGCTACGAACCGTCTCCTAAGCCCACATGGTACAAAGCAAAGAAGCTGTTGCTGCTAATTTACATGGAAAACTGTTGAGCGTTTCCAGATTCCCCTCAGAACCCGAGGCTTTTCTGATACCTTGGAATTCATCTTGCTAATGGACGCACAAAATAAACTGAGAAAAAGCACAAATGTTCACAGACACAAAAGTGTACACACCCAGACCTTTGCAGGGAAGTTACTGTTTCAAGGGTGATGGATTTTAAGTGGACAGCTGTGTTACACTGATCTACTTACACTGATTCTTCACTTGATACAAAAAAACTTATTAAACCAACAACTGTACCCCCTCCACGGCTGAATGCCCGTGCCACAAATCCACACACTCACAACGTACTTAAGTGAGACGGCACACATAGGTTTTGAGCTGGCCGCCCACCAGCGCACCCTCATTGTCGCTCACACAGCGAGAGGGGTCCACGTGCCATCCAGTCACCCACAAACGCCCAGACCCTGTACTGCTTTACGTCCTCGGGACACCCCACGGACAGAAGGGGCGACATCCTAGGGGGAGTGAGGAGATGCGCAGGACACCTGGCCAGAGGTGGTGACCAGTGCAGGTGCAGGGGCAGAAGCAGGGCCACAGTGAGGAGGGCAGTGGCCTCGGGCATCATGGCTATGGGCACATTTACTTCAAGAGAGGCTCGAGTGTCGGAAGGGGAGGGGGAGAGAGGCAAGGGGACACAGAGCGCCCTCGGAGATGAGGCCCGGGCTAGCGGGCTGTGAGGGCACCGGGTCCGGGTGAGTTGCCTGGGGGGAGACCAGGCTTGGGTTGGGGGGGGCAGTGCTTCCTTCCTGTTCCTTCTCTGTGGTTCCTGGGTCTGTGGTTTGGGGAAGAAAAGGTCTGCTCGGTCTCATACTGCTGCCCCGATGGGTGTCCCTGCCACCCCCACCAGGAGCACACACGTCACTCCCAAATCAGGAGCTGGGACATGGGGATTTTCACAACATCGGCCAGTGTCGGCTGTCAGCCACTGGGGCTGCAAGTCAGCGTGGGTCGGCCTCTCCCTCTGTTTAAAGGGAACCTGGAAGCTTAGGTCTCTAGAGATCTGGTTCTGCCCCTCCCTCTTCCCGCCTCTAAAACCAAGCCGAGGATGGGGGGCCCTGGGCAGCACGGCAGTGGCTCCCGAGAAGGGCTGGCCATTCGTCCAGGTCAGGGCAGCCATCCATCCGGTCAGGGTTGGGGAGAGCAGGGCCCTCGGTCAGAGTCCTGCCAAGAAGGGGCGCGTGCATGGGGGGGTCACACATCACGTCTGCTGGGAGGCCTTTATGTCTAGAAAGCTGACAGCGCCCTAGCCTGCTGCCCCAAAGGGCATCTGCAAGCAGCAGACTCTCTGTCCGCATAAGACCACTCGGGACCCTGCTGCTCAGGAACAGCTGGAGGCGGAGCTGTGGCGGCTGAAGGGGCTGAAGGGGTGGACAGCAGGCCCCGAGCCCTCCAGGAGCTGTGCCCTGGGCTCTCGGGACAGGTCCGAAGCAACCACCTGGTCCCGAGGACCTCCAGCCCTGTTGTCCAGTCCGAGGCTACTCCTTCTCTAACTCCTACCACCGGCCGTCAACAGACAGGCTCACCGGCTCATCCAAGGCGAGTTCCTCCTGGACTGAAACTCTAGCGGCCGCCAGAGAAGAAAGGGTCCCCTTCTCCATGCTCTGTCTTCCTGGGAGAGGCCCTTCCTGGGAGGGGCTGCGACGCCCCTGCTGCGTGCTGGGCGCTCCTGCACATCCCCGGGGCAGCGCTCACACGGCTCCTCCTCCCCAGAGGCCGACACCGAGGGTCAGAGAGGCAGAAGGTTGTCTGGGCCGTGCTGTTCCGCGCGGCTGAGCTGGGGCTAGGCCAGCCCACCCCCAGGGCCTCACCCCGGACACGCGTGTGGATCAGGGCTCTGGGCTGCGAGGGGAGGATGGCGCCTACGGCAGACAGGAAGGTGGACGCTGCTGAACGCGGGAGACCAGGAACCCTGAGGCGCCTCCGGGAGGGCTGCTGGGCAGGGAACCTGGGCGCTCTCCCGAACAGACCGTCCGTTGGGCCGGGAGCCTTCAGGCAGCCGGAGTGCTGGGTGAGCGCCCGCCGGAGCGCGAGCTCGGTCTCCTCCGGCTGGGGATGGGCCCCCCCTGCGGGACAGCGCCCACAGGGCCACCGATCCACACCATGAGCCCGGCCTCAGGGGTGCCCTGGGCTCTTCACCTTGGCAATCTGACGATTTGGTGTTTTGAAAAGTAGTATGACATGACCTAACCATTCTCTTTGCAACATCTTCCCTGTGACTAGAAGCTCTGTTCATCACATAAATTACAGCAAAAGTCAACGCACGTTTCAAAGCGCCATGCTTCAGCGTCTCCGCGGAGCGAACGCAGTCAGCCAGCCGTGCGGGGTGGCCCCTCCCAGGATGCAGCCCCAGCCGCTTTCTCCGGGGGTGGTCTGTGTGGAGCCCGGCCTCAACCACCACAGATGGGAAACCGAGGCTCAAACAGAGTCCAGCAGCAGGTCCGCACCTGACCAGGTCTGTCTTCCCTGCAAAGTGGCCTCGTCATCACTGTGCTCTGTTCCACAGGGGAGCCCGGGGGGGCTGCCCTGCCGGGCTGATTGGGCGGGGAAGGAACACCACACTGCAAAAACGCGCACACCGGGGACCAACCAAGGCCCCCAGCTGCACCTCCTGCTCCAGAACAAAGGAAAGCTGGTGCTCTTGGCTGAGCAACGGGCCCAAAACGTCCTGTTCTAATCCACGTGGATACGCCACCTCGTGGGGCAAAGGGACTCTGCAGACGCGGTTAAGGCTTGTGAGAAAGCAGGGTGCCCTGGCCGCGCACACAGACCCTATGTGCTCACGGGGTGCAGAGGCGGCGGGCAGAGCTGCGGTGAGGCGGCTGACAGGCAAGGGCACGGGGCCGTGGGATGCCAGAAGCGGCAAGAAACGGCCTTTCCAGACGCAGGCAGCCCCGCCCACACTCCGACGTTCGCTCCCCAAGACTCCCAGAAGTCTGGGTGTTGATTCAGGCTCTCCCAGTCTGGGATCACTTGTTAGAGCAGCAACAGGGACTCACACAGCCGGCAAAGCTGACACCGCCGAGGAAGGCGCCTGGTCCACGGGCACCGGGACCCAGCCACAGCGCGACCCTGACCCCAACTCACCAGCTGCGCACTGAACTCGGGGAGCATCACACAGGTGGCCCCCACCCAGAGCGGACACAGCAGCTTGTTGACCACGCCGTGCACGTGGTGCAGTGGGAGGACGTGGAGAATCACGTCGTCTTTACTCCACGCCCACTTGTGGACCAGCCCCGTCACCTGTGGGATGACAGCACAGCCTCAGACGGGAAGGAAGCCACCAGGCCAGCCAGGGCCTCCACAGCCGGGGAGACAAGCTGGGAGGCTCGCGCTCTGCCGGCCAGCCCTTCACAGCATCTGGAGGGGACGGCGGCCACGTGCCCAAGGGTCTGCTGGCTTGCCTGCAGACCCCCAGTCCAAGAACAGAACTGGACACGGTCAGAGCTTTGATGTGGGGGCCCCAAGGCCTCCACGTGCGCTCTTGGCGGCCCCCTTCCCCGGCAGGCAGAGGTGTGGTCCCGGCTCCGGTGGGCCCTGGGGTTCCAGGCGTCCGCAGGGTCCGGGCCTGAATCCGAGCGCCCACCCTACTCTGCCTGCTGACTCGGCGCCTCCCTCACCCCAGCTGCACGGTCACAGCACCCGGAGGTGGGTTCCCACTACGTCCTAAGCTTTGAGTGAGATGCACCGTGAAACACGCCCACTGGAATCTTCTGAAAGTCACCCGTGAGGACGCCGCCCACAAGCCTCCATGACCACTACGGGCAAACACAGGGACATACGCACCCTCACAGGCACTGGGCAGCACACGGTCTCTGCAGACAAGAGGTACGTCTTGCAGGAGACAGAGAGAACCTACCAACGATGCCGTGGCTGCAGTCAGCCCGGACTCAGTTTACCCCGCCGCTGAGACTCAGTGGCACTGACCTCACACCTCACCTCTGGTTCTGAGCGTCTCCTATTTTACTGCTCCTAGAGAACGAGAGTCTGGACCATGTATTTCGGAAGCAGGGAGGACAGAAACGGCAGGTAAGTGAAGCAGCTTGGGGAGCTCGGCTGAGATGCTGAGCCCCGGGATGCGAGAACGGCACCCGAACGTGGGACCCGAGGCCTGCACTCAGATCTCGAGAGAAGGCCGGTTCTCAGTGCCGAACCTGCGTCCAAATGTTCGTGCCCCAGCTGCTGCCTCTGAAACCCTCAGCATCATATACGGGCCACGCTGTCCTTCACTGGCTGGGGAGCCCTAAGGAGCCCTCGGGGGGCTCCCACTTTCCCAGAGCCCACCCCACGGGTCTGAGGGACTGGTGGCCACTTCCGGCCACAGGCTTTAGGGAGGGCCATTAGAATGGGGGCAGCCACAGGTGGTGGCCTGGGAAAGGCAGGACAGCCCCCCCCCCCGGGGCCCCCAGCACTCACCATGGCCCTGATGTTGCGGTGAGTGCTCAGCACGCCCTTGGGCCTCCCCGTAGTCCCACTGGTGTAGATGATCATGGCGCCTCGGTCTGTCCAGTTCCTCTCAGGCACCCCCCACGCCCCAGGCTCCTCAGGGGCCGTACCATAGACCGTGGGTGGGAGGGGCAGCAGGGGGACCCCCAGCTTCCTGACCACCGGGCTCAGGAGCTCCAGGTACTCCTGGCTGGCGAGGACCACAGCACTCCGGGAGTCTCGGATGAAATACTCCAGCTCAGCCTGGGGGTGCTTCCGGTAGAGGGGGACAGCGATGCCTCCGCTCATCCACGAGGCCCACTGTGCCACCACGTAGGAGACGTCGTTGGAGCACATGAAGGAGACCCTCTCCTCCTGGAGGTCCCCGTCAGCACGCTCAAGGAGACGGCACAGCTCCCGGGACAGGCGCAGGCTGTGGTTGTACAGGTCCCTGTACGTGTGCTGGCCATGCTGGTCAACGAGAGCAATCCTGTCTGCGAAGGCCAGGGCGCGGGTGTACACCGGGGCACTCCTGTCAGCACAGACGGCTGGGGCCGTGTGCAGGGGGCTGCTTCCGCCGCCTCTCCAGGGGGCCAGCCGCTGGGAGGCCACAGCACAGAGCAGGCGCGGGAAGGACATCATGGGACGGGGCAGCATCACGCCAGCTTCACGGACCTGGGGCCGGAAGAGAGGAACAGCAAAGCACGGTCACCCGTCCGCTGTCCCCTCTGCCGGCCCGACGGAGCGCGCCCCCCGCACTCCCGAGGTAACCTCCCCCTGCAGAAGGCGAGGCACACCATGTGACACCTTCCGGGTTCATTCGCTGCCCAACATTCCAGCTCTTGTCTCCTCTCAGGGATGGACTTCAAAAGCAGTCAAGATGCTAAAACAATGAAACTCAGTAAAACCAAGGAAAAGCGAATTCAGTGCCCTTAAAGTAAATTCTGAAGAATGGTTTTTATTATTTTTTTTAAGATTTTATTTATTTATTTGACAGAGGGATCACAAGTAGGCAGAGAGGCAGGCAGAGAGAGAGGGGAGGAAGCAGGCTCCCCGCCAAGCAGAGAGCCTGACACGGGGCTCGATCCCAGGACCCTGAGATCATGACCTGAGCCGAAGGCAGAGGCTTAACCCACTGAGCCACCCAGGTGCCCTGAAGAATGGTTTTGAGCTGGAAAATGACTAGCCGAGAGGGGAAAGCCCCAAGGACGGCTCAGCACCCCTTTTCTGTCCACACACGGGCCAAGCCCAGACACATGGCTCACTTCTGCTCTGCACACTCCACACAGGGAGGGCATGTGGGGACACAGGGGTGTGGAGAGTCTCAAGGTGCGTGGACACGTCCTGGAAGTGTCAGTCCAGCTTTAGGCTGAATCGGGACTCCTCCCTCTCCCCTGCTATTCTTTTTTTTTTTTTTTAAAAGATTTTATTTATTTATTTAACAGACAGACATCACAAGTAGGCAGAGAAGCAGGCAGAGAGGAAGGAGGAAGCAGGCTCCCCGCTGAGCAGAGAGCCCGACGCGGGGCTCGATCCCAGGACCCCGGGATCATGACCTGAGCCGAAGGCAGAGGCTTTAACCCACTGAGCCACGCAGGCGCCCCTCCCCCTGCTATTCTAACTATTAAAATAACCGCCCAGTGTGGCCGGCCAGGAGGAAGAGCCTGCTGAAAGGGGCTGTGGCCAGCCGGCGTCCGAAGGCAATGTCCTGAGTGCCAAAGCCAGGGAGAGCCAGGCAGGGCCAGGCAGCCTCCCGCAGTGGGTCTGAAGCTCCGGCCTTTGCGGGCTGGTCTGGCTCTGTGCCCATGTCCTGCGCAGGGACAGCACCTCACAGGGACAGCCACGGACGTCGGCACCTCACAGGAACAGACGCACACCTTCCGGATTGCTTCTGCAGGCACAGCGCCATTCCAGAGTCGGGAGCCACAGACACACTGGGCCCTGCCTCCCGCGGAACTGGAAGGCTCCTTCCCAGAGCCAAGGCGGCCCGTGAGGTCAGCAAGTACAGTCCGCTCTGGTCTGCTCACCCTTCCCCACCGTCGCCTCCCTCTCCCTCTCTGGGCTCAGCCCCTCTGGGCTCCGCGTTCACGTGTTCCCCAGGGATTTCCAACGAGCACCATTTGACGCGGCAAGTGAAGACGCCCACACTCTGCCATGCTTGTGCCTCTCAACCTGACCTTCAACCCCCTGTTCAGGAAACAAGGAGGCCACCTTTGACCCCAGCTCACGCAAAAGAAAATTCAAAACTGCTCAGCCGGCAGGCAGGCACGGACAGAGCCCAGCCTGGCCGAGCACACCCACCGTTGCCACGGGCGGCTAGGCCCCGGCGACCCCAGACAGCGCCTCGGAATGCCACCAGCCGACAGGACGCCTGCCAGCCGTGAATGGCAGAACAGAAGCTGTAAGTGTTGTCCCCTCTGCGGCAGGCCCAGTGGAACAGAGATGCTTAGGAACGACCTGGGCAGGCAGGGGCCAGGCTCCCCTGCTGCCTCCCTCCGGCTCAGGCTCCCACGCCCCCCAGCTCGGCGCGCTCTCTCCCCCAGAGATCCAAGCTTTTCTCTCTCCCAGAAACTTGCTACGGGGGGAAACTAATGTGTTATTGTTTGTGATGCGTACTAAACAGCTTTGTTCTCTGTTCTTAATTTAACAACAGATTATACACAACACTCTATAATTACCTAACCAAACAGACGCTCCAGGGCAGGGAGAGCTGCCGGAACAGGGTGATGCCTTGAACTCGAGCCGCTCAGCACGCTGGTTCTGGGGCAGCTGGGGCTCCACACGGTCTCTGCGCAGGCCGGCCACACCGCAGCAGACCCCGCGGGCCTCCGAGGACCCTCTCAGCCGCGGCTCCTTGCTCTGAGGTGCTGTGCAAATATTCCCCAACGCTCCACAGCCCCCACCAGACGGCGAGCCCTCAGACGCGCCAGAGGCACGCCACTCCCGGATGAGGGAGGCGGTCCTCCCGAGCCGCGGTGTCCTACCACTTCTCTGCACCCTTGTCCCGACCCCCACACAGGGTTCAGAGGTGGACTGGGGGCCGATTCCACAACTCCGGACTTCTGTTAGCATAAAGAAACCTGACACGCGGTAAGGAAACAGTAATGCCCTGAGCGCGTCAGACACGCCAGTTTCGGGAAGAAAGAGCTGACGAGGGGCAAAGCAGCGGCGTAGCCTGACAGGTTTCCCGTCCCCACTTCCTGCAGACCCTCCTGTTCCCCCTGCAGGCGGTGGGGAAAACAAAACACAGTGTGTGCAACTAGAAAACCTGCTACCCAGCCTCTCTGGCCAGATTCTTGTTGGGGAGAGCACAAGGGAGACGTCCCGGGGTGTGCGGTGGAGGGGACAGTGTCCTCTGGGGTGCTAAGGAGCAGGGCGCCCCGGCAGCTGGAAACGCTGCTTCTCCCAGCCCTCTCCTGGGAGAGGTGGTGCCCGGCCCAGGTCTCCCCGGGGTCCCCTCCAGGATCTCAAAGCACAGACACCTCCTGCCTCCCTCACTGGGAGAGGGGAGCAAGCTGCCTGCGTCTGCCGGGGCCCGAGAAGCAGCACCATCCTGAGCCAGACGGCGGCCGTGAGAAGCTGGACCCTGGCGCTGGCGACACAGAACTGGAAAACAGGGCTGCGCCCATCTTCCTCCCTTGTGAGGCCTCGGTCGACTCCGCAAGCAGGGCTGGGGGTGGACGCCGCGAGAGGCGGTCACAGCAACAACCCCCAGAGAACCCAAGAGGGAAAGTCCCCTGCCCAAGACCACAAAATAACAGGAGAACTGGCGATCCAAGCCCAGGCCTGGCGGGTCCCCCCACATTCCCATTCGGCCGTAGGACAAGTGGCAAGGAGTGTCCATGATGGGGAGCTGCCCGGAGAGGCTGACACCTGAGTCAACTCAAGAGGCCTCAGCAGTCAGGCTGCCCCCAGGACCCGGGGGGGCCCCTCTGGCTAGGGCACCAACTCGGCCCTCCCAAAGGGTAATTCAGTATCACTTCCAAGATAAGAGAAAATTTTAAAACCTCAGAAAATACAAGCCCTCTGCTCCCAGGTTGTTCTCCTTAAAATGTACCCTCAGAAAACAATCAGAGATGCACAGAGGGGAGGTTCACGGCAGCACTATTTATGATACTGAGAACTGGTTCTAAACCAAAGGGTCCGGATGGGGGTCTACGGAGGTCAGCCGGGGAGGGCGCGTGCTGGCCGCCAGGCCGTGTCCTGCAAGAGCACCAGCCACGGGCAGGTAACCCCCCAGGTGTTCGTAAGTTACAGGGGCGCAGGGATGTCCGTGTTTTCTCAGCTCTTCCCTGTTTTCTCCAGTTTTTCTGAAATGAGCATGTACGACCTTCATAATCCGACTTTTTAAAAGCCTAATAAATGTCACTTGTTTCTTAAAACTGGAGATGCTTGAACCTCAGTATTAGTATTTTCTTTCACACAAAAAAGAAAGAAACAAAAACATTTTGTTCTGGATGGTGGATCTGCGGGTCTGTAAGTATCTGTAGCTCTCTGATTTCTCAAACGGCAGAAGCAGACACCAGGAGAGAACGGCACTCTTCTCTCGGCTAGAACTCCTGGTTCACAGACGTTTGTGTGGCCAGTGACGCCCGTCCCGCGGCACACACTCTGTGCACATGCACACGTTTGTGGCCATCTGTTGGAGGGTCCGGGCCAGGAGCGGGATGCAGGCACGCCCTCGGGGAGCGGCAGCGGAGCTGCAGCTGGGGGCTGGAGCGGGGGGCAGGAAAGGGCTGCTGAGCCAATGCGGGGGCTCCTGAGCTCACAGTGGGTCGTTCCAGGAGCGGATGTCCAGAAGAGGCCCTCCCAGTGCTCACCGGGGGCCTCACAACAAAAATAACTTAATTTGGATAAACATGGCCAGAGTCCCCTGCAAAGAGGCTGCCCTAATTTGTTCTCCCAGCAAACCTGTGGGAGCATGGGGCCGTCCCTTCAAAACAGCTTTAAGTCACTCAGGTTCGTGACCCAGAACTCACTCCTTCACACACAGCAGAGCTACATCTTCATTTTAGCTTGAACAAGCGCAATCAGGGTCAGGATCGCCTTGAACAAGCACAAACACCAACCTCTTCAGGGCAGATGACGGTGTGTCTCCCTCGCCAACACCTCTGGGTCCAGAAAGACCAAGAGACCCCTCAGGAGAGCCCCACCTTCCGACCACGGGGCCTCCTGTGGTCATGGGGTTCCCGTCACTCCCAGCGGCACGGCCTGGAGGGACACGGCCACTAAGTACATGCAGTTAGGCCATGGGCTCTCCCCGTCTCAGTTGCCCGGCTTCACGTAACTGCTCTCAACATGCCCCCGGCCCAGGATAAGCAGCGTCACCCTGCGGCAACGTCACAGAGCCTCTGCCCAGACCACAGAAACCTGCCTTTTGGGGAGCCGGGCCAGAGGGGGACACACTGCTCTCGGATTCCACAGGAGTCTGGCCAGAGACGTGGCCGCCCGGGTAGCCTGACCATCCAGGCAGACCGCCAGAGCATGTGTGCCTCGCGGAAGCCTTGCCTGACACGGGGGGTGCCCCCTGCAGTCTCAGACTCAACGCACACCCGGGCGTCTGCTCCTCCCTTTAGCTTCTTCACGCACGTAAGCCTTCTCGCCCCCGTCCGTCATAACAAGAGCTGCCACACGCCAGCCAGCGCAGGGCGGCCCGGCTGCACGGAAGGGACCAGCGGCAAAGACCACGTCCTAAGAGTGATACTTGCATTCAAACGAGGGTGGCTGGTTTCAAAACGAACAAAATGGGACCTGATGGGCCGACAACAGTCTGACCCACCTCCAGGACCCAAATGTAAAGCGGAGCCCAGCACGTCCTGTGGTCGGCTGCCTCCGTGGCCCGGGTGCAACGAGGACCACCTTCTCCTCGCGGTGGAAGGCATTCATGTCCACACCAAGCCTGCGGTTTCGGGGGCTGTTTTCAAGGTTGTATTTTTAAGTGACGGGCATTCACGGACTCTACATTCAAAACACGTGCCAAAAGGGACAGACACATGCTTAAACCCCCATCCATGTTAGGAAGTAAAGCGCCATTTCCAAAGCCCTCCGGAGGGATGAAGCTTGCCACCCCGGGTCCAGAGTCGACGCCACTGCCCAAGCCAGTCTTGAAGAGGGTGCTGGGGCCTGGGCCCTCTCGTCCCAGCGGTCACCTCCCAGCCCCCCCATGCCTGCCGGTGGCTCCACACACATCTCCCCTCTGGGGCTGCACTTCCACAGCTCCCCACAGGACGCTCTGCCTTCCCACCCCTTCCAGCAGTCTTCGGCACCCTCCAGGCCTGGCTCACTGTCTCCCCACCTCCCAGAAGGTGGCTGCTTACAGGGCCTTCCGAGTGCCTGGACCTTTGCTGTCACCGCCTATCCCCAGACCCCCCGGGCCACAGCAGACGCAGGGATCCCGTGCGCAGGGGCACCCCACACCCCGCTGACCCTCTGCGGTCACCCCTGTCCCCAGACCCCCGGGCCGCAGGAGACGCAGGGATCCCGTGCGCAGGGGCACCCCACACCCCGCTGACCCTCTGCGGTCACCCCTGTCCCCAGACCCCCGGGCCGCAGGGACCCCGTGTGCAGGGGCACCCCACACCCCGCTGACCGTCTGCGGTCACCCCTGTCCCCAGACCCCCGGGCCGCAGGGACCCCGTGCGCAGGGGCACCCCACACCCCGCTGACCCTCTGCGGTCACCCCTGTCCCCAGACCCCCGGGCCGCAGGGGCCCCGGGCCGCAGGGGCCCCGTGCGCAGGGGCACCCCACACCCCGCTGACCGTCTGCGGTCACCCCTGTCCCCAGACCCCCGGGCCGCAGGGACCCCGTGCGCAGGGGCACCCCACACCCCGCTGACCCTCTGCGGTCACCCCTGTCCCCAGACCCCCGGGCCGCAGGGGCCCCGTGCGCAGGGGCACCCCACACCCCGCTGACCGTCTGCGGTCACCCCTGTCCCCAGACCCCCGGGCCGCAGGGACCCCGTGCGCAGGGGCACCCCACACCCCGCTGACCCTCTGCGATCACCCGTCCCCAGACCCCCGGGCCGCAGGGACCCCGTGCGCAGGGGCACCCCACACCCCGCTGACCGTCTGCGGTCACCCCTGTCCCCAGACCCCCGGGCCGCAGGGGCCCCGTGCGCAGGGGCACCCCACACCCCGCTGACCCTCTGCGGTCACCCGTCCCCAGACCCCCGGGCCGCAGGAGACGCAGGGATCCCGTGCGCAGGGGCACCCCACACCCCGCTGACCCTCTGCGGTCACCCGTCCCCAGACCCCCGGGCCGCAGGAGACGCAGGGATCCTGTGCGCAGGGGCACCCCACACCCCGCTGACTCTCTGCGGTCACCCCTGTCCCCAGACCCCCGGGCCGCAGGAGACGCAGGGATCCCGTGCGCAGGGGCACCCCACACCCCGCTGACTCTCTGCGGTCACCCCTGTCCCCAGACCCCCGGGCCGCAGGAGACGCAGGGATCCCGTGCGCAGGGGCACCCCACACCCCGCTGACCCTCTGCGATCACCCGTCCCCAGACCCCCGGGCCGCAGGGACCCCGTGCGCAGGGGCACCCCACACCCCGCTGACCGTCTGCGGTCACCCCTGTCCCCAGACCCCCGGGCCGCAGGGGCCCCGTGCGCAGGGGCACCCCACACCCCGCTGACCCTCTGCGGTCACCCGTCCCCAGACCCCTGGGCCGCAGGAGACGCAGGGATCCCGTGCGCAGGGGCACCCCACACCCCGCTGACCCTCTGCGGTCACCCGTCCCCAGACCCCCGGGCCGCAGGAGACGCAGGGATCCCGTGCGCAGAGGCACCCCACACCCCGCTGACTCTCTGCGGTCACCCCTGTCCCCAGACCCCCGGGCCGCAGGAGACGCAGGGATCCCGTGCGCAGGGGCACCCCACACCCCGCTGACTCTCTGCGGTCACCCCTGTCCCCAGACCCCCGGGCCGCAGGAGACGCAGGGATCCCGTGCGCAGGGGCACCCCACACCCCGCTGACCCTCTGCGGTCACCCGTCCCCAGACCCCCGGGCCGCAGGGGCCCCGTGCGCAGGGGCACCCCACACCCCGCTGACCCTCTGCGGTCACCCGTCCCCAGACCCCCGGGCCGCAGGGACCCCGTGCGCAGGGGCACCCCACACCCCGCTGACCCTCTGCGGTCACCCGTCCCCAGACCCCCGGGCCGCAGGGACCCCACACTCGCGCGTCCGCGGAACAGAAATGCCTTCGCGCGGCACGAGGAGCCCCGCTCACCGCTCACCGGGGCGGAAGGCCGCCCGCCCGCCCGCCCGCACAGCCCCCGGAGCCGCGCCTCAGGCGGGGACGCGCACCCCACACGGGCCACCGGCGGCCACGGGGGCGGGGCGGGGACAGCCCTACCTCGGCCGTCCCGGCGCGCGCTCCTCCTCCTCCCGCGCCTGCTCGGGCCGGTCCGCGGCCGGAACCGGAACCGGAACCCCGGCTGCGCGCGCACCAACCGCGTCCGGCGCCCGAGCGCGTCCCCGGCGCGTGCGGCTCCTCGGCGGCGGGTTCCGGGCGCGGAGGCTCCCGTGGGGTCGGCGGCCGCGGTCGCGCGGGGCCGTGTACAGCCCGACGGCCCAGGCCACTGCGGCGTGCGGAGCGTGCGGGGCTCCCGCGAGGACGGCGCTGCCCTGGGGCCAACCCTCCGGACGCGGGGGGCAGAGAGACCGAGGGGTGGAGAGGGCAGAGGGACGACGGTCGGGCCGAGCTGGAGCCTGTCCGGAGGGAGCCTCGGGGAGGGAGACGGACGGCGGGCGGCCGCGGGGCTGCGGGAGGGCGGGGGCCGGGGAGGGCTGCGGGAGGGCGCCCCGGGGCCGGGGAGGGGGTGCGGGAGGGCGCCCCGGGGCCGGGGAGGGCTGCGGGAGGGCGGGGGCCGGGGCCGGGGAGGGGGTGCGGGAGGGCGGGGCCGGGGCCGAGGAGGGGTGCGGGAGGGCGCCCCGGGGTCGGAGAGGGGGTGCGGGAGGGCGCCCCGGGGTCGGGGTCGGGGAGGGGTGCGGGAGGGCGGGGGCCGGGGAGGGGGTGCGGGAGGGCGGGGCCGGGGCCGAGGAGGGGTGCGGGAGGGCGCCCCGGGGCCGGGGAGGGGGTGCGGGAGGGCGCCCCGGGGCCGGGGAGGGGGTGCGGGAGGGCGGGGGCCGGGGTCGGGGAGGGGTGCGGGAGGGCTGACCGGGCCTGGCCGGGGCTGACGAGGCCGACCCGACCTGCAGGCCGACGGCTCACTCGCCCGCGGAGACGACCCGGGACAGCGGTCCCGCCGGGTCTGGCACCGAACCTGGGTGTCCCCAAGGACTCGGGCTGCGGCCTAAGGCGGCGAGCGGTGCTGACGAGGGCGCAGAAGACTGAGGAACTCCGCCCCTGCCATCAGCAGGTGGACCTTTGGGAGGTACTTAGACTGCCAGGGACCTTCCTACCTTGGCCCCAGGGAGCTCCCCTGCCCTCTGGCTGGGCGAGGACACAGCGGACCACGGCCTGGAGCGCGTCCTCAGCAGACACGGGGCAGCTGGCGCCTGGTCTCCAACTTCCAGGGCTGTGGGTTCCAGCAGACGGCGGCCCGGGTGGAGAGCCTCCTCCCTCCTTCCCGCCGCCCGGCCTGGCCCGCTCCACCCTCCTTCCAACTCCCTCCGGAGCTAGCCACCCCTCGGCGCCCCGGAAACCCCGACTTCCCTCCAGATGCCTGAGATCGCCCCCGCTGCCCCCTGCCGCCTGGTCCCGTGGAAGCCTGAGTCAGATCCCAGCATCCGCCCGCTCCTCGAGGGGACCCCTCCGGACAGGTGGGAGCGCCCATCCCCGGGGGGAAGGTGACGCTGGCAGATGATCTGGTGCATGTGCTCCTTTGAGAGATCTGAACAAGGGAGGGAGAGTTTGGGCATAGAGAGGGACAGTCACACAGGAAGGGGATCGGGAGAAAGGGTGACCATACAGAGAACACGGGAGGACATGCAGCGGAGGCAGAGAGATCACCGTGTTCTGGAAGGCCGTTCCCCGCGGCACTTACAGACTCACAGCCGTGGACACATCTACAAGGTGCCCAATCCCTGCAAACGTTGACCTAACCAAGTCTATGGCCGAGTCTCAGAAGGAGGCATGGGGTACAGGAAGGGCACGGCTGGAGGGAGAGAGAGTGCGGTGCGTCCACCACAGGAGCAGCAGGGCCGGGGAGGCTGTTGGAGGCCGTGCAGGAGGGAAGCAACGCCACGTCTGTGGACGGAAAGGGGAGGGTGGTCCCCCCAACCCGGTGTAACTGTGATAAAATCACTTTTTTTTTTTAACTATAAAATCATCTTAAAGGGGGTGGGAACAAGGAAGCACTCCATGTAAACACCCTGGCTCTGAGCCAGCGGGAGCACCTGCCCATCACGGCCACGGGGGCTGTGTTCCTGCCTCTGGCCCCCAAGTGCACCAAGAGGACCCCCGAGGGAGGGTGTCCACCAGGCACTGTAAATCCTCATGGCCCCCTCAGTGTTTCCACAGCCTCCCCTTGGCCTCGAGGCAGTTCACAAGGCTGGGTGTGCAGATGCCCCCATGTCCCCAGGCACATTCCAGACAGACATAGAGCCCGGCCCTCCTGCAGCTCAGGGCTTTCAGATCGGCGGGGTGGGGGAGGGGGGCGTGCAGGGAGTGAGTGGTGAGTACACAGACACATGAACAAGGCATATGCCACATGAGGTCACGGACTGACTGTATCCCACCCCACCCCCCCGAGTTCCTGTGTTCAAACTGTTCCTTATGTTAAGAAGTGGGGTCTTGGCAAGGCAGCGAGGGTAGATGAGGGTGTGAGGCAGAGCCCCCGGTGAGTCCCAGGAGAGCTTGCCTCCTCTCTGCTCTCTGCTGCGCAAGGACACAGCAGGTGATGGGTCCTGGCCAGGACGCCAGCTCTCAGCAGACGCTGGGCTTGGACTGGCGTGGCTGCGTGACCATCTGGCAAGGGCCGCGCTGTCCCCGTCTCACAGATGAGGAAACAGGCTCAGAGAAGTCACAGTGCTCGTCCACACTCGTGCCTACCATGTGCTGGAGCTGGGAACCCACGTGCTGCACCCCTCCCCCCCGCCGCTGCATGCCTCCCACCGTGTCGCAGCAGAGGCTGACAGCCAGCCAGACACACGTGTCCCTTCGCTTCAGACCAGACTCCATCCCACGTACCGCCACACCAGCTTCCTCCGTAAAGAAGGAGTCATCTCCCCGAGCCGCGTCCTTGAAGCTGTTCACGGCCGCGCCACCCCCGACGGCCGCAAACCAGGAGATACCCCACATGGTCCACAGCGGGCCTGGCGAGTTCGGGGAGCAGAGTGATGAGACACTGTGTCACCATGAAAAGGGTAAGAGAAAGCCATACAGAATCCTAGAATTGCGTACAGCAGTCTGTGGTTAAATAAAAATAGCGTGAAAATACTTTCTGGGCACCCGAATGGCTTCGTCGGTTAAGGACCGACTTGGTTTCGGCTCAGGTCGTGATCTCGGTTGTGGGATCGAGCCCTGAGTCAGGCTCTGTGCTCAGTGCGGACTCTGCTCAGGGAGCTCTCTCCCCCCGCCCCTCCTCCTGCTCATGTGTGCACTCTCTTTCTAAATAAAATCTTAAAAAAAAAAGAGAACATTTAAGAAGAAGAACACAAAACTGCACGTGTAGTAGGGTGTCCCACAGTGTGCGCGGCCCGAGTGCAGGACAGCGTGAGACACGGCAGCCGGCGTCTTCTGACCGGGCGAACTCCTGCAGGCCCCGTGTCGCCCCATGAGCCCACACGTGCTCCCCGCACCTTGAGTCCTACAGCTGGCAGGCCCGAGTCAGCCTGGGGAGGTGAGCCCCTCCCTCTCCTGAAGCCCCCCAGAGGGAGGCCCCACCCGTCCCAAACCTGGGCTGCCGGTAGATCTGATCCTGGGAGGAGGGGTGCCCTGGGGAGGGAGTCTTCGGTGGGCAGGGCCTCCGTGGGGCTGTGTGCTGCCGACCCGCCCAGGCTGCTTCAACGTCCGACGGGGAGCCCCCACGAACGTAACGGGGTGCTGTTGGTGTCTGGGGCGTCTTGTCTGCAGAACGATAAGGGCGGCCCCATCCCCGTTCCTGGCGGACTCCCACTATGAGGACCTTGGGTCCGGGATGCTCACAGTTGCTCCGAGACACTAACCGCCGTCGCTGGTCATCAGCATCTGGATCAGCGGCCCCTCCGAGGACTGCCCAGAGCGGGTGCTCAGCACGTGGATGTTGGAGTAACGGGGTGGCCCCTCCAGGGGGCAGACTGGAGTGGTCGTGGCCTCTGCGTGGGGCAAGCGGCACCCCAACACTGTGGGCGGGATTGTGGGCAGCCCGGCCTCACCCTGAGGCCCCCTGTCCACTCCCGACCCCCAGCGCTTCCCGGAGGAAACCGTTCCAGCCGGAGCATCCTGGGAATGGGCAGAGAGGTGGGCTAGGAATACTGCCCCCCTCCCCCTTGGTTCTGTTCACACCTTCAGCTTACCCAGCCCAAACTGCTGGGGGAACTTGGGTCACAGCTTTTCACTTGATCAAAGCAAAACACAGGACTGGCCGGTGGCGGCTTCCACAGAAAGGGAACACATTCCGTTCCCGCTGTCAGCTCGCGACGGTTGGACGGGGAGTGGGTGTTGGCTGAGGAGGGGTTGCACGGCCCTGGATGTATGTACGGGGGGTGGGCTACTCAGCAGTGGGGGTCCTGTTCTGATCCTGCCAGCGGCCGCCAGCTTCCCAGTACCTGTGCCCACACAGGTCCCATCCCAAGCGATAGGGCTGGCCTGTGTCAACACCGGGTTTGCAAGAATGGCTGCGTGTGACTTGTAGGCAAGCTCACACGAGGCATTAGCATCCCGTCCTGCTCGCTGTCAGTCGCCCGCCTGGGGGCCCCTGGCCACCACGTTGCAGGAGGCTCAGAAGCCCCGGTAAGGCTACCTGCGAGGCCCCGGGGCCCCACCCACAGCCGCGTCAGCACCCACTGGGAAGTGGCGCCTCCAGCCCCGGCTGGGCCTCCAGACCAGCTGGCGGCCCGTGCCGACGTTCCAGCACAACCTCGGGGAGCCCGGCCTGCTGCTCCTGGACTCCTGACCTCCTGACCTCGGAAACCATGCGAGATAATAAACACTTGTGATTTTAAGCCACTAGGTTCATGTGAACACAGCAATAGAGAATGAAGCACTGCTCCGATCAGGTAGGGCTGTGTGACATTTGACAAATTACCCTCGGAGTCTGTTTCTACCTGAGATAAGAATGCCTACTTCCAGTGGACATTGCAAAAGTTACGATTTTCCATGGAAAGCCTTTAGCCTTGTGCCCGCAACATGGCAAATGCCGAATAAGTCGTTTCCCCCCACATCACTTCAGACAAACATGTGCATGGCAGCATAGGAGGGGGTCAGGAAGACCCCCGTCCAGACGGGTGGGTTCAAGGAAGGCATCCCGGGAGCAGCGTGCGAATCGGTGCCGGCAGGACAAGCAGGACTGAACACGGGGAGGGGAGTGGGGAGGGGTGGGGGGAGGGGGGGTGAGGTGGGGGCAAGCCCCTCTGTGAGCAGCCCACGCTCAGCAGAAACTGGGGGCCGGAACAGACCGTGGAGGGCGGCTGAAGGGGCTCTGGGTGCTGGGCTGAAGGACTCTAGTGCTTACACCACGAGGGCGGGGAGGGAGGTGCTCGGCCGGCCCGGGGCGGCACGGCCACGCCTGGTTCTTGGGTATGCCCGTGTGCGGGAGGCACGCAGGAGACACAGATGAGGGGATGAAGACCTCCCGACTCTCACATCTGCTCACCCCAGAGCTCGAGCTGCCGATTCTGGCGGGACCGACGATCCGAGGGGTGACACGCATTGGTAGGAACCCACAGATCACCTCTTCATTCCACGAAACTCGGGAAAACAGCTCTGGCGGATTCCGTCCATGCCCATTGGACAGACGTGCGCCGCTCTACTTCCCCTTTCCTCTGGATCCTGATTTTGTTCACATTCGTGCCTTCCCCAAGAGTCTGGTGCTTCAGGGAAAGGGGGCTCAGACCCCCCGCCCTGAGGGAGCAGATCACGACTGGCCCAAATCAGACACAGCGGGCTCGTTCTCCCTGTCGAGACTCTGGTCCAAGCCTGGGGATGTTGTTCTCACCAACGAAAGTGAGATGCACTGCGAGAAGCAGCCCCGAGCCGTCCATGGCAGACGCTGTATCTGCGATGTCTGGAGCCACCGCAGCCATTCTGTGGCCGTGAAAGGCACCACCCCAAGAGCGAGCCAACGGGAGAAGAGGCCGACAGCCTGGGTCCTGGCACATGCAGAGCCAGGGCACCCGGTATGTCAGGAGCCGTCCTGCCCCTGAACTTGGGCAGCTTCGGCCACTCTGAGTTTGGTTTCCCGTTCTTTACACTCGAAGTTACCTGAAGGTGCAGGGGAGGAGAGTTGACTCGTGGACACCCAGCAACTGACCACCGTCCTTGCTGAGTGGGGACCAGGGAGGAAGAAGTAAGGAGGGGCTATGCCGCTGGGGTTCAAACCCGAGGCCCTACAACACACCCAGCGCCGTGAGTACCGACTGTGGGGCTCCCCAGACGCAGGGTTTGGAGGCTGGGGAGGCTCTTGCCCGCGGCAGGTGGACCCGTGTTCAGAGGAACGCCGTCGTTTCACTCTTCCCCGAGCCACCCTGGCCCTGCAGTGCCTTAAAGTGGCTGAGCTGGAGCCCGGTGGACGCCACAGCCCCGGGCCCTCGGTGCCTTCCACGCGCTGCTGGGAAACTCGCTTCCCCCGGGACAGCCCTTCATGAGGCAGCAAGGAGGACCGGTTCCATGGCCTCATCCTTTGGAACCTTCTGTGACTGGCTAAGCGCACGCACACCACTTCTCTTGCTCTGGTGGTAAACTCGTGGCAACCAGCCAGGGCTCGGGGACGAGCAGGACGGCGGTGACCCCTCTTCCCGGCTGGGTCTGTGAAGGTGCTCCAGAAGGCTGGTCTCTGCACGGGTGCGTGGGGGTGAGCCCTGTCCAGTGCACCGAGGGCCCGCGTGGGACAAGAAGTGGAGGAGGTGAATCCACTCCCCGTGTGAGCGGTGACATCCACCGGCTTCTGCCCGCAGACGGCGGGGCAGCGGGGTCTTGGCCTGTGGCCTCACCCATCTCCGCAGCTCGGGCCGACAGGCTGAGGGCCGTCCGGCCCTCCACGATTGCAGACAGCAGTTCCAGGAAGAAGTGCCCTGGTGCACACACCCCTCCCACGGGCCCCGGCCCCCTGGAGAAGCCAGGACACCCTGCTAACCGCAGAACAGCGGCTGTCCTGGGAGAAGGCGTGCGCACAGGCCCTTCCAGGGAAAAGGTGAGGCCAGGGGCCACTGGAAGAGAGCTTAGGAGCAGACTCCGACATGGCGCGCAAGAGGACGGGGGTGTCCACAGAGCAAGCGAGGCTAGACTCGTGTTCGGTGAGGGCTCCTATCCCGCTCGTCCCCTCCTCCCTTCTCTCTCACGGAGAGCACTCCAGCATCTCCCTGCAGGTCTCCGCACAGCAGAAGGAGCTTACCCGGGAGTCGGGAAGCCAAGGGGCTCTGCTGAAGCAGAGGTGGGGTGTGCACAGGGGCCTATGAGGCAGGTGAGGCCGAGAGGCTTCCAGCTGGTCACTTCGATCCTTAATTGTCCCTGTCCCTTTCTCCTTGCTCCACTGGGCTTCTGAGGACAGTCTGCAAAGCACACCAGCCCGGTCTGCAGGGGGACTGTCCCTAGGCCCGGCCTCTTAACAGCGGACGTCCCTGTTTCCCCGCTGTGCGGCAGGACTCGCCCTGAGAGCAGGTCAGAGACGGTGCGTGACCTGCCAGGACGCACAGAACCTGGGCCTGCCTCCGGGAAGGCGCACAGCAGGCCTGGTCGTGTGGAGCCAGGCGCCCCCGGCAGCAGAGCTGGCTGGTGTCACAAGGTGGGCGCTGCAGGGCTGCCGGACGGCGGAGTGGGAGTGGCTGTGCCAGACAACACCCCGGACGCCCGGACACCCGGACGCCCGGACACCTGCACGGCCCTTTCTCCTGCTGTCAGGCAGGAGCCGAGAGCTCCGGAGGGGTCAGGAGCTGAGGGTCTACTCAACACGCCACAGTTCCTGGGTCCAGGAGGGTGTCAGGCTGCCCGGAGGGGTGCTATGGGGCCGAGGGGTGGGGCCATGGCGTGGGCTTCAGGGTCAACCCTGGTCTTCAGAGCCCAGTCACCGTTGGGAAGCGTCCCGGTTGTTCCAGAGCCCGGCCCCACCTAGCCTAGGCTCACACTCACATCCTGGGCTCAGCGTGGGCCTGGGGCGGGAGGGGGGCACAGCACAGCGTTGGCCCCGGGAGGCCCAGCGGATGCCCCTGTGGGGCCTGGCTTCACAGTCCCCGTCCCGGGCCCGGCCTTGGCCTCTCTCCCGGCTGTCTCCGCTGTTCTTCGCGGCAGCGACTGCGGAGCTCAGGCCGCTCTCCGCTCAACACCCCGTTTCCAGACCCGGAGCCTTCCAGATCCTTTTAAGATGTCCGCCACGTTTCATCCAGGTTTCCCCTGAGGCGTCTCAGCGAAGCGAGGAGACCCTGGGCCCCGAGCCAGCACCTGCCTGGCCCCGGCCTTCCCGCAGGCGTGGGCCGTTCTAGTGACCAGAAGCAGCTGTCAGAGGCTGGCGGGTGGAGGGGCTGCCCCACGCTGGGCTTCTGGCCGTCGGCAAGGAGCCTGGGCTTCCTTAGCCTGCTCCGTCCTTACAGGGCCCCCGCAAAGCCCGTTGCCTGCAACTCTTCTCCCGTCCTCGCGTTTTCTGTTTCAGCAGTCCCGGAGCGCAGGTGCGCCGGCCGGAGGGGCGTGTGATTCCATGAAACAGGCATCTGAGCCGTCTCTGCCCCGAGCCCCAGGCCGTTCCGGAGTGGGTGCGGTGCCAGCCGGGCCAGCGCGCTGTGCTTGTACTCTCCCTGCCGCCCCCGGCCCTCTGTGCCTCGGTCACCCTTCCCCGAGTGCAGCAGGTGGGACTGGAAGGTCCTGTCCCCTCCCAGGGCCCTTCCTGTGCAAGACTCTGTCCTGTCTCTCTGGAACCTCTGCCCCTAGGTCCCTGCACTCAGGAGAGAGTCTGAGGGCCAGCCACTACCTGCCACCCTTTGTGGCCACAGCCCCAGGGTCGGGCCGGTCCATGGTCCCACACAATGGCAGCCACAGAGGCTACATACAGAGACAGCTGGGCCCTTGGGGAACTGGACGAGGCACAGGAAGGATGAGGTGGCAATGATACAGTGACAACAGTGACATGGGTAGTACACTGAGCCCTCACCCTGGGTCAGCAGGGGCCAAGTGACTCCACAAAACTGTCCCATGGGGACTTCTTAAGCCCACAGAAGGGCCATGATCTCTCTCCATTTACAGACAAGGAGAGTGGCGTGAGGAAGACACTTGGAGTGGACAGCAGGCAGTTGCTCCTGGTAAGGGGACATGCAGGCCCCACTGCAGTACAGTACGGTCAGGCCCCTGATGCTCTGAGTCCCTGCACTACCGCTGCCGGGCTGTATGGCTTCAAGCAAGTTATTCACTCTCCCATTATGCCTCACTGTCCTCCTCTCTAATCATAGATGATCAGTAGCTAATATGAGAGTTAAATGAGTTAATATGTACAGACTGCTGCCGGCCATGGAGTAGGTGCTGTTAGATATCAGTACCACTACCATCACCGCCATGACCATGACCATCACCACCACCACTACCACCATGACCACCACAACCACCATCACCACCATCACCATCAGCACCACCATCATCACCACCATCATCACCACCATTACCATCACCACCATCACCATCACCACCACCACCATCACCATCATCACCACCATCATCACAACCACCATCACCACCATCATCATCAGCACCACCATCATCACCACCATCACCACCACCATTACCATCACCATCATCACCACCACCATCACCATCACCACCACCATCACCATCACCATCATCACCACCACCATCACCATCACCATCACCATCACCATTACCATCACCATCATCATCACCATCATCACCACCACCATCACCATCACCATCATCACCACCACCATCACCATCACCACCACCATCATCACCACCATCACCACCACCATTACCATCACCATCATTACCACCACCATCACCATCACCATCACCATTACCATCACCATCATCACCACCACCATCACCATCACCACCACCATAACCACCACCATTACCATCACCATCATCACCACCATTACCACCACCATCATCACCACCATCACCACCACCATTACCATCACCATCATCACCACCACCATCACCATCACCATCATCACCACCATCATCACCACCATTACCATCACCATCATCACCACCATCACCACCATTACCATCACCATCATCACCATCACCACCACCATTACCATCACCATCATCACCACCACCATCACCACCATCATCACCACCACCATCACGACCATCATCAGCACCGCGGTCATCACCGGCACTGTATCCGTAGACGGTCAGCTCTCTTCCATATGAGCTGCATGGCCTCGGGTGAACTGCTGAAACTCTCAGTGCCTCAGCTTCCTTGCCTACACGTGGAGGTAGGATTATGTTGGCTCCCAGAAGCCTGTGAGGGTTAGAGTGCTAACCTGTGCCCATGATATGACAGTGCACATTGGGTTGGTGTCCTCTCTTGCCAGGCATGGGCATAACGTCTCCTCATTTCATCTCAGGGACTTAGGAAGCACCTACTTTACAGATGGGAAAACTAAATTGGGGAGCACAGGGTCCTGCCAAGGCCTTAGGGTCAGTACTGGTGGAGCTGGGAGAACCACCGGGGACTGACAAGAGCTGGCCTCTGTTCACATGCCTTCCCTGACCTTCTCCTGAGTCATTCCCTGTGACCTTGATGACAACAACTGTGCTGGCAGGGCTGGTCTGGTTGGGGTCTGGGCATCAGGACTTCCCTGGGCTCCCCAGGGCTACTCTAGTTCAGCAGCCAGGCCTGAGCGCCTCTGCATGAGCTCAGCGTTGGCACTAGGACCACCCAGACCCCCCTTTGTGATCACTTGGTGATCACCCATGAGTGGTTGGCACTTTGGGCTTGGGGTGGCTGGCGGTTCCCGTGTGGGCGGTGTCCTGGAGGACCCGGCGTGCGTCTCCAGCTCTGGGTGGGGAGATGAGGGGCAGCGCTGACGCAGTGGGGCCCAGCTCCTCTGGCCAACACACTTGGCCAACAAGGGCCACAGCTGTAGGACAATGCTGAGCACCTATGCTCGGGGCCCAGGCTGCCTGCCCCACGTCTGCCTATGTGTGGGTGCCTGCAGCCCCGCCGGGAATTGTGGCACTGGGGACACACACCAGACGATAGCCCTCCGTGGCGGCTACAGCCTCGGGGCCTGGCTCGGCCGCGCCATCATTGGTGGTCTGGTTCATCCCCAGGGCTCCCCCAGCGGCTGTCCCCTCCCCAACCCCTCATCTTACTGTAGCCACAGGGATCGTGGGGACACCCTCCTCCCAAAAGCCAGACAAAATTCTGCCCCCGGGGCAGGTCTGTCCGGAACACGGGGTGGGCGCCTCATGCTGGCATCTGCCGATGCTGGTGGTGAGGTGGGTGGGGCGCCATCCACACCGGCAGCGGAGGCTCCCTCCACCTGCAGACGGCGGGGTCAGGCCCGAGCTGCACGTCCGGTCAGACCCGGCTTAGAGGCAATTCTTCTGAGCAGCGCCCTGAGCACGGTTCTTAAAAAGATTATTTACTTATTTTTGTGAGGAGGAGAGAAGAGGAAGGAGCGTGAGAGAGCAGGAGCAGGGGGGCGGCGGACGGGAGGGGGGCTCCCTGTGAGCAGGCGGCCTGGATGCGGGACTTGATCCCAGGACCCTGAGATCGTGACCTGGGCCAAGGGCAGACGCTCAAACGACTGAGCCACCCGGGTGCCCAATGACCAGATTTTTCAATGTGACTCTCTGGGTGAGGTGTGACCCCCGCCCCCCCACTTCCCTCCTCGGTCTGCACCTGCCGTGGCCCTCCTTCCCGGTCACCGCTCCTCGTCCTTGGCTGAAGACATGGGGACGGTGGCCAGGGCTGAGGGAAGGGCTGGCTTTCTGTCACCCACCTCTTCCCCACCCAGGTGACCCCACAGACAGGACAGGCCCTTCAAGATGCATGGACACAGTCCCATGAAAAGGAAACCTGTCAGTGGCCACACCCGAGGTTGTGTAAGAGCCACAGGGGGCGAACAGGGTGAGGGGCTCCTCAGGGCAGGAGCTGTGGCTGTGAGCTATAGGGTAATTCCTGGAGACGCGCAGAGCAGCAGGGACGTCCCCACAAGACGCTGACGTGGGGGAGCAGCTCTAAGCCCATCCAGCCAGCGGCCGAGGGGCAGCGGCCCACGGGCCGGCCAGGGCATCTTTCTCACACCTCTGGGGGCCCAGCCCTGCAGGATCCCCTGGTGAGGCCACCTGAGTCCACGCTGGTGCCTGGGCAGGAGACCAGCCCCCATGCCAGTCCTGGAAAACCCACCTGCGGCCTGCACACCCTGCAATTTCACTTCCCAGTCCTGGGTGGGGGGCAGAACACCCCGGCACCCACACCCTGCACACACGGGCTCCAGTGCGGAGGCCGCCGGCGCCCCCGCTGGCACAGCTGGGACTGCCCCTCCGGGCTACAGGCAGAGCAGGCCTTCCCTCCCCAGGGCGAGGACGGGCGGCCCAGCCACCACAGCCGCAGGAAGCCGTCCTAGGAAGCCACCACCCACCTTCCCCGCCGCAAGGCAGGGTCAGTATGCGCAGAGCGAAGCAAGTGACTCCTAGGAGCCTGCCTTCAAGTTCACAGACATTTCCAGAAGCAGGGCAGAGCGGCCTGGCTGGAGGCTGAGCCCTCTCATGGGATGTGGCCCTGGCTTACTGCATGCCCCCGCAGTCTCCAGGCCTCCCTGGGCTTCGTATGGAGGGACGCAGAGCCCAGAGGGAAACCCCTTCTGTGGGATGCCAGGCCTGGTCCTAGTCAGGTGTGGCCTTGGATCTGCAGGGGGACCCCGGACAAGCCCTCGCCCTCTCTGGGTGGCTGGGGACGATGCACGGAGGGTGGCAAGGGGCTGGCTCCCTGCAGGCTGGGTGCCTCGGGCCTGGAGTCACCAGGGGCAGTGGTGGGACCTCTGGGGTCGGGCTGCGCCTCTGACGTCCCCACAGGCTCAGGGGCTCCCAGAGCTAAGTGTCCACCCAGAGGTCAACCTGCCCAGGCCTTGGTACCGCAAGCCCGCAGGGCAGTGGCCCGAGCCCTGGGCACCTGGGGGTGGGGTGGGGTGGGGGCTCTTGCATTTGCCCCACCCACAAAGGGGCGTGGCTGAACGGCCTCTGAGGCCCTAGTCTTAGGATTAAGTGGTGATGCCCGTGCTAGAAGCCTGGGGCTCGAGCTAGGAGGTGTGCAAAGCTTTCAGGGCCCCGCGTAGCAGGCAAAGAGAAGATTCCCACCGGATACAAGTTTCTCCTTGAATCACCACAGGGCCCCCCCGGAGGGAGTTCACTCGGAGGGGAGAGAAGGGAGAACCTCCCCGCCCCGACTGTGCAGGGCAGGAAGGAACGGGGACCAGCAGGGCTCCGTCTCAGCCGCGCCGTCTGTGTGAGGGACCTCCAGTCCCAGCCAGCTGCAGAGAGAGACAGATGCGGACAGTGGGCAGCAGGTCACGGGCTCTGATCACCACCAGCCCAGACGAGCCCCACCCTGCCCGGAGCCCAGTTAGGGCCAGGAAGGTCCAGCAGGACCCTTGGTGCCTGAGAGGCCCTGCCTTCCTGCCACTGGCTGCTCCCCACCCCCACCCCAACCGGCCGCGCAGTGGACAGGGCTGGGCTGTGGTCATCTGCAGCGCTCAGGCCCAGGTGCAGCCAGGAGCGTGGGTCCTCCGACACAGCCGCAGAAGGGCCTGCGACCCAGGGCGGCCCCTGTACCCCGGCCCCAGCTCTAGGCCCCTTGCTGAGCAGATGGCCATGGGGGCCCCCCGGTGACATGTGATCCCAGACTGTGGACAGCTGTCCCTCGGCCTCATGATCTAGGGTGGATGGGCCCGGGCGAGTCACGAGCTCGGCCTGAATGAAGGTCAGCCTCTGTTTCCGGGGCCCCACTGGGTGTCTAATGGGGGAAAGTCCCGTGAACCGAGCCTGCCCCTTCCCCAGTCTCCCTTCCTCTTTCTCTGGTCCGGGCCTGGGCTGGCCGGACCACACCTGGGGGCCACGGTGCTGACGCCTGGCCTTTCTCAGCCTCTTCCTGCCCAGTCTTCCCTCTGGAGGCTCCGTGGATGCCCCAGCATCCCACCCCAAGAAGGGACTTGGGGTGAGGACGTATCCTGGATTCTGAGACACCCAGTACTCCTCATGGTGCAGAAGGGGAGACTGAGGCCAAGAGCAGGGACGACACCTCCTCCAGCCGCATGGCCAGTGAGTGGCCCCATAATGACCGATCTTCAGACAGTGCTGGGCTTTGGGGACCCAGCCTCCTCAGGTGTGTGGAGCTGACCCTTTACACCAGGGGTCCTGGCACTGTCCTTGGGTCACCACACAGCTGCGAGGGACTGAAGACGACGCCAGGCTCAGGACCCCCATGTCCTCCAGGCCGGGCCTGCATAGCATCCCTCCCCAGAAACACTCGTCTCCACCCCGCACGGACCACAGCCCTCCACGTGGCTTCAGAGGACCTCAGCGGAAAGCAGCGCCGTCCTTCCGGGGGGTGTGGCCTCTGAGGGGACACCCGCAGGCCAGCCTGTCACAGCTTCTCTTCAGGGCACGGGAGTCCCCACAGACGTCCTCAGACCCTGGCATGTGCGTGCTCTCCAGACCCTCCCTCTCCCTAGCGCCTGCCGAGCTCAGTGCCCCCTCGACCGGTTACAGACCAGCTCCGGCCCCAAACCAGGGCCGCTCGGTTATGGCCACACACACGGGGCACTTTCGTCTTTCTGTTCCCGCCCGTCTGTGTCCACAGCACGCCCCGGAGCCCTTCCTCCCCTGCTCCGCCCATGAGCCCCCCAGGCTCCAAGCCTGCCCCTGGGTGGGAGATGGTGGGGGGAGGGGCTGCAAAAGGTGGGTGTGTCCCGTGTCTCAGCTGTGGCTATGGGTTCATTTCTGAACGCACACGTCAAAACTTAAACCCTACGGCTTTACTGTGCGTATTTTATATGTCAGTTGCAGCTCAATAAAGCTAGTAAGAACTGGTGTTAGCACCCCCAGGGGAGCAAACCTACGGGAGCCAAGCCAGAAGGCCACGAGACCCTCAGCACAGAAGGTGGAGAGTGTGTGGGCAGCGGGCAGGCCCCACTCGGGTGGCCGACGTTCCCCCAAAGAGCCGAGGACGGGTGGGACGGGGCAGCACGCCACGGTAGGAAGGAAATGCTTCTCACGTAAAGATGAACCAGCTCAATGAAAGAAAAAGAAAAACTCAGATAATTCTCAGAGGAAAAACTATCTTAGATGTAGAGGCTGAAGAAAGGATTCTATTAATTCTCTAGGCAGGGAAACATTTTAAATACTACACTAAATTTGTCGTGCCCTTAAAATAAGTTCCGGAAATAGTAGGCGGTATTCGGTTTTGAGAGAAAAGGACTCGGATCCAAGGTTTTGCACACAAATGAGAAAGTCAGAAATTATGCCGTCGGGGAGCTGGAACCTAACAGGCGATGAACTGGGGGGAAATCCCACCAGAACACGGAAGGGGTTGTGGAGGACAGTCCGAGAGTGAAGGCTCCAACCCAGAAGCAAATCCAAATAATCGCTCTGATGGGGTTAAAACACAGGACGCCGTGGCCATGAATAATCTTCTTGAAGATTTTCTCTTGAAGTCATCTCTACCCCCAACGTGGGGCTCGGACGCACACCGCGGGACCAAGAGCCGCACATCCCACTGACTGAGCCAGCCAGGCGCCCCCGGAGCCACGAACGATTTCACAAAAGAGAATTCAATGTGCTAAAAGAACAGCGTCAACCAAGTGAGTCTTCCTTTTCCTAAGGTCCCCCCAAAATCCAGCAGGCTGGCCTCAGGAGGGCGGTGGGGGCAGGAGCCGCGTGGGTGGGGGAACTTCCTGCGGTGGCTGGAGGGGACTCGTCACTGGTGCAGCTCGTTAGAGCTACGGGACAGCAGATGCGTCTTCTGCAATCAGGGGACCGCTGGGGAGCGTCCCCCCAGCCGCTCGTGGCAGGAGCGGTAAACACAGCCAAGCAAGACGGAACCAGAAGGGCAGGCGCCCACGACAACGGGGGACAACGCGCTCGTCACTGGCCGGTGGGACAGTGACTTTAAATACATCTAACTCCTTTTCAAAGACAAAGACTCTCAGATTTGGTAAAAAAAATAAAAATCGAACTCAAGTCTGTAAGAAAAGGTCTAAGAGAAAGCAAATCAGAAAGGTTAACATTTAAGTTGGGTAAGACAGGCCAGGAACTAGAGACCGGAGGAAGTACAGGTTTCGGGGGCAGAAGCGGAATTGCACACACAGGGTTACGGTGGGAGGAGAGGCCGGTGCTTCTCGGGAGTCGGAACACAGCGCGGCAGGGTCGTCACAACTGGGAACTCTCAAGCGGGTGCTCGGGACTCACACGCACAAGCCAGCCGTGGGGAGCGCGTGCAGCCTTCGGTCTGAACACGGGGCCCCCGGACGGTCAGAGGCTCTGGAGGCCCTGTGGCTTGTGGCCGGCGGGGACCCACACGCGGCCGTCAGGAATCACGCCGAGACCCCGTGCGGGCTTTCTCCGCTTTTTTCCAGCAGTGCCACCTTGCAAGCCGCGGCACCCCGTCCACCCTCGTGCCGCCCTCGTGGCCTTCGCCGTCGTCCCCGCCGTCGTCCCCGGCCACCCCCCAACCCCGTGTCTCTAGTCTGTCCCTTCAGGAGTGACACACGGAGGGACTCACGCAGCACACCCCGCTCGCGATCTGGGCTGCTGTGTGGGGGAACGGCCACTCCTCTGAGTGCCAGGGAGTGTCCCCTGGCATGGCCGGGGCGCGGCCGGTCTGACCCCCCCCGCCGGAGGGCATCTGGGCTGGCCTCGGTTTCTGACTCTTAACAAAGCTGCTCAGAATATCGGGGCACAGGTTTCACTGTGAACAGAAGCACCCGTCCCTCTGGGACACACGCCCCAGAGGGCAGGGTCACCCAGAGTCGCCGAAGCCCACATTGGAGAGCCCGGCACGTCTGCACCCTGGCCATCGGTCCTCTGCTGTTGCCGCTGGGATGTGAACAGGGACGTGTGACCGCAGCGGTACTCTGCTCTCCCTGAGGCTAACGACCTTGGACGTCCTCTCGTGGGCTCACCTGCCACGGCCTCTCCCGGGAGGTTTCTGGTCCTTCTCCCCCGGTTTCTCGCCCACCTGTCTTTAGAGCGTGGGGTTCGGGGGCCGCCGGATGCCCGGCCACCAGCCCTCCGCCACATGCCTGCTTTGCGGAGGCCCCTCCCAGCGGGCAGCTGGTCTGTCATCCTCCCAACGAGAGTCCACGGGGAAAAGGCTTTTAATGTTGACGAGGTTCAGTTTGCCAGTTTTCCCCACTAACGGGCCGTGCTTCACTGTTGCTCCTGAGAACAAGAACCTCCGCGTGGCCAGAGGGTCGTCTCCCGCGCTTCCTTCTCCAAGTCTGAGTTCCACATTCTGGATTTGAGACCAGGATCCCTTTCGGAGTCAATTTTTTTTATTCTGGTGAAACGTACGCAACATGGAACTTACCATTTTAAAGTGCGCAGTTCGGAGGCTCTCCCTACCTTCACCACGGGCAGCCGCCGCCGCCGCCCGCTTCTGGGGTGCCCAGAAGACCCCCCGGTGCCCATCGGCGGCCGTGCCCCAGCCCCAGCCCTGGGAACCACACGTCCCATTTCTGTCACTACGAATGGGCCTATTCTCACTCGATTTGAGTTAATTTTTATAGCGTGTGTGAGGCTTAGGCCAAGGCTCCTATCTCTGCCCGGGAGGCCCAGTTCTCCAGCTCCGGGTGTGGAAGAGCCTGCCGCCCCCAACGAATGGCCTTCACACGTCGGTCAGAAACCATGCGGGCGTGTCGTGTGGGTCACTTCTGTTTACCCGTCGTCGGCCCCTACACCAACGCCGGGCGGTCGGGACTCCGTAGCTTATGTGAGGGTTTTAGGTCACTTTCTTCCTTTTCCAGGACTGTTTCTAACTATCTAGGTCCTCCACTTTTCTATGTAAATTTTAGAATAGTCTTGTCTATTTTATGTCTACAAAACGCCTTGCTGGAGTTCTGATGGACTCGTGCTAACCCTAAGGCTTCCTGTGGGAGAGGACTGATGCCCTGATGGGTTGGAGCTCCCAGTCTATGAGCGGGATACGTCTCTCCATTGACTTAGCTCTTTGATCCCTTCCAGCAGCATTTTGGAAGACGCAGCAAACCGATCTCGTACATATTTTGTCAAACTTATACCTCAGCGTTTCATCTTTTGGAGAGATCACGACCTGAGCCGAAGGCAGGTGCTTAGCCGACTGAGCCACCAGGCATCCCCGAGTAAGGACAGTTTTAACTCTTCCTAATTCCTGTGCCTTTTCTTTTTCTTGCCGTATGACTCCGGCTAGGACCTCCAGTACTGTGCTGAGTGAGAGGACGGGGAGTGGACAGCCTTGCCTTGTCCTTGGTCTCAGAGTGAAAGGTTCAGTCCCCGTCATGAGTTGTGCTGACAGCCATAAATTTTTAGTAGATGATCTTTACGACACTGAGGTATTTCCCCCTTTACTCCAAATTTCCTGAGAGTTTTCTTTTTTAATCATGAGTGGGTACTGAACGTTGCCACATGCTTTTTCTGTCTCTACTGACATAATCCCGGTTTTCGTGGACTGTTGATCAGCTTCCTAATGTTGAACCTGTGGAGTTGAGCGAATCCCACCTGAGGGTTTTTCTTGTACATCGTTGGATTTGATTTGCTAATAGTCTGTTGAGAATTTTTGCATCTAAACTCATGAGCGATATTGGTCTTGTGTTGCGCTGTCTTTGGTTTTGATAACCAAGTAATTGTGGCCTCAAAAATGTGTTAGGAGAATGTTCCTTCTTTTTGTTTTCCAAAAGAATTTGAGAAAAGTTAGTGTTAATTCTTTAAATTCTTGATAGAATTCTCCTGCGAAAGCATCTGGACTTGGAAATTTATCTTTTGGTTATGAATTTGATTGCTTAAACTGTTACAGGCTGTTGAGACGGTCTTTTTCATCTTGGTTGGGTCTCGGTGACGCTTTTCGAGGAACTAGCCCATTTCTTCCAAGGTGCCGAATGTATGAACGAAATTTTTTCATAATATTCCTCGATAAGCTTTTTTTTGAGAGAGAGAAGATGTGAACATGGTGGGGGTGGGGTCTGAGAGAGAATCCTAAGCAGGCTCCACACCCAGCAGGGAGCTGGAGGCCGGGCTCGGTCCCCTGTCCCCAAGATCATGAGCTGAGCGGAAATCAAGGGTCAGACGTTTAACCGACCGAGCCCCTCAGGTGCCCCGATTCCTGGATAAGCTTCTGAGTGGCTGGAGGGCCTGTGGAGGTCCCCTCACCCGTCCTGGTGTCAGCATTTGAATTGTCTTCGTTCCAGTTTGGTCAATCTTACTAAAGGCTTGTCAGTGTCATAGTAATGAACTGTCACATGAAAGAGCGGTGCTGTACGGTGGGCTGGCTTGAGAAAGGTGGAAACACTGACGTACAGTAGCAGTGGCCACACGTTAACACACTTCCCTCAGTTTTTGACTAATCAAATAAGCAAAAAAAAAAAAAAAAAAGGACATAGAGGAACTGAGAAATATTATTAACTAAATTAATTAAGTAGATCTAAATTTAAACTCTGTGACCTACACTCAGGAAACAGGTTCTTGCCAAGTTCCCTTATAGCAAGTACTAAGACAAGTCCCACTTTAGGTGACACAGAAACCTTCGGTGGCCAGCTTGTCCCGGTCGGCCCGGCACCACAGGATGTGCATCCTGGGCAGCCCCCCAGTCCCACCCCCCAGGACGGCTGGACGCCTCAGACGTCACCCAGGCGGGACTCACAGGCTGCAGTATGTCACAATTAATAATCACCAGGTGACGGCTTGTTACAATTCCCTGCTGGAATTTGAAATGTAACCTAATTGAGTAGAGGAAAGCAAACCTGTCATTACAAAATCTTGAAACATAACATAATGAGGTTTCTAGATGTTGACACAGTCCCGGCCATCAGTGACCACAGGGTAAGGGCCTCGGGATCAGAGTGATGTCCGTACGCACAAGCACCCATCTCGGGAGTTTACGAGCCGCTAAGACGGCGCGCGCAGCTCGATACTGACGTAGTGACTTTCTAGAAACACGTATGTTATCTAAACAAATCCCCCCAAAATGCAGAAAATCCAAATAATCACAACCAAAGAAGGAAGTGAAGACAGAATTCAGAAGTTATTCCCAGGAGGGCGCTGGGCTCTGAAGGCTTTACCGGCGAGCTCTTGTACACAGACAAGGAAAACAGATTTCTAATCGGTTTTACAGGGATCGCTTCGCCCTGGTATCAAAACCAAGCCAGGAGAACCCAGAAGGACGGGAAGCCGGACTGCTCCTGCAGCGGCCGCGACGGTGACAGTGACCGTCGGAAGCAACCTCCAGACCCCGAGTGGACGGTGCACGTGGCCCGTCTGAGTGCTCGGAACCCCAAGGACCGCTCCGCGTCGGGAAACTCTACGTTCCCATCAGCCGCGTGTGGGGGAGAAGCTCCAGGAGGAGGTCCTCACCCACGATGCCCTTTGGGGGCAGAACGTGCATTATCTTGCAGCTTTTTGTTTGGAAATTTCAAACTTACAGAAAACGTGGAGGAAGAGCTTAGAGGAGGCGCGTCTGCCTTTCACCCCATTTCCCTTCTTGTTACTATTTTCCTGTTTCTCCCTCACCCTCCGCGGCGAGCTGCGCTGCTCTGAGCGCGGGAGCGAGTCGCCACGGGACGCCCCTTCACCCGAGTCTCCCTCCCTTGAGGAAACGCAGCCGCTTCCTCAGCGAGCTCCCAGCAGGGCCGGGACGCGGACCCGGACAGCCGCCGCACTTCCCCGACGGGCACAACGTGAGGCTCGCCGACTCGCCCCAAGTTCTAGAAGCGGCGGCCACACCCGCACGCGCACAGCGACCATCGCAGATGCCGGGGCGCAGGCAGGGCCGCGGGGCAGGGCCGCCGTGGTGCTCACCTCGTCCCCACTCTGCCCTCGGGGACCTTACGCCGGTGGCCTGGCATCCGCCACCCAGGGACCGCGCCACGGAAGCTGGCACGTGCTGCCAAGCGGTGCTTCGGGAGCCCGTGCTGGCCCGCGGGCTGCCACGCGGCCCACTTGTGCACGCGCCCCACGCCCGCTGCGCCGGGAGGGCCGTGTCGGGGTCACGCTGCGGGTGCCTCGTCGCTACGCAGCGATGTTCCCCCGGGCGGAGGGCGGTGGCAGCCTCGCGAGGGGGCCGGGAGGACCCGGGGCCGAGTGAAGCCCGGGCGGGGGCGTGGCGCACAGCTGGACGCGTCCTCGTTTCCGGAGCTGCAGCTGCAAGGGCAGTACCTCCTGTCAGGGCCGCGCGCCGCCCAGCACGCCCCGCGGAGTAACCTGTGGGCCGGCCCCAGGTTACCCCATGGGGGCCTCCCAGATGGCAGCTCTACCCCCAGCCCCCAACACTGGGGCCACGACGGGGATCAGTGAGGGGAGTCCCCCGCCCCATGCACGGGGACTGGCCACCATTCGGGAGTGCACCGTCTGCTGACTTATTCAAGCAGCCGTGCCACGCCGGCCTCCAAACGGGCACGACAAAGGCCCTGCCCTCACAGAGCTGCTGTTTCAGTCGGGACGGTCACCAAAGAGGACGGGTCCGCAAACAGACCGCGTGAGTCAAAATGAAGCAGGGCTGGCCGTGGGTGAAGGTCACTGCAAAGCTGACCCCGCAGCAGAGACCTGGAACAAGGGCGGGGCCGAACCATGTGGATTTCTGGAGGAAGAGTCTTCCAGGCTGACGGGACCACATGTGCAAAGGCCCTGGGGCAGCAGCCGGCATCTCATGTTCCAGAAAGGCAGGAAAGGGGACAACGTGCCTGCTCTTAGTCTCACTGTACTTGATGTTTCCTCAGGTCTCTGGGGGGCAAATCGGGACAGAAAGGGACACAAGCTCTCCTGTCCAGCCTGGGTGGGAGAGACGGGGACACGCTAAGCTCGGGGGAAGCAGCACCTCACCCGGCATGTCGCTGCCCACAGGGCACCCCCCCACTCCCTTACCTGCAGAGGCACACACGCGCCCCTGGCGTGCCCACTCGTGGTTCCACACATGTAGCACCCACGTGCTCGCGTGTGCACGTGTCCACGAGCCCACCCTACCCTCAAAGGTCGGAACAATGTTTTTCACCCGAACTGGCACCTGCTCACGCCGTTCCATCGACAGCCCCACTAAGCCCACCCAGCCGCGTGTGCTGTCGTTACCCCCAGGGAAGTGGAGGAACATGAGGACGCACAAGGGGACAGGCTGTGCCACAGGGAAGCTGGCTGCGGCCTGTGTCTCTGCACAAGGGGTCACTGCACAGCCCCAGGCCGGGGAGTTGGTGGAGCTGCAGGCAAGCTGGGGGCCTAGGGACGAGGCAGGCAACACCAGGTGGTGCCCGGACAGGGTTCTGGGGGCCAGGGAAGGCAGATGTGGGCCGGCCACCCGCCACACCCACTCTGGCTGAGACAGGATAGGTGACAGCCACTTGGTGTCCACCCAGCGGCCTCCAAAGGCACGCACGACGCCACTCAGGCAGCTGCTACGGCCGGCCCTGCCAGCAGCCCCCAGTGATGGATGACACACGGGCCCAACTGGGGGTCCCCTGGCTCAGCCCATCCATCACGGTGACAGGTGGAGCCCCAGGAGAGCTCGGGGTGGGCAGACATGGGGGCAGGTGGGGCCGCGGGCAGCTGCTCACACAGGCATCCTGAGGACGGGGGCTGGGGTCGCTCTGGGCTCGGTGCGTCTCTGCCCGGGGCTGCAGGTCTGCCCTCCCCGACCTTGCACTGAGCGGGGCCTGTCCCGACCCCGTACCGGACGCCCGGCCGTTCGCCTTATGCTGGATCTGCTCCCCGTGGTTCAGAGGTCAGCAGGCTGGCTTCGTGGTGAGAGGACCTCCTGGAGCCTTCTGCTCCCCACGTCTACGGGGAAGGCCACGGAGAGGTTCGTCGACCCGTCACAGTCTTGACTCCCGCGACCGCGTCCAGACCACAGGGGTCACCTGGCTGGGGAGCGTGGCGGCCGCTACAGTGGCCACAGACCTTGGGTCCCAGGGGCTCAGGGGTGCACCCGTCCTGCCCGTCCCATCACACCGGAGGGGAACGCAGCAGGCAGCAGGGCCCGGCGGGTGGTGGGCTGTCCCCGTCCACGGGGCATGGGACCGGAGCAGGCACGCACCAGGCCGTTAACGCGGACAGAGCGCCGGGCCAGGCTCTGCTCCCACGGGCAAGGAGGCTGACGTGCCTGCGACGGGGCCGCGGCTGAGCCAATGACAAAGGAGCTAAACGGGCCGAGAAAGGGAAGGAGGCTCTGACGCGGCCCACGGCCCAGACGAGCCTTGGAACGGGCCGCGAGAAGCGCGGATCGAAGCTTCCGAGACGCGAGCCACGCGGAGCCGGCCCGTCCCGACACACAGCGGGTCCGCGGGCTAGAAGCACCCGGGGCGGGTCGAGGCGGCCTGCAACGCCGCAGACGTGCTGACGCCCCTGCACCGTGCGCTTCGATGTTGCGTCACGGTGACGTCTACGTCGCGGGTGTTGTGTGACGACTTTCTAGAAAGGAAAGATCAGGGAAGCCCCCTGAGGCGGTGGCGTGTGAGGAGGGGCGCCGGGCCTTGCGGGGGAGCATTCGGCAGGAAGGGGGCAGGAGCAGCTGCTACCTCAGCAGCTTCTGGAATATTCTGGAAGCAGCCAGGAGCCTTGTGGAGGAGGGCTGAGTGGGCGCGGGAGGAGTCAGGAGGGCAGGGCTTCGGGGCCTTTCTTTCCAGAACCGCTTCTAGCCCGGGGCCTGGGCACACCCTACGGAGAGGAAGACCCAGTACCTAGAGGTCAGAGGTTGCCCTTAGGGGTCACCTCAGAGCCTAAATGCCACCTGTCACCAGGAGCAACCTGGTTGGTGCACAGGAACACCACCCAGGTTGAGCAGAGAAGGTGATGACCTGAGGGAGTTGACATCTGAAGGCGGTGACAGCTGAGGGAGTCGACATCCGAAGGGGAGTGATAGCTGAGGGACGTGACATGAGGAAGGTGACAACCCAAGGGATTGATGACCTGAGGTGACATCTGAAGGGGGTGACATCTAAGGGACGGGATGACCTGAGGGAGGTGATGACCTGAGGGGGGTAAGGACCCAAAGGAGTGATATCTGAGGTGGGTGACAGCTAAAAGAGGTGACACTTGAGCGGGGTGACGACCTAAGGGAGTGATAACCTCGAAGAGCTTATATCTGAGGGAGGTGACAACCTAAAGGAATGATGACCTGAGGTGACATCTGAGGAAGGTGAGAGTTAAAGGAGAGGATGACCTGAGGGAAGTGACTATCTGAGGGAGGTGATGATCCGAGGGAGTGACATCTGAGGACGGCGAGAGCTAAAGGAGGTAGCATCTGAAAAACGTGATATTTGAGGGGGGTGATGACCTGAGAGAGGTGACATCTGAAGGGGGTGACAGTTAAGGGACGGGATGGCCCGAGGGAGATGATGACCTGAGGTGGGTGATGACCTGAGTGACATCTGAGGGTGACAGTTAAGGAAGGTGACATCTCAAAGAGGTGACATCTCGGGTGGGGTGATGACCTGAGGGGAGCAATGATGTGAGGGGGGTGATGACCTCAGGGGGTGATGACCCAACGGAATGATGGCTGAGGGAGGTGACATCTAAAGGAGGTGACATCTGAGGGGGGTGACGACATGAGGGAGTGATGACCTGAGGGGATGATGATGAGAGAGTGACAGCTGAGGAAGGTGATATCTGAAGGAAGTGACATCTGAGGGGATGACAAGAGGGAGGTGATGACCTGAGGAAGGTGACATCTGAAGGGGGTAACAGCTAATGGATGGGATGACCTGAGGGAGGTGACAACCTGAGGGGGGTGATGACCCAAGGGAGTGACATCTGAGGAGGGTGACAGCTAAGGGATGTGACATTTGAGAGAGGTGATGTTTGAGGACCTGAAGGGGTGATGACCTGAGAGAGGTGACAGCTGAAGGAAGTGACATCTGAGGGAGTGACAAGAGGGAGGTGATAACCTGAGGAAGTGATGACCTGAGAGAGGTGACATCTGAAGGGGGTGACAGCTAAGGGACAGAATGACCTGAGGGGATGATGACCCAAAGGAGTGACAGCTGAAGGAGGTGACGTCTGGGGGGGGTGATGACCTGAGGGAGTGACAGCCAAAGGAGATGACACCTGAGGGGGTGATGACCTGAAGGGGTGATGACCTGAGACAGGTGACATATGAGGGAGAGAGCATGTGGGGTGGGACAGCTGAGGGAGGTGACAACCGAAGGAAGTGATGACCTGAGGTAGGTGACATGCGAGGGGGGTGACAGCTAAGGGACAGAATGACCTGAGGGGGTGATGACCCGAAGCAGTGACAGCTGAGGGAGGTGACGTCTGGGGGGGTGATGACCTGAGGGACGTGATCGCATCACACTGGGGCTTCGTGGGCTCATGGGGAGAGGGCCGGCGGCAGCGCCCAGGGCGGAAATCGCAGGCAGGTGCCCCGTCCCTCCATGCCCAAAGCTTCAACCTCCCAGGCTGGGAGGTTCCGGAAGGGCAGAGGCTGCCGCGCGGGAGAGCAGGCTTCTGGCAGCGGAGGCCGGGCGAGGGTTCGGAGCTCCCCGGCGGCGGCTGGGCTAGGCCTGGGGGAAGCAGGGGCACCCACGGCGGCCCCCGCTCTGGTCCACGCGGGCTGTGAAGCGACCCCAGGCCGTCAAGTCCGTCCATCGTCGGTCAGAAAGGACACGCAGAGAAGCAAAGCGACGGCTGAGGACACTCAAGGCCTCCCCACAGGACAGGAGGTCGTCTGCCCAGGGTGTTGCGGGGGGAGACACTAGAGCCTCGGGTGAGGTCGTCTGGGTCACCTGCCACCCAGAGCCATCCGGGCGCCAACAGAGCCGGCCCGGGGCCCCCTCCCCGCGGGCACTGGTGGCCCCGAGCCGGCCGCTCACCCCGGTGGCCCTGAGCAAGGGGGGACACGAGGCCGTGTCCACTGCCCACCCTGCGCCCGACGGCAGCCCCGCCGCCCCACACACCTGGTCCCACCCAGCCGCTGTCCTCCCGAGCGCCCCAGGGACCCCGCAGCGCCCCACCCCGGCGGCTGCAGGCCCCCGGCCGGCGACCTCGGCGCTCCGCCACAAGTGCCCCTTCGGGAAGGTCCGGAGCCGGGTGCGGCCGCGGGCCAGCTGGCGGGGGGCAAGGGGCGCCCCGTCGGGAGGCCTCCAAGTGCAACAGGGCTCGGAGGTCCTTGTCGCTGCGCGGGAGGCTGCGTGGGGGGAGGCGCGGGGAGAGGAAGGCGCCGGCTGGGCTTCCACGCGGGCACCGCCCGGCTCGCTGCCACTCGCTGCCACTCGCCGCCGCTCTTGGCTGGGGCTGCTCCCGACAGAAGGGACGCGGGGCGGCCGGGCGGGGGCTCGCGCGTGTGCGTGTGCGTGTGCGAGGCGGCGCGCGTTGCCAGAACAAACGAGCAGCCGCGGCGGCCGGGCTCCGTCCTGCCAGCTCCCGGGCGCGGGCCCCGCGGGCGCCGGAGGAGGGCGAGCCACCGCGGAGGGGGCCGTGGACGCTTGCCATGGCGAGCGGCGGGCCAGGCGCCTCCCGGGGGCTGTGGGCGCGCGGGGCCGGCCTCGCAAACAAAGCCCAGCGCCCAGCGCCGGCTGCCCGGCCCAGGAAGGCGGCGGCCGCTTGGCACCGGAGCCGTGGAGGACTGGCTGGGCGCAGGCGGCGGCACAGGTAACGGGCGTGCGCGGCTCACCGGGCACGGGCCGGCTCTCGGCCAGGGTGCAGGTCGTGGGGCGGCTGGCAGCCACGGCTGCGTCTGCTGGGGGGTCTGGGCCCTCCTGGGTCCAGGACAGCGTGGGGGACCCCCTCAAGCCCGCCTCCCCGAGCACTGGCCCGGGTGCAGGACGCAGTGCCCCCCACCCCTCCGTCCCATCCCCGGGGCCTGTTGGTTCAGGCGCAGTGGCCGGGAGTCGTCCTGGGGCAGAGGACCTCTCCCGGCACAGAGGACTGAGGCCGGGCTGTGCAGCGTGAGGGTTTGAGGGGACACCCCAGGGTCCCCAGCTCGGCAACGCTGGCTCTGGCGCTCGGGCCCCTCCCTCTGAGCTCCTGGCAGCACCACCTCCCTCTGATGCCCTGCGGGCTCTTGGGGCCAGGTTCCCCCTGCCCTATGTGTTGGAAGGTGTCCCCAAACGTCCTTGAATGTCTGCTGTTTCTTCTCAAAGGCCAATGCAGGGACTCGGTGTTGGGAGGATGGGGTGGAGGACGCGGCTGCAGGAGCTGGGAGGCCCTGAGAGAAGCGTCTCGACTTCCCTCCCTCTTGGCTGCCCAGGCTGGCTTGGCACACGGTGTCTGTGTGCAGGCAGTGGGACCGCAGCCAAACGTGCCCCATCAGCGGGAGCTTAGGCAGTGGTGCCAAGGAGCCCAGCTGCCGAGGGCACGGGGGGTGGGCTGCCCGATGGGGAGCAGCCTGCTTGCTGAGCCGGAAGGGCCAGGACACGGGAGGTGGAGGAGGGCGCATGTGCAGTGGCCGATGCTGGCCACCCCTCCCTGGCCGGGCAGGAGGGAGCCTGCCTCGTCCTTCACTGGCCGCCGAGCACATCTGCCGAAGGGACGGATGCCTCGGGCTGGGGCGCAGGTGCAGGTGGAACCCACTGCCGCCCCAGGGCCTCTGGACTGGGCACTCTGAGCTGCTGGTGTGGACCCGGGGAGAAGGGCACACGTAGGGAGGCTGGGGCAGGTGGCCGGGCAGGGCACAGGGAGAGCGCAGTGCCTGTACTCGGGTCGGGGGTGGGACTCAGCTCTGCTGACTCAGGAGGGGCGGGGGGGGGGGCGGATGAAGCTGAGCCTGGAGGGGGCCAGAGCAGCCTCCCTCTGGGAGAGCAGCAAGTGGTCGGGGCTGAGCTGCGGGGACATGGGGGGGGTGGGGGGAACCGGCGCAGGAGCCCAGGGGGTGTGGGATCTGGCGTCAGGCTGCCGGAGACGGAAAGCTCAGGCAGGGCCCAGCCACAAAGACGCTCAGGCAGAGGGCAGGGGCTCCAGTCGACGCCCTCTCCACCTGGCTGGACGGGCAGTGGGGGTGAAGCAAGCTCCGTGGCACCGGGCGCTGGCTGGCATCGTGTCTGGGGTGTGCCACTTGGCAAGGGTGGCCCACGGTCTCCAGGCCTCAGTGTGGGTGGCCGTGAGGTGGGCGGGCAGTAGGGACCAAGTGGGTGCTGTGAAGAGAGCCTTCCCAGGTCTTCCGGGACCATGCCCTGGCACTAGTGCGGGATTTTGGAGGCTGGGTGTGGGGCGATCATTCTGTCCACAGCCCTAGGACTCTCCGTCCAGGGCCCTGACACCCCCACCAGCGGGTCTGGCCTGAGAGCCGAGCAGGGAACACCGGAAACAAGAAGCTGTGGGCTGCTGTGACCGTCCCCTCCACCCCCGGCAATGGGATGCGCCCAGACCAGCTCCACTCGGTAGGGACGGGGCAGAGGGGCACGACGGCTCCCATCTCTGCCGTCTCGTCTGTAAAAGTGACGAGGCTTCCCACCACGCTCCAGTCCACAGAAGCATGGTGCTTGGCGCACAGCCTGGCCCCGATCACCCCTGGAAGTGCCCGTTGCTGGCGACCAGGCTCCATTTAGCCAAGGCTGGAAGCGGCCGTTGACTGCCCGGGGTCTGGACAGCCCCTCGGCCCGCTCTCGCCCAGGGACCACCCTCGCGGAGGACTGGGGATGCCCCAAGCCCAAGGGAAACTACCTCTCCAGCTGCCTTTATGAAGGGAGGACCAAGACCTGTTGCTGCTGTTGTCAGGGAAAGGGGCTCGGGACCCTCGACAGCCCTGCTGGGGGCCAGGGGTGTTGGGAGACCCGTGGCTTGCCCGTGCTGTGCCAGCCCCCAGGCACGGTCTCACCCCCCCCACCTGGTGGTGCAGAACCGGCCCTCAAACATACAAGCTCAGGGACGAGGGGACAGGTTGGGGGGGTTCCTGTCTGGCAGGGTCCTCGTGTCCCTGGTGTAAGGAGAAGCCAGCACAGGTCTTTAACAAAATCCTCTGCCTTCCTGCATTTGGGGCCTCTGCTTAGCCAGGGCCTCCCTGTCTCAGGGCCGGTGGGGACAAAGAGCAGCTCCTGAGACCACTAGAAGGCTCGGGGAAGCACTGTCCTCCAGGGAGCCTGTGCCCACCAGGGCCCGGATCTGCCTCCACGGGCTTCCCGGGGCAACGTGTCTCTCTCATGCTCTCAGGGTCCTGACCCAGATCCTCTAGGCCTCCCGGCCACCCTGACCCGGCTCCACTCTGCCCACCTGCAGGGGAGGGTCCCGGCCTGGAAAGGGTCCCCGGCAGGCCCAGGCCCAGGCTGCTTCACCTTCCCGACTCTCCATGAGGGCCTTAACCCAGCTGCCCTGGCCTCTTGGTCGAGTCTTTGCGGCTAGCGGCCTGCTCAGACGTCCAGAACTTTCACCTGCAGTGGCCAGGCCAACACCTGGTAATGGTACCACTAACTGAGCCACGTCTGAGCTCTGCCCGAGGAAGGGTCTAAGTGCTGTGGAGGCAGGCACGGGGTCTCAGGGAGAGGTCAGATCGCCTCCTGGTGCAGGAACAAACTCCCCAGGGAGGTCAAGCCTGGAGCCCTGGGCACGGTCAGCAGGATGGGCAGAGAGGAAGCAGGACCCTCCCCGAGGAATGACACCGGCCCTTCAAGGTCACCATCCCTGGGTCCAGGGCTCTCCCTGGTGTGGGCGGCAGGCCTGGGGGTCAGAGGAGCCAGAGGGCCCACATCCCCCCGCTCCCAGCCTGCTCGCTCTCTCCCCACGCGGCTGGCGAGGCAGTAAACCATGCGTGTGCTGTAGAAATAAACCACGTTCGGCAGAACAAATGGTGTTAATTTGCAGCGCGCTCCGCAGCCTGGCGTTACCCAGCGCCGGGAGGGCGGGGGGCGGCAGCTGCACCGGAGTGAACAGCCGTGCGGACAGTTAGTGGCCCGTGCATCACCGTCAGAGGGACAAAGCACCCCGAGCCCGGCTACCGGCAGCCCTGCTCTCCCGGGAGGAGGCGGCTTCCAGGAAAGCCAGAGGAACAGCTTCCCGGCCCCACTCCTCTCCTGGAGACCCCTGCCGGAAGGTCCCGTGCCTGGCACTGGGCCCGCCAGAGGGTGCTGCTCAGCTCGACAGGGGGTCAGGCATGGTCTGCCTCCCCTCCCTGGGAGCAGGTCACCCCTGGTGGGGCGCTGGCTTTGTCCTGTTGTAGACACTGCCTCCCCCACTGGGCCCCCAAATGCATCTGGGGCCAGTTCTGCCTTGGGCCTTGTGCTCTCAGCCCCCGCCCCCGCAGGCCTCCCCAGACACCCCACATCCCCTTTCCTCCCCGCCCCGGCTTATGCTGCCGGCCCCTCTTCTAGACGCCCCCCCACCCCCGCACTGGGCCTCATCAATCCGCTTGTCTCTGTGCTATTACTTGCTCTCGGCGGCTCAGAGCTGCGGGTCCCCATTGGCTGTGGCGGTGTCCGCGGTCCTGAGGTGCCCGGCTTTTCCCAGGCCATTCGTCTTCCTCCAGGGCCCCCGTCCCTCCGGCCGACGAGCGCCCGCCTTAGGGGCTGCGGGAAGCTGTGCCCACCGCTTTGTGGGGGACGCTGTCTACGGGGCTACATCCCATGACTATTTCCCGCCATCCATCTGTCCCCGTCACGGCTGGTGGGGACCCCACGCTCTCCATCCTTCTAGCCGGAGATCTGGGCTATTTCCCATGGTGAGCAGAAAGGAGGCTGGTGGGGCCGGGGGCGGGGCTCTCAGTGGCCGGCGGAGCCGCAGGCCCTGTCCCCGCCCGCTGCCCTCTTGGCCGGGGAGCGGGGTTGCTCTGGGTGTTCTGCTCTTGGGGGCTTTCTACTGAGGCCCGTGCTGGGCCCCTTCAGAGAATGCTTGAGGACACTGCGTGGCCTGAGCCGTAGCCCCGGGGCTGGGACCCACCTTGCGCACTGCCCAGTCCTGTGTGTCCTTCAGAGTCTGCCGACAGAGCCGCCCCAGGTGAGGGAGCCCGGATCACTCAGGGCCTGGCGCGGCCCGCCAGCCCGGCCACCACCCCACCGTCCATCGGTCTGCCTCAGTGTCCTTAGAACCTCCTGGGAGCGGGAAGGGTGTCTCGTCACCGGAGCTTCTCACCCAGGGGCTCTGCCGCCCCAGGGCTTCTCGTCAGCAGACCTTCCGCGGCGATGAGGGGAGGGCCAGGGACCACGCGTGCTCGAGTCCAGCCCCCGGCACGGCCGTTCAGGGGCTTGGCCAAGCCAGGGTATGCTCTCGGACACGGGGAAATCACACCCGGAAGTGGCCCAGGGCCCCAGGGCCGAACGGGGGCTGCCAACAGGAGGCCACAAGGACGCGCCGGGCCTCGTGGGGGGAGAACCGGCTCTCCCGGAAGGGCTCAAGGGTCTGGCCCTTCCTTCCCTCCTGAGCCCCCCCTGCTTCTCGCGGGCACCGTCCATCCCTGGTGTTCAGGCCCCCGTCTCCTACTGTTCCAAGTCCTGCTTTGCAGAAAAGCACCTTTCTGGGATGGAATTTACCCCCCACCCACAACATGTACCGCAGTTTGTGCGCAGCGCTCCGCGGAGAGGCGGCCGGAGGGGGCTCCCCTGCCCGCCCTGCATGGAGGCCTCCTGGTGCAGCCCCAGGCTCGTCCACGGTCCCACACCGGGCCCAGCGGGTCCCCCCTCTGCCCGGCTCCGGCCGCTGGATGGCAGCCATCACCGCAGCCCCTGCTCGCAGTCCCGGACGCGGCACCAGCACCGGCACCACGGGATCTCGGGGGGCTCTTGTCTGAAGGGTGGGATGTGGGCTTGGCGTGTGGAGAAGAGGGGCAGTGAGCAGGGTCCCTCCCCCGTCCTCCCTCCTGCCAGGGAGTACAGAGGGTGCTGGTCCCGCACCGTCCGGAGCCCGGGTGGCCGCGGTCACCGCTGGGTCACATGTGCGGGGCGCGCAGCTCCAGACGCAGCAGAAGGGCCACACACGCACGTCAGTTTCCTCCGCGCCCTCTTGGCGCCAGAAGCCGCCTGTTCGTTTGAATGCATAATTAGCCCGAGCATTCTACCTCGCTAATTTCCAGGCAGGGGAAGGGAGTGGAGGGGTGCAGGAATTTGCATATTAATTTAGCCGAGGGAGAGAAAATTGTTTACCACTTCCTTCTCGCGGAGGACTTAACTCTTTCCTGTTTGCTGCGTGGAACCTTGGGGGGGGGGGCCTGAGTGGGGCCGAGGCCCCGGCCCCCAGAGGGCCCCTGCACACGCCATCAGGCCGGGCCCCACAGCCCAGGGAAGCCCCAGCTCCCCCCGCGGCTGGCCCCCACCAGCCGTTTTCAGAAACTGGGGACACCTGGGCCCTTCAGCCGCCGCTCGCCTTCACCCCTGTCCTGTCACCCCACGGCTTTCACAGCACACACGGTGCTGGGCCACGGTGAGCACCCACAGCTGCCCCCCAGGGGCAGAGCCCAGCCCTCACAGAAGGGCGGCAGAGGAGACACCGCGGAGAGCCCGCCAGGGTCGGAGGGAAGCTGACCTTCCGAGGGACTGCTCGAGGCAGGCTTCCTGGAGGAGGGCCCATTTGCCCCGGGCCCTGCAGAAGGCTTTTCATAGGCAGAGGAGGATGTCCCTCCAAGGGGTGGAGCTTGGGACCGCAAGGGCCTACGGGGCAGGAAGCATGTTGGAGACATCTGGAGAGCGGGGTCCTTTGCTCCGGCCAGATTCAGAGCTTGGGAGGTCTCGGAGGAGTCCTGATGAGGACAGAGCGAGGCCAGGGCCCTGGACGTAAGCACGTTCCTCAGAGCCCCCGCCTAGTTGGGAGGAGCTGCTGCGGGCCAGATGAGATGCCGGGGACGCCCAGCACTGCCAGGACAGACCGTGTCTTCGGGCCACACTGCCACGTGCTATGGGCGAGATGCCCATTCGGGACAGCGGCATGTCCACCTGGGAAAGTCAGAGCGTTGAAGCGAGCAGCGAGCTCCGGTTCCCACAGAGCCCAGGGTTAGCGGGGACACTTGCAGCTGGAGGCGTCACCTTCAGCACGGCAGAGACCGCTGTCCCCCACCGTGAGGACCAGATGAGGCAGTGTGCAGAGCGCCTGGGCCACGGCCAGCCCACACCACCAAAGCCAGAGGAGAGCCGCCCCCGTCCAGCCCAACGGCAACCAGGAACGTAGGCCGATCGCGGGCCACAAGAGCATCTCCTGGAGTCCACAGACACCACCCAACCACAGCTTTGGGGTCAGGACTGGGTGTCCCACGTCAGGACGCAGCCAAGTCTGGGGGCTTGAGGGCAGCGGCTATGGGCACCCTGAGAGCCCACAGGGACCACGGGTGTAAGTCACAAGCCGTGGGCGGCCCGGGCAGAGACCAACGCTGGTGTCTGCAGGGGAATCCAGGCCAGGCCTCTTCCCCTCCTGGAGACTCAGTTTCTCGGCATCACCAGGGGCCTGTCCTCATCCTGAGCTAATCAGCCGCAGTGCCCTCTCCTACAACCCACGGCTGCCAGCTGTTTGCCACCTGGAACCCGTGCGCTCCGAGAGGCCGTCTCTCAGGGCTGCTCTACATCCCACAGGCAGGCCACCGAGCAGCCGTGCAGCCGCCGGCCTGGAAGAGCCCTTGGCCGCAGAGCCGGGGACCTCCTGTTCCCTGCAGGCTTTCTCGCAGCCCTGAGGCCCGCAGCAGCTGCTGACTGGTGCGCTCCCTGGCCTGCAAGCTGGACGCTGGCCACCCACACCAGATGGGAGAGCTGCCCAGCACGTGGCCTCCTTCCCGCCTCGGCCGTGCACCGTAACCAAGGACACAGGCCCTGGGGTCACAGACACTTGGGCTCTAGAAGGCCTAAGCTGTGCTTCGGATCAACCCGCGGCCCGGACGGGAGGCCTCTCACGGGGTCAAGCGCGTCTTGGCTCACAGCACAGGCCCTGTGAAGTCAGTGCCAGTGGGCTTCACATACACGCCCCAGCACAGATGCCAACAATGGCCACAGGCGGCCGAGGACACGGGGGTGCGCCGAGGCTAGGGAGGGATGTGCTATGAACACGGCAGTGAAGCCCGTCTACAGAGACACCCGTGGGCACCAACAGGCCAGTAGCCGGCTGCAAGTCCGGGAGCCGTGGCTCGGAGGTTGGCGGCAGCAGGATCAGGGACAGCCGTAGCAAGAGAAGAGCTGTCCGAGGAGGGCCACCCCGGACCACCCACCACACAGCAGCAGGTGACACGGCTCCCCCAGAGCCAGTGTGGGTGAGTCAGGGCCTCAACGAGCACCCAGACCCCTCACCACGGCCCCCTCTGCAGCAGGGAGGAGTGGGGGAGGCGGTACGGCCACCCCAGGGCCCTGGCACCCCTCAGCCAAGCTGCCAGGATGTGGTTGTGACGTGGGAAATCGCCCGCGCAGAACGGCTCGGCTCTCGGGGTCCCTCCCTGCAGGGCCCCAGCTGGGCAGCGAGGCAGACCAGGGGCCGGAGGACATCACTCCAGGGAACTCGGAAGCACAGCGGGAGGAAAGCCACCCCACTGCGGCACCCCTCCTTGCCCGTCACCACCCCTTCTCCCCGGGAATTAGGAGGGACCACCCTCCATGTGGGTGTGGAGCTGGTAAACGTCTCTTTTGTCTCTATCTCTTCCGAGGCCCGGAGACCCCAGCTGTGCAGCCCACGCGCTTCTCAGGGTGGTCCTGAGGCACCTGCTGAGACTGTAGGTTCCTGGGCCTGCCCAGGCCCTGTAAACCCGCACCCACCCTCCAGGGTCCCACTGCCTGATAGCTGGGGTCCTCTCACACCTCTCACCTCTCGCCTCAGGGAGCCTGGGAGACGGAACAGCATTGCGCTGGGAGCTGAGCCGCGGCAGGCCTGAGGGGTGTCGCTGGGCGAGGGAGGCCAGCAGCGTGCCGACCCCAGACAGGGAGCAGCAGGGAGGGAGGGCTGGGGCCGGGTTGCCTCTGGCCCCCGAGGGACTGAGCACAGTCAGTGGGCTCTGCCCCTGGTGGGGTGGGAGCTCCGGGGGGGCGGAAACAGCCTGCTCGGGCCCCCGCCGTCTCCGCTCACCGGAGCGAGCCAGGATGGCTCCTTTGTTTGAAACTGTGGGCATCGTGGGCTGGGTCTGGAGGTAATCGTCTCCCTCCCGCAGCTGGCTGTCAGCTCACATCTGCGAACCAGCTTCATTTTCCCTGTCATTAAAAACCCCAGGACTGACAGGGAAAATCTAACGTAAAAACCACCACCCAGGGACCCACCACAGCTCCAGCAGGAGCCCAGCTTCCAGCCTAGGGGACAAAGTCTTCAGGGAGATGGGCCGGGGAGCCCGCCCCGTCCCCCACCATTCTGGGGCGGGCTGGACTGAGCCGAACAGGTGCTGACCAGCCACCTGCATGGCAGGACCAGGGGAGAGAGAGAGGGGCGCGGGGAGGAGGTGGGCGGGGACGGCATGGGAGGGGGGTGCAGGCCCCACCCCGGGCTGCAGGTGCACGTCTCGTGGCCCCGCTGACAGATGAGGGAGAGAGCCTGCCTGCTGTCCCCCTGACCTGAGGCCTTCCTCCTCCTCCGGGGGCAGGGGGAGGACCCCCATGAGGTCGCACAGGCCCTCAGGCAGGTCACACGGACAGACCCCAGCCCCATTCCTCAAGACGTCTGCACCGCTCAGATCGGCTCCTCCATCTCGAGGGGTACAACTCTAGATGGCGGGAAGTGAGTGGCTACCCTGCTGCAGGCCGTGTGGACGGACACAGGGCCTGGCCCGTGAGGGGTGATGGCACCCCCGCGGCATAGGACCAGGCTCGAGGCTGCGGGGCCGCCTGCCGCCATCTCAGAGCGCAGGGTGGGTGCACCCACCACCCGGAGACCCTCTGACCCCAGGATGGGCGAGGCAGACCTCGGGGGTTCTCTGCTGCTGTGCGTGGCCCAGGCTGAGCCTCGCTGTCCCAGGCCTTGGCTGCAGCCCGTCCTGGGCTCGGAGCCTGGGTTTCCCCCGGGCCTGGCGCTCACGTGCTTGTTGACCTCCACAAGACGTTCAGAGAAGGCTCGGGAGGGGCGCGCCATTCCAGGGTGGCCTGCCCGCTCCTTTTGGAGACGGGGAGACTGCTGCGAGGCCCAGACCACCGCCTGCCCCCACCCCCAGCATGGCTGCGGCCCAGGCACAGGGCCCGGCGCGTGCAGGGTTAAACGCTGATTACAGCTTTGTCTCTGCGCTGGGTGCATAATGTGCTCATTTGCATACTGCAGTGTGCGCTCAATTAAAATGAACTTTTAATTTCTTCTAAGTAAATTACTTCTTGCCAGTACGTGACGCGCACAAATGTCAGAATAATGGGAGAGCCGTAATGAGCTGCGGAGCGGAGCGGGGCCCGCTGGGATTAACCCAGGAACACGCATGACCACGTGCTCCAGACACGCGCACGGGTGGACGCACAGCCCGGGACCCAGCCGGCACACTCACCCTCCACACGCAGCCCCACTCCCCGCGGGCCCTCGAGCCCGGGCACGCCCGTGAACCCGCCGGGCGCACCGGACACGGACTCAACCTCCCCTCTCCCCTCGGGCTGCTTACTTATGTGCTGGGGAAGGAAGTACAGGTGGACAAGCTATAACAAAAAAACAGAACCCGGGGCTACAGGGGACGCCAGTCTTCCCTTCCCGAGGGTGGCGGGAGCTGGGGGAGCCTTGGGGGCCGCTCTGTGGCGGGGGGCAGTCCTGGCGCTGCTGCCCGAGTGACAAGCACCAAGAGCCCCGGCCCGGCCATCAGGAGACTGAGCCCTGATCGGCACCACCCCTCCTTCTCCCAGCATCTCAGAGGGACGGTGGCACCCCCCGAGCCCCAGACCCCGGCAGCAAGAGAGACAAACTCGGGAGGTAATGCACGCCGCCCCGGGCACACGGCTCGGGCCTCGGAAGCAGCACGGAGCCTGGTGTGTCCTCCCCCAGAGCCTGTGTCCTTTCCCTCCTCGCCCTTCAGGAGCCGAGACGGGAGAACGTGAAGGGAGCGACAGCCTTTCACTGGCCCCACCGAGAGAAGGCGTCAGGGACGGGAAGCTGTAGCCCAGCCTGGGCCTGTTCCGGCACCTGGAAAGGGTGGCCAGCCGGCCTGAGCCGAGCTGCAGGGCCTGGGCCACCATCAGGAACTCAGGAGCAGCTCCAGCCCCCACCAAGAGTCCCGCACATGTTCCGTCCCCGGCCAGAGCAGGCTGCCGATGGGGAATCAAGCGCTGGCTCCAGCCCTGAAGGGCCCAATGGCCCTGGACGTATCATGAGTCTCGGCCACCCAGCTGTCTCCTTGGAAGCTACTTGGACTGGGGGCTCCCTGCCTGGGGCCGTGGGCGGCGGCCGCACGGCGGGACCCAGCCGGAGCCGCCTCGGGATACCCATGCACCTGCTGCACCGACGCCCTGCGGGCCAGCACCCACCACCTGCCACAGTTGATCTCAGAGAGGCCAGTCTTGCCCGCATGTCCCAGGAGGGTTGGAGGAAGGTTGGTGACGTTGACGATGAATCCCAGAACAAGAGGACGGGGCTTCCCAAGACAGCGGAGCGCAACCGGGAGACCGTGGGCCCTGCGCGAGCCTGCGGTGCCTCTCAGAGTTCGAACAGGCCTGTGGTCCTGCTGGGAGGGGCAGAAACACCCCTGACAACTCGAGACAAGTGCCTGCCTATTAACAAGTAGTCAGGGAGGGCTTCCTGGAGGAGGAAGGCCCTGAGCGGGGGGGGCATCAGGAGGAGGATGCATGAAGGGAGCACAGGACCAGAATGGCTCGGGCCAGTGGAGAGCTTTCGTCCAGGCGTGTCAGAGGGTGATGTGGAAGGGGCTGAGCAGGGGCTCCTGGTGAGCCGGAACCACCACGAAGGGCACAGGGACACACACCAGAGCCCCTAGAAGGGACATGGGGGAAATGGCCAGGTGGAGAGAAGTGGTGGGAATACTCAGCGTCCACAGGAGGTGGAGAGAGAGGCCCTGGGGGTCTGAGGCTCCGGTCAGAGCCTGCGAGTGGGGCTGTGGGTGATTCCTCAGCATTGGGGGGGACACGGAGAAGGCAGGGGGTACCACATTTACCAGCAACTTGTCACTGTTCCGGGTGAAGAGAGGCCACAGTGGCAGCCAGGGAAAGGCTCCCAGGGTCACCTCCTTCCCGGACGTAACCCAGCGTGCCCAGGGTGCACACGGAAGCCCTCACTGGGCAGGTCGTGCAACGGGCCGAAAGGTCACTCCCTAGCCCAGCCTGGTGGAGGGCAGGATGTGGCAGCGGCCTGGCGAGACGGTGGGGAGGGCCGGGCCACCCGCACGAGCCCCAGCACGGCGGGAGAGGGCACATCTGCTGCCTCGACCTGTCTGGGGTCCTGTAGTTGCCTCGCAAGGAGCCACCTTGCGACAGGCTGATGTGCAAGAGAGTGAAGGTGCGAGGCCAGAGCCGGAGGCCCAGCGAGGCGGTGCGGCTCCCCGGCGCCGTGCAGACAATGCCTGGTCTGGTCACTCGCCCTCAAATGCCGCACACCAGCCGGGTGGAGTGACCACACGCCATCACCGAACCTGGGCCGCTCAGCCTCCCTGCCTTTGCTCCCGGAGTCCGTGTGCCCGGACGGCTCCCACCCCACCCTGCTGCCAGACTGAGTCCCCGCAGTGCGGGGCTGGGCTGCACGCAGTGGGGGTGCGCGGGCATCTACCCGAACCAGAGGGCAGCGGTGGCCTCCTCGGGGGAGGGTGTTCTCCTCCTGCCCCTGGAGCCGCTGTGCCTTTAAGAGGACGCAGCCCACCCTCGGCCCCCTTCCTCCCTGCTTTTCATGCCAGTCTCTCCCCCTGGATAGGTTCTGACAATTACCACTTCCCTGGCAGCTGGGCTATGCGTGCATGTGTGTGTGTGCGTGTGTGCGCGTGTGCGCGTCTATCTGTGCACACGAGGTGACTGGAGCCCAGCACTGAAATTTACATTGAACCACAAATTAATTTCATAATTTTTTCCTCTCTAATTATGCCAACATCTGCTGCAAAGCCAAGCTGTGCACATGCATTTTAATATCCTCTCCCCCTTCTCCTGCTCATAGCATCACTGTCTGTCTCTGCACTGAACTTTTCAATAATTATCACCAAGAGAAGATCTCGACTTCCATTCCTCCTGCCTTTCAAGATGCAGAGAGAGCGAGGAGAGAGGGATGAGGAGGGACAGGGAGAAGTGGGGGGGACAGAGAGGAAAGAGGTACAGAGAGAGGGCAGGATGGAGAGGGAGAGAAGGGGTCCGTGCGCCAGTGGCTCTGAGCAGGTGGGATGGCGCTGGAGGGCAGCTGAGTGGCTTCTTTGTTGCTGCAGGGAGAGGGGTCTGCGGGGAGAGGGAGCAGGTGGAACCGGGGGCCACGGAATGGAGGGCTGGGGAGGGTGCACGGTTAGAGATACCCAGCACCCCAAGAGCACGGCCCCCGGAGCCAGGGATGTGCTGAGGGGGACACATGGACTCTGCTGGACCCTTTCTTACTGACAAGCCACACGGCCCCTTCTCCCACAAACCTAGAGGCAAAAGAGGGTCCAAACAAAGTGGTTTTTCGTTTCCTCCAAGCAGGGAGCAGGGCCAGATGAGGTCGTGGGGACCCACCAGCTCTCGCCAACCTTCCTGAGAGTCTGGCTACACCCAGGCTGGGCATGCTTGGCCCAGAACCTTCCCTGTGAGATGTCCTGTCTAGGTCCCCAACAGGGGGGCTGGCCTGGCCCATGTCCGTGGGCACCCACGCCGGGCTGGCTAAGGCCCCTCAGGGTTGTACCTCACAGGGTCCCTGGGTGCACCTGACTTATTCATTCCCTTACCTCTCCCCATTCACCGCCTCCCCCCAAGCCTCACAGGGGGGGCAAGGCATTTCCTCCCTAGCCTCAAAGCCTCACACATGGTTGCTGTCCAGTGATCTTGGTTAGGTCACGAGTAAACGAGGGGCTTCACTGAAGCGCATCAGCAAACTTCCCTCACCCAAAAAACAAAGGGGTTGACTCTCCCGTGGTCTAGTGTGCTCAGTCTCGCCGTTTTCAAGGTCCCCTCCACCCCAGCCTGAGAGGTCAGCAGGGGCAGACAGCAGCACCCCCCCCCCCCAAGCAACAGGTAAAATAAAACCAAGTTTATCAAAGCTACAACACGCCAGGCACCACTCAAGTTCTCACGGAGCCTCCGACCTCCGATTTGCTCTGAAGAAGAGACGCCGTGAAGATGGGATAAAGCTCAGGGTGGGGACGGCTCACCCCAAAGGGGCCAGGGAGGAGGTTACTGATGACACAGCATCCAAATGGGGTCATGAGGGAGAAGGAGGGCTGTGATGGCACGGGGGTGTTCTCTAGAAGGGCACAGGAAATGGAAGGCAGCAGGTGCAAAGTTAAAGTGGACACTGCTTTTGACCATGATAAAAGGAAATGTGCCCAGACTTACTCTCCTACTACAGACGGCTCCTGATCCGGGCCGAAGGTATGCATGATGGGCCGCTGCCCCCAGCTTCCTGACCAGAGCCATTCCCAAACCAGCAACGGTGAGCAGAGCCCCAACACTGCAGCGGTCCCCAGAGGTGGAGGGAACAGAGATCGAGCCGGGCTGCTGAGGTGTCCGTGAGCACAGACGGAGGACGCAGGGCAGGGGAGGAGCTGCGGAAAACCGCACGGCCTCCTCCGAATCCTTGAACCATAAGCTGCACACGTTCAGGGTGGGGCCTGACCAGACCTGGCAGAGAACCAGGGCGGGCTGTGAGCTGACGGGCGTCCGGAGCTGGCACAGGGCGGGCAGACAGCATGCGGCCCAGACGGCCACAGTGGAAAGACGGCACCAAACATGCCGGACGCACGAGCCACTTAAACCCGGCTTGAGATCCCGCCACACTTAGCCAGACGAAGCCCCAGCCGCCGGTACGCTAACTCTGCCACGACAAAACTCAACACTCGTGAATGGGCTCAGCATGAGCCAGACCGCTGGCGATCCAGGATCGACAACGTCCAGCAGCCGGTACAAAATTACTGCATATGCAAAGGAGAAACATCCGACCAGAAAAGAAAGAAAACACAGCCCAAAGAGCAGACCCGGAGATGATGCAGATGTTGGAACTACGAAAGAAATACTGAAAACAAGGAAGACATGCGTGGAGATGGACACTCTCGACAGAGTGGACACAGGAGGTTCATGTGCAAACTGCCGTGTAGCCATAAAAACCAAGCGCCGAGGCAGAATGGAACACACAAATCTGGATGAAAAATTCACGGGACGAGTCTGACAGCAGACTTGGCTGCAGAAGAAGTGACTGGGGGACTTGAAAATACAAATGTCCCATAAAACAATAGAAATTTAAGAACAGAAACTCGGCGGGGAGGGTGTTTGAATCAGCAACTATAACAACAAAGACCCTCAGTGACCGGTGGGACAAGTCCCTTTCGTGCGCACACACGTACGGTAAGTCAGTGACAAGTGAGACACCACTAACAAGTCCCTTTCGTACGCACACACGTACGGTAAGTCAGCGACTGGGGGGGACACCACCACCAAATCCCTTTCGTACACACACACATATGGTAAGGAGTGTGGGGCTCAGGAGTCTACGTGAAGAAATAACACCTGAGAATTTCCCAAATTTTATGAAAAATATCAATCAAAGAGAAAGAGTCCAGCGCAAAAGTAGCCAGAGAGGGGCGCCTGGGTGGCTCAGTTCGTCGAGTTCCGACGCTCGGCTCCAGCTCAGGTTACGAGCTCAGGGTGGTGAGACTGAGCCTGGCGTCCAGCCTGGCGTCAGACTCTGCACTGAGCCTGGAATCCGCTTCGGTTTCTCTCTCCTTCTGGCCCTCCCCCATCAAATAAATCAATCTTTCTAAAAAGAGGCAGCCAGAGAACAGACACCTCTTAGAGAAGGGAACAAGGTAAGATACACAGGCGACCTCTTATCAGAGACCCCGTGAGCCACAGTATCACAGAATGGCATCTTTAAAGCATTTAAATAAAAATTCTAAAAATTCTAAACCCTGCCCCAAAGAAGGGTTTAGAAGTCCTTCAAAAATTAGTGGAATATAGGTAGTTTCAGCTCATTGGGAAAGGCATAACAATCGCTAATGAGCGTGCACTTAAGAAGACCTTCAAAGTACGGGCAGCAAAACAAGCAAATAGAAAGGGGGACAGACCAACCCACAACGGCTGCTGGAGTTCTTCATGCGCGTCTCAGTAACTGCCGCGATACACACAAAGAATGCGCAAGGACGTAAAGACTTGAACAGCCTATCAACCAGCAGGAGCAAGTCAGGCCTGAAAAATCAGGAGAGACACAGCAGAAAGCAGACATCAATAAGATATAAATTAATAGAGGAAAAAACCCTCAAGTGAGTTCTTTGAGAAGAATAACATTACTCAGGAAGAAAAGAGAGACAGAAAACAAAATTTCCGACATCAGGAATGAAATTTCCGACATCAGGAATGAAAGCTGGCACATCACCCCAGAGACATTAAAAGGAAAAGAAGAAAACATTATTGACAACTTCACACTGATGAACTTGACAATTAGCAAAAATAGGCAAACCCCTTGAAAGACCCAAGTTACCAAAACTGACAGAAGAAGAAACAGAAACTCTGAAAAGTCATACATCAACCACCAACATGAATTCATCATTAAAACCCTCCCCACATCGGAACAGGTGGCTGCTTCTGGCTCCAGGCAGGGTGAGGCATGGAAAGGGCTCCCACCGCCAAGAAGCACCCGAGACCACAGACCAGGGTGCCTTCTCCCCTGTCCACTGCCTGGCGACGTGTCCAACCGTTTCCTCACCTCCAACAACCTTACTTTACAGGTAAGCAGAGCCTCAGAGAGGTGCTGTGTCTTGCCCAGGTCATACAGGAGGTGGTACAGCTCTTTCCTGGTGCCCACGGCCAGGAGGCTTCTCGGAGCTGCCTGGAGCTTCCTGCGTCTCCTTTCCTTTCCCACCCCTGAGCCTTTGAGACAAGGGACAAAAGCCCCCATGAGCCATGCAATGAACCTATGTCTTCAAAAGCGACATTCAGCTGTGACTGAGGCCCGCAGGCAATGTGCTTTGGGGGGGGGGGGGCGGGATGCTGGGTTTGCTGTGGAGGAACCGGAGGGGTTTCCCTGGCAGTGTCTTCACTTTCCAAGGGGGATGCGGGCGAAGGAGTTCCCACCAGAAGGTCCAGAACTGAGACTGGGAAGAGTCGAGGAGTGAATAGTGTCCCCAGGGGGCCTGTGGTCTTGGGTGCCACAGACCCTCTTGCTCCCAGAGCCCCCTGCCTGGGCTCTGGGGTGGGGGTGGGGGGTCCCAGGAGGGTTCTGAGTCTCAGCCGTCTGCAGGGCTGGAGTTCCCAAGTGCCTTGCCTGGCTCCTAACACAGTGCTCCCTTCACCGCAGCACATGCGCCTTCCAGCTCTCCGCAGCGAGGAGGCAGAGGATGCAGCTGACACGGGGGAGGTGCCCCGGCAGTCGGGACACCCCAGGAAGGCACAGTCCAGGAGGCTCAGTGCTGGGCAGGACTGGCTGGTGTCTTGGGAGGTCCGCCTGCGCCCGCAGATCGGTTCCTTTAAAAACGCTATTTATAACTTGATCCCCATCTGCTTCCAAAGGGGGGTCGGGAGACGCAGGAAACCGCAGAACCGTGTGAGCAGGAGAGGCGGGCTGGTCCATAGGTTACTGGACTCCCCGTCAGCCCTAAGCTTTATCTGAACTTCCTGGTGCCTAAGGCAAAAAGGGGAGCAAGTAGGGTTTGTCCACCACAGATTCCTGTTTGCACGTTCCGACTCTTCGGGAACGTGTCGGCGAGGAAGGCACTTTCAAAGGGAAGCCGTGCTAGGTGCGGAACGGCTCTGCACTCTCTGACCACCAGAAGGTCAGTCACCCTGCCTGAAGCAGGAGTAATGAGAGTGTCTACCCGGGTCTGGCTGCTGCCTGCTCCCGGGGACAGGGGAAAGCCCGAGAGCGCGGTGCAGACCCTGCGTGGCACGGGTGTTGTACTCTAGGAAGCTCCCGCCCAGCGGGGGTGCGGTCACACTTCCCGTGCGCTTGGCCTAAAGTTCCCAGGTCGGTCCTGGTCTCCCTGTCATCCTGACGGGGTGGGGGATCCCTTTCTCTCTCACGAGACTTGCCTTAGGGATCCGTCATGAATTACCATATATATGTGTGTGTGTTCATGTTTCTGCTGGGTCACCAGTATATTAGTGAAATGAAGTTCAGGATCTCCAGGGGTGTATGTTAGGAAAGGGTTAACAAGATACTTACCCCAGGGAACAAGAGGGGTGTCCGCTGTGGCACCCAAGACCACAGGCCCCCTGGGGACACTATTCACTCCTCGACTCTTCCCAGTCTCAGTTCTGGACCCTTCTGGTGGGAACGCCTTCGCCCGCATCCCCCTTGGAAAGTGAAGACACTGCCAGGGAAACCCCTCCGGTTCCTCCACAGCAAACCCAGCATCCCACCCCCCCCAAAGCACATTGCCTGCGGGCCTCAGTCACAGCACATGGGTCATTCTGCCTGGACCCTGGGGACCTGCAAACATGCCTAGACCCTGCATGACCACACGGGCCCCCACACAGCCCGGAACCTCCCAGGGCCCAGGCCTTCTTACCCGTGGAACGGAGCTGTCTGTGGTCTGCAGACTGAGGCCACCGTCCCAGGGGGAGGGATGCCAAGGACCGGTCATGGTGTGCCTGGACTGGTCAGTGACAGCCAGGACCTGCGGGCTTGTTCTGGGGGCTCCCACCACCCTGCTGCTCTTCACACCCCACCCCCTGGATATTTACTATTTTGTTATTGTTGTCAATTCCTCACCAGGTGGAAACCCGCACTGTGGGGCTTAATTACGCTCAGCCAGCTGTTCCCGAACACGGGGAACGTGACGCAGGCACGGCACGGGGGTGGAGGCGGGAGGGCGAGCCGTGAGGAGGGGCGGGCACCTGGGAGGCCGAGGGAGGCCGGGAGCCCCAGGCCCAGATGGAAAGGGGTCCGAGTTTGGGGGACGGGAAGCCAGGCCAACAGAGGGGACCTTCCAGGTAGGTGCAAAGCTGTGGCGGCGCTCGGCTGGCACCCCATCCCCTGTGGTGCAGTGACTCCAGCTCCTAAGGACCGAGAGCCTGCAGGACAGAGGAGGCCTCTGCAGGGGACAGTCACCCGGGCCCGTGCTAAGGTCACGCTGCCCAAGCCCTGACCAGCAGCCTCCAAGGAGCACAAGGTGGTGTGTGTGTGTGTGTGTGTGTGCAGGATCGTGCATATGCAAGGTGGATATGAGTGCATGTGTGTGAGTGTGTGCATGTGCGTGCGAGTGCGTTGTGTGTACACGTCTGTGGCGCATTCATGTGGGTCTGTAGTGTGCCCGTGTGTGGTGCATGCACATGTGTGTGTGTAGTGTGCAATATATGTGGTGTATGTGTGTGTGTCTGTGGTGTATGTGTGTCTGTAGTGTGCGCGTTTATGTATGCGGTGCATGTGCATGTGCCTGTAGTGTGCACATGTGTGTGGTGTGTGTGCACAGACTATGTGTGTACGTGGTACGGTGTGTGGTGTCAGTGCATCTCCACGGAGAGTGTGTGTAGAGGACCGTGTGTGCACCCAGTCTCCAGATCAGGATTAGACTAGGTGGCACACCCCCTCTTGTCTCAGGACACGCCTCTCGACTTCCCCAGGACACTCACAGAGACTCCCTAAGACCGTGCTCAGCCGGGTGTGCGAGCACAGGGTCGAACGGAACAGAATCGCTCTGCTCTCCTGCAGGACGCGTCCGGGCCACGCACGCGCGCTGGGAGCTCCGGGCTGGGAGACAGTGCGGGCTCAGGTTCTGGGAGGAGCTACACGAGGCTGGGCATGGGGAGACCCTGGCGAGGAAGACCTGCCACACCCGCCTCACCCCTCCCACGGCAGTCACCGCATGGCAGACCGCCCCCCACACGCGCATAAAGATCTACACGTCAGGGAGAAAAACCCTTCACAGAAGAAGACACCCAAAGCCCAGTAACCATCCGAAAACTTCAGGTCCTGTCCAGACGTCCCTGCTCACCCATCAAAGTGGCTGCACCTAAAAAGACCAACGAAGCAAGTCCTGGCCAGGACCGGGGGGCAGCTCGCTCGTTGGCCAGTGACCTGTGTGGTTGCCGACCTCCCCTGCTGACACCGGAGGAGCGCGCCCGCCCACGGATTTCTCCCCAGCCTGCGCTGGCTGCCTGCGACAGAAGTACCGCAGACTGGGGGGCTTACAAACCCCACTGATGTCTCACAGTCCAAGACCAAGGTCCCGGCAGATTCCCCGTCCGGGGAGGACCTGCTTCCCGGTTCAGGAGTCCGTGTCCTCACGGGACAGAAGGGGGGAGGGCGCGGGCTCGGGGCCTCTGCTGCAAGGGCTCCAACCCCATCACGAGGCTCTGCCCCGCTGACCTCACGGCCTCCCACCGGCCACTGGGCAGGGGGTGGGGGGGGCTGGGTTTACCACATGAGCCTGGGGGACACAACCTTCAGTCTGCAGTCCCCACCAGCAGAGCATCAAATTCCTGTGCGTCCTCGGCCCTATGCCTCCAGGTCTTGGTCCGCCCCCCACCCCACCCAGCTGGGCCTTCCCAACAAGTTTACCAGAGGGGCTGGGGTGGGGGTCCTCCTCTGTGCACCTGTCCCGGCTTTGGCTGCTCCAACACAGCACCCGGGAAACGAGCTCTGACCAGGGGTGAAGAGGGGGACGGACGTAATCGTGTCTTTCTGCCACCACGCTCTGGCTTTCGGAACACTCTGTCTACGAAACTCGGCCCGGCTCTCACCCAGCCCAGCGCGAAGAGCACGGGGTTTGACGACCGGCCCAGGCTGCGCGGTTGACAGCAGGTAAGACTAGGTCCAGCTGCCGGAACGGACAGAGAGTAAGGAAACGTGACGTCCCCAAACGTCGTCCCGCGGGGTGCCGGGTCTGATCCAGCGGCCTCCCGACGTCACCAGAGACCCGCGTTCCTGTCGCGTCGCCGCGGCCACGGCTTCCCCGCCTGCTACACTGCCGCGCGTCTTGCCACCGGAGATGCTGACGACCTTGGGTCCCGCGCAGCTCGTGGAGGGTGCCTGCTCAGCAAAGAGCCCCGTGGATGGAGTGGCCCCTCCGGAGCCGGGCAAGGCTGTTTGTTCCTGGCGCAGAGGTCAGGCACGTCAGCCTGCAGCCCGTTATTAACGGTTCAGGTTCAGCTCGCCACTCCTCAGGCTCCCTGCGCGCACAGCGTCCGGACCCGCGCACGGGACTCGGGCAGAGGGGACGCCCACAAGGCCAGGACCAACAAGGTCTTTGGCTCTGATCGGGAGTCCGCCAGCGGCCTCGAGAGGAGGGCAGGCTGACTCCTCAGCCTCCGACAGTTCGCCGCGCCGGACCGGGTGGTGCCGATGGCTGGGCAGTCCCGGCGTCAGGCCCAGACGCGGGTCACCAGCAGAGAGCACGGAGACGGTCTTCCTAGGGACCCCCCAGGAGCTAGAACGACGGTCTCCGGAAGCCTCCCGCTCCCTGGGTCGCATTTTGGAACCAGTCGCTGAGGCCTAAGTGTTAGAGGAGCAGGTGGGCAGCCACGAGGGCCCCTGCCCCAGGCCTGGCCGAGAACCGACCACGTCGCTGCCCGGTCCTCGCGGTGGGAGCTGCCGGGAACCAAGCACCCTCGGCCTCATGCCCCAAGCAGGTCCCCGCAGCAGGCACGGCCCGGTGGCCGAGGAAGCCGGCAGGCCGCAGTGCCAGGGACAGAAGGCCACAGCGTGTCGGGCAGGCCCGCCGCCATCGCCCCGGAGAAGGGGAGGGTCTGGAGGGCGGGCGAGAGCGTCCACCGAGGGCGCCGCTGGGAGGGCATCTCGGCCGGGAGTCACGTCCTTGTCCTCCTCGCGCCCGTGGGGTCCAGCGGGGGCGCAGGGCCCCGCCCCTCGGCCTGGCCTCTGTCCCCCGGCTGTCGCCCGGCTCTTCCCCGGGGCCCGACGAGGAGCGGCCGCGCCGCCCCCCGCAGCCGCTCCCCAGCAGCGTCCTGGCAGCGCCCGCCGTCCCCGCCAGGTGAGAGGACACAGGCAGCCGGGGCGCCGCGGCCGCTCCCGACCCCAGGCCCCCTGGCCCGCCTGGGCCCCTCCCCACGCGGCCCAAACCCGGGCAGCGGGCGCGCTCGGACGCCCCGCAGCCTCCCGCCGCCGCCCACGCCGCCCGCTCCTCAGCCGAGCGCGCCGACCCACTTCCGGTCCGCGTGCGATGACCGACACAGGCTCGGCCCAATGAGCGTCAGGCCGCGTGCTCCTGGAGGCTCTGCGCCTGCGCAGGACCCGCCCCCACAGCGCGCTCGGCGCCGGCGCAGGGGGGAGACGGAGCGCACGTGCGGCGCGGCCTGCGGCTCCCCGGCGAGCCGGGGTGCGGGTGCGGGTGCGGGTGCGGGTGCGGGTGCGGGTGGCGGTGCGGGTGCGGGTGGCGGCCTGCTGTGGCCGGACCCGGACCGCGCGGTTCCGGCGACTGCTGTGGAGCGGAGGGACGGCCCGAGGAGGCCCGGGGACGCCGGGAGGCCGGCGTCCGCCCGGGAAGTAGAGGGAGGGCGGCGAGGGGGCGCGGGCGGCCGCTCGGCTCGGCCCCTGGAGCGGGCTGCGCGGTGCGGGGAGAGCGGCCGCGTGTGCGCGACCCTCGGCCCGGGTCTGGCGGGGGGCGCCCTCTGCACAGACCAGCGGACCGTCGCGAGGCCCGGGGTCGGCCTCGGGTGCGAGACGCCTGCAGCGCGGCGGGCGAGCCTCGGCGGCCTCCTGGGACCCGGCACCGGGCGGCGCGGCCTCCCCTCCGCGTCCCGGCTCCCGGCCGGACGGACGAGCAGGCGCTGAGCCGCGGAAGCCTGCGGGTGCTGCCCCTCGGTGGCGGTGTGCCCGAGGCCCCGCCATCCCCGCCTTCCCGCGGGAGCTCCCGCCTAACGTCTGGGCGCGTGGCCTCCAGCCTCCCCTCTGTCCTCCGAGTCCCGGAGCCTCCGAAGAGGGAGGCTGCCCCGCTGGGCCTGGGCTGCGGCCTCTCCTGCCCGCGTGCGCTTCGTAGACCACGTGCCACCCTCCTCCGCCCGCTCTGGGGCCCGTCGTGGCTGACGGGAGTGCCCGCCCGCGCCCAGCGTGGACACCGCCCTCCGGCCTGCCGCGGGCCGGGACCACAGGGTTGGCCCTGCAGGGCGCGCAGGGGGAAGGGGCTGTGCTCCCTCCTGCGTGAGGCTCTCACTGCCTCCCTGCCTGGTGGCGTTTAGAAGGTTAGGGGTCAGGATGGCGCCACAGCCCCTTCCCTCCTCCCCTGGGCCCTGGCGTCTGCTCAGTCCCTCCTCTGGTCTCTCCTCGGGAGGAAAGCCACGACCGTGTCCGTCTTCATATCAAAGACTGTGCTGGGTTGACCAAGCCCTGGTCCTCATCCTCCAGGCACAAGGGAAGTCCTACCTCCTCCCCGCTGGGGGGCTGGGCCAAGGTCTGGGTGGTGGGATGGGGTAGGAAGGAGGGAGGCCACTTGTAGGCCTGCCCCACAAAACCTTGAGCTAGGCGCAGCTGGCTCATGACTTTGCCAGGACCCGCCCGGCTTCTCTGGAAACAGGCAGTGAGGCCCTACCTGCACCCAGAAAGCTAGCTGCGGGGGGCCCAGGCCTGGCTGCCAGCTTGAGAGAGCGAGTCTGAGAGGCTTGTCCAGTCCACCCTGTGACTGCTTAGCAGCCGCACACTTTCTTCCCGTCAGGCTTGAACGGGCAAATGACCACATCAACAACCAAGCCTGCTCCCACCTAACCCAGGGCGGCTTCCCCGCCTGCAAGCTAGAGGACCCGCACCTCCTCCCCAGTGTACAGGACTTTGTCTCGTGTTCTCCCAAACGGACTGACTGAATGGCCTGCGACCCACCTACTCTGTCTCAGAAATTCACCCCTGCTGTGCTCACCTGGGGCACGTGGCATTGTTCATGCCGGCTGAGGATGACTACGGGTTAGATTCAACGCAAAGGGGTGCCTGGGTGGCTCTGTTGGTTAAGCCCCGGGATTGAGTCCCACATCAGGCTCCCAGCTCCTTGGGGAGTCTGCTTCTCCCTCTGGCCTCCCCTCTCATGCTCTCTCACTCTGTCTCTCTCTCTCAAATAAATAAATAAAATCTTTTTTTTAAAAATGCAGCAGAAAGCTCAATGTTCAAGAGAATTGTAGAAACAGAACCGGAAAAGCGGCGAGGCTTTGCACTGGGCTCTAGCCGGGGTTTTCAGCACTGGCTGAATACTAAAATCATCTGAGGACAAAAGTGGGAAGATTCCTGCCCAGATACCTCCTGAATGGGCTCAGGGTCTCTGGGATGGGGCTGGACTTCTTTCCCTGGGCGATTGCAATGCAGGTGACAGCTGGGACGCGCAGTACTATCTGCTGGGGGACAGGATGGAAGACGCAGAAACGCTCGTTGGCAGGTGACTCGCACACACACTCACGTGGGTATCATGTGACGCCACACAGTCAGCCAAGTTCTTGCCTGTGCACTGCTGTCCCTGGGAGATGTGGGGACACTGAGGTCCCCGGGGGTCAGGAACAGAGGGGACGTTTCGATGGGTTTCCTGTGGGGCAGGTTGTTGCCTTTTTTTGTCTTTGCTGTCGGCTCTTCATTTCCATTTAACATTATTTTTTTGTTTAATAGGAAGCTTTTTCCAGATACTGCCCTCCCTCCAAGAAGGGAATTTCTGGCCAGTGGTGACCTTGGAACATTACCTGGGGGCAGACAGGCACCCTCAGTCCCCTCTATGACATTTCCATCCGAGCCCCCAGGACTAGGTGCTGCTCCTGGACAGAGTGCGGGTGACTGGCAGAGCTGCTCCTCCCAAGGCCTGTTCTGCTGATGGCCCTGAGCAATGCAGTCTCACTGACACACAGCTGCTTGGCTCTGGACCCTGAAGAGACAGCCTCAGGGGACTGCCAGCCCAGAATTCCGTCCCCACCGGGCAAACAGCTGCGGCCACACATGATAATGGATGCTTCAGGGGAGGAAGCCCATTCCAGCAAACTCGTTCCCCCTCCCTCACCTCGCCCCACATTCTGGCCCGAGGACCCTCCGCCACACTCCGTCCCACTGCCTCAGGCTCCCTGTGCAGCCTTGGGCCAGGCCTACTATCCAGGGTCACTAGACCACAACCACCAGCCCCCACGATGGCCTGGGCTTGCTGTAAATTCAGAGTCCAAAGTCCACCATCCGGGACAGGCTGGAGCCGGCAGGTCTGCGTGGATAAGGGCCTGGATGGGTTGGTGGCAGCCCTGGTGGTGGCAGCATTTCAGGTGTTCCTTTGGCATTTGGCAAGAGTAAGACTCACCAGGCATCCCAAAGGATGAAGGGAATGGGCTGGGGGAGCTCTGGGGGTGGGAAAGGATGGCCGGTCCAAGGGGAGCAGTGTCTGGGCCCTGAGGGTTTTGGGGGGTGCCTGGCCTCCTTCATTCCACCTTAAAAGCCCCACTCGTAAGCACGGGGAGGGCTGCCAAGACAGGGTGGAGGCCGCCTGAGCTTTCACAGGGAGGCCCCCAGAACTCCGCCATGGTTCATGTTTAATTGGGTTTAATGATTTTCTATTTAATTGCATTTTAAAAAGCTCTCCCGAGTGGTTTCTTGATCAGAGGATCTCTCCTCTCCTCTCTCTTCTCTGGGCTGGAGGCTTGGCCTGGATGGGGGTGAAGAGACAGAGCCAGGGTTGCTGTGGGGTCATGGTCCCGCTGAGGGTCCCTTGGGACCTGGGAAAGGTCCTGGCTGGGGCACTAAAGACAGGAACGGGGGGTGAGGCCAGAGCTGGGGCTGCCTGAGTCCCTCCCCGGGCCAAGCAGATGGGTGCCCCAGTCCCACCTGCCCCCCGCATGACTTTGCCCTCATCCTCACGGTCCCCCCAACTCCCCACAAGCTCACGCTCCCCCCAGCACCCCCCTGGCTAGCTCCTAACTGTCCTCCTCCCCCTCTCTGCCCTTCTAGAGCCTTCCCACCTCCCTGTACCCTTCAGAATCATGGCCAGTCTTCCTGCTCCTCGAGCCCGTCCCCGTCCTCTTGCTGCAGCCCCAGAGAGCCCCTGCAGCTCCCCTCGATGTGTCTGGGTCTTACATTTGCCTGCACCTGTGCAGGTGCCTCTACCCCCTCTTCTCTTCCTGGGGTCCCCCACAGCCAGGCATTCAGTAAACACTTGCGAGCGTGTCCCAGACGCGGCTGCATCCCTGGGACACCCACCGTCCCTCAACTGTGGCTGCACAGGAGTTGGCGGGATTGGAGAGCAGGGAGGCACCCAGGCTGCGGAGCCCGAGTGAGCTTCGGACTTGCTCTAGCCAATAGGATGTGGCAGAAGTGATGTCGTTTGAGTTTGGAGCCCGGGCCCTAAGAGGCCACGGGCCACCACTTCACCCTCATGGAGTACCACTCGGAGAACACCAGGGAAGAAGACGAGTCTAGCTCCTGGAGGCCTCAGGGCACCTCCGGCACCGACAGCCAGGCTTGGGAGTGAGGCCTCTGGGGCCCATCCAGACCAAAGATTTGCTGCATGAGCAGATGCGTACACCGAAACAGACAACTCGCAGTTGTGAGAAGTAGATCGCTATTATTTCTAGCCGCTGAGATTCGGGGTGTTTTGTTATGCAGCAAGAGTTAACCAACACAAGACCGCTGCAGGCAGCCCCTGAGTCCCATACGTAGCTGGATGCCCTTCCTGCCCCCAGCATGCCAGCGTCCCCCCGCCCCAGAGCCTCAGAACTACACGTACACTCTCCTCGAGGAGATCTGGCTCCGTTGTCCTCCGTCAGCAGCTCCCGTCACCCCCCGGGATGGAGTTAAAGCTGCCTGGCTTACCCACATCCAAGGCCGTACCAATCTTGCCCCTGCCCGCCCCTCCTCCTGCATCCCTGCCCCAACCCTCAGTAGCCTGGGCGCCTCCCTGTTCTCCAGTCCTGCCGTGTGGCCACTTACCTCCTCATCCTCCTTGCACTCGTTCTGCCCTCGCGGTGTTCTCCAGCAGCTTCTCCATCAGACAAGCTCTTCTTCCAAGACCCAAATGAATCTTCACCTCTCCCGAGAAGACCTCTTAACTCTCTAAGCACCCTTGTCCTACAGGCTAGCTAGCAGGCTTGTCCATCCACTCCTTCCGTCTGAGCTGCTGCACCGTTCTCGCTCACGCAACTGAACCTCCCCCTCGGTCCCTTGATCACAGCCCCCAGCAGAAAGACATGGCTGGGCACCGCTCTGGGCATCGCAAAACAGAGAAACAGAAGGACTCACTTAAATAAGAGATGGGAAAGGGCGCACACAAACAGAGGGACTGCTTCCTTCCTGCGCCACGGGGGGTCACTTAGGCAATGCCCAGGATGAGTGCACCCTTGCCTGGAACCTTACCTTAGATCAGAAGCTTGAGGGTAGACAGGGTGCTGTTTGTTGCTGTAGTTCCTAAAGGCCGGTACAGTGCCCGGGGACATGACGTGACCTCTGCGGATGTGTGGGTGGATGGATGGTTGGATGGCTGGATGGGGGTGGGGGGTGGGGGGATGAATGGGGGGAATGAGTACTTTGTGTCCATGAGAAAAAAGTAGAGGCTTAACCTCCTAAACTGGTACGCTTTCTACCACAAAATTCCTGCACCCAGTCTTGGACAGAGTGATTTTAGCCATGTGTGCCTAAGACAGAGAAAAGATGACCTAAAACCACAGTTCTGCAAATCTCGCCTCTCCTTGGTGCAGGAAAAGGACTTAGTCTTGGTTGCCTACTTGCATTCAGGATCTACACCGGACCACTCTGGGCCAAGCCCTTTCCCCAGGGACAGCCTCTCTGTGTGTTTCCTCCAGTGCCTTTTCTGGGCATTCCTGCCATTAGGTGCTTCTGGGAATGGCTGAACCACTCTCAGAAGGGCAGCCCGGGGTGGAGTGTGGGCAGTTAAAGGTCTACTTTAGCCACTTAGTCTCAGGGAGATGGTCGGCCGTGTTGAGGGCAAGGCCCCAGGTAGAAGTGGGCGGGGGGGGGGGTCACTGCAGGAGTCTTTGTGTCTGCACCGTTCTCCATCCAGCCTTGCTGGCAGGCGGGGCCCCTGCCAGGGTCACAGAATCACCCAAGGACACCAACCCCAGATGCCCATTCCTCCCTGTGTCTAGCTCGCTCTGGAATCCACGGTGATGTCTTAGGCAGAATCCAGAGTAGGACATAGCAGGGTAATTTCTGGCCTCCATCCCACAGATGACTTGTTCCAGAACCTTGCCCAAGCCATTGCAACTTTCTGGACTTCAGTTTCCCGTAAGGTGTCCATACCTGGCATCCCCGTGTTGTTCCTAGTACACTGTGTGAGGCAGCCCAAACCAGCCAGTCCCAGGTTTCTTGGCAGGTGGTCTCAAAAACAACACCAGAACCTTTCTTTTTTTTTTTTTTTTAAAGATTTTATTTATTTATTTGACAGACAGAGATCACACGTAGGCAGAGAGGCAGGCAGAGAGACAGAGAAGAGGAAGCAGGCTCCCCGTTGAGCAGAGAGCCCGATGCGGGACTCAATCCCAGGACCCTGAGATCATGACCTGAGCTGAAGGCAGAGGCTTAATCCACTGAGCCACCCAGGCGTCCCAACACCAGAACCTTTCTTGACACAGCATTCTGAGCAGGGACCGTGGGCGTGGGGATGGCCCCTGTTGGCCACACTGGATTTCTAAGGCACCATCCAGCTGTGAGAACGATGTGCGACAGCCTACTGACCGCATCCGTCTCTCCTCACGACATGTGGGCCCTGTGCTCTGGGCTGTTTCTTCATCTCCGCATTTCCCTGGCACACAGTAGGCCCCGAACGCTGGTGGAGAAAAATGAATGGGTTACCGTTTATAATTCCAAGTTCTTTTGCCTCTGGACATGAGGAGGACATTTGCTGGGGGTCATCCCAGCACCCATACCCGAGTGGGTCATGGGCCCATAGGCTCTGTCCTTCCTGGCATCGGGAGGAGCCAGCAGACTTCTCACACGAATGGATGAGCAAGGAGCAGCTTAGCTCCACTCGCCACAGTGAGCCCTGGAGGCGGTGGCCTCCCTGCACTGGGCTGGGGCTGCCAGGATACGTAGGTGTGGGCACTCAGCAGGTGGAGGGGGCCCAGGCCTGCCCTCCGAGGGGAGCAGTCCACCACACGGGTTGGCCGTTCCCATCCCAAGGACCATTAGCCAAGACACAAGCTTGGTGCCCAGGTGAGAGGCCTGCTCTGACCCAACAGGACCGACCTCAAACCACGGCTGGCCCGCCAGGCCCTGGCTACCTGTCACCTCCTCGAAATGGCCACCTTATCTCATGTCAGCCTGCAGGCTGGACTGCATCTCCCCAAGTACCCTTCCTGTGGGTTTTGGATGTAGGGGCCCACAGCGAGAGTCTAGGGGGGATTTGGAGTGGAAGCTACGAGTGGTCCCTGGTCTGTGGCATGTGGCATGTGGCCAGGCCTGTCACTGCGCCACAGCCCCCCCCCCCGCCTCGTTCACCAGCTCTGACCCTGCGTGGGGGGAGCGTATCCTGTTCCTCCATGCAGCCCAGCATCTGCAGAACACCCCAGCCCCCAGGTCCCCGGCACAACGAGAGTCACTCCAGGGCTGTCGTGGGGCTCTGGCTCGTGCCGGGCGCCGCTTGCCCTCTCTCCCCACTTCCTAGCACCTTCCCTTCTGGCGTCAGAGCAGCCCCACCGAGGCGCGTAGCCGGGTGCCCGACTGCGTGTGGTCGATGGTTGCAACAAATCCACACACACACACACACCCACACACACCCCCTCGGTGAGTCTGCTCCTCCGGCTGTGCTCTGGTGGACGCTTGCGCAGACCTGCTCAGGGACCCACAGGTGGAGCACGTGGGAAGGAGGACGGTGGCAAATAGCCGTGCGACCAGTGTCCTCCCGCGAAGCCAGGGCCGCTGGGAAACGCATCCAAACAGAAGTTCCTCTTCTCTCCCGCTGATGTGTCAGTAGAAGCGCCGCCGTACCCGAGGTCCAGCCCATCGCTCTGTCTCTGCGTGGGTGTTTCTCTCCGCATCTCTCTTCCTGGCCGGCGGTCTTCCCGCTCACCTGGCTCAGGCTGGGGGAGGAGGAGGGATACCTGGGTTCAGCACCGCGGACAGAGGCGCAGCCCTGCGGGGGACTCTGCCCCCAGCCTGCCCCGTGCCTCGTCCTCACGGCCCACGACTCTGTTCATTTGTTCAGCCCCTGGGCAGGCTTGCCCAGTGCAATGGGGCTGTGGTCACAACAGCAACAGGTGTGTGACACCTGTGTGCCCAGCTTGCTGCATGCACATGGGTTAGCTCATTCAGTCTTCACAATGCGCTGGGAGGTCAACACTCTTGTGCCCGGTTTGCAGATGAGGACACTGAGATTTGGAGTAAGGAATGCCCTGCCCAGGGTCCCACAGCTGGAACAAGGAGGAGCCACCTAACTTTATACTTTAACACTGAGGCCACTTCCCATCAGAACTACGCTTTATTAAGGAGCTGGGTCTCTCCCTGAACCTCCATGAGCTATCTCAGCCACAAAGAACCAGCCCATGGCCGGCCTGGGTGCAAAGTTGGAAGCCTGTGACCAGGAAGGGGGACAGGCAGGTGCGTCGGCCAGGGGTCCCTGTGTCCCATCGGGCGCCCACTCTCAAGACCTCCTATTACAGTTCTCACGTATGTACACTTTTCCCGAGTGATCGCTGGTATTCGCGCAGAGCTTTCCTGCTGACGAGGTGCTCTGCACCGGTGACTGGGCGCTCGCTTATGAGTGACGCCAGATGCAGTGGTAGCCTGGCCTCAAGGGAGGAAACCCGGTGGCGCCGGCGCCAGGAGATGAAGAGCAGCCACGAGGACAGATGCTGGGAGACGCTGGCCACTGCTGGCCAGAGGGCCACAGCCCTGACGTGCAGGGTCTGGCACTTCCAGAAGACTCTGGAAGGCTCGAACACGTGCGTCAAGAATTGGAGCTGGGACTTCGGCTCTTCTTGGGCCCCCCGTGCTTTCCAAGGCCTCCTCTTCATGCTCTGGACACTTTCCTTTCTCTGTGCTTGCCTGTCTCGGCTCCGCTAGGACAAGATGAGGCCCGAGGCGGCCGGGGAGCAGGGATGTGCCTCACGAGGGTCTGACAGCAGGGCCCGCCCCCATGTCCTGAGGGCTGGCACCTGCTGGCACCGCACACTGTCCTTGTTGGGAAGCCTCCAGCATTATGTCCGTTTACAGATGAAGAAACAGAGGCTCAGAGAGGAGAGGGGACTGCACAGACCAGGGGGCACACACACCTGCTCTGTTAACTCCAGAGTCCCAGCTCGCATGGGGCAGGTGATCCCCTGTGCCTCTGTTTCCTTAGCTGCAGAACGCACGTGACAAGAGTGACCACCTCACAGGGCCACTGTGCACACGGAGCACAGGAACGTGTGTAAAGCAAGGGCAGAGGGCGGGGTGGGCCGTGAGCAGTGCCGGCCACCCATACACTCGTATGTGTACCCCTGAACCCCACGCTGTTTGACACGCAGCGTTTAATTTTTCCATATTCAAGGCATCCTAATAGTTTTTAAAATATTGGTCCTGACCACCAAGTTAATCTCGGACGGTGGCAGGGCCCCACCTGGAAGAAGAGCACCCAGGGCCAGAGCCGGGGCGTGGCAGCCTCCCTCCAATGTCCTGTTCGCTGATGGGGGACTTTGTATCTTCTGTTGGGAAAGGGGGTGCCCCCTCTCCCCTTGGCCCATTCCCCCAGAAACCTGGCTAAGGTAAGGCTTGATGGAGGAATCCAGAGATTAGTAACACGGAGAGAGGCATGAGCCAGGAAAGTGGTGACAGGGCAGGGCGGGAGCCGCCTCAGGAAAGCTGTGCACGGAGCGGCTTCAGTGTCTGGGCTCCGAGGCCCCAGTGGGGAGGCCGCCTTGTCCACGCAAGCTCCCACTGCGACCGGGACGCAACCAGCGTTTCCTGGGTTGGAGCTGCCGCCGGGCTCTGCCGTGTCCTTCCCCTTCTTTCTCCGTGCGTGACACCGGGGCATTCACCTGCCCGTCCCGTCTCTTTTCCTGGCGGCTGGAGCCCACCCGTGAGCATGCTTCTGGGGAGCTTGAAGCAAGACAGCCGAGCACAAGCTGTGTGCGTGTGTGCGGGGTGCAGTCGGTAAGCGTCCAACTCTTGGTTTTGGCTCAGGTCAGGATCTCAAGGTCGTGAGATCGAGCCCTGAGAGGAGCTCTGCGCTCAGCAGGGAGCCTGCCTAAGATTCTCTCTCTCCCTCTTCTCCTCCCTCGTCCACCAAAAAAAAAAAAAAAACAAACAAAGGCCTCTCTGTGGAGGTGACATATGGCAAAGTCTCAAAGGAAGTGAAGGAGGTAGACACCTGGAGGAAGAGGGCCTCGGAGAGGCCATCCAGCACGTGCAAAGGCCCTGTGCATTGAAAACAAACAAGCCCATGGAAGATGAGGAAAGAAGGTTGGGGCCTCTGGGAGCCTTGAGATTTTCACTCAGGGAGACAGGAGGCACGGAGGTCTCTGAGCGGGAGAGGGGTGTGGACAGCTTCTCTTCCTCCCCCCACCTTTCTGCCCCTGTCAAGTCCCTTAACCGTGCCTTTCCCGTAATTGTAAATTTGTTTGTACGGTTGTGTGCTCAGCCTTTGTCTCTGCCAGCGGGCTGCCAGCCCAGCAGGACGAGGCCACACCCCCCACCACAGACGAGGAGGGTGAGGCTGCCCCGCCGCCCCCCAGCCCCGCACATGGCAGAGCCCCGAGAGCCGATGTCCAGCCGTTTCCTTCCAGACTCACTGTGGCCCCCGAAGCCTGAAGGGGCTGCAGCCAGCCTGCCTCCCCCAGCAGGTGTGACCTCCGCGGGGTGCCCTCCCTCCATTGGCGGCAGGTCTGGATCTGCGCTCCCCTCGAGAGAAACCAGAGGGAGACAATGGCCAGGGAGAGGGGCAGGCGGGCGAGAAAGTGAGGAAGTGTCAAGCTCTTGGCGGCCGCTCCCCACTCCGCATTTTCCACGGCACTTAAATGCCTGCGAGCAGATTAATAAGGTCTCGGCCGCACAGGGGCCTGTGTTCTATCTGGAGCTCCAGTCGCGGCGGCGGCGTGCATGCTGATGGCGGGGGCTGGAGGCGGCCGCGCGGCTTTATCTCACGGGCCCAGGCGGCCTCTCCCTTATCAGGCCGGCCGGCCGCGCAGCTGCTTCTGCGGGCCTGCGCCCGCCCCCGCCGCCTGCTTTGTAATCAGAAGAGAAGTTGCTGTCTCGATATTTCCATTTTTATCTCTTTTATTGACTTCATTTTCATGTCTTTGAGGGAGCATTTTCTTGACTTGCTTATGTCTTCCCACCGCCCTTACGCCTTGGCCAGCCTGGGGGGAAAGGGGAGGCCGGCTGAGGAATGGGGTCGGGGGCTCCGTCCCCGCCTCACGTGCCCCATCTTGTCCCTGATCGCCCTCCCGCCGGGTCCGTCCCCAAGGTCCCAGCTCTGCGCGTGCACACCCCTTGGCCAGGTCCTCCCAGCCTGGGGAGCCTGCACAGGTGAGGGACAGCCCAGGCCGGCCGCCTTCCCCTCGGCTGTCCGGGGGAGACATGGCTATCTCCGCTGCCCAGGCGAGGAAGCCTAGCTTCCACGGGGTTATCAGTCACCGTCACCTTGTTCCACGCCGGTGACTCGTGACAGAGAGGGACTGCCGAGCGGCCCGGCCGTCGGAGACAGGTCTGTGTCTGGGACGGAGCTGGCTCGGAGGACCACGCTGCCAACAGCGGCCCGCCTCGCTCACTCCGCCCCGCCTCTGCCGGGCAGCGACCGCCGGGGCAGTGTGTGTGCCGCAGGCCGGACGGGCGCCGAGCCTCCCCCGTGCCTGGTTTACAGTCATCAGTGCCCTTGAGCGGGGCTGAACAGGGTCTCGCCCAAAATATGTCCACATCCTGACCCCGGAAGCTGTCGATGTGACCTTGTTAAAAAAGGGGGTCTTTGCAGATGTGATCACGTGGAGCCTCAGGATGACAGCGTCCTAGGTCAGGGAGGCCTGAATCCAGCCGCTCAAGTCTCCGTGGGAGACAGATTCAGGTGGGAGAGGCCACACGGGGATGGGGGCAGTGGGAAGGACGCAGCCACAAACCCAGATTCGCCAGGCCCCCAGAAGGACCGCCCCCCGAGCCTCCGACGGGGTGTGTGTCCCCGCCTGGGTTTCAGACTCCAGCCTCCCGAACTGGGAGGGAGGAGCTTCCTGCCACCTCAGCCCCAGTCTGTGGCCGTGAGCTTCAGCGGCTCTGGGCACTCACACCGTCCCCACCACGCCGACCCCCCTCCCCCTGGCTCCCTGAGAGTCCACAGCAGCAGGCCTGGCACCTGCCACCACGAAGAGGCTCCGCAGATGTTAGTCGAACGAGCGAGTGAGCCCCAGTGGGGTCTCCGCCCTGAGCACGCGGGACGGCAGGTGTGTTGGAACCCGGGCACAGAAGTCGTCCGGGGTGCCGGGCTCAGGAACCCAAAGCAGCAGGACAGCCGTGCTTCTCCCAAGCCCCGGCGCCCCCACATCCCCCAGCCCCTTGTGGCTGGGGCTGGGCGATGCGTCCCTGGTTTCCGGCTCCTCCCTGGAGATGCTGAGCGGTGGGCAGCCTCGGGTGTGGCCTCCTCTTACCCCAGCATCTCCCTGACTGTGCCAGGCGCCCCACCCGCACTAGCACGGGGGTCTCCCCCACGGACCCAGGGACTCAGCTGTCCCATGTTTGCAAGACACAGCAGGAGCTGCCCTTACATCCAGTGGGGTCACCAGAGGCCACTGCGGGAGGGGCTGGGGACAGAGGAGATCCGAGAATCCGCGCGCCATTTGGAATCTGTGGTTTTCCAGAATTCACGCTGGAGAACAGAAAGTCTGGCAGCTGGTGTGGGCCAGCGTGGTTTCTGTCACTAAACAGAGAAGGGTCAGAGCTGGAAGTGACACATGGCTTCCCCGGGAGACGCCGGGGCAGACCCGCCAGCCATCCGAGCAGACCACTCGGGCCCCGGGAGCCGGGGGGAGGCACAACTCGAGCCGCCGTGGGGGGCCTCCTGTGACGGAGTGGGAAGTGGGAAGGCAGGAGAGAAGCCCTGGGGCTGGGAAGGGAGGGACACAGGGGATGTGGGGGCAGGCGGGGACCACAGTGTCCCTGAGGCAAGGGAAGTTCCCAAATTATCCCACGGCCCCCCCGGGAGGCTCTGCCTTAGGAGTCTGAGAAGGCTGCCCCCGCCCAGCTCCTCCCTCCCCACACACGGCCCCCACACTAGGAGGGAACTGCCCACTGGGGCCAGGACAAAAGACTTCGCACAGCTGGTTGCTGGAGAGGCCCAAGGAGAGCCAGGCACAGGCTGGTGACGCCACGGCCTGACCCAGCGCCCTGCAGCCCACCAGCACGTGCTCCCAGCCCCCGGGGCTGCCCACCCCACACAGCGCACAGCAGACTATCTGCGGCCAGTAAGACTGAGGTCAGCCAGGACGAGACAGGGCCAGGGGGGCGGCTCGCGCTCTCCCAGGAAAAGGCCAGGCCCCTCCACGGTAGAAGCCATGAGGCACCGATGAGAAGACCCAGTTCACAGAAGGTCCTTGTGCTCTTGGGTCTGTCCAAACTGCACTTAAAACTCCCCCACCCCAGAGCCCGCCTCAGAACAGCCCCTCTCCCCTCCTGTCCCCTCTCGCTCCCCCAGGACGCGCCCTCCCCCCTACCATGGTGAGCGGAAGCTGGCAGGGGTGGCTGCCCTCTCCCTCCGAGCCAGGGGCAGCCTCTAGCCCTGCTTAACCTCATGGGACTTGGGGCGTTCTGTTCTAGCAGACTCCCAGGCCACCCGTGCCCACCCAGCCTCCCCAGAGCCCACTCACCCAGCACAGCTAGGGCCAGCCACACTGCCCTTCCCCTCATCTGGTCTGATCCAGGAACCTCCCTGGCTAATACCTTTGGTACTATCACCTCTCTGCCCCACTCCCGGGAACCAAACCACACCTCCAGATATTCCAACTTCCCTCCCACCCTGGGCAGCAAGATAGGGCCACACACCAGTCCCGCAGTCTTGCCCTGGTGATGAGGGAGCAGGAGGCTGGCTGAGGACAAAGCAAAAGCTGGCATCTTGCACCCCCTCTCCATCCGCTCCCCTCGGTGATGTGTGTGGCATTCCTCAGGTACCCCTGACTGCCAAAACAAATAGTTAACTCACAATCCTGCAAGACAGGAGTCTCCCTTGGTTTACAAATGTCCTAGAGATCTATGAACAAAGAAGTTACATTATCAATAGCACAAATTCCAGAGGCAAATGACTCAGTTCCTCAAGCCTTAATGTCACCCTCCCCTCCATAAACAAAACTGAAGGAGGCTGGGGTAGAAGGAAATGTAAGTGAAGATAAGTTTCTCACTAACAGAGACAGCTTGATAGCAGGATTGTGCCATTTCACCAGGAATCTCCCAACCCTCTTGATGTTAATGGCTCGCCAAGAGACAGCATTGATCAAGCCTCCGGTATCCCTGCACCTCGGAGGCCTCCTTTAGCATATGAAAGCTCCGTTCAAACCTCCATTTCCCTCACCTTCCCCCAACCGCAGGGTACGTAACCTGCCATCCCTCACAACCCGAGGCAGCAGCTCTTCCTGCCCACGGGTCCTGTCCCCGTGCTTTAATAAACCACCATTTTGCACCAAAGATGTCTCAAGAATTCTTTCTTGGTCATCGGCTCCGGACCTCAGCCCACCGAACCTCACCCAGGTTCTAGAACTTCATCATATGGCGCCCAACGTGGGGCTGTGAGTCTTTACATTTGGACTCTGAGCTTCGGTGCAAAATTGGTGAGTACTTTTCTCTCTCCTTTTCCTTTAGTCTCATTTCAGGGGCTTTTCAAGGAGTATGGTCTTATTGGAACACTTGCATGTCAGTTGCTCAGGCTGTAATCCTCTAGCCCGTGGTTGCTCTACGGGGGGGAGAGCGTCTGCCTTTTGGCTGCAAGTTAGTACCCCGGCCGGAATGGCAATAAGACCCAGAAACTTGATGCCCTCTCTTTATTCCTGTTCTTATATAAAGTTGTCTCTCTTGGGCACGGGACAGCCACCTAAGTCACCAGGACGGCTGCCAATCTTAAGACTCCCGTGTGAGGTTTCGTCCTGATTGATCTAATGTGATCCCCTCCACATCCCTGGTCTAGCCACTTCTGGCCACGGGACCTCCACTGGGAGCCGGCTGAAACCAGTACCCGATTGAATTAAAACGCAACCGGGGACCGTTTCCTGGGGAAGTTGGCTGTAAGGACCACATGTGTTGGAATGTCGCATAGACCATGATGGATTTCAGTCTTTACTATTTCTTGTCAGTGTCTTCTACAGACTACTTAAAGCTATGAAATTGGCTAATTTCCCCTTGCCAAACTTTTCTAGTAATTCCATGGGTTAAAATGGCAAAACGGTATGCAGTTTTCAGTACAGACAATGGCATGGCATGGCACAGTATTTTGGTTCATTCACCAGGCACCCATCAGCAGCCTAGGATGCGATGGGGAAGAGGAGGGACGCCGGCACCCCTCCAGGGCCTTTAATGGCAGGAATGCCTTCCCGGGGAAGGCAGGATGGTGATCAATAGCGATATCTTGAGGGACGCCTCTGGTCGCTTTTGACACACGAGAACCTCTGACATACCCTGTGTGGGACGCCACCCAGGAGTCAGGGGGGATTTGGTAATGGACCTTCTTTACTTTTCTGGGAGCATGGCCTCAGTAGGCTTCTTCAGTTCCCAAGGACTCTACCTTGCGGTGCCTTTTACCCACTGGAAATAATTTGGATTGCAAAACTTAGAAAAGGACTGAGCTCCTGTAACACTGCATGGCCTCAATGGGAACAGGGCAAATGGGCCTAGGATACTTCATTGCTCATACCTAGGCCTTCATTGCTCTGCACCAGGACCCCTAACTAAGGGGCTTTTGCTGAATGTGTTTGCCCGAATGAGTCAGCTAGTAAACTTCCTCCTGACATATTGGATGATAATTCTGTTAATAAGCCTCCTTCTAGTAAACCCAGGTTGCTGGGTCATCCCTAGCAAAGGGGACTCTGACTTTCTCTCTGTTTCTCCTAATAGATGTGGGGGCTTCTCCCTCACTCATTTCCCGTGTTAATGGCTATAACTGGAGCCAACTGGGGTTAGTCTTAACTCGAGACAGAGACCTTAAGGAATATTCCCAAGCAGCTGCCGAAACTCCCTTTGTTTCGGGGAAATTCCCTGTTTTCTCTGGCCTGACTTGGACTGCTTAACCCCTCCCCCCTGCTGGTGGGAAAACATGGCGTCTGCTCCTCTGTTGGGGCTGATGAGCTCTAAAACCGGGAATCCTTTCTCTGCCTCCTGCAGCACTTTATTTCCTCTGTTTCCCCCTTCTCATGTTTCTGCACCAATGTGCGTGCAGCCTGCATGACTAGCCTCTAGATCATGCACCACGGCTCCTCCTCTCCTCACTGTCAAGGAGCAAGAAGAGCACCCCCTGGACCTAACACCCCCCACTCGAGATCTTCCCACCCGTGTCTCAGGTAAACATTCAAAGTGGAGTGGGCCCAGGTGGAACGTAAATCAGTATTGGAACTAAGTTAAGTTTGTTGGTTTAATTAAGATAAACATGTCTTTTAAGTTATCAGCAGTAAATGTGAAACTTCCGAAGTTTACTGAAGATCAAATGAGCTTGTGTTATTTGTTTAAAATTTGTTAGCAAAGAAATGACTAAACTGATGGTTAGTTGTCTGTCTCAAAGTTTTAATGGGTAATTGCTGAAATAGCTTTCAAAGTCTTTGGTAACCTGAAACTTTAAAGTTTTGGTTGGATGACAAATGGAATTAAATTATGGACATCTAGGTCTTAACCAAACAGGATAAAATGCTAAGTCATTAATTACTGGGTGTAGGTTTGTGCTTTTGACTTCTTACTGTAAAGAAACTAACTAAGACTGATGGAAAATAAGGGAAACAACTCTGTGGAAAAGTAGATGATATGTAAGAAAGATTTAAGGAATGGAAATGTATTTTATTAAAGGTAAAAGGTAAACTTGTCCTAAATAAGATGGTTGTTTGGAAGGAAATGACTTGGGACAAAACCTGAATGCAAAGGAAAGTTGTAGAAGGTTTGTGAAGGGAAATCTTCAGAAAAGGAATTTTAGCTATGGTCAGGACAGATTAAGATTGAAATGAATGTGTTTTATTAAAGGTACATTGGTATATGACTGAAATTCTCTCTGTTCAAAAGGATAAAGTTTTCTTAGATTAATTGATCTGCTGTTAAGAAAATGTAAATGGTTTTCTCTTTGCCTGCCCAGAAAACCCAGTTTCTATGTTTTGTCTTATCAGGTGTTTAACATCCCTAATTATATTTAGGCGTGTGCTTTAAAACTTTATAAGATTTTAGCAAATGTTGACAAGATTTAAGTTGTAAATCTCTTTAACTCAGGCTTTCCCTTGGTATGCTAAGTTACTCATGAATTACTGCTAAACCAATGATAAACCTTGGGTCACATTTGGGAAAATGCTGTAACTATTCTAGAGATTCTATGCATTTCCTAAAGTTTTAATGTTTTGAGAGATCATCACTTGATATTGTAATTATGGAAATGTTATGTGTCACAGAAATAACCTGATTTCCTTGCCAGCTAAAGTGTAAACTCTCGTCTCATCAGCTCTAACCATATCCATTCTGAGTTTTTGTCATTTATAATTGTTTTATTTCTCTTGTAAAATGAGTTTTATCTTAAAGGAGTTTCATATAAAGGACTTTCAGGACAAATACAGATATTTGATATATTTGAAAATCCTAAAACTGAAATGGGTAAGGTTTTCCAAAACTAACTAAAGCTGCATTCACCAGATTTAGTAACATGGGACTAAATGAACTAAAAGATTATAGTGTTGTGTCTCTTAATGTTTTGTCTTGTTTTAGACATTGCTGGTTCTCTAATGTTTGCTCTTCCAGACTAAAGATTAAACTTTTTTTCTTAAGTTATCTGTAACTTACAGAGCTGTAAAAGTACTCATCTGTAAAGGAATCAAAGCATTCAGCTTTTCTCTCTATCTGAACCCTCTGAAACCAAAAGGTCTCAATAAGTATTCTTTCTTCCATGGCAATCAGTCATTTGCATAAGTTCAATAAGAATCTGTTCTCCTTGTAACAGGACAGCATTGGAAACTGGTTATTTTACCAAGGCTTTGACTGGAATGTCATATTTGAAAAGACTCAGATATGACCAGAGAGCTTAAAGGAACTAAGGTTGACTTTGTGAAACCTGGAGCCGTAAAGCCCCTTGGAACTGTTGGCCTGATACCTTGCTTACAGAGTTCCCAGCAGCCTCACCAGGTGAGTAAAGAATGTCACTCCTTGGTAGGATATTTTGGGAAGCTCAGAAGAGGCATTTGCCCAAATCAACAGGTATTGCAGGCATGTCTGATGGCAAGTAGGTGGCTTGGCTTCTGGCCCGGAGAGGCTACTAAAAGTTCAACCTAGAGATTCCTTATAAGAAGTTCCAGCAAAGCAGATTCTAAAAGATCTATATGATCACACACTGTTCTTGCTGAGCTTATGTAAATAATAGGTCAAGTTTGTTAAAACTGGACTTGTTTTTCAAGTAAGTCAGTCCTGATTTGGCTATCCCTGGAGATGAGGGTTATTTTAGAGAGAAAAATTATGTTTTAATAACACACCTTTATGGATGTTAAATTCTAGATCTAATTGTCCTTAAATGTTTGTTTACCTAAGCTAGACAATTTGAGGTAAACTTCAGAGAAGTTGCACAATAGCTCATTTAGACTATCTTCTTGTTTTTTTTTATTCTGTGGAGATAGTAGCAGAACCCCATGGCACATGATTAAACAACTAGAAAATGGGATTGATTCCCTAACAGTTGTATAACTTAACTATCACCTTGTGTGTGGCTGGAATAATGAAATTGCCTAAAAGCCATCATACTGCACTCCATAGGATTAACTATGGACTTGTGGAGATAATGGATGAACCCACTTTCTTTATGATTAAATTGGAAGTTTTCTCCCACTTGCCAGTGATCCTTTGTAATTAGGATATTGTTAAGGCTGGACCACTCAAAGGGCTTCTTAATGGTTTCATCCCTTAGTCATATTTATTCTAGAAGCCACTTCTGTTGAGGTACAATAGAACAACCCTCCTCATAAAAAGCCTCAAAGCTCACTATGGGACAGTCCCTGACTGTAATGACTTCACATCAGGTCCACATTTGTCTTAGAAATCAAAGGCCACCAATGGATGATGGAGGCCGACTTATTAAATACTGGGCTGTACTTACAGATATGCCAAAAATAATACTCAAAACTTGTCAAACTTTAAACCTAGTTACCTGTATGCCTGAACCTGACCATTGTACTTCTCTATAGAGCCCAGATTTAAGATGCTCCTGTTAAAAATACAAATGACAACAGTTGGTTTACTGATGACAATACTTTTCATAGAAAGAATAAGAAAAGCTAGGTATGTCATAGTGCTCACTAGCACTTTGCAATTGCCAAAGCCTAAAAATAAACAACACTGACTCCAAATATGCCTTCCTGGTACTACATGCCCATGGAGCTATTTGGAAGGAAAGGGGATTGCTGTCAAGCCATAACTCCCCAATCAAATATGGGCCTAAGTTACAAAATCCTCCTTATCGCTATACTAAGGATGGTATATATCAAATCTGGGATATGTATTTGTGACTCACACCCACTATTGGACAGCTCAGTTAAAAGGCAGTTTTATGCTGGGAACAAAAAATCATACATATGATACTTGGGCAAATAACACACGGCATCTAGGACGGCTATCATTAGAAATGTGTTCCCAAATAATAGGACTCCAGGCTACTGACTGGTTTGCTACTGATTGGGCAAGGCGACCTGGCATTAGATGGCCAGCTCCAAACGGAACCCACTGGACATGTGGAACTAACCTGTGGCCCTGGCTTCCTCTAGGGTGGATAGGTCGCTGTACTTTAGGATTTGCCTGGATTCATGGGCGCATTACTAAAATCATCACCACTCCAGCTAACCTCCCCAATTTAAAGCAAAGATCCACACGATCTGTTTTTAAATAGTATGATCGCTTAGCATCCATTTTTGTTCCATCTGTGGAACTAGAGGATGTCATGTACCATGTAGACGCCCTTAATAAATACACTACAAAGGCACTCAACGATTCACTACATAGCATCTCCCTACTTAATACTGAAGTCTCACAGATACGCAAGGCAGTCCTACAAAATAGGATGGCCTTAGATGTCCTGACAGCAGCACAGGGTGGCACTTGGTGCAATTATCAAAACAGAATGTTGCGTATACATCCCAGACTACCACAAAAATGTCTCAGGACTAATAAAAGATATGAATGCCCAAATTAAGGCTCTATAAGATCCTTCTCTCTCTCTCAGTGATTGGTTAAGTTCCTGGTTTGAGGGAGGACTATGGCCAACATTTAAAAATCTCCTTTTCGGGCTTCTCATTCTTACCACCTTATTAATCTTATTATGTTGCTTTGTTCAATGTTTCTCTACTTGGTGCCGAGACTCCATTACTGCAATAACTTCACGACGACAGATGATCCTTACCACGCACAGAGACACTTCTTCACTGTCAGCGCTGGATTCAGCTGCCTCCGCCTTTCGTAACTCCCTTATACGTTCCTCCACCGATCAATATTGACCCGAGTAGGTAGGGACAGCTCTACGCCCCTGTTCAGCAGGAAGAAGTTACAGAAGATGAGACCTTCCACCTTCAACCACCTTAAAGATTTAACGGTCAAAATAGTTCAGGGGGGAATGATGAGGGAGCAGGAGGCTGGCTGAGGACAAAGCAAAAGCTGGCATCTTGCACCCCCTCTCCATCCGCTCCCCTCGGTGATGTGTGTGGCATTCCTCAGGTACCCCTGACTGCCAAAACAAATAGTTAACTCACAATCCTGCAAGACAGGAGTCTCCCTTGGTTTACAAATGTCCTAGAGATCTATGAACAAAGAAGTTACATTATCAATAGCACAAATTCCAGAGGCAAATGACTCAGTTCCTCAAGCCTTAATGTCACCCTCCCCTCCATAAACAAAACTGAAGGAGGCTGGGGTAGAAGGAAATGTAAGTGAAGATAAGTTTCTCACTAACAGAGACAGCTTGATAGCAGGATTGTGCCATTTCACCAGGAATCTCCCAACCCTCTTGATGTTAATGGCTCGCCAAGAGACAGCATTGATCAAGCCTCCGGTATCCCTGCACCTCGGAGGCCTCCTTTAGCATATGAAAGCTCCGTTCAAACCTCCCTTTCCCTCACCTTCCCCCAACCGCAGGGTACGTAACCTGCCATCCCTCACAACCCGGGGCAGCAGCTCTTCCTGCCCACGGGTCCTGTCCCCGTGCTTTAATAAACCACCATTTTGCACCAAAGATGTCTCAAGAATTCTTTCTTGGTCATCGGCTCCGGACCTCGGCCCACCGAACCTCACCCAGGTTCTAGAACTTCATCACTGGGGCCGACAGGCCTCATGATTCCCCTGCAAACACCCTTTGGGCCAACCCAAGCTCTCTGTCTCTGGGGCCAGAGCCCAGACCAGGTCCCCAAGAGAGCTCACCGGGGCCACCAACGCCTTCCGTCTGTGGACCGAGAAGAGGCGTCTGTGGTTTCTGGCCGCAGCCAGACCCTGTGGCCCGAACGGCCCTGTCTGTGCACTGGGCTCGGACACCCGAGCCCAGGTCAGGCTGTGACGAAGGAGGCCCCCACTCGGGGCTGGGATGGGGCGTCACACCTGGGAAACGGGGTCTCCACCAGAGCCCCGTACACAGGAAGTGGGTCCTGGGCCCGTCTGTGGGAGCCAACGGTACGTGACTCTGGGGAGGAACCGGGAGGAAGACCGACGGCCGAGACTCCTTCGTTCGGACACAAACGCATTTGCTATGGGAGAAAAAATAAGAGAGGATTTCATCAAAAGTAAAGCCCGCGCCATGCTCGCGGGCACCTGAAGCTGTGGCAAGGACTTCGGGGACAGTCTGGACACGACTTAGGACAGGAAGGACGCTGGGTGCGCGGCCCCCAAGTCTCCCGGCAGGGCTGCTTCCGGAAGGAGGGAGGCCGTGCGCACAAGGACTCATTGTCACCCGACCTGCCATCACCCCACACCGGCCACGCCCCACGGTGTGTGGGCAGAGGAGGGGGTCCGCGCTGAGGCGTGGGGACCCCACCAAGACACACCCCGAGAACTCCGGGAGGAGCCGCGGAAGCCAGGCACGGAGGTGCCCCGTGGGGTCGTCCCTGTGAGGTTTCTCTGGGGAGGAGAGGAATCGGGTGGGGGGTTGGGTTGGGGGCGGGGAGGAGCCAGGTGATGGAGGTGTTCTGCGTCCCGCCCAGAGAGACACAAGGGCTCGCCCAGGGGCTGCCTCCCGCTGAGCTGCGAGCTTGAGTCCCGAGCTATCTGCGACCTGACCTTGCCTGGGAAGCTGAGGCTGCTTGGCCTGGCCCTGACCTCCGCCACCGTAACAAACGTCCCCGACCTGTGGCTTTGAACCAACCACGCACACTCACAGCCGCGTGGGCTGGCACAGGCTGGCTGTGGGGGTTCTCGTTCTGTGTCACAGAGGGACCCCCTCGGCACCCCCAAAGCTGCTGCTCCCGCGGCAAACCTCAGCCCCTCCGCACCACACTGGCCAAAATTCCGCGTGGCCCACCCGACAGGACAGGGCAGGAGGCGTCCCCCTCCCCAGGGATGGCAGGGGCGAGGAGTGGCCTCGCCATCGGGGATGTCGGGGAGTGACTCCTGGGAGATATATCCCTGCCCCTGGGGAAGGCCCCTGGGGTTTTAAGCGGAGGCTGAGAGGCCGGGGGCGGGGGGGGGGGAGGTGACGGGTGGTGTGGGGCAGAGAGGGTCCCCGAGCAGAGCCAACGGGATGGAGGCCAGCAGGCCGGGAACAGCGAGGAGGACCTGAGCCCTGAGCCCAGCTGCCCCGGCCCATGCTCCGCCTCAGCGTATCGTAGTGCCCCAGAGCCCCACCCGGCCCCCAGAGCAGGCGCTCTCTGAAGGAGGACACAGGACCTGCAGGGGTGAGCAGGAAAAGGAAAGGCCGGCGTGAGGCTCGGTGGCCCGGCAGCGAGGTTCTTGAGGTGTGCACAGAAGGGGTGAGGCTGGGGTCCCCCGGGGGCGGCAGGCCACGTGGCCAGCCTGCTCTCTGCTGGGGACTCCCCAGGAGGCACCAGGCCGCGGGAGAGTGAGCCACAGCTTGTCTGGCCTCTGGCGGCCGCGGGAAGAGCCAGGCCAGCTGGCCGTGGGCCGGATGCTGGCAGCCCTGGGAAGGCTTCCCACCTGCCTCCTCCCCCAGGTGGCTCCTATTTTTAGAGCCAAACCTTCAGTCGGGTTGCAAGGTTTCCGAGCTGCGGCACGGGCTCAGGCTCGGCGATGGGAAGCCTTAGCAGGTGGGAGCCCCCGTCTACGGAGAGCCCGGCAGGGCCACAAGGCTACCAGGCCAGCAAGGGCACACTGCCAGCCCTCACTGTCCTCCTCCCAACCACCTGCCCTGTGGCCCCTTCTCTCCCTGAGGCCCTCTTCTGCCCCGCAGAACTTAGAAAGGTCCAGGACTGGGTCCCTGGGTCCCTAGGTCCCTGGGTCCAGGGACTGGGTCCCTGGGTCTCTTCCTACTCACCGGCAGCGTCTGATACGTGTCCCGTCGGGCCACCAGCTTCAAGCTTGGCCCTATAGGTCCATCTTGCCCAGAGGAGCCCATCTCCAACCAAACTGGGAGACACAGAGGGAGCTAACCCTCCCCCTAGCCCCACATGCTCCTCCCCCCTGTGCTCGACCTGACTACGCTGCCGGCCAGCCTCTCCCCTCCCCGGCCCCACCAGGCCCAGGACACCCCCAGCTCTCCTGGGACACTTGCCCACGGCTGCCTGGTCCCAGCTTCACCAGTGACGCCGCCCAGGCCACGGCCTCGGCCTCGCGTGGCCCAGGGCCCCGCACAAGCTCTGACCCCACCTCCTATGCCCCTTGCTCCGTGCCTTCCAGCCACACGGGAGCCCACACCCCTGCCGGTTCCTGGCCACAACTCCCTGTGACTGCATCGCCAGCGGGCGTAGTGCTGGGTCCGGTGCTGCGGAGGTGAGCCGCCCCGCAGAGGCTCAGGGGCGGTGCAGGGGGCAATGCAGGGGTGCAGCCGTCCTCCCCCCAGCTAGTGACGCTCCCCTGCCTAAGTTCCAAAGCTGAGCTCCTGACCCACAGGCCACTGAGGGAGAAGCAGTGGTACCCAGTGGGGACAGGGGCCACAGCGAGCCCCCCCCACCGCTGCTGCCCCCAGGCCTCCCCCCCAGCACCCCACCCTCTAAATCCGTATTGAGGCCCCGACTTCCCGTATTCGGAAAAGTGACCTTACTTGGAAACAGTGTCATCCCAGATGTGATTCGTTAAGATGACGTCATCGGCGGGGGGCTCCTAACCCAGTAGGCCGGGTGTCCTCAGGAAAAGGGGATTTGGACACAGAGACGACGCACAGGCAGGAAGACGCCACGTGAGGCGGAGGCAGAGATGGGTGACGGGTGTCTACCAGCCGAGGACGTGAAAGATGCCGGCAAGCCAGCAGGGGCCGAGAGAGGGGCCCAGGAGGAACCGGCCTTGCTGGTTCCACCCCCCGCCCCATCCCCTTCCCCAGAGCAGAGCCTGGGGAGCTCACACAGGCCAGGACACGCATGCAGCCACTCATGATGGTGAGAACTGGACAGCCCAGGAACGGGGAGACGGAGCTCAGAGACTCTCACGAAGGCGTGTCAGGCAGGAAGGAGCCTCCGGGGAGCCGTGAGGGGCTGCGGGCCGACGGCTTGCACGGGGTGGCCCCGGGGGGCTTGTTTCCCCGTAGAAGGTGAGAGGCAGGGAGAGGCGCGCAGAGCGCGTGTGCACACCCATTTGCAAGTCACATGTGAGTCAGGAGCGAGACGGGGTGCAGGCAATTCCGGATGAAAACACATGATGCTTGTTCATTCACCTGATTCCCAACGATGGACGAGGATGCAGGTCTCCGAGGGGCCCCCCGGCTCCCGCCCCTCCTTGAGGTCTGCAAGAGCGCCCGCCATGCCAGAGGACACAGCCCCAGGACCCTGGTCCCACATCTCAGCCCCCGGGCCCGATGCCTTGGACGTCTGGACTTGGAACAGGGCTGGGATTGAGGACGCTGCGCCTGGGGACTCTGGCTTCAGGGAGGGAAGGAAGTGTCTCCAAGATGTAGCCCCAGGGCCCCAGGCACACCCGTGCCCCGTGAAAACCATGGCTGAAGGCCGAGGACAGGGGACAGGCCCCCCTGGGCTTTCCCCCTGCCTGGACACCGGTCCCCCTGCTTGGACACCGGTCCCCCTGTCTTCTGACAGATGTGACAGCTGGTCTCCCTCTGGGCAGGCCCTGACTCCTATCTAGCCATCTAGACCCTGCACCTGGGGCCACCCCTCCTTCCGCTGTCCCCAGAACCGCATAGGTGGTGACCTCAAGGCTGGAAGGACAAGAGGAAGGAGGCAGGGCCGTGGCCTCAGACGCCTCCGTGGTCACATCCGCCGGCCGCCCTGCTGTCTCTTCCTCCAGCGACCGGTTCAGCCCCTCTCCCCGCCCCCACCAGCGCCTCCTGCTCCGGCCCAGCCTCAGACTCCCAAATCACTGCTGGCTGGTCTCGCCGCTGCCACCGCCGTCCTCCTGGTCCTCGAGGGAGGCCCAAGGGAGGAGGGAGGGAACGCGGGTCTTTCCTCTCCCCTCTTGAAACAAGACCAGAAGAGGTGTTCGTTCCATAAAGCAGGCAGGTGTTAACGTGGGTCCCGACGCAAGACGAGAACAGTGACATCTGTTGAGTCCCAGCCTCGTCGAGCGAAGGTCTGGAGTAAGCAGGGAGCAGCCCTGTGGCCCCTGGGGACAGTGCTCTGGGCCCAGTGAGTGGCAGGTGCGAAGGCCCTGGGGCGGCCCTGCCTGGCTCCCGGCGGCTGTTCTTCGGAGAGGCGCTGGGCCTGCTGCTGCTCACAGTGGGGTCCCAGGGCAACGGGATCGGCCGGACCTGGGGGTCCCCATCTCTCACCGGGCAGGCAAGGCTCTCTATGGGTCCTGTCCGGGGACACCGGTGTGGGCAGGCGCCAGCCCCTTCCGGAGGGAGGCTCCCGGGTCTGGAGGGGGCCGCGCAGGAGGGGCCGCGGGCAGCAGGTGCCGACTCTAACAGCTTTGCCTGGCTGGCGGGTGCCTCTGAGGTGCGGAGCACATCTGTGTTCATCAGTTGGCCGACAGATGGGCCTGGTTTAATATTTTTGGATTCAGTTAGACTCAGGGCCGATGTGAACCCACACGGAGCGCAGGTGTGAGAAACAGCAGCCTGGGCAGGGCGGGTGGAGGGTGATTGTTGGGGGGGGGATGGGCCCTTGCTGGGGGCTGGGGATCCTGCGGGTGCCCCTAGGGAAGGACGCTCACCCCGTCCCTCGGGTTAGGCTGCAGATTTCGATAGGAGCTTCTTGTGAGGCTGTGGACACCGTAATCCCGCGGTCGTCCTGGGCATGATAAGAGGCCGGCCGGCGGGGCCCGCGGAGATAACTCGGAAGGAGGCAGAGCAGGGCCTGGGCAGCCAGATGGCCAGTGTCGCGGCCGATTTTCCCACCAGCAACTGCTTTTGTTACTTAATCGCGTCATAGGCAGGAAAGCACCCGCCCTGTGCCCAGTATCTCCGGGGCCACCTTCTCGGCTGGCCCGGGGGAAGTTCCCGGGAACCGCGATAACGCCGCCGGATATGGCCCGGACTTCTCAGCTCCAATCAGGATCCTGCAGACAGCCCCCACCCCCCGCCCCAGCAACTGTTTGAGATGGGAGCAGGGGGGCAATGTGACCTCTGGGGGGCACGGAGGGCCCAGCCAGGAAGGTGTCCTGTGGCCAAGGCCGTCCCGTGGGCCCGCCCCAGCCCCGGCCAGGCCTCCTCCTGCGCTCGGGACTCTGCAGAGAACAACCTGCTTCCCGTCAGAATCCCTCGTCATCCCGGCTGACGGTGGGGAAGCTGAGGCCCCGGGTGGTCAGCGAGGTGGCCTCAAATCACAGATGGGCAGCCAGGGCCCCAGGCACCGTGGGCTGAGTGTGTGGCCGTGGCTTCACCAGCTCGCCAACCCGATGGTCCCAGGAGACCCGGCGCACTCTGTGGGAGCCCGTGTTTGAAGGAACACAGGCCTCTCCAGGGGTCAGCCTGCCTGTCCTGCGCGGCCCTCACGATTGCACCATCACTGCTGCGCATGAGGGTCTGATCCGAGGGGCTCCCCTCCACCTGCCCCCAGCGCGCACACGTGCGCACACACACTCACCATGCATGCGTGCACACGCACGCCACAAACGTGCATACACACGCATGCATGCACAAACACACACGCGCACACACACACACACACACACACACGCACGAGCACACAGAGGCACAGCGGGTCACATCTGCTTCCTGGGCCTGAGCATCCCTCCACTCGGCAAATAGTCATCGGCCCCCAGCTGCCCGTCAGCCAAGGCTTCAGGTGCTGGGGCCCCGGCGGGAGGAGACCGGCAGGTGCCCGCCCTCCGTCAGTACACACAGCAGTGTCTGGTGCGTGAAGGGGAAGTTAAAGAAATCAGGATGCTTCGTTTTAAAAGTAAGAATTGAGATTTTGGCTGCAAACAACGAAAGCTAACCTCTTTTGGGCTCCCAGCTCGTGCTAAGCAGCAGACGCGAGGGCACACGAATCTCCGCGAGCCCCTGGCCGCCCCTGGGAGGAAGATGTTGCTGAGGGTCTCCGACGTCTCAGGAGGAGACGCGGTGTGTCTGGTGTGGCGGCGAGAACAGCCACCTTCCAAGAGGGGACTCCGGGCTCCCACAGCACATGTCCCCAGCCAGCCGCAGCCCAGTTGGGTGGGAGGGAAACGGCTCCCACGAAGCCCCCGGACCTGGGGTTCGTGTCTTCGGACCCTCTGCCCAGGAAAGGAGGGGACACTGTTCCCGGGCCCTTGTGCTACCTCTGTGACGTCCTAGGACAGGCCCCCGCGCCCCCCCCCCACCATTCCAGGATGTGTCCTCTGTGCCCAGGGTCCCCGTGCCAGAGGCCAGTGCCTGAGACCCGGGCCCTGCCACGAGGCTGGGAGCCCGCTCTCACCCCCGGGACAAACCCGCCGTCTGCCGGCCTCCGGGGTGCTGAGCGCCCACACGCCCCAGCCTCAGCCTTAGGGAAATTCCACCTCTCCGCGCGGGTCCCGTCCCCTCTGCCTTCTCTGACCCTTTGCCCCCATCCCCCCCTCCCAGGTCCCCATGGTGAGCTCACCCTCTCCCAAAGGCCAGGACCACCAGATGTCCCCCCTTGCACCCAGGCACAGCCACGGGACCCTCTAGCCAACGAGCTGGAAGGGGAGCCCCGCCCGGGGGTTCTGGGGATTCCCCCGGCGCCTTTTCCTCCTTCCTCGGACGCGGTGGGCAGACGTAGTGGTAGCAGGAGCTACAGTCATCACGTGGGGCCGGCGAGACCCGTCCAAACACAGGGGACAGCAGAGCAAGGGTGGAGGGAGCCCAGGAACCCGAGGACATCAGCGACTGGCCGTACCCAGTCCCATCCCACCTGCCTCTAGGCTGCCCGAGAAGTAAATGTCTGGGCTTAGTGAGCCACCGTCCGCCAGAGGCTCCGCTCCTGGTGGCCCAGAGCATCCCATTGAAACACAGAGCTCTCCCTGGGAACCCCTGGGCCCGCCCGTGTGGGGGCCGACCGCGGAGAGGATGTGCAGAGGGGAGCAGGACGGCCCTGCCACGCCTGGCCTGGCGACCAGGGCAGGTCACCGAACCTCCCTTCACGGGGCCTCTGTCTCCCATTTGAAACTGGAGAGGGTCCTCCTTGCAGCCCCCGGCGGAGGCTGCCCCAGCACACTCCAGTCCGACCCAGTGAGTCACCCCTGAGGCCTTGTCAGCTCAGTCACCGGGGACTCCATGACCCCAGGGGAGGACATCCTCCCGGCAGAGCGGGATGGGGCTGGACACCTTAGGGGAGGGAATTTCCTAAGAACTGCCTGGAGGCCAGCACAGAGACGAGCGTGGAGGACGGTGTGTTCCGGACCTGGGATGCTGGGCGGCACTAGCCTTGCTTCGATGGGAGATGGGGAGCCAGCGAAGGTTCCTGAGTGGAAGCATTCCCCTTGTCCAGTCTGAGTGTTGACCTGCTCCCCTCTCCGGGGACTCACAGGCGTCTCCCAATCTGCTGCCAGGAGGCTCCGTATGGAGGAGGAGGCAGGAGTTCCTGAAGTCCTCTGTGTGGCCTGGGGAGACGTCCGAGCCCTCCTTCTCCCCTGAGAAGACAATCCTGCCACAGGTACCTGGTTCACCCCCGGTGGTAGCCCGCACAAGTCAGGGCCCGGCCAGGTCCGTCAGAGCACGGACCCCCCTGGGGGCTGCTAAACCCGGCAGGAGGAGACGCGTCTGGCCTGCACACTCCCCGCTCCCCACAGCGCGAGGAAGGCTTTGAGAGGAGCCATATGGCCCAGATTCCCGGCTTCCAGGAGACAAGCGGGAACAGGACCTCACCTCCCAGCTACTCTCAGGGGTGAAAATATTTACATCCAAATACGTCTCAGTATGCCATATTTTTGCCTCCAGCGAGCCTGGAGTTCTGTCCTCACCAGCTGGGAGGGAGCTCTGCCTGGCTGGGGAGGGTTCGCCTTCCTGGGGAGCCGACAGCAAAGTCGCAAGCAGCTCCCGATGTAGGCGCCCCCGTGGGCAGGTGGGTCTGATGCACACCAGGGCCTGTGGGTTCCGAGAGGGGATGACGAGGCCAGAGCCCAGCCTGCAGGGTGCACCGGCTCCGCTCAGAGCCGCGTCCCACGGCATCGGCCCACGAGCGCCCCCCGGACTGTGTCCTCCCAGGAGAAGGCCTCTCTCCCCTGGAGGCACACCCAGTCACCCCCAGCCCCTTGGGGCTACTTTCCTCCCCAGCAGGCCTCACCAGGTCCTGCGAGGACTCTGCCCCTGACTTCACTGTCCTCCCTCCACCGGCTGTGTGGGACCCGTCCAGAGGACCGCCTCATCCCCTTGCGTGCAGTGCAGGGACAGCCAGCGCGGGGAAGGAGAATGCACGGGGCCGGGCCAGGGGTGGGGGGAGGTGGTCACCCAGATCCCATAAAATGGGGATAACCCAAAGCAACAACCACGCCTTCAGGGTGGTGTCCGTCCCTGGGGCTGCCTCACCTGCCCCCCGGATGGAGCTTCACAGAACAGAAACTGTCTCTGGCCTGTGGTTCTGGCGGCCAGGGTCCAAGGTCAAGGGGGCAGCAGGGCCACACTCTGCCTAAAGGATTAGGGGAAGGAAGCCGTGGCCTGAGACATGTTCCCACAGAATTCCTATGCTGAAGCCCTAACCCCAGGATATTTTTTGTTAAGACAAGATTTATGCATTCATTCGAGAGAGAGAGAGCACGCGTACAGGTGAGCACAGGGAGAGGGACAGAGAGGATCCCCGCTGAGCGCAGAGCCTGACACGGGGCTCAACCCCACGACCCCGAGATCACGACCTGAGCCAAAACCAAGAGTCAGGTGCCTGGCTGTGAGCCGCCCTGGTGCTCTGAAGATACGGTCTTCCCAGCGGGGACTCAGTCACAGCGAGGCTAGTGGGGAGGCCCAACCCCCTCTCACTGCCGACCCCAAGGGAGCTCTGGACACAGTCCTGCACGTGACGTCTCCAGCGGCTTTATCCTCGAGGAGCTGATGGGTAAGCGAAGCGCGGTCCATCCACACCGTGGCTTAGAGAATGAGCTGGCATGCCCCGGAGAGGCACGGCACAGCCGATCGGAAAGGCTGTGTGCGGTGGGGGTCCAACCACGTGGCGCCTGGAAAAGGTAAGAGGGTCCGTGGTCGCCTGGGCTGGGGGGCAGGACGAGCAGGTGAGCACGGGGCACCTCGGGGCAGGGAAACACTCTCCTGGTCGGACGACAGACACGTCTTTACCCGTGTGCCCAAACCCACAGAGCGTCCAGCCCCAGGCGTGACCCGCAGGTAAACTGCGGCTTCTAGGAGACGACAGGTGTCCGTGCAGGTTCACCGACCGTCGCAAACGAGCTGCACGGCTGGTGGTGTGGGCGGAGGGCACGTGGGAACTGCCTTCCTCTCAGTTTTGCTGTGAACCTAAAACTGCTCTAAAAAATCGTGTTTAAAACAAACAAAAATCTGGCCCCGTGGAGCCGACCTCCCCGTGAAGGGACAGGTGACGCACTAAACTGATCCGTAAACCGTCTATCCCGTCAGAAAGCGACACCTGGCATTTGAGAAACACCAAACGGGGGCAAGGGGGGGTCGAGGGCTGGGCGGGCTGGGTGGTCTGGAGAGGGAGGGAAATGATACATGGGGGAGGAGCGCTCCCGGTTGAGATGGCCATCGTGCCAAGGCCCTGGGGCACCAAGCCTCGCCTGTGCGTGGGACAGTGACGAGACCAGAGTGAGTAGGGGCAGTGTGGCAGCAAATGAGGTCTGAGACCCACCCCCAGGTCCCGTCCCTCCCCCAGCACACAACTGTTGGTCTCTGGAGACCCCAGGGCACTGGGGTTTAGTGAGACACCTGCAGACTTCCTGGGGCTTCGGGTGTCCCAGGACCCCCAGATACCCTGCCATGGGTCCCGAGGCCCCTTCTCCAGGGTCTAGCACCCAAACTTCCTAGGGACTGGGTGCACTCGGAGAAGCCAGACAGGGCGCTGGAGGGGGTCCCTAGACATGGGGGAGGAGTCAGCAGGAAGGCGACTTGAGGCTGGAGCCCGCTCCCAGACGGCTGAGTGACAAACTGGCCACATTCTGTGACAACATGGGGAAAGGGAGTGAGTAAGTCAGCGTTCGTCCCTGCCCGCTCTACCATCGTCGTTTCCCCTGAGAACACCTCACCCTATGTCTCAGCCCCACACGGAGAACCAGGTCACCTGAGGGACCCCTGAGGGTGTAAAGTGGGGGGCTCTGGGTACTCAGAGCTCCGTCTGTGTCGGGGAGGCCCCCACCCACGCAGGCGTGACGGGAACAATGTCGGCGTCCTGCTGCTGACCTCATAGGACCCCTGCACGGGCCTGGGCCACACCCCGACCCTGCAGGCATGGCTCCCTCCCGCGGCGGGGCGTCAGGGCATGACAAGGGCAGAAGTGTTCTGCGGGCCTCAGCGGCTGTGGCCCAGAGTGGATAGGAAATGCGACAAAGTTGAGCCAAGTCCAGGCAGGCCTCGTGAAGTGCACAGGACATCTGAGAAGTGGCCCGGACACAGAGATAAACAGATATGTGAATCGATCCTTCTCACTGTGGTATGAGACCTGTCGGCTGGGGCTGCCTTAGCGGCCACATCTGGAACGTAATTCAAACTGGGTCAACCGCAGGGATGTTTGAGTGCCTGGAACACAGACACGCGGGAAGGTTTCAGGCATGGCTGTATCCAGGGGCTCACCAAAGCTGTCTCGTCGGGAGCTCCAGCTTCTGCTCTCCTGGTCTCTGCCCTTCCGGGCACAATGGCCACTTCAGCCTCAAAGTCAGCCCATCACAACCCTACCTGCAGGAACAAGAACTCGGCCATATCTGTGGGTCTGCCCTGGGGAGGCTCCCACAGGCTGCCCTGGGTCACGGGCATTCTCCTTTGACGGTGGGAGTGGGTAGCATGGCTGTACCCCCCTGGGAGGAATTCCCCCAAAAGAATCAGAAGAAGCAGGTGGGAGAAGAGCCAGCCCAGGTGTGTGACTCGGCAAGTCCCATGGGGCTGAGAATTTCTGACGCGTTAGCAAGGGTGCTGGCGCGGCAGGCGGGGGCTGCCCTGGGAGGGCCTGCCCTCCGCCCTGGCACTTCCACTCCGCGCCCGGGGGCGTCTGGGGTTCAGAGGGAACAGACGCAGAGCGGGGACTGCTGACCCGGGGTCGTGGGAGCCGCAGGAGCAGAGGGTCGCGGTGAGGCGGGCGGCCGGGAACGTGGGAAGACGGCGCACACTCTCGGGGCTCGGCGGACACTGGCCAGCCCCGTGGTCCGGGGTGGCTTCCCGTGGAGGGGCTGCCATGGGAATTTGAACCTCAGCAAGAGAAGTTGGGGACTTAAGGCGTCATGTAGGTGATGGCAGAGGGAGAGGGGTCCCTGCTCTGCTCCTGGGGAACTAGAGCCTCGAGGGCACCAGGACCAACCTCCAGCCGCAGCCCACGCAGGGGAGCAGGTGGCCAGGACAGGCTCGGGCCACGGCCATGGCTGCCGACACCCAGAGGCTGCGAGGAGCATCACCGGGACACGGGAACGCCAGATTCCAGACACTCTGGCCTCAGCGGGATGGCCGGGCCCCCTCCTGCTAGGACGTTCTCTTCCTTAAAGTGAGGCCTGGTGTGGGCAGTGCTGCCGTCTCAGTGAGGCTGGGTGGCCGTGCACCTAAGCGTTACGGTCTCGAAACTTGCGTGTGTTGGAGAAAAAATGTTAGCGTGAACTTAAATTTTTAATAAGGAGAGAGAATATAAAATACACAGTTTCTTTCCTGACGGATATAGGCCAATTTCTCCCGCAACCCAAGGAGAGACCCTTTCCATGTGACAGAATCACAGTGACGTGCTCGGGATCGTGGGGCCTCTTGGAAGCAACCGGCGTCTGCAGCGCGGCCCGTTGGGGAAGGCCAGGCCTCAGCGTCTCTCGTCCCCAGGGTTCCGGGCACCGGGAAGAACCTCATTCCCTCTGGCCAGCCCTGGCAGGGGCCTCCACTCCCCCCAGCCCACAGCTGTCTGAAGGGTCCCACCCGGGGCCCCCCGTGTAGCCCTTCCCCAGTCTCAGGGCTGTCCCTGCGAAGGCGAGCGGACGGCTCCTCTGCTCCCAGGGCCTGGCCCGTACGCTTCTCGAGCCCGCTTGACCCCGCCCGTCATGGACCGCTGGCCAGCTCCTGTCGGGACTCAGCTTTGGCCGGGTCTAGTACTTCCCAGGCCCCAAGCTCTATGGGTAGAATGTTCTGGAAGATTCTAGGTGGTTGGCCAGTGCACCAGAGCCAATTTCCTCCCCTTTTAAACTGTTGCAAACCCCAAGGCAGGACGGAGAGGAGAAAAGAAAGGCAAACAGGAAAACCGGCGGCGCCCAGAGAGGGGCCTTTCTTCTGGGACACAGGGTGCCCAGGCCGGCTCAGCCCGGACAGTCAGAGAAACCGGGACCCCGGACAGGGCCCAGCGAGGTGACTTACCACCCTCCACCTGGGGCTCCTTGAAGGGAAAGCAGCCACGGAGAGGGGGTTTTCCCAGTGTGGGTGGCACCCCAGGACCCAGAGGGTGCACTCTGGGGCAGGCGGCAGCAGCAGGGACCTGTCCCCCAGGAGCGCCAGGTCATGTGGGGGTGACAGTCTTCCCTCTGTGGCCGGCTTCCCCCAGCCCCGAGCCTCTGTTAGCTCCTCTGTGGAATGGGCTGCCTGGCCTGGGCCGGATGCTCCCGGCGGGGCTGGGAGTGGGTAAGGAACCGAAAGGGCTGGGAGGACGCGGGGGGCTCGGCACATCAGAACCCTCCACCCTGTGCCTCTGGCCACCCTGGGTCCCAAACCCCAGCCCCCCACACCCCTGCTGGCAGCTTGACCTCTCTGAGCCTCGTGGCAGGATGTGACTGGTTCCAGGCTCCCGAGGGCTAAGCCGACAGTCGGAGGGACTCTGCTGTCATCCGGTCACGCTCGCATTACACCTCCTCCAGTCCACCCTTGCCGGGGCTCAGCCCCAAAGCCGCATCTTGCTCCTGGAGCCCATTTCACAGGGCGAGCCTGCCAGGCTCTCCCTGCACCACACCCGCCGCCAGCCTCAGGCAGCCCGTGTCATCCTGGCACAGACCTCCCTGGTGTCGGGGACACTCTATGCCCTGACCCAGGCTCCCGAGGCCTGGCCCGAGCAGCCGGCCTGGAGCACACCCCACCTTAGCACACCAGCCATCCCGGGGTCCTGGGCCCAGTGAGCCGCCTCCTCTGCCCCAGCCAGAGAGCAGGAAGTCTGGGGGTTGAGGATCGCTGGCCATCCCTGCCGTCTCCCTCGGTGCTAGTGTGAAGCAGAGCCCTGAGGGCAGGAGAAGGTGGGATTTGAACCTGGGAAGTTACTGATGAGGGCAGGGGCCGACCTTCAGACGCTGGCGGGTGCACTCACTCACCTATACATCAGGCTTGGCCGGAGCCCGGGACTGCGTGCCCAGGACACAGCCATCCCTGAGAAGCGTGGGTCCGGGCCCATGGCTGCTTTCCCGCTGGAGCAGGGAGATGCCCACAGCAACCGCACCACAGGGTCCTCACGCTGCTGGGGGGGGCGGTGCCCAGGGGCCGTGGGAGCACAAGACGGGTGCTTCCTGAGGGCTCCTAGGGGGCTGTCGGGGGTACAGTGGGCGGAGCTGGGCAAAGCCTGGGGGAGATAGAGGCGCCATGGGGAGGGAGGCTGCTCCAAACGGGAGGGGCTTACATCGAGGGGAGAGGGACCCACAGTGGGGGTCTCCTGGGTCACCTCTGGAGTCTGGCCAGTTCTTGAGGCAAAGGTTTAGGAGGAGGAGCTGGTGACCAGAGCGGGGTTTGGGCAGATCTCGCTGCTGTGCTGTGGGAGGACTGGGAGCCATGGGGCTGGGGGAGGGGAGGCTGCTGCAGAGCCCTGGGGGTGGGGAGCTGACAGGTGCTGTGGGCAACAGAGAGAATGTCCTTCTCTTCCAAAGGGCTGTCCTGAACAGGGGCTTTAGTTCACCACACAGAACCCCCAGAAGGACTGGCTGGGCTCCATTTAGGAAGCGCTTTCTCAGGGTAACCCGCCCTGTTGGAGGTGGGCATGACCGTTCAAGCCTTGCCCTGAGTGGCCCTTCCCAGCAGGGGGGTCTCACAGGGACCACCGCCAACTGAGATGGGGCAGGATCCATATGGGAACCGTTTCATCGACTCCTCACCACCCTGCGAGGTGGATACCCCAGTCCTCTCACTGTCCGGGGGAGACAACGGAACCCTAAGAGCACCCAGCAAATAAAACTAATGTCAGGGGGCCTCGAGGCCCCTGACTCCCGAAGCCTCGCAGTGACAGGGTCACCAAGGCTGGAGGGCCCTGGCCGGGGCTAGGCAAGGGAGGGGTCTTCAAGACGGGCCTGAAGCACAGTTCTTTACTTAGAAGTCGGGGGTCCGTGGACTTGCATAGGAAAACAAATTGTATCTGAGTCCATTAACCTCAACCCAACACGTAGCAAGCATGTAGCCATGGTGCCATGCCCAGGATTTCGGGGCCAGCAGCCCGTGCACCTGCCGCGGTCCGGAGCCCCCCCTCCCCGGAGCGGGGCTTTCAGCGGGTTCAGCCTGCCGGGTCCCATCACGTTTCAGAACGCAGTTAACCAGTTAACGCTCCTCACAGCTTCAAACTCATGGTTGAACGAGAAAGTATGTATATTTGAAATTGTTTAACATTTCGGCAACTGTATTTGAATATAATGGGTTTCCAAAATTCTACGAAAGCATTTGTGTTCTCAAAACATTATTTGGAGAAAAGGGCCATTGTTTTGGTTCCACCAGCAAAGGGGCAGCACCAGGAAGGCTGAAGCTGGTGGTTCAGGGTCTGCCTCCTCCTGGGCTGTTCCCAGGGTGGGCTCCGGCCGAGCCGCCCTCCCCGCCCCCGGGAGAGGCACCATCCACTGACGGCAGCCAGGGACCCCTGGAGCCCTGCCTGTGTGAGCATTTTCCACAGATCTGCCCAGCCGAGCGCATGCTACCTTCCTGGTGGCTCTGGGTTTGCCCAGTGGCCCCTGAGCTGGGCAGTGGGGGGCGGGGCAGTTAGTCCTCAGGTGGCCTCGTCTGCTGGGCACTGAATAAGTAAAGGGGAACAGGATTTTTCCTGCCTCATCCCTGTTGTCTACCACCATTCAGCCACACCTCACTCAGGACTGGAAAGCAGAGGTTGGCAGCCATCTGGTCTCTGGGCTAGAAAGTGCTGGCCCTGTTGGGTTCACATGGAGCTGCTCAGACACCCCCCATCTGACCTATCCTGGAGCTTATATTGTCTTGTGACCTCTATCTCTCTTTTGGGGGCTTTGCAACGGAGGATATCACCTTTGTGGGCCCAGTCCCTCCTCTGTAAAGCAGGTGACATGAGATTTGCATAGACTCATGCTTCCACTGATGCACCCATCCACTCGAACATCCACTCACCCACTCACCCACCCACCCACACACCCACCCATCCACACATCCATCCATCCACCCACCCACCCATCCACCCACCCATCCACCCATCCACCCACCCATCCACCCATCCACCCATCCACCCACCCATCCACCCACCCATCCACCCATCCGTCCATCCATCCACCCATCCACCTATCCATCCATTCACCCAAACACCCATCCATCCACCCATCCACCCATTCATCCATCCATCCACCCATCCACCCATCCATCCATCCACCCAAACACCCATCCATCCATCCATCCACCCACCCATCCACCCATCCATCCATCCACCCACCCACCCACCCATCCACCCATCCACCCACCCATCCACCCACCCATCCACCCATCCGTCCATCCATCCACCCATCCACCTATCCATCCATTCACCCAAACACCCATCCATCCACCCATCCACCCATTCATCCATCCATCCACCCATCCACCCATCCATCCATCCACCCAAACACCCATCCATCCATCCATCCACCCACCCATCCACCCATCCACCCATCCATCCATCCACCCACCCATCCACCCACCCATCCACCCACCCACCCACCCATCCACCCACCCATCCACCCACCCAACCACCCATCCGTCCATCCATCCACCCATCCACCTATCCATCCATTCACCCAAACACCCATCCATCCACTCACCCACCCACCCACACACCCACCCATCCACACATCCATCCATCCACCCACCCACCCATCCACCCACCCATCCACCCATCCACCCACCCATCCACCCATCCACCCATCCACCCACCCATCCACCCACCCATCCACTCATCCGTCCATCCATCCACCCATCCACCTATCCATCCATTCACCCAAACACCCATCCATCCACCCATCCACCCATTCATCCATCCATCCACCCATCCACCCATCCATCCATCCACCCAAACACCCATCCATCCATCCATCCACCCACCCATCCACCCATCCACCCATCCATCCATCCACCCACCCACCCACCCATCCACCCATCCACCCACCCATCCACCCACCCATCCACCCACCCATCCACCCATCCGTCCATCCATCCACCCATCCACCTATCCATCCATTCACCCAAACACCCATCCATCCACCCATCCACCCATTCATCCATCCATCCACCCATCCACCCATCCACCCAAACACCCATCCATCCATCCATCCACCCACCCATCCACCCATCCACCCATCCATCCATCCACCCACCCATCCACCCACCCATCCACCCATCCACCCACCCATCCACCCACCCATCCACCCACCCATCCACCCATCCGTCCATCCATCCACCCATCCACCTATCCATCCATTCACCCAAACACCCATCCATCCACCCATCCACCCATCCACCCATCCATCCACACACACATCCATCCACCCATCCATCCATCCACCCACCCATCCATCCATCCACCCAACCACCCATCCACCCACCCATCCACCCATCCACCCATCCACCCACCCATCCACCCAAGCACCCACCCATCCACCCACCCATCCACCCATCCGTCCATCCATCCACCCATCCACCCATCCATCCATCCACCCAAACACCCATCCATCCATCCACCCACCCATCCACCCATCCACCCACCCACCCACCCATCCACCCATCCACACATCCACTCACCCACTCACCCACCCATCCACCCACCCATCCACCCATCCGTCCATCCATCCACCCATCCACCTATCCATCCATTCACCCAAACACCCATCCATCCACCCATCCACCCATCCATCCATCCATCCACCCATCCACCCATCCATCCATCCACCCACCCACCCACCCATCCACCCATCCACACATCCACTCACCCACTCACCCACTCACCCACCCATCCACCCATCCATCCATCTATCCATCCACCCGTCCATCCATCCACACATCCATCCACCCAGCAGTCATGGGGGCTCCTATATATGCTAGAAGAGGAGACAGAAATAACATAATAATAATGACCCTGTCAGCCTAACAGGGTCCCTGACTACCTCCGTTCAGTGTCATCTCCTTCACAGTCCCCCACTGGCCTCCCTCTAGTTCTCTGGTCATCCTACAGATTCCTGGAAGGTGGAGGTAAGACTGCCTCAGGGCCCCTTACATGGAGTGTTCCCCCCCAACACCCCCAGGCGCAGCTCCTAACGGATCCCTCAGATGCAGCTTCCCAGCGACCCCCCGGGACTGCCCCATGGGCCACATCTATTGAGGACTTATTGATTGTCTCCCGTAGGTTCCCAGAAAGCAAGGCAGCTGTGTAACCCCTACGTGGCCCCACAGGGACTTGTAAGGGAGGGGGGAAGGATGACAGGTCGGACGGCAGTGGTCTCTAGAGGGAGCGGCATGGGACAAGCGCAGGCAGACACGGCACCCCACCCCCTCCTGCTGCAGCCACTTCCTCCTTGGCTCTTTATCTCCCAGCTCTGAAAGCCACAGCCAACGTCTGCTTCCCCACAAGCACCAACTGCCTGGCCAGGGAGGGGAGGGCACGGAGTGGGCAGGTGCCCCCAAGGTGCCCACCAAAGGCCTGGGCACTCCCCACCCCCCCACTCGGGGAGACTACGCCTTCCAGCCCAACCCCCAAGAGCGCTGCCAACTAGAAAAGCAGGCCAGACAGGAGGCCTCTTCCCGAAAGTGGAAGTGTCCCATCTGCGGGGGGTACTCCCCGCAGGTGCGAGCCCCGAGCATCTGACCCGGGGCGGGGGCTGTCCCGCCAAGGGGCCGAGCCGCTGGTCTCTGCCCCCAGAGCTTTCTCCCCACCAGCTCGGAGGGGCCTTGCGGAGCGCAGGTGGGAAAGAGCAGCAGGGACGAGGTCCCCGCAGGCTGCTGGCCGAGGGGCAGCCACGCGCAGGGCCCGCCACGCGCAGGGCCCTCCCCTGCAAACAGGCCAGGCCTGAGGCCCTGCCAGCACTTCCCTATGCCAGGGAGGAGACCAGCCACGGCGGGGCAGCCAGGTTGGCCCTAGGATGCTCAGTCCCACCCTGAGTCCGAGCGCTGCAAGCGAAGAGGGGCCATGAGGCACAGGTGGGGCTCAGGGCCAGGCTTCTGGCTCACAGGATCCCTCTTTCCCCAGAACCTTGGGGGAAGGGGGTGGGGGGCAGCCCACCCTGTGGGGTGGACACGCACGGGGCAGCGGTCTCGTCCCTGCACCAGCTGCAGACAGACCCCCACAGAATCCGCCGTGAAGACGGCGGGCCCAGGAGACGGCAGCCAGGAGACACCGCGGGTGAGGGCCTCACTCGGGGCTGCCCCCCTGCTGCACGACTTGAAGGACTCACCACGTGCAGCGGTACCCACGGACTCGGTGCGAGAGGGTCAGCGTAGCCCAGAGCCCTCCCGCCAGCCCTGGGCCGGCGGCCGCCTTCCGGCCGCTGAGCTCGCCGCTGCGACTGGACGCTCAGGAGAGCCGCCCGCGGGCCGGTGCCGGGCGTGGGGCACGCCATCTCCTGCATGAGGCCCCCTGCCCCCCGCTGCTGTCCCAGCGCTGCCTTCAGCACGTGGCCTTTTTAGCGCGTGTGGTGGAATGTCCAGTGGGGACGGGGCTCCGGGACACAGGGGGTCTGAAAGGTCACAGAGGACTCTGACACGGTTTCTGGAACCCCTCAGACCGGGGGGATATCTCCAGCACCCGCAGCACATCCCAAACAAATCGGCCACTCTCCTCCCAGGGCGCCCGTCGGGAAGTGGGGAAGGGTTTCCGGGAGCCCCCAGCCAGGAGGCCAGGCACAGAGAGAGGCGTCTTCGCCTGGCCTGCGGCGGTCCTGCCCGGGGGTTGGGGGCCAGGAGGCCCTGGGCAGCCGAGGGAGAGCCCAGGGAGCCGGTGGGGCAGGGGGGCTGGTCAGGGCGCAGGGCCAAGGCTCAGGGAAGCGGCCCCGGAAAGGTGGGCTCGGGGAAGGTCTGGCTGAGGACAGGGGAGGGACAAGAGGCGTAAACCACGCGGACGGACACTGTCCCCCCAACCCTGGCCGAGGAAGCAGGGGCCGCCCGGGCTCCAGGTGGGTGGGGTGTCCCCCGGCTGGCGGCAGGAGGAAGTTGTTGGAAGTCAGACCGGAATGGCCGTGAGGGAAGGCCGGGCCGGGCCGGGCCCAGATGGTTCCTGTTGAGGAAGCGGTGGGCACAGCTGCCTCCTCAGCCCCCAGCCGCGCTATCACGGTGACACAGCTGGCTGCCTCGCCTGGGCTGCGGGGAGACCTCCCCCACCGGCACCTCCCCGGCCCGCCCTGCATCACATGAGCCCCTCCAGCCTCCCGCCCCTTCCCCAGGCTGGCGGGCAGCGGCCGCGAGAAGGCCCGGAGCTGTCTGTGGGGCAGAGGCCTCCGGCGGCGAGAAAGCCGGGCTGGCTGCGCCCCCTCGTCCTTCCCTCAAGGCCCCTTGAGGTCAGGAAGGGCGCGCCCCACCTTCATCGGCCCCTGGAGGGCGGCCCGCCTCTCACCCAGCGCCAGGACTGTCTCCCGGACCCACCTCCAGACCCATGGCCCAGGCATCCCCGCAGCTGGACGGCGGGCTCCCGGCGTCCACCAGCTGCTCCGTGCCCCGGGGTCCCAGGAAGGGCGGCCCAGGTAAGAGGACGGTGGGGGAGGACCGCGGGAGCAGATGGCGGGAGCGTGACATCTCCAAGCCGCCGCCGCCTGCCTGGCTCTGTTGACAGCGCGGGCCAGCCATGTTGACTCACCTCAAACACCAGCACAGCCTCCCCCGGGCGCGGTCCCACACAGCTGGGACAGGTGGCCTCGGGAGGACCTGGCAGGTGCCGGGCTGGGTGCGGGTGCCCCTCCCTGAGGCGCAGGTTGGAGGGGGGCCTGCTCAGGCCCATCTAGGAGGGAGTGGGCTCTGTCCGCCTCAGCGGGCAAGATCCCAGGAGTTGGTGAGGAAGGTGGTGTGCAGACGAGTGGAGGCGCCCCTCCTTCTGGGAGGACCCCAGGATTTAGGGGTGGGACGAGGACACTGAGGCCACAGGGAAGAGGGCCTGGCCCAAGGCCCCTGGATCAAGTGACCCAGGACCCAACCCCGGTTCCCACCGATAAGCAATCTCTGCCAAGACTGCTGCCCTTTGGAGCCAGTGCCAGAGGGAAGTGGGGCCCGGGCCTTGCACCCCCCTCCGGGCTGCTGGCTCTGGGCGGAGGCCTCTTGGACACCCCCGGCCCCCACTGCGAGGTCCCGGGGGCCTTGTAGGACCTCATCCCAAGACTCGGGGGGTGGCTCGCTCCCCAGCCCCACCACGTGGCCATGCTCCAAGGAGCCTCTGGAAACTTCCAGAGCTCACAGCCCCAAACCCCACTGTTTCAGCCATGTCCAGAGTCCACATGGGCCCCTGATGCCCCCGACGCACCTCTACAGGGATCACCTTCCCCACCCTGCTGCTGTCCAGGGGCCCAAGGGCCAGCCCCTGACACGGGGCTCCATTGGTCACCTGGACTTTCCAGACGAAACACCGGCTGTGCAGAAGCCCACTTGGCACACAGCGTGCCGTCGGCTCCCACCACGTGTGGGGGATCTGGAGCCACCACAGGGAGGTGCCAGGGGGCCAGCCCTGGACACGGTCCCCCGCCCCTCAGGCCGGTCTGGGGCTCTGGTCCCATCCAGCTGCCACGGGTACCACACACCCCCTCCCTCCCTGGGGCAGCCCCCCCGCCCCGGAGCCAGCAGCCTGCTTCTGCCACGGGCCCCTGGGTCCAGCCCTGCCTCCCCTGGGCCTCAGTTTCCTCGTGGGTCAGATCCTGTCCTCCCACCCCCGACACGGCGTGTCGGAGCAGCTTCCCCGAGGCTGGGGAGGGCGAGGGCAGACAGGGTATGCGTGAGGGCCGCTGTGGCTCTTCTGTGGGAGTGGGGGGCCGGGCTAACCCGTGGAAGGAGTCGGAGGCCGGGAGGTATCGTGCAACACGGCTGTGCCCGTGTCATCATGGTGCTGGCGGGCTGCGGGCACCGAGAGCCGAGTGTCTGGGCAGACCCTGATGCCGAATCCCCGCCGCTGACTTACTGACCCCGCGGTCCCCGCGCCCGGAGCTCCCTGCTCCCTCGGGGCCTCACGGAGCCCTGTGTACTTGGCTGGTGCGTCGGGCTGGCGGCTTCTATGGGCCCCGGAGGGTCCCAGCTCTGGGATGCTCTGATCCGTAGGAGTTCACACTCTGTCTTCCCTTAATCGCCTAGACCCGTGAAATGGCCACAGCCGTGCTGGGGGACATGGTGGCCCTCGGCCAGCCCAGGCCCCCGGGGCTCTGCAATGCTGGGAGGTGGCAGCAGGTGGGGCCTGGCCGGGGGTTCTTGGGAGGCCTGGGGGACAGGCCTGTGGGCAGCACAGTGTGACCTTGAAGTTTCTGGGGCCCACAGGCACCCCAAGAATCCATGAAAACCTTGGAGACCCCAAAACATATGAAGTGCTTCTAAACTGTGAACAGAACAGAAAGTAACATCCCCCGTCGGTGGGCAAACATCTCCGAACACCGCTTGGCGGGAGGCAGGTGCCAGGGGAGTGGGGGCAGGCAACCCTGCACCTCCGGCCACCAGACCCCGCTGCCGGGCGCTGGGCTGGCCCCTGAGCAGCCTCGCCGGGGCCCTGGGGTCCTGGCAAACCTGGCACCACCTGGTGCCAGAGTGGTGGTGGACCCGCTCTGAGTCGTGGGAAGGGACGGCCCCCTCTAGAGGAGTGTTTGCTTCACTCGGATTTAATAGGCGCCTACTGTATGCACCGGGAGCTGTGCTGGTTCTAGCAGTGCACTCTGCACGTGGGGAGACTGAAGGCCGGGCTGCCGTGCCCCCTGCAGAGCAGGAGGTGGGAGCCAGGACACCTGCACAGGGGCCGGGATGGAAGCCCTGAAGGCCCCCGATGTCTCCTGGGGCAGGGGAGGCGGGAGGGCAGCTTACCGTGACCAGCCTGGGGGGAAACTGAGTCAGGCCTGCTTTGTGTCACCAGAGAGGGATGAGGTGGGGTCTTCGTGGCAGAGCGCAGACCGTGTGACCAGGGAGATAGCGAGCATCCCGTCCCCGGAGGAGTCCAAGTAAATGCAGGCTGGGGCGTGCATGGGTGTGGGCACGATCCCAGGGCAGGTGCCATCCTGAGCTGGAGCGGGGCAGAGCTCGGGGCCCGCGGGTAGGGTGGGCTCAGAGGCCACCACAGTCGCCGAGAGCACGGGCTCATCCTCCCCATCACACGCTCCCGTTCCCCGTCCTCACTGTCTCCCTCCAGCTTCCCCAGGGGCCACGGGCTCTCCAGCATGTTCTCGGCTGGGCATGCCCTCCCCCACTCTATCAGTTTCCTGGGACATATTACCTAAACCAGGTGGCTTAGAAAAGAAGTCTGTCCCCTCCCAGGCCTGGAGGCCAGAAGTCCAAACTTGAGGCAAGGCCAAGCCGCCTGCAGAGGCTCCTGGGGCTCCCACTGTGGCCACGTGCCTCCGGCCTCTGCCGCTGCCTCACACGGCATCTCCTCTGTGTCCCTGTGTCCTCTCCTCGCCGTGGAAGGACACTAGTCATTGGATTTGGGGCCCTGCAATCCAGGTGACCAGGTCTCCACCTGTTCCAACTGCATCCAGGCAGCAGGCTTGGGGAAAGGTGCCCAGAGCCCGTATGTCCCACCTCCGTCAGAGCCCGAGGTCAGGACCTGGGCACAGGGCCTCCAGCTGCAAGGGAGGCCCAGGGCCCCCAGGGGAGCAAGGCTATCCCCGGCCTAGCCCACACCATCCCCGCTTATCACTCCGCCACGGTCCCTGGCCATGCTTGTGGGACTGTCAGGACACTGGTAGACTCACGCAGGGAGGCCCGGGGCATCTGGCTGGGGGCGTGCAGGAGGCCCTCTCTGCAGTGGGGGCCAAGGGCCAAGCCCCTCAGGGGCCACCTGACCTGTGACCCGGTCGTGGCCGTCCACCTGCGTGCGTCTGTGTACAAAGTACTGTTGACGACTTTTTGGTTCCATATTGTCTGTGCTGTCACCACACGAAGGATGGCCCCATGTCCCTGCTCGGCTCACACCCTGCGGGGGGCTTTTCCCTTCACTCAGCCCCTGCCAAGACCCGAGGTGACAGACCTCATCCCCCACCTCCGCCCCCCCCCCCAAACACAGCGCCGGGGGCTCCTACTGCAGGATTGCCAACGCCCGTGTGGCAAAGTGACTCCCATCATGGAAAAAGATACCAAAGTTCCCAGGGGCACACAGCAGGTGAGAGCAGCGATGTGATTGAACATGGCTCTGAGGCCCTGATGGATACAGGGCCCGTGTGAACGTTTGGGGCGGTTATCCAGGTCCGTCAGTCCCGGCCGGGACCCAGCAGCCCCGAGGAGGGACAGAGTATGGGCGGTTTGAGGGGGAATCATTTGTCAAGGTCACAGGTTAAGCAGAGGTCTGGGGGCTGACACGGCCCCTAGGGGTGAGGAGGGGCAGGGGAAGGAGCTGGGAGAGAGCCCAGGAGGGGAGTGGAGCTGTTGGGAAGTTCCAGGAGACGCGCACCCGCCTCTCCTGAGGTCCCCGGGCCATCCCCCAGGGCACAGAGCATGGTAGCCGGGCACAGCTCCGGGGAAACGGGAGCTCCGGACTCAGTCCAGAAGCCTGGTCCCCCAAGTCTTCCGTCAGGACGAAGAGGAAGCTGGTGGAGGGCAGACTCTGCTTCCTGGGGCGTCGGGTGGGGGAGGAGGGCTCCCTCCCCCTGCGGTAAATGTGGAGTGTTCCCCCCGCCCCCCCGGAACTTCCCTTCCTGCTGGAACGTGCCCGTCCCTTCCCTGGGCCATGCCATAGCGTCCTCGGGCAGGCCAGGAAGGCCGTCCGCTGAACCCTGACTCTGAGCCCAGGAGGCCGGAGCCGCAGGGTGGGTGTGATGAAAGAGGGCTTCCTGGAGGAAGCGGCCCCAAGGGGGCAGCTGGAGGAGGTGAAGAAGGCTTTCACTTCTCAAGGTATCTTGCCTGAAAAGAGAGGCGTCCTCGTGGCACCCAGCTGTGCAGGGCTTTCTCACCCACTTTCACTTCCCGACAGTTGATGGGGGAGGCTCAGCCAGGAAGAGTGGCCCCAGGGAGAGGCCAGAGCCGCTGTCCCCCAAGCCAGGACTCTCCCTCCAATGCTCCTTCCAGAGACATCACTCTGGATGAGGCCGCACTGGCTGCCAAGGGAGGGGAGAGGGTGGGGGCGGCTCCTGGGGAGAAGAGAGGCTGCTCGGAGAGCCACCCACCCTCGGGGGAAACTCCAGGCCAGTCGAGGCGCCTGTGGACTCCAGGTCATTCGTAGCGATTGTTATGGGGCTGGAGGTCAGACTGCAGTGGGCGCTGGTGAAATTCTTGTTATTAAAGCGCCATGTGTGTGGGGCGGGCCAACCCCCGCCCCGGGGCGATCGCTGGACGGCTGCCCACGATGCCAGCGGGCGTCGGTGGAGACGTTTCACGTGGCACTTCCCCGAGCTGCTTTGTCTTTAGTTGTCTGCAAGAGCGAGGCTGCAAAACGAGGAGCTGGGTCACCCCGCACCGCACCGGCACGCATGCCCTCCGGGGGTTTCTCCCTCTCCACCTGGCTTCTCTCTCTCTCTCTCTCTCTCTCCCTTCCAGCCCCTGGGCCTTTGCATGCTGTCCCCACCCCCCAGAGCCTTTCCCTCAGGCATGTGCCCTGCTCCCTCCTCACCCCCCTCTTCCCCGCTGCATTTATTTATTCAGGCAGGCAAACTCAGGCATTGCCCGGGGCTCTGGCCATGTCACCGTCTCTCTCTCCAGCAGCATAGGTGGTCTGCTCCGTGGTCTGCTGTCCCCTTGGTGCCCACGGCCGTGCCGGCTCACAGGGCGCTCAGCACTTGGGAGTGGATGCGTGCCGTGCCCAAGGACAGTCAGCCACCGCACACACGGCGTGCGCCTGCTGACGCCACCGCAGGGACTGTAGGGGACATCTGCGTTGCTTTCCAGGTCCTATATCTGTCGTGACAGCCGCTGTCAGGCAAGGAACCGAGGCTCCGACACAGGGGTGACTTGCTGGAGTCACAGAGTGAGGGGGCCTGGGCCCAGAGTGGCACCTGGGGGCTGACCCTTCGGCCCCCAAACAGGAGGACTCCCCCTGCCGTGGGGAGCCCTGTGGCCAGATGTTGGGGCACTAGGTGTCCAAGCCTCCTGGAGATGGTAGGGGTGGGACAGCCACCTGGCACCACCCGTAGAGCCTGGGTGACCCTCCCCCCACCCCAGAGTGGCCAGCAGGGGGTCTAGGTCAGAGGTCAGCTTGAGGGCTGGTCCACAGAGAGGGCTGCTTTGGCCGAGGCCCTGGAGGGTTTCTGGAGCCCCTCCGAGCCCCCTCTGCTGTGTTCACCTCCAGCCCCCAACCTGGCCAGGTCAAACCGTTCAGATCTGGGGCCGGCTCAGAAGCTGGGGGTGAGTCCTAGGTGGGGCTGGGCGACTCAAGATGGGACCTCTCAGAGGTGTGTCCTCGTGGGCCTCGGCCTCTCCCATGCGATGGGGACAGGGATGGGGTGGCTCATTTGAGACCCTGGTGGCCTCTCCCAGCCAGAGGGCATCCGTGGGGGTCTGCGTGTCCCCAACCCCGCAGCCTGAGTGCTCCCTTCCTGGGCCACAGTGCTAGTGGGCCAGGGGGAATCAGGTGTGGCTCCCGTGTGGGCTCACCAGCTGGGACTGGCGTCTGGGAGGAATTGGGCAGACCCGTCCTCAGGTGCGCCCCCTGTGCTCCTGGTGGGAGGGTCTGGTTGGCCTCGCCGGGGGCTCAGCAATCCTCCGGGCAGGGGGGAGCCCCAGGAGGCCCATCCCCGGGCAGTGCAGGTCTCCCAAGGGGGCCCGAGGCTTTCCTCAGGACACGGTGCTGGGGGCACGGCCGGCCGCATCGCTGTCCCTGAGAACAGGACATGGGAGTAGGTCCCTGCTCTTGGTCCCCTGCCGGAGGGGACAGGGCTGATGGGGCACGACGGGGAAACCTACTCTAGACCCCCTCCTGGGCCTGCACGCGGCTTTCCTGGTGGCCTTCACGGCGCCATCAGCCTGCTTGCGAGATGAGAACACAAATCAGAGAGGTCAGGGAGCCGGCTCAAGGTCCCACAGCACGTCCTGGGCAGGGCCCCACGGTGGGACCGTGAGAAAGGGATCCCTTCAGCACCCCCTGCTCCGGAGATGAAGGCTGTGTCTGGCATCCCACGGCCCCAGAAGGACCCTCTCCAAGCCCGCGGCGGGATCTGCTCGCCCCACCCTGGGGAGACCAGAGCAGGTCCACCGACACCTGGGCCCCGCGCGTCCCAGCCAATGCCGGCGACCAGCCCAGGACCCCTCCGGCCAAGCCCCCTCTGCCGGCGGCAGCTGGGAGCCCTTCGGAACCGCAGACCCGGGCCCGGCTTACGACTGCCCAGCACCCACGTGTTCCAAGTGGTTTGGAGCGCCACTCCCTGCAGCTGAGGGCTGGGAGGGGTGCGGCTCTCGGAGGGGTGGGTGCGGAGAGGGGTCCCTTTCTGAGAGGAAGCGGTGTCGGCACCTGCCTGCATGGGGCTCGCAGCCTTGAGGGGACAAAAGTACCAAAGAGCCCACGGGGCCGACGGCGGATCAGGGCCCAGCCCTGCACTAGGGTCCTTACCCTAATGATGTGGCCTCATCCGTGGTGCCCTCGGCCCAGGGGAGGGGAGGGAGCCTGAGGGCCTGGCGCCCATGCTGGCCACGTCCTTCCCCCAGGACCAAGGAGCCTCGCGGACCCTGTGCAGAGGTACGGGAGGTGCAGGGTGGGAGGTCTAGGCGGGACGGGAGCCGTTGGGAGGAGGCTGCTCTGAGGACAAGTCCGGGGCGGGGGTCTGGGCTAACCCTGCGTGGCCTGGCTTCCCTGGTGCGGGGTGCTCAGCCATGAGGCAGCGGGGTGGGGAGACCATGGCCTAGGTGGGAGGTCCGGGCTGGTAACCCTGTGATCCCGCAGGACCGTCTCTGTCTGTGACGTGAGGATAAGAGGCAGCCCCCGGAGAGGCTGGGGGCTCTGGTGAGGGACCCCGGGGCTCTCCACCCTCCTCCCCCCAGGTCCCCATGCTCCCTGCCGCCCAGGAACGTGCCGTGACCCCCTGCAGGCCCTTCCCTCAAAGGCCACTTGGGGCGGCCGAGAGAACCTGCAGCGGAGAAGGAACTGGGCCGTCCCCCGCCCTGCGGCTCCCCCGCCCTGGGCTCCCCCGCCCTGCGGCTCCGGGAGCTTCCTCCTTCCCTCCCAAGCCGGGGTGCATTGTGAGTGTTGTGGAAAGCCCCAATCTTGCAGACCCTACGAGGGAGAGTGGGGGGGAGGAAGGGCCGGCAGGAGGGCAGGAAGGACCTCTGGCCATCATCTACCCGGCTGTGACCCACACTGCCAGCTGCCGTGGCTGCGGACCCCAGGCCAGTAGGGCCAGCCCGATGCAGCCCTGATCACCCCGTGGGAGACTCAGGGCCCCTCTGCTCCAGGGCCAGGTGCCGGGGTTTCCTCCCACCCGGGCTCCCCTCCTAAGAGACGAGGTGTACAGGTCCCAGACGAGGTGTACGGGTCCCAGACGAGGTGTACGGGTCCCAGACCCCTGTCTGCGTGGGGCTACACCGGCCAGGCCAGGGGACCCCGACACGCAGGCCTGGAGCTCAGTCAGAGCCCGGATGGACAGCAGCTGGCCTCCTCCCACCGCTCGCTACCCTCAGCGGCCCCTGCTTTCTGCCACTCCCCTGCCGGGGCCTTGGGTGGGGGACTTTGTCCCGATGTTTGGCCAGGCCTGGACACATGGACAGACAGACCAACGGCAAGCCTGGTCCTGCCCCTCTAATACCACAACATTCTCTACATCAGGTCTGGGACACATCCTAAAAACAGGTGCAGACAGGTGACCAAAAATGCAAGTCAGAGCTCCCCCACCGTGGCCCCCGAGGGCTGCGCCCCCAGGTGCTGGGAGGCCCAGGAGGCCTCAAGGGGCTCTGCTCGCCCGGCCCATCAACCAGGCTTCCTCGTCTGCAGCGGGAGGGGCTGTCCCCACCTGGGGGCCCTCCGGGCGGGGCTGCCACCCCGAGCTCCGAGGCAGCGGGCGCAGCTGGGGCGAGGGAGATGGGAGCAGGCGGCTTCCTGTCGGAGACCGAAACTGCCAGGTGCTTCCCGCCTGCCCTCCCTCCCGGGGCCACCCAGAGACAGCCAGAGCCACCGTCCTGCAGCCCAGCCCTCCGCCCCACGATGAGGACCGCGGAGCCTCGCCTCCCTGCACGGGGCCCGTCTGAGCCTTGGTGCAGCCCCAGTCTGAGCCACCCTGGCGCCAGCTTTCAAGGTCTTTGTGCAAAACATAGGGTGCAGACCACCTTAAAGATTTTTAACTTGGGACACCTGTGAGCATGGTCCGGCTTAACAGAGCATTAAATCCAACTGTTCTGGCTTCGCTCTCCTTCCCTCCGGCTGGGGATTATGGAACATTCTGCACGTGGTCCCCCATCCGTGGGCAGGCTGCCCCGAGTCCGTGGATCCGGGGGATGGGAGGAACCCGTCCGACCCGTTCTCGGGCCCCAGCCTCGCCCGTGGTCCTTGCTTCTCCGTGGCCCCTCGTTCATTTAATCTGAAACAACTGGCAGGCACGTCACCCAGACCGTTGGGGACCAGCTGCGCCTCCTTGGAGAGCCTGTCCCTCCCCTCTGCTTCTCCGCAGAAATGGATTACCCCAGACACCGTGGCCGCCCCCAGAGGCTGCCCCAGCCACAAGTGGCTTCAAGCCGGGCTGCGTGGGCAGGACCCACTCAGCCAGCCCCGGCGGCGTCTAGACTGAGCTGCGGGACCCCAGCGCCCTCCGCAGCCTCCTCCGTAGCATGGGGCAAGGACACGTCAGCCCCTCGTGGCTGGAGGCTGCAACCACCCAAGGGACTATGTCGGTCTGCCTGTGTCCTTCCCAGATACACTGTGATTTTTGGTATTTTACGTTGTTACATAAACATAGCACGGTCGACGTAGTCTTTCCAAGTTTCCTCTCTACGATAACGTGACCTGGGTACAGGCAGCGGGCTCCAGGAGCCCAGGCTGGGCTTTGGGTGGGGCTGGACGGGGACTCCTTCCCAGCGGCGGTTGTTAAAGGCCTTCTGTTCGGTGCGGGTGTCTGGCAATGGCATGGATGTTTCTGGAGGTCATGAGGGGCCGAGGCTCCTGGAGATTTCTCGGGTGTGGAAACCAGCACCAGCCGGAGGGGAAGGCAGGAGGCAGAGCGTGGGGCGGGGCGCCTCAGCCCTTCCAGCCCGATCCTTTCTGAACATGGGCTCCTGGTTGGCCCCCGTGAGGCGGTGGGACATGTCCAGCCGCAAGGACAGAGGCCGGGAGGCTCTCACTCGGGTGCCTCCTCACCTGTGGCCACACTCCTCTCCTGCCAAGGACACGGGGGAGGAAGGTCGTCGGGCGGGAGAGCCTGGCATCGTGCGAGGGTTGAGTGGGGACCTCTTGGGAGCAAGAGTCCTCCGAGGACACTGGGAAAGCTCCGAGTGGCCGGGGAGGAGCTGCCTTGGGCTCTCCTGCAGGAAGAGGCTCAAAGGGGCCTCTGTATCTGCCCAGGGCCACTGAGCCCCTGGGTCATCCCCCTGTCCCCGTCGTCCTGATGCCCCGCAGAGGGGGCCGCCACGGATGGTGGGGAAGTCGGAAACAGAATGGTGGCGGGTCCACCCCCATCAAGCCCGTAAGGGGACCAGGGACGCACGGCAGGGCTGCCCAGGGGCCCGAAATGCCCCAAGGGCCACTGACCCTCGGCAACGTGCTCAGCAGCAAGAGGACTGAGTCCATCCTGTTGCCTCTGGCCGGCTTGGGGTGGGGTGCCCAGCAGAGGAAGGTCAGGGGCCGGGGGCCTGGCTGGGCTTTATGCCCAGAGACGATGGCCTATGATCAGACTCCCTGCGGGGGAGGGGTGGGGTGGAGCTCCTGTCCGGATTGCCGAGGCGACCCACGGCCGGCCACCGGCAGCCCCCAGTCCCTTACCCTCTAGCCAAAACAACACGGCACTTGAGGCTCTCGCCCATTCCTTCCGGCCCCCGGAAAGTGGTGGTGTGCACGCGGGTTGTAAAGACCCCGGCTGTGGACACTGCTGCGGGGGGCTGGGCCTGGGGCCGGCGGGTTCTCGGTTCTCTTCCCTGGAAGGCGGGTCCCTCTTGTTCCTGAGGAGACCCCGCGGGCCGACAGCCCTCCACCCGCAGCTCGAGGACACGGCTGGTCAGAGGGACTAGAGCCTCACCACCTCTGTGGCTGGGCCAGGCCTCGAACCGGACCCATGCTGACCCGCCCACCCCTGCCGGTGCCAGGCTGAGCCACGGCCCTGTGGGATCCGGCAGGAGGCCGTTCGCACCAGGGTCTGGAGTCTGAGGGTCGCTGCCCCACGCGGACGGTGCCTGGGAACTGGGTGCTCTCGAGGCATCGGCCGGAGGGCTCTGGGAAGGCACAGCGCGGCTGCGGAGCTAAGGAGGAGCCCGGCTCGGGGCCTCCCGCCGTGCGGTTCCAGGCGCAGACGCGGAGAGCAGGCAACCCGAGGACAGGGAGCGGTCCCCGGCGGCTGGCGGCGGGAGGCCCTGGGTGGCAGGTCGTGGGAACACGTTCCTACCTACGCGGCTGGGGCTGCACGGCTCCGTCAGGACCCTGGCCGCCACGGCCTCGTTCCTCTCAAAATGGTTACAAGGGCACTTTTCCATTCTGGGTTTGTTTTTTTTTTACCGTAGAAAATGTAGATTTCTTAAAAAATAAAAACAACCAACCACTAAACCATCAGGAAAGGTGAGCCTTTCCTCCAGCCTCAGGGCCCTGCCGACCCTCCTGTACATGTCCCGCAGGCCATGGGGCTCGCCAGCAGCCTTGCTCCCCGGGGTCCCCCCGCCCCCAGCATCCGGGGCCTGTGCGCCGTGACCTCCCTCCAGCCCTAGGCCTTGCCTCTAGCGGTGCTGTCGGGAGAGCCTGCCCGACCGCCTGCCTGCCCGCACAGCCGGGACTCCGGGCGCCTTCACGTCAGGGCTGAGGACAAGGGCTCGCAGGCTCCTTCCCTTCCCTCCACCGCAGCCCACAGCAGGCACGGGTTTGTGTCGTGGGGAGTGCGCCCCGAGGTCACCCCGGAGCAGGGAGCCACGTCTGTGTGCAGGGATGGACAGAGGGTTGGTGCCATGACCCCCAGTTGCAGGGCCCTGGGGATGTCCTCCCGGACTTACGTCAGGCCTCCGTGCTGGGGGTGTGCTGAGCACCCCCAGGGCCACGGGAAGATGCGGGGGGAGGTGCTCCGTGGCTCAGCGGGTGCCACTCCTGGGAATGTGGTCCCCGAGAACCTGGACGTCGCTTCTCAGTCCTCTCAGGTGGGACTTCGGCCCCACGGAGGCGCCTGGGCGGCCCTTCCAGGGCATGTCACGGGCATGGCCATGCCTCATAGAAAGTTCTCACTGCGTGCGGACCAGGCCTCAGCATCCGGCACAACACGGAGTCCTTGATGGCCCCAGGCACTCGAGCAAACTCGAAACCCCCTTGCCTTCAAGCCCCGGGTCAGCAGCCACACACCAGCCCCTGCGACCCGTGGACCACCAACGCTCTGGTCAAACGCAGTGAAAATGTCAGTGAGAACATCCCACTGCTCCCCTCCTGCACGTCTGCCTTCTGTCCTGTGAGCAGTGCGGCTTTCCAGAGTCTCCGTGCGTCCCTCGGCGGCAGGCTGAAGAAAGTTCTAGAGACACCAGGCCAGAATGAACACAGAGGCGGCCCCTGGGCTCCCACCCCCTGCATGTGCCCCCACCCCCTGCTCACGGCGAGGCCCCAGACCCCTCTGGCTGCCATGACTTCTCCGTGAACAGAGCTGCAGTCAGAGTCGAGCTGGAGGCCGGCGGCAGAGGGTGAGAAGCTGGTTCCCCGTCCGCACAGGGACCCATTCACACGGAAGCTCGCTCATTGCGAACCCGAACCCCGAATGCCACTGGGCCTCCCGTGATTTTATTTCCGACCTCTGGCCACCCTGCCCACGAAGGGTCTGAAGCCCGTGTCCAGGAGGGGGGTGGCCGGGCACGTAGAGGAGGCGCAGACGGAAGCCCGGAGGCGAGTGGCGCGGGGCCGCCTCCAGACACAGGCCTTCCAGCTCTCCCTGCTCCACCATCCTCTTCCTCGAGGCTTCCTGGCCCCAGAGTGGCTGTGCCGCCTCCAACCATCACATCTGCCTTCCAAGCAGGAGGAAAGAGGAAGAGAGACAGTACAGAGGAGGAACCCTGGGCCAGCCCTTCCCGGCAGGAAAACCAAGGCTTCTGCAGATGCCTGCCTCCCCGAGGGCTGTCCCACCACGGCAGGGCTGCTGCCCCCGTCCCCGAGGCTCCTTCCCAGACCAGGACAGTCCAACTTGTTTCTTCTCCGTGGCCTTTTGGCAGCCCCTGCTCCCATGGCCCCAACGACCCAGCTCTGGCCCATCGTGGTCCGTGGTGCAGGTGACCCTACGACCAGCCCACCGATGGCCATCCTTGCCGGCCGTGGAGGACGAGGGGAGGGCCAACCCTGGCCTCAGCCCCCGTGCTGAGATAGCGCTGTAGTACCACGTTTCTCTCAAGGGCCTCCCGAGGGCACAGGTGGTGAGACGGTGACCTGGGGTCCTGGACTCGTCCTCGAAGGGTCTTGTCTTAGCCCTGCAGGTTTCCACTGAATGTCGCCAGAGGGGTCGACAACCCGTCCTCCTGGGAACGTTTAGAGTAAGAGCCAGCCTTTCCTCCCGGGCCTGGACAGCGCGTTCTGCTGCTCTTCTCTCCGTTACCTCTGCAAGCCTCCCCAGAGCCCTCCTCTCCTGATTCTCTCTCCTTCTCCTGGTTCCCTCCGTCTTTCTCCCCCCGCAACCTCTCTGACAATCACAGCATCGTGCTAATTTACTTCTAGAATATTCTCTCCTGTGCCGAAGCTTCACGGGGACAGCACACCCGTCTCCGACCTCTGTCCTCACCCCCACCCGAGGCCTCCGGGCCACCGTGACGGCCCCCAAGCCTGCTCTCGGGCCCCGGGTGACCTCCGTCCTTCCAGGCCTGGATTTCCATGCCAATCTTCTCTGCAAACTCGCCATTATCTGCCAGGGGCTCTAACTGCGTGCTGGGGATGGAGAGGCACCCTCGTTTGCCAAAGCCGGTCAGGGGTCACGGCAGTTATCCGTGAGACTGTCCAGTCACCTTGGTCAGAGCAGGACCAGCTTGGTCCCACAGGCCAGTGTCCTTGGCGCTGGGCACAGAGCCTGCCCCGGAGTGGCTTCCAGTGACCCAACCCCTCTATCAGTGGAAACAGGGTAGGCCTTCTCACGTCTGCTAGAACCAAACGCCACGGGGCCGGCTTTTCAGCCCGCTCACCAAAACTCCCACGCCCCGGGCGGTGCCTGGCGCGGTGTGGGCCCTCAGCCCTCGATGGTCAAGCCAATGAGCACCCGGCAGGCCCGGCTGGGGAGAGGACTCAGAGGGGACCCACACGGGGGTCCAACAGAGCTCTGACCCAGATGCACTGGGCCTGTGTCCACACAGCCTCTGAAGACAGCGGCGGGCCCAGCCCCAGTCTCCCCATCTGGAGAACAGGAGTTCTCGCTCGCCACAATCAGACAAGGCCCCTAAACCCGAGTGTTTCTGCGCGGGGGTCCTTCCCCCTCCTCCCCGCCGCCACCATCCCCTGCCCAGCTTCCCCCAAACCCCCAAGATAAAACTTCTCCTTCCCTGCACGAAGAGTTCCCATTCGAGGTGACCACAGCACCCCCCACCAGCTTCTCCCTGGAGTTTCAGGTTCTTAGAATTATTTTGGGTCTTCTTCCCCATGTGGCCCGCTCTGGGGCCTTCCCTCTCAACGGGCTCCGCCGTGGCTTCTGCGGCCCCCTGCAGCCCGAGCTGTCCGGCCGGGGCCTCCCGGGCGCACGGCTGCCATCAGCCCGGCCCCTCCCTGGCCCTGCCCCCTCGGGCAAGGCGGTCACAATGAGGCTCGGAAGGTGTCTGCGTCTGGTTTGACTCTGGGTCAGCTTTCTGGAGGTAACTCAGGTCGCATGCATGCGAGCCGGCGGCTTCCAGCCGAGCTGTGCCGGTGGCCAGCACCGCTGCCGAATTTTAGACCATTTCCACGCCCTCAGCAGACACCCGACACCCCTGCGCCATCCCCCCGTCCTCGTGCCCCGCGATCTGCCCTCAGTCCGTGGCTCTGCTCTCGCGGGTGGTTCGCAACAGCGGGAGCCGATGACAGAACGGGGCCGGCACTCCTCCCGGCTGAGCCGTGTTCCCCGTCGGCACTGTGCCTTCTTTCAGGTGAACGTTGCTGAGCTGGGAGGGCAGGAGAGCCTGGCGCGAGCCCAGCCCGGTGCCCACGCGCTATGTGTCTCGGGCGACTGACCACCGTCTCTGGGCTTCGCTTGCAAGCCGCCACAGCGGACTGGCACAGAGAAGCAGAGGGGTGCCGCAGAGGGCCCTGCATGGGAGGGGTCGACCTCTGGGCCGTCATCCCCCCTGTGCTGAAGACAGCGGGGAGAGGCGGACGTGCTCTTCCCACTGGCACTCTGCGCCCAGCACTGTGGTCCCCGTCTCATGCCGGCCTGACAGCGGGCGGGGACGCAGCCCTGAAAGGCCGGGCTGTCGGCCCGGGAAGCAGCCCAGGGAGCAGGCTGGGTTTCTGGACTTGTGAGCTGTAGAATCTTCCAGAACCTTGATGAGAGCAGAGATTCCCGGCTCCCCCCAGAGACCTGTCCTCCGTAGGTCTGGCGCCCAGCTGCCCTCGGGCACAGCCACGGGGGGGCTCAAGTCCTAGGGGCGCTTTGGTTCCCGGGGAGAGTGTACTCAGACACTCAGACACTGAGTATACTCAGTGTTGGGGGTGAGCTGACTGCCGTGCGGTGCAGTGTCCGGCACCGAAGGAGAGCTGTGCCGCGAGGAGTCACACACAAGGGGCGCCCTGAGGCTGGGCGGTCTCCCCACCTCTGCCCCGGACAGCATTACGGCCAGCTGCCGGGGTCTGGCCCCGAGGCTCCCGGGGAAAAGCCAGGCTGGCTGTGTGTTGTCCGTTTGGCTGGGAGGCACAGGGGAAGAGCTCCTGCCCAGCGAGGTCGGGAGCCCAGAGCAGTTCGAGGTGCCCAGGCCTGGAGCTGTGCATGGCCGGGCGTCCCAACTCTGACCCGGTGCTTTTACTCTGTTGTGCACAGAAGAAGCCAGGCTCTGCTGCCCCGGGTGTCCGGACCTCCCACCCCGACTCTCTGTTCCCTCTGGGACCGGGGGCCAGGTGGGAGAGAGCATCAGGAACCCGGACAGCTGCCCTCTCTGTCCCGCTAGGCCACCTGGCTGACGCCCCAGGGCTCCCTCCCCCAAATTCTCAGGGACCAGCCAGCTGTGGCTGAGGGGCGGGGCCAGGGTCACAGGGGAACCCGCGGGGTCGCCGGGCTGGAAGGGCCCCACTGTGGTCGGTGACACGTGGAAGGTGTGTGAAGCGTGTCACCCGCAAGAGTCAGGAAGGAACGGGACTTGGTGGCATCAGAGGGAAGAGGGGGTGACGCGTCCCGGGGACAGAGCAGAGCCCGAGCGCGCACGAGAGGTCTGTCCCCTTCTCCCCATCTCTGGTCCTGCGGCGCCGAGGGGCTCCGCAGACCGGGACCGGCTCTGAGGCAGCGGGGTCCCGGCGTCCCAGCTCAGCAACACGGCTCTCCCGCCCTCGGCATCTGCCCCAGGAAGGGTGCCCCGTGTTGCTGGCCAGCCCAGGGGGTCCTCCCCTGTCTGGTCAGGGATCCGGCCTGTGGCCAGAGGGCAGGTCCGTTTCCAGAAAAGGGGGCACTGTGCCATCTGGGTCTCCCCCCCGCACGCGGCGTCCGCATGCTGCCAGGAGCAGGTCCCCCCGCGCCGCACGCGGAGTCTGAGGCTGCGACCCGCCTCAGGTCCTGCGCAGAAGGCCAGCGCCAGGGCGGGAGCCCGTCCCCTGGAGGGAAACCCAGACACTTCACGCTGTTAAGATTCATGCGACTTAGTCGCAGCAAACGATCCCAAGTGTTTATTTTCCCCGTAGTAAATTATGACTTCAACAGGCAGAAATTAGGGACCCCGGCACCGAGGAGCCATGAAAGCCACGGCCATCAGCAATCCCACAGCCGGAAACAGAGAAATCAGAGCCTGTCTCTGCCCCAGCGCCCAGGGAGCCCGGGGAGCCCCCAGCCCACCCCTCACGGAGCCTGGCAGGCCTTGGGCTGCTGTGGAATTCTGCCCCAGGGCAGGGACTGGGCTTTAAGGGATGCAGAGGTCGCGGGGGTGGGGGGCTGTGGATCAGGGCCCTGTTCCCTCCCTCGGTCCTCCCGCGGGCATGTGCCCCGCACGGGCGCCGCCAGACAGGGAACCCGGGGCAGGGGTGGCGCTGGGAGAGCAAACCGGTGGGGAGTGGATCACCCAGCCAGGGTGACGCCCTTTCCTGGAGAGGGGGCCGGTGAGGCTGCAGGGGGGCCCAAGCGCTTGCGTCCAGGCCGTTGTGGCAGCCTTTGTCTCACGGGGCTGGGCCGGGCAGGGGGGCCGTCAGGGGCTCTCACCAGCCACAGCCCGTCTTCCCACCAGGAAAGCCCGGTTCTCCCAGTGGGGCTCGGCAGCCTCCGTCCCCGTCCGGCCTCAGAGCCGCTCCCTGGACCAGCCCTGCGCGGCAGGCGGGCGGGCGAGGACAGGCCGGCTCCCACCTCGGGCTGGATGGGCTCCACGTTCCCCTGAACGATCGGGGCCTCTTAGCCAGAAAACACTCCTTGGGGGTCAGGGTCCCCTTGGACCTGGGGGATAAGCCGAGAGGTCCGGACGTGGTGTCCCTCTCTGAGGCTGTCTCTGCGTGTGTGAAATCAGGGGCTTGGTCTGGTGACATCTGTCCTCTGCACCCGGCAGTGAAAGTCGCAGCCTGAGGACGGGCGGGTGACCCGGACAACTGTGGACAGACTGAGGGACAAGGGAGGGCTCAGGGGGATCCAGGTAGCCCAAGGAAGGCTTCTCCCTCCAAGGGCACATACCCCTGGCCTGGTGCCTCCTCCCATCAGCGCCCCGGGGGCACGGGGCTGTCTGGCAGATAGTTAATGGACAAACGGAGAGCAGGATGACGGTTGATTCCGTCAGCGGCTCACACAGTAGCAGACACGGGAAAGCCGTCTTGACAGGGCCGTGTGTGTGGGCTCTGGACAGTCCGTACCCCAGGCCACGACGGTGGCAGGACGCTGAGGCCGTGGCGCCGAGGGTCCCCGGCTCCTGGGAGAAGCCATGGGTGCGGTAGTGGGCTGTCGTGGGGAACAGGAGGCCCCAGCAGGACTTGCTGGCAGAATGGCCAGGTGGCCGCAGGTGGCGGCAACTGCGTGTGCACCTGACAGGCGGGAGATGCATTATCTGAGGCGGGAGTGACAGGACCAGACTCTCAGCTGTCCCTGTGCCCTGCAGGAGGGGGCCTGGGCCTCAGTGATGGCCGCACCCCATTATCAGAGCAGGAGGTGCGTGTGGGCTTGGGGACCGTCCGTCCCGCGACAGCGCCCCTCTCAGGCTGACACCTGGGCCCGTGTGCCCTGGCACCACAGCAGGCTGGTCAGTCCCCTCCTCTCCCGGGGGCCGTGGAGTGAGGCCGTGTGCCGGGCAGGAAGCCCCGGGGGAGCTCAGGCAGGACGGGGCGTAACAGGCTGCAGGGAGGGAAGGGCGCGCTGCACACGGGGCCGGGGGCACAGAGGCCCCAGACAGACGGGGGCCCCGAGCTGCCGAGCAGGGTTCTGAGGGGCAGCCGGGAGACGCAGCCGCGGGGAGCAGAGAGGCCCTGGAGGGCCAGCAGGTGGCTGCCCACAGGCAGGGCTGGTCCTGGCTTTCGGGGGAGTTTTGGAGAAAAACCCTAAAAGTGAAGGAGTTTATGGTCTCTTTGCCATGTCTTCCCGTGGGATGTACCTAGTCATACACTCGGCCCATTTTTCTTGTGGCTGTAGGCCCTCGAGTCCTTTGTCACAAGGGTCACTCTCTCCTCTACCGGACGCCCCTCACCCTCCGGGCCCCTGCTCAGCCCCTCGGGGCACAGCCGTGACCACTCAGAGAGCCAGGTGTGTCCGTTTGCTTTCCTCTGTGTTTGCTTCATCAGAAGCAAGTGTCCCCCAGACGCCTGGAATTCTCCTCTGGTCCCGTCCCGTTTTGTTTCTCACATTTTATTCCTTCATGCACGTGGAATTTCTTTTTCAAAGTGAAGCGAGGCGCATAGAAAAATTTCCCCCAAACCAGGGTGGTGGGTTGGCCTGACACCTTCTGCCAGGGACTGCACGGCTCCCTGGGGTTTACACGACCCTCGTCCTGTGGACATTCCCTATGATGTGGCCCGGGCGGCCACGCTTCCGGCAGCGTGTGTCCACGGCCCGCCCGATTCTCACCTGAAAGGGAACGAAGACAAGCGAGAACTCAGAATTCATCTTTGGGCCGAGACACGTGAGCCGCCCAGTGGTTACTGTCTGAGGCTCACCGCCGGCCGGGCTGTGTTGCGGGGAGGGAAAAGCGAGGGGGTGAGGCTGCCGCGTGGTAGGAATGTCAGAAACTTAGAGAGGCAGAAAGCGGGGTCCCGGCAGCCACTGGCCGCCCTGCACCTGCTGGGCCCCTTTCGGCCCCTTCCTGGGAACCCCGCTCCCCGACGGCGTCGGTACCGTCCACCCGCCGATGGAGAGCCAGGGCCCTCCACTCCACTCCCCTGCTGAGGAGGTAGGGCGCCCCGTGGCGTGTAGGTGGCCACGGCAGCCCGCAGACGTCCCGTCGTTCACGGTTACACGGCGCCGTCTCTGTAATGGGCATCCGTGATAGAGAAGTCTGGCCGTAGGAGCTGCTGGACCCACTCACAGCTCTGGATGGCCGCTGCCAACGTGCCCCGCAGGGAAACGGTGCCCGTGCACCACCCCCGAGGCATGGTGTCCTTCTCAAAATCTGACCCTTTCTGTGGGCGAGAAACAGTGCCTGGTGATTTACCCTGGGCCTTTGACCTCCAGTGAGGTTCAGCCTCGCGGCGTGGGGCCCTCTTGGGTGAGCGCCAGTCCCCGGACGCCGTCCTTCCCTGACTTCATCCGGAGTCTCAGGAGAGTGGGGACGGGAACGCCAGAGAACCGAGCGCCACAGACGGAGCGTCTGGTCCCTGCAGGCGAGGGCTGCCTCGGGGTCAGTGGTGGGGCACTAGGGCTCTGTGCCCAGTGATTGTCCAGTGCCCGGGCCCTCCCCAGCTTCCCAGCAGCCCCTGAACCCCACACCCTGATGGCGGCTTCTCCTTGGGCAGCTCTGTCTCGGTTCCAGCCTGCGGTTGGCAGGGAGGTGGGCCTGGGGGTGGCGGGCTGTGACGGGCCAGATAACAGGGCACACGTGAGCGGGGAGGGCCGGCCGCACAGCACAGAGGGACACGGGCGGGGGCCCTGGGCAGAGCTGCCCGCCACGCTGTGCACGCCCCCCACGAGTCCTGGGTCTCCCCGGGCCCCGGTTTCCTCAGCGGCAGAAACAAGGGGCGTCACTTGCCACAGGGGTTGTTTCAAGGTGTGAACGGGAGGGAGTTTGAAAAGCGCCCATCACGGCACCCGAACCAGTGGGAGGAGGCAGGGGACGGTCCCCCGCCGGAGAGCTCCACCCGCCAGGGCTGCCGGGCTGGAGCCAGTACCGGGCCCAGCCTGGGACCGGGGTTTTAGCTCCCTGGCCCCACACGCACGGTCATAAGTGATGTCACTGGAGAGCTTGTCTTCACAACTTTCCCAACGTGACTGTCGTCCAGAGTCTTTTTTTTTTTTAAGATTTTATTTATTTATTTGAGAGAGAGAGAGAATGAGAGAGAGCGCGGGGGCAGGGGAGGGGCAGAGGGAGAAGCAGACGCCCCGCTGAGCAGGGAGCCCGATGCGGGACTCGATCCCGGGACTCCAGGATCACGACCCGAGCCGGAGGCAGTTGCGCAACCAACTGAGCCACCCAGGTGCCCTGTCGTCCCGAGTCTCTGTTTGGTGTTCCTAACCGAAGCTTCAACACAGATTTGAAAACACAAATGACCAGGGATAAAATGGTGGGAGGTGCCCACGGAATGTGCTGGGACTCTGGGACTCGGAGGCGCCCTGAGCCGGGCTGGGAGAGCCCTGAGGGGATCAGAGCCAGGTCTGGCAGGGTCCATCCAGGCATGGCCAGTGCCCACCCCCCTCGCCTGCCCACATCCCCGTCCCTCTTCTGTGCGTGTCCTCTGGCTCCAGGCCTCCAGCCCCGGCCACCCCCATCTACGGCCCCCCCTTGGCCGCTGTGTGGGAGGACCAGGCGGGGAGTGCACCTCTGCGGCAGCCCTCACCCGAAGGGACAGGGGGTGTCACACAAACGCTCCAGTCTCTGGCCTCTCAGCCCTTTGCAGTCTCCCCGGGTGCCCAGAGGACAAAGCTTCCGCGGCCCTGGGGGAATGGGCAGCTTTTGTACGTTCCCTCCATCCCCAGTCCAGGGCCTCCAGGCAGCACGTCCCAGCCGTCCGCCAGCCTCATCTGTGTCGTCCTCCGGGGGAGTCAAGGAAGACCGCGCCAGACGTTCGTCCAGGCCCTGCCCCAGACCAGGGCCTATACCCCATTCTCAGAGCCCCGTGGGGTTAGCTTGCCCCCTGTCCACCTGCGTGGCTGGTCCCCTCCGTAGGGCTGGTCGGAGCACAGAGACCGGCGAGCGGCTCATGATGTGCCTTGGGTCCCTCTTTCACTCCGACTGTGGCCTCAAACCCCCAGAGTCACCTGGGGGAAAGGGCATCAGCGACGACGAGCCGCGGGACGCCCGGCTGACCAGCCCTTCCAACCCCATCTCGGGGGAAGGAGCCGGGGCAGCGCCCGGCTGACCCCAAAGGGAGGAATCGGCCGTGGGAATCCTGTCTTTGTTTACAGCTCTGGCATTTTGCTCACTGTGGACTTTTCTGTCGGTGACTGTAATATTTTTAAATATGGGGTTAAAGTGTGGTTTATCTCAAATACTGAGGTTTTTGGTGCTGCCTTAAATTTTGAGCCTGAGCGTTGGCCTCCAGTCCCAATCCTGCTTGCATAAGGACTCGATGTGCTCCTGGTGCGTGGTCGAGTTGGGGTGACCAGTAAGCCTTTGTGGCCCTTGGACAGCTGCAATAAAGAAAGACCCTCCAGCAAGGAACACAAGTGATCAGACTGCTTTGGGTTGCAAGAAACAGAAACTTCGGGTAAAGCCCGAACGTTAGGGCAATTGATTATTGAACTAGCAAGTGAAGGGGTGCCTGGGGGGCTCCGTGGGTTAAGCCTCTGCCTTCAGCTCAGGTCATGATCTCAGGGTCCTGAGATCGAGTCCCGCATCGGGCTCCCTGTTCAGCGGGGGTCTGCTTCCCCCTCTCCCACTCCCCTACTTGTGTTCTGTCTCTTACCGTCTCTCAAGTCAAATAAATACATAAAGTCTTTCTAAAAAAAGAACAAGCAAGTGCCGGACGGAGTACGGGGGTTTTCGGGTCGGCCGCGCAGCAGACGTGCACGAGGAACCCATCCCTTCTGCTCCTCTGCCCCCAAGTCAGCACCTCTCAAGCTGGTAGACCTGGGCAGTGGTAGGCCCAGGTCACCTGGAGAGCCCCCGGGCTGGGAGAGGACGGGCAGTTCCTCCCGCGGGAAGCAGGCCGACTTTTGGATCCCATGTTCACGGCAGAACCAATCACCGGCAAGGGAACTAGTCTCCTTGTGAACCAGGGTACAGGGCGGGTCGGCGGGGGGGAGTGGGCCAGGCAGCGTCCAGGGCTGGGCAGGGGCTGGGAGGGTCTGCAGCGGGGAGGAATGTATCCCTGACCTCCGTGGGGGGTGTGCTTGTGAGGAAGGAGGGGGATTGGGGGGGCGAGGCAGTGGGCCCAAGCCCCAGGCAGGCAGGGGTCCCCACGGAGAACTCGAGAATTCCTTTCAGAGGTGGGCTGTGGGAGACAGGAGAGCTGCACCCGGGGGCGCACCTTCCTTCCCCAAGCCCCAGCACCACCCGCGTCCCTGCTCACCGGTGCAGTGTGCCCCCTGCCCAGCCTGGCATGGCAGCCCCCATGCCGGGCAGACCAGAGGACCCCCAGCCCACCCCTCAGCCTTCCTGCTGTGTCTGTCTGGGGCTTGGAGTGGGGCTTCCCTTGGCAGGAGGGGCCATTCCTGGATAGGAGCTGAGCCGGTCTTGGGTGAGGGGGGAGAGAGCCGAGAGACGCTCTGGGGGTGGGGGAGGGCTTCCTGGCTGGAGCCCCAGCGTCATCTGCTTTCTGGTTCTTTCCCTGCGTGGACGACATAGAACCCCAGAATCTGCTTCCACACCAGCCACAGCGGGTGGCCCGGTACAGACCTGTTTCCCAGCTCCCCTCGAGGGGCCCCTGCCTCTCACTTCCCAAAAAAGGCGCACGTGTCCCCGCCGGGGCCCGGTCTTGACACCCCACCTGCGCCTTCTGGCTTCTGAAAACACATCTTTTTGCAATTCCGGCAGTTTTCAGGGCTGGCTTGCGACAGGATTGGAGAAGGACTACAGACCAGTCTGCTGACTAAGTCATTTTATGACGGTCACCATGAGGCTCGGGCACCGTGCCGTCCAGAGGAGGCCACAGTGTGTCTCGGGGACGCAGAGGCCTTCCTTCTGGGTCTGTTGGTTGATGTGCCCGGGTTTCTCCCGCTCTCACACGAGAACATTATTAGTGACTAATGGCCACAGTGACCTTCAGCTCCCCTGTTGGTGGCGGACGGTCTGTGGGTTGGGACAAGTGTACAAGGACAGGTTTCCACCGTCACAGCATCAAACAGACCAGCTCCTCTGCCCCTAAACCCCGCGGTGCTCTGCCCACGCCTCCCTCCCCCAACCTTGGCAACCACGGATGGTTTGACCAGCTCGGTAGTCTTGCGTTTTCCAGCTGTCACAGGGCTGGGACCGCACGGCAGGCGGCCTTTTCCGATGGTTTTTTCACTCCAAGATGTGCGTGAGAGGTTCTTCCAGATCTTTCCACGGCATGACAGCTCCCTTCTGTTCAGTGCTGAGTAATGTCCCCCATGGTCTGGACGGACCGCAGTGCGTCTGGGCGTCGCTGAAGGACGATTTCATTTCTCCCAAGTTTTGACAATTTTGAGCAGAGCTGCCATAAACACCCACGTGCGGGTTTCTGTGTGGACATCGGTCTCCACGATGCTTCGGTAAACGGCGAGCTGCCTTCCCCGGTGTCCGTGCCGAGCTCCTTCCCCGCGGCCGCGAGCAAGTGCTCCTGTGGCCACGGGTTCTGGTTCCGGCCCCGTCCCGGTCTGCGCCCGCGGTGGTCGGCGCCCTGGGCTTCGGCCACTCAAAGAGCGGGCTCGGGGTGTCTCCCGGCTGTTGCCGCGTGTGTCTCCCCGGTGCCGCGTGACGCGGACCATCTGTTCACACCGGATGCGCCATCCGTGTGTCCTCCTCGGTGAGGTCTGTCCGGGTTTTCACTGGACTGTTTTTCTCCTCTTGTTGACATTTAAGCTCTTTCTCCGTGTTGGGCAACAGCCCTTCATGAGACGTGTTCTTGCGGGTCTCTCCCAGGCCGTGGCCGGTCTTACCCTCCTGCCAAGGTCTGTCGCGGAGCTGACGCTTCTCGTCGCGGTGAGGCTCTGCTGACCAGATCTCCCTTTCACGGACCGTGTCTTTGGCGTTGTGTTTAAAAGGTCTTTGTGACAGCGAGGGCAGCGAGGGACCTGCGTGAGGATTCGGGTGCCGAAGAAGAGTTTGCGTATTTTTAATGGCTGGTGCTGGGGACGCCTGGGGACTCAGTCTGTGATGCGTCTGCCTTCGGCTCAGGTCAGGATCCGGGGGTCCCAGGATGGAGCCCCAGGTCGGGCTCCCTGCTCAGTGGGGAGTCTGCTTCTCTCTTGGCCCCTCGCCCCTCTCTCTCTCTCTCAAATAAATAAAATCTTTTTAAATTTCTTTTTTAAATGGGTAAGGGTAGCTATCAAACTGCTATGATATCTATTCCCCCCACCCTTTTATCTTAAAAAAGTCCATATTTATGGTACGTCAGATTTTATACTCTTGGCAGCTATCTAAATTTCTGTACCATTTTTTGATGAAACACAAGCATGTTCAAAGTGGTCCTGAGTTGTGCAGAATTCTTTATAAAGACCAGTGAGTCTGCGGCAGCTGACGGCCTGGACCCCCAGGCCAGGCTGACCCAGTGGGACCCCAGCTCTGCCAAAGCCATTCGAGAACCCGAGCTCTCTGGGCCCTGGGTGTCCCCTTCAGGCCAGCGAGGCTGGTGGCAAGACCCACCTCCCAGGCAGCTGGTGAGGGCCACGAGGACCTGGCAGGTGACGCTTGGGGCCCCTGGCCAGGGCCCTGTACAGCAACGGGTGTGAGGGTGAAGGGGTTCTCACGGCTCGGGGGGTCTTTGGCAGGTGACCCCTGAACCACACGGGTTTGAAATGCGTGGGGGCCACTTACACATGGATTTCTTTTTGATCAACACAGTCAAGCTCTGTAAGTGTATTTTGTCTTCCTTTTGAGTTTCTGAATGAAATTTTCTTTCCCCCAGCGGCCTGCTGTAAGAGCGTGGCAGACGATGCACATAACACACAGGGTGTGTGTTCACTGACTGTTTACGCCGTCACTAAGGCACTGGTCAGCAGCACACTATTAACAAAGGTGGTTTTTTTTTTTTTTTTAAGATTTTATTTATTTATTTGACAGAGATTACAAGTAGGCAGAGAGGCAGGCAGAGAGGGTGCGGGGAAGAAGGCTCCCCACCGAGCAGAGAGCCCGATGCTGGGCTCGATCCCAGGACCCTGCGATCATGACCCGAGCCGAAGGCAGAGGCTTAACCCACTGAGCCACCCAGGTGCCCCTTAGCAAAGGTTTTGGAGAGTCAAATGTCATGCGTGGATTTTCAGCCGCACGGGTGGGGGGTGCCCAGACCCTCATGTTGTCTGCCCCCGCACTGTTCAAGGCTCAAGTGTACAAACCGCGTGCGTCTTTGTCAGAGCCCCGAGCTAGAAGCTGTCGGGTTAAGACGGGACTCGGTGGGGGAAGCCGGTGCAGAGGCACTAGAGATGGCGGTTGGAGGGGACTGGGTGTGAGAGGTTATTTTCCTAAGAGGCAGTGGACACAGGGCCCCACAGTGAGCCCCCATGGGTAGGTCAGAGAACCTGGGTGCTGTCCCCAGCTTTGCCGCTGGGAGCCCCTGGGCAGAGCACAGTCCCTCTCTGTGCGTGTGTGCCGGGAAACGAGATGCTGGTGGAGGGCTCTCTTCACTCGGGGGGCCGCGCTGCCACAAGGAAGGGGAGGTGGTTCCTCTTCCACGAGCTGGTCTCCTGTCTCTGCAGACGCTGGCACGTTGGAGGCTGCTCAGGGGCACCCCGATCCCCACCCCACTCTCCCCACCGCCGTCCCTCCTGCTCTGCGTCCTTCTGCCCGGCACTTCAGCACGGTACCGGCCTTGGCACTGACTTGCCCGTGGTCTGGTCTCCTGGGAGGGGCGTCTGGCCTTGCTGGTCGGACTGCATAGGTCTCTTGGGAAGGGATGGGACGCTTTTCCTTCAATGTCACCTTGCAGCGCCCAGCAGTAGTGCCCGAGCCACTTCCAATGTCAGAAACTGTCTGCGGGAGACCAGGTGGGTGAGAGGCCGTGTGGGCCTTCGACCTCCACCGGGCGGGCCCCTGGGACCGTAGACAAGCCAGACAACCTGTCAGAGCCTCCTCCCTCCACCTATGAAATGGGGCTCCGGGAGCACCTGCCGGGCAGATGGGTGGGAATTAACCGGGAGAACGCTGAGACGGAGCCCAGCCTAGGGTTGCCCTTGGCGAACCCCACAGCGCCCACACTCACCAGGGCCCTGCTGTGGCCCTTGTCTGTCCTGTTGCACCCCAAGCAGCAGCCCTCCCTCCGTGGCCCCTTCCCTCCCTCCAGCCACGGTTCCCTCAGGCCAGGAGGAGGGAGACATTGGGACGGACTCCAGGACCTGGAGCTCAGGCTCTGTCCCGAAGAGCACAGCTTCATTCTCCGGGTTGGGGACCTCCTGCGTCTCCGGGGGTTTCCAGCCTCCCGCTTCACCCGATGACGCCATGATTGGTAATTTAACCCTCGTCTATAGGGGGTCCGGTTCAGCGCACCCTGGGCCCACGCTGGGCCTAGCTTCTGCCAGCGTTCCACGTGAGCACAGGGCTGTGCCCGGGGGACAACTCCCAAGGTAAGCTTCTGGGCGTCGGCTGACTGCCCACCCGGCCCCTTCCCTGCACGGTGGCATCTCTGAAATCTAGAGGCATCTGAGGGTGACGAAGACGGGAGCTGCTCTGCTTTCTTAGGGACACATAAAGGCGCGGCGCATTTAAAATCAATGCTGTCTCAGAACCGGGGACACGAAGGAGCCGTTGTCGGTCAGGACCGGTGCGTGAACTCTGGGACCTCCCGTAGCACGCCTGCTGCCGACCGATCTACATTCTTCTGTGAAATGGGCTCAGGACCCCCTGCTTTCCCCCAGGACTGGACCGAGTCCACATTTAAGCACATGCGGAAAGCAACGGGAAAGAGACGCCAGACATTCGTGTTATCCTTAAATCAGTCACCACGCCCCCTCTTGCCGCTCCAAGGACAGAGGCCCAGGAGGTCAAGGGTGACCCAGCGCCCCAGGGGGCGGCCACGGGAGGATGGGCAGGGACAGGTCCCCTTCTCCTCAGGCCTCATTCCGAGCCTGCGCAGGCGTCCTCTGCCCGGCTCAGCTCTGGGGGGCTGTGCTCAGTCCGGAGAGGTCGGTCAGGGGCCGGGGAGAAATGGGCCTGGGAAGCAAGCCGGGGGAGGCTGGGGCACTTTTTGGCCCTTGCTGCATTTTTATACTTGGGAATTAGGGACCTTGGACCTTCACATGCAGATTTATGCCAAATAAGATGCAAATCAGGGCACTGCTCTTCCCAAGTTCTGGTCCTCCTGTCTGCTAAGACCCTGACCCTAGGACCCCGGCTTGTCTCTGAGAAACAGAGTGAGTGTGGTTCGGGGGAAGAAGGAAAGAATAAAGCGCCGATTTACTACAACGTACGCACCAGGCAAACGCATCGGTTTCGCCACAGAGCGCTGTAAGGAAAGAGGCGAAATGGGTGGGGGGTAGGGAGCTTGGGCAAGGGCTGCTGCGGGAAGAGAGGTGGGCGCAGACAGGCGCGGGCTGCCCGTGGCTCAAAGGATGACATGCAAATGCATGCAAAGTACATGCAAATGTCCCCAGGCCGAGCGGCCCGGGAGCTGGAGACCCTACGCCCCCCGCACTCTTGCCGGGGTGAGCGCGGGGAGGGGGCGCGCGGGGCGCGGGGGGCCCGGGGCGCGCGGCGGGGGGAGGGCGCCCCCTGCCGGCCGAGCGCGGGGCCGACCCGGACCCCTTCCCGCCCCGCGCGGCGGGCAGGCGGGGGGCGCGGCGCCCGGAGGAGGGGCGCCCGCCGCTCGCCTCCCGCCCGGACGCCAGACGCGCGTCTCCCGACACCGCGAGGCCGGCGGCCGCCGACTGGGGCGAGGGGGTGCGCGGCGGCGCGCTCGGCTGCGGCCCCACCCGCCCGCCCGGGGCGCGGCCTGCGGAGCCGGCGGGGGCGGGCGCGGGCGCGGGCGCGGGCGAGGGGCGCGCCACGCACGGCACCCGCGGTCCCCGCGCGACGCCCACACCGCTCCCCCTGCGGCGCCCCGGCGCCCGCACGCCCAGCGGGCACTACCCCTTCCCTCCAGAGCCGCGCGCGTTGCCCCCAACGGCACCCCGCGTTTCGCCCCCCGCCACGGCCCCCCGCCCCGCCACACCGCGCCCCGCGTACACGCCCCGCTCGCACTCGCACCCGTGCCGCCGGCCGAGGTCGCAGGGCGCGCCCCGGGCTCCGCGGCCGCCCCTCCGGCGGGGTGGGCTGTGGGCCTCGAGCGGCGGCGGGCGGAACCCCTCGCCCGCGCCGGCCCCGCACCGAGCCCCGGCCCCTCGCCCGCCGCCCGCCGCCCGCGCCCCGGGGCGGAGCCGAGCGCGCCGGGCGCCGGGCGGGAGGCAGGTGGCGCAGCGGCGGCGGCGGCGGCGGGGGGCAGGAGGCGGGGGCGGAGCGCGCGGGGCGGGGGCCGCGGGGCCCCGTGAGACGCTCGGGCGAGCGCGCGGCAGCCGGAGCCCGGCGCCCGCGAGTCAAAGGCGCGGCGGCTGGAGCGGCGGCCGCGGAGGCCGGAGACCGCCCGGGGCGGCGTGCGCGCTTTGTTCCCTCGCGGGCGGCCGGGCGGGCGGAGCGAGCGGCGGGAGCCGAGCCCGGGCATGGCCCAGGCGGCCGCCCCGCGCGCCCCGGCCCCGCCGCGCGCCTGAGCCCCGGCCCCGCCGCTCGCACCGGCGCGCCTTCGCCCCCAAGTTACGCGGGCGGGGACCCAGTTCGAGGAGGAGCCACTCGAGGAGCCGGGCCGCCTCCGCCGGACCTCCGGACCGTAAGTGCCCCGTGCGTCCCGCGCGCCGCCGCCGCTGTCACCCGGACTCCGCCCGCGGCTGCCGTCTGGGGGGGGGGTCTCCTCGCCGCCGCGCGGAGCGTGCGGGCCGTCCCCGGGCGCCCCCTCCCCACTTCGGAAAGTTGGAGCCCACGGCGGGGTGGGGCCAGGCCAGTCAGTGCCCACCCACTTCGGTCCCTGCACCGCACCCGCACCCGGGAGCGGAGCTTGACCTGCCGGGGGTGTGGTCAAACCTAACGCGGGGACTGCGTGCGGAAGGTGGGGTGTCCCGGAGCTCCCCCCCACCCCCCCGTCTGGCGCCTGGGCTTCCTGACAAAAGGCCCTGGTCCAGGTGACAGGGGACGGGGAGGGGGCGCAGAGAGCGGCCCCAGGAGAGATGGGGGGTGGGTCTCCTGTCTTGTTTTAGTCCCTAGCCCTGCCCCCAGGTAGGTGGCCAGTTGGTCAAGCGGGTGAGGTCTGCCCAGAGCCTGGGGGAGGGGGCTGCCCCACTCCCCGTGTGCCGGGAGAGGGGCTTCACGGGCCCTCCCTGGGGTCCCAGCAGCCAGCCATGCCTGGGGCGCAGTGATTCTGCTCACAGCCGTTGGGAACCGTCCATCTGCGTGTTGGGCAGGCCGGGAGCCAGGCTGTGGGAACGGCTCCGCTCCGAGGGAGGTGTGAGCCGACGTGGAGGGACAGATGGCTGGAAAAGCAGCCCTAGACGGGCTCACAGAGAGCGGAAGGCAGCGGGGCTGGCGGCAAGCCACACTCTGAGCTGCCGGGCTCTGAACACACAGCCTCGGGCCGTCCCTCCTTCGCGCCCCTGGGAGCCGCAGGGGGTGTGTGTGTGTGTGCGTGCATGTGCTGGGCACGGCAGCCACAGAGGAGTGGGCAGACCCCGGCAAGTGTGCACACATTTCCCCCAGAAAAATAACTGCATTCCCCACATTTGGACCTTGGCTGGGGGACTCCAGGCCTGCTCCAGACTGGGGAGAAGAATATTTCCTTTGAGAGTAGCTGAGACCCTACGCTCCTGCATCAGGCCGGGGTCTCTGGCCCAGCGGCCAGGACGCTGCCTCCGTATGTCCCACAGGCTAGCGTTTCCTCTCCTGGCCCCAGACATGGGAGGGTCCCGGGATGGCCCCTAAGAGCACTGGGACTGGCCGGGGACAGCTGGGCAGCTAGTCCGTGCCCTAGCTTTGCTCCTGCAAGTTGCTGCAAGGTTTGAGAAACTTCTTGGGGTTGGAACCTGGGGGGGAGGGGCAGGCAGGGCTGAGAGGCCCAGAAGTGGCTCCCAGCAAGGGCCGAGGCAGGAGGGCCCTGCGCACAGTTCCCCGGCACGTTTGCAGACAGCTGGCGCTGTGACAGGCATTTGCCCCACCCCCCTTCTGTCCTCGGGGTAGGGGACGTGGGAGTCTCAGCGAGGCCCAGGCCGCTGGGCAGGCAGAGGGCTCTGCTCCGTGCAGCCCGCAAACGCTCGCCAGGAGCTAGCCTGGCTGTGCCGCCCCTGCCGCCCCACCGCTCTTCACACTGAGAGGGGAGCAGTAGGAGATGTGCGGCCCCGCGCTCCCCGAGAGCTAGACGGGCACAGGGCGGGAGGAGGAGGAGGTCAGGTTAGGACCAATTATCTGGTAGAATCCGGCTTTCTCCGGAGGTGCCTTGGTCTCCGGGGGCCCAGGGAGAAGGGACAGGCCTGTGGTGCTCCTGGCTGTCCACAAGGCCAGCCAGGGCTGGTGAGCCAGGGCATTTCGGCTGCACCTCTCCCTGCGGGACACTCCGGGGCTGCGGGGCTCCCCGTACCCCCTTCAGGCCTAGAGCTCCTCCTCGGTCACCGGGTTATCCGCGTAATTGAGTTCCCACCTCCAGGAAATCTCTCTGATTCGGCCTCACATATTTTCATTTCTGCATGACTGGAAGAAATTAATTTTCCTTCCTACGCAAGGATCTGGAGACGTCGGCAGGCTGGGCCGCTAATCCTCAAGATCCAAGCCGGCAGGGCTGCCAGGTCGGGGTGGGGGAGACGGTCGGCTGCTCCAGCCCTGGGCGGGGTCCCGGCGACGCCTTTCCCTGCCACCTTCTGGAACTGTCACGGCCGTTGGCTGGGTTTCCCCGCCCGGCTGCCCCACCAGTGGGTTGAGCTCGGCGCTGTCTGATTCATCCCCGGCCTCCCACGGCGCCCGGGTCTGCAGGATGGCTCTTGGTTCCCGTGGATCCCAGGTCCTTTTCTGAGTCACGTATGACTGCGTGTGCACACGCGTGTGTTCGGAATCCCAAACACGGAAGAGGCTTTGTGGCCCGTGGCCCAGACCCGTGGCAAAGAGCTGGAAGGCGGTGGGTGCCCAATGAGTGTTGCTTGCGAGGAGGGAACCGGCGCTCCTGAGGGGCGGCCCTGTCCTGCCCGCTGCACCTCCCCCACCTGCGAGGGTCCCTGGACCTGGCTGAGCGGCTCCCACTCCTGGAGACAGGGTGACAATGGGCGGGGGTGTGGCAACTGTACTTCCCTGATGCCCAGAGAGGTGGGGGCCTGTCAGGGAGGGGAACCCATGGCTGCCTGTTGGCCCCCGCTCCTTCCTCGCGTGGAGACCGCAGGTGACGGCTGCTCCCCCTACCGCGAGGGCCACCTGTGCCCCGGCCCCCGGCCCCGGCCTGACTGCTGACATTCCTCCCGTACTGATTACTGGGTGCTGACCAGTGGTTAATGTCCCGATGTGAGTCCCTCCCCTGGACAGGCCCATGGGGCGCAGCGGTGACGTCCATCAGCGTGGCACTGGCGAGAGTCAGAGTTCCCCTGGGTTCTGGGATGGGGAGGAGGAACACCTCTATCCTGTCTGGGTCATGGAAGCCCAGAGGCAGCCTCCTCCCCCACCCTGGGGCCCTGGGGGAGGACAGGAGCTGGCACAGGACATTGTCATCGGACACCCTTGAGAACCCCATGGACATCGTGTGTCTGCTCGTAGAGGAAGGGACACAAACTCAGCGCCCGCCGTGGAGCTAGTGTCCCCTCCCAGGCCCGGGGTGGGGGAGGGGAGGGGCGCCCTGCACCCTGTGGCTCGGGTACGTGAGACTGTGGTCTTGCCATGACTGGTCTTAACTGCAGAGGACCTGCCCCGGGAGGAGCTCGTCGTCTGCGGCTCAGCCCCCGGGGCAGGTCGCGGGGAGCCCTTGCGTGGTGGGGGGTGGGCACAGAGCAGTCCTGAAGCAGGAGTGACCTAAGCTCACATCAGGGCCCGCAGGCTGGGCAGGGCTGGACTTCCTTGTGTGTGACCCCGTGACAGACCTGCAAGGGTGCACCCTCGCTGTCCCATCTTCCGGGTGGGGACCCAGAGGCCTGGAGAGGTTCACCAGAAGCAGGCAGGCAGGTGCCACACTGCTCCAGTGACCGAGGGCGGCCAGGCCCCCGTGTGTGGTGTCTGTCCCTTCACCGTCTGCACACAGCGCGGCTGTCCAGAGGGATAGAGTGGGGCCACTGAGTCCGGAGGGGCGGGAGGGACCTGGAAACTTGGGGTTGGTGGATGTCCATCTGGGGTGCAGCCTTTGGGGCCCGGGCTCAGTGGGGGGCACTCAGAGGGTTGAACCAAGGCTCCTTCTCTGGACCCGTCACAGTTTGGGAAGACCGGGTGTCTGGAGTCCCAGTCAGACTGGGCGGGCACCATGCTGGGGGCTTCAAGGGGCCAGTCACCCTCTGAACTATCTCTATCCTCCAGCTCTCGGTCTTCCCAAGAGGACTGTTGGAGGTGGCGAGCCACACCTCCAAGTCCTTTCCTGGGGTCATGACCCCAGACTTCTGGGCAAACAAGCAGGTCTGGTTCTATGTCCAAGGTTCCCCCAAAGCTGGGATCCCCTTCATATGGGGCTTGGATGAGGCCGTGCGGAAGGCGGGGGCTGAAGCGGGTGGCCTGGCCCCGGTGCTTTGGTGGGTGGCCTTTAGCCGAGAACACAAACGCAGGTGCGGGCTTTGGTGTCTGGAAACACATTCTTAGAGCAGAAACCGCCCGTAGAGCGTCAGCGGGAAGACCCAGGCCGAGCCCTGGCGTGCGGGATGGAAACTCAGGACGTAGCAGTGATAAATACTCAGTTCCCGGTTCCCGCTTCTGGGCACACAGCTCGACCTGGGGCGCGGGGCGCACAGCTGAGCCACAGCCTCAGACGTGCGAGGAGACGCTTCCCACCCGGGCTGTTTGCAGCACGAAAACAGAAGTGAAGACTTCTGCTTTTCATGATTCCTGGGACCTCACGGTGAGCCAGACGTCCCTGGGAAGGAAAGCAGAGACGCGTTTGGCGGTAATAAGGAAGAGGGCTCTTCCTGCTCTGCTGTTCACCCACACACTCAGCGGCTGCACTGGTCCTGTTCGCAGTGCGCGCACCGCACGGCTGGGCACCTCTGGGGGCCTGGGGTGCCTCTGAGGCTGGGAGCCTGGCGGACGTGGGGGGGGGAGATTTGGGGAGGAGTCCAGGCACAGGCTCGTTCATCCCTGTGGACCCTTCCTGTTGTCCAGGCTGTCGTCCAGCCCAGCCCGGACCCCTTCCTGGGGTCCTCCCCTGAGCCGAGGCGTCGGAACGGGGCCTGCCTGCCCTGGGCAGAGGGTGCCGCTCCGTGTCTGTTTGGCCGTGTCGGGGGTGCAAGGAAGAGGAGGCTTGTGCGCTGCTGATAGAGTGGGTGTCTGCGGCGGGCGTAGTCACGGGTGCCGCAGGGCGGCCCTTCGGCCGTCTCGGAGACCGCGTCCTTCTGAGCATCCGGCCACCCACTCCTCCCGGGGGCTCCGGGGCCTGTCCCACTGCCGGGCTCCGGTCTGCAGGCAGGAAGCAGGATGGACACCGCCCAGCTGTGGGGTGTCCATCCGCTGTGGCCCCCGCCGGTCGCGCCCTTCTGAGCTTCCGGGTCCTGTCTGTCCCCCGCCTCGGCTGGTGGGGTGCCCCGCGAGGCTGCTGCTCGGGCTCTCATACGGGAAGCGCGCCCTCTTGTGGTGGCTCGGGGTGGGGTGGGGTGGGGGTCTGGGCTGCGACCCTCCCCATCCAGCCGCGGTCTGATTGGGTGCCAAGAGTCCCTGTCACCAAAATGTGGCCCCTCTGGGTGCCTCTGGCAAGCGTGGAGTTTCACCGGCTTCTCCCGTGGGTCGTGTGTCAGAGGGTCGACTCCCCGTGTGCCCCGGGCCCGGAGGCCACACCCGCAGCGCCTGTTCTCAAGGGCAGCTCCCTTCTGGAAGCGCCGGCTCCCACCGGCCTCGGCGGGTCCGGGGCTGTGCCCAGCTCCCATGCGCAAAGTAGACGCGGCCGTGGCACCAGGTGGCCACGTGTGACAATTTAGACTGTGGCCACGTTAAAAAAAAGGAGAGGGAAACCAGTGCGATTTTAGCGTCTTATTGAACCCGATGTGCCCAAAACGTCTTCTCACCCTGCCACTGGCTTTTTAAATAATTGAGACTTTTTTTCCCTAAGAGACTTTGAAGTTCCATGTGCATTTGACATGCCGGGCATTTCAATTCTGGGCAGCCACGCCGGCTGGCTCACGGCCACAGGGTGCCACAGAGCAGGGCAGAGGGCACAGGGGATCCCCAGAGGACCCACAGCTGGGGACGGCTGGGGTGGCGCTGTGCAGCGTGATGTTGGGGACAGCTCCATGGAAGTGATGGCAGCAGAGGCGGGAGGGAGGGGCTCCAGACAGAGAGAGGCTGGGGGGTAAAGCCGGACGGCAGGACCCTGGGGCAGAGGGGGTGCAGAGGGGACTCTGGCTTTTGTCCCTGGAGCCCCCGAGCCTGACTGGATGGCACGGAGGTGGGTCGGATTTGCATTTTGAGAAGGCCGAGCGGGGCAGAACTTGGGGAGACCGAGGGAGGTCGTGTCCAGACGCAGGGCCCTGGGAGAGGGGTGGTCAGGGCCGGACAGCTGAGGGAGGCATCCAGGGCGACCCTGTGTCCTGGTCAGTCTCCAGAAAGTGCGTGTGTGCAGGGAAAGCTGCACCTTCCGCCCCTGCCCTGCGTGTGCCACCTGGATGGCGCTCCGCCGCGGCCCAGACGCTGCTTCTGTCCCGCAGTCTGCGTGTCTCTGGGAACATGGTGGCCCGGCGTGCTTCTTTCCTAAAAAGGGGCACTTAGACACTTTTACTTCCCTCTTTGCCTTGTGAGGAATGCGGGGAGGGCCCCGTACCCGTGGGGGAGTGTCCGGCCAGAAGCGGAGTCCCACACTCCGGGGACCGTGACTGAGCTGTCCTCCTACCCAAGGAGTCCTCGTGTGTGTGAGTGTGTGAATGAGAGTGCATAACGGGTGTGTACAGGTGTGAAAACCAGGCCAGAAGGAAGCGTGACCTCTGACCTGGCTGTCCAGAGGGTGGCAGCCCTCGGGCACTTGGGGGAGCCCACGGGCTGGCCTGCATGTCCGGGAGGAGGGACTGTCACGGCAGGCCCAGCTCGCCTTCCCAGCCCAGCTGCACTACAGCCCCTGGGAGCTGTGTGTAGAGGGTCCCCAGGCTCAGGGGAACTGACTTAAAAGTCCGAGTAGGCCAGCCCCCGCCAGGACCCCGCAAACCAGAGACCCACGTTGGCGTCCAGCGAGATGGCTAGCAGAGGACTCACAGATGGGACTTTATCCCCAGGACACCTGTCACCACACGCCTACACGACTGTCCCGGGACGCTTGTCACTACCATCTACACGGACTGTCCCGGGACGCCCGTCACCACCACCTATGCGGACTGTCCCGGGACGCCCGTCACTACCATCTACGCAGACTGTCCTGGGACACCCATCACTACCATCTACATGGACTGTCCCGGGACTCCTGTCACTACATGTCTAATGGACTGTCCCGGGACACCTGTCACTACCATCTACATGGACTGTCCTGGGACTCCTGTCACTACATGTCTAATGGACTGTCCCAGGATGCCTGTCACTACCGTCTACACAGACTGTCCCAGGACTCCTGTCACTACCATCTACACGGACTGTCCTGGGAGCTTGTCACTACCATCTACACGGACTGTTTCATGACGCCTGTCACTACCATCTACACAGACTGTCCCGGGACGCCTGTCACTACCATCTACACAGACTATCCTGGGACACCCGTCACTATCATCTACATGGACTGTCCCGGGACACCCGTCACTACCATCTACATGGACTGTCCCAGGACGCCTGTCATTACCATCTACATGGACTGTCCCGGAACGCCTGTCACTACCATCTACACAGACTATCCTGGGACACCCGTCACTACCATCTACATGGACTGTCCCGGGACACCCGTCACTACCATCTACAAGGACTGTCCTGGAATATCTGCCACTACATGTCTAATGGGGTGTCCCAGGACACTTGTCACTACCATCTACACAGACTGTCCTGGCAGACTATGCCCAGACGCCTGTCACCACGCTGCCCACGCACTAGTCCTGCCCCGGCATCTCGTGTGGGCTGGTCCTTCAGGCTCTCCTGCGTCCGCCTGAAGCCTCCTTTCTGCATCTCAGCAGGCCTGGCAGTCAGATACCTGGTCGGGGGACCCAGCACAGCACCCGGCCCTGTCAGGCTGGGATAGGCACAGTTTCTCTCTCCAAGTGAGGTCAGAGCTTACACAGGATCTGGGGCTTTGAGGTTGAGGACACAGGTCGAGGTGGCTGTGAGCCGGACTTGACCTCACTCTAGCACGTGTGTGGAGGGCTTCGTGTCTGATTCTCAAAGGGGCTGGGACCCCCGAAGCTACTGCCCGGGCCCCTTCCTGTCTGGTAACCCTCACATCACAAAGGCCTTTGGCCCAGTGAGACCCCCCGGGGCACGCCTACACATACTGGGTGTGGGGAACATAGACAGAAGCCCCACATCACCAGCCTGCCCAGGCCTGGCCTCTGCCCTCCTCCTTCTCGACACCAGCAGCCCCAGGGGAGAGCCAGAGCAGGGGTCAGCGAGGGCCGCACCCTGCCTGCCGCCTCTAGGGACGGGGCCCCCGGGTCTATAAGGGCCTAGAGCCTGGGAAGAGGGAGGCTGCCATCCTTCCACAGTCGAGCTGTGGTTAAGCCGTGCCCAGCCTGTGCTATTAGCTGTGTAGACAGGCTGCTGGAAGGCAGAGGTGGGGAAGTCCCTTTGTGCCTGGCCTCAGTCTCCCCACTAGGTGTTCTGTTTAATTGTTGTAAAACACACAGGGCGTCAAACTGACGGCCTGCGCCATTTCTCAGGGTCAGTTCAGCGACGTTAAATACATTCACGCTGTTGTGCACCTGCCACGCTGTCTGCTTCCAGAACTTTCTCATCTCCCCTAGCCGGAGCCCCGGCTGGGCTACGCCCGCCAGCTGTTTCTGTGTCTGTGGGTCTGACTCTTCTGGGGACCTGGTAGACTCTTGCCGTGTTGGTGCTTCTGAGACTGGCTGACCTCACCGAGCCTCGTGCCCTCCAGGTCCACCCATGCGGTGGCCCTCATCGGAACGGCCTTCCCTGTGACGGCTGAGTCACCGGGCACCGGGTGGATGGACCACGTCTGCTCATCATTCCTCTGCTGGGGGGCCCTCGAGCTGCTTGCATCCTTTGGCTGCGGTGAGGCTGATGCTAACGCAGGGGCGCGGCCGTCTCTTCGAGTCCCTGCTTTCGCTTGTCTTGTCCGTACGGCTACAAGCGGAGTTTCCTGTTTGGAGGCGCTGCCCTACGACACCTCTGTGTCACTTAGCACGTTCGCACCATCATGCAACTGTCACCACCCTCTAGCCCCCAAACTTTGTCATCCCCCCAAAGAGACCCTGTCCCCGCTAGGATTCACTGCCACCCCCGCATCCAGCCTCGACGACCGCAGACCCGCTCCCATCTCGGTGGCCCGGCTCGTTGCACCCTGTGGCCTCTGTGGCTGGCTGCTGTGCTCACGGTTTGCACACATGTCACTGCTGCCCCACGTCACTCCTCACGGAGCGAACAGCACTGGCTGCCGGGTGGCGCACGGGCATCGGGTGGTCTCCACCTCTCGCCTTGCGGGTCCTGAGCCGTGGACACTCGTGGGTGTGTTCTGGGGGGTGTGGACACTCGTGGGTGTGTTCTGGGGGGTGTGGACACTCGCGGGTGTGTTCTGGGGGGTGTGGACACTCTCGGGTGTGTTCTGGGGGGTGTGGACACTCGCGGGTGTGTTCTGGGGGGTGTGGACAGTCGCAGGTGTGTTCTGGGGGGTGTGGACAGTCGCGGGTGTGTTCTGGGGGGTGTGGACACTCGTGGGTGTGTTCTGGGGGGTGTGGACACTCGTGGGTGTGTTCTGGGGGGTGTGGACACTCGCGGGTGTGTTCTGGGGGGTGTGGACACTCGTGGGTGTGTTCTGGGGGGTGTGGACACTCGCGGGTGTGTTCTGGGGGGTGTGGACACTCGCGGGTGTGTTCTGGGGGGTGTGGACACTCGTGGGTGTGTTCTGGGGGGTGTGGACACTCGCGGGTGTGTTCTGGGGGGTGTGGACACTCGCGGGTGTGTTCTGGGGGTGTGGACACTCGCGGGTGTGTTCTGGGGGGTGTGGACACTCGCGGGTGTGTTCTGGGGGGTGTGGACACTCGCGGGTGTGTTCTGGGGCTGCGCATCTTCAGCCGATCTCCCTCCTGTACCGTTTCTCAGGGCGGCACCTGAGGAAGGACCGGCGGACCCTCGGCCCCCCCAGCCGGTCTGGGCCCAGGGCAGAACTTAAACCCCCGGGTATTGGCCTGGGTGCGCAGTTAAGGCCTCCCCCTTTCTCCGAGTCGGGAGACAGGGAGCTCTCTTGTGCCGCAGAAATCCAGTCCCTCCCTCCAGGCTAGTCGGGCTTCTGGGGTCGAGAGACATCAGCGGAGGCCAGCACGGGGACTGACGTGGGGGTCCGCCCGCTCAAAGGCCCTGAGGCAGGAGGATGGGCAGCGCACGTGAGGACCAGCCAGGGGGACTCGTGGGTGGAGCTCTGCGTGGGAGGGTGACAGGAGGGGGATGGAAGCCTTGGGTGGCTGTGGCACTGGTCGACCCGGAGGCTCGGGGTGCCTCCCAGCAGGGTGTCAGGTCCACCGCAGCGGGGCAGTCCTCCCAGAGACTCCTGCTTCACATGAGGGGAGAGGGAGTCCAGCCTCCCCACCGCGCCCCCCTAGAGCATCCCTGTGGGGGAGGGTGGGACGCGGGGCCCTTCCGGGGGCCGGGACCCTTGTCTTTCTGCCCGGCCCCCTTCTCTGACTGTCTCTCTCAAATAAGTTGCCACGGACGTTGTCGCACTGCCCAGAGTGTGTGACATGGGGTCTGGCCCGAGGGCTCGTGGGAGACAAGGGTGCAGCAGCCCCAGGAGCTCGGGGCGGCCCTGAAAGCCCCAGAGGCGAGCCAGACTCTACCCCTGCCGAGGGCACTCCACGGGCCCTGCCCAGCCCATCGGGCCGGAGGGGAACCCCCGGGCCCGGGACGGGACCTCAGCCTGTCCCCAGCCTCCCTGAGCCCCAGCTTTCCCTGCTGCCGAAGGGGAGACGTCCTCCACCAGCCTCGGGAGCCACCCCCGCAGAGGACCCCCCGGGGCTGTTTTGACTCAGCAGGAACGTACCCCAGGTCCCCTCAAGCTTCTGTGAGACCATTTGGTGGAATGAGTCAAAACATGCAGAAGGTTCCCGGAGGGAGGCGGCGGGCTGGCTCCTCGCGTGCCCCCCCTGCTCCCCCCACACACAGCTGCCACCGCGGCTGCGCCAGCCTCAGGCCCATCTGCCTGGTGCCTTCCCACGGCGAGGGAGGGGCAGGGCTGCACACGGGCACTCTGCCCGCGGTGCCCATGGCCCCCATCACCGTCCAACCAACACCAGCGCCAGGCTCCTGCCCTCCCTGCCCCCCGGAAATGGCCCAGCTTGGGGCTGGTGCTGGGTGTGGACGCCGCACCCCAGGCTGGACCCCAGCGAGTGCCCACTGGCCGGTGCCTCTGTTACAAACGTCGCCCCGCTGCCCGTCTTACCCGTGGGGTGTGATTCTGCGGTTCGGGGCAGAAATGTTTCCTGGGGCCCGAGGAGCCCCCCTTCAGGTTTCGGGCAAGGTCGCCCTCCCCCGAATTCGTTCCTCACACAGAAAGGGTGAGTCTTGGCCCAAAGTCACTGGGGTTAAACCCCGGGGTTCGGCCCTGTCTGTGGCCCTTTAGGCCTCTCGGGAGCGCATGGGGTCCCTGCCCTTGACCCTGAGCCCCGGCCCCGGGGCTGGGGGTGGTGCGGGACCGAGGGTCTCCTCCCTGCAGTTGTCTCGCAGGGAACCACGGCCAGTGGGCGGGTGGACGCCTCCCTGTGGCGGGGTGAGCCCCCGTGTCTGGACCAACCATGGCTAGCGAGGGACAGGCCTTGGGGACGGACTCTGCTTTCTGCTGCCGCACGGACCGTCGCCGGGCACAGCCGGCCTCGGGCTGTGTGCGAGCGAGCCCGCGTCCCACGTGCCGTGGGGAGCCCCTCCCCGATGTGTCGCCGCCGGCAGAGATGCATCTTCTCGCTCATGTTGGCTGGAAGGCCCCAGAGCAGCCGCCCAGATCCTTAGGATGGCTGGTGGGTGTGGGAAGGAGTCGTATGCTGCAGAGGGTCTGAGGGAGACCCTCACCCTAGGCCGCAGTCTGACGGTGCAAGGCCCACTGAGAGCATGAGGGCAGGTCCTGAGAAATGGGGTCTCGGGCCCCAGTGGCTCAGGAAAGCACCAGACAGCACACAGGAGGTCAGCCTGGTGGCCTGCCTGGAAGGGGAGGCAAGCGGGAAGTAATAGGCAGAGAGACCTGTAGGAGAGCCCAGCGTCCTTAGGCCCTGGTTGTGAAGCGGAGGCAAGCACCCCCCGCGTCTCAGGGCAATGCTGAAGCCTCGCACGGCCAAGGGACAAGCCCACAGCCCGCGGCCAGGAGGCGGACACACGCGGGACTTCAAACCCAGAGGCTGTACCCACCCTGCCCCCAGCTGCTGTGTCCGGGGCACGCTGTGAGTCCCCTGCAGGTCCCCCCGCCCCGTCTGCCGAACTGGGGGGACCCGGGATGTTTGGAGGAACCTGGCCGGGGCCCCATAGGGTCATAACCCCGCTCTGTCCCTCTCAACTGTGTGCTCTAGGCTGTCTCGTGACCCCTCTCGGCCCCGGGGAGGAGTAACAGGTCTTACGTTTTCACTGTGGCCGTTCGATAACACAACAGCGTCACAGGCGGTCGGAGGAACCACACTCGGGCCTGGGTGTGTCCCTGTCCTCCGTCCATGGCTGGGACAGGACTGCAGACAGCAGCCTGTCCCCAGCGTCTCAGGCCTGCCAGCCAGGACCGGCTATGGAAGGGACTTGCCCCTGCGGATGGCCTGTCCATTTGTGTGTTGCTGACCTCCCAGGGAAGCCCCCCCCCAGTGCAGGCACCCACAGATAAGAGGACAGGCGGAATGTTCTAGAACACTGTGAGCATCAGGTTCCCCACTTGTGGAGTGAGGGGTGGACTGACATAGAGAATGGGCCCCCTCTGGCCACACTGGTGCCCAGGACAGACGTGGCTAACCGATCTCTGTCCACACCGATGCCCAGGGCTGACATGGCTCGCGGATCGCCGTCCTCCCTCTCTTTTGAGTTGGCTCAGAGCTCCCAGGCTCGCTCTCTTTCTCATGAGCGGCCCTGGTGGCCACCATGTGGCTGGACTCGGCATGTGGGCGGAGACCTTCGGGGCCCTCAGCCTAGACAGGCTCTGAGAGCCAGCAGCCCTGACCCTCTTGGCATCTACAAACCGAAACCCCAGGGGAGGGGCTGGGGTCAGCCTTCCACAGCCACACGCGTCTGAGGGGGCTCCATTCTGGGTGAGTGGGGACCCCGAGATGCCCAGGATGGAGAGAGCCAGGGCGTGGCTGTGGGATGCAGGCCCCCCACAGGCGTGAGCCCCAGGACTTGGGACAGGCCGTGCCCTCCCGAGCCTCCATGACAATGCGGCGTCATGTGTCCTCGGCGGTCACCTGCTGCACACGCTGGGCTGGACGGGGACGCAGGCAGGCTGGCTGTGCGATTGCAGACCGTGGTGCTTGCTGTGGATGGGGATGGTAGGCCGGGCTGGGAGGGGTCCGGGCAGAGCCCCCTGCGAGACGGCTCTGAGCGGGCTGCAAGCTCCAGCAACCAGGGCTTAAGACAAGTGTCCTTAAGCAGTGGCTCGCTCTGGTCCCTGAGCCAGGCCTTCCTGCGGGAGGTCCAGGCCTCCCTCCCTCTGGCCGCCTCCCTCCCTCTGGCCGCCTCCCTCCCCAGCAAAGTGGGGCCAGGATGGGAGGGGACGCCCTGAGACCCCACCGTTCCTGTCCGGTGACAAGGCGGAGTCGTGGGACTACAGGCGGCCCGGTGGCAGCAGGGTGGTGGGGACACAGGGCGCGCAGGAGGGGGCTGCACCTTCCCTGCTGAGAGCGGGGTCCCGGGAAGCGGTGCCCACTCTCCAGGCCGGATCGGGGAATCCCGGCTGGCACCGTGCCACCGCCCCCCACCACCCTCCTCCACCAGGAGCCAGACACACGCCGGCTCCGTGCCAAGCTGGGGGAGGGACAGCGCTCGGCTTCCCCTGCTCCCAGCCGTCCTTTCTGCTGCCTGCGTGTAATTAACAGAGTAATTAAAAACAGGATGAGTTAATTGGTATTCATTTATGTGGCAGATGTTTTTAATTGAGGCAGGAAACAATTTACCTGTTTACATAAACAATGGCAAAGCCAGGCTTGTAAAACACATTTTAAAAAATATTTTCCTCCCCCTTCCTAAAAAGAATTACCATCGCTTGGTCTCCTGCGCCGGCGTGAGAGCGAGCAGCGAGGCCAGCAGGGGAGGAAACATCTGCTTAGAGGGCTGGCTTCCGCACGAGCCTGTTTTCTTTAAATCCACAGAAAGGAGGTGTTGTTCCCGGGTCATGGGGACACCGGCCCCTGGTGGCGCCTCCCTGGGTGGCTCTGGGGCACAGGGGACCCCGGCCGTCCAGGCAGAACGGGGGCGGCTGGTGTGGCTCCCCGCTGGGTGGGGAGGGCAGGGCCTCCCTTGGTACCTGCGGTTTCCGCGGCCCCGCCCTGGGGGTGGGGCTGTGCCTCCGACTTGGGAGCCTGCGCCAGGTTCGGGAACACGAAGTGAGAGTCCAGGGTCGGGTCCGCGACACACGGCCACCTTGCTCGTGGCGCCTGGGATGCACAGTTCTAGAACCCTCCATGGTCACAGGCGCTCTCCACGAAGAAGGGGGGTAGGTCATGGGCCCCGCGTGGGCTGGGGGGACAGCGGCCAGGGTGCCGACCGCCCCGTTCTCCTCCTCTCGGGGTCGAGGGCAGGACAGAAGAGTCAGTGCACGTGGAGGGCTCCCAGGAGCGTCTTCAAGGGAGCAAGGGTTCAGGGAGTTGCCTGTTCATAGGTTGGTCCTAAGTTGGCACTTACTGTATGCCCGGCAGCTGTGGCAGACTTGATAGGTGCTCGTTTTTGCTTGGGTCCCCGTTGACCCTCCGAAGAAGTGTGAATCAGCCCCAGGGGGCAGGTGTGCGGGGGGCCGAGCCCTGCAGCCTGAGCGCGGCCTCCTGGTCATCTCTGGAGAAGAGGCCGCAGCCCCAGCGGGGAAGAGCTGGGCGTCGCACGGTGTGGCCTGGGGGTGCCTGTGCTTGTCTTTCCCTAGTAAACACTTGTAGGATTCTGTGTACACGGGAGTGTCTGGAACCATCTGGAGGGCTCCACGAGGACTGGCCACAGAGGCTGCTTCCCGGAGGGGGGGATCCCCTTTCCTCACCCAGCGTCCTTGCTGGTGGAGCGTTGCGGGAACAGGGGTCCCCTACCTGCCGACGTCCGCCCCTCTGGCCCCCCGGCGCAGGCCCACCCCGGGCACGAGGCAGCTGGGAAGGCTTGGCCAGAGGCATGCGAGAATGCTCAGGAAAATCTTGGCCCTGAGAACGGGTTGTGTGAAGCCCCGAGGCCATTGGCCACACCTGCACGGCAGGAGTCTGGACTGTGCCTTCTGGGCCACACACACCCTGGACCGTCGGGGGCATTTTGATGGTTCTGAGGGTAAGAAGACAGAATGTTCCAGAATCCACCAGGGAGAGGGCCCTGGAAAGACAGTTTCCCAGAGCTCCCAGCGCAGGATGCCCAAGGAGCGCAACCAGCAGGCGCCCTGACTCCCACTGTCTTCCCTCCCTCCTGGACGTGGTGTGAGGCCACCCTGCCTCCAGGCCTCTCCCACGTGACGGAGCAGAAAGCATGAAATCAACCACGGCCATGGATATTGGAGGAGGTGAGCAGGGGACCCAAGCCCTTCTCCAGTGCTGTGTGACCTGGGGTCAGGACCTGCCCCTCTCTGAGCATCTGGGAGTGAGGGCAGTGAGGGCCAGGTGCTGGGAGCTGTGACACATCGGGGCTGCCCTCCTGCCTTCCCAGGTGCTCCGCCGGAGGAAGCGGGAACTCCACCAGCAGCCCCCTCCCCCCGTGACGGCAGAGGCAAGAGGACCACCCTCTGATGTCAGGGGTCGGAGCCCCTGGAGCCCTGGGGCTGCTGTCCCCGGGGTAGTGGGTCTTCCTTTGCCCCTGCGTGGGGCCGAGAGAAACACAGGTCTGCCCCTTCCCCCGTCCCGGACCCACAGGCGCTTCAAGGCAACACCGTGGGGACAGGCTCACCGCGGCTCCGGCGAACCTGCGGGCAGGCCATCCTTGCATCCGTGGTGGGGAGCCTCCGAGCGTACCCGCAGCCCGGCCGGCCCACCGGCCTCCCCGCAGCCCGGCCGGCCGAGCACCTCCTCTTTGCAGCCTCTCCTGTTTCAGCCTCTGCTTGCATGGTGTCTCCCGGGGCCGCTCGGGTGCTGTCGGCAGGGCACGGGGTCTGCACCCCCCCAGGGGTGACAGGGAGGCTCCGAGAGGCCGCCATGTGCCGGGTGCCTCAGGCCGGTCTGCATCTCGGCCTCCCATGGGCAGCGACAGGTGAAGCAGGTCCACACGGGTCACACGTAGGCGAGGCCGGCGGCCGTGTGCGGCTGGGCCCGGCAGGACGCGCACCTGTCCCTTGGGAGGAAGGCTGCCGGTGCGCGGGGGAGGGCGCCCGTCCCTTGTTACTTACCGTTCACGTGGGCAGCACCGTTATTTTCAATTTTGGCGCTTTCCTCTGGCGAGTTCAAGGTGATAATGCAACCACTTCGTTCACATCTTAAACTAATGAGAACACTTCGGGATCCCTGAAGCCTTCCGTGGCACCTCCTTGCCTGCAGGCAGAGTCCTCACCACGGGGTTTTCCAGACCCGCCGCAGACCTGCCTTCCCACGCGCTCCCCGCGTGGACGGGACGTAACCCTGTGCTTGCTGGTGGTCCCTCCCGCCGTCGGGCTTCCGTCTCCGTGCCCGGAGCCTTTCTCCAGGTGTGCTGACCCCACGGCCGTCTGGCTCCGGCGGCGACTCCACCTCCCCCTAGAAGCTCCTCTGACACTGGACGCCCCCGCCCGCTGTGTGCCCCGGGCCGTCTGTGGCACTGCCCACCTGACCCCCCGGCCTCAGAGGGCAGCCTGGCTCCTGACGTCCATGGACCCAGCCACCCATCCGCCATCCGGCCACCCGCCCACTCATCCATCCATCCTTCTGTCCACTCACCCACCCACCCACCCCCCACTCACGTATCTTCCCGTATACGCGCATCCACCCAGGCGGCCACCACACTCACTGTCACAGCCCGGTCACACTCAGGTGGGTGTGCCAGCACGCAGAGGGGCGCTTCCCCCTGGTGGCAGGCGCGCATGGGGGATGGGAGAGGACTCCCAGAGCTCTCGGACCGGTGCGGGTCAAGGAGGGCACCCCTTCCTCCCACTGCCCCTGCCCCCAGCGGGCGGCCAGATGGCAGGGTGCCTCCCCCACAGCCCTTAGGGGGCTGCTCTTGGCGGCGCGGCTGCGGCAGCTGGCCGAGGAATGTGCTTCCTCTGTGCGCCGGCCGCAGGGCAAGTGGGCCCGGCATCTGGATGGCGTTCACGGCCCTTTGGAGGGCAGGAGAGCTCGGAAGGCTCTCATTCCAGCGGCTCTGCGCTCTCCCCCTCCCTTGCTTTTTAACTTGTTGCTGGCCGCTGGGGTGCTGGAAAGCCTGGGATGCAGAACCGTCCGCAGGGCTCGGGGCTGAGAAGGTCTCGCCTCTCCCGCTTGTCTGAGGCTTCTGCAGCCGGTCGGAGCTCCGAGCTGTGTGGCCCCACAGAAACCCCGCGCCCTTCCGGAAAGCAGAGGCAGGGGACGAGCTGGGTCTGAACCGCTTTCCGCCCGGGAGCCGCGGTCACCTTCGTGTCTGGTCGTTCTTCTGTGCATGAGTTTGTTTTCAAGATAGAGCCGCGTGCGCTTGTCCCCTCTCCGTGTGCGTAGGTCACTGTCCCGTCCATCAGAGTGGGCTCCGTGGGCTCGTTTCTACAGTTAGTGACACACACGGAAGTCCACGGCTTGAACTCCCAAAGCGTCCCCTGTCACGAAGGTTGCCTGGCCGGCCCCAGTCCGGGCCCCTCTCGGACTCTCATCAGAGGGACCAGTGTCCTGACTCCTATGTTAAGAGTCGGATGCCCCTTGGCCTGTTGCTGAACTTTGTGAAAATAGCATTGTCTGGCATGTGGGTCGTGGCTCCGGCGTCTGTGACTCCAGCGTCCGTGGCTCCGCTGTGGTGAGATTCGTCTGTGTTGGCACACGTGGCTGTCCGAGGAGCTGGCTCCCTCGCTCTGTTGTACACTGAAACCCCCGTGCCCCACACCCCATCCCCCGTGCCCCACCCCGCAACCCCGTGCCCCACACACAAACCCCGTGCCCCACACTGCAACCCCGTGCCCCACACGCAGCAGGTAGGGACGCTCGCTCTCACAGGCCGGTCAGTAAAGCTTCAAAGTCTGTTGGAGACCTGCCAAGTGTCCGGCACTGTTCTGGGCTCCCTCTGGGGGTTAGCGGTGCACAGAAAGACCAGAGCGAGAACCAGCACATGAGTGCAGGCGCAGACCAGTGCTCCAGGGGAAAGGAAGGCAGGTGACGGAGGGCACGTGCCATGGGGCAGCTCTGGCCTGGGTGTCGGGGAAAGCTTCTCTGAGGAGGGACATCTGAACCAAACCTGACTAATGAGAAGGAGCCAGTCCTGTGAAGATCTGGGGTCGTGTTCCAGCGGGTGCAAAGGCCCTGCGGCAGGACGGGAGTGCTAGACAGGAAGGAAGGAGGGAGGAGGAAGGAGCCCGAGTCAGGATTCACGGAGAGAGCCTCCATCTGTCCATCTGCCCGCCACCCATCGGGGCCTGAAACAAGGAGGGGACAGTCGTGCCCCGTCCTCCCAGGTCTCGATGAGACCAGGTTCATCTGGAGAGTGTAGAAGTGCCCCACTTTTCCAGAGATGCTGGGAGGAGGCAGGCAGGCCTGGTGTGTCTGGGATGAGGTCTCTCAGCCTGGGGCCTCGTAGCTGGGTCCAAAGGGGTGAGTGGGCCCGGCCTGGAAGGGACCGCTGGGCGGGGCCGGAAGGGACTTCCGTGAGCGCTGCATCTGGCCCGTTGTCTTTATCTGGGTGATGGAAGGGAACCGTCCTCCCAGGCCGACCGTCTCCCTGTCACTGCTGAGGGGATGTCAGCAGCCCGGCGGCTACACAGGGTGTCCCCTCTGTGGCTGTGAGGGGCTTCGCTATGCCCTGACACTCTCCTGTGGACCCCTCACGCTTGGACAGAGGCTCACCGTCAGCCTTGTGGGTGGGCTCTGCGCATGTCCACGGGAAGGGACGAGCTCCTCTGCCAGCAGGTGCGGACGTCAGCCTTCGAGCTGGACCCATCTGCTGTGTGATGGCTGTGTGATTCAGGGCAGGGGACGTCGCCACTCTGTGCCTCAGTTTCCCCCACTCTACCTTGGAGCTCTAACAACACCGGCTGGCCTTTTCAGGAGGAGTTGAGTGACAGACGCTTCAGAGCCGGGCACAGGGGCAGCTCTTGGCAAAAGGGAGCTGGTTTAAATTCAGAGCTGGGCAGGTGGGTGGCGTGCGGAGGACACCCCTTCCCCCGGGACCCCCGAGGCAGGGCCTGCTCTGGGCCCCACGCATGCACAGCCTTAACAGCCTGTTGAACTCGTGCCCAGTCCATGAGCGCTGGACGTTTTCCCCAGGTCACCTGCCGCGACCCCTTGCGGTGGGCTTTGCCCGCCCTGTGTCACAGGTGCGGACACCGAGGCCCAGATTAGAAAAGTCACTGATGTTGCAGCCAAGAGACGGAGACAGGCCTGGAGGAGCCGTGGCGGGCTTGCCACCTTGAGAAGCCATCCTGGGTTCCTCATCCAAGACCACCCCCGTCCCAGAAGCAGGAGTTACAGGCCCCATTTTACCAGCGGGTAAACCGAGCCTCAGAGGCATGCTGGGGTCGTCTTCCCGAGTTCAGGGTTGTTTGCGGAGCCAGAGGGGAGCCCCACTCTCCTGCACCCGGCCCGTTTTTGTCACTGTGGTGACCTGTGGCCTTTGCTACCGGCCCCACAGCCCCAGGGGGTCTCGGGGCCCTGGGAACAGGCATTCTGGGGGCTCAGCACGGAGCGGTGGGAAGGGTGGGAGCAGGCAGCGTCCCGGCGGGAGGCTGGCGGGAGGCTCCGGAGGAACACGCTGGGCTCCAGCACTCGCAGGCGGGGAGGCTCACCCCGCCCCGTGGGGGGGAAAGCAGGAATCCTGTGCTTTTGTATCGTGACTTCATCGGGCGGCGGACGCCTGCTAGAAAGCAGACACAGGGAGAGCCTGGGACTCGTCAGGGCTGTACCCGCTGAGCACCCCACATCGCTTTGCTGCGGGTCAGAGACAAGCCTCCCGCCTGACACTGGCCTCGGCCGGCCTCCCGGTCAGCCCCGCCTGTCCGCACACGGACGGTCGACCGCTGTCCTGGGCTCGCCCGGGAGGCAAGCAGCCCCCCAGCCCCGCCACCCCGGCCTGGTGCCCCCCACCGTCCGTCACTGCTCAGACCTTCTAGAATGTGTCTCTTCCTGGGGGTTCAGTTTTCCTCTTGGTCCCACACATGCCATGGGAGGCCCCAGGACGTTCGCCCCCAGTCAGGGAGGCCTCTGAGAGACCTGGGGCCAGAGGAGACGCTGGCCAGGCCAAGTTCAGGCCGCCCAGGGCAGCCGTGAAGGAGGGGTTTGCCGCGGGGGCAGCACCGCGCATCAGAGATCTGGGCTCCTGCTCTCTGCACCCCGCACCCAGGGTGCCCGGCCGGCTGGCCGCTCTGGCCCGGGACGCACACCGAGCTCAGCGGCCTCCCAGGGGGTCTCTGTGTCCCTGGTGGGCTCGGGTTAGGGGACTGCGTGGGAGGCTCTTCCCCCACGGCCTGTGGCCCCTGCCTCCAACCGGCTCTCCCACGAGCCCCTCGCTCACGGACGCGGAGACCCCAGTGGCGCTGAGCCCTTGGGAGGGCTCCCCAAACCCGCGGCTGCTGCTTGGACGCTCACAGGCCGGGCCACCGTCCAGCGGGGCCACCGTCCAGCGGGGCCTGCCCTCAGGGGTGCGCGGGAGCAGCCGTGGCCTCGCCCTGGGCTCTCCGCCTGATTTCCCTTCGGACGCATCGCGGAGTCTTATCTGCTGGAGCTTGGTGTCAGGCTGGTCTGGGCGGCTTCAGACCCGCCATGTGGGGAGCTGTTGGGACAGGAGGTCGACGAAACCCTGCCCTCGCTGTCCTCGTCCTGTCAGTGGGCAGCGCGGCCCGGCTGGGCAGGGCTTTGCCCCCCGGAGACCGTGCCTGGGAGGGAGGGATACAGAGGGCCCGAGGCTGGGCAGGCAGCTTGGGGAGAGTCGTGGGTCTCCCCGCAGGCCACACCACGGTTTGGACCCGATGGAGAAGGAGGTCGGGAGCCGCATCAGCCTGGACCCTGGGTCCCCGTGGGGCACCACCCCTGCTGTGTGCGTCTGGGCCTCAGTGTCCTCGTGTGTCAAGCGGGTGATAGCTTTCCTCGAGGGTTTCCGGGGGAGGAAGGTGAATCGCCACCAGTTCAGGACCCTGGAAGCCCGGGCGGGGCCCGGACGGGCAGAGGCTGGGCTCCCACAGGCAGATCCACCCCCACTCCGGGCTCAGGCTGCCCAAAGCGGGGGCCAGGAGGGTCTGCGGGGGACAGGTCGCGGCTCTTCCCTCTGGAGTTACCTGACCTGAGCGGGATATTGCGTGCTGGGACACAGCGGCTGTGTGCACCCCTCACCCCGCCTCCCGATGCACCCACAGGCTCTCCCTGCGGGGCAGGTGGGCAGAGTGGGGACAGCGGACACCAGCCTGCTAGGGCAGAGGTCCCCTCCCCACCCCCGATCTCTGGCCGGCCCCACTGGGCAGGCGAGGTGGAGGGTCGGGACCCACATCCGCTAGAAGGGAGCCCGTGACACCGGGGAGGCTGCTCTCAGTGAACTGCGCCTCCCTGGATTGTTCTGGTTTTCACTCAGTGAGGATTTATTGAACACCTACTGTGTGCCCAGCACTGTTCTAAGCTCTCGTTTGTACAAGAGAAGGTCGCCTTGGGGCAGAAACGCAGAGGATGTGAGCAGGCCCTAATGGAATCTGGGGCAGGAATCCCCAGCAGAGGGAATGGTCTGTGCAAAGGCCCTGAGGTAGGGGTAGCTGAGTAGGCTGAATGAGGGGAGGGTGTGGGAGACGAGGGCAGAGAAGGGACGGGCCAGGCACGGAGGACCCCATGAGCACGCCCAGGGTCCCGGCTGAGGGGCAGGCTTAGGAAATACGTCTTAGAAGGACCAGCTTGTGCCTCTGGTTCCCGAGAAAGCCAAGTGTGTGGGTTTACCTGGGCTGGGGTGTCACAGTATTGGCCTGCTACCCGGCTGAGGACAGAAGCTGGGAATTCAGAGTCAGGCCCTGCTCCTGGCTCTGCCCCTTGCTCCCTCCCTTCTTGGGGGATAGGGAAGACAGGCTCACTGTCTGTGTCACAGGGGTGTGGCACACACAGGGAGGCTGGCCTTGGCCAGGCGACCTCGAAGGGGGCTTTCTCCTCCTTGTGTTCCTGTAAGGAAGGTGTGACGACTGGGTGACAGCCAGGAGCCCAGTCAGGCCCCGTCGGGGACGTGGTCTCCTCGGCCTCAGCGAGTCTCAGGGGTCCCTGTGCACGCTTCGCGCTCACTCCCCACCCCCGTGTACAGGTGTGGACACGGAGGCTGAGGGCAGCGTGGTGTCCAGACTCCTTGCTCTAGCCCCGTGTTCTGCCCTTTACAGAGGAGGGCAGGACCCCGGCTCCGCACCCCCAGAGCCCTGCCTGCCGAGAGCCCCAGGAGCCTTCTGCTCTGGTGCTTCTGAGGCTGGGTCCTGTCATCCCGGGGATGCAGTGGGGGCTTGGAAAATTGGGCCCCCCCTCCCCAGCCTCGCACAGACCTCAGGAACCCCTGCCTGCTTGTCAGTTCCAGGAGAGGGGTCTGGGGTGGGGCTGTGTCCGTCCCAGGACAGCAGACCCCAGAGCAGGGCCCCAGCACCCTAAAGCCCCACGGAGAGAGTGGCTCCTGGGGCCAGACGGCCTGGGTTCGCGTCTGGGTTTCCTCCTATGCCCGCCTCATAGGCTTGTTGCCAGGTGAGCTGAGCTGAATCACGGGAGGCCTTGGCACAGGCCCAGCACACAGTCAGGGCTTTATCACTGGGGCTTCGTGACCTACTGTCGGTGCCCACCCCTCCCTGTGCAAAGGGCCTGAGGCGGGTGACCTGCTCAGCTTCCTGCTTTCCCACGGCCTTTGCAACGGTCCGTAGAGGTACCAGCAGATCAGACCGTACGGGATCAAAGCAGGACCTTGTCATTTCTGGCCGCTTTGCAGACTGGAGGCGGGCAGGAGAAGGTTCTAGAACCCCAGGGCTGGGAGCTCTGGGCTGTGGCCAGTTCTCAGCCAAGCTGGGCGGGCTGGGAACCACAGGCAGACGGGGACAGTGATGGATGAGGTGGCTTGTTCCGGCACATTCCATGTTCTTTCCCACCGGCTCCGCCCGGCCTTGGAGAGCTGCTTCCTCTGTGGACAGATTAGGGACAGTCAGCTGGAGACTGGCCACGCCGTCTGGGAAAGACGCAGGGTCTCCCACGGGCCTGTGGCATGGGGGCCGAGGGCTGGGAGCGTTCTCAAGGGGAGGAGGCAAGGCTGGGGGTAGGGACCCCTTTGGCTCCCCTGCTCACCGGGACGCCTAGACATGACTTGCCTCCCGCCTACCCAGATGCGCACCAGCACACCAGCGGCCCGGCGCTCACAGGCCCCCAGCCCTCGGGGAGGCCGGGTGGAGACCGCCACAGAGAAGGCCCCCTCGGGGCGACGGACGGGGTGGGCAGGCCCCTGCAGGCCTCAGGGCTGTGGGCGGGCGGGAGAGATGCCCGGCTCCCGGCTGGCTCCCCACTCAGCTGTGTGAGCCCAGCAGGTCGCTGGCCGCTCTGACCCTTGGCCATCCGCCTCCGAGGGCTGTGGGAGGGTCGCACAAGCCAGTGGGCTGGGCCCTTCCCATAAGGAATATTCTTTTCCGTGTACGTTGGAGCTCCCTGGCTACGGGCCCCTCACTTCCCGTCTGCCTACCTCGGAGCCAAGACCACGGGGTGGGGGCCCGGCACTCCCCGGGCTGTCCCCACCCCCCAGGCCGCCGCTCTGGCTGAGACCCTGCTCGGGCTCCAGGATGGCTGGCGGGGACCCCCGGCATCAGGGGACGGGGCTCAGCGTCCCCGCTGGAGCATCTGGGCTTCCCTGCGGTCACGTGACTGGCCCTCACTGGGCTAAGGCAGCCTTCCGCACCCACCCAGCTGGGCCTGGCAGGTTGCATGGAAAGAACCATGATGCCTTCACCCTTGCTGCCAAGGGGCCTGAGATGCTGGGCAAGGGGACGGGGACGCTGGGCACAGGGCACATGAGCGTGGTAACCAGTCTGCCGTGTGGAATTCCTAATAAAAACCCGTCCTTGCGGTCACTTCATGCTTCCTGGTCTGAGGGATAGACAAGCTCACTCGTGCGGAGCCCCACGGGGGGGCAGTTGATACCCTTATTATTATATATTAACATTGTAAGGCTTGACCTGATCTGCCTAAACAGAGCTCCCTTAAAGGCACTTTGTCTGGGGATCCCCAGCTTCTACCAGATACTGTGTGCAGAGCATGGCAGTGAGGTCGCTGGGCAGGGACACTGAGGGGACCTGAGAAGGAGGGAGGGGAAGGGCAGCCTCCCAGGGCCCACCCGGGGTCTCCAGGCGGGGTCTGGCCTTGCCAGGGAGCAGAGTCAACCCTCGCTCACAACCTCGGCAGGAAGCAGAACCGTCCCCCTCACCAGCTCCTGGCACCCAGCCTCTGACGGAGGGACCCTTCTCCTGCACCCACACACCCTGAGCCCAGCCAGCTCCTGCTCCTGCTGGCTCTGGGCACAGGGTCCTACCCAGACAGCCCCATGCTGGCCACCGGCCCGTGTGACCTGCAGGGAGTCCAAGCCTCGCGGGGGTCTTGGGGAGCCAGAGAGCAGCCCTCGGAGCCAGCGCTGGGGGAACAAGGCCTCCCCTGTCCGGCGGCTCGTTACCGTTTCCCCCAGACTGCAGGGGCTGTGGCCAATCAGGCTGCGCGGGCTGGTGGGCCTGGGGCTTTGAGGATGGGGAGGAGATGATAGCTAGTGAGGGTGACGGTAGCCCACGCCGCCCGTGGTGTGACCCTGGCGGGCGCCAGGCCTCTCCTAACTGCGTTTCTCCCTCCGGCTCCTTGGATGCGTCCTGCACACCAGGGAGCTGGGCCGCGCGCCGACTTCGGGTGAGAAGCGAGGCGCCGGGCTCCCAGAGGCAGTTACTCATCCTGGGGCCCGGCATCCAGCTCCCTCTGAGCCCGCACGCCGAGTGGACCCACCCTGCTGTCCCTGCCTGGCCAGCCCCTCCGCCCCCAACAGCCCCCTGCAGCCCCGACGCGGGGAGATGCCTTCAGAGCCCCCGCCCGCCCCGCGTCCTGCGCCTGCATCGATGTGCGCACAGCCCAGCCTTCCGGACGCCCGGCCCCATGTGCCCCCGCAAACAGGGAGCTCAGGAGGCAGGGGCACCCCAGAGAGGGCCGACGTCCCCAAGGGTGAGGAGCACCAGTGTGGGGGGCACCTCAGCAGAGGACATGAGGCCAGAGCTGAACCGCCAGGAGGGACGGAGCGGTCCAGGCGGGGTGCTGCGCATGCGGGAAGAGGGGCGGGGGCTGGGGTCCCCGACGGGGCGGGAGGGCAGCCTGGATCGGCGGGAAGCCCCAGGCACAAGTGGTAGCTGCTGGCGGGTGTGGGGCAGGGGCGTGGACGTGCGGGCCAAACCTCACTCTGGCTGCTTGCAGGCCTTCGGGGCTCCCTCCTGCCCACACAGCCGGTCCGCCTGTGCCCACCCGGCCCCCGCTGACCCTCCGTCCCGGGGCCCCTGCCCACGTACTTCTCGCCAAGACTCCCAAACCCTCTGAGCCTTCCCACCACGGGAGGGCTGTTCCTCACCATCCTCACGCCACCTCTGCCCTCCCCGGACGGCCTTCATCATTCTCGGGGTGGGGGGGTCTGCGCTGAGGGCCGCATCCAGAGCAGGGGCTGGGCGCACAGTCCTTCCGGAAATCTCTGCCAGGTTTCCTCGAGCGCGTGCCCAGGCCGCTGCCCCTTCACAGGGAAAGACTCCAGGAGGCACAGCCAGGGAGCCGCAGAGCCACGACCCAAGACACAAGGGACTCAAGGGGTCCCACACGGTGCCCCTGGGACGTGGGGCCGCCACCCCCACTCTACCCCCTGCAGCCTCGGTCCGCCCCCTACCCGGTGCAGCCTCTGGGAGAACAGGGTGCACTGAGGACACGCGGCTCACAGACCCATGGGCCCCCACGGAGGCCCTCCCCCGCTGAGTGACCATGGCAGATACGGCACCGCTCGGTGCCTGGGACCCAGGGCTGGCGGCGGCACCCCCGCCCCCAGCGCCTCTGCCAGGACCGGGAGCTGCGACGGTCGGGGGCACAGCGAGCCGGGAGCGTGCGTGTCTGCTCAGGAAACGGGCAACCTCACCTTCCCTTTCTGCCGAAGGAGGTCACGGGCGCCAGTGGGCACTGCCGGTTCCCTCCCTGGGGCTCAGCAGGTGGCCCTGGGCGGAGTGTGTCCACCAACCGGATTCTCAGAGGGCCCTGCTTTGTTGGCCCTTGGCGCCCGCGGTGCCCCCAGCCGGCTGTGGAAGGGGCGGACGGTGGACCTGTCAGGTTCCCTTCACCCTCTCCATGTGGCCGGGACGAAGCCCCCAGCAGGGAAGGGCCGGCTACGTGTCTGAAACACCCCCCCCCCAGGTCAGCCCTGGGGGACGGGGTGCCCGGTCCTTCCCAGGGCCGGTTGGGCCACGTCTGCACCCTGCAGGGGTGGCCCGGGGCTCACAGGGCCACGTTGGCCTTGTTTGGTTGTTACCAGGGCCTGGAGGCCGGCCATGCATCCAGGCCCGGTGTTGACCGGCGCCCACAGCTGCGGTGCACGTGTGCCCAGCCATCAGCTCCTGACAGGCCGCGGGGGGCAGGGCGCCTGGCAGGAGGGAGGACAGCGGCTGCGGCTGAGGACAGCAGGTGCGGCATGGCCCGGGGGGCTGCTAATGACCGGCTGCTTCCCTGCCCCGGGGGGCCTAGCAGGGAGGGGCGTCCTCACTGCCAGCCCGCGGGCCCACAGCGCAGAGGGCTGTCAGAGCCCGCCGGGCGGGTGGACAAGGGGCATCTCCGCGCTGCATGGTGCGGGGTGGGGGGGACAGTAATGCCATCTGTCGGCATGATTCATCTTCAGCCACGGAGGCTGGCCGCCCCGTTTGCACATGTGTGTCCTGGGCCTGCGGGGGCCCCTGGGAGAGAATGGGGAGACGCGGAGGACGGGCGAGGTATAGTCACACAGGGACAGCTAACAGGTGGGCCGCCCGGGCCCCTGGCGAGACCCCCCGGTGTTAGCAGGGTGAACTCGGGGCAGCCCCTGGGGCAGCACAGGCTGTCCTTCCATAGCGGGCGGAGGACGCCCACCCTGACGGCCTCGAGCCGCCCACCCCACGTCCCGGCCAGCCCGCTGTGGTATTTTGCCCTGCCCGGGCGCTGGCTGACCCGAGTCAAGACAGAGAGGGAGGCCCAGGGCCTGCCGTCCTCCAGCTGCGGAAATGGCTGGCAGCTGGCTCGGGCTTCATACAGCTAGTCAGCGTCCCCCGGAGGCCTTTCCCTGCAGGCCCTGCTTTGTGGAGATCCCGGGGCTCAGGGACCCCCAGGCCCTGGTACAGCGTGGCTCCACAGGCACCATGGACCACATGGGACTGTTGACAACGTCAGGGGCACGTGACCCACCGTGGGCCACATATCGAGTGACCAAGCCTGGAACAGTGTGAAATTGACTGTGTCCGTGGCCTGGTAGGGCCCAGGAATCACCCAGGCTGCCAGGGGCTCAAATAAGGGTTTGCCGCCGCAGAGGGTCTGCCCCCCAGTCCTTCCTGGGAAGGACCACCCCACCGTGCCGAGACGTGACGCCTGAGAGCTGTCAGGGCCCTGGGAGCCATGGTTCCTCCGGAGGGGGGGAGCCGCCTGCAGCCCCGCACCAGGGAGCTTGTTAGGGATACAGGTGCTCAGGCCTCCCCCAGACCTGCGGCGTCAGAAACAGCAGTGGGGAGGCCAGCACCTGTGCTCAGGCCCTCCGGGGCATGCGGACAGAGGCTGTGTCTGCTGGCCGCTGCCGGGGGGTGGGGGTGCCACCCGCCCCCTGATCTGCAGGGGAGTCCACCCCAGCACCCCCAGGAACACCCCCCGAAGGACCCCAGTCCCTTTCCGACTGCCCCCGATTCTCCCAGCTCCACCCTCCAGTCCCCCTGAAACGGCCGCCCTCACCCGCCCTCTGAGCCCAGGTGGGTGGGATGTCAGCCACCTGGGCGCGCAGCTGAGGCTTATCTGCTGCCCACTGGGGCCTGGGATTGGGCCCGGCAGAGCCAGTCGTCCCCCGGGGAAGGAGCAGCGCCAGTCCACACCCGGCGTGGGTCCCTCGCGTCCCGTCAGCCCGCTTCACCCTTCCTCTCTTTTTCTCCCTTCCCCGCGGCCCCCCTGCAGTGGACAGGAAGGACGAGACAGTAACGATGCCTGACTCGCCGGCCGAGGTGAAGACGCAGCCTCGCTCCACACCCCCCAGCATGCTGCCCCCACCGCCTGCCGCGTCCCAGGGGGCCACCCGGCTCCCCTCCTTCGCACCGCACACAAGTGAGTAACCAGGGCTGGGGCGCCAGGTGGGCTGAGCGGAGGCCCCCTGGAGCTGTGTGAGGCTTGTCCGGCGGGTGATGGGGGCACCGCCACCCTGAACCCATAAACGCCCACCGCTGGGCCCTTGAGAGGGACGGTCCCAACCGGAGCCTGGAGGTTCACATCCCGGTTCTCCTGCTTTGTGGCTGTTTGGCCTGGGGCAAGCGACTAGAGCTCTCTGGACCTGGGGTCCTCAGCCACAACGCAGGACTGGCCCCGGCCCTGCCTCACGGAACCGCTATGAGGACAAGTGAGTTACTGCAAGTTCTCACCCGGTGAGTGTTGTGTCAAAGCCGGTACACTTGGAGCTCAGAGAGGGGCGGGGAGATCCCTACTAGCGCATAGCAGCTTTCTTGAGGGCCGGGGTCCGTCAGAGGGGCTCTGCAGCTGCCGTGGGGGTGGGGGTTGCTCAGGGCCTGGGGTCAGCCGGAGCCTGTGCTGCCAGGGACGTCGGGGCAGGCCAGCATCTCTCTGGCCCAGGGCTGATCCAGGCTCAGCCTCGGGGCACACACGGCGTCACGGGGAAGCCTTCCACAGTCCACAAACACCACTGTGGACCTGTTCCTTCGAGCCAGAAAATTCGGTGACTCCATGACTTTGGGGTCCTGAGTGTTTGGGAAGGAGACGTTAGCCTTGGGCCGATGGGGGAATTGGCCGATGGGGGTATGGTATTCCGTGCCCCCCAAGACTAGGGGCTTAGCAGTGTGTTCTAAGCATTTCTGGTGGGCAGTGGAGAGAATCCACATGGCATCTTTGCCCCCCACGTCCAGAGGCCAGGAAGCCCCACACCTGGGGAATGCTTCCCCACGTTTGAAATCCAAGCAAAGCTCGTCTCTGGGAAGGGAGGCTTGAGTGCCTCAGCATGGTTGTGGGCATGGCTTCCTCAGACACCCCTCTGTCTGCCCAGAGCCCAGGCCACGTGGCTGGGCCCAGATCCTTCCTCCCCTGTCATCTGAGGCCGGGCAGCCAGGGTCCCTGGGAGCTTGGCTGGACCCAGCCTACGTCTAGAGAAAGGTGCTGCTTTCAGTGGTCAGGCAACCCAAGTTCAAGGCCAGGCTTGGCCCCTTGTCTGTAGGATGCTGGCTGTAACCGCCACTAGGAGCTCCCAAGACACAAAGCCATGGGCCCTCCACCTAAAATGACGACCCCACCCTCCAGTGTCCGGTTCCTGGCGAGGAAGCAGCAGGCGGTCTGCCGGCATGACCAAGGGTTGGGACCTGGTTGCCCGAGTATGAAAGGCACGTCGTCCTCGGCCTACTTTCCTTCTTGGTCCAGGACCCATGTTTCCAAAAGCACTGGTCTGGGAACCAGATGTTCCAAATTGGGGACCGGGGTGGGTCCTATGTGTAGCTCAGGGTCCCCTCCCGGCCGTTCTGTCCCCCGCACACCCCAGGACACCATGGGCTCACATTTCTGGCTCCATCTGGAGCATGGAGGTCACAAGAGGCTGGTGGCTGGCACTTGAATGTCACCGGGCTGCTGGGGTGCTTCTGGGCCCCTGGCCACCTCCAAGGGGTCTCAGTGTTGTGTCCTCACCTGTGGAACTCCCTAAAAGCCCTGGTTAACTGCACCGTGGCCCTGGCTGCTGGGGGCGGGGGCCTGGGAGCCATGCCGGCCAGGCTGACCTTGAGCCGTGGCCTGAGGGCTGTGGTTTTCCTTGACTGATGACCGTCTGGGCACCAGTTCGTCCTGGAGTGGAAGCTGTGGTATGTCTGTGGCAGTGGTCAGGACGGCTGAGACGGCTCGGGATACCCTCAGAGGCCCGTCCTTCCTTGATTACCCCCTGTGACAGGGGGCTCTGGGCCTGTCTACAGTGGTCAAGCCCGTCTTGCCGCGCCTCGTGCCGACTAACTCCGGCAGGGACAGATCATATCTCTGCCTGCTGGTGTTTCCCCCTGCCCAGTGGCTCAGTCCTGGGCCTTGTTTTCGAACTGGCTTGTCTGCCAACAGACCTCATGCCCTATCAGCTTGGGCTCCGGGTCCCTTGAGGACGGTGCCAAGCAGGGTCACTGGGCGCCTTCCAGGAAGAGAGCTTTCCAGGAGCCTCGTGTCCCACCCATGCCGAGGGAGATGACCCAGCGCGGGTCCAGCTCTGAAGGTCCCACGAGAAATGGCCCTAAGACCCCAGTACGACCCCATTATTTCACGGTGGAGGAAGTGAGCCCCAGAGAAGGGAGTGGACTGACCCCAGGCGGTGACAGAGTCCCAGCCCCAGAGCTGCAGGGAGAGGCAGAGGGGAGGGGTGGACTGCGGGCGCCCTCGGAGGCAGCCTTGCCCCCCCCAGCCCCCCCGGCCTGCTCTTTCCTGACAGCGTGTTTTTTTATTTTGCTTACAGATCGAGAGGACGGACCCACGATGTCCTTGCCCCACGGCCGTTTTCATGGCTGCTTAAAATGGTCTATGGTCTGTCTCTGTAAGTAAAATAACAAAAACCGTGGCCCCCGGGAGGTCCTTGTCCAGCACACTCTGCTCTGGGAAGGCCGCAGCAGTGCCCCCCACAGCCTGCACCCCATTATCACTGCGTCTGCTGTGTTCGTGAGCCCTGCCTCCCTTAGACAGGATGGGGGCAGAGGCAGGCCCAGGAGGGCAGTGCCCCGAGTCAGACCCGCGTCCACAGCCCTGCGCTCACGAGCTGTGTGGTAATGGACAGGTGGGCGGCCTCTCTGGGCTCCCTTTTCCCCAGCCACAGGACAGGGAGGATAAGGCAGGTCCAGATCCTGTAGGATCTGTGAGATCCTGACTGTCAACAGCAAGTCGGTCGCTCAGCCCCAGCGCCGCCCCCCCCCCGCCCCACCCCTGCAGCTGGTACTGCACCTGCTTCTCCACCTGTGAAATGGTAGTCAGCCCAGCGCCCAGTGCCACGGGCAATTACAAGGAGCCGTGAGATGCAGCTGGTCTCACACGGGGCCTGGGACACGCTGGGCACTTGGTCGCCAGTGGATGTTTCTGCCGCAGTCTTAGGACCCTGCTGACGCCCGTGGCAGGAAACACTTAAGGGCCGTGCTCAGGTCAGGCCCCAACTCTAGACCAGGGGGCTGCTTGGCCCGGGGTGGTCCTGCGGAGCCCCTAGGCTGTGATCAGGTGGTGGCATAACGGTCCTGCATTGTTTACATCCCACGAGGCCGTTGTCCTCGCTGCCATCGTCGTGTGCTGTGCCCGGCCTCAGGGGGCCCAACGTGTCCCGGGAGCCGCGGTGCTGACGGGAGAGGGGCTGCTTGTGGGTTCCATGTCCCAGCGCGACCCCCGCCCAGGCCTCAGGGCCGGGGGAGCCACAGGGGTGCTCGCGTGTGCCCCCAAACCCCAGCCTGGGACACGTGTGCGGTCTAACTTAGTAACACACCTGTTGTGGGAATGAAAGCGCTTGTGGCCGGGGGTTATTTTCGGCGTCTCTTTAGTAAGTTGCTGAGACTGCCCAGCAGCCCTCGGGAGGGAACACAGGCGAGCGAGGGCAAGCAGGCCACCGGGAGGACCCAGGCGCCGAGGGCAAGCTGGTAAGAGAGCTGCAGGGAGGTCAGGTCCAGGCCGGGCCGCCTGGGGGCCCGGGAGGTCGAGAAAGCCGCTGGTCTCAGAGACCTCGAGAAGCTCCAGACCCCGGGTGACGCCCAGCTCTGCTGCAGGGAATCCCCGGGCCGGCGCGGGGACGGCCGGCGGCTGTCATCGCCCTTGACCAGGGCATCAGCTGGAGCCCACCAGGGAGAGAGAAAACGGGCCCAGCCGTGGGTCCCCTGCTCTCCCGGAAGGTCCTCCGGACAGCACCTTGGAGAGGGTGAGGGCGGGAATGCTTCCTGCCTGTGTCCGGCGTTCACTCTCCATCGCAGAGCGAGGGAAGCCACCAATGAGGGGACGCTCTGGGGCTGGTGTGTCCCCTCGAGGCCCCGGAAGGTGCTCCTGAGACCATTCAGACCAGGGGGCGAACGGGCTCCGACCGCGGGTGCCTCCCGGGGAGGGCATGGCTGACGCGAGCGCGCAGGCCCCGTCTGGGGACGGGAGGTGGCGCGTGCCGACCGGGCAGTGCCTTCCAAACTCCTGCTGAGCAGCGGCCCCGTTGTTGATGAGTGGCCCCCGACGCGGGAGAGCCGTCAGGGCCAAGCCTTCTACCTGCTCCCGGTGGTAGAAGGATAGCCGAGGCCATAATCCAGAGGACCGTGGAGCCGAAGGGGACCGACACCCGTCCTCCGGTTCAGGCCAAGGGCCACTTGCAAATGAAGGAACGGAGTCCAGGACCCCGCTCGCACCTCCCAGGCAGAGGTGAGGCCGCGGGCAGGATGCCCCCTCCCAGCCACGCGGGCAAGGCCGGGTCTGACGCTGAGGGCCTATGGTGTGCAGGGGTCAACCCGCGGGGGGCAGGCGTCCTGGGGAAGTGCATGGAGTGTGCGTGGTCATGGTCATGGCCACCTGTGGACTGGGTACCTCCTGGCCAGCAGCCCACTCAGGGACTCGCGGAGTGACGTTTGCAAGTGTCTCTGGCCAGTGGGTCTGGGGAGGAGGCCGGCGTGGAGGGAGGTGCGGGCAGTGTCTGTGGGGCCAAGCCCGCCGACAGCAGCCTCCGGGTTAACAGAGGGCTAGCGGGCTTGGGGGGCGGGCATTGGCAGGGGGGAGAGTGCGGTCCCGGGCCGGACTCAGGGGGAGCCGTTCCCCCAGGTCTGCAGGGCAGGTGGAGGGGGTGATGAGGACCCGGGAAAGCCACAGCTGGGGGAAGGCTGAGGCCCGGAGAGGTGGCTGGCGTGTGGGCCCGTGCCTCCAGGCCAGGTGAGGCCGAGAGCACCTGCAGAGGACACTGCCCGGGCCCGGTGAGGATAGGCAGGGCGGCCGCGGTCCGGAGCGGAACCCCCACCCCCATGGCCCCGGCCGGCGGACGTGCCGGGCGCTCAGGAGAAGCCACCTCACAGAGAGCGGACCCTGGCGGCATCCCCACCCCAGCCCCTAGAAAGGAGCTCCTGCCCCCCATCGCATGCTCGCCGGCTGCCGGGCCTCAGCCAGAGGTCCCCGGGGGGCCCAGAGCCCCGAGACATTCTGTCCTGAGGGAGCAGCGGCCTTGAGCTGCCCGCCCCCCCGCAACTCCTCGGCTCGGGCCTCGTGTGCACCCCAGCGGGAAGGGTGGGCGGGGCGGGGCCCTGAGCACCATAGCTGCGTGAGGGGGGCGCCGGGGCCTGTGTGCAGGGACCTCTGCGTGGGCACGTGGGTGCTCTCGCACCAGCATGTGGGGCTGTGTGCGTGTGTGCGTGTGAGTATACTTGTGACGTGTGTGCATGTGTCCACGTGTGTGTGCCCATGCATACATGTGCGTGCCTGCGTGTGTGTGCGCGTGTGCACGAACGTCCGTGTCCACTTGTATGCACATGTCTGTGTGTTCACGTGGGCCTGAGAGGACATGGGTATGTCTGCATGTAGGGCCCATATGCACACACGTGTGTGCACGCATGCACCTGTGTACAGACACGAGTGCGTGTGCATGGGAGAGTGTGCAAGGATGCTGGGGCGGGGAGCGGGGGTGGGGAACAGAGGGTACGTGTCGGGACACTGGGATCAGGAGCCGCCAGAGGAGTGGGCCAGTGAGCGTGCCGGGGGCTCAGTGCAGGAACACGGGGGCCGCCCTGAGCAGGTGCCTGGGCAGCCGGCAGGGGGCAAGGCGTGAGGGACCGCTGGGTGTATCAGACGAGCCTCAGGAACCCAGACGTGCCAGCCCGCCTCCCACATCTGGAGCCCCGGCCACTGTCACGATGGGCCCCAGCAGCCTATGCTCTCTGTCATCTCTGCAGACCCTGGTCATTGAGGTCAGGCTCCTGAGGCCAGGGGACTACGGTGCAGGCCGGGCTCAGGCTCAGCCTTTCCCTCTGTCCCTCAAAGCTGAGGAGTGAGGTCTTGTCCCAGGACATGGCACAGTGACCCCAGGTGTCCGCTGTCCTAGAACACTGCCCCCAGTGTTGGGGCCATGGGGACCACCGGTGCCACTCCCCTGACCCTGGCGGTGTGCTCATCACAGGGGCCTCCGGTCCGCACAGGCGCCTGCTTGTCCTCCCTGCACAGCCCGGGGCTCCCGTGCATTCACCTCCGGGGTGTGGCAGCCCCAGACAGCAGCCCACCAGGAGCCTCCGGGCCAGGATCCAGCCCTACCCGTGCAGGGTATCCAGGCCCCTCCGTGCCCCCACAAGCCCTGTCAGCCCAAATGATGGGGCCTGTGGAGGCCATGGGGTACCGCTTGGGGCCGTCACGGCCGAGGTGAGGGTCATGGCCTTTCTGGAACAGTGAGCCCCTGATCCCCTGAATGGGGATGGAGGTCTCCAGGTCCGTCGTGGGGGAGAAGCCCCTCTGCCCGCTCTCAGCGGACCCCTGAGCATCCTGGCAGGGGTCCTGGTGTGGCGTGCCCCCGGCTGTAGAGGGCCTGGCCGTGCAGCCCAGGGCAAGGCCAGAGGCCTGGTGCAGTCAGGGGGCCACACCGGCCCAGCCCCACCCACTGCTGACCTGGGCCCATTTGCCCATCCATGTGGGGCGTCCAGTGCCCCATGCCCCCGCTGCGGGCTCCAGCCCCGTGGCCCCCTGTGCCGTCGTCTTCAGCCCACCTCTCCCTCCCGCAGTGATGAACGGCGGTCACTCGCCCACGGCCGTCAACGGGGCGCCGTCCACGCCCAGCGGCTTCAGCAATGGCCCGGCCACCTCGTCCACGGCCTCGCTGTCCACGCAGCACCTGCCCCCGGCCTGCGGGGCGCGGCAGCTCAGCAAGCTAAAGCGTTTCCTCACCACCCTGCAGCAGTTCGGCACCGACATCTCCCCGGAGATCGGGGAGCGTGTGCGCACGCTGGTGCTGGGGCTTGTGGTGAGTGGGGCGGCCGGCGGGGCCGGCGGGCTGTGGGGCCGTGCCACGGGGCTTGGGCTGACTACGGCCGTGTCTCTTCGCCCAGAACTCCACGCTCACCATCGAGGAGTTCCACTCCAAGCTTCAGGAGGCCACCAACTTCCCTCTGCGTCCCTTCGTCATCCCCTTCCTGAAGGTGAGCCCGCGTCCCCGTCCCCCAGCGGCGGGGCCCCCACGCCGTCCCATGTCTGTTCCCCGCCTGCTGTGACCAGGCACCACGCTCGGCCCACCCCACGGGTTCCTGTGTGGGAACAGCGCTGACCAGCCAGGGCCGACTCCTGCTCCTTAGGGCTGCAGACCCGCTCCCTCTGGTCCCAGGGCTCCTAGACCCTGCCCCCAGCTCGGTCCCACCGCATTGGCCGTGCGCCTGGTGGCCTGCAGGAGGTCTGGGGACGCAGTGCGAGGGAGCTCAGCCAGCCAGCCAGGGCTACAGATCAGCAGGGGTGAGGAGGATGAGGGAGGGAGGCAGGTGGACCTCAGGGGACAGAGCAGCAGGGACTACACGCCCGGAGTCCTGAGGCAGGAATGTGTCTCCTGTGTTTGGTGTGAGGCTGGGACAGGTGGAGGGGAGAGCGACAGGGACAGAAGGAGGGACAGGCCGACGGATGGATGAGTGGTGTCAGAGAGAACAAGGGCCGTGTGGTCAGACATGGAGGGCCATCAGCGGACCAGGGCCTCGGCGCAGGGAAGGGTAGTGGCGGGCGGACTGCAGCAGTAACGCGAGGCCTGTGAGCCATGCGGCTTCCTGGGCCCCAGCCCAGAGCCCCGGAGTCGGAATCTGCCTTGTGACAAGGGGCCGGGTGGTCACGTGCATACAAAGTAGGACAAGCATAGCTCTACAGCCCGCGGGCCGTTTTCTCCTTGCGGTACTTCTCAGGGCCTTCCCTCCACCAGGAGGGTCTCGTGTCTCTGGAGAGGGCAGAGGCGAAATGCTTCCCAAATGCATGTGACCCTCTGGTGATCACAGAGCTCACTTGGGCGCTGCCGTCTCCCCGGGCCCTGCTCCCCGGCACGGCAGGCCCTGGCCAGGGCTGCCTTCCAGGGTCTTGAGGACAGACGAGGGCAGATGCTCCTGGCTTTGAGCCCTGCCTCTGAGCCGCTGCTGTTGGCCTGGGCCAAGCTAGCTCAGCCCCTCGGACTTGGTTTCTGCAAATGTGCCACGGAAGTCGCCCTTGCCATTGGGAAGGCGGCAGATGCCCACTTCCTGTGGGGCGTCCTCATCTGGGCCCTTAAACGTCTGTGGACAAGGTCTGCTTAGAAAGCTCTTCCCAGCACCCCTGCTGACCCCTGCCCCCCACCGCAGCCCCAGGAGGGGACAGTGCAGGAACTCCCACCGGTCCTGGCCCGCAGGTCCCCGCGCAGTCCGGACGCCCTGGGGCCGTCAGACGCCAAACCCAGGCCTTTGCAGGGCCTGCCCTGGGCTGGCACCACGGCCCCCGCAGTCCCTGTCAAGGGGACCCTGGGTCCCGCCCCACATCCGTCCTCTCCTCCCTGCTTCCTGCCCTCCCGCGCACACCCTGCTGTGCTCACACCCTGAGCTGGGACGCCCGCGGCAGAGCCGACATTTGCGCCCTTCTGGTGGTCCTTCACAATCCACCAGGAGCCCTGCCCTGCCTGCTCCTCCTGCCACTTGCTGCTGACTCCACGCTCCCCATCTTCGGGGACACAGTACGCCTGTTTATTCCGTCAGATCAAATATTTACAGCAGATGTCGCAGTCTGCTCAGCTGCCCTTGTTTGCTGGGGGAGCGGGGCACATCCGGGGGCCCCTGCTCTGGGCCCAGCCAGGCCTCCGGCCCCCCGCCCCGCCGCCCCACACAGGGTCCTCCCAAACTCCCCTCGATGTGGTGCCAGGTGGGTCACGCCAGGGCCCAGCACTGCCTGTGACGGTGCCCTCTGGCTCTATGTCCCCTCTGGCCACAGTGCCCTCGAAGGGCTCCCGGGACTCTCGCACTGAGACTGCTCTCGTGGTCAACAGGCAGCCACGCTCCATGCCTGTGTCCCGCCCCCCCCCCCCCGGGGGCTCGGGGCAAGCACGGAGGACGCGGAGTCTGTCTCCCTGACCTGGAGCTCTGGGGTGCAGCCAGTTCGGTCTGCAGGCCGCGCCCCCAGGTCCTGCCCCCGTGCGACTCCAGCAGCAGCCCCAGCCACTGGAGAGCACGGCACTGCGGGGGTGCACGACCCTGGTTTCCCGTCTGGGACCTGGGCTGGAGGTGGGGAGCCCCTTCCAAGGATTCACCACCCACCAGGTCCACTGTGGGGCACGAGCTGTCACAGGGGCCTTATCGCCTGCCGAAGAGGCAGGAACTGTCGCGGGCCTGGATCAGAGCCCAGAGCTGGGGTCTCGGGCCTCCCCCACAGTAACCCTCACTGGGGCAGGAGTGCATGAGGCTGGGAGGACGGGGAGCTTCGCACGGCCCTGCTGCGGGTGAGACACGAGTGAAAGGTCTCACCCAGGGTCCCGGCTCAGCCAAGCCCACAATCGCACATGTCCATGCAAATGTTGGTTTCCCTTCGGCCTGAGTTCCCGCCTGTGAAGAAGGGGGTTCTGGGCTTTCCTGCAGTGCTGGTGTTCACGGGGCTCTGGTGACCAGCTCAGCCTGTCCACATCGGTGGCTGGGCCTCCCCTGCGACCGGGGCCCTGGGAACACAATGGGGACCACTGCCCCAGAGGCATTTGTGAGACCAGCTGCCCCGCAGCCCACCCTCATTCTTCTGGCCGGGGGCTCCCCTTCGCCGCCCCCACCAAGGGCCCCGAGACCCCTGAATCCTTTTTTCAGCCTCATACAGTGCAGGCCTATGTGGTGGGGCTTCCCAGAAGCTGGGAGATGCTGCCCCACCCGGCCGGCCCTCCGCCCTCGGCCCCGGCTCCCAGCTGGCCCCAGCCAGCCAGGAATCCAGATGCTTCCACGGCCTGAACAGCGACCAGCCGGCCAGCCGGTGCCCCAGCAGTCCCCACCCTGCTGAGCCAGCTGAGGGAAGGCCATGGGGGGTGGGGAAGGGAGAGGAGGATGTTTGGCGTCTTCAGACCTCCCGGGACCTCCTTTCCCAGCTCATGCTCCTAACGTGTTCGACAGATGGCGGGCTGGCCCCCGTTCAGCTCTCCAAATAGAAAACAGGCCTAGCGGCCCGCTCTGCCTGACAAACCCACGCCGGCTGCTCGATCGGGTCTGGTTGGATGCGCCCATGGGGGGCTGGAGAGCCAGGAGGCGGCCGCCACTCTGCGATGCCACGGGAAAGCTGGGGGATCGTGTGTATTTGCAAACACTTGGGGCTGCCGGCTCTCCCAAGCAGCCCGCCGCTGGGCCCCCGTCCGGCCTGTCCCCTGCCCCACCCCCCCGCTGTGCCGTTGGAGGAGCCCACGTGCAGCCCAGCAGCCCACGCTGGGCGGGGGGTGGGAGCAGGCCTGGGGTCGCAGCGGTCGGGACTGCCCCTGGGTCCCGTGTCCCACCCTGGACGTGGACCGTGTTCTCCTCACCCACAGACGCGGAACCAAGTGGTCACGTGTGTCCACGGATGGTTGTAAGGATCGCGGGAGGGGACGCGTGTGATCGTGCAAGTGGGGTGGGCACGGGCCCACGTGTGCTGTGGGTTCCAGGCTGCTCGGGGCTGGGCCGGGCAGGGCACCGCAGGAGGTGGGAGAGCCAGGGCTGCGCGTCGGGGTCTGGAGCACACACGCAGGCCGCTGCTCCCGGCTCCTCCTTTCGTGGTCTGCCGTGGGGGGGCTGCCCCCTTGCCCTCCCTGAGCGCCGGCTCTCCCCTCCACACCGCAGCTGACTGGGTGCGCGCCCCCGCGGGTGAAGGCAGAGCCCTGCTTATGAGACTTTCCTTGCCTTCTCCGGATGCCCCCAGGGGAGGAGGCTCGCCAAAGCGGGAAAACCCGAGCCTGGGGGTCCAGGATCTGGGCTCAGGCCCCCACTGCACCTCAGATCACTGTGCCCACCCCCATTCCCAGACCGTACTGGAGGAACCCCAGAGAGCTCGTGCAGTGTGCCCGAGGTCACAGAGCAGGGCTGGCCGCCAGCCTCCCGACCACGCGTCAGCACACTTGGGCCTGGGCCCCCGTCGGCAGTGACGGCCGCCGTCTCTCCCCGCCGCAGGCAAACCTACCCTTGCTGCAGAGGGAACTCGTGCACTGTGCCCGCCTCGCCAAGCAGACCCCCGCCCAGTACCTGGCCCAGCACGAGCAGCTCCTGCTGGACGCCAACGCCTCCTCCCCCGTCGACTCCTCGGAGCTCCTGCTGGACACCAACGAGCACGGCAAGAGGAGGTCCCCTGACAGGTAGGGGGGTTGCGGGGGGGAGGCCACAGAGGGACGGGGTCTGGGGCTAGGCATCCCAGCGACTTGGGGGGCCCCGGGGAAGACAAGGGACTGTTCAGGAGGGAGTCCGTGTGCCGGGAACGGCCTGGCTCTTTGCTTCAGGCTGCAGGTGGACCCGAGTGTCCAGGCACCTGAGGTCTCCAGGTGGCTGGGCTGGCCCTCAGTGCGGGCCACAATGCCAGACGCTTGTCTGGCCACTGGAGAATGCGTGGCTGTCTTCCTAGGCCCTCAGCAGAGGCTCAGGCTCCCTGACCACGGCCCCAGGAGCCCAGACACCAGTGGGCAGTAGAAGCTGGCATGAGCCCCACAGGAGGAGGGAGAGTGGGGGGGCTGGGCTGGGCCTCGTCTCTCTCCTTGTGCATCTGTCTCTGCCCTGTGGCTCTTTCTCCTTCTCCCTGCCCGTGCCTGTCTCTCTCTCACCCCTCCTGCCTGGGCTTCTGTCCACGGTTCGTGGTCTGTGACCTCACCTGCTCTTTGGGTCAGGACCAAAGACAATGGGTCAGACCGTGACCCGCTGCACCCCGACCACCTCAGCAAACGGCCGTGCACCCTGAGCCCCGCGCAGCGCTACAGCCCCAGCAACGGGCTGCCCCACCCCACGCCGCCCCCGCACTACCGCCTGGAGGACATGGCCATGGCCCACCACTTCCGCGACTCCTACCGCCACCCCGACCCCCGGGAGCTGCGGGAGCGCCATCGGCAGCTCGGTGAGCGGAGCTTGGGGGGCCCGTGTGAGCCTGCACGGGCTGGGGAGCGACACAGAGCCGCAGTGAGCACGGCCACACAGGAGAGATAGGCAGATGCCTCTGGGCCTTGTCTGTCCGGGAATGATGCTGAGGAAACAGGTGTGGGGGAGGACTGGAGTGGAGTGGGGCATGCCCCTGGCCTTAGTGAGGGCCCTCTTGTCTTGGGGGTCTGACATCCCTGACGGGTAGAGGGGCCTCCCTCCCCCAGGGGGAAGGGGTGTGGTTGCAGAGCGGCCTGTCCCCTGGGGCCAGGCATTCCCTCTACGGGAACCTAGAAGGTCCACACACAGGTCCACACACAGGATGTGCTGCCTGGGGGTTGCGGGGTCCTGCGGGTCAGCAGGAGGCTGGGGTCCCGGCCAGCCAGCATGAGACCCCCTGTTAGGCAGGCTGGGCGTGTGAGCCCCCTTCCAGGGACTCTCACACTCTGGGCCCAGGATCCCGAGAGAAAGCAAACGCCCCCCTGAGACTCACAAGCCTTCTCCGAGTACCACTGGTGACACAGGGCGTGTCCAGCTCTCTGAGTGGGAGAGTGAGGCCCACATACCAGATCCCAGTGCATGAGGGAGGGACGTGCAGGAGCCCGGCTCTCGGGGGACAGAGGGAGCCTCGGAGGGACAGCAGTTCCCACCCTGCAGCCTTCCGTGCGTCCGCTGACCTCCCAGGCTCAGTCTCTTCCTCTGTCAGCCGGCAGGCGTCCCACCCCTCCAGGCGGCGTGAGAAGAGCTCACACGGGGCCTGGCATAGGGGGCCTGGTACTGATGCGAGGGCAGGCCCACATCACAGATGAGGAGACCCAGAAAACCCAGTGCATGTGCCCAAAGCCTTCTCGTCCTATCTGCCTGAGCTTCTGACCCCGTCTGTGTTGAGGACTAAGAGATGAAGAGGACCAGCCCACACCCCAGGGCCCCCAGCCTCCTGGGGAACAGCCTGGAAACAGCTGCCCCAGAGAGTCCCAGGGCGCCCCTGGGGGGCCCAGAGGCAGGGTCAGCAGAGGCCTCGCCCTGTACAAGGCCATCTCCCCCCCCACCCCCACCCGCGGAAGCTTCCGGGGCCTGGGCCCAGGCGGCAGGTGACAGCGTCTGGCTCCCTGCAGCCGGGTCGGGCAGGTGCTAATTCCCACCCGCTTCTGCTAATGCAAAAATAAACACCAGCTGTCAGGCACATCTCAGCCCCTGTTTTGGTTGGGGTGTGGGCACAGGCCCTGGTTCCGCGGGTGGTAGGGCTGGGTGGTGGACGGCAGCCTGGGGCCGCCGCCTCTCACTCCCGCCGCATTTTGAAGAGGCATTTCAGGTTTGGGGAGGCTAGAGGACCCTCAGGGACTGGAAAAGGCCTAAACAGTGAGAGCCCAGGCCGGGCAGCCCCGGCCAGCCCTGGGTTACCCGGCATAGGCTCGGGGCCCCGAGATGGGAGCATCCAAAGCAGCGCGCGGCCCAGAGCCTCTGATCTGTCAGGAACAGCGTGAGGACAGGCAGGCACTGCTGCGTTGGTTCAGGGTTGTGTCTCATCACCGCTGGGGGGCAGGGAGGACACCCCATTGTTTCAGTCGCTGGAGCTCTACCGGCCAGTAGCTGAGGGCACACTTGAGGCTCGGGCTGACCTTGGGGGACCTTGGGCAGTCACACCCCTGAGCCAGCCTCAGTGTTTTCGTCTGCCGGATGGGAGCGACGGTAGAAGCCCCCTTGGGGGCCCTCCCTGCCCGTGCCCCTCTGGAGAGCCTTCTCACGCCCTGAAAGGTCGGCAGGGTAGGGAAATGCACACGGAGCGCTGGGGAAAAGGGGCCTGGGGGCCTGTGGGGAACAAGGGTTTCCCAGACCACCCTGTCTCCCAGCCTCTTGTCCCACTGGACTTTGACCCAGGAGACTCGCAGCCCTGCCCAGGACAGAATGAACTGGGAAGCAGCCAGGACTGTTTCGCACGCAGATCCCTATGGGGCTGAATGAATTCTCGAGGGCTCGGGGCTGCGGAGGAGGGGGCCTAGGACCTGGGCTTTGAGGGGTGTGTAGGAGTCCAGCTGGTTGCAAGGGTGAAGGACAGCGTGGGCTGGAGCCGGGCTGGAGCCGGGCAGCGGCCAGTGACCCCTGGCAGTTTGGAGGCGGGACAAGGCCCTCAAAGTGGGGCCTGAGGCAGCTTCATGGGCAGCAGCAGGGCAAGGGAGACTTGCTGGATTTGGAGACAGGGAGGTGGGGGAGGGGTGGCCCGGCCTGGACTGGGGGATGGGGACCCGCCTCTTCCTCCCAAGCACGGAGTAGAGGCCAGGCCTGTTCTTGACCATCCCCCAAAGGCAGCGGACAGAGGGTCCGTGTCCAGGGTCATCCTCCTCACCCTCTCCACTTCCTTTAGGCCGGCAAAGCCGAGCCCAAGCACCGGTCCCGGGGTTAGGGGCGGGGCTTGGACGCACAGGGCGGGGCCCGGGTTCCTGGGAGGGGCTTGGGTGCGGGGCGGGGCCTGGGGGGCAGGGGGCTGGGGAAGGGACCCAGGAAAGACCATTGCCGGGCGTGAGGGGCGGGCTCTGCGGGACAGGGGGGCCTGGGATGCGGGTCGGGACTGAGCTTCTGCGCACCCTGCAGCGGCGCAGGGGTCCCGGCAGGAGGAGGTGGTCGACCACAGGCTCACGGAGCGGGAGTGGGCGGAGGAGTGGAAGCACGTCAACAACGTGAGTGTCCAGGCCCAGCGCCCCGAGGCTCCTGGGGCTCCGCCCAGCCCGTGGGGCTCCCTGCGCGCCCTGCTTTGCCATGCGCCTACCTGCCTGGGCCGGCCAGCCCCCCAGAACCTTTGCATCTCCGCCCCTACGAGCACCTCTGCCTCTGGGGAAAGGGGGCTTGGGGCATTGGGACCCCTTCCACACTGTGTTCAGGGTCATCCCTCCCCTGCTTCCTTTGTGGGAAGGGAGCCCAGGCAGGTGTGTCTCCAGAGCAGCTCTGGCCTATCTGCCCTCCCCCGGCGGAGCACAACCTGGAGCGTGGACAGAAAGGCCCCCGACGGAGAGTCTGGCCGTCACCCCCCACCCCAGGCCTGGGGCCTTTCCAGGCAGCGGGAGGCAGTTTTCACACCATGGCCCTGAGCGCACTGTGGCAGGCCCTCGTGGCCAGCGGGCTGGCCCAGGCCCAGGGTGTGGGAGAAGTTCCGTGGCCGTCCCCCACAGAGCAGCCCCCCCAGCCCCACACGCTCGGCGCCCCCGCTTGCCCGCCCACAGCTTCTGAACTGCATCATGGACATGGCCGAGAAGACGCGGCGCTCACTCACGGTGCTGCGCCAGTGCCAAGAAGCCGACCGGGAGGAGCTCAGCCACTGGGTCCGGCGCTGCAGCGACAGCGAGGACGCCAGGAAGGGCCCCGCACCTGCCCCCGCCCTCAACAGCTCCCCGGGTGCACGGGGGTCCCCGCTAGGTGCGTGCGAGGGGGCGCCACGGGGGACAGGGGTGCACGGCAGGGGCGCCGAGGACCGTGTCCGGCACCCCCCTTCTGGCACTACAGTGTAAGGATACGGCCCAAAGCCCCACCCAGGGAAGGTGACAGCGGAAACTCAGCGAGGCCCAGGTCCCAGCCGAGTCCAAGGGGCCCCAGAGTGTCCTCCTTCCTGGCAGTGCCCTGCCCCTGCCCCCGCAGCAGATACAGGGTTCCGACCCAGGGGCATGCCAGGAGACCCCCCGCAGGGACACACATTGTGTTCCCCTTACCCGTCCGGGTGCGGCCCGTTCTGTGTGTGACGCTCGCATCCCTGTGTTGCAGACGCCCACCGGGAGTTCATGCCTCGGAGCCTCTCTGGCTACATGCCCGAGGAGATATGGAGGAAGGCTGGTGAGTGCGGGTGGGGGCACCCGGTGTGTCCTCCGTGCCCTGTCATTCACGAGGGCTTCCGTCAGCGTGGGGCGCACAGGGCTCTGCGGACCCTGTGGGAAGGCTCAGGGCACACTTAGCATTCAGTGTAGGACGGTGGCCACCTGCCGTCTTCAGGCAAATGAGTGTGCCGCTCAACAGAACCGATGGGGTCCCTGGGTCTTGCACACACACGTGTGTGCACAGACCCACGTGGGGGAGACAAAGAGCTGGGGTGCCTGCGGCCTTCTGGGTGTGGCATAGAGTCCCGTGCCAGGGACACTCCCCGCACATGGGGACACACTGTGGGGAGGGGCCGGGCAGAAGTAGGAGCCAGTGGGCAGCTTGAGAAAAAAGAGGGGGGGCGGGGGCTCCACGGGGTGGGGCGCCTGGGGAGAGAAGCAGCAGGGTCCCTGAGACGCTTTGGTTCATGGATGGATTCAAAGGGAACCGTAAAGCAGAGGGAGAGAGTCTCAGAACCTTGAGAGCGGAGAGAGGGGCGCGTCCCCTCCCCAGACTCAGAGACCGAGGGGCCACAGACAGGTAGCAGCCGCCTGGAACAAGATTGGGGAGGCCCGGGCCCGGACAGTAGGAGGGGGTCCTCATGTCCCATGGCCTGTCCCCTCTGCCTCTATCTGCCCCCAGGATACCCTTGGCGACAGCTGCACGGCACTCCCGGGGTGACCTGGGGGCGGGCAGCTCTCACAGGCTCTGCTGGCAGCCAGCCACACCTGGCGTGCAAAGGCTCGCACGGAAGGCTCCTGGAGCCCTGCTCATCCCTACCCACTTCCCCTGCGGGAAGAGCACTGCCGGGTAAACTGAGGCAGGCCTGAGCGGCTGTGGGTGGTTGCCAGGGCTAGAGAGCACCGTGAAACCCAAACGGACGCTCTGGGCTCAGCCAGACAGCTGAGCTCACGCCACAGCCCCAGGCCGGCTTATCTTCAGGCGGGAGCAGGCCAGAGGCGGCACGGGTGGGTGACAGAGGCCTTCCGGAGTGACAGCAATGCAGAGCCCTAGAGGGGGCGTCCCTGGACTGCTTCAGCACGGCCCAGGAGAAGCAGACCATCCAGGGGGCAGAACAGTATAGCTCTGGTTCTCAAGGTGGGTGCCGGCACCAGCAGCATCGGCATCGCTTCGAACTCGTGGGTTCCGAGGTTCCAGGGTTCATCCTCTCATGCCCATGGGGTCCACGTCACGGTGGGCTTGGCCACGCCCCCTGGGGCAGTGCCACCGCACACTGAGGTTTGGGAACAGCAGCGAAGGGCCAGGCCCGGGAGACGCCCCCACACCAGTCTGCCGCACGTGTGCCTGGTCGCAGGTGCACACAACGCAAGGAGGCCCGGCGGGGCCTGGCCGCGTGTCGACAGCCCGCGTGTCGTTTGCAGAGGAGGCCGTGAATGAGGTGAAGCGGCAGGCCATGTCCGAGCTGCAGAAAGCCGTGTCGGACGCCGAGCGGAAGGCCCACGCGCTCATCAGCACGGAGCGCGCCAAGATGGAACGCGCCTTGGCCGAAGCCCGGCGGCAGGCCTCGGAGGACGCCCTGACCGCCGTCAACCAGCAGGAGGACTCCAGCGAGGTACGGCTGCCCGCCGGCCCCCAACCCCGGCCCCAGCCTCCGGGTCCAGGCCCCGAACCCGCACTGTGTCGCGTTTCAGCCTCGCGACCTTGGGCAGCTGGGGCTCCCCATCGCACGGATGCGGACGCTGAGGGCTCCAGGGCGAGGTGGCTTGCTTCAGGCCGCGCCTGAGGCCTCGTGGGCCAGGATTCAAACCTAGGCCGGCCTACGCCCGTGCTCTGGCTAACCGGTGGCAGCAGGGGCGCCAGGCGAGTGGAGACCGCAGGTGCACGTGGAGCGCCTCCCCGGCTGCCGCCCATGTGTGTGCCCAGCAGGAGCATGAGCACCACCGTCCTGCTTGTGCCCGGGCATCAGGAGCTGGGCGGGGTCCAGCGGAGCAAGGGCCAGGGTGCCCCTCGTCCTCGTCCAGAAAGGGCTCTCGTGTCAGAGGAGTCAGGGGAAGGGAGACAGCTTGTCCAGGGGGCTCCTGGAACTGCCCTTTGGAGGGGACGCATCTCCAGAGCCCTGGTGTGTGCGTGTGCGTGGACGGGCCCCGAGGGTCAGCGCCCGCATCCGCAGCGGCTGCTTCCGCAGACACCGAGCTCGGGAGGAGCAGGCGGGTAGAACAGGCAGACCACTCGGGGCCAGGGCAGGGACGTGTGAGCAGAGTCCTGGAGGAGGAGAGAGCGAGCCAGGCAGGGATCTTGGGGAGCAGTGCCCCCACGAGGAAGGAGCGGCGAGGACGGAGGCAGGGGCATGCCAGGCCGAGTGAGGACGGCGTGGCCGAGCAGAGCAAGCGCGGAGGTCCCAGAGGCTCTGGGGGCTGACTAGACGCTGGGCCCTCCTCCCGGGGCAGGCATGGGCTCCCCGACCCTCGGCCTGGCTGCCAGCTCGGGTCCCCCCGCCACCTTTTGCTCACGTGCATGGCTGAAGTTACCGCTCGTCCCACAGAAAGGGAGCAGATGCCCGATGGCCTGAGGCAGGCCTGGCCGTGCACCCCACACTGGAGCCTGGCAATCTTTACCCAGCCAGGGCGCCATGTTCTGGGGTTCGAGCCCAGCTAACCCGGGAGGGCTTTCTGGAAGAGAGGACAGGTTGTGACTGCCTTCCCTCCTGAGGACCCACAGTCCTGTAAATGCCACGTGAACCTGACCGCAGCTGGCTGGAATTGTGTGCCTCAGTAGTGCGAGCCCGACCCCCAGAACGGCCTAGCCGGGTGGCCGTGGTCATGGCTGTGGCCGCTGAAAGCCACCCACGAGCTATGGCCAGTCACTGGTCAGGGCGGTCCTCTTCTGGCTCTGTGATGCCGTGGCCAGACCAAGTGCGTGTGTTTGCGGTGTGTGCCGCCCCCATCAGCCGGGCCAGGCACCTGGGTGGACGGGGCCCAGCGTCTGCCCCATAGCCACCCCCTGACCGTGTCCCCCCCCCCCACCCAGAGCTGCTGGAACTGCGGGCGCAAGGCTAGCGAGACGTGCAGCGGCTGCAACGCGGCGCGCTACTGCGGCTCCTTCTGCCAGCACCGGGACTGGGAGAAGCACCACCACGTGTGCGGCCAGAGCCTGCAGGGCCCCGCGGCCGCCGTGGCCGACCCGGGGCCCGCACCGCCCGACGCCACGGCCAGCCTGGGCCCCTGCCTGTCCGCGGGCGCCGCCAGCCCCAGCGAGGCCAGCTCTGCGGGGCCCTCCCGCCCCGGCTCACCTGGCCCGCCGGGGCCCCTGGACGCCGCGCCCCGCTGACCCGCCCCCGCCCCCTGCCCACGGCCCCCCAACCCGGCCGGGGCCCATGGATGCTGAGCCCTCTGGCCCCGCCCGGCCCCGGCCCTGGGAGCCACTGCTGCTACTGCTTCTCTCCAAAAGAAAACAGAACCAACAAAGACTGCATCAACGCAACTTCCTCAGTGACCTGGCGGTCTCAGCACGACCACGCGTCCTCAGACACGCCCCGGGACACAGCGGCCCGGCCGCCGCCCGCTCGCGCTCCCCCGTGTCTCTGTCTCTGTGACCCTTGTACGCTTTCTCTTGAAGACGAAATCTGTTTGGTGGCGTATATTTTCAGTGAAGAATTTTGGGGGGTTTTGTGGAATAGACCTACTGAGAAGTGGACAAAGGAAACGGGGGTTTTGTCCCCTTTGTGATTAAAAAGGGAAACAGAAAATGGACATGTTCCAGCGGGAGGTCAGAGCGCCGTGGCCCAGGAGCTCCTCCCGGGGCGTGGGGCCGATGCGGTGAAGACGGTAAGAACGATTCCAATTTCCAATTCAAGAAACGTTTTTCAGTTTTTTCCTTTAACGTTAGACTCTTTGGCTTTAAGTAGAAATCCAAAAAGGTTTTTTTTTAAAAAAAAAAAAAAGAAGAAAGGAACCATTCCTGTAACTACCTTGCCAGCTAGCTAGCCAAGGACGCCGGACACACCTCTGCTCCAAAGGAAACCCAAAAAGCAAACATAAGACGTCAAAATCCAAAATGGTTTTGTCACTGCCAAAGTATTCTGTCCACGGTTTTACTCTACTCTTGGATTTGTTCAGGTGTCGTCGTGTTCTCTTGCTTTGACTCTGTGTCTGGAGTGTGGGGACCGCCGGGTCTGGAGGGTTTCACTCAACGAGAGGTCCCTTGGGTTTCTCTGCCGCGATGGAGGGCGCCCTGCCCACGTGCGTGCGGGGGCCACCCCCGTCTGTCCCCGCGCCCTCCGTGAATCTTCATCACACTGCATGTTTTCCACACGTGGGAACGCGCTAACGTGTCCTTCCCAGGAGAGAATAACTCTGAAACGAAACTGTGACAATCTTTTGGGTTGATCCTGGACTGCTTCTCACAGCTCGAGGAGACGGCTTCTGGGCCTTGGAAACGCTGCTTCTCCGTCTCTCCTCCTCTACCTCCCCTCGCACCCCACGAGGCTGCCCGCCGCCACCCTGGCCCCGGAGCCTGCTGTCCCCACTCTCCGCTCTGCACACTGTCGCAGAAACAGAAGGAAAGCTGCAAACAAGAATGCCCTCGCCAGCCTGCTGGAGGCTGGGTTGGCCGCAGGGAGCCCCGCGTTTCTGTGCCGCTGCGGGGCCCCCAGCCCCGTCTCCTCACTCCACTCAGCTGCCCCGACCCTCTCACAGAGGACATAAGAGAGAAGGGAAGCCCTCGCACGGACTCCGTGGGAGGACCCACGGCGGCTCACGGTCCGGCGTTTTTCCCAGGACTGCGGGACGGGGAGTGACCAGCTACTGAAACTGGGGCTCTTGGGGGCACCGCCGAGAGGCAAGAAATCCTAGTATATGCTAATGTGAATGTGTATAGTTCTCGAAGAGGTCCAAATCATGATGTTTGTGGTGGTGATAACAGAGAAGGGTTGTTTGCCAAATAAAAACAGAGAAACCGCCAGACCACAGAAAGCTCAGAAAATAGATTTTCAAAGAAATTGGAACTGTGGTCCTGCGGGGCGCAGTGGGTTTGTGTGATCGCTGTGATCTCTCCCAGAGCTGTAGGAGTTCATCATTCGGTCCTGGGAGGACGGGTTCCGTCCAGGAGCCGCAGCCAGGGGCCTTCCCGAGTCCTGCCTGATGGTGAACCCGAGTCTCGAAGTCGAGACAGGCCTACCTTCTCCACCGGAAATGTCCCCGGGCTCGAGCCGCAGGGCCGGGCACCTGTCCAAGGTCCACTTCTGTGGGTTTTGGAAAAGCAAGGACTGGTGTGGGATTTGGGCTCTCGATGAGACTCTGGACCCGCCTGCCGTGCGTCCAGGCTTCCGTCTTTCTCTCTGGCAAGCACCGAACCTATGAAAACAGCCATGTGGGTGGTGTACCTTGGAGGCAGGTGCTTTTGGACTCGGTTCCCCAAGGTTGTGTCCGGAGTGCGTCTGCCCTGGGTAACCTGGGGGTGTGGGTGAGCAGGTCTAAGGCCCCGATGATCCAGGTCCCCAACATCAGGACTAGGCCGAGGCCGCTGGTCCGAGGCAAGGTGTGCAGGAGACCTCCCCTGGGGCCCACTGGCCTGCGCTGCCAGCCTGTCTCCCGGCTCCTCAAAGGCCCCCCTCAGGGTCAAGCAGGTGCACCAGGGAGTGTAGTGTGTCAGCTGGCCGGGGGTCTGAGATGGGGCAGCCCCTGCCACCGTTGCTGTTGGGAACAGGTCCCTCTCAAGCCCGCTCTGAAGGGCCATCTTCGAAGTGTTGTACCCCTACCCACGTCCCGTATATCAAGAAGCCAGCTCCTGGGGGGCTGCAGGAGCCGACGGTGAGAGAGCCGACCGCAGGCCGACGGTGGAGCCCCTGCGAGCTGAGAGCACAGCTGGGTCAGGGGATGGCAGCTGGGGCGGGGGGCCTGCAGGGAGGAAGCCGAGGCCTCGTGCCAGCCACCGGGAGCTGTCCTGGGAAGCTCTGTCTGCCAATGCCCGCAGCTCCTCCCCCTCAGGGCACTGGGGCCCGGTCCAGGTTTTGGGAGCTGGTGTTCCTGTCCGTCATGTGCTCAGGCCCCATTCGGCCAAAGACCTCACAGCAGCACCAAACACAGAATCGATAGCTTTGGGGAGGGGCTGTGGCAGAGTTTCTGCAGTTAGGAGGTGGGCTGGAGTGTGCACCTGCCTTTCTTATGCAAAAAGGGGGTCTGCAGAAGGGGATCTAGGCTCCTGCTCTCTGCTCAGAGACCCTCGTGCCCTGCTACCTCCTGAGCTTGTAAACCACTGGCCAGTCTCCTTCCCGCCGGCCAGCGCCAGGGTTAGACAGACAGGTGACCCAAAGCTTCAGTGAGACTCTGGTGCTCATGGAGCCTCCCTCCCCCTAAATCAAGCTCAAAGGGCTCCTCTCCCATTCTGAGCCCCAGGCTACCGCAGGAAGGCAGAGCATGGCAGGCAGCCAGAGCTCCCTCGTCCCAGGCGCGTACAGTGCGCAGGCGGAGGGGTGGGGGCAACGAGAAGGAGGCCGGCACCCCTAGGTGCCATCTCCCAATGTTCGACCCCCTCAACCTTTCCCACCCGCTCCTCTATCTCCTTGTTTCCCATCCTGCCATGGACCCATTAGGACATGTCACCATCCCCAGGTGGTGTCTTGGGGGGGTGTCCCTACAAAGACTAGTGCCTCCTACTCCACGTGTGAACAGGCTGACCTACCACAGACTCCGCCAGAATGGAGGGTCTGCATCCCTACAACTCATCACCACCAAAGGGAAGCCTTGGGTGTTACCAGGGGCAAAGAGGAAAGCTGGGAGACAGTCTTGGAGGTCCAGAAGGGTCAGGGGCAGGATGAGAGGAGGCAGATGCCCAGGCCAGGGACTGCCCCATGCGCTTCACAGGGGGAGCCACTCCTCAGGGCTTCTAGAGGCTCAGCAGCAGAGGGAGACGGACAGGCCAGGGGCTGGGAGGTACTGGTTTGCTTTCATCTCAATGACATGGTAGAAAGGGATCAGGACAGGCCCAAATTTCCGTTTGCCAGTTTTCTCAAATATATCTTCAAAATGACACCAAAGGCCCTTCACTGTTATCCACCTGTCCTGCCTGTTCTAGCCTACTATAGCCAGCATGGCTGGTCGTTATTCTGCCCATCCCCCCAGCCAGACTACAATTGTTTCTCAATTCTTTTATTACGTCAGCTAACCCTCCTGGCCAGTCATCTACCTGGCCACCCATTCACTCACCCACCCATCCACCCATGGACTGATCCATCCGTCCACCCAACACCTATCCACCCACCCATCCGTCCTTTTCGTCCACCCACCTGTTGATCCATCCGTCCATCCATCCATCATCCATGCACCAATCCATCCATCTGTCCATCTACTATCCATTCACCCATTCCCCTGTCCATCCACACACCCATGTCCAGAAGGGTCAGGGGCAGGACAAGAGGAGGCAGATGCCCAGGCCAGGGACTGCCCCATGTCCATCCTCCCATCCACCCACCCACCCATCCAATTATCCACCCACCGACCCACCCACCCATCCATCCATGCATCCACTCATCACTCATCCGTCCATCCATCCACCCAAACAGCCATCCACTCATCTGTTTACCCACCCACCAATTACGCATTCAGCCAAATACCCACCCATCGATCTGTCCATCCATTACTCTATCAGCTGCCACTTGATTCCACTGTCTCCCATTCAGACTTTCTCCTAATCACCTGTCTCTCCACCATCCACCCCAACACACGCCAGACGCATATACGTCCACCTGTTTTCCAGTCTAACCCACACAGCTATGCCTCAGTCCGTCCACCACGTCTGCCTCTCCGCCCATTGAACCCAGAGTAGAATCACCTAATCCCCCAGTGTTCCAAAACTACAAGGGCAATTTGGATGTTTCCATGACCTCAACTGCCCTAAAGGAATCTGCTTGTGGACTCAACTGGCCTCCCCCAGCTCCTCAACCATTGGTCCAGGCCTGCTCCAGGCATTGTGAATAGACTGGACCAATGTCCTAGCAACAGGTTTGGCCAGTCTGAGACTGCCTGGCAAGTGTGGTGGCCATGGGCCAGGAGCACTCACTGGGAGATGGCCCACACACCTGCTCGGGGGCCCCGTGACCAGGGCCACCAGTCAGGGTGAGCACATTCCCTGGCAAGACCCCAACATTGTGGGTGTCCTGTCCTCGTCTCCAAGGGTCACTGCCTGGAGGAGGTGTCCTTAGGAAAGGGAAAGGAGGAGGAGTGGGGAGAGAGATACCAGTGCCCCTGGAGCTCTTCTCCCTGGGCGTTCACGGCTTGCTGTGCCTCTTTCCCACTCCCATCTTCCATCCTGGGCTGGCAGACTCTGGAGATGAGCCCTTCGGAGCTCCAGAGAGCTGCAGGGACAGCCGCTGCCCAGGCTGAACGTGGTTGATGGCGGGGGGGTGTTCTCTGGGACACTGGAGGCCCAGCACTTCCTAGCCCCAGGCTCCACGCCACACGGGATATTTTCCAAAACGGGGCTGGGAGCAAGGCCTGGGGAGCCCAGAGTCTGCCACGGCACCTGTCTGGGCCCCCACCGTTCTGGAAAACTCCATTTTGCATGCTTTCTATGCCTTTTGTTTCAACTCGACTGGCTCTTGGAGTGCCACCCCAAAGACCCCTTGTGAAACAACGTCGGGACTCAAATCGGAGCCCGTTTTTAAAATATTAGGACAGAGGCCATGGGCACACTTGCTGTCCACCAGGATGAGGGTGCCTAGCCAGGCTGGCCTCCAGGGTGTCAGGTCCTGGGAACAGGCTCATGGGGATTGGATGGATTTTTCCTCTTCTTTTTTTTTTTTAACTCCCCCGAAGGAGTTGGAGCGAGCGTTGGTTCGTTTTCCTGTGACGGGTTTTCCTCAGTGCTATGGGACCCATGGCATGCCGTCCCCATCGCATGTCCCCTGGTGTGCGTGTTTGGCCTGGGTGCTGGGTGCTGTGTGGGACGTCCGATTTCAGGTCACATCCGTTATCTGTGTCGTATAATAAAGCCAACGTTTGCCATCATGGGGCTGTGCCTCTCCTTGGTTCCCGGTGACCACAGGGAAGCCGCGTCTCGTGGGGCTGCTCACCGTCTCTGTACGGAGGGCTCTCCCGGTGCCAGGCAAGAGACAAGGCCCTGCCCCGTGGGGGTGCTGGACAGAGGGGTGATGTAAGTCGCGGCGTGCATGGCGATGGACACCCTGGCTCAGTTCCCCCACAGCCTCCTGTGCTCTGGCCAAGCGGGGTGAACTTTCAAGATCTGGGTCCTCAAGGTGATCTGGATGACCTTGGGCGCCGGGGACACCCAGGCTTGTGGCTGGGCCCGGCACCTTCCCCAAGACCCTCCCAAGGGAGGACACTGAGGGGAGGGACACCTTGACCCCAAGGAGCCAGGGTGTCACGGCCAGAGCGTCCTGGCTTCCGGGGCAGGTCCTGGCCAGACGCGGACGCCCAGCGCTTTGGCGCTCCTGGTGTGCTGGCAGCCCCTGGGAGGAAGGGCTGTTATTAATACTTGGGCCCAGGCTTGGAACATGATGTATTTCGAAAGGTGTCATTGGAAAGGCCAGCGTGGGGGCGAGTCTGTACCCCCGCCAGGCGGCTGGCGGGAGCCCCAGCTGGGCCTGGTGTGTCAGCAGTCCCAGCAGAGAGCAGGCTGACGGCGTTTTTCCATTGCAGAGATCTGAGCTCAGACGGAGGCTGGCGGGGGGCCCAGCCTGAGTCCAGCCGGCTCTTGGCTCGGACACAGCCACCGTGGTGTTCCGCCTCCCATGTGGAAGTGGAGGGAAGGGCCCGGGCTGCAGGCCTCCGTGGGGCCTAGACCCCCAGGAGGCAGAAGACCCGGCGGCCTCGTGTTTCAGAATGGCCATACTTCCATCCTCACCCGGCCAGCCTTGGGCCAAGGCCCTGTCCTCAGTGCAGACACGGATGCTGCCCTTGAGGCATCGTGACCTGCTCGGGGAGACTGAAGGGGAGTCCTGGCAGAAGGAGGAGCAATCAGGGAGGCTTCCTGGAAACAGCGGCGCAGAAGTCGCACCCACTGTCGGCGTGTGTGGCTGTGTGGACTCTGGAATGGAGGCAGTGAGGCTCCTGGAGGCAGGGCAGCAGCAGCCGCTTGGGGCTGAGGGATTGAGTGGGGCCGGAGTGGTGAGAGTGCAGAGCCAGGCCACTGGGAAGAGGGCTTGGGCCCAGGAGGCAGGGCAGCAGCGACAAGCGCTCCCACGCCCTCTGCCCCCTTGGGGAGACTGTTCTGGGTCCAGGCCCTGCAGGCCAGCAGCATGTAAGACGCAGCTCCCCACAGTTCAAGTCCCCCGGGAAGAGACTCCAGTGAGCCCAGGGTGGACCTACCAGCTATGGCCTGGGCTGGGGGGCTCTGGGCCGGGGTGAGCAGACATGCCCAGAGGAGTCCCCCATAAACATGAAGCAGGGGCCCCACCGAGGCCGAGTCAGGCTGAGGCCAGCCAGAGCAGTCACTCCAGCGAAGACAGACGGAGGCCAGGGCACATGGGGACACAGGCCCACAGCCGCCCTCCAGGGGTGACAAGTGAGGACCAGACGCCAGCCTGGAAGCCAAGCGGCCTTTGGGCCTCCAGCACCCATCACAGGTCTGCACCTGACTCGATGTTTACGACCTGTAGTCAGGGAAGGACTCCGGCTCCCCCCTGCCATCGGGTCCAGAGTGAGGGCGCGAGAGGGGTGTCCATGGGAGATCAGTAGGGGTGGCAGGAGCAGGGACGGGGCCCTCTCCTGTGCAGACCAGGGGCCTCTGAACTCCTGCGGCACACGCCCTGCCCTCACCCCCTGCCAGGCCTTTGCTCATGCTGGTCCCTCCGCCCACACCGTCCTCTGCCCCGGCTCTGCCTGACCAGTCCCTCTCGGGCAGCCCCGTCTCTTCCAGGAGGCCTGTCCTCATCCCAGTGCCGTCCTTTCTGCTTGTGCGCACTTAGGAATTCGCTTGTGCCCGTGTCGTCCCACCCGAGGTCTGACCCTGAGCAGGTGGGGCGGGGAGCGGGGCAGAGTTCATGCAGGTGCAGACCCTGCCCAGCCCTGCCTCCCGGCGCCCCTCCTCTCTCTACCTCTGGTGTCCTGGGGGGTTCCTCCTGGGTGAGGAAGAAGGGGCCCAGAAGCTGGGGCTGGCGGTCAGCCCAGCGGGAAGCCTTTTAAGTGCCCTAGTGGGAGCAGCTGGCCTGGGGAGGAGCTTAAAGCCCTGGGGGAGGGCAGGTGCTGGCGCAGAGCGGGCAAGGCCGCCACCCACGTGGCACGTTGCCGCTCCCGGGCCACACTCTCTTCCCACCCCCTGCCGAGGCCTGGCTGCAAAGCCTTTCCACGGACCCTGAGGCCCAGGGCTGGGGAGCCTGGAAGGCCCCTCTGGGGTCCGGTGGTGGGGACAGGAAGGAGGGGCGGCCAGGGCGAGCGGAGGAAGAGCGGGAAGATGAAAAGGCGGGCGCCCTCCTGTCGCTCTGGGACGGCTAGGACCCGGCTGAACGCCCCACGCCTGACCAGGGACCATCCACGTGGAGGCCAGCGAAGCCTGGCCAGCGCCTTCAGGTGCTCGTGCATGGATCAGAGGCACCGACGGCTGCAGCCCTGACCCTTTTCCAGGCCACTATTCGTGACCCAGAAGAGGGTCACGGGTATGTCCACCCCTGCGAGGCCAGGGAGGATGGCAGGGCCCCAGTCCACACGGCCTTCCTGGTCCCCCCAGCATGTGCCCTTGGAGCCAGTGACCCTGAGGACAGACAGGGTCAGGCCTGTTCCCCCTGCGCTCCCTCAAGAGGAGCCTAGGGGCCGTCATGCCCCAGGCTCAACCTGGGGTCATGCGGGCAGGAGCCAGAGGCCGTCAAACTGAAGCTGTGGGCCATGGGGCAGACCCAAGGGCCGGAGACACCCGGGGCACAGGGCCTGGCAGCGGAGGAGGGGGGCACGGGGGCCGCAGTGGCCCCGCAGCTGCTGAGCCCCGAGGCAGGTAAGAGCCAGTGGCCCCGGCTGCCAGCTTCCCTGGTGGGTGGGCCACGAGTCCTTGGGCACGAGTCCTCTGAGCCCCCTGCCCCATCGGTGCATCTGGGTGGGCTGCAGCTGCTGGAGGCTCGGTGCCAGCCCACGGGGAGGGGCCGGGGTGCGGTTAGCCCTTCAGAACAGTCCCTGGGGTCAAGCCTCTTCCCCAAGGAGCGAGAAGTAAGCCATGAACGTGAGGTGCCTGCCCTTAGCACCTGCCTGGAGCCCCCTGCCTGCAATGAGACCCCTATCCTGAGGCCCCTCTCTGTAGGTTGCCTGTGCCCCGGGACCCCCATGGAGAAGGTGCAGTTGGACCACAGATCCGTCTATGCAGGCAATGTGAGTCCGGGACGGGGCAAGATGGGGCAAGATGGGGCCCCTGCAGTGGGTGCCAGGGTCTGCTGCCTCCTCCTGGCCTTGAGGACTAAAGAAAGGGGCACAGGCCCAGGAGGGGAAAGCCAGAGGACAGGACCTGACTGGAGTGTGGGCTGCCCAGGAGGGAACGTGGAGCCTGTGTCCTCAGGCATTCTGGTGTCCCGACAGAAACCATTCCACAGGAAGTCTCCAGCTGGCCAATCACCGTGGCCACAAATCCCACTTTAAAAAGGCCCACGTTGTCTGGGCAGGCCAGATGAACTCAGGGGGTCGTCTCCCACATGGAGGGCACACGTGTCTGTCTCCAGTCCACCCGCAGCAGGGGTGGGGGACTGAGACTGTGGCAGTCACTTGCACCGCTCTACTAAGAAAACTTGAGGTGGGAGCCCCTGGGGGGGAGGGGGGGCGAGGCTTCTGCAGAGGCCCCTCCACACCGGGGGCCCATACCTGTGGCAGGTGGACTACGGGGGCACAGCAGAGGAGCTGGTAGCCTATTTGAGCCCCTGCGAGGAGGTCCGCGGGATCACCATCCTGTGCGCCAAGTTCTCCGGACACCCCAAGGGGTCAGCGCTAGCCAGGTGGCGGGGAGCGGGGGATGGGAGGCTCAGGGAGGAGACCTGGGGCGGGGGGGGGGGCAAGCGCCCTGGGGTACTGCGGAGCCCGGACATCCCAGGGTGGCTCTCACTCACTCTGTCCACCCGCCCCAGCTATGCATACATAGAGTTGGCCACCAAGAGCTCAGCCCAGGCCGCAGTGGGGCTGAATGAGACCATCGTCCCCGGCGGAGTCATCAAGGTGTGTTCCCTAAACCACGCGCACCTGTGAATCCCTGAGGGGCCGGGGAACTCGGGCTCGGGGAGGCCACGACCCTTCTCTAAGTCCCAGTGTCTGTGCTCAGGACCCAGCGGGTCTCCACTGGACGGCGCGTGGGGGTGGGGGGGGTCCCTTCCCCAAATGGACCCCTGGGGGATGCCGGGTCCACAGGGGCACGTCACCCGCCCCTGTCTGCGGCTGGACAGTTCAGGTGTGAGTGGGAATTCTGAGAAGGTTGGAACAGGTTAGGGTCTGATGCCCCAGAGCTCCATGCCCAGGAGCTGCGGGTCGTAATTACCGCTGCGATAACCGCAGCGCACCTGCCGGGGAGCCTCCAGCAGAAACCCAAGAAGGCTTCCCGGAGGCAGCTTTCGCCCTGGGCTCCGCCGCGCTGCGGAGGAGGGGAGGAGAACAGGTGTCTCCGAGGGATCCGCCTTCGGCTCCCGGTGTGCCCAAAAGGGCCCGTTTGCCGGGGATCCGCTCCACGGACCGCGGGGCTTCCGAGGACAGCCCGGCGCCGGAGGAGGGCTCTGCCCGCGCAGCGGCGTCCGGGGCGGGACCCGCTTCAGATCGCGAAGGCGGGGCCGGTGGGCGGGGCCGGTGGGCGGAACCCGGGTGGGGGCGGGGCCTGTGAGGACTCGGGGGGGGCGGGGCCCGCGGGGGGCCGGGGCCCGCGTCCCCCCGCGCCCCGCGCCCCGCCCGCGCCCCTTTCTCCGCGCAGGGGCGGTGGAAGCGCTCTCCGTGGTGTCCGCGGGGCGGAAGGGCGGGTGCGGGTTTGAGTGCGGCCGCGGCGGGTCGGGGGTCGACAGCTGCGCTCCCCGCGGGACTCACTCGGCGGCGCCCCAGCCCGAGCCGCAGGTCGTGCGTGGAGCCGGGCACCGTGGGGTGGGGGTGGGGCCGGGGCTGGGGCTGGAGGTCGGGCCGGGGAGGCGGGGGCGGGGGCCTGCGCCGCTCGGGGCTGCGGAAGGCACTGGGTAACGAACGCTTCGGGCAGGTTGCGCTGAGTCGGCCTGGAGCTCTCCAAGAGTAGAAATGTGTCTTAACGGTAAGCGTAAGGTTAAATCTGAATAGTTTTTAAAAGTTTTTAAAGAGCACATGACAACAGGCCTCCCCTTTATTTGCCTCTTTATCAGGTGCAGGCCTGACAGCGAAAGGCTGGTGATGGGTCCCGGACTGGGCCCTACCCCACTTCTCAGCCGGTAGCCAGCCCCCTGCTCCACGGGGAGCCGTGGCTAACTGCATGTCCAGCCCAGGCCTGGTGGCCTGCAGGGTCGGTGCTGCCCCCCACGGTGAGTGACACAGTGTGAGGCCCTGTGGGAGGGGACGCACCTTGAGCGCCTGGCCCCAGCCTGGCCCTGGTCAGAAGTTCAGAGCACAGAAGGGAGGTCCCCGTGCTGGGCGCTCCCGACTGCCGGGGCTCTGAGGCAGACACAACCCACTTCCCCCCTGAAGGGGCAGTACGTGCGCCTTCCCGGTGCACGGCTGGGCGAGGAAACTCCCTTTGCTCTGGAGTTAGGTAACTGCCAACCAGCCCTCACTGGGCTCTTCTAAAGCCACTCGCCTGGTCGCCCTACCTACCCATTCCTGACCCCGGGGACAGAGCTGCCCCAGGCTGCCGTCCACAGGGGGTCCACAGGTGGGGTCAGGGGGACAGGCCACCCTTGGCATCCTCTCTCAGACCAGCTTCATAACCCCTACGATCTGGAGTCAAGTCTGCCCTTGAGTGGGGTGAACGATGCCCCTGGAAAAAAAGGTCCATATCCTAATTTCCAGAAACTGCAAATGGGACCTTACTTGGGAGGTCGGAATCATGCTGGGTCATCTGGGTGGGCCCTAAATCCAATGAGACACTTGCCCCCAGAGAGGCCGGGGCGATGGGCCGGGGGTTGTAGGGCTGCGTCTGAACCGAGGAACCCGGATGGCTGTCGGAAGCTGCAGTCATGAACCGCACACCCCTCGGATCCACCTGGAGGAGACGGCCCTGCTGACCCCTGGATTCCTGACTCTGGCCTCCGGAACTTGGGAGTACTGCTCGCTTGCTCACGCACACGTGTGTACCCATGAGAAGGCAGGAAGGCGGGGCTGTGTCAGGGCAGAGCCCGGGGTGGCCCTGGACTGCGTGCCATTGGAGGGGTGCAGAGGAGGCACACCCGCGGGACAGCCCCCTGGGCTGAAGTTTGTGTGGCACCAAGCAGGTGACACCAGTTCCTGCCCGCTCAGCACCCAGGGGCTGTTCTTCTCCTTGGCAAGGAGGGATTTTCTTCCGTCTTGAGGCGCTCACCACGCATGCTGGCTTTTTTGCAAGGTCCTGTGGGCAGTCTCCCCACCCCCCAGCGGGTTCCTTTTCAGTGTTTTCCTGACCCCTTCTGTGTGGCCGCTCTGCGGAGTGACCCAGGAGTTCCTCCTCTCCCGTGGATTTCAGGCCGAAGCCGACCAAGACGGAGAGGGGATGAAGAACGCTCCTGACTTGGTGGCCGCACGGGTGGTGAGGGCTCCAAGAGCTAAGAGCTGCTGAGGGGACTCACGTGGCTGTGCCTGGAGAAGGCCGAGACACACAGGCTCCCTGTCTGGTCCGGGGCAGAGGGAGGACGGGGAGCCACCTCCCAAGCAACGGCAGCGCAGCGGGCTGACCCGGTGCAGCCCAGCTCCAGGCTGGGGGGACGGGCAGGCGGTGGCCCCCAGGGAGGCTGGCCTCAAGGCAGAGGGCTGCAAAAGCCACCACAGGACGGTTCCACGGACAGCGAGCTGGCCAGCTCGTTGCCTCTGAGCCCTGCTTTTCTCAGGCTTAAAATGGCGCTGCCACCCAACCGCGTGTGGGAAAGCGCCTGACCGCAGAGCGCGCTGAAGGGCGCGTCTGGCCGCAGCTACAGAAAGACCCGAACAGCGGTGCCTTCCACAGGACGGCGGGTTACTTTATTTCCCTCTACAGAATGCTGACTGTGAGAAGTCCAGGCGCCAGTCAGCAAAACCCACGTTCCCTCTGGCTTTCTGCTCCCCGTCTGTAGGAGAGAAAGCTCTTCCTCGTGCATTCGAGAGGGCTGCCCTAGCGTCAGCCATCACATCCGAGACGCAGAAGGAAAACCATGTAGGCCGGGTACTCCACCGGCTGGCTGTGCCCCTTCCAAGTATCTCCCAGTACCATCCACTCACATGCTGTAACGACCCCCCGTGGGGGGTACGGAGAGGAGGGAGTATCTTCCGTTAGTCAACTGTAGCCAACAACGCTGGGGCTCTCTCAGCAGGGAAGCAAGCCGGCAACGTGCGGGCCGCCCGAGGCCACTACCCAGGCGGGAGTAAATACTACGAAGTGCGGCCGAGGGGGTACGGCTGGCACGAGAACCAGCGCCCGTTGGTCGGTGCCTCTCGGCCCTTCGCTAGGCCTCCCGATCCACCTGCGGTGGGAGGCAAGGTCGGGGACTTGGGTTTAATACCCGCTGCTGAGTTCTCCCTCTGCTTCTGGAACTGCGAGCACGAGTCCCGGGTTCCGCAGACGGGAAGGGAAGGCGATGCAAAGGTATCTGGCTTCCATCCGGACGCAGACAGCCTTCCCCATCGCCCAGGGGGCCCCGAGCTGCCTCCCTCCTGTCAGGGGCCTTCTCTGGCGCACTGAGGAGGAGAGGGAGGGACTCGACTCGCAGCTGTCTTGGGGCCCGTGACTCAAAGCCAGTGTGCTCACCAAGTGACTAAGGGGACTAGAGCCCGGGCCAACCGGGAAGGCGCCGTCACGTGCACTTGGCCGGGCAGGCCTCTGGGGCAGCAGAGTGCAGAAATCCAGTCACCTTCGGCTCCGTCCCCAGCGGGACCCCTCCCCCCAGCTCGGGGGCCTGGCAGGGCAGCGAGTGAGCGGGGGCTCCTCTAGCCCAGCCGGGCCCCAGCCGAGGAAGAGGCCTCTGGGACTCGCTCCACCCTCAGAAAGCCACCTGACACCCCGAGTCAAAGCTCCCGGGCTCTGTGAGGGGGGCCTCCCGAGGCCCGGTGCAAAACCATGCAGGGGCAGGCGTGTGGGCTGGGGCGGGGGTCTAGACCTGGCTCTGGCCACAGAGGCCTGCCACACCTCCCCGCCAGGTCAGCCCCCGGAACACAGGCCCACCCCCCAGTCTCCCTGCACCTCCGTCAGCTCCCCTGCAGCAGCAGCGTCTTTAGGTCCCGAAGCGCTGTGGGCTCCCCCACCACCCTCCCTGCCCCTCCCCGAGCCGCGCGGTGTCCTCAAGAGTCCCGCGCTACCCCCTCCAGCTAAATCCTCCACTGACACAAGGAAAACGCCAAATCCAATCCCAGAGGACGTTTAGTCTGCACGCAGCGCGCCTGAGACCGTGCCCCCGGCAGCACGTCTGCGAGGCTCAGAAACAGGCAAGCGATCGCGGATGTCTGCGCGACGATACGGTTGTGTTCCCGGGGCCTCTCCCCCACGACAGCGGCAGGGCTGTCGCTCAGCACACCTGGACCATCATGGACGTCACCATGCTATCGAAGGCCCTGTGGAGAGAAACAGCCATCAGAGCAGCCCCACTGGGGACCCGGGACCGGGACAGTCCCTCCGCAGTCATGTACGCTCGGGTGCGAGGCCAGCGCCCCGCCACCCCGGCAGGGGGAGGCTAGGTCTGTGCCGTTCCTGCAGTCCCACTGCAGCTGGATCTCTGGGGAGGGAGGGAGGGGCGGCGGCTGTCCCTGCGCCAGGCAGCCTGGGAGACACAGGATTCTCCGTGCCAGCACCTGCTTCTCTCACCCAGGGCCCAGGATGAACTGAGACACAGAATTGTGGCTAAGGGAAGGCACCACGGGCAGGGGTGACCCTGCACTGGGCCACCGCAGGATCCTCTCACCTGCTGGCTCTGAGGAGCCCCTTGGGAACCACGTGGAGGAATGTAGGGAGTTCCCAGGAGCAGATACGGAATGTGTGCACGAACGCCTCCTTGTAAGATCTCTGTGAAGTCCCCACGTCATGTCTGCGTCTATCGGAGGACTACGTGCAAGATCCCTACAATCCAGTTTCCTAACCATCCAAGTTCAACACCAAAGACAAAATTGGGCGGGAGCAGGAAGGCATTTTCTCACAAAGGTCCGGTAACATGCCTGGGCCCCTACTGGGTTCCGTGGAGGCCCTGGGACTGACTGGGCACACCTGGGAAACCGAGAGGGCAAGGTGTGTGCCCTGCACCCAGTCCTCGTCTGTTTTATGTGTCGGACACCCGCTTAAGAGTTTTTTTGAAAAACAGGGTTCTGCTGCGTCAGCATCACTGCTTAGAGGAACGACGCCCAGCACTGACACAGACCTTCCCTCCCGCACGCAGGGAACCGCGGCTCTCCGCAAGGGAGGGGCTGCACCACAGTCGGCTCACCGGGACTGAATGCGGTCCCCGGGGTTGTAGAAGGGGTTGCACATCACATCCGTGTACGAACTGTGCAGCTTCCGGAACATCTGCGACAAGAGCCAATGGCGTCGGTTCACGGTACACACGGCTGCTGCCAACGTTCTGACTTCTCAGCATTTAAAGTGGGAAAGAGAAAGGGCGCCAGCCCAGGCACTGCCCGCAGACCCCCCCACTTACACTGCAGGTCTCGTCCCACAGACACCCCCCCCACTTACACTGCGGGTCTCGTCCCGCAGATCCCCCCAAACTCACACTGCGGATCTCGTTGTCCCGCAGCGCCGTGTTGGAGGAATCCACCACCATGACGAACTTCACCTTGGAGTTGGTCACATAGCCGTACCTGCAGAGCTGGTTAGGGAACATGCGTTTCTCACAGGGACTCTGCGACAGCACAAGATACGGCATCACTGTGGAGAATGTATGAGCCAAGGGCCATCTGTGCACAGCCCCTGGCTCCAAGGCCGCTTTGGAAAAACAAGGACCCCAGGCTGGACCTGTCCCACAATACCAGGAGGACCCCACGGGACCCTGCCTAAGGGACCCACACCACGAAAGCCCACTTTATCCAGTAGAACAGTGGCTCTCGGGCAGATGTCCCAGAGGGCAAGCGACAACACTACTCATGGAACCGTCTTTGCGCTCCATGGGTTTCATGCCATTTATCCCCAGGGACTGGTCAAGTTGTGATGGTGGCCTGTGGGGCTGGGCCTGGTGACAGAAGAACTGTCCCTCCTCAGAGGCGGTGGCCCAGAGGACAGAGCCTAGAAAGCCGTCCTCATGGGAATGAAAGCGGAGAGCCCCCAGTTCTTCCACCAGTGTGCAGACTGCTACACTTCTCCAAGGAATTCGTGCCCAACTTTTCCCACATTATCCTCCCAAATAAAGTAAAAAATGGCGTGAAGTCTCTCAAGGGACCCTAATTCCCTGTTGGCTGAAAGCTCTTTCTTTCTAAGGGTTACTGCATCTTTCAAGGTCACCTGATCCTAAGTGCCCTTCAAAACCAGAGGCGGGATCTCCAAACGTGAAACCCTGCTGGGGGAGACCGCCTGCTGGCAGGCCCCCCACCAGGTATGAAGGATACACCTTGTGGTCCTCCGTGGGGTACAGCAGGCCCAGGTAGAGCTCCCTCTGGTCCACCAAGGCCTTCCCCATGGCAGAGATCTTCTCGTCCACCACGTCTAGGGACGTGTGCACCATGTAGTGGAATTTCAGCTCATTCTCGGTGGGGCTGCTGCGGATGTAAAGAGGGTAATTCTGCAAGAAAGGATGCCAGAACTGAGGTGCCGAGAAACCACCCTGGGTTCACAGGCCTCGAGGATGAGGCCCCAGTACACTCAGGACAGAGGACTGGCCAAGAACCAATTAGCCACAGAGGGACACACTCTCATTCTCTAAAACCTATTGCTTACTTCTCCAAACTGCTACAGGGGGTGTCCCTGGGGAACCCAGTCTACCCTGGAGGTTTACCTCTTGCCTGCACGGGGCATCACTGGTGGGCAGAAACAACGGGTTTGAGCACAGTGTGACAGTGGCTCTGTGGCTGGCAGTCATTCAGCTTCTGTGCAGGGCCCAGTCCCAGCCCATGCTCCCCTCCCAGCCCGTAAATACTAGCTACTCCCCTACTCCTGCCTACTGCAACGCCTTCACCTCAGCAGAGGCATTGATCTGCGCTCACTAAACCTCGCCGGAGCTCAGCTGGAACCTCCCTTCATCTCTGCATGGCCAGTTCTTTCCACCCTAACGCCACGGGTCAGTAGGGTCTTCCCAGGTCTCCCACATGCCACAGTTCACTGATTCTGTCCCGTACCTGGTGCTACACAGATACCATAAACACGATGCTGTCCCTGGTCTAACGGACAGTCCACGAACCCGCCAAATAAATAACACGTCACGTGCTAATACCGCAGAAGACGGCCCTTGAAGAACTTCCGTAAGGACCCCCTCATGAGCCCGGTCTTAGAGAAGACTCGGGACACCACCGCTTTGTGCTGCAGGAAGCCGTGTGCGTGGCCACCCAGCTCAGTCTCAGGGTTCAGAAACAGCTTTCTGGAGGAAATGACACCCACGGCGGCCAGCTAAGAAGGCGGCAGTGGGTGTCCAAGCGCACAGGCCCAGAGGAAGCAGAGCCCGTCGCGGGAGCTGCCGTAATCCCACTGGGTCGAGTGGCTGGTTAGGGGAGAAGGGGATGAGGCGACTGAGCTATCCCGACGCCACCCTAAGGCCATGGGGAGCCACCGCGGGGAGCCGGGGCCGGGCCGGGACACGCTGCGGCTTCAGAACGGCACCGCGGCCGCTGCGCGGAGAGGAGGCCGTCAGCCGCGGGGCGGGCGGCGGCGTGGCCGGACGGGAGCGCGCGGCGCAGCACGACGTGCACGAGCGGACAGCCGGGCTCGGGAGCCGGACGCAGCGGGGCCCGCGGACGGACGGCGGCGGCGCAGGCGGGGTCCGGGGCGCTGCGCTCGCTCGGGGCTGACACTGCAGCCGCGGCAGACGCGGCCTGGGCGGACCCCCCACCCCGCGCCGTCCCCACCTCGGCGCGGCGGAGCCCCCGGGGCAGGGGGGAGGCGGGGGCCAGGGCGGGGGGCCCGGCCCGGCCCGCCCCGCCCCGGCCCGCCCCCAGCCCCTCGGCGGCCGCCCGCGGACGCACCTCCTTCGCGATCACCGCCACGCACACCGCCATCTTGGAGGCCCGGCGGCCCGCGTCACGTGACCCCGCCGCGAGTCACGCGGCCGCCCGGGCCCCGCCCCCCGGAAGAGCCGCCGCGCGCCCGCCGCTTCCTGCCGCTGCGCGGGCTCCGCGGCTCCCGCAGCGGTTGCTATGGCGCCGGTCGCCGCGGGGACGGGACGGCGGCTGCTGCTGCTGGTGCTGAGCGCCGCCGGGCTCGCGGCCGTGGGCGCGCCCAAGCCCCCCAACATCGTGCTCCTGCTCATGGACGACGTGAGTGCGGCCGCCGGTCGGGCTCCCGGGGACGGGCCGGGCGACGGGGGCGGCCGGCGGGGCGGGGCGGGGCGGGCTGGCGGCGAGGACCGTGCGGGGGAGGGCGGTGAAGAGGTGGGGCTGGGGGCGCGCGGTCGGGGCAGGGGAGCGGCGGAGGGCCGTAGGCGGGGCGGACGGGAGGGAGGGGCCCGTGCGGCGCCCACCGGCCCCCTAGATCCTGGTCGGGCCATCGGCGGTCTTGCCCCGCCAGCGCCGGACTGAGCTGGGCCCCGCTGGACTGCCCAGGGGACGAGCCCTCCAGCACTGCGCCGTCTCCCAGGGCGGACCAACAGAGGGATGGCCCAGACCAGTTCCCCAGCACCCCCGGGTCCCCTTGCCTTCCCCCCAGGTACTGGGTGCAGAGCTGACCGGGACCCAGGCCCGTCTGCCGGGACGTCCAGGATGTGCCCTGCCCGGGGCTGTTGCTGTCTGCCCGGTCAGGCTGCTCTGGGTGGCTGGGAGTTCTGGCCATGGGTCAGGTTTGTTTGGGTCCGCTGCTGGGTGTGTGTGCAGCCCCGGCGTGGGCTCACTCTGGTCACTCTGGCGGACCGGCCCTGTAGGGGTTAGCGGGGTGCCTGGCAGGGGACGGAGCCGTCCCGCTGTGTTTGTGACTTTGTCACCCGCGCTCTTGATCACAGAGGTTGGCAGTGAAGTGCAGATTTTGAACTTAGCGTGAGGTGTCGGGGTAGAACGGGAGCACAGAGGCAGGCCCCGGGCACTTGGTGCCCCTCAGGGCCTGTCTCCCGTGCTGGCCTGCTCTCCTCAAACCCTTGGAAGGACCCCGCCACGATAGCAGAGCTTCGGCGTGCCTGGGTGGGTAGTGGAGGCCCCTGGAGAGGTTCAGGACGGGTCTGCAGAGAGCCTGAGGCCTGGTTCCGCAGCAGTTTTCAGCTCGGCCCTGACCTCTGGGGAAGGCCGCGGGCTGGGGCTTGAGTTCCGTCCCTGAGGGCCAGTGACAGGATGAGTTCTGCGTCTGTAGCCAGACGTCCACGAAACCCTAAGGAGTGGCGTTTGAGCGCTTCCAGGTTGGTGAACTCACAGAGGTGCTGGCGGTGGGACCTCCCCTCACCCTCACCCTGGGCGTCTCCTCCGTCTGCTGTTCCTGCCGGACGTCCCTTATGACAAACTGGTAGTAGGAAACATGGCGCGTCCTGGGGTGCACAGCAGATGGTTGAGCTCCACCAGAGGTATGGACGCCCGGGAGGCACTTGGGTGGCCAGTCAGTGAGGCACCCGCCTTTTGGTCTCAGCTCAGTCTTGATCTCAGGGTCGTGAGTTCAGACCTTACATTGGGCTCCATGCTGGGTGTGGAGCTTATGTACAGAAAAGGGAGAAAAAAGAAAAAAGGAAGAGAAGTACAGAGGCTTGGGCCTCCCAGCCAGCCTCTGCAGCGGGACTGGTGTGGCATCGCACCCGGCCGGTGGAGTCCGGTGCTAGCCCCTGGTAGCTGGGGTAGAACTGGACCATGGCAAGTTGAAGAAGTGGTTGCTGTGGAAACGCCCACAGTTAGAGTCAGAAGTATTTTCAGTAAAAATTGCTCAGAGTTCCCCCAAAAGGCCAGCAGAGAGCCTCATGGGAGCCTTTGGACCAGGGCCACGAGCCTTGCTCGGCTGCTGGGCTGTCCTGGGGTTAGCACTGAGGAGAGCTGCCTGTGACTTAGTTAAGCTTAGTTAAGCTGCTCTTAAGACTTAGTTCAGGAAAGTGAACGTAGGGTTTGTCACTCAGTAACTTCATTATGGGAGGGGGGTGCCTGGGTGGCCCAGTCAGTTAAGTGTCTGCCTTCGGCTCAGGTCATGATCCCTGGTCCTGGGATCAAGCCCCACCTTGGGCTCCCTGCTCAGCGGGGGACCTGCTTCTCCCTTTCCAGCTTCCCTGTGCTTGTGTTCCCTCTTAGATTGTCTCTTTCTCTGACAAATAAATAAGAATCTTAAAAATATGTAATTTTATCATTAAAATAACAATATGTTATTGTGAAAAGTTAAGGGTTCTTAGATCACGCTGAAAGATGCCAGACATCTGTCCGTGGTTCTGTTCTCTTGGGAATGACCGTAACCATGTTTCTCTAATCCCATGTGCATGCTCAGAGGGGTGCTGCTTCCGAAGCCGGTGCCGGGGCCCTCAGACCCCGTTCCGGCAGCGGCCGGGCAGACCTTGCTCCCCCGCAGATAGCCCGTCTTGGACGCGTGTGCTCTCTGGCTCACGGTGCGGCTTGTGCAGGCTGAGCCCGGAGGAGGCCGCCTTGAACAGGCTCCTTGCGCAGGCCAGACCCTGCCAACTGCTCGGCCCTTCTGATGCCCGCCCTGTCCTCCCATCCGCGGTGACCGCGGGGCACACAGCCAGCCGCCTGCTGCTTCCTCACCGGCGCCAAGAGCGTTTCGTCTTGAAGGTGTGTTGAGAGGATCGTGTTTCGAGTACACAGAGTCAAAATACACTCAGCCTTCTTCCGTTTCTTTTTGCCTCTTGGATGGGGCTGCCAGAAAGGGCGAGTATATGCAAGTGGTGGTATTTCTGTTGCAAGCGTTGGCTCAGGCCAGAGAGGTCCTGTGCGGTCGTGCGCAACCAGCACCGAGGGTGTGCTTCTCGGGGGCTTTGTGGGGAGCCCCCCACCCCCGCACCTGGGCACCCCACGCCAGGCAGCAGAGAACCGGAACAGCTGACCGGGGGGCCAGGACTGGAGCCAGGCCTCTCTTGTACAAGTTCCTCCTTGTGGCTTGGGGGTTGTTCGCAGCCGAAACACAAGGAAGTCACAACAGTTTTGGTCCTAGCTGGCAAACGCAGGTTAGTTCGGACATCTTGGTGACAACCGACAGGAAACACACTCACGGTGACTCAGGCAGAAGCAGACACCCTGGCTCTCCTGCTGGACGGGCCGGGGCCGCCGGGGCTTTGGGGTCCGGAGGCCCTTCCTGCAGCTGCGGCCTCACCCACCCTGCCGGGCCCCGGTGCAGGGCCCCGCGTGACGGCGTGGGTCGCTCCAGAGCCGGGCTCACCAGGGAGGGCCGGTCGGGGGGCAGAACGGGGGCAGTGGCGACGGGGCTCACCAGCCCCTTGACTTTCCTGGGGGCGCCTGTCAGAGGCCAGGACGGCAGCTGTCTCTCCGTTCCTCAGCGCGCTCAGGACCGGACGGGTCCCCCACGGATGTGTGCTGAGTTTAGAGGATGCTGGCACTGGTCTCTCCAGTGGAGCTGACTTTCCTCCCTTCTTCGTGGCTGGCAGGGCTGGGTTGGGCAGGGGCTTAGAGGCCCGCTCCCGAGCACCTGGACGCTGACTGTGTCTTGGTTCTTTATCTGTACGGCTGGGGGAGTGCAGTTGGGCTGAACAGAAGCAGCTCCGGGGGGAGTGCGGCGGGCCTGTAGGCGGGGACCCCAGTGGGAGCCGCTGGAGCCACTGAGCAGACCACGCGTGTCATTCCACGTGTGTTGATGTGAATCTGAGGGCCCAAGGTGACTCCTCATAGTCAGCAGTTAGCAGCTCTCGCAGAAGTCTCCGAGTTCTAGGGGAAGGGAGGCCGGGCCCCAGGAAGGGAAGTGAGTCCAGTGGCCTCGGGGCGGAGACGGCCGTGCCCTCCGCCTGCACTGTGGGAGGCTGGGTCAGGCTCCAACAGCTCTCGGGCCCTCCCGCACCCGACTGGGGCATGTGGGCCCTGTCCCTGCGTGTGCGGCTTTGTGCAGGGCCTCGCAGACTTTTGTCACTGAGGGACATCGTCTGCCCCCGGCTCAGCCTCCATCCTTCCTGTACCCGCGCCTCCCTCGGGGGCTTCCTCCCTGCTAGCGCCTGTGGCCACCAGACAGAGCAGCCATTTCAGAGATGTCAGACTAAGCCGTGCCAGGGGAATCCAGAGCTGAAAGGCCAAAGGAACCAGCTGCTGGCGGACTCGGGAGAGCAGGCCACGGCCTGCAGGGGCCTGCACTTTGCTGACAGCTGTGCGGGGACGGTGCGCGGGCTGCCGGTCTGGTGTCACGGGCTTAGCTGGGCAGGTCCGTGGGCTCTCGTGAGCTCAGTGCACTGTCCGGCCACGTACTGTCCACTTGAGGCCGTGTTCGTCGGCCCCTTGGCAGGTCTCTGCCTCCTCTCCCCAGCTCCCACGACCCACCTCCCGGCCTTCTGGACCTGCCTCTTCTGGCCTTTCCCGGAAACGGAACCCCACAGCGCGCGGTCCTTGTAGCTGACCCTGGGCCCCAGCGTCCTGATTCCCGGCTCAGCCGTGTCCAGTGTGCCTGTGCTGCTTCCCAGGTCATCACCACTGACCACAAACAGGAAACTCTCCAGCCCCCGCTCTGAGGGCAAGTGTGAAATCAGGGCGGCGGCAGCACGGGCTCCCGAGGCTCCGGAAGAAAGCCCTTCCTGCCACCGCCCGCTCCGGCGGCTCCCGGTGGTCCCAGGGTGCAGCCGCGTCCCTCGGCCCCTGCCCTCCCGTGCTCCCCTGTGTCTGTGTCCCGCCACTCCCTGTTCTTCTGCTTTGGCTGTCAGGTCTGCCTTAGTTCCATGAGTCCACATCCAGGCCAATCACACCAGCAGCATCTGTTTTTTTTAACGTGGGCTCCGCTAGCCGGATGCCCAATGCGGGGCTTGAACTCACGACCATGAGATCAAGGTCTGAGCTGAGATCAGGTCAGACGCTTAACTGACGGAGCCACCCAGGCACCCCTACACCTGTGTTTCCACATATGGGGCCGTGGGCAGGTTCTGAGTGGACGTGACCTTCAGCCCGGACCGTGCGGCTAGACTGCGGTCCGTGTGTCCACTGAGCGGCTGTCGGGTGCCTGGTGCGTTTGCTCTGGGCTGTCGTCAGTCATGCCTCTGTGGACACTCGTGTGGTTTGTGGTATCGTGCCTGGTGCTCGTGTCCCTTTCTCGCGGCCAGACCTGGGAGTGGAACATCCAGTCACGTGGCCGCGTCGCCCTGGGCGGGGGGGCCTCACCGTGCGTTTTCGGTCTCAGTTTGCGCACCAGCTCTTTCTTGGGGTGTGTTGGTTTGTATCCCAAGTTACCGGTTCCCCGGCAGCCGCAGGTGCTGGCGTCAGAGGCTGAGGAGCAGCAAGCACGTGGCCGTCCCCGCTAAGCCAGGCACAAAGCTGCTGACGGTACCCACAGCCCACGCCGGGCACCGGGGTGTAGTGAGAGCGCTGTGGCTTGTGGGGCACAAGGCAGGCAGCTCCTGGCTGAGCTCTCACGCCTCCCCCAAGACGAAAGGAGGCCTGTGCCACCTCTCCATGCTCTCTTCTGCAGATGGGGTGGGGCGACCTGGGAGTATATGGAGAACCTTCCAGAGAGACCCCAAATTTGGACCGGATGGCTGCAGAAGGGATGCTTTTCCCAAACTTCTACTCAGCCAACCCACTGTGCTCGCCATGTAAGTGGGGGCTGGCCCATGGGCACAGGGAGCGGGGACCAACACTCGGGCGCCTCCCGGCTTCCAAGCAGGCGGGTGCAGCAGCCCTAGTCTTTTCCTGTCGGGGTCCCAGCACTTTGGGGCAGCTGGACCCCGTGCTGTCACAGGCCGCGAAGGGCAGGGATCGTGTCAGGGGTTTGGAGGCAGAAGTTGCTGCCAGTGGTACCTGCTTTCCTTCTCTCCCAGAGTGGAGCGGCTCTGGGTGGTTCCGGACAAGCACCCCCTCCTCCCAGGACAACCGCTCGTGCTGGGAAGGTTCCTTACATGCCCCCCGAGGAAGGGAAGGAAAACCGGTGTTGGGGGGCGTGCTGTGCCGTGCACGTAGCCCGCTAGGCTGTCACTCTGGAGATGCCAACGGGAGTAGGAGCGTCGCGAGCTGGCCATGGGTCTGGCGTGGGACAGCACGCTCACGGCGTTTCTGTTTCCTCGGTGCAGCACGGGCAGCTCTGCTCACTGGACGCCTGCCCATCCGCAACGGCTTCTACACCACCAACGGGCACGCCAGAAACGGTACGTGGTGCCGCCGGCAGCACCTGCAGCACGGGGGACGAGGGCCCGGGCGGGGAGGGGGTGTCTGCCACCATTCTCATGCGTGACCTGGCGGCCACCGGCCAGCTCTGTGAGCGCCAGCTGCTTGCCTGGGCTCAGAGGCTGTGTGTGGGGGTAGCCCGTCCTTCAGAGCAGGCCGCCGTCAGAAACGCGCATCGGCGTCAGTGGAGAAGAAACAGGCTGGGTGCTGGTCCTCCCGGGGACTTGGTGGAGCGTCTGGGCTCCTTCCTGGCCACTGCTCTGCCAAGGACGGCCTGGGCAGACACCGCTTACGGCTCCTTCCCTGCTGCTTTCCTGTGCCCGGGGCAGCCCAGCACCTGCGGCTCTGAGCGGGAAGTATGCCAGGCCGGTCGTGCCCCGGGGTAGGAAGCGGAGGGAGCCCGTGCCGGGCCGGTCGTGCCCCGGGGTAGGAAGCGGAGGGAGCCCGTGCCGGGCCGGTCGTCCTCTTGCAGCCTACACGCCGCAGGAGATCGTGGGCGGCATCCCGGCCGAGGAGCGCCTGCTGCCCGAGCTGCTGAAGGGGGCCGGCTACGCCAGCAAAATCGTGGGCAAGTGGTGAGTCCTGACGCTCCTGCGGGGCGTGCGTAGCTGGTGGGCGAGTGCAGGGTGCTGTCTGCGGGGGGACACGGAGGGGCAGCCGGGAAGCGGAGGACAGTCCCTTAGTGGGGGATCGTGAGGGCCCTGCGGTCGTGGCGGCAGAGGGCCCCGGGGTATGCGTGCACGCCGTGCCTGCCACTGGGAGCAGGTTCCACAGGGATCCCCAGGTGTGCAGCCCGGGAGGCAGATGGGAAGGTCACAGGGTCTCTGCTCCCTCTCCCGAGCTGTGGGGCTCATGGAAGAGAGCCAGTCCACCCTCCCCGGGGAGCCTTTCCGATGTCCAGCCGTCCGTGCCTGTCCTTCATGGCACCGTGGCCCCTCTGCCCTTAGTTCTTCTGCCACTTGCTGGCACTGCCTTCTCGAGGATGGGCGCCCCGTGCACAGCACTGTGGTCACGGCAATGGGAGATCCATGGAAACCAGGACGCTGAGCGTCAGAGAATCCCGGTGATCCAGGGGCTGCCTGACGAGTGCTTTCTCACTCCTGAGTCTTGTCGGGAGCCATCCTGCCGAGCGGTGCTTGGAGGACGTGGTGGCAGAGCGCAGCTCTGGGGGTGCTTGTCACCAGCCCAGTCCTGGGCAGTGCCCGGAAGGCCTGGGGAGACTGCCAGGGCCATCTCTGTGGGGAGCCCATGGGAAGGATGGGCCCTATGATGCCTGGTCCGGCAGCTGTGCCCTGGGTCCAGCAGGCTTCCTGGGGGGGAGCAGGGGGAGAGTCGCAGTCTCAGCGGGGTCCATCACAGGGCTGTGGCCTGCAGTGACCTTCTTCCTGCCAGCCCAGTGCCATGGAGCCAGACTTCCGTGGCTTGAGCGAGTTTGGGGGTGGGTGGAGGCTGGATTCACACGAGAGCCCACTCCAGCTGCCTCGGTCCCGGGGGACTGCGGGGTCCCGGGGGACTGCAGCCCGCTCGGGCTCACCGGCAGGCCGCGCTGGCCCCACTGCTGTCGGGAGTCGACAGCCTAGCAAAAGCGGCCCTTGGGTTGGTCGTGTATGTCAAGTGGAGGCCGCCTGAGCTGGTGGGTGTGCGCGTGCAGCCGTGTTGGCCCAGCCAGCGTGTCCCCCCTCTGGGCCAGTGCTGGTGGGTGTGCGGAGACGTGACCATGCCGGAGCAGCGGCCCAGGCCGACCCGAGGCGCAGAGGGGGAGCACAGAGGGACGTTAGGTTTCTGCAGCGAACAGCCGCTGTAGCGCCCGTGCCCCTGCCCCCAGTGGAGGGCCCTACAGAGGCCAGAGCCGCACCGTGGCCACGGCAGCCAGGAGGCAGAGCGTTTGAGAACCGGCTATGGGAGCCAAGGCCCCGAGAGACACACTTACCGGCACCCTCTTAGACCCTGGCCCTGGGCACCCCGGTTCTGGCCCCACGTGGCCTACATACCCCCGCCACGCCATGCCGTGCCACACCCGCCTTGATCAAGTGACCGACCAGTGCCTGGGTATCTGCATGGGCCACCAGAGCACGTCTGAGCAGGCAGCTGGGTCTCCTGGCCGCCTGCTCCAAGGCCTCCCCAGGGCAGCAGAGGAGGGAGACCCTGCTTTCCAGCTTGTGTGGCCGTGAGAGGCCCGTAGGAGCCCGCTGGCCCCGTAGAGTTGCTGTGCTCCCCAAGAGCCCACGGGCAGAGTGGAAACCCGTGTGCCTACACCGTGCACTCTGAGCAGCAGACGGCTCTGGCTCAGGGGCCGCTGGGTCCTCCCTCGGTTGGCAGAACGGACAAAGGGAGGGTCGTGATGCCCGCAGTCCAGAGAGCCCCGGCTGGGGAGCGTCTTGGCCCTGGTCACCCAGCGGGCACACCCACCTCCGAGCTGGGCCCGGGCGCTGGGTCAGTGCGCAGCATTGGCAGGTCCCGGAGCGTCCCAGTCTGTGATGAGGCCAGGCCGGGATGGTCAGCTCCCCCAGGGCCGCGCGCATGGTTATCCGTAGCTGGGGGAAGAGACTCTTGGAGACCTTATCGTGAGGGGCTGGTGACTACCTCACCGGGGTATCGCCTTCCTCACAATCTTGGAGAAGGCGGAACCTATAGAACCGTCCGCAGAAAGGAAGAAGGAAGAAACCGGAGTGCGGAGAGCTCTGGGTGGCTTCTGGCCGGTGTGAGACAGCTCGCCGGGTGTCTCCCCTGAGCCCTCGCAGCACTCCAGAAGGATGCTTGAGCGCCCCTCTGTGCCTGGACACGTGCTGTGGCCAGGGCTGTGGGCTCTCGGCGGGGGTGGGCCGGGTCCTGGCGCCCACCTGGAGGAGGACGTCTCGGGGTGCCTGGGGCTCAGCACACACAAGGCAAGGAGCTGTCCGTGCTCAGGACTTTGGGGTACCCTGAGCAGGGGTCCCTAAAGCGTCCGGGTTCCCGTTTCTAGGCATCTGGGCCACAGGCCTCAGTTCCACCCCCTGAAGCGTGGATTCGACGAGTGGTTCGGGTCCCCCAACTGTCACTTTGGACCTTATGACAACAGGGCCAGGCCCAACATCCCCGTGTACAGGGACTGGGAGATGGTCGGCAGGTAAGGGGTCCCTTCCCACCCCACCCTGCACTCCGCGGGAGCTCAGCCCCGCCCTCTGGTGCTGCTCTGGGGGCGGGTCAGCGGTTCTGGAACGGCCTCCCCGCGCTCGGCTGAAAAGCCCGAGGTTCTGCCGCAGCGAGGAGGACCACGGCCTAGGGCTGCTGCTCGAGCCGCCCACAGGGGACTTTAGCGTGGGAGAGGTTAGGACCCCCCAGGTGTGTCACGCAGCACCGTGTTCCGCTCATGAGCTTTGGTTCCTGAAGCCGTTGGGTGGCCGTGGGCTCCGGCTCCAAGGTCGTCCACCTGCACCAGGCTGGCCTGTGGCCGTGTGCCAGGAGCCCACGGGGCTGCTCCCTTCCTCGGGAGTCTGCCTGGAGCTCTGCTGCCCGAGCCGGGTGGCTCCCCGTGTGCCGGTCTGGCCATGGGCCTGCTTTCACGGTGCCCGCAGTGTGGCCCCGCTTGGTCGCCCCTGCTCTGTCTCCAGCTTCGTCTGGCTGGACTTTCCTCCCTGCCCGCCTTTTGTGTTGCTTCACATTTTCGGTGGAAGTTCTTGCTTTGGGGCCGGAAAGCCGGGTGGGGCCCGTGCGTTTCCAGGACAGCCTCATTGAGGGAGCACGCGCCCCGTTGGAAGTGGGGTTCGGGGGTCCTGGCGCGCTTGTGTGCCCCGTAGACACGGCTGGCTCAGAGCACCTGTGCCCGTGAGCTGCCGCCCGCCGGCCCGGGGTGACCGCGGAGCTGCCTCTGCCAGCCTCCCTGTGTCCTCACACGTCGCTCCTCCCAGGTGGGGGCTGCCGCGGGGCCTCGTCCTCGACCGGCCCGGGGCCTCCGGAACCGTGCACACCTCTGGGTCGTTGACACACACGGGCCGCGCTTCCCTCCTCCTGTGAATGGGGCCGTACCCGCCTGGGAAATCGCGGAAGAGAAGGCTTGCTTGGCTTCCTGGAGGCGGATTTTTGTCTGGGTCTGTGTTATTTTCAGATACTATGAGGAATTCCCAATCAATTTGAAGACCGGGGAAGCCAACCTGACGCAGGTGTACGTGCAGGTGACGGACGCGTGGGCTGGGCGGGCGCGTGGGGGAGGCCGGCCCTCCGGGCGGTTGAGCAGGGCAGTGTCTCCCGCAGGAAGCGCTGGACTTCGTGCGGAGGCAGCACGCGGCTCAGCGTCCCTTCTTTCTCTACTGGGCCGTCGACGCCACTCACGCGCCCGTGTATGCGTCTCGGCCCTTCCTGGGCACCAGCCGGCGAGGGCGGTGAGTCCTTGGTCCCAGAGGCACGGACCCCCACCTGGAGAGTTCGGCTGAGCTTGGTTGCCTCCAGGGGTGGGGCACTCGGCCATCGGGTGTTCAGTTACCCTCACGGGGAGAGACGGCAGTTCTCGTGCTCGCCCGAAGCCGCCTGTCAGCCCAGTCTGTGTGGAGGAGGGTTGCAGCGGTGTGGCGTGTTCCGTCCTCGATTAACTCTGGGAACTGGGCTTTTCCTCTCCCTCTCCTCTGAAGCCAGCCCATCCGGTGTGCTGTCCGTCCCCGAAGTCGTGCCTTCTCTACTCACGGACGCCCTTTCTCCCCTTAGGTACGGGGACGCTGTCCGGGAGATCGACGACAGTGTTGGGAAAATCCTGAGCCTTCTCCGGGACCTGAGGATCGCAGAGGACACGTTCGTTTTCTTCACCTCCGACAATGGCGCTGCCCTCATTTCTGCTCCTAAACAAGGCTAGTGTTCCAAGCACCCTCGCCTCCCCAGATGGGGCTGCCCTTGGGATACTGGGATCTCTGAGGCTCCGTCAGGGCCACTCAGCCCTCCTAGGGGCCCCGTCCAATGGGCGAGATGCCTGCTCCCTTCCCGAGGGCCCTCGTCCAGTGAGAAGACTTTCGCCCAGGAGACTGGCTGGGGCATCTCCAGACCTCCTGGGAAGTGGTGTCTTGGAGGGCAGGGACCCAGCCCCTACCCCAGAGTGCGGACTTGGCTCAGCGAGGGAGCAGCCGTGGGGCCGTGACCCCCCTGGGGCTGCTCAGCAAACTCTCGGGCTGTTGCACCTTGGTGAGCAAGGGGTTCCACCTGGTGTCCTGTAAGCGTGTCTGTCCCTCCTCCCCTGTCATGGTGCCATATCTTTTTGTCCCATTTTCTTTAAGGTACTGGGGCCTCAGCAGGGCCCTGAGTTACTCAAAGGGCTCTGGAAGGAAGGCCACGGGGAGCAGGAAACCCCAGGGGGACAGGCCTCAGCAGGGAGGTGCTAGGGGACCGTGCGGTCAGGGGAGCCCTGGAGCTAGTATGGGTACAGATGGGTTCAGGTGAGAAGGAATCATGCGGGCACAGAGCACTCGCAGTTCAGGGTCTGGGTCTGGCTGGTCTGGGGCCCCAAGGGGCCATTCACGGCCCATGGAGGGACCTCGTCCTCACGCAGCCGCTCCCCGCACTGCTCTTGGTCCCAGAGGTGAGGGTGGGACCCTCTGCACCCCTCCCAGCAAAGACCCAGGGCCTGGCTGGACGCTGCTGTCCCTGCTGTGCCTCCCAGCTCTGCGCCAAGAGCCCCCAGTGCGCGGCCCTTGCCGGGCCCGCCAGCGGTGCCTTATCTTCACGCCCGAGGTAGGGGCCGGTTCCCACGCACGCCATCCACATGCTTGTTTGTAAGAGTGCAGACCCGTGTGCTCGCCTCACTGCTTGCGACGCAGAAGTGGACAAGCAGTGAGGCCTCGTCAGTGTGTCTGAGCCCCGCCAAGCCCCAGGAGCCGCGTCCGTCCGCTCTTCCTGCCGTGCCCTTGCCTGGGCCTCCGTCTGCCCGTGCTCGCTCGCTCGTCGCCCGGATGCGTCCTTCCCTGCTTTCTCTCGGGGTCTGCGTGCACTGATGCAGGGGGCCGGGGTGCGGGTCTGGCGTGGAAGCAAGAGCGCCGCCTCCCCTGTTCCTCCCGGGGGCCGGGCTTGTGGGAGCCCCGGGCGGCAGGTGGGGGTGGCAGCAACCACCGTTTGCGCTGGGCTCTGGGAGTGAGCCAGCCTGGCCAGGGCCCCCTCCAGCACTTCCCACGCGTGTGGTTCAGGAACCAAACCTGCCCTGCCCCCAACCCCCTCCCAGGACCCGGCCGGGGGGGGACACATTTTTTTTTTTTTTTTTTTTTAAAGATTTTATTTATTTATTTGACAGACAGAGATCGCAAGTAGGCAGAGAGGCAGGCAGAGAGAGAGAGAGAGAGGAGGAAGCAGGCTCTCTGCTGAGCAGAGAGCCCGATGTGGGGCTCGATCCCAGGACCCTGGGATCATGACCTGAGCTGAAGGCAGAGGCTTTAACCCACTGAGCCACCCAGGCGCCCCGGGGGGACACATTTTGATTAGACTCCCCACCCCCCACACAGAGTGATGCTCGAGGACGGGAACATGTAAGTCACACAGTCCCTGCAGGCGGCCGTGAACCCCACTGAGCTGCTCCCCAGGAACCTGTGTCACAGCCCCGCCTAAGGGCAGTCGTCACATTCTCCGTTTCTGAGCACTCGTGCTGCGTTAGGGACGCAGTGGTACTGCCTGATCGTGTCCAGGCATCTGACCTTGACCCGAGGCCTGAACTCTGTGGCCGGTCGTTCCAGCAGCGTCACCCCGAGGACCCAGGAAGGTTGGGGGCAGGCTGTGACAGATCCCTCCTGAAAGCAACAGGCCAGCAGGATGGACGCCCTGGGGACTCGGGGTAGGCGTCTGATGCGCGACGACTCTGTCTCCTCAGGCGGTAGCAACGGCCCGTTTCTGTGTGGGAAGCAGACCACGTTTGAAGGTGGGATGCGGGAGCCTGCGATCGCGTGGTGGCCCGGGCGAGTCCCTGCAGGCCAGGTGAGTGACGCTGGCTGCTCGTGGAGCTCAGACTGCCGGCTCCACACCAGGAGGCGGCTGGTGAAGGGCAGGTGGGGCGGGCACCGGGGCCTCAGGGGCGGTGTTAACAACTGCCATCCCGTGACGAGGCTGCCTTGTCAGTGAACATGGCGGTCCCGAGTTCAACTAAGTTAAGCAGGTTTCTTTTTTGCAGGACTTGTCAGAGCTTTAGTGTGTTAATGGACGTCATGAACACCCGGCAGGCATAGGGCATACTGAGTTCCTAAAGGCTTGCTTGGCCATAAAGTCTCCCCCGACCGCTGGTTCCCTAGCACCCTCCCAGACATTGGAGCCCTTTCCTGCCCCAGAGCTCGTTGCTCTGTCCCTGCCTCCACCAGGAACCCACACGCAGGGTCTTCTCTCACAGGGCAGCTCAGTTCAAACTGCTGATGAATACGGGGTCTTAGGGCTCACATTTTGAAATATTCCTCTCACGGTCTCTGAACTGGTCTCTCTCCCCTTCTGATGCCCCCCAGAGAACACTGGTATTGGTGCGGCCCTCACAGCAACACTACAAGGGACGTTGATTCCCCTGTGGTTTCTGTCACAAGTGCCGTGCCCCATGCCTTCCACGACACCCTCTTCCGCTCAGACTGGAGGTCGGGAGACCGGCCGGGCATCCTGGGCCAGGCTCACAGCGCCATGGGGCTGGTTCCTTCTGGAGGCTCCCAGGGAGGATCCGTTTCCTCGTCTTTCCGGGGTCCTCGAGGCACCCACAGTCCCTCCCTCCGTCGTCCAGGCCAGTTGAGTGTCACCTTGTCCCTCTGACTCTGGCCCCCCGGCCACTGCCCACGGCCAGGACCCCGTGCCGACCCTCCTTCCTCTGACTCCGGCCCCCCGGCCACTTGCAGGGACCCAGAATCAGCTCCCATCTTCAGGTCCGCTGCTTGGCAGCCTTGAGTCCCTCTTTGCCACGTGAGGAACACGCACAGGGTCTGGGAAGTGAGACGTGGGCCTCAGTGTGGGGGGCGTTACTCTGTCCCCATCACCATCATCAGCACTCCCATGCCACGTGTTAGCAAACTGTGGTCCAAGGAGAGGAAGTCACTCGTCAGGACCGCTGGCTGTCCCATGGTGGAGCTGGGATCAGACGCCGGGCGTGGGGCGTGGAACCCACCCTCCTGCCCAGGCTGCCCCACGGCTTCACCCTCTGGGACTGTCTCCATGGGGCCCTCTCTCCGCAGGGCCGGCTCCAGCCTTTGGGATCCCCCTCCTCCGGCCCTCATCTGCCTGGCTCCTCACCCCTCAGCCCTGCTCCCTGGAGGCGAGAATCCAGGAGCAGCCGGGCAGCCTTCCCCGCGCCGTGTCCCATGGCACACGCTGAAATTGAGCCTGACGAGTTGTGAGGCCTGTGCCCTGCAGTGACCACGGGAGGGCTTCATTTTAACCACTCTGGTTTGCCCACCGTTTCCGGTATTCAGGCCCCCGCCTGCCTGGTGGGGGGACCCGCTCCTGCGTGGGGTCTTAGCAGTGCCGGTGGCACCAGCAGGGACTCCGTGTGCCCACAGCAGTCTGATGGCGTTTTCTTAAAGACGTGACGCCTGTCGAGAGTGTTTGTCCTTCGGGAAGCTTCTCTGTGTGCCCCCAGCTATTCTGTGCTGACGAGAAGGACGTCAGCTGTCCTGTCCTGCCCCACCATGCCACCCACACGGCAGTCTCTCCTCCCTGTTTATTTTTCTTGGCAGTTAAAGTATTGGGATTTCTTGATTTTTTTTTCTTTCTTCTTTTTTTTGTTGCAAAAAAAGCAGCAGGGGAGAAGCCGTGGCAATGAGATAATGCCATTGGCCACCTGCTCCTGCCCTCTGCAAACCCACGCAGAAGGTCTGAATCGAACACCGGCTTCCCATTTCCCCACACTGGGCTGCAGAACCCACGATGCAGGCGGCCTTGGCCTGTGCGCTGTGTGTCCACATGGAGTCCCTCGTGGCGGGGGAGTCTCACGTGATCCCAGGGCATCCGTGAGGGACCCCTGGGGACCGGGAAGAGCGGCTGGAGGCCCCAGCCAACAAGATGCCCACGGATGCCCACCCCGCCAAGCTGAACAGTGGACTCTCCGGCCTCCCCGAGCCGGCCCTCACCCCAGCTCCAGGCTGCAGACGCCGGGTGGTGGGCTGAACCCGGGGGTCTCCAGATGAGGCAGAGCCGCGTCCAGGGAGCAGATGTGCGTCCATGGACACCAGCATGTGGCCCTCGGCCAAGAGTGCTCCTCTCCTCAGACCCGTTTCGCTGGGTGCCTCGACTGAGACCATCCCGTTTGGGCCAGGGTCGTCCCCAGCCAGCTGCCCCTCCTCCGTGCTGCTCTGGGCCTCGCAGGTCTTCTCTCCACCTGTGCTCTTACCTGACTTGGGAAGCTCACAGCGGTTCAGTGGTGACAGATGGGCTCAGAGAGGCCAGGCCTCAGCAGGCTGGACCCCACCGGTGTCTCCCTGCACCCTCTTCTCACCTCTGTCTCATTCGTAGTCACCACGGAAACGAGGACTCAGGAATTAGGGATGGGGCAGTTTGAATCCCCACTCGGCCCTAACCTCCCAAAGCCACTCTCCCAAGGAGGAGCTCGTCCCTCCCTTGCAGGGTCGTGAGGCCTGAGGGTTCGTGTGGCCGCCCACGCGCCCTGACCCGACCCTCCAGAGCGTGCGGGGCTCCCGGACAGCCTGGAGCGGGGTCAGAGTGCAAAGGCAGGGCCCAGAGGAAGGGGCTGGGCCCGGGGCGTGTGCACCCACATGTGGACGTCGGGCAGAGAAGGCTTCTGTCCCTGTGTGCCCCTGGCTGCCCTCCGGTCAGGGCGGGGCTCGCCAAGTACACCCGCGTCCTGTCTCTTCAGGTGAGCCACCAGCTGGGCAGCGTCATGGACCTCTTCACCACCAGCCTGTCCCTCGCGGGCCTGGCCCCGCCCAGCGACAGGGTGATCGATGGCCTGGACCTGCTCCCTGCCATGCTGTGGGGCCAGCTGACAGACAGGTGCGTGCCCGCCGGGCGCCAGCCCCCCCCAGCAGGGGACAGAGCCAGGCCTGGCTGACAAGGCTGTTTCCTCCCCAGGCCGGCTCAGGGCAGGGGGAGGACCTGAGAAGCGAGAGCCCTGGCGCTCCGAGACCACTCCCAGCACCCAGGGCATCGGGGCCCAGGCCCGGCACTCGGGGTGGAGGGAGTTCTGCCTGAGTGTCCGGCTGTCCAGACCCCTGGGGCCCGGCCTTGGCTTGGGCTTCACTGGTGCCAGACCCAGCTTCTTCCCAGCTTGAGACCAGCTGCTGTTGTGCTCAGAAAGAATCAGTTTCCCAGGCTGCTCGAGGAACAGGAATTGTGAAACGCTGAGTCTCGTGGCTGGGAAGGCAGCCGCCCCCGCCACAGAGCCGCCGAGGCCTGGGTTTGGGGTGGTGAGACAGCGTCAGGCGTTTTCAGCCGTGCTTGTCTTTTCTGTCTTGAACCCTGGACAAGAACTTGTTGACTCCGGGGGGAGGGAGCGCAGTGGTGGTGGTGGCTTAGCAGGCTCTCTGCCCCAAGGTGAGGGCCAGAGCCTCTCTGCCTGCCGCCAGCTTCGTGCCGGGGCCGAGGACTCAGGGGCCCGACCACCCCCGTGGCCTGGTGGACCTGTTCACCACTGTGCCCAGTGGGAGCCCAGCATGGTCGTTTCTGTGACAAGTTTCTCTTGCCTCCTGACCCTTTTCCTCCATCGGCGACAGGCCAGTATTCTATTACCGCGGCAACACGCTGATGGCAGCCACCCTCGGTCAGTACAAGGCCCACTTCTGGACCTGGACCAATTCTTGGGAGGAGTTCAGACAGGTGAGGGGGCTTGGGGCACTGTGGACTCTGCAGGCCCACCACCCTGCTCTTAGGAGGACTCCTCTGGACAGAGCAGGCCTGGACCAGAGGCCACTGCGGAGGACAGGTGGCCTCAGGCCTCTCATGCTCACCACCTGACTTGGCCCCCAGACTCACTGTGGCAGCGGTCCCCAACCTCTTCCAGACCACTCTCAGCACAGGGCATGGCGGAGTCCTGTCTCCCGGCCTACGCGCTTAGCACTGGACTCCCTCAGGCCCACTAGCCCTCCCAGCTCGCGTCCAGGGTCCCTGCCCCTGCTCTCCGTCCCACAGCTGAGCCTGCCTGCCCTTCAGGTACCGTGTCAGACATCCTCGGCACCTGGCCCCATGTGCTATCAGGCAGAGCTGCCCGTGGTTTGCCCTTTAGGTGCTCAGCGGCTAAGCGGTCGTCGGAGCACCCGAAAACCCAGAGCTCGGCTGTGCGGGCTCACTGCTCCCTCCCGGGGCTTTCTGCGGCCCTGCTGTCGGCGGCCCGAGAGTCCAGGTGGCGTGGGAGCGGGGTTCCGGGAGCCGCAGCTCAGGCCTCCCTGCGGCTCCAGGGGCTCTCGGGGCAGGGTCCGGGCAGCCCGAAATGAGACCCGTCCCAGCTTCAACCCAGGCCAAACCGCAGGAGAGCTGGGGGAGCTGCTTTCAGGGGTGTGGGGCCGGTCCAGAAGGTTCTGCGGGTAGAGCCGTTGACTGTGGGACCTGGACTGACCGTGTTTACGGTGGGGCCCGTGAGGATTGGGAGAGGCCGCTCTGCTGCGTGTGTCCTGCCGTCCTCCCCCGACACGTGGCTCCCGCTCCCTCCGGGCTCTTTGCTCGGCACCCTTCCGAGTTCCCAGGAGACAGGGCGCGTGCTCTTCTCCCCAGGGGAGTCCCTCCCTGGGAGGCAGCTGCCCGGGAGGGGAGTGGGCTCACCGTCGGCTGCTCTGATGGCCCTTCCAGGAGGCTAACGTGCTCGGGCCAGCTTTGTTCAGAAGTCACGAGACTGCCCGGCTGGGGCTGCCCAGCCAGGCCCGAGCCGGCTCCCAGCCTAAGGGAGAGGCCCGGGGCTGCGTCCCCACGGGGGCGTGCGGGTCTGTGGTCCCTGGCTTGGGAGTCACCCGCGTGGACCCTGCTAGCTTCCCAACTATACTCTTGTCCCTGGGGCCCGGCCACAACCCAGGTCAGGCTTTTCCATTCCCCAAGGGCTAGCTGAGCGGGGCAGGCCGAGGAGGAGGGATGGACCGGCTTCCCTTTGGCAGCCCGTGGCCCAGCAAGAGTGGGGTACACATGTGCACATGGCCCTCTGCGTTTGGGGGCCGTTCCCAGACTTAGACTAGATGCACGGCTCCAAGGGCCACGGCTGCAGAGGGACAGGTGCACCCTGGGCTCCGAGGAAGAAGGGGCCACGTGGGCTGGCTCGGCTGTGATGTCCCAGGGGACAGCAGTCGTGAGGGAAACCCCGTGCTGGTTAGCGGGGTGTTGGTAAGTAGTATACTTGGCTCGCATCCAGGTGAGGATTTGTGTTTTCTGTCTAGACTGGTGGCTGCCAGCTTTTTTCGTGCTGGAGGCTGTGGGCTTTCCCGTGGTCAAATCCCAGTGTGATCTCCAGCACTTCTACTCCCAGAAGGTCAGGGGTCACCCACTTTGGAACCCACTTGGGCGCGCATCCCCGGCTGTCTTCTCCGGCTTCCATTCTCCTTATTTTTCAGCCACTGGCTCAAGAGTCACAGCTCAGTGCGGATAAATGGAATTTCACGGGTTCCTAATCTCCCTGCTTTATTGAAAAGCAGAACGTTACCTGCTCTGCTGACCAGCTGTCCGTGACAGACGCAGGGGGGTTGGACACGGGGTGTGGTGGGTGCCCGTCGACTGCACTGGCCCCTGCAGAAAGCCTTCCCCGGCTGCCGGTTCTGGGGTTCGTGAGCACAGTTGTACCCCTGTCTCTGTGTACAGCCGTCTCTCCAGACCCTCCCTTAGGCCGTGTCCTGTGTTGGCGGAAGACTGGAGCTAAGCTGCTTGCGGGGCCCTGGGCTTACCAGGGTGTCAGGATTTCCTCGGGGGCACAGCTGGCTTTTCCTGTTCCAAGTCAGGGTCCCACAGCCTGCAGGCCTTGGGGACCCAGCTCCAGGCCGTGAGCGCAGTAGCTTCGGGAGGGAGCCCAGGGCCATCACAGCACCTGAATGGGGCTCTTGCCACACGCTGACCTCAGAGGCTGAAGCTGTCCCGCAGTGTCCCCCCAAAGGAGCCCCGAAGGCAGAGGTGGCCTGGGAAGTTGCAGAACTGGGCCTGTCTGGGGGGCTGGGGCCATACACCTGAGCCTCGATGCACGCAGTCTGCTCTCCGGTGTCCTCGGACGCGTCCGCCGTGGTCTGGTTCAGGCCCCGCTCTTCCCTGGCGTCTGGGCTGCCGCCATGGGCCTGTCTCTTCCTGGCCCCCCGGGCGGCCTGCAGGGAGCGCTGAGCAGCACGCACTGGGGTGGCTTTGCTCTGGAATTCAGTGACCGGCAGGTCCCCCCCCACGGGCTGCAACAGTATAAGTGGTAGCACTTTTCTTCCTTTTTTTTTGGAGATTTCGTTTTTTAACCAGTCTCTACACATAACGTGGGGCTCAGACAACTCTGAGATCAAGAGTTACACGCGTCACCAACTGAGTCGCCTAGGTGCCCCTAAAATATTTTAAAGAGATTTATCTCCCGAGGCGCCTGGGGGGCTCAGCTGGTAAGCGTCAGCCTTCGGCTCAGGTCAGCATCCCAGAGTCCTGGGATCGAGCCCTGCATCGGCCGGAAGTCTGCTGCTCCCTCTGCCCCTCATGCCACTCGTGTTCTTTCTCTCTCTCTCTCAAATAAGTAAAAATCTTAAAAAAACAAAAAATCACTTCCCTGCCCCGAGAAGGGGCTGCCGGCGGCATACAAAACACAGGCACGATGGCTCAGCGGCTCCGGGGCCAGGGCGTGGGAGAGACGCCATCCTACAGGAGGCAGCCCTCCATCATGCTCGGCCCTGGGACACTCGGGGCACGTCTAGGGACGCAGCAGGTGGGAGTGAGACGGGCCGGCTTGCCTCGGGGAGCTCGAGGCCGCTGTCTTCTGGGCTCCTGGGGCACACGCGTGCCCACACGCGCACGCAGCCCTCACCGCCCTCCCGGCCTCCCGTTTCAGGGCATCGATTTCTGCCCCGGGCAGAACGTCTCAGGAGTCACCACCCACACGCAGGAGGACCACACGGAGCTGCCCCTGGTCTTCCACCTGGGACGAGACCCCGGGGAGCGGTTCCCCCTCAGGTGAGCTGGCCCTGAGCAAAGGCAGGCGCTCGCTGGCGGGCTGGGCACTGCCAAGTAGAGGCACGTCCTGAGCTCTTGGAGACGTGGGGGGGGGGGGTTCTCCTGCCCCCGGAGGTGGTCCAGGCCTGTCCCCCGTGTCTGCCTCAGCAAACTGGCGTGCGTGGCCTGCCTCCTCAGGTGTTCCCATCCGCCTGGTCTCTGTCCCTCCACCACGGGCCCATGTGACCCAGTTACGTGACCCCCGCCCTGAGCGGCCTCTGCGTGTGGGGTGGACGAGCCCCTCCGTGCCCGGTGGGCAGCACCGGCGTGAAAGATCCACCCTGGGGCTCCTCCCAGCGAGGCTCTGGGGTGGGGCCTTGTGATGCCAACCGGGATGCTTGAGACACTTCTGGGCCCTTTGCCCGGCTTAGAGGCCAGGGACTGTGGGAAGGAGACAGACGGGCCCCACGCCTGCCCATGCCAGAACCTCACACGCGGCCTTACTGGCAGCGGGGACTTCGTGGGGACAGTGAAGGCGAGGTGGGGGGAGGTCATCCTGGATCAGGGTGGCCCTGCCTCCAGAGAGTAGCTATGGGAGACGGAAGAGGGGACACACACGGGGGGGAGGTCACACGAAACCGGAGGCAGAGATGAAGGGACCCGCACCTCTGCGGGGGCTGCGTTCCTGCCTGGGTCTCGGCCTGCAGCCTCCAGACTTGGGAGGGAAGAGACCCTGGGGGCCTAAACCCTAGTCTGTGGCCACGTGTCTCCGAGGCTCCGGGACACTTTCCGCTGGGAGCTGGGAGCCCCTCGCGGGTATCAGCAGCCACAGGTGTGGAGCCCAGGGCCATGTGCTCGTGGGGCTGGGGATCAAGCTAAACCAGGGGGAGGCTGGGAGGAAGCAGTCCGAGCCCCTCTCCTGTCCCCGGAAGTACCTTCAGAGCCAACACCCAGCGGGGCCCCGGGAGCCGATGGCAGGGCCTGATTCCGGAGAAGCCACAGGCCGCACCTCTGCCCGTGAGGCCTCCCGCAGCCTGACTGCCCCTAGCGTCACCCAGAAGTCACACATGTCCCCAGCACGCTTGTGCCCATGCTTCAGAGGACGAGAGCCAGGCGGACCTTGCTGCTGAGACGAACTACCTTAGTTTAAGCCAGGCCTTCCCAGTACATTCGGCCAGAGAAGGGGAAGGACTCGACACGGGTCGTGAGGCCTGCTCCGAAAAGGCTGCAGGCCGTGTGCGCGGCAAGCACGGCCTGCAGGACGGAGTGGAGAGCCTGAGGTTCTGGGCGACCTGGGAGTGCCGCGGCTGCAGACCCAGGGACCGTGGGGAGCAGGGTGGGACCCCTGCTCCTGCCACACACATCTGGGCCGGAGGGACTGGGAAACCGGGAAGGCCCCAGGTCTGCTTGGGGGCGCCCGCGGTCCTGTTGGTGCCCTCGGTGGTGTTGGCCGGGGCTCAGGCCCCGAACGCTGAGTCAGGGGTCGTGGCCGCTGTAGCCACTGTGCCTGCAGCCTCGTCTGTGGGGCAGTTCCTGAGGTGCATGCCAGCCCTTGGGCACAGAGGGACAGAGGTAGGGGCCACCGGCTGGTGGCTCCACTGGGGTGGTGGACTACTCGCTCCCCAGACCCCTTCCCCCGCTGCTTGGGTGGCCTGTCCCGCTGGCCGGCCTGGGCCTCACTCTCTCGGTGACCTGGTCCTCTTGCCTCTAGCTTTGCCAGCCCTGAGTACCTGCATGCCCTTCGCGGGGTCACCCTGGCCGTCCGGCAGCACCAGGAGACCTTGGTCCCTGGACAGCCCCAGCTCAACGTGTGCAACCGGGCCGTCATGGTGAGTGCTTGATATGCCGGGAGGGTGTCCCGGGGGCCGTGGAACGTCTGTGCAGCCCACACCCTCACCCCCCTTCTCGACGGGGAGCTGTCTGGGGTTGCAGAGACTTCCGGCAGCGGAGGCGACTGCTGGGCGGTGTGGCAGGACTCCGGTAGACCGAGGGCCTCCAGAGGCTGCCGGGTCTGCGGGCTGGACCCCTTCCCCTCCTGCTGCTCTGCGCAGACCCTGCAGGGGTGGCCGGGAGTCACTTGGCTCCCGGGCAGGTGTGGGCCAGGGCACTCCCGCATGGGGTGTGGACACCGTGGACTGATGGCCTGAAGGTGCTGTCCCTGGAACTGAGGGTGTCTGGCTCCCTGCTCCGGACATGGCTGATGCAGGTGTCCCAGTATCCGAAGCTTTGGCTTCAGACCCCACCGAGCACCGTCAGGATGCTTCCCAGCCTGACGGCCCCTCTCCCTGAGCCGCGCGTCCCGCAGCCCCGCGCGGTGGTTCACAGAGTAACTGGGCACCGTTGACACTGCCGTGTGGAGTCTGGTCTGCTCCGAGGGGCCAGGGCAGCATGGGGGGAGCGCACCAGGAGCAGGGTCGGGCCTCAGCCGCGTGTTCCGGGCGCTGAGCGTGACCCTAGGGCGGGCAGGGCTGCCTCGGTAGCCAGGGCCTGGGTGGGGTGGCCTGTCGCTGCTGTCCACGCCTGCGGCTTCATGTCCTCAAGCTCCCCACAGAAGGACGTTCAGAGCAGAAGCCCCCAGGGCTGCCTCCCTCCCTCCCTCCGTGGGGTGGTCTGCCTTCTGAACGCACAGAGTAGAGCAGGAAGGTACCCGTCTCAGGACCACCAAGGTGCCTGGGGTCCCAGGAGTCTGAGAGTCCCACGTGCCCACTCCAAGCTCCGTCTTTAATCTCACTGGGAAGGCGAGCTGTCCCCACCCCCAGCATGCTCTCTGTCAAGCAGTGCATGTGGTGCCCGCGTCCCTTCCCACTGTGTGATGTAGTGGGGGACGGGGTGGAGGGAACTGGCCGGGGCATGACCACAGCCACCTGACCCCTGGACCCACCCCCCCCAGTCCCGCAAGTGAACTGAAGGCAGCCCAGAGCAGTGTGGACCGGCCTCCAGAGTCGTGTGCTGGCTCCCCCCACCCCCAGTCCGGCTGGCTGGGCGGAGTCTGTTCTGCACACACCCTGTGCTTTGCTCTGTGTCCGAGGTCGAGAGCAGCTTCCTTCTCCAAAGCCTGGCCAGCTCCTCCTCCCCGCCTGGGCAGCCACAAGCCAGGTGATGCCATCCAGGGCAGGAGAGACCTTCAGCGGGCTTCTCACTGCCCTTGATAATCTGATTCAGGAACAGCCTGTGAGGCCCACTCGGGGCGGGGTGGGGGGGGAATGCCTCCAGAGTGACTTGGAGTCTCCCTACGGAGGCGCAGAGACCCCCGTGGGCAGTGAGAGGCCATGGCGAAGCAGGGAAGGCCCCTCCTCCGGACCATATGGAGGAGTGCGGACACTGGGCCGAGGGGCCGTCCGTGCTCCACTGGAACAGACCAGCTGTCCCCGCAGCTGACCATCAGAGAGCTCTCCTTGGATAGTCTTGAGCAGGCTGTGAGGGCCCTCCCGGGTCAGCCCTTGCTGAAGTGTGGCTCTGGGCCGGGGCTGCACCCTGAGGCCAAAGGAGGAGATGGGGCGGGGCGGGACTCCGGCCACTGCGGAGCCCAGATGTGCTCATAACCTGCTCTTCTTTCAATTCTCACTGTCAGAACTGGGCGCCCCCGGGCTGTGAAAAGTTAGGGAAGTGCTTGACGCCCCCGGAGTCCGTCCCAGAGAAGTGCTCCTGGCCCCACTAGTGCCTGCCGCCAGGAGGACTCTGGCCTCAGGGCTCCCTGCTGGACGAGCCCTGAGCCCTGGCTGCCCTCGGGCCGTGCCCACCCCGGACAGACCTCATCCGCAGCCAGCAGCGGGACCTGCTGACTCCTCGTGCCGGAGACCCAGCCCTGGTGTCCCTCGGCCCTCCTGGTCGGGCTGACCCTGCCACGAGGACCCACAGCCTCACAGCCTGAGAGCCGAATGCTGCCCTCCGACCTCCCTCTGCCGGCCTCCTCCAGGGCCCTGCCTCCATCCCGGGACCCAGAGGACAGGGCTGTGACCTGAGTCTCACCGTCACAGTTGGCCTCGCCAGTCCTGTGTTGGCCCCTTGGCCCCTTGGCCCCTGCGCCCCACTGAGAGGGATTGTGAAGGCGGAAGGGGATCCTGACAACCGCCAAGGAAGGCCTCCCTGGGCCAGTGGGGCCCTTGCCCTTCTTCCTTAGGGATCCTGACCCCCGGACCCTGTGGCGAGTCGGTGCCTGTCGGCTGCCCTGCCAACCCTCCTCCCCGGGGCCCGGGGCTCCTAGTGTTGCCTGGCGCGGGGAGCCTGAGCGAGCCGGTGTAGACGCCAACCGTACTGCGCCGCTGTAAGACTTGGGAAATGACGAAGAGGAGTTTTAGAATAAAGGATCGGGCGTTTGGCGGTTCCTTTTTAAGAGCTACGTTTTTGCGGAAGTCGGCCAGAGGGGAGCGGTGTGCCGTGTCCCGCCCCACGGCGGCCGAGCCGCCGCCCACCTCCGCGGACGGGGCGGTGCTCTCGGGTGGCCCGGGCCCTGCCTCTTCCCGGACTCTCGCGGGGCCGGCCCCGCCCCTCGGCACTTCCCCGGGAGCCCGGCCGGGCCTGCGCGGACGCCGCGGTCGCCCCCCGGCCGCGCAGCCACCCTAGATGCGGACGCGTTTGTTCAGGCTGCAAAAGAGCAAGCGCGTCGGAACAACCTTGGCACCTAAGATTCGGAAAAATACGGTAGCCCCGGCGAGCGGCGGGGGGTCCGCCCCACGGTGCGGCCCCGCCCACTGGCGCCCCGCGCAGGCGCAGAGCCGCCGGCCCCGCCCCCTCGCCGCTGAGCTTCGCTCCCCCGCTCGCCGACACGCGCCGGCTGCTCGATGGCGGACCCCGAGCTGCAGCTGGTGGCGCGGCGCATCCGCAGCTTCCCGGACTTCCCCGTCCCGGGGGTGCTGTTCAGGTGCGGCGGGGCGGCCGCGGGGGCGCGCGGGGCGGGGCGGGGGCGCGGGGCCCACGCCCGACGCCCGGCCTCACCCGCCTGCTCGCGCGCGCCAGGGACATCTCGCCGCTCCTGAAGGACCCCGCCGCCTTCCGCGCGTGCATCAGCCTCCTGGCGCGCCACCTGAGACAGACGCACGGCGGCGACATCGACTACATCGTGGGCAAGTGAACCCGGGGACGCCCCGCCCGCCCTGCCGCGGCCGCGCCCTGGGGTGTCCGGGGGCCGCGGGGTCTGCGCTCCTCTGCGAGCGGACGCGGGACGGACGCGCACGTTGGCTTCGGAGGGGCTGGGGGGCGGCCCCCGGGGGCACGCTGGACGCCGCACCGGTGTTTGGGTGGTGACCCTTGCGTGGGTGGTAAGGACGGACCCGCTGCGCCGCACGTTGCGGCCGGAGGGTGGGTCCAGCCTTAGGTGGCCCGGCAGACGGTAGCGTCCCCGCCCCCGCCACAAGTTCCTGGCCTCAGCTCCGGACACGTGGGGCCCCGCGGCCCGGTTGCCCAGGGAGTGTCTGACCAGAGTCCACGGGCCAAGCACGCCGGTGTTCTACTCTGGAGTGCTCTGAGCCCTGGGCCGCGCCCTTTCCCCGCGTCACCCTGGCAGGTCTGGTCCCTGTGCGAGTGCCCTCGCCTGGGGCTCCCAAGGCTCCCCAGGGACCACAGCTTTCCACTTGGCTGAGTCCTCCCGGCCGGGAAGCCCACCCCCGCTGCACCCCTGGACGGCGTGGGGACCCCGCTCTGCCTGCTCCAGACAGATGCTGCTTTTAAGGATGAAGAAAGGCGCCTGAGTCCCTGTCACGGCCCCTGCCAGCTCCGCTAGACCGGCAGCGGCACTGATGGGGGGAAGTCAGGTCACTTCCCCGAGGCCCAGCTGCACGTGCGCGCCGTGCGGGGCACACCAGGTCCTTGACCCCATCTCCCAGGGTCCCTGTGCGAGGCGGGGCTGCATCAGCGTTGCTGAGTGTGATGTCGTTGGTCTTCTAGCTGCAGCCGACGGCCGGGAGCCTTTTGCCTTTGCAAAGGCCCCGTGTCACTTTCCAGCACTGGCTCACGGGGATCTCAGGCTGCTGTGCCACACAGCTGCCCCTTGACACCCCAGCTCTCGCCAACAGGCCTGGACTCCCGAGGCTTCCTGTTTGGCCCGTCTCTGGCGCAGGAGCTTGGCTTGGGCTGCGTGCTCATCCGAAAACGAGGCAAGCTGCCTGGCCCCACTGTGTCTGCCTCATACACCTTGGAGTACGGCAAGGTGAATGGGCTGGGCGCCGCAGCCTTCCCCGCTTGGGGACCCCCCCCCCGGAACAGTCCTGGGGTCGGGGGGCACTGCCATGGTTGGTGCTCAGCCTCTGTGTCTGAGACACCAGGCTGGCCAGGAAACCGCTGGGTGGGTTGAAACGGGGCCCAGACTGTCGCATCCTGTCCGCATCCCCTCCCAGGCCATGTCCGGACACAGGCGGACCTCGCGCCTGCTTCCCCTTTGCAGGCGGAGCTGGAAATCCAGAGGGACGCCGTGGAGCCGGGGCAGAAGGTGGTCGTCGTGGACGATCTGCTGGCCACTGGCGGTGAGGGTCTCCCCACCCACTGAAGGCGGGCCCGGCGGAGGGGGAGGGGGCTAGGGCCGGAAGAGTGTGCCTCACAGGGGCGCGAAGCGGGTGGCAGCACTGTCCCGCTTACAGCGAGCTGCGGGTCTCTGCGCGGGCCCCCGGGAGCCTCCTCACCATACCGATCCCTCTCCCCACACCCAGGGACCATGCGGGCAGCCTGTGAGCTGCTGGGCCGGCTGCAGGCCAAGGTGCTGGAGTGCGTGAGCCTGGTGGAGCTGACGCAGCTGAGGGGCCGCGAGACGCTGGCGCCCGCGCCCTTCTTCTCCCTCCTGCAGTTCGAGTGACGCCGCCGCCAGGGGCGCTGGCCAGCTGCATGGGCTTTTTTTTTTTTTTTTTTTTTTTTTTTAAACGGTTTTGTGCAGTTGCCTTTCCGAAGTGCCTAGGCCGTCGTCGCGGTCCTTCCTGCGGCCTCTGGATCTGGAGGTGCCAAGGCCTGGAGCTAACAGTTCAGGCCGGGGCCCAGCCCCCTACGGGTGCACTTAACAGAGAGACGTGAATAAACTGTTTCGTTAGAGTGGCTGCTCTCGGTCCAGGTGCTGGGGTGGGGCCGTGGGACAACGTGCAGGAATCCCACCTGGCCGGCTGCCCGGGCCTCCTGTGGCCCAGAGCAGGCAGGAGACCAGTGCTGCCCGAACTGCTATCCAGTCGTGGCTCCGACAGGTCACACTCCTGGGCAGCTCACAACTTTGTCTCAGGTTCTAGATGCTGAAGTGCCCGTCCGTGTTGCTGGGGCTGGTTCCTTCTGGGGGCTCCGGGGAGGCCGTGTCCATGGCTTTCCCGGCCTCTAGAGCCTCAGGGCCGACCCTCCATCCTGAGCCAGCGGCGTGCTGCCGTCCAGGTTTGCAGTCTGCTGCCCTCCTGCAAGGGCCCGGGGGGACACCGAGCCCACTGGGCCATCCAGGATTCCCACATGGACGTCCCGGGGGCATTCTGCCCACTGCCTGCCTTCCTGCCCCACTTCCCTACACCCCAAACACTGCAAAGACCAAGTCCCCAACAGAAACCAGTTTAATGACAAAGTGCTGCCCCAGGGGAGGCCTACCACCCACGCTGGCCAGGGAGCCTGGTGGGGGGTGCAGAGGGGGGGAAGTGCACCCTGTTCCTAAAGAGTAAAAGAGACACAGCGGGCGAGGGCAGGGACCGGAAGTACGTGTCTGCGAAGTTCACAGCGCCACCTCCGCCCGGGCAAGGCAGGCCAGCCGTGTGAGGACGCCTGCCAGGTCAGCAGCCTTGTCCAGCTTGATGTAAGTGTCCGCACGGACACGGTGCAGACTGAGCCAGTCGGGCAGCAGTTCAGAGAGGAGTTGCACGTGCTTCTCCATCTCCCCTACAGAGGGAGGGGTGCATGAGGTGGGGGCCTAGACCCCGTCAGCAGGCCTGCCTAAAGGCCAACCCTCCCCCTCTCCCCCTGCCTGCCTGTCCATGCCCCCGAGAAGCAAAGGGAACACTGAAAAGATGAGGAACAGCTTTGCCAAGGAGCTGACCCTCCCACTAAGCCCCGCACAGGTCCCAGTCCCCAGGGGGTAGCTACCCTGGAGCTTGGAGGGAGCCAAGGGTCTCGTGGGCCATGGGGCCGTCCGAGCAGCTGCAGGGCACCGTCGGGTTGTGAAGGCAGAAGCTCGAGAGGCGGCCTCCGAGGCACTGTGCCCACCCCGCACACACCACAGACGCTCCACAAGTATGTGGAGTGGCCGATCCCCGGTGCCCACCCTCAGCCGGGAGTCGGGGACACGAGGAGGGCCCCGTACACACCAGGGCTCAGGGCCACGGGGTAGCTGCCCAGCAGCCTGCTGCAGGCCACATCCATGGGCAGCGCCGGCTTGCGCTCCGACACGAAGATGCTGCGCAGTACGCGGGCTAGCTCGGGCAGCCGCTCGAGCCGCTGCAACCGCTGCTCCTGCTCCGGCCGCCGGGTCATCTGTGCCAGCTGCTTCTGTGCCTCCTTGCACCGAATCTGTGGCGGGCCCAGGTCACGGTCAGTGGGAAGCCAGGCCTGTGCTGCCCCTGGCTCTGCCCCACCGGGACCCCCAGCGCTCACCCTCTCTAGCAGGTCCTGGGACACGCCCTTCAGGGCTGCAGGCGGGGTGGCCGCTGGGGTGGAGCCGGGGGACCCAGGGCGGCTGGGCTTGGCGGTTCGCTGGGCCAGGTCACTCAGGGCCTTCTCCATCTAGGGCAGGTCAGAGGGGAGGAGTGAGGAGGAGCCTCCCCTGCCGGGAAAGCCGTGAACACGGTCTCCCCGGAGCCCCCAGCAGGGCCGAGCCTGCTGCCCCAGGACAGAGCGGGCCAGCCTGCGCGCTGCGCGGGAGGGACGGCCCATTCCACCACCCCTGAGGCATGTGCCCCAGGACAGAGCCTACCTATCAGGTGCCCACGTGGAGGCGGGGCCGCCCCACCCCGTCATCCCAGACTCAGTCTCACCCTGGGCGACAGGAGGCCGCGGGCCCGGGTCAACACCTCCTGGGCGGTGGCCGGCTTCTCCACGGTGGGCGGCTGGGGCAGCTCAGCCGGCTCGATGTCGGGCACACTGTCCACATTGAACCGGGGGTGCCAACGTGTGAGCTGGTCCTCGGGCACCACCACGGGAGGGTTCAGGGAGGCCAGGAAGGCCTGTGTGTGAAGGGGACAGGGAGTGTGGGCTGATCCCGGCCACGTCCGTGTTGGGGCAGGCAAAGCTGCGGGGCTCTGGTCCCGGCTGGACGACCGTAGGTCCTGGGCTGGGCGACCTTGGGCAAGGTCCTGCGCCCGAGCTCCGGCTGCTCCGCCGGGCAAGGGCAGGACGCCGCAGCCGACAGCCCCCACTGAGCCTGTCATGAACCTCTAGGGGCCTGGGGCTGCCGTGCCGAGCTCCTGCCCCTCAGCCGGGGGACCAGGACGGGGACCCTCGCCCACCCTGCATCCACCCTGCAGGAGGCAGTCACGGGAGGGGCCCAGGGAACTTGAAAGGTCAGCCTCTCAAGAGGACCTATTTCCTGCAGGCAGGACTGAGCTGTCACAGGACGAGGCGACGGGGTGCAGGGCGGGCTAGGGACAGGCCTCCCGCATGGGCCGGGTACTCACCCTGTGGTGCTCGTGGACACGCTTCACCAGGTTCTGGCTGAAGAGCCGCCGGCGCTGCAGGAGGTGTGAGGCCGTGAGCTGGGGCGCCGTGCTGCCGGCCTCTGCGGGCAGAGTTCAGGGCTGAGCCCCCGGGTCTTGTAGGAGGCCAGGGGCCCAACCCCTCACACCCACGCTCCAAACCGTGTCACTGGCAGGGAGACAGGCTCCAAGCTGCGTGAACTCAGCCACGGCACACTCACCGTGGTCCAGCAGCGGCTCAATGGTAAGCTGGTAATCGGACCTCTTGACGCCGTCCTTGAAGGTGGGGATGTTACGCTCCTGGCGGAAGCGGTAGGAAGTTGGGTACACAGTTCTGATCTGGCCCACGTTGCGCTCTTCAAAGCGCCTACGGGACAAGGTACTGGGCTCAGAGAGTGCCGGGCAGGGCACAGGGCAGTCTCCGCAGGCAGGGGGAGGCCCCCGCCCGCTGCGGGTCACTCACTTGTGCATCACGTCCTGAACACCCTGCTTGACTTTGGCAAATGTCACGGTCTCGGAGCGGTTGTACAATAAGCCCACGATGGCATCCATGCTGCGGAACATCTCCGCCAGCACCTGGTACTTGTAGGGCAGCAGGAGGCCCGGAGGCCCCGGCTGGGCCAGGGTGTGGAAGCGCTGGTAGGCAGGTGCCTTCTCTCCACTGCCATGGAAGAAGCCAGGCGTCAGGGGAAGCACCACAGCCCTCCAACACCAAGCATAGGCAGGCAACGTGGCCCCGGAGACCCGAGGGCCGGGGAAGTCCCAAGCCACCCCCAACCCTGGTTCCCTCATCTCTTAAGAGGCACACGGTGACCACAGGGAGCAAGGGAGGACAGACTGGGCTACAAGAGACATACACCCCATAGCAACATGCCTTCGAAAGTGTCCGAAATTCACAAGGGCTCCCATGGCAAGAGCTGGCACTTCTCACAGATAGAATCAGGGTGCGGAGCTAGCCAGTGGCAGAGCTGGGAACTGAGAGCCCCATCCGTGCCTCTGCCCAGCCCTGTCCTCCTACCAGCCTAGCCTTTCCTTTGGGGCCTGAACGCCCACCCAGGACTCACCATGGCCCTGCTGGGTGCCCCTGGTCCTCCAGCACGCTGGGCTCCCCAGCATCCTTCCTCTGGGCACTTGCCCTCAGCTCCTGGGCCCGGGCCCCTAGCTCCCGTGCCCGCTGTAGGCATGACTTCAGCTCAGAGAATGTGACTTTTGAAGAGGTCTGTGGACACAAGATGCCATCAGCTGGCCAGTCACACCCACATCACTCGACCTCTCCCACCCTGGGTCCAGACTCACTTTCTTCTCCGGGGTGGCCAGGCAGGGCCGCAGACCTGCTGAGAGAGAGGCCTGCTCTGGGGAGCCAGGCACAGCCAGGACAGCTGGGGCAGTGGCGTCAGCCGGGGCAGTGGCGTCAGCCGGGGCAGTGGCGTCAGCCGGGACAGCGGCGTCAGCCGGGGCAGTGGCATCAGCTGGGGCAGCGAGGGCAGTTGGGGCAGCCGGGGCACTGGGACCGGAGACCTGGCGGGCAGGACACAGAAGGCGAATGAGGAACCAGACTGGGTGGTGAAAGATTGATTCCTCCCTCCCTCTCTTAGCTACAAAGGGGGCACAAGGCCCGGTTTTCGCTGGAGTCAAGCCAGAGGGGCCGGCCGTGGCCTGTCTGGGCTTCTTGCTCCTCCCGGGCCTGACCCCTCGCCCAGCCTGGCCGGCAGGCTGGACATTTACCAGCCCACGGAGCCCGGGCTCTCCTCCGGCCCCTCCAGCAGCTCCGTCCAGCACCTCCGCGCCCTCGCTGCGGAGCTCTGCGCCCGGTTCTCGCGGCGCCCACGGCACACCTGCCCCCGCCGTCTGCGGGGACCGGGCCCCAGGCCTTCTCCAGTGTCCTCCAGCGGTTCGGGGCCGGTTCTCCGCACGGCGCCCCGCGGGCAGCCCGCCCCCGGTCCGCGCCCCCGCCCCCGCCCCGGGCCGTCTCCCGCTCACCGCGTCGGCCGGCAGCCGCAGTCTCCGGCGTGCGGGCGGCGCGGGGTGGTCGCGCGCGGGCTCTGCGGGAGGGCGGGCGCGCTTGCGGCTGCTGCCCGGGGTGCGGGCCGGGGCGCCGGGCGCGGGCTTGGCGGGGCTCGGGGTGCGCCAGGCCTGCTTGACCCGCGGAGGCACGGCGCGGAGCCCGGGGCGGCGGCGCGCGAAGAAGTCGGTGAGGCGGGGCTGTGCCATGGCGGGAGCGGGGACAGGGACCGGGCTCCGGGAGGGACGCGGAGCGAGCGGGGACCCCGAGGCGCGGAAGTGGGGCCGCGCGCCGCGCCGATTTTCCCGCCGCGCCTGTCCCCGCCCCCCGCGGGCGGAACCACCGGCGGGAGAGGCCGGGGGCGGCCGGGAAATGGGCGCGTCCGGACGCATGCGCACTGACGCCCTCGCGGCTGCGCCGACGCGCGCATGCGCCGGCGCGCCCCCCCACTTCCGGCCGCCGGACTCCGGCGGGGAACGAGCTCGGCCTGGGGAGGCCGCGGGGCTGGGGCGGTCTCGGCGAAGAGAGCGATGGCTCGCCGCTTCTCTTGAGGTTGACAGCAGTCACCGTGGAGTGACGCTGGCCCTCTCGGCGGCTGCCAGACCCCGAGTCTCTGCGCGGGTGCGGGTTCTGTGTCAGCGACGCTGTTGTACCGGGAAGAGGGTCGGGGGGAGGGGGTGTGAGTGCGGGAGGGGCCGCTGCCGCCGCCGGGGTCTTGCTGCCGCCGGGGGGGGGGGTCCTGCTGCCGTCGGGGGTCCTGCCGCCGCCGTCGGGGGTCCTGCCGCCGTGGTCCTGCTGCCGCCGGGAGGTCCTGCTGCCGTCGGGGGTCCTGCAGCCGTCGGGGGTCCTGCCGCCAGGGGGGGTCCTGCTGCCGTCAGGGGTCCTGCCGCCGCCGGGGGTCCTGCCGCCGTCGGGGGTCCTGCCGTCGGGGGTCCTGCCGCCGTGGTCCTGCTGCTGCTGGGGGGTCCTGCTGCCGCCGTGGTCCTGCTGCCGTCGGGGATCCTGCTGCCGCCGTGGTCCTGCTGCCGTCGGGGATCCTGCTGCCGCCGTGGTCCTGCTGCCGTCGGGGGTCCTGCCGCCGTGGTCCTGCTGCCGTCGGGGATCCTGCTGCCGCCGTGGTCCTGCTGCTGTCGGGGGTCCTGCTGCCACCGTGGTCCTGCTGCCAGGACCAGGGCGCGCTGGAGGGGGCCTCTCAGTGAGGGAAAGGTGCCCAGAGGCGGCGGTTCCCGTCCATGAGCGGAGTGGGCAGCCCCAGAACAGCAGCCGGCCGGGGAGCAGGGTGGGAGGCGGCTTTCGGCGTGTTTAAGGCTCGGTTCTGTGACCGGCGTGTGTGCTCAGGGCCGCACGCTGGAGGCAAGCATGGACCTCCGTGGGAATGGACCTTTCCAAATTTAAGGCTGCTGTGCGTTATAGGGCGGAGCCGTGCGGGATCCTGGAACTGTAGTGACAGCCTCTTCTTAAGACCAAGGGCGACGAGGGGCTTTGTAAATCTTCCAGCTCAGAGCTGCTCATCGGGAGGGAGGCAGCCGTCTTCTCTCCCAGATACACCGCGGTTCCCCATCTAAAAAGTAAGGGAGCGCTTGGTCTTGGAGAGTACAGACAGCTAGCTGACCTGAACACAGGGGACATCAGGATCTGGCTCCCAGCCCCTGCCCTCTGAAGGTGCGCCGGTGAGCAGGAATGCCCCTCCCCGCCCAGAGCCTCCAGAATGCTGCGCTGTTTCTGCCCGCGTTACCTTCATCTCGCCACCCCGCCACCCACCAGCCTGGAACCACGGAGTGCTGGCTAGGCTCCAGCCCCCCAAGAGAGCTGAGTGAGGTGACGGATGGCCGGCTCTCCTGGCTGTGTGACAAGAGCACGCACTCCCAGGCAGTCCGTCTGCGGGGGACTCCTGGGAGGGAAAGAGTCACGGATTGCTGTGTTCTGGCTAGCTCCCCAGGGGCACTAATCTAGAGGTGGCAGCGGGCACTAGGAGGCCCTGAGTGGCTCTGGGGATAGCCGAGGGGTCTTGTAGGATGCAGAGCATGAATCTAAAATGTGTCTGTCCCGAATGGGAAGAGGCAAGTGTGTCTTCATTCAGTCCTCACGAGCAGCCAGTGGGCAGGGGCCTGGGGACCAGCTCCCAACACCACTGCCAGTGCCTTTCCAGTGCGCCTGGCCGTACCACTGTCACTTTGCATGTCTCGCCTGGTAAGTAGGTCTTTCTGGGGTGACTTCAGCCTCTGGGGAAGCTCCTTAGAAAATTCTTTGCCCACTTACAGTGACGGAGCTCAGCAGCCACCTCTACGAGGTGGGACCCCTACCTTCTGGTCACTGCTAACGAGATGAGAGACGCACAGCCGAACCAATCAGCTCCTCTCCTGGGATCCAAGACTGGAATTGGAACCACCATCCTGTCACGTCTGGTTGTGAGAAGTGAGATGGAGTAGGACAGTCGCCTTCCACCCTGTGTGTGGAGACAGGGTGATGAGCAAGGGACTGTGTGGCCTAGGGACAGCGAGCCAGACCCAGCAGCTGACTCAGATGGTTGTGATGGTTTCCACTTTGCTCTCATGGGAGACCCACAGCCTTTCGAGGTGGCCCGGCCTATTAGAAAGCAGCCTCTAGTCCCTCCCATATCTCTGCACCTTTTATCTAAATGGCCTCTGAGTGAATTTCTGTTTTTTCCAACCCCAGGAGGCTGGGGGAGAGCAGGGGCAAAAGGTTGATCCATATGAGGCTACGGTAATAAAGATACAGAGTCAGTAGTAAGGAAAGTGAACGCCCTTCTCTGCTCTGTTCTGCCCAGGCTCCCCCTGAAGTGTCATGCTGGCTTATAGATGTGGAATATTAAGAGAATATAGCCTGGTTAGAATGCCTTCAGGAGAGGGGAGCCAGGTAACAAAGACAAGAACCCTTCTTTCTGGAATCCTTTACCGTGCAGTGCCTGGGAGATCGGGACCTGTGCCTTCATTCGTGTGATTACTGACTGCCCACTGGGAGCTTGGCTGCCGAAGGCCCAGTACAGGCCAGGCCACTGAGGGTCCCTTGTGCACCAGGCTGAGAACAAGACAGGTGAGACCCCGCTCTCAAGGAGCTCACATTCTAGTGGAGAGAGACAGAAACCAGTTTTATTGGGGGAGGGGGTGGAACTTGAGAAAAAGAATATAAAACCTAGTGATGAGCTGGAGAGACGGGGGGCACTTTGGATCGGAGGGCTCAGGGAGGCCTCTTGGAGAGGATCACAGTGAAGGGCAAGAAGAAGGGGCCGTGGGAGCGTCTGGTAGCAGAGTGTGGAGCGCAGACAGCCATCACAGCCACCACCGTCATTTTAAGCACATTCCAAAGAATGACTGGAGTTGAAGTGCGTTCTGAGTTTGAGTTACAGACCTGTCTGCCCACCTGCAACCTCCTTAGAACCCACAAAGCAGTAGCCGGGCTCTGTGAGGTGTGCCGCGTGCAGGCCTGGTTCCGCATGCAGGCAGCTGGAATGCCTTCTCCATCTCACCCTCAGGGCGAACCTCCAAGCCGTAGCCCATCTGTGGATGAAGAAGCCAGGACTTGAAAGGCATAAAGCCGGCGCACCAGGGAGCCGGCTCTGGTTGCCCACCTCTGTGTCTCATTCTGTCACTCTTTGTCCCCTAAGGGACAGGAAGGAGCTGGAGAGGTGTGGTGGGATTCAGGCCTTACGGGTCCTGTGCGCCTGCAGGGAACCTGCCGCGTGCAGTCAAAGGGGAGATTTTCATGGTCTTGGCTTACAGTGCCGTGTCCCCAGCCAGATCTGGAGGCACCTTGACATTCAGGGAAGACATCTGGGTCTCAGCCATAATCGGCCTGCACCAGGCTCATTGTCCACCAGGCATGATGGGACGGTGGAGAAGCCGCTGCTGCACACAGGCTGAGTGACCTGGGAGGTGGCCTCTACTCCCTAAGCCTCACATCCCTCATCCTTATCAAGGGGAGCTCACGGAAAGTGCTCTCAGCAGAGCCCTGGGAAAGCGAACGTAGCCCCAAGCTCCCAAGCTCCCGAGTGACTGTGGCCCCATCACCGGCACACCTGCTTGTAGAGAATGTCGGGGTGGGGGTGGGGCATACTGTGTCTCATCCACGTGTGAGTGTCCAGCAGCCCCAACAAACGTGGCGGGGGCCACGGGCCTCATTTTACGCTTTCTCGTGGCTACGTTAAGAAAGTAACAAGAATCAGGTACCTGACAGTCGTTTTAAAGTAAATCCTTATTTTACCTGTCATATCCCAAATGTTATCATTTGAACAAGTAACTGATGAACTTTATTAATGAGCTATTTCACGTGGTTCACCGCCGTCCAGTCAACCATCACTAAGTCCTAGTACTGGTCACCCCAAGTGCTGTCCGTCGCGCCTCGCGGCACGCTCGATTCTCGCGAAAACGCCCGGTCTTTGCTCGGGTTTCATGAAAGCCGCCGCGGGAAGCGCACTGGGCCCGGGTTGTTCTGACCGCGCGACTCTCCCAGCAGTGCCCGGGAAGGGCCGGGCCCCAGCGGGCTGGAGGCTGCAGGGCGGGGTCCCCACGACCCGGCGGCCGTCGAGACGCCACGCACCCCTGGGGCTCCCAGACCCGGCCCGCGCAGCGCTGCGCCGTCAATCACGCGGCGGCACGGGGCGGGGCGTAACTCCAGAGGGGGCGGGGCCAGGCCTTGTCGGCGTGGCGCCGGGGGCGGGGCCGGGGGCGGCAGGGGAGGTGCCGCCGGTGGGGGCGGGGCCCGAGGTGAGGCCGAGCCCCGAGTTCCTCCACGGAGCGAGGGGGCGGGCCCGCTGCAGCGCCCGCGAGTGGGGCCGTCGGGGTCGCCTGGGTCACCTAGGCCGAGGGTCCTGCAGGCTCCCGTTCTGACCCCCGCTGCCCTGTCCTCTGTGGGAAGGTAGGAGCCCACGCAGAGCCCACCTGCGGAACGGTCGGGCCGGAACCCAGGGCCGTGCTCCGGGCCGAGCTCGCCGCCCTCCTCCCCGCGCCGTGGCCCCGGACCCCCGTCGGGAGGCCTGTGAATGTCCCTCGGCTGAGGACTTTGGGGGCTTTCCACAAGCCACTCCCGATCCAGGTGGGTTGGCCGGCAGTGCCCTGCGCGCCGGCGGCTCAGCCCTGCGCTGGGGGGGCGGGTGCTCCGCGCTGCAGAGCGGAAGGCATCTGCCCTGCACCCCGAGGGCTCGGCCGTGCGGACGGAAGGCTCCCCCGGAGCTCAGGAGCGCACTCTGCGGTGAGGGAGGCCCATTCGGCAGCGTCCGTTGCGCTCGCCCTGGTGCTGGGCACTGTGCGGGGGCCGGGGGACGTGCCCGTACCCACTGACGCATGTGAAACTGAGTCAAGGGAAGCCCTATTAGAAGGGGGCGGGCAGGTGGGCAGGGGGAGCGCTCCCGCCGCGCCGCCGCCTGTCAGTTGCGGACCCGTCAGGAAGAGGGACTCGACCTAGCGCGTGGACACTACTCTGCTCCTGGGGCCTGCGGAAGGGACGCTCGCTCATCACCTGTCCCCCCACAAGCACACAGGCCCCCTCCAGCCGTGGGAAGCCGCCGCACTCCAGTCCCGGGTCACCCGCCCGACTTCCAGCTCATGACGGCGCTCTGGACCTACCCTTTCCCTCCTCAGAAAAGCGTGTCTCCCCTTGGTTCCTCACACTCGCCTGTGGTTTTTCCACCGCTCGTTGGTCCCACACCGCAGTGCGTTTTTATTCCCCAGTGCACCCATCTTTCGCGGGTAATAAGGGGCGGGTCTAAGGCCGCACACCTTGCCCAGGTCTGTAAACAGGGGCCGTGAAGTCAGCTACCCCTGGGCCAGCCTTTCCCGCAGAGGTAGGCTGCGTGGGAGTGACGTTTCCAGGGGGACCTGGGCCACCTTCCTGCCGCCTGGCAGGGAGGGCCTGTGCTGACAGGAGAGGGCACGCAAGGTCACTTTGGCCTCACAGAGCGCTTTGGTCTTAGGGCCACGGAAGCCTCCACTCGGGAGTGGGGAGACCAGGTTTCGCCCGGACGGAAGCCTGAGGGGTGGGAGCCAGAGGCAGGCGGAGGCCGTCGCTTGGAGACACCCATGACTCTGGGGCCATCCTGGCTCAGTGGAGCGTGAGACTGGTCATCTCAAGGCTGGGAGTTCGAGCCCCACATTGGGTATGGAGATCACTTAAACATAAAATCTTTAAAAAAAAAAAAAAAAAAAAAAAAGTCCTCTGACTTTGGTTTAGAAGAGGTGAGCTGAAGATCAGGTCAGATGCCGGCCCATCCACCAACCTGTGTGTGCGGTCACGGGCTCATGGCTGCACGTTCCGGCGACACGGGTATTGCCAGGGCCGTGGCCCGTCCCTGGAGCAGGCTTGCGTGCAGGAGCGCTCAGGCAGCGAGACCCGGACGGTTCTGAGGAACAGCAGTGGGCGGGTGGCACCCAAGAACAGGACAGGCAAGGACCCCGGGCTGCGGGCGGGGATGGGAGGGACCGCGTGGCTGTGTGGCCCCGCAGGAATGGCCCGCAGACCGCCAACAGCCGGGGCACCGCCGAGGAGTTGCTCGGGCAGGCGCGGAAGGAAGCAGCAACCAGAACGGTGTGGACAGTAGTCCGTCGGTCGCTGTGGAGGGCAGGTGAGGGTCAGGAGGCTGTGAGAGGACAGACACGGGCAAGGAGGAAGGACGGAGTGCAGCCCAGTGGGGCCGCCAAGTGACCACACAGAGCCTTGAGTGTCTCTGGCCCGTGGTGAGGAGGTGGGGGCCTCAGGACAAGAGAGGGAAAGGGCAGATCCCGGGTCCCATGGAGGCTTTCTGCTTCGACCAGTGAGGGGTGCTGTCAGCCAGGCAAGCCCTGACCACACAGCACCACCCCAAAGTCTCTGGAAGGTGGGAGTGGGAACAGGGGCGAGGTCTGTGCCATTGTCAGATCAAGACCCTTTTCACCTGGATTGACAGAAATCAGGGCCCAAGGCAAAGCCTCGTGCGTGCCTTTGGATGATGGGCCCTGCAGGGAGCTTGTGAGAACAGGACACCGGGGGGATGAAGGGCGGCCATGGAAGACCCATCTGTCCTCAGTGTTGATGGTACAGCCACAGAGGCCAAGTAGATCACACCTGAGGACCGTCCAGGGGGAAAGGAGAGGTGTGGGACAGGTGTCCACACCCAAGCAGAGGTGTGGCAGAGAGCAAGGCATTTGGGGAACCCACGCGGCCCTGCGTGTTTTGCATAGGGTTACAGAGAGTGGGGTGATGTGGCCTGTGCCCCCAGCCCTGGGACAGGATGCCCAGAAACCCTGCAGGACCCAGGATCCTTAGAAGAGTGACGTGGTCAGGCTCCCTGTGCTCAGGACCTCCAGTCTCCTTCCTCTGCTCCCAGCCAGCGCCCACCGGTGCGAGAGGACACCACTCAGCCGGGGCCCCGCTGCCCACTGTCCAATTGTCGCAGGGAAGGGGATGGCTGACCCCTTCCCTGTCCCTGACCAAGCTGGTGGGAGACCTCGATCACCCCCGGGGTGGGGGCAACCCCCCCCCCCCCGCCAGGAGCCCTTGGTCAGTTCCATTCCAGTGACAGTAAAGAAAACCAGCTGCGCCTGAGGGCCAGAGCGGGACCGGCCGGAAGCTGGAAAGCACCCGGGCCGGAAGGGCCAGGGACCTCCTCGGCTGAACCTGCTTTGGGAAGTTTCCTGCAAAGGAGGAAGGCACGGGCTGTGCCCAGCTCCTGCTCCACCCTCGAGCTGCCCCAGCGGTCTCGAACCCAGAAGTGCAGGCAGGGAAAGGGCCAAGGGTAGGGGGCAGCCAAGTCTGCACACGGGCCAGGCCCTCCTCCTCCAGCTCCCACCAGGCTCCCAGGAGAGCCATGGCCCCATAGGAGGGCTCGGGAGTCGGCAGGGCTGGTGGCACCGGCGAGTGCCAAGGGAGGGGCGAGTGGAGCGCTGAGGGAGGGCGGGACAACCCCTGTGACTGGGGCCAGGACCTCCTGCTGCTCCCCCCACCCCACAGGCCAACCTTCCCGGGGGTTTGGAAAGCGCACTGCCCCGCCTGCCCTGTGCAGCCCCCCTGGGTTTGCCGTCCCTGGCTTCCTGCTCTGTGTCGCTGGGGGCAGTCAGGTCTCAGAATTTCCACCAGGAGCAGGACAAGGTGGAGAGTTTAGGAGCTGGGCAGCCTGCTGGGTGTGGAGAAACTCTGTGTCTTCTCCGCCTTCCCTCCGAGCTCGGTGTGATGGAGCATGTCCCTTGAAGGAACGAAGCTCCTGCCCAGAGAGGCCTCGCATTGGCCTGGCCTCCCTGCTGTGAGGGGCTCCCCGGACCCCACAGGGACGGGAAGGTCTGCCGCGGAGTCAGGCACTACTCTTCCCTGGACTCAGTTTGTTTTTTTAAAGATTTTATTTTATTTATTTATTAGACAGACAGAGAGAGCGCGCGCGCGCACAAGACAGCGAACGCAAGCGGGGGAGTGGGAGAGGGAGAAGCAGGCTTCCCCCTGAGCAGGGAGCCTGATGCAGGGCTCGATCCTAGGACCCTGGGATCATGAGCTGAGCCGAAGGCAGAGGCTTCCCCAAAAGAACCCCCAGGTGCCTTTTCTCTTTCATTCGCAGTTTTGTGCAGCGTCTGACGGCAGGTGTTTCTCACAGCTGCTCTTCCCGCCCTAAAAACCGGCTGGATGGCGGAAATGATCCCACTTCATGAGGTGGGAACATTGTCCCCAAGGTCAGCCCACCCTCTTCAACGCAGCATTGGTCTCTGCCACTCCTTGCCACCCCCTCTGCTTGGCCCTGTCCCCACTGCTGCCGGAGACAGTCGTCCTTCCTGCAGGCAGGCAGACAGGAGAGGCACCAGATCCTGTCGTGGGACAGGCTGCAGGGGTCTGGGCAGAGCCATCGGTCACTTCTCTAAGGCCTCTCGCTCGTGCCTGCCTGGGGATCTGTCAGCCCCAGGGGGCACCGGGCGCTGGTCAGACTCATTGCCGCTCGGGTCCAGGCCATCGGCCCCTTGCTCGGTCTTAGTCCCGCCCATCATTCCGTCCAGCCGTAGGCAGTTTTGCGGCTGAGATGGGGTAAGGAAAGTGCTGACGGAGCTCTGAAGGTTCACGTGGAAAGTGCCAATTACTCATCAGGTGACGTTCACCAGCCACAGGTGTGGGTTTCAGGACCTATTTGATTCCTGGTAGAAGTTTGTGAAGGGCTCTTGGCTGCACACACCTGTGGGCACTTCTCTGTGTCGTGGGCTCCAGTTCGGCCGATCCGTGAGGCCAGCAGGTGGTTTCCAGACCCGACCTGGTGTCACTGCTGACTCTGGTCCGGTCACGTCCTGATCAAGGACAAAGCTGAAAGGCGGCAAGGACGCAGGCCAGTTCTGGGTGGGCGGGGGGACGGAGGGGACAGTTCTGCGAGGCTGGCTCTGTGCGGCAGCTGGGTGGGCCCTGACCCTCCCCGGGCCGGTTCCCGTTCTTGGCTTCCAGGAAAGGGGGGACTGCGAGCGAATGTCCTCGGGGTAGTAGCTCCGCAAAAGCCCGTCAAGTCCTTGGCCAGCCGTCAGGAAAACAACGTTCGGCAGAAGGAGAGAATGGGGTTGGTCTGGGGAGCCTCCAGGGGTGGGGAGAGGAAGACTCGGGGTGCGCTGCTGAGAAACCACCTTAACCTGGAGTGTGTGTCCTCAGTGAGCTGCTTCTGGGCTAAGAACGCGCAGCGGCAGACTTACCGTCCTCGCCCTCCGGGGCTGCCGCTCGGCACCGCGGAGCACAGTCACGCGGTTGCACAACTCACCACCGTTTCCCAAGCTTTCTCATCAACCCAACAGAAACTCTGGCCCTGTTAAGTAATAACTCCCCAGTCCCTCCCTCGGGCCGGGGGCCTTATCGTCTAGTTGCCGTGTCGTTGTCCTGTCCCAGCCATTGCGAGCGAACGGGATCACACGGTGTCTGACATCTTCGCTTGGGACGGTGTGTTCATGGGTCATCGGCTGGGTGGTGGGCCGGCCCTCGCTCCTGGTTATGGCTGGGTAACCTTCCCAGGATCTGTTCATCGGCTCGTGGACATGTGGGTGGTGTCCTCCTGACGTTCGTGTTTGAGCGTGGGCAGATACAACGCCTGTATTATCCCTGGGGAAGAGTGAAGCCTGAGGGGTCAAGGCCCCTGCGATGGCCCGCGCATACCCTGGTCCTTTGTCCCTCAGGGAGCTGACCGCTCTTGCTCTTTCAAGACAAGATTATGAATTTCACAAAGAACAGTGACCTTAGTAGGACTGAGTTGTGGGGTGGTGGGACTTCAGGAAGGCTGGACTCAGAGCCTGGCGTGTTCTGTGCCAGATGACACCCCACCCGGGCCCCAGCCCCTCTGTCCTCACCTGCAGGGTGACGGTGGTGTGGCCAGACGCTTCCCACTCCCTGCTCCCCTGCCCAGCAAGGAGGCAGGTCAGAGCTTCTTTTTCTGGGGCCCCTGGGTGGCTCAGTGGGTTAAAACCTCTGCCTTCAGTTCAGGTCATGATCTCAGGGTCCTGGGATCGAGCCCCACATCGGGCTCTCTGCTCGGTGGGGAGTCTGCTTCTCCCTCTCTCTCTCTGCCTGCCTCTCTGCCTACTTGTGATCTCTCTCTGTCGAATAAATAAATCTTTAAAAAAAAGTTTTTTTTTTTCTGAAAAGCCATCTCTGGTGTGCTCAATTTATTTTATGAAAGGTGGTATTACACGCAAATAGCAAAAAAATCTAAGTAGTGCCAGTGACCATTACGTTTCTTCCCATCCTGACTGTGGGGCCTCGCGCCTGTGCTGTCTCTCCCCACCCCCACCTTCTCTCTCCTGCCTTTCCTCCCTCTGTGTCTTTACCCCGACCCTCTCCCTCATCCTCTCCCTGTGTCTCTCTCAGCCTCCTGGGCCTCCTGTGCCCTCCAGGGGCTTTCTTAGCTGTAACTCTGTATCTTAGACGCTCGCCGATACAGAGTTGCAACTCTCCTGCAGGGTACACTAATTTCTCTCCCCTCTCCTGTGGGCGCGGAGTTGGGTTACGCCCAGGCTTTTCCGCTCCCAATCCTGGGACGTGGGCATTCTGTTCCCCAGGGAGCACACCTGCTGCACAAGCTCTGAGGCCTCCCCTTTCTCTGCAGCCGCCGTGTGGGAGCCGGACGGGAGGGGAGGAGCACGGGGAGCCGGTCCCCGAAGCTGGGTGGGGGCTTTGGGCCTGCCTACTCTGGGACTCCCCTCCCCTGACCCTCATTCTCTGTGTCCTCCTGCTTCCACGCCTCAGAGGCTGCTCTTGGGAGACGGTCGGAAGCCTCGTATCCTAAGCCTTTGGAGGACTTAGCAAAGGAGCGGTTTTTGAACTTTTTTTTTTAAAGACTTTATTTATTTGACTCAGACAGAGAGAGAGAGTGAGAGAGGGAACACAGCAGGGGGAGTGGGAGAGGGAGAAGCAGACTCCCCGCTGAGCAGGAGCCCGATGTGGGGCTCGATCCCAGGACCATGGGACCGTGACCTGAGCCGAAGGCAGACACAGCGACTGAGCCACCCAGGCCCCCCTCCTTTTTCTTGTTTGCATTTAAACTCTTTATACAAATAGGGTTATCTCATGCCCCCCATATGGGAAACAGCTGGTCCCCCTGAAGCACTAGAAGGGGCAGAAGGGCCCACCCTGGGCTTCCTTCCTAGGCACAGACTTCAAAATCCCCGGTTTAAAGTACTCCTAGACCCCTCCAATGTCCGGGTGGAGAGCCTGCTCTCACACCTTACTGACCTCAGTTCTCTTACGGCACCCTTGCGGGCAGAGCCCAGAGAAGGGCAGGGGTGAGCCAGGACTCACGGGCTTGGGGGTGCCAACCTGTCCGCTTTAGGGGGTCTGCCTTCTAACACCGTGAAGGTGGTCTGCTGGGGCAGGAGCCCTCTGAGAAGCTGCGGGAGAGCTGGGTGGTTGGGGCCGTGGCCGGCAGACCTACAGACTGTCCCTTGGCGGCCTGTGCAGGTGGACGTCAGTGTCTTGAGTGTGGGGACCCCTACGATCACCCCCAAAGGCAGACCAGGCAGAGGAAAGAGTGAGGCCTCTCTCCAGCTCGTATCTGTTCTGCCCATTTCCATGGTGTTCTGGGGGGGCACTTCCTCTCCATCTGCCCTCTTCACTCCAGCCCGCGGCCCGGTGAGGAATGCCCATGGGAACTGAGGGGACCGACGATAGTCCTGCCTTCTCAGTCCATTTCGGTGTGGCTCTGAAATCACAGCCCTGCTGCTCGGGGCCACACCCCTGTGTCACAGATGCTCTGTGAGGCACAGAGAGGAGGGAGGCCTCCCAGGGTCACGTAGCCGGCAGCTGGCAGCACCAACGTGGGCTGTTTAGCCCTCTCTGTTGAGGTTGCCACTGCCACTCAGAGACCTTGGCCCCAACCCCTGCCAAGGGATGGCCCTTGCTGGCTTCCCTTAAGGTTGGCACCAGCTGTCTCCACTAGAGCCTGGGACTAGCCAGGATTTTCGGGTGGGTCCTGGACTCCCACACAGCTGGACCTTATGTCCCCAGCCTCCCACACAGCTGGACCTTATGTCCCCAGCCTTGGGGAAGAACCCCAAGGTTCTAGAAAAAAGCCAGGGTCAGACACAATGCCAGCACGAATTAAGCAGGCAGAAGAGGCAGGGAGAAAAACCGGTCAGCATTGAACACCAGACTTCTGAAAGTCTGTATTTCTCACTTTTTTTTCTTTTTTAAGGTTTATTTGTGGGGCACCTGGGTGGCTCAGTTGGTGAAGCGTTTTGCCTTTGGCTCAGGTTGTGATCCCGGGGTCCTCGGATTGAGCTCCGCATCAGGCTCCCTGCTTCTCCCTCTGACCTTCCCTCCCCTGTGCTCTCTCTCAAATAAAGAAATACAATCTTTTTTTTTTTTTAAGTTTTATTTATTTTTAAAAAAAGGGTTATTTATTTGGGAGTGAGCAGTGAGGAGGGGCAGAGGGAGAGGGAAAGGGGGTCTTAAGCCGGCTCTGGGCTGAGCGCCAAGCCCCAAGCCCCAGGTGGGGCTCCGTCCCATGACTCTGAGATCAGGACTTGAGCCCAAACCAAGAGTCAGAGGCTTAACGGACTCTGCCACCAGATGCCCCAGCATTTCTGGCCTTTGAAGAGTGGTCTGGGCCTGAGTTGGGGCTGTCACCAGGAGGCGGGTGTGGGGTGGGTCCGGGTTCGCCGCAGGCTCCCGGGGCCCCAACCACACCCGCCAGCTTCACTGACGCCCCTGTACGCCCAGGCTGGGGCCTAGGACCACACTCACGTGGGTTCTGCCCCTTACACCATGGGCCCTCCCCTTTCTCCTCCCCAAGCTCACCTCGACGGTGGCAAAGGCCAAACGGAGGGTCTGGTGACCGGCACAGCCCGGACGCAGACCTTATCTTCTACCGCAGGGGACGCCGGGCCCAGGCGGCGCTCCCGCGGGGGTCACTGTCCCCCTACAGCAAAGGGATCGGCGCAAAGCCGCTGGTGGGGGCCCCGGTACTGCAGCCCCGACCCCCCCCCACGGTCCCCAGGGGGCGCTGCGCGCTCACGTGTGCGGGACCAAAGCGAAAGTCGCTCCGGCCACGCGGGGCGCAGTGGGGCGTGGGGTGCCGCCCGGGAAGCCCCGGCGCTGCGCAGCCCCTCCTGCGCGCACCGCGAGCGGCGGGACCAAGCCCTTCCCCGGGCGTGTGCGCGCGGGGCTCCCGGGCGTGGAGGGCCGTCGGAGGAGCGCGGAGGCGGGCACGCCGCGGAGGGCGGGCGGGCGGGGGCCGAGCCTATAAAGGCCCGCGGGCCGAGGGGCGGGAGCCCAGCCGCCGTCCGGCCCTGCTCGGCCTCCGCGAGCCCCGAGAGCCGCGCGCTGCGCTCCGCCGCGGGGCAGGGCTGGCACCGGAGCGGGCTCGGCGGGCCCCGGGCCGAGGCGGAGGAGAGGAAGGCGGCGGCGGCGGCCGCGGAGGCGCCCGGGTCGCCGCCGCCCAGCCGGGGGTCCTGGCCGCGGGGCGCGGCACGTGCGACGACCCGCCCTGCGCGCCATGTCCCCCTAGAGCGGCGGCGGCAGAGCGACCCCCCGCCGGCCCCGCGGGCGCCCCGGGCATGGAGCGGCACGTGCTCGGCGCCGCGCTCTACTGGCTGCTGCTGCCCTTCGCGCTCCTGGCCGGTGAGTGGGCGCGGGCGCGGGGGGCTCCGGGCTGGACGAGGGCTGCGTCCCGGCTCCCGACTTGCCGGGCCGGGACGCGCGGCCCGCGGCGCCCGCATTCCAGAAGCATGAGCGCGCCGGGGAGGCCGGGAGGGCGGCGGCGGGGCGGGGGTGAGGTGGCACCGGGCGCCCTCGGGTGCGGGCCGGCGAGCGCGCGGAGAGCGGCCGGGGCCTCGGGAGGGACGCGGGGGAGTCGGGGCGCCGGAGGGGCCGGTGTGCTCGGGGGGAGGCTGGAACGCCGAGGAGGGGGGCATGAATCTCTTTCCCTCTTTCGTGTTAAAAAAAAAAAAAAGGGGGGGGAAAGAAAAGCGCAAACTTGCATCATGACTTCCTGACCAATCTGGGAGAAGGCGGGCTTCCTGCCTGGAGCTGTTTAATCCGGAGGCTTGGGAGCAGAACTAACGTCCGTCCGTCCGTCCGCGCCCCGGCCCGGCCCCACCCCCGCGGCCTGGGGCCGGCCTGTGCTGCGGGAAGGGTCCTGCAGGCTCCTCCCTGGCCTTCCCTTGCCCTGGCTCAGTCCCCAGGGCCTGCCCGGCGCTGGGGGAGGAGCAGCCCCCAGAAGGCTCTGGGCATTAGAGCCCAGGACCCCCAACTCTGGCATCACAGTTCCCCGCTTGCGGTGGGCGGCAGCGTCCCTGGGTTCTGCGGGCTCTTAAGCCCCACCCCCGCGGCCCTCCTGCCTCGTCAGTGCCCAGGGCAGAATGCCCGAGAAGGCCTTTCCCCCTTCCCCTGGTCCCCCGCCCCCAGCCCCTCCACGTGGGGCCGTCTCTGCCGGCTGGGAGCTGGAAAGCAGTCTGAGTCAAGGCGCTGGGAGAAACGGGGCATGGTTTGCCTTGTGGACGTCCCTCCGTTGGGTGGAAGTCCATCAGAGCGTGCTGGGTGGGGTGTTTCTTTTCTGGAAGCTCTTCCAGGGCCTCTGAACTCGCTCCAGGTGGGCCTCTGCCAACCTCCGGGCTAGGTGGGAGCCGGCCTCCCTGGGGGCCGGGGCGCGGGAGCGGCCTGCACTTGGGCTCCCAAACAGACTGTGTTTTGATTTGTAGCAGCGAAAGACGGCGAAACGGGGGACTTTTCGGGACAGGAATCAATGGCAAGCATTGAGGTCGGAGAGGAGAGTTTGAGTCAGCGGTGTGTGGACAGGGCGGCCCGGGGTCAGCTCAGGGGAGAGCGCAGGGTCACCTGGCCTGTTCGCTGTGCTGTCTGGCTTTGCTCCTCCCGCCTCTAGACAGCCAGACGGACGGACAAGCAGCCTGGACCTAGCTGGGGGTGGGTGGGTAGGGGAACAGTAAGCTTCTCAAAGGGCAGCTTCCCCTCTGCCCTGCAGTGCACCTGTGGCTGCCTTAGCCTGGCCTTGCCCGAGAGGAACCTGGGAGGCTGGGGGAGGCCGTGTGGAGGTGGTGGAGACCCCTGGTGCACGATGGTAAGCTCCTCCTGTCATGGGGCACAGAGTAGATATTTTCACATCTCGAGCTCTTCTGATACTGTTTCCAGCCGTGCAAACACGTAAAAGCCACAACTGGCCTGCGGGGCCGTACCAGGACAGGCGGTGGAGCCAAGGGGGCCCCGGGGCCCGGGTATATTGGCCTGATCATTAGTCAGGGCTCCTGGGCTCTCTGGCCCCTGGCTGGTGCCCATGTGGGTGCCGGGGGGACCCTCTAATTCTCTCGCTGCTTGTGGGCCCTACCCAAGGCAGCTGGGGAGCTTTTCAACTGCGGGTGACTAGTTCACTGCATCCTGTCCTCTGTTTCTCTGTAAACACAAAACTGCCCTCGGAGAGTCTCTTGCAGACACTGACCCAGGCCGTGTCCCGTGTGGTTCTGTGTCCGGGTGTGGTGCTTGGCTTCGGGGCTGATTCTTAAGCTGGGGGAGGGGGGCGGCCGGTGTGGTACCGACCGAGGCCGGCTCTCCCGTCCTGGGCGTCGGCAACTCCCTAGGGACCGTCCTGCTGTCCCGCTGGTGGGCAGGGAGCCATCGACTCTGCCGCTCTCCGTGCCCCTCCTCATCCCGTGATGGGCTTTGGCTGGAAACGGGTAGTTCCGCAGTGTTTTGAAACGAGTGTGTGAATGCTGGAGAAGGCATCGGGCTGTTAGTCATGAGTGCCCTGGGCCAGCTCCCGCCATGGCCGTGATGAGGGCGTGAGTCATCCCGGAGTGCCCCCCGCTCACCCCATGCCACTCCCTGGACAGCCTGCCTGCCTCTGACCCGTGCCGGAGACCCCCCAGCTCCCCGGCAGGGACGGTGGCCTCTCTGTGCCCCCTTGTTGTCTGCGCAGCCCTGGGGGCAGAGGACCCTGAGCTGGGAGCTTCTAGGGAGATGGGAGGAAGTTTCGTGACTGCCTTAGATGGGCCACGCCCCCTGACCTAACGGGGGCGACCAGAAACTGCCACCGTGGTCTGAAAGGCAGGTGGTAGAGCGTGGTAACTGCCACCGACTCCGGGAAACCCTGCGGCGGGGCAATATGGCTTCTCTCTGTCTGACTCCCACTGCACCCTGGGGCGTCACCTGTGCCACGCTGTCACTGAGAAATGCTCAGAATGGGGACACTTCCTTCTTTTCATCATGTCTGTCTGCACACCCTTGTGATCAGGCAGCGAGGCCGTGAGAGGATGGGGTTGCAGGGGGTCACCATGGAGCTCGTCCCGTTCTGCGGCCCGGCTCTGCAGGTGCCCAGAGCTGGGTGGCCGTGGAGCTGGGGGCGGCGGTGGGGACAGGGCAATGAGTCAGCCAGTCTGAGTGAGCCGGTGAACGGGACCTCAGGTGTGTGCGTGCACCTGTGTGCGTGTTGAGGAAGGGGCGGGGTCCGCCCAGGAGCTGATGACGGGTCACTCGTGGTCACCCCACGGGCAGGGGGACGCGGAGAGCCCCTCGCTGGCCCAGTACGGTCCTGCAGAGGAAGTGTCTTCTCTGGGGGTGGGAGGAGTCCCCGGCTCAGATCCTGGCCCCGAGGGCTGCTTCCTGGGCGGCTCCTGTTCTGACCCAGCACTAAATTTGCTGCTGGTGCTCAAAGGCGGAAAGAAGGAAGGGCGGGTCTTCTTGACTCTACCTTGATGGGCCCCAGAGCTGCTGCAGGGGACCGCCTCCTGGGGTGGGGTCCCCAGACGGGCCGGCCCACCAGCGGGCGGCGGAAGCCCCTTCACCACCGCCACCCCGGGGCTCAGGGGGAGCGTCCGCCCCCAGGAAGCCTCCCCCGGCCACTCTGGTTCTGAGACCCCCTTTGCCTTAGAATTCAACAAAATGCCGGTCTTTCCTGGGTTACCTGTTTTAGAAATACATAAACGTTGTTTATGTAGATTCTTTTTTTTTTTAACGTTCTATATTTTTTGGAAGAGAGCGAGCGAGCACCAGGGGCCGAGGGACAAGCAGACTCCCTGCGAGCGCAGAGCCCTGGGAGGTTGGGGGTGGGGGTTGGTTGGATCCCAGGATCCCAAGATCCGAAACTCAGAGGCGGACGTTCAACTGACTGAGCCACCCAAGTGCCCCCACGTCGCTTCTTTGTTTCTAACGTCGCTCTTTTTCCTTCTGGTTTGCAAAGCCCGTCTGGACTTCCTGGAGGCAGACACTTGAGGATTCCAGAAGCGATCACTGCGGCCGCACTCGGCTGTGCGGAGGGCCGGCTGCGGCCTTTCCGGGGGGCGGGCCGAGTGGGCGAGGCTGTCGGGGCGGTGGGTGGGGCCTGGTAGGACCACCTGCCTTGCACCCGAGCTCTTGACTTTTGAACTTCCCTGAGTTGTTTTCTTGATGAGGAACGGGGCGCAGTGTGGGGGGGGGGCGCTCACTGACTCACCTTACATCCCGCAGGTAGGACAGGAGGAAGCTGGGCTAGAAACGTCTTCTGTCCCGGAGCAGGTGAGCGCCACACCTGCTGGCGCGTTGGTCCCTTGGAGGGGACGTGGGGGCGGGGCGGGGCTGGGGGGGGGTGTCTCTGGGAGGTGGAGCTGACTCTGCGGGATGGGTCCGTGTCCTGCTCCGAACCTGCCAGGCCCTCACCACTCTCTGGGCTCCAGCTTCCTCGCCTATAAACTAGATAATAAAAGCTGGAAGGCGGCTCCCAGAGAGTCTCTGATCTCTGTGGTGTCTCGGGCTCTGGCGGGGCCGGTGGCAGGCCTCCCACACACAGTCCCCACGGGCCAGGAGCCCCAGAGCACTTTCCCACATGTGCCGGCGGTCAGCAGCCCACTTGGGGGTCTGGGGAGCTGCGTGGAGGGGCCACCCTCCCTGGGGCTGCCCCACCAGCCGCAGGTGGTTCCCAGGAAGGGGGGGGTGCGGTGTCCAGGGCAGGCTGGCCCCCAGCCACCGTGCGGTGCCCACCTGCGCCGGTTCTGGAGCGTTTCCCAAATTCATTCAAGCATTCCCTCATGCGGGTCTCGTGGGACTGAGCTCTGGGCAGGAGCCAGGAGCCTAAGTTCTGTGTGGGGCTAATGGTGGCGGTGGGTGGGGGGCAGGGCTCATTCTCCGTTTCTAACGAGGCTGTGCTTTCCTTGGCTGTCAGGGGTCATCTGGGGGTCCTCCCAGCGCCGGTGGGTTGGTCTGTAAGTGGCTTGCTGGATTAAGCACAGCGGGGAGGGAGACCGAGCAGGAAACTACACGGTAGGAAACAGAGTCCAAGCCCCGGCAGGGCAGGACTCTCGGGCTGAGCAGGGGCTGGGCAGGGCTGGGGGTGCCGAGGACCTGGGGAGGAGGGAAGTTGGCAGCCAGGCCGGGGAGGTGGTCCCCCGTCTGGAAGGAGCTGAGCAGCCGGCAGTGGCCTGGTGGATGGGGGTGCTGCGGGGGCGGGGGCTGCGGGGGTGGGGGCTGTGCGGTTTCCAGGCTCTCATCCCTTGATAGTGGCCGGTAGGAGGTGGGGGTGGGGGACAGTCGGGGTGGAGGCTTCCCGTTTTGATTTTCTGTTTGCTTTTAATTACACAAATCTTACGTGACTGCTTTCCATGGAACGGTGACATTTCCATCAGATAAGGCAAAGCTCCCTCCCTAGCCCTGAGCCTGTCTCCCCCGGGTGCTTTGGAAGGAAGCCTCCCTCTGCTGGGCCGTGTGTGGTGTGCTCCCATCCAGGCATAAACAGATGTGCCCTGGGGGGCCGCACCCCGTGGCTCCGTGTCCCCTCTGCCCCTCCCTGCGAAGGAGGCCCTCGGTTCCTGTGGCCCCTGATTATGGGGCGTATGGGTGCCTCCCCAGTCTGGGGAACCACACCCGCGCTGTCCTGGGGAGCCCCTCTAGGGGACGGAAGCCACGGAGCTTCTGTCCGGGAGCCGTGAGGCTGTGACCAGGTGGCAGCCCTCGGCCCTGGGGGGAAGCCACCCACTCAGGGATGCGAGAGCTGCCCCGCATGCTGGGGCCGTGGTCCGGGCCACACCGGCCCCTGGGTGACGCCAGGGCACCCTCAGGCCGACGTGCGTGGCCTCCTGCCTCCCTGCAGCCGGCTCGCAGGGACTTTGCTGAGTGGGGTGGGTCAGTTTTTCTGGTGTGTTTTAATGACATGATTATAGGGAGTATTTTTAGGTTCCCCCTAACGGGCTGGCTGTTTACCGGGCTCGGCGTGCGCGCTGTTTTTCTCCGTAAGTATATATAGTCAGGGTCACTTGTCCTTCCTTGGGCTCAGGCCGAAGAGGGACCGGCGGCCTCAGCCACCCTGTGGTTTCCTCTGCCAGCAAAGGGCGGCTGAACCGGCCCTAGAGCCAGCCAGCTGCGCAGGGGGACTGGGGCCTCCCGGTGGGGGGCACCGCCCCTCGGCTGGGTACCGGGCTCATCCCGCCAGCTCCCTGCCCGGCCAGCCCGGCCCCGCGGGGCCCCGGTGGGAGCTCGCTCATCCCTCCCCAGCTCGGAAAATGGGGCTCACTCTTCAGGCCTGTGGGAGCCACCAGAGGCCAGATGGGGGGTCCCCGGGCGGGTGGCCCCCAGGAGGAGCCTCAGCGGCCCAGGTCTGGATCCCTCGCCCGTTGGACCCAGCAGGGCCTGTGACAGGCAGCCTCTCCTTCCCCTGTGCGGACATTTCCACCAGCCCCTATGCCCCCTGCTCGCGGATCTGATTTCTCCTCACGGCTGGCGCGCCGTCTAAATGCATCACTGTAACCACATGAGAGGGAGCCTTTTTTTCCTTAGGATTTATTTATTTGTTTGAGAGAGCGCACGTGCTGGCAGGAGAGCCAGGCTCCCGTGGGGGAGGGACAGAGGGAGGGAATCAGGCAGACTCCCCACTGGGCCGGAGCCCCATCCCGGACCCTGAGATCCCCACCAACCACAGCCGGAGCCACCCAGGCGCCCCTAAAGGGAGCTTTTAAAGGGAAATGAAATGGGCCATTGCGGTGCCCCGCTTCGCTGGTCTCTGCTTTTCCCTTTCTGTGTGCGGTGGCCTGGGACCCGGATCCTTGAAGGCACTCCCCAGGGCCAGGCTCTGTGCGGGGGCGGGTCTGTGTCCCCAGGCCTCGGGCTGCACTCACACTGTCCCACGGAGGAGCAGCTCGCCCGGAGCCCTCCTGATTTTAGTCTAGCTGCGGCTCCACGAGAGCAAATGCCCTGGGGCAGCAGCTGCCTGGCCCCTCCTGCTGGCGGGTCCCTCAGGCACAGACGCCTGCACCGAGTCTCCGACTCACGTGCCCGCGACCACCTCTGCTCGTGTTCCTGGGTTTGGCCATGCACGTTCCCGCTCCCGTGGCCGCCCATCCGTGGCTGTGACGTGTGTCCCGTGGCTTCGGTCTGTGTCGCCCTGACACCAGGTGACCCTTGCCCCCTTCAGGGTCTCCTCTTGGGATGTGCCTTGAAAAGTCTCCTGCTTAAAGACACTGGGGTGCACGTCTTATCTCTGACTCGCGGGCGTGCTTTTGGGGTCTAGACTCTGGACTCTTCATCAGCGGGACGTGCTGCAGGGTTGTCCTGCCTACGGCTGTGCCAGTTCTAACCCTTCGACGGGCGGCGGCTGAGAGCGGGGGTCTGTGGCGTCCAGTCCCCGGAGCGGCCCGCATGGCTGGGCCTCAGGGTAGCCCGGCCTCCCCGGGGCTGCCTGGTGGATGCAGGGCGCGTCCTTCGGCGGCTGGAAAGGGACACTGCTCTGACCAGGCAGGCCTCCCGTGTCCCACAGACGCTGCCTTTCTGCACCGCCTGTTTGTTGTTCCTCCTCCCGACTCTCCCCAGGGGTAGCGTCCCTGGAGTCACGGTTCTGAGTCCAGGACAGGGCGACCCGGGGCCTGCAGACGCTGCTCACAGCGCACCCCCTTCAGTCCTCCTGCCCCCTGCCCCGGCCCCACAGGCTCTGAGCGCTCCCGGCACCTGTTGGCAGGGGAGTCCTTGCCCAAGGCTGCCCCGGCTCCGGCCCCCTCTTGTGCCTCGTGAACTGGCGCAGGCCTGCGAGCAGGGGTGTGTGAGCAGAGCCGCTGGAGCCCTGTCAGATGGGTGCCGTTTGAGGGTGCCCTCAGATGCCCCCGGTGGCGGGGGTCACACCTACCCACTGGCTCCGGAGCCCTGCGTGGTGACACTTCCTGTCCTCCCCGAAACCGTGTCCCAGACCTTATCAGCGGGCGCACCTTGCCAGCCCGGGGGCGGTGGGCGGGGTGGGTGGTAATCTCTGAGGGTCAGGAGCCCGGGCCAGTGGGGGGCCAGCGCAGGGGCGTGTGGTGATCCAGGGACCGTGGCCTGGGGGCCCCGTGGGGACCTTCCACAGTGGGCAGCAAGCTTGTTGCTCTGACCTTGGCAAGGTCACTGTCCTCATCCTGGCGACGGGCGAGTGTGACCTGCTGAGAGTGATTCTAGCCAGCATGGAAGCCACGGGTGGGCGCCTTGTCTGGGCTGGCGGTCCCACGCGGGATCCTGGACATTGGGGGTGGGTGGAGAGCCGTGGTCCTGTGTCCCTGTGTCCTGTGCCTGAGGAAACAGGGAGGACGCCAGGCCCTCCTCCCCTGAAGACCCGGCACCCACCCATCTGTCCCGCTCTCTGAGATTGCGGGGGGGGGGGGAGACACCCCGGGGGTGGGGCCGCCCTCAGTCCTTCCAGAGTGAGGCAGGCTCATGCTTTGCGGTGGTGGGGTGGCCCCTGGGGGAGGGAGCCTGCACTCCGCTCCCCCCACCCGCCACCGCTCCTGGCCTGGGAGGGAGGCTCCTCTCCTCCTCCTCCCCCACCGTTGCCCCGAACTGAGAACTGGGTGTGCAGAGCTCGTGCCCCGCGCTTCCCCGTCCTCCACGGTCAGGGCCTTTGGTCTCGCCATCTGTACTCCCAGGCTCCCTGTGTGGAGGGGAAGCTGAGTCACATGCCGGAGGGGGACACGCTCCTCGGGGGGCTCGCTGGGAGTGGAGAGGCCTGTCAGGCTGTAGGCCCGATGGGTCGGACCGTGACTGAGAGACGCTTCTGGCATCCTGAGGGGCCGGGAGCCACTGCGCCCCCCTTTGTGTCTGCAGGGGCTGGGAGCAGGGCCCTGTGGCCCCTGCGGGGAGGGCGGTGAGGCCAAGGGGGCCAGCCAGGAGCAGGCATGTCCCAGTTGGTGGCCTCAGGAGCTCCTGCCTTTGCCCAGGGTGACTTCTTGAGGCCGTGGGCGGAGCTGCGGGTCATCCTGGAGGGAAGGAGGCGGCTGCGGGGGCCCTGGGACCCGCTGACCGGGGAGGAGCTGGAGCCCTGCGGCCTATGGGCTCCCTCCGGCAGGGGCCTCGAGGTCCGGGCACGGCTTCTGGGGACACGGGGCCCGCGGCCCATCCAGCAGTTCCTGTCACTGGAGGCCGGTTTCCTCGTCCGGCTGCTGTCTGTGCTGGTGCTGGCCGGAGGCTGGGCCGCGGGAGCCCATGCGACTGTCCGGGATGCCAGGCGAGGGGACACGGTCCAAGCAACCTGGCTGGCCACCCTGTGCTAGGGTCCAGGATTCCTGCCCCCTCTTCCCAGTTCTGACCACGGGCGTGGCTGTCAGCCCTGGAGCCTCAAGGTGCCAGACCCCAGAGTCTTGGCAGTGGTGGTTTGGTCAGGCCGGTGGCCTTGTGGGGGGTAAAGCCTCCCTCCAGGATGGCCCCGGGGCAGCAGCGTGTCTGTCATGGCTTGTGGCACTTCTGTGCCACTTCTGTCCTGCCGTAGCCCCGCCCCGTGGCCCCATATGTGCAGGTGGAGAGTGGGGACCCCCGCAGGGGTGGCCTTGGGAGGGACCTCAGCTGGCTTCTGCTCCGTCCTGGACACTGTCACTGGGGGGCTCCCGGGAGCAGCCGCTCAGGGACTCAGGCTCGCGCGTGTCTGCCGTGCGTGTTCTCAGACCCGTGGTTCGTGACGCCCCCTGTGAAGCCAGCGGATGGTCCTCCGCGCGGGTCCTGTCGGACCCGGCTCTGAACCTGGCTCTGCCGCTGGGTGCCCTGGGACGAGGGACACAGCCTCTCTGGGCCGCGAATGCCGCTCCTCGGGAAGTGGGGCGTACCTGCCTGATGGGTGCAGGCGGGCCCTGGGGCAGGCGCTCAGCACCAGCAGCTGCCCCTCCGTCCGGAGGCCTCCCTGTGCCCCAGCTGCGAGCTGAGCGCCTGCCCCGCTTGGCCTCGTGGCCCTCTGGGTGACCCGCCAGGTGCGTGGGCCAGGGGAGCCTTGCGAAGTGGACCTGGGAGGCGAGGAGGGTGCCGCCTCCCGCAAGCCCTCACCGCCCCAAGCTGCTTGTGCACCCAGGAGCCCGTGACTCACCCCTGCTGGCGGTCCCGCGCTGGGGGGGCTGCGCCCGCGTCCCACAGAGTCCGGCTCTAATTAGGGCGCTCTTCACCAGGGCCCTCCAAGCACGTCCGTGCTCTCACCGGGCAGGAATCTGGGGCAGCTTGGTGACGTTCCGGAGCCCAGGTGGCTGCTGGTGGGGTGAAGACACCCAGCTTCAGGCCCCCCCTGGGCGGGGACAGTGGAACCTGCCGGGCCTGGCTGAGTCATGGCTGCTGGGCGCTCCCACGGGACAGCAGCGAGGACATGTCGTGGCTGACACTGTGGGCTGCTGGCAGGATGGTCCTTCCCAGCCCGGGGTGTGTGTGGCCCGGGGAGGGAGGGAGTGGCCGGGGCGGGCATGTCTCTGTCCACGCATAGAGCCCTCGCTTGGGGTGGTGGGTGCCCCTGACAGCTGGGGAGTTTTCGGGTGCCCTCCCACAAGGAGGATGCCTGGCCCCGTACACTGGGGACCATTTCCAGCCTTGGCCGGGAAGCTCTAGGACAGAGGGCTTGGCCTTGCGAGACAACTCCCTGCTCTCAGGATGGGGTTCAGAGCTGGTGGTGGGAGGAGCGAGACAGCAGCGCCCCGTGAGCCTGGCCCCCCTCCACCCGCCGCGTGCCCGCCGTGCTCGTTGTCCTCTGAGGTAGCAACCGAAGAATCAGCTTGAAGAGGAAAGCACGTTCCAAGTTCCACGGCTGGAAAGGACGGTGCCTGGAAGTCGGCTCTGGGGCCCCGGGGCCAGTCAGGGGGCATGGTGTGGGGCTGGCCTCGGGGCACCAGGGACTGGGGCCTGGTTTGGCGGGGATGGGCGGCGGGCGGCGCCCATGGCAGGTGCCTGTCGGGCTCTTGCAGGGCCCCGCCGGACCCGGGCTGTGAGGATGGCCTTGTGCCGTGGGGCCGGCGGAGTGGGTGGGGGAGGGAGCCCCCCAGCGGACACCGTGTCTGCTTATGGGTGGGGATGTCCCTGTCCTCAGGCCCCCCCCAGATGGAAACAGCATGGGGGAGGCATGGAGAGGAGGTTTCTGCAGGCCTGCCCGGCCCCCGACCCACTCTCCCCAGACCTCAACGGTTTCTCGCTGTCAGCCGCGGCCGCTGGAGGAGATGAACCTGAGCCCCACGGCCCTTCTGTGTGTCTCTGTGTTAGCCCGGACTCTCGGGATGTGGCAGCCTGGGGCAGGGCTGGCCTGATGCCGCAGCAGCGTCCTCCTCCCTCCTGCCCCGCCCCCTTTAGGAGCAGGGAGGGCTTGGAGCAGTGGTGGTGCTCAGGGGTGGGCAGTAAGGCCTGGTTCTGGCCCAGGGCTTCCCAGGACTGGATAGGAGGCCGAGTCTCCCAGACCTGCCGTCGCCCTGGGGCTCACACAGGCCCCAAGGGGGCATCAGCCGGCACGCTTCGCATTCACAAAGCAAACCGGACTGGTGTCGTAGCCCTCAGCGGCCTCCGGGGTAGATGGGGCTCATACCCGTTCCCAGGCCACCAGGTCAGGGATAGGTCCTTGAAGGCCGTGGCGGCCCTGGCATTTTCTGACCAGCCCATTGAGGGTGATGGCTGCCCCCGGACGCTCCTGGCTCAGGGTCCAGCTGAGGCTGGGGTGGAAACGAGCCGGCCAGCTCCTCGCTGCCAGGAAGGGCCCGTCATCCCCGGGCCTCCCCTGGGACCGAGGCTCTGACCCTCGGAAGTGGAGCTGGGCCGCAGCTGCCCCCAGCCTCCAGGCCGAGTGAGTCCTCCTGCCTCCCAGGCGCCCCTTCTCTGTGGCCTCTCAGGACCCCCTTGGGCGTCTGCCACTGGCTGCGTGGTTAGGAATTAGATTAGTTTCCATAAAAACAGGATGCAGTGGGTGAGCCAGCAGCGCGTCCCTTTTTTTCCAGGAACTGAACGTATAGCTCGGGCCAGGCCAGCCCTGTCCCCGCCTGCCGTCGCCCCCAGGGCATGGGGACCTCTGCTCTGCTCTCACCCAGGGCTCCGGGGTGCTTCCTCCAAGCCCAGGAGCCGGCGCTGCCCCTGGGCCCTGGCTTGGCTGGGCTGCGATGGGGGGCGGTCCTGGGCCCTGGCCTGAGACCACACCAACCTTCAGGCTGCGGGTCCCACTCTGCAGACCTTGGTCTGGTGGGTCCAATGGACTAAGGGGGCCGTGAGGGGCTGGGCAGGGGGCACGATGGTGGCGCTTGCTGTGGGGTTGGAGGCCTGAGCCGCCCTGCAGATTGGCGGGGTGGAGGGGGAATGGTCCAGCCTGATGCTGTCGCTCACTGGCTGAGTGGCCGTAGCCTGTGACTTCCCGTCGCCCCCCACCGCCCCCCCCGACCAGAGATGTGTTAGCTCAGCTCGGCCCCAGCGCATGGCGCGTCGGGGATCTCAGATGTGGGGGGGCGGGGGGTTTCCAGCGAAGCCTGTGGCTTCCCGTCCCCACTGCAGGCTCGGGCTTCCCGCCTCAGGCAGTAGGAGGGCGGTCGGCTGGAGCCTCTGGCTTCTGGTCCCTCAGGAACTGGGGCTTGGCCGCCATGGGCTCGCATTCGCAGGACCCCGCCGCCCCCCCTGCTTGGAGGCTCCTTGTTCCTTTCCCAGACCACAGCCGCGGCCTGAGCGCCCGCCTGCAAGTGACCCCTGATGGAGTCCCGGAGCTCAGCAGGGACCCTTTCTGGGGCTGTCCTGAAACCCACGAGTGTTTCTCCTGGAGGAGGGAGAGGGACAGAAGGCAGCCAACCGTCACCCGCACCGCATGAACCCCCGTGGCAGAGCACACGCCAGCCCGGGGCGCGGACGCCCGTGCTCCAGCCTCTCTGCGCTACCCCGTGTCCAAAGCTCCGCGCGGACGAGGGGGACGGGGGTGTCGGGTGGGCCGGTGGGGACAGGTCACACGCGGGGGCAGAGCCTGGTTGCTTAGGGCAGGGTGGGCCGGGTCCCTGCTGCAGCGGCCGGTTGTCAGGAGAGGACAGTGCTGACTCTTCCCTGGGCCGCGTCTTGAGGGGCTGCGTTTCCAGAGAGCACGCGGGGCCCGTCCCCCCGAGCCCGCAGCCGTCTGGGCCTGGGCGGCGGAGCCTGGCGGGCCGGCCTGCTGTCACCGTGTGGAACGTGACCCCGGGCAGGCCCGTCCAAGCAGCGGGACTGGCAGGACGGGGACGATAGGACGCCCTCCCTGGGGAGCCCGGTCGCACACACGAGGGAGAGACGGCGCGGCGGGCGGGATTCGGGCGGGGGTGGGGGTGTCGCAGTCCTGAGCCCACTTTCCACAGGCCGCCCCGGAGAACTCCTCTCCCAGGGGCCTCCCCTCGGCCCTGGGGGCTTGCATCTGGGTAGCTCCCGGACCGTTGTCTCTCTGCTCACGGTCCGCTGATTTCAGTACCACCAGCTTCCCCAGGTCGCCGCAGAAGCCGCCGCACCCAGCCCCAGCGCCCGTCACACACGCCTGTCCTGAGCCGGCACAGGACGCGGCTCTCGGCACACCCCTGGCCTTTCTGCCATGTCCCCTGACGTCCTGCCTTGTGACGCAGACTGGAGACCGTTTCTGGTCCTCACACTGGCCTCACAAGGGGCTCGTGCCCTCCTTTGTGGCCTGCGCTCTGGGGACAGGCTCCACGCTGGTGCGGGGGAGGGGCGTCTGCTGGGGGGAAAGGTGGTCATGGGGCTTTTGCCCGTTGTTGTCCCGTTTCACTAAGAGGGAGACCAAGGCCCAGCATGGGAAGGTGAGGCCAGGACCTGAGTCAGGCTCCCGCTGGACAACCATCCTCCCTCAGCCCCGGAGCATACCCTCCCCCACCTGGCCAGTGACCCCGCCCCCGCCCGGCAGCAGGAGGTGGCCAGGTGGCATTCCTCTGTCCTGCTGGGAAGGGCCCCCAGAGAGCAGGGCCAACCGGGCCCAAGCCGGACTGGACAGGCTGGGACTCGGGGTGCTGTGGGCTGGCTGAGTCATAGGGTGAGGCTCTGAGTCAGCACCCCAACCCTGAGTCCCAGGCCCACAGCTGGGGAGATGTGGCCCCTGGCGAGCCTGGGGTGGACCCCCACGTTTGGAAGGGCAGCTCTGGCCCTGAGTGGGGGACTGCGGGAAGGTGTGGAGTGACCCCGAAGCTGCCCCACAGCCGGGCCGCCACGGTGACCCCTACTGGACGCTGTCTCTGTCCTGGGGCCGGGGGAGAAGGTGCTCGCAGGAAGGCAGCCTGAGCTAGAGGGTAAGGGGACCCTGCCGTGCTGAGGACAGAAGGCCGTTGCCCTTGAAGGGGGCATCCCAGGTCACACTGTCAAGGTGGACACATGCGTCAGAAGAGTGGCATGGGGGCGCCTGGGGGGCTCGGTCGGTTAGAAGAGTGATGCTTGGTTTCAGCTCAGGTCATGATCTTGGGGTCGGGGCATTGAGCCCCGCGTGGGGCTCCTTGCCATGCCCAGAGTCTGCTTCTTTCCCTCAGCCCCTCGCCTCATCCACACTGGCACGCTGTCTCTACAGCAAATGCATCTTTTTTTTTTTTTTTTAAGGATTTTATTTATTTATTTGACGGAGAGACAGAGATCACAAGTAGGCAGAGAGGCAGACAGAGAGGGGGGGGGGAAGCAGGCTCCCCATGGAGCAGAGAGCCCGATGCGGGGCTCGATCCCAGGACCCTGGGATCGTGACCTGAGCCGAGGGCAGAGGCTTACCCCACGGAGCCCCCCCAGGCGCCCCTACAATAAATAAATCTTTATTAAAAAAAAGAGACAGGTGTGGCCAGTCGGTCGAATGGTCATGGTCTTGCTTCTGAGTTGGAAGAAGGATGCGCTGTGCCCTTCGGGTCTCGAGGGAATCTTCTGGAGCGTGGGTTCTGAGTCCATCAGGCGCATTCCCGTCCCCGGAGAGCTGGAGAAATTCCTGGGTGATGCCGGTGGCCTGGCCTGGGAACCCACTTTAAGGACCACGGCTGGACACCGCGGGTTATGGTCAGTTTTGGTGCAGTGAAGGATGTGACGGAAAACACTGCGGCCGGCAGGCCGGGGGAGGGCCCAGGCTCCTTGGCTGAGACTCAGCGTGGGTGGCACGCCCCCTTCCTCGGTCTCCCGAGAGCATTTCCACCCCAGGGCCTTTGCAACTGGACCATCCTCTGCGGGATCTCTGGGCCCAGGTCCCATTAGCCCCCAAGGGAAGGGCTTCCGGGAGGCTGACCTGCTGGCTCCCGCGGGCTTTGCGCTGACCGGTTCCTTCTCGTCCCGTGTCTCTGTGCTCCGCAGCTGTCTGCCGCTGCCCCCGGGAGACCGTGCACCCGGAGGCGGCGCTCCGACTCTCGTGCCCTCGTCCCCGTGCCTGGCTGCAGCCTGAGCCTCGCACGCCACGGGCTAGGCTGGGTGTGGACCCTCGTTCTGACTCGCTGCCCCGGCTGCCGGTGCTCACCCCGGGGTCCCAGCGGCTGCCCATGGGGCCACTGTCGAGGGTGAGGGATGGCGGCCCCCCAGTGCTGGACGGTGGGGTCTATACCTGCGTGAGGGCCCGGGTGGCCTGCATCTGCGGGGACGGGGTGCCCGGCTCAGGCAGAGAGGCCCCACGTGCTGTGGCCTTGTGACACATCATTCCTGTCAATTAGCCTGGAATTCGGGGTGGGGGTGGGGTGGCTGCAGTGTCTGTGTTTACTCACGACTTCCCTCAGTTCGTCCATCTGTCCGTCCGTCCGCTCCGATCAGCTTGGCTCTCGAGGGCTCTGGACTCTCGTGTCAGCCCGAGGGCTTAAGGCCTTGTCTGCGACCCGGGGCCTCACCGCACGCTCAGAGGCCCCCAGGCCTGGGTGACGGGGGGCAGGTGGGACACGTGCTTCCGTTCTGTGGATCGTTTAGTCTGTTATCTGGTTTTCGAGAGCGTGTGAGTGGGGGAGGGGCGGAGGAAGGAATCTGCAGCCTATTCGGCGCTGAGCGCAGAGCCGAGGTGGGACTCGATCCCAGGACCCTGAGGTCATGGCCTGAGCTGCAATCGAGCGTCGCTCCTCTAACCGACTGGCCACAGGCGCCCCTCTTCTCCTGAAGCCCCTAATGCTCTAGAGAGCCCCCTCCCCCCTCCGGAGCTGACCCGCCCATGTGTCCGTGTCCCAGATCCTCGGTCGCCGGCAAGGGCAGGCCTGTAGCTGCTGTCCCGGACGAGTCGCGCCGCCCACCCAGCCAGCGCGGCCCCTCCCGCACCTCTGAGTGCTCGCTCCCACGTGGAGGGAGGGTGGGGGCTCCGGCTGGCACCTGGCACCTGGCACCGGCCTGAGCTGCTGCTCCTGCCCCCGGCTCTGGACATGTCCTCACACTGCTTGGGGCTCAGCGTGTCGGGATGTCCCTGTCTGGAGCTGACTGTCCTGTGACCGGACGCGTGGGCCGGGGGTTGTCGTCCAGGGAGGAACGGGTGAGCACAGCAGTGAGGAGCAGGTCCCCACACGGGCGCACAAGGCCCCTGGCTGGCCTGGTCGGCCCGTCATTGTCTGGGGATGCCGCTCTGCGGGGAGCCCCATTCCTTGTGGCTAAAGGAGGCCAGCCCATCCCTAGGAAGGACTCGGGAGAGCCGTGACCTGGTGAGGGCCCTGGACAGGTCTGACCCAGGTGAAGACCCAGAGGGCTCTAGCCCCCTGTCCCCCGTCCCCCAGCGTGGTAGGGGGCTTCCTTTGAGGGTTGCTGGCCTTGGGGACACCATGGTGTGAGCTCCCCCCTCACTGTGGTCCCTTCCTCGGCCAGGCCCCGAACTCCAGGTGGCCCACAGTGAGGGGTATTGCCAAACCATGTCCTGGCAGACGTGGGTGGGGGCACTATGTGGGGCCGGGTCCAGAAACTTCCTTCCTGGACACCCCGCCCCCCACTTGTTTACCTGTGGCTGCCCCAGGTCAGAGCTCCCCACGGAATGTGGGCCCCACCCGAGGCCAGAGCCGGGCCTGGCCCTCTGCGCAGAGCACTCCGGCGGTGGCCTGTCCAGCAGGGCAGCCAGGTGCGGGACCCTTCCCGGGGACAGCACGTGACGCCCACACGACGGCCCCGGTCCCTGTTGCTCCCCCGGAAAGCCCGGCGGGTCCCGGATCTGCTGTGAAGGGAGCTGTTGCTGGCGGGGCGGGTTTCGTGCCTGTGCCTGGGGCCTTTGCCATCTGAGCACGTGGTGGGGCGTCCAAGCAGCCTCCCAGGGGAGAGCACAGAGATGCTGAGCCCTCCTAATGCCTGCCCGGCCAGCAAGGACGGGCCTGTGGCGGGATCCGGGGGTGACCCCATTTAGGACAGTTTGGGGTCGGTAGGTCTGCAAACAGTCCCCGAGGCCAGGCTGCCCGTGTTCCTCACCCACTGCCCTGCTTCCAGGCGCCCAACCTGCACGGGTGGGGGGGAGCATGCCATCCATTGGGTCCCCAGATCCTGGACCCCCAGGGGGTCACGCCCCCAGCCACACTGACAAGAGGGCAGCGCCACCCCTCTGCCCTCCTCCCCTCTCAGAAGCCATCTGGGACCGGGTGTGGCTGGGAGGGTGGCCAGGCCATAAACAGTCAGGGGCTCCCGGACCCGTGAGGACCGAGGGGCAGGTCTGTGGCTGGTGCCCACGGGCTCCTCGTCCCTCTTGTGGCCACCAGCCCCCCCTTGGGCCTCGTCGCAGCTTCACGGAGCTGGCGGTACGGGGAGGGCCTGGCTGACTGCGCCGGCCCTGGCAAGTCCGTGAGCCGTAAAACCAAACGTCCGGGCCCCCCGCTAATTAAACCCTCGGCCAGCAGCGCGGGGCCCGGGGCTCTTGGCTAGGTTCCAAGTAGGTAACACAGTGTCCTTGGCATTGCCGCCGGGGCCCCTGCTGTGTCCTGGGCCCCCCCACAGGGCCGTGCGGGTTCTCCAGCCCTACCCTCTGCTGACTCCGGGTCGGCTGCCCTCCTGGGAGAGGAGAGGGTCCTCGGAAGGGGCCCGAGTTGTAGAAGCCCTGGGAAGGGCTTCGGCGCTGTTCCTCCGGCGGGCCTGGAGCTCTCCACCCCGAGGCTGTGCCGTGTCCCCCCGGGACTGCGGGGCGTGCTGTGGGCAGGAAGCCCCAAGGCCGGTGTGTGGCCAATGCTGGACTTGCTCGGGGAACGGAGAGGGGACCCGGGTTGGCTCTCTGGGCAGGTGCGGCCGGGGGAGGGTTGGGACTCAGTCCCGGGGGCGTGTGCTGGAAGGCGCTTCACGGGGCGCAGAGCAGGGGTGGCCCATGGGACTGGGGGGCGGCAAGGTGTTCCCTGAGGGCCTGTGGGCCTGGCTCTGGCTGCCAGTGTGGTCGGTGCGGCCCCCAGATCCCTTTCCCGCGCTCTACCTTCTGCCCCTGCCCCCAGGGTGCCCGCCCGCCCACGAGGGGCTCTGCCATGTCCTGCCTTCCTGTCCTCGCCTTCCGTGACCACTGACCTTGTCCCCAGAAGGTGGGGGACGCTGGGCTTGGGGCTGCTCGCTCCCGTGCCCCAGGGCGACCTGCTGGTCATCTTCTTCCAGAAAGGTGGGGGAAGATCCAAACCTTTGGTAACCTCTGGGTCAGGGTCTGGGGTCCGTGTCTATATCCAGGTTTGGGGAAGTGTGGCCACCCAAGTGCCGTGGGGTCAGGAGGCTCTGCTGCGGGGACAGCTATGGTGGAGGGCAACAGACAGCCCCTCTGCCACATTTCTCCCCCCACACCGCCCCTCCACCCGCTGGCAGAAGCTGGCAGGGGTGTTCATGGGTTTCTTCTTCAAGCCAAGCGAGGCAGAGCCAGCGCCCTCCCCGGACACCCAGCGGGCGGTGGAGGCCGCGAGACTTGGACCAGGACACCCCACCCCCACCCCAGCAGCTGTCATCAGGGACTCTGACCTCCTGTCCCTGGGCCACCTGGCCTCCTCGGGGCTCTACCTGGCTGGCAGCAGGAGGCAGGCCTGAAAGGTGCCCACCCAGGTCAGGAGAGGCTGAGCCCTGGTGTCCTGGGGATGTGGGTGACCCGCTCCCCCGACCTGCAGGCCCCGTGGGAAGGAGCCCGGGCCACATGTGTGAGCCTTTCTGTGTGTGCTCTCAGTCATCCGTCTTTGGGGTCGGTTCAGTTGTGACCAAGTGGGGACACATGAGAACATTCTCCTGACGGGAGAGGGGGCCTTACGGCCCGACGCAGCAGCCCTTCTGCGCAGGTGGATACTGGCAGCGACTGGGGAGCGAACCTTCCAGAACCTCTCATACACTTCGGGGCGCGAATCCTGCTTCTGTTTCTGTTGGACACGTGAGGAATCTTCCTGTGCGGGTGTGGGTTCTGGGTGCCCCAGGGCCGGGCCCGTAGTCGCCCTCTCCTGCCCCGCGCCCGGCGCTGTTCCGTGGCCTTGGTCCCTGCCCTGTCGGGGTCCCCGTCCCCAGCTGAGGAAGTAGGCAGAGCGGGGACGGAACCAGCCGACCAGACCCTGGCCCTTGGGCTCCCTGGTTTCGCAGAAGCCCAGAGGAAGGTGAGACCAGTTTGCTGGTCCGCAGCCCACCTCCCTCCGGACCACCCAGCCCTCGGCCTCAGCCCGCGTCCCTGGGACCCAGGGGCCCAGGCCGGGTGCTCAGGGCCTCACCCCAGCGGGAGGAAGTGCCCGCCCTCCCTCTGGGCCCTGCTGCTGCTGGGAGGGGCTGCGGGGTAGGGGGCAGCTCTGCCCCGGCCTGGCGCCCCCCACCCTGGCCACCGATGGCTGCTCCGCAGACCCAGCTAGTCCCGACCGGTTGTCCCCGTCCCGTGTGTCTCCTGCAGGCTATCCTGTCTAGGTCCCCTGGAACTGCACCGTTCCTGAGGGGCGGGGGCGGGAGCCCCAGTCCTGGACTCAGTTTCCTCATTTGCGCATCAAGGCAGCCATCCTGCCCCTCTTAGGGGCCCCGGGACAGTGCTGACCACTGTGTGCCCTCTGCCATCCAGGCCTCCTGGCCTCTCCCGGGGACGCTGTCCTTTCAGCTTCCACGCCATTAGGGGCCATGGCATGACATCAGGGCCACTGCCCCATGTCAGCTGGGTCCCCCATGAGCCCCTGGGGTCCCCCATGAACCCCTGGGATCCCTGAGCCCACAGCTGCCTTTGCCCAGAGCCCTTCCACTCTGCTTCTGCTCCCTGCGGGGTGGCGCTGGCCTGTGTGTCCCGTGGGCAGTGCGCTTCCCCAGCCACACGTTTCCTGGAGCCTCCCTTCGCATGGGCCTGAAGACACGCGCCTGCGTCCCCGAGGACTCTGCTGGCCTGGGAAGTGCCCGCCTGCCCCACAGTCCTTCCGGCTGCACGTGCTGTGTCCAGCCTGCTTTACAGATAGGGGAACTGAGGCTCAGAACTCGGGCTCCCACAGGAGGGCTGGGGTGGGGAAGGTCTGGGCCCACCTAACCCACTGGCCAGCCTCGGGGGACACGTTCCAGGAACTGTGTGCCGAGTGGGGTCTCCCTGGGGGCCATGGGGTCCAGCCCTCTGCAGGGAATGTCCCCGCTGGGCCGCGTGGGGTCCCGCAGGCTTGCCGGCCTCCCGCCTCCCCTTCCTGACCTGGCAGTGGCTGAGACCAGGGGTCCGTGTCTCCCCTGTCCAGACCCCAGTTCCTTCACCTACAGGATAAGGGTCTGCTGGGGCGCTTGCTGGATGGGCCTTCTGGGCTCCGGCATGCTCCGCGAGGGTCTTTAAAGGGTTAAGCATGTGCTCTGGGTGAGGGGTCCTGGCAGGAGGGAGCCCTTTCCTGCCCAGCCGGGCTCTCTCTCCCCACCCCCAACCTATTGTTCCTGGCGCAGGAAAAGGCATATTTCCCCCATGAGGTCACTGGCCGCTCTGGTGGGGAGGTGGGAGCTGCCTAGGCAGCCTGCTCCCCTCCCCTCCCCTCCCCTCCCCTCCCCTCCAGCTCCGCGCCTTCCTTCTCTGCTCTAGCCTGGGGGTGACCAGCACCTCCTCTCACCTCCCCCCAGTCTTAGCTGGTCTTCAAGGCCAGAGGAAAGGCCGCCGCCTCCAGGCAGCGCTCTAATGCCTGGGCCTTCTCCGCAGGGACGGCCACTTCACCGGAGCCCTGGACACTGGCCGCAGAGCCAGGAGCCTGGACCTAAGTCCTGCCTGGACCTCCACAGGGGCCCTTCTCCTCCGAGACATTCCCCGTCCGCACCTGGACGGGGGGGACAGCTGAGCGGGCTGCCCCTGCTCCCCGGCCTGTCCCCAGCCCCTGCTAGCAGGGGGAGGGCTGTCAGCTGGGAACAGGACCGGAGCCTCTTGTGTTGCACCAGCCACACTGCTGCCCTGCCAGCGCAGGGAGCCAGCGGGCCACGGTCCCCGCTCACGCCCCCACCCCGGGCCGGCGTCCAGGAGGGCTGTCTGGGCGCCACCCGCCTGCCTGGTACCAGCTCCCTTGGCTGGGCTGATGACAAGACGAGTCAGGGACGGCTTACAGGCCTTCTCTGTGCGGGATGGTGTGCTCTGGTGGGGTGGCCGGGCGGGCGCCCCCCAGACATCTCAGGGTGCCTCGGAGAGCTGGAGACCTATCCCCTGGGGCACGCACAGACCCTCCCTTTCTTGCTGTGTCCCCATCTGCGGAGCTGGGCAGGTCATGTGTGTTGGGTGCATGAGTGAAGGAAGGAGTGAGGGGCTCACGGGCTGCAGGGTGGGGTCACCTGGCTGTCCCTGCCCCCCCCCCCCGGCCCTGTGACCTCTGACCCTGCTGTTCCCGACTCTTCACCTCTGACCTCCTGCTTTGGGCAGATGAGCTTCTCAGAGATGCTCTCCTGCTCAGGCGGGGTATGGGGCGAGGACAGGGCTGCACGCCTCGGGCTCCACCAGCAGCCGCAGGCGGGCTCGGGCGTCCCCTGCCCCCCGGGTTTGAGTCTCTGACGTCCTTGCTGGTTGTTTGTTTGTTTATTTTGGTAAAACACACAGAACATGGGGCGCCTGGCTGGCTCAGTCGGTAGGACACGCAACTCTTTTTTATTTTTAAATTTTATTTATTTATTCTGGAGTAATCCCTGCACCCGATGTGGGCCTGAGCTCACGACCCTGAGGTCAAGAGTCACACGCTCTTCACCCTGAGCCAGCCCGGCAGCCCCAGCACGTGACTCTGGATCTCGGGGTTGTAAGTTCAGGCCCCACGTGCGGTGTAGAGAGCCTTAAAAATGAAAAAAAAAAAAAAAAAAGATACAGAGCATAAAATTGATCATCTTAACCATTTTTTAAAAATTTTATTTTTTGAGAGTGAGAGCACGGGGTGGGGGAGGGGCAGAGGGGGAAGCAGGCCTCCCGCTGAGCAGGGAGGCCAGTGTGGGCTCCATCCCGGGACCCCTGGACCCTGGGATCGCGACCTGCGCTTAAGGCAGATGCTTCCCTGACCAACCGCCCAGGCGTCCCTGTCTTCCCCGCGTTCAAGCGCGCGTACAGCGACGACGACGGGCTCTCTCAGTATGGCACAGCCGGCTCCGCGCCCCCCCCGTCCCCCCCCCCCCCCCGTCCCCAGAACGTGAAGCCCCGCCCCCGCCCAGCCTTGGGCTGCTCCCGAACCAGGCCCAGGGAACGTGAAGGAAGGAAGCCTGTCCTCCCCTCTGGGCTGTGCGGTGCCTCTGGGAGCCTCCCCGGTGCCCGCACAGCAGTTGCCCTCCTGGTGTGCCCCCCCCGCCCCGCCCCTGTGTGCCAGGTGCCCTCCCCCGCCATGCGTAGCGGCCCCCCCCCCGCCCCCGCCGTGGGTGCTCCCGGAGCGTCACGCGGCCTGGCAGGTCGCGGTGAGTGTCTCAGGGCTGGGCCTACACGGCAGTCCTCAGGGCAGGTTAGTTGGGTGGATGAAGGACGGATGGACACTCAGACGTGTGGCTGGCCAGCTGGGCCATGGGGAGGACAGACGCCGCCTGGCTGGTACGAGGGCGGGGTGCCACCCTCTCTGGGGACAGGCCAGGGCTGGTGGTATGGCGTGGGGAGAGGCCGCACCTGGGCCTGGAGAATGCAGCCCTGGAAGGGACTTTAGAAGCGTTTGCTGTAAATGCTTTTCCCTCTCCCTCTGGGACCGGGTCAGATGGATTTTTTTTTAAAGGAAAATCCTCAGTTGCTGCGAAACTTACTTCTGGTGAGCCGGTTGCAACCCGCGTGGGTAGTGGAAGGAGGCGGCCCCGTCCAGTCACGGGCTCGGTCACCAGGGCCCAGCCCCGAGCTCTGCCCCTCGCCTCACCCTTCCGCCGAGCCCTCAGGCAGGTCGTGTGAACCCCATTGTACTGACATGGAAACTGAGGCCTGGGGCACGGTGCCACGCAGGCTGCAAGGTCAGGGGTCTGCCTCCCTCGCTGGGGCTCCTGCTGTCCCCTCCTCTCAGCTTCTCTGACACAGCCCAGCACCTGGTCGGGGCCAGGTGGGGACAGGAGACACACAGGCAGAGGCATGCGCAGCCCTGCTGTCAGCCTGGGCCCGGGCGTGGGGCGGGGTGTTGGTGGGGTTGCGGGGGACTCCATGGCCTGGGTTCTGGGGGAGCCAGACCCTGCCCCGGCACAGCGGGTCAAGAGAAAAGGTGGGAACAGGCTGTGGGCATGCGGGCAGCGGTCGCGGGTCGGCCAGGAGCCCGGCTGACGGCCACGAGCCCTGCGGGTTCCACTCCAGGGGGAGGTACGGCTGCGAGGCTCACTTGACAGCCAGCGACGTTGTGTGTCCACTGAAGCCATAAGGTTTTATTTTACTCATTTTTTGAAGATTCATTTGTTTTAGGGAGAGACAGCCCGAGTGGGAGGGGCAGAAGGAGAGAGAGTGTCCCGCAGACTCTGCTGGGCGCGGAGCCTCACGTGGAACTCGATCTCACAACCCTGAGATCGTGACCTGAGCCGAAACCGAGTCGGACGCTTCACCGACTGAGCCCCGCAGGCACCCCTGAATCTATGAAATTTTTAAAAAAGGAGGAAAAGTAAGTTAGCCAAGTCAGCCACCTTGTCCCCGTTTGCCCAAGGGCATGGAGGCGGGACGGCATGTGCCCGAGACGCATGGGGCAGAATGAGCTGTGGCTCTGAGTGACAGGTGACTAGTGTTTGTCGGGACACTGTATGACAGCGTGTGAATCCTGGGATGTGACAGGTCACAGGTTAGCGGGGTTGCTCTGGCCGCAGGGAGCTGGCGTCCAGGCGGGAGATGAGAGGTGACTGGGGGGGCGGTGTCGGGGGCAATGCCAAGGGCAGGGTGTTAGAATGATGCTTGGCAGTGATGTCCAGTGGGCTGGGGACCACTGAGGGGCTTGATGTCTGGGGGTGGTGTTGGGGACAATCGGGATAATGTCTGGGGTGATGCTAGGGGTGGTGTTGGGGACAATCGGGGGTGATGCTGGGGACAATCGGGATGATGCTGGGGGAAGGTGTTGGGGATGACCAGGGACTGATGTCCGGGGGTGATGCTGGGGGCGATGTTAGGGACTTGATGTCGAGGCGATGGGGGCGATGTTAGGGGCGATCAGGTGGTGATTTTAGGGGTGATGCTGGGGGGCGGTGTTGGGGACAATCAGGGGGTAATGTATGGAGTGATGCTAGGGGTGGTGTGGGGACAATCGGGGGTGATGCGGGGGACGATCAGGGGGTGATTTCTGGGGGTAATTTTGGGGGTGATGTTGGGGACAATCGGGATAGTGTCTGGGGTGACGCTAGGGGTGGTGTTGGGGACGATCAGGGACTGATGTCTGGGGGTGATGCTCGGGGTGGTGTTGGGGACGATCGGGGGTGATGTCCAGGATGTGGTGTTGGGGACAGTTGGGGGTGGTGTTGGGGACGATCGGGACTGATGTCCGGGGGTGACGCTCGGGGCGGTGTTGGGGACGATCAGGGACTGATGTCTGGGGGTGATGCTCGGGGAGGTGTTGGGGACGATCGGGGGTGATGTCCAGGATGTGGTGTTGGGGACAGTTGGGGGTGGTGTTGGGGACGATCGGGACTGATGTCCGGGGGTGACGCTCGGGGCGGTGTTGGGGACGATCAGGGACTGATGTCTGGGGGTGATGCTCGGGGAGGTGTTGGGGACGATCGGGGGTGATGTCCAGGATGTGGTGTTGGGGACAGTTGGGGGTGGTGTTGGGGACGATCGGGACTGATGTCCGGGGGTGACGCTCAGGGCGGTGTTGGGGACCATCGGGGACTGATGTCCGGGGGTGACGCTCGGGGTGGTGTTGGGGACGATCGGGGGTGGCGTCCAGGGTGTGCCCGCCCCCTGGTGTGGCTGTGCTAACCGCCGTCTCCTCCCTGCAGCCTGCCTGTCCCGCGTCAACGGCCTCTCCCTGGTTTACCTGCTGTTTTTGCTGCTGCTGCCCTGGTTCCCGGGCCCCTGTCGGCGCGGCGTCCCAGGTAAAGGGCTTGGGCGCTGGCTCCTGCCAGGTGGGGGCACTGGGGGCCTCGGAGCTCTTTGTCCGCAAGGACTGGCCAGACACGGGGGGGGTGTGGGGTGCATGTGCCCTCCGCAGAAGCCCTGGGCAGTCGAGTGGCCAGGGGGAAGGATGAGTGGCCCCAGGTTTCGGTTTCCCTTTGCTAGCCCTGGACTAGCTTCAGCACCTCCTTCCTGACTGCGTGTTATAGGGCTGGAGGTAGTGGGGGTCATCGGACGGATCCCCCTTGTTCCCGGGGCGGCCTGTCTCCCTGTGGGCTCCCTCTCACGTTCCCTACCCCGTGCCTGGCGGGGCTCCGGCCGACCCCTTACTTCCGGCTGCAGCGTCGCTCCCCGGACCCGCACCCCCCGCCCCAGGTCAGGCTTCTCCCGTGTTTGCTTGAGCTCTGCGGGGTTTCTCTGTAACCTCCTTGTCTGGGTCTTCCGCTCCTGGTGGGTGGGTGCCGTCGCCAGACGAACAGATGGGGGACGCCCTCGGGGACTGCACCCCCAGGAGGTGCTGAACGTGGGCTCGCGGCAGGGGGCCATCCAAGAAGGGCTGGGAGCAGAGAGGCCGGCTCAGGGGCCCCGGGCCGGAGGGGACAGGGCTGTGCCCTGCTCCCTGCCCCGTGGGCAGGCAGGCGCCCTGTGAACAGGTGCCGACAGGTGAGACGGGGGTGGATGGGGGTCCAGACGTGCTCAAGGGACCCTCGAGTTTGGGCTGCTGCCACCTGCCCGCTCTGTGCTTCAGGGTCCGGTTCCCCGGCTTTCGGGGAGGGGAGTGCGCAGGGGCACGTCCCCAAAGGCTGCTCTGCCCTCTGTAGGCGGGAAGGCCCCCTCTGTGTTTTGGGGGGGAAGAGAGGTACCCAGGCTCGAACAGGGGTCCCTGAGCAAAGCCGGCTGCCCGCAGCAGGAGAGCCAGTGCCTGGCGGAGACGTGTGGGGGAGCAGCCCCGCAGAGCCGAGCACCGGCTTGACCGGCACAGCTGAGGACCCGTGAGCGAGACAGGCCCGCAGACACGGCCTCCAGGAGTGCGGGTGCCGCTGGCTGGCTGCTTTGGGGTCTTGGGGGCTGGGGCAGCACCCCCTCCCCCGCTCAGGCCAGAAGTGGGGAGACCGGCCGGGCCTCCTGGGCCAGGCTCACAGCGCCACGGGGCTGGTTCCTTCTGGAGGCTCCAGGGGAGGATCCGTGTCCTCGTCTTTCCGGGGCCCTCGAGGCACCCACAGCCCCTCCCTCCGTCGTCCCGGCCGGCAACGGACCGTCGAGTGTCACCTCGTGCCTCCGACTCTGGCCCCCATCAGGCTCCCTCCTTGCTGGGGCGCCGGTCTTGCAGTGTAGGTGGGATTCTGGGAGCAGAGGACTGCGGGGGCTTCGGGGGGGCAGGGCTGAGAGCCGCCTGCGCCCCAGGCCAGCCCCTCGCCCAGGCCCGCCTCCCACAGGGCCCTCCCCTCTCCTCCCCTTCCCTTCCCGGAGCCAGCGCCCCTCTCCTGCCATGGGCCGTGGGGGGAGGTGGGCCCTGGCGGGGGCAGGGCCTGGGTGGGGAGACGCCCCTGCCTGACCTCTGTCTGTCCGCCCTCGGAGGCCCTTCAGGAACAGGGAGGCTGCCTGGTTTTTCCGGGTGGAAGAGGGGAAGATGGGAGACCTGCCCGTGCCCGGGAGCCTGCCCTCGCGCTTAGGATGTGTGGAGGCCGGGCCGAAGCGGCGTCTGCTGGAAGGTGTGACGCCGCCTGGGCCCCGAGGGTGCTGACCCCGGCCCCTGTCCCCCGTCCCCACCGGGGCATCCGCAGGGAACACAGCGGCCTGTGCCTGGGGAAGCGTGGGTCGCCTCGGCGCTGCTCCAGCTCTGTCCTCAGGCGGGCAGGGCTGGGGCGGGGCAGGGGTCAGTACCAGCCGTCCCCTTAACACTTAGGGACTTAAGACCCCGTCTCTGCCTTAGAACTCTGCCCCCCAGGAGCTGGTGGCTGCGGCTCTCCCTGGGGCCTGGCGGGGAGGGCCATGTGCTCAGCTCTGTGAGCAGGCGGCACGGTGAGGGTCCCTGTGTGTGTCGCGGGGAGGGGTGTGGGTCCCCCTGTGTGACTGGTCGTCCGTGGGGACACAGGCGTCCTGCGATCTCGGGCCTGTGGGGAGAGCTCCTGACCCAGGCTCTGCCCTGTCCCCCTCCTCCACCGCACCCCCAAGAGCCTTCCTGCTGCGGCTGCGGGCACCCCTCCCCAGCGTCCCGGAGCACTTCCTCCCAAGGCCCCCGTGCGCACCCCGAGAGCCAGGCTCCTGTCGGCGTGGGGGCGTGAGGTCTGCAGACAGCTGGTGTAGACACCACGCCTGGCCTGAAGGAGAGGCCGTGTGAGCGAGGCCTGTGGGGACTGCAGTCGCCGGCTGGGTGGAGGGGGCAGCGTGGGAAGGCCCAGAGGCGTTAGGACGGTGGTCCCTGAGCTGTGGCTGGGAAAGGGGGCCCCTGCGGAGGGGACTGTCAGGCCGGTTTTGGGGGGCTCCAGGATTTCTGCTCTTGGGGTCCCCAGCCTGCCAGCCCCATTCCTGCTCCCCGAGGGCCCGAGTGCTCCTCCCTGCTCCTGCAGGTGGTTTCTGGGCCCCCCGCGATGCCCACAAGGGGCGTGGGCTGCCAGGACCCCCCCAGCAGCCGGAGCCGCTGCTCTGTGCCCTGGCACCCCCTCCCCTGCCGGACCTCCTCCCACCCTCCGGGCCGCCCTTCATGAGTGGATCTCCGGGGGGCCAGCCTGCCCCCCTGAGGTCGCTGTGGAGTTCAGGTGGGCAGCACGGGACAGCCCCCAGCGTCGGTTAGTGGGGTCAGCGGGCCAGATCGGGCACGGATTTCCCGGCCTCCTGCCTCTCCCCCGTCACGCTCACCCAGCCCCTGCCCGGCAGGGAGCCGGAACCACGCAGCCGGTGCTCTGGGCTTGGTGGCGGCTCGTGGTCCAGGACACCGTGTGGCCACCCAAGGAGGGAGTTCAGGGTGAGAAGGAGAGGACAGTGGGGCAGTGGTGACGTCTCACACTTTGCCCCATGGTGTCTGAGAGGAAGCCGGTCAGAGGGGAGTCAGGTGGGGCCCCTCCTGCCGGGGGGCCCCTCCCGGACCCACCGGTTTCCGGGTGTACGAGGAGCCCGACAGCCTGGCACTTGCGGCCTCGGGCCCAGCAGTACTGCAAGGCCGACCCCAGGCGTCCGTGGCCCCAGAGCAGGGTGCGACTGTGGGGGCAAGCAGGGGTGCATGTGCTCCCACCGCACCCCCCTGCTGGGGCTCCCCAGGTCTGCAGGAGCGGCTGAGCCCTGCCCCGCCCCCCGCAGGTAGCCCCCGCCCCCCCAGTTGGGAGGCCTCAGCCTCCCCCCCCCCCCGCTCTTGGCCTGGTGCTCCGAGCAGAGCTGCCCAGCCAGGGCCGAACGCCAGATGTTCTGTTCATTTTCCGTCCGTCCTTCCCAGTGCTCTGCCCGCCCCACCCTGCTCTCCCCTTCGCTCACCCCTGCCCCCGAGGGTTGGAGGCGGGGAGGGACCTAGAAACGAGCAGCCATGAGGCCATCTGAGTGCCGCCTGGGCTGCTGGGGCTCCCTTGCCCTCTCTGAGCCAGGCTTCCCTCTGCAAGGCTGGGGGGCAGGGGGTGAAGGCCCAGCACTCGCGGGGTCTCTCCTGCTGGGCCCTCCCGGGAGAGGGGGTGGAGCAGGGACCCTGAGCCCTGCAGCCTCAGGCGGGAGCAAGTGTGACGCCTGTCCCCCGAGCCCGGGGTGGGCGGGGAGGTGCTCGGTGGCGAGGAAACCATCCACGGCCCGAGTCCTCACGGCAGGTTCCAGAGCTCAGCGTGGGCGTCGGGGTCAGCTTCCTGCACGGGGCGCGAGCTGCCCACCCGCTCAGAGCTGAGGTGGCGACAGGACTCCGCGGCCCCCCAAGCGCGGGCCGGGTGCGCAGACCTCTCCCTGCAGCCACGGCCTCCCTGCTAGTGGCCAAGGCACAGGGGGCCGTTGTCTGGGGCCGCCCCTGCCCACGCTGGGGTCCCGGGGCCCAGCTCCTGGAATCGGTTTCTCCCCCCACAAGTGGGCTCTGGGGGAACTTGGGACCCCCAGGATGATGAAACAAGGGCCCTGTCCCAGCCTCACACCTGCCCGCTCCGCCCGCAGGCCACACCGGCCGCCTCCTCCAGGCCCTGCTGGTTTCCAGTCTCCTCTTCCTGGCGGCCCACCTAACCTTCCAGATTTGCCTCCACACCGTGCCCCGCCTGGACCAGCTGCTGGGACCCAGCTGTGAGTGTCCCTGGGTCGGGATGGCCTTCCCGAGCTAGCCAGGAGCCTGGGGAGACGGGGTCTGCAGCCCTGGGGAAGGCCCCCCGCCCCACCCAGGCTGTGCCTCACCCGGGCCCTGAGTGCCCGTATACAGTTCCCGTCCACCCCACGTGGCCCAGGTTCGTGCCAGTGCCAGTGGGTCCTCATTCCAGACCCCAGAGTCTACCAGCATCTGTCTCTGCAGCGAAGAGACCGGCCGGAGCACCGGTGGCCCTCCTTGCCCTGCCCAGCCCAGCCCTCTGCCCTGTGCCCCGCATCGTGTGGACAGTGTCTGCGGCTGGTGCCCGCCCTCCCAGCTCCAGGCGGGCTCGACCTCAGCCCCGCAGACCCCGCACAGCCTCGGTCCTGCCTGCATCGCTCCCCTGCCCTGCCTCGCCCGGGCTCCCGCTCCCATTCCGCGGGGACGGTGCCCATCCTGCTGTTTAGAAGCTGGGCCATGGAGAGAAGCCAGGCGCCTCGTGGGTGCCCTGGCCCCGGTGGTTCCCGCATAGGCCTCCCCATTCCGGCCCCCACGACTTGGGCGTCAGCTTGCGGCTGGGAGTCCCCGTTGCGCCAGGCAGGACGCACGGGCCTTCGATGCCCCCGGCTCTCCCTGGCTGGGCCTGAGTTCCCCTACTAGTGAAGGCAGCCTTCTGCGAGCTGCCCTGAGCCCAGCCGTGTCCTGTGACCGCGGGGCTCCCAGGGCCTCTTGGCGGCAGGGGGTAGGGCTGCTTGGCGCTCGCTGCCTGACCCCGCTCCGTGTCTCTCCCTGCAGGCAGCCCCTGGGAGAGCCTCTCCCGGCACGTGGGGGTCACGAGGTAAGCGCGCTCCTCGCCCCCCCTGGGTCCCCCGTCAGCCTCCCCTGCCTGGCCCCTGCCTTCCCCGACCCACCCGTGGGCTCTCCCTGCCCTTCCCAGGCTGGACCTGAAGGACATCCCCAATGCTGTCCGGCTGGTGGCCCCCGACTTCGGTATCCTGGTGGTCTCCTCCGTGTGCCTTGGCCTCTGTGGGCGCCTCACCCGGGACGCGCAGCGGAGCCAGCGTGCCCAGGAGCTGGTGAGGGCTGCAGGCGGGTGGGGCTCGTGTGCTGGAGGACGGTGTTCCCGGGCTCTGTCCGTCAGAGGACAATTTCACTTTTTCTTTCTTTTTTTTTAAAGAATTTATTTATTTATTTGACAGAGAGAGATCACAAGCAGGCAGAGAGGCAGGCGGGGCGGGGGGGGGGAAGCAGGCTCCCCGCCGAGCAGAGAGCCCGATGTGGGGCCCGATGCCAGGTCCCTGAGATCATGACCTGAGCCGAAGACAGAGGCTCAACCCACTGAGCCTCCCAGGCACCCCAATTTCACTTTTTCTTGACACAAATATGGACTTTTCGTTGAACGAATGTGTGCTTGCTGTGAAGAGATGAAACATGGGAGGTGTGTGTCCCCTTTCTGGGACGCGGGGCCGAGTGGTGCCGCTGGTGTGCATTTGAGACTTGGTTCTAGCAGGGGTCCATCTCGGGGGACTTTGGGGACCCCAAGTCATGTCTGTGCCTTCAGAAACTGTTCCAGGGGGTCCTTCCAGGTCACAGGGAAGGAGGAACCCATCACTGCAGGGAGTGACCTGCTGGCTGTCGGGGAGCCCCCCTCCATGTTGGGGGCAACTCAGTCTGCCCCTGACCCCGCCTGCTGTCGTGCCTGTCCCTGTCCCCAGCCTACCGGGCAAGGCTGGCACCCCACTTTCAGAGGGGAAAGAGGAGCCTGGAGCTCAGGGTGCTGTTCCAGGCACTCGTGGGGCTTAGGACCACCCTGCTGCCGTCCCTCGGGGCACCCTCCCCCTGGTGGCCCCCGTCCCCTCCCTGGGGAGTGCGTGTGGGCTGCTCAAGCTACGGCTGCCTCTGGTTTCCCTGTTTGTGGAACCAGGGCTTTCCAGAACAGCTCTGCCGCGAAGGGGCTGGCTCGGTCTGAAATCTGGGGTGGGACAGGAAGGGGACAGGAGGGGACAGGAAGGGACAGCCGCTGCGTGTGGCCCTCACAGCCCAGAACTGCCTTGCGTTGGGGGCTGGACCCTGGTCTGCCCCGTGACTGGGACAGGCCACCTTGTCTCTGTCCTCAGTGGCTAATGAGAGCCTGTGCAGTCGTGTTGACCCGGGGTGGCCGGTGTAGACAGCCTCACTCTGAGGACCCTCCACGGGTGCAGGTTTTAAAGCCCAGAGTTATGTGTGCACACACACGACGCCCCGCGTGGGACAGCGTGTGCACAGAGTTGCCCGTCACACGCACGGACAGGCCTGCTCTTGGGGTCTGGTGGGCTGCGGGGGGACGGGGAGGGAGAGAGGAGAAGCTCCCGCCGAGGCCCCTGTGGCGCCGGAGGGAACCGCGAGGCCAGGGCTGGGGCCGGGACACCCCGAGCACCTGTCTTCCCGCCTGGCAGCTGCCTCCGCTGTTCCCACGGACACTGACTTTCCACAGGCGCTCAGATGCCTTCCCAGGGCCGCGGCCAGCTGTGGGCGGGGGTGAGCTCAGGCCTGGCTGCTGTCCTGCTCCCCTCTTTCCCTCGCCTGCCCCTTCCCCTCCTTCCAGGCTCTGCTTAAGGGCTCCTCCCTGGGGCCTCCCCACCCCCCAGGCTCTGTGAGGGCAGGACCCGTCTGGTCCCCACCCCCACGGGACAGAGGCACAGCAGAGGTTAGGGGACTTGCCCAGGGCCGCGCAGCTAGGAGGCGCGAGCCGGGATGGGAGCGGGTCGCCTGGCTCCTGTGAGCGCAGGCTGGAAGGCTGGATGAGGAGCGCCATCCTCTGGGAAGGGCACGGGCGTGGCGCCCATTTAGCAGGTGGGAACTGGGGCGGGGGGGGGGGTGGCGCTGGGCGCCCAGGGAGGCAGCTTCGCTCTGGGAAACCTTGAAGGGGGTTCAGGGAGGGAGGCCCTGACCTTGGTGAGGCCTGGCAGGCCGTCCGCCCCTTGCTGTTCAGGGACCCCACAGGCAGCAGAAAGGAAGCAGGGTCACACTGGGTGGCCTCGGGGTCTCCTCCGTACCCCCATTCCTCCGTGTAAGAGGAAAGTGCTCGTCAGCCCTGGGACCGAGGGGCGTGGACGGAACGGTGCTCCGTGAACTGGGGTACGGGGCTGCCTTGTGCGCGCTGCCTTCCTCCTAACAGGCCCCACTCGGGGCCTCCGGAGCCAGGGTTTCGAGGACACGTGTGGGAACCTGGGGGCCCCCGGGCGAGAAGGGAAGATAAAGAAGAGGCACTTGTGGGGTCTGGAGTAGCGTGAGGCCTGTCTGCAGGGGTCAGTGGTCTCGCATGCCGGGCGTGGCGGGAGCGGCTTGGGGTGGGCGGCCTCTGGGAAGGCTGGTGGCAGGCAGACCTCTCGGTACAGAGCGCGGCGTGGCCCACGCCCAGCCGGCAGCCCATCCCCTCTCCAGCGGGCGGCCCCAGTGCCACGCCCCTGATTTCTGCCCCTTCTCATGACCTTGGCAGGATGATGATGACAGGGAAGTGGACGGTGACTCCCCAGTGGGACCTCAGGGAGCCCCTGAGCCGGCCCCCACGCGGAGGTCACGGCTGGCCACCCGGTTCCAGATCACAGCACACTGGCTGCTGGTGGCTGCGGGGCGGACCCTGGCCATTGTGCTGCTCGCACTAGCAGGTACCCGGGGGGCCAGGGCCAGGGACCCCGGCAGCGACTGCCACGTGGGGAGGGTCTCAGCAGCCCGCCGAGCTCCCCACGGGCCACGGAGACCCCACTGCCTCCCCCCCCCGCCCCCCGCAGGCATCGCCCACCCCTCCGCCTTCTCCAGCGTCTACTTCCTCGTCTTTCTGGCCACCTGCACCTGGTGGGCCTGCCATTTTCCCATCAGCCCCCTGGGCTTCAGCGCGCTCTGTGTCACCGTGGGCTGCTTCGGTGCCGGCCACCTCGTCTGCGTCTACTGCTACCAGACGCCCTTCGCCCAGGCCATGCTCCCCCCTGCCGGCATCTGGGCCAGGTGAGGCTCCCCGCACAGGCCCCATCCCCCCTACGTCCGCCCCGGGCCCTGGCTGTCCGGTCCCCGGGTCCCCCTCAGCCAGCACGCAGCGGCTCGCCTTCCCCGGCAGGGTGTTCGGTCTCAAGACCTTCGTGGCCCACGGCAACTGCTCCAATGCGCTGGTCCTCGATCTGAGCCACGACTGGCCCATCTACGTGAGCCCCGGCGTCCTGCTGCTTCTCTGCTACACCGTGGCCTCCCTCCTCAAGCTGCGCCCGCACCAGCCCCCGGACCCGGTGAGCGCCCGGGGCCAGTGCCTCTGCCGGTCTTCCCCCCACGCGCCCTGTCGGGGGTGGGAGCTGAGCTCCAGCTGGTCTCTGCAGAGGAAGGAGGTGGCTGGGAGCGACGAGGAGCAGGAGGTGGAGCTGACCCAGGTGGACCAGTGGCCCCAGGGCCAGGCCAGGGCTGCAGCCACCAAGGAGGAGGGGGCTGCCCAGGTGAGGAGCCAGGCCTGGGCTGCGGCACGGGAGCCTGCCTGCCCGAGGGCCTGGCTCACGGGGTCTCACCTTGCCTCTGCAGCACATGCTGCCCCCAACCACGGGCTCAGACTGGAGCACCGACAGCGGCACCGTGCATGACCTGACCGGCCACAGCCCCGTCCGCCAGTGCCCCTGTGAGTGCCGTATGTCCCAGGCTGCTCAGGGACACCAACCTCTGCAGGTGCCCTGGTGCTGCCCCCTGGTGGCCAGGGCTGGTCTTGCTCCATTGACCTCAGCGGCCCAGGCCCCCCGCCCCCCAGCATGGGGTCAGGCTGCCTACCCAAGACCCTGCTGGAGGCTCCGGGTCTCCTACCCCCTCTGCACCTGCTGCCTCTCGGGCCGGGCACTTCTCTTTTTCCCTTAAGGCGCGATTTCCGTTTTGCGTGAACTGAGAGATGGAAGTGCTGGTGCTCTCGGGGACGGGCCCGGGCCCGGCTGGAAGGGGTCAGGGCTGTCTTGTCCGACCTGTCCCTTCTTGGTCTTGGAAACCAAGATGGTGAATGGGACTAGGGCCGGCCAGGGGCCAGCGTCAGACAGGAGCCCGGCCCTTTGCTGGCATTGTCTGCCCCTAGCGCCCCCTGCTCCACACTGGCCGCTGCCCTTGAGGGCAGAGTCTGTGGTGGCCGAGGGGCTCCCCCTGTTGATGGTGGAGCTTCCCAGCTACGGTCCAGCTCCCTGGTGACCTCTGTCCCCTCCCCCCTCAGCGCAGCCCAGGCTGGCAGAGCCTCGAGAGACATCTCCGCTACACAGCCTGGGTCACCTCATCATGGACCAGAGCTACGTGTGTGCCCTCATCGCCATGATGGTAAGTAGCAGCTGGCCCAGGCAGCCGTGGCGGGCCCCTCCTGTGGGTTCTCTGGGGATGTTCTGGGAGGTGGCTGGTGGCCCACGTCTCGCAGAGCCTGGTGCCTCGTGGTCAAGAACGGACCTGTGTCCTGATGGGCTGCGAGCTGCGTGGCGTGCGTGGGCATGTGTGCGTGCGTGCGCGGGCATGTGTGTGCGTGGGCATGTGTGCGTGCGTGCGCGGGCATGTGTGCGTGGGCATGTGCGTGCGTGCGCGGGCATGTGTGTGCGTGGGCATGTGTGCGCGCGTGCGTGGGCATGTGTGCGTGCGTGCGCGGGCATGTGTGTGCGTGGGCATGTGTGCGTGCGTGCGCGGGCATGTGTGTGCGTGGGCATGTGTGCGTGCGTGCGCGGGCATGTGTGTGCGTGGGCATGTGTGGGCGTGGGCATGTGTGCGCGCGTGCGTGGGCATGTGTGTGCGTGGGCATGTGTGCGTGCGTGCGCGGGCATGTGTGTGCGCGGGCATGTGTGCGCGCGTGCGTGGGCATGTGGGCGTGCGTGCGTGCGCGGGCATGTGTGCGCGCGTGCGCGGGCATGTGTGTGCGCGGGCATGTGTGCGCGCGTGCGCGGGCATGTGTGTGCGTGGGCATGTGTGCGCGCGTGCGCGGGCATGTGTGTGCGTGGGCATGTGTGCGCGCGTGCGCGGGCATGTGTGTGCGTGGGCATGTGTGCGCGCGCGCGTGCGCGTGCGTGTGGCGTGCGCGTACCTGCACATGCAGAGTGGCCGCATGCCCGTGTGAGCGTGCGTCTCCTGCCCCCGGGCTTTAGGCCGAGGAGGCGCGTCGGCCTCCCCGTCACGGGGCGCGGCTGGGGGAGCAGGGCCGGGTGTGGGCAGGCCCGGCCGAGCAGCCCCGCCCACCAGCCCTGGCCGGCCAGGTGTGGAGCATCACGTACCACAGCTGGCTGACCTTCGTGTTGCTGCTCTGGGCCTGCCTCATCTGGACCGTGCGCAGCCGCCACCAGCTGGCCGTGCTCTGCTCGCCCTTCATCCTGCTCTACGGGCTGGCGCTCTGCGGCCTGCGCTACGTGTGGGCCATGGACCTGCGTCCCGAGCTGCCCACCACCCTGGGCCCCGTCAGCCTGCGGCAGCTGGGGCTGGAGCACACCCGCTACCCGTGCCTGGACCTTGGCGCCATGGTGAGAGTCCCCCCTGATGGGGCTGTCGGCTCCCTTGCCGGCTCCCCCGTGGACACGGCACCTCCGGGAGGGCAGGGCCTGTCCGCTGTCCCGTGGGGTCCCGTGCAGCCAGTGCAGAGCAGCGGCTGTGTGGATGAGTGAATGAGTGATGACCTTGTGTCCTCGGGGGCGCTGTCCCTGCGTCCCTGACATGGCCGCTGCTGGGTCCCACGCCGCGCCTGCGTCTCCGTGGAGCTCATGTCCCGGTGTGAGGCCGGCGTGTGCAGGGCGCCACTGTGTCTGGACGTCTGTGCCCCTGCCGGGCGGGTGGGGTCAGCCGGATTCCATCTCCCCAGGTGCTGGGGGTCGGTCTGGGCCCACAGGGAGGCGGGTGCCCGGCGCTGTCCCCGGCCCGCGTGTTCATGGGGGGTCCGGCCGCCCCCGGTGACCGCCCCCCCCGCCCCATCCCAGCTGCTGTACCTGCTGACTTTCTGGCTCCTGCTGCGCCGGTTCGTCAAGGAGAAGCTGCTGAAGCAGGCGACCGCCCCTGCCGCTCCGACGGAGGTCGCCGTGGGGGACGCAGGTGAGGGCTGGGGCCGCCGGGGGGGCGGCGGCGGCAGCCTCCTGCCTGCCCAAAGCCGTGACCCGCTGCCCCCCGGCTCGACCCGCAGAGCCCAGGCGGGCGCGGACGCTGCTGCAGAGCGTGGGGGAGCTGGTGAGCGGGCTGTACGCCAAGTACTGGATCTACGTGTGCGCGGGCATGTTCGTCGTGGTCAGCTTCGCCGGCCGCCTGGTCGTCTACAAGATCGTGTACATGCTGCTCTTCCTGCTCTGCCTCACCCTCTTCCAGGTGCGGCGCGTGGGCGGCGGGGCGGCGGGGCACGGCCCCCACGCCCCCGGGTCTCACGGTGCCCCCCCCCCCCCCAGGTCTACTACAGCCTGTGGAGGAAACTGCTGAAGCTCTTCTGGTGGCTCGTGGTGGCCTACACCATGCTGGTGCTCATCGCCGTCTACACCTTCCAGTTCCAGGACTTCCCCGCGTACTGGCGCAACCTGACGGGCCTCACGGACGAGCAGTGAGTAGGGGGCGGGAGGGGGCGGGAGGGGGCGGGCGCCGCGGCGGGCGGGTCTGACCGCCGTGCGTCCCGCGCCAGGCTGGGGGACCTGGGCCTGGAGCAGTTCAGCGTGTCGGAGCTCTTCTCCAGCATCCTGGTCCCCGGCTTCTTCCTGCTCGCCTGCATCCTGCAGCTGCACTACTTCCACCGGCCCTTCATGCGGCTCACGGACCTGGAGCGCGTGCCCCCGCCCGGCCACCGCCTCCCGCGCTGGGCCCACAGGTGCGCGGCCCCCCGGGGCGGACGGCGCTCCAGGCGCACGGCGGGGGCTGGGGGCCTGCAGGATGCCCCCCCTCGGCACAGAGGAAGGAAGGGAGGGGAAGGGAAGGAGACCGGTGGGTTCGCACGTGCGGCCAGCCGACTGGGGGGACGGAACATCAGGCGGGGCGTGGGCGGGGCTTTCTTCCCCCAGCACACACCACCCCCTGTCCCCAGGCCAGAATGGGAGGGGCCCGTGGGGATGAGCGTGGCATCTGGGGTAGGAAGTGATGCTTCGGGGCCCATCCTAGGCAGGACCCGGTCAGTGGGACCCCACTGCTGCTGCAGGAGGACGCTGGGGAGGAGGGGCTGATGACCCCGGCTGGCCCCTGCCCAGCCATGCAGGGCCCGGAAGGTGAGTCCCACGGGCAGGCCTGGGGTCCCTCTGCCCCGACCCTTGTGGGCTCCCCTTGCCCACAGCCTCACCCCTGGTCTGCAGCCAGCAAGTGGGGCCTGGTGGCCGAGCGGCTGCTGGACCTGGCCTCCGGCTTCTCGGACGTCCTCGCCCGCGTGCAGGTGCTGGTGCGCCGCCTGCTGGAGCTGCACGTCTTTAAGCTGGTGGCCCTGTACACTGTGTGGGTGGCCCTGAAGGAGGTAAGGACGGGCTGGACACCCCCCCCTTTGGAGCACCGCGTGGGGACCTCCCTGGGGGTGCTGCCGCGCCCGCCCCAGCCCGCCCGCCGTCTCCCAGGTGTCGGTGATGAACCTGCTGCTGGTCGCGCTCTGGGCCTTTGCCCTGCCCTACCCGCGCTTCCGGCCCATGGCGTCCTGCCTGTGCACCGTGTGGACCTGCGTCATCATCGTGTGCAAGATGCTCTACCAGCTGAAGGTCGTCAGCCCCCACGAGTACTCCAGCAACTGCTCCGAGGTGCGGCCCTGGCGCGCCCCCACCTCCCGGGCCTCCGGGCTCCACGGGGACGGCCCTCGAGCTCAAGCTGGTGGGGACTGAGGCGGGCAGGGGGCCTCTCCCTCTGTTCGCCCACCAGCCCCTTCCCCGGGCCGCCTTGTCCCCAGACGTGCTGTCCCCTTCCCTGTTAAAGTCGGTCACAGGCTGACGGCCCACCTATGTCCCTGGTGGGGGTCACCGTGGTCTGGCCTGGACCTGTCCAGAGTTGTGGCTGATGTTGGCTAGGGGCCGGGTAGGGTGGGCCGTCCCGGGGCCACTGTCTAGCTCCCGGAGTGTGGGGAGCAGGTGCTGATTCTCCCCTCCCCCAGCCCCTCCTCAACAGCACCAACCTGCAGAAGACGGAGATCAGGCAGTCCCTGCTGTACCGGGGGCCCGTCGACCCTGCCAACTGGTTTGGGGTGCGGAAGGGCTTCCCCAACCTAGGCTACGTCCAGGTGAGCAAGGGGCCACGGGGTCACGGGGCCGGGGGTGGGGGGAGCCGGGTGGAGCGTGACCCCGGCCCCCCACCCCAGAACCACCTGCAGGTCCTGTTGCTGTTGGTGTTTGAGGCCATCGTCTACCGGCGCCAGGAGCACCACCGCCGGCAGCACCAGCTGGGCCCGCTGCCTGCCCAGGCCGTCTGCGCCGACGGCACCCGCCAGCGGCTGGACCAGGACCTGCTTGGCTGTTTCAAGTACTTCGTCAACTTCTTCTTCTACAAATTTGGGCTAGAGGTGAGGCCCCGTGTCAACCCTCATCCCCTCCCTAGGCAGGGCCGGGGGCCCGGGGCACCCTCTGGGTGGACTTTGCTGGACATCGGCAATGTGTAGGCCCTCCAGGGCCACCTCGGGGTTGGGGGGGCCCAGGGGAAGGACCTCCCAGAGACCGGACTTGCCCTCGCAGAGTAAGGGGTGGGGGTCTGGGACCTTGGCCTGATGCTGCGTCAGGCGTCTCCGACGGGCTTGGAACTTCCTGAGCCGCGGTTCCTCCCCACCCCGCCCCGGCCGTGCATGGTGGAGGTGGCACCTGTACCAGGACGGTATGGGCTGCAGGCGGCTGCCCCCACTCCACCCCCCAGTCTGCCCAGAAGTGGGGAGCGGAAGGTCCTACAACCCCAGCAGCTCGCTGTGCACCCCCGTCCCCCGCCACCCCCAGATCTGCTTCCTGATGGCCGTGACCGTGATTGGGCAGCGCATGAACTTCATGGTGATTCTGCACGGCTGCTGGCTGGTGGCCCTCCTCACCCGCCGGCACCGTGCCGCCATCGCCCGCCTCTGGCCCAACTACTGCCTCTTCCTGGCGCTGTTCCTGCTGTACCAGTACCTGCTGTGTCTGGGCATCCCCCCGGCCCTGTGCATCGGTGAGCGGGCGGCCAGCACAGGGGGGGCCGGTGTGCCGGGCGGCGGCTATGTTATCCCCGGGAGGGTGGGAGGGCTGGCCCCCTTCACGTCCCTTGGTGTCCGGGTGTTTGTTTTTTCCCGGCATGCTATCGGGAACGATTTGGAGCAATCAGGGAAGTTGGAGGTGGCACGTGACGGGCAGCTGTGCCCTCGTCAGGGGCCACGCAAGAGTCTGTGAGCCCCGCACCCTGAGGGTGGGCGCCTGGGTCGGGGCTGGCGCAGCCGTCCATCCTGCTCGGCCCCCGGACCTGGCCTCGTCCTCTGGGGGGCCGTGGTGGTGCTCTGCACCTGGCCGTGCTCTGCTCTCATCCCCTCTGCTCTGGGTGGTTTCTGGCCCGTGGGTTTGCCGGCTGCCCCCGCTGGGGCCGGCACAGCGCATGGGGTATAGCGTCCCTGGCACGGCTTGCACCAAGGAGTGCCATCGTCCGTTGGGTGCTCCTGGGTCCCCAGCCCCCCCAGTGCAGGGGCCACTGCTCCCTGGGCCGTCCGCATGCGCTGTGTCCACGTCCGCTGACTTCTGGGCAGGCCGTGGGCGTTCTCGCTGTCCCAGTGCACTTGTCAGCCGGCTGGTCCTTGGAAAGGTGCGCGGCTTTCTCCTCGCTTCCGCCGCCGCCACACTCCATCCGCGGCTCTGGAAGGCCCATCGCAGCTCCCCGTGGGCCCGGCGGGTCAGACGGGGGTGTTCGCACCCCACATCCCTGCCCCACACGGCAGCCGCTGACGGGATGGTGACCACTGCGGCTTTGTCCGGAATGTCGTAGAACTGACGCCACAGCACATCACCTTGCATCAGGCTCGTCGGCCAAACGCATTCAAGACTCTGTGTCTTTGGGTCTGTCCTTCGCTCCTGTCCCGTGTGCTGTTTTAGAACCGGGCACGCAGGATTGGTACAGCAGGACCTTCCCGAGTGCCCTTCGCCAGGCGCGCTGTCCCGGGCGGCGTGTTCTCCCCTCCGTGCTGGCCCAGCCCCGCAGTGTGCCTGTTAGGGCCTTGGAGCCTTCGAGGAGCCGGGACTGTGACTTGGTGGGGTGTCTGTCAGACCAGGCGATGACACCCTTCAGGCAGGCATGCCACAGCCGAGAACCGTCTGGCTCTACAGGGCCGGCGTGTGTCCTCTTGGGGGCCGTTCCCTGTCCCTCGGGGGCAGTGCTGACTGCGGGTTCCCCCGAGGCCCTGCGCACGTCCTGTTCCTCCCGGACCCCCGGGCTGACTGCAGCCTCCACCGGAGAGCCGCCTGGGGGGTCACTCGCTGGGTTTAATACTGGCGACTTTCTGCTTCTGCAGTTCCGAGTCCTTCATGTCCTTGGCATGTTCTCCAGCCCCTCTGACGTGTCCCCTGTCCCTGCTGGCGTGTCCTCTGTCCCCGATGGGTCCACTTGCTCTTGCCTGTGGGGACACTGGGTGCTGCTGCTTTGTCGTTGGTCCCGGGAGCCCCGGGCGTTGTGGCGAGCCCGCTGCCTTCCGAGCACACCCTCTCTGCACCTGCAGGTGGCCCTGCCCTGCCCGTGCCCTCTGTCCAGCCGGGAGCCCTCGCTGCCCCGTGGAGCGCCCCTTCCTGTCCCCTCAGGCTGAAGCGGAGAAACGAGATCCGGGCCCCCGGGGTGCTCGATGCTTGGAGTGCTTTTTTCAGGGAAAACACTGTTTCCCGGTGGCTTGGGTGGGCTCCTCTCTTCCCCGTTCCTAGGGGTCTGTCACACCCGGGTTGTCCGGGTGGACCCATCCCGCGTCCCCAGCATCCAGGGCACTTTCTGGAGCTCATAACCTGGTCACGTTCATTCTCCGGGTTCTGACAAGCACACGGCGGTTCCCTAAGGCCTCCCCAACACCCCAAGCCTGGGGTCGTGAGGGCCCTTCCCAGCCTGGGCAACCACGGATGTCTGTCCCCGATGTCACGGAGCTAGGATCGTGCCCCAGGGCGCCCCAGTGCTGGCTTGTTGCGCTCGGCGAACGCGGCCGGGGTGCATCTGGGCGGCCGTGGGAGCTGGTGTCTCATGCCGTTTCCCGCGCCGAACCCTGTCTGTGCTGGACGAACGGAGCCGTGTCCTCTCTGGGACCTGGCAGGCGCAGGTTGTCGCCGGCGTGGGCTCTCCACGGGGACCTTGTCGGGAGCGTCCGGCCACAGGCTCCCGTGTGGGTGTAGTCCTTGCTTCTTGGGGCCGCATCCGTAGAGTGTGGTCACTGACGTTCCTGCCGGGGCGGACGTGGGACCTGGTTTCTCTGCGTTCTCGCCGGCGGTTGTGGTGACCCTGTGTTTTGTCTCGGCTGCTCTGGGAGGCGTGTACCAAAGCCACCTCTGGGACCCTCCGTGCCCCCTCCACCGCCCAGCAGGCCTGCCTGGGACTCCCCGGCTGGCTCCCTGGAGGTTCCTTCCCTGGGGCCCGGGCCAGCGGATGCCTGAGGAAGGCGGGAGTCCCTGCTACGTGCTGCGAGCGGGAGAGGGGGTGTTCGGAGATTGTGGGGCACGACAGTGGGGGCGGGAGTGAGGCCCGCGGGCCTGCGGCGGGGTCCTCACGCGCTCCCTGTGCCCGCAGACTACCCGTGGCGCTGGAGCCAGGCCGTCCCCATGAACTCGGCGCTCATCAAGTGGCTGTTCCTGCCTGACTTCCTCCGAGCCCCCGACTCCACCGGCCTCATCAGTGAGTGTCCGCACCTCAGGCCCACGGGCCGCCTGCCGGCCCCACAGGAGGGCACGGAGGTTCTGCACGGGTGGGCCTCGAGCTGAGCCCCACCTTCGCCAGCCGGCCAGCCCACGACGGTGCCCGTCCTCCAGGGACGTCTCCTAAGACAGGCCCACCTCCCCCATGTATGCCCGGCCACACAGACCTGCGCCGTGGGGGTGGGGGTGGGGTGGGCGCGGGCGCCGATGCCTCCGCGGCGTGGGGACAGGTACCGCCGACGGGCACGTCCCCCGCTGTCCGTGCTCACGCGTGGACGTCGCGCTCCTCCGACGAATCCCCGCAGACACAGACGGGGGCTTCCGTCCGGCCGTGCGCTGTGCCCCACGCGGCCAGCAGTCTCCCGTGTGCCCGCAGGCGACTTCCTGCTGCTGCTCTGCGCCTCCCAGCAGTGGCAGGTGTTCTGCGCCGAGCGCACGGAGGAGTGGCAGCTCATGGCCGGCGTCAACACCGACCGCCTGGAGCTGCCGCCCGGCGAGTCCAGCGGCGTCCCCAACTTCCTCTACTGCAGGTGTGTCCCTGCCCCGCCCGCCGGCAGCACCCACGCGGGGCCGGGGCTCACGGGGGCGCCGAGGGGCACGTCCCCCAAGCGTCCCGGGTCCGAGGCGGCCGGGCAGGGGGCGGGGTGGCCCGGCCGCCGCGGTGACGGCCCGTCCGGCAGGTCCTACCTCGACATGCTGAAGGTGGCCGTCTTCCGCTACCTCTTCTGGCTGGCGCTGGTGGTGGTGTTCGTCACCGGGGCCACGCGCGTCAGCGTCTTCGGGCTGGGCTACCTGCTCGCCTGCTTCTACCTGCTGCTCTTCGGCACCGGCCTGCTGCAGGGGTCCGCGCGCACCCGCCTCGTGCTGTGGGACTGCCTCATTCTGTACAACGTCACCGTCATCATCTCCAAGAACATGCTCTCGGTGAGCCTGGTGCCCGCCCCGCCCGCCCCGCTTGCCCGCCCGCCCGCCCGCCGCCTGGGCTGACCTCCCTCCCGCCCCAGCTCCTGTCCTGCGTCTTCGTGGAGCAGATGCAGAGCGGCTTCTGCTGGGTCGTCCAGCTCTTCAGCCTCGTGTGCACCGTCAAAGGCTACTACGACCGTGAGTGGGCCGGGGGCGTGCTGTGGGCCGGGCTCGGGGGCGCGCCCCGCGGCCGGGGCCCCCCGCCCTGAGCCCGGCCCGTCCCGCAGCCAAGGAGATGCTGAGCAGGGACCGGGACTGCCTGCTGCCCGTGGAGGAGGCCGGCGTGCTCTGGGACAGCGTGTGCTTCCTGGTCCTGCTGCTGCAGCGCCGCGTCTTCCTCAGCCGCTACTTCCTGCACGTCCGCGCCGAGCTCCAGGCCACCGCCCTGCAGGCCTCCAGGTCAGCCCGGGCCCCGGGTCCCCCCCGGGCCCCGCGTCCCTGCCCCGTCACCACACGGTACTCGGGGCGCTGCCCGACCCCGGCCCCCCGCTCAGGCGCTGGCTGCGGGGGGCGCGGCCACAGGACGGCCCCCCTGCTCTCGTGCTGGTCCCCCCCATCCCAGCACACAGCAGGGGGCTGTCGAGCCGGGGCCGAGCCCAGGGGTGCGGGAGCCGTGCAGCCGGAGCTCGGTGTCCCCGGGGTGACGCCGTCTCCCCACAGGGGCTTTGCGCTGTACAATGCCGCCAACCTCAAAAGCATCGACCTCCACCGGAAGGCCGAGGAGAAGTCCCTGGCCCAGCTGAAAAGGCAGTAGGTGCCCTGGGGGGGGGGGGGGCCCTAGGCTGTCCTCGTCCCCTTGGTGCTCAGAGCCGCCTCCGCCCCCCAGGATGGAGCGCATCCGCGCCAAGCAAGAGAAGCACCGGCAGGGCCGGGCCGGCCGCAGCCAGCTCCGGGACCCCCCGGACCCCGCCCAGGGGCCAGGTGAGTACGCGGGCTGGAGGGGCCCCCGTGTCCCGGCGCGTCTGTGCCACGTGCTGTCCGTAGGCCTTCCCGCCCGTCTGTCCCGTGCCGTGTGGTCACTGTGTCCCTGCGGGCCACGTGGCCAGCCTGCCACTGTGTGTCTGCCTTTGCGGGCTGCCCTCCACGCCCCACAGCACCGCGAGGCTCCTCCGTGCGCACAGAGGCGGTGGGCGTCGGCGCTGCCCTCGCCCTCCCCGTGCCTCTCCCTGCCGGCTCACGTCCGCCCCGCCCCTCCACAGGGCCTGGCAGTCCAGGGGGCTCCTCCCCACGGAGTCAGTGGTGGCGGCCCTGGCTGGACCACGCCACAGGTACCACCTTAGCCTGGCCTGCTGGGCCCGGGCCCTGCTTTCTCAGCTGCTGCCTGCCTTCTGGACGAGGGGACTTGCTCTGTGGCCGCCTCTGGCTGTGCCCCCGGGCCTTCTGCTCAGGCCTCAGCCCAGCCTTGCAGTAGGGAGGGCCGGGCTGCAGTCCACGGGGGCCCCGCAGCAGGCTCTGTGCTCGCGTCCCCTCGTTCCAACGCCCAGACCCGGAAGAGCTGGTCCCCAGCCCCGCCCTCGTGTTCCTCTTGTCCTGTCTGGCGATGTGTCACTGCTCTGGCTTGTCTCCTAGTCGGCTGACCCCGGCCCACACGGGCTGTCCCTTGGCGGGGGGAGGGACACGCGGGCCTCTGCCCATGGGTCTCGGGATGCCGAGGGCACTCACACGCCTGTCACTGGGCCTGCCCTGAAATGAAGCTGAGAGGCGGGTGGGGGTGGGGGTGTGGAGCCCAGTGCCCTGGGGTTGGGGGGACGGTCCTCAGCCCCGCCCTGCCTGCAGTCATCCACTCTGGGGACTACTTCCTGTTTGAGTCGGACAGCGAGGAGGAGGAGGAGACCCTGCCTGAGGAGCCCAGGCCATCGGCACAGAGCGCCTTCCAGGTGCGGTGGGAGGGCCCCTGCCTTCCCCTGTCCATGGGCCCCTGGGGCTGCACAGCCCGGCGTGGGGAGGACACCCGCTCCCTGGCCGGTTTGCCCAGAACCGTTCAGACCCCCAGAGCCCGCCAGTCAGATGGGCGAGCAGGCTGTGGGAGGCGCAGGTCACGGGCAGCTGTGTGCGCCTCCGTCCCCGGCCTCCTGAGCTCGCCACTCCGACCATCCGGGCCTCGGTGGCCACCGGTGGCCTTGCCCCAGGGAAGGGTTACGCACGTCCGCCGGAAGGACGGGCCCGGACCTTCTTGCCTGTCTCTGGGCCCTTCGTTCTCAGGGAGTGGTAGCCGTCTGCGCGGGCAGGCGGTGTGGCCCGCCTTCCCGCCACAGCCCCTCGGGGCCGTTCCTGCCCCGGAGCAGGGAGCCGGCTGGCGGGCCCCAGGGGCGGCCGGACGCCAGCCTCCTCCTCAGGAGCTCGCAGGTGGGCCGAGCGGCGTCCGCCGTCCCGGGTGGCGGGGCGCTGAGCCGAGGGCCTGGTCCACAGATGGCGTATCAGGCGTGGGTGACCAACGCGCAGACGGTGCTGAGACACCAGCGGGAGGAGCAGGCGAGGCAGGACGGGACGGGACGGCCGCTAACAGGTGCGTGCGGCCGTGTGCGTGGCGGGGGGCGGGCCGCGCCGGGGCCGGGGGGGCTGGGGGGGGCTGGGGGGCTGACCAGCACACCTGTGCGCAGGAGACGGCCCGGGCCAGGAGGCAGAGCCAGCGGCCGGCCCAGAAGAGGCCACGGCAGCTGGTACGTGTGCCCGGGGGGCTGGGGGACTGGGGGGCTGGGGGGCTGGTGCCGGCAGCCTCTGCAGCGTCCTGCCCCACAGGCCGCGGCCACGTGATGCAGCGCGTGCTGAGCACCGTGCAGTTTCTGTGGGTGCTGGCGCGGGCGCTGGTGGACGGCCTGACCGACTGGCTGCTGACCTTCACGCGGCACCACCGCGCCATGAGCGACGTGCTGCGCGCCGAGCGGTACCTGTACACGCGGGAGCTGCTTGGGGTGAGAGCGTGTGCCCCCACCCACCCCCGGGGCCCCGCCCCCCACAGCTGCTGCTCTGAGCAGCCCCCTCGCCCCCCACAGGGCAGACAGGTGCACCGCAGCTTGGCGGACCAGCTGTACCTCAGTGAGGCCGAGGCCACACCTCCAGGCTCCTTGGGGGCCCGAGACGCACCAAGTACGGCATCAAGGTCGGTGCGGGCTGGCGGGGCACGGGGGGCAGCCGGGACCCACCCCACCTGGCCGGAGCCGGTGTGCTCGGGGTTGCGCAGACCGGGAGGTGCGTGGCCTACTGGCCCCTTGTGCGCTGGGGACCACGAGTCCCCTCAGGCCCTAGGGGCAGAGCAGAGGGCAGGCGGCTTCGGCGACCTGCCCTACCTCCCGCAGCGGGCTGGGGGCTGAGGAGCCGCTGAGCACAGCGACGGGGGACACGGGCAGCCCGCTGAGCACGGGGTACCACACGCACAGCAGCAGCAGCGAGGAGGTGGCCACGGAGCCCGGGGCTTCCCTGCGTGGCTCCCGGGAGCTGCCTGTGGGCGCCGTGGCCCGGACGCGCACAGCCAGCGAGCTGCTGCACAGGTCAGGCGGTGGCGGGTGTGCGAGGTGGGGTGCTGGGCCCTCGGAGCCGGGTCTGGGGCTGAAAGGGGGCTGGGCCCGGCTCCCCGCAGGCAGCTGCGCATCGAGGAGCTGGAGGAGGCCGCGCAGTTTGAGGCCGGGCAGGGTCGGGCCCTGCGGCTGCTGCGGGCCGTGTACCAGTGCGTGGCGGCCCACTCGGAGCTGCTGTGCTACTTCGTCATCATCCTCAACCACATGGTCACCGCCTCGGCCACGTCCCTGGTGCTGCCCGTGCTCGTCTTCCTGTGGGCCATGCTGTCCATCCCGAGGCCCAGCAAGCGCTTCTGGATGGTGGCCATCGTCTTCACCGAGGTGGGCCGCGGCCCTGGCGGGAGGGGGCGGGGCCCGGCCCCCCACGCTGAGCCCCCTGCCCCACAGGTGTCCGTGGTCACCAAGTACCTGTTCCAGTTTGGCTTCTTCCCCTGGAACACGCACGCCGTGCTGCGGCGCTACGAGAACAAGCCGTACTTCCCGCCGCGCATCCTGGGCTTGGAGAAGACGGAGAGCTACGTCAAGTACGACCTGCTGCAGCTCATGGCTCTGTTCTTCCACCGCTCGCAGCTGCTGGTGAGCCCCCGTGCCCGGGCCGGCGGGCAGGCGGGCCCCTCCCGGCACACGGCCCGCCCACCGGCAGTCCGTGGAGGGTCCCAGCGTGGGCTGGGTCGTCTGCACCAGCCGCCTCACCTCCGTCCTTCCCTCCCTCTCTCTGCAGTGCTATGGCCTGTGGGACCACGAAGAGGACCAGCTCGCCAAGGAGCACGACCGGGGCGGTGGGAAGAAGGGGGCTGAGGAGGAGCGGGCACCCCTGGGATCCCCGGCTGAGGCGGGCACGGGGCCCCGGGGGGAGTCGGTGGTAGCCCGGGCCCTCACCCAGGACCACATCCAGGCGGAAGTAGGGGACGGGCCCGCAGAGCCTCCCGTGGAGCTCAAGCCCCAAGACACAAAGCGCATCAGCCTGCGATTCAGGAAGAAAAGGAGGGAGAGCGCGGAGCCTGCGGAACCCCCAGTCGCTGGTAGGACGGTGCCGCCGGGGACCCGCCGGTCTGTGCGACAGGGGAGGCCAGCCCTGGGCGGGAGGGGGTCTCGGGCTGCACCCAGCCCCATGCGGGCTCTGGTCAGCAGTGCCCCCCCCCCCAGAAGGAGTGATGGCCTCTGGGAGCGAGAAGAAGTGGAGTCGCCCCCGGGAGAGAGTGACGGCCCTGGGGCTGCGGCTGCGGAGCTCCTGCCTGGCCATGTGCGTGGGTGTGGGCCGCTCCCGGGCGGGGGCTGGGGGGGCCCCTGGGACCGGCACCGAAACCCCTCTCGCCCGGCTCACCCGCAGGGCCCAGAGCGTGTACCAGCCTCTGCGGTGCTTCTTCCACGATATCCTGCACACCAAGTACCGTGCGGCCACCGATGTCTACGCGCTCATGTTTCTGGCCGACGTGGTCGACTTCATCATCATCATCTTCGGCTTCTGGGCCTTTGGGGTGAGTGCAGAGCCTGGCGGCCGCCCCACTGCCCACCCCCAGCTGCCCCCTGACCTCTGCTCTCCCCGCACAGAAACACTCGGCGGCCACGGACATCACGTCCTCGCTGTCGGACGACCAGGTGCCCGAGGCCTTCCTGGTCATGCTGCTCATCCAGTTCAGCACCATGGTCGTCGACCGCGCCCTCTACCTCCGCAAGACCGTGCTGGGCAAGCTGGCCTTCCAGGTCGTGCTGGTGCTGGCCATCCACCTGTGGATGTTCTTCGTTCTGCCTGCGGTCACCGAGAGGTGGGCGTTGGGCCCGGGGGCGCGGGGCTCTGGTCTTGGGCAGGGTGCCCTGAGCCGGCGTTCCTGTCCCCCCAGGATGTTCAGCCAGAACGCGGTGGCCCAGCTGTGGTACTTCGTCAAGTGCATCTACTTCGCCCTTTCCGCCTATCAGATCCGCTGCGGCTACCCCACCCGCATCCTGGGCAACTTCCTCACCAAGAAGTACAACCACCTGAACCTCTTCCTCTTCCAGGGGTGAGTGCGGGCGGGCCCGGGTGCCGGGAGGCCAGGCTGCCGCGCACGAGCCTTCCTGACGGCCGCCCCGCCTCGCGCAGGTTCCGCCTTGTGCCGTTCCTGGTGGAGCTGCGGGCCGTGATGGACTGGGTGTGGACGGACACCACGCTGTCCCTGTCCAGCTGGATGTGCGTGGAGGACATCTACGCCAACATCTTCATCATTAAGTGCAGCCGCGAGACCGAGAAGGTGCCCGGGCACAGGCAGGGGGCGGTGCCGGCCCCTCCCCAGGGGCTCGGGGGATGGTCACATAGGCGAGGCCCTGTCGGGGGCAGGCAGCCAGCAGAGTGGGCCTGACCGCCTCTCAGGCACGAGGGCCAGCCGCTGGGGCGCCGAACGTCCGCTGAGTGCTGTTGGGTGCGGGCGGCTGCAGGGGAGGTAATGGAAACAGGGCCCCCGGGGCACGTGGCGAGTTCAGACCCGTAGCGTGGCCAGAGCCGGTCACGGTCAGCAGGCAGGCCTAGGACATGCGCGCGCTCAAGACCCCGTTCCCACCGGCTCCGCAGACTCGTCTGTTACGGACGGTTGGGTGGCCACGCTGTGTGGCCCGCATCTCGCTCCTTGGTTCTGCAGCGTCAAGGCTGGTCCTTGTGGCCGGTGTCAGAATTGGGGGTTTTCTCACTGAGGAGCTTTTCTTCCCGCGACGGTGCTGCCCTGCGTTTCTCCAGCTGTTACACGTAGCCCGGGACAGCGGGTCGGCTCCTCCTTTCTGTTCGCTGCAGCAGGCGCTGCCCTGGACGGGAGCTTCTGTCGCCCTCGGGTGCGCACCCCGCAGCGGGCTGCGTCAGGGGGCATCTCTGGGTGTCACCGGGCGGGGATGTCCCGACTGTCCCCGGCAGCCGCCCCCTCCCCATCCCTGCCAGCACCCCTGACTCAGCGGGGGGTGGGGGGCTGACTGGGGTTTCTGGAGCTTGCGGGCCGTCTGCTTTGCCCCTTTTGTCCTTGGGCTGTTTGTCCTCTCGTTGAGTTCTACGAATTCTTTCTGTGCTCTGGACGGTCGACCCTTACCACAGGATTTCCAGCTTCTTTGTTCTCTGTGTTGTCTCCGCTTTAAGATTTTTTTTTTTTACAGGTTTGAGAGAGACATAGAGCCAGGAGCAGGGGGAGGGGCAGAGGGACTCTCACGCAGACTCCCTGCGGAGCGCAGAGCCTGAGACAGGGCTTGACCTCGCTACGTGAGCCCCACGGAGCCACCCCATCTCGCTTCCTTGATAGCATCCTATCGTCTCCTTTCTTCTAAGCTACGGTTTCCTTGTTGCATCTGAGCGTTTCCCATCAGACCCAGACTGAGGTCTTGGGGGTCCCGCTGCTCCGGCATGTGGCGGCCATTTGTCCCAGCAGCATCGCTGGAGACGGTCCTCCTCCCGGCGGAATTATCTGGGTGCCACTGAGCGGCGGGTCTGTTTCTGGGTCCTTGGTTCTGGGCCTCTGGTCTCTTGCTCTTGGACCTGCTCCGTCCCAGGTGCTGTAGCTTTGCAGCCAAGTGGGACACTGTGAGGTCTGGCTGCGTGGGCCTCTGGGTGAGGCTCTGGAGCCGCGGGTGGGGGTCCAGGACAGCGCCTGCCTTCAGCCGGGGGCGGGTGGGCAGAGCTGAGGCTCTGAGCCGTGCCCCACCCCGCAGAAGTACCCGCAGCCCAAGGGGCAGAAGAAGAAGAAAGTCGTCAAGTACGGCATGGGCGGCCTCATCATCCTCTTCCTCGTGGCCATCATCTGGTTCCCGCTGCTCTTCATGTCCCTGGTGCGCTCTGTGGTCGGCGTCGTCAACCAGCCCGTCGACGTCACCGTCACCCTCAAGCTGGGCGGCTATGAGGTGAGGCAGCCGTCCGTGCCGGCCGGAGCACAGGAGAGGGCCTTCCACGTGGGCGGCTGGCCAGGGGCGCGGAGAGGCTCCCTGCCCTGTCACAGCCCCCCCCCCACTCCCCCCGCAGCCGCTGTTCACCATGAGCGCCCAGCAGCCCTCCATCGTGCCCTTCACGCAGCAGGCCTACGAGGAGCTGTCCAGACAGTTTGACCCGAACCCGGTGAGTGGGCCCCACCCGGCAGCAGCGGGGGGCCGGGCCGGGCCGGAGGTGTCCAGGGGCCCCTGACTCAGAGGCTGTCCGGGGCCCAGCTGGCCATGCAGTTCATCAGCCAGTACAGCCCCGAGGACATCGTCACGGCGCAGATCGAGGGCAGCTCCGGGGCCCTGTGGCGCATCAGCCCGCCGAGCCGCGCGCAGATGAAGCGGGAGCTGTACAACGGCACGGCCGACATCACCCTGCGCTTCACCTGGAACTTCCAGAGGTGCGTGCCGGGCTGGGGCAGGGCTGCTGTGGGGCAGGGCCGCCGCCGGGGCTCACGCTGTGCCCGGGCGCCTAGGGACCTGGCCAAGGGCGGCACCGTGGAGTACACCAACGAGAAGCACACCCTCGACCTGGCCCCAAACAGCAGCGAGCGGCGGCAGCTGGCCAGCCTGCTGGAGGGCACCTCGGACCAGTCTGTGTGAGTTGGGGGCCCGGGGCAGGAGGCAGCGGGAGGGAGAGGCCGGGCCTGACCGCCTCCCTTTCCCTTGCAGGGTCATCCACAACCTCTTCCCCAAGTACATCCGGGCCCCCAACGGGCCTGAAGCCAACCCTGTGAAGCAGCTCCAGCCCAGTGAGTGTGCGTGTGTGACCGGGGTGGGTGGTGCGGGGGGGCGTGGACCTGGCCCTGACCGACCCCACCGCTGCCCCAGACGAGGAGGCCGACTACCTGAGTGTGCGCATCCAGCTGCGGAGGGAGCGTGGGGGCGCGGGGGCCGCCGGCTTCCTGGAGTGGTGGGTCATCGAGCTGGAGGACTGCCGGGCCCGGTGCAACCTGCTGCCCATGGTCATCTTCAACGACAAAGTCAGCCCGCCCAGCCTCGGCTTCCTGGCCGGCTACGGGTGCGTGCGCGGCCCCTCAGAGCCGGGTGGGTGGGCGGGCCCAGCTCCGGCAGCAGCCCCGCCTCACCCCGCCCCTGCCCCACAGGATCATGGGGCTCTACGTGTCCATCGTGCTGGTCATCGGCAAGTTTGTGCGCGGCTTCTTCAGCGAGATCTCGCACTCCATCATGTTCGAGGAGCTGCCGTGCGTGGACCGCATCCTGAAGCTGTGCCAGGACATCTTCCTGGTGCGCGAGACGCGGGAGCTGGAGCTGGAGGAGGAGCTGTACGCCAAGCTCATCTTCCTGTACCGCTCGCCCGAGACCATGATCAAGTGGACCCGCGAGAAGGAGTAGGAGCCGGGCTCCTCCACCCTCGCGCGACGGAGCCGCCCGGCCCGCTGCTGGGCGCAGACCCCCGGCCCCGGCCGCCACGCCCTGATGCTGCTGCCGGAAGGCAGCTGGGGGCCCGGCCTGGCGCGGGGCCCACACCGCCGGCACCCTGGGCCAGGGGCTCCAGCCTGCCCTTCCCCACGCGTACTGTAGGGTTTTCTAATTAAAGATGTTTTTATTTATACAATCACATGCTGCCCGTGCCTCCTTGCCCTCCTGCTCCGGGGGGCCCCCGGGCTCCACTCCCGCTGGCGGGTGCCTCATCGTCACTGTCCTCCACCAGATACTCCTGGATCTCCGCCGAGGGCCTGTGGGAAACCATATACTGGGAAGCTGCCCTGCGGGGGCTGGCGCCCAAAAGGTCCCCTCCGGCGCTCCCCAGCGGTGGGGCTGGGCCGTACCTCTGGCTTCGGAGCTGGGCCTCGGCCAAGATGTAAGGGGGTAGGGGGTCCAAACTGGGCTGCAACAGAAAACAGCCGTGGGCGAGGGGCTGTGTGGCTCCGAGCCCCTGGGGGGCCTTCCCCGTCACGACCGGAGGCTGGAAATGACTCACCACGTCCTTCATGTTCACGCGGCAGGCGTAGCACAGCTGCTCGATGACATGGGCTCGGGAGCCCTCCCTGTGGGAGCAGAGCGGTGCTTGAGTACCTGCTGGGGCCCCAGGATGACACGCCTGCCCTGGCCAGTGGCATGGGGCCAACCACGGGGCAGCATCGGGTCAGGAAGGGACTCACCTCCTGCAGGGCCTGGTCCCCCGCCAACAGTGTGGGGCCCCGCCCGGCCCCACAGCACAGCAGGGCCCTGTGGGTGCCCCAGCCTCAGCCTGCGGGGTGGGGGGCGGCATCTGCGAGAAATCCTGGGTCTGAGCCCCGAAAGCTGTGGCACTATCTGCAGGCAGAGATAGGCTGCAGGGCCTCTGGGGGCGGCACCCCCGACTCCCACGCCCCAGCGCCCCTCCCCCTCCGCACGCACCAGCACTGTCAACGTCCAGCGAGCACACACAAAGCAGGCAGCGGGGGCCAGCGGCACGGCCGTCCCTCGGGGCCTTGACCAGCTTCTCACTGGTCCTGAGGGGGTGGGGGACAGGGCCCAAAGGCAGCCTGAGGCCAGGCTCTCTTCCCGCCCAAGCGGTAGGGGGTGGGCGCAGCACTCACCCCCTCCACCCCACCGTGGGCGCGGGCGCACACTCACCTGTACACGGTGCTGACCGTGGAGGGGAACCGGGCCTGCAGCCGGAGCAGGAAACCCTCCATCAGCCGGTGGATGCTGGCCTTTTCGGAGGCCTGGGGACAATCAGATGGAGGCTCCAGGAGTGGCGCTCCCAGGCCGGGCCCAGAGGCCGCCTAGCGTGGGGGCCACAGCTTCACACCATCAGCCCCTGGAGCGCTGAGTCGGGGCTGGAGTGGGCCAGAGCTCCCGCGTCGGAGGTTCCCCGTCCCTGAACACAGCTGCTGCTGCACCCTCCCTGCCAGTCCCCTTCGGCTGAGGCTCCCAGCCTGCCGGCCTTGGCAGGGGCGTGACTGTGCTCCCAGCAGCTCTGGCCGCCGAGGGGGTGCCAGCCCCTCTGACCCCACGCCGGAGCTGGCCACCTGCTGCAAGCCCACGGCTCACCTTGGTGTCGATGGCCGGCGTGAAGACGGAGGGAACAGCAAACAGGCGGTTGTAGAAGGCGACCTCCTTCAGCGTGTGCTCGCGCATGGGCCGCACCACCACCACGTCGCCATGCCGCTCGTCCGAGAAGCCCTGCAGTGGGGGCACCTTCGTCACCGCGCCCAGCAGATGGGCTCACAGTCCTGCCTCTCCCGCACTGAGGGAGGCCCTGCCACGGACTCCTGACACGACTTCCGTGTGACAGGGCCCGAGGGTCCCTGAAGGCCTGTAGCCACGTACCGTGTCCCAGGCGAGAAAGGCCCCTCTCCCCAGTGCCAGGCTGGTCATGAGCCTGACAGCCAAGCGCGTACAGCTGTCTCCTGTCATCACCTTGGAGTAGCCGTGGGTCCGGGCCACGTGCAGGATCAGGTGGGTCCTGGAGAGCAGAGTTTAGGGTCTCAGCGGGCCAGCCGAGGCAGGGCCAAGCCCCCAGGGTGGGGCGGTAGACTCACCGCAGGGTCTGCAGAAGCTCCTCTTTGGCCGTCAATGTCTTCACAGAGTCAAAGAGTTGGGACAGAGCCTCAGTCTGGGCCACCGGCGGTGGCCCAGCCGGGTCCTGGGGGTCCTGGGTGCAGGGCTGGCTCAGCTGCTCCTCCCCCTGGGCTGAGCTGGGACTGTCCCTGACCCCCTCAGCCGCCAGCGTATATTGCTGCTGCAGAAAACTGTCCACAGCCACCTTGTAGGTCCCCACGGTCCCCACCGGGTCCCGGGCAGAGCAGCGCAGCACAGATGGTGGCAGAGCAAACACCTGCCAAGACAGGGAGAGAGCGTAAGGCCCAGGGCCCCCTACTACATGCCGGGAGCGAACAGGCCAAGGAGGAGGCCTGCGGCTGACCCCACCAAGTAGGCATGGGCCCCTCGTGCACCCGGCGGCCTGGCCTCAGAGACAGGCCCACCCACCTCTTCCAAGGTGACAATGTGCCACGGGAAGCCGAGGGTCTGTAGGATCTGCCTCACGTCGGTCAGGGTTTTTGCTCTGTCCTCCCGGCTCTGGCCACAAGCTGCTCCCTCTGAAAAACGCAGGCAAGGAGTCATGACGGCAGAGGCGCCCAAGGTGGGACAAGGCCAAAGTCCTATAAGCAAGTCCACGAAGCTCTTCAGCGGAAGCCGCCAGAGCGGGCCTGCTCTCAGGAAGGGCAGTGCTATCAGTGAGAAGTGGGTTTTCTCCTGCAGCACAGGGGAGGGGTGGGGGAGACGTGACGGACCACAGGGGCCCCAGACCCATCTGGGGGCCTATCTCAGGGAGCGAGGTGCAGGCAGGTGAGCGCCTGGCCCCTGACCCACGGCAGCTAGACCGACAGCCTGCCTGACCCCCACAAAGCTCTGCGAGAACAATGGTCCTTCTGTTGCCCCATGTGTTGTCTCCAAGAAGCGGCCCCACCCGGGCCTCATTAAGGTCACAGCATCAGCTGCGTCAGTGGCCTCATCCTGAGCGGCCAGGGCAGCGACGGCTGCACGTACCATCCACATACACGACCCCTGGCACAAAACGCAGTCTTTTGGCAGAATCTCGACTCAGGCCCTGGAGAGAAAAGGGACAGGACTCAGCCCAAGTCAGAAGCCAGAGGACACTCTCCCGGCACAAGCCACTCTCCGTCTGGACTGAGGCCCTCAGCGGGGGATGGGGGGGATGCTCCCCACCCAGAACAGACTGCCCGTCCAGACCAGGCACGGAGCAGGCCCCGTGGGCAGGCCCCACAGCCCGACAGGGCCAAGGTGGCCGCCTGGGCATCTTCACCGCCCCAGTGACACCCGCTCCTCAGTCTGTCCCCCCACCGACCAGTGAGGTGCGGCCTGCCTGAGCACCTCTGGCCGCTAACAGTGCAAGAGAACAACAGACTCATCAGGGCCCCCGGTCCCGGGAAACGGACTCTGGCCAAGGGAATGGGTACTCACACCAGCCCAGGCTTCCAGGGCCACGAAGTGAGGTCAGGACAGCAACACACCAGAGCCCCCAGGACAGACCGCCCTCCAATCTGTGCCCTCGCTCGGAATGCAGAGGGTCTGCGCATGTCCTGGCCCCAGGTCAAGGCCTCCCCGGCAGCCGGGGCCCTCAGGAGAAGCCTAGCGTCCTCCGACACGCTGAGGGACAGTGTGAGTGGGCTGCCGACTGCCGGGAGCCAGCTCCCCAGCAAGCAGCCTCCCCCATACACCTCCCTTCCCCACTTAACTTCACGTCCCCTGGCAGCCCCACTGCTCATGTGGGTCTCCCCCTTAAACTTCTCAAGGAAGCTGCCTGACCCCAGCCAGGCCAGACCCCTCTTGGGTTCCCCAAGGCACCTGCTGGTATTGCACAGTTTTGTGCTAGACCCAGGACCAGGGGGAGGCCTATGAACTCGGGAACACCTCAAGTAGCCCTCCATTGTGCCACCAACACGTTCCCAGTGACTAGGATTCTATGCAGTCAGCCAACGGTGCTGGTCTCGGGCACAGCCGGGTGCTCCAGACTCCGCCTCCGGTTTGTACACGGCCACATACACATCCGACAACCCTCCGGGCCACCGCAGTGGGGAGTGAGCTGCTCTCGCTAGCTGCAGGCGAGAGCCCCTCTCAGTGCTGGGCCCCCAAGCCTGCAACTTAGTGGGACAGCAGCCAGGGCCCTGGAAGACACTGGGGAGACGAACCTCGAGGACCTGCCAGACCATGGAGCTGGATGAAGGCCCCCCCGACCATGCCAGGAGTACCTACGGGAGAAGAAACGTCACTGGAGAACACCGCATAACCCCATGAGCGAGCACACCCTCCCCACCACCGCCGCCCGCACACACACCGGGATGGGGGAGAGGGCGAGAGCCGGGGTCTGAGGGGTTTGGCTTCCCAGCTGGGGACCATGCAGAGGAGTCACCCCCAACACAGTACCTTCTCACCCGGAAAGATCAACCGATTCTTCCCAAGCACGGCTCTAAACTTGTGGATGTAGAAGGCCCTAAAACAGTCCCTGCAACAGACAACCGGCAGCTGTAGCTGCGCTGCCCCGATGGGGACGCGGCCAGAGATGCTGCGGGTTCCATCTTCCTTCTCTTACCAACTTCCATCTTTAAAAGCAGCATCTTGACAGAGGCTCTGGCCAGAAACTGGCAAAGGAAGCCAGGGTTGAGGCATTTTTGCCAGCCGTGTCTGCCCCAGGACCAGCCCCGTGCTGTACAGGGAGTCCCCCTGCCTGGTCCCCAACAACCCTTACTAGCATGACCTGATGTCTGAGGGGCTCAGAGCCCAGGTGCCACCTGCACGTCCAAACACTCAGGAAGGCCCACCAGGCAGAATGGACAGACACAGGAAAGTGCAAGGCAAGGCCAGCCTGACCCTTCCCTAAGCACCATGAGGAGCCCTTCCAAAACTCCCACAGGGAGAAGTACTCTCCCTCGGGGTGAAGGGGGAAGCACTGAGCAGGCAGCAGGGGGACACCCCGTGCCCCAGAGCGCCAGCCTGGCTGACCGAGCTGATACCATGTCCACCAGAAATGCCTGGGAAGTTCATGCAAGGAAGTCCTGGCTTCTTCCCCAGACCCACAAAATGAGAACTTCCAGAATGAGCCCCGAGAATCTGCTTTCCTGAAAACCCTTTCACCTGATTCTCAGGCTCGGCTACGGGTTAAAATCACTCAGGCCAAATACAGCAGATGGAATGCACCAGAGTAAGGCCCAGACATCTGCAATTCAAAGCTTCCCGGCAACCCCAGCAGGGAGGTCAGGGTCAAGGACAGCACCCTGAACCATGGGAGAAATGCGGCTCCCTGAGAGCTGTCCCACACTGGCAGCTGAACCCCTAAATCAATCTTTGAAAGGAAAAAAAAAGACACAGCAATTCCCCTGCTCCCCATGAAGAAGCACCACTATGAGGAGTCAACCAAGCACCCCATATTCCTTTGTGGTCAGTAACTCAATGCGGTGTTTAATAAAATGCCACGCTCCAGGTGACCAGCCTCAGGAAGGGAGCCCCAAGAACTCACTCACAATCAGGGAGTGGGAAGGCCCCTAAAACACGGAAGCTTGCACGGGGCACAAGAGAGTCTGTGGCTGCCCCAGGCATGGGGAGCTCTGAGCCCAGGAGGAGCTGCTGCAGCCTCAGCCTCTTCTCCAGGACACTCATCACTGCCGATGCTCTAAGAGATGAAAGCCACAGCTGCTCCACTTACGACGTTCACTCTAGCGGCACACACCACGCTACTGGGCTCCCAAAAGATGGCTGGGGAGGAGAAAGCTTGGGGGAAAAAACCTCAGTCCCTTCAGTTTCTCTTTGGGAACACTCAGGGTGGTACCAAGACTCATGGAGACTAATTATAAAACATGAGCTGGGGGGCACCCGGATGGCTCAGTCGGTTCAGCGTCTGACTTTTGGTTTCAGCTCAGGTCATGATCTTGGGGTCGTGGGACAGAGTCCCGCACTGGGCTCTGCACTCAGCGCAGAACCTGTTCGAGAGTCTTTCCCCCCTCCGCCTCTGCTCCTCTCCTGCTCGCTCTATTAAATAAATAAAATCTTTTTTAAAAAGGGGGGGACCCCTGGGTGGCTCAGTCGGTGAAGCGTCTGCCTTTGGCTCAGGTCACGATCCTGGGGTCCTAGGATTGAGCCCTGCATCAGGCTCCCTGCTCAGTGGGGAGCCTGCTTCTCCCTCTCCCAGTCCTTCTGCTTTTGTGCTCTCTCGCTCTCTCAAATAAATAAATAAAATCTTAAAAAAAAAAAAAACAACAACAAGGGGTGCCTGGGTGGCTCAGCTGGTTAATCAGTTGGTTAAGCAACTGCTTTCTGCTTGGGTCATGATCCTGGAGTCCTGGGATGGAGTCCCACATGGGGCGGGGGGGGGGTCTCTGCTCGGCAGGGGGTCTGTTTCTCCCTCTGACCCTCCCCCTTCTCATGCGCTTTCTCTCTCTCTCTCTCTCTAATAAACAAAATCTTAAAACAACAACAAACCGTCCCCAGAGCACCTGCCCAAGATCTCAGAATGCTCTAATCTGCTCCCAGACGGGTTCCAGCTGCCCCGAAATGCTCATGCTGCCTATGCCTCACCTCACCCTCACTCTGGCACTTTCCCCTAAGTGCCATCAGATACCCTCCTGCCACCGGATCCACAGTGGGACCATGGGAGAATTAAGGGGCACCCACGCAGAAAACCAGGACCCCACACATGCACCAGAGTCACTGGGAGCGATGTTAGAAGTAAATGCTTCCAAAAGCAGGAGATAAAACCACAGACACGAGGCACACCCGGCCGCTGGGCGAGACGGCCTGTGCCTCCTGCGCACGTCCAGGCCTCACCTGCAGAAGGCGTCTCCCGCTCGGATCACCACCACCGGCGGGCCTTCCTTGCACTTCACACACTTCAGCTCACGGCTGTGGAGACAGGGAGGACAGAACACGGACTGCAGACCTCCCTCTGGGGACCCTGGGGAGGGGGCACCGCCGCTGTCGCCGCAGCTTGTGCACAGCCCGGAACCACCGGTATGAGGAAAGACACGGGCCGCGGGGCGATCTGAGTCGGCTCAAGCCAGCTCCGAAGCACAGAACGGCCACCTCTCAGGCCCTCAACGGACGCCAGGCCGGACGGACAACTCGCTCCGCGCATCGGCCGGAGCAAGCCACGGGGAGGCCGACTCCTCCTCGACGGAGGGCACAGCCTGCCAGAATGACAAGCGGCGGCGCGCAGAGGCGGCCCCTCCCTGGGGTGCTCGCCCCGGCCGGACAGGCACCCCCCCGGGGCTGCGGAGCAGGCTGCAGCCCCCCACCGGGACCCCGGGGCTTCTGGGCCCCGGGCTCGGCGGCCTCCCGGCTTCCGCAGCGCGGCGCCGGGCCCTCGGGACAGGGCTGTGCCGCGGGTCCGGAGCGCCGGGGCGTAGAGGGGCGGCTCTTACCCAGGCCGCGGTGGCGGCGGCCCCTCGGGCGCTGCGTCCCCGTAGTCCTCGCCAACCTGGCACATGCCTGCTCGGAGTCGCACGGGAGCAGTCGGCGGCGGCTGCGGCGGCGGCGGCGGCGGCGGCGAGACGCGCCTTAATAACGTCAGCGGGACGCAGTCGCTCCCGGCAGGTTGGGGGCGGAGCGCGCGCTGATGACGTCAGCGCCGCGGCACCGCGGCCGAGACGAGCGGGGCGGGGCGCTCCTTAATGACGTCAGCGCGGCGCCGTCGCGGTCCTGACGCGCGGACCTGGCCCGGCCGGGCCGGAACCGGGGCAGCGGCGGCGGCGGCGGCGGCGGCGGCGGAGGCGGCGGCAGGCCCGGCCCGGGGATGGCGATGTTCCGCAGCCTGGTGGCTTCGGCTCAGCAGCGACAGCCGCCGGGCGGGCCGGCGGGCGGCGACAGCGGCTTGGAGGCGCAGTACAGCTGCCCGATCTGCCTGGAGGTGTACCACCGGCCTGTGGCCATCGGCAGCTGCGGCCACACGTGAGTGCGCCGGCCTCCGGGAGGCCGCGGGGCCGGCACGCCGCTGCGGGGAGGGGGCCGCGCCCGCCCCGGAAGGGGCCCGAGGCCCGCGAGCGCCCGGCGCTGCCTCGGAGCCAGGCGCGCGGAGGACTCGGGCGGGGGCGCCGGGCTCCCTGCGCCGCCCCGGCCGTGTCCTCTGGGCGCGTTCCTCCGCGTCCGCCCAGCCTCCCGCCCGCCAGTCCCGGGCGAGCCGAGCACCCCGTCGGCGCTGCGGGCGACCTGCAGCCCAGTCTGGCCCCGGGCCCCCTGGGATCTGCGGAGGGCTTCGGCGGGCCTAGCCGGGTACCCGGGCTGGCAGGCGACCTCTGCGCCGGCCGCCTGCCGTGCGGTCCCCTGGAGACCAGGGTGGGCGTTTGTAAATAAAGGCCTCGTGGCTCTTGCTCTAGCTCTTCCTCGGACCCGCTGTCCGCTTGTGTTGGCCGGAGAGGAGAGGAGTTCCCTGAAGTTAGGAGAGAGACTTGTCTGGAGTCTGGTGCTGTTTGTTTTGATGGCGAGACCTTGAGTCATACCCGTCATTGAGCAGCCAGGCGGGCTGGCCCTGGGGACCGGACACCGAGCACCCTGCGAGGGTTTCCAGCTGAACGCGAGCCTCCGGGGGGTCCTGCAGGGGTGTTTCAGCCACAGAAGCCTGAGGACGTGGCTCTCCCCCCAGCGGAGAGCTGCCCGAGAGTCTTCTGGGAGCTGCCAGCCTGGCTGGACAGGGCCGAGCTCAGTGTCTGCTCTCCGGCCGCTCCTGGCTGAGCAGTACAGGGCTTGAATGCAATGAGCAAGGTGGGAAGCGAGGTCAGGAGGGCCCGGTGCCAGCAAGCTGGGCTCCTGAGGGGGCGGGTAGGTGCCCCTAGAAAGTCTTTCAAAGAGCAGCAGCTGACTTGGGAGGTTCCGGATACAAAGCGGGGGCTGGGTAGGTGTGTGCCTGCTCCTCAGCCCGGGTCGGCGCCCCCTCCTCCTCCCGGGTCAGCCAGCACAGGCACCTGCCCACACTAGGGGAGCACAGCCCATGTCAGGAGGGGCCCTGTGCCTCACGCTGCTGCTGACATCTTGTCGGGGGCAGCCTCTGAACGGGATCCCTTTCTTGGAAGCGCACACCGGTGGGCGTGCTTGGGGGTGCTCTGCTGTCTTCGGTCCATCACTGAGAGAACTGTAAGGCTTGACCCAACTGCAGAAAGCCCTTCCTGGTTTCCGGATGGCTTCCCCTTGGCACCCACACTTACCCAGCCCTGGGCCACAGCATTTCCAGCCTCCGGGTGTGTACAAATCTGTACAGATTTTTTTTTTCCAGATAAGTCTTTTCTTAAAATGTGGTCGTTAGACCGCAGCACCGCGCAGAATTGCTGTGAAAGCGCCATGTTCGCTAAACCCTTTCCCCACCCATGTTTCTCTTGGCAGAATCCGACCTGTCTTGTTTCTGAGGCTGGTCCCACAAGAAGCTCCTCCAAGGCGTCCTCCTTCCCAGCTCTCTCTTCTGTCCCTGTTTCTTACTTTTCCCCAGTGTCTCGTTTGATGTCCTGAAGGCACACGTGCACACAAGCACAGAGGACTTAAGGGCTCGCACTTTTCCTTAAAAGAGCCTCTGGCAGTGTCGGTGTTGGTCCCGGGTAGCCGCCTAACCGTAAACAGTCTGCCTCCACGAGACAGTTTCTGGTGGTGCGAGTGGCCGTGCGTGGGCAGCACCGGACAGAAGAGGAGAGAGGGCGTGGTGGGGGGTTTTCGGTCAGAAGGCCGTCAGTGGGGCTTGTGGAAGAGCCCCCAAGAGCTCCCCGGGAGCCCCAGAGGAGGGCGATCATTTCTCATCTTCGGGGGACATATGGAAGCAGAGGCTGTGTGGCTACGGACGACCCTCTGTGGACCTTCCCCTGAGGGCCCGTGTGTGTTGGGGCCGGCTCAGCCTCGGGCTCCCCTGGCCTCCGTGCTCCTTTCGTGCTCTCTCTTCAGCGCTGTCCCCTGGGGCCTTCCGTGCCCCTGTCCCCACATGCAGTCAGTGAGCCGAGATCATACAGAAATCAGCGCTCACGTCTTGGGGGGAACGTAGGGAATGAGGAGGACAGGTGTGTCCTGTGTGCTCAGTGTGCCACTGCCCCGTCAGGTAGGTGCTGTCACTATTTCCTTTGTACAAGAGGCCACGTTTCCAGGGGTCCCAGCAAAACCGGAGCTAGAGCTCTGGCAGTCGGGCGGGCTGGCCTCTGAGCCCCCCGCCTCCCCCCGCAAGCGCCCTTGCAGCAGTGACCCTGGGGACCACTGAGCCTTGATGGCCAGACACACAGACCCACAGGGCTGCGGGCAGGTGCTTCCGGGTGCAGAAGGGAGTCTGCATGCACCTTCCCAAGACCCCCACCTCTGCAACTCCCTCCTGCTGGCAAAGAGGTGCCTTTTGCCTTGACCTGTGCCTTTGTCGTCAGAGATGTGGTCCTGAGGCCAGCACTGACGATGTGGTAGTCCGTCCCCTGAGTGCTCCCGGGGCCGTGCTTTCTGCGTGTGCGTTTTACAGCTTTGTGGAGATAGACTCTCCTTGTTTGAAGCACACACGTCGGCGTCCACTTAGTGTCTGCTGTCAAGCAGGCATCCCCATCGCAGACACAGCCGCAGCCGTGGACCTGCGCTCCGTCCGTGGACGGGTCTGTTCTGGATTTTCCATGTCAGCGCACGACCTGAGCTTGGTGGTCCCGAGGCCCCAGTGGCCGTGTCCGGTAGTAGCTCTCTCGTGCTGGGGACAGGCCGCATCCATGTGTCCCTTACCCGTGGCTCCTGCGGCGGCACTGCCGTGCACACCTGCGGGACAGCAGCACACTCTCCCCCCCGTGACTGACGATGTCAGAGACTAGCGTTGGCCGATAGGCCGGTCAGACCATTGGAACGGCAGGAGAGGCATCCTGGAAGGCTTGTCGGAGCTCCGGGGGCTGGGTGCCGGAGCACCTCTGTCCCACGCCTGCCGGGGTGCCCTGCGGGCCCTCCCCCAGGTGAGGATGTGACTCGTGGCCCATCCTCCTTCCCCTGGAGGACAGAGGCTCTTCCGAGGGTCCTCGTGCCAAGCCGGGCCTTCTCCCGTGCGCACGCTCCTGCAAGTGGTGACCAGCAGGTGGGGGTGCACCGGGAGCTGGAGGGAAGGTGGAGGGCCTGGGCAGCGGCTCTGCTGGTGGCGGAGAATGCCAGCCGCTTAGCTGAGCGGAGCTGAGTGGCCCCCACAGCATTTCCTAAGAAGCTGGAGCGAGCGGGTCCTGGGATCAGGTTCCCGCTTGCTGGCTGCCGGGTGCTCTCCAGCCTGGTGTCCGCACGGACCGAACGCCGCTCGTTTCTCTGCGGCACTGGCGGTGGGGCTCGGGGTGAGGGGGGCTCGCTCCTGCAGCCCAGGTGCGTCTGTGTCCGCTGGCCGGCCTCTTGATATGTCCTCTCCAGGGACGGCGCCAAGAGCCTCAGGCCCCTGGGGCCGTGGGTGTCCCCACTCAGCAGTCAGGGGCCCAAGCAAGCCCACTGCCATCATCACGCCTCTGCCCTGGCACTGTCCCGAGGCTGGTGACACTCAGCCTGGAGCTCTGTGGTTTCCTCTCCCAGCACCGTTGGTGATCTTGCTCTCCAAAGCTTTGTGCATATACGGTCTCCGGAGGCCTCCTGTGTCCCCCGTGTCCCCAGAGCACCTGGGGCGCTGGCATCACCGCATGGCTATAAGATGGGCAGGCCGAGCCTCGGGCTGGGCGCAGGGCCGCAGGGCCAGCACGGCTCCTGGAGAGCCCCAGCCCCAGCTCCACCAGCCTCCTGCACATGGCAGCAGGCCCCAAAAACCCACAGCCCAGAGGGGACCTGGGGTCGTCGTTTAGCCGGAGGAGCAGGAGTGACACTCTCCAGAAACGACAGAGGGGAGCTGCCCGTGAGGCTCAAAGCAGCCGGCAGCCCTCAGGCCTGTGTCCCGTCCCCCTGCAGGTTCTGCGGGGAGTGCCTCCAGCCCTGCCTCCAGGTGCCGTCCCCCCTCTGCCCGCTCTGCCGCCTGCCCTTCGACCCCAAGAAGGTGGACAAGGCCGCGCACGTGGAGAAGCAGCTCTCATCCTACAAGGCGCCTTGCAGGGGCTGCAGCAAAAAGGTACCCGACCCCGGGGCCCCCCGAGGTGGGGGCGATGGTCTGCAGCCTGGGAGACGAGCTTCTGCTCCCCGCTCCGAGCTCTCCCTAGAGAGGAGCCCGTGCTCTGCCCCTCCCCCAGGGCCTGCCCACCCCCATCACCCCCGCCCTGGCCTGGGCTCTGGCTCTTAGGTTGTTGTGGGGCTCATGGGGGAACACGGGAACTGAGCCTCAGCCCTGCCGATGGCAGGGGCAGGGAGGGAGGCAGGGTCCCAGGCAGAATTGGGGGCCCTCTAGTGCTGACCGCCACCACCCACCTGGCCTGTCTCTCCACCCTGCCTGGAGCCCCTCGCAACGGCCCAGCCCCAGGAGCTGATTTTGACTGCCATCCCTCAGCTCAGTGCAAACAACACCGTAGAAGGGGCCCCCTGGTTGCTGTGTTCTAGAGCTCAGGGTCTGGACATCCTGGGGCTACCCTGGGCTCTGCAGGGAGGCCGCTGGCCTCCTTCCCTGGCACACAGGCTTTCTCCCGATGCATCTCTTCTGGCTTCTTCGAGGACTGCCCAGCCCCTCTGCAGCCCCCCCAGGGACCCCAGCTAAGGTACGCTCCAGTCCCGTAGCTGGTGGCCAGAGGCACCTGCCGACGGTTGTGCGGAGTCTGCGTTGCCTTCCCTTGGTGCCTCTTTCCTGGCAGGGCTGCGAGGCCCCTGCTTATGCGGCACCGCGGGCCGTGAACGTCAGGGGCAGGGACCGGCCTGCTTCCCGGTGGTCCTCGCGGCCTCTGGAGCCTGACCCCGATGCTGCCTCTGCCTCTCTCTTCCTAGGTGGCGCTGGCCAAGATGAGGGTGCACGTCTCCTCCTGCATGAAGGTCCAGGAGCAAATGGCCAACTGTCCCAAGTTCGTCCCCGTGGTGCCCACGTCCCAGCCCATCCCCAGGTAGGCCTTCCCCACCCGCGTGCTCAGAGCCCCTGTGCCTTGTAGGGGCGGCTTGTGCCTGTGCTGCTGTCCCTGCAGGAGGCTGTTGCGTCCCCTCCGCGGACAGCCTCGCTACCCTGCACGAAGGGGACCCCAAGGAGGGCCCGTACAGGTTGCGGAGTCACCTCGCAGCAGGGGACTGTGGGGGGAAGGGATGGGATCCAGAGTGTGGGGGGAGCCGGGCAGCCACACCGCGGGTGGGGGGCGTGGGCAGTGGGGCCCCCACTCACCTCCCGCCACCGCCCCAGCGCCGTCCCCAACAGGTCCACCTTCACCTGCCCCTACTGCGGCGCCCGCAACCTGGACCAGCAGGAGCTGCTCAGGCACTGTGTGGACAACCACCGCAGCGACCCCAACCGCGTGGTGAGTGGCCCGGCCCCCGGGGGCGGGAACGGGGGCGGGGAGCGGGGCTGGCTCCCCCGAGCGTCGCTTCAGCCCGCGCCCGTGTTGCAGGTGTGCCCCATCTGCTCGGCGATGCCCTGGGGGGACCCCAGCTACAAGAGCGCCAACTTCCTGCAGCACCTGCTGCACCGGCACAAGTTCTCCTACGACACCTTCGTGGTGCGTGCCCCGCCCCGCCCCGCCCCTGCCGCCCCGCCCCGCCCCCAGGCCGGTGGCCCAGAAACCATGCCCCCCGCCGCCCCCACCCTGCAGACCCGCCGCACCCGACCCCATCGCCCCGGCCCTAGTTGCTCCTCTGTCCGTCTCAGGCTCCGGGCCGTGTAGCCTGAGGTGAAGGAGGCCCCTCCTCCCAGACCCGTTCGTGCTCATCTCCAGGCGGGAGTCAGCCGGGCGGTGCCCTCGGGGAGGAGCCGGCTGTGGATCCCAGGCGTGGGCAGCCCGTCCCACCACCCCATGGCCCTGGCCTGACAGCACTGTGCCGTTGGGGGGGGGGGTCTGGCCCTGAGAGGCGCCCGCGCATCCCCCGCCATCCCTTCCTGCCCTCCAGGATTACAGCATCGACGAGGAAGCCGCCTTCCAGGCTGCCCTGGCCCTGTCTCTGTCCGAGAACTGAAGGCACAGCCCAGCCCCTGGACCTGAGCCCTCGGGCCTCCGGGGACTGGGCCTCCCGCGCCTGCGCGGGACAAGGGGAGCCTCCTGTGTTGCGGGACAGGTGGTCTCCGAGCCCGCCAGGGCCGAGGTCCTCGGAGGGTGGACGCCCGTGCTCCTGGCCGAGCGCGGCTGGCTCCCTCGGTGCTTCAGGCTGAGCAGGTGGCCCTCGCTGGGCCCGAGAGCGGGGGCGGTCTGTCTCCAAGCCATGCTGTCCTCCTCCGACCCAGTGCGCCCCCGCGGGGTCCCGCAGGCCTGTGCGGAGCAGGAAGCGCGAGGGGAGCCCCGCCCGTCGCGGGGGGTGGCGCCTCCAGTTCGGCGGCTCGGGACTGGCTTTTGTGATACTTAGAATTCTGGCATTTTTCTATACTATCCTGCGTGATGATCTTTCCACATTTTATAGAGCAAAGACCGAGCAGTTACTGCTCGTACTGCAATACCCGTGTTTGACTAGACAATAGTATTTTTATGGAACATTTACAAAATTATATTTTTTAAAAAAACAATCAAAAATAAACAGTTGTGGGGTCTGCGCGGGGGAACGAAAGGCGTGGACGCCAGAGCCAGAGCGCGCTCCGGGGCTTTGCTCCGACAGATCCTGGCGCTGCTCTGCTGGGTTCCCCTTCCTAACTGCCAGGAGGAACACCCCCGCCCCGGGCTCCCAGCTGCTCGCAGTGGCTCCTGACTGCGCGGTCGCCCCAGCAGCGCCGGCCTCCTCCCACCGGGGTCCTGGCCCCAGCCCTGGCCCTGCTGTCTTATCCCCAGGCAGACCCCGAGCCTTGTCAGTAGGCCACCCCTGGGGATGACAGGTGGGGACGGAAGACGCCGTCTTACTCTTTGGGTTCGCGGCATAAATTATTGCTCTTTTAGAAAAACTTCAATAAAACATTTCAAAGCATCTGTAGTGACCTTGACCGCTGGGTTTCATCTGGGAGGGTGAAAAGCGGGTGGGGGCTGGGGTGCACCGTGACTTCCCTTTGCTTGAAGTCTGCAGGCGTGTGTCTGTCCCCAGGCAGCTCAAGCACTGTGGGGGGACAGTGCCGCCACCTGCCCAGGCCCCTCTCTGTGAGCATGGTGCCTCCCCAGGCTGCCCTCAGCCCCAGGCTCCCCCCAGAACACGTCCTCTCTCTCGAACCACAACAGTTTGCTGGTGACACATCTTGGCAAAAGTGTGCCAGGGTGGTGGTTTTCACCTCCTTCCTTGTCAGGAGATGGGGTCGCCTGAGGCCAGCACACTGGACTCATTGAGGCCTGCTCTGGGGGCCGGAGGGCCACCTTTGGGACACCCTCAGAGTAAAGTCCTGAGTCTCTGAGCAACAGCCCCTCTCCCCACGGCTGGTTCTTGCCGCTGGGCAGCTCTCTGGGCATCCTCCTAGTGCCCCAGCATGTGACCTCGGCTCCCCAGCCTCCCGTGGGGGCTGGCGGGCGGAAGGAACCATTCAAGCAGGAGATGTCCGGGGCGCCTGGCTGGCTCGGAGCCTGTGCTCCTGGTCTGGGGGTTCTAAGTTCCAGCGCCATGTTCGGTGTAGAGATTACTTAAAATCTTTAAAATTACTTAAAAATCTTTAAATGTGGGATGTGCAGCCAGAGGTGGTGCTCTGGGCCGCCAGAGCGGCTTCCCCAGGCAGGGCTGTGTTCCGGGCTGTTCCTCAAGGCAGGCGGGACTCCCGAGCTTGAAGCCACGGCAGAGCCAGGCAAACCGGTCCCACAAGCAGCCACTCAGAAGAGCGGTGACAGGCTGGTCACCCTCTTAGGACCCCCTTCATTAGGGGCCTCCAGTCCCACCCTCCCCTCTTCAACCCCACTGGTCGAGGGAGCCGGTGTGGTGGTGGGTCCCTGCTGCCACCCGAGGACACCTGTGGAACTCTGCCCTCTCCATAGAGCCACGGGGTGACAGCCACAGGGTAGTGTCCACACGGGACCTTTCATCCCCAACACCTCAGGCCCAGTGACTCGGAGTCCAGGGCAGTCTGCCCAGGGGAGGGCATCGAGTGAACCCCAACACAGCGTGGGGGGTGCGGGTGAGCTGGATCTCAGCAGACCCCATGGCGTCAGGGTGGGGGCGCTCTGGCTGAAAGCCACGGCGCAAACAGCCTCCCTTTACTTCGAATGAATCCTGGCGACAGTGGGGCTGTCCTGCCAGGCCTCCCCCTCAATCCGCAGGGCCGCCTCCAGGGCTTCCTGCCGTGTGTGTGCACACGCGCACACACACACGCACATGCACACGCACACCCATCTCCCGCATGGCCACACAAGGCCAGACAGCGGGGCGTCCTGGTGCCCCACCCGGAGTGCACACTTCCCTTTCACCCAACGGAGTCCACACGCATCTGCGGCCTAGAAAGCATGTCTTGGGGCGCCTGGGTGGCTCAGTGGGTTGAGGCCTCTGCCTTCGGCTCAGGCGTGATCCCATAGGGCTCTCTGGTCGGCAGGGAGCCTGCTTCCTCCTCTCTCTGCCTCTCTGCCTACTTGTGATCTCTGTCTGTTAAAAAAAAAATTTAAAAAAGAAAGAAAGAAAGCACGTCTGGATCTCAGGCACCTACAGCCTCCTACAATAGCAGGCAGGCAGGACCCCTGGAGGGCACAGCCCTCGCCACCCCCAGGCCCCTGAGCGCTGGTGCCGTCCTCAGCCCGGGGGCCTGCGGGAGCTGAATGCCTGTGAGTCTGGCCCACTGCCTGACCTAGCCGGGGGCACAGCCAGCGGGGCTCCCATGGGGGCCTCCTGCCGACTGTGCGGGTAGCCACCCAGGCCGCAGAGGAGGCGCTCTGGACCCAAGAGGCCGGCTGCGGACTCCTTACAGGCTGGAGGACACTCCAGGCCCTGCAGTCAGTGGCTTCCAGAAGCTAGGAATCCCGGACCTGGGACCCAGGAAGTTCCTGTCTGGCCTGGCCGGTGCACCCCCCCCTCACCCCCGCCGAGCGCCTTGCAGGGAAGTTGCAACAGAGAATTGAGCCGACAGACACCTCTCCCGCAAGCCTCCAAGGACAGGCCGTGCTTGCTGGCCTCTGCCCCCCGGTGGCTGGTGTGAGAAGCACAGTGTGTGCTGTGGGCTTGGCTGGGGGCTGGTCTGCAAGACGGGGACTCCAGCCTCTCCTGGTGACAGGCAGCATCATGCAGGTGGCCCTCCCTTCTCCAACAACCTGCTGGGAAAGAGGGGCCAGCTCCATGGTGCAGGGAGGAGGCAGTGAGGTGCTGAGTGGGGAATTCTGCCGTGGACCCAAGGGACCCCTCTCCTTGAGGCCGCGGGCATCCTGCTGATGCCTGACACCCATACCACTTGGGAACAGCGCCTGCGGCCTTACAAACACACGTGTGCACACACATGCTTCATGTGTGCACGCGGCAGGCCACAGCCCAGCACGTGCACACACCCCCGCTCAGCTCCCCACTGCTTTCTTCCCCTGCCGCCCCTAGAAACCCTCCTCAGGGCCCAACACTGTGCTCCCCAGCATGCCTAGGACACCATGTCTAGGACTCTCCTGCATGCTATGTGCATAAGCTGTGTGCAAAGGGACAATGTCCCTCCCTGTCTCACACAGGACATGTCTCCCAGACCCTAGGTTAAGAACCAGCCTCAGCTGTAACAGACCTCAAAATGGAATGAGCTCCCCTTCTCTGGGGGTAACCAAGCACACATCGGCCACCAATCTGACCAGATGTTGGGAGCTGGAACATTAGGTCTCAATTTCCACAAGGCCATGACCTCGGACGGCCACAAGGTTGCCCCAAGTCAGGACATGGCGGCCACAGCCACAGCCCAACAAATATGCCCTACGCTGGGGCAGGGGCTCTTCGTCCCTGCGGCTGGTGCCCCAGTGTGAGGGGCCGCCCCTCTGGGGTCCTGGGACAGCTGAGCCCCAGCTAGGAGGTCCAGCTCCAAGCACTGTTCCAAGAGTCTCGGTCCCGGGACTCTTGGGGTCCCCTCCCCAGAAGCTCACCTCTCCTTCAAGCCCCAGGGGTGTGCATGCCCAGGGCTACACTGTTTGGGGGTTCACAATGCCCTTCCGTCTCACCCAGCAAGCGCTGCTGGACCCCGCGGTGCACACGCAGGCACTGCACAGGAGTGAGGGCTGGCTCCCGGCTGGGCCCCCATCGGGATGCAGTCTGATGGGGAGCAGGGCCCCCCACACTAGGTCGTGAAACCCAACCAGTTAAAAAGTGAGCACGCGCTGGGGATGTATGTGTACAGATGTACGCAGAGTCAAGCACAACCTGTCTTACTGTTTGTAAGGCAGGAAAAAAGACTATAAAAACACATTCACATGAGAAGAAAAACTATCGAACCAGAACTACAGCAATGGCTCCCTGGTGCCTACCCTAACTGCCAAGCGAGGCCAGGCACCTGATAGAGGCAGATGGGAGGGCCAAGCCCCGCTCCCAGCCAGCTGTCCTCCCCAGGGTCTTGGAGATCAAGGGAAGCCTGCTGTGATTTCTACTGGAAGGCAAGGACCCTGGTCCCTGCTCTGGTTGAAAGAGGGGCCGTTCCAGGAGACTGGAGGGAAGCGGGTGGGCGTGAGCCCTAATTGCCAGGTAAAGCGGCCATAGTGAGGATAAAAGGACATGGACCAAGAACAAAGGGACAGCGGCGCCCCTCCCTGGCCCTGCACAGGTGTGGACAAGAAGATGCCCGCGTCTTCCTCTGTGGGTCCTTCTTGGGTCCAGCCAGACACGACCCTGTGAGCCACAGCCAGTGAGTCTGCAGGACCCCAGAAAGGGCTGAGAAGTGGGTGCGGGTCTTTTGTTGTGGGATCCCAGGGGCCATTTCCAGGATGAGATGGGGAACACTCATTTCCCTAAGTAGTGTGGGCCTCTCTCCGGGGATGAGGGACGTCACCTTGGCTGATGGCCCACAGTGGATGACCGGGTGAGGAGGGGCAGTGTGGGCGGAGGGCTAGCAGGTACCTGCAAGCTTTCTCTACATCTGGGAGAGGGAAGAAGGAAGAAAGGGTATAAATAGAAGGCTCGCGAGGCCACAGAACAGGCGAATAAGCAGAAAGCAGCCGCGTGTCCTCTGAAATCCACACGCACAACTGCACAGGGCCAGGCTATGGCCCGCAGGAGAAAGGCGTGCCTTCTGTCCACGTGGCACCTGCCCCTCCTTGCTCTCACCAAGCCACAGACAGGGGAGCACACGCCTCGTGTGAGCCTGGGTGGGTCCCTACCCCGCACTGGCTAACCTCTCAGAGCCTCTCTCACCTGCAACACTGCGTGCATGTAAGACCCTGGGGGACACGGCCTTTCCCCCTTGCTTCTCCCGAGGTCCCTCTACCCGCTCACCATCAACTCCACCTCGTCGCCCCCCAAGCCCACAGCTGGCATAGAGCACCCGCCGTCACCCGCCACCCGGGCCTCCAAGGAAGGCAGGCGTGCTGCAAGGCCATGGGAAAACCCCACAGCTGTTGGGGGCAGGCTTGGCGCTGTGTCCCCTCACCCAGGGAACGCCCCATCTGACCCCCAAAGTCCTGAAACGTCCAGGGACCAGACACTCAGACGCGGCTCGTCCCGCTCTTTGTGGCACTGAAGGAGGGACACGGCTGCCCAGGGGCACAGACTGGTCTGGGCACAGGGCCCGCGCTTTCCCTCCCGGAGTGAACGTCCGTAACCGCAGCTCAGATCCCCTCGGAATCCCAGAGTCCCAGGCTGTGTCCTTTCTCCCCAGGAAAGGAGGCTCTGGAGGCGCGGCCCAAGTCCTAAAGCCTTGTCCTCGGACGGAAGGAGCGCTCCCCGGCTTTCACCCCCTGGGAAGGGCCACTCTCCCCCCGGCGGCTGACCCCCGCCGCCACCACGGCTGGCCGGCTGGGTCAGCTCTGGAGTCCGGGGCCCGCGCTCGTCGATCCCACCGCGGCCGGTCTGCGCGGGAGGCGCGGCGGGTGCACCCAGCTGGAGCAGGGGTCCAGCGCACGCCTCCACCGCCGGGTGGACGGGAGCCCCGCTCGGCTTCCGCCCAGCCCTGACCTCCGCCCTGTAGTCCACGGTGAGTGGGTGCGCCAGGCCCCAGGGGTCGGTGTGACTCGCGGCGCGCGCCAGGGCAGTCCCGTGGGGAGGACTCGGCGGCCACGCGCTCCCTCCCCCGCGGCCCGCGCACCTGTCCTGGGCGTGGCCCCGAAGCCCCGCCCCGCGACCCCGCCCCGGCCGCGCCTCGCGCTGGTTGGCCCAGGCGGCGCGCTATGCTAATGAGCCAGCCCTCCCGCCACCTGCCCGCCGCGCTGCCCGCGGGCGCCCGGCGGACGCGTCGGGGGACCCGCGTCCGCAGGGGGGACCATGCCGCGCTCCTTCCTGGTGAGAGCGCACTCCAGCCACAGGGTCCCCAACTACAGGCGGCTGGCGACGCAGAGAGGTAGGGGCTGCCGGGCTCCTCGGACTTCGTCCCCGGTGGAGGAGGGGGTATCTTGCTGGCAGAGCTGCAGCGAGCCCCCGGGCGCGTGGGTGGCCTGCGGGCGCCCCGTCCGCTTCGGGGGGCCTCGGCCCCGCGTCGGGCTGGACAGGCGCGGACTCTCCCCACCGAGAGAAGTTTCAAGGCCCCCAGTCCCTCTGGGGCTCTCCGCCTGGGGCCTGGTGAACCCATCGCAGCTGAGGGAGCCCCGGAGCCATCTTCCCTGGGGCAGGAGGTTTGGGTGGGTGGGTGATGGGGTCCCGCGGATTGGAGGGGAGAGAGACTGGGAGAACTTGGGGAGGCGGTCCAAGTGCTCCCCCAGAGCATCCAGAGGAGACCAGAAGACTGACCCATGGGCTCTGTGCGCCTAAGCCCAGCTTCCTCCCGGCCCCTCCAATGCCTCCTCACACCTCTCCCGTGGGTCACCTTCCCCCGGGCCTCCCTTCACCCGCGTGACGGTTCCTCGGAGCAAGCTGTGAGGGGTACTTAGGGGCTGCAGTCCTTCCCCCAACCCCAAGGGTGGCTCAGCAGGGAGACGCACGTCCGGGACCCAGGACTGTCTATGTATCCCCATTCCCTGCTAGGCATAGGGACACAAGAAGGTCCCAGGACAAAGGTCTCCCTAGAGTGACCAGAGCCATTCCCCACAGCTCGGCTGCTTCTTGGGGGGTGAAGACCCCCTCCCCTGGGGCAACTGCTTGGTGACTCAGACAAAGAGGGGAGGAGGGACACCGTGGAGGCCTGCGAGTGGAGGCCACCGCACTGATCCATCCTGGGGCCCACGGCCGCCAGGGGGTGCCTCCTAGGACTGGTCTCCTGAACTCTGCATTTTGAAATCTGTTTAATGAGTCACCACCCGTGGTTTTCATAAAATGAAACAGAACAGAAACCATCAGAGTGCAGGGCTCAGGGGAAGGAAACCTGTGCTTCAGATATATGCGTGTCTATGATGAGAGACGGACCTGACACGGGCCATAGTAGTGTTTCAAACCTGTTGTCTAGAGCCCGGCCTTAGCACGCACCTGGCTTTACCCTTTGTGCAGACCGTGCAGACCAGGGCAGCCAGTGACAAGGGTCAGACTCAGCCACCTCCCGTCCTCCTCCCTCCTCCTGTCACCCCCCCCCCCCGCCTGTGGAGAGCTAGGTGACCACTGTGAGCCTCCTCCTGCTAGGATGTTGTCTGGGGCCCCTCACTCTCTGATTTTAAGTAAGTGCCTTTTCAGGCCTCTCCCAGGGAATGTCTAAAACCAGAAGGAACTTAAAAGTCTCTTCTCCCAGGAATTTGAGTCCCAGGACCAGTAAAAACATCCAGCAGCCCCAGGAAATATGGAAGGCATTTAAAGGACCAGCAGAGGCGTGTGGCCGTGCCACTAGCATGGCTGCCTCTCTCCCCTGCCCTCCCCCCGGGGCCCCCCAAACAGGGTTTGGCTCTGAGATACCTGGGGCCAGGGTGGTGGCTGCATCCCAGAGACAGGAAAGGTGCCGTTTTTCCCCAGTAGAAAGGCCCCTCATGGCGCTTCTGTGGCGTCTTAGGCCCTCCGGCATCCCAGGGCTATCTTTTCAGAACTTCCTTGGCCTTTGTCTCTTAGCTTGCCGCTGCTACTCTCTCTGGAGGACAGAAATTTGGTGTGCTATTTTATAACTGGAGGATTAGGGGTGAAGTCAGGGCAGAGTGGCGGGTGGGAACCTTCCTTAAAAGTCCTCATTTCTCTACATCCTCACTGACACTTGCAACTGTTTTTTTTTTTTTAAACCTTTTTTTTTTAAATTTTTTTATTTATTTGACAGACAGAGGTCACAAGCAGGCAGAGAGGCAGGCAGAGAGGGGGAAGCAGGCTCCCCGCGGAGCAGAGAGCCCGACGCGGGGCTCGATCCCAGGACCCCAAGATCATGGCCTGAGCCAAATGCAGAGGCTTAACCCACTGAGCCACCCAGGAGCCCCGCAATTGGCTGTTTTTAAATTCTAGCCATCCCAGTGGGCATGACATGTTATCTGGTTGTGGCTTTAATTTGCATTTCCTTGACGGCTAATGGGGGCAAGCACCTTTTCCTGGGCTTGTGAGCCATTTATATCTCTCTCTCTCTTTTTTTTTTTAAGTAAGCTCCACGTCCAACATGGGGCTTGAACTCACAACCCTGAGGTTAAGAGTCACATGGCCTACAAACTGAGCCAGCCAGGCACCCTGCCATTTGTATATCTTGTTTGGAGAAACGTTTATGCAGATCCTTTACCCGTTTTAAAATTCCATCATTTGTCTCTCATTGCTGCATTGCAAGAGTTCTTTGTATATTCCGGATGCTAGTGACTTATCAGGTATGTGATTTGCAAATATTTTCTCCCCATCTGTGGGTTGTCTTTCTCGACCCAAAGCCTTGGCATGAAGGTAGAAACGAGGCCAGAGATTCATTCCATCCCATCTGGAGCACGGAGCGGGTCAGGGGCTGTTTGGACATTTGGGTTTGGGGGAAATGCAGGATGTAACTGCCCACTCACCCGTTGACTCTGGGGGCTCCCGCTGCTCCCATCTGGTCAAGCGTGGGCGTGCCGGACCCCAAGCGTGGGCGCGGCAGCCTGGGGACCAGCTGGCCCTGGAGGGTGCGGCGGGACCACCGAGCACCGCTGTCGACCTGGCAGCGTTGGCGGGAGGCTGTGTGCACCTCCGTCGCCATGGGTGAGGGGTGGCCGGGGGTGACTGGAGGCTAATTAGTTGTCTTATACATTGTAGCCGACTGCCAAGTGTTTGCTCTGAATCAGCGCTGTGTGGGAGCCCGGCGCCGCGGCTCTGAGCTGGCCGTGAGGTGGGACGGGGGTCAGGGAGGCCTGCCCTGCCTGGGTCGTGGGGGAACCTCCCTCGGCCCCATGAGGGCTCTTCTGGGAGCCTGTTGGGCACTTCTCTTCCTTGTTTTTACAGCACTGAGATCGGTCCCGTAGACCTGTGGTCACGTCCTGAGCTGACACCCCGCCTGGTCAGTCCGTTCCCTGCGGACTGAACTGCGATGACCTAGAGGAGGCCTGGGGTCGGACCAAGCAGGGCAAGTCTGAGGACAGAGTGTGGGGGCTCATGTTTACCTGTACCTTCTCTCTCTGTCCTCCCTTGCAGAAGTCAATGGTGCCCGTTCTGCCTGCAGGGGCCTGGTGGTGCCCGTCCTCCTCCCAGATAAGTCGGCCTCTCCCACACCTGCTGACCCTCCCCGGCCCTGGGAGCGCACCTCTGTCATCGCCCGCATCTCTCTGCCCCTTCCCCGCCACGAGGAAGCGCAGGGGGCCCCCGGGCCAGACCCCCTGCAAGTCGGCCCGGTGCACCTTTGGGCCGGCCGGGCCCCCAGCGTACCCCTCAAAGATAGCCTGAACCAGCTTAACCTGCCCCCGCTGCTGGTGCTGCCCGCACGGTGGCCCCCGATCCCGGGCCCCGCCGGGGACCCCGCCGCAGACGGCCGGCTGGGTGCGGCACGGGCCCCCGGCGGCTCCCAGTGCGCGCCCTGCGGCAAGCCCTACCACACGCCGGCTGGGCTGGCCCGGCACCTGGGGCTGCACTGCCAGCTGCGGGCACGGCGCTGCTTCTCCTGCAAACACTGTGACAAGGAGTACGGCAGCTTGGGCGCCCTCAAGATGCACCTGCGCACGCACACGCTGCCCTGCCCCTGCGCCGTCTGCGGCAAGGCCTTCTCCCGGCCCTGGCTGCTCCGGGGCCACATGCGCACCCACACAGGTGCGTGCGGGGGAGGCCCCGGGGGGCGGGGTTCAGGCCCGGGCCCAGACAGGACCGCAGGGGAGAGTCTGCGAACAAGTGGGCCAACACAGCCGGGCTCCCTCCAGAGGCTCTGGGGAGGGTCCGTCCTGCCTCCTCTAGCGCCGGGGAGGCCCGGGTGGCCCTCCACGGTGGCCATGTCCCTCTCCCCTATGCGTATTTGCGTCCGCATTTGCCTCTGTTGTGAGGACACCAGTATAGGGGGCCAGGGTCCACATACCCAGGGTGACCCCACCCTAACCTGGTCGCATCTGCAGGGGCCCTGGGTTCCAGGTCGGGTCACGTCCACAGGCACTGGAGGTTATGACACAGACACATCTGTTTTGAGACACACAATTCGCTCCACCACACCTGGCAAAGCACAGGACGCCCCCGGCTTCTGTGGGTCTGACTTGTCACCTTCCGCGGCCTTCCGGAACTCTGGAGCAGGAGGAGCGGGGCACGGGGAAAGGCGGGTGGCAAGCACGGGGGACACAGACTGCCTGAAGGGTACAGGTGAGAGCTGGGGCTTGATGAGGGCCCGGGAGCATCCCGTCCCGGGGGAGAGGAGGCCCGAACACAGGAAGGGAGAGGAGGGCAGCTGCGGACAGACAGACAGACAGAGACAGACGAGCCGACGAAAGAGAGGGGCATGTGCCCAGACCTGAGGCCCAGAGGCCTCAGCACTTCGACTCCGAGGGCAGGAGGTAGGACCACACCGCGCCCCAGGCCCACCAGGAGAGGGAGAGGGAGGCACAGACAGAGGCCAGGAACGAGACTCGCGGGCCAAGGCCCCGGCTGCCACGCATGCCTCCCGTCCCCGGAGCCTCCCTGCCCGTCTCTGTAACGAGGACTCTTGGAGTCCCAGCTGCGTGGAGGCTCGAAAGAAGAGTCTCGCAGGAGCCGCCGTCTGGGCTGAAATCCCATTTGGTTTTCCTCAGCTCCCCCCGCAGAGACGTCCCTGAGGGCCCCACCCCACTCTCGGGCACTCAGGCTCTGGGTCTGGGAGCCCAGAGGGTGGGAGGCCCCGCAGGAGACGGACCGGGCTAGAGGGTGTCCGGGCTTTGAGCGGCAGGGAGAGATGCTCGGGGGCCGTGGGGACTGCAGCCTGCTGCCTATCGGGACTCCGCAGGGCGGAGGGCTGGGAGTCGCTCCACACGGGCAGAGGACAGATGAGCCCCAGTGGTCCTCTTACACTTGTTAGGGCTGTCCCGGGGGCCCAGCTCCCAACGGAAGGACTTTGTGCAAATCCCCAGGCACCCTGATTGGAGGTGCTCTGGAGCACACAAGGTTCCTAAGACGCTCCTGAATGCCTGTGTCCACCGCAGGGCTCAGTCCTTCCAGCCCGCCTTTCGGCCGGTCTGGGAGCAGCACCGCTTGCCACCCCGTCCTTCCACGGTGGGAACAGCGGCCGGGAGGCCCCCAGGAGGGCTCTGGCAGAAACAGAGAAGGATCTGGTGACTGTGGTGATTACAGCAAAGACCCACGCTAGACCTTTCCTCTTAGGGTCTTAGATGTGCAGTCCTGGCCGGGTGTGACCGTCCACCCTGTTCCCAAGCAGCTCTGACCTTGACGGTGTATGTGGGCCTGTTGGTCCTAGGGTTTCCTCCTGGAGCGGGGGCTGAGGCCCCCTCCATGACTGCTGGGGAAGGCGCTGAAGGAAGAGAACCCCTTAGAGCGGGCACGGACATTTGGAGAAGATGGAGAGCCTTATTCATGTATTTTTTTATTTGAAAGATTTTACTTATTTATTGGGGGGGAGCAGAGGGAGAGGGAGAAGCCCAAGCCGACTCCCCCGCTGAGCCGGGGCTCCGCCCCACAACCCTGGGACCATGACCTGGGCTGAAATCCAGAGGCAGGTGCTCACCAGGGGAGCCCCCAGGCACCCCGGGGCTTGTTCATTTGTAAACACGACCCACGGACCCAGGGCCAGCTCCCGTGACCAGGCAGAGGGACCCTGACCCAGCTCCCCTTCCTCCCCCAGGCGAGAAGCCCTACACCTGTTCGCACTGCGGCAGGGCCTTCGCCGACCGCTCCAATCTCCGGGCCCACCTGCAGACACACGCTGACACCAAGAAGTACCAGTGCAAGACCTGTGCCAAGACCTTCTCCCGCATGTCGCTCCTGGCGCGTCACCAGGAGTCCGGCTGCCGCCCCGGCCCCTGAGGAGGGTGGGCTCGGTGCAGGTAGGAGGGACAGGACGTCACCCCAGGAGCTGACGGCTGACCTGCCGTGCTGCCCGGCCCCACACTCGCTCGTTGGGTGTTTCTCCTCTCTGCCTGCTGCCGCCCACCCCCATCCCGGACCAGAGAAGCCTGGAGGGCTTGTTAGGGTGAGTGACCGAAGATGGTGACCGAGGACTGTCCTATGTTTGACTTGCTCTGGTTTCTGCTTCTGTCCTCCCAGCGTTAAAGGCCGGTGGGGGACAGCGGCCAGCGTGGCCCGCACCTGCCGTGCCTCCGGTCTCCGTGGAGAGAGCTGCCTCAGGGCTCCCCTCTGCCGGCCGCCGGTCGGGACTCCGGGCTCAGCTGTGTCCTGGCAGGGATGCACGCACACCGCCCCCGCCCACCTCCCCAGGCAGCCCCAGACAGAGCGAGGGCCCCACCATAACCACAGGGCAGAGGACAACCACGTGTCCTCTGAGGCTCTGAGTCAAGGGAGAGGCTGAGCGTGGAGCTGTCCCCGAGGGGCCGCAGGTGGATGACGTGGCCCTCCGGCCGCAGAGTGGGGGAGGGACGGCGAGGGCGCGGGGCCGTGAGACGTAGGGATGAAGGGCAGGACTGGTGGGAGGCGGCGGCGAGAGTACAAGCAGGAGGCACCGTCTTCGGAAGAAAGAGGCCAGAAAAGGGAACAGCATTAAACAGGGAGGGAGAGCAGCCACGGGGCGTGGACGTGCCGAGGAGGGTGTGAGCCGAGCTGGGGAAATCAAGGCCCAGGGAAGCGGCAGCCGTGGGCTGTGCGTGTCCGCACCGGCAGGGCGCTCAGAAGGCCGTCTAGTCTGCGTCTGCACACGTCTCTACGGAGGCCACCACGTCGCCCAGGGACTGTGTCCGCGGCCGCCCGTGGCACCGTCACCTCCCCTCTGCCTGCCCTTTCCTGAGGCCGCAGGAGTCCAACAGCTGAGAGGGGGCAGACCTTGACACTGCCCAAGACAGGCCTCTCAGACTCGGATGCCAACAGGAGACCCCTCCCCAGCCTCCCGCCCCCACGGGGCAGCCTCTTCCCACCTCCAACCGCCCGGCGGTCACCTGCTGGGCTGGTCCTCCCTCCTGCCAGCACATCTTGGCGTCTCCGGCTGGCCCCGGGAGGGCGGCCTGCGTCTCACGGGGACTGATTGAGTTCTCGACACCCGGAGGGGACACCTGCTCCTCTCTGCAGGAGGGCTGGCCAGCTGTCAGCAACGCCACTTCTGGCCCAGGCTGAGGGACAAAGTCAGGCACCTTGGTCCTGGCCCCGAATGGGGCCGTAGGGCAAGCGGCAGAGGCCCCCGTCTCAGCCCCAGGCCCTGGGGCCCTGCTGAGGAACATCCACCAGGCCCACCCTGGGCACAGGGCACCTGCGGATTCCACTGGAGGCTCCTCTGGGGCTGCTTTGACGACGGCCATCGGAGGAGACTTGGGGACACCCCAGAGGAAACTTGACCGTGATCTTGGGCTTCTCAGGACCAAGGGTGACCTTGACGAAACTGGCCACCCAGGAGCCCGAGGCTCCAGCAAGTACCAGACTGTATCAGCAGGTGGAAGGAAGACGCCCACTGGGAAAGCCTCGCTCACATTCCCGGCTGCACCGCTGCCTTCCCTCCGCAGGGATCAGCCGTGCCCCGAGGGACAGACAGTGTGAGCGGGAGGCTTAGCTAATATATCCGCGTCCTGGGGCTGCGTAACCAAGTTCCCCACACCGGGCAGCTTGAACCACAGACGTCCCCTCCCCCACAGTCTGGAGGCCGCAAGTCTGAGACCCAGGTGCCAGCAGGGCCGGTTCCTCCTGGGCCCCTCTCTCGGCCCCGCTGGCTTGCCGGCACCTTCCACATCCTCGGCTGGTAGACCCATCCCCCATCTCTGCCTCCGCCTCACGTGGCGTCTTCCTGCCTGCGCGTCGTCTCTGTGTCCAAATCCCCCTTTTCCTGAGGACACCTGGCCTACTGGGTTAGGACCCACCCCGATGATGTCGTCTTAACTGGATCAACTCCAAAGACCCTGGTTCCAAATGGGGCGACATTCTGAGGTCCTGGGGGTCAGGATTTCAACACCATCCACCCCCAACAGCTGACATGAGCAGAGTTTGCCAAGAGACGCCTGGGGTCAACTCCTCTGTCCCCAGTCCACAAAGGTTTGGTGGGTGGGCGCAGTCGATTTAACTGACGGATTTACTGGAAACACTTCCTGTGCCCATTCCCACCGCCTGTCCGTCGTCCCGAGCGGGGCCCTGCGCTCACAGGGCGGCCCTCCCTCCCAGCAGTCTCCCAGAGCGCTGGGCTCCTCGCTGAGAGGGTCAAGCCGGCGATCGGCCTGTGTCCCGCCATCTCACAGGAGGCCTTTTTTTTTTTTTTTTTTTTTTTAAATAGCACCCAGATGCCTGAAGGAAGCTATATTGTAGATTGTGTTCTATTTCTGGGCCCCGATGTCTAAATGAGGCGATGCACCTGTTGGATATGAAGGGAGGGAATTTCGCGGCTCTAAAATAAAGTCGAATGCTTGCCCTTCTGTACTGGCCCATGGAAAATGCTCCTACATTTATATCTGGACTGGCAGAGGGCAGGGCGGTGGAGGCTGGCTTGGCAGACGGGGTGAGGAAAGGCCTGAGCGCCTGCCGGGAAGCCAGCGCAGGATGAATGGGGGAGACGGCCCACCGGGAGCGCGTCGGCTGTGTTCAGACCACGGGGAGGCTGCGCGGCCTGGCCCGGGCAGCTGGCAGCTCCCCTCCCCGTGCCCCTGCCTTTCCTTGTCACTGGTCATCAGCTTCACCTGGGACACCCATTACAAGGTTGGCTTTCTGGAGACCCCATCCCGACACCTACAGAGTGGGAACCAGGAAGGGGGTCCAGGCCTCGTTTGCGTCTGTCCCGGCGGCGCGGGCGTGGCTGGGCTTTCTGCGGGAGCTGCTATTTGGGTCCCTCCGGGGCTTTCTTTTTCCTGCCCAGACTTTGCTGAACACATTTTCCCTCTTCACCATAAAGAAGGCCTTTGGGTCCCACCCCGTCCGAGGCAGGAGCAAGTGCGGGGGTGGCCGGAGGCCCCGGGGCCGGGGAGCTGGGGGCCAGTGCTGTGGCCGCAGTCCGTCCGGTGGACGCTGCACCGGTTCTACCCGGCGGAAAGCAGAAGGCTAAGAGGTCAGGGAGGATTCCGGACAAGAGGAAAACCACGTAACGGGCCCTCCAAGCTCGGGGACCCCGTCTTTCAGCGAGAGAGGAGTCCCTGGGGGGCAGTGTGAGGGTGACGGACAGGGTCAGCTCTAGACACCCAGCCAGGAGAACCACCGTGCTTGGACTCAGATGCCAGCGCCCGGCCTCCGCGGGCTCAGGTCCTAGAAACAGGTGCGACAGGGACACCCAGTCTCTCCGTGGCCCGGTCCCCGCTCCACCCCTCATTCAAGGAAACCTCTCTCCTGAAGCTACAGACACACTAGGGCTAGGCCTTCCCTCCCCAAAGTCCAGAGGGTTCCATAAATATCATTTTGGCCCGGAATATTCGGGGGGGTTCTCTAGAAGTTTGAAAATAGCCTGCTTGTTACTATCTATATTCAGAGAACCCACTCCTGGCCTCCACTTGGGGGCTAAGTATAGCTCGCTGGCAAGGTTCAATGGAACAAAAGTTTCCAGACCTCTGTCACTTGCGCACGGCACGACATTCCAGGGAGGACGCTGCCAAGACTCAGAGGGGGTCCAAGGAGGCCGGGACAGCAGGGCGCCCCCGAGCGGGGGAGTCTATGGGACTCACTGGCAATCAGGGTGTCCTGGCTCAGTCCCCAGGTGAGGAGTTCTGATCCTCGCTGAGTCAATCCCACTGTAAGGCCTTGGCTTCCACGTCTGTACAAAAAGGAAATCATGCTAAACTCGATTTCAGAATTCAGGGGCAGACCAAATACATATAACAGCAAAAAAAAAAAAAAAAAAAAAAAAAAAAAAAAGACACTCAGGATTCCTCAAATAAAACGGAACAGCTAACTTCAGAGAAACCCTTATTGCATGCACCTCCCGGCCAGCGAGTTCTGGCTCCCGCTCTCCCCTCCCAGCTGCCTGCCCAGCTCCCTGCGCTGCTGGGAGCGTCCTCAGGGCCCCGCACACATGGGGCAGGGGCTCAAGGTCACAGCGGGGCCAAGGGGGCTGCTGAGGGGCAGAGGGTCGGGGCCCGTCTCAGCAGCTGGGCACGTACATCTCTGGTATGTGCAAAAGTTCAGGGCTGTGTCCCCCATCGTCCATCTGTGCTACGCCCCCAACCCCCAGGCTGACCTGAGGGCATCCGCCACCCCCCCAACAGTCTCCCCACACCTCTGTCCCTCGGGGCCTCTTCCGTCACGGGTCCTTCGGGAGGACGTGGAATCACTCGGCCCATCTGGCTTCAGATGCCGGTCCCCTTCCCTCCCCTGGGAGCAGGCCTAGGCTCCAGAGGTGACACAGTGACCTCGGAAACCGGAGTGTGTAAGGAAGGCGGTGCCGGAGCCACCGGGGACTGAAACCTGCATGTTCACCGCGGGGTGCAAGCGTTCTGAATCGGCCAAGAAGAGGCTGGGTTAGGGACAGTCCGAGCCCTGATCCCGCCTGAGCGTGAGACGAGGTGCAGCCGCTGTCCCTGTGGCTCTGGTGACCGTGGTGGCGGCTGTGTCTGCCCCCCTCACAGAACCCACCCCGCAATGCTGTAACACTCACAAATGGTCTGCACGCTTCCCTCCACGGCGGCTACGAGGGAGACCCCTCACCGTGAGCGCGTGCTGATGGCGCAAGAGCTGCAGGGCGGCTCGGCGCTGGCATCTCACACGGGCCCGCCAGCTCGCTGCCCCAGGGCCCTGGCATCTCCCCACCACGCACTCGTGGAAATCAGACGCAGCCTAAGGACGTCCTGAGTTGTACTCAACCTCAACCCTGGGGGCCGGCCTCTGCCGTGTTCCGAGTGAAGACACGGGAGGCGTGCGGGGCCCGTCACCGGGGTGCGCGGGTCGTCTCCAAGGAGGGCACGTGCCGCGGAGACGCAGGCCTGTGCACCTGCAGGCATCTTGTCAGAAAAGAACTAAGGGAGCCTGTCACTTCCGGGAGAATGAACAGGACTCCTTGCCCATAACACCTACACATTGAAGAGAAAATGACCATTTCGGAAGCTTTCTATCTCTTGGCAGCTTTCATGCTCAAAGACTTTTCTGATGAGAAAATGATTTTCTTTCTTTTTTTAAAAAAATTTAATTTCTTTTTGGTGTAACAGAATTCATTGTTTTGCACCACACCCAGTGTTCCATGCCATACGTGCCCTCCCTAATCCCCACGGCCCGGCTCCCCCAACCTCCCACCCCCCGAAAATGATTTTTTTTAATTATAAAGTGAAGCGTCAATATATGGACGTTCTGGGTTAAAGAGTGAACCACTGTTTTCCCCACGACCGATGCGGACACTGCGACACCCCGCCAGGCCGGAGACCCCGAGGATGGGGCAGGTTTCCGTGGACCGGAGCGCGGGAGGCGTTCACCAAGAGGTCGGATGCCCCGTCGCAGCTCGCCGGGAGGCCGCGTCACCACAGAGAAGCCGCAGGCGTCTGCAGGAGCTGGAGTGCGTTTCTGTCCCGTCCGTGGGGTCCAGCAGACGGGACAGTCCGGCCGCTCCAGCCAGGACACCAGACACCCAGATTCGCAACAATGCCAAACCACGCCACTGTCCTAAAGCTGCTCTGGGAAACAGTTCCCGTTCGCACAGATGTGTCAGCACCTGGTGGGTTTCTTACTGATGATTCTGAATGAACGTAGTTCAAACATCGTTACATCAACTGAACTCCTAACGCGGGGCAGTGTACGGGCACCGTGTGCACAGCTCTCGGCTGCTGAGCCTGGGGCGTGGGCACACTCGGACAGCCAGCCCGAGAACCGCGCACCCACGTGCGCTCCCAGGTGGGAGCAGGAGCCCGTGGGGGTGCACGGCTGCCGCCCAGCCGGGCGCTGGGAGAGAAGCTCGCACCGGGCACGGCGAGACGCGAGAGACGCCCCCGTCACTGCTCCAGGGGGGGCCTCCTGCTTCCCGGGCCGTGCACGCGCCGCAGGCGCCAGGCTCATCTGCTCTGTCCTCCTGCCACCGCCTCAGCTCAAGCCCCGCGCTCCCAGCCTGACCCGCGAGAGCGCCTCCTGGGCCCGGCTCCCACGTTCCATCCACACCCGCCTCCCCCGCGCCCAGTGCAGCGCCCTGGCAACCTCACGTTCAAGACCACGACCGTAGCGTCCTGTGGGAGGCCACCTTCACCCTAAACCCTCCACGTGCCGGGCCTGTATCTGGCTGGGACAGGCGCTCGGCAAACCCAAGGGAATGAACGAAAGGGCACCTGGCTGGCTCGGGTCACGACCCCAGTGTCCTCGGGTGGAGCCCTGCGTCGGGCTCCCTGGCCAGCGGGGAGTCTGCTTCTGCCTCTGCCGCTCCCCCCGACTTACGCTCGCTCTCAAAGAAAATCTTTAAAAAAACGGGGGCAATAAAGGAACAGACGGGGGACAGGGCAAGGCTCAGTCTAAACCAGCCTTTATTTCTGTTTTCTTCAGTCCATTTGCGGGACTCCTCTCATAGCCGTGGCTTTTTCTCATCCTTAGAAAGGAAGCTGCTGGCCACGGCACAAGCGCAAGGACCACCATCAGGCCCTGGGGGCGGGCGCAGCCGGCCGAGCTCCTGCAGGCCGGCCGAGCTCCTGCAGGCCGGCCGGGCTGCAGACACTGGTGCGGGCGCCGGCAAGAGGGCGGGCGGCGAAGGCGACGGTGGAGACCGTCCCCACCGTCAGCGGCGTGGGCAGGGGGACGCCAGCCGGCCGGCTCCAGCTGACAAGGCTTCTGGCCGGGTGCACGCACGGAGCGAGGACACACGAGCTCACTTCGCAGAAGCAGAGGCCACAGAAGCAGCCGTGTCACTCACTCACTGATTTCAACACCCGAAACTGTTTCTTCTGGAAGGAGGCAGCACTGACCTGTGCGCTTCTGGGGCCAGAGACAGCCAGTACTCACCGTGGACCGCCGCGGACGTGACACCGGCAGGCCCTTCTCCCCCAGAGAGGCCGCGTGGTGTGCTGGCGGTGGTTGCCGTTTACACCTGCGCGCTCTGGCTTCAGAGTCCGTGATCTCAGCTACTAAACCATGCTGCGGCTCAGCAAGACCTTCCGAGCTCTTCTCTCGCGAGTCAGAGACCAGAAACGGGGCAGCTCAGGAGGCAGAAGCTCTAGAAATGGCAGGCCTGGGTGTGCAGAGACGGCTGGAGGGTGGCCGGGCGCGTGCAGGAAGGGGAGCCGCCCTGGGGCCTGGAGGAAAACACCTCGCTGACGGGTCTGGGGCTAGAGCGTGGGAAATGGGGTTCTCCTAACACCTGCCCAGGGGAAGACAAAGGGCCATAAGCAGCGGTGGGGGGCGGGGGGCACCGGAAAACCACGTAAGGACAGCAGGATGCTCAAAATTTCACCGAGCTGACTGGGCTTTTTTTTTTGTTTTTAAGATTTTATTTGACAGAGAGAAAGCGCAAGAGGGAACACAAGCAGGGGAGTAGGAGGGGGGAAACAGGCTCCCTGCGGAGTAGGGAGCCCGATGCGGGGCTCGATCCCAGGACCCTGAGACCATGACCTGAGCCGAAGGCAGATGCTTAATGACTGAGCCCCCCGGGCGCCCCTGACCAGGCTTTGAGGAACAGGACAGAAAGGCCAGGAAGACCGAAGAGGGTGGAGGTCGAAGGATAGTGGCCGGGATTCCAGGAGTCCGAAGGCAGATTCAGGAAGGATTTCCCCTGAGCCAGTGACGCTGCCACTCACAGCTGGACTTGGGGACCAAACAGGTAGCAGGTGACCTGCCCACCACAGCACCGGGCACCCAGCAGGTGCCTGATATCTGGCCTCCACACTCTGGGACTCCCAGCTCGGGTCCTGGTTCACAATGAGACCTTAAACTGTTCCTGCCAGAACACAAACCTTTCAGGGAAAGACCCGCAGGAAGGCACCAGCAGGTGCGGCTGGCAGGCACCTCCCCAGACCAGCCCGACACCTGTAGGAGCAGGTGTGCACGGGGCCGGGTGGGAGGCCCCGGCCACCGTCTAGTGAATCCACAGACTGGCCTGCAGAACGCCCTCTTCCCCAGTGTCTGGGGACGACAACGCACCCCAACTCCAGGACGCCGGGGCCGCCCTTACACACTCCACAGGTGGGGCTGAGAGCGCCGAGACTCTCTCTCCCTGTCCTGGGGCTGCCGGTCCCAGACAAAGGTGTGGGCAGGCTGGTCCCTCTCTACGTGGCCTGCAGACTGGCATCTTCTCCCTACGTCCTCTTGTGGTCCTCCCTCGGTGCATGCCTGTGTCTGATTTCCTCGTGTCCCCCAAGCCCTGGGATCTGGGTCCACCCTACTGACCTCACTGTAACTTAATCAGCTCTTTAATGATGCTCTCTCCAAACACAGTCACATCTTGAGGTCCTGGGGGTCAAGATGTCAACGCATACACTTGCAGAGGGCAACTCAGCCCGAGAGCTCCCTTTCTTTTTTTTTCCCCCCGCTTTGGTTAAAAGACTTTATTATTTATTTATTTATTTTTAATAAACATATAATGTATTTTTATCCCCAGGGGTACAGGTCTGTGAATCGCCAGGTTTACACATTTCGCAGCACTCACCATAGCACATACCCTCCCCAATGTCCATAACCCCACCCCCCTCTCCCGACCCCCCTCCCCCCAGCAACCCTCAGTCTGTTTTTTTGAGATTGAGTCTTTTATGGTTTGTCTCCCTCCCGATCCCATCTTCTTTCATTTTTTCTTTTCCTACCTCCCCCCAACCCCCCCACATCGCATCTCCACTTCCTCATATCAGGGAGATCATATGATTGATAGTTGTCTTTCTCCGACTGACTTCCTTCGCTGAGCGCTCCCTTTCAAAACCATGGATCTTCTATCAACAGAGAAACGCCAACATGCCCCCCCAGGCACCGGTGCGCCGCGAGCAGCCCTCCCCGGAGTCAGACTCCGGGGCTCTGAGGTGGGCGCTGTCCCCACCCCCGTTCAGGGGTGGGTGGCCCAAGAGGTGGACGGAGCTGCTCAGAGGCTCCCGGCCACAACACATGGGACCGGGATCGGAACCAGGCAGCCTCCCCCAGGCCCCAGAATCCTCAGGCCCCGCGCCTGCCGGAAAGCAGCCGTGCAGGGACCCGAGGGCCTCAGGTCAGGCGAGCGTCTCGCTCTCTCCCACGGGAGAGTCCCTGGGTCCGGCTCAGGGGCCCCCACGTCCCTGCTCCTTGTCCTCGGCACCTTCCCCAGCTGCCCCCGCACACGTGCCTCACGATGCATCTCACGAATCCCCCAGACTAAGCCCAAAGCATAAATGAAACACGGACTAAAACCTGTACCCACGGGCACCTGGTGGCTCAGTGGGTGTCCTGATCCCGGGGTCCTGGGAGCGAGCCCCGCGTCAGGCCCCTGCTCAGCGGGGAGCCCGCTTCTCCCTCTGCCCGTCGCTCCCTTCACTTACTCTCTCCATCTCTCTCTCTCTTAAATAAAATCTTAGAGTAAAAACCTGGACACGACGTCCTGTCTTGTGCTCTGCCGATGGAGAAGGGCAGTGAGCACCCGCCCGGTGCCCGGCACAGCCCCCGTCGGCGGCCCCGAGGAACAGGGCTCGGGAGGAAACGGGAGCCCCCAGCGGCCAGAGGGAAAGCAGAGACGCGAACCTGACGCCTCTGCCTGTGTCACGGTGGACAGGAGCACTGTGAGCGGAGTCCCCCTGAGCCAGGGCCGCGCAGACAGGGAGAGGCTCGGGCCGCGGCGCACACAGACACCATTCATCCCGAGACTTCCTGTCGGTGGGACAGACCCTGGTGTGGATGCGGCGTGGGGGGCCCGTGCTCAAGGGGCTGCTCTGCTGGGCTCATCTCAAACTCTTCCAGGTTTTGGACAGGGGACCCACACTCTCGGCTGGCAGAGCCCTTAGTGACACAGCTGGTCCCGTATCTGAGGACAGGTGAAGAGTACACGGACGACTGGATGACTCCAGACGGAGGGAGCCCAGAGCTCCCCGTTTCCTTACTGACACGCTCCCCCGTCCCCCACTATCACCGGGGCTCTGTCGCCCGCGGAGCCGCACACCGTGCTGCCTTCACCGCATCGGACTCTGGGTTTATGCCTGGTTCAAAGAGCTCACCTGGGTTCAGCAGTCGAAGGGCAAATATTTCCGACGCAGGCCATCGAGGACAGTGTGACCCTGACACGACGAGCACAGGAGCTGTCTTCTGACGCTCTGAGAACCCTCTGAGCTCCGTCAATCTAAGCCAGTCCCTAGACCGCTCAGTTCATAACCGCCCACCTGGCAGCTCACACACACGAAATCGGGGCATCACTAGGCAGCCGCAATGAGCAGTGACCGGCCTACGGCCATATGCACAGACATGAGGTGTGGGGGCTGACGGGTCAGGACACCTGTGCACACCTGAGAAGCCCCGGTCTGCTCCCTGGGACAGACACACCTAGCCGGTCTCCTCCTGCCCTCGTCTGTCTCCCCTACCTCAGCCCTTCTCCAGGCAACCACACAGCTGCCTTCTGTCACACAAAAGGCTGCTGGCACTTTCTTGAATTCTTAGCAGTGGGATCTGCCATGATTGTTTGCACATATTGTCTCCTCAGTCCCAACCCCAAGGCCTCAACACACGACACGTTTTCTTCCCAGACTTCTTGAGGCCTGAGACTCCCTTTGCTGACCCTCCAATGCTGGTCCAGAACTTTCATTATAGACCACCATGGTCTGCATTTTAAGAGATGACAGATGTCAGAGAAAGAGGATACAGACAATCATAGTCTAGATAACAAATGACACGGACCGTTCTGGTCTACAGACAACAGAGAACATGGACCATCACAGACTAGAGACAACAGACGACGTAGGCCATTGTGGACTGCAGACAACAGACGACAGGGACTGTCCTGGTCTACGGATGACAGACAACACAGACCATCCTGGTCTACAGATGACATGGACCGTCAAAGACTGGAGATGACAGATGACAAGGACCGTCCTGGTCTACAGATGACAGATGGCAAAGGCCATCACGGACTACAGACAACAGACGACACAGACCATCCTGTCTACAGACGACATGGACCATCATGGACTGGAGACGACAGATGGCATGGACTGTCCTGGATTATAGATGACACAGGCCATCACAGACTAGAGATGACAGAAGACACAGGCCGTCCTGGTCTATAGATGACAGATGACACGGACCTGTCACGGTCTACAGATGACAGACGACACGGACCATCATGGAACAGAAATGACAGATGACGCAGACTGCTACGGTCCAGAGACGACAGACGACACGGGCAGCCCCAGTCTAGAGATGACACAGATGACACAGACCATCATGGTCTAGAGATCACAGACGACACGGACCGTCATGGTCGACAGACGACAGACTATCAGTCTATAAACAGCAGATGCGCAGACCACCACAGCTGTAGATGACAGATGTCGCCGTCTAGGCTGCAGCAGACAGTGGAGGTCACTGACTACTGTGACAACCGTTCAGGGGTCTCCCTGCTCCAGCTCACCCCTGCGACCGATGAGCTTTGCTCAAGATACAGTTATAATTGTGTCAGACCTTTCTCGAGTTCTGTGGGGCCTGAGCATTCCCAGCACCTCCGGCAACACGCCACCTTCTCTGCTGTGTCCTGCTCGCTCCAGCACCCGTCTCACCTCTGCAGGGAGGCTGTGACCTTCCCGAGGACAGGACTCCCCTGGCCTCACCTGGCACCGTGCGCTGCCGGAGGGTCCCTAGAAAGGCTTCACGAATGAACAGAGAGGCGCGCATGTGAACTTCAGCAGAGCTTAGAAGAGAGTCACAGGATTTACAGCCTGCGTTCTGTGACGATGAGAAAGTCACACAGCTGCTTCCTGGGGGGACAGAATGAAGGACAGTTTTGGAAGCTGGAAAAGGTGGCTGGGGGTGACCTCGTGCCAGGCCAGGGCACACCCACTCTTTAAATACTTCCTGTTCCATCTCTGCCCCGAGCCCTGCTACCTCTCACCTTCCTGCGATGTCGGCAGGTGCCAGGAGTCTGAAAGTGCTCGGCTCTAGCCAAGGAGGCCCTGGATCCATGACTCTGAATCCTCCCTGTAAAGGAGAGAGCGGGACCCTTAGAGACGTAACTGTGTGTGAGAAGAGCCAGGCTCAGAAGCCACGCAGTGCCCGCAGCAACAGGACGGCAAGAGAAGCACGGCCCACCCACCAGCCTGCATTCTGGTGAGCAGATCCGGGAGGGAGGGTGGCCCCAAGGAGTTCAGAGCACTGGTCAGGATCCCAGAATGAGTGGTGGAGGCGGGGGAGTCATATTTTGATGCCTCAAGTGACCACAGGACCTGTGCTCTGTGCATCAAACACTCCTTAATAAACAGGAAAACTTTACAAAGGAACAGTGGCTCTGGGAGAAGAAAGAGACGTCAGGAAGGGGGGCCGGTGCTTCCTGGAGCTATCATGGGGCAAGGTCCCATCCCTTCTGCCCTGAACACGGGCTCCTGAAGGTCTCCAGGATGCCAGGAACGGGTGTGCCAGATCGTCCCAGCCAGCCCCCAGCTCTGGCCACTCTGCCTCACATCCATTCTCCAGACGGGACCGCTGGTGAGCTGCGGCAGGTGCCCAGGGTAATTAAAGGATACGAGCATGCCTCACTGAGCTCCCTAGCAATTGGTGTTCAAGACAAGTCCATCATGAGCATAAATGAAACAATTCATGTAAGGACTCAGTCCCCAGTATGCAGCCTGGAGCAAAGTGCCCGGAGATGGGCAGGCCAGGCAGCTGAAGACCCCTGAGAATCATCATGCAGGAGACCCAGGAGTGCTGAGCTCTGGTCCCGCTTTGGTCCCCAAGCAGTGCCCAGGCCCAAATTCCCATGCCAGGCTGTGATCGCCTGCTTCTGCTGACCACACTCCCACACCAGCACCCGGCACAGCACTGTGACACAGGGCAGATCCCTGACGGACGGTGACTGAATGACCAGTGAGGCCCTTCATGCTTTCCTGAAACGCCAAGTGCTCAGGGAAGGTCAGGTCCTGGAGCCTGTGGCCAGGAGGTGACCCTTGGCCCTAATGCCCCACCTTGCATAGGGTCCCCGCTGACAGCACACGAGGACCCCACGTCTTTAGTTCTGCCTCAGGCAGCTCGTGGAGCAGGGATGGGCCAAGCAGCAGCCACTGAGGACAGTCACCCTTTCTTCTGTCTCCGAGCCCTGCACTTGGCAGTTTGCAGTAGAGACCATGCTCTCGGTCCACAAAGGAAGACACTGGGGCCACCGCAGCGAAGAAACTTACATACGTACCCGAGTCAGGTCTGCCCGACTCCGGAGCCAACGCACTTCTTCTCACCTGTCTTTGTGACTCACGGCGCGGCCTTCGGACCAGCGGCTGTCGTCACTGGCATCCCCTGGTGCTTGCTAGAAATGCAGAGGCCGCACTCCAGATCTCCCGAACCAGGATTTCCACAAGCTCCCGAGAGGACTCGTGTGCACGTTAACCCTGGAGAAACACCGCCGAGACTTCCTCTCATCAACACTGGGAGATGACCTGAAATAAGGGGACGTCTCGGAATGCAGACCGGAACCACGACGAGAAGCAACTTCACACCCGTTAGTTAGGACTGCGGTTATTAAAAACAAAGAGGACAAAGAAAATAAGCGCTGCGGTGCCTGGGTGGTGTAGTCGGTTGAGTGTCGACCCTTGGTTTCAGCCTGGGTCGTGGGGTTGAGCCCTGTGTTGGGCTCTGCGGTCAGTGGGGAGTCTGCTTCTCCCCCCTAAATAGAAAATATTTTTAAAAAAAAGAGAAGAAGGGGTGTGGAGCAACTGGGCTCTTTGTGCACAGCCGGTGGGAATCTACGACACGGCTGTCACAGGAGAACACCACAGCAGCTCCTCAAAAAAACTGAGAGAGAATTCCCGTAAGACCCGACAAGTCCGTCTCCGAGTATCTGCCCCAAAGCACTAAGGGCAGGGGCCTGAACAGACACCGGGACACCTGTGTTCACAGCGGCGCCGCTCACAACGGCCGGAAGGGGGAAGCAAGCGAAGCATCCCTCAGAGGCCGACCGGAAAAGCGTGATGCGGCCTGGCCCTGCAGGGGACTGCAGCACTCGGCCTTAGGAAAGGTCATGACACCTGCTACACCGTGTGGAGGGGCCCCAGGGTGGGAGGGGGGTATCACACTGAATGAGAAAAGCCGGACACCACAGGACAAGCACTGTACCGTCCCACTCACAGGCGGTCCCTGGGAGAGTCGGAGCCGTACAGAAGACGGGGGTACCAGGGGCTTGGTACAGGACAGGGAGTCGGTTTAATGGGGACGGAGCTCGAGCTCCAGAAGGTGGACGCGCTCCGTGAACGAGTGGCGGCGCTTGCGTTACCTTGAGTGAGCTCAACATCCCCGAGCTGACCCAAAATGGTTAAGACGGTAAATTTTAGGCTATGTATATATATATTTTTAAGATCTACTTGTTTACTTTAGAAAGTGGGGGCAAGAGAGAGAGAGCACAGCAGGAGGGGCAGGAGCAGGGAGAGAGGATCTCAGGCAGGCTGCGCGCGGAGCACAGAGCCCCACATGGGGCTCAGTCTCGTGACCCTGAGATCACCACCCGAGCTGAAACCAAGAGTCAGACGCTCAACTGACTGCACCACCCACGTGCCCCTGGGCTATGCGTATTTCAGCGCAATTTTTAAAAAATGCTTTAAAATAAAAGAATCTGAGGAGGAATGTGGCAGATGCTTTAGGCTTACAGAAGTACACTCTGCTCTTCATTCTTGGTACTTGGCCTTGGAATGTCAAGTTTTGGGGTGCCTGGGTGGCTCAGTGGGTTAAAGCCTCTGCCTTCGGCTCAGGTCATGATCCCAGAGTCCTGGGATCGAGCCCCACATGGGGCTCTCTGCTCCGCGGGGAGCCTGCTTCCTCCCTTCTCTCTCTGCCTGCCTCTCTGCCTACTTGTGATCTCTGTCTGTCAAATAAATAAAATCTTTAAAAAAAAAAAAAAAAAGAAATGTCAAGCTTTACTCCCTGTTTTCCACATACCTTTGAAACACGTGAATGGAACAGACAGAAAATCAGAATAATGAGGCCTCTGTGGGGTTAACAGGCATTAACCCCACAGCCCATATAACCAAAAGCTGAGAGTGGGAAAAAAATACGTTTACCCAAGAGGCCCTATGAGGGCCATTCAAGGTTCTCCGTTAAATAAGGGAGCCTTTGCCCACTAACATGTGCTCAGACATTTAGGCCCACTTGCCTGAACGGAGTACGGTCTACATAATCATAGTAACAAAAACAAAGGAATACCCATTTCACTATGCGGGGACGATGGGGAGGAAGGGACGTTGTTGGGGTAGAACAGAACCCCTTCTTTTTACTCAGTGGTAACCAAAAGACGCTATTCAAAACTGAAAAAAGGGGGGCACCTGGGTGGCTCAGTGGGTTAAAGCCTCTGCCTTCCGCTCAGGTCATGATCCCCAGGGTCTTGGGATCTAGCCCCACATCGGGCTCTCTGTGCAGCAGGGAGCCTGCTTCCTCCTCTCTCTGTGCCTGCCTCTCTGCCTACTTGGGATCTCTGTCAAATAAATAAATAAAATCTTAAAAAAAAAAACCAAACTGAAAAAAGGGATCAGAGAAATTAGAAAGAAAGAATATGAGCAGGTTATTTAGAAATATGGAGGAAGGGCCACCTGGACGGCTCAGTCGGTGAAGCGTCTGCCTTCAGCTCGGGTCATATTCCTAGGGTCGTGGGATCGAGCCCCGCATCGGGCTCCTGCTCCGCGGGGAGCCTGCTTCTCCCTCTGCGTGCAGCTTCCCCTGGCTGTGTAGTTTCTCTCCTTATTTTACAAATAAGTAAAATCTTAAAAAGAAAAAGAAATATGGAGAAAAACAACAGATCTGAACAGTGGCTGCCTTTGGGGTACCTGGGTAGCTCAGCTCCTTAGTCACCTGACTCCTGCTCTCAGCTCAGGTCATGACCTAAAGTCCGGGGACCGAGCCCCACTTTGGGCTTGGTGCTCTATGCGGAGACTGCTTGAGATTCTCTCTCCCTCTCCCTGCCCCACTAGCGCTCACTGTCTCTTTCAACTAAAAGGAATCTTAAAAAAAAAAAAAAGTGGCTGCCTTTGGGAAGCCAAAACCTGGAGGTGGTAAGTATGCCAGATGGGTCTAGTAACTAAGTTTCAAAATCACGCATATACAACATTATCTTAATCTGTTCAGGCTGCTATAACAAAAAATCCCAGACTGGGGGGCTTACAAACCCCACCGATGTCTCACAGTCCAAGACTAAGGTCCCGGCAGATTCCCCGTCCGGGGAGGACCCGCTTCCCGGTTCAGGAGTCCGTGTCCTCACAGGCAGAAGGAGGGAGGGCACGGGATCGGGGCCTCTGCTGCAAGGGCTCCAACCCCATCACGAGGCTCTGCCCCGCTGACCTCACGGCCTCCCACCGGCCCCCGCCTGACACCATCACACTGGGGGTTCATGACATGAACTCGGAGAACTTCATAAAGGTCCGTGCTGATCTTTCCACTACTACTATGGCAGAACGTACATTCCTGAGGCTCACAGGTGACCTGTCTTCAGAGAATACCCCCGAAGGGGTGCCCAGAACGATCTATCATGAACCTTTCACAACAGTTGTGGCGGCTTTGCATGAAACGAACTCGATGGCAAGAACACCTTCAAATAACAAGCACCTGAAACGCAAACGCAAAGCACGGTGAGATCCCACGCTCCCCGTCAGACGGAGGGGCTGCGTGCGCTGCGGTGGCCGGGTTTCCGCGACTGATTCCACTGCCTTCTGGGAACTTGCCAACAGCTTTCAAAACTGCCTGACACATTCTACGTGGCCTGGTGACCCCAACTGAGGAAGCTTCTAAGGAACACCAACACCGACACAAGACGTCCTACCTGAGAAGCAGCTCGCACTATTAAAAGAATCGGTGACCGCCTACCTGCCCACCAACAGGCGGTGAGTTGGGAAGAAGGCGGCACATCTAGACAACAGAACCAGGGCGCACTCCTCTACGGAGTGGGGGTGATCTCCAAGAAGCACCTACGTGGGAAAAGGCGTTGGCACGTATGTATCACGTGTGAACCGGTGAGGGAACAGGACACAAAACACGAGCACTAACACTCCTGGGAAGAGGAGGGCTGGGGTGGCCGGGTTTGCTCTGGTCCTCCCAACCTGGCCGGCATCTCAGCCACGGCAAGGGTAACAGTGGCGGCTGATACAGGGCGGGGGACATCGGGAGCTGGTGCCGCAATGGCTACGAGCTCCCGTTTAAGACAAGGAAGAGGTCCGGTGGCTATAGGGTGGTCATGGCTGTCAAAGGGGAACCGACTCCAGGCCACAGAACCACACACTGGAAAACAGTTAAAAGGCTGTTTTACACTGCAAATACTTTACAGTAACAACTCGGTGCACCCGTGGATATGGAGATCCCTCTGAACAGCGAGAAAAAACTCCCGGCTTACCCGGAGCTTTAAGAAGAGGGAGTGAGTGGGGCTCCTGGGTGGCTGAGGGGTTACATTGCACCTCCCGGCTTCTGTTCAGGTCATGACCTCAGGGTGGTGGGATCAGGGATCAACCCACCCCCCCCAGTCTGCTGGAGATTCTCTGCCTCCTCCCCTCCCCCATATAAGTAAGTAAGTTTTTTAGGAACCGGGGGCCTGAGGTTTGAAAGGGACTGTCTGAAGCCACATCCCTAGTGCCCGCCCAACCCAGCACAGCTCGGGGTAGGGATGCGGACCCCACAGGGACGCCAGACCGCTGGGGCGCAGGGGACTCCACGAGGGTCAGACCTATGGGCACTATGGGGCACGGGGACCCCGACGGTCAGGCGTGGGGAGACCTGTGCGCCCCGCGGGACGGGGGACCCCGGGGGTCAGGCGTGCGGAGACCTGTGCGCCCCGCGGGACGGGGGACCCCGGGGGTCAGGCGTGCGGAGACCTGTGCGCCCCGCGGGACGGGGGACCCCGACGGTCAGGCGTGCGGAGACCTGTGCGCCCCGCGGGACGGGGGACCCCGGGGGTCAGGCGTGGGGGTGCGCCCCGCGGCGCCCGAGACTCCGGGCCTTGCCCTTCGGCTCCGCCGGCACCCACAGCGCGGTCACCCCGTCTGTCGTCCGGAGCTGCTGAAGGCGTGTGGGCGCCTGGTCCCGCTGAGCCCAGCCCGGCGGGACAGGCCCTCGGGGTGCGGCCCCCCCACCGCGTCCGGCCGCGGGAACCTCTACCCTCAGCCGCAATCCAGAGTTGCTCGGAGGAAGTCCGACGCCACGCGCCTGCGCAGATGCGCGGTCCCAGGTCCTCCAGAGCTCTGCGCCTGCGCGGTCCCTGCTCCTACGCAGAGCCCTGCGCCTGCGTGGAGGGGATGCCCGGACAGATCTCCGCGCTTGCGCAGAGCCTGCGTGTGATGGCCCGCCCACGGGGGCGGGCTCAGAGTCGGCAGTCCATCGTTCGATCCCCTTCATTGGCTGAGAAATGGAGCGGTGGCGGGGCCCACCGCTGATTGGGCGGCGTGCGAAACAGAGGGTTCCTGCGAGCCAATCGCAGGGCGGGCGAGGTGCGAGCCGGGCCCCGCAGGCGGCTGAGGACTGAGTTGCGGTGTCTTGGCCATGGCCTCTGAGAAGCCGGTGGTGGCGGTGACCTGCACCGCGCCGGTCAACATCGCGGTCATCAAGTACTGTGAGTGCGCGGCCCGGGGCGCCGGACACGGCCCATGCGGGACGTCCACCCCCGAGGGGGCGGGGTGGGGTGGGGGACAGTGTCCCCGCGGGGGCGAGACGGGGTCGGGTGACTGTCCCCGCGGGGGCGGGATGGGGTGGGGGACAGTGTCCCCGCGGGGGCGAGACGGGGGCGGGTGACTGTCCCCGCGGGGGGCGGGACGGGGTTGGCGACAGTGTCCACGCGGACGGCGAGCCCCGCGGGGGCGGAGTGAGGGCGGGTGACAGTGTCCCCGCGGGGGCGAGACGGGGTCGGGTGACTGTCCCCGCGGGGGCGAGACGGGTTCGGGTGACTGTCCCCGCGGGGGCGAGACGGGGTCGGGTGACTGTCCCCGCGGGGGCGAGACGGGGTCGGGTGACTGTCCCCGCGGGGGGCGGGATGGGGTCGGGTGACTGTCCCCGCGGGGGCGGGATGAGGGCGGGTGACAGTGTCCACGCGGATGCGCAGCCCCGCAGGGCGGGACGGGAGGGGGGTGGTGTGTGACAGTGTCCACGCGGGACGGGAGGGGGGAGACAGCGTCCATCCGGAGGGCCACGCCGGGGGCTGGGGACCCACGGTGTCCCGCAGCCGGCCCGGCCCCTCCCGTCCCCCTCACGCGCTCCTCTGCAGAATGCTGTGAGCGCCGCCTCTGCGCCTGTAGCTTTGAGGAGTGGCCCTCGTCACTCACCTGGTTCCGGAGACTCCCACGGGAGGCCGCTCACGTCGTTACTGGTCCTTCTAGTGCCGAGTCCTGTTCCCTGGTGGGGCCGCCCCACGCGGTCCTCAGCGGCTGGGCCGCTTCCAGGCCGAGCTTTATTGCGGATGGAGCAGCCGCTGCATCACTGGGAACACAAGTTGTCCCTCTTCCGGGGCGAATGCTGGGTCGTAAGGTGGTTGTATTTCAGTTTTTTATTAAAAAAAATGTTTTTTAAGATTTTGTTTATCTGAGAGAGAGCGTGCATGGACAATGGGTGGAGGGGCAAGAGGAAGAGGGAGAAGCCGGGTCCCCACGAAGCAGGAGCCCCACTCGGGACTCCATCCCGGAGTCCTGGGATGGTGACCTGAGCTGAAGGTGGACACTCTGCCGTGTGAGCCCCACAGGGGTCCCTGCTTCCCCTCTCCGTCTCTCATTCCCCCAAGGTTCTCTGATTTTATCAGGCAGATAAATAAAATCTTAAAAAAATAAATAAATAAACAGAAACGCCCCCGCCACGTTGCGTTACCACCAGCAACGTCTGTGTGATCCCAGTCTTCAGCCGTTGCTGGTGTCCTCACTGGTTTTTATTTGAGTTTTTCTGACCGGTGGGGTGACATCTGGTTGTGGGTTTCCGCCCAGGGCCTGGTTGCTTACCTGCGACCCATGTGTCCCTTTGGGCAGTGTCTGCTCGCGTCCCCGGGCCACGTCCTGCTCGGACTGTGTGCTTTCTCCCCGGGGAGATTCGAGAGTTCGCCATCTAGGCGAGGCTCTAACCCTCTGCTGGACGTGCGCCAGCATCTTCCCCTTAGCTTCTCCTCTCATCCTCCTAACAGGGTCTTTCAAAGTTTTGAGAGTTTTGCCGAAGTCCAGTGTATCAGGTTTTCCGTGACTAGATCATGCTTTTGGTGTCAAGTGAGACTCCTCTGCCTGGTCCTACACCGAAAGGTTTCCTCCCGTGTGTGTTTCTAAAGGTTTTGTAGCTTCTCGTTTTAAAACGAAGTCTGTCTCCACCTTGACTTGTTTCTCTGCGTGAGGTGTGAGAGTCGGTGGCGGTCTGTGTCTGGCCGTGGATGTCCGGGTGTCCGGCAGCATGTGCTGAGAAGACCGCCCCTCCCCTTTGCAGCGCTTCTGTGCTTTCTCAAAGACGAGCTGGGCGTGTTTGTGCAGGCCCCTGTCTGGGCTGTCATGGATCACCTGCCAGGCACAGTCATTACCACCGCCTGTAACTGTCCCCCCTCCCGACACCGCACACGCACTGTGTGTGCTTCACAGAGAGCTCCGCGACTTCCCACCCGTGGGACTGTTCCCTCGTCTGGTGCACTGCGAGAGGAGGCGGTCCCATGTGTCTCCAGGGCCTAAGCGCAGAGAGCTTGCAGGAGTTTCAGTAACCAGGGCACTCCTGCGTGGGGGGGCGAGAGCCTTACCGTTAGAGTGCTCAGGGCCTGGAAGGCCACTCCAAGGCAATTGGTTGAGTGGATGAAACAAGATAAAACATGCGAAGAGCTAGGGGCGTGGACGGGCCTCCAGCTCTGCTCTGGGAGTGGGAGCCCAGCGAAGTGGGGGAGCAATCCAGGAAGACTTCCTGGAGGTGAGGGCCCAGCAGGAAGAGGACGTATCCGATGCCACGAGAGAGCACGGTCCCGGCAGATGGGGGAGCAGTGGGATGGGAGTGAGGGTAACTGGGGAGCACTGGTGGGAGGAGTGAGGGCAGCAGTGTGCTGGTTTGCAGGGCTGGGAAATGGACTGGCCTGGCCTTCGGTTGTCTGTTCCAGGGGGAAAGCGGGATGAGGATCTGGTCCTGCCCATCAACTCCTCTCTGAGTGTCACTTTGCACCAGGACCAGGTTGGTATGGGTCAGCACCAAACACCAAAGCAAATAATCACCAAACTTCTGTTGCGCTCGTGTGTGACGGTCGGTAGCGTCACTTTCCAACGAGTACCAGTTCCACCTGCCCTATTAGGCCTGCTCTTCCCGCGCGCTCCCATCCTCCCTGGTCTCTAGAGGTCCCTGTCCCCTCCTCCTGGAGCCACGCCCAGTGGCTCCGCTGTGGCCTGGAAAAGCATGGGCTGCACCCTGCGAGCCGGAGCCAGGCTGGGCGCCGAGCCTGCTGCAAGGCTCGAGGCCTTCCTCACCGCCTGGCCCGGCTGCCGCGGCCTCAACAGCCCTATTCTCCAGGGAGGCCGTCCTTGCCCCTCAGTGGGTGACCGTGAAGGGCCATGTAGGAAGGCCCTCCCCGGCGGCGCTTAGCCGGCGCCCGCCCTGAGCTGGCCTGTGTGTTCTTTCCCAGCTGAAAACCACCACCACAGCGGCCATCAGCAAGGACTTCACCGAGGACCGGATCTGGCTGAACGGCCGGGAGGAGGACGTGGGGCAGCCCCGCCTCCAGGCCTGCCTGAGGGAGAGTGAGTGGCGTTGCGGGAGGGGCGCGTGCGGCGCTGGGGCCGGGCCGGGGGGTTCCTCGCTCCGCTGTCGGGCTTGGGTCTCAGTGCACAGAAGGTGCTGCTGCCTCTTAGCTCCCCCGACTTCCCACCACAGCCCAGCCCCTTGGGGAAAGGGGGACGCCTTTCGGCGCGGCCGGAGCGGGTGTGGGGCGGGGGCTGGGGTCTGGGCCTTTGCCCCGAGGAGGAGGCCCGCACCAAGTCTGGGGCAGAGGCCCGGCTTCAGCTGTGCCGCTGCCCCTTCCTGACCTGTGGCGGGTGAGATGTCGGGAACAGGTCGGGGTCACTCTGCCTGTGACCGTCTCCCCCGTCCCTTCAGTCCGCCGCCTGGCTCGGAAGCGGAGGAGCGCCGGTGATGAGGACCCAGTGGCCCTCGGCCTCAGCTACAAGGTTCACATCGCATCCGTGAACAACTTCCCCACGGCTGCGGGCCTGGCCTCCTCAGCGGCGGGTTACGCCTGCCTAGGTGGGTGCCCGCAGGAGCCCAGGGCCCCTCGGGGGGGGTGCTGTGGCAGGCGGCACCGCTCGCTCGCCGCCTCCGGGGATCCGGGTGCCCAACTCTTCCTGGGGCTGCGTGTGTAGAATCCTCTGGGTTATTTGTGTCAGAGACCCATCTCCAACTTGCTTAAGCCTAAGGTAGGAGCAGTTTCTTGGCTTAGCTGGCTTCAGGTGCAGCTGGCTCCAGGTGCTCTGACGGACTCCTTGGCAACTTGTCTCCCTCCCTCCAAACCCCTGCTTGGCTTCCCTTTATGCTGGCTCGCTCTCCAGTAGGCCCTCCCCACCTGGGGCAAAGCTGGGCACCATGTGGCAGGCGGCAGGCTCACCGTGTGTGGCCTAGCCAAAACCCGGCTCAGCCAGCTCACGTGCCACTGCCTGAGACGCCCTCGATGACTGGCAAGGCCAGGAGGACACCCAGTGCTGGGGGCAGAGAGCTCACCTCTCGGGCCCCAGCTCTGTATCCTGGTGTCAGCCACTCGGCCAGAGCAGCCCTGCTCCCTGGTGGCCCGCACGGCCAGCTGCCGTCCTCATGCCCGCTTTTCAGGCCTCTCTGATTGGTCTCTGCTCCACGTGCTTTTCAAAGTCTTCGTCCGCACTGCACCCATCTGAGCCCCCTGTGCCCTTCCCCCTGTGCCTTCAGCCTATACGCTGGCCCGGGTCTACGGGGTTGAGAGTGACCTCTCGGAAGTGGCACGCCGGGGCTCGGGCAGCGCCTGTCGGAGCCTGTACGGTGGCTTCGTGGAGTGGCAGATGGGGGAGCGGGCCGATGGGAAGGACAGCATCGCCCGGCAGGTGGCCCCAGAGTCACACTGGCCGGAACTCCGAGTCCTCATACTTGTGGTGAGTGAGGCTGGGGGGGGGGCAGCTCCTCCGGGCCTGTGGGCTCGCTGCGTGACAGAAGCACCTGCCCCAGCTCTGAGTGACTCCCCGCGGCAAAGGGGCTGCCGTTCCCAGGCGGGGGGTGATGGATGGGACGCGGTGGGTGTTTTAGGCTGGGGGCTGCACGTGGGGTCCAGGCCATTTCTCCCGGGGCAGGTGAGCGCGGAGAAGAAGCTGACGGGCAGCACCGCGGGCATGCAGACCAGTGTGGAGACCAGCCCGCTGCTCAGGGTAAGGCTGGCGCCGGGATGGCCCAGGGCGCGTCCCGTACCTCACGGCACACGGCGGGCTCCACCCGCGTCCCTCAAAGCCCTGCTGGTCTGCCCGGCTCAGCCCCCCGGCGGAGCTGCTGGCCGCCCCGCCGAGCCGGGACTCCGACCTGGGGGGCGGCCGGCGCCTCACGGGACCTCGTCTTGCAGTTCCGGGCTGAGGCGGTGGTGCCCGCGCGCATGGCAGAGATGACCCGCTGCGTGCAGGAGCGGGACTTCCCGGGCTTCGCCCAGCTGACCATGAAGGACAGCAACCAGTTCCACGCCACCTGCCTGGACACCTTCCCGCCCATCTCTTACCTCAGCGACACGTCCCGGCGCATCGTGCACCTGGTGCACCGCTTCAATGCCCACCACGGGCAGACCAAGGCAAGGCCGGGCCGCTCCCGCCGGCTCCCCAAACCCGCGGCGTGTTCCCTGCGCTGGTCCTCGGGCCCAGAGCAGCTGCACAGCCGGGCCGCAGGCCGGCACGGGCTGGCCGAGACTTGGGCTTCGCGGCTCCCGCTGGACCCGGCCGTCGGCGGGCGCTTAGTTTCTTGGCCAGCGTGGGGGTGCGCGGCTCCCGCTTGGCACTTAAAGGCGCGGGTCCTGAGCTGGTGGGCAGAGGGGCGGCGGCTTCTCTCCAGGCAGCGCGGGGTCTCCGGGGCCAAGGAGAGGTGGGAGCTGGGCCAGCCGCCCTGCAGACACTCACGCTGGCCCCGGGGCTTCCAGGTGGCGTACACGTTTGACGCGGGCCCCAATGCCGTGGTGTTTGCCCTGCGCGACACCGTGCCCGAGTTTGTGGCTGCCGTGAGGCACTGCTTCCCCCCCGAGTCAAACGGAGACAAGTGAGTTGGGGGTCCCCCACATTTGGGAGGCGCGGGGGGAGGAGCGGAGTCTCCTGCTGAGATCTGGGATGGTGGCCCCCGAGGCCGTGGTGCTCAGTGGGGGGTCCCGTGGGAGTCTCAGTCTCTGACACACCCCGAGCGGTGTGTCACCAAGGGTCCCTCCCTGTGACCATTACGCATCACAGCCTGGTGGCCACACGTGCAGGTGCGAGCGGCATCATGGTTTCTGGGGGTGGAGCCCATGTCCCTTCCAGTCGTCTCAGTGCAGGGACACCTCGCTGCTAGGGGTGCGGGGAGTGTGTGGGGTCGGTGTATGTGTCACCGTTATTGGGGGGACACTGACCTGTAGTGTGTGGGGGCTGGAGGGCTGGCTTCCTCACTGGATGGACAGACCCCATGACCAGGGACAGCCCCCGAGGCAGCCGGCGTCTTCGCGGGAGACTGAACTCATCGCTCCTGTCACCCCATGGGCGGCTTGTGGGTTTGCGCGTCCTGGGGAGCGTGGGCTCCCACTCGGACTGGGGTGCTGCTTCTTCGTTTCTCAAAGACTCTGTGTATTTGAGAGAGCGAGAGCTTGGGTGGGGAGAAGAGCAGAGGGAGAGGGGGAAGCAGGCTCCCCCCTGCACGGCCCGACATGGGCTCGGGCCCGGGACCCTGGGATCATGACCTGAACCGAAACCGAGATTTGGTTGCTCGGCACCCTGAGCCATGCAGGCCCCCCACGAGGTGCTCCCTTTCTGACCTCCGCCCCACCCGGGCCAAGCAGGAGCTGCGGGTGAGGAGTGGAAGGAGGAAACCAGAGTCCCCCACTCCTGATGACCCCAGCAGGCGCGCGCTCGCTCGTGCCGGGCATCGTGCGTGAGGTCAGATACACACCACGGAGCCGTCACCCCTTCCACAGCCTGGGAGGGCGCGCTCCGCGGTTGTCCCCATGCTGCTGTGCGCGCGGCACTGCCACCTGGTTCTGGGGCTTCTGCCTTTCCCCGGAAGGGACCCCCGCCCCACGCCAGCTGCCAGTCCACTTCCTGTCTCACGTCTGCGGCCTCCGCCCGTGGCCTCAGGGCCTGCCACCTGTCTTTCCCCAGGTTTCTCAAGGGGCTGCCTGTGCCGCCCGTCCCACTCTCAGACGAGCTTCAGGCGGCGCTGGACGTGGACCCCACCCCCGGCGGCGTCAAGTATATCATTGCCACCCAGGTGAGGCCCAGGGCCCGGCTGACTGAGGGGGCGCGTCCAGCCCCGCGGGCTCAGCCCCTGCCTGCCACCGGGTGAAGGGGCGCCCTTCAGCCGCCGTCTGTCGTGGCCGGAACGCTGAGACATAGAGACGTGGCCTTTGGGTTTTCAGAGTTTGGTACCGTCTGGCTTGACCCTTTGCTCAGTCACCCTCCAAGTGGGTGTGTAAGGACCCCCGGCGTTGTGAGGCGGTGTTCCCCATGCTGAGGGGAGACTTAGGGAGACACAGGTGCTGGGGGTCCTCGGGGCCTTCCCGGCTCACCCCACTGGAGCGGGTCACAATCCCTGTTTGAAGGCATTAGCCCACATTTAGCACCGAGACTGGTCTGATTCTGATTCCTGTGACCTGAGCCCCCAGGCCCACGGTCTCTACCTTGCACCTGGGACATGCTGTCCGCCCCACATCTGGGTGATGGAGGCCAAGTGACGGGGGGGGCCCGCTGTGGGGCAGGATGCTACCGCGTGTGTTGTTGGCTTCTGACCTGTACTTACCTGCCTCCCCATCGGACAGGTGGGACCCGGGCCTCAAATCCTGGAGGACCCTCACGCTCACCTCCTGGGCCCGGACGGCCTGCCCAAGCCGGCTGCTTGACTGCCTTCCCCGCGGGGAGCTCCGGCCGTCCCTGGAAGAAGGCTGTGTCACTGGGACGGGGGCGCTGGGGGCGGCAGCCGGTTGGTCCGTGCTTGTTGGGGCTCCAGGCCAGACCCCATGCTGTGGCCGGGTTGGGTCTGTGGAGTGACCAAGCCGTTGGGGGAACACTCCCCTCTCTGTCCCCGCCAAGTGCCTCACCTCGCCCCAGCCTCACCCAGTGCTTTGCTGAGAAGAGAGCGGGTGCGAGCGCCAGGGATCCGATTCTGGGTGCAGAGCGGGATGGTGTGGAGCGGCTGGGCATCCCTTCAAGGGGCCCCCTAGACTTACTCTCTGAGGCCACGCCCACTGCCCCAAACGGCAGCTCTGCTGAACGTGACGGGGAGTCGGCACCCCTCCTTAGAGCCAGACGACAGGTCACAGGCCTCAGGGACCCCCCACAAAATCTTCAAGCCTCAGCTAGCCCCCCACAACTCCTCGGCCGGACTCATGCCATGCGGAACAAATGAAATGTTTCTTTATAGAAAGACCCCTGGTGTGTCTCTAGCGGGCGACGGGAGAGCAGTGCCAAGGTGGGTGCGTTACACGGGAGCCTGTGGGCTGCTGGGAATAAAGCCATCGGTGCTGACTGGGACAGATGTGTTTTATTGTGTTCCGACCCTGGCACTCTGGGGCCCCTGCGTCGCAAGGCTGGGAGGGTATGGACGGAGCGCGCGGGAAAGCTGCCTTCTGCGCCTTTCACTGGCCTGGCGACTGCTGGCTACAGGGTGGGCATTCAGCATGTGGCCGTGAGCCACGTCCGGTGGCTGACACGGTCTCTGAGGCTCTGATGGGTGTGAGATGTGGTTTGGGTCTGGCTGTAAGTCCCTGTCCACGCAAGAAGGTGCGACGTGGGTTTGCTGGTGGGAGTGCTGGTTAAGGACTCAATTCCCCGCAGCCCAGAAGTTTCTGCGCTCTGAAGCCATAGGAGTGCCGCCCCGCGCTGTTTCTGAAACATCAGTGCAGGGCAGGGTAGGCTTCTGGGAGGAGGTGGACCCCCGGGGCCAAACCTCCATCCCTCCCGCACCAGGGTCAGGGCTGGGTCTGGGGCCGTGGGGGCGGCTAACGCACCTGCTGGGCTGTGATCCTGAAGGGGAGGGTGGAGGGAGATGGCCAGGACCATCCCTGCCCTCTGGGTTTCCCCAGAAGCTGGGCAGGTCCTGCCCTCCGGACTTAGTCCTGCGAGCAGAGGGTTGCCTGTGGTTAGACCTGAGCTGCAGCATGGCTGATGAGGAAGTAGGGGCTGGGCCTGCCACTGTCCCCCCTGGTGAGGACTGGCGCCTTGCTGCCTTGTGGGGCATCCGTGGTGTGGCTGCGGTGAAGGTTCTAGGCCTTGAAAACCTAGGAACCAGCCTGCCCACACCTCTTTTGGGAGAAACCCCTGCTGCCGCCGGTGGGATCCTCCGACTGGAAGGTCCGAGAAGCTGAGCTTTCTGCCCTCCTAGGCAGGTGCCTCCACCCCACAGCGTGCTCCCCCGGTGGCCCAGCCCGCCGGGGATCACCTTGGTCCGAAGAGGCCAGGCGATGCTTGGGAAGTGGAACTGATGGTGCCTAAGGGGACAGTGGCGGCACCCCTCTGGCGCCTGGAAGGAGCCGGGGGAGGAAGGAGGCCGAGGCCTGGGCCTGGGCGGAGGTGGGCTGGCTGGGGCTGCAGGGAACCCCGCCTGGGAGGGAGGCCCAGCGCCGGCAGGGCCCCCCACGCTCGGTCCCTGCTCTCACCGAGAGCGGGTCGGGGCCGGCCCCAGCGGGGTCCCCACCTGCCCGGCGGGGCGGGGCCTGCTGCCGGGGGCGGGGCCGGCCTCCGGGGCGGGGCGGGGCGGGGCGGGGCGGGGCGGGGCGGGGGCGGGGCCGGCCTTCGGGCTGGGCCGGCGGCGGCGCGCGGCCGGCAGTGTCGCAGGGATCCCGCCGAGTCGAGGTCGTCTCCGCCACCATGGGGCAGATCGAGTGGGCCATGTGGGCCAACGAACAGGCGCTGGCGTCCGGCCTGAGTGAGTGCGCGCCGAGCCCTCGGGCTGCGGGTCGGGCCGGGCCAGAGCGGGCGCCGAGACCCCGGGCTGCGGGCCCGGGAGTGGGGACTGAAGGCTGGGGACCTGCGGCCGCGGGGCGGCCCGGGGTGGGCTGCGACCAGCGGGGCAGTCAGGGACCTTGGCCTGCGGAGGAGGTTTGGAGACCAAAAAGCCCCGGCTCCTGCCCACCCCCCAGCTGTCCCTCTACTCCTCCACCCCCGCCCCGACCTCTACCCGGAGAGAGGAAGTCGCAACCGGGGAAAGAGGCGTTTCGTCGCTGGTGGTTTCCGGGGAGTCACTGCCCCCCCGGGGTTGGGTAAACACAGCAAGTGGACAGCCCGTACCCCTGCTGCCCAGGGCTGGGAGCCTTTGGCCCAGCGGCGGAGAGGGGCTCCCTCTGGTCCTGGGTCCTGGGGGGGCAGGTGTTCAGCTCGTGGGGCCCTGCCCCCAGTTGCACAGAAGGGCTTCTAGGATTTCATAAGGGAGCTGGAAACCCCCGAGAGTGACCCGGTTCAGCTCAACTCCCAGAGAGACTGCTTCTGGGGTGGGGGCAGGGCCCCCAGGCACCATGCCCCGAGTGCGCAAGAGCTCTGGTAAGGGAGCAGTGGGGTGTGCACCCCAGCTCTGTACTCACAAGCAGGAACCTCTCTGGACTGGGTGGGGCAAAGCTGAGTCAAGAGGGGCCCCAGAGGCTCTGCCTGCCCCCCTCCAGGGACCTGCCAGTCCCAGGAAGGGCCTGTGCGCCCAGTGTGGAACATGCAGATAAGGGGGCGTCTCAGCCGCACACCATTCCCCCCGGACCACACCCCACCCCCGGCCTCCTGCACCTAGGGAGGGAGGAGCACAGGCAGAGGATGTCTCCCCTGCCCCACACCGTCAGATCACATTTTAGAGAGCGGGGCCTAGGATGTGCTGTACGTGCAGGCTGGTCCCACTTGCTGTGGGCATCTCCAGTGGCTGAGGACTCAGTGGGTCAGTCACCTGGTGCTCCTCACGGTCCGCAGGCTGTCCACTGCACACCAGCCTCTGGTTCTTTGGAGGCCCACTGTGAGCAGGCCGGCGTCCTGGCCTTGGCTACCGCCTGCGGCGCCGTGGGGCCCACACTTCTCTCGTGTCCGCCGCGCGGATGGCCAAGTCGGGGGTGGGCTCAGCCTTCTCCATCGTCAAGTGAGAGTGCTTGTCAGAAGGTTCCCCAGGGCCTGCTCTGGTCCCTCCCTGGCTGACTTCTCTTCCGGGTGTGAACTGTAGCCTCCAGCGACGGCTCAGGCCTGGTGAGACCCTGACCACACACAGTCACAACCCACAGATTTTTCCATTGTGGGAAGTCCCATCTGACCCGATGGTGGCACCTGCCGCTAAAAGCCTTCCTGGGGTTTTCTAGTACACACACCAAAAGCCAGATTCTGGCTGCTCCAATCCCTGAGTGTCCAGACCCTTGCCCTCTTCGGGACTCGTCCACAGCCTTCTGTTCTGATCCCGGATCCTCTGAGCCGACCCCAGGGCCTTTGCTGAGCCGAAGCGTCTGTGGCTGGCTGGCTTCTGCATTCGTCTCTCAGCTCACGGTGCCACCTGCTTGGAGCAGACTTTCCGGGGCTCCAGGCGGGAAGGAGCCCTAGACATTCCATCCCGTCCCCCTCTTCTAGTCTCGATGTTTATTTCTGTTCCCCTGACAAGACCATGAGCCCCGCAAGAGCCGAGGCCTCATCTGTCCTTGCCGCTGCTGGGTGCTGCACGGAGCAGGGCTCTCTTGGCGATTGGGGGTGGTGCAGCAGTCCTCCCTCCTTCCTGGTGAGTCAGTGGTGTCTTTGCCTCCTCTTGCCGAGGGCAGGCAGCCACACCACCGCTCGGGAGGGGAAATCACACACCCAAACACGAGTGAGCTGGCTGAATGCGGAACAGCGCCCTTCCCCCTCCCAGCTCCCCCAGATGCTGACCGGCCAACAAAAAAAGTTAATATGTACTAGAGCTCAGCGGCACCACTGGTAGGAAATCTGCTGGCAGGAAGCAGAGTGAGGTTTCGAGGTGGTGTATCCGGGCCGAAGGGAGGGGTGCCGGGGGAACGGGGACCCTCTGGGGCTCAGGCTCTTACCTGGTGGGATTTGGGGGCCTCTGTGTGGAAACAGGTGAATCCAGGCTGCACGGCTAGACCTGGCTGGGCCACATGCACGAGAAACAGAGTCGGGAACAGTCCCCTTCAAGGATGCTTGGGACCTGCGGCCAGGGCTGGCTTAAGGAAGCCTGGGACCATGCAAAACCGCGCAAACTCAGGCCTGTGCTGCGTGTGGGGAAGGGCTGAATGTTTTCTACCCTGGGCCAGACCAAGAGATTGCCATGCACTGGGCCCAGGCCTGGAGAAACCCCGAAGCCCCCAGCAGAGGCAACGTGAAAGCTGTCTGCAAGGCTGTTTGCTCCCTGGGGTGCAGGAGACGGCGGCAGGAAGCCGGGCACTGCCAGCCGCCTGCTCCGCCCCCCCACCCCCTGCCCCGCCCGTGGAGGAAGCACGTGGCCCGGGGTGGGTCCTCTGACACTGCGGCAGAGCCGGGGGGCCGAGGCACCTGGAAGACCTGAGAACGTGAGGACGCCTCGATGCCCACCAGTATGTTCCAGACCCTCAAGGGGAGAATAGAGCAGAGGGTACAATGAAACAGGACAAAAAGTGAACCAATGCAGAACGTCAAGAAAGAAAATTCATTAAAGGTTCATGGGTGAGCTGGATGCACTGTAAAGATAAGAGGCCTCGTGGACGCTGGGACTCGGAGCCTCGCAGCATGCCGCGCACACCAGAGACGGGGTTACTGAGGAGAAGCTGAGCCCTGTGCAGGGGTGCAGGGGTAGGGGTGCAGGGGGGCAGCAGTGGAGGGAGGGAACCTGCCCCGTGGGGCAGTGGGGGTGCAGGGAAGACCCTCCCCATGGTCAGTGGGTGGGGGAGACCCTCCCCGTGGGCAGCAGCAGGTGCAGAGGTGCGAATCAGGGCCCTGTAGGGCGAATGCTGGGAAGCAGTACGAAAGGGTAACGGGCGAGCATTTTCCAGAAATGGAGAAATCTCAGATTGAAAGAAAGCAGAGTCCTTTACAGAATAAAGAAAAACAAATCCCTTTTTGGACACATGGTAATGAAATTATAGACCATTAAAGAAAAATCTTAAAATTTTCCAGAGGGGAAGAGTGGCTTCGAGAGTCCGACTGCTGGCAGACTTCTCCAGCAGGGCCGCCGGAAGACAAGGGAATGAGATCTCGGGTGCGGAGGGGAGGGTGCGTCCCAGCCCCAGGCCGACTCACTCAGAGGGGGCTGCTGCCAGGCCTCCCGGGGGGCTCCTGAGGGACACCGGTCAGCGGGGGGCGCGGGGTCCCGCAGCAGGGCTGGCGGCGCGGAGGGGGCCTCGGGGCATGAGCACCGATCGTAAATCATGAAGTAATCCTGCCGCGCGCAGCTGGGGGGTGAGGCTGAGGGGAAGCTGACGTCCACGTGTGATCTGGGAAGAGAAACGTGAGATTTCAAGTTGGAGCGCGTTAGCCGGCGGTGGGAAGGTGACGCCAGCGTCCGTCACACAGCGCGGCTGGACCCGCTCATCCGTAATCGTGCAAGAGCGCCGACTCCCAGAGGGACGAGCTCCCGTGCTTGTAGCCGGAGAAACCTCTGGGAGTTCTGGGGTTGCGCACGCAGGTGTGCGAGGACTTAGGTCTCTGCCTCTAAAATGGCTACGGTGCAACGTTTCGTGTTGCAGACACGTGACCGCAAGAGAACAGGTTGTAACAAAATAGTTTCTGGGGAGGAAAGGTCCAGCCCTATGTCGCCTCCAGCCGGGGGAGGCAGCAGCACGCAGGCTGGGAAGAGCCGACAGATGCCGGGCCCAGGAAGGGGCCGGGGGTATCAGCACCCGACTGCCGCGGTCTGGGTGGGACGGCGGGAGCGCCGTGCGCCCGGGAGAGGTCGTCCATCCACAGAAACACACAAATAACAATCATCTCGAGCCACGGAAAAGCAAACACGAAATGGCCAGGCGTCGCAGAGCCCTGCAGCGCGGGGGCCTGGGTGAGGACCAGTCCCGCCAGCGCTGCCTGGGCTCTGAGCAGCTGCGGGGATGGGGACCGGCTCCGCCCACGCGCAGTGCTCTGCCGGCCCGGCCCTGGCCCCGTGCCCAGCTCACGGGCTACTCCCTGCCCCACACCACCCGCCGTGTCCCCTGCACGGGCAAGCGTGTTGTCCCACCGCAGAGCATCTGTGGGCGACTGCTGGCCTCGCCGAGGGAGGGGGAGCGCACGGGGAGAGCTGGGGAGGGGGACTCCTGCTAACCTGCTTCTCCTCTGTCCACAGTCCTCATCATGGGGGGCGTCGTGGCCACGGCCGGCCAGTTCACCAAGTGGTACTTCGGCGCGTACTCCATGTATCCTGACAGTGTAGACCGTGGGACGGGGTGCGGGGGGCAGTGGTGCTGGGCTCCGGGTGCAGACATGGCTGCCCCTGGGGCCACGGGCACGTCACAGTTTCCCTGGACCCCCGCAGACGTGGGGAAGGCGGGACGGGGCTCAGTCGCAGTTTGGGAAGCCAAGACTGGGAGCGGGGGAGTGACTGGCGTGAGGCCAGGAGGCCTGTGGCCTGGCGAGAGGTGTCAGCAGCCCCGAGACCGGCACTGAGGCCTCGGGAACTCTGGGGAGCCCCTCTGTGCCCCCCTTCTACCAGCTGTCCAGCTGGGCCGGCCTGGGATCTGTCGGCGGTGGGCTGAGCCCCCCTGGCCCAGTTGGGACAGGCCAGTGGGCACCCAAGTGGCCAGACCCGTTGGAAGCCGCCTGGCTGTCTCCCAGCCGTCCGGCCGCCAGCAGGCCCCCCCTCTGTTTTCTGAGCCCGCTGTTCCTTCACGGCGTGTTCAGTGGCGCAGGCGTGTTCGTCTGCCTGCTGGAGTACCCCCGGGGGAAGAGGAGAAAGGGATCCACCATGGAGAGATGGTGAGCACCTGTGCCTGCGCTGGGGGGCGTCCCCAGGGCTGGGCCACCCCACAAGGGAGGACTCGCCTTCTGAGGCCATAAACGCCCTCCTGGGCAAACAGGCCAGAGCCCGCCCTGCTGCTGTGGCCCCTCGGTCTCTGGGAGGGAGGAAGCCGGGGTGCTGGAGGGGCAGGGAGACGGCTGCTGAGCGGGATACAGTCTGTCTCTCTCGCCCTCCGCCTAGTGGACAGAAGTACATGACCCAAGTGCTGAAGGTGTTCGGGCCTCTCACCAGGAACTACTACATCCGAGCCTTCCTGCACCTGGGGTGAGCCTCCTCCCGCCTCCCCCTTCCCCCGGGGACCAGTACGGCCCTGGAGTAAACCCTCCCGACCGCCTGGCTCAGGTCAGCCCCGTCCCGGCCCAGAGGGCCTTCCGGACCTGGAACCGGGGCTTCCCCAGGCCGGCTCCGTGACCTCGCGCCGCGTAACGGCTCCCGGCCACGCCAGGAGCTTACCCGGGAGTCGTCGGGGGCTGATGAGGTTCCCTGGGTGGCTCTGCTCACTGCCCGGGGCGTGCGCCTGCTGGCTCCTGCCGGGGAGGCCCCAACGCCCTGGGGCCTTGACGGCCATGTGGGCATCCTCCTGGCGTGGTGGGAGGGGGCCCAGCCCCAGCACCCCAAGAGTTGTTAAGGTTCAGATGAAAGCAGAGGACAGCTCCAGGGGCCCAAGCGTGCAAGCCCAGCCTTTGGCAGGACCGGGCGCGCCCTCCAGCCGGGGTCCTGGGGGCCACGCACGATGTCTGCCTGGTCCTGGGGGTCCGGGGGTGCAGACCCCTCCGGACCACCTGCCTCCCCCTCCCCGCCTCCCCAGGCTGTCAGTACCTGCCGGCTTCCTGCTCGCCACCATCCTGGGGACAGCGTGCCTGGCCATCGCGAGCAGCATCTATCTGCTGGTGAGTGCTATGGTCTGTGGCTCGCCCCGCAGGCCCTCACCACCTCAGTCCCCAAAGCCGGCTCTGCAGCCTGAGTCCTCACTCGTGCCGTGGCGGGGTCGGTGTGTCCGTGGCCACCGGTCACGGGACGTGTAGCGTGCGCTAGCTCCTTTTTCTGGGCCTTGGCCCTGCTTTGCAGACCAAGAAGTAGAAAGAGAGAGAGGTGACGTGGGTGGCCCAGGGTCACACGGCCAGCCACGGCCCAACCATATTTTTCTCGTCTCGCCCATCCTTGCTAACTTGGGGTGCTGTTGGGAGCACTTCCTGGGGAGCCTGTTAACGGTACAGATGCCACGGGGATGTTTTCCAAAGCTGCCCCATGGGGCCTGCCCAGGGTTGGGACACGTGCAAAGGCCCCGAGGTAAGGCTGCACGTCACCTGGTCTTCCCAGAAGGGCCAGCGGGCTCGGGGCAGGACGGCGTTGGGGGAAGCTCTGCCGGGCACAGGCTCTGGGCCAGATTGTGTCTGAGCTTTCACTTAGAACCGCCCATTTTTTTGAGGGGGCTTTTGTCTTTTCCTGATTAACTTGCAGGAATCCCAGGTTATGTTTTCAGTGTGAGTGTTCTGTGCGTGAATTTCAGACCCTGAAGACTTTCTCTGCCTCGGTGAGGGGCCTGTTAACGTTGGTCTGACACCCTTCCCCGGGCGGGACAGAAGTTTGCTTGCTTGCCTGCTGGTCTGTACCTTTCGCAGACGCCCTTCCCTGCCCGTCAGGCGCGTCTCTGCCCTCTCTCGGATCCTGGAGTTTTCCTTTTCAGGGTAGACAGGCTGGGATTTAACTCAGGAGGCGGGACCACAGGTGCTCATTCATTCTTCTGCTTCCTAAGTGACATCATGTCACAGTTTTTCTCTCAAGGATGGTGAGGCACAGATGAAAAGCACGCGTTCCCCAGCCCTCCTGGCCTGCTGAGGGCTCCGCGTCCAGCAGGAGCCCATTCTTTTCCCTCACCCACCGTGGCTTGTGCCCCGACGAAGCCTCCCGCCCTCCCCGGCTGCCCCCCCCCCCCGCCACTTCTATCCTGCGGCTGGAGCATCCCCATGAAGGGCGTCCGGGTTGCCGTCCCCACTGTGGAGTCCTGCCGGGAGAGCGAGGCAGCCGGAGTCTGGGGTCCTGGCTGTCACCCCGGAATTAGTGGGTTCAGACCCGGGTCCTGCCCGGTTCCAGGGGGCTGGTGGTGGGAGCGGAGTTGGCCTCCGGGAGGCCCTATCAGTCCAGCTCCTCCGTATCCTGCAGGCGGCCGTCCGTGGAGAGCAGTGGATCCCCATCGAGCCCAAGCCCAAGGAGCGGCCGCAGGTCGGGGGCACCATCAAGCAGCCACCCAGCAACCCCCCGCCCCGGCCCCCAGCTGAGGCCCGAAAGAAGCCTGGGGAGGAGGAGGCGGCAGGTGTTTCCAGTGGCCCCCAGGAAAACCCGGTCCCGGTGACCGACGAGGTCGTGTGACCCGCGTCTCCATTTGTCCCCCAAGTAGCCTCCAAAATAAACCAAGGAGGGCAGGCTCCTGACTCCGTGTGCACCCCACTCCCAATCCAGGCTCCTCCTTCCGCATAAATCCCGCATGGGCTGCTTCTCGCCCCCTCTGCCTCCCTGCCTGCCCGTCCCATCGGGCCACTGCCAAACCGCCAGGCTCCCGCAGCCCAGGACAGACGCCACCTGCAGCGCGCTGGTCACTGCCGCCACAGGGATGCCCCTGGGCCTCCTGGACCTTCGGTTTGGAAGGTCCTCCCCTCCCTGTCCCCAGCTGTCGTTCCTTCACCAACAGATGGTGTCGCCGCTGGTTCTGTGTGTCCGTGGCCCGTGGGGCTCTGCTCTCAGAGCCAGCCACGTGGTGGAAACTCAGTCATGCGCTGAGGGAAGCGTCCTCCAGACCCCAGACAGAGGCCGCCCCCAGCTCGTTCGCACACAGTAGGCATTCTTCAGGGGTGAAAACGGCTGGGCAGGCAGGGAGGTGCTGCAAACTTCCCTTAGATGGGCTGGGGAAACCGAGTCTCCAAGGAGGGAGGTCATCGCCTCGCCGGAACTGCGCAGGCTCTGATCCCGGGTCCAGGGGCAGGGGTGCCTGGCCTAGGGACTGTCCCTGGCTGGCCAGGTCACTGCAGGGGGTGGGGGGCAGAAGCCCCCAGGGGGGCATCTGGGCATCGAGACGGGCCTTCGGATTTGTCTGGGTCTCTGGTGGGGCTGCAGGAGAGACTCAGACACTTGGAGGGGAAGGTGGGCTGCACAGGCCTGTCCCCCTGAGCTGACATCCCCGGCCATGGGGCAGGGGCTGGGTCCCCTCGGTGGAGGAGGGCCTGCCCGCATCGTGGCCAGACCGGGAGCAGAGCCCCTCCCCGGGAACCATGGCCAGAGGTGTTGGCAGGCGAAACCCACTAGGGCCCTCAGGGTGCACACGTGTCACGCACTGGCCACCCTCAGGGTTCGCGCACAGACATTTCTGGAAGGATGCAGGATCCGGGGCCAGCGGCTGCCCTGGAGGACCAGCTGCGCTTCGGGCCAGGCAGGGGTGAGGGTGAGGAGGGTGCCTTCAGCCACTGCCCCCTGCCTCCGACGCTGTGCTCTGGGGGCATTTGTCAATTAAAAACACACTTACACTTAGAATAAATGATTGTTTTAGAAATACAAGGGTACTTGTTCTTGGGGGTGGGCTGGGAAGGGGAAGCTTGGGGGCCGGGACCAGCCTGAGGCTGGTGAAGGTGTGAGGGGAGCCCGGGGAACCACCGACAAGGAGGGGACATGAGAACACATTTTGTTTCCGAAGCTCTTGAAGAATAAAATGATTCCTTCTAGCCCAACTGTTTTTGCAGAAAGGGTAAACCGAGTCTCGAGACGGGCCTGACCGGCGCAGGGTGACCCCGCAGGCCCAGGGACACAGCTCTTCAGGGCCCCTTCTCACCCCCGAGGCCTGGAGCCTCCGAACCTCCCCGGGGACCCCAGGGGGCAAATAAATAACCAATAAATACCCATAAATAGTAGGGACCCTCTTCGCAGAGACCCCAACTGTCCAGTCTGTGGGGGAGACCCACGGCCTGCCCGATGCCACCCAAGGCAGCTAAGGCCTCCAGTCACTGTGCCGACCTGGGCAGGACGCAGGTGCAGCCCACGGGCACGCGGATGAACTCCGCGCGGAAGGAGAACGCTCCGGGCGTGGGCGGCCCCGTGGCGTCCCGCGAGCAGGGCTGGCGCCGGAGGACCAGCAGCGTCTGCTGCAGCAGCACGGAGTTGAGCGCCGCCGTCTCTCGGCCCGTCTTGGCGCTGATGCAGCCCCGGCACAGGCACTGGGCGAAGGCCAGCTTCTGCGGGTAGCGGCTCTCATCGGTGTCCACGCTGTGGGGACAGACGGGGTGAGGCCCCTGCCCGCCACCCCCGGCTGTGCCTAGCGCTCAGGGTGCCCCCGGCCCGACGTGGGCTGAGGAAACCAGGCTGCAGGGCAGGTGGCGTGGGGCCCCGTTCCCACCCGCCCGGCTCCCCCTGCAGGGGCTCCAGCGTTCATGCGGAATTGTCCCAGGGGCCCCGGGGGTGGAGGCTCCCGGCAGTCTTGCCAGGGGCTCGGGGGGTGGGCCCTGCCCTCCCGCCGGGGGGTGACAGCTCCTCTAGCTGCGAAGACACCCAGGCTCAGAGAGGGGAGGGACTGGCCCAACCCTACGGGGCAGGGACCCCAGTCCCCCGGGAAGTCCACGGCCCTCACCGGTATCTCCAGGGCGAGATGGAACGCTGGTGAATGTCGGCTTCCAGCACCTCCTCAGGCCGCAGCACCGGGCACTGGGTCCCAGCCGGAGGCCCGTCATGCCGCCTTCTGTGGCCCTCCGCCTCCAGGCTGGCCACCAGGGCTACGGGCAGAGCCTGCTCCCACTTGGCGGCCCGAGCCAGCAGGTGTGGCGGGGCCTGGCCCAAGGGCAGCTCCTCGGCCGAATAGCAGCGTGAGGTCCCGTGGGGGTGGGCTCCCCCCCAGAGCTGGGGGCCGTGGCGGGCTGGGCTGGCGGGCAGCCGGAGCAGAAGCAAGAGGCCGGCGAGGAGCTGGTGGACAGGCATTGGGTGGTCAGGTCAGGGGGTGCCCAGGGAAGGGGGCAGCCCCCTGGCCTCCTAGCTTGCCCTAGATGGGGTGTGGCCCTCCCTCTACAGTTGGGGAAACGGAGACCCAGAGGGAAACTGAGCCCTCCGGCCAGGCTCCCCAGAGCACCAGAGCTGCGGGGTCCTGGCTCTCTCCTGTCCCCAGATTTGGGGTTTCCCTGGACCCGGTGCCAACATCCTCTGCCTGGGGGCTGGCGGCACAGTGCAGGTGGGGGCGTGGGGGGAGCAGCGGCTCACCAGGCTCACCATGGCAGCCGAGGCGCGGGGCTGAGAGAGGCAGGTGCACTCGCTGCGGGCCTGGAGGCCGCCGGGTGCCCTTTATACCTCCAGCCACACCTGGGGAAAATCCGGAGCCGCTTCCTCCTGGGGAAGTGCCCGGCTGCACTTCCTCCTCCACTCCCAGGCCCCACCGTGCCCTCCTCCCACCCCACTCCTCTCCCTCCCCGCCCAGAGGGACCGTGCCTTGCAAAAGGAACCCAGAAGCAGAAGCTCCTTTGAGGACCGGGGGTACCTGCCGCTTGGCCCTGCCCTGAGTGGCAAGCTGGGACGGCTTGGACTCATCTAGGGCTCGGGCTCCTCGTTCCCCAGGCTGGGGACGAGCCGTTGGTCCCGTTTTTTTCTCTGAGATGGTCCAGGAGGGGCCCCGTGTCCGCCTCCAGCGGGGCCGGTGGGAGAGTCTGGAATAGGCTCCGGGCGGGGGGCCGGCCAGCGTTTCGGGTCTGGGCTGGCTTTCTGCGGATTTGCTCAAGGAAACCTCACCCAGAAGCCCGGGACGCGGGGGAGGACGCCTCGGAAACGTCAAAGAAGCTGCATTTGAGGAAGTTCCCCCCCCTAAGGCTGCGGCTGCGGTGGGGGGGAGGGGGCTGCCTGACCACCGTCCAGGCCCCTTGGTTATCCAGAAAGGGACAGCTGGAAGCGATCTTGCGTGCAGCTTTGGCCACCACTCCCTGGGTCCCACGGCCACCCCTAGGATGAAGCGTCCCCCAGCTTAGCAGGGTCGGAGGGCAGGGGAGTGACTAGGCTGGGCACCAGGCAAGCACCATTCCCTAAGTCTCCAAGACCCCCTAGGGGAGCCCGGACCTGCCCTCCTGGTCCTCACAGGCGGCTGCACCTGCGAGGGGGCTGCCCTGTGGCCCTCGCCCTCCCGGGGAGCAGGACGTGGTCAGGGGAGACCCTGCCCCTCGCTGGCCTGGAGGAAATGCTCCTTCCCGACAGATGGCTAGATAGATGCAGAGTTCCCAGGGCTGCTCCTGCCTACGGAGTCCTGGTCCCTGGTCATCAGGGCTCTGCTCGTATACCTTCTGCAATGGGGAGATCACGACCCCTCCCCCCGCTTTAGTTCGTACAATAACGGAAATCAAATTGTGGGCAGGGTCCGGTCCTTCCGGGGTCTCCAAGGGAGGACCGCTCCCCCCTCTCGGAGCTCCTGGGGCTGCTGGTAATTCCGAGAGTCCCTCGGCTCGTGGCCGCGTCACGGCAAGCCCAGCCTCGTCCTCACACGGCTCTCCCCGGGGCCGCGTCTCTCCTGTGCAGGGACGCTGCTACCCTCATTCAGAAAGGTCTGAAGAACCAAGACCCTTCATTCGTCCCAGGGACGGGGGCCAGGACGTCAATGTCTCTTGGGGGGTGCAGAGTAGAACCCAGGACCCCCTCTCCAGGGCGGAGGCTGGAGGCTTGCTTGGTGCGCCCGCGCAGGCCAGCTTTCCCGGACGCCCCTCCTGGGCGCCCGACCGCCGACTGCTGACGACTGACCGTTGCTGCCTCCTGTCTCGGGAGAGTTCTAGTCCCTCTCGTGTCCCCCCAGGAGGCCGTGTGAGCCCCTTGAGGGCAGAGGCGGTGGAGTGGTCCCACGGCCGCCCTGGCATAGAGCTGTGCCCAGCGCCTCGGGCTTCCATAAATACACCGCAACGAGGGGAAGAGGGGCGAGCCTGGTTCCTTGGGGAGTAACACGGGGTGACAGTTTCCCAGTTGCGGGTGCTGGAAGGGAGATGCCCACTGTGCCGTGGTCTCACCTTCCTTTGTGTGTGTGTGTGGGGTCTGCGCACACGCACACGGGTGTCATTTATGAAACGAAAAGTAAGATGGTCCCTTCTGCCGCCACTGCCTGGTGGGTGCGCTCTTGTGGGGGCACCGCAGGCTGCACGGGGCACACACGCCCCAGCCTTGCCCATCCCCCCACGCCAGCCCCCCATGGGCGGGGGCAGTTTCCAGGTCTTCTGTGCCTTTCCAGAACAGCTCACGGGTGGGCACCCTGCTGGGAGGAGGAACCCTGGGACCAGGCCGCGCACCTGACCCGTTTCATGGTGCCGCCACCAGGGGCGGCTCCGAGTGGTCCCGACAGCCGGTCCGCAAGGGGGTGGCAGGGGGGGAGCTGCCCTAGGGGACGAGGGGCAGGGCCCAGGGGGTGGGGGTCCTGGCCGGCAGTACTAAGGCCGGAAGGATGCAGGGCGGGGGCCTGGGCGGCACCTCATTCCTGCGGGTGGCTGAGGCAAGCGCGGAAGTCCGGGGTTGGGCAACACTGGAAAGGCGCCGCCAGAGGAAGACTGGAGGGCGTCCCGGAGGCGATGTCCCAGAAGGCCCCGCCCTCCAACCACGCCCCTTGGACCGCGAGCCTCCTTCAGTCTCCTGCTGAGTGAAGCTGCCAGCTGCCCTGGGGGGGGGCGGCTGACAACTGAAGCTGGGGAGAGCTGGGGGCTGGGCGCGTGGGGGAGGGCGGGGGAGGAGGCCCAGACGCCCCGGCAGCTGCTGTGAACGACCAGAGAGAAACCCACAGAAACCTCACTTTCAGCAAACGAGCAGCCGGGTGAGCCTGGCATGTTCACTCATGACCTTGGAGACTGTATCTCACAGTTGAGTGACAAAATTAAGAAATAAAAACCCCTTCTGGTTTTTTTTTTTTTAAAGAGTTTATTTATTTATTTGACAGAGAGACAGATCACAAGTTGGCAGAGAGGCAGGCGGAGAGAGAGGAAGGGAAGCAGGCTCCCCGCTGAGCAAGGAGCCCGATGTGGGACTCGATCCCAGGACGCTGGGACCATGACCTGAGCCGAAGGCAGAGGCTTTAACCCACTGAGCCACCCAGGCGCCCCTGTTTTCTTTTTCATTATCCACTTAAGAAAGACGAGGAGAGAGGCTGCGGTGGGGGTTGGGGGGGTATTAGCAGGAGCCAGGTGGTTAGGGAAGGCCTGAGGGGACAGGCCGCGTAGACTGGGACCATGAGAGTTAGTGTGAGGAGTTAGGTCAGAGTTCTAGGAACAGGAAAGAGCACGTGCAAAGGCCCTGGGGTGGGAGAAATGGCAAGCAGGTGGGGGTGGGTTGGGGCAGCACGTGTAACGCAGCAGGGCTGCTCTAGCTGTGAAGACTGGACCTGGACGCAGGGGTCAGTCTGGTGGACAGACATGGAACTGGAGGGACGGCCCTTAATCACGGCCACTATTTACATGTTAACCGCAGCCAGGATCTCAGCCATCACGCTCCCCGGAGCGCAAACATCTCCAAGGATCCATTACATAACAAGGCTTCCTTTTTCCAGATGCCTGGGCTGGAATGTTCCTTCCACAAAATTCTTGGCACCCGACTGGGCAGGGGGAGGGTTGGCTCAGGCTGTGCCCCTTACCCCTCCCAGGACAGGTACTACTGAGTCGGGCCCAGAGGCGCCATGGGCCCAGACAGCTCATGCTCGTTCACACCGGGCTGGGTTGAGGGAACCAGGGCCATGGCTCCAGCCTCGGTGTCGGAGGCCCAGGCCAGGTCGGTGGGGCAAGGAGAGCTACGTGCAGACAGGGACGTGTGGTAGGCTCACCTGTGGGCTCCCAGCTGGCCTGTGGGGTGCAGCGGCCCGGGAGTACAGAGCACATGGGGTCAGGATGGCCCCCGACGTGCCCGGGCTTCTGGCTCTGTGTCCTCGAAGGCCTCCCACTCAGAGAATGGGAGTTCCCTTTGTACCCAGCTTTGACCCAAAGGCAGATCAGATAAGCCTTGAAAACCTGCTGAGACCCAGGAGCAAGGTCACTGGCGTAGGAGGCCCCAGACACCCTGCAGGACTTGGTGGCCTCATGGAATGCTGTCCACCCCCAGGCCCCCACGCTCCCACGCTCCACCGGCCACCCAGCCTGGGCAGAGTGCCTGAGTGCAGCTCAGCGGGTCCCCAGTGCAGGAGAGAAGCCCCGGGGCTGCTGCCTGCTGACCCGGCCCAGGGCAGCAGCCTCCCCAGAACCAGGGTCAGGGGGCGGCACAGGCCCCAGGGGGTGTTCTGTCCGCCAGCACTTACAGAACTTGTTTTAAAGCCATCTGAGTGCGGAGGGGTGCTGACACCCCCAGACGGTGTGGGGGCCCCTCAAGGCCTTGGTGCCCCTCGGTGAGCTCACTCCTCCAAGACGGGGCTGCGGTGAGCACCAGGGCTCCTCCTCATTGGTCTTGGTGGGATGGGGCTCTCCAGGGCGAGCAGGGGCTGCGGCGGGCAGGAGGACGGCCCTGCTCAAAGCTCCTCACAGCGTCGGGACCCCAGGGCGGTCCTGGGCTCAGGACCTGTCAAGCCTGCCTGTGTGCACATGGCAGGGGAAGGGGGGGACGACTGTGCACACCAGCTTTGGGGCCGGGGGCCGGCCTAGCCCGACAACCGCCCTTCCTGGCTCCTCTGCTCCGGGACCCATTTGAGGCAAGACAGGTCACCGGCACGAGTAGAGGGGGGCCCCGGTGTTCAGGATGCCCCGCCAGGCCCAGGGCCACCACAAGCACGCCAGGTGCCCGCCCACGGGGGCCGAGGGGCAGAGCAGCGCCAAGGGCGTCTCCTTAGTAGGGCCTCCGGGATGCCCGCATCCTCAGCCTCCATGAGCCGACGTGGGGCGGGCGGCTAACATGCCGGGGGGGGGGGGTGGTGGTGGTGTGTGTGTGCCAGGCCCAGGGAATCATCACCACCAGGGCAAGACGGTGCTTATCAAAATACTTTATTTTAGGAGACCCCTCAAAAAAAGACCCTCCACATTAGACAGACGCCCAACAACACCCTCAGCCTTTTTTTTTTTTTTTTTTTGGTCTTTTCTGTATTTTTTTTTCCTTTTTAGATCAACTAAAACAATCTGAGGCTTAAAATAAAAGACAGGAAGTGTTTCCCGATCGGACTTCAGTCAAGAATATAGATCTATTTTCTGACCCGGGCCGGGCAGGGGTGGGGAGGCGGCCGCTCAGGAGCTCGCGGCGCTCCGGGACGCGTGCGGAGGACGGGGCGCGGGGCAGGCTGGCTGGCAGGGGGGAGGGAAGCCGGGCAGGTGGCCCTGGGGCCCGGGACTGCTCATTTACATGACCCTGACGCCCAGCCCCGGCTCCTGCCGTGGCCGGCCGGCCGGCCTGCCTGCCTCTGTCCGGCGGGACCTCTGCTCTGGGCCGGGGCTGCTTCCGTCGGCCTGGTCGGGAGAAGACCGGGATCCAGCATCCTCTTCATCACGGGTGGCTTCTTTTCCAGCTGAGAAACTTTTTTTCTTTTTTTAATTTTTAAAAAGATTCACAGCCAAAATGAGACACGAACTTCAAAATCCAAGACGGCTGTGCTCGCGCTAGTCCCAAACCCACGAGTCGCCCCCGCGGCGGGGCCGGCCGGCGGGGCCTACACCTTGCCGGGGATCTTGGCGCGCTTCCGCGCGATGGCGTCCTCCACCGCCTTCAGCTGCTTGAGCAGCTCCTCGCGCCGCGACAGCGTGCTGGCCTTCCCCGACTTCGTGCCGGCGGACGCGGAGCCGGCGGGGCCGGCGTCGGACGCTTTGCCAGGGACACTTGTGACCTTACTGGAGCTCTTGGACTGGGGGGACGGCTGGCGCTTCCTGTGTGGGGGGAAGGGAGGCCGTCAGAGGGTCCGCCGGGCGCCTCCCGCGGGGCGAGGACGCCGGACGGCGGCGGCTCCCACCGGCCTTGCTGGCGTGCGCGCCCCCCCCCCCTCCCCGCGCCCTCGGCTGCGGAGAGCGAACGGGGCGCGGCGTCCAGGGCTCGGCTGGTGCCCTGCTGACCCGTCCCTCCCGCTTCTGGTCCCTCTGCGGCCTCCCCTTGCGGTGGGGAGAAACCCCATGCCGCTGACCCAGGAGCAGCCCCGAGAGCCGGGGTGTGTGGGGGGCTCCAAGGTTAGCAGAGTCCGGGACCCACCTGGCCCATGACCCTGAGCAGTGGGGTGGTGGGGAAGGGCCTCCCAGATGACCTCCTGCGAGGAGGAACTCTCCGCCCTGCTTCCGGGGCCGACGGGGAAGGTGGGAGAAGCTGGGAGCACCAGGAAGCCTCGTGCCAGGGGCCCCTGTTCTAGGACCTGCTGCGGGGCAGCAACGCTCTGGCTGGCCAGCCCTGAGGCCCCGGCGCCCGTGGGGTCCGCTCAGGGCACGGGTGGGGCGCTCACCTGTCTGGTGGGGCCACGGGCACCTTAGAATTCTGGCCTCTCTGCCGCTCTGGCTTTGGGGAGCCGAGTCTCCCGCCGGACTTCCGATCCCGAGAACCTGGACGACACGGGCGAGGTAAGACCATGCTCCCAGCCGAGAGTGGGCTGGTGTGTATGGACAGGGCTGGGACAGCCTGGACGGAGGCCAGTGACCCCGGGCCAGCGTCGCTGCAGCTCAGTCCGGCCTGTGCGTTCTCACAGGAAGAGGCAAAGGGCAGAGTCGGTCAGAAGGAAGGGACAGGGCAGCGCCAGTCATGTTGGAAAGCGAAGCTCCGGGAGCCCACGGAGGCTGAGGTCCAGACAGGCCACCGAGCTCCCACTTACCCGACACAAAGACCCTCATCACTCACACCTGCGAACCGGGAACAAACAGGTAGGAGAGGGTAGGAAAAAGAGGTAAAACCAAGAAGCCGGGGTGTTTGCCGCCCCGCTGTCAGGCGAGCGCGGAGGCCTGCGTGGGCGGCAAGGGTGGTCGGCGCCCGCGGAGCACACAGGCTCTCGCGGCAGCCGCCTCTCGGCCCCGGCGGGTGCGCACGTTCCCGGGCTCGGCGGCACAGGCGAGGGGCGCCCCCTCCTGCTCCCGACAGGCCCCCTGCCCTTGCTTAGGGAGGAAGGACGGCTCTGCACCAGCGATCAAAGCCGGCCGGGAAGACGGCCCGTGGACAGCTGGGGTGGAACTGCGGTGCCGAGCCCCCCCGCCCGCCCTCTGCCGCCCCCGAGTGCACGTGCCCCTGCCATCGCAGAGAGGAGGACTGGAGCCTCCCGTCTGTCAGCCGGACGCAGAAGGCATTTTCAGAGACGAAAAAACAAGGACGATCGTTTTTTGTTCGTGGAAAGTAGTTATTTTTCATAAATAATGTTATTAGTTTAAAAATAAAATACTTTGTTACTGTTACCTTACCATTAATAAATGTTGACACCTTCTCCCAAGTTTTAACTTCTAACACCTTAATATTGACGGACAGACCCACACGAGCCCGTCCTGATGAGCGCACGGGCCCCGGCCCTCTGCCCCGCGGAGCCCCGCCGAGGCGGGACGCTCACCTCGGTCTGGGGATAAGTTAGCCCGCTTGGCTGGAGGAGGACTTTGCCTGTCTTTGTCCGACGGTTCATAGCGCTTCCTGCTCCCTTTATCGGCCGCCTGGAACGACAGAGGGAACACAGTGAGGATGGCGGGCCTGACACGCTGGCCACTGGGCGGCACCAGCCCCCGCAGGCAGCAGGGAGCACAGCGGTGCCGGTCCCACCGCTCGAGAGGCAAGGCCAGGATTTCAGGCCTTCATTCTCTGCGGCGAAGGTACCGCAGACACTGTTCCCCGGGGGCCACCAGCCCTGGAGAGCACCCCAGGGAACTCAGCATCTTGCCCTCAGAGTCGAGGGAGCCTTGGGGTCGTCAGCTCACACAGGCCCAGCCACGCGGAAAAGGGCTGGGGAGAGAAGCCACCACCCCCGGACACTCTCATCTCCCAGGACATGCTACTGGGCTTCGTCTCTACCATCAGAGCAGCAGCACAAGTGGGCCGTGTCCAGCCACCGCCGCTCACTGGCCCCCGGAAGTCGGACACCCCCGGGGGCTGGACTTCCGGAGCTGCCACCAGCAGTGTCATGGCCTCACCTTGTTCAACAGCGTCAGTTTGATCTCCTTATGGGCGACAAACGTGCCCTGCTGGGGCTGCCCGGGGGGCACCTGCTGGGGGGCCGTGGGCTGCTGGGGTTTACCGCCGGCAGAGGGCCTCGAGGACTTGGGCAGCTGTGCGGACGAGTCCCTTTTCCGCTTGTCCTCTTTGACCCCATCTTCTTTTTTAGACTTTCCTGCCAACAACAAACGCTAAGTCACAGTCGCCATCCCGGCACGGTGGTCTCCTGTGGGCCTCCTGAGGGGGGACGTGCTCTCAGCCAGGCCGCGTGGCCGTGGGACAGAGCCGGGAGGTTCCTGCACTTTCCCGTTCACCAAGTGAGGCAGTGCGCACACCCTCTTTCCACGAGAGCCTGCCCGCCTCTGCAGCCACAATGCCCAGGACACGAGGACCCCCTGTACCTTTCTCCTTCTTGGTCTGGGCTGGGGTGGGGGACCGTGAACTTGCTGAGGACACGGGGCTGGCCAGGTCTGCGTACATGTCGTCTGAGTCCACGCTGTGCACTGAGCTACTACTCGACGTGGCACTGGACACCGAGGAGACGCTACTCACGCTCAGGGACCTGGACACACACAAGCACGTCTGTACCTATGCGGCCCTAAAGGCGAGACGGCCGGGGGCCAGAGGCCACGGGGGCCGGTCGTGGGTGTCCACGCCCACGTTCCCCAGCCTCCGGTTTTGAGAACATGCACCAGCACACCGGAGACTCCAGGGAGTACAGTGGAAGGATTCAAGGTGCCCCACGGTGAAGGGACGCCCCATCACGGAGTCGAGGGCCCTCGCACAAATAAGCAGCCACCCTGTTTGCTGGGCAGGGACGTATGACGAATGACTAAACGAGAGTGAGGCCGGTGACGACAGGGCCGAGGGCCCAGGTTACGAGGCCCGAGAAGGGGAGGCTTTGCCCTGCAGCCACACCAGACCCCGGAGCGGAGGCTGCCCTGGCCCAGCATGCGGCTCTGGGAAACACAGGGATGGCGGCCGGCTCGCGGGCGCTGCGGCCACGGCTCCCGCAGCGATGAGGATGTGGACTTGGCAGGCCGCGGAGTCCTGGAGGCTCAGAAAACACCGGAAGGCCCGGGGGAGAGAGCAAGGGCCCAGTTCTGTTTAGAGACTGGGTCTTTAAACCTCTCGGAGGAAGCTCTGGGCTGCCTGGAAATGCAGGAGCGTGTCCGCTCCGGGAATCTAAGCACTGGCGGGAGGCGTCTTCGCTTCCGACAGCTCAGGCGCCGCGTTCTTTCCTACTTGACTGGCCGGCCCCTGGGCGCCTCGAGCACGACGGGCGGGCCGGCGGGAGGGCTCCCGTGTGCGGGCCCGAGGGGGAGGCGGCCAGGGTTCAGGGGGCCAGGGAGGGGCTGACAATGACCTGGATCTGGAGCTGGAGCCGCTGTAGCTGCTGCCGCTGCCGCTGCCGCTGACCGTCCGCCTGCAACACAGAGAAGGGCCTCCGTGTGGCTGCCGCGGCCCCCGACCGGCCGGCTCACGGGGCGTGGGGCGCCGCGCGCTTCCAAGCGCGATTTCTCCTCCAAGGAAAGACGCCAGCCTTCTCCTCAGCGTCCCACAACAGCACTGCCCCGTTCTGGGGGAGACCTCGGTGTCGAGGGGAGCCTGCGTCCCGCACGACCACACCTCTGTCGTCGTGATTGGGGGAAACTGAGGCTCGGGGAGGTGCCGTGACAGGAGAGCCACACAGGACAGGGACCGGCAGGCCCCAGCCTCAGCGACTTGCCCCAGGTGACCAGCCTGAAGCCCATTTACTTACCTCCTGGGGGGGCTCCTAGCCGGCCGCTCCCTCCTCCTGGCTTCCCGCGGGTCTCCCGGCTTGGCGGGCTCGGGGGCTGGAGCAGCGGCTTTGGGGGCCTGAGGCGGGGCTGGAGGTGGGGCTGGCTTCTTCACTGACTTTTCTCTGTGACGGGAGACAGGGGCAGGGTCAGAGCCGGCCCCACGGGTGGAGGACAGGTCCACGTGAAGAGCCCCGAGAACCACGGAGCGGGCGCCGTGCTTCCTCAGCCGCGTGCCCTCCCCTCCGGCCGCCGGCCCCACTCGCGGGGCAAACCTCCAAGGCCGCCAGGACTGCTCACGTGTGGGACCCGCACTGCAATATGAAGAATGACCCCAAAAGCTTTTCTGCGCTGTCAGTGTGGGGCGAGGGCCCCGCTGACCGTCCTGGTGCCGGTGTAAGCAGCAGGGATCCGCGTCGTGGGCAAAGGCGAGCCGCTTAGCACGGCGACGGGGGCGGCTGAGACGCGCGCACGTGCCGCCTCCCGTGTTCGCGACGCCCCGTCACACGGCCCGGTCTGGACGGCTGCGAGCCCGGGCATCAGTTACGCCTGCACACCGTTCCCTCCGCGGGAGTGGGCAGCTCCGGGTGCCCACACGCTCCCGAGGGCTGCTGGCAGCCTCCATTCCGGGTGCCCATCGGCAGCGTGGAGCGTTTTGGCGCCGTCCACCTGGCGAGCACCAGGCTACTGGCCGCTAAGTGAATCGCACACGTGAGGACAGGGGACAAAGCAGGGGGGTGCTGGCGCCTCCGACGGGCACCGGCCTCGCCCCCAGGGTGCAGGGTCAACGCCACCACTGGCTGCCTTTCAGCGCTCTGCTCGGGAAAGGAGCCTGCTTTCCCTTTTGGGGGGGGCGTGGGCATGGCTGCAACCGGACGGCAAGCGCCGGGAGTTTCTAATTTGCCACGTCAGTCACAGCTGTTGATGAGGATCAGTGGGACCCCCTCCTGGAGCAGCACGCGTGAACGAGGCCAGTCTGGCAGGCCGGCCCTGTCCGCACACCCTGGACACGGCCCTGGAAGCACGACGAGAACCACCTCCCTCCTGCCCGCTGGGAAAAACAGCAGGGCCTGCTCCTGGCAGGCACAGCGGTCCGACCCCAAGGAGCACGGCCATCAGCACGGTCCACGCAGGGGTGCAGGCGTGCCGAGGTGAGCGTGGCCTTGAAGTCCACAGGCCAGGAAGAGAGAGGCTACGTCTGTGGCCTGTGGCCCCCAAGCCTGATCCCCCGACACCTCTGCCCACCCGCCAAGGGTTCTCCCTGGGACTTCCTCACGGAGGCGACAGGGGAGAGGAGGACAGCAGGCGAGCCTGCCCCACGGGGCACTTACCCTACTTTCCCCGGCGGCGCAGCAGGCTCCCCCTTGGCTCTAACAGAAGGTCTGTGTGGGGACGGCGTTGGAGACGGGGAGGGAGACGAGGAGAAGGAGCGGGACCTAGGAGGACGCAGACGCATGAGGAGGGAGCACCGCAGCGCCCCGTCTGCAGGGGAGCACGTTAGGGATGTCGCCGCGCTCCACAGAGAACGCTACTGCAAGGCTCTCGTCAGCTGCCTCACGGCCGAAACGGCTTCCGGGCAGCTCTTGGTGCTCCCCTGCGGCACACGAGACGGCGAAGCAGTGACAGATCCTGCCGGCGGCCGTGAGGGCGGGGCGGGGAGGGCACACACTCTGCGCTGCTGGGAAGTCCAGCACGGACACGGTGACACAGGCAGGACGGAGGGCCGAGCGGGGGAGCGGAGCCCTAAGGCCCAGGGGGCTGGAAAGTGGGGTGGGGAGGGCGGGGGCGAGCAGCACGAGGGAGGGACCGGCCAAGGCCGGGCGCTGCGCCTGTGGCAGCAAACGGTGACGGGCTCCAGGTTCAGGTGTGGGCGGCAAGGACGGAGAGCCCCAGGACAGGGACGCTGGCTGGGAAGTTCTGGAGGCTGGCCTGGCCAGGCCGACGACTCCTCTGTCCCGGGATCCAGCACTGCACCCCACGGGAGGCAGGCTTCCAAAAGGCCCCTGCGCTGGCGTTTCCTTCCTACTTAGAAACTGTCGCGCACACGGCCCCATTTTCCACCAAGCAATGGCACCGGTCAAATAAGGTGGGGCCCCTGCAGTCACACACCCTGATGTTTTAGAGACAGAGGGGTGCGGAGGAAGTGCCTGGGTCCTCCCGCCTGACGCTCCTTGGCTGGGCTGGGGAACCCCCCCAGGGGACGGACGCCCCCGCTAACTGCCAGACGGCCGGAGCCAGAGCACAACCCTGCGCCCCACTGTGTGCGCGCAGCCCAGGCACCACCTGTGACAACGGGGTCTCTCGTCTCATCCCCGCTGTGGCCTTCCCGGGCAGCTGCGGTGCCCCATGGAGATGGTGGAGCTGGGCGGGGGGTACCGCGTGGAGGCCCCCACACGGGCAGCCCTCCAGTCCCCACCGTCCTCTGGCCTCGCACTTCTGTCCTAACTAAACCCTGAATGGCAGGAAGGGAAAGGAGAGGGGCCGGGGGTCTCCCCACGCAGGTGTGCCCTGGAGGCAGGACACGTGGGTGCACGTGCAGCGTAGGCCACCTGAACGGGCGGCAAAGGGCAGCAGCCGACACAGAGCCTGAATAGGCCTGTTTGTTATGTTAACCGACGACTGTCCCTACACACACGACAATGGAGAATCCTCTAAAACGCCAGTGTCTCTCTTCAGTGGGAAAAACACACGTGTTGTCTGACCTTTCTAGAGGCGTCCACAGAACTTCCTGTGAAGACGGAAACGCCCTCGGAGCCCTGCAGTCAGGGCGCGCACACTTTAAAGTCGTAATTGAATGAGAATACGAATCACCGCCCGTGGCTAGTGGCCCAGTGGACAGTGCAAGTCCACAGGACGTGGCCACACAGTGGCTTGTCTTCTGGCTTTAGCGCACGCACAACACAGGCCGTGGGGGGCCGCTTCCGAGCCGACTCCCGACACGGGCCCCGTGCGCTGAGCCCTCGGCGCCTGCAGCTTGTTATCTGGCGACCTACACACATTTCACACACTCCTCAGAAGCGACCTCGAAACGCAGCTCAGGACGTTCTGAGAACAGCCGGGTGCCTGGCAGGACGCCGGTGCACAGAGCGGCCGTGCCCAGACGCGCCCCCACTGCCCGCAGCGGCCGGCCCCGCACGTACCTGGACCGGCTGCCTGAGAACGAGCTGTGTCTGGAAGACCGGCTGGAGTAGGAGCTGTAGGAGGACGAGCGGGAGCGCGAGCGAGATGAGCCGGAGCCAGAGTATGATGACGACCGTGACGATGACCTAGAGTGTCCAAGGACAGGGATGGGGGAGGGGCCGGTCTTCCTCCACCTCCAGCCTGGCCACCGCGGCTGACCTGCTATCCTCAGGTGCGGACCCAGGTGACATGGCGACACGCCCACCTGCTCCCGCCACCCCCCACGTCCTCCGTCCCTGCCTGTGCACACCCAGCCACCTGGCCACACAACTACTCCCACCCACCCTCTGGACACCTCTGTGGGCATGCTGCAGGCCAATCCCCTTTCTGGTGGGAATAATGTTTAGAAAGCAAGACGTGGGTAGGTGTGTGCTCACTACTGCTGACGGACAGCATCCAGGCCCTGGCTGGACAGAGCCCCCCATGCGGTCACACGTGGATTCCTCTCTACCCATCTGTGTACGTAATGAAAGCCCTGGGTCGGCACTGACCTCCCCAGTCCCTGTCTAGCACGGCGGGCTCCTGCCGGCCTCCCACCCCCACCACAGGCCTGCCTGCTTGTTCACACCCAATCACCCTGCAGCCCATACAGACAGCAGCAAGAGAGGGGCTGCCTCCATGACGGGGCTCATGCCGTCCTCCTAGCCTTCTGCCTCGTGGGGTCTCTCCCAGAGGGACTGTGTGAGCTCTGCCCCCCTCGCTGGCCCCCTCACTGGGTCTCCATTCTGGGTTGCCAGCATCCTGGCTGAGGTCAACCGTTCCTTTTGGGGGTGTGAAGCCTTAGGGAAGTTGTAAGCCTTGGTTCTGTCTGCCGCTGACGCCCCAGCACCCCAGTTACTCAGTGAATCTCTTCTAGACAGATGCCCCTCGAGCCCTGCTGACTGTCCTTGGGCCAGCGTGGTACAGCCCTCCGGCAGCGTCCACGCCCCGTCACCGTGACCGGCCAGGCCCCTTACCTGGAGGAATTGGAGGCGGAGGCCGACGAGGCTGATGTTTTCCGGCGCCTTCGTGCCCGGCTAGGAGAGACGGACACCCCGAGTTTCTTCTTGGGAGACTTGGACCGGCGCCAAGGGTCCTTCCACTCATCTGCTCGCTTCACCTGCGGTCCCGCGGCGGCGGCCTCCTTCTTTGGTGGCTCAGCTTGACGGCTAAAATCAGAGGTGTTAGCCACTCTGGGATCGCGCTCTATGACAGCAGTGCTGTTGGGTGAAGGGAACCGAGAGGCAGGATGGCGGCATCGCGCCTGCTTCAGGGGGAGCCTGACAAGTAACAGGCCACCCACCGGGGCCGCAGAGCTCACACCACGGGTGGTCTCCACGCAAGTGTCCTTCCTGGAGGAACATGTCTTTCTCCTTCACGGAAACGAACCACACCGGTACTCACTTTTTTGGGGGTAACGACTTACAGAATTCCCCACCATACTGCAAACTGTGGGAAGGATGGGGTGGCCTTGTCTACCATGTTCTCTCTAGAGCCAGCACACAGCAGGTGCAAAACAAATTCTTCGTTTAAGGCCAATAAATTACTTGTTGCCCTCCACTGATGGCCAACTCATCTTTGACGAAGCAGGAAAGAACGTTCAATGGAAAAAAAACCAGTCTCCTACACAAGTAGTGCCGGGAACATGGGGCAGCCACACGCAGAAGATTGAAACTGGACCATTTCCTGACACCACACACAAAAATAGACTCTAGATGGCTGAAAGACCTCAACGTGAGGCAGGAATCCATCAAAATCCTTGAGGAGAACACAGGCAGCAACCTCTTCGACCTCAGCCACAGCAACTTCTCCTAGGAAACATCCCCAAAGGCAAGGGAAGCAAGGGCCAATATGAACTACTGGGACTTCATCAAGACCAAAAGCTTCTGCACAGCAAAGGAAACACTTAACAAAACCAAAAGACAGCTGACAGAATGGGAGCGGATATTCGCAAACGACATATCAGATAAAGGGCTAGTATCCAAAATCTATAAAGAACTTATCAAACTCAACACCCAAAGAACAAATAATCCAGTCAAGAAATGGGCAGAGGACTTGAACAGACATTTCTGCAAAGAAGACATCCAGATGGCCAACAGACACATGAAAAGTGCTCCACATCACTCGGCATCAGGGAAATACAAACCAAAACCACAATGAGACGCCACCTCACACCCGTCAGAATGGCTAAAATCAACAAGTCAGGAAACAATGGATGTTGGCGAGGATGCGGAGAGAGGGGAACCCTCCTGCACTGCTGGTGGGAGTGCAAGCTGGTGCAGCCACTCTGGGAAACAGCATGGAGGTTCCTCAAAAAGTTGACAGTAGAGCTACCCTACGACCCAGCAATCACATTACTGGGTATTTACTGTAAAGATACAAACGTGGTGCTCCGAAGGGGCACGTGCACCCAAATGTTTACAGCAGCAATGTCCACAATAGCCAAACTATGGAAAGAACCTAGATGTCCATCAGCAGATGAATGGATAAAGAAGAGGTGGTATATATATACAATGGAATACTATGCAGCCAGCAAAAGAAATGGCATCTTGACATTTGTGACAACGTGGATGGAACTAGAGGGTATTAGGCCGAGTGAAACAAGTCAATCAGAGAAAGACAATTATCATATGGTTTCACTCATATGTAGAACTTAAGGAACAAAACCCATGAACATAAAGAAAGAGGAAAAAAGAGAACAAAGCAAACTGTAAGAGAATCTTAATTCTAGGAAATAAACTGAGGGTTGCTGGAGGGGTGGGGGGGGATGGGGTAACTCGGTGACGGGCATTCAGGTGGGCACGTGATGTGATGAGCACTGGGTGTTCTATGCAAATGCTAGACACCCTGAATACTATATCTGAAACTAATCATGTACCACGTGCTGGCTAACTGAATTTAAAGAAAACATTTTAAAAAACGCCCTAAGGATGCATTAAACTGAAGCATAAAATCCCTGCTATGTTGGCCCTAAACCCCAAGAGTGTTTACCATATAAGCTCACAAGCTTGTATTACTGGAAAAGTAATCGCGGAAGGAAGTGAAACCTGTCCATTCCAGCCTGTCCCAGGCCAGCCCGGGGCTGCCGTCACCCCCTACATCCTGTGCTACTCTCGTCCTAAGAACGCGGTGTGGGCTTCTTCCTTAGTGACCACGGTGGCCCAGCTCGGCCAGTCTGCAGATCCTCTGACAGGGCAGCAGGGCAGAGAGAAAGCGAGGGACAGACTCCTCTTCTCACCATTAACTGTACTGGGAGCTCCGGTAGCAGAGAGGGGGAGAAAGGACAGAGTGCCGCTGCCCCTCCCCTTCACAGCCCGGCAAAGAAATCCACTGAGGGTGCAGTGGTGGCCAAAGCAGGCCACCACCGTCTCTGAGAGTCAACGTTTCCTCCCCAGGGAGACTCTCACACGCACTCTGGGGGTAACACTGTGGGCTTCATGGTGAGCTGCCCTTTCCCCCGGAGGGGCCGCCAGCCCATACACACTGAGCCACCAGCCAGCGCCTCCTTCCCTCTGAAAGCCGGTACCCGGCCTGGTACCCCGCAAAACAATAGATCCCCAAAGGGTGGCAAATGGGGGGCCCTGATTTTAATTAATTTGTACGTAGACAACCATTTTCATTTTTTACTTAATTTCTACAGTTACTCACTAGGACAAATGATTTGGCTTGTTTTATGGAAATGATGTAGTTTCTTCTTAAAATGTATTTAACCCTAAAAAGTAAAAATAACAAAAAATATAAACAGTGTCCACGAGCCCTAGATACAGAAAACTATGCTGGCGGCACAAGAATGAAGCGGTTTAGGGAGCAGCTGAGGGCGGGGTCCCTTCTGCAGACCACCGGACTCAGATACTGCTGAGCTGGGCTGCGGATCTGGGGACCCAGACCAGGGAGCAACAGTCTCCGACTTGGACACAGAACTGGAACCGTCCGCGTTAATGGCAGATGTTTTGGCGAAAACGACTGAACGGACACCCAATGAAGAGCTCCTGGGAAAGCCCGGGCGGAAGCACGTGCGGGCACTGGGGAGGGCCGGCGGAGGCAGGAGGCGCGCCCTCGGACTTCTGCGGGTGGCCCCGTGGGCCGGCGCGGCCGGGGTGACGGCAGCCGCGTCCAGGCTGTCCGCCCTTCTTCACGGTTTTCTTTGTTCTTTACAAAGTTCTCCACACTCTACCCCATCCTGTTTCACGCCTATCACAGAAAACCCCCAAAGGTTATTTAAGAAATGTCTCCCCTCCTGCAGGGGAGAGCGTCTGCTATGCCGACTGGCACACATGCCCGGGAGTTTTACCAATACTCGGTCTTAGCGACGCGTCCTCATCTCCCACGAGACCTCCCTGCGGAAGGAAGGGGCTCCGGGGCTCCGATCGGCGCCGCAGGGCCAAGTGGCTCTTCTGGCCGCGGCTGCCGACCCTCAGCGGCCTCTCAGCCGCACACCGGCAGGGACGGGAGAGGAGATGCCCTGCGCGGGTGACCAGCCGGTAAGGCAGCAGGGCTGGTGCGCCTGGCGTCATGCGGGTGCCCGGCCCCGAGGCCGACCAACTGACGAACGCTGCACCAAATGGAATCGGAAACCCCGTGGGCAGGTCAGCTGATCGACAGTCTGAAGACGAGGGGCGGGAGAGGCGGCGGGAAGGGCTGCGGTCAGCAGGGGCAGCGGGCCAGCATTTGCATAAACCCTGCTCCACAGAGAGGGGAAATAGGCCTCGCTCTGCCCAAGGAAGGGACCTTCCCGAGCCCTGTGACCGCACACTCTTATCTTCCAGGCTCTGACACTCCGCTCGAGGCCTGGAGAGGGACTCCGGGGAGCAAAGGTCAGCTGCAAGCCCTGCCAAACACAGACGCCACAACACAGCACCACACCGGCCCGACAACTCACAACACGCCTTGCACGTCACATCAGGGGTCGGAGGCGTGAGACATCAGCGACATAAGGCAGCGACATCAAGGTGTTTGGAAACTCCGAACAGAGCGGCTGCCAAGTTTGGGGACAAAGATGAAACGAGAGAAAACATAAAGGTGTTCTTCTAAAATCGAAAGGCCTAGGCATTCAATACAGGTCCAGGAAAAGGGACTGAGAAGTGACTGAACTCTTCACACTCCTGTCACAGCACCTTTCATGGGAGAGCCTGGCCGTGACTGCATTCTGGGAGCCTCTGGGGGGCTTTCGATGAAAGCCTGCGCTGTGATCACCTCCCCTAACCCCTGGGCAGAAACCCCCAACGGGGATCCATGTGGCTGGGGGCTGCCACACTCCTCCACGGGACTTCTGGGTGGGCCCCCAGTGCACCCTGCTGAGCACCATGCCCGGGGGACGCCCGCCAGGGAAGAGACTCCAGGTGCTGGCAAGGCACCCCTCCCTCTGGGATGCTCACCTTGCGTGGAAATCCCACTTCTTCCTTGTCTCGGACTGTACTGAGTTTTTACGACCCACCCCAGCGCGCTACAAGCCCTCTTCTAGCCTTGGCCAGGCCATGGGTCCCTCTCGCAACAGACACACAGTAAGAAGCGAGAGAACTTAGAGCGGCTGCTCGCGGTTCTCATTCTGGTGCCCCCCATGCCCTGACGGAAGCCTGCAACGCAGGCCGACGCACGCCCCATCAGTGAGGCACACAGCGGTACCCCGGAACCCTGACACTTCCAGGGGCCGAAGCCGGGTCCCGACCGAAGGGGCCCAAGGGCGGGTCACTGCTGTGGACGGTTCTCCCGGGGCGGGGGGGGGGGGGGCCAGGACAGACAGCCTTTCCCGAGTGAGAGGGCATCCGGTGACAGACCCACCACGTTCACTCTCCAACTAGGAAAACATCCTTGAACTCCATCCGGAGCAAGTCAACCTGAGAGAAACGTGACCGGGAGCAGAGGGGACAGGCACGTTCCCACCCATTTCCACTTTAACTTCCGGGTGAACAGAGAGAAGAAGAGCCTCCTGCTTCGGGCGCTGGGCCTGACCGCGGCAAGGCCCGACGTTGCCCGAGGCTCCTCACGGCTCCCGCCCCCGCAGCCTCCCCCGCAAGAACCCAAAGCTCCCCCTGGGGGCGGGTCGCGCTCGAGGAGGCCCAGCGGCGCGTCCTTCTGCCTCACGGCCGCACCCGTGTCCACGGGCATTTCTCCAACTCCTGCCGACGGCAGATGTGCGGCCTCAGACGCGAGGACACGGGGGAACGCGACCGTCTGCCTTTTGTCTTCGGCAGTCGGGCAACTTCAGGAGCTTTCGGTCGCTTACGCCCCGGGCACAACGACCTTCTCGGAGGCAAGCAGTTCAGCCGTGCCGGGTTCGGACGAGAGGTCAGGACAGTGAGCTACGGTTTACTGCGTCTCCAGACGAGTGCCTTTTGCCCTAACCAAAGACCACTGACCGTGCTGACGCCAGGCGCAAGAGCGGCTCCGAGCGAGCGCCAGCGCCCGGCTCGTCAGGAAGCGTGAGACGCCGCGCGCCGGGGAGCGGAGTGGGAGCCTGGGCCCACCTGCCGGCCCACGGCCTCGGGCCAAGGCCCACCTGCTTCCGTGGGGCCACGCACAGCCTGCCAGGCTCCTGACGGCCATCTGGGTGTGGTCGCCGGACCCACTCAGGGGCAGCAAAGGGTGGGACACCACCACGCTGGTCTAGGGCCGAGTGATGGAGCACAACTCGCCACGTTCAAGTTCATGAAGCCAACAAACCGCAGCGCTGAGTGAGAGACGAGATGAGGAGCCACGATGCCGCGGCGAGGGTGACGGGCAGCTGAAGCGGGGAGCGCCGCTCAGACAACCGGGAGGGAGATTCACCAAACGCAGAGGGGAAACCTAATGTGTAGTTTTTGTAAAAAATACAGCAGACCGGAGCGAGGGTCACCTTCTCTCTAGGGCGGCAGATGGCCGTGCAGCCTCGGACGTGACACACAGGGCAGCGGTTCCGGCGCAGCTCACGTGGCTACAACCGACCTCCCTTGCTTTGGTGCTTCCGGCCTCCGAGGGCGAGTCCGGAGCAGTGGGGGCCTCTGGGAGGGGCTCTGGGAGCCCCGTGGAGACGTGAATGCCTGCCCACCGCCAACCCACCCTGAGCCCCTGGGGGCCTCACACTGGATGCAGGCCCCTGGCACCCTGAGACGAGAAGCCCTCGGCGGAGGCGGCGGGCAGGAACAGGGCTCCCTCATGAGGACGGAGGAGAGCTCAAGCTCCCGGGAAGCGAGGCACCTGTCCTCTTGGCCCCAACGGGCACCAAACCTCACACGTGCATCTGAACATGAGTGAACAGCTTTAAGCAGTCTGGGCAATCCCTCCAGGAAGATCCCAATTACTACCTTTATCTAGAATGAAATTAATTTGCGTATGCCAAAGAGCATTCTAATTACCACCCAGCTCCACCCGGGGCGGCACGCCCACTGGCTCGGCTGTAAAGATTAGAAGGTTTCACAAAAGGGATTTCCCTCTATTTACATAGATGCGTTCTACAGAACTGCTCACAAGGTTCTGCTCAAGGCCTAATTCCAGAAGGGAACCCTAAAGGGGGAGAGAGACCGCTGCCCCGAGCCTTGGCTATCTAGAGGAAAGCTCGTCAGAACCCCCGGAGGGAGATGTTCCACAGAAAACACTTGCCAAGCAGGCCTGTGGGAACGGCCCAGCTCGGGCGGGGCAGGCGGGAGAAGGGCAGGCGAGACGGCAGACAGCGGTGGGGGGCAGGGGGGCTGGGGGGCTAAGACCCAGGGAGCCGGGCACTCTGCCGACAAATGGTCCTCGCCGCGCCTCACCCCACGGTGCCGAGTCTGTGCCCCGCTTCTGGGCCGTGGGCATCTGGGTTTCAAGAGCTCTCGCTGGCCCCAGACAAACCACACTGAGTCGATCCTCACCAAGTGCCATGTGTGCCCGCTGGACTCTGCAACGAGCAGTCCTGGGGCCGATCCGACCCCACTGCAGTCCTTGAGCACCAGCAAAGATGAAAGCTTCCCCCTCCACTCTGAATGCAGTCATGACTGTCTCCTCCTTGAGGCGAGGAAAGTGCTTCCCATCCAGCTGTTGATGTAAAATTCCCACCCCATCCTAGGTGGGTAAGTAAACTGATCTAGAAAAGGGAGCCGACACAAAGGTATTACTGCAGGGAAATTCAGCCGCCTCCTAAAGTGGTCGCGCCAGCTCCGGTGCTCAAAGGGCAGGGAACAGGAGGACCGTGCTGGAAATCCTGCTCTGGGGAAACCCTAGCCCTTCATGCTGGCACAGGGCTGGCGGGGTTCCAGCCAGGGTGATCAAAGACGGGGTTCAAGACTCCCCGGCAGCAGTGAGAGGCTGAATCCAGACCAAGGAACAGGGCGCGCCTGCCTCTGCCCACAGGAGCATGAGTGAGGGTCTAGGGAAGGAAGGAGGGGGATGCGAGCTTAGCAGAAGGAAGCAGACACCCGGGGAGAGCAGGTCTGCCTGGTTTGGTGAGAAAGCTGCATCTCATTTTAAGAAGAATCCACGTAGTCCCGCCTCCTGAACCCACCCCGCTGGCTCAACGGTCCTCCCACTGACCCTGCCCCTCACCCGAAGGCCCGAGGCTGTGCAAATGTAGGGCTCGAGGCTGGTCTTCACAGGGATCTGGTGCTTGGGGGCTAAGCCAGTACATGCTAGTGCCCTTCGAGTGGTCTTTTTGGATTCACATGGACACCCCCTGGAGGGGCCAGGCAGCACTGGAAACACGAAGGCTAGAAGAGCGTCTGTCCCACGAGTTAGCAACAAGCAGAGACGGACACAGCCACTTGCGCAGCTGTCCTCCCTCCAAGAGGTGCTAAAAGCACACGCAGGTGTATAAAAATGTCCCTGAGCTGGACACACAGACACTTGACTTGGAGATACCTGGCTTCTCGGAAACAAGTAGGACATGTGAAGGAGGTGGGGGACGGCAGTTCATAGCCAGAGTACACAGGGGTAAACACCCTCGAAAGCCGTCCAAGCGCTGGAGTGGACCGGCGGATGTGCCTCGGGACACCACAGAGTGACGGGGCAGAGTGACAGCCTCGATATCATTTGCCCATCTTCCCTGTGTCTCTCCTTTCCAGACCAGGCATCTGGATATGCATGAAAACAGCTTTTAGGCATCTGGAGAGCAGAACTCCGTCTGCAATTTCATCAGTCCTACAATGTTTGCTATGACAGATCAAGTAAAAAGGGAGGCTACTACCAAACCCAAAACTTGCTTACAGCACCATCGAGTGTCTGCGGTCTCCAGCTCTGGGCTGGGCCGCGACCAGGGGCCGATGCCGCAACAGTAACATGACAAAGGAGTGCTAAGAGCCATGACGAACTATCTAGCAGGGTGGGAGCAGGCAGGGAGGCCCCTCCGAGCAGCAAGATGTGAGCCACGTCCTGGAGACACGGAGGGACGGCAGGGGCAGGGGATGGCCAGGGCACAGGCCGGATGACCAGCAAAGTCAGTGGTGTGAGCAGAGGGAGCTGGGCCTCCTGGTCTGGCAGCACTCCCAGAGCAGACACAGCCCCACCGTGGAGCCCACACTGGACTTGCCCTGCGCATCTTGGGGAAAAGGGCTTCTATCAAAACGGGGCTTCGGGGACACCTGGGTGGCTCAGTTGGTTGCGCGACTGCCTTCGGCTCAGGTCATGATCCTGGAGTCCCGGGATCGAGTCCCGCATCGGGCTCCCTGCTCGGCAGGGAGTCTGCTTCTCCCTCTGACCCTCCCACTTCTCATGCTCTCTCTCTTTCTCTCATTCTCTCTCTCTCAAATAAATAAATAAAATCTTAAAAAAAAAAAACCAAACAAACAAACGGGGCTTCGACGGCCCAACACCAGGAAGGTGAGAATCAAGTGCTGCCATTCGCACGCAATTATACATTCAGGACAGCGTAAAGAGTGGCCGCCGCAGCCCGGACGGTCATAAAGCTGTCGGAAGATTGAGCAGTCTCGGTGCATCCCGAATATGTGATCACTCTGAATGTTCTTTAAAAACATTATTTTGCCCAAAGTATGAGAAAATACAGCAAATTACTGAGGACAATTTATCGCGATCTGGAGGAAGAGAAGAGTGAAACCCGGAGCTCATGCAGACTGAGCACCCTGCCGGTTCCTGCCAGAAACACAGCTGCACAAGAAAGGGGCTGGTCTGAGCACAGAGAACAGGAGCCTGGCTTCATCCACCAAAAAACTGAAACTAATAAATGAATTCCGTACAAAGGAAACAAAGGATACAAAGTCAACGTTACAAAAAAAAAATCTGTTGCACTGTTATACACTAACAGCCTGAAAAAAACAACAAAGGAAACAATCTCATTAACAACCGCATCAAAGACAGTACACTGGGGGACAGCTGGGCCGCTCAGTCACTTAAGCAGCTGCCTTCAGCTTGGGTCATGATCCCAGCGTCCTGGGATCGAGTCCCACATTAGGCTCCTTGCTCGGCAGGGAGCCTGCTTCAACCTCTGCCTCTGCCTACCAGAGCTCTCTCTGACAAATAAAATCTTAAAAAAAAAAAAAAAAGATACACTGGGGGTCCCTGCGTGGCTGAGATGGTTAAGCGTCTGCCTTCCGCTCAGGTCCTGATCCCGAGGGTCTTGGGATTAAGTCCCGCGTCAGGCTCCCTGCTCAGTGGAAGTCTGCTTCTCCCTCTCCCTCTGCCGCTCCCCTCCCTACTCATGCTCTTGGCCTCTCACTTTCAAATACAAAAAAATCTTAAAAAAATAAAAAATACATAGAGATAAATTGAGCCAAAGGGGTGAAAGAGATAGACACTGAAAATTACAAGACGTTAACGGAAGAAACTGAAGACCATACAAATAAAGGGACATATATCCCATGTTCACGGACTGGAAGAAAGGATACTATAAAAATGTCCCCTAGTACCCAAAGCCATCTACAGATCCAATGCAATCCCTATCAAAATTCCAATGATATTTTTCTTTAGAAATAGAAATAACAATCGTACAATTTATATGGAACCACAAAGACCCCGAAGAGCCAAAGAGCCAGAGCCAGAGCAAAGCTGGAGGCGTCGCGCTTCCCGATCTCAGACTGTATCACAAAGTCTGAGTCATCCCAACTGCACGGTATCATGTAAAAACAGCCACAGATCAGGGCGCCTAGTGGGCTCAGCCCACAGAGTGCAGGACTCTTGGTCTCAGAGTCGAGTTCAGAGTTCAGAGTTCAAGCCCCATGCTGGGTGTAGAGGTTACATACAAAAACCCAAAACTAAAAAACAAGAAGAGACACAGGGCAATGGAACAGAAATGAAAGCCCAGAAAGAAACCCACACATATACAGCCCATCACGACACAGAAGGCAAGAACATGCAACGGGTAAGGGCAGTCCCTTCAATGAACGGTGTTGGGGACACTGGACAGCCACGGGCAGAATGAAACTGGACCCCCATCTCACACTGTGCCACAAATAACTCCAGGTGGATTAAAGACTCAAAATGGTGGGACGACCCAAAACCATGAAGTTCCTAGAAGAAAACACAGAACAAAAGCTCCTTGATGCGCATCTCAGTAATGTCTGTCTGATCAGGACATCTGCGCACAGGAAACAAGATAAAACATAAATAAGTGTGACCACTGTACTCTCCCCCGAAACTAGTAATACAACATGTGTTAATTAATGGAACTTAAATAAAAAATATATATCTGAAGATGGAAAAATAAATTAATAAATAAATAAGCAGAACCACATTCAACTAAAAAGCTTTTGCACAGAAAAAAATAATAATAAAACGAAAAGACAACCTACAAGAATGAGAAAAAATACGTACAAACCATCTACCAGATAAGGGGTTAACACACAAACTATGCAAGAAATTTGTACAATTCAACAGCCAAAAGAAATCTGACTTAAAATGGGCCATTTCCTGACCAGACATTTTGTAAAAGAGGACATCCAGATGGCTAACAGGTCTGTGAAAAGATGCTCAGCACCTCTAATGATCCGGGACACGCAGGTCAAACCCACAATGAGGTATCACGCTCCACCTCTTCAAGTGGCCGAAATCCAAAGGAGAGCTGGTCACCGTGTCAGTGAGGGTGAAGGAAAGGGAAGCCGGCATGACCCAGCCACCACTTCTGGCTAAAAACCCAAAGGAAATGAGAACAGAAAGAGACGTCTGCACTCCCCTGCTCGCCTCAGCATTCTTCCCAACAGGAGCCCGCGGCTGGACGGACGCACAGATCAAGGAAATGTGGACGGGCCGCACGATGGGGTACAGCTCAGCCACGGAAAGGAGGCTGTCCCGCCCTCGGTGAGGACTCCGATGGCGACCGAGAAGTGGGGCTAACTGAGTCAGTCAGACAAAGAAAGCCTCTCTGTTCTCACTGTGCCTGCTCACTTACACGTGGAATCCTTTTTTTTTTTTTAAGAGTATTTATTTATGGGGCGCCTGGGTGGCTCAGTGGGTTAAGCCTCTGCCTTCGGCTCAGGTCATGATTTCAGCATCCTGGGATCGAGCCCCACATCGGGCTCTCTGCTCAGCAGGGAGCCTGCTTCCCCTTCTCTCTCTCTGCCTGCCCTTGCCTACTTATGATCTCTGTCTGTCAAATAAAAAAAAAAAGAGTATTTGTTTATTTATTTCAGAGAGATAAAGAGAGAGAGACAGCAAGAGAGGGAAGAAAGCAGGGGAATGGGAGAGGGAGAAGCAGGCTTCCCGTCTATCAGGGAACCCAACGCTTGATCCCAAGACGCTGGGATCGCAACCCGATCCGTGGGCAGGTGCTGAATGACTGAGACACCCAGGCGCCCCTTCTATGTGGAGCCTAGCAGAGTCGAGCTCGTGGAGACCGACAGCAGAACGGTGGGTGGCACGGGCTGGGGCTGCCGGACATGGGGAGCTGCTCCCACTCCCAGTCAGAAGAGGAGTAAGTCGGGATCTCGTGTAGCCCCAGGGGCTGCAGCGAGGGATTCTGTCTTGTGCACGTGAAAGCTGCCACGAGGGTAGATCTGACGTGTTCTCCCCACGCACGGTGCAGCGGTACCGGTGCGGACGGACGGAGGAGGCCGTTCTGTAGCACGGAGGCAGGGCCACGCATCACACCGTGTATTTTAAGTTTGTGCAATGTCACACGTCAACACATGTCAAGTGGCCTAATAAAGTTGGAAAAAATGTAAAAAAAGAGGCTTTCCCTCAAAAAAAAAAAAAAAGAGAAAATGGACATCATCAAGAAAGCAAAACTGAGAATACAAAGTACGGTGAGGGGGCAGGCACGCGCAGGAGGGTGTTGGACAAGGCGTTTGTACCCAGAACACATCCAATTCAGAATAAAGACAATGAGCAAATAATAAAATAAGGGAAGTGGGGAAAAGGATCTGAACAGACGTTTCTCTAAAGAACATACACCAAGAAGCACATGAAAAGAGGCTCAGGAAAATGAAAATGAAGCCACAGTGAGCTACCAGGTCACACCCGGCAGGACAGCCACCACCACCACAACAAAGGTGGACGATGATGAATCATCTGGAGGAAAGTGGAGCCCTCACACATTCCTGGTGGGAATGTAAACTGATGCAGCTATCTAGGAAGATTCTAGAAATTCCTCAAAAGGTTAAACACAGTTATCACATGACCCAGCAGCTCCTCTCCGAGTTGTATACCCAAGGGAAACGAAAACATTCCCACACACAACTTGCACGCGAATGCTCACGTTCACAATAGCCGAAAGGCAGGAATAACCTAAGTGTCCATCCGCGGCTGAGCAGATAAACAAACGGCCGTACGCACACATCCACACCACAGAGTAGCAGCCAGCCGCAAAAGGGAGCGGAGTATGGGTACATGAACTTCGGAAAGCATCTTGCCAAGCGAAAGGAGCCGATCACAAAAGCCCGCACGCGTGATCCCATTTACGTGCAATGTCCAACAACAGCGAACCTACAGACAGAAAGTGGGTTGCTGCTGCCGGGGCTGGGCGGCGTCTGGGGGTAATGAGTGCAGCGCCTCAGTGCTGAGTGTCCTACACACCGCTGACCCTGCCTGCTTCCAAGAGACGTACTGCGGGGCGTGCACATGTCCTCTCATGAGGCCGCAAACACAGACAAAACTTCTCCAGTTCCATGATTTTCTGAGGACCACCTGTCCCACTCTAGTACTCAAATATACATATGCACGTATTTTATTTTTCAAAGATGTATTTATTTTAGAGAGAGAGAGAGAGAAAGAGAGGGAAAGAGGGAGCAAGTAGTGGGGGGGCAGAGGGAGAGAGAAAAACCTCAAGCAGACTCTGAAGCAGACACTGAACACAGAGACCGACGTGGCGCTTGATTCCAAGACTCTGAGACCACGACCTGAGCCACAATCACCAGCCGATGACAACAGACACCCCGGTGCCCCGTGTGTATTTTAAACAAGGGCTGTCTGAAGGCCCAGAACCTGCCCGGCCTCTTGGGCTGCTGCTGCGCTGCGTGTCATCGGTGGCCACCCCCGCGGTCACCCTGGCAGCTCTCCTGATGCAGAGCGCCAAGGCGAGCACCCAGAGAAGGGCTGCCTGGAGGCCTGCCCTCCACCGGCAGACATGAGAGCCCACACCGTGGCCAGCCACCTCCTACCCTCGCTGCCGAAGCAGGGGCTCTGGGAATTCACAACTTTCCTGATTTAGGGTGACGGGAAGGAGCACCTGGCGTGCGCTCCCACCGTAACACACCCGTTCCGGGAGGGGGCGGCACCCGCCCCTCAAAACACACCAGCATTTCTCAGCAACGATTACGGGCATGGGGCTACGGCCAGCAGACAGGACCCGTGAGCAACTGGCGAGCCCCCTCCTTTCCGGGCCCGGGGCCACAAACCCAGAGCCCAGGGGGCGGATGGCCTACCTTGGCGGCTGCGGGGAACGGGGCTTCGGCTTCTCCTTCTCCTTCTCACGCTCCTTCTCGCGGTCACGGTCTCTGTGCTGCCGGTCCTTCTCGTCCCGCTTGGCTCGCTCTCTCTCCCACTCCTCCTTCCTCCGCTGCCGCTCCTTGTCCCGCTCCCGCTCCCGCTCCCGCTCGCGCTCCCGCTGCCGGCGCTCCCGCTCTCGGTCCCGCTCCCGCTCCCGCTCGCGCTCGCGCTGTCGGTTCTCCCGCTCCCGCTCGCGCTCCCGGTCCTAAAGCCAAACACACGAGCTGGGTGGTGCCTGGCACCAAGGCCACGGGGATCGATCTCAAGTGCTCACCCTGTTCCCAAATTTCTCCTTAAAACACAGCGTTACGTGGTGAGCCGGAGTCCAGCTTGGGCCCCAAGCTAGCGGTTCAACACTACCTGCCTCCCGCCTCAGCCCTGCCAGCGAGGGCTGGACATGACCCAGCAAGGCCTCCGGTGGGCTCTGCCCGAAGCATTCTGCTCAAGGGAGTCTGGTACAGAGGGGGTGCCCCAAAGTGCTGGCCCTTGCTTTCCTAAGCACAACCCTTCAACACCTTTCTGAACTAGCAGTCTGCGCTCATCCACCCACTTGCGCTAATAGTGCAAGTTAAAACGGTAACGCCCGAATCACAGCAGGAAGATGGGTTTCAGGCTCCAGGAGGCTGTGGGAGGAAATGAAGCACATGTCTACCCTTCTCCTGGCCCGAATCATGGACATGGTAAGGGAGAGAGGAGGCAGAAAGGGACTCTAACAGGACTTACCGACCTTCCAGGCTGCCCGGCCTGGCATGAAGCACTGTACGCCGGCAGCCTGGCCCCACGGACACGCTATCAGGGAGAGCAGCACAGGATGGTCGGCCATGGTCCCACCATCCGTGGGTTCCCAGGAAGTCACCACCCTTTGTCCTCAAAGCTCCATCACGAAGACCGCCCTACTGCTCCCGCCCACCCTCTTCTAAGCAGCAGCTTTCCCATCACCCTGAAAACATCAGGGACTCAAAGACTGAAACATCCATCCATCGAAAAATACCAATACAGAATGGTCCTCCAGGAGACCACCACGGCACAGCTGGGGAGAGGCCCAGGTTACGCCAACAGAGGAGGACAGCACAGTTACAAACGGTACCATTAAGGAGCCTGAAGGAGGAATCTGTTCAGGAGCGTGGAACACACTCCATGCCGGTTTATATTAACGTGAATAACCCTAACCACAAACCTAATTTTTAAAATTTAAAATTTCACACCACAGTAGGAACACAAACTAAAAGAGGTCTGTCTGCAGACCACCACCAATTTAATCTCTGGATCTGAACTGCTTCTCCACAGAGAGTTAATCTGGACTTGAAGCTGGTCCACTGGGCCAACACGACTAAGCCCGTCCGAAGTCCCACACAGCGCAGAGGGCTCATCGGGGAGCCACGCGGCCCACTCACCCGGTAGTTATGGTACGGCTCCGTCTCCGTGTACTGCACCCGGAAGTTCTCGTAGTGCCCGCCGCGCCAGAAGCGCTCGATGTCGTAGTCGTAATACGGGTCCGCGTAAGGCTCGAGTCTGAAAACAGAGCCCAGAAAACATAAACCTTACCACTTGGGAATATTAACGCCAGAACATGACATCAAATGTCAGCGAACTGAATCCGACACCACGTTAAGAGAACAGACACCGTGACTCAGGGGGATTTATACCAGGAGTGCAAGGTTGAGTCAACACGAGGAAATTCCTGCCTATACCACACACCGCGACAGACCGAGAAAGAAAAACCATGGGACTGCACTGACGGCTGGTGGCAGCGTCTGGGACGAGAGTGCCCACCCCCGGTGGCAGTCCTGAAAGGAAGCGGTGGGGGCGCTTCCCTGACGTGGCTGCACACACGTGTCCACTGTGGACTCAAGCGACCCCTGGCTCGATGGGAACAGACGGGCACTTCTCTAAGGCCAGGCCACGGCCTTCATGAGCACCCACCGGCGGGACAGGGGCCCGGCCGCTGCAGCCAGGAGGCAGCAGACCCGGCGAGGAGGAGAAGGATCCACACCCGGAAACTGAGACACAGTAAAGCCAACGCAAGCAGCCAGAGGAGCCCCGTGAGGCAGACCGAGACCACATCATCACCACCCAGGAGGCCGAGCAGAGCAGTCTGCGCTTACGATAGTCAGCGCGACGGAGGGTACTGAGGGACAAAGCATGGGTAACGGGAAATGAGCAGAACGTATTTCAGGAAAACTTCACAACACTCTCGAGAGGACGTAAACAAACGGAAAAATGTTCCATGCTCACGGACTGGAAGAGCAAACACAGTTAAAATACGTACACATACAGACAGCCTGGGTTGCCCAGTCGCTGAAGCGTCTGCCTTTGGCTCAGGTCATGATCCTGAGGTCCAGGGATGCATCAGGCTCCCTGCTCAGTGGGGAGCCTGCTTCTCCCTCTCCCAGCACCCCACTTGTGCTCTCTCTCACTCTTTCTCTCTCTCAAATAAATAAAATCTTAGAAATAAGCGAATACGATATCTACACAGTCCATGCAATCCGTACCAAAACACCACCAGCATCTTGCACTGTTGGTGGGAGCGCGAGCTGGGGCAGCCGCTCAGGGACACAGCGTGGAGGGTCCTCACGACATTGACACTAGAGCTCCCCGATGACCCAGCACGTGTACTACCCGTTATTCACCGAAAGGATACAAAGATACAGATTCCAGGAGACATGTACACCCTAATGTTTACAGCAGCTTTATCGACAACAGCCAAACTATGGGAAGAGCCCAGGTGTCCATCGGCAGACGAACGGATACAGAGGATGTGGGGTATACACACAAAGGAATATTACTCAGCCGTCGAAAAACAAAATCTTGCCATTTGCGATGATGAGGGTGGAACTAGAGGCTGTTATGCTGAGTGAAATAAGTCAGAGAAAGATAATTATCATACGATCTCACTCATGTGGATGATTTCACTTGTATGTGGAATTTAAGAAACAAAACACAGGATCAAAGGGAAGAGAGAGCAAAATAATGTAAGACGGAATTGGAGACAGACACAAACCATGAGAGACTCTTAACAGGGAACAAACTGAGGAAGGCAGAGGGTGGTCTGGGGAGGCTGGGAACGGGCACTGAGGAGGGCATCTGTTAGGATGAGCACTGGGTGTTGTGCAGAAGGAACGAATCACTGATTTCTCCTCCAGAAACCAATATTGCGCTGTATGTTAACTACCTAAAATTAAAACAAAAGCACAGAGAAAACACTGGAAAGACACAAAAACACGTGTGAATAGAGATGATGTTCCCTGTGTTCGGCGAGACGACCAGACACTGCCAAGAAGTCAGCTACCTGTCGGTTAATTCCCAGACGCAGGGCCCTCCCAGTACAAACAGTAGCGAGCTGCTGCGTGAGCTAGACGAGCTGGCCCCCGGGGCGCTGCGAGACACAGGCCAGGGAGATTAGTCAAGAAACACACGCCCTCCGGGACACCACGTTAGGAGGCCTTTCTGGGGAGGAAAGGAATGGCCCACGGGAATGTGACAGGAAGTCCAGAGACAGACCCCAGCAGGGAGGATAAAAGGGCCTCCCACAGGGACGAGGCAGGCTTGTCATCGATGGGGAAGGGACCACTGCTAACCACTGGGAGGGTGAGGAGACCACCACCTTACTACCCACAGACCCAGACGACCTGCTCTGGGGGTGCCTGGGACCCCAATGGAGGAACGAGGAAATGTAAACCCAGCAACAGACGGGCGTTCTGCCAGGGATGTCTTGGCTCCAGACCAACTCTCCCCTTTGAGTACGGTGGCGGGGGAAACCGAGGCACCTGCAACCCGGAGACCTGCCAGTCGGGGTAGCCCTCGAGGCCCCCGCCCGATGGCCTCCAGCGAGTAGGCTGCTTTCTGGGAGGCCTCTCCCCCCGGCTCCCCGGGACCCGGCAGACGCCCCCAAGGCTGGCTCTGCGGGTGACGTGGCTCTTTCATTCCAAGCAGCCAGATGTCTTCCGAAGCGCCTAAGCCGCACGCGACCCAGGTCAGATTGAAGACGAGAGTTGGGCGTGGCCGAGGCCGGGATGCAGGCCCCGCGGCGACAGCCCCGTCGCAGCCGGCCGAGGCCCTAGCGAGCACATCCCCCAGGGGGCATGAGGGTGCGCGTGCTCTCTAAGGAGGGCTGTTCTGGCCATTCGTGTTTGGAAAGCGGGGTCCGCAGCGTGTGCGCGGCGGCCCCTGTCCTGCGGGATTGCTCGGCACCGGAGGGGCCGGCCGTTAGGGCCCTGGTCCATGGGAGACAGCGACTCGGAGGACGCCCCCCGGGAAGGGCTCCAGCCCAGGTCCCCGGCTGCCGAGCGGCTCTGCGGCCGCCAGCTCCTGCCAAGGACCCGTTTCCTCGCGGCAGACCCCCGGGGCCCGTGTGCCAGCACCTGCCTCCTGCGAGCCCGGCGCCGCACCCCTGCTCCCCGCCGGCCCGGCTGCTGGGCAGAGACGCTCCTCCGGCCTCCCTCGCTCCTTTCTGAAGTAGCCTCCACGCCCACCGTGGGGCCTGAACTCCCGACGCTGAAATGAAGAGAGGGGGCTCCCCGACGGAGGGGACAGGCCTTCCCGTCGGAACCCAGCACCGCAGCGGTGGGAAGAAACTCGTCCCGTCACGACCTGGGGTCTGCCTAGAAAAGCGCTATTTTTACCAAACGATCCTGCTAGACACATTCATTCCGATACCAGCGTGAAGAAAACACCCGTTTCCCGACCTTTCCGCCGCCTCAGAGCTTCCTCGCGGCGCACACCCCCGCGGAGGCCCATCCGCCCGCACTGAGGCCACCGGCGCCCCCGCGTGACAGCGACTCAGCTCTCCGTGCGCACCGCCGGGTCGGGCCAGGCAGCCCAGGCCCAGGGAACGGGCGTCCGCGGCCTGGGAGCTCGGGGGAGGGCGGCAGAATCAGCCGCAAGGCTTGGCAGTAGCCAGCGCAGTGCCCCCAGCCCCGGGCGCTCTGACGCGGGCGTTTCTGACAACCCCCGCCCTGGTGTGCTGCTGGCCCCGGCCATCCCGGAGCTCAGCCCTCGGCCCTGTTCCCGCCTTCCCTGCCCGGCACGCGTAGGGACCTTGGTCACGGAGCTGTAGCGCTGCTGGCTGAGGAACACCTCAGCCGCGGGCACCCGGGAAAGGGGAGCCGGTCATGCTGGGCTTTTTGAGTTCTCCACGGATGCCCTTGAACTGCTGTGAAGTCACCTGCCCGGTGTCTCCGCCGCCCCGCGCGCTCACTGTCAAGTGCCTTCTGTTCTGCCGGCTGCTCCGCGAGAGCCCGGCCCCCGGCACGTGCCACGGGGGCTGGGGAGGCCGGGGTGGAGAAGGGCCCTCTGCGTCCTCGCCCTGCCCACTGCCCGCACCACTCCCGCAGCCCGGCCTCCTCGCCCACCCCAGAGATGTCAGTGTGGCTGGCCAGCGTCCCCTCCTCAGTGACCAGAGTCCTAGTGCCTCCTCCAGCCTCTCCCCTCCCTCCCTGCAGGGGGTGGGGACGCTGCTTCCAGTCTTCCTGGACAGCAAGTCTTTCGGTTAAATGCTCTCTATTAAAACAGCCGGTGGGGGGCATCTCCTCTACTTAGTGAACCCCAGCTGACGCAGCAGAGGTGGCTTCCCACCTGACCCACGCCGGGACCCTGTTCCCAGAGGTCCTCACTGACAAGGTCTGGTCGGGGCCCGGCACACGCATCACAGAAGCCCCTAGTTCATGCTAAGGCACTGATGTCCAAATGGCCAACACCAGCAAGCACTTGGCTTGAAGGCCCGTCTTCCGAGGCTGTAGAGGCTGAAGGCCCTGCAGCGGGGACTGTCCCCAGCCCAGGGCGGGGCCAAGCACGGCTACAGAACCAGACCTGCCACCACTGCTCCCCAGCAGGCACACGGCGAAGCCCCTGGCTCTAGCCAGGGCTGGGAAACACAGGGTCGGGGTGAACCTCGAGGTTCTAGAGCTCTTCTTTCAGTGCCCAGATGACCACACTGAGGGAGCACCCTCTGCTCCGTGTCGTCCTGTGCCCCGTACACACACGCGAGCTCCCAGGGCTCTCCCCTCCTCCCACTCCCCACAGGCCAAGATCATCACCCGCCTTCGACACAAGGAGAACGTGAGGGCTCGGGACAGGCCGGGGGCCGCACGCCCTGGCAGACTGCTCCCGACTGCCGTGTTCCTGTCCGGGATCGAGGTGCCTCCATGCCCGGAATCAGGAACCCAGAGGTCTGAACTCCATCTTTCAGTCTCTACCCACTGACCTCTGAGCTGTCCCCTGCCATGACAGGCAGGACCGAAGAGCTTCCTCCCCTTCCTTTCTGCATACGGGACAGGAGGGCCCTGAGACAGCCTGGTGGGTGCAGGGCAGGGCGGCGGGGTCCCGAAGCACGAGCGCCGGATGAGCCCCACCCCTCTGCACCACCTCTACCACCGCAGGCCCGGCCAGACCCCGGCGACCGGCCCTTCCCGGCAGCACATGGGAATGCACGTCGCTACAAGCCCGACAGGAGGCTGAAGCCGGAGGCCACACCGTGCTTGGGAGCCAGGCCCACCCTGCGGCGGCTGCTCAGGAGAAACCTGCCTGATCCTGCCCCTCCGAGCGGAGCACAGCACAGCCGGCCTTCCCCCGGGAACCGGAACGCGGGCGGATGAGAGCTTCACCTAACGCTCCACGAGTCCTAAAGTTCTGACTCAGGGCTTTCAACCATGTGTGCCTGGGGAATGAGTCTCTGAGATCCCAGCAGTGGGACATCGGGGAGGAGAAGCAATGAAAAGGGCCATACCTGCCCAGTTCCCGGGCTCTGGCGCCGAGCTCAGGGGTGCCGGGAGGAGGGCGGGCAGAGGCAGGCCGACGGGGCTCCAAGAACGGGTGCAGAAGCTCTCTGAGCTCGGAGAACGCGCAGGCAGCCGAGCCCTCCCCAGGTGCACGGCCCTGCCAGGGCTGACACACTTCCTTCCCAGAGCAAAAAACCAAGGAAAGTTGATACAAAGAGTCCGAAAGGACCTTGGGGACGCCATTCTCAGTCCAGGAGAGGGACACGCATGGGCCCCCGATGCCTGAGGGAACCTACGTGTTGCTGCTCTCCAGAGCCCGGGGCTCACACAGCGGGCGGCAACGCTCACTCTATCGAAAGGAAAGGAGGACGCAGAACTGGTCCTTACACTGTGTCTCGGACATCTCTGGTGATCCGGTAATTCCAATCTCGGAAAACTTCATTCTCCTTGTCAAACTCCCGTTCGTCTTCGCCAATGGTCACCGTAAACCTTTTCTCTTCAAAATCAGGCTCCTGTTCTTTTCGAATGGTTGCTTTTTTTAAAACCTACCATTATAAAAAACAAACAAACAAACAAACCAACCAACCTACCATTATAAGAAGGAAGACGTTAATGCTGGTACTGTCAGGAAAAGCAAAGGGCAGCCTGTCCTGATGTGACCCACGGAGCCCCGGCCAGCAGGGCAGAAGTGGCCCGCGAGAGCGCGCCAGGTGGGGGAGATGCGCCCCTGCTCCAGGACGGGAGCGCGCCGTCTCTGCACCCGGCAGCCGGGACGGGCCCGCTCGGCAGTGCCTTGGAGCTCGCTCACGTTCCAGAAAGGGGAACTGGCATCTCCTGGAAACAGTCCTCACACTGAGCTGGGGAACCCAGACTGTCACTCGGGGAAGAGGCCCAAGTGTGGAGGGGAAGGGGAGGCCGCTTGTGGCAGAAAAGCCACATGAAGCAGTTCCGGTCTCAGAGGAAAGGCAGGATGGGGCGGGGGGTGTGCGCTGAGCGAGGGAGGAGAAGGGTTTTAGTCTGTCACTTCACTGGAGAGAAGTGAGGACCCAGAAAGCAGGCCCGGTGCCGACAGACCACAAGGCTGACAGGCAGCCGGGGCCAAGGTACCGCCCGGAGCCAGAGAGCAGGGACGGAGGGGAGGGTGTGCGTGAGCACCTGGCCTCCTCGGGAGAGGACGGGCTCCTCCGCAGGCGGGGGCCCCCCATGCTAAGTCTCCGGGGAGTGGCCCTGGGCAGCCGGGGGCTGCGGCACTAGCCAGGGTGGGGCCCACGACCGCCCGAGCCACAGGAAGGCAGCGGGCCTGTGCTGTGACCTCGCGCACCTTGGAGAGATCGACAGACATCGGTTTCCATTCACAACTCTACAGAGAAATCACAGAAATAGACCCCTCGCTTCAGAGACTTGACTGGGTTTTCAATCCCTGTCTCTGAATCAAAGCATTGTTACTTTGGCTCAAGGAACTGCTGCTAGCATTTTCTTCTTGGGCTGTCTGGTTACCTCCTTCGCGTGCCGGAGTCCTCGTTCCCAGGCACTCTCCGTGGGGGGCTCTGGAGGGGGTGGAGGCAAAATTTCATCAACTACTGGCCCACCCTATTAAAAAATGAGAAAAGAGAAGTTGAGAAAGCAAGCAAAACTTTAAAATTTATACAGAAATGGGAGCAAAAAGCCCAGCGAGAGCATCAGCTAGCTGCATGGCACCTGCTCCCCAGGCCTCAGTCTGGCCCGACCCGCTGCCCGGCCTGAATCTCTGATTACCTCCACATGGAGACACAGAAGCCTCTGGAAGGCGACTCAGTGACTGTGTGACGTCACAGAAGTGCCCTTCACACAAGCTGCTAACGGGCTGCAAGCTGAAGATTCAGAGAGCTTAGCTGTCCCGCCTGCTGGCAGTCAGAGAAAGAGGGGTTCACGCACCCATGGGTTGGCAGGCATCAGCGGGTGAGGTCCAAGAGGCGGGGCGCCATTAGGCGGGAAAGGTTCGGCTTTGGTGATTAAGGAGTAGTTGCCCTTGTCGTTGACTCCGGGATGTATAAACCTACAGTTCATTCCCCACGTGCAGTTCCCTATGGAGACAAAAGCCAGGTCAGGAAGGGGAGAAGAGAACCAGGGCGCACAGGTCAGCCTCCTGCCTGCTCTGCGTGCAGCGGCAGCCTGGGGCCCATGCCAGGAGCAGCAGCTCTCGGAGGGCCTGGGGGGGGGGGACCCGTGGGTGCTCCAGGGCTCCCTCCGCAGCCCGCGCTGCCTCATTAGCTGTGTGTGCCTGAGCACGGGCAGGCCCCAAGGCAGGCGGCTGCGGCGGCAGAGCCAGAGCTGGGCCTCCCGGGCCCACTCCTCCCAGTGAGCGGAGCACAGCCACCACCAGCCTTGCCCGGCCCCCACCTCCACAGACGCACAAGTTCCGTGCAGGCCGCCTGGAAGGTCTGCGGCCACAGCCCGGGCTGAGGAGCTTCCCGTGAGCAGGACCTCCTAAGGGCCCCCAAAAGGCGCTGGGCTCGTGTGGTCGAGGAACCCGGACCCCGCTGCTAAGTCACTCTGGGAAGAGTTCCTCTCCCCCTAAGAACAGCGAAGTCCTAGAGCTCACCAGACGATCCCAGGCTGCCCCCTGCTCTGTGAGGCGGTCTCCCGCGCAGGGGACGCGGCACCCCCAGAAGGGCTCCGAGGTGCGCGTGCGAGATCCTCGTCCTGACCCCAACACTCGGTCACCGCGGGAGTCCCGCCCGTCTGCTCAGGGCGTCTCTACCAGCTCCGTAAACCTGCACTTCTCGCACCAGAAGTCTCACAAACCCTTCCAGGGTATCTCTGTGCTTAAAAATGCGTGAGCGACATAAGACACGGAGGACTGTAACTCCCTGGCTGTTCACACTTCACACAAGATATTTTACAAAGTCACCTTTTAGAATTATTCCATAACAGAACACCGAGATTATTCAAGGAAACCACCTGACTTCTCAGAGCAGAAGGCAAGAAGTCCAAGTTTTAATTTAATCGTAAGGGAACCACTTTCAAAAAGTTTCACATGGTGGGGAGGACTCCTGCTCGGGCAGTGGAGCGCACAACCTTGATCGCAGGGTCAGGAGTTTGAGCCCCACGGTGGGCGTAGAGATTACTTCAAAAAATAAATAAAACACATGAATAAAAATAAAATTTAATTTTTAAAACATGTAATGTCTAGGGGTGCCTGGGTGGCTCAGTGGGTTAAAGCCTCTGCCTTCGGCTCAGGTCATGATCCCAGGGTCCTGGGATCGAGCCCCACATCAGGCTCTCTGCTCAGCAGCGAGCCTGCTTCCTCCTCTCTCTCTCTCTCTCTGCCTGCCTCTCTGCCTACTTGTGATCTCTGTCAAATAAATAAATAAAATATTAAAAAAAAAACAACATGTAATGTCTATATAAGCACAAATATGGCATAAATATCTGAATAGTTTTTAAAACATTTTCAAGGGGTTCACAGATAGTTAAATATTAAACCATCTTTTAATATATATTCCCTTCTAAATGTAATAGTCCCCTTGAACGTTTCTATCAACAAAACACATTTTTCCTTGTATAATATAAATTAAAGAGAAATAATCATTTGGTATTTGGTATTTAGGAAAGGACTAAAATTTACCTTTAAGGCATCATGAATATTTAAACTTGGATTAAAACCAACCTAATAACACACTGAGCTGAATTAAATGCAAAATAAAGTGTGCTTAAAATTAATTCTCTGGAAATGCAAAAATGACTTTTAAAATTCTTAAGAGCACTGGGGAAATCACACTTAAGTCAGAGGTTAGGAACCACCATACAACGAGGAGTTCAGATCCCAGAGTCGCAGAGAGCTTTACCAAAAACAGACCCTGGATGCAGTCCCTCATGTACATAAGCGATTTCAAACGCTGCCAAGCCCTTCCCTGTCTCACCGTCACAGAGCTCGCCCGGCACCCTCACTGCTGGGAGGGCCAAGACCAGCGGAGGCCTCCTGCAGACAGTCTGCAAGGGCAGGAAAACATTACTAGCCTAAGCCCCGAGTTCCCATAACTTTTTTAAGCTAACATACATACCTGGGTGGTAGATAAATGGGTATTTGGTAATCTCTGTTCTTTTTTGTACGTAAAATATTTTATTGAGACTTTATTTATTTTAGAGAGCGAGAGAGCGAGGGGGAGGGAAAGGGGAGAGGAAAGACGCCCAAGCAGACCCCATGCTGAGCACGGAGCCGGAGTGGGGCTCGATCTCACGACCCTGAGATCATGACGTGAGCTGAAACTGAGAGCTGGATGCTACCCAGGCGCCCCATATGTAAAATATTTTCAAAATGAAAACAAACATCACCCAACGAGCCTCCAGACAAAAAAGATCTTTTCTTGGTGCCACAGGCAGGGGAGAAGAGCGGACGGGAAGACGTCAGGCAGGAGTGCCAGAGGCAGGAGCAGCAGCCGGTGCCCCCCAAGACGTTGTGGGGTGACAGGAGCTTAGCCTCGTGGACCGTGTGCACCTGGGTGTGCAAAGATCCTGGCCGGACGTGCCGTGACTCCTAGCCAGCAAACCCGAGAAGGCTGTGCTCCAGGCAGAAGGTCTTCAAATACCTACCGCCAGCACAGACGTCCAGCACACGCAGGCGAGGGAGCATGAGAGCTCCCAGCAGACTTCTGGTTATTTTACGATTTTATTTAATTTTTCAAAGATTTTATTTATTTTATTTGTTTGACAGAGAGAGAACCAGACAGCACCAGCAGAGGGAATGGCAGAGGGAGAGGGAGAAGCAGGCTCCCCGCGGAGCACAGAGCCCGATGTGGGGCTCGATTCCAGGCGCCTGGGATCATGACCTGAGCCGAAGGCAGAGGCTTAACCAGCTGAGCCACCCAGGCGCCCCTATTTTTTTTTTTATGATTTTAAGTCATTGCTACACCTGATGCAGGACCTCAACTCAAAACCCCGAGATCAAGATTTGCACACTCCGCCGACGGAGCCAACCATCCACTAGCCTTTTAAAAAGTGAATTTTTATCTGTGTAGAAAAAAGCCTGGAAAGAAATACCCCAAACTGTTGGATGGTAAAAAGACTTTCATCTTTTACTATCCTCTCTGTCAGTATGTATTACTTTCATAATCTAAGAAAGCATTTTGTTTAGGGAAAAATATTCTCTAGAAAATGGAGGAAAAATCTTGCTATAAAACTGTATGGTCTTGTACTTCCAAAGGAAGCTTCACAAATACAGAATTTATGCGGACTGTGCCTCTGATCAGGGGAAGAAACAGGTTCCTAAGAATGTGAGGACCCCGGGCAGGGACCTGGGCACAAGCCAGCAAGGAACAAGGAGACACGGAAGCGTGGTCACAGCGGCAGGACAGGGGACAAGATTCTTCACGTTGGCATATACATGGCTTCGAAGGCACTGATCGTGTTTCTTAACTGAATGGCAGGCATCTTAGTAACTACTGGTCTCTATCATCATGTACGCCACTGCGGACAGTGTTATTTTAAATACACGACATATTTATAGGTAAGAAACAGAAGTAACATAAAAACACATCCAAATACTCTAAAAGGGATTCAGCGAACCCTCCAGGCTTCCGGGGCCTTCTGGCAGAGACGGTGAGCAATTTGCTGGGGTGGGTCAGTCAGTCAGTCGACGAACCCACCGGTTTCCCCTGCTTATGTCACACGCCGTGTTGCCCCTGCTTCTCCTCACTAAATCACAGATCTATGAAAGAGGAACCGCGTGCACAACACCCGCACACCCGTGACCAGTGAGACAGGCACAACCTTTGCAGAAAACCTACAGGTTCTTCTGCAGCGATCAGAGGAACTGCACCCAGAGACGACGGGACACCAAAGCCACGTCTCCTGTGTACGGCAGTAGCCCACTGCTCACAACCACACACCTGACAGATCAAGGACCCAACCGGCTTCTCCTGCAGCGCGGAATGTCAGGAGAAGAAAGCCACATGTGCGCGTGCTGGGTCCGGACACGCGAGATGTCTCGCTGTCGCTCGGCCTGGCGGTCAGTACGGCGCAGGGCTCGCATCGTTTACGGGAGCCTCGCTGCGTCGCGAGGGAGTCTGCTACTGTTATCTCTAAATAAGACACGGTGGGCCCACTTCTGGGAGTCTGAGTAACTCAGAACAGAAAATAGCGGGACTATAAAAGTCAAAAGGTTTAAAGTGCTTCATGGTTTTAAGAAATTACCACTGAAAGGAAGGCAGAATATGAAAAAACCGAATCATCCAATATCAAGGACCAACCTAGAATCTACAAACGTGTGTCCTAACGAGCATCAAGTCCACGGACCGTCATGGGCAAGTTCCTGAGAGAGAACACGAAGGAGCACATTCCTTTCCCGTTTCACAGACAACCGGTCACCTCTCGTGGTATCGGAGATAAAACCGTAACTTCTGTAAGGAAACCCTGCACTGCGCCAGGGGAGAGGATTCCAACAGTGTGTGGGCGGCTTCTCTGTAAATGAGGTAGACTTGAAACCAGGAGTTCTTTAACGTTTAGGTCTTAGGAGCCCAAAGAATCACAAATGGGTCCCATCTATCGGTGTTTACTATAGACACGAAGACTGAAGAAGTTTAAAAAGACACAGTACATGCCACGTGTAACTTATGCCAACGATACAGTAACATAAGTACTCATGAAAACCTTTACAAATACTCAGTGACCCGAGCAGCCTTCCCTCCCTTTTGGCAACCCTCTCCAGCTGGCAGGCCGCGGAGACAGCGGCGCTCTCGTCACCTTCCCCTTCCAGTTCGCCGCGACGGCTGGTGTGGCTGGAGCAGGTGAAGGGAAGCCAGCCTCACGCCGAGGCGCAGCGGGGCTGGGGAGGGGACTCTGCCACCTCCGCAGAGACTCTCCCGCGTCCTTGAGGCCACCCACACGTCAAGCAAGGCTTCTCGGCCGTCAGCGGCCGTGCGGGGCCTGGAACCCTCTCGCCGAATGTTTCCGACTGTTGCGCTGGTGCCCGCTGGTCCACCTCGCGCTGCGAGCGGGCCTTCTGCGCGGGTGTGACTCTGTGACGCCACGCACCGGTCACTCGGAAAAGTCATCAAGCACCGCAGGTGGACAGTCAGGCCCTCCAAAATCCCGACTTTCACGTAAGAGCCCGAAGCTCCTGCTTAGCAGCAGATACTGGCAGCTGCTCTCCCGCAGGCGGCAGGCTCACTCTGTTTCAGGGGACACTGAGTTCTGTGTCACCGCAGCGGTCCCTGCTCACAGCGCAAGCCTCGCGGCCTCCCTGGAGAGGCGGCCGGGCCTCCCTGGGCGAGAGAGGGGCTCCGGGGCGCCCCCATCTCGTCGCGCAGAACGTGGGAAAGACCAGCACTGCGGGGTCTTCCTGGGGCCACGGACATGTTCTACTGGACTGTGGTGACGGCCACACAACTTGGTAAATTTAATGAAAGTTATTAAATTGTATGCTTAAAACATGAGTTTTAGGGCATGGATAGTATACCTCAGTTTTTTCTAGAAAACCTGCGCTCAAATGTAAAATTCAAGTATAACTCTTACTGTTCTCTTAGCGCCGCCATTACACGGAACTGCTGGCAGCGAAGCCCGGGTGTGTGGTCGTCAGCCCCAATACCCGCTCACGACCACAGAAGTAGTTTTGACCTCAGGGTCCCTTCAAAGAATTTCAGAGCCCCTAGGGGTCTGCAGACCACATCTGAGGACCTTCTGCTTTAAACATAAAGAGAATGCAGGGATTCAAAAAAGGCAATGAACATTTCTCTGAGGAAGAGACTGTTGGAATGGCCACTGGGCTCATGACGAGACAGTCAGCACCACTAATCACTATGGAAACGTAAACCAAAACCACCGCGAGATACCACTTCTCGTCAGGATGCTCACTACCAAAAAGTCAGATCACACTAAGTGTCGGAGGCGGCCCCGGATCCCCGCGCACCGTGGACGGGGAGCCGACGTGCTACTGCTCCCGCGGAAGAGAGTACGGAGGCTCCTTGAGGAATTAAAAAGAGGATCACCGTATGATCCAGGACTCCAGTGCGGGGTACACAGCTCCAAAATTCCCAAGCAGTGTCCTGAAAACACATGCACACCCACGTGCACGGCAGCAGAAAGATGGACACGACCCATGTCCACCGCTGGATGAATGGATACACAAAGCACGGTGTACGCACGGTGGACCACTGACCCAGGAAAGGAAGAGCGCCCGGGGGGCTCAGGCGTTGATTGTCTGCCTTCGGCTCAGCTCATGATCTCAGGGTCCTGGGATCGAGACCCGCATCGGGCTCCCTGCTCGGCGGGAAGCCTGCTTCTCCCTCTCCCACTCCCTCTCACTGTGTCTGTCAAATAAATAAATAAAATCTTAAAAAAAAAAAAAAAAACTCTGACACCTGCTAAAACACAAATGAAGCCCAAGGACAGCAGGACGAGTGAAATAAGGCAGTCACAGGAAAACAGGAATCGTGTCGTTCCGCTCACACCGGGCACCTAAAGCAGACAAATTCAGGTAGGAGAACGGTGGCGGCCGGGGCCTGCGGGAAGCAGGAATAGGAAGTGACTGTTAATGGCCACAGAGTTTCAGTTTTACAAGAGGGAAAGAGTTCTAGAGACGGACAGGGTGACGGCAACAAAGTGAACACGCCACGAACGTACGCTCCGAAACGGTTAAGATAGCAAACCTCACCTCAGGCATATTTTACCAAATTCTCTGTGTGTGTGTGTGTGAGAGAGAGAGAGAGAGAGAAGCGGTGGAGGGACGGAGAGGGCGGGGGAACGGGAAGGAGCAGGGACAAGGTCTGGCCCACAGAACGGGCACTATTAACGGCCAGCTCAGTCGGAAACCTGAAGTAGGCCACAATTTAAAGAAAATGTCATTTAGGCCTTTACGGCACTTTATATATCTTGATGGTTCAACATAAATACACCAGAGGTAGAAACACCCCGCAAACGAAACACTGGTGCTTAAGAATGTTTCCATTTAGGGGCGCCTGGGGGGCTCAGTGGGTTAAGCCTCTGCCTTCCGCTCAGGTCATGATCTCAGGGTCCTGGGATCAAGCCCCGCATTGGGCTCCCTGCTCAGCGGGGAGCCTGCTTCCTCCTCTCTCTCGGCCAGCTGCTCCCCTTGCTGGTGTTCTCTCTGTCAAATAAGTAAAATCTTGGGGCACCTGGGTGGCTCAGTGGATTAAGCCGCTGCCTTCGGCTCATGATCTCAGGGTCCTGGGATCAAGTCCCGCATCGGGCTCTCTGCTCAACTGGGAGCCTGCTTCCTCCTCTCTCTCTGCCTGACTCTCTGCCTACTTGTGATCTCTCTTTCTCTGTCAAATAAATAAATAAAATCTTAAAAAAAAAAAAAGTAAAATCTTTTTAAAAATGTTTCCATTTTTATTTCCAAGTACATTTCATCGTTCATGGTCACAAATACCAATGTACCCATTTGGACAATTAATGATTAATCTGCAGAAACCTTTTAATAGGAACATAACTAACAAATTTTCTTAGAAAGAATTTTCAAATTAAGATAGATCTCACATACCACAAAATACCTCCATCTACAGAGCGTAATTTAGTGAGTTTCAGTACAGATGCAGGAGGTACGCAGCCATCGCCCTACGAGGAAGCCCAGTACTCCCTGGCCATCACCCCCGCCGCCTGCTCCCACGCCCTCTCTCCTCCCAGGCTCTGCAGCTTAGACAATGACTAACCCCTAACCCAGTTCCTGCCTCGATAGATCCATTCTGGGCGGTTCGCACAGACGAAAACGCACAAGCGGGGCCCTTTATTGTCCGGCTTCTCTAAGTGGCAGAGCGTCCTCCGGGTTCGCCTGCGCGGCGGGGTCAGCTCTTCCCGAGCTCCAGGCTGGCGCGGCGGCCCCCCGTACGGACAGACCGCACCGTGTGGAACCACTCGTGAGCTGGCGGACACCTGGGCTGTCTGCACCTGCCGGCTATTTTGAACACTGCTTCTACGAACAGTCACATGCAAATTTTTGTGTGGATGCACGTTTTCCTTTCTCGTGGGTGGAGACCCAGAAGCAAAAGTGACTGGGTCACCGAAGAGCTCTACCCTCTCCTGTTCTCGGGGCCGCCGCCTGTCCTCCGGCGCCTGCACCGTTCTGCGCTCCTGCCAGGGGGAAGGTTTCAGGTCTCCGCATCTCGCCCAACACAACAAATTCTGTATTATTATATTATTATTATTTTTTAAAAAGATTTTATTTACTTGTCAGAGAGAGAGAGAGAGAGTGAGCACAGGCAGACAGAGTGGCAGAGGGAGAAGCAGGCTCCCTGTGGAGCAAGGAGCCCGATGTGGGACTCGATCCCAGGACGCTGGGATCACGACCCGAGCCGAAGGCAGCCGCTTAACCAACTGAGCCACCCAGGCGTCCCAAATTCTGTATTATTTTTAAAGTGACTTCTCTTGCTAATAAACGGAACGTACACGAACTCATCTCAATTTAATACCAAGCTTAAAAACTGAAGGTAAGCAAAAACATTTTCACCCAAAAAACTTGCATAACTAAGAAAAGAAGCAAGAGATGTGTTCTAGAACCCCCAAAGCATCAACCATTTCTTTTTGTACCGTATCACACTACTCTGTAGAACGAACAAGTGTGGGCAGGAAAGGTAAAAATATACTTAGAAGCAAAGTCTGAAACAAGTTACCGGTTCTGCGCAATCGAGCCGCAGAGAAGGCCGACTGCCGCTAGCCTCAGATTTCCCCGCAGAAAGCCCTGCCTGTTGGCCTTTGTCTCTGAAACCCAAGCTGGGCATTTCACTGGACTCTGGAGGGACCTCCCTCCCGTTGCGAAGTGGCCCTGGGGACCATAGGGTCCACGGAGACGGTGCCCAGTCCCTGCCCACGAGGCAAGTCCTGAGGACGCTGACCTGCAGGCCCGACAGCAACGTCACTTGTATGCTGCTCCATTCTGGAGATCACCTGAGTGCTGCGACCCTGTGCACCACAACCTCCGTGGCACGGACGGGTGGCGCTGCCTCCTGCCGGCGGAGCCCCTGGCTAGTCCTGACGGGCCGGCCCGGATGCTGAGCCACAGTCTGACCACACCACACGTACATCTATGCGAGCACGTATGTACTGGTCTCCTCTGTAATCTAGAAATTTCAGAGGCGCACTGACATCATTTATGCCCACATAATTATGGAAAAGAAGTCCTCTCTTTCCTCCTCTGCGTAAGTTAAAATTTTCTGAAATGTTAACATTTCAAATACCAAAACTTTTTTTTAAAGCAGGCTCCATGTCGAGCGTGGAGCCCAAGGTGCACTTCGAACTCATGACTCTGAGATTGAGAGCTGAGCCGAGATCAAGAGTCAGACACTTAATCGACTGAACCACCCAAGTACCCCTCAAATACCAAAATTTTAAAGAACTGTCAAGAACTGACTTCCTAAGACATACCACACACTTTGCGTTCTCAGGGTGCCCACACTGCCCACAGCATCACCGGCGGCCACGCTCCTGAGGGCAGAACGCACGTGGCCGCACAGCGGAGCTCACCACACGCACGTCTACCTCCAAGGAGTCTCCTCTCGGCAGAAACCGCAGCCCGCGTGTACACGGCACAGGCCCGGAGCGCGCCCCAAAGAGGGAGCTGACCCGGGTCCTGAGCGCATCGGCTCCCTGGTCCCCGCGCCCCCTCTGCACCGCGTCATCCTGGGTGTCGGGAGAGGGCCCTCCAGGGGCCGCTCAAGGGCAGAGCCTGCCCTCTCAGGAAGAAGAGACTCCACCGTCCCCTGCTGTCCCCCCTCCCCGTGCCATCCACAAGGCCCCCGTGAGCCTCCAGTGCCTCTAAGAACGGCGGTCCACGACCGCTCTCTGCCCCTCAGAGCCTCTCCCTTCCTTCTGGCTTCACATCAGAATGCTGGATCCAGGAGAAAGAAGTCTGGCCTCCGGAACAGAGAGTGAGTATCGTAGACTTTGTACCTGTCCCCTGGCCTCTGAAGGGCATGGGATGTGACACTGGCGCAAGAGGAGAGGACAATGCTGCCACAACATCTGGAAAAGAAGTACAGGAAGCCCTTGTGAAATCGCCGGGCCGCGAGCGAGGGCGCCCAGGGCCAGAGTGAGCGGGACCAACACAAGCATCTTCCTACCTGTGCACGGACAGCGCGGAACTACAAGGACCGCGCCCCAACCACTGCCGCGCGGCACGGCGACCCTCGCGGCCCGGGGCTCGCGTGCCATTCCCGGGTCTGCCCCGCTCCGCGCCTCTGCCGCCTGTCCCAGCCACCTGGCTCGCGCCGCACACGCTCCCGGAGCGGAGCGAGCGCCCGTGCTGCACTCAGAGCCGCTCCGTTCCGAAGGAAGGGTGTACTTCGGCTTTGATACATTTAGCAAAAAAGTGGCAACTTTCCTTACAGTTGAGGAAAAATGTCTGCACTGGTGCCTGGGACGTCTGGCCTTAGGGAAAGGGAATGATACTGTCGCCATGAGAGCTATGGTTCTCTAGAAACAGGTGGGCCTGGAACCACAAGTGTGAAAGTGGCGAGTCTGGCCCCCTCCAAGTCAGTCAAGTGAGGCAAAGACCCACGAAGGACTGATGCCAACACTGCCACCAATGGTCACGGTCTGGCCCCAAGAACAGCCTCGCACAGCTTCAGAGCTGAACCACCACCAGAGTCCCGGGAAAAGCCAAGGCCACACCAGGCCCCCTGGACAATTACCTTTCATGAAGAATCGGCAGGTGGGACGCGGCCTCACCTTCCTGTCGCTGGGGTCCTTTACTTCACCCTCCTCCAGATCATCATCCTGAAATAGAGGACAACAGCGCTTAAAAGGGAATCACCTTAACAAGAAAGAGGAGGTGGGGGGGCACCGGCCAACAGGCGCGGCTTCCCCCGACCAGAGGACATTTCTCAAGGCTGGTGTTCGGCCGCTCAACAATTCACGCGCGTCTTCCCAACCCAGATTCCTCAGCTGGCGCGACGGGGCTGTGTCGAGCTCGTCTCCAAGACCGAGGCACAAAGAAGAACACCAAGTAAAAACACCCCGGGACGCAGGCAAGGCAGGGACGAAGCAGGGTTTCACCACGGCTCCCTGCATGAGCAATGCTGGGCAGAAAACGGTTACACTTCAGGTTTTTAATACTCCCAACGTTTCAACAAGATTCACAGAGCAAAATATTTATGCTCTTTTTTAAAGACTTATTTTCATTTATTTTAGAGAGAGAGTGAGAGAGAGAGTGCATCGATGGGGAGAGGGACACAGAGAGAGAGAGCCGTAAGCAGACTCCCCAGCGAGTGCGGAGCCCCAAGTGAGATCACGGACGGAGCTGAAATCAAGAGTCAGACGCTCAACCAGCCAAGCCAGCCAGGTGCCCCAGAAAATGTTATGTTCTTAAAACTAAACAGTGTCGGGGCGCCTGGGTGGCTCCACTGGTTATGTGTCTGCCTTTGGCTTGGGTCCTGATCTCAGGGTCCTGGATTGGCTGAATTCCATGTTAGGATCTCAGCTCAGTGGGGAGTCTTTTTCTCCCTCTCACTCAAATAAATAAAACCTTAAACAAAACAAACAAAACAAAAAGAAACCAAACACTCCAGGGCGCCTGGGGAGCTCCATCAGTGAAGTGTCTGCCTTTGGCTCAGGTCATGATCCCAGGGTCCTGGGATCAAGTTCTGAGTCAGGCTCCCTGCTCGGTGGGGAGTCTGCTTCTGCCTCTCCCTCTCCCTGCCGCTCCCCCTGCTTGTGCTCTCTTTCTCTCTCTCTCACTCATATAAATAAAACCTTAAAAAAAAAAAAAGGAACAAAATGTTCTGGTATATTTCAAAGCGGCTCCTTTAAAACAAAAATTAAACACCCACGTCCTGTAATTTAAAAGCCTAGGGCTGGGGAAGAGGGAGGTCAGTCAGACCCAGGCCCCCCTCTCCGTAGTCCAGAGCTCCTAACCTTGGCTGTCAAGTCTTGACATGATGCAGGGGCTTTGAAAACACGTGAGCTTGGGTGGGTCTCGCCCTCGGGGATTCCCAAGCGCAGCCGGGATCCCGACTACTGCTCTGTGCCCTGGCCAGCCGCCAGTACCCCAGGGCCTCAGTCCCAGTGACCTGCAGCGACACCCGCCTGTGTCCCTCAGCTGAGCCCACAGCCCCAGGGGTCATCTGCAGTCCAGAGCGAGTATGCAGCCACCCCGCCGACATCTCTGTCGGGAGGTCCGAGATGGCGCCCCCGTGTCCTAGTCTGTTCCAGGCCACCCGACCCAGGGGGGTCACACGGGGCAGGCTGTGGGGGTCACGGGAGCATCTCCCCTCCCCCGCAGCATCGCGCTCATCCAAAGTGCGGCCCGCCTCCACCCGGCCTGGAGCCACTTCCGGCCTCGTGCCCCACTCTCTCCTGACTGCCCACACGCAGCGACCCTTCGGACCCCGGCTCGCCTTCTTCCTTCTCCGCTTCTGTTCAAGTGCAGCTCGTCTCATTTTCAGAAGGCAGCTGAGTCTCTGGCCTCGGCTCCCCACCCCCAGCTCCCTTTGTGACGGGTCATGGCCACCACCACGGCCCTGCCCGACTGAACAGGAGCTCTCCCAGGCCGGACTATGTCACGTCCAAGCACAGCGTTGGGCTTGTGGCCAATGGTAAGTATCTGTTTAACGAAAAAATACTGAAGTCAAACCCTGGGTTTCCGATGACTTATCTTTAAAGCTTAGGTATTTGTATCATTTCTGCCTTGAAAATATTTACTTACTACAAAAGCATTTTAGCGGCGCCCGAGTGGCACAGTTGGTTAAGTGTCCAACTGCCGGTTTCGGCTCCGGTCATGGAGGTCAGAGTCCTCGGGCAGGCTCCACGGCCCCTGCTGGGGTCCGTGCTCAGGGTGGAGCCTGCCTGAGCACTCTTCCTCCCTCCCCCCGCCCCTCCCCACTGCACACATGTGCACTCTCTAGTAAGTAAATCTAAAAACAGAACATTTTATAGTGAAAAAAACACCTGTTAGAAAGTTATATCCCTTAAAAAGCAACAGAATGACTTTTCTTTGAAAAAGATTAAATAATTTATTCAAGGACTTTTTTAGTCCCTAGAACGCATTCACCGTCTGACTGAGGCCCGTCCCTTTCGCGCACCAGCACCGCCTCCCCACTTCCCAGCGCAGGACGATTTCCCCACGTCTCAGAGGGAACGCGCACCCTTCACGTGCGGGACAGAGCAGCGCTCTCCTCTGGCCCGCAGCATCTTCTTTTTACGACTGTCCTCACGGAGATGACCGCTAGGCTAACCCTTCCTGTGCGGTTTACACAGGCTCAAACGGAGAGCAGGGTCTTCGATCATTAGGAAAGCGAGCTCTTTTGAAAGATTACAAGCCATTCAAATCTCTCTGCTTCACTTGGAAATTAAGGCACAGGAGCGGAGATGAGGAGAGCAGGTCCGCAGTCAGCTCACAGCAAGGGCACTGGGTGAGATGTAAGGAGATGTTTCTGCAAACCTGGGACTTCCAACACTTGGCAGAGCAGAAAGGAGAACCAGCCACCCATCTCCAGACCGGTGAGTGGCAATGTGAGCCACAGAGAGCAGTTCTGTACGGCTGCTGGAAACGCTCTGTGACAGACCCAGCAAGGCACGGCAGAGCACTCACGATGCGACGTCCCCCCGGAGATCCCCTGCCGGCCGCTGCCCCCCGCCAGCCCCCACACCCGCTAGGATGGAGATGGATGCCTGTCCCTGGTGCTGGGCTGGGTTTGTGGGCTCCCCTTCAGTTAAAAAACCAACGAGAACAATCAATAAGTCACTAGGCAATGTAATATCCTGAAATTTTCAACAAACCACTTAGTAGGATGGCTTTTCAAGTGATGAAACATTAAAAGAAGTCGTTAAACCCTGCAGAGTTTCACGCAGATGCTGCTGAAGAAACGGGACCTCTAGAGTCAGTGTCGCACCGCCCTGCTGCATGCGGCTGTCCCGGCGAGCGCACCACGCACGCGGGTTCTCTCAGAGCACCCGATCGCGCGGCTGCAGGCAGGGACAGCAGAGAGTGGAGGACAGGGAGGGGCCCCAGCAGTTGGGCCGAGCAAACTGGTGGATGTACACACGGGACAGCGCTCCTGAGGCTCTCCGCGACCCCCACCCAGATAGGCTGACACAGCCCGAGCATGGAACCCGGGGCGGGGCGAGGCTCTCCGGGGTCTGCAGGCCTCAGCAAAGCCAGGCTGGCACGCTGGCCTCAGAGCGTCCTCCGGGAAACACACACGGGGCACACTGGACTCCAATGGCTTTATGAGACAGGACTGGGGGGAAGGCCTGGGCTCGCATCCTGACAGTGCGGACAAGGGCCTCCACTTCGAGCCCGGGAGCCCTTGAGCGGAACTGGTGGCCGTGCTCAGGGAGCTCCGTGTGCAGCGTCTCGGGGCACCCTAGCAGCGAGAGCTCAGGACGCAGTCACGACGAATGCGAAAGGACCCAAAAGACGACTGTCTAAGCAACGCGGCCCAGCCATACTTTCTGCTCCGTACAGGTTTTTACTTTCCTTTAAAACAAACCAACACAAACAACGCGTGCACGTTATTTCTCTGACAGGAAGTGGCTTCCACCACGGCAGCTTCCGCACGAAGGGGGGGTGAGCAGTGGCTGGGCTCGTGGGGGGCGGACGGGCACAGGCCCCCGAGGCCACCCACCATCTCCGCAGGTCCTGGCTTCTGCGTGGGCAGGAGGGCGCAACAATACAGACCCATCATCCCTTACCCGAAACCCTTGGGGGCAGACATGTTTCGGGAGCTCAGAAACATTCTGGCTTTACAAAGGTGGTATAAGCAGGGGTCTGAAACGGCTCCCCGTAAATGACACAGACCTCCCTCTGTGCGGAGACACGGGATAAGCCCCACAAGCGGTAAATATAGGACACACAGCCTGGAAGAGCGAGGAAACGCTTCTGTCCTCAGAGCTCTGGGACTCCCGCCGCTCGGGGTGGGAGCTGCGGCCGGTGCGCCCGCGCGAGCCCGTGCTGACCAGACTAAAGGACACGGGGGCGACAGGCCTTCAGGCGGCGGACCTGGCACTCCCTCTTTGCTCAAAGACAGCGCAGGCAGCTGCCTCTGGGGCTTCAGCAAGGCCGCTAAGCATGTGCATGAAGTGACATGGAGAAGAGCAGACGCGACCCACGTGCACCACCTGGAAGGAGCCAGGCCCTTGCGGAGGGGAGACCCTAAGCCACCAGAGGGAGTGTGTTAAAGGGACACCTTTCGTAGAGGATGTCAGGTATCTAGACACAGAAGGAACAGGCAGATCTAAACAGGAGGAAATACAAAATACCCCCTGCAAAGAAAATGTTTAAAGTAGTTTTCGCACAGGTGGCCCGAGAGCGATCACCTATGAGCCAGGGGCGGGCTGTCCGCTCAGGGCTGCTGTCCTGCTGTCCCTGGCAGGCCATCCCACCAGCGTGAGAGTCACCGAAGAAGGCAGGTTTGGAACAAAACACGCAGTCCACCGTTCCCCAAAGGGACAGCACCAAGTTCTACTGACCAAATGACGAAAAAGAAAACCACAGCCAATGAGCAAACAAAGGGAAGGATGTGCGCACCAGACGAGGGGCCCCTCGTCGAGTTGGAAAAGGCAGAATCCAGACCCACAGGCACGCGTCTGAGGGCTCCTCCCACCCGGGCAGGAGGACGAGCTCCGGCAGGACAGCGGGTGCAAGCAAGGACAGGCCTCCGCACGGCAGGAGTGGGGCCACCGGGCTCCCTCCGCTCTTCTGTGAGACACAGACGCAGAAACAAAGTCACGGGTGAGTCTGTGATAAGTTTGGCTTCCAGAACAGGTGGGGGACGACGGATTAACTAAGGTTCCCTGGGGCTTGGAGGGCAGGGACCCTCGGCGCCCACTCCACATACGAGCCAATGCTGTGTGTAAACCCTCGAGGCCCGACCACGGCAGCATGCGGCACTTCCAGAAAGTGTCTGTGTCGGGAGACTGTGCTGGCAGCGCATCGAACATATATAAAGGTCATTCGAGATCTTAGTCACAAATTGTGTGGTTTAGAAAAAAGAAATTCATGGGCTCATGCCCAAATCGATGTCACCATCAGGAAAAATATTAAGAGGGCGGAAAAGCTGGGGCGGGTGGGGTGACCCGGCCACACATCAGGTCACCTATCCTTGGTACCCGAAACCTAAAAGGGAGAAAAAAGGCACGAAGATGTGTCATGACAGAGGAGAAGAGCACTTGGCTTTTCAGACTCTTCCACTCAGCTGTCTGGCAATTCAGGGCCGGGAGGCTGCAGGGAGGTGCGGGTGGGCTCTGGACCGCGAGCCAAACTGCCCGTTTCCTCTCACAAAGCAGCCAGGTATGAGCGGGCTTGAATGCGACCAGCGAGAAGCCCTTTGGGACGTTCGCCTTCCAGGAGGCCAGAGGCTACTTCGCAAGGACTCGGTAAAAGGGACGAAGCGAAAGGACTGACAAAACCAGGCTGTTTCCAGAAGGAAGCGCACACCTCTGGCTCCCTCTCCATCAGGGTCACGGGCCTGGGACAAGGAGGAGGACCCGGCACCAGAACGCTAACGGGGCACCTTGAGAAGGACAGATCTGGGAACGGAACGTCTGCTTGGTGGGGATACGGGGCGACGCTGCAGCAGGGATCAGTCAGGGAGCGATGAAGGGCCGGGATGGGGCCGGGGCTGACGGACATGCACCCTGGGCCCCAGCAACTGTGCTGAGGGCCGGCGCCGGTCACCCGCACCCAGGACTTGGGCTGCTCTCTCTGTGGGAACGGCTCTCCAGGGTAAGCCTCCCTTCTGCCCACGGCCACTACATACTTCAACAGCACTCAACATTAATGTACCCCAAAGTAACAGGGGCTCACCATCTGCTCGGCACGCAGTTTCTGGCTGCCTACAGTGGGCCCGTGCTGGGGAGACCGACGTGAGCCGCCCAGATAGGTTCTGGTCTTCGGGGACTTGCATTTTTGGAGATGGGGGGAGGGGAAGCGACAGGAACAAACACACCAGTGGCCTGAGTGTGTAGAAGTAAACAGAGTCCTCAGCCAGGGGTAACAGAGCCCAGGAGGAGGCAGAGCCCCCACAAAGGAAGCAACATTCATGCTGACGGCAAGGGGTGGGGGGCAGCTGGGAGCGCAGCCGGCGGGGCCAAGAGCGGAATCAGCAGAGAAGCTCCTGGAGGCAGCCGCGCTCCTGTGAGAGGGTCCGAGTCACCATCCGCGACGCCGGTCCTCCCCTTGTTGAGGTCCGCCGGTCTCCAAGGGAGTGGGGGTGGGGTCCTGCTCTGCACGCTCACACCCCGGGCACAGTGACCCTGGCACGCCACAGGGCCCCCCGGGGCTGTGACCAAGAGGCCCCATCTGCGGCGTGGGGAGACTGGGTCCGCACGGCGGAACGAAGCCGCGCTCAGGTGTCCTCAGCAGCACTGTTCCAGCGCGGCGGGGGGCCCCTGACAAGCGGGTGTGACGGAGGGCAGAGCCGGCCAGCCGGCCAACGGTAGGATCTGAGGGACAAGAAAGCCAAGCTAGCTTTTCATTCCACATGCTTCCTCCAGGGAAACTGGCCAACCTCCAGGCAATGGGCACTTTCCAGGGCTGGCTCGGTTCAACCCAAGGTCCCACCACTACATCCAAGTGGTGGCAACCCCACTGGCGCGAGGCCAGCAAGGTTCTCCAGGACCCGCAGGGAGACACCTGACCCCACAGAACCGTGGAAAGGCAGGAAAGGAGCTGAATTTCCCCCAAGACTTATTCCACAGCTGATGCGAGAACTTGCACCTGACCGTCTCTGAGTGGCAAACAGGCTGCCAAGGACCCACAGCTTCCTGGTCACCAGGAGACCTCATTTCCTTAGGACAGAAGCAAGCCACGGCTTTTCTCTCCGTGACTCCGAAAAACCACATTCACACGCAATCTCAACCAGTAACTTCATCTTTTACCTAAAATCTCACCCAAACTGACGAGCCTGAGTCTCACAGCATCTCTTTCGTCGGTAACCCTGTGGCAGAGGCACATTGTCCAAAACCGGAAGGGAAGCGCAGCTCAAAAACCTAGGGGCGCCTGCCTAATCACGTCCTGACAGTACCCTTTAAATGAAGCTCCAAACGAAAACGATCAACTCAGCTGTGAGAAGGTAAGAGATCTAAGATACTCAGCTTACAACCATATAGCAACCCCCCCCCCCCCGTTCTGTTCTTGTGAACCAAAGTCAGACAGGCAGGGTTTAAACCCTACACACTTACCAGGCACAGACACGGGCCACCACAGTTTGAAATGGACGGAGCCCCGCCGCATCAGCAGCTGGCTAGGAAGTGCAGTGCTTACCGTGAACCAATGGCTAAGTACTCCCATAGCAGCAACCTTTTCCCTCCCCTAAACCAGAACGTTTTTCTTTTTTTTTTAAAGATTTTATTTATTTATTTGACAGAGAGAGATCACAAGCAGGCAGAAAGGCAGGCAGAGAGAGAGGAGGAAGCAGGCTCCCTGCAGAGCAGAGAGCCTGACGCGGGGCTCGATCCCAGGACCCTGGGATCATGACCTGAGCCGAAGGCAGAGGCTTTAACCCACTGAGCCACCCAGGTGCCCCCCAAACTCAACTTTTAAAGGTCATGATTACAGAGGCACCTGGGTGGTGTCTGCCTTCGGCTTGGGCCGTGATCCCAGGGTCCTGGGATGGAGCCCCACATCGGGCTCCCTGCTCGGCGGGAAGCCTGCTTCTCCCTCTCCCACTCTCCCTGCTGGTGTTCCCTCTCCCGCTGTCTCCCTCTGTCAAATAAATAAATAAAATCTTAAAAAAAAAAATAAAGATCATGATTATAAAAGGAGCGTCTGGGTGGCACAGTCGGTTGAACGTCCAACTCTTGGTTTCAGCCCGGGTTGTGAGATCAAGCCCCTTGTCGGATCCACGCTCGGTGGGGAGTCTATTAGGACTGTCTCTCCCTCTCCCTCTGGCCCTCCCCCTACCACAAGCGCACGTGTGTGCACTCACTGTCAACTACATAAATATATCTTAAAACAATCATGATTACTAAAGAGGTAAGGATAGACAATGGGGAAAAGTGTCCTCAACAAATGGTGCTGGGAAAACCGGACGGTAACATGCAAAAGAATGACACTGGGCCACTTCCTTACACAATGTCCAAGAAACAAACTCAAACTGGACTGAAGACCTAAATGTCAGACTTGAGCCCATAAAAATCCTACAGGAGAGCACGGGGTGATTTCTCTGACATCGGCTACAGCAACATTTTTCGAGATATGTCTGTAGAGCGGCAAGGGAGACAGAAGCAAAAACGAACTACTGGGACTTTACAAGATAACAAACCTTTGCACAGCAAAGGCAACAGCCGACAAAACTAAAAGGCAACCTGTGGAACGGGAGAAGACACCTGCCAATGATATACCCAATAAAGGGTTAGTATCTAAAATAAAGAGCTTACAAAACTCAACAGCAAAACCCCAAATAACCCAGTTAAAAAGTGGGCAGAAGACATGAACAGACAGTTCACCAAAGACGACACACAGATGGCCAAGACACATGAAAAGATGCTCCACATCACTCATCATCAGGGAAATGCAAATCAGATCCAGAATGAGACGCCACCTCACACCTGTCAGAATGGCTACAATTAGCAAGTCAGGAAACGACAGATGCTGGCGAGGATGCGGAGAAAGGGGAACCCTCCTGCACTGTTGGTGGGAATGCAAGCTGGTGCAGCCACTCTGGAAAACAGCATGGAGGTTCCCCGAAAGGTTAAAAATAGAACCACCCTACCACCCAGCAATCGCACTACCGGGCATTAACCCCCAAAATACAAAACACTAATTCAAAGGGATGCATGCACCCCTATGTTTACTGCAGCATTATTTCCCAGAACCAAGATACGGAAAAGAGCTCCCATGTACATCCATACATGAACGGATAAAGAAGATGTGGTGTAGACACACGATGGAACTCTACTCACCCGTAAAAAAGAGGGAAATCCTGCTATTTGCAACAACATGGAGGGAGCTACAGAGTGTAATGCCAAGTGAAAGAAACCAGAAATAGACAAATACCATATGATCTCACTGGTAGGTGGAATTTAGGGAACAAAGGAGCAAAGGGAGAAAGAGAGACAAACCCAGAAACAGACCGGTGACACCAGAGGGGAAGGGGTGGGGGACGGGTGGAAGAGGTGGCAGGATGACGGGGTGCACTTGTCTTGGGGGGCACTGGGTGATGTGTGGAAGGGCTGCATCATTACGTTGTGCACCCGAAACTGGTGCTACACTGTATGTTAACTGTCCCAGAACTAATTAAAGAATAACAGACCACGATTAAAGTCCTTCGATCGGATGATGCATCATAAAACCCGACCTATCTGCGTCGGAGAGGGTATGTGAGTTACCATCTCTGTAACCTGAACCGCAGAGTATTTAAGTCAATTATAACCAAGTGAAATGGTTTGATCAAAGGCTGAGGTGTTTGGAGACAGCCTCCTATGATCCACTCCTAAGGATCTTTCCGGGGACACCTCCAGAGATGCCTGGCGCAGCCGGCGTCCTTGTCGGAGGACGGGCTCAGGGACAGAGGTAGCCTGGAGAACAGACAGAGCTCAAAGGAAGCTCGGAGCTCGTCGTTTGGAGCGCATCAGTCTCAAGGACCTAACAGAACTGAAAATCCACGATGGTTTCAGTTGAACGTGACCTCGAGTATCATCTAAGGATAGCAAAAATAAAAGGAGGAACGATCTCCACTCGCCACACAAACCCGGAGCTCAAGAGAACATCCGGGTTAGGCGTCTAAATGCCATCCGACAGCAGCAGCGAAGGGGAGGGTCCGCGGAACTGCCAGCTACCAAGCGGGAGACCCAAGTTCTCTGAGTCTAGCCTACTCCTTGTCCTGCCTGGTTTCGGGCACTCCCTCCTCACCACAGGGACTGCTCTCAGAGCAGTCCTGACTTCCCAGCCCTCACGTACCCTGCCCCACCCCAACCCCTGCCAGCCCAGGCACTCACATCAAGCTCCCCATCGTCGAGCTCCCCATCATCATCCTCCTTGTTTTTCTCCTTGGCGGTCTCCAGGGGCTCCTTGTCTTCCACACTGTGAACGCCTGTCGCCCCCTCGTCCCCAGGAGCTCCTTCCCCCTTGTCCTCGTCATCCTCGGCGCCGGCCTTCTCGGCCTCGTCCTCCTGCCCAGCGGGGGCTGGCTCCTCGGGGACCTCCTCATCATAGTCTAACTCATGCTCGTCCAGGTCCCTGGTGACCGACGAGGCCTCGTCCCTCAGGTCGCTTGTGCGCTCTTCCTCCCCTCCGTCCCCCTCCTCCCCAGGCGGGGGGCTCGTGGGGCCCCTGCTCAGACCCTGGGCCTCGGACTCCCGGTCCTGGTCCTCCTCTTCCGAGCGACTCTCCTCCTCCTCCTGGCTCAGTCCCGGGGCGGCACTGTCTTCATCCTCCAAATCAGAAGCCCTCCCCACAGCTCCATCCAAGTCTGGGTCGGACCCACTCTCCCTCAGAATGTCATCGTCCGAGAGCCCCTGCTGCTCCTCCTCTTCGTCCTCCGGAGAGCGAGGGTCCCGTTCAGGGCTCTCGGCCACATCCATCGGTACCCACAGTTCTGCAACAGAAAGAGAACACAGACACGCAGCAGTCAGCAACGCAGAAAGTCCACCTGGGCCTGGTTTTCTTGGCCCCGTGCTCATCCCCGACCTGCAGGGGGGACCAGGACCTGCACCTCTCTCGGTCCCGCACCGCTCCTCCAAACCCCAGACTGCACTCCACAGACCACTGCTGCTGGCGGTGCCGCCAGGGAGGCCACGGGCTGGCCCCGCACACGTGCATCCACAAGGCTGCACGCAGTCCCTAAGCTGTGTGTGCGTCACAGCTCGGCGATCTGGCTGGGACCTGGAGCGCTCCTCGCCACAAGCACACCCGGCAGGTGAACAGAGAGTGAGCAATGAGACAGGCAGGCATCGCAAGGGAAAGGTTTTTGGGTCCTTAAATTACTTTTAAAATTCAAGAAAAGCTGCATTGTGGAATGAGGCAACAAAATTGAAGGCACGCTGGTGTCTTTCTAGAGCCACGCTCAAGGGTCTGGAGCAGAAACCCTGGCCGGCCTTGTCCCAGGTCGCGAGCGAGCTCCTGTTCCTGAACGCACCTCTCCAAGTATGGCCCCAACTGCCCCATCAGAATCTTCAAACACACAGACCTTGGGCCTTATCACCGATCTGTATGCTGGGGCCACCAACAGATGCTCAGAAAGTGGCATCCGTTTGTGCATGCTGAGATGACCTCATGGAAAAGTGGAGAACCACCATTCTAACCGAGCTACGCCACGGAAAAGAACTCTGGCTGAAAATTGTATGCATCTGAGTAGTTTCGTATGTTAGAAGAATGTTGTTTCAGAAGACCTTTTCCTTCCATTTTTACTAACCTAGACTTCATGATAAAGCAGACGTTTTTCGTTTTCCCACCTCCATGCCCAGTGACAGGACATCGTTCCGTCTGTTTAAAGGTAAAGTGCAGAGAGTGGGACAGGAGCACACAGTCAGCATTCACCAGTGCAGCCTGGAGCTAGTCACTGCGGAACTAGTTGGAAATAACGGGACCAGTGAGGGGCTCAGTGTTTACTTGGTTCTTCGAAATTTTAATTTAAAATAATGCATGTCACACATACACAGCTTGGTACTTCAGCAAGATCTGGAAACACACCATATAATTACGTACTTTAAATAGAAAGAATTATTTTGTGCATTCATGTAACTAAAGACTAAATACGTATCTTTCAAGTTTATACTTTTGAAAGGAGAAACTGTGTTTAAAGATGCATATACTAAGAGATAATATCTTAACCTACAGTTAAAGATACTTTTCTTTGCAGTTAATGGAAATTATTACAAGTGAGTACACATTAAGACAAATCACTTAAAATTCACCACTTTATAAATCAACTAAATGGTTAACAATAATAGAAGTTCACGAACCAATCCATTCACAGCCACAGTTTTAAAAATGATTCACTTTTCAGTCTTCCTAACTGCACTATTCAGAGGTAGGATGACTGGTGAGAATTGTTAAAAAGTCAGGCCTCAAGAGGCACCTGAGTGGCTCAGGCAGCTAAGCTTCCGGCTCTTGGTTTCGGCTCAGGTCTTGATCTGAGGGTCATAAGGATGAGCCTGGCACGGGGCTCGGGCTCTGCACTCAGCGGGAGTCTGCTTGAGATTCTCCCTCTCCATCTGCCCCCCAACCCCCCCGGGCTCACACTCTCTCTCTCTCTCAAAAAAAGTCAGTCTTCAAACGATGGACTCTGCTGAAAATCAAGTAGCGCCCTACCCCCGGGGGGCAGAGCCTGTCCCTGTGCACAGCACACCTCCTGGCCACAGTAGCGATGAGCAAGGTGCCCAAAAGCTAAGGGCTTTCTGATCTCAGCTGTTGCACAGGGCCTGGAAGGAAGGGGGTCACAGCAGCCACTCAGGGCCCCTTCCCCTTTACTAAGGAGTAAGATTTTCCTTTGTGTATGAGTCCTATGCCCATCTTTGCATAGTTTTATCACACCATATATAAGAAACCTTCCTCGTGGGAGGGCAGTGGCTTTCGTCTCCCCAGCTGCTGAATCTAGACATGTACCCTGCGGGCAGCCAGTCACTTGGAGCTGGTCCCTGAGCCTCAGACATCCTACTCGAAACCCGACAAATTCTTCTTTTCGCTTAAGCGGGGAGAGGCAGAGAGAGAGAGGGAGAGAGAGAGAATCTTAACCCCATGCGGGGCTTGAACTCACGACCCTGAGATCATGACCTGAGCTGAAACCAACAGCTGCATGCTCAACCGACTGAGCCCCCCAGGTGACCCCCAGCAAATTCTGATTTCCACCTTTTTTAGTCCAACGGCAACCCTAAAAACAAAATGACTTCTTACTTAAATCAATCAAATGTTATCTCAAATTACACGTCCTCTCAAACTAGTTTAAAAATTTGCAACGGACAAGTCTGCTCCTGGACTCCCAACACCCGACCCTGCTCATGGCCACAAGCTCCCCCAGCCTGCGAACAGCCCTTTGCTGGGGCTCGGATGCAGATGGGTTTGCACTTCGGTTTCGGGGTTATGATTACATCCAAACTGCTTTTTATATTCTGCGAAACTGAAATCAAATCCTCGAGTAAGAAATGGAAGAAACAGAGCATCTAACTTCAAATACCTGAACCAGTGCAAAAAGTGGGCCAGGCCAGCGGGCAGTTTACCCCTTGGTGTGCTGCAGTGTAATGGGGTACACAGACGGCGCAACAGCGTGGGCTCTGCGTTAGAGCTGAACCCCAGCCCCCCTGCTTCCCAGCTTCGGGATCCTGGGCCAACTACGTACACTTGCCACACCTCAGTCTGTCTCTTCCCCTGAAATACGGGCACAACAGTATCTACTTTACAAGGCTGTTGCAACAATTAGATGAGATAAGCTTGATAACATGCCTGGCAAGGGTTCCACATATCTGAATTTAAACTGAATTAGTGAGAAGACCAGTAAAGGTAACCCTCACCTTCTAAGAACCAGACCCCTATCGCTCCTGACAGACACATTTCCAGTCTCTGGGCGCACCTGAGTAATTCACTCGCGGTTTCACTCGACAAACAGCTCTCGACTCCACGCGAGACTCTATCATTGCAAGGATGTCTGCAGTGAAGCTGACAGCCATCACCATCCGCTAAGAGACGACCCCTGCATCAGGCACCTGAACGATCCCTCACGTCAGCCTTCCAAATAAGCCATGTTCCCCGTCACGGAGGAGAGCCCAGGCCACACAGCCACTGAGCAGGTATCCTGGGACTGCAAATCAGAGCTGCCCCTAGAGCGTGCAGTTGGGAACAGAGCCTTGCGCTGCGTGTGAAATGAGCCGGTGCTCCCCGCTGGGGAGCCAGCCCCCGCTTTTTGCTATTGTTTCTACAGGAAAATGGAACCTGAGTTCAAACTGATCTTACAAACTCTTTTTTGGGAACAGAACCCACACATACTGGGGACTTCTACTGAACCAGTAGATTCTGCCCGCTTTTCTTTTCTCCTTTTTGACATTTCGTGTTGCTCCGTCTACAGTTCTCTTAGGCCCTCCAGAAACAAGAACATCCTCATCCACACGGAAAAGGTAATGCACCATTTATATAGTCTATTAGTTAAAACAGCTATGAACATATGGAGGTCCGACTTGTGACACCAGCCACTTATTTTAACCCTGTCTGAAGTTTGGATCTTAGGCATGTAAACTAAACACGAATCCAAGAAAAGAAACCGCAGAGGGGCGCACCTTTACACGGGCACCCCGGGAAATGCCGACTGGAATCACAATCCTGAGAGGCCGGTGTACTATGGCAGGGCAAGTAATTTTAAGAAGTACTGAGTACATGCCCCCGCAGTTTAAATTTTGAGTATCACTTCAACATGCCAAGGACACAAAGGCCCTGAACTTCCTGACTCTCAAAGGCAGTTTCCAGTGCTGACCAGAAGGGGGCAGGGCAAAAGGTCCTGGGCGCACCTGCTACTAGGAGGGTGGCCTGCTGTTCTAGGGTGGCGGTGCTTAGCCTTAGTGGAGCATGGGCTGTTTTGAGAATCTGATGAAGGGGATGGGATGGCTTCTCTCCCTAGAAAAACCTGAATGTATGCAACTTATCTCCCACTTTCGGGAGCTCAAAATCCCCTGAGGTTTACCTACTACTCCCAAATTGAGAACTCTTGCCCTAAGTATATTATACGTTGCTCTAGTACATATCCAGACTGACCACGCCACGCCCAACTATCTGTCTGCAAAGTCTGCTGGCAGATCCCTCCCCTCCATAAAGTACCTGAGTAGAAGGCTTCGGACTCACCTCTGTGTTTCCCAAGCTCAGTGAACAGCTAGCCCTTAGCGGCAGTGCTCCATGTAAACTATCGTCTAAACTGGGTCACACCCGAAACTGTAAAGGGTCACTAGTAACAATTACAACAGGCGGCTCAGTCGGTGAAGCCTCTGTCTTCGGCTCAGGTCACGATCCCAGGGTCCTGGGATCGAGCCCCGCATCGGGCTCCAGCCCCGCATCGGGCTCCCTGCTCAGAGTAGAGATGGCTTCTCCCTCCGCCTGCCACTCCCCCTGCTTGTACTCCCTCCCTCTCTCTGATGAATAAGTAAAATCTTAAAAAAACAAAAAACAATTACAACAGGCATGAAGAGGGGCTGCCCTAGGCACAATGGGAAACACAATCACCCTTAGGAGCTCTAACAATTTCCTGAAGAGTCCCGTCTCTTCTCTACCGATGCGACCCTTGGGATTTGACAGTATGAGGCCGCACAGAGGTGAGTACCTTGGAGAGAAAAATGTGCCCGAGAATCTACCTAGTAGAAACAACCCGAGTCACAGCTTGCGGCACAAAAGAGAAGTGTCACTGGGGGTCAGAAGATGGTTTGTGTTTCAGGCCTGGGGCTGGGCTGTTTCGCAGTCTCTCTGGGCATCTACATCCCATTTTGAGATGAATTCAGTCTGGCAACCACCTGAGCGCACACGTGAGGTCCGGTGCTAGGGAGAACACACAGGCTATCGCACGCAGACAATGACACGGAGGGTCCTCTCGTCCCATCTGCACCAACTCCCAGTTCATGGTTTTTACTCAGTTGTTCTTCTCACGTGATCGCCTTGTAACTGAGGATTCCTGGCGAACTTTAGAACTACCTCTTTGGTTCTTTGACCCACAAGATGGTGAACTTGCCCAGAGAACTGAATGACAAGTGTCCGTCTCTGTGTTTCCACTGCTGCATTCAGCAGACGACGTTCGACAAATGCTTGTTGAGTAAGGAGCAAAATCTTGTTACTTGATAAACTACCTGTTGCATCCCAGAAAGAAACCGGAAGTGAGAGCCCTGTTTTTAGAAGACCACCCCAGAACTCGACATGCAGTGGGTGCTGCCTCATGTCCCAGCAGCCACTCTGGAAGGCTGCACACCGATTCCACTGATAATACTGAAGTGCAGACCATTTTGGGAACTTCTCTGCTTGACTGACCTTTCGAACCTGCAAAGTTCTTTCCTGGTGCTCTGGGAGAAGCAGGTATCCCTCCTGTCAAGGCAGGTCACTTTGAGAAATCACAGGAAACCATTCAGAGCCTGGTGTGGTAGTACATGAGGTAAGCTACCGAGCCAGGTAAGACAATCGCTGCTTAAACATGGGGTACGACTATTAATGAGACCAATTTTATCATATGGCTTTCGTATTTATTGCCAATACAGAAGTTAGAAGGCGGTTTAGGCAAAGGAGCACCCATGAAATATAAGCATAACCTTTTAGGACAACAACTTTTAACAGAGCAATCCCTATTTGAATGTTTAAGTTCTGGTACCTCTGGTTAAAAATTCTGATTCATGGGGCGCCTGGGTGGCTCAGTGGGTTAAAGCCTCTGCCTTCGGCTCGGGTCATGATCTCAGGGTCCTGGGATCGAGCCCCACATCGGGCTCTCTGCTCAGCAGGGAGCCTGCTTCCCCCTCTCTCTCTACCTGCCTCTCTGCCTGCTTGTGATCTCTGTAAAATAAATAAATAAAATATCTAAAAAAAAATTCTGATTCATGACTTCACGGATTACAGCATCTAAAGGAGGGACGTTAAAGAAGATGACAGACTTCACCCCAAACTGACTAAACTTGACCCCAAACTCCCCCAGGAAAGCAGCACTCACCTTGAGACCACGGGTAGCTGTGAAAAAGTGAAAACCCTTCTTCCACACAAGCAAGCTCATGGCTTACCTGCTGGCTGGCTGGAATGATCCCACAAAGCTTTCTTACAACATCGGGGCGTTCCTCCCAAAACCAGAGAGGAGTACCAGCCTTTGGCACACACACGCGTGCTCAGACTGTAAAATTCTCCAGCAAAGACTCCAACTCCACTCCACGAGAACAGGAGGGAGGGGAGTCTCAACGAAGAGATGGTGAGACTCTGCTGGGCCCCCAGGCAGCACGGCAGGTACCAGACACCCTCTTCTTCCAGTTCCCCCAGGCGGACGGAACACTGACCTACTCCGGCAGAAGAGCCTGCGGACCAGAGCTCTCCGAAGACGCCCGACCACTCTACGCGGCAAACGCGCTGTCCTAAAGTGCTCGAGAAAGCTTAGGCGGAGTCCTGGGCTCTCCCGGCACGATGGCTACAGTTTGTCCGAAGGACTCGGCATCCTTCGGGCTCCTCGCTAAAGGAGCAAGAAGTTCATACCTAGCGCGGCGCGCGCGCTGGGGCTCGGCCAACACACCCAACCTGTGCGCGCCGAAGCCGAGGGAGCAAGTTCCGGGAGGCTCCCGAGAGCTCAAAGTTCCCGGGGAGCCCATCCCCAGGCCCGGCCGGTCTCCTCGGGACGGTGCCCCTGCGTGCCTCGCCCCTCCACCCCCGCCGTGGGCGGCAAACATGTGCCACGCGAATGTCCCGGAAGAGAAATGACAGCTTCGGGAGAATGGAGTCCACCGCGGGGCGCGGAGCTCCGGGCTCCAAGCGGGTTCCAGGGCCGCCCGGGCCGGCGAGCCGCGGACCGGACGCGGGATCGTGCCTGTTTCCGCGACCCCTGCCCACGGCCTGAGAGCCACGCTCGGCCGGGGACAGAGCCCGGAGCGCTCCCCGGAGGCGGAGGCGCCGGGGCTCCCGGGCCTCGGCTCCGCGCCGCCGCCACGCTCCCCGCCCGGCCGCCTCGGCCTCCTCCCCGCCGGCCCGGCCTCCCCGCCGCCGCCGCCTCCACTTACTTCAGCGCGAGGGCGGGGAGGGGGCCACGGCTCCGCTGGCGTCGGGGCGGCGCGGGGAAGGCGTCCCTCGGCCCTTCCGCTCCTCACAGGCTCCGGCTTGAGGCGCGACGCGGGCGGAACAAACGGGCTCCACTACCCGCGGGGGCCGGCCATTGTGCGACGTCATCAGGCCGCGACGGTCGTCCTGCGGGCCGGCGGGCTTCCCTCGCTCGCCCCGCCCTCCGCCCGCTTCCTTCCGGCCTCCGCGCGGCCGCCTCCGCGCGGCCCCGCCCCCGCGGCGCGCGCCCGCCCGAGCCCGCCACGGCGCAGGCGCCGCCGAAGGCCCCGCCCCAGGGTGTGTCTCCGAGGCCGCGCGCCGCCGGCCGCCTGACCACGCCCGCGGGGGGGGGGCGGGCCCCGCCGCGCGCTCACGTGACGCCGCGCGCCGCCGGTTCCCGCGTGGGGGTCCGCGCTGCGGGCGGGAGCGGCGGCGGCGGGCGGTTTCGGCCCCGCGGCCGGAAGTCCCGCTCCGCCCGCCGCGTGGAGCGCGCGCACCCCGCACGCAGCGCGCGAGTCCGGGCAGCCCGGGCGCGGCCCCCCGCGCTCCGCGGGCTCCGGTCGGTGCCGCCCAGACCCGGCCCCCGGGGAGCGTCGAGGGTGGACGCCGGGGCGAGGCTGGGACCGTCCCGGCTGTCGTGCGGGTCGTCGGCCCCACGCGCTGTCCCTTCGGCCGTGGGTGCGAGGTCCACGGAGCGGCTCCCCGGGGCCGGGGTCCCGCGGGGGGTCAGACGGCGCTTTTTGGGGAAAAAAAATTATTTTTAGGTGACGTGTACCCCGGCGGGGGGCTCGAGCTCGCGACCCGGGGAGCAGGAGTGGACGCGCCACGCGCGGAGGGCGCCTCCGGGTCCGCGGGGGAAGGTCGGGGCGGAGCCGAGAGCCCGATGCGGGGCTCGATCCCCGGACCCCGAGGCCGTGCCGGGCCGAAGGCAGAGGCTCCACCCACCGCGCCCCCGGGCGCCCCCCGGGCTGGGGTCTTCACCGTTCCGGGGAGGGGCCCGTGTCTCCCTTTGGCACTGGACACTGCGAAGTCTGTGGCCGGTCCTGGCGCGGTGAAGGGTGTGGGGAGCCGCGGGGCGCAGCGGGCCGGCCCCGGGGAGCCGCGGAAGGAGCTGCGCCCTGGTCCGCCTGCCCCGCTGCGCCCCGCGCTGAAGCGTCTGGCCGCCCGTGAGGTTGCGCGAGCTCGGAGAGGTTGGCCCGGTGTTACCGGAACGAACGGGCGGGGGAGGGAACGGGGCGCGCCCGGAGCTACCGTGTGGCCCGGCAGGGACCCGCTTAGCGGACACGAGACGGAGCACAGACACCGGCACACCCCCGGGAGCTGCAGCCGCTTTACGCACAGGCGCCGCAGAGGGATGCGCCCCGCATGTTCGCCAACCGGTGACAGAGAACCGCGGTCTGTGCGTGCCGGGGAGGAGGTTCAGTCGGGTAAAGCCGGGAAGTCTGTACGAGAAGAGAGCGCGCCGAGCCCCCCCTCCCCCTCCACGTACCGGGGGGGCCCGAGAAGGGGGCACCTGCTTCCCTAGAGGACGGCTTCCGCCAGACCCTGGCCACACCGGGACCCTGTTCTGACTTCGGCCTCCAGAACGGTGACGGATCTGCCCAGCTCCCAGTCCGCGCTGTTCTGTTTGGGGCGCCCGACCTGACGAATTCATTCCGTGCACGTCCGGAAGAGGCAAATTCCTAAAGTCAGAAAGTGGAGGGTGGTCGCCAGGGCCGGGGGAGGTGGGCTTCGGAGTGACCACTGCTGGGAACAAAGCTTCCTTTTGTAGGGTGACAGAAATGCTCAGGAATTAGTGGTGATAGGCGTGTACTCAAAACCACTGAATTGGATACTTGAAAAGGGTGAATTTTGTATGAGTTATACCCCGACAAAGTTATTGTTTTATTTCATTTTTAAAAAGTTCTTATGTATTAATGTGAGAGGGAGAGAGACAGAGATTGTGACAGAGAGCACAAGCGGGGAGGAGAGGGAGAAGCAGATTCCCCGCTAAGCAGGGAGCCTGACGCGGGGCTGGATCCCAGGACCCCGGGATCGTGACCTGAGCAAAGGCAGGCGCTTAACCCACTGAGCCACCTAGGGGCCCCAAAGCTATTATTTTTAAAAAGGAAAGAAAAGGAAAGTAGAGGCAGACTCGGTGCGGGGGAGGGGGCAACGCTGGGTGGGAGGGAGGAGAGAGAGGAGGTGGGAGGAGGGAAGAAGCGAGGACTGGGGAGGCAGGCAGAGGGCTCTGCCGGAGAGGGAGAGGTCCGGACTCTGTCCACGGTCCTACTTCCTAAACAAATCTCCAGCTACCCTCCCTTTTCTCCATCCACCGTCATAACCTGCTGGGGTTTAGGCCACCACTGCAGCCCCTCCCCTGCTCCCCAACCTCTCCCAGACACCAGGAGCCTCCTGATGGTAAACTCACTACTCCAGCCTGAGGCCCCTCCAGCAGCTCCCTCTGCCCCAAGGTAAGCTCCAAACCCTGGGGCGTGATGCCCCTGCTCCTTAACCTGTCTCCAGCCCTTGTGCCCCCCTCGTGCCTTCAACTGGTTGCAACTTTACTTTGCCCCAGGCCTTTGCACGTGCCGTCCCTGCTGTCTGGGATGCTGCTCCCACATTCCCTGGCTTGAACTTTGATCATTCTTCAGCCTCATCAGGATGGACCTTCTTCCAGAGTCTCATCTGTCTCAGCAGCATGACTACAAGCTCCTGGTCAGGCATTGAGCTGCCAATCACAGTGTGTGAAGCATCTGGGGTGTGTGTGTGTGTGTGTGTGTGTGTGTGTGTGTGTGTCGGGGGCCAGCGTTCAGAAAGACAGAAAATGGCTGAGAAGGGATCAGAACCCAGTCTCTGTGAATCTAAATACCATGGCTCTGGACCACTGTGTCTTGAGCCATAGGCCCCGGGTGTGAGCATAAAAGCAGTGTCCTTGTGAGCCCCAGTTTCCCTGCTTTATAAAGCCAGGCTATTCACACCCGCTGCCTCCTTCTCCCGAGGGAAGGAGGGGGCCACGAGGTGGCAGGCACACATCGTCACTGGATCACAGAGCTCTCTGCTCACGCAGGCCGTGTACGGGGCGTGGCTGTGACATCCTTGGGAGGCAGCCCCCACGGCGATCTCTGTTGTACAGTAGAGGAAATAGAAGCTGTGAAGCGCGGAGCTGGGACCTCACCCAGGGAGTCTGACCACAAACCCCAGGTGTTCTGTGTCTCAAGGTGAGATTACTCTGGCCGTGACCATTCTGAAGGAGAAACACAAATCTCTTATTTGGGGAAACCGGGTCATTTGGAGTCAGCCGTCACTAGTGGTCGCTCTGATGCTAACTGGCAGGCGTGCACCCCTCCACGGCCAGTGTGCTGGCGGGCGTGGTCCCATCTGGCCAGGGTCATGGGGTTGGTCGGAGCCAGCAGGCCCGCCTGAACATCACTTATGGGCCAAGGTAGCTGGTAGGACCCTCCCAAGCCGTGACAGGTGTTTGCACAGTGATCATGGGGGTCACCGAGTCTGAGTTGAACAAGAGTGACAGTCAACCCTGGGCAACAACCACTTTGGAAAACCACGGGCACATAGAGAGCAGTGCTCTGTGACCAAACAAGGCAAGCCTAGACAGGTGTGCTCAGAGTGGAGCCCCTGGACGGCAGCAGAACCCTGTGGACCTGCTAGGAATGCACATTCTCAGGCCCCGCCCTGCGCTGCTGTGCCAGAAACTCTGGCTGTGGGGCTGGCAGGCTGTCTTTTCACAGACCTGGGGATCTGATGCCCCACAGAGGGCCGAGACCACAGGATTGGACTCTCTTGCCTGTGGCCACAAGGAGACACGAGCAAGGATACTGAGAGGACATTTCTTGATAATAACCGAAAGAACAAAGGGGAGAGAACAGAAATGGCCCAGATGTTTATAGCTGAGTGCAACATTGTATAATGTGTTACACATTGCAACAGATGAGTCTCGCCTGCATGTACACGATGTCTATAAGGATGGTGCTGTTTTCTCTCCACTCTGGGAAGCTGCTTCAAGCATGACGTTGACTGCCCCATTGAGGAGTGATGGGGAGCCACAGTAGATCTTGAGCAGGGGAGTGACATGAAGAAAGGTGGCATGTTGGTCATCTTAAAGCTTCATCCGAAGCTCCTACATCTGAGTCACCCGCGGGGTCTGTGGCTTTTCCTCTTGGTGTTCAGTGATCTGGTCATGCTTTGTAGCACACCTTGTACTTCTTGTTGATGTTAGACACGGTGGATACATTTTTACGGGGTGCTGGGATGGCCTTATCTGCTCCCAAAGAGGGTAAAGGTTTATTCGTCCGAGCGGCTGGTTTCAGCAGATCACTGGGCTCTGTTAAGTTTTGCTTCTAGGATTCGCAAGGGCTGCTTGTTTCTGAGAGTGTGGCCCGCCCGTACTCCTGGGAGTGGAGCATCTGCACTCTCAGAGGACGGTCTGCACTGTCCGCAGCAACTCCGTGTCCGCAGGCTTGATCTGCAACCCGCTTCTCCCGCTTTCGTGCTGCTGCCACCCCTCCTTCCGGCTCCCGGTCTCCCCAGCTGCTCGTCTCTGCCTGTTCTCACGGTTTCCCCAGCACCGGCAGCCACCACGCCACGGGGTTGCACTCAGGATGCTGGGCTCCTCTTCTCCAGGCTTTTGCCTCACGTTCCAGATGGCTTAGACTCTGTCCGCTCAGCTCCGCGGGGCCGTGCGTGCAGCTGTCTCCCTCCCAGCCTCCCACAGGGCGGATGCCGGCTTCACCTTGTTTCTCTTTGCTCAGGGGTGATAGTCGCCCAGCTGCGCATGTTGGCGGCCCTCCAAATGTGTACACGCAGGTATTTCAGCACGTCTGGGTTTTACAGCTGTCTTTAGAGGAGGGCGTGGGGTGGGGGTCTGGAGGGGGTGGGACCTACATTCTCACTTCTTCAAGGTAGCAGTGCCCGTGCGAGCCGCTGCTGTTTTCCCAAGATGCCACCAGAGGGCGCGCCAACCCCGGTGTTCTCCGCTCCCAGGCCTGGGCTGGGGGCTGATGGGTGCTGCTCTGGCTGCCAGTGCCCCTCAGCCCTTCTCATTCTCCGGGTGGCCCCTTGGATGACCTCAGGCTCCTGGACGTTCCAGTGCTATCCATTCCCACCTGGCGAGGGGCACATGCGCGCACACACACACACACACACTCCCTTTCGTCTTCATCCAGAAGCTCTTTCTTCAGCTTCATGAGAAAATCGATGGAGAACACATTCCTTTTCAGCCCTTTTATGTGTTTGGGACTCACTTCTGGGAGACAGCTACGGATGCGGCTTGCAGGAAGGGCCCCCTGGTTCTGTGTCGGACCCTGACTCCTGCGGGACCCCTGCCTTCTCCAGGCTTTGTCCCTGATTCCCAAGGGCTGCCCAGCACTGACTCTGCCAGCCTCTTCCCTTCCTTTCCTGGAGATGTCCAGGGATGACCCTTGGTCCCAGCCGAGCCGCGGCTGCCAGCCCCCTCCTCTCTGGTGTGGCCGAGTGAGTCAATGAATGAATGATTGCATGAAAGAATGTTAGTTTAGTTCCCAACTCACAGCCTTTACCAAGAACAAGGACTTCTTCCCCCCGTAACAGCGTGGGCACAGCACTCTCGTTCCATGCTACTGTGCGGCCCGTGGTTTCCCCATCCCAGCTGTCAGGGACGCCCTCTCTAGAAGACAAGGGGACTGTGGTGGCCAGTCTCCAAGATGGTCCCGAGGAGCCCTGGCTGCTGGACTCGTGCTCTGGAGCAGTCCCTTGATCTGGGCTGGGTCATGACGGCTTAAGCTGGCAGGGGCGGGGGAAGGCACTGTGAGCTCTTGGGGCCCTGAGGTGCTGTAGGAACTCCGGCTTCTTCACAGGCACATCTGCATGGAGGGGGCCAGCTTTGCCATCCCGGCTAGCCCAGACTGCTGGTCTTCCTCGTGAGACAGCAGGTGCACAAGCACTGGCCAGGTTGTTGACCCAAGACACCTGAGGCCCCACCATCACCACACACAGAAGACCACCCAGGGGAGCCTGCTGCAGCAGTGTGGACAATGAGGAAGTGCCTGTCCTTGAGGCCCAGCCCCAGAGAACCAAGGCCACAGGGACTGCCGCACCTGGGGCCCGGGCTCTGCACCCACGCGGCCCCCCAGCCCTGTGATGACTTTGCCACCGGAATACGACTTGCTTTCGCTTAGTGCCAGCCTGCCTACATCTCTATGCCGACAACCTCATACCTCCACCCCCAACCCTCTTTTATACGAAAGCCCCCCGAGCTTCCAGAAGCACCTCCCACCTTCAGCAGAACCCACGGCCGAGTACCCGAGCCCGCTGCTGAAGTACTGGTCAACAGCCGGATGGCATGACTGTCCACCAGCCAGAGGGGTCACAGCCGTGGGGCCAGACATGAACCCTTCAGTTTCTGGGCCATGGAAGAGGTCCAGAAGTCCCCAACAAGAGTCCAGCTGGCTGAGGTAGAGGGTCCTCAGTTATGGACAGATGGTATGGGAGTCGTGTGGTCATTTAGCACTGAGACAGCAGGATACCTGCATGCCTCTTTGGGGGCCCGCTCCGACACACACCCTCCCTCGCCGGGGCCCCTGGGGTATGCCCCAGGAGTGCCGTCTGCAGCACACGTTTGGAATACCTCCTTCCCTGAGCCTCCACCTCCCAGCTGCGGGTTTTCACCAACTGCCAAGCTCCTAAGTCTAAGGACTGAGAGGCGACACTCTAGGAAATCTCATTGTGGCTCATCCCCAAATCCTCGCTCCCAAGAGCATGGCAAAGTGGCCTTTCCTGACCACGCCTGCTCTGGTCCTTGGGACCGAATGTAGGAACACTGCCACGAAGACGGCAAATGTTTTTTGTCATTTTTCCTAATTACAGAATCAACCCACCCTTCCAGAGGCAGACCGTTAAAGAAAATAAGGGGATCTGGGACCTGAGTATGTACCAGGATCCAGGCATTTCCAGAGTCTCGGGGAAGGAGTGGCTGCCCAGCCCTGTGGCTAAAGATACAACTTTGTAGAAGGAGAGGTTTGGGTTCAAATCCCCATTCTGCCTGCTACAACCTCACCTTCCTGAGACTCTGCTTTCCCTTCTGAAAAACAGTGGTACTAACAGTTGCCAGCACATGGGGATGGTTGCAACAGCCACACAATACGCCAGAGGCCGTGCCCAGGCCTGGCACATGGCACGCTCCTGGAGGATGGTTGCTGGTAGATGTGAACCCATTCGCGAGTAGGAGGCAACACGCACCAGCTCTTTACAGATGGCTTTGGCTTACTCTGTTACAGACGTCTTGCCATGCCAATCGGTACTTCTTACGACATCGGGTTTTTTTTCTTTTTAAAGTTTATTCATTTATTTGAGAGAGCACACACAGAGGGAGAGGGAGAAGCAGGATCCCCACTGAGCAAGGAGTCTGAAGTGGGGCTTGATCCCAGGACCCTGAGATCATGACCTGAGCCGAGGGCAGACGCTTCCCCACTCAGGTGCCCCACGACATCGGTTTTAACTGATATTCTCCTGTGGGGACACAACATCGAGTTCTTTCCACTCTGAATGGACATTTAAGCTGTCGGTGAGTGGTCTTCTTACAAACAAAGGCTATGTAACTGCTCCATAACGCCAGGAGACGCCACTGGGGGTTTCTTGGGAGGTTGCTGGCTGCAGGGCTCCTGGGGCACACGGTCGGGGGGGGCACAGCATCTGTGAGATGTGGTCTGTCTACAGTGCAGGTGGGCTAGTGGCTGGGAGAACTCAGGGCAGGGTGAAAGCGCTCTCTACACAGGTTCTGGGAGGTTCCCGGAGAGGAGGAGGACTCCCCAAGATCAGGGGCAAAGGGGGGTGGGGTAGAAGAAAGGCCCAGTGTGAGGCTGATGTAGCTTCTCCTCCGTCAATGGCGTCCTGCCCTTCAGGATCGACGGAGACACCGTGCACACAAACAACGCGGCATGTGGGGTGCAGCAAGGGGTCCTCTAACCGTAGCTGCCCCCGCTGATTTCATCTACTACTGTTAACTGCACAGCTGGGTGAGCCGCCTTCCCTCTCTGCACCTCCGTTGTCATGTCCACGGGCCTTGGAGGAGACGGGCTCGTAGGCACTAGATAGCTTTCTCTTCCGAGATCACCGTGCCGGTGGCTCCTTCTGGAAGGCTGCGTGATAAGGCATCGGGTGGCTTCAGCACCAGCGAGGGAGGACAGCGCCAGGAGCTGTCCATGGGCTGAATTCAGGGGGCGGGGGGGTGGGGTGGGGTGGGGGACCCCCACTGGAAGAGGACTGCAGAGGTGCAGGCCGCGGGGAGGAAGCAGCAGGGATGGTGGGAGACGGACACATGTTTGTGTTCTGCGCCTGGGAACGACAACCCTGCCATGCGATGGTGGCTCGCGGGATCACAGACTTCCCAGAGGTTCCGGCAGCCACGCTGAGGGGCATGAGGGACCGGGGCCAGCCCTGTACGAGGGCCTTCAGCCAGCTTTCCTCCACCCCCTCGCATCAACCTCTCCCCTGCTCTCTGTGGTCCTGAATTCAGTCAGACCCTGGAAATCACAGTTTTGGGAACAAGCAGATGAAAATGCCACTCAGGCTGAGCTTGTGTGCAGGAATGTTCTAGCTGTGTCGTCTGTGAGTCCCCCAAACTGGAGACCACCCAGAAGCCCCCTGACAGCCCATCGTGTGTGGACACGCTGCAGAGAGTCCCACAGCACAGTCTCATGCAGCCGTGGAGATGGGTAAGGGACAGTCACACTTGGCAGGGACGCATCTCTCACCCTGATGCTGGGGTAAGCAGGACGTAAATCCTTACGTGTGGTTCTGGTTACAGAGAGCTCCCAGGCAGGTGACAGGAAGAATGGCATTTGGGGCTGCAGGCCAGGGAAGTGGTGACCGTCTGCAGAGGGAGGGCAGGGGCGGGGAGGGCGGGGCTCTTTTCTGTTCATTCAACCATCGGTTTATGTTTGGCGGACTTGCTCCTGTGCTGATCCCATTTCAAGATGAAAAAGCACAAGAAAGTCCCTGGGGTGGGGCCATTGGACTTTCGTGGGGAGAGGGCTATTAAAACCCGATTCAAGGGCAGTGTCACTGGTCGCTCAATCCCTGGCCAAGAACTCGCGCACTAACTGTCCCTCCCTGGTTCTGAGGCCTGTGCCTGCGGCTCCTTGAACTCATGACCCCAGGCCCCCGAGACGAAGAATTGCGGCTCTCCAGGACTGAGCCAGCCACGCGCCCCTGAGATCTGCATCTTAAATGCCTTGGAAGAGCCGGGCCCTGACCGTATGGGGGAAACAGTCTGGGACTTGTGCTTCCTGGGCCAGCGGACGGGTTCCTTTGTGGCCTCCTCCCAAGGGCTAGCCAAGAGAAGACGCCAAACATACCCCTGTGGGGCCCCCTGCAGCAGAGGACCGGGGCACCCCTGCTTCCCATAGTACCTGGGCTCGGGCTCTAGACCTGCCTCTCAGCCCAAGACAGCCGTTCCCCCTCCCACGCCTCAGTCTCCCCCCGGCACACGCTGCAGTCGTTCCGTCCTCTCCACAGCACAGCGCTGGACGCCTCACCAGAGCTGCCTGCGGACTGCAGACACCAGAGCGCTTCCCAGTTAGTCCCGGCCTGGCCTCTCAGGGTAAGGGGCCTGTTTGCGCCCTTCCCACCTCCTCCCTGGATTTCTGCCTCCTCCTGTTAGCCCGCCAATGGCTCAGCTGGCTGGCAGGGTCCTTCTCGGCCTAATAAACGCCCAGAGAGCCCCTTCCCCTGGCCTGGGAGGGGAGGCAGGGATGGCAGAGCGGGTGCCCTGCTGGGGAAGCTGCACTAGCTCCCGGCGGGTTGGCTGGCTTGGCTGTCACTCCTGCAGGGGGAGGGCGAGGGGCTCGCAGGAGCAGGGAGACGTTGGCAGGGCCCCGTGCGTCTGTGTGCGAGCACACGGCGCGTGTTCGCCTGGCACTGCAGCCTGCAGGACGAGAAGCCTCCGTCTGTGGAATGCCTGTGGTGTTGGGGCTATCGTCCCCCTCTCTCCGTCTCTGGAAGGAAGAAGGCGGTGAGGCTCCATCACTGGGCAAGTTCTCCACGTTTCTCCTGGGGGCTGGGAGCCAGTGGTGGCGGCCTCCCACCTGGTGGAATGCTTCCTGCAGAAAGGCTAGCGTGCAGGCGGGGGACGTGGAGAGGCCGTCCTGGGCCTGACCGAGTACAAGACCGCCTCAGTCTTCCCGGTGCTCCTGGTGGGTGTGGCAGGCGTCGTGGGCATCGCCGTGGCGGTCATGCACACCACCACTTACTGCTACCTGGTCGGCCTGGCCCCGGCTGGCCTCACTGTGTTGGTAGCCCCGGGGCTGTCCAATGTCTCCGACAGCCTGGCTGGGCAGTGGGTCTACGGGCGCGCTGGCTGCCCGGCCATCATCTACTTGCGGTGCCTGGGCCTCGGCGTGTCCTCCTGCCCCATCCTGGCGTTCACGGTGGAGAGCTGGGGCTCCCCGGCCCGGCCCTGCAGGCAGCCCCCTCACCACAAAGTGATGCAGCCAGGCTCCCTGGCCGCGAGGCTCAGAAGCTGAGACTCCGCTGGGCAGGAGGGCCAGGGCCCCTTTCCAGACAGGGGAGTGGGGTGGGTCCCTAGAAGCCCCGGCCCGGGAGGCAGGGGTCAGAAGGGCTCTTCTCTCATCTCTGTGCTGTCTTGCCTGGAGGTGCCAAGGCAATCCTCTATCGCTGGACCTCGGTTTTTCTACCTGGGAAGTGGGCATCTGGACTGGACATTCCCTTGGGTTTCTCCCCGCTCTGATTTCAGTCCCAAGAGGCAGTGTAGCCCAGAGTTAGGCATGTGGTCCCCAAAGCTTGCTGATTGGGTTCACACCCAGCCCTGCCCCTTCCTGCCTGCATGGTCTTGGGCAGGTGAACCCAGAGGCTGGGTGGCATGTCCAGGGCCACACAGAATTGGGACATAATTGAGGCTTTCTGACATCCAAACGCTGGCCTGGTCCTGGTTCTCCTGGGCTTTGGCTGTCTGGGCTCCTGCGGCCCCCATCTCCTGCCCATACTGTTTGACCCCATGGCCTGGACATGGCAGGGTGGGGACTGGGGTCCAGGCTGTGAACCTGGCCGTGAGGGGCGTGTGATGTCACTGGCTGCCACAGTCGGTGAGCTTTGGAGGTGCGCAACTAAACACCCACCAGGGCTCTCGCAGAGGTCAAAGGTCTTGGAAAGGGCCCTGGGGTCCTTGGGCCAGCAGCAGACACGGCTGAGCCTGGGGGCCTCTGCGGTGGCACTTCGCATGCGCCCTCCACACGGCCACCTGGTTCCTGGATCTTCTCGGCCCTCCAGTCCTCCCGTGACAGGAGCAGGCTGGGTCGTGAGCATGTGCCCCCCCCCACGCACGCTCACGCACACACGCCCACACCTGTGCCCACACAGGACCCCCAACACGGCCACCCCGTGGCTGCAGGCACGTTGCCCTCTGCCACCCTATGTGGGTGCAGACCCTGTGCACCGTGGCCCAGGCCCAGCGGATCATGGCAGCTGCCCGGGCATCACGTGCGTCTGCTGCCCGCTCTGGCTCTCCCTGGTGGACCTGCCTGGCGGCGAGAGCCGCGGCCCACAGCGTGGCTACGGAGTGGCCGGCAGCTTCCTCCTGCTGGCCTCCCCCGTCCTTCGTCACGCCCTGCTGGAGGCCGCCTCCTCTCCGGGCTCATCGGGAGAGTCCTGCCCCAAGCCGGGGGCCAGGCGCGGCGAGACCTGGCGGGAGCGGGGAACCCAGGAGAAGCAGCCCCGGCGGCCAGGGGGGGGCCCCGGGTCTTCCAGGAGGCAAGCGGGGGAGGTCCCCAGGTGGGTTGGATGGGGGTGGCCGGAGGGGGACTGGCGGGCGGAGGGCAGGGAGAGGCGCAAGGCAGAGCCCGGCAGAGAGGGGATGCGGGCGGACGCAGAGTTGTTCACCCTCCAGCCCTCCAGTCCACCCACCCGCTGCGGGCCCTGCCCGGACGCTGGGACTCGGGGCCACAGGGAAGACCCACATGTAGGGGGGACACGGGACTCAGGATGGGGCTCAGGGACAGGCAGGGAGGCCTCACGGAGCTGACAGCAGAGTACAGGTGAGGATGGCAAAGGGACGGGCCAAGCACGTACCAGGAAGCACTGGGGCGGCAGAGAGACGCCTGGAGGTGGAGGCAGGCCTGGCGCCCTGGGCCGGGAGGGGGCGGTGTGAATGGCCGGGGGCTCGTGGCTCTGACTGCAGCGAGACGGGGCAGCCACGGGGCTCTGAGACAGTGGGACCCCCCACGCGGGGAGCCTGAGACAGGTGCATGCTCCGAGACACGGAGGGAGAGAGAGCACTGAGCAGAGGTGACACCTGTGACCGAGCCACAGTCTTTCGAGGGGAGAGACAGGCAGCCACAGAGAGAGGGACAGGATCAGAGTCAGAGAGGGAGACGGACAGAGCCAGGCACATAGAATGGCCAAGGCCTGTGTCCACTCTCAGGAACAAAGCTCTGGACACACAGGTGGTCACACCTCCTGGGGCAAAAGCCAGCGATGACTGTACGGTCCCCCTTCCTCACCATAATTCGAGAAGGCAATTGCTGACATCCTGATGCTGGAAGCTGGAAAGGGAGGCTCAGAGAGGGTCGGGGGGCTGCCCAGGGTCACACAGCAGGAGCTGGGATCTCACCTGGCCTGGCAAACAGCAGCATCACACCCTCCCCCTGGAGATGGCGGCAGGGAAGGGCCCCCTGGAGACCTCCCCTCAGCTCCGGGCCCCCAGGAGGCTCCCGGCGTGGGTCAGTCTGATAGCATCCCCCAGAGGCCTGGACGGGTGCCCCTGCCCCTTCCTGATGAACCCAACTCCCGCAGACATCCTGGTCCCAGCAGACTGTCCTCAGTTGCACGGGGGTGGGTTTCAAATCCCCCACAGGCCTTTCTGGGTCTGTGACTCACTCCTTAACTGAAGGATGGGGTGGGGTGCAGGTGGGGGTCCGGCCCAGAGGGGCAGGGCTGCAGCTGGAGGGGGCATTGGACAGTCATGAGCATGGATGGGTTTCGGGGAGGTCTCTCGCTCTCCAAGCTCTGCTTCCCCATCCCTGAACGGACCACCGTGATGGTGCCACCGCCAGGGGAGCTGTCCCGGGCTCGCAGCTGCTGGGGCCCCCAGCATCAGGGTTTGGCAGCGGGGAGTCTAAGCGGAGTGGGGGCAGGGTGCCCCTGGGGATGCAGGGCGGTGACCAGGAAGCCCCCCAGACAGCCTGTCCCGTGACCTCGTGCACAAGGCAGCGCACAGGGAGGGCCTGGCACGCTGCCCGCTGGTGTGCTAGCAACAGTCTCGTCAGTGCTCCCCTGGTGGGAGTGGTCGGGGCCCCCTCCTGGGGCCTGTGCTTGGTGGCCAGCCTGTCCCCCTGTCCTGTGGGTCACCAGGACGCTGGTGGTGCTCGTGCACTGTTCCTGGCACCGTGCACACGGGGTCCGCACAACCTCCTGGCGGCCCGGCCCTTCCTGGTCCCCTGGTGCTCCTCTCCTGTCATACCTGTGTCTCCACCGACAATGCCTCAACCCCCTCATCTATAGCCTTGTGTCCCGGAAGTTCTTCGAGGCCTCCTGGCGCCTGTGCCGAGGTCCATCGGGGGGGCGCGACAGCCTGGCACACAGCCCCCAGCTGCAGTGCGGTCCGAGAGCCACCCCCCCCAGAAGCTGCAGACCACCGGGAGTGAGGGCTGGGGTCATCAGGCCACAGGGTTGCCATCACTGCCATCCCCCACAGGAGCCCTGGGTCAGCGAGGTCTGAGGGCAGTGCTCCTCCTGCCTGGTGCCTGCCCCTCCCTGCCTCTCCCTGCCTCTGCTCCCTCTGTCAGCTCCTGCATGGGGTCTACCTGCGCCCTGGGCCAGGACAGGCATAGACGCCCCTTTAGCCCCTGGGCCCCCTGCGGCTTCCCTCCCCAGGGGGCAAGGACAGCAGGACGGCCTGGGCCCAGGTGCTTGAAGTTCAAGTCTGGACTCCATGTGGGAGTCTCTCTCTCCTCCTTGGGAAGCAGGGGAGGGGAGAAACAGGACGGAGAGTCTGGAGGACCACCGGCCTTCACCAGGGTGACGGTGTGACCTTCTACGCACCAGCACTGTGTTAAGCATCCTTTCCGGGGAAAGCCCTGGCGGGTGTTAAAGGCCGAGTGTCCAGTGTTTGTCAACACTGTCCTCCACTGTGTGGGGCCTGCCCAGGACCGCGTGCCCCCTGCAGAGAGAAGGTGCCCGGGGCCACATCGAAAGGCCCCCAGCTTCCCCCGCTGACACCCAGAGATACTCCATGGGTCAGGGGAGCCAGGCCGCCCCCATGCCCTGGTGCCCCAGCCTGGAAAGCATCTCCCCGTGGAAGGGTCTGTGGGGCTGGCCCCCTCCCTAGCCCACGGCCATGCCCCTGCCCCTCCCAGTGAGCTGGGCAGGAGCGGGGGTGCTGGGGTGAGCAGGGAGCCCCTGAGGAGGCAGGACTGTCCCCGTGGGGTGCTCCTCAATGAAGGGAGGCCGAGCCCACCACCCTCACCCCAGCAACGGCCTCCTGAGCGGGACTCCCACTGTCCCGGTTATGTGCGTGAGCCCCGGACACCTTAAGGCAGGAAGCCGCTGTGTCCCCACCTCCGAGATGGGCACGTGTCCCCGAACATGTCCCTATTCCTTTGGAGAGCACTTTCCTCCTGGCCTCTCTGGGGTCGGTTAAAAGCAGAATTTCTGTAGAGTTGTTGGGAGGAGGTGTGCTCCGCCCCCCCACCCCCTTCCCTGCCAACAAAAAGTGACTTCCAGTCGTCTGGGAGCTCAGCAGGCTGTCGGCCAGGAGTGGCCTGCTCCCGCTCCTGCCTTTGTCTCACACACAGCCGTCGGGGGCCCCCAGAGCTGGCACGCGCCAGCCCCTCCCCGTTTCTGAGCAGAGGCCCTCGTGCGCCCCAGCTTCTGTGTGCTGGTTCTGGTGCAGGGGCCAGGACAGTGATCGCCTGTGGTGTCCTGGGGACTGGGTCAGGAACGCAGAGCGCTGGCCGGGGCGCCGAGGCCTGGGCGTCTGTGACAGACAGTTGGGGAGCAGCTCGGCGGCCCCCGCGATGAGCCACAGGCGCCAGGAGGGAGAAGACTGGGACTGGCAGCCTGCGTTAAGAAGCATGCGGGGTGGAGGGGTGGGCTGACGGCCGGCCCCCAACCCCCAAACGTCCAGCGCCCGCTAAAAGGCAAGGCCTCCGTCCAAGGCGCGATGCTCTGGGTCTGTTTCCCGCCCCAAGTGGCTAAGAGTGGAAAAGCGCCAGTGTGCGGAGGCGTCAGCAGGGGTCACAGCTGGCCGTGAAATCCGCACAGACATGGGCTGAGCTCTCATTTCTCATGAAGTCCACACCGCTACAGCCTGGGCAGCCGCGTCCCGTGACGCCCGCCGGAGGATGCAGGCGCAGTGGTCAAGCCCCCGCACCGGGAGGGTGAGCATGTGTCCGGAACATGCCCAGAATGTGCGTCCAGAGAGTGCGGGAGGACAAGCCCCCAGGGCCGGCGGAGGCTGGGGGAGGCCTGGGGCAGGCTTCATACTGTCGTGGGGCTCACATGTTAAGGGTCATTTGACGCTCACCACCCGCCTTCTGCTCTCCAGTGGGCGTGTGCGGCCTGCGTGGGGAGGGGACAGGCCCCAGGCACACAGACAGACCGCGTGACCCTGGCAGAGGCCGCACCTGCTCTCCCCTAGGGGACAGCGGTGAGGACAGAGGGGGCGCGAGGGGCTGCATGCTTTCTGGCACAGCGTGGGGCTCGGGCAGCCGTGGGCCTCCCTCGGGGAAGTGGCTGGACTGGCTGGGCCCCTCTGAGCTTCTCAGGACGATGGAGAACTTCACCTGTGCCCGAGCAGCCCGAAAACAGGGCCCGTGAGGAAGCTTCCACAAATCTCTTGTTTTCCGAATCCCCGGGGGCCGGCTTGCTGCAGAGACCCCCTTCCGCTAACAACTTACAGGACACTCCTCACGGCTCCATGAGACCCACAGAGGACTCCCCGGGTCACCTGGGACCAGGCCAGGCCAGACCCTGCAGCTCCCCGTTCTCGGTCTCACGGTCGATGCGCTGAGACCTGCTAGATGTGGGGACGGCCTCCTGATCCGCTGACCCGGGTTCCCCGATTGCAAGACCAGCCCAGCCGCGGACCACCCTGTCCCCTGTCTGTCCCTCCCCCTGCGAGCCCGGGCAGAACCCCCTGCCAGGACACGAGGTCTTCAGCCCCCCGAGCGCTCCCTATTGCAATGTCCCGCCTGGAATCAAGGTCTGCCGCCGGCTCCGTCTGGCGTCCCTGAGCGGAAGACGCTCTTGGCCTCTTGTGCCTTTCCAAGCAGCCTCCGCTCCCCCAAAGCTGGGCACCCCCACACCCTGTCTGCCCACGGGGCTCTGTTGGAGGCAGGCGGCGCTCCGGTGGCCCGTCCTCGCGCCCCGCCCCCACGGCCAGCGGGGCAGGCAGGTGTGCCCCGTGCGTCCCCTCCGGCGCCCGAGCTCCCGGCAGGCCCCGAGGCCCTTTCCCTCCCGCTTCCTCTTGGCCAGCCTCGCCCGCGCCGCGGCGGCCGGCACCGGCGTCTTGGTGTTTTCCCGACAGCGTTTGGTGGTCTCAGGACTGGGGGAGTCATTGGCGGTAGAGCCGCCTGAAGTCCTCGGGGGCACAGTGACGCCACGACGCACGCCGGCGGCCGGGCCCGTGTGGAGGTAGGACACCCGTTTGCCATTTCACGGCTCCGCGTCCAAACGAGACGCGCTCTTCGCCGCAGTTTCCGGGACGGCTGGCCCCGTGCGGCCGAGGGGAGACTGCGCTCGGCCCCGAGGAACTTTACAAGCAGCCGTGGGGGTTGCCCCTGAGGGGATGCTAGGAACCTCCTCTAGGAAGCCCCGGGGGTAGCTTCCAGCCTGATGCCCGCCCCGCCCCCCGCCCCTCCGAAAACCCTGATACTTTCCGCCTCGGACCCAATTGCTGACTTCCGGGGCTTCTCTCTTGTTCGAGACTGGAAATGCTGGGGTATGAGCAGTTGGCTCGTGCCGTTGAGTTCTTGCCTCTGGGGCTGGAGGCACAAACGTCCCCTCACGCTGGGTCCGGGTCTCACGGGGGCGGCGTGTGCGGTCAGGTGGGCCTGGGGAGGCCCCTTTCCTTGGGGCTCTGCTAAGGCGTGGCAGTGCCCTGGGTCCGCGGCCAACGTTGGCCTGGGTCAGAGCATTCGAGGGGAGACCCTGCCCTCAACAAGCCTTGGGGTCTTCCCGCTGCCCTGTGTCCTGAACAGAGCTGGTTCTGGGGGGTCCGAGGGGCCTGAAAACCCACAAATTAAATCCCAGAGAAAAGCGCAGGGCAGGACGTCCATCTGGGAGACAGACTGACAACGTGAGATACATGCAGATGAGCCCGACGCGCTCCCAGCGCCCTTGTTTTGCGCACCTGTCGATGGCCCCATGCCGTCCTAGAAGCCCGGTGACCGCCACGGGAGCCAGCTAGGGGCGGGCAGGATGGCGACTGCCTTGGTCGGTTCAGGAACATTCTCGGCCCTCAGCAGCTGCCCGCGGTGCCCTCCCGCGCTCCCGCGGCAGAACGAGCTGTGGTAGCTTCAGAGCCCTCCGCCGGCACCTGCTGTTCATTCCAGGTGCGCATTTTCTGAAGGCGCCACCGTCTGCTTCTAGGAGCGGGGGTGACCTCTCCTTCCCCCTCCTGCAAGGACTAGGTGCTGATGAGGAACGTGGGGACCCTGGTCCAGGCCAGGCTGCGGGCCGCGGGGGCAGCGGGGGAGGGACGGGTGCTGCAGCCCTAGGAGGAGGGGGTGGTTCTCGGCGGGTGCGCTCCATCCAGCCCGGGCACGGAGTTCCCAGGGCTTTATCAGGGAACAAGGTTGCGTCCATCAGGCTTCTGAGCGTGTCCGGCGTAAGGAGAGGGATCTGGCGGCTCCAGAGGAATTGTCCGGGAGGTGGGAAGTTGGCATCCGGGGGCAGTGACGCTGCCTCGGGCACCCACCGAGAAGGGCCTGGGGACTTGCCCAAACTCGAACCTGTCCTGTGGTGGGGCCTGGGGTCAAGGGGCTGCTCCCGGCCCAAAACAGACAGCGGCTGGGCGGGCAGGTGCGAGGGGCCGGGGCGGGCAGGTGCGAGGGGCCGGTGCGGACACGAGCCCCCAGCCCTCTTCTGACCCCCAGTGGCAGCTCCCAGAATTACAGCTTGGAGGGACGGCGGCAGGGAGACATGGGGGGGGCGTTAGAGTCGCGTTGTTAGCAGGAGGGCTGGGCAGCCGGCGCCTCTCCGAGCCTCGGTCCCTCTGGGCAGGAGGATGAGAGAGGAGAGTCCTGGAGTGCACAGTTGTGGTCAGGGGCCCGTGGAGGCCACTTCCTGTGCGGGACGCAGGCCCCAGACAGTGACCTGGGAGGGAGGCCTTAGCAGAAGCAAGGGGGTCAGAATGGAGGGTTGGACTTGTGCGGTCGGGGGCCTCAGAGATCCCCCCGCCCCCACCTTGCCTGGCCCTGTGCAGGGTAGGTGGTCTTCCCAGATTCCTGCCCACAGAGACGGGCGTGGGGGCCTCCAGGGTCCCCCGGGCTCATGAGGCGCGAGGGCTCCCATGTCTCCCAGCCCTCACTTCCTTCTTCAGCAGAGCAGGGCTCAGACCCTCGACCTGGGGTGGGGGGTGGGGTGGGTGCGTGTTTAGCCATCCCCAAAGTGTGGCCCATGGAACCCTCAAGGTCTGTGACACCAAAAACCATTGGCCTTGTCTCTTCCACAAGCTGACCTTCGCCCTGTGGGGACAGGGTGGCTGTAGCCCCAGGTGGAGCTCAGGGCTCTGCCTGTGCCGTGAAGGAGACGCAGCTTTCCCAGGGACTGTCCTACCCGAGGCCACGACAGATACCGGCGGTTTTAGGTCTTGAACTTTTCTTAAGATTTTATTTATTTATTTATTTACTTTTTTGTTTTTATTATGCACTACGTTAATATGCTGCGTCACTTTCTAGAAGGGCTAGATGGGCGTGACCGAGTCATTTTTCATCAATCAGGAAAATGCTCCCTTAATCGATATTCTCCAAACCCTTTGGCACGTAGTAACAATTAACTCCACAGATGAGCCTGTCTCTTTGCAGCACACTCCACTGGCATGGGTCATAGGCAGCTGTTTTCTCCTTGCCCCCGGTATTGGACCTATGGGTGTGCGCCGCGGCTGTGCCGGGGGTGACCAAGCACGTGGCCGTGAGGTCGATCCTGGGCAGGATCTCGAGCCACATCGCACTGCGCGGTTGCCAAGGCCAAGAGGATTTTATTTACGAGCGAGCACGAGCAGGGGGAGCGGCAGAGGCAGAGGGAGAAGCAGGCTCCCCGCTGAGCAGGGAGCCCGATGCTGGACTCGATCCCGGGACCCCAGGATCATAACCTGAGCCGAAGGCGGACGCTTCACCGACTCAGCTACCCGGGGAGCGCCTTGAATTCCTTCTCATGTTTTGTAGCGATACGATGGGAAGTCCCCCCAAAACAGTGGCATTGACCACTGGTAGCAAAGCAGGGGGATGAGCGCACAGTGTGGCGGACGGGGCTGCCCAGGGGCGGGGCCGTGAGGGGCTCCGGAGGCTGAGCTGTGCGGCCGCGGTGTCCTGCTCTCCTTCCCCGCGTGCTTGCCACTCGCTTGAGCGAAACATGCGGTACCGGTGCAGACAGACGCGCTCGGAACCCGGAACGGAACACCACAGGGCCCGCAGCTCCACTCCAGGGCGGCTCCCAGGGAAACCGGAAGTCAGTCCCTCCAACAGGTGTCCCCGCGCAGAAGGTGGACACGGCCGCAGCCCGTCGGCGACCAAGGGGGTTCACGAGGTGCGCGTGGAGCTCAGCCGTGCGGGGAAGGCCGCTGAGCCCTAAGAAGGGACGGACCACGGACACATGCGGCACAGGGGAGCCCGGACGACGTGCCGGACCACGGAAGCCGGGCCCAGAGCGCCACGTGACCTGTGATGCCATTCCTAGGTCACGTTCAGAAAAACCCTCCACCGAGGCACAAAGCAGACGGGCAGTGGCCAGCGCCCGGGGAGAAGGGAGTGAAAATGTCCCTTGGGGGACATTTCAGTCCCTTGGGGGCTGAAAATGTCTGGGACGCAGCATGGTTCACTCTGGGATGGGTCACCTGACGTGAAGGTCTGGCAGGAGGAGGGAGGAGGGAAAGAGCCCAGGGCCCATTCCCGGGGCTCCGATCCCTGGAGGCTGCCGGGCTGAGCCAGTCCTTCCCAAACGCGGCTTCCGGCCGGCCGTGGCCTGGTGTCAGAGTTCGAGTCTCCCACCGTGAAAGCGGTCCAGCTAGCGCTCCTGCAGAGCCTGGCCGATGTGCTCGGGGGTCCGTCCCCATGACCCGGGGGCAGGACGGCGGCTGCGGGGCTGACAGCGGTGGGGGCGTAGGTCACGGAGCTATGCAGCCAAGTCCACGTTCCCTAGCAGGGCCCTAGGCTCTGAGCCCTCTGCCCGCCCCACGTCCTCCGCGCGCCCTGCCTTTCCGGGCCTTCCCTACCCTTCGAAGTTTCTGAAGCTTTGAGAGGACGACCGTGAGCGCCACCCGACGTGGTTGTTAAACAAGAGTGTCTGTGGGGCGTCTGATTTACGCACGTCAGCAAACACCTTTTTTCCAAATACAGTCACATCTGTGGGTTCTGGGGCGAGCATCTATTTCAGGGGCCGCTCCTCCGTGGACCACAGCAAGCGTGGACGACCAGACCAGACTGTGGTCTGAGGCCGCCCCGTGGTCTGTGCTCCATGCCACGAGATGAGGAGTATGAGCCGTGGCCCTTTAGTGCGCGTCACGTGGCTCCGGGTGTGTCTGTGCCTTAACGTCTCTTCCTCCAGCGGTGTGGTTAGCTCAGGCAGGGCCCCACACCCGAGCCACTCGCTGTCCTGCGCCCCACTCCTGAGCCCTCTGAGCTTTCCTGTCCTTTCCCTATAAAGGGGGCTACACGCAGAGGCTCCCCTGGGTGCCCTAGAGCAAGACGCTGTCTGCACAGGGCTCGGTAGCAGCCTGGCCCACGGCAGCTCCTTGCGATGGGCAGCTCTTAGCACGGAACAGGGCTGAGAGCCCATGCGGGAAGGAAGGCCTGGGCTCCTTGTGAGGTCAGAGGAGCGAGTTCTGCCCCCAAGTGCTTTGTGAACGGAGGTGTGCTCCTCGGGGGGGGGGGCTGGGGGGGCTTCACGGTGGGACCGCAGGGCTGGATGTGCGCCTTGGCAGTGACCTACGTCACAGAAGCCAGCTGGTCTGGAGCGAGCCCCCTGGTCTGCCCGTGCTCAGCTGCTCGGTGGGCCCGGCAGGTGCGTCTGCTGCGTCAAGGCGGCTGCCCAGGTCACGGCCTGCAGAAAGGGAGAAAGCCACCGATCTGACCAGAGATCAAAACCCAACTGCAAAACCAGACACTCGAGGCAGAACAGGGGAAGGACGTGACTCCAGGTTTCCCCGGAGTCACGCACGAGTGGCCAGTGAGCTCCGAGGTGATGGTCGTCACGCGTCATCGTGACATCTCCGCAGCCCTGATGATGGCGGCCGAAACCCCAGTGCCGTGAGGACTTGGAGAGACTGGGAATTTCGTGCCCCATGAGGAGGCAAGGAGGTGCGGCTGCTGTGGGAGACGGTGTGTGTGGGGGTCGTTCCTAAGAACACGAACGCCGAGTTCCCGCACAACCCAGCAGCCGCAGGACCGTGTGCGCACCCGTGAGCCCTGGGAGCCGGGTCTTGGAGACCTCTTTGCACCCCATGATCTGAAGAGCATCACTCACAGCAGCCCAAGGGCAGAAGCAACGCGGAGGTCCATGTCTGGATGAGGCACCGAGCAGAGTGTGGTCCGTCCGCGCCATGGCCTAGGACTCAGCTGTCACCGGGAAGGCCATGTGGACACCGGCCGCAGCGCGGGTGGACCTGGAGGGCACGAGGCCCCGTGAGGTCAGCCCGTCACGGAGACAGACACGGCAAGGTGCCACTTGCATGGGGTCCCCCAAGGAGTCGCCCCCGGAGCCAGTGATGGACAGGGCGCCGGACCTGGGGAGTTAGGGTGTCCTGGGGACGGAGCCGGGGAAGAAGGAGACGTTCCGTGGCCGGATGGAGGCGGCTGAGCGTCCTTGCACCCTGGGGCTGTGCGCTTGGCAGTGGTGAAGGCCGTCAGGCTGGCGGGCGTTTCTCTGCGGCAAACAGGTGTTTAGAAAGGGGAGGCCGTCAGATGCTCTCTGGGGGGCTCTTGGTCACTGCTCTGCTCTCGAACCGAGGCCAGCTACGCCAAGCATGTCGAGGGGTCCCTTGGGCTCCCTCTGCCGATGCTGGATACTTGGGGGTGTTGCTGTGGTGACACAGCAGCGGGCGTCCACAGACTCTAACTTGAGCTCTGCATGCACCTCCGCCCGGGCTCTGGGGACACCGCGGGATACGTAAGACCGTGCCGGGGCTCCCCTGACCTCCCACCTAGCAGGCAAAGCCTAGGAGCTTCGAGGGTCCAGGGCATGGGGAGACGGGAGGCAGGGGGAGAGAAAGCCCCTGGAGGAGGACGCAGAGAGGAGGAATATTTAGATCTGGGACAGGAAAGTGGGAATTCAGACAAAATTCTGCTTAAAGCTTACGTGCTCCATCCGGCCATAATTCAGCAGGACGGAAAAGGTCAGTGTTTGCAGGAGGAGGTGGAGGGAGTGAGACGCTGCCGGGAAGGGGCTATGGGACGCCCGGGCTGGCCGGGGGTGAGGAACGTGGGGAGGGGTCCAGGCGGTGGGGGCAGCAGGCACGGGTGGGTCAGACGGGCGCCACCCGGGAGGGGAACGGAGGCCAGAGGCAGCAGGAGAGGGAGCTGGAGCCAGGGTGGACGGGACAGACCAAGCGGAAGTGGGAGTGCTTCGTTCACTTGCTCGGTCACCTTAGCACCACCGCGAGGGGACACAGGCGTGGGCGAGGGACCCTGGGCATCACGTCACCTGCGCGAGAGGAGCCTCCAGGCGAGGCCTGGCCTGGACAGGGGGTCGGGGGGGCCTAGCAGCCCCGGGATACTCCTATAGGGACGGCATCCGGGTCTAACCAGGGGCCCCAGTGACCCGTTCGGACACCTGCTCCTGTCCTCGCTGAGGGCTGTCAGCGTTTCCTATCTGCTGACTGTGTGGCCTGCACGATGGGTGCGTGTGCGGCTTTCTCGAACGGCGAGACCGCGGCCTCCACGCCTGTCTCGGCCGGTTTTCCATACCAGCTTTGAGGGCCAGGCCCGAGCGCCCCTTCCCTCGCGGTGCTGAAAAGCGTGGCTTTGAGGAAAAGCGTAGAAGACAGGATGACGGCTGTTGGGACCACAAGCCTCCCCGGGTTGGTCCTTGTGTGCGGGGTGCAGTCCGGCCGGGGCGAGTCTCCCCCACGGCCCTGCGGGTGGGAGACTTGCTGGCGGGGGGCTGGCCACCCGCGTAAGAATCGGAAACGCAGGTTTTGTCTTCAGGGAGGCTTGTGTCTGACGTGGGAGGTAGCATCTGCCCGTAACTAGCGATCGGTCTGGGTCTAAAGTTAGGGCTTCCTGCAGCTGCGGGGGGAGAGCCCCGACTGCCTGACACAGCAGGACCGGGTTCTCCCCTGTCCCGGCGGCTGTGAGTCTGCGGTCCCGGCGCTGGAGGCTTGGGGGGCGGGGGGCCGTGCTGTCCTCCCCCAGTGCCTGCAGGTACGGCCATCCTTGGCGTCCCCTGGCTCGTGGCCGCCAGCTCTGCCTCGTCCCACGGGGTGCTGTGTCTGTCCTCTTAGGACCCCGTGGTGGGATAGGGCCCACCCACCCCAGCACGAGCCCCTCTTAACCTGATGGTCCCCTGCACAGACCCTATTTCCAGAACGGTCACAGTCACAGGTGGGGGGCGGGTAGGATGTGGACGTATCACTCTGGGGGACACAGTTCACCCCACCACGGTCCCCACATGAGGCTTCTGAGGAGAGGTAGGATTTGGGTGTGGAGATGATCTGCAAAGCCTCCCCAGGCAGAGGGGGCAGCACGCAGGAATGTGTGGGGTGCTGTGGTGGGGGGAGTGGGGGGTGTCGTGGGCCAGTGGGTGTGGGGAGGGGAGGGTGAGGCTCCTGGGACAGGGCTTGTGAGCATGTGTCACATGTCACAAGAGGAGTCAGACCCTGGAGGGATGCTGTGGGCTGGGCGTCCCACATCAGAACCCCTGCGTCCTGGACAGATGGCCGGCTGCGTCCCCTGTCCCTGGGGAAGACGGCAGGCAGCCAGGAGAGCCAGGGTTCAGCCCTCCCGGCCTCATGACTCTGAGCCGTCCCTGCTCAGCGGCCGCGAACACATTTAAAACAGGACAGATGCCCGTCCACGGATGGGCTCCATCAAAACGTGGCTTATCCACATAGCGGAGCAGAGCCGCGACACCGACGGAGGGGGAATGAGGGGAGCCAGGCCCGAAGCTCCGTGTGCTTGATCTCATAGGCACGAAATGCCCAGAACAGGCAAACCGTGCGGCCGGGAGGTGGAGGAGTGGAGGGTGGGTGTGGGGGTCGGGGGACGAGGGGAGTGACGCCAGTGGGTACGGGGTTTCCTTGGGGGCGATGGAATGGGAGGTGGTGTCGCATGTCCCGGCTGACGGCCTAGATGCTGCTGGATCGTGCACGTGAAGTCTTGACAGTCGCATCTCATCTCCATGACGTTCTGAGAGGAGACGGGAGTGGGGAAGCCACCCCGATGTCCCTGGGTGGCTTCTGTCCTGCTGGGGCTGGTAGGAGCAGAACACATTTGCCCATGCTGGTGGCACAGTGGAGTTTGGGGGGCACTAGGCCCGGGCGGGAGGGGGATAGAGGCATGCACAGTGCTGGGGGGCAGGAGACCCCAAACCAGGACGTACCCCACAGCAGGAGACAGAGGAAGCAGAATTTGGGTGGGGCGGAGCCGGCTTGGAGGGAGTGAGCAGGTGTGGGGACTTCGGAAGGGTCACCCGCGGACACGTGTTTCTGGGGCGAGGCAAGGGCATAGCGGGGGTTCAGTGCACGAGAGGGTCCCGTGTCTTCTCGGACAGCGGGGTCCCCATCAGGGTCCCGGAGCCGCCCGCAGGCCTCAGGACGGGACAGGACCAGGGCCGGCCCCAGGGGCGCCCTGGTCTCTAGGGACAGCTCCCCGGGCCCCTGCGGGCCCCTCGCCCCTCCCCAGGCCCCTGAGCACTGCAGAGGTTCTCGCTGCTATTTAAACGAGTGTTTCTGAGAAAACTGCATTACTGATGAGCTAACACGGGTGACACGACTTGCCTCCGCTGTTCTGAGCATTTGAGAATCAGCCCAAGTAGTTCAGACGTGACCGTGAACGTGAGATGGTGGGGTGACTGCGTTTGGGCCGCGGACTCTGACACGGGACCTATGTTTGGACGGAGAAACGGACTTTTAGTCCGTTCTGGTATTTTTAGCGTATTTTGAAACCTACACCGCTTCTCTGTCTCGCGAGTTCTTGTGGCGTCTGACACAGTCACAGCAGTACTGGGGGGGGGGACGGAGGGGGGGTCCTTGCTGGCGCTGAAGCTGCCTGCGCCTTCAGTCACTGGGACCGTCTGTTTCTTCTTCCGTGAGACAGAGCGGGGGCTGGGAGCGTTCCGGTGGGAGCAGACGTTCCCGGGCCCGGGCCCGCGGACCCGTGTGGGGAGATTCTGCAGCAAAGTGAGGAAAAGGGAAGTGGGGGTTTCACAAAGTTGAGTTAATTTCTTATAAAAAACTGTCTTTTGTCCTGAGTTCTGTCTTCTAACATTTTTGATGCCAAAATGTGTTATTAGGAAACACTGAAATGGTTCACCAGTGGTTAAATTCGGTATCCGGAAAAACAGGAAAGAAAGAGGTCAGGCCTGTGTGACCCCAGAGCGGTTGCTGGCCATTCCGTGGTTGGTGATTTTCTAAAGCCTGAAACCGTGCTGTGGGGGGCTCATGTCCTTCCGGCGTCCAGCTCCGAGACCCAGTGCCGACCCCCTCGGATGGGCCCCAGAGGGCCCGGTGGGGAGGGAGGGGCTGGGGGCCCAGCTGTCGGTGTGACTGGATCGCGGGGGCAGTGGGCAGGAGGCCCCCCAAGACTGGGCCACTCAGGGGTCCATCAAGCTCAGTCCCACTCCGTGCTGGGAGCCAAGGAGGGTCCCTGGGGTTCCACGGTCGACGCTGTGTGGGAGGAAGGCGCCAGACCCTGGGGGAGGCGAGGGGACAGGAGGTGGGGTGCTGGCCCGGGAGTGGGGTGACTTCAAGGGTGACTGTGGGTCTGCCGCCGATCTGGGAGGCTGTGGTTGGAGCCAGTGGCCGGCGCTGTGGCCCCCAGTGACAGTGCCTGTGGGGCTGGTGGGACCCTCCCATTTACAGAGCAGGCCAGGCTGGCTTAGGGAGTCAGCCTTTGTTTTCTTTGTTTCTAGAGCAGGGTGAGGGGGGCAGTGGGAGAGGGAGACGGAGAATCTTAAGCAAGATCCTGGCCCAGTGTCCCCATGGAGCCACCCGGGCACTGCTGGGGAGTGGGCCTGGGGCTCCCACCCCTGGGCTCTGGAGTCCCCATGAGGGTCACCTGTCTGCCAGCTGTGTCCCCCCCATCCTGTCCCTCTGATCCCACCCAGAACGTGTCCTGTTGGAACAAGTGTGCCCCAGCTCTGCTCCTGTCCGCCCCGGGCTTCAGGTGCCCAACTGCCCCGGAACCTGCAGACGTGGACAAGGTCGCTCCTTCATTACGTGTTGGACGGGTGAGGGCACCGGGGTCCTGGAGTGAACACCCCACGTCGGGGGGCTGGGTGGGGCCCAGGAGGGGACGAGCCGTGGTGTCTGAGGCCAGAGGTCATTCCTGTCATTTCTAGACTCAGAGGCTCTCCAGCTTCTGTTTTCTCACCGTCAAGATGAGCGTAGAAGTGGCAGGGATGGTCAGAGGGTCTGCACAAGGGATTCTCCCAAGTTACGCGACGGCCAAGGGCCAGCGGGGAAATGCACATCAGGACCGCCGTGAGACCCCACCACACGCCCCCGAGGACGGCGGCTGGCGACGTGGCGGGGGGACAGCTGCCGCGCCAGACCGTCTGCCGGGTCCTGTGTGGGGGAACCGTTGCGTCCCCGTGGGTGCGTCCCCCCGCGTGAAACCAGAGCCACGTCCACGCGAATGCTTGCACGTGGGTGTTTGTGTCCACGTTACTGGTAACAGCGAGACAGCGCCGGCAGCCGCGGTGTCTGTTACCTGATGAACCCCCGGGACGTGGTCCACCCGCACAATGTGGTCGTGTCCATTTGTAGACCCGCAAGGCCCTGACACGCACTCTGGCGTGGAGGGTGGCTGTGAGCTACGCGGTCCGCGTCCGTGAGGTGCCCATGACAGGCAGGTCCACAGGGTCGGAACGCAGGTGGCCCAGGGCTGGGTGGGGACAGGCCAGGGGGCGGCCGCTGAGGGGCACGGGCTCCTTGGGGTGGTGATGGCCACTGAATGGTCCACTTAAGTGGGTGGATTGTGTGGCAGGTAGGGGGTATCCCAGGATAGTTGCTAGGAGGACCAGCTGCCCCAGCCTCCCAGCATCGTCCTCAGACACCAAGGATCCGCACATCGGGGCTTTGGAGAGCTGGTCCCCGAGGTGCCCCGCGGTTCGGGGCATGGCTGGGCGGAGCTGGGGGCTCAGCTGTCCCCTTGGAGGGGAGGCACAGTCCGTGAGACCCTGGCTCCGGAGGGTGGGGGGCTGCCCCCGGGGCCCTAAGGATGATCATGCAGCCCCACGCAGGGTGCCCTGTCTGCGTGCCCTGCACCCATCACCTCCAGTAGTGGGCGGGGCTGGTGGTGGGGGGACCCCAGGTTCTCCGTAAAACTTCCCTCCCCCCACAAGTCCCCTCCCCCTCCCTCCTTCCTCCCCCTCCCTCCTCTCCCCTCCCTCCTCTCCCTTCCCCCTCCCCCCTCTCCCCTCCCCCCTCCTCTTCCCTCCCTCTTCTCCCTTCCCCCTCCCTCCTCTCCCCTCCCCCCTCTCCCCTCCCCCTCCTCACCCTTCCCCCTCCCCCCTCTCCCCTCCCCCCTCCTCTCCCTTCCTCCTCCCTCCTCTCCCCTCCCTCCTTTCCCCTCCCCCCTCCTCTCCCTTCCCCCTCCCTCCTCTCCCCTCCCTCCTCTCCCCTACCTCCTTCCCTCTCTCCTACGTTCCTCCTCTCTCTCTCCCTCCTTCTCCGCCACCCCCCCTTCCTCCCTGTCTCCTTTCCTCCCTCCTCTCTCCCCGTTCCCGCCCCTTCCCTCCCTCCTCTCCCCTCCCCCCTTCCTCCCCCTCCCTCCTCTCCCCTCCCCCCTCTCCCCTCCTCTCCCTTCCCCCTCCCTCCTCTCCCCTCCCCCCCTCCTCTCCCCTGCCCCCCTCCTCTCCCTTCCCCCCTCCTCTCCCCTCCCTCCTTCCCTCTCTCCTACATTCCTCCTCTCTCTCTCCCTCCTTCTCCGCCACCCCCCCTTCCTCCCTGTCTCTTTTCCTCCCTCCTCTCCCCTCCCCCCTCCTCTCCCTTCCCCCTCCCTCCTCTCCCCTCCCTCCTTCCCTCTCTCCTACGTTCCTCCTCTCTCTCTCCCTCCTTCTCCGCCACCCCCCCTTCCTCCCTGTCTCTTTTCCTCCCTCCTCTCCCCTCCCCCCTCCTCTCCCTTCCCCCTCCCTCCTCTCCCCTCCCTCCTTCCCTCTCTCCTACGTTCCTCCTCTCTCTCTCCCTCCTTCTCCGCCACCCCCCCCTTCCTCCCTGTCTCCTTTCCTCCCTCCTCTCTCCCCGTCCCGCCCCTTCCCTCCCAGGGGTGCAGCCCGCCTGGCAGTAGACTCCGGCCACTTGGGTATGGGCTGGGGGAGGAGGGAGGCCACCCTCTTTGCCCCATGGTAGGGACAGGGGCTCCTTTTTCTGTGGAGGCTGAGGCTGCCCCAGAGCCCTAGGTTAGGGCCATCAGGAGTGCAGGCCAAGGTCGCTAAGCACAGAGAGGGCTAAATTTGAAGCCAGGATGCCCAGATACATGCTCGGGGACTGCAGCCACAGCCGTGCGTCTGTGGGCCCGTGGGCGCTGACGGGACGACGTGGTGAGGCCCAGATGACATGCGCTCGTACATGTGGTGACCTTCACTCTGCGCCCTGGACGTGGGCCAGCCGGCGTCCTGTCTGATTCTGCCCTTCAGTGGCTGTGGGACACTGTCCTGACATGAAACCGTGGGACCCCGCGATGTTCTGGTCCCTGAGGCTGAGCTGCCTCCCTCCCCCTTCCACGCCCCCCCCACCCCCCCGGGGTGCCTCATGGACCTCAAAGGCCCTGGGGCAGAGTTTGGAAACCACCAGGATGGTTGAAAGCCTAGGGACCTCCTCCCGCGTCCCTAGGGCGGGAGTGTGGCTGCGAGCCTGCGCGTCGGGGCCGAGGGCTCATCAGCACCCGCGGCCCCGCAGTGCCGGCCTTCCAGGCGGTCGGTGGCCGCGGGGTCTCCGAGGACCGTCCTGCTCACAGCCTGGACATGCCGTGGGGTCCGGACAGGCTGGAGGCTGACCACTGGCAGGGAAGGTGGACGCCTGCCCTTTCAGAAGCCCCTCGGGAAGCAGGGAAGGCGGCTTCCTCCTCAGGGACTCTGGCTGGAGCAGGCAGAACCGTGGCTTCCCAAATTCATGGCCCCACAGAGCCTCCGATGCGTCCTTGTGAGTCATCTGTCTGCAATGAAGCATCGCGGTGAGGTTCCCCCGATCCAGGTGGCCTGAACTCCCGTGAGTGTGTCCTTACAAGAGACATGGGAGACACGGACGGACCCAGAAGAGGGGACCTCCTCGGGAGGCCGAGAGCAGAGAGACACGTCTGCATGCCGAGGGACACCAGGCACGGCGGCCATCGGCAGCGTCAGGAGGAGAGGCCTGGAACGGACCGTCCCTGGAGGCTTTGGGGTGGGGGGGGTCCTGCCTGCACCTTGATTTTGGACTCTGTCCCCCCAAACTGGGAACGAAGACATCTGTTCTTTGGGTCCCAGGACACACATCTGGGGAAAGGGGCTGCATGGGGAGGGGCTCAGAGGCAGGGGAGGCAGTACCCCCTGGTCCAGGCTGACTTCTGGTCCTGTGTCCTTTCCCCATGGCATCCCCAGACGCCCCGACCCTGGGCCATGCAGAATAGGGAGTTCCAGCCTTCTAGAACCTTCCTGTGGCTCTAGTCCCCGAGGCCCTCTGCCCGCACGCCCCTCTTGGCGTCCTGGGGGAGCCGTGTGCCTAGAAGGTCCCCACACACCCAGTGGTTTCCTCAACGGCCGCCAGATCGAGGCACCCACGATCTGGTGGGTGGGGTGCTCATGCCCAACGCTCTGATTTTCTCTTCCACAGAGTGACGGGCTGGGGGTCGGTCGTGTGGATCCTTGGTTCCCGGCGGGCAGGTGGTCCGCTACCATTCACGCCCTTCCTTGGCGCTGCCCGGGCGCCGTCACGGCCGTGTTCCTGTGGGTGGGAGGGACGGTTGTCTTCTTCCCGGGTGAGGGTCCCAGCGTTGGGATGGACCAGAGCTTGCCACGTGTGGTCTGGACATGGGCGTCGTCCTCTCCCCGAGCCCCTGCTGGTGCCCCGTGAAGGCGGAGGCACCCAGGGCTTCCCAGGAAGAACCACCCTCGTCTCGCGACGTAAGAAAAGGAGAAATCTGTATTTCTCCCCGTCACGTCGGGAACGTCTTTATACATTGAGAAGCTGTTCCACGATGGCTGGAAGCATCCCCAAACTCTCATTTCACTTGAACGCCACAAATACTGCCCACCGTCTGCCTCGGAGCCACGGGCTAGCCGTTCACGTTCCAAAAGCGTCTTCCCGCTGCCCACGTCGGCTCCGTCCTCCATCCGTCGGTCTGTCGGGTGCCGACGGTCCCCGGGATCATCTGGGACTCAATGCCCCCCCCCCCCGTCCCTATGGCAGCCGTCGCACGCGTTCTCGTCCATCACACGGGCAGTAAGAAGACTGTGCCCAACGGTGGAGATTTAATACAATTACTAATTTTCACCGTTCGTCATCAAAAGCTTCTTAACCGAACCTTGGTTGTGGTGTTTTCCTGCAAGCACAGGGCGGACAGCGGCAGCCACCCCCTCGGGCTGGGCTGCAGCCTGGATCCGTGGGGCCACCATATTCGTGCCCAGTGGGTCGGGCCAGGATCGTGCAGAGCCCCAGAGGGGGTCCCGGGTCCCCCTTGGGTTCCCTGGAGCACACTCCGACCTGGAGACAGCACGGGTCGTCTTCTTCCTTCCTACCCTGGTCTCGGGCGGGGCGGGGGGACACAGCTGGCGCTCCCGGCTGCTCCCCAGGCCCCGCCGGCTGTTTCTGGCGTGGGTTGTGGTCCAGGCAGGGGCTCGGAACCCAGCCCAGAGCCTCTGCGGCGGTTCTCTCCGCCGCTGCACCCCTGCCCGCCTCTGCAGGGGAGACGCCTTCGTTCTGGCAGCTGAGGCCGTGGAGGGTTATGGGTCGTCCCTCTGCCTAACCCCCTCTGCCCGGGGCTGTGAGCGTCCAGAAGGCTCACGTTGCATGACGCAGGGGCCTGGGCCGAGCTGGTCTGCTGCGGGTTCCAGATGCCCTCTTGCCCCCAGCTTGCGGCTAACTCAGGGAACCCCAGGAGGGGTGTGGGATCCGGGTGCTTCCACGCCCGCGTAGGGCACAGCAGCCCGTGGCTGGGGGAAAGTATGGCAGGTTTCTTCCCAGCTCGTCCTAGTCAAGCCGAGGTCACCAGGAGGCTCACTGCTCTGCCTGAGGCGGCCGGTCTGCCTGGGCCTTGCTGGGCCTTTGCTCACTGTCCATCCTTGTCTCTCTGGGATTGTCGCCCACCTCAAGGTCACCTGACCAGCCAGCTTGATGCCCCTTTTCTGTGTAGGCAACATAACTAGCGGGTTCTGGGGAGTAGAAGGCAGACAGCCTTCCGCCCATCGCACCCGGTTCCTTGCAGCTTTCCATAGCCCAGCTGTGTGCGCCCCTCTGTGCACCGTGCCCTCCCCCCGTCTCGTCGTTGCTAAGCGCTCTCCCCGCGGACTCACAGGGCCAGCCCCACCGTACTCTGGGGTGCGGAGATGTGATTTCTGTGGAGCTGAGAGACGGCTCCCTTTCAGCAGGACGGGACGAAGTGGCTGGTCCCGCTCCGGCTCAGACCTCGACATGATAGATGGCTTTCCCGCCAGCTGCCGGGAGCCGGGGCGGCCCACAGGGACCCTGCGGGACCTCGGGGAGCCTGCTTCCACGTTCTCATTGTGAAGTGTTAGAAACCTGCCCACAAGTGATGTCACCGCAGGGAACCCTGGGGGAGCGCAAAGGTGACCTTCGGGAAGCCCAGAGAAACCCACGGTGGGCCACGCCCCAGCGCCAAGGAGCTCCTGCGACCGAGCTCCCGGTGCAGGCGGCTGGGTGCGTCTCAGTCCCTGCCCGGGGGTGCGGGCTGCGTCTTTGGCCCCAGGCTCAGGGCGTGTGCCGCTGGCAGAGGACAGGGAGCAGGCCGTGGTGGCAGACGCCCCACCAGCTGGGAGGGGGCCGGGCCCCGGGCTGGCTCGCTCTCCTCTCTGCCCGCCCGAGCTCCGAGTTCCGGGGCTGAGCACAGGCCGCTGGAGGTGCGCTCCTCGTGGGGGCCGTGGCTTGCAGCAGGGCTGAGGCGATCTCTGCGGGAGCCCGGCCTCTCCAGGGGGTACCACCTGTGCAGTCCCCGGGTGGAGGCCTGGCCTGGTCTGGGGAGTGGCCGCAGACAGGTTGGGAAGCCCGCTGCCTTTCTCGCCGTGCGACTGCCCGGAGAGCCCTTAATGACAGAATTCCAAGTCCTGGACCGAGGGCTGCTGAGACGTCTCTGGATGGGGGTTGCTGGGGCCCCGTGCACTGGGGATGAGTCGGGGCCGTCTGGGTTGTGGTGGTGAAGAAGTGACAGACCTATGGGGCCACATCAGCGCCGGGCTTCATCCTGGGTGTCCCGCTGAGCCTGGGCGGTGGTCCCTCGGAGACGGGCGGGCTCGGCCGTTGGAGTCCGCGTAAGCAGGGACTGTCTGAGCCTGCAGGTGCCTGGGGCGTGGCCCTCCCTTGATCCGTACAGCATCTGCTTTGACTCTGATTCAGAGATCCGGGTCCCGCTCTCCCGGTGGGCGGTCAGGGTCACCGTGTCCCTAAGAAACATGGTCCTCAGATTTGGGGGCTGTCCAAGGTTATGCACTTGGAGTCCTCAGGAATGAGGCGCACGCCTGCACTTCTGGGGGGGGGGGTTAAGAGCACAGACCCAACCGGGCCCTCTCCTCCCTCCTGCCATACAAAGCTTTTAATAAATTTCGGGTCCCCATATGCATGCCGTTTCGAGCTTCTTCCTTAGTTCCCTAATGACCCCCACTGATCTGACCTCCGACCTTGTGAAGGTGTGTGGTGGCCGTCCCCAATGGCCGGACTCTACGCGGCCTCTCCAGACCCTTGTGGTCCGCCGTGCTAGGGCGGGGTTGGCCTCCTCCAGGATGCGGGCTGGGGCAGGCCCCTGTAGACCCGTGAGCATGGAGCCCACGCTGTGGCCACTTCTGGGGGAATTTCATCCTTACTGAGCGGGTGGTGCAGGCACCCGTGCTCTGGCCATGAAGTCTGTGCCACCGCGTGCCGGGGTGGGACCCATGATGACCCTTGTGATCAGGGGATGAGTGTGACAGCCTCATGGCGGGCGGTGACAGGCCGTGGGCCACGGCCACATGTGGGTTTGCGGGGACCCCTCCATCCCGAGAGCCCTGTCAGCCTTGGCGGTCCTGCAGACACAGCGGTCAGGGAAGGGAGGCTCCGTGTCCTCCCTGGGAAGGTGCCTTTACCCGGAAGCCCACTCGTGGGTGGGAGGGCCACGGGCGGAGCTCGCGAAGGGCTGAGTGTCCCGACAGTGGCGGCTGGCACGGAGTCTGACGCCCGCAGGGGTACCCAAGTCCCACGAAGCACTGAGTGGGGGGGACCCATTCTCATGCCTCCTAGCTCCCATGAGCTGTGCCTGGGGGTTTGGGAGGACTCTGGTCTTTCTGGGGGATTGTATTTTGGGATGGGCGGGTGTCCTTCCGGCTTTGTGGGTGGCTCCCCCGGCCCTCCTGTTCACGTGTAGTCTGGACGTCTGAAGGCTCCTTCCCATGACGGATGAATGGCAGAGCGGAAGCGAGGCAGGGCGCTGGGACAGGGAGGGGATGAAGCACGGGCTCCCCGGGCGGGTCGTAGGCTGGTCACCCCGTCCCAGGTCCCAAAGGGGGGACACCTGGGTGCCCTCCCTTCCCTCTCCCTATGCGTGATACAGGCTCCCATTGGGCTGATGACAAAGGGGCTCCCAAGCTCTGAGCGTCTGCTGTGGGGGTCTGCCTTGCCAGGGACGCACGTGCAGACCCTCAGGCCCGGGCCTGGATCGCGTGTTCCCAGGCTCAGGGACACTCTCCTACGTTGTCCCCAGGAGTGGAGGGGTGGCTGTCCCATGCAGGAGGGGCTGGTTCTGGCTGAACAGGACGGGAAGTAGAGGGGAGCCTAGGGCTGCCTCCACTGGGAGCTCCCGGTGAGACTGAAGGGCAGGCGTGTGTGCGAGGCTGGGCCAGGGGTTCAGAGGAGACCCTGGTGGCAGAGAGGAGGCCGGCTGGCCGAGGGTGTCCACGCACCGGGACAGGGGCCGGGGCTGCCTGTGTTCCTCTGGTGTTCGCTCCTGTGACAGCCGGTCCTGCCCCCGCCCCTCGTCCTGCTGCTCCCTCCCTCAGGGGCTGTAACCCTGGGGTCGCATCCAAAGCCTTTGCTACTGCCTGGCCTGCCTTCTCCGGTGCTCCCCTCACCCACGGCCCGATACCAGCCTGGGCCCCTCCTTTGCCGGCTGCTCCTGCTCTGTTCTCCCATGTTCTGTCCCAGCGGGGACCACAAAGCCTCCCATCCGCAACCGGCCGGCCTGGAGCCTCTCCCTCCCCCGCCTGGGGGAGAACAAGGGTCAGCCTCGGCGCGTGGGACAGGGCCACAGGCTCCCCGGCACCCGGCCTGCTGGCCTGTAGAACTGAGTCGCTGCTGACCCCTGCCATCAGGAATGCCCGCCTGCAGGGCTTGCCAGAGCCGGGTCTCCCGCCGCCACACCGGGTGAGTGGGCAGCACGGGGATGCCTGTGGGACGTGCTGGGCGGAGGACAGCGATGACCAGGGCATGGGGGACGGCCGGTTAGGAGGAGATGGGGTCAGGTGGTGACCTTGAATGGGGACCGTGTGCCGTGCGTGCCAGGAGCTGTGGCTGGACCTCACCCGGTCACAGCTGGCTCTAGGGAGATGCACGTGGCGCAGGGCAAAGGGCAATGGAAGTCAGGAGACCGGCGACGAGAGGGACTGGGGTCCGGAAGGGCCCCGGGTGGGGCTGGCGCCCCAGATGGCCTTCCGTTCCCTCTGGACATCAGCGACCCGAGTGCCCCTCCCAGTGCCAGGTGCCCGGGGCGCAGGAGGCGCTGGTCAAGGCAGGCGGGGCCTGGGGGAAGGGGTGACAGACAGGGGTCCCCAGAGTGACTCCTGCTGTGGTGTCAGGATGGAGGGTCAGAGAAGGTCCCTAAGCTGAGAGCCGTGTGCCGTGAAGGGCAGCCCTCCCTGGGAGCAGACCCTGGCGGCCGGGGTAGCGTGGAGCCGCGTCGAGCTGAGCGGCGCGGTGGGTGAGCAGGGCTCAGAGGCCACCTCTGTGTGGCGGGAAATCCAGAGAGCCTGAAGCAGGGCACAGGGCCACCCTCAGAGCCCAGCAGTGGGGACGAGCTGCGGTGGCCGTGGCGGCGGCCAGGCCACGGGGCAGGGAGAAGCGGCAGCCGTCCCCACGGGTAGAACCTATCACACTCGCTGACGGTGTTTGGAAGTGGGGGCTGAGGGAGGACGGAGGCAAAGTCACAGACCTGGAAGCCAGAGGCAGGTGGCAGATGGGGGAAGGCGTGCTTGGGGCGACCCAGAGCTGCTTTTGAAAGGAGGGTGGCACATGTCACTGGTTTGCGGGACAAAGGTTGCTGGCAATGGCCGTATCTGAGCAGGAGCAGGGAAGACAGGGAAGGGCTCTGGAGGGACAGGTGGGCGCGGTGCTCAGAAGGGGCCGGGCTGGAGAGGGATGTAGGGGCAACAAAACCCACGTGCCCCCTCCCGCGCCCCCCAGGGAGGGTATGTGCAAGGAGAGCTTCTAGGGAGGGCCCTGAGAGCCTTGACGCCCCCTAGTTAGAAAGGCAGCGGGTTTGGGAGGTGTGGCCTGGGAGCAGGGAGCACCGGGTTTCGGGGAGAGGGGCTAAAGGCCTGAGCTGTCCCTGGGCTGCCCCGGGACAGTGTGGGGGTAGGCTAGATGGGGGGGGACTCGAGGGGGTGGCATGGGCACGGGTGGTGTCTGTAGGGGGTGGGAAACCTGCGGTCTGAGAGGGAAGTGATGTGACCGAGGATCCCTGTGCAGGAACCTTAATGAGGTGCGTAGCGCTGCCTCCCAGCGGCCTCCTGAGGCCTGGGTGGGGGCATGGGCTGTAGGGCCCAGACCCAGTCCTAGGCTGGAATAGGAGTCATGGGTGTTCCTGCCCCCAAAAGGGGCTTTGGGATGACTGCGCACCTGCTCGCCTCCCCCGTAGGCAGGGGGCCCGAGGCCCTTCTGTGTGCGACCCTCCCCTTCAGTCTCTGTGCCCTCCTCCCGCAGCCTGCGCAGTCTGTGTTGGGTTTTCCCTTTCAGCCCCTGTCGGCTCATCAGGAGTCCTATCCCCGAAGCTCCCAGCACCCCTTCAGATATTTTATTGTATTTTATGTTCAGTAAAGTTCATTTGCATTAAGTTTCTACTAACAGTATGCGTGGACATTGGTGACGTCTGCTTTCTTCCGGGGGTCTGAGGCCTCCTGAAATCTCCATGCAGACTCGGGCAGGACAAGGCAAAGGGGCCGGACTGAGCGACAGCGTCAGAGGGCTTCATCCGCCCCAGCCTCAGGTGGCAGAGGCCAGGGCATCTCCGCTCCCCTGCCTCGACTGACTTCCCCAGAACGGGCTCTGGTGTCTGGTCAGGCCCGGGGCCTGGGGCCCCACAGGAGGGCGTGTCAGACGGGCAGGGGCCTGTGGCTGATCTTGTCCAAACGTGGGCCCATAACCCCACAAGGGCTGGATGGGAGAAAGACGTGCCTTGAGTAGGGAGAGTGAGCCTGAGCGGCTGGTGGGAGGTTGGCCGTGGGCTGTGGGGGGGGGGGGGTGTGTGGACGCTCTGCTTCTTCAGGCGAAGCTGGGAGGAGGGATGGGTGCTTTCTAGCAGAGGGGGCAGGCTGCAGGGTAAGGAGAACATGGCCGGACTCTGCTGGGGTGTGGCCACCCAGGTCCCGTGGTGGACAGCGGGACAGATTGGGGTGGGAGGTCCCCGGAACCCCTACAGGTGCCATGCTACGCCCAGCTCAGGATTTGGCTCCCGCTGGCCTCAGGGCACGCTGTGGGACCCGGTGCCCCCCTTCCCTGCCCTGCCCACCGAGTCCCCTGGTGCCTGCTGGATGCTTGTGTCCCTTCCCTCCCCAAGAGCCTTGGCAAGCACAGGGCTTCCTCCTCCCCTGCTGGCCGGCCAGTCCGAAGTCCTTCCCTTCGGTATCTGGTGGCCAACCGCGAGCTTCCGGTAGCGCCCTGGAGGACAGCAGAGGGCGGGGAAGGTCAGGGCGTGCTCCCCAGTGCCCCCAGGCGGGTCCAGAGCGGCCTGCGGGGCTGCGACCACCAGGATGTGCTGTGGCGTCCCGGGACCGGGGTTCGGCTCCGCTCTGGGGCCACTGACCACACGACCCCGGTGGTGGCCCGGGCGCCCGGTGTCCGGCCCGTGCGTCCCCCGCCCCCGGGCCCGCGCGCAGAGAACCAGGCCGCGCACCGCCGCGCTCGTCAGGCTGAACCTCTTTATTAGGAGCCGCGGTCCGGGCGCGCCGAGCCCCGCGGTGCCGGCTGTAGTGTGGCGGCGGCTCAGGGCCCGTGCTCGGCCGCGTGCGAGGCGCAGTAGTACTTCTTGTGCGCGATGAAGGTGGACAGGCTGCTGAAGCGGATGTTGCACAGGCGGCAGTACCGCTGGCCGCCCGGCGCCGCCTTGCCGGGGGTCTGCACGCCCTTGTCCGCGCGGGGCGGCGTCGGCGGGCGCGGCGGCCCCGCGTCGGGGCCCGGGGAGGGCGGCGGCGGCGGGCCGGGCCGGGGGCTGCCGTCGGGCGCGCCGGGGCCCGGCTCCCGGGGCTCCCGGCCGTTGAGGCCGTCGCGGGGGGCGGCGGGCGAGGGCGTCCGGGCGCCGGCGGGGGGCTGGGCCAGCAGCAGGCCGTGCGCCAGGCGGAGGTGCTCCACGAGGTCGCCGCGCCCCGGCCCGTCGGGCGGGCAGTAGGGGCACACGACGGCCGCGTCCTCGGGGGCGGCGCGCAGGCGGCGCGGGGCCGCGGGGCACGAGAACTTCTTGTGCGCCAGGTAGGCCTCGAGGCTGTGGAAGCTCACGCGGCAGGCCGTGCACTCGTGGTAGTCGGCCAGCGCGGGCAGGGCCGCGGGCACGGCCGCCTGCCGCCGCGGCTTCTTGCTCAGGTCGATGGGGCCGTCGGCGGCGTCGGGCCCGCTGCTGCCGCTGCCGCTGCCGCTGCCGCTTCCGCTTCCGGGCCGGGGCGACGGCGCCGGCGACGACGACGCCGACGACGCGGGCGGCTCGGGGGCGGGGCCGGGCGGCGCGGGGGCGGGGCCGGCGGCGGGGGGCGGGGCCGGGCCGGCCGCGTGCAGCTCGTACAGCTTGCGGCGCCGGCGCGTGCGCACGGGCGGCGCGGCGGGCGCGGCGGGCGCGGCGGGCGCGGGGGTCCCGGGGGTCCCGGCGGGCGGGGGCCGGCGCGGCGGCGGGTCGTGGCGCGAGGCGCAGTAGTAGCGCTTGTGCACCGTGTAGGTCTCGTGCCGGCTGAAGTGGATGTTGCAGGCCTCGCACAGCGTCCGGCGGGGGTCGTCGTCCTCGTCCGCCCCGCTGCCCGGGCTCGGGCTGCCCCGGCTGCCCCCCTCCGCCTCGGGCTCGGCCTCGGGGGTGGCCGCGCCGCCCGCCTCGTCCTCGCGCGCCCCGGAGCCTGGCGACGCGCGCCCCGTGTCGGCGTCTGCGGGCGGGGGGCCGGGGGGCGCGCGCGCGGGGGCCGGGGGCGCCTTGGGCCTGCGCGCGGGGGCCGCGTCGTCGGGCGCGCGGCGGCCGGAGCAGTAGAGGCGCTTGTGCACGTAGAAGTTGTTGACGTTGTTGAAGGTGATGTCGCACTCGAAGCACGTGGCGCCCTTGGGGGCCCCCGCGAAGAGCCCGGCCTGCGCCCCCGCGCCCGCCTGCAGCCGGCTGTGCACCAGCTCGGACATCTTGGCCAGGATCTCGGAGGCCGGCGGCGCCGCGGCGAACTGCGGCAGGAAGAGCGCGCCGGCCGCCAGCCCCAGCTCGCCGGGGCCGGGGCTGCAGTCCGGCGTGGGGCTGGACAGCTCGGCTTTCACCCTGGCCGCCGCGGGGCTGGGCGGGGACGGTGTCCGCGAGGCCGCGGGGGGCCCTGGCTCCGCCTCGGGCTCCTCCGCGGCAGCCTCCGTCTTGATGGCCCGGGGCGCTGCCGGGGGCTCGCTGCTGCCCCCGTTCTGGGAGGCGGCTCTGGCCTCTCCATTGGTGGTCTCCGCTGGGGCCTTCTTGTCCATTCCTGGCGATGGAGTGGGCGCCAGGCCGAGGTCGGCAGAAGCCAGGGGGCCGTGCAGGGCCGTGGGCTGCTGGAAGCTGGCCAGACTGTCTGCAGGGAGACCCCAGGGGCCACACTTCAGGGCTGGAGCAGGACATACCTGGGCCAGACCTGAGGAGGGGGAGGGTGGGAAGGGGAGAGCTGGACTGGGCAGAGGTGGTGGAGGACCAGGATTGAAATTCACCCCTGGCGGCCACGAGGACCAGCCCCATCCCTGCCCAGTCCTCATGGGGAGCCCAGGGCCTCACCTGGGGGGAGCTTGGCAGCGGGGTGCCCGGCCCCTGGCGAGTAGATCTCAGCCTTGGAGCCCGGCTGGCAGACCATGTGGTTGGTCACCAGGTGGCTGTAGAGGATGTCCCTTGTGGTGGAGATGAAGCCACAGCTGTGGCAGACACCTGCAGGCAGGCTGTGCTATCAGGGCCCTGGGGTAGGGTGCCGCCCCCCACCCCCGGCCCCTTCTCGGCCCCCACCTACCGCTCAGCGTGTCTGTGTGCACCTTCAGGTGCCGCTCACAGTTGGCCTTGGTGGTAAAGGCCGACAGGCAGATCAGACAGATGAAGGGCCGTTCTCCTGGAACACAGGGCTGAGTGAGGGGTGGGCTCCTGGAGCCCAGCTGGCCAAGGACCTGTGACATGGGGCGGGGGGGGGGGTGTGTGTGTGTGAACTCTGCCTTCTCTGCCCCTTGTCTCCTGGGACTGCGGCAAGGGCCCGGCCCCGAGCTGACCCTTCTGATGAGCACAGGTGGGCCATGTGCTGCGGGAGCACTGGGGTGCGGTGGGAGGACCACCCAGGCCTGTCTGTGGCAGGGCGGGCAGCTGGGGGCCGGAGGGGGCAGAAATGCATAGCTTGCGGGGGGCACGCACGCCCTGTTGCAGACAGCGGGGGTCCTGGGGAGGGGCTCACCGCTGTGGCTGCGCATGTGAATCTCCAGGGAGCTGGCGCTGGGACAGCTCTTGCGGCACTGGGGAAAGGGGCAGATGCGCTCGTTGGGGTAGGTCTCCTTGGGCTTGTCGTCGGCGGCTGTGGCCGCAGCACCGGTGCTCTGGCGGCTGGCACAGTAGTACAGCAGGTGGGCTTGGAGGTTTCTCTCGCTGCGGTACCAGATGCCACAGTCTTTGCAGGGGAAGACGTCTTCTGTCGGGGGAGAGGCGGGCGGAGGCTGAGGGGGTCCCCGCGCTGTAGCGGGGGGCTGACCACAGCTCAAGGCCAGGCAGTGAGCCTCCAGAAACGGACGGCTTTGCACGTGTGGCCTCTGACATCCCGAGGAGTGAGATGCAGGAATGGGGGGGGGCGGGGGGCCTCCCTCCTGGTCACTGCTGCTCACGCTCTGTCCCTTGAGAACCCGGTTCTCTTTCTCTCGCTCTCCAGGATGCCATCGGACCACATGGATGGGGGTCTCTGAGTAACCCCCCCCCCGCAGGCTGGCCCCCATGCTGCCTCCCAACAGCGAGCCCCCCCCCAGAAAGATGGCAGAGCCTCTGTGGGGGCCAGTGGGAGGGGTGTGGCCGTGCTCGCAGACCCTCGACGGAGGGAGGCTGGACGGCTGCCATGCCGCGCGTGTGACTCGGCGGGGGTGGCCACGTGTTGGTGAGGGCAGGCAGGTACCTGCCGGTGCTGGTGTGCTGTGAGCGGGTACGAGGGTGGGCCCGGACCTGGGCCCCTGTGGAGGAGACACCCGTGTGTGCGCAGGGGAGCCAGTCGGAGTGGCCAGGTGCGCAGGACACTCGTGACGTGAGGACGAGAGCGTGGCTCTGGGCGGCCTCGAGTGGGGAGGCTGGGGGCTGCAGAGGAAGAGGAGCCCTCCCCCTCTTAACTCTCCCCCCGTGACTTCACATCAGCTGCTGATGGGTCAGAACTGCTTAATTCTGCACATTTATCTCAGGAGGCCTGTGACTTCTCGGTTTATAGGAGCTCAGGTGGCGGGGGTGTGGGGTTTTCCCAGCCGGTGCAGGTTTTTCTCCTGGGTGGTTCTTGGGGTCTTTCTAGCGGGATGGTGAGGAAAGCTGTCTGTCTCTGCTCCATGGCCCGCTGCCCCTTGGCTGAAGACAGGGCAGGCAGAGGCCTCATTCTGGGCCCTAGGACGTGTCCGGGCTCTAGTGCAGTTTAGGACCTGGTCCTCACACCGGCGTCAGATGTATCCCGGGTCCCCAGTTACGGCAGAGGGGACCCTCCTCCCTCTCATGTTCCTCTGATTTGGGGGCCTCAGGGCGGCTCTGTTCGTTGGCTGAGGCGCTGAGCTCGAACTATAACCTGAAAGCACCTGGTGGGTTTATTTCTGTCCCTGGGGGGCCGGGGCTGGGAAGGGTGCTGCTGGCTGTGGGTGGGGAGAGGGGCTGGACCTCAGATGCCTGCTCAAGCCCTGGACGTAGCCCTGCGGTTTAGCGAGGACAGTCATGGTCCCCCTGCCCCAGGGCTGACCAGGGCCGAGTGTCGCCGGTGCGTGCGGGCGACCTGCGCAGACGCCCCTGTTACTACGATCCCACTGCACAGGTGAGAAGACGGAGGCCCAGGGAGGTTGGGTCTGACTTAAACCAGGTACGGTGGACTCTGTACGGAAGCTTTTCTAGCGCTCAAGGTGGAGGCGGGTGCTGGGGGGAAGGGGGTAGGGTACGTAAGGGGTGTAGCCCACAAGGGCAACGGTCCTGCTATTTCTGGGTGAGGTGTGGACACCAAAGCGTCAGACCCAAGAGGGAGAAGCCCTCCCAGCGCCTCTGACTCCCTCGGCCCCCTCCGAGCAGCCTGGACAGAGGATGGGGCCGGGGGGTGAGGCTGGCTCGGTGCTGGGGACTGGGCGGACCTTGCTGGGTCACCCTGGGCATTTCTCCTGGCGGCTGCGGTGAGGTGGCCGTCCTGGGCCCGGAGAGCCCCTTCCAGTCCCCCTCCCCTGCAACCTCGGTGTCTGGACGGGTTCTGCCTGCTCAGCACCCCCTCGGTCCCCTGCGCCCAGTCCCCCCAAAGGACCCGTGCTCTCCCTGGAGGGCTCTGGGGGGTGAGTATCCACCCGCGGCTTGTCCCTCCCCCCATGTCATTTCCACCAGCCCACAGATGCACACGGGCATCGCCCGAGTCTGAGCGACGCAAGCCACGTCCCTTCCACACTCTCCTCCTGCTCACTCAGCCCCGTGGTCCTTTCTCTGCCCTGGGTGTCTCCACAGCCAGGACGCCCACCGCCCTCCGGTGCCGCCTCCGGGGCTCCCCTTTGGCGGGGGTCATGGTGCTCAGCGTGAGCCGCCGCAGGTCCCCGTCCGGCCTGTGCCGCGAGCCTGCCTCGTGGGGCTTCTCCGCCACTTTCCCGTCCTGCGGGCCTGCAGTTGCCACCTCACGGCCCGGGGATCTCGGCCGCGGGAGTGGACCCTGCCTGAGGGCCCGTGGCTCTGAGAGGAAATGCGGGCCCTCGCCTGGCGCCACGCTGGTAGAACCACGCTGCTGGCTCGGGCCCAAGCGCTCCGAATAAAGCTGGCCACTGCCATCCTCTGATCGTGCCCCCGCTTCGTGAGCTGCGCCGTGCTGGGGGCCGGCCGGGCAACCCTGGAGCCTGGACCCCTTGGTTCGTGTGTGTGGAGCGCAGAGGAAACCCTACTCCGTGCACAGATGCGGTCTGACCCCGAGCATCCCCGCAGGGAGTGAGCGAGTCTCTCACCCCGGTGTTCTCACTGGGTGGCTCTGCCCCCAGGGGATGCCGGGCCGTGTAGTGACGCGTGTGGACACGGCCCTGGCCTCTGCCAGGGTGGGGGCCAGGCTGCCGCTCAGCATCCCACCACGGACACGTAACCCGCTCCTTGCCCAGCCGGCACGGGGAGAGCAGGTGGGGCTGGGGACCCTGTGAGGGCTGCCGCTGCCTGGGGCTTGCCTCCGTCCCCCACACTCATCGGCTGCGGCTTGGCCTCCGCCGCCCAGGTCCCAGTGCTCAGCCCCAGAGCCCGGGGGCACGCGTCGTGTACTTACTGTTGATGACCGCCGTGGCCAGGATGGAGGCCATGCCGGCCTGCTGCGGCAGGAGCTGGATGTCGGCGGGGGCGGGGCCCTCGGGCTCTGCGGGCTTCTTCACGGCGAGGCTGGGGGGGGCCCCCGGCTCGGCCGCCATGAGCAGCGCGCTCAGCCGTCCGCCTGCGGGCACCGGCTTGGTGAGTCTGCACCAGAGGGCTTCGTCTGTGGGGGCGAAAGCCTTGGTGAGGGAGGGCTGCGGGCGGCTCCCCCTCCCGTTCCGAGCCCCTCTGCGTGGCCCCCTCCTGGAGACCAGGGTTCTGAATGTGGGCGGGGGACGGAGCCCGGCCCCGGGCGGGGGGCAGCAACAGGCCCATGGCTGGGTCAGGCCCGTCTCTCTAACGACCATCCTGCCTCTAGGAGCCACCGCCTCACGGGAGGCCCCGAGGAGCGCCCGCACGGCTGCCCTGGTGTCCAGGAGAGCGGTGGCCTGAGGGACAGGCAGCAGAGCCCAGTGCCCTGCGGGCCCTCCTCTCCCCACTGCTCCCCTGAGAACTGTCGTTCCCACGGCGGCCGGCAGGGGGCAGCGCCATCCAACCACCCAGGCACCCGCCTGCCCGCTGCAGGCTCGGCCTGAGGCCACCAGGAACCCCACACCCGGAGCTGCAGCCCTGCCCCCCACCTCCCAGCCCAAACTCACGCCCGTCCTCTGTGAGGATCTTGTCCTGCCTGGCGGACAGGGGCTGGAGCCCTGCTGACCGGGGCGGGAGGGGCAGGCCACGCAGCACCAACTGGCCTGCGTCCTGGCCGGGTTAACACACCCAGGGCTGACCGCACGTCCAAGCACCCCTTCATGGGTGGGGGCTGGGGTCCTCCCCCACCCCTGCAGGGGACAGAGAAGTGGAGTGTGGCCCAGGTTCCCATGCCGCACCTCCACCAAGCCAAGGAGCCTCCTGGGGGGAACCGAGCCGGAGAGGGGGCTGCCCGTAAGGCCCGCCGGGCTGGGCATGTGCCCCTGGCCTGCCCTGGACGGCCACTGGCTCCCTCCGGAAATGAGAGCTGCCCACGAGACAGAGCTTGTCTCCTCTGGGAGCACGCTGCTAAGGTACGGCGTGCAGTGAGGCAACATGGCCATGCTCCCCCCCCCCCAGAAACATTCCAGCAAAGCGGAGCCCCCCACAGGGGAACAAGGTCACCTCCTGTGGTCGTGGGGCACACACCTTCCCGACAGCTGTGCTGGCCGAACCTGGCATGGCTGCAGAAACTGTCCTGACGTCGTCCCCTTGGGGAGGGAGGAGGCCCCCGCCTCACATCCTAGTAGCCTGAGCTCTCGGAACCGAACAGTGTGTGTCGGGGGGGTCCTTCCCCTCCTCCCTCCCGAGCCACTCCTTCTAGAAGGTGCAGGGAGGCAAGGGCAGAAGCAGGCCCGAGAAGGCCAGGGGATGTGGCCCAGGCCTCACATGGCTGGGTCTGAATGTGGCCGTCCGGCCCTTCCCAGAGCGCAGCGGACTGCACAAGACCGTGGTCTGGCAGACACTCGGCCCCTGGGGCCTGGGATTCTCTGCTGACCCTGGCGGTCTGCTAGAGACCCGGGGACAGCAGCAGCATGCCAGCCTCCCAAGACCCTGGGGCTGACCTCCTGCATCAGGGCGCCCCAAGGGCTGGCCCTGGCTCAGCTACTCTGCTGGGGCCAGCAGGCTGCTGTCCCTTTAAGGGCCAGCCAGGGCCAGCTGAGTGACCCCCACCTGCCGGAAGGCCGCGAGGGAAGCGCCATGATACCAACCCTTCCTGTAGATCTCCGTGTTGGCTTCGGCCTCGGTCAGGGCCTGGGGCAGCGACCGCAGCCAGCAGTGCTCGTCCTCCAGCAGTAGCGTCCGGGCAGGGCCCTGGGGGAGAGGAAGGGGACTCATCAAGGACAGAGCATAGGAAGAGCCCGCTCAGGGGTCCCGCGTGGCGCCGAGGGAAGAGCCTGAGCCCCGTGGCAGGGAGGCCTCCCACCAATGCAGCCAGAAGCCGGCCCCGTCCACGCTTGGGGCATTGGGCTTGCTTAGAAACCATGGCCCAGGGAGCGGTGGAGCGGGGATTCGCACCCAGATCTGGGCTCTCGCCCTGCCTCCCTGCTCTGGCGGGCCGCGGAGTGCCACGGGGCAGCCTGTGGGGGGGGGCACGGGCCAGATTGAGCATGGGCTCCCCCCACGCAGGCCCCCAAAGTGAGCTAGGTCCGTGAGCTGAGGCCGAGAGGGGCCTTAAGGAGAGGGTGTCTCCCTAGAGAGGGGCTCCTCTGTCCTCCCCGAGGTGCAGGGCATTCCCTGCCTGCTGCTGGGCACGGCAGGCCCACCTCTGTCCTGTCTGTCCTGAGGCCAGCACACGGCAGACACTAGAACATCCTCCTGGGCCCAGAGCTGAGGTCCCCATGCCGAGGCTGGCTCAGCCTCCCTGAGGCTCCCAGAGATGGACATCCCTGTGTGGGCTTAGCCCTTCTCCCACCTCGAGGAGAGGGAAGGGAGGTGGGGAGATGGGGAAACGGGGGCGAGGCTCACACCAGCACCACCTCGCCCAGCCATGTCCTCTCCCAGGCTTGGTCTGCAAGCCTGAAAGACAAGAGTGCTCTGGGCTCAGCCCATGAGGCTGCTGCCGGGGTCTGCAGAGTTGGGGGGGGTCCCTGATTTCTGACACCCAGGGCCACCTCAGCAGGAGAGGAGGCATACAGAGCCTGGTGCTGGGGAGGGAGGGCTGCCTGCAGTCCCGCTCCACGGCCCGGCCCCTCATTGGGGTGAGGAGACCAGCACGGGTCTGGGGAAGGCTCCAGGAGGGACAGAACCCTGGCCTTGCTTTGCCCTAGGAGGTCGGGGTGACTGCTGCCACACCCGGGCCCTCTGCCCCAGTGCCGGACCTGGGACTGGGCTGGCTTCTCTGAATAAGGGAGCCCAAGCTCCGCCCCAGGCACGGTGGGCAAAGGCACAGCACGCACCCACTTTGGGGTACATTTGTTTTACGCAAACAAGTGCCTTTTATTCAGAAGTGGTGCACGGGGACCGTGTACTGGAAAACCAGTCTCGCCTGGAAACGCTGCCTCCCAGACCGGGTGGCTCTGTGTACTCCAGGGGCCCATGCAGCCGCTGGCCGGGACACCCCCACGGTGTGGGACAGTGTCCTCACATTCGGGGCACCTCCCTGCCACGCACAAACACGGGGGCTTCCCTGGGCTCTGGGGTCCAGTCCAGGCACGCACCCCCGTCCACTCGGCCCGCACGCCTCCACGCTGCAGAGGGCGCGGGCCCCCAAGCCGAGCACTCCCGCGGAAACTCCCGACAAGGCTGGGGCAGCGTGGCCAGCGGGGTGTGGCCTGGCCACGGAGGCAGCAGCAGTCTGCACCCATGCCTGCCCTCTCTGCACAGGGGCAGTGCCCCTCCCTCGCAGCTGTGACCCAAGCCCGGTGCTTGTCACAGACCTGCCATCGTCCTGCCGTGGGGCTGGGTGGTCAAGGCTGCGTCTCAGCCCTGCCAGGGCACGGGGAAGCCCGATCTGCGCGACACCCTCCTTTCCGGCTGTGCCCACCTACGCGCAACCAGCACGGAAGACACGAGCCCCCGCCCCCCCTCGCGGCCGGCGGGACACAGCAGGCAAGGGCCGCGCATTTGGGCCCAGAAGGCTGCGGTCCATTGGGGCCCCAGGTCCGCAGTGACCACAGGCCGACCCCGGGGAGAGCATCTCCACCAGAGAGTGGCTCCGGGCCGGCTGGCAGCAGGCGACACCCTGCTTTTCGCAGACAGCTGGGGACCCCACAGCTGCAGAGCAGGACGCCCGCCGGGGGTCCCGCCGGCTCAGAGGGGCCACAGCCAGGGGGCGGGGGAGCGGCCGGGTGGGGCCGCCGCTGCGGAGGGTGACCGGCAGCCCCCACGGCCCGGCTGCGCTGACCGGGCCGGCAGCGTGCAGCAAGGCGGGGCCGGGCCTCCTGAGTCTCTAATGAATATTAATGAGCAGAGGAGGGTGAAAAAAATTAATCTGCCCGATTCTCCGATTGGCGCTGTGGTAACGATATGAAATCTAATTATTCGTTCCAATATTTCTAACCCTCAAACTGAGACTGACAGCCTCCCGGTAGGGTTAATGCTTATCACTGGCGCGGGCGGCGAGCGCCCAGCATGATGAAAACGCCGGACTGCTGACGCTGCACCGGCCCGGCGCCCGCGGCCCGCCGGGAGCGAAGGCGGCGGCGCCAGGGTCCCTGCCTCTCGGCGGCCGGGGCTGGGGGCAGAACAGGCCGGGGCATCTGGGGCTGCCCGACTCGGCCCGTGACCCCTCGACGCCGGGGCCGCCCACCTGAACAGGGGCGGCCTGGGGACACCACCTTCCCTGGCCTCACTGCCAGGCCTGCGCTCGGGTCCTGGGGCTGCGCGGCCGCCACCCTGGGGAGGGTCTGACCCGGCTGCCCGGCTGTTGGGTCTCCTCTCCTCCCCCGCCACCCCCAGTTCCAAGCAGCCGGAACAGAAGCCCCTTTCTCTGGTGGCCGAAGGCGACGGGCCAAGGCAGGCCCTCTTCCCGGCTGGCGCTGCGTTGCCCGTGGGCAGGGGCGTGGGGTGCGTGGCTGGGAGGGGCTGTCACTCCCCTGCCTGGCCTATGCTGCCGGCCACCTTCCCACCACAGGCGCCCGCCGGGTCCCACCTGGGTCCCGCTCACCCTGGACAGGCCATGTCGGGTTCAGGGGGAAGCCCCCTCGCCCGCCCAGCCTGTAGCCCCGTGGGGTCGCGCCTGTTCCTCCTGACCCCAGGACGGCCCCACCCAGGCCCCGAGCTAACGGGTGGCCACTTGAAGTTCCCTGGTGCACCTGAGACCACTCCTTGTTCCCCCCAACAAAGAGGTCAGTGTCTGGACTCTGTGTCTGCCGATAACCATCGGAAACTCTATCTCTGCCCCATCCGCTGTGACTTTATCGGGGCTGTTCCCAAACCTTGCTGGCCACCTCATGGAGCAGCATCACGGGGGAAAGGGAGGCAGGAGCTCCGTTCGGGCGGGGGAAGGGGGTGGCCCAGCCCGGCGAGCCACAGTGCCCTGCAGAAGGCCAGTGGGGCTGCCCAGGCCTCCCCTGGGCCACTGTGGGGCCCATTCATGGGAGGCCAGGGCTGGGGCAGGCCCGGTCTGGGCTCTGAGGGGCCCTACCCACCTCCTTCCTTCAGCTCATCCCCAGTTCTGTCTCTGTCCTGCTCGCCCTCCCAGAGGCAACTGCCTTTCTGTCCTCGGCTGCTTCTCTCCCCCAGACTCCGTGGAGAACCTATTATTTCACAGAGGAGGACTGAGGTGCACAGAGTTGTGTGACGCCCGGGGCCGCGGGCAGTGGCTGTGCGCGTGGGACTAGAAATGGGGTCTGCGTGGTCCTGGCTTCCGCCCGCCCGCCCGCCGACCCACGTATCCACCCGTCCCTCCGTCCCGCCCTCCGTCCACTCGCCCCTCCGCCCCGCTGTCTGTCCCTTCCCGCCCCCACCCGTCCATCTGCTCTTTGGTCGAACAGTCCCCCGGAGCCTGGCGTGAGCCCGGTGTGGGGGCACCAGGAGCGGAACGTGCCATCCCGATCTCCCGGGCTGACGAGAAACCACAAACGAAGGCTGGAAACAGACGTGCCAGAGACACAGGCTGAGAAGAGCACGAGGTGTGACGGGGTGAGGCGGGGGCCACGTGGACGGCTCCTTGTGGCCCCCAGGCCTCTTCCTCGGGTGGCCCTTGGGCCCAGGGATGGAGCCAGCTGTGAGGCGGGTCTGGTGCCCACGGCGGTCCCGGCCGCAGGAGGAGGCACCTCTCCCACCGCTCAGCTCAGGTCCTCCCCGCGTGGCGGCACGTGTCCCGTGGCCCCTGAGACCAGGCGGTTCCTCCTCCTGGGCCTCCAGGAGGCCGGTCTGAGTCGACCCCTGGCGCCCACAGCCTCTCCCAGACCCCACTCCTGCAGCGCCCGGCAGAGAGGCTGAGGCGTGGGGGGAGGGAGTCAGGGACCCAGAAAGCCGGGGCAGGTCACCCGCCTCAGAGCACCCCGCGCCGCCCTCCTCGGCCAAGCCCGACCGTCCGTCTCCTCAGGCGCTGCCCCATGGACGAGAGGGGCCTACCCGGGCGGGACCCCCGCTCTGCTGCTTGCCAGCTCCTTGGAGCAGGCTGGACGTGCCCCTAAGGACAGGTCCACCATTTGGAAAAAGGTCTTAGCAGATGGAATTAAACTGGGGACAATCCAGGTGACATCCTCCCAGCTTATCCAGTGTCCTGAATCTAGTGACGCATGTCCTGACTGCAGCAGAGAGGCAGAGGTGGGTGGTCCTGCGAGGAGGCTGGGCTCTGCTGGGCAGTGCCCCCCGGTGCCCAGCCTCAGGGCTTCTCGCATGAGGGCTGCTCAGAGCCAATAGGGCCCCTAGGGCCCCGGCGCCACTGCCATCTCCAGCTGCCGGATGGGCGAGGCCACCCAAGGGCCCTCTGTGCCGATCCCTGCATGAGGATGTGTGGCACGGCACGGCATGGCACGGCCAGCCGGGCTCGTTCGAACCACTCTGGAAGGGCCTTCTCCCCCGTGGGCCTGCCGCCCTCTTGCACCCACGGCTCCCGCTGCCAGCTCTCAGGGATGTCATGGTGACCTCATGGCCACAGCGGGTGAGCCCCACTGTGGGGACTACTGGACAGACGATGGATCGAGCCACTGTGGGCCAGACTCGGCGTGAGAGTTTGCTCATTCATTCATTTGCTCCTTTGCTCGTTAATTTTTCCACCCAACCATCCACCCGTCTATCCGTCCGTCCGTCCATCCATCCACCTGTCCATCTCTCCATCCATCTGTCCATCTACCTGTCCGTCTGTCCATCCGTCCGTCCGTTTGTCCATCCATCTATCTACCCATCCATCCACCCAACTATTCTGAACATTTTTTGGGTCCACGACTGCAAATTTTAGAGTCGGTTGGGTTTCTGAACCCTGGGAAGTGGAAGCCACAGCTCGACCAGGGAGGGACCCGCCCAAGGTCACAGAGCAAGCTGCTGGACCACCTACTCTGGACCTGACCCCTGCCAGGCTCTGTGCACTCGCTCTGTGTACTTCTGGGGTTCCCACCCCCAAAGTCTCGTGCGTGTGTGGGGTCGGGGGGACAGTGAGGGGAGCCACCCCCGTCCCGCTCCCATCGGCAAGCGGCTCCGGGGCTCAGGAAGTCAGCAGGGAAGGGCCGCCCCACTGTCGAGGCCCTCTCCGAACAGCTACGACACACCGCCCGGCGGCTGACGGGACGATCCGGGCTGGGAGATACACGGGGGAGAGAACTGGGACCCATCAGCTGAGCTCGATAAGGGGCTCGCTGAAATGTTAGCAAAAATATTTAGACAATAAATGAAGTATCGGAAAGGCGCGCGTATCTTTAAGAAATCAATCATCGTGTACGGTGTGTCTGGACACTCGGCGCCGACGCGCAGATAGCGCCTGCTGGGGAGATAAGGGTTAATCAAGGATTTAATTCTGCGGGAGATAAAGCTGCAGGGACGAGCAGACGAGGCTCCTTCCTCCCTCAGCTCCTCGGCCAGAGCCTCAAAGGCCACTGGCTTCCCTGGCGCTGGTCCCTCACTCCCTGTGGACATTATCTCCCCGCCTGGAGAGCGTCTCCAACCTTGTGCCAAGTCCCCCCAGGCTGACCCGCACCCGGGGCCCAAGGAGGACAAAGCCCTCAGAGAGGAGGGCGGACGGGGTGGGGACGTGGCCAAGACCATGGGGCCGGGTCAGCCCTGTCCTTACAGAGCCTGCGGAGGTCTCAGCGTGGAATCCCCGACTGCTACTTGATTCTGACACCAGTACCAAGTCCCTCAGCCTGCGGGAGACTCAGCCTCCTCCTCCGTGCGGTGGGGAGCACGCGGACGTGGCGCGGGCAGAGAAGATTGGGGCCGGGCGTGAGGAGGGCACACGTGGTGTGTGCAGGGAGTGACACCTGCCTGTCCCGGAGGGATGGACTGTCTCCAGAGCGGGGAGCAGGGGAGAGGGGGCAGGCCACACACAGGCGCACCCCTTTATCTCGTCAGTGCTTACGAGAACTCAGACGGGGAGCTCTGAGCGCACACACTGCTCCTCCTAGCCGTGGACTGCCCCTCCACAGCCCACCCTCTGAAAAGTCAACTCCTGCTTACATGCCTCCAGTGATGGGGAGCTCACTGCTTCAAGAGACTGCTCGGAACACCAGAACACCAGAAAACTCCATTCTCTCTGCGGAGCCAAAGTCTGCCTTGTGGTCGCCACTGATTTTTCCCTGCTTGGGCCGTGGGACAGGAGGGCCAGCCGTCCTGTGCGCTGGTGGTAAGCACCGTGCAGGCACTGTCTCATCTACCTGCCCAGCTGCCCTGGGAGGCGGGCGTGCCACCAGCTGCCCCACTTTACAGACAAGGTGCAGCTCTGCCACCCTGTCCTCTGCAGGGACGTTGGAGGGTCTGCAGGCCCCAGGGACCCTTCAGGGCCCCCCTGTGTCCCCACTGCAGCCCCACAGGCTCAGGAGCAGAAGCTCAAGTTGCTCAGGACCCCGCCCGGGAGCAGAACAGCCACGGGGAGGAGGCGATGGGCTCCAGACCCTGTGCCGCAGGGCTGGCCCGCTCCCGGGGCGGGAGGCCTCAGTCCCGCCAGCCTCCTACCGCACGGCCGAGGCCAGCACGCGCTCCCCTGAGCCCAGGTGCTCTGCCATGATGGGCGGCGTGGGTGGCCCGGGGGGCCTTGGCCGGGCTGCACGTCTAGATCCTGGGAGACCGCCTGGATCTCCGGAGCCGGGCCCCAGCCCAGAGACTCTGACGCACGTGGGCACTGTGAACGGCGGTCCGAGGGTCTGCAGCGGCGCACTCCCCTGGCGGCTCCCCACCAGCCCCGCGAATACCGCTGCAGGCCTAGTCCCTGCGCCCTGGTTTCTGCAGCTGAGAAACGGGGCTTCTGTTGGATGGCGGCTGCATCGAGCTGCCCGGGCAGCACCCGGTCTTTCCGCGTGGGGGAACCCTGCCCTGCAGCCCTGCCACTGCCCGCAACCACACGAAGGCTGACCAGAGGCCCACACCTGGGGCCTGAGGACCAGGAGGCCCGGCACTGAGGGGCACCCACCAGCCAGGGTGCACCTGGGTCAAGTCGCACCTGAATGCGACATCGGGAATCAGAAAGGGCCCAGGCTGTGGCTGTGCCTGCCCGTCTGGGGCGCCTGAGCCCGGGCTTGAGGGGACCCACCCGGGGGCCTCCTGGCCTTTCAAGTGAGGGGCAGCAGGGTGGGGAGAGGTTTCTGGACGCGTCACGGTCCAGCCCCTCCTGGTTCTGGTCCTGCTGCACACTGTGCATGTGGCCATCGTTTCCCAGACACCAGTGCCCTGTCTTCACCAGTGTATTTTAGAAGGAGCTTTGGTACCCGTGCGAGAGGACGCAGACCGACTTCCGTAAGAAAGCACTAACCCCGAAGTGGGTGACCCTCTCGTGGTGGCGACCGGTGGGACGGTGCCGCCTGCGTGGGCTTCTTAGTGACACAGGCCGGTCAGAAGTGTTGAGGACGTGAAGACCCTGGGGCACCAGAAGGACCCCCAGGGACGAACTGAACCTCAGCGTCTCTGCTGCCGCGGTCCCCAAGCTCCCGGAAAACCACCTCGCTTGTCCCTGCCCACAAAGGCCAGGTCCAGCCCCACACTGGGCTCCTTGTCGCCTCCCTACTCCAAACACGCGTCTCTTTCTCTGTCTTGGCAACTTCTACTCATTCATTAATGGCCTCCTCCAAGAAGGCCTTCCCGTGTCACCTCCTCCAGGAAGCCTTCCTTGTGCTCCCAGGCAGCCAACTCCTTCCCACCCTCCCAGTCCCAACACCTCAGGCCCACATTCCCCAACGCAGTGTGCGCAGAGGGGCAGGCGCTCCGGGGCCAGAGTGTAACCAGGGCTGGGCTCTCACAGCTGAGGGGGTCTGTGCCCCGGGCCGGCCTCTGCCCAGGCTGCTGCCCTGCAGCCGGAGGGTGGGCGGCCGGGGTTGGGGCTCCTTACCGGTTCCAGCTGCCCGGGCGACGAGACCTTGCTGTGCACGTTCCCACGGAAGGGGCCCCAGGACAGGCCCTCGGCGAGGCTGTGCCGAGCCCTCACGCAGCTCTGCCCGTCCTTCCGCAGTAGCTCCAGCTCGTCTGTGGGGAGAAGCACCGGGGAGTGAGGCGTGCCTGGCGCGGTGACCACCCAGCCCCGCCGCTGGCCCGGCGCACTCCACCTCTGCACCCCGAGCCCACTGGGAGCAGCTGCCGGGATGGGGGCACCCCGGGGGGCCTGTGGTCCTGGGAGCCGGGCCGACCCCTGCAGCAAGCCCTTGTCTGGGGGCCGCAGGGGATGGGACGCGGTGCCCGCAGCCGGCTCTGAGCCGGGGGGACCACGGCCGCTCTGTTAGGACGTGTGTCTCCTGCAGCACACGGGGGGCGCACAGTGGAGGGTGCCGGCATGGGTGAGGCTGGCCTCTTGGCCGCCCATCCGCACAGTCCTCCCAGGCCCTCCCCACTGGCCTGAGCCCCCCCAGACCCACAGAGCAAGCCTGTGATGGCAGCTGGGAAAATGCTGGGCCCGGATTTCCCCGAGACTTCCTGCCTCCTCGGGCTGCACGAGGCCGGAATGTGTTATCCCACCAACACGCTTAGCACAGCGCGCAGAGCAGAAACCAAGCCAAAGAGCCACACACCACCCCAAGGCCCTGGGCAAAGCCAGAGTCTGCCCCTGGGGGGCCCTGACGTTGGCTCCGTTCACTCCCTGCAGATGGGCAGGGACGGGGACCCCAGGATGCTGCTGCCGGGACCGCCGCTCACTTTCTGGAAAGGCCTGGGCCCTGAGACCTGCTGCCTCACCGAGAGGCCTCTCCTCGATGAGGGTCTGCGACGCTTGGGGGCTGTGGCCGCCTGTGCCATGGTGGGAGGGGAGCTGCCAACCCTCCAGGCGCCCAGTGCTCCTGTGGCCCGTCAGGGGCCCCGGGGCACGGGTAGGAGGGCCACCACAGGGCATGGCTGCATTTCTACAGACACATGGGCCTCTGCTGTGAGTCCCTGAGACCGTCATCCTCCCCAGGGCGGGACAGGGTCTGGAATCAGGCTCCCGGGTTCAGCCAGCCTCCCCGCACGGTCCACAGGACCTTCTATGGGGGCTGGACGCTGGCGCCTAGAAGATCCATCTGCCCAGAACTAGTGAATGCGCCCTTATTTGGAAAAAGGGTCTTTGTAGACGTAATCAAGTTAAGAGGCTGAGAGGAGACCCTCCTGGATTAACTGACGGGACCCTAAACCCAGTGACGGACGTCCCTACAAGAGACCCAGAGAAGAGACAGGGCAGTCAGAGACCCAAGGGACAGGGTCAGGAGGAAGCCGGACCCTGGCCCCTGGAGCTGGGGGAGGCAGGAAGGACCCTCCTCCCCCACTGCCCTGGGAGCCTCCAGAGGGACACGGCCCTGGCCCAGCCCTGGGAGGGAACGGATTTTTGAGGTGTCAGGACCCCAAGGTTGTGTGCACTTGTTGGGGCAGCCCTGGGGATTCTTTGCACCGCCTAAGCCTCTCAGTGTCCTCCTGGGACGCGGGGACAGGCGGTCGCGCCCTCAGAGGGCGGTCCCTTCCCTGATCCCACACCCTCTGCCCAGGAAGGCCAGGCTACCTTGTACCTCGGGTGCCATCCGGGCTGCCTGGGCCCATGGAGGCCTCACGTGGCCTGGCCTGGTCCCCAAGCAAGCGCTGTGGCGGCGGCCCCACTTCCTGGAGCCCCGATCGGGCAGGCTGCGGCCTTAATGGGCCTGATTATCAGATAACTGCCGGCCTAATGGCAGAGATAAGGTGTAAATACGCCAGGAGGCCCAGCTAAAACGTTCTAACTGGGTCCTTGTCTTCCCTGGGGCAGATAAGATGGCAGGGGACCAGAACAAGGCTGGGGAGGCCTGCGCCCCATTATCAGCCCCCTGGAGAAGGGGTAGAGACTGGCTCTGTCACTTTGCAGCTCGCCCACCACGGTCCACGTCCCTCGCCAGTCCACCCAGGACACCTGGGCCCCAGCCCAGGGCGTTGCCCATGGGCCACCCCTCCCTGGCCCTGCAGGGCCCATTCTCAGGGACGGGAGTGTGACCCAGCCGGCACAGTCACCCACCCCTACTCCAGCCAATTAAGTCCGCCTTCTCCTTACGCCCCTTACAGGTGAGGACTGAGGCCCCAAGAGGTCACACAGCTGGCAGGGGCTGTCAGGATCTGAACCAGGGCCCTGGGTGTATGTGGGTCTCTGGTTCCCTGCCTGGCTGGCCCTTGGGGGACCAGCATATGGGAGGGAGGGGATGAGGAGGAGAAGGCTGCCCAGAGGCAAGCTTGCTGGGGACTCATTTGTCCGTCCACTCATCTGTCAAGCTGTCCGAGGCTGGTGGGGAGCCCACGATGGGCTGAGCCTGTGCGCCGCACCCCCGCTCCCCAGCCGCTGGCGGGGGGTCACGGGGGAACCGTCCAGTGCCCTCATGCTGCAGCCAGCTCCTCTATAGGCCCCCAGAAACCTCGAAGCAACCAGGGGTTGGCTTGCCCTTGGACCTCTGAGCAGGGCTGGCCGTACGCCTCTCTGGGCGGCATTTCACCTGCCGGGACCACAGATGAGATAGGGGTGGTGACCGGGAGCCCCTCCGTTCCCACCTCATTCTCCGTCAGCGTCCAGATGTCCTGGAAGGAGCCCATTCCTGGCCTCGTTGGGCGCGGAGCCCCCATCGGGAGACGACACCTTCCACCTGAGGCGGGGGACCCACCTTCCCGCAGGAGGAGCCACTGAGAATCCAGCGTGTAGGGGCCGGCCCAGGGGTCCCCGAGGGTGGAGGAGGGGTCGGGGGGCAGCCCCAGGCTTCCCAGGTTTTCTGTCTTGGGGCCCTGGCCTCATGCTGATGGAGGGAAGGAGCCAAGCCAGTGAGCCTCCCCCCGCCCCTGTGGGCGCCCACAGCCAACAGCCCTGCTCCCTAATCGGAACCCCAGGGCTGGCCGGCCGAGCCTCCCAGATAACAGCGTGGCTGGCGCTTCCCACGGCGGCCACTCCATCTTCTGGGTATCGTGCCCTGCCAGAGGGAGGGCTGGTTCCCGATAAAGGCTGCCATTCTGCAGGCCTCCGGGCAGAGCCCGGCACTCAGGCCTGGCGGGGGGCCGCTCGAGGCCAGGGAGAGGGGAGGAGGCCAGGGGGCCGAGGAACTCGGGCTGGGGATAGGGCAATGCTCACCACAAAAACCCACCTTCCTGCTTCGGGGAGGCGGGTTCTGAGGGGCTGTGCGTTAGGAAGGGTGGCCGCTTGGTGCATGAAGGGCGATGGTAGGTACCTGGCTGGGTGAGGGGGACATGGCTGGATCTCACCCCCCACTCACCCAGAGCCCTTGTCACAGTGTACAACCCAGGCAACTGTACATGGTGGCCCTGGCAACGTTCAACATCCATCTACCCAGATAACCTATTTCTAGCAAACAGTTCCTGTCCAACCTCTTGCATAGTGGAAAGATGGTCAGGCAGTATGTGAGCCCAGTCAGCACCGACCGGAGACCCTCTCACACCCAGAAGCAAAACTGCATCAGGAAAGCAGGGGTGGGTGGGGCCACCCGCTCCTGGAGGGCTGGGAGCCTCAAGAGGGTTCAGCTGAAGGCCAAGGATGACTAAAAGTGTGGATGAGTGAGGGCGAGGGGCGAAGGGGTGGGAGACGCAGAGCTGGGGGTGGGGGTGGGGGACTGACAGGCAGGAAGACAGTTTTAAGCCTCTAATAGCCAGCGGACCCGTGGTGGCTGGAGGGTCAGCTCCCAACCAAACAGAAGCCTGGGGCCACGAGCACCCTAGCCACACCGCAGGCTCTCTCTGGACTCGGGACTCAGTGCTCACTCAGTCTCAAAGTGCCGCGTGGGCACCAGGCACAGGCATGAGGGAGACATGGCCTCTGTCCTCTGCATCTTCCAGGAGACATGGGCAGTGGCAGCCGGGAGGGTGGGCCAGCTGGGGTGGGCTTCCAGGTGGAGGTGTCCTTCTCCCTGACACCCTCCTGTGGTCCCTGTCTGCTCTCTCTTTCCAACTCCGGGCTGCTCTCTCTTTCCAACTCCAACTCTCTCTTTCCAACTCCAACTCTCTCTTTCCAACTCCAACTCCTGGCCTCTGTCCCCACAGGGGGTCACAGAGGTGATGCCACGTGCCCCGAGAACATGTGATCCCGACGTGATTCCCAGCCCCCGCGTATCAAGCCTTGGCCTCGCGCCTCGCACAGCCACTGAAGCTCTTCCCCCAGTGTACAGAGGGGGAAACCCAGGCTCGGAGGGGTTAAGCTACCGGCCTGAGACCCGCGACGGAGAGGTGAGACTTGAGCCCCAGCCACGCTCACATCCAGGTCCCCGACGTCCTTTTCGGGGCTGATGCAGAAGGCGGCAGAAAGACGGGGATGCCACTGGAGGGGCGGCGGGCGCATGGGGCAGGCTGACGACTCCTGCTCTGTCCTCAGTCTCCCCTCTGTCCTGGTCTCCTCCTCCTCTGTCCAGGCCCCCGTGGGGGTCAGGCTGTCGCTACAGATGCCACATCAGGACCAAGACTAATTCATCCCAGCAAACAACCTCACACGTTATTTCCAGAACAAACACGTCGCGCAGGATTCAGTTTTGCCCCCGAGCATCTTGAGGAGCCGAGGCCAGGATTCAGGCCTGCATATCTATAGGATCTAAAAGTCAGCTTAGGTGGGGCACCTGCGTGGCTCAGCGGGTTAAGCCGCTACCTTCGGCTCAGGTCATGATCTCGGGGTCCTGGGACCGAGCCCCGCATCGGGCTCTCTGCTCAGCGGGGAGCCTGCTTCTCTCTCTCTGCCTGCCTCTCTGCCTACTTGTGATCTTTCTCTGTCAAATAAATAAATAAAAAATCTTAGAAAAGTAGTCAGCTTAGGTTTCAGAGTCCTCTGACGGCACCCCAGAGGAGGCAGGGACGAGTGCTGCCACTTCTGGGGCCCCGACGGAGGGGGCAGCCGGGTAAGAGACCTGGGGTCTGGAATCAGCAGGCCGGGGCAGGGTCCCACCTCTGCCCAGCACCTGCTGGCCTCAGTTTACCTGCTGGGCCGGTAGCGGTGAGGGTAAAGGTGAGCGTGTTCATCTGGGAGGCCAGCACGGCTCTCCCTCCCCGGGCCGTTCCGGGTCGTGGGGCCCAGCCCAGGGTGGTCCTTGAGCCACGGCCCCTGGCCAGCTCTGCCTCACGCCTGGCAGAGCCCTTGGGGCCACGGTGTGCACAGTGAGCCCGCCGGTCTGCAGAGGCAGCCTGGAGAGCTTGGGGTCCCACGGCAGGGATGCAGTCACTGCCACAATGGTCAGGTGTGGGGCTCCGACCCTGAGACCGCCGGGCCTCGGTCCCCCGCCCTCACCCCCACGGCTGTCTTGCGGCTCTGACTAGGGGAAGCCCTGGGATCTGCAGGAGCGCCTGAGCTTGGGGCCGCCTCTGCACCTGGCGGGTGGGCTGCTCCTTCCAGGGGCCGGGCGGTGCTCGTGCTAATGGCGGGTGGTCTCCAGAGCAGACAGCAGGTCCACAGGCCCCGCAGCCCGCGGCCTGTGCGGGCGCTCTGGGGTCCCAGGGTCACCGCCAGCCCTCACTCATCTAACCGGCCCATCGCCTGGCCCCACCCTGTGGCTCCCATGGGCCAGCTGGCCCCCGCCTTGTCGGGAGCGGCCCTATCTCAAGGATCATGCTGTTTGCCTTTGATAAAAGTCACAAAAAGAAGGGGGGGAGAGGAAAAGAGGGAGAGGGAGAGGAAAAAAGCCGTAGGCCGAGCCGGCCCCACCCTGCGGGGTTCTAGAAGTCTCTGTGGCGCTCACCCAGAGTGGGTAAGGCTAGGAGGCTGTGTGTGTTTCCAAATGTCCTGTATGAGCACGGAAGTGAGGCCCAGAGAGGGTGAGCCACTCTCTCGAGGTCACAGGGCACAGCATGACCAGCAGGGGTGAGGGGGGCGGTGTGGGGGGCACCAGCGGGCACCAGCTGTCCCACAGTGAGGGGCCAGGCAGACCCTTTCCTCATTCGCTCGGCCACTCCCCCTGCAGGTGCAGACCCCACTGGCCCGGGCCGGGAGTATAAGCCCAGTGTTCCTGAGGGTGGCATGACTTGCCCAAGGTCACTGGCTGTCAAGTCCAGCCCTTTCCCTGCCCCCAACATAGTCCTCCTGACTGGGGAAGCCACGAGCTTGGCGGCAGGTGAGGTCCTAGAAGGACAGAGAGAGGCCACTGCTGTCTAAGGTCTGCCGGTCCTTCTGGAACCGCGCTGCCTACAGGAGGGGTGGAAGACGGACCCCTGTGGGCCCAGCCGTCGGGGAGGACGCAGGGTCTGTGCCACCCTGGGAGCTCTCGAACCCGGGCCTGCGTCCCAGGACACACATCTCCCAGCTGCATGGGCCACCTCCCTCCCTGCCCTCACTTTCTGCTGATGTGACATGGGGGAGAACAGCCCCCGCCTCTCAGATCAGCGCAAGGTGAGGGGGCGCAACGGGGGGGGGGGCAGGAAGGACAGCGTGGGACACATGGCGGGTGCACGGGAGCGTCCTGCCAGGCCACAGTGGTCCCCACGGGACGCTGGCCAGACTCTCAACCACTCTGGGCCCGGGGCGTCCCGCTCCTAGAACAGACCACACCAGAGCCCACCCTTGGAGGTAAGGGGGCTTCCTGCGGGCTCAGGTACATACAGCATCACGGGACCCCACTCCTCCCCCCGAGACCTCGGCGCTAGGCCACAGCGGCCGCTGCCTCCAGCTGCCCACCTGGGTCCCACGGGCCTTGGCCTGAGGGGAGATTTGGGACCCACACATGGTGGGCAGAGCCCGGTCACATGGATAGAGCCAACGGGGGTCACCTCCCGGACAGTCACCCTGAGGTGCGCGGAGAACCCAGCCAGGTGGGTGGGCGCTCCCTGAGGCTTGGGAACGGCAGGCCTGTGGCCAGGGAGCCTGCCGGTGGGGACGGGAGTGCCGATTCCGTGCGGACGCCGCCCTCCCGGGGTCTGGCTGGAGGGGACGGCAAGTTCCCGTCGGCTTTTGGGAATATCTTCACCTGCCGGACCTGTCCTGTCCGCGCCCGTTCTCGTCCTATACAGATGGGGCATCCAGGCCAGAGCAGGGGCCCTGGGGACAGGCTGAGCGGGAGGCCCTTGCATGGGCATGAGGAGGGCACGGGGCTGTGTGCTGGTGGGTCGGCGAGGTCCGAGTGCAGCGGGCAGGGAGGCGCTGTCCGTGGCTGCGCAGGAGGCCTGACCTGGCGCGGCCTCTCCCGTGGGCTGGCCTGGGGCAGTGGCTGGACTCCCACTGGGGAGCCGGCAGGCCCGGGGGCGGTCCTGCTGTCTCCTACCTCGCAGGGCGGCGGGAGTGCCAGTATGCCCAGACGGCCTGGGCCCCGCCGGCCAGCTCGCCCCCTGGACCAAGCCACAGCTGAAGCCCACATCAGGAGAAAATGGGCAGAGCCTGATCCCAGCCTCCCTATCGCCAGGGGCCACAGCCCCTTTGGGCAGAGCCCGCCCCATCGCAGGCCCCAGGCTCCCCTCTGTGAATAGTGGGGAGGAAGGGTCGCAGGGACGGGGCTAAAAGAGCTTTTTGGCAAAAACGGTGCGGTCCGTCTCCTGTGCTCTCCGCCAGTTGAGAGACGCGAGCTTGGAAAAGTTGAGGGATTGTCTGAGATCCCAGAGCCCAGGTGGCTCTGACCCCTACTCGAGCAGCACGTCCTCACCCCCACGAATCTGGCCCATTGAGTGGGCGGGGCGGGACAGGATCCCGATGCCCAGGTTGTGCGCGCACAGGCAGCGAGCCCACGGCACCTGCTGTAGCCACGAGAGAGGGAGTTATGGGACAGGTGCCGCCCCAGGAAGTAAGATGGTGGGGGCAGGGGGACATGGACACACATGCGGTCACCGGCTCAAGGGCCAAGTCCTTTGAGGTCTCAGGGCTTGAGCGCCTCTCAGGAACCTGGGGTGAGGGTTTCCACCTTGCCTCTGGCCTGGGCAACCCCCCAGAGCTCCGCTGGGAGGCCCAGACCCCGTGACCTGAGGACACATAAAAATGAGGACCACCGGCCATCATCTTTGAGAAACTGTATTCACCCACAATCTGGGACTTCCAGCCCCCCGCCGCGGCAGAGGCAGGCTCACCGTCCTGCAGTGTGAGGGCGCTTCAGAGAGGGAAGGGCTCTCTGGCACAAGAGTTCTTCAAAGGGCTTCAAGCCCAGAACCTTCCTTCCTCAGTAGCTGGGCTTAGGCTGGAGCGGGTGGGTCTCGGAGCTCAGACCCTGCGGCCCAGGGAGCGACTCCCTGGGGTTGCGGCCTATCTGCCAGGAGCCCCCAGCAGCCTGCCCGGGGTGCGCTGTCCACCGGACAGGGGCCTCGGCCGCATGTGCCCGCCCCCTGGGCGCGGTGCCACGTGCTCTAACCTCCCTTCTGCCACCAGGTGCTACTGCCCGTGGTTCTATCACACCGGGCTGGCCTGAGCCCGGGGGGAGCTGACAGGCGCGCAACATTCCTGGAAGCCAGCTGTAGGGGGTGGCCAGCAGGGACGCGCGGAGGCTGGCTCTGCCGTAGGCCGGTGGGTGCCAGGCACAGCGCCCACCCCAGGGGATGGCCCTGGGCACCCCGGTTGGGGCCTCCGTGTGCCCGTCCCCTCGCACAGGCAGTGGGGGCGATGCCGCTGGCTGTTGGCCTCTCCCTGCCTCCTGCTTCCTCTACCCTGAGCACCCCTGCCCCCAGTGCTGGGGGCTGGACGCTCACGGTCCATGAACTCAGCCTCTCTGATGGGCTGCCCATGCCTCAGGCCGGGGTCACTGACGGCCGTGTCCTACAGGCCCTGGCGGTGCCTGGGACCCGGGGGCACCTGTGCCTGGAGGAGGGCCGCAGGGGGCAGAGCCAATGCTGGACACCCAGAGCAGCCGACAAGCCATGGGCCCGGGCACACACGTGGGACCCCGGGACCTCCCTCCCCACACCCCTGCCTGTGCTGGGGGGGCACCCCTATACAAGGAGTAGCACGGGGTGTGGGGGGGGCAGGCCAGGAGGGGCAGGGCTGGGCCTGGGTCACCGGGAGCTGCCCTTGGACCACTGCGGGTCCGCACCACAGGCCAGCAGGGGTTAGAACAGGAGCTGCGGCCCTGCCTCTGCGCTCCCCGCCCCCCGCCCCACCCACCAGCTGGTGCCTGGGAACTTCTCTTCCTATCGCTGGAACATCACTGGAAATTATTGATTTTTTTGACACAGAACAACAGCCCATCTTTATCGGGCTGAACCCTGGCCCCAGCTAATGGCGGAGCTGGGGCCTCCTGGGACTCACCAGCAGCGCAGGGTGGGGCTCATGGGGGCCCTTCACCGCCCGGGGGCAGCAGCCCCGAGGGCAGGGGGGTCTGTGGGGCTGGGATGGGGCAGAGCCATCGGGACCAGGCCCCGGGTCGCTGGAAGGGACGCTGTGGGCAGCTGAAAGTCAGGTCTGGGGAGCAGGTTATGGTGGGGGCTGCCTTGAACTCTGATCACCCCGTCTGAATCCCCAACCCAGAGCTTCTTGGGGGTGGGCTTGTGCTCTCAGACACTAGGCCTTCCGGAAAAAGCCAAGAGCAGCTCGCCTGGCAGGAGGAGACACGGGGTTGGGGGGGGGGGCGAGACCCCTGGGTGGTCTACGTGCCAGGCCCATGAGGCTGCCTGGCCCCCCACAGCCCCACGGAGCCCAAGGACACGCCTTCCTGGCACCTCTGAGCGAGAGAGCCTGTGGTCCCTCCAGCCTTCTTGAAAAGCCAACTGCCGTGGGTCTGGGGGCCTCCGTCTTCCCAGCTGTGAAGTGGGGAGAGGGAGTCCCATCAGCTCCTGGGAGACCCTGAGGCTTGGGAGCCGGGGTGGGGGTCCCTGGCCCTCCCCGGCCCTGCCTCGTCCCTGCGGCCGGCTGGAAGCAGGGTGTGCGATAAGGTAAAGAAAATGTCTCCTGCGCAAACAGCCTCTCTGGCTCCTATCGGCCTTCTAGCCCCTGCCCCGTCTTCCCAGGGGCCGACGCCACTGAGGGCCCTTCCTTCCCATCCGGCCTCCAACTCACCACCTCCTGGCCCCTGGCCTGGCCAGCACACCCTGCTGCTCCCTGTCTGGGCTGGGGTGTGGCCAGGGGTCCAGGCCTAGTCTCCGCTCCGTAAATGGAAGGGCAGGTGGCAGGTGAGTGTCTGGGCAGAAGCCGGGTGGTCGCAAGGGTGGAGGGCTGGCCCTGGGTAGTGAGCCCAGCCTGGCAGGTACCCACCTTCACCTGGGGTGGGGGCGGCCACGGGCACCGGGGTCACCTGACGTCACGGAGAACAGGACACTGCCAGCGCCTAGGGCCCAGTGAGCCCCTTAGGGCTTACAAAGATCCTTCCAGAAATACCAATGGTCCCCAGACACCTGCTGATCCTTTCTGAGCCCAGCGTCTCTCCTCTGCCCCGCCCACAGAGGCGGCGTTCCCACGCCGGGGGGAGGCTAGGCCCCCGGAGAGGCCTGGGCCTACACGGGGTGGCGAACCTGCAGACACCGGCTTTCACGGCGCTGAGCCGACCGGTCCTCAAACCCGCCCCTCCCCCTTCCCCGCCATCACGTCGGGACGGTTCCTCTCCCCTTCCCAGGCCAGACCAAGGTCAGGGAGGACCCGGCCACACGGTGAGGGGGGGGTGACAGAGTTCAAGCCCAGGGGTCCAACCGCATCCAGTGCTCTGCCTTCATGCCCCTGGGGAGGGGGGAGCAGTGAGGAACAGGGCTGGGCCCGAGCAGGGGAAGAGTGTGATGCCCTCTGCCGGCAGCAGGCCCAGCTCCTTCCCGCCTCTCCTCGGCTCAGGAGCCCTCAGGCTTCCCCCCGGGCCCCAAATCGGGTGCCCTGTGCCGTCTGGGTGGAGCCCACCGCGGGGCGTCTCAGCTGTCAGGGCATGCGGCTTGCTCCCCTCCAACCGTCACCCCTCGCTCATCTGTCAGGGCAGTGGCACGGGGCCTCTGAGACCCAGCAAGGTCCCGGGCCGTCGGGAGAGGGGCTGCTCCTGCCCCGGGCCGGGGTGACTGGGAACTCTGCAGCCCCTGCGGAGGCCCAGGGCGTGGGGCAGGCGGTGGGCAGGTGCGGGGCCTCCAGGGTTTAGCCTCAGATCTGCTATTGCCGTGACAAGACCCAGGCGAGCGTGTGCGGGGAGAGACACGGGCAGGCCAAGCGAGGAGGAATCCCTATAGACCTCGCTTCTCTAAGGATTGCTTCTCCCTCTTCTAGAGATTTGAGAGGTCAGCAAAATAAATAACGGAGGAAGGAAGTGGCTGTGCTCCTGTCAGGAGCACAGGACAGGCCGATGCCCGTCCACGCGGAGGGGACTCCGCGGGGATGAATTCCCAGGAGCCGAATGGCTGAGTCCAGGTGGCACACAGGGGCAGCTGTGAGCGCCGGCCGGGCAGACCCAGTTTCAGGAAGCCAAGGCCCTGCAGGCCCCATGCAGACCACGGCCCCCCGAGCACCTGCCGAGGCCACGGCCGGGACCCGGGGGAGTGGTGCCGAGCAGATGTGGCACGGAGGCCGAAGTCTTCCGTTGCAGGGGGCAGAGGCGGGTCCCGGGCCGGGGGGGGGGGGGGTCCTTGCGATGACACACAAAAGCCCCTGCGATAGCATCACGCCGCATCTCAGGCCCAGCCTGGCCCTTTCGGGCAGGATATGACCAGTCCTCGAGCCGATGGCAGCCCCTTTGTCCCATCTCCAGGGACCGATCTTATCGGCCACGTCCACCGCTGCCCGTAATGGAAAAGCACGGTGAGGAAATCAAAAGTTACGCACAGAGATAGAGAAATAATAAATAAATAAATAAATAAGGAGGGACCCACGCTGGCAGCAGGGGAGGGGGTCTCGGCAGACCGAGTGTCGGCCCGAGGGGTGGGCAGGAGGGCTGTGGGCGCTCCCGGTTTCCATCCCGGGTCTGAGACGGCCGCTGCACCGTGCCAAGCCTCAGTTTCTCCGTCTGTCAGGTGGGTGTGACCGAGGAGCCCACTCCCTGGGGCTGGGGCAGATCCTGCGAGACCCTGGCACATCCCAGCAGAGGCCACACGGCCACGGCGAGGGCCCACACCGTGCTCCGGGGGGGCTGCTGTGCCCTGCAGCCCTCTGGCTGCCCGCCCTGCCCAGGCCCGTCCCTGACCCTCCTCCTGCCTCCAGACAGCTCAGACGCCCTGTCCCCATCCCAGAGGAGCAGCCGAGCCCACAGAAAGGCACAGTGGGCCCGAGGCGCCCAGTGAGAGGGGACAGCTGGAAGCCACCTGTGGGGCCCCGCCAGCCAGGGAGAACAGGAGAGGGACAGGGGAGGCGGACAACGACACCGGCAAGGGGAATCCTTCTGGCCGCCAAGACACGGGACCAGTGCTGGTCGCGGGAAGGGAGCCCTGCTGGTTTGTGCGAGAGCCATAGCCAGGGTGGCTGCTGTGGTGCGAACAGCCCCGTCCTCCCGGGTGTCTCGTAGGTGCGTATCTGTGGCCAACTCCCCATGGAGGTCACAGGCTTGAGCATGCTGAGCTGACATACCCCAGGCCACATGGCCTGGCCGGGGAGAGTCTGGGTTTGGGCCTAGGAGGAGGACAGGGAGCGAGAGTTCTGGAAGGGGTCCCCCAGGTGTGGACAGGGAGACCCCGACCTACGGCCACTGACATTTGGGAGGGGCTGGCCTGGGTGAGGCAGCCGCTCAGACACAGCCTGGGGCCAGGGGGCGGTGTGGCCGAGGCAGGAAGCCGGGCGGGAGGGCGGAGGAGGAAGCCGGCTCGATTAGCCTCGGCGGCCGAGATAGGCCACCCCGGCCACAGATAGCCGCTCCCGGAAGGCCGGTGAGGTCAGCGGGCAGCACAGGGCAGGCGGCCAGGCTGGGGCCCCCGCCCGCCGTCGGGTGGCAGAAGACTCGGGCCACTGTTCTGTCTACCTGCCCTCCGCCAAGCAGTGTCTACAACTGGGGAGGGGCTGGGGTAGCCCCTGAGGACTGTGTGCGATGGGGCTGAGAGGGGGCCGCTCCCCAGGAGGCAGGGCCATGGGCTCAGTCTCCACTCAAGTGCCCAGTGAGGCCCTGGGGGCCTCAGTTTCCACATCTGTAAAATGGGGAGCACAGCATCTGCCGCCAAACTTCCACCGGCTCCCTCATGGGTCTCTCGTGCACCCCCCCAAGTAGTGAGCCCTGTCCCCGGCCCTCCCTCCCCCACTGTAGTCCCACCACAGGGCTTCTGCTGGGCTGAGCTCTATGGGGTGGGTTACCCAGTGCGTCTGCAGCCTGCTCCCCGAGCCGTGCGCGGTCTGTGTGCATCCCTGCCCCCCGCCCGCTCCTCTGCAACCCTGGCTCAGCGTCCGCGCCCCTCACTGCTGTCTCTGCCCCGGGCTGTGGCCCCAGGAGAGCAGTGGCTGGGCTGTCTGTCCAGGCCGTGTCCCCCGAGTGTCTACTACAGGGGCTGGTACACAGCAGGTGCACAACGGACAGAGGCACCAACCAGTGAGCCCACGGGACGAGCTGCGGCGGCAGGACGGCGGTCTCGGGGTCTTTCGAACACCTGCTCCCCTCACAGGTGCCGGGCCCCGGGGGACCTGCGGCCCACGTGTCTGCTGGGGGTGCAAATGGAAGACAGAACCAGCCAAGGGCCCGTCTGGGTGTGGTAAAGAGCCACTAATTACCGTGAGGGGCTGCCTGGGGTCAAGGGGTCAGCAGCCCAGCCATGGGGGAAGCCACAGCCAGCTCCGTGCCTCAAAAGTCCCCACCAGAGAGGGACAGACCGGTCTTACCGCAGACGTGCCTCTGCACACGGCCTTTCTGGGGTGCAGTGCGTGGCCTGGCCCCCAGCGCCCGCTGGGTAGTGCAAGAGGGAGCTTCCGGGGGGCCAGGCCAGCCACGGAGGACAGGCCACGGGCTCACGCATAGCCCCCACCTCAGCCCTGGCCCAGGGGCCCCCCTGCAGGCCCTGCTCAGAGAGATGGGCAGGCCTGAGCTGTGGTGGTGGACGCAGGCCGAGGGTCCAGCGGTCAGAATGCCCCCAGGGGCCTGGCTAGCAGGAGCGGCTGACGGCTGAACTCTGTTTCCAAGACAACCACGTATGCGAGGCAGCCCCCTTGCTCTGAGCCTGCCTCCTCCCACCTCACCCTGCACGCACCCTGGCTGCAGGGGGCTCTCCCCTCCCCTGTGCCCTCTGCCTGGGGCAGCGGTTCTCCTCCCTCTCGTGGGCTGGGCGCCGTGGGGGCTCGGCGAGGCGTCACCCCCCTTTGTTCCTCGGACACATGACCTCGTTGCTCCCGTATTACTCGGTCTCTGTCTCCCGGACTCGGACATCGGCTCTCCGGCCGCCAGGACGTGGCCGGCCCCAGGCAGCATCGAACATCCACGTGTTTGCGGAGCGAGTCAGAGCCCCTTCTCTCCCTACTCCTGGGCCGCGGGCACCACGCTCGTTGGGCTCCACGGCCTGCGGCCCCACAACACACCTCGAGGGACGGAGGGACCACTCCGCGGGGCCCCCAGCTGGTGCTCAGTAAGCACCTGTGCAGAAGAAAGGCGGGCCAACCGCAGGGGACACAGCACCCTGGCCCCGGGCCGCCCCCGTCTCCTGGAGTCCCCGTCTGCTCGGCTGTGAGATGGGGAGGCTCAGGAGGGGCCGAGGGCCTGCGGCGTGGGTCTTGGGGCACACGTCCCCCGGGGCCCACCTGGCGTGGATTCCCTTCCCGGGGACGCCCAGAAGACGTGGCTCCTGACCCAGCCACTGGGTCTGGTCTCTGGAGCTGCTGACCCCAGGCTGACCCTTGCCATCCGCCATCCCCCCTCGCTTGCCCCTCCCCCATCTGTTAATCTAAGACAAACAGGCCTATCGGGCCGCAGTGCCAGGCCCCACGATAACGCAAAATAGCTGAAATGATTTTTCCCACCCACACACACGGAGCCGGTGGGAGGGGACGTGCGGCCAGGCCCTATCGGTCCATCTCCCGGGCTGTCCGTCAGGACAGACTGTCCTGCCTCGGCAGACCGACTGCCCGCTGCCCGATAACAAACCTTGAGGTTTGCCTCGAAACTCCGGCAATGAGATTAGCCAGTCGAGCACGGCCCAGATAGGCAGCCGGACGCCCTTGCTCTCACCCCGGGGGCCAAGATTCCAGCAGGCTCCCCAGGACCCCGGGGGTGGGGGGTGAGGCTCCACAGATCAAGCAGGAGGCAGCCAGCTCCTCCGGCCCCTCACAGTACCATGTTCTCTGGGGGAATCTTCCGACCCATCCGCCAGGTAGCAGTGAGCCAAACACCTCACTTAAAACCCTCCAGTCCCTCATTTTAGAGCCAAGACAGAAGAGCCATGTATGGTCCCTGCACTGAGCCCAGACCTTGACCCATCTGCGTCCATCCTAATGCTCCAGCCACACCTGGGTACTCAAACCTCAGGGCCTTTGCACATGCGTGCTCCATGTCTGAACTCCCTCACCCCACTCTAGTCGGTCCTTTAGGCCTTGGCTGGGGAGGTTTCTGCTGACCTACAGTGCCATGAGGACATGGCCAGCCTTCCCGTCTCTGCCTCCAGGGCCTGAGATGGGGACAAAAAAGGTAACCCCTGATACCAGCCAGATTTTGTTTTGTAAGCAGTGGCCACCAGGAAAGAGTTCCAGGTTCCACGGTACTTGTGGGTAAAAGGGACCCCGGTCCTGGGGCTCTGATCACAAAGCCAGGCCTGGCCACCAAGTGTGAGTCTGACTACCCCTTCCCTCTTCACAACCACCTGATGACCCCAGAACTGGTGGGGAGCCGCCGTGGGCCTCCCAGGTTCACCTCCCTGCTCCCCACCCGGCAGGTGGCACCTGTGGACAGCCTAGCACTCAGCAGCTGGACGCCCACTGCCCCAGCGGGGGTGTCTGGACCTTGGCTCCCAGACCGGCAGATCGAGAGCAGGTTCTCGCCTGCCCCGTGCCAGGCAAGCCGGCGGGGAAGGGACCCCACACCATGAGGCTGGTTGCAGAGGACGCTCCTGGACCGTCCCCTCCAGGGTCCCCACAGCCGTTCCCTTCATCTAGTTCCCGAACCCAGCCAGGCAGGCTGGGGGCACGCCAACTGCCATGGGACAGGGGCTCCGATGGGGGCCAGGAGGTGGATGACGAATGATGGACCCAGGACCCACACTCAGGACGGGACCCTAGAGGCTCTCGGTCCTAACAGGGCTGGCCTGTGCGCCTGACCTGCTTTTCCTAAATGTTAAATGGGGAGACAGGGGGCAGGGATGGGATGACGGCAGGAGGGCTGGGGGGCAGGGAGTAGGGGGCCGACCCCTCACAGGCAGAGAGCTCCTGGCCAGCTGCCCTCCAGACAAGCTTTGGGGACTGCAGATTTCAGCTCTCAGACATTTGCGTATCAGAATTTTAAACAGCCAGCCAGCCCCTCCAGCGCACAAGGTCATTTCAAAGACAAAAATACTGAGCTCCCCCCTTCCTCGCACCCATTTTTCCCTTCAAAGCCCCCAGCCCAGCATCCCCCTTTCCCCAAGCCCTACGGGGGGCCTTCCCCATCATGGGTTGTAACCCCCTCTCTACAGCCCAGGGACCAGGCTCCACCTCTCCCCTGCACCCTGCTCAGGCCCCAGGGCCTCCTGGCCAGGCCTCAATCGCACCCGAGCCTTCAGACTCTCCACTTGTTACCAGAGGACATTCTTGCCCTGGGAGGCCCGCCAGGATCTCCTTCCTCCCCCACGCACCCCGTGGCTGACTCGCTGGTGTGGTTCGAGCTCACTGCACGGACACATCCCTGCACACCAACCCACAAGGGCCAAGAGGGTATTCATGGAACCCCTGGGGTGGGCTCTGTCCTGGCTGCCACCCGCCCGAGGTGGGCTGCTGTCCCGCACCTCAGAGGACAGAGGTGACAGTGCTGGCTCAGAGCTGGGTCTCCATTCCCACCTGGCCCCACCGACTCGAGGTGCAGTGGGGGCTTCTCGTGCCCAGGGCAGGAGGGAGCATCGGGGAGATGAGCCCACACTGCGGAGGGCAGCCTCTCTCTGCCTTGGGGCCACAGTGCCTTTCTGGCCCAACAGTGGCTTCTTCCCACGGACCCCACGGACACCCCACTTTCCAGAGGATTGCAGGCTGCCCGGGTGGCCGGACAACACTGTGGCTGGCCCTCTGCCAGCTGCGGGGATGACCTCTCTACAGGCCCCCCGGGAAGCCACCACTCTTGGATCTCCCCAGCTCCAACGCAGAGATGAGGAAACGGAAGTCCCAAGAGGTCAGGCAAGCAGCCCACAGTCGCTCGGCAAAGCCGGACTCAGTCCTGGCCAGGTGTGCCTGGGGGCGCCCTGCTCCTGCCTCTCAGGGTGGCTACAGGAGCGGCTCCCGTGGGACCCGTGACGCTCAGAAGCTAAGCCGCCAGCCGCCCACGGAGCTCCCAACTCTTTCACACGAAGACACACCCCCGAGGAGCCCCCTTTGCCCCCGGACTGCTTTTGGAGCTCTGGGGTCAGCAGGCATCAGGAAGGGGCAGGAATGGTCCTGGGAGACTGTGGGCCCCTCACGCATCCTGGACCCGCACTCCAGTGTTGAAGATGCTCCGCCTCCCCCAAGACTGCTCCTGTGCTGGTGGGGTGTCCAGGCCCTTCTGGGAGGCTGCTCTCCTGCCTGGCGCCTCGGGGAGCCCTGGGGATGCTCGTGGCCATCCACTCTGGGCCTTGACCCCCGGAAGGGCAGCCACAGTGCACGTGCTAGGCTGCGGCACGGAGGCCCTGATGCCCGGTCTCTGCTGGGCTGCGGTCACCCTCCCCTGGGCCTCCCTGCATGGTGGGTCCCCCAGGGCGAAGGGGGTCCCCTAGAGCCCCATGAGCCCTGGTCAGTGGATGGCACCCAGACAGCAGAGGTGGGGGCGAGCACTGAGCACCATGCTGGGTGCCTGCTGAGCCCGGGGCTCTGTGAGATGACCAGGGCCCGCCTCGTGCACGCTGGGTGGGCAATGGAGGCTTGGGGCCCGGTCACTCCCCCAAAGCCAGGCAGCGCCTGGAGCACCGGGGTCCAAGCTAGCTCCTCCATCCCAGAGGAGAACGGGAGCTGGTGTCCCCCAGGCTGGCCTCCAGAGCCCGGTCCCCGAACCCGGGGGTCGTCCAGCATTTTCCACATCTGGGGACACCGAAGCAGCTGCCAGCCAGAAGCCAGACAGACTCAGTGACACAGGGAGGGAGAGAGGCTTGCCCAGGACTGGCAGAGGGGCTCAGAGGTCAGAGAAGGGGAACGGGGGGGCAGGGCTTGTGGGCAAAGGCCACGGCGGCACCCTCCTCTGCCGCGGCAGGTCACTGGGCTGGGCACTGCCCTCAGGGACGCTGGCCTGGACAGGCCCTGCTGCCCCATCGCTGGCACGGGCGGCCCCGCAGAGATAAGGGCTCAGTGGGCCTCTCTGGCTTCCCTGGCGGGCGATAAGTGGGCCTGCCTGGGGTCTGATAGGGGGCAGGCCCCACGGCGGTTGGCCACTGGCGCCTTATCGGCCCATCGCTGCCCACTGTACAGATATTCCTATCTGCGGAGGCTGACAGGGAGCCCCCTGGCCCCACAGGGTGCACCCCAGCCCTAAACCACAGCCACCCCGGGGCCAACCCCTGCCCTGGGGTCAGTCCTCGGCCTCTCGGGGCCTCCGTGGCCCATCTACAAAGTGGGGGTGAGGATTCTGACACCGAAGGGTGGGTGAGGCCCATTGGGGCGGCGACGGAAGCTGGCGTTGACGTACCACAGCCCCCTCCGGAGTCAGGTCTGCGACCCGCTTTGCCGCCTCCCTGCTGGGTGACCTTGGATAAGTCCCTCTGTCATGCTGTGTCCACCTCAGAGGCTGGCGTGGGGGCTGCCTGGTGCTCTTCTCCCCACGACGCTCTCCCTGGCGGCTGTGGCCTCAGCCTATGGCCTGCCCAGCGGCCAGGCAGGGCCCCTCCGACCCATGGGTGGTCCCTGCTCCCTGCGCTGGAACAGGAAGTTTCCTGATGACGAACGGGAAGGGTCACGGCCCGTGGCAGCGCTGACCTGCCTTCTGTGGGGGCCTCGTTGTTACCTCGTCTGCAGCTGGGGAAACTGAGGCAAGGACCGCACTCTGGCTCCAGGGTCCCCACCCAAGGCTCATGGCACCATCCTGTGTGTGGAAGGCCCCGGGGCAGACCCAAGCACCCAGCAGGTAGGCATGCGGCTTAGCGGTGCCTGACTAGGCCCTGAGGGCCCCAAGGACACAGGGCCCTACGCCCCCCTACCCCCCTCCCCGCCCTCGGGCCAGCTGCGCCTTGGTGGAGACAGGACACGTGGCCGCCACCTATCTGCCAGGACACCTGGGCGCCCCCTGCCATCAACGGGACCCCAAGATGGCAGGGTCACAGCTGAGGGACATGACGCCCAGTCTGTGAGGGGCAGCAGGCCTGCCGTGCTGTGGGGAGCAGCGGGGACCCCCAGCGCTGTCTTACCCAGGATGCGCGGCTCCTAGGCAACACCACAGCCCAGCCAGGGGGGAGGGGCTGAGAGCGGACTCGCGTTCCCCGTGGCGTGGGGTCACTGTCCTGGTTGTGACCATCTGTGGCCCTCAGGAGAATAATGGGCAGCCTCTGGGCCCTGGCCAAGCCCTCCCTGACCCCGCAGCAAGGCCCTGCCTGTGTGCCCCCTGCCACCGTCCCTGAGCCTCCCCCGCATCACAGCGGCATGCACAGTCCGAGGCCCGCCTGCTCCTGGCCATCTGGTACACAGCAGGTGCTCAATGGATGCTTCCCGCACCTGCACTTGCCCTTGGTCCCCAGCCCTTGAAGACAAACCATGCCTGTGCCTGGAGACGCAGCCCTAGAAACACCCCCCACGCCACCCCACGTTCCTCAGAATTACAAAGAACGGGATGTCCAGGTTCTCCGTTATCCGTAAAGGTGCAAGCGCACGGAGAACACCTCTGCTCAGAATTTTGGCCGCAAACTGGTGATCAGGCCGAAGGGGGGCAGGAAACTCCCCTCAAAACCACACCCCGGGCTCCAGCACCGGGCAGGTGGGGCCAACGCCGGTCTCCCACGTGGCTGCAGCCACCCGCACAGACCTGGACCCCCAGCCCAGCGGGGACGACCCTCTGGATGTACCCCCGCAACGTCTCTCCCTGCCCTTCCCACCTGTTCTTCTTTCCCAGCCCGAGGGGAACGCCTCCTGGGAGCCCCCGGGACTTGTAGGCACAGCGTGGTGCCCAGCCCCACGGGCGGGCTGGACTTCGGCATGGGCCCCGACCCTGGCTCAGAGGCTTGCCCGCTGGCCTCCTCAGACAGGAGGTGGTGCGTGTCCCCCACAAGCCGCCAGGACAGCAGTCTCCCCAGATTTTCAGAAGGCTGGGCCACCAGACCCCAACTGACCGCAGGTGTGCGTTACCTGGCCCGCTCCAGGAGACACCGGACTCCTCCTCCAGCCTCGTGTCTGGCTCCTGCCTCTCCATCTCCTGGGGGCCTCCTGGGGGCGTGGGGGGCGGCGGTGATGGTCGGGGTGGGGCGTTAGCGTCTGCAGACAGAAAGCACCATCAGGCCCCACCATCCCTGAGCGCTGATTCACCCACCTCCCCACCCTGCCCTGTGGCTGGGAGGGAAACTGAGGCCCAAGTGGGTGACACGTGCCCAAGGGCACCCCCACACCCAGGCTGGCTCTAATGGGGGCAGACACCTCAGTTTTCTCCTGGGCCTTTAAAACCTCTCATCCCTTCATTAATTGTGGCAATAATTGCTATTCTAGCTGCAGTCAATAATTAGAGCGTAGCGTGCCCTACTAGGCACACCCAGGCCAGCGGGCACACGTGCGGGCCCCGGCTCCTCGGTCTACTGTGCCAGCAGCTGGGGGCCCCTCGAGCCGGGCCCTGAACCCAATTCCAGCCCAAAGGGCATATTTGCCTTCCCTGCTGAGCCTGATAACTCCCGCAGCCCCCAATCGATGAGCTCCCATAAAAGCCCCCCCTTGGTGACGTCATGCGCCCGGCAGATTATTAATACCCAAGATAAGGACCGTGATTAACATCAAATAAATCAATCACACAGTATAAAAGTCCTATTATTTTTGGCTATAAATCAACGTGGCTGGCATTTGAGCTCCAGCCATTGCGCGGGAGCCGAGCTAGGCCCGCCCCTCCCGCCGCCTTATCTCGCCCATCGCTGCGTTATCACCACGGCCTGTGCCAGGTGCAACCCCGGCTGTTTTTTCCAGCTCCTTCCTGGGCCCCGCCCCCACCGCGCGCAGCCCCAGTGAGGAGCAGATCAGATAAGGGCCGGCTCCCCGGGAAAACCACCGGGTCAAAGTCCACCAGCAACAGGCACTTGCCCTTTGGCAGCTCTGGGCGCCCCCCGTGGCACACAGCGCCCAACAGCAGTGATGATGGCGGGGGCGATAAGGGGGCTCCTCATGTGCTCCTGCAGCCCTGGCCGCCCAGACACAGATGTGGAAACTGAGGCTCAGTCAGGGCAGGGGCACGGGCCCCAGGGAATGGCTGGGGGGCACGCAGGCCGCACCTCTAGCCGCCAGGAAGAGAAGGTGGGAGGCAGAGAGAATAGTAATGAACGCGACGCGGCTCCCCAGCCACTGTCCCTGGGTGAGCTGGCCGGAAGGGAGCCTCGGCCCCTGCTCCCAGTGAGCCTGCCACTGTGGAAAGGGACACTGGGGCCAGCAGGTCTCCAAGGACGAGGCTCGCCGGGCTCTGGGCCTGTGGTCATCCCAGGGGGCGGGGCACGGATGCACGGAGACTGGGGAACGCCGGGGGCCGGGGGCGGGGGGAGGTCCACAGTGAGCGCGGTGGGCCTGGGACCTCTGCTGTCCCCTTGCCAGTCCCCTTGCGGCCTCTGCCCTGGCAGGCGTGCCCCTCTCTGTGCACCCTTTCAGGCTCTGCGCAATCTCTCCTTCACCCCATCATGCTGCCCACTCACTGCCTTCCAAAGTGGTCCGGCCTGGGACGGTATCTTTCCCATCAGACTATGGCCTGGGGGTCACTTGGGCCGCATGTGCCCAGAGCCTCACGGCCCTGATTGGCGGTAAGGGCTCGGCCTCAGGCAGCAGGGGGGAGGCAGGGAGAGGCGAGTCACGCTCAGGGCAGGCAGCCCCGATCCCCCACTAATCCCCCAAGCCAAGTTTCCTCCTCAGGAAAACAAGGGTGAGGTGCTGACCTCCCCCCGCGCCTCCACCTCAGGGAGGCCTCTCCTCCTGGGGGTGTCTGGGGGTACGGCTAGCTCGAGAGGCTGTCCTCACTTGGAGGCCCTCTGGGGACCTGTCCAGAGAGCAGGCTTCCCGGTGTCAGGTTGATTCACCCCTGGGTCTCTCTCCAACACCACCCCCAGCCCCGAAACTGCCACCGAGAGGGTCCAAGGAAAGATTCCAGTGCCTGGTATGGGCCTAGGGGAAGCAGGTTTTGTAAGAAGGGCGATCACCCTGAATCCAGGGCTGGGATCAGATCGTTAGTTACTCGGGTGTTTACAGGCTGTGTGACCCTGGACAAGTCCCTTAACCTCTCTGGGCCTCGCTCCCTCGTCTGTAAAACAGGGTAAAGGGCCATAGCAGGAGAACGTGCTATGTGCTGAGGCCTCCCTGCCCCCATCCCACAGAGGGTCAACAGAGCTTTTCTCAAGGTCACTCAAGCCCAGGACTCCCCCTCCAAGCCTGGGCTAGACCTTCCCCAATGAGGCCTTTGTCTCCCCATCTGTAGCCAGGAGGGGCTGGACTCCCAAGGCTCTCCCGACGCTGAGGGTGCACATGTGTCCTGCGCCCGCCCCTCCGGGCCCTGGGGGTCAGGGCCCTGGCCGCCTAGCCCCCCAGCCGCGGGCCCACAAGACACCAGCCAGCTCAAGATGCGCTTCACAGGGGCGGGCGTGGGAAGGGGTGGGATGGCGCGGGGTGTGGGACCCCGGCCTCCAGCACACCCACCGCCCGACTCACCTGGACTGGAAGGGCTCGGGGGCTCAGGCTCGGGCTTGGGCTCCGGCGCTCCGGCCTCCCGCTCTGGGAGGCAGGTGTCGTCCATGGCCTGAGCCTCCTCCGTAGCCTCCACGTCTCCAAGGGAACCTGCAGACACAGCCCGAAGGGAATCGTGAGGCTCTGTGGGGTGACGGCCCCCGCCTCCAGACCCCCTCCCGGGCAGAGGGCACAGGCTCCGCCACCCCACAGGGCCAGGGGCCATGAGCCGCACCCCCGAGACCCGTGTGCACCTCACCCTTGGATCAACCCCAGTGCCGGCAACAGTTCCAACGCCCGGGGTCGCCGCCACCGTCCTGCACCGTCCTGCACCGTCCCGCGCCCCACCCCCAGCTCTGCAACCTCTCAGCCCCCCGGACCCCCGGGACCTCCCTGGGTCTCCCCTCCGCTCTGTTCCAAGCTGTGGGAGCAGACACGCTGCCCCTTCTGGTTCAAGGGGCTCCTGGGGGTTGTATGGATGACAGCCCTTGCCTCACCCTCGCCAGGCCCCTCTGGGGGTTCTCGAAGCCGCAGTGTGTGCGTGCAGCCCCACAGACGGGGGGTAACGCTCTCCTGGGCCCAGAGTGGGTGCCCCGAGGAGCCCCCCACACTCAGGCGCTGCGGTCTGGCAGCTCCGTGAGGGTGGGCCCCGTGCGTGGCGTCCAGGAAGCACCGGGAAAACCGGGCTCCGGGAGTCCTTGCTTGACGGGGCACAGGTAGGGGAGGGCACAGGTGTCAGCAGTTAGGCCTCTGGGACTTGAGGGCCTCGGGCCCGCAGCACCTGATTCCGACCCCATCGTCTCGCGGGGGCCTCCACAGGGATCCCTGCGGCTGAGAAGGCGGACTGAGGGCCCAGAGACTTCGTGGGGCGGGGGGGGGAGCCACACACACACCAGGGGTGTCCCTCATGCTGGTCTGGGCAGAACCCTCCGTCCCTGAGGTCAGACCAGGGCGTCCAGGGGGGCGGACAGAGGGAACACTGGTGAGCAGGTGTCCCTCCTTAGTCTGCCCTCCGTCTCCCCAGGCCCCTTCTGGCTGTCCCAGTCTGGGCCCTGAGCCCCCGAGACGGGGGCTGGCGCTGGATCTGCCTCCCGGCCCAGTTACCTTCCCAAATTGCTCCTCTAGCCAGCGCCTGTCCTGCCCCCACCCCCAGTCATCAGGGCATGGCCACAGGGCAGGGTCCTGACTCACAGACACCCCCTCCCTACTCAGCCCACTCAGGAGTAGGTGGGGGGCTCTTCTGGGCCCAGGGTGCCAACCCCACAGCAGCCAGGCCCTTCTGTTGCTGAGAACCTGAGCAAGAAGAAACATCTGGGGAACATCTGGGAAAGTCATCTGCAAATCCACGCGTCGGGAGCTCCTGATGGGGCAGAACGGGGCTTGGGGGACAGAGGCATGCGGGACGGAAGGGCCAGCTTCTAGGGGCTGAGCTCCCCATCCCTGGAGGCAAGCAAGCAGCAGCTGATGGAGATCCGACGGGGAGTCATGCCTTTGTGACCTTTTGTACATCATGAACCCTGTGGGGATCTGATGAAAGCAGGGCCTTCTCCCCAGAAAACGGAGAGAGACCCAAATCTGCCCAGTTTCAGGGGCTTCGCCCCAAACTCCTAGTCTCCTTCGTGGTGCCCTCCCTCACTCCCCTCCTTTGCTGTGTTCCCCCAGGGGTGAAACCTGGTGGCCCAAGCCAGGGTCCACTGCGAGCCACAGAAGCGGGCTCACGGCTGCAGTCCAGGGAGGCTATGGTAGAAGGAGCAGTGGAGACACGAGGCTCCAGCCTGACTTGCCCAGTCTGGTAGTTTCCATGGGGCCGCGCGGTGGGCAAGCTGCTTTCCTGTCTGCCTTTCGGCTCAAGTCCCTGGTCCCTGGCAGACGGCAGCCAGCTCTAGTAAGGAAAACCGAGTGTTCCCGTCCGGGCGGACGCCCTTCCTGCCTCCCGTGGACATCTGGGGCGAACACCGCTCCAGGAGGCAGAGGTGCCCGGGACATCTGGACTCTGCGGGGTCTTCCAGGCCTGCTGGGGAGACTGTCAAAGAACGACAGACGGGCCCCAAACAGGAAACAACAGATTCTAAGAGCCGTGAGCCAGGGGGCAAACGAGGGAGGAGAGAGCAGGGGAGATGCCACCAGCAGAGGTCAGAGGTGACAGACAGCTGGGAATACGGCTCCGGATGGAGGGCCTGGGGACCGAACAGAGCTCGGCTTCGAGGCAGGAGAGAGGCCAGGGCGAGGAGTGGACCCTCATCCCAGAGGCACTGGGGAGCCATAGAGAGCCCCAGGCAGAGGTATTTCCAGGCCGTCTGGACTCCAGCTCCAGACCTGAGCCCCGGCCTCCCCGGGACACCCTGGAGCTGTAATTGCAGAGGAGGGACAGGTGCTCACGCCCCTGTGGCCAGGCTGAGACCGCACAGAACCAGTCCCAGGCCAAGTCTCGTGCTGGCTTGTTGATGTGCCTGCATGGACAGGCGAGCCTGACGTGGACCGGGCACAGCCCAGGCTGGTCCAGCTTGTGCCCCTGGGACGGCTGGGAGGCCCGACTGCTGCGACCTCCCCCGGCAGGCATCTGGGCAGGGAACCAGAGGCTGTGGGGGAGGCTGGCCTCGAGCTGCCCTGCCCGTGGGGCTGGTCCTGAGCAGGTGCCACCGGTCCCTGTGGCCACAGCGTGGCTCCCCTCACCGGGCAGCACGAAGGCCTCTGGGGTCAGCCTGAGACATGCATGGGCCTCCCATGGCTCATTAGAGCTCTGAGGGGATGTCTCGTAGCTGAACGGCCACAGGGCCTCGGGGCCTCAGTCGCCTGCTCTGGTGACCGGGTACGAAGCCACCTGCTCTCGGGGCAGAGCTGACTCGGCCCTCCCGACCCCTGCCTGACCCAGGAACGCAGCTCTGACTGTCAGGGCCCTGCTCAGGTGGGCCTCAGCCACCCAGGGAGGCCCCAAGCTCGCGGCGGGCCCGTTTATGGGAGAACAAAGGCCCCCGCGCCACACAAAGGCGTGACAAGGAGCGTGAAGAAAGAGGCGGCCAGGCTGCCGCAGTTTATTCTAATGCCGCTAATTCAGTTCCAGCGCAATTAAAGCCGGGCTGATAATGCTGGAGACAGCCGCCGACCAGCAAGAGCTCCCAGGCTCTTTGCTGGCCAAGGCTGCTCTGTGCCTGCCTCGGCACCCTGAGAATGGGCCATCCCGCCCCCCGGGACACCTGCAGTCCTGGGGGGGGCACCTGGGTCCCACTCTGCCGGGGGCTTGGGGAGGCGGGCTCCTCCGCCGGCCAAACATCAGGGAGACCCTGCTGCGTCTCCAGCAGCCCTGTGCCGGGAATGAGCTCCCCGGGCCCCTGGGGGACACTCTATGGCCAAAGACCCCAAGAGCTCAGTCAGGCCAATCCGTGCACAGCAGGCGTCCGTGCTGCATGACCTCAGGCAAGTTACTCTACCTCTCTGTGCTTGGAAACCACAAGTGCTCCTCCGTCACAGGGTGAAGGGAGTGGTAAGTGCGCTCCTGCCGTCATTACCTGTCCCCACCTGCCACACAGCAGGGCCTGGGGAATGGGGTGGGGACAGGGGCGGCCCGTGTCGTTGCCAGACACCAGCCCTGTGCTCAGCATCTTATAATGCTCTCCCTTAACCACACCTGCCCGGTGGCCCAGAGTGCAGGGACGGTGGGGGAAGGGTGTGTGGACTACAGAGGGGTGGGGTGGGGGCTGGCCCGGCCGGAGCCAGTCACAATGGGCAGGTCTCCTCCCAGTCTCTCAACACCGCCCAGAACTCACACCCACTTTGCAGACGAGTAAACTGAGGCCTGGCAAGGTGAAATGACCTGCCCATGGCCCCCAGGAGGAAGCAGTGGTGGGGGCGGTCAGGGCAGGACCCCCCCCCAGACATACCAGCCTTGCAGATGCTGGCTCAGGGAAGCCCCTTTTGCACCGGGTGCCCCTGTGCCTCCCTGCACCCTCCCCGGACGCCCGGATCGAGGGGGGACGCCGGTCGCACAGGCCAGTGCCCACGGCTGGACCCTGTCTGGGGGCGTCCGTGGTGATGATGGCGGTCGCAGCGCTGCCCTCGCTGCCCGGAGCCCCTCGGTTATCACGGCGAGCAGACGCCCCGCGCCGATCCGTCTCCTACTCATTAAGCTGGACGTGGAAATGGAAATGAAAACATAATAGCTATTTGATTGGGGGCGAGATAGTTTGCATATTGGCTGCGCGCTGATAGCAGAATTTCATCAACGCCCGTTCTTCATGCTTCAAGACTGAATTACGGAGCCGGGCTCTGTGTGGCGGGATGATCCCGCTCCCGTCCGAGTTCCCGAGCCACAGGACTAAGGGCCCCTCCTGGCTTTGATGGCCAGGCAGCTGGTGGGGGCGGGGGGAGCTGTGAATGACCGCCTCGAAGAGGGCCAGCGCTGGTCTCTGCAGAGGGGACAAAATCCCCCAAGACCCTGCCTCCGAGGCAGACCGGTCGGGCAGAGTTGGTGAGGGTGTCTCTGAGCACTGGACGGGGAGTCCCGAGGCCCCGGGCCTCCTGCTGGTCCCAAAGACTGTGCCGTATTGAGTGAAGGGGACTGTGCCCGCTCCCCAAAACCACTGAAAACGTTATGTGAAAGAACCGGGGCAGAGTCCCCTCGACCCCCCCACCCAGCTCAGGGCCTGACCACAGCGTGAGTCTCTACCTGTGTCCCATGACGTGGGTCCTTTACGCCCCTCTGGTAAGGTCCTTCTTCTTCTGCCCCCTTTACAGAGAAGACAGAGGCCCCTCCTGCGTCTGGGTTGGATTCTGAAGGCAGGCCCCCTGCCCTGGCGGCGGGGCGGCCAATGATGGGTCACGGGGCCCTGCCCCTTCTGCTGGAGTGCCCTCATCCTGGGCCTCATCCTTCCCCACCGTTCTCTCCTGCACCCCTCCTAGGCCCCCGCATTCATTGACCTGTCCAACCTTTCCTGGCTCCGGAACCCCAGAGCAACCAGGACACACCCCACAAGAAAGCAGAGTGAAAAACACAAACACAACTGCGGCCATTGCTAGAAGGAGAGGTGCAGGTGTCAGTCAGGGAAGGCTTCCTAGAGGAGGCGACAAGTGCTGGTGATCTGGAAGGGGACAGGGGATGGCCTGCAGCTGGGGCCAGGGAGAAGCATTCCAGGCAGAAGGCCCAGCAGGAGGCTGAGGCAGGCGGTGGTGTGCAGGGTGTGCTGGCCACACCTCCCGGAGCCCGGTTTCCTTGTGGAAAGCAGGGCTGGGGTCAGGGTTCAGCAAGGTACTGGGCACAGACAGGTTATTATTACAACTGTTGTGACTGTCTCAGCTCTCCAGGGGGGTGTCACACCTGCCTTCTGGGGGTGGCAGGGTGGTGGACCGGGTTGAGGCCTGGCGGGGGGACAGTGCAGGCCGAAGGCCTTGGCCTCCTGCCTCACTGGCCCTGGGCGGCTGGTGGGCAGGCTGGCGGCGCTGGGCCCAGGGCGGGTGGGGGTGCGGCGCTGCCAGGAGAGAGACCCTGGCCTCTGGACCGCACACAGTGGCCAGATAAGGCCCTGATAACAGAGGGAAAATTGCAACAGATTCCGACTTTCCCACCAGGGGAACCGCGGGGCAGCTCAGGCCACGGTGGGGACAGCCCTGCTCCCCACGAGGGAGCCTCGCTAGGGGAGCTCTGGGTGACTGGGGACCATGGCCAGCATCCCAGGGGCCCAGGTCCCCCAGGCAGACAGGGGTGTTGGCAGCCGGCAGTGTGACCTCTGGGGAGTGCTTCCCTGAGCCCTGGTGAGTGCAACTCCTGGGGACGAGGGTTTCTAACCCAGCAGGTGTTTGCCAGACAAGGACACTGAGGCACAGGATGCCGGGGCAGCTGGCCGCTCTGGCCCCGCACTGGCCCACTGGCTGCACCCCCAAGACCCTTGGGGCCCAGCGACTCCTGCTTTACTAGGTCCTGACGAGCAGCTGAGCTGATTCCCAGGCCGAGGTGGATGGAGAGAAGCAAGATGGAAGAAGGGGGTGCTGAGCAGGGCTGGGGGTCGGGCAAGCCCAGGAGGAGCGGAGGGGGGCGGCACTGCTGAAGGGCAAGGGTGTCCCCACACCCCAGAGCCCCAGGGCCCAGTGCACAGCAGCCCCAGACAGCTCCGGTCCCATGTGGTCGGGCTCGTGCCGCCGATGGGTGGGCATAGAGGTGACAGGTGGGCACAGGTGGCAGTGGGGGGCGGGGGGCAGGTTCTAGACCCCAGTGGAAGCTACAAAGGCCTGGGGGGAGGAGTCCATTTAATAGAGAGCTTAACACAGCTTCTCAAATATTTAGAACAGAGGCGGGGGCCTGGCCCACTTCCTCCCAGAAGCCTACAGCCTCAAAGGGGTGGGGGCTCCCCAGGAGGGGTGCAGGCACCCACGGGAGGGAGACAGGGCTCTGGGGAGGCCTGGTGCACACACTGTAAGGAGCCTGGCTCTCCTGGGGGCGTCCACCGCACCCCTGATCCATACCCCACCGTGGCCTGAAGAGGCCCACGACTGCCCACCCCCACCAGCCGCGGGGCCTTTCCCAGGCGGCTCCCCTGCCCGCTAAAGGCCTCCTCAGGCCTCCGACCTCAGCAGGCTCTTCCCACACAGACGGGCCTTCGTGGGGCTTCCGAGTATCTGCAGGTGCTCTGCTCCCTGGCTCGGGCGGGGAGGGAAGCTGCCCAGCGGTGCTGCCCACCTGCCCCAGGGGCCTCGAGGGGCTCGGGCTGGGAGGGGCCCATAGGCCTCTACTGTGGCCCCACCAGTGGCTTCTTCAACCCTGGTCAGTCCCTGCTGACAGCCCGGGGCGACCACAAGAGGATGTTGGTGAGATAATCTTGGCTTACTTGTGCGGGCACCCTGGCCCAGTGGGGAGAGCGGGTATCTGAACCTTTGCCCCCCGTGCCCTCCCACGCTGGCTCTGCCCCCCGACTGCCTGAGTGGGCCGGCGGCGGCAGGGGGGCTGGGCAGCCGGGCAGCCGGGCTCTCCACCAACCATCAGTCTGCCAGTACTCGCATGCCCCTGCGGCGGGAAGCTCACTACGCCTCTCCCAGACACCTGGGTCCTAGAGCCTCTGCCTCTCAGGGTTGCCCCCGCACCGCCGCCTCGGGGAGTCCCTGTTAGGGCTGTGTATAACGGACTGTCGGTTCACCTGCTCTGCTGTCCGTCTGCGAGCCAGACCCCAACACCCGTGGCCTCGGGAGGCCAGCAAGTAGTCAGAGCATGCTGGCGGGGGCGGCGGGGGCGGCGCGGGCGGGAGGGTGCTGTCCAAGGTAAGCGGCTGCAGGAGGGCGACGGGCTGCTGTCCCGACACACTCTGGGCCCGCCGAGGGCAAGGAGGTGCCCCCACCCCCGCGTCAAGAAAGAACGTGGCGTGCTGACGACGGTGCCAAGCAGGGCCCCACACTCTCGGGGGCACAGACCACGTCTAATGAATAAGCGTCGTATGGCCTACTTCAGCTCTGAACACGCTGGAAGCGTCCCACTGAGACGTGATTCCTGCACGGGAAGAGTCATCTTTTAACGGTGGTTCAGCCTTCCAAGCAGCGTCACTGCGAGACGGGCGGGGCCCGGGCCTGCGTGGCCGTCCCAGCGCAGACCTTCACCCGCCCCCCACCCCCCAGCTTCCCGGGAGCCGCTCAGGGTCCGGGGCTCTGTACGGGAGGGCCCCCCCCCCCGGCCCCCGCGGACCCTGATGGCGCCTCCCAGGGCTCCTCCCCACGCCCCCTCGGCGGGCTGGCAATGACCAGAACTCACCGTTCCGTGCCCCCGGACAACATAAGCCCTTCCCCTCGGTGGCAGATGGCAGGCAGGTGAAGTGGGAAGAGCCAACCAGCGTGTCCCTGTGTCCCCATGTCGCCTCGGGGCCGCGGCAGTAGCCAAGAGCGGGGGAAGGCCGCCTCTCGGGGCCCCGGGCTCCTCTCACCCCGCGGCCACCCCCTCCTCCAGGCCTCACCCTCCCCGCACCCGGCCAGTCAGCTTCCCCAGCTCCTTCCTTTGGGGCCTTCGGCGTGGACTCCGACGACACACCCACCTCCTGACTCACGCTCCCCCCCACGCCCCCACCTGGCCTCCTCTGCTCCTTTGCCTCCCGGCTCCCCATCTCTCCCAGCGTGGAAGCCAAACCTCACTGGGGCCACTGAGCAGCCATCTCGCTCCAGGAGGCGCCGTCCTGGCCTGAGCTCCCACCCCTGCCCGGCTCTGCTGACCCCACGGCTGCCCAGATGCCCACAGGGCGCTCGCTGGATTAGTGGGCTCCCTGGCTGTGCCCGGGACGGCGTCTGACACACGGCAGGTGCTCATGGGAAAGGGGACCATGCGCCAGGGCTGGCAGAGGGCCCGGGCAGCAGGGAGCCTCCCCCACACCACGACGTGCAAGGACTGGGGTGCGGGGTGCAGAACGGTGGGGAGGACCGTTCTGGGGGGCTTGGCCGGGCCTGGGGGGCTTCTCGCCACAGGAGATGCCGCTTACACTGTGACGGCAGGAACGGCCCAGGCAGAGGAACGGCCAGGGCGGAGGCCCCGAAGTGGCCGTGTTCGGTGGCGTCCTGCCCGGCAGCGAGGGATGGGTGCGGAACAGGCAGAGGGCTCTCCTTGCCCAGGGTTTTATTCTCCCACGGTGGGAAGCAAGATGGGCTCTGGGCTGTGGGACACCCAGACCGGCCACCGCCTCCAGGCAGCCCCCAGCCGGGTGCCACCTCCTCGGCCTCGCTCAGGACCCTCCCCTGTCTCCGGCCTGGCCCGTCTCCCTGCAGGGCCGGGTCCAGGGCCAGTGGGCAAGACCCCCGCCCGGTCCCCGGGGGCAGGGGCCGGGCCAGGCGAGGCCGGGAAGGGGAGCGGGCCTGGGAAAGCCCGGCCGCGCGATAGGGAGAGATTGGTTTCAGCCGGAGCCGCGGGCTGCCAAGTCCACATCCTATCCGCGGCCCGCACCGCCTCAGCATTCATCACCGCCGAACTCGGAGGCTTTATCTCCGCGAGGGCTTGGCGCCATCTCCGGGCCCGGCCGCTCCCGGCCCTCCGATGGGCCCGATAGCCGCTGATAGATTACCCGAGATTGCCGCGGCCAGCGCCGAGCGCGGACACCCCTGGGCGGGGCGCGCACCACGTGGCCGGGCAGAGACCGCGGCCCGCCCGGGGGGAGGCGGGCGCGGCCGCGGGGCGGGGACGGGGAAGTCGCGCCCGCCGAAGGGCGCCGCGGGCCGCGCACTGATTCTGCCGATGCGCCGATAAGGGCCGGCGATGGCCGCGGGGGCCGGGCTCCCGGAGCCGCCGGGCCGGGCCGCGCGTCCGCGGGATGCAGCGCGCCGCTTCCCGGAAGGGGCCGGGGCCGGGGGGTCGGGACCCTCCCTGCCGTCTGGGGGCGGGGGGCGCGGCGCGCTGGGCCGCAGACCCCCGCCTCACCGCGGGGCCCGCTGTACGCTGCCCCGAGGCGCGGGCTCTGGGCCCTCGCGGCCCCTCCCCCGGGCCAGGCTGTCCTGCTGCTCTCTGGGTCAGAAGCAGGGGGCACGCCCAGGCCGGGCAGACCAGTACTCGGGCTGTGTCCCCGGCCCCTGGCGGATGCCATGCGGGGAGGAAGGAGCTGGGGCCTCTGGGCTAGTCTTTTTCCCTGCTGGGCGTGGCCAGGTCCCCGCAGCAACTCTACTGGGCTCCCACTGCACAGTGAGGGGTGGAGGGGGCTTCCTGGTCCGCCGGGGAGTCGGAGACTGCAGGGCTGAGCCCACACCTCCTGGCCCCGTGAACCCATTGTCCCCACCAGGGCCAGAGAGAGCCATAGGGTCGGGAAGCTGGAGGGGGCCCCTCCCGGGCCCAAAACCTGCCAGGCGGCCCCCATGCCTGTTTCCTGGACTCCCGAAAGTCTGCCTCAAGTTTCTAGAGAGAGCAGAGGCAGCCGGGGCCAAGAAAAGAAGGCAAGACAGGGGGATGGCATGGGGAATGAGTGCTCAAGGGGGACAGTTTCTTGTGGGATCTTACATCATAGTGGGGAAAACAAAGGTCTGCAGCCCAGTGTCATGCAACACACAGCAGGCACTGCAGAAGTGCCTGTTCCCGTCCTAGGGGATTCAGAGACGCGTGTCCTAGCCATGTGCACAGCCCCCCATAGTGATGTGGCCTTCCCCAACACTTTGGTGGGCTGGGGGATGCTAGGGGCTGCGTCGAGGCTGGGAGGGAGGCCACGGGCACTGGCCCATCCCATGACTGGTCGGTCCTGGGCGAACCTCTGGCTGCCAGTTAGCACTTGGCCTCCTGGATCTCTCAGGAGGGGGCTGAGGCTCGGGGGTCTTGGTGACTGGCCCAAGGGATCTGCAGCAACACTGTGCAGCTCCAGAGCCTGTGGTCTTGACCCCTCTAGGGTGAATGAGAGCCACGGCGATGATGGTCATCTCAGGGCCTGGGCATTACAGCTTTGGAACCAAACCTTCTGGCTGCTGGCGGGTCAAGGGCCCTGCTAGCATCTGGAGTCCTCAAGGCCACCCGCCAGGATAAAGTACATGGAGAGGAAAAGTCTGGTCCATGAGGAAGAGGAGGGAGGGGAGTTCCTGTGTCCTACCCCACATCCTGGGCCTGCCTGTGACGTGGCTGCTGAGGGCACACAGGAAGGGAGTGCCCGTCCTGGGGGCAGCGCTGGCATTTGAACTGAGACCTGACCCAGCTGGTCAGCGCCTGGTGGGGGCTGCCATGCCCCCTCCCAACCCCATGGTAGCTCATTGCCTGCTCAGAGCTCTTGCCTCTGCGGCTCCCTCTGCCAACACTGCTCTCCCCCACCCCCTGACGCCACCATCCGTCTCTGCTTAACGTCGGCTGCCTCACCTTCCACGACCCTAGTGTCCCAGCTTCAGGGGGCCCCTCTGTCCTTAGGGTTTATTTCTGGTGTTCCCTCTGTTCCCCAGCAGCCTGGGGGCATTATGAGGGCAGGGACCGAGTCCCCGTGAGGGTCACGGGGATCCTGGACGAGGACCAGGCACACCAGGGACTCAGCCAAGTTTGGAGGCCTGAACACATAAGGACACCCAGAAGTCCCACTGCTGTCCCTATTCCAGGCACCCAGCCTCCAAGGAAGCGAGCCTCAGCCCTGCTGCAGGGGACGGGTCCTCCTTGTCTGCTGGTAATGACCCCAGCTCCCTGGGCTCCACAGCTCTGTCCATGCCAGTGCTCAACGGAGGCGCTGACTTTTTCCTTGCACTTTCCTGGGACAGAGGCCAGGGTGGGGAGATTTTGAAATCAGTTGAGGAAGTATTTACTAAGCACCTACTGTATGCCCTGAGCTGTCCTGAGGAGACAGAGCTGCTCTAGAATGAAGGCCCCTTGGGGACAGACTCTGAGGCCAGTGCTGTTGGACCCCTCCCCGGGGACAGGGCCTAGGAGTTGTCCTTTCCCTCTTGAGCACCGAGTGCCTCTCACTCCATGGCCTGGGAGGCACCGTCACCCTGTTTTAAGAGGGTGTGAAGACGCTCAGTCTGGTTCTGGTCCGACAGCCCCCTCCCTATTTCCTCCCCTTAGATCTCAGCTCGAACCTGTCCCCTCCTTGCCCCCCTGCTATTTTCCACTTATGCATTTTTACAAAACACCCACGCCTGTGACTGGTTTTCGGGTCATGGAGTCCTGCAGGTGCTGTGGAACTGGGGGAGCCCCTGGCCACGCTCTGGGCCAGCTGGGCCTAGCCGGGCCCCCATCTCACCGCCAAGACAATCCGTGGGGTGCAGAGCGACTGTGAACACAATGAGAATTCCCCAGAGCTTCCTGAATAGTTCACACAGACACGGTCTCCTGTTATATAAGTTTTTGAAAATGGAAAATCTGAAAGACCCCAAGTTTCTAGAACATAGCCTAGCCACAGATAGACTAAGAAACCCCCTGAGAAACTCCTCTTTCAGCCCTCATTGTGTGGATGGGGAAACTGAGGCCCAGGGAGTAGATGGTGCCCATCAGAGTACACAGAAGGTGCCCTGAGAGGCAGACAGACCAGACTGTCCCATTTTACTAACAGGAAAGCAGGCTTGGAAAACGGGTCGGGACTCTCACGCGTTAAAATGGTACCATGGCCCCATCCCAGCCAGGGGTACAATGAGCCTGGCAGTGTGAGGTCCTGGATAAAACTCATAGCCTGGGGGGGGGGCAGAAATGGGGGGAAAGCCTGCACAGAGTCTGGAGGTGCCCCAGACACAGGGAGGGGGTTGCTGGCTGTCCTTGGCTGCCCCACCCCATTTTTGAACTCAGTGTTCCCATCTGGGAGTCAGAATTGGCGGGGCTGATCTCGGGAACGCCCCAGTCCTGGCCCCCTAATTCAGGCTGTGGGGGTCTGGGTTCTGAGGATCAGAAAGAGGTCATTCAGAGGCCAAACTGTCCATCCCCATGCACCTGGGCAAACGGATGGCCCCAGAAGCAAGGTCCCAGAAAGGCTGGCCCATCCAGAGCCGGGGGGAATTTCCATTACGGGGTCAAGGTCCGCGCAAAACAGTGTCCCCCATCCCATAAACTAAGGGCTCCTCCAGAGCCCCGCCCCCCGGGAGAGGCCCCGCCTCACACATGGAGCTCAGCCAATCCCCAGGCCTCCCTCCTGCCCATTTGCATGTCCGTTTCCATTGGCGGCAGGCGTAAAGATCAGGCCCTCCATTCCCGGGACGCGGGGGCGGGGCCTGGGGAGAAGTTGCTGGGGGGCTGGGCTGGGCTGGGCTCTGGGGGGCCGGGCTCTGGCCTCCGAGTGAGCAGATTCTGGGGGTGCCAACCTCTGGATGACCCGCCCCAGGCTCAAGTCGGGACACAAGATGGCCACCTGCCACACGGGGAGGGCTCTGGTTGTAGTCGGGCTCTTCCTTTTCCTCTAAAGCTCCGTGAAATCCTCGGACTCCCCCACCCCCTCCCCGCCCCCGCCCGTTAGAAGTGACTCAGAGGGGGAAAGACAGTGACCCAAGGTCACAGAACCGGGACGGCGGCGCACAGCTGGGACCTCGCCCCTCATCCCAAGGCCAGGTTCCTTCCCTGCAGGGAGGGCCTCCTGGGGGGCAGCTGATTTAGAGCCGCGTCTCCCCAGGGAGGGGTATTTTTTGGTTTCCTTCCCAAAACAATGATGAAGACGATGATGATTTTAAGAGGACCCCCCCCCCCCCGGTAGTGGCATCCCGTTCCCCATGAACAGCGGGGTGGTGGGCTCTCAGGGGTGAGTGTGAGTGTGCACAGGCTTTTGTTCCTGGCATTTTGGTGGGGTGAGATAAGGGGAGAGCCGCACACCGGCCGGGAGCGAGCAGGCAGATAGATAAGGCGATAGGGGCTCCTCCACCACACGGAACTATCGCCTTTTATCAGAGTTCCCTTTTCTTTTTTGTTGGGGGGGAGGAGGGTGGAACACAACCCACCCCCGGCCCCCAAGGCGGGAACCGAGGGGTGGGGGCCCCCCTGGCTCAGATCCCTCCTGCTGTGTCCCACACCCAGAGCCCTGGCCTCCCCACCCAGCTCTCGACCAGAAGGTGGGGTTCCCGAGGACTGTGCATACAACGGGGGGAACACAGCTGCACCGAGGGCAGGGGGGCCCAGAGGCTAGTGGCCTGGAGACTGGGCACTGAGTCCCTCTCTCCAGAAGGCCTGTGAGGCTCTGTAGGCAGAGCTGGGCAGGACAGGGAGATATTGCTGCCCTAGGTTTCTGGGGCTGGCCTCAGCGTCTTCAGCCCCATTTTATAGATGCAGAAACCGAGTCCTGCAACAAGGCTGTGCCTGTGAGCCACAGCAGCAGGGGCAGGCTAGACCCCCATATACCCTCTGCATTCCCTCTGGCTCTGGAAGCCACACTCCCAAGGCCACAGGATAAACATTCTAGAACCCTCCACAGTACTGTGTAATGGGGGGGGAGGGGGCTCACACCTCTGCACCTTGGAGCTATTTGCCAAAATCAGTGCAGGAACAATGCTGGTGGGATTCACAGGCGGTGTGCAGCAGGCAGGGAGGGCGTGGGGAGGCAGCCCCAGCCCTGGGGACCCCAAACCCTGCACATGTCCCCGGAGGACAGGGCCCACTACACATGGCTGGCCAGAGTTATGATTATGCCCACTGCACAGACGAGGAAACTGGCATCCAGGGACATTAAGTCACTTGCCCAGGCTACCCACCCAAGGGGCAGAATTTGAACCTTGGTCACCCCTGACTACGCTTGTCTTCCTCCCCCACATATGCACACATTTTACTGGAAATAGCTGACTTCCTTTAGAATAATGAAACAAAACAAAACAAAACCCAATAGACAGAAAGAAACCAATTTTATCACCAGAGGAACCTATTTTCTGGGGGCAGATGAAATGACCCCCAAGATAAGCAGGAGTGGGACGCCCCATTGTCTCCTGACTTCAGACAGGTCTCGTGGTCCCAAGCGCTCACTCACCCTCTGTGCCTGGGCCATTCTCCCTAAATGGAGGGAGGAGACCCCTTAAGGGAAGAGGGGGGCTACAGCTACAAACACCCCCAGAACCTCCAGCTATGATGGAGACCCAGACCTTGACTAGGTCTCCCAGTCAGTCTCTACTGCTCCCTTCTGTGCTGTGTGACCTTGGGTGAGTTGCTCAACCTCTCTGCCCCTCGAGTCCTCTTCTGAGAAGAAATGAGGTCAGAGGTGGCGCCTTTCCAGGGCTGCTGGGACTCTACAGGGTATCACAGGTCAAGCCCAGGCCTGGCATACAGAAGGTGCTCAGTAAACCAAGCTACCCGCTCCACCATTAGGACTGCTGGGACTGTGGCGTCCTAGATCACGTCGGAAACGTTGCTGACTGCCCACTCAGGCCTCCTGCCTCTGGGATCACAGAGAAATGTCGTGTCTTGAGAGTCACTTAAAAAAGAACTACAGAAAAGGGGGAACGATGACCTGCAGGCCGCACCTGCGGGGAGCCCTAGGCACACACGGGGGGGGGGGGGTTGTGCCCCCCCCCAGGCCTCAGCGTCCCCTCTGGCACAGCTGCGGGTGCCTGGCCCCCACGTGGCTGCCGCGCCTGTCCCTCAGCAGGGGGATTAGCCACACGCTGGGCCCTAATCGCTGCTAATCGCACCGCCATCACCACAGGATCTCGGATCAGCTGAAGGAGGCAGCTTTATCCAGACAGACGCAGAGATGGCACCGGCGTCCCATCCGGGGGCCGACCGTCACAAGTGGCAGTGGGGCTGGCGGGCCAGGGAAGGCAGGGGGAACGGGAGCCCCTCCCCATCGGAGCTCTGCGCAGTCCCTGCATCGACTGGGCACGCACTGTGTGACCAGGTATGGTGCCGGGTTCCCCGGGGACAGCGGAGACCCTGCCCTGGGGCCCACCGGACAGAGGATGGAACTGAGGCACACGCACCCGGAGTTAGAGCCCGGGCAGCCGGGGCAGACTCCCAGCTGTAGTGAGGCACCTTGAATCCTTCTCCCCCACCCCTGTGCCCCCATGAGGTTCACCCCTCAGGCCAGGGGTCCCCTTCTTCCAGCATGCCTCCTCCTCCCGCTGCTGCTTTTCTGAGTGGACGCCCAAGCCCTCCCCTCCCCAGCCGGGCCCCCGGATACTGCGTCGGTACAGAGGCCTGTGAGGGGCAGGATGGACGGGCTGAGGTTCACGGCCAGCCCGGGGGCCAGGAGAGGCTGGCGGGGACGGCCAAGGGCTCCCCTCCAGGGCCCTCCCCATCCCCACCCTCCTCCCTACCTTCTTTTTCAAAAACATAATTTATCTGTGTATTATCAAGAAATCCAGACACTTTAATCAGTGAGCTATGAAGTCAGAATTTCCATTCTTATCTGCGGGAGGAGTGGAAACGGAGGAGATAGGCGGCGGGAACGGATCGCTGGTAGGGAATGTTAATGGGCGGAGAGGCTGGGCTATTGGCCACGGAGACGCCGTATCTCCCCCATTATCAAGGCCGTATCTCGCCAACCATCTCAGCGCGGTAATGGGGCCAGTTCAACTTTCCGAGTTATCACAGGAGCTGAAACCTGTGCCTGCCAGAGGCCCGGCCGGCAGACAGTTCCGGGAGGACTGGAGTTCGGCGGGCAAAGCCAGGAGGGAGGGGGACAGCCGGCCTGGCTGGGGCCCCTGAGGGCCTGGGTGCCCCCCGACCATAAGGCCACCACAGTGAATGTCGGGAGTCTCTCTGTACTCTGGGGAAATGTTTGGTTTGGGCAGGGCCGGGCATGGGCACGAGGCACAGGAGGGGAAACTGAGGCAGGAAACGAGCTCAGGGTCCCAGGGGTCCTGGGCCTTCCTGAGCTGTGCCAGGCCCATGAAGCGACAGAGTGTGCTGGTGGGGAGAGGACGGGAAGAGCATGCCCTCGTACCAGGCGGCCCCTTCTTGGGGCCTTTTCCAGGCTCTAAGCCCCGGGAGCCAGAAACATCAGTGACAAAGCCAGCAGGGCGAAGACACCCTTGTGGCCTCTCTCCCCTGCAGGTTCTGACCTGAGGCTTGGCTTCGTGGCCCTTTGGCAGCCTGGGGTACACTCACTGCACCCCTCAAATGTGAAAGGGCCTCCCACGGCCCTCAGCCCTCCTGCATGGGACACCCCAACAGGCCATAAGTGGAACGCTTCTGTTCATTCAAAAGAAGGGACCCCAAGTCCACTCATTCCAACCCTGCGAGGACTGAGTGCTCAGAGGGGCATCTGAGCTGGGGGGCAAGAGTCTCCCCGGTGGCCCGGCCCCTGCCCGGAGCTCCCCATCTGATTCCAAGGGCCCTAGGAACTGCCCCGCGTATACACGGGGTCGACCGGGGCTCTGGTTCCTCTCCTGCAGCTCAAGGGCAGGGCAGCAGCCACCTGGGCACAGAGCGGGGAAGGGACTCGCCCAAGGTCATACGGCCAGTAAGCAACAGCCTGGAGACCATAGCTGGACGCTGCCCGGAACCGCAGGAAGGGCCTCAGTTTCCTGGACTCAGGCGTGAGTGCTGCCGGGCAGCGGGAAGCCAGGAGAGCTCTTCCCCGCGGAAACCACCACTGCAGCCATCCTCTCCCCTCCCCCGGGGCGGCAGCCCTCCATCCGAAAACTCACGCAGCCTCAGTTTCCTCTGTGCACGGGGTTAGCCACTCAGCGCCCCTCAGCGGGGGCTGGAGGTTCCAGGCACACAGTAGGAGCTCAGTAAGTGCTCAGGGGACGCCTGTCGCGCTGACCAAGGCCGGGCGAACCTGGCTTCACGGCAGGACGAGCGGGAGGCCCCGGACAAGCCGGGTCTGCACTGGGGGGAGGCCACGTAAAGTCCTGCAGCCGCCCGAGGATCTGAGCCGAGGCCTTCCCTTGGGTCTCGGTCGTTCCAGCACCTGAGGGCTGGGCAGCCGCCAAGCCCTCCCCAAGCGCTGAGAATCCGGGAGAGCCCAGGACAGACCCACCACTGCCCGCGAGGCCCTGTCCCCAGCGGAGGGCCCACTGTAGGACGGAGCCATGACCACCAGGCCCTAAGCCCTCTTCCCCTCCTGCTCTCTGGGTCTGACTTGCAGGGTGGGGGCTTGATGGAGAAAAGGGACACCGAGGCAGGAGGCCTGTGACAGGTGCAGGCACCCAAGGCAGACTGGGAAAGCTGGAGGGCTTGAGTCAGACACCAAGAAGAACTGGTGGGAAGCAGGCCCGGGGGACTGAGGAGAAGACAGACGACCCTCTGTGCTCTCCACTCTAATTGTCGCACAACCCCGGTGGCCCCCCAGCTCTGAACCCAGCCACCTCCTACACCAGGTCTTAGCCTCCCCACCCTGAGCTGTCGGAATCTATGTTCCACTTCATGGGGGAAACTGAGGCTTGGCGACTTGCAGGAGGTCTAGGCACCCTCAGAGCCCAGCCTGGCATCCTCATAACATCCTGTCTTGCGAAGGTAAAGACTGAGGCTCGGGAAGGCAGGGCAACTTTTTTGTCTCTGCAGAGTCTTACCCTTGACCCCAGGATTCTGGCCTGTCCTTGGCTGCGGCCACCCACAGGGAAGCTCCTGGAGGCACCCACGGTCGGAGCCCGCCCGGTGGCCATCCCCTCCTTCCCAGGAAGCAGCCTGCCTAGGATTTCTGGGAGGCCTAGGACACACACCCTCAGCCTTCTGTAGACCCCCTCCTCAAACCCGTTTCTATGCTGCTCATGTGCTGGGCGATCCTGGTGGAGCCACCTACCCTCTGGTCCTCCACTTCTCTGTGTGGACGATGGGTTGAAAACCCCAACCTTAGCAGGCGTCCAGGAGAAACACAGGAGGGGATGCCTGCAAAGCACTTAGCAGATGGGAGCTAGCAGCGGCTGGCTGTCTGGGTCTCTGTCCCCACTGCAGCGCCTGGATGGAAGGATCCAGGAGCACCAGGGCTGGTCTGAGCTCTGCCCGTGCTCAGGCTCCTGGAAGTGGTACCCCAGCACCCTCTCTCCTCTTCTACAGCCAGGGAAAGCTGGGCTCTGGGAGTGCACAGCCTCTGGTCTAGGGGAGGCAGACAGGAGGAACGGGAGGTGGAGAGGAGGGGCTGGCTTATCTCCCTAACCCAGCTCTGGCCCAAGGTCAGCTGCCACATTCCTGACCCAGCGGGGACACTGCCTTCCCCCAAACATGGGTCCTTGGGAGAGGGAGAAAGAGGAGGGGAAGAGTGGGCTAGAGAGGTCCTGGGACAGGTGGCCTGAGGGGCGAGCGAGTGCGCCCCAGAGAAGCTCTGCCTACCACCGGGGTCCACAGATCCAGCTTCCATCCCACAGCCTCCAGCGGGTCCCAGTCCCCCAGGGCCTCAATGTTCTCACCTGTAAGATGGGTGAACCCATAATGCTGCCGGTCATAAGGACAGGTAAGACCCTTGGGCAGGAGAAGGACTGAGGGGGTGTGGGGCCAGCCCAGCCCGGGTGTGGCACATCAGGGCACCCCGCCCACAAGTCCCCGCAGAAAGGAACACCCGAGGGCAGGACTCTGCGTGAAGTGTCCAGTCCTCCAGGCTCCCGGCAAAATCTCAGTAGCGCAACAAACAGCGCCTGGGCGGCCGCATCCACCAAGGACGTGACCTTGGGACCATACTTCACAGCTGGCACTGGCGATCGCACACGCCTCACATAACGACCCCAGGAAGGAGGTGGTGCTATTAAGCTCTTGCTTCGAAAGTGGGAACTGAGATCCAAGAAGTCATCTGTCCTCAGGGTCACGGTGAGGTCAGGACCCAAAGCCAAGCAGCGGCCCCTCTGCGGTGGCCTCCCGCTCTGGAGATGAGGGCAGCCCAGGCCCGAAGCACAAAGCCTCTGCTCCCTGTGTGGGCACAGGGTGGGGATACAAGCCCTCGGGTCCCAGGAAGAAGGGTCTCTGTCCTCCGTCCACCCACTGGCCCCCAGGGGTGCGTGGGAGCAACATGTCATCGAGAAACAAACAGCCCGGGCTCCCATCCTGAGCTGGGGCGCTGGCTGTGCTCCAAATGCTGCTGTTCATTAGGCACCCACGGCATCCCAGTCCTACTTGGGCCCTCGGCACAGCAGCAGGAGAAGGCACCGTGATATACCCATTCTACAGATGAGAAAACCGGCACTGGGAACGAAAGACACTCGCTGAGGTCGCTCAGCCAGGAAGCTGAGCGGAGGGGAGGCAGGAGGGGCACTGTCTCAGACGATGTGAATTTCCCTTGGATTCTCAGGGCTGTGCTCAGGGACCAGCAATGTCATCATCCCTATTTTGCAGATGGGTAAACCGAGGCTTACTCGGGAGGGCCTTGGCCATAGTCCTACAACCATTTCACACTGTGTATCCATTATGTCATTTATGTGACAGAGTTCTGGAAAGCCCACTATGTGGGGACAGGACAGATCCAGTCCCCGTTCCCAGGTAGCAGAGATCTGGGCTACCCGTGCAAAGGCCCTGGGGCTGGGACTGAAACATGCCAGAGAGAAATCCTCCCCTCTCAGCTAGAGCACAGCGGGCCGGCAGGTCCACGTGGAGGTCAGCCCCGTCTGCAGGTGTTGCTGTGCTCACTTCTGGAAGCCCCTGCACCCCAGGCCACGCCTGCCGAATGGGGAGCAGTAGACAAGGTCCAGAGAGTAAACACATGGCTGGGGCCTCAGTTTCCCCTCCTGTGAAATGGGAACAGGGACCCTGGGGCAGCTCCAGGGGTATGGTGGCTGGGTGGGCAGGAGCCCGAGGGCAGGCCCAGGCCCGGGTCTCTGCGCTTGGCGATACCAATCAGCGGGCAACAGCTGCCTCCAGGAGGAGGCCCGTCGATGGCAGATAGACCGGCTGGGACTATTATTCACGAGTCCGTCAAGCCCCAGGAACGTCTGGTTGGCATAGAAACAGAAGATAAGGGGTACAATTAATGGCATCACATTCCCTCCTCCTTTCTTCCCCAACTGACCCATTTAAATCCCTGGCGGGGCTGGTGCCATGCTGGGCTCCCAGTGACCTGCAGGGAGGGGCTGGCTGGGCTGGCCGGGCTCGGACAGGGCTCAGGCCCTCGGGCAGGGCAGGCTTCCGTCTCCCCAGGGAGCACCCCTGCGCAGCAGCGTCTCGGGAAGGAGGCCCTGGGAGATTCGGCCAGGGCTGGGCTAGAGAAGGACCCAGAGCAGCTCCGCTCCCAAAGGCCCATTTCACAGATGCAGAGACTGAAGCCGGATATGCCTGGGGGCGGACAGACAAGAGGAATGCTTGTCTGACAAGGTGATGCTCACAGGCAGGCTGGTCTAGAGCTCGGGGAGGGCTGCCTGCATTCCAGCTCTGGCTCTGCCACTTTTTTGGGGGAGAAACTTAAGCTCGGTTTCCCCAGATGGAAAGGTGCTAAGAATAGGACCTATTTGAAGTTAACATGTAACCTTAAATATTAGCTACAGTTAATGCCATTACTGTCTAGTGTATGAATGAGCGGTTCATCTTGCCTGAGGCCTGGGTGTGCAGGAAAACCAAGAGCCATCCAGAGCCAGGGCGGAACCCAACCTCGGGGTGAGGGGGGCGGGGGGGGCGGTTGGGGGTGTGTGTCTCCAGGGTCCACCTGGAGCGTTCAGGGCTGGGGACCCGTGGGCAAGGCCCTTCTGGCCTCCAGTCCTTTGTCCCCTGGGCTCACCATAAATCGGTCCCCGTGTTCCCAGGGCCAGCGGAGGCCAGGACTTACATCCCTGCTGACCCCGGGATGGCAGGCACCGTCACACCTGTCTTTCACAGAGGGGAAACTGAGGCCGTGGAAGGCAAGTGAAATGCCCATGTGGGTTGTGCATCAGGACAAGCCAGGTGGCCAGGTCCCCCTCTCTCTTCACCCCTCTGCCATCCCAGTGAGGGGGCCCTGTGGGGCCAGGCCGACCCCCACGCTGTTGTTGCCTCCCATACTTGGGAGGAGACTGTGCACAGCCTTGTGCAGACAATCCCTCTTACGTTCCTGAAAACTCGAGGAGAGACCACCTCTTCCTCCCCACCCACACCTGGCTCTCCAGCACCTGCCCTCACCAGAAGGCCCCGTCAGCCCTGTAGGCAGGTGCCGGGCTGCTGGAGAGAGTGCGGGGTGACGGAGTGAATTAGTCATCCTGCGGCCACCACTACTTTGCTTAATCAAACTCGGAGAACGGAGAAGTGTGAACACCACCCTCCCAGGAGAGGCAGTGGCTGCTGGAGGGAATGGGAGGGGCAGGCCCTCAGCTTCTGCTGGAAGCCCCCCACCCGGCCGGCCCGGGTTCCTACTCGGTGTCTAAGCTCATGGTCCCCCAGGGGCCTCCCCCTGCCAAGGGGTCCCCTTGACAACACCAGTCGGACCTGCCAGCATTTTTCAGAGGGGGGAAACCGAGGCCTGGCCCCACCCGCCTCACCCCTCCACCGTGGCGTCCCTTCCCTGGCGCCCCTTGTCTCTGAGCCCTTCACAGCCCTGCCGACAGCCAGGAATCACCATCCCACTTCTCAGAGCTGGAAACTGAGCCCGCCCATTGTCCAGGGTCCCGCCACAGGGGCCTCCTGCTGACCCGGCTGGAGGGACCCCCTTCCGGGACGCGTCTCTGGCTGGGCTTCCGCCTATTACCCCCCACTTAAGACAGGGCTGGGACCCAGGGCATGCATACAGCAAGTGCTCAATAAAGATTCCGCTGAGTGAGTCAAGGCGGGTCTTCCATCCTGATCTGGGGGACCAGCTGGGAAAGACCCTCAGCACACTGCCCCCGCCCCAAACTCAGCCTCGGAAACAGAATCCACCTTGATTTTTTTTCAAGAAAACTCCAAGGAGGCTACACTTAAAACTTGCCAGGAACGCACACCAACCCCAGCACCATTCAAGGGGGAAAACATGCTCTCGCTGGAGGTGACAAACCCCACCTAGGGCTATCTCACACCATCTCGTAGGAATCGGGCGGGTGACCCCTCCCCTCCCCCCGCAGCTCTGGGCCAGCGCGGAGTCACTTTCCTTTCATTTTGACGGACTGTACCACCCGCAGGGGAGGATCAACTTCTTGGCAATTAAGTATGTTTGGGAAGAAAACTCGCCAACACGACCCGTCGCAGACGCCCGCTCCCCCTGCCCCCGCCCTGGCCCGGGTCCGAGGCCCCCACTCCTCCAGCCACGACTCCCCCACGCTGTTGTTGCCTCGAACCCGGCCGGGCCTGGTGGCCATAGATAAGGCCTCTTATCGCTCTTGGCGATCGCCATCCGGCCGACCGGCCCTGCGCTTATCGGAGCTCACATCGACCCGGGCGGGAGGAAAGCTCCGCGGGCCGGGGGTCCCGAGCTGGGCTCTGCCCCGCGCTCCCAGCCAGCTCGGCCCAGCCTATCGTGTCGGCCATCTGGCCGGCCAAGGCCGCGCTCCTGCCTCGCCCTCCCCCGCTCCCACGTTTGAAGTTAATAAATGGAAGCGCCTATCGCCTCCGCCATCGGTTGCGCGCCTTATCAGCACGGCACATCTATCTCCGCGCGGAACAAAAGGCGCACAGAGGCGCGGGCAGCTGCGCCCCGGCTCTGGTGAGGGTGCAGGAGGCGATGGCCCCAAGCGCCCGGCCCCCTTCCCTCACACCCGCGGCCTGGTCGCAGGTGAGGCTAGCGCGGCGGGCGCACAGCTGCGAGGGCCGCACGCACCGCCGCGGGCAGAGGGCGGGCGGGCGGGCGCCGCCGCTTGGTGACAATCAGCGCTCGCATCTTAACGCGCCAAGATCTGCCAGAGGGAGGAGGCGCCCGGGGGTGCCGCAGGGAGGGTGCCCGGTGCCGCCTGCCGCGCCCCCACCCCTGCCCGGATTCTGGCCGCGCAGGGGGCCAGCAGCGGGGGTCCTCTGCGTGCCTGATGCGGTCCCTGTCCCCAAGGCGCACCGCTCGGCCGACCCCGCTGGGCCCGGGCGCTCGCCCTGCTCGAGGCCTTATCGGCGCTGTTGATCGGTTCCCAGCCCGAGATCTCCCTGCCCGCGCTATCTGTGTTTCTCATCACGCTGAAACACATACACACACGCACACACGAGAACAGACCGAACAGAGGCGCACAGGGGAGGAGGGGAAAAAGAAACCAGAGAATGAGCGCAGATCGGGACCTGTGGGTGGTTTTAATACTTAAGTTGACTTGATAGAAGGAGACTTTCGGAAAACAGGTCCCGCTTGCGCACTGAGGGAGTGGGTTACGGGAACCCAGATTCATGCTTGCTTTCCCCCTGTCTCGAACCTGGGGGGTAGACACTCCCCCCAGGCGCGCGCACATGGGATCCTGGTGGCAGCGGTCGTGTGGACAGCCCGGGTGCCTGGGGCTGGGCAGAGGGCTGGAGGCCTCCCCTCGTCGCTTCCCATCCTGCCTGGCAGATGCGACCCCCGGAGGAACCCCCGTACTCCGGCCCTAGGCGAGAGGCGCGAAGTTACGATGTGGGGTGGGGAGCGGCGCTTCCTGTGCGCGCGCGCTCTCGCTCCTCGCGCAGTCCAGCCGCCCAGAGTGCGCGTCGCTTTATCACTGGGCATTGGCAGTATGAACTCGGCGGCCGCGCGGGCCCCTGCGGAGGGGCCCGCGGGCCGTAATAGGCGACAAACTCGGGACACGCGCAGAGGCGACCGTGACCTGGGGCTGAGTCCCCGGAAGCCCCCCTTCCCTGGCTCGGAGAAGCCCCCTCGCTTGACGGGGTGGGTGTCGCCCGGCTGCTGCTACACGTGCGGCCTTGGCCGGGACAGAGAGTAAGGTCGGACCTCCAGGAGGCTGTCCCCCCGCAGGGAAGGCTGAGTTTGAGACCCCGGCGACAGGACGCGGGAGTCCGAGCGGCTGGAGCCGAGCGCACGGGTTGCCGTGGCCGCCCCCGCCCCACCCCCCAGCCACGCGGCTCTTGGGCCGGCAGGAGAGCCGGTGGGCGCGGGCCGGTCCCCGCCACTTGGTCGTGCATTTCCACGCGGCCCGGGTGCCCCCTCTCCCTCCCAGGTCTCTGTGTTTCTCCCTCTAGATACAAAGCCTGGGAGAGTCAAGCGCGCGGCGAGATAAGATCACAATTTCAGCCCGTCCCGACAGAGCGATCTTATCAGGATGGGACTTGCAGAATGGAATATTTTAAACTTTATCGGAGCCCAGATCGGGGCCGCCTTATCGCCGCACCATCTCGGGGACGCGGGGGAGGGGCAGGACGCGAGGGGGCCGCGCCCCCAGCCTCCCCGCTCCCGGCCCCCCGCGCGGACACCCCTCCCGGCCCGACCCTGGGTGCCCGAGCCGAGACGCGGGGGCCCGGCCGGCCGCCGGAGATTAGATTACCGCGCGCTTGGCGCACAGCGCGGGGGGCGCGGCGCGGGGTGAAGGTCGCGGGTGCCGCGAGCGCAGCCGGCCGGCCGTGCGGGGGCGCGCCGGCGGGGGCCGCCGGGGGTCGGGGCGGTCGGGCAAAGTTTGACTCACGCTTTATCTGCCGGGGGTTGCTCTGTTTCCTCCTGGACATGTCTCCGGCGCCGCGCGCCCTCCCGGCGGCCGCCTCTAGCCCCTGGCGGGCGGCGGCGGGCGGCGGGGGCGCGGCGGGGCCGCGGGGCGGCTCATGCCCCCGGCCCCCGGGCTCCGCGGCCGCCCCGGCCCGCGCCCCCGCCCGCCGCGCCCGGCCCGGAGCCGCAGCGGAGGCCGGAGGCAAGGCCCTGCGCTGCGGGCGCGCCGACCGCCGGGGGCGGCGGGCGGCGGGCTGCTGCCGGCTCCTCTGCTCCCGCGCAGCCGCCGCCGCCGCCGCCGCCGCCGCCGCCGTTCGGCTTTTCTCAATGGAGCCTGCGGGCAGCGCGCGGCTCACCGGGCGGCCTCGGCCGGGGCTCTCCCGGCGGGCTGGCGGGCGGGCCGGCACGGCGGGGGCGGGGCCTGCACGGCGGGGGCGGGACCTGCGTGGCTCCGGCGCCGCGCCTCCGGCCCGCCCCCGCCGCGCTGGCCCCGCCCCCGGGCGGACTCTCGTTCGCGGCAGTCTCGGCCCCGCCCCCGCCGCGCTGGCCCCGCCCCCGGGCGGACTCTCGTTCGCGGCAGCCTCGGCCCCGCCCCCGCCGCGCTGGCCCCGCCCCCGGGCGGACTCTCGTTCGCGGCAGCCTCGGCCCCGCCCCCGCCGCGCTGGCCCCGCCCCCGGGCGGACTCTCGTTCGCGGCAGTCTCGGCCCCGCTCCTGTCGCGCTGGCCCCGCCCCCGGTCTGCACGGCTCTGGCCCCGCCCCCGGCCCTGGGCAGACCTCTGGCTTCTTCGGCTCCTCCTTCGGTCCCGCAGCTTTGTTCCCAGGCCTAACCCTGACTCCGCGACGTATTCTTTCCCGCCGCCCCGCGGCACCGGGCCCGGCCGAGCTTCGGGTCGCTCTGGGCCCGCCCCCTCGGCGCTAGCCCCGCCCCCAAGCCTGACCCGGCGAGGCTCTGCTCACCCCCCCCGCCCCGCCCCAGGCTCCTCGTGGCTCCGCCCCCGACCCTCGGCCCCGCCCAGGACCCTTGCGCTCCCCTCCAGCTCCCTCCGCCGGCGGGACGCGGGCTGTAAGGGTCCGCTCAGGAGGCCCGAGGCCTTGACTCCCCCCAGTGTCTTGGGCTAGATTTGGGGTGTGGAGGCGGCTGCGGCCGGGTGGAGCAGCATTCCTGGGGTCCACGGCCTCCGGCGGCTGCGACCCCCAAACGGAGAGCAGGGACCTCAGGGCCTCCTCCCTTGGGCTCCCGTCTGGCTGGAAGCCGGGGAGGGTGCGGAAGCCAGCAGGCTGTCCCTGCCGCCCGCGCAGCAGCTTCCCCCCTGCCCCCGGCACTGCCCCTGGGCAGGGCCTGACTCCCCAGGGCGCCCCTGCTGGAGGCCCCGGGAAGAGGCCCCTCTGCGGGCTGAGCGGACACTCGCATCGCCTCCCAGCCTGGAACCGGGCCAGCGCTGTCTGTTCTAGCCCTGGAAATGGACCTTGTCTCTCCTGTCTTTTGGGTCATGTTCATAGGATCCCAGAGCCCCCCCCCCCCATTTTCCAGGGCAGCTCAAATCACCCGGCATGAGGAGCTGTGCCCCCAAGTTGAACTGTATTCTTTTAATATTATTAGCCTGCATGTGGTTGGTAACTTCTCCCTCTGCCCCATATTCAGAAGAAATAGGGGGTGAGTGAGGCCAGGGGCCAAGCAGAAGACCTTTGCGAAGACACCTGGGTGGGGCTCCAGACGGCCCGTCCACCTGACGGCTGGGAGTCATCACAGCTATCACCGGCAGAGGCAGGCTGCGGGCGGGCTGTGCACTTTGTCTGTGAGACGTGCCCCCTCCGTTTGACCCCTGTTATCTATGCCCCTGCCCCATGGAAGAGGAGAGAGGTTACCCCTGCAGCCTGGGCACTCTCCCCCGCACCGCCCCTGCTCAAGGGGCCTCTGGGCAGGAGAGTGGCAGGCAGGGCAGGAGGCTGCCCATCCACCCGAGGTCTGCCCATCCACCACTGGATGGATCGGAACCCTGAGGCCAGGAGGCCAAGACACTGGCCCAGGGTCACATGGCTCACAGTGCTTCCTGCTCCCTTGCCCTGGGCCTGGGTGGGGGGCAACCTTCCTACAGCTGCCTGGTGCTGTACCCGCCTCTGGGGAGACTGGGGGCCACAGGTGGCTGGTCCCCTCAGCCCAGAGCTCCTACAGTATTTGTCACCTGAATGAGGCGCCCCACCCGTCTGCGTTTTCCGTTGGGCCTGGCCGTTCCTCCCAAAGCGGGGCCCCATTACAGGACGGGGACTTGGGGGGGGGTGGGAGGAGTTCTAGAGGAGGGGGCCGTGAGGCTCCATGCACAGCAGGTGGCATCCGGGCAGGTGCGGCGGGGGTGGCTGGGGCCCTGCACTGACAAGGCCTTGGAGGGTCCGGAGAGAGAGCCCCGCCCCATCACCTCTGCCTGTCTAGGCTGCAGAAGATAGGAGTCACTTCGGCTCCCCACTTCCCATACACAGATTATAGACCTGAGGTCCCAAGAGGAAGGACACATCCAGCTCTCCCAGTGCCTTAGAGGCAGGGGTGGGTCAGGAACGGAGCCTGGGGACCAGCACCTACGACTGCTGGGTGGGGGGGAGCTTAGTGCAAAATGAAAACATAGGGCTTCCTGTTTGAAAATTAGGAACTTCAGAGCAGCCAAAGAGCGCGTTTAAACCAAGCGCGGGGTCTTCCCGAGGGCGGGACCCCAAGCGCCTGCAGGGGTCACACAGCCCTGAAGCACCGGAGAGTCTGGCCCAGACAGAGCTGTTTCCGGAGCACTTTTCTCCTGAGCTTTGTCCCTCCTATCTGCCCTGGGGGATACCCTATGGCCTCAGAAGTGGAAACCACAGCCTTGCTTAGGACCGGTGGCACTGCCATAGGACCTCGCTGGCACAGGCTTCTACCCCTCAGGGGAGGCCTGCTGACAATGACCACCTCCTCAGGAATGAGGAGCAAGCAACACTGTCCGAAGGAAGGTCTGTGTGAGCCCAGAGGAGGCGTGACCGCCCCTGTCTGGGGAGTCTGGGGTAGGCTGCCTGGAGAAGGTGACATCCGAGGGCAGCTTGGCAGGGGCCCCGATCAGAGGTGGGAGAAGCAGGGTGTGGGGTGGCCGAGAGTGTCCACCTCCATTCCCCACGCGCCGCCTGCTGCGAGCCTGTTTCCACCTGCCCCTGCATGTCTGCGAGGGGCGCCAGGGTTCCCATCCCAAAGCCCCCGGTGGGGAGAACGGAGCTCTGTTCGGCCCGCGTGTAGGGCTGTCGGCTCCCATCGTGGAGCTGGGCTGCTCCGCTGCTCCCGGGATCAGAGCTCTGGGCAGCTGCCCGCCGGGCTCGCAAGGCCCCGCGGAGGCCTCCTGGCGTGGCTTTGACCGGGTGCCGGCTCCAGGGACGACGTCGCCATCACCTTCGTGAGCCCTTCCTTCGGGCCGGTTCCCTCACGATGTCCTCGGGCTCCGCTCCGGCGGTTAGGACGTCAGAGTCAGCGCCGCAGAAAGCAGCGGAGCCGGACCCAGGACACGGGAGGCTCTTAAGCACCGGGAGGGTCTGGTGGCCCTGAGGAAGACGCCGAGGCTCAGAGCGGTCCCACGGCTCGGACGAGGTCGGCCGGGATGCGGCCCCAGGCAGCCGAGCTCCAGCGCCCCCATGGGGAGGCCGGCCCGGGAGCAAGGGGAACTGGCCCCAAATCCTGGCTCTGCCATTTTTGAGGATGTGACCCCAACCATGTCCTTAACCAATCCGGTCCTTGGTTTCCTCATATGTAAGTGGGGCTGGGGGCGTGACCCCTCAGGGCTCCTCTGGCCTTGATGTCCTGGTCTACCTCTGCCCTCTGACCTGTGGGCTGTCTGTCTGTGGGCATGCGTTGTGCTGCCCCACTGCCCCCAAGGGCTGCCCCGGGCTGGGCAGGTGCTGGGGGTGGGGAAGGGGCGCCCACGTGCCAGGCCTTGCACTGGTTTCCGGGCTATGACCAAGGGAGCCATAGCATGTTCTAGAGACTTAAGGCGGCCCTTGAAGGATGAAGAGGACACTCACGTAAAAGTGGAGGGCAGAGGGCGTCCTTTCCTAAAGGAACAGCAGGTGCAGAGGCTGGGGGAAGCCTGGGGCCGAGCTGACGGGGGTGCACGTCCGGAGGCCAGGCCAGAGGGCCTTCTTTCGGAGACACTGCCCTCCCTGCGCTCAGAACGTCACCTCATCACAGCTGTGAGATGCGCCCTGGTACCGTGCCACCATCCCCCGCCCTCCCCGCTCCAGGCCCCTCTCCCCATCCCCCTGCCCTGCCCATCCTGCAGGTCCCCCACGGCCACTGCTGCCCTTCCTGCAGACCGAAGCCAGCGGGACCTTCCCAGCAGCCGTGTGTGATAGCCTCAGGCTCAGCCCTGCCCCATTCTACCTTCTCCTCGGAACCTCCTCGCCTGTCCTGTGGCCACAGGGCCCTCGCACAAGCTGTTTCTGCGGCCGGCTGCACCCTCCTCAGGGAAGTCCCTCACTGCTCCCAGACAAGATCGGGCTCTCGTCTCTGCTGCAGCTTGCAGGGCCTGGTGTCTCTTCTGTCCACCCAGAGCGCCATCAGCTTACACCCGCTGCACAGTGCGGGCTTCCCTGGTGCGGGAACAGGACCACCTGCTCATAACGGCGTTCTGAAGAAGGGACTGTTAGAATTCCCATTTGCCGGAAGAGTAAACTGAGGCTCAGAAGAGTGAAGTAAGCCAGTTGCCCAAGGCTGCACAACAGGTGTGTGGCCGAGCCACGTCCTCCCTTGGGAATCCACACGCTCTGTTCCAGAGCGGACGCTGGTGGCCGCGCTGGAGGAAGGGGGACCCGGGCTCCATCTGTGGCCCCAGGCCCGGCCTCGCTCCCCCGCCAACCGGTCTGCCGGACGCCCCGAGCTGCTGGCAGCCGCGGAGGCCCGTCCTGACATTCATCAACACTGGCTCTGTGAAGGGTTTAATTAACTTCCTGTTGCAATGAGGGGATAATGAGTTTTAAGCACCACGTGACTCTGTAAGGAGGTCAAACGGCAGCGAGGATGTCAAAATAAATTAAGTTAGGAATCAGGAGGCCGCCTGCGGGAGGGGCAGGGGAGGAGCCCAGACAGCTCTGGCGACAACAAGGTGCTGCCCGGGCCACCCTTGGCGGCTGGGTGGGCGTGGGGGGGGGCTGGGCTGCTGCCTCTGTGGCCCCCCTCATGGGGCTGGGGGTGGTTCTGGCTGTGCGCCGGCAGCTGGGGACCCCATCTGATCTCTGGGTTGCCTGAGGGACAGAGAGAGCTGGGCTGGGACCACACGGGACCGGCCCTTTCTCCCCCCACCCCCGGGAGTCCCCTGCGAGGCCAGCATCTCAGGCATCCTGGGACACAAGACGGTTGTCGTCTGCAGACGGTCCTCGGGGCTTAGTGAGAGCCACCCTTTCACGCAACTGCCCACGTGTGGCCACTTACCCCGCCAGGCAAGGCCGTGTCGGGCGCAGACAGGAAATATTATCTAGATATTTCCCAATCTCTGGGAGTTGGGGTCATGTGACATCACCAGATAGGAAACCTTGGCGTCCCCACTGGCCTCCTGCCTTTCTTTCTCCTCTTCCTGCTGCTTCCTGCCTCCCCTCCTGCCCTGCGCCCTTCCTCCCTTCCTCCCACCCCAAACACATAGGGAACCCCTCACTGAGGCCACGCAGGGACAACTGTGGACCACACACGCACACAGAGTGCCGCTTGTGGTCTGGCGGGAGCGGGACTGTGGCCATGGCGGAGGAGTGGGCCATGGGACACGTGGCAGGGTGACCTGTGCTATAAATAAAGCAGGGAGGGGGGTGGGGCACTGTGGTGGGTCTGGGAGCCACCAAGAGGAGGTGCCGGCCGGACAAAGACCAAGGCCGGGGGAGACGGTGGCGGGAGGGTCCAGGCAGCGCCAGGAGACCGGGCTGGGTCCGGCGGGCCACGATTCTTAGCCCTCAGATGCAGCCACTGATTGTCAGGGCTGCAAAACGTTTTGGTGACTCTTGTGCCCGCTGATGGCTCGGGGAGCTGAGCTCCAGAGAGGACGGGCTCCAGCCCCACCCGGGGCCCTATCGTCCCTTCGTACTCCCGGCCTGGCACAGCACACGGCCCCAGAGACGGGCCTAGGGGTCTCTCAGCAGCAAACCGAGCTGCGGTTTGTCCAAGCCCACCAAACCCCGGGCCTCTGGAACCCCATGGCCTGCCCCGCTCTACGCCTGGGGGCTCCAGGTGAGGGGGCACTGCCCTTTGGGAAAGGGGCCATGGCCTTGGGTGCCCAGGCCCGGAGTGGCTGGGAAGGAGAGACGGCTGCAAGGGGCTCAGCGTGTCACTCCCGGGGCTACAATCTGGCAGGGGACATGCGGCCCTGAGGGCAGGTTCCCAGGAAATGAGCTGCCGTTGCCTGCCCACTGGACGGATGGAGAAACGGGGCCGGGGGGACATGGCTTCAGGGCTGGAGCTCCGGAGCCCAGATGTGGCCCATCCATAGGGACACGGGCAGGACCCAGGAGCCCCCAAGTCCCAGCCCAGAGGGCAGGACCCAGGAGCCCCCAAGTCCCAGCCCAGAGGGCAAGCACCCATCCTTCTCCAGACGCTGTTTGCTCCTGTCTCTGGGGGTCCGTTTTGGTCCCGAGTCTTGCCACTGTGAGTGTGGCCGTCGACACGCTTTCCCCAGGAGGTGGGATTCAACCCCAGAAACTTGGGAAAACCCACCGTGTTTTCTGGGTGGGGGGGCATTGAGCAGATATGCCGCGGGAAGCCTGGGGCTGGGCGGGGAGCCTCCTGCTGTGGGGCCTGGAGGAGGAGGTGGGGGACACATCTGCTCCTACCACCAGCTTCCCTCCCCCCGGGGGCCAGGCCATGGGCGGCCGCCCTGACCCTCTGTGTCCGGGGGCTCGCCCGTCCTGTCCCTGCACCTGCACTCCCTCACCTGGTCCCAGGAACCGTCTCTCCTACCCTGTCTGATTTGTGGGGCCGAGGGGTCATTGGGGTCAGGTTTTGGGCCTCGTATAGGATACGACTGAACAATACATGCATTTATGTGGCCTTGTTGCTAAGACACAGTATCCCCGCGGCCGCTGGCCTGCCTCAGGGCAGCTCCCAGAGGGACCCGCAGGTACGGGGCTTCCTACAGGGCTGACAAGCCAGGCCCGAGGGGGCCCGGGGCTCTGTGGTCCTGGTATGGGGCCCATGCCCGGCTGCTCCCGACCCACCCCCCGTCTTTGGATCGAACAGGGTGCTCTGGGACACGTGCACAGGGCCGTCTGGAGGGCCAGGTCCCCGGAATGGAGGCAGTGGTGCCGCTCACCTGCAGCAAGTCAGGACGAGGTGGTGTGTTCGCCCTGTGTGGGTCTGTGGGCCCCAGGGTCAGCCCGGGTGAAGCTGTGTAGTAAGTGTGTGTCTCTGAGCCTGTCGATGAGGTTGGGGTGCCTGTGTGCTGGTCCGGTTGGCTGGTGGGAGCCGGCGGGCACCATGCCCTCGGGCCTCGGCGGCTGAGCGGCCGGCATCACGGAGCCGGACCAATGCTGCCACCTGCCGGCCAGGGGGGCACGGGCCGCTCGGATTCGTGGTCTGGGGTGGGGCCTGCAACTTCCTTCCTGTTCCCAGGGGCTGGGATGCCGCTGGTCTCCCGCTGCCCCAGGTGTGGTTGAACAGGCGCCCAGCACTGCGGACCCCGCCGCGCCCCAGGGGTCTGCACCCCAAATCACCAGACAGCCATTGTCAAACACAGCTCAGACTCACCTCATCCCAACCCTAATCCAACCCTATGTCCCTCTGTGCCCCCCTTTCTGAGGCCCTGCTACAGAGACCTCCAAGGAAACCAAAGCCCCCAGCTCCCCCACAGAATCGGTCTGGAAGCCCCCAAGGGCAACACACAGTAGGCGTGTCCACCGGAGAGGGGTGACCCAGGCCCTGGAAGGGCTTGGACTGAGCAGGAGTGCCTGGGAAGGCTGTTCCTGGCCGAGGAAGGTGAGCAGGGGTGGTGGGACCCCACGTATGACCTCACCTGTGCATCCCCCTCCCCAGGGGTCCCCTCCCCTGCACATACCTTGGGGGGCTGCTCTGAGTGCCCCTCGTGCCTGGGGTCAGAGGCAGGACAGCATGGCTGCCTGACTTTGGACAGCCCTGCGTGCTCTCTAGGCACACTTGTCCCGGACGCCGGGGTCTCCAAGGGTCCCAGGGTCTGAGCCTGCGGTGGGTGCTGTCTCCCGCTTTGACCCTTCCAGCTGCCTCTGCTGCCATCCTGAGACCCCCAACTGAGCCGTGCTGACGAGTTCCCGACACTCTGCCTCTCCCGCTCCGATCCCCCAGGTCAGGTCCCCACCCCCGCCGTGTCCACGGGCCCAGAGGAGCTGGCGGGACTGCTTGGCCGCGCGGGCGCAGCTCTGCGGGGACAGAGGCGTCCACGGAAGGCAAGGCCCTCTGGACCAGGCCCTGGGCTCGCGTGGGGGGTGGGGGGCAGGGGGGCGGCGAGAGGACAGACGCCACAGCCGGAGGCTCTCCGGGAAAATGCTGAGGATATATTTGACAGGATGTGTTCACCATGATTCGCACAGAACAACCTCAGAGTCCCGTGTCTCATTCATCAGCACTAGAGGCATTCTGAGCGCACGCAGCACCTTTGAGAAAGGCAATTTGGGGCCATTTGGTCTCTTTCAAAATATCAAAATAAAAACTTTTGACACACACATTGCACCCAAGGTAAAAAAGTGAAAAAAAAAAAACACAACAAACCAACAGAATGACGCAAACCACAAACCTCAGAAATACCTATGGACAGAAGGAAACCTCGCCCACCCTCCTGCCCCGTTGGAAGACAGGACATGCGCGACGACCCCTGGGTCATGTCAGTGCACGAGACGCCTCCAGGATCGGGCCACAGCGCCATGCCCCGGCCCGCAGTGCCCCACTTGGCTGCTCCGACCGCGGACCGCCACCCTGGGGCTGGGGCCAGCCAGCGGCCGGGGGAGCCAGTGAAGGACTTGTCGGGGCCGCCGGTGTCCGTGGGCCTTTGTGCGCCTCCCCAGCTGGTCTCCCCGCCCAATGCTCCAGGTGAAACGCGCCCAGGAAGCCTGAATTCACATTACGACACGAAATAGCACCAGAAATTCAGAGTAAAATTGCTGATACTTGCAGCGGAGAGCTCCTTGTGGGAGGAAGGCTCCAGAAAGGCATCGGCAGAGGCCGGGGGCTGGGGAGGGAGAGCGGGCAGTGGGAGCTGGCTGGTGAGCAGCTGTTCTCTGTGTTCCTGACTGGAACTCGGTCCCCAGGGGTCAAGGTGCGCTAGAGACCGGCGTTTCCGTGAGCAGCACAGACAGTGGCCGTCGCCACTCGTTGGTCAGAGAAGCCTGGCACGCCCTGGGAACCTGGGGGCCCCACAGTCAGTTCTTCCAGGGGACAGCCCTGCCCCCGCATGTGGCTTCTAAGCCCTCCCAGCAACAGCAGCAAGACTGAGGGGAGCCTGCCGTGACCTGAGTGCAGGCGGCCTTGGCTCACTTCCCTGCCAGATGACATGGGGGGGGGCCGTGCAAACCGTCGGGTGAGCAGAGTTCTGCGCCTGGGCCTCGGGGCGCACGGGGTGGGGGGCGGGGTCGGCTCTCTCTTCGAGTTCTTGGTACTGAGAAAAGAGCTACATGGTCTCCAAGGGGCTCACCCTCACCTTCCATCTAGAAAGGCACTGCTGTCCGCCCAGGCCCCACTCAGAGTATCACAGTCTCGGCCCTAACGCCGGATGCCGAGTGCTTGTGCAAAGTCAGGCGGACCACCAGGTGGCCCCCGTCCGACGCCCTCAGAGGACTGAGGCCCGTCAGCACAGACAGGAGCCCCCAGTGCCGGGCTGTTCCGAGCCCTGCTCCCAGGTACTCACTCACGGCCGTGAACTACTCGGGAGGGTCCTTCTTTAACGGGATCTTGAAGCTGGTCAGTCTCTGCCCGAAGAGCTGGCTGAGGAGGTCGTTCTGGGACGCGGCGGTCCGGCAGGCGCGGCGGTCAGCCGGTTCAGCACCGTGGACAGCTCTGTCCCTCTTGGGGGGTCTGTGCAGGGGTCTCCCCTGGGGGCAGGCCTTGCCCTGCCCCTCCTTGCTTCGTCTGCAGTCCCCATGGGTGTGTCCGGGGCCCGCCTGCCGTTGCTCTGACGGCTGGGGCGGCATCGGGCCGCTCTGGCTACCGGGCCTGGCCTTGGTGGGGAGCACACGGCTGGGCGTCGCCTGTTTTCGGGGGGCCCGGGGGGGCTTGTCAGGGACCAGGTGGGCTCTCCCCAAGCTCCCCACACTCTCACCCCTGCTTGGCCCCGGGGCCCGGCCCTTCCTCTTCTTCTCGCTGACCTCTCCATCCTCCCTGGTGCCCAGGCTCCCTCGGGAACCCTGGTCACCGGCTTCCCTTGGCCCCTTGGGAGAACTTTTGGCTCGAGGAGGGTGCTTGTCTGGGGCGGGGCCCTGGCCTGGGCAGTTGGGCTTGGCCGGGGTGGTGGCCGTCTCACTCTGGAGCTGCCCGCTGGCCGGCTGGGGCTGGCTGCCACCTGCCGTCTTGCTGCCGTGCCGTGGGCCTCCACTGCCCTGGGTGCTGGGGCTCGGCTTGGCTTTGAGGGTGGTAGGCTCAGTGCCATGGGTCAGCTCTTTGGGTGTCGGACTGGCCACGACCTTCTTCGGTTGCACCGGGAACCTGGGGGCTTTGCTGGGGGTGGGCATAGCCGACCTGTCCTTTGACGAACTCCGGCAACCCCAAGGCTTGACCACACTGCCCTTGTGGGAGGGTCCCCCTGTACCTCCCTCGGGCACCGTGTGGCCTGTGGACACCTGCTTCTCCTTCTGGGGCAGGGACGGGGCTTCCAGGCAAAGGTCAGGGGTACTCGGGGTCCTGCGTTTCCCTGAGAACGGGCCAGTAGCCCTCTTTTCCTCTCCATCTTGGCCTCTGGCCCCCGGCCGGGGCTCGGACCCCCCCAGCGGGAGAGCCTGCTGAAGAGGAGGCCCAGGGCTGCCCGGAGAAGCCTCACCTGCGGACCTCCCCGGGGCTCCGCCTGGCTTGCGGCCACCTTGGCCATCAGCGGAGGCCGCCGGGAAAGGAGACAGAGCCGGGGGCAGCGGCTCCTGGAGGTCAGAGGGCACGTCGTCCCCCGCGCCCGGGTGGCCCACGGGGTCTACAGGCCTCTCCGGGGTCCCGGGCTGCCCCTCGGTGGTGCCAGGAGCTGCTTCTGGGCAGGGCTGGGGCAGGGCTGGGAGCGACCCCTCGCTCCGGGGCGGGCTGCGGCCCCAGGACAGAGGCCCCCGGGCGCCGGGCGCCGCGGGGCTGCTGGGCGCGGCCACCCGGCGCCGCTTGCTGGGCAGCGCGCCCTCGCGGGCCGGCGCCTTGGGGCCGGGGGCGCCGGGCCTGCGCACGCGGCGGAAGGCGAAGGGCGGCTGCGCCCCGCCCCGGTGCTTGCGCATGTGCCGCTCGAACTGCTCCTTCCTGGCGAAGGTGTAGTTGCAGGCGCTGCACACGAGCGACCGCCGGCTGACGCGCGTGACGTGCGCACACAGCTCGCAGGCGTAGAGCGCCGTGTGCGGCAGCTCCAGCGGCCCCCGCGCGCCGTGCGCCCCGCCCAGGTGCGCGCGCAGCTGCTCGTGCTCGGGGTACACGCGCGGGCAGCGCGGGCACAGGTAGACGCGCTGCGGGCTGTGCACCGCCAGGTGGCGCTGCAGCTTGAAGGGCTTCGGGAAGCGCTTGCCGCAGTGGTGGCAGTCGCGCGACGGGTCCTCGCAGGCCGGGGGCGCGCGGCCGGCCCGGGGCGGCGGGGAGCGGCCGGGGCGCGTCTGCGCGCAGCCGCGGGGAGGAGGGGGCTTCCCGCAGGCCGCGGGGCCGCTGCTGCCCGCCGGAGCCCCGTCCGGCGCCGGGGCGCGCTCGGGGCCGGGGCGGGCGGCCGCAGCCGGGGGCCTCGCGCTCTCCCTCGGCGACCCTCTCCCGGCCCCCCGCTGCGGCCCCGACGCCTCCCCGGGGCGCCCGTCTGCCGGGGAGCGCCCGCCCCCGCGGGGTCTGGACGCCCGCCCCGCGCCGCCGCCCGCGCCGCGCGCGCCCCGCCGGTCGGCGCCCCCGTCCCCGAGGGGCCCCCGCGCCGGGCCCTTGCGCGCGAAGCGCAGCGCGTGCTCCCGCAGGTGCTCGTTGTACATCCAGACGTCGGCGGCCGCGCGCCCGCACATGCCGCAGGCCCAGCGGCCCGCCCTGCTCCGCGCGTGCTTCTCCTGCAGGTGCGCCCGCAGCCGCTCGCGGGAGCCGAACCTGCGCGCCACGCACAGGTAGCAGGTGGGCGGCGGCGCGGGGCTGTGCGCCAGCTTGTGCAGGTCCAGCCCGCCCAGGCCGCGGAAGCGCTGGAAGCACACCTTGCACTTGTAGGACGCCCTCCCGGCCGCGGCCTGCCGGTCCCGGCCCGGCGCTCCCCCCGCCCCGGCGGCCCCCGGGCTCTGCGGCTCCCGGGGGCTCGCCGCGGCCGCGAAGTCTAAGACGCCCGTGCTGAGGACACCCCCGGGGTCGTCCCGGGGCGGCGGGAAGCACAGGTCCTGCTCGTCCAGCTCGGTGCGGAGCATCTCCAGGTCCACGGCCGTCCCGGGGGGCCCGCTGTCGTAGCGCTCCTGCTCCAGGTCGGGGGGCTCTGGGCTCAGGTCTCCCAGAGAAGAGGCCGCCCCTCCGGCTGGGACCGGCAGGTCCAGGTCTCGCCAAGACGCCGGGACCATGTGCAGCTCCGGAATGTTCTCGGACCCGCGGTCCTCCGTGTGGCGGGGGGGCACGTCCTCTGCACAGTCCACCCCGGGGTCGGCCTCCAGGGCCCACAGGCTGGGGCTGGGGGCCCAGGGGTCAATGCCGGGCACCTTGCTGCTCAGAAAGCCCTCGAGCAGGAAGGACTCGGGCAGACCCACGGCCTCGTCGCCCCACGGGTCCTCCTGGGAGAGGCAGAGAGAGCCCGAGTCGCTGAGGTCTGTGGACAGGCGGGCCGAGCCCAGCGCGGCGCAGCCCCCCACCTCGCCGAGGGGCTCCAGCGGGGGCGGGGCCTTCGGCTTTTTATAACGCTTCCCGTACACTCGGGGGTTCTTCTTCCGCGTCCAGCGGTCGCCCACAGGGAAGAGCTGCGAAAACGAGGCTTCATCATCAAACACGCTCAGAGGGTCCCGGAGACCTGGGCTGGGGGCTCCCGGAGCAGCGCCCTCACATGCCTGGACCCCGACCTGCGCTTCTGGGTTGGGCAGGGGGCCGTGGGAGCAGCCCCTGCTGGCGCCTCCCGCAGACGCATGTGTCTCCTGAGGGCCTGGGGGGCTCGAGGAGGGCCCGGGCCCCTCCCCGACTCCTTGTCCTGACCCGCTCTCCACTGCTCTGCAGTACCCTGCAGGTTCGGCCCCAGCTGCCCACACCGGCTCTTTGTGGACGTCCAATGTTCTGGCCTTCCTGGGCCCCCAGCAGCCCCTGGCCAGGGCTGCCTTCTGTCCTCTGGGCCCATCCCCAGGCAGCGTCCACCCCACCCCCTCCACACGGGTCATCCAGTCCTGGAGTGACCTCTGTGCCGGCGTCTCCTCCGGATCCGTGTCCACCGTGTTCTCCATCACCCCGGGCCAGCAGGCGTTGGCATCCGGCTCGGCCCGCACTGAGAGGTGGCCGCCCGGAGGCCCCGGGGGACTGGCGGTTGCAGTGGACGGGCCCCAGCGGCTTCTGCCGGAAATCACACCGGGACAGACCGGAGGACCCCTCGCCTCCCGGAACCTCCTCGCTCTTGGCTTTCTCCCCTTTTCCTGCGACGTCCGCTCCACCTTGCCGGGGACGTCCACGGGCGCCCTGCCCCGCCGCTGGGCGCTTCCCTTGTCTGCCTGTTTGGAACAGCGCTTGTCCCTCACCAGCTGGGCCTGCTTCCTGGGCTCTGCCGGCCTCATGTCCTCTGCCGGCTCGCCCGGACCTGGGGGAGGAGGTTCCCGGCTGGGGGAGCGGCCCAGGGTGCCCCCCGCACTGAGTCCCCTGGCCGCCTGTGGGCCTGACGCACCCTCAGGAGCCTCGGCACCCTGGTCAGGATGCAGCCCAGGGGCACGGCCAGGGCCGTCCAGCACCTGGCTGGACTTCTCCTTCCCAGGTGCCCGGCGGCTCCTCTTTCCGGGGGGCTGGCGTGCTGGGGGCTGGGGGCCGGGTGGGGCGGGGGGGCCCCTGTGCAGCCCATGCTTCCGGGCTCTGTGGCGGCTCAGGCCCGGCCTGGAGCGGAAGGAGGCCGCGCACACTTCACAGGTCACCGGCCGCCCGCTGGAGGCTCCGTCCTCCTGGGGGGCGCTTTCTGTGGACACGGCCTTCTGTCTGGTGCCCTGTGGACTCTGGGGTGTGCAGTGAACAGTTCGGAGGCTCTGGGGAGAGCTGGGTCTGGAGTCCTGGGCTGTGCTGCTGGGAGATGTGGTTCTGCCCTGGGGGAGCTCCGGGGACTGGCAGGGGACGGTGAGGTCGCTGGTGTCGGCTCCGGGGGCCGTCATGGCGCCAGAGCGGCCGGCTCCCGCCTCGCCTTCCTGGCGGGCACAGGACTCTGGCCCCGTGACCCCCCCTGTGGAAGGGTTGGTGGGCACAGCAGTGACACCCTGGCCTTGCCTGTTGCCTGGGGGGTCTGGGGAGGCAGGGCCAGGGGGCCTCCTGCTGGGGCTGGGGTGGGGTGGGGCTCCCCAGCCGTGCGGATCTGGATGGTCGACCCCAGGGCCTCTTTCTGCCCCTGTGCCGTCTGCGGTGGGAACCTCGGGCCCGGCAGGGGTGCTTGTGGTGACTCTTGGGGAGTTGGGCCTCACGGGGGGAGAACTGGTGACACAGGCAGGAGAGCTCCCTGGCTTCTCCTTTCTGGAACCTTCTAGAGGTCCTGACATGCCGCCTTCGGGGCGGTCCTGCCCCCAGGCCGGAGTGAAGACACTGATGCAGCCAGGCCGGCCCAAGGGAGGGTTCTGCAGGGGGCTGTGGTCTCCCAGGAGGGGGCGGTGGGCCAGGCTTTCCTTGAAGCCACAGGAGCTTGTCCTCGAAGACGGGGGAGTTGCCGCAGGTGGCCCAGCCCCAGCATCTGTGGCGGCCGGGCTGCAGTCAGTCCTTCGTGGAGGGGGCCCGGCAGGAGAAGGGGGTGGGAGGAGCTGTGGGCTGTCAGGATCCCCGCAGGCTGGAGGTGCTGGGAGCAGCCCCCCCAGCTCGCCTGAAGTTCCCCTGGGAGGGTCTTCCCGGGGCAGATGCTCCAGGCCGCAGGGAGTGGGGGTGGCTACCGAAGCGGGCAGGGGGACACAGGTGGTCAGCTCCCCGGTGGGGGAAGCGGGGTTGTCCCCAGTGAGCGGCAGCTGCTTCTCGAGGCCCGGGCTGGCCGCCTTCTCGGAGGTCCGGGCTTCAGGCCCATTTCGGACGTGGGCCACTGCCAAGTCCGGAACCAAAGTTTCTGCGTCACACGAGGTAGGGCTTTGGGCAGCCCAGGCCTCTTTCTGAAGGCCTAAGAGCTGGCCATTTCCCTGGAGCTGTCCCCCTAGCTGGTCTGCCTCCCTGGCCAGCCCGGCCAGGGCAGTCTCAGGACTGGCACTGACCGTGAAGAGGCTGTCCAGCCCCACCGGATCCCTCCAGTTATCTGGCTGCTGTCTGCCTGCTTTGCCTCGGTCCTTGGGCTCCCCAGCCTGGCCGAGGGGGTCCAGGTGTCCGTCAGCCTCAGGTTGCAGCTGACGTCTGGCCACTGCGGGGACGTCCTGGGGGGGGCTGCAGGCCATGTCCCCACCTTCCGCACTGTCCCCTTCCAGAGACCCAGGGCTTGGGGTTCCAGCAGATGGGTGCCCCTGGGAGCCCAGGGCGTCCTCTTCACTTCCAGCCGCTCTGGCCACCAGGAGCTGCAGCTGACGGAGGGGGCTTGCGGCTGCGTCCCGGGGCCTCCCGCCAGGACCGGTGTTGGGCGCGCAGGCGGGACTCGGGGAGGCCCCCAGGGGCACAGACTCCTTATCACCCTTAAGGCCAGGGTCCCCTGCAGCAGAGTGGAGCGGGCCCGCTTGGCTCACAGAGCATCCTTCGGGCGCGTCGCTATGACTGGCATCACAGGACGGGGCGGCCCCCTGAGAGGCCGAGCCGGGCGCCAGTTGGGCTAGTGGGCGGCCAGATGCTTCCAGCTCGGGGGGGTCTCGGCAGGGCCCTCCTGCCTGTGTGCAGGGAAGGGGCGGCAGGGCATGGCTTGGGTGCATCTTGGCAACCCCATTATTTTTGGGAAGTAAAGGCTCACGGTTTGGGCTGCACCTCGCTAAGCGTCTCACGTCCCGTGGAGGCTTGAACAGCTCTCCAGAGCTGGGGCAAGAGACATCTGCGTGGACCCCGCAGTCCCCTTTGGCCTCGGGGGGGCCCGTCTCCAAGACTCCCGCTCTCTGTACTGCTTGGATGCTGTGGTCGGCCCCACTGAGGCTTCTGGGAGCCCCAGATGCCCCGTCTGCATGCACACAGGGGGAGAGGGCTGCTTCTCCCGGGTGGGGTGAGGACCACTCCTCCTGGGGGCTCCCCAGGCCCCCTTCCGTGGTGGCCACTGCTGTTTCTGCCCCTTCTGCGTGTGGAGTCAACACCCCAAGGCCGGTGAGGTCGGCCTCGGAGAAGGCGTCCCTGGGGGACGAGGCGGCCTGGTGGGTGGGCAGAGGGGCCCCTGTGCCCGCCTGCATTCTGCCCGCCTGCCCACCTGCGCACGGCAGTTCTGGGGCCTCGGACACCCCTTTACTCTGCAGCTGAGTCTCTAACTCGGCGACCAGTCTTTTGATTTCTAGTTCCTCTTCGGACAGGCTGCCCATAAAAGCGATGCCGCATTCGCTGACCTTGCCAGGCAGAGGGGAAGGGCTGGCGGCCTCTGCCCCTTCCCCGGGGCGTCTCCTACTGAAGGCCTTCTCCCCCAAGAGGTCGGGAAGGTGGCCCACGTGGCTGGCCAGCACGGGGGCCTCCACCAGCAGGGACCAGCCCTTGTCGGGCAGAAGCGGGGAGTATGGTGGCTCTAACTGGGGTTTCCTTGGGGGAGGATCGGCGCACAGCGACGGGGGGTGGGTGTCTCCACTTCCCAGCAGGCCGCTGTAGGTGGGTGGGTCAAGCCTGTCTGCAGGCAGCCCCGGGAAGAGCGGTGTGGACTCCAGGGTCAGCGGGCGTCCGGCTTTGTCGGGGCCCCCGTGGATCGCGTAGGGTGGACTCCTCGGTGGTTTTGGCTCGAGGGCACCGGCGTGCAAACCATCCTGGGGCCGGTGTGTGCCGCTGGCAGCCAGAGCGTCTGGCACTAACGGCTTGGAGTAGAGGCCTTCTTGGAGACGGCCAGGCAGGTCTTTGGGTCCGAGGAACAATTTGCTGGGGGGACTGCTGTAGGGCTGGGGCCCCTTCCTGGCAGGTGGAACCCCCCCTGGGTCTCCGTGAAGAAGAGCAGGGCCACAGCCGAGATCAGGGGTCTTCAAAAACAGGGCCCCAGATTCAAGGTCGGAGGTGTCGGCGGCGTGAGCCACGGGCACCAGCAGCTCTCCTGATGGGTGGGGACCCTCTCTGTCCTGGGAGGTGGGTGGCTCCGTGCACCGGGCAGCGCCTGGCAGACTCCCACGGGACAGCCGGGGGTCCCCTCTGCCCGGCTCCGGGGCTGGGGACCGGGGGCTTCCCTCCCCACAGGAGGCTGGAGAAGAGCTTGGAGCCTCTCTGGGGAGTTCGGGGGCACCCGGGGGTCGCTCCTCAGCAGGGCTGGTGCTCTTGGTCTCCAGGGGGGAGTCCAGGGCCGGACGGTTCTCCTCTGGGGGCCCGGCACTGGCCGGAACCTGCAGGAGATGCTCGGGGCCTCTCTCCTCAAGGCCTGGGCAAGGCCTGCCTGGCTCCTCGGGGCTGGGGGAGGCCCTGACCTTTGTGGCTTCCTGCCTCCCGACCGTCCTGGCTTTCTGCGGCCCTCCGTCCTCCTCGGGGCCTGGGGCCACATCGGCTTCCTTCTGCTTCGTGCCTCGGTGCCGCCGGCCGCAGCCCTGGCGGGGCCGCCCTGGGAGGCAGGAGCCATGCGGCCGTGAGCCGTCCTCCTCCTCGGACTCGGAGGCGCAGATGAGCTCTCGGAGCCCGTGCTCAGTGCTGCTGGGCACCCGCCTGGCCGGGGCCGGAGGGAGGTGCCCGCCTGGGCCGCGCCGCCGCGGCCGTCCCTGGGCCTTGTTCTTCTGCTGCACGATTTTGTGGATGAGCTCCTTGCTCCAGGTGCCGGCCCGGGGCTTCCTCCTCCTGGAGCCCTTCCCCGGGGACAGGCGGAGGCGTGGCGAGCTCCTGGTCTCTGTGGGGAGGGCCCGGCGGCTGGGATCGGCGGGGCTTCTGGGGGCCTGGGTCCTGAGGTCCCGGGGGCGGGGTGGGGGTGCCTCCACCCCGTGGCCTTTCCTCCTCGGCCTCAGGCAAGTGGTTCTGGGGCCCTTCCGGCTATCGGCGGAGCTGGAGGTGTCCAGCCCTTTCTGGAACAACTTGAACTGCTTCCCTCTCCTCTGCTGGCTGGCCAGGCCAGCCCCACCTGCCTCCGTGGGCGCGGGCCCCAGGGAGCGGGTTTTGGGCCGGCTGTGGGCCGGGCAGCCCCCATTCCCGGGGCAGGGGACCTGGGGCTCCAGAGGGGCGGCCTCGCCTGGGAGGGGGGGCTGGGCTTTGTTCTCTGGCACGGTCCCCACCTTGGTCTTGGGGGGCTGCCCAGCACCAGGCCCTCTGGGGCCGGAAGGCTCCTCATCAGCAAAGACATCGATGAAGCTGCTGTCGATCTCGGGGTTGTCCGACTGGTACCCCAGGCCGTTGAGCGCCTCGGTGATGAGGCTGTCCAGTTTGGCGTCGTCCTCCGGGTCCAGGTCTGTGGCAGGGAGGGGGAAGGGGGCGGTGGCCAGGCCGGGCAGGAAGCTGGTCCTCAGGGCGTCCTCTTTGCCGTCAGCCCGGAGGTCCCCGCTGAGCAGGAAGGGGACCGACTTGGTGTGGCTGAGCAGGCTCAGGTTCCCGCCGGTTGGTGCTTTGGGGGCGGCAGGGGGGCCAGGGAGGCCCGGGGGCTGTGGAGGGCTGTCCTTGGCCCTGGCCAGCAGCGCGCGGCAGAACTGCCGGTGCCCCAGGAAGGCGGCCAGGCTGCTGTAGTTCTGGTCGCACTGCCTGCAGGTGAGCAACACGTCCAGCTGGTCCAGGCTCGCGCTGCTCAGGGGGAAGTGGTGGGCTTGGTAGGGGGGCGGCTCCCGGGGGAAGCCCTCCAGCCTGGCCTCGGGGCCTGAGCCTGGGAAGGGGGCCTCCTCTAGGCATTTGAAAGTGCCCTCGGGCCCCAGCGCCTCCGCGGGGAAAGGGAAGTCTCCGACGGGCTCTGGCTGGTAGGGCATGGGCACGGCGTGTGGGGGCTCAGGGGACGGGTAGGGGCTGCTGGTCTCCGGGGGGCGAGCAGGGGCGTGGAAGAAGGTTGGGGGCCCAAGCGGGCCAGGCACCTGGCTCTCCTCCGAGCTGGGGTTGGCCGGGCTGCTGGACAGCGGGGACAGCGAGGAGCAGGAGCTGCTGCTGGCCGTGTTGGTGGCTGGTGAGGGCAGCGGGGACCCGCAGGGAGAGGCGCCCACGACTCGGGGAGGGGGCAGGCTGGGGGTTGCCCGGGGTGAGACCTGGGACTGGGCCACCCCAAAGAACAGGGGCTGGGCTCCGGAATCCTTTAGTCCATTGTAGGCGAACAGGCCAGGGGAGCTGCCCCCGTGCTGACCTGGGCTGTTTCTCAGGACAGCCAGCTTCTCCCCAGGCCCGGGGGTCTTGCCGGCAGCACCCAGGGCTCCCTGGCTGCCACCCTGCCACTCGGGGGCTCCTGCGGGGAAAGGCAGCTGGCTCAGCACTTCCATGTGCTGGGGGCCAGGCCCGGTGGCTGGGAGCATCTGGGGCCAGGGCAGTGGGGGGCTCCGGGGGAGGCCAAGGCGCTGGCCTAGGTTGGCCTGGCCTTTAAAGAAGGCATTCCCGGCAGGGGCTGGGGGGCCCAGGGGAGGTGTGGGATAAGGGGCTGCAGCAGGGTCCCACAGCGGGGGCAGTCTGGTGGGCAGGGGCCCTGGGGCGGCCAGCTCTGCGTCTAGAGGCCCCGGGCTGGTCCCCACTCCACTGGCCCCGGGCCTTCCATAGGGCTGTCCAGGAAAGTGCCTCTGGGACAGAGAGTTTGGGGGCCCCCTGGGGCTCCCCAGCCTGTCGTCCTGGGCCAAAGACAGTCTCTCAGGCAGGGCTTCGGTCAGGCTCTTGTGCAAACCGTCCGGAAAGGTGGCCGTGCTCTCCGAGAAAGGGCTGGGGGCTGGGGGAGCAGCACCAGGTTGTGGGGGAGCACAGCCGAGGTCACTGGGGGCGTCAAGGCTGGGCTGGCCTGGGTAGCAGGGTGGGGGCTGGGGAGTGGGCTGGGTGGGCAGGGGGTAGGTGGTGCCTGTGCCCACCACGTCTTCTGGCCATGCTCCCCTGGGCTGGCAGAAGGCAAACACCAGCGCTCTTTCCCTGTACGTGGGGGGGGACCTGTCCTTGGGGAAGGGTTTTGGGCTGGGCCCGTGCAGGGCCTGGAGGGGGTACGGGAAGGAGGCCACCCCGGGGCCGTCCCCTTCAGGAAAAGGCTCTGGCTTGGTAGCAGGGCCCCCAAATCTAGCACCTGGGAAGCCGTTCCCAACAGCGGGAGGCCAGCTGTCAGCTCCCCCGGCCTGGAGTTCCGAGTAGGAGGCCGGCCGGCAGGGACTGGCGCTGCTGCCCGGGGGGGGCCTGAGGGGCGGGGGCCCGGAGGTGGCCTTCTGTGAGGTATGGTTGCTGGAGGTAAAGCTGGAGGGGGTCTCCTGGAAGCACCTTTGGAAACTGAGCTCTTCTGGGGTCGGTGGGGCCTTTGCCTCTGGGGGCCCGGGGTCCTCGCCCTGTGGGCCCTCGGGAGTCTCGTCCAGAGTGTGTCTGGCCCTTGGGCCAGAGATGCTCCGATTGTAGAGCTGCTGGGGGCTGCCGTCAGCCCTGCTGGCCTGCTGCGTGAGAGCCTGCGCCGGGCTCCTCCCGGGGGTGCCCTGCGGGCTGCTCAGGGACTCGGCTCTCAGGAGGGGTGCCTTGGGCTCCCCGCCCCTGGCCTGCCACAGCTGGGGCTCTGGAGGCTCCCCCGCCCAGGCCCTGCTGCCCGTGGCCTTGGCGGTCCTGCTGGCTGGGGCGCCGTCCTCGCTGGGGGGCTGGGAGGGCCTCCCCGGGCCACCAGCTGTTTGGCAGGGCTGCGGGTCTCGGGTCATGGCTGGGGGCGGTGCTCGGTGGGGCTGCTCCCCGGGCATGGCCCCTCCGTCTGGGCGCTGGGAGGACGTGGTGGTCCAAGGGGGTCCCTGGGGAAGCCTGTTCTCATGGTCCCGAATGGAGCCTGCAAGGAAAGCACAGGGTGAGTCGGGGCCGCCGGGGGCCGCCGGGGAGCCCCTGCGCTCAGGGGAGGCTTCCCTTTGGCAGGGATCCAAGAAGAGCCCTGGCCGTTCTCAAACCAGCCCTGCCAGGCGCTAGCTGGGCCACGAGTGGAAGGGCCCCGTGTGCCATGCAGGCTCCCAGACTGGACCCCCGTGGCGGGGACGACGGGCACCTGGGCGTCATTGGCATGGCCCGAGATAAACCCAGGGGCGACCGGGGGACAGCCCAGGGAGGAGGACGGAGCTGTGGGAAGTGAGGAGGTGAGTCTGTCCCTGGTGCGGCTGGCCCTGCCCAGGGGGCCCACTGGTCAGCCCCCGCAGGGCGGGCCTGCGTGTGGATTTCTAGGCAGTGCCAGTCTCTGGGGGCACTCCCTCCCTGCGCGTGGACACCTGCCCAGGGGCCGCCCCACTGAGGAGGGGTGTCATGCCTGATTGGGGCACAAGAACCCCTCGTTCTCCTGGGAGGGTGCCACGCCCACTCCCAGGGGTCCCCCCACATCCCATCACCCTCCTAAGTGGCAGCCTTAGCCCCCCACCTGGCCTGCTGCCTGGGGCCCGTCCTCCACTCTCCTTTCTCTGTTGGGACCAGGAGACCTTGGAGCAAAGTCTCATGGGGGATGTCTGTCAAATGAATGTGTGATGGTGACAGCAGCGTTGAGCTCCTTCTGAGCTCCGCTGTGGGCCGGGGCCCCGGGCACTTCCCGCCAGTTCCTCCCGTTCTCGCACCGGCTCGGGGGCTGGAACGGTTAGGCCCAGCCCTGGCTGATGGGCAAGGAGCAGACATGGGGGCCTCACGGTTGGGGGCGGACACTGGGTCCCCGGGATTCCCATGTGGCCCGGCGGTGACGCACAGGGTCCACAGGCGCTCAAGGCCAGGACCCCTGCAGAGCCCCCCGCGCTCCAGGGCGACGTGGTCCGGGGAGGGGGCAGGGCCCGTCTGGACATTCCCAGCTCAGTCTCTGACCCACCTCGTGACGGGCGACAAGGCCCTCAGCGTCCCCGCCCCTGGGACGTGGGGGTCTCGGTGGAGCCCCCGGCTGGTGCAGAAGACGTTGGTGCTGTGCCCCACGGGCGGAACGGGCCCCTCAAAGGCTGTGTGCTGTTGCCGTGGTTTGCTGACGAGTTGTGTTTCTGTGGAGCCCAGGCCCTGGAGACAGGGATCCGGCGCCTCGGCCCTGCCCGGATCTGGGGTCTGACATGCGGAGGCCCTCACGGCTGGGGAAAGGTCAGCTCTCACAACCTTGACTTCGTAGGGATGGTACACGGCGACTCCCCCACGGGGTGGCCCTAAGGTTCAACGGTCACATAAGCTGGCTTGGTGCCTGGTGCACCGGTAGGGGGGGCGGCACTCCCCAGGGTGGGCTGGCTCTTCCCCAAGCCTCAATGTCCCCTCTGTGCCTTCCCAGGACACAGGACCCTTCTACATGTCCCCAAGCCGCTCTGTACCTGCCTGTGTCCCGACGGTCCTCTCTGTCCCAGGCCCCAAGCCTGGCCATCCCCAAGAGCAACCCACTGCCACCTCCTCCGGGGAGCCTGCCCTGATCCCCAGCAGCCTGGCCGCCACGTGTGACCTCAGCCCCCGCAAAGGCAGCGGGATGGAGTCTGTGCTTGGCCCGCGTCCCTGCTGCTCACATCTAGTGGCCACATCAAGCTACGCGGACAAGCCTGCTAGCAGAGGGACAGGCTGGGACAGGCTGGGGGATGGCAGCAGCTCGGGTGATATTCCCCCTGCCTCCCCGGAGCCCCAGAGGGAGGGGCCCTGAGAGCACAGCGAAGTCCGGGGGAAGGTCTCTCGGGGAGGCGGCTGGAAGTCCCCGCAGCTGGAGGTGGAGGGGGCCGGCCAGGTGCGGTGGGAGGGATTCGGGCTGGGGACAAGGACATCTCTGGCCTGAGAGGTGGCGTGAGCCTGTTCTGGTGTCCTCGGCTACATACCTGGGGAGTCAGCCCATCAGCCGGGTCGCTGTGCAGGTCGGTTTCCTGAGGAATGAGGGTTTCTTGGCTGCAGAGAGAATGGAAAGCATGTCAGGACCCAAATGGTGTGTGGCTGAGGTGGTGTGCCCCCCCCCATCGGAGGAGCCAGCCCCCGACCCGGTGCCCTGCAGAGCCAGTGGGGCTGCCACCGGGGTCGCAGGGAGATGGGTGAGCTCCAGAGGCTTGTCCCTGGGGCCCCTGCCGGGCTGGGGGGCGGCCGCCTGCTTCCCTCCAGGTTTGATGATTATTTTACACTTCCTTCTGCTAGGAAGTGTGTGCACAGAGGACACATTCATGCGGTTCCCAAACCCAGGACAACGCTCCAAGGTCTGTAGAGAGAAGCCTCGTGCCAAGCCCGGCCCCATGGGCCCTCTGCCCCAGCCCTGCTGGGCGAGCACCGGAGGCGGATTCCTGTGTTTCCTTCTAGAGTCTACCGATGCAAATGCCAACCAATATGGGGAGAGGCTGTCAAAGCGCGGGGATGACGGCTCTGAAAGTCGCCAGAAATCCCTTCATTTCTCCTCCCTCCCAGCGCTGGAGCCCGATCCCCTCCCCTTCAAGGTGGGCTGCGCACCGAGACCGGCTAAACGCACGGGGGCTGGGGAAGGGAGGCGGTCCGGCTGTAGAAATCAGCTCCTATGAGGCATTAGCATCCCGCCCTGCTCGCTGTCAGTCGCCCACCTGGGCCACTGGCTGCCAAGTTGTGGAACACTTGGCAGCCCCGTGGGCAGGCCACATGTGAGGCCCCGGGGCCCCACCTACAGCCACGTGAGCACCCACTGGGAAGCGGCGCCTGCAGCCCCGGCTGGGCCTCCAGACCAGCCGGCGGTCTGTGCCGACGTTCCAGCACAACCTCGGGGAGCCCCTGGGCCCGCCCCGAGGAGCCGCTCCTGGACTCCTGACCTGGAAACCATGCGAGACACCGGCGGCGGCTGCTTTAGCAGCTGCTTGCCCCCTGCAGCAGACACTGCTTCTCCTCGCTGACGGGTCGGGGATGCCTCCTGAGGTCCCCGGCTTCGGTCTGAGTCCCGCGCCAGAGCAGGAAGGACGCCCCTCCCCTGCGGCTGGCAGGTGGGGCCCGCTGACCCCGTGTGGAGCCGTCCCTACCCTCACCCGTCCGATCGAGCAGATGTCTTTATGTTTGTGCGAGGCACGTGCGAGGCCGTTCTTGGCTCTGCCGCACGGGGTCTGGGGGGAGGTCAGCACGACAGAAGGAGGTGTGACCTGTCGGTGGCACAGCACGTGATGAGGCAAAGGGACGGGAAGCCGGCCTGCGACCGTGCTCCCGTGCCGGACACAGCGGCTCCGCACCGTGGGCCCCGCCCCAGGGACCCCTTCCCCTCCCGGGGGTGCCAAGGCTGTGGGCAGGGCCACACCGTCACCCTCTCTGCCTGCGGCTCCTACAGGGGCCGGACAGACCGTGTCCGGGGCCTGGATGCTAGCGCAGGCTCGGGGCAACAGGTGTGCCCAGGGTCTCGGGTTCCCACCCCCGCCCAGGCTCTTGGCAAGGCCCCTCGGTGTGCCGGGTGTGGGTTTCAGCGGGCCTGGGGCTCCTTTGAAGTCGATGCAATGCCTCCGATCCCAGGCCGCCCCAGGGAACCCCCAGGAGCGCGGGCACCTCCTTTTCCCGCAGAAACACGAGCTGGCCCCCTCGTCCCAGGTCACCCGAGACTGTGAACGTGCCGCTGGCTCCGGCTGGGGTGTGGGGCGGTGGCTCCTGGCAGTCCTACTGTAGGCTTGGACCTGGCCCTCCCGGGGCCTCCCTGCGCCCTCCCGACCCCCTGCATGGTGTCTGGCCTCTGTTCCAGCTCCCCCCCTGCCCCCAGTCTGCCCTATGTCGCCGGGGCCTCTCTGTCCACTCTCCTGTCCCTTCGCTCCCCGGCGGCTCCAGAGACCCCCGCCCCACCTAGGACGCCTCACCCGCTTCTTTCCCGCCTTCCCGATTCCCACACACGTGTACGGAGAGAGCGTGCAACGGGTCAACCGGGCCAGCCCGGGCCTCTCTGGGACCGTCAGTGTCCCGACCTCAGGGAGTTCCTGATGCCCCATGATTCGTGCAAAAACCAACATGCAGTGTGCCCCTGTGGAGGGGGCGCTTCCTGGGTCCTTTCTCTGTCTGCCTCTTCTGAGAAGCCCTCCTGGTTGCATGTGTCTCCACCCGGGCGATACCGGTCAGGCGATCACTGAGGGTGTCCCCCGCGGTCATGGCAGACCGTGCTCCCACGTCCTGGGCTGGCCTGTGCAGTCAGAGCCTGGCGCCCCGGCCTGTCTCCCGGCTGTGGGGCTGTGCCCGAGCATGAGACCCTCCCCGCTCAGGAACTCCTCAGCCCCCCAGCCCAGCCCCCTACCCAAGGCACCTGCCGGGGTCCGGACCAGCCGGGGGTCGGGGGGTCAGGCGGGCCAGGACGAGCCACACAAGGCCGCCCACCTGGGTTCAAGTGCTGTGTGCCTCCTTGCTTCCAGCCTCCAGCCCTCCCCACCGCGCCCCTGGCCTCAGAGAACCCGCCATAGAACCCGGCCCCGCGGTGGGCTGCTCTCCTCACGCCACCCTGCCAGGCCCCCTCATGAACTACAGACGGGACGCTGAGGCACGTGAGGGGTCTCTCCCAGCTGGGGCAGCCGAGGGAGACAGAAGCAGGCGCAGACGTGGGAGCAGGGGCCGGGACAGAACACGCGGGGTCTTAGGGTAGGAGCCGGGGCCGGTGAGGGCGTGCGGGGCCCGACAGGTGGGGAAGGGCCTCTCAGCACTGCGGCGGGGTCAGGGCCTCCTGGCTGGGAGGTGCCCTGACCCCTGGTTCCCTGCCCTGCCTCTGGCAGCCTGCCCCCACCTCCGGCCCTGCTGCTGGCCTCCCTGGCGTGCACCCCTCCTGGCCGCCCCCCGGGGGCAGGGGAGCATGCAGGGGGGCCTGGTGCCAGCTCTGCAGGGTGGGGCCAGCAGCTCTAGGGTCCCTGCTAGAGCAGGGCCGGGCAGAGCCTTGTCCCCAACCCCCCCACGCCGAGGCTGTGGGCACGCGGTGCCCCCCTCGCTCGCTCTCCATTCCTGCCGCAGCCATCCCGGCCCTGGCCGGCCGCGTCCCTGCATGGGCCCTGGGTCCTCAGGGAGCTGAGTGCCGTGGCCCGAGCCGCGCCGGGCTCCCAGTCCCCAGCCGGGTGCTCTGGGCGCTGTGGTGGCTCCTAGCGACATTCTTTCTGCCGACACTCTCCTGCTTTCCCTTCAAACGCTGCCGCTTTGCTTAAAAACTATCTGTTACCCGAGTGCGCAGATAATCCCGTGCCGGTGCCACCGTATCTAGGCCGTGGGCCGCGGCAGCGCTTGCGCGTGCCCTGCCAATTATCGGCTGCGTTCGTCTTAATTACTTGGGGGAAGTGGAGGCAGGCGTTGCACGGGGCCGGGAAGCGTGTTTGTCTGCCTTATCGGGGCGCACATTTGAGATCCTTGAACAGGAGGGAGATAAGAGGAGCACGTGGGAGGTGATGTCTTCGAGAATGACAGGGAGGGGGCTGGCGGGGTGGCGGGGACTCCTGCCTCCGGACGGGGCCGTCGCCCACCGGGCGGCCCAGACAGGCCCCTTGCCCCGCCCTCCTGTTCCGCGAGGACCGACACTGGAAGTGCAAACACACTCCCACAGCGGCTCGTGCTTCCCAGAGTTCAGGGGTCAGTGGCCAGCCAGTGCCCACAGGCCAGATGGAGCCTGGTGACCGCACCCGGTGACCGAGTGGGATCCCTGCACCGCCTGCAGCTGTGGCCGCCCAGGCCCATCCCAGACCCCACATGCCCTCCCCTGGGCGGGGCTGCAGATCTGATCCCCAGGGAGCTAGGAGCCCTGGGATCCCCGGCAGGGATGGGCAGGGTCTGGCCGACGTGTGACAGGGTTGCGCTGACTGCGGCTGGCTGTGGGAGCAGGGGGACCACAGGAGGAGATGCACACGCATTGGACTGTCTGTGTCCAGCCCGGCCCGGGGGAACTGTCCCCGAGCCTGAGCGGCCTGGTCTGGCACGTCGGACGGCCCGTGTGGTCTGGAACGCACTTGCTGGCCCAGCGAACCACCTGGCATGCAGAGAGCCGCCAGGAATCAAAGGTGGGAGTCCCGGCCCGGTCACCACTCTGGCCAGGGGCTGTCCCCGATGCCTGTGCTGACGGTGCCCTCTGGAACCCCGGGCACCAGCAGCCCTGGGTGACGGGAGCCCGGCCAGTTCTCTAGGGACCTCGGCGCCCTCACCCACAAGACGGCAGTGACCACACCGTCCCATACAGGCTGGCCAGGGAAGGGCCACAGAGGGAGACTGGGGAATCGAAAATAGGAGAGGTGTCAAGTCCTTTGGAGGGCAACATGCTGGGTACCCAGGGGAGAATCGCTGCGGGGAATCCTGTGCCTTCGCGCCCGAGCTCCGGGTTCAGGCGCCACATGCCTGAGAGTTCTGCGCACGGCACTGCCTAGATCTCTGTCCCGCCACCCTCTGCCCTCACCCCTCCACCGTCCCTGACACCTGCTTGCCCTCTGCCATGCTCCGCGTCCCTGCACACCGGGCAGGCTCCTGCCTTCGGCACCTGCCCTGGCCATTCCCTTCCCAGGATATGCCTCCTTTCCCTCCTCCCCTGGTCTAGCTGCAATGCCACCTCCTCCAGGAAGTCCTCCCTGACCATGGAGCTAGCATAGCCGCTGCCTGCGGTCGTTCTCTGGCCCTCCCCGGCTTGCTGATGCACTGCCCCGAACTCCACCGCAGGCAGCATGAGGGCTGGGGTCCAGCCTGTCCTGCGGCCGTGTGGGCTCAGCCCCACACTCAGGGTCCAGCACAGGCTTCAGAGGACCTGGGTCTGCCCAGCCTTCTGCTGACCTTTCTGGGTGCCTTGGGGAAGCTCTGCAGCCCACAGTTTGTCCGTCTGTGAGATGGGCCAGACAGCCCCTCAGCACACGCACGCCCATGTGTACCCACCCAGAAGCACGCACGCACGGGTACCCGTGCACACACGCCCGAACATGTGAACAGTCTCCAGCACGTGGACACATACGGATTTATGCAAACACACACGTGCACGTCCTGTGGTCTCTCCCAGGCCGTGGAGGGGGCGCACGGTCTTTAGACTCTGGACCCCGTTCTCCTGGAGGAGGCGGCAGGCAGGGGAGCTGCCCGGGGCCTCTCCATCTCCGCCCTGGCACCTGAGGGCAGGGACATCTGGGGGCAAGGCCGATGCTCAGTTTGGGAGGTGCGTCCTGTACCGCGAATGTCAACACTGTATGCAGCTAGTCGTGGCACAGGCTGGCGGCCCCCTGGCCTATTCCTTGGGACGTGCTTCTCCCCGGCTCAGAGGGACAAGGGACCGCAGGGGTGGTGACACCCAGGGTCTGCCATGCCGGGGTCGCCCTGGGATTCAGAGGCCCCAGCAAGCTGTCGGCCAAGCCGGGGGTGTGTGGAGCAAGTGTCCACTGTCCCAAAGCCGAGAGAAGCTCCCCCAGGGCAGCGGCTCGTGAGGACTAACGGCGGCAGCAGAGCTCGGGGGTCCAAGGAAACCACTGTTCACGGCTAACGCGGGCAAGGCGTCTTTCCGAGTGGGCTCGTGATTCTAGAATGAGGATCTTTGGGGGCACCTAGCTTTCTGTGCTCACTTCACAGCTGCGCACTGCTCTGAGCTCTGCCTGCTCAGAGAGGGCGTGGGCTTGCTGGAGGCCACAGTGGCAGAGCCTGGGCTCCCGGGACCAGGGACATTGAGGTCGTGGCCAGGGCAGCGCTCCAGCGACGCTTGAAGCAGCCGTTAGTGTCCCTGCTCCTGGCCCCCCGCCCCAGAGAAGGGAAGACACGGGTCTGGGTGCCGAGCAGCTGGTCTGAGAAAGGGCTGGCACCAGCCGGTTTGGGTACCAGCTCGATCAACCCCATCCCCGCCGGCCGGGGGGGAACGTGGCTAGAGGGACCGGGGTGGGGGGAAGCTGGGAGGTGGGGGTGGCTGGCCTTATCCTGGTGCCCTCTGTCCCCAGGGTGGACCCTGAACCCCATATGGTTGCAGACCCGAGGTCTCCGTGGGCTCTGTTGGGGCGGACACCCCCTCTCAGAGACCTGGCTCTCTGTCCTTCTTCGCAGCCCCCCATCATTGCCCCAGTGCGGGGCAGGAACCTCAGTGCCCCCAGCCTCAGCTGGCCTTGGCCCACTGGGCTCAGGGTCCCACTGGGAACGCCCGAAGTTGGGTGTTCAAATCTTCCCATGGCTCTGATTTTCGGGGAAAGCCAGTCGTCGTCCTTCCCCCAGCCCCATCCACTGACGAGAGTCTGTCCTTTGCCGTCCCTTTCTCAGTCCCGCATGAAGCCCAGGGCGCACTGACCACGCCTTCAGGGAGCGAGCGGCTTCCCGACCTTTGATGCCAAGCATGGGCAGAGGACCAGCACCCGAGGGAGGGAGGGGTGGGGGCCCAGAGCATGCCTCGGGAAACTCGCAAGCTGTCACCCCCCACCCTGTGACCCCGGCTGTGGCACAGAGATCAAGTTCTGCAAGAGCGGAGCAGAGCATTGCAGACCTGGAGGGAACGGGCCGGTGGGGGCCAGCGTGGCTGGGGCTGGACTCCGGGTGAGGTGCCTCAGGCCGGTCTTCCCTGCTTCCAGCCAGCCTGGGGGAGGAGCCTTAGACCCATTTCACAGGTAAGGAAGCCGAGGCTGCAGGAGGAAAGGGAGCCGGTCGACAGCGGTGCCCCGACACCCCCCCGGAAGGCCAGGGAACCTTGTGACGTTCGGAAACTGAGCGACCCCCCCAGAAGCCCCCCTTCCCTCGCTTGCCGGGGCCATGCGGATGGCGGGGTTTAACGAGCGGTTTCCCGAGCGACGAGATGAACGGGCTTCCGTGGAGGCCCGGTGGCTGCGCTCGTTACTCTCGCATCAGCTTCCGGATCCTATCAGCCTCTTTTTTCAATTAAAAGTGATTATAATTTCACTTCCCAAGGAGGAAAGGATTAGCACCACGCCGGCGGGCAGCTGGCTCAGGGAGGGGCCCTCAGCACGGGGACCTGCCGCGTGGGGGGACCCGCCGCGGCGTCCGGGCCGTGGGAGGACGCGGGCGCCGAGCGCCGAGCCGACCGAGCGCCGGGCAAGGCGTTCCCAGGCCGTCCGTCCTGGAGGCGCCGGCTGCCCCGTGGAATTGGGGATGCAGCACCCAGCTCGTTCACACAAGTGGGAAACTGAGGCTCAGGTTTGGGGGACGGGCTCACGGTCACAGGGCGCCCGCGCGGGAGGCCGGGGCTCGCGCCCAGCTCCAAGCTCTGTCTACCCTCTTGTTGCCTCCCGCCGCCCCAGAGCGCGCGGGTCCGTGTTCGCAGAGGGAGGCCAAACGGCTGGAAATCCCGCCGCAGGTGGGTCCCAGGGGGGCCGGGAGGCCCCGGGGGCTGCTTCTGGCTCTGTACCCGCTGGACCCCATAGCACCGTTTGGAGAACCCTCCCCTGGTGGCGGGCCACCGAGAGGTGGGGGGTTCACGTGCCTTCCCACACCGGGGGTCCTAGTCCCCATGCAGGCTCAGTGCGTCCCCCGATGACGCACGGCCCCGGCGACGATGCCTGACAGCCAGCGCGACCCCGTTAAGCCTCTCGGGCCTGCGAGGTGGTTCTGTCGTGCTCCCTGTCGACCAGAGCAGACGCACAGGCTCTGGGAGGGAGAGGGACTCAAGGCCACGGGGCCGGAAGGCGCACGCGGTTGGGGGCTCCAGCTCAGCGGCTGGGGGCAGGGACCTTCCTCTTCCTGTTTTCCGTGAGGCTGTCTGGGGTCCAGGGCCAGCCAGCCCGCTGTCCTGCCAGGAGGTCTCGGCCGGTGTCTGGGCAGCCCCCGTCGGGGCGTCTGGCCATGCTCTCCCTGGGCCCACCCCATCTGGCTGACCCCGGCCCTCCGAGCAGCCCTTTCCAGTGGGCAGGGAACCCCCACTCGGCGGGGGCGCTGAGCTGCGTGTCGGGTGAGCCTCTCGCTCTGATAAGCCCCAGGTCTGCCCTTGAAGCTGCCACCTGGACCCCTTTCCAGTCCCGGCTTTCGCTGTCCCCTGCCAGCTGCTCACCGGCCCAGACTATGTCCCCCTCTGCCACATTCTCGCTTGCGTGTGGCGGCAACACCCATTGTCGACTGGAGTGAGGTCTGTGTGTGATGGGGAGCTTTGGGGTGGCAAACCCCAGAGGCTCCTGTGGCCTGGGGTGGCCGGAAGAGGCCAGGCAGGGGCTTCCAGCCCCCAACACAGCCCATCCTCCTGGGGACATGCAGGGCCTCCACCTGAGGGGTGCATGGGGGTGACAGACCACAGGAACCAGCCTGGGGGGCCTGCCACTCCCCCATCCCCTAGGGAGTCCCCGATTCCTGACACTGAGGGGGCCCAGAGTACCTCCAGCCACAGCCTCCTGGTGGGTCTCAGGGGCCCCGGGGGGACAGCTCATCACCCCTGGCCGCCCCCCAGCTGCCCCCAGGCCTCTCAGTGCCTCCCCCGACGGCAGCCATCGCCTGCCCTCCTGGAACACATGGCAGAGTTGGGGGGCAGGCCTGGGCTCCCTCCCCACCATCCACAGAGCCTGCCCAGGGGCCAGAGAGCACTGCCGTGTGGACCCGAGGAGCAGGGTCTGCTGTGCAACCCTCTGTCCCCAGCTGCTCTCACGGTCACCCCTTTCCCAGAGGACAGAACGGAAGCCGAGGCCACAGAGCCAAACGTACCGCCAGACAGGGTCCACCCCTGCTGGTGCAGGACACCCGATAGGACACCTGTCCCCGGCCATCACCGCCCCCCCCACCAGTGCTGTGCAGGAGGGGACACTGAGGCCCAGCAGGGTGGACACTCGGCCGGCGTGTCGTGCAGTGAGCGGCAGGCACTCAGGGGCCTTCACCGGCCTCTCTCCCCCTGGGACCGGCACGGCCCAGAGAGCCCTTCTTCCATGGAGAGTCGGCAAACGCGTCCGGCTATGGGACGGACGGGCTGGTCTCACGGCCGCAGCCCTCCTGAGAGTCGCCCCGTCTGGGCTCTAATTTAATGGACTCGCTCAGCTCTGCCCGCTGCGATCTGGGTGGGGGTGGGGCGGGGACCCAGGAGGTGTGGGGGTGGGGGACCAGGCCTGTGCTGCCAGCAGGCCTCTGTCTTCAGGAATGTCACCTGCTCGGAAGCCTACCTGGTCTCGTCCACGGCCTCTCACCCCGTGCTTGCTTGACCCCCGTGCCCCACTGCTGGACCACGCGTCCCTGAGGACAGAGCGTGTCAGTCCTGGCACTTGCCTCGGGGTCCCTGGGGCCCGGGACCCTGGCTGGACAGGGCTGAGACCCACATGTTTCTTCAAGGAGGGCCTGGGAGCCACCTTGCTAGCGCCCGTCTCAAGTGCAGGGTCATGGCCACGCCCTGGCCAGTCCTGCAGCTCCCCAAGTCCCCATGAGTCTGGCCCAGCCACGGGCTCTCTGACGCCTCAGGAGAGGGGTCCTGGCCCCTCCACGAGCTGGGGGCCATGGGCCAGTCAGGCCCCATCGGGAAAGTGGGACCGAGGGCGCAGATGCTGTGGTCCGAGGGAGGCACCACTGTCTCCTTGCTGTGTGACCTCAGGCCATGAACTTAGCCTCTCAGCCCCATTCACCCACCTGTAAGTGGGTCTGACGCTGGTCCCTGCTCATGGGGTCTGCAGGGTCACATCAGACAGCACATGTCGAGCATCAGCTCACGGTGCGCCCCAGTGAATGTCCACTGTTATTGTGCCGCTGTTGTTTGTATAATGAACCATCAGTCATTGCCCTCCGGGTGCGCGGACAGACCTCCTACAAGGCAGGAATTCAGATACTTACAAAGTGATGCTACAAATGTGTCTCTCTGGGACCCCATTTCCCCATGAGATCTCGCCCGCCCCCGCCCACCCCGGGGATGCTGGCCGGGAGGGTGGTGCGTGCACTGAGCTGGTTCCCAGCTGGGGTCTCAGAGAGGCTGTGGGGGCCTCTGGGTGTGCGGCCCTCATGTCCCCTCGACGTCCAGCAGGTGGTGCCTGTTACCAGGTTCCTGGCCCAGCCGGCTCGGAGGAGGCGGGAGTCAGGGTGCAGTAAGCACCGGAGCCTGTGTGTGCCCGCGTGCACACGTGCGTGTGTGCCTGTGTGCGCGTGTACGTGTCTGTGTGTGCACGTGCGTGTGTGGCTGCGTGTGCACATGCGTGTGTGGCTGTGTACCTGTGCGTGTGTGGCCGTGTGTGCACGTGCGGCTGTGTGCGTGTGCACACCAGGGTGTGTGTGCCTGTGGTCTGTCCTACTGCTGACGTCTCTACATGCAGGACACTGGGCTCGGCCGCTCGGAGGTCCTCGGGGGCCCTGACAGCTTGGGACACCACTGCCTCTGGTTTCTTCCTGTCTGGGGTCACCAGTGGGGCCGGGGCAGCTGGAAACACTCTGAAAACCTACATAGAATTTTAGGTGCCGGTGTGGAATCCAGCTGCGTGGGTCATGACACCTGGGTCCCCTGCGGACAGCGGGGACCCCAACAGCACCTGCCACACAGGCTGTGGGAGGTTTCAGTGAGCCAGTGGGTGTCAGGGACCTCCCTGCAGGCCTCGTGGAGCCTCCGTGAGACCGTGATCGACTCGGACGCGGAATATGCAGAACCAGCAACATGTGTCCCGCGGAGCAGAGGGGCCCCCACCACGGCCGCGTCACCCTGCTCCCAGCACAGACAAGCACCCTGAGCTCTCCCTGTGCAGCTGTGCACGGACTGGTGTGGACAGAAGGCCCACGGCAGCGCTGTGCCAGCTCGGCCCCCGCGGTCTCCACGCCACTCCTGCGGGCCCGTCACGGCCGGCTGCTGGCCCCCGGGCTCCCTGGCTTGACTGCAGGCCTGCTGGGGTCACAGGGGCGGGAGAGCCCTGGCTGCTGGGCGCACAGGCTCTGGGCGTCTAGAGGGGCTCGCTAGTTCACGCCACCCCCTCCCACGCGGTCGGGACCGTGTTGGTCCTCTTCCCCCAGATAAGAGGTGTACACCGGTTTTAATGTCAGAGGAAGACTGTAGGGCTTCAAAGCCCCCCCCCAGGAAGGGCATCCCCAGGACCCCCCGAGGCCGCGCAGAGGGAGGGCGCGCACTTGGCCTTCCGGCTTTCCGACGCAAGGCAGGGGGCGCGTACGATGACGAGGATCCGAGAGTGGGTCTCCTGCAGACCTCCAGGCGGCCGAGCAGCAGGGCGCTCCGTGGGGCCCCTCTGGGAGGGGGCAAACCCAGGCTGGGGGACGGCTGCTCTAGGGGTCACAGCGAGGGACCGCCCGCCACCGCCACAGCAGCCACCCTGAGCCCTGAGCATGCGCACACTCCTGCCCCCCGTCCCCCACACCCCCGGATCCCCTGGGCACATAGCGGCAGCTCCCCGGCCCGGGGCCGTTGCGGGCCCGGCCCGACGCAGTGGCGGCTCGGCGGCTCGCTCTGGGCCCTGTGGAAAGTTGCCCCTGGCTCCTGCCACTGTCCAGCTTTTCACGACTCAGCTGCTTTTAATTAGTTTCCTTCAAAGTCCCCCAAACAACGGAGCCACGTTAGCGTTCACTAGCAGCCAAGAGCTCCAGTGCGCGTGTGTTTGGGGGGTGGGCGCCGCAGAAGCCGGCTGGCCTTGCTGAGCCGCAGGGCTGGGGGGCACGTCTGGCCTGGGCCCTCGGGCGGGCCGGCACTGACTGGGAAGGATGCTGCAGCCCCATGGGAGTGGCTGGGAGGGGCTGGCCTTGACCGCCCGAGGCTCCCGACCTCGCTTGTTTCCTGGGGGGCCTGTAGGACCCCACAGCCCTGGGTCTGGTCCCACCCCTATGGTTAGCCGAGTCTTAGTCCCGCCAGCCGTGCCGGGACCCGTGCTCTCTCCCAGCCGCAGTCCCCGCAGGCCTCCAGGGGCCGGGTGAGAGCACGTGAGGCAGGAGCTGGGACGGGGGGACGCTGTGGCCTGTTCATGTCCCCACCCCTGCCATGTGCCGTGGCCGAGGGGCCGCAGCAGGGATGCCTCCTGCAGGGTTCCGATGGAAGTGTGGGTATCACTGTGGACTTCTGTGATGTTAAAAACAGCCCAAGGGCACGCCAGACACGCGTGCAGAACGGATCTGACCCGGGAGCTGCTAGCTCGTACCCCCCATCCTGCTTGGGGGCTGCACCCCGAGGTTCAGGGCGTGAATCTTCCTCCTCGGCCCCGTCCCCAGCCCAGGGCCGCCCCTGCCGGTGGTCTCCGTGTGGCGTCCGCTCCTTGCCTGCCCAGCACCCCTCCCTGTTTCTGGCAACGGTCACTCGGGTGTGCCTTGGGGGGCACCCCTCCTCTCCTCCCCGTCCACGTGGTTCCGGTGGGCTGACTCTCCCCTTGCCACGAGACTGGACTCCGAGGCCATTACGGGTGCGCCTGGACCCAGCTACACGTGACGCAGACCCTGTATCACCCCATTTTGTGAGCCAAACGGTTTCCTTTTGCTTAACCTGTTTTGAGCTGAGTTCTGTCCCCCTGTGACCAATACAGCCTCATATGGGGGCTCACAGGCGACTCCGCTGGGCACCGGTCCTGTCCTTGCCCAGCAGCTGGCTGTCCTGAGAGGCCCAACCCACCCTGGGCCTTACTTTATCATCCTTCTCCTCACGTGGCCGCTAGGACTCAGCTCTGTACAGTGGTCAGTGCCTCCTTCCTGCTGCGTCCCTCTGTCCCCCCACCCGGCCGTTCAGAAGGGACGACTGCCCCGTGAGCAGATTCACGCGTGCTCTCAAAGCAACCATCCTGCGCCGGAGGTTTCCAAACTTCTCTGAGGCCCCTGGGTCTTCCCGTGAGACCTGGCACAGATGACGTCCATGCTCCGGGGACCGTCGCTTCCAGCAGCTCAGCTACGACGGGCCTCCCTCACCGTCCCTTCCTCGCCTGCCAAGAAAGCCTCACAGAATGGGGCTGAAAAGGGATACGGCCGCAGGGCACGCCTCAAATTCACTCTCGCTTCCATTAAAGAGGCCAGCGACTCATTTGCACTGGTAACTTGTTACTACCCTCTTTGAAACCCCTAACTGCGGACCACTGGCTTGTCCCTGGAGGGCCGGCAGTTTTTCTGGAGGTCTTTACAGGCAGAATGCGCTGGCATCTGGGCTTCGCTTTGAAAAATGCTACGAGAGTAAAGGCACGGCTGCGACACGCACTCGGAGCGGTCTGCACGGTCTATCGAGCCCGGGGTGACTGCTGGGCCACATGGGGTGTCGGACCACGGCCCGGGGTCGCCCTGCCGGACGGGCGCTCCCACGCGGTGTCACTGCCCTGGCCTCGGGTCCTGGGCTCTGTGCTTCTGACCCGGACTCCTGCGTCCTACGCTTCCTCCTCCCCCTCCAAGGGTCTGGACCTTGTAGAAGTTGAAAGTGTCCTGATCCGCACATGTCTCCCACAGATGTCACCTCTGGTATGTGAGGCTGGCTGTTGGCGTTCAGTTTTCTCTTCCGAGGCTGAGCTGGCCCTTTTTATGGGCTCGTCCTGCTCTGTGCAGGCCGGTCAGATGAGACAGTCGGCAGACCCCAGCAAAGCCTGGCTGGCCGCGTGACCCTGGCTTAGCCCCCGGACACCCTCCCCACCAGGGGAGGAACTGGATGGGGGAGACAAACAGGGGTGTACTCGGACAGAGAGGCCCCATGAACCAGAGGAGAGGTACCCATAGGCATGCAGGCCGCCTGGCCGCTCTCTGTGCCCCCAGCTCCTGGCAGAGTTAGTCCCCGTGCAGGCTCAAAGACAGTGGGTAACTGTGCAGTGCTGGAGAACAGGCAAGGGCCCAGGGGACACTGAGGCACTGCTGGGACGCACAATGTCTGTCCCCACACGCCCTCACACTCGACGTGCTCATGTAGCAGCTTCTCACCACGTCACTGTCCCTTCACTGTCTCCTTGTCATCTCCCCTCATGACATTTCAGAGACTTCATCATCCAGCAACACTTGCAGTGCCTGCTCGTGGCTTCAAGGTCCTCCACACACATGTTCACCTGGATTAATGGCCTCCTGTGTTAGATGGGAAGCCCCTGGGGGACAGAGCCTAGCATGACAGGTGCACAGTTGTGTCTCTGCCCGGCACACTGCCTGGAAAACATAGTCATCCATCCAACCATCTGTCCATCCGTCCATCCATCCAACCATCCGTCCATCCGTCCAACCATCCGTCCATCCGTCCATCCGTCCATCCATCCAACCATCCATCCAACCATCCGTCCATCCGTCCATCCATCCAACCATCCGTCCATCCGTCCATCCATCCAACCATCCGTCCATCCGTCCATCCATCCAACCATCCATCCAACCATCTGTCCATCCGTCCATCCATCCAACCATCCATCCATCCGTCCATCCATCCAACCATCCATCCAACCATCTGTCCATCCGTCCATCCATCCAACCGTCCGTCCATCCGTCCATCCATCCAACCATCTGTCCCTCCGTCCATCCATTGTCAGGACTAGAGTTCGGGTCTTGGGGTCTTGATTGCTCTACTTTAGCCCCTGGCTCACTGCAGGGCCAAGGGAGCAAAATCTTACAGGGAGCAACTGCCCCACCACCTACCCTCATTACCCCAGAAGAAGCCATGACATGATTGGAGTTGGGTGGCCTGGGAGCCCACAGCACTATCACCAACAGCCTCTGTCTCGTGGCTGGGAGAAGGGACAAGCCGTGCCCTCCCCTGGGTACACTCCTGGTCAGCGGGAGTCCTGTGGGAGGCGGGACCTTATGCAGCCATCTGAGTCTGGATCCCCTTTTGGCTGGAGCCTCTGGAGGGCCCCAGGGCACGCAGGCCAGAGCGGAGGCTAGGGGCTGGGGAGCCGGACTCTAGAGCCCTTTCTCTAGAGTAGATGCTCCGCCATTCCCTGGCAGGACACACTAGCGTGCTCTCTCTGACCCCCTTCCTGTCCCCTGTCTTCCCTGGGCCTGCTCCACCGTGCTGGGCTCCTACAAGACACTACCGTGCTGCCCTGAGAGCAGAGCTGACTGCCGACAGACTACGGCACCAAGAGGCCCAGCTCCACCACTCCCCTCCACGTCTGCCTAGAGATCCCAGCCCGTAGCCTGCGGCCGACCCCTGGCTGGGCCACCCCCAGGCCTGTCGCGGCTGCCATCCTCACAGCTGGGCTGGGCTGGAGAGGCTGGTCCCTCCGCGAGGGCTCTGGAAAGCAGCAGACTGCTCAGAAGGAGGCTGGCAGCTTGTAAGGACCTCTGGGCCCCTTCCCGGCCTAGCCCATGGCGCACAGACTGGCCCAGCTGCAAATGCTCCGCGAGCGGCTGCCGCCATCCTGGGTTTGGGGCTGTTGGTTACCCAGCAAGTGACAGGTGTGGTTCTCACGGGCTCTCGCTCTAGAATTCCCCTCTGTTCATAGGGGTGGCCGGGCACTAAACCAGACGGGGCAGGGGGTGGGGGTCAGGCTGTCAGCACAGTGAGTGATGTTCTCATCACCCGCTTGGTCCCCAACCCATGAAAATGACCGCTTTGCAGGTGTCGCAGGTCCAGTCTGTCCATCTGCTCCCAGGGCCCACCATGGATGCTCCGGCCAAGCAAGGGGTCCACATCTGAGCTCCCCTGAGCTCCTAAGTCTCCCTCCTGGGTCGCTGGTCGCCAGCCCGCCCCGCACGTGTCACATGTCCGTGTTCTGAGCACAGGGCCGGCGTGGGACATGAGGGGTGGGGGTGACCCGGACTGCCACTCCCCGCCGCTGGTCGCGGTGAAGAGCCAGACGTGCAGAGCCAGGAGGCCGGGATCAAAGGCTCCGTCCGGGGAAGCAGAGGGACGGCTTCTCCCCGCGGCTTCTTTATTCGCCTGTAGAAAACGCTTTCTGAGGCTTCTGGTTTGTCTTCTCTGACCCAGCTTTGTCCCATGTGTGGACGGGTGTGGTGCCCGCTCCCCTGCGCGGCCCTGCACACTGACGGGGCGCCTCTGACCGGCACCCCGGGGTTGGGCCCAGCCCGTCGGGGACAGGAGAGGCCTGAGGTCATCCTGGACTGGGGGTCTCGACATCTATGGACACTGGAACCTGTGCCAAAAGAATTCCTGCCGATCACCTCCCTGACCGCCTACGCGCCTACCCGGCGGCTCTCCCCTGTGTCTCATAGGGACATACGTCACACCCACTCAAACGCTCGGATTCAGGTGGATTCGTTGAGGCAGTGATTACTGATGTAGGAAGATGCGAGGCCCTGCCCTCCTGGACCTCCCAGACCCCTGCATTTTGCCAGCTCTATGTTCCTGCTTCTTCATCCCAACCTTCTCCAACAGCTGGGAGGGGGCCAGCAGCCCCACATGACAAGGGGACCAAGAATGGGGGAGAGGGAGAGAGGGGAGGGGCCCACAGGACCCAGAGCCGCCCCAGGGCCCTGTGTCCGTCCTTGGGCGCTGCGGAGAGAGCCCTCCCTGGCAGCTCTTGCTGGAGCGGCCAACGGAACAGAGGCCCGAGCTATGGGGGCCTTTTTGCTACCCTCAGGAGGGTCTCCCGAGAGAAATGCTAACGCAGAGGAAGGCAGAGCGGTGAGGTGGAGACAGGTTGACTCCCGAGGCTCTGTCTGGGAACCTGGATCCAGCAGGGCCTGAAGCCCATTTACTAGTCCACGTGCTTTTCAGTCCCACCAGCCAGTAGATCCCTGTTGTGCTGTGTGACGTGTGTTTCTGTCACTCGCAAGATACCAAAGCACGAGGACGGGTGGAACACAGCAGATGGCCAAGCTCCCCGTGGGGTCACGAGGAGAAAGGACCCAGCGTGGGGGTGGGAGGCGGGAACTGGAAACGCTCTCGGGTGCCAGGTGTTTCTGGCAGCAACTGCCCCGTGCAGGCCTGACCCCCCGGGACTCCCAGGAGCCACACATGCCTGCAGGGGCACGGCCGGCCAGGGAAGATGTGGCAGAGGCCACCACGGAGAGCCCAGGGGCGTGGCCTTCCAGGACCCAGGTCTGGCGGGGAGACAAGGGGCCGTCTGAATTCAGCAAGCTCTCCTGCCTGATTGGGGCCACTTGGCAGGACGGACACGCGACACTGTCCTGGCGCTGGGGGCACGTGTGTGGACTGCGGCCGGTGCTGGGCTCTGGGACAACCCAACACAGGGGAGGAAAGACTTTAGATTTGCAAATTGGGGTTCAAGCCCTCCTTGGGGTGCTGGGTGTGCCCCTCGGAGCGTCCACGCACAGTACCCTCATGTCATCTACACAGAGGGGTCCTGTGGGGATCACACCCATGATCTGGGCACGGCTCCAGCACGGCGCCTGGCACATGGTGTCCGGGGCTGGCGTGCAACAGACCAGACACGCCATTTACACGCTATGCACACACACACACAGCCACGTAGTTGGTATCAGTTACATACATGGCGATTGCCATAACATGTAGCACGATACACGCGTGTGTGCAACATTTATACGCACAACAGCAGGCTTGTGTTCGAGACGTGTGACCCTACTGACCTCCTGCCCTTCCCGACCCGCCGTCCCCGATCACGACACAAACTCCCCGCCCCAGGACTCGCATCCCGGTTCCCTGGACGGCGCCGGCATGGACGGTGAGCCCCTTTCTGCCGAGGCCTCACGGCCGCCCGCACTTGGGGGCCTGCCACTCTTCCCGAGGGCACGTGACTGGGAGACCGGCGGCCAGAAGGCTGGGGACGCGGCGTCCACTCCGCCTTCCGGGGGAACGCCTGTTGCCAATGCCGTTCCCGGCCCCCGGCTAGCGACGCATTTTCAGGCTGACTGCCAGCCACACAAGCCCTCATTCCTGTCCTGGGAGGCAGGACAGGTGGGGAGACTGAGGCTGGAGGAGGTGGGGAAATGCCCTGACCAAACCCCACGCCCGCCCGTGGACTCTCGCCCCGAGCCCCTCCTCGGGCCCAGCACGTCGGGGTCTCCGGGTCCCCGTGGGCTCAGTGTGGAGCTGCTTGGGTAAATTCCAGGGCTGCTGTTCTACTCAGCAAGTTCTGGGGGACACGGCCTAAGAGGGCCTCAGGGCTCAGGCCCCTCCGGCAGCTTCTGAGCCTCTAATTACTCCCCAGGCACCGGCCCGGCATAAATACAGCCTCGAGGTCCAAGAAAAGCACGCTGCCGGCACGGGGAGCCTTCCCAGGGCTAAATGCAGCCTCGGCGCTGGGCAGGTCGGCGAGCGCGCTCAGATAACAATCGGATGCCGCAGGCCCTGAGCTGACCCTGCATCGGGCACGCTCCCACTCGCCGGGAGCGACCGCGGGGGCCGGGCGCAGAGGGCCGCCGGCTGTCCTTCTTCCGCTGCGAGGGCGCCCCAGGGCGGGGAGCAGGAATGCACGTGGGCTGGCCCCGGAGTAGCATGTATTTATAAACGGGGCACGGCTGCCAGCCGAGTGGTACCCTCGAGGTCAGCTTCCTGCCAGGGTCTGCGGCCAGACGTTTTCCCCAGATCGCAGAGTCCGCTCCGCCCACGCGTGCCCGGAGTCCGCCCGGAGTCCGCCCGCACCGACGCGCGAGGCTGCTCCGCACCCGGGCCTGGCGGCGCTCCAGGAGCTGGAAGAGGTCGGGCGCTCCGGGGACGTGAGACGCGGGACACTCACGCACAGGGTGGGAGGGTTCTGAAAGGAGCGAGGAGGGGAGGGGAGCGTGCTGCCTCGGGAGGGACGCCGTCTCAGAGGAAAGGTGGGGCAGCCCCGGAGGTGGGCTCTGAGGGACAGTCTGTTTCTCAGACATCGCAAGGAGCACGCGCTTTGCTTTGGAGGTGAGCTAGGGGACAGTGCTCTTAGGGACAGCTGCCGTCCCATGTGCCTGGCATACGGCGTCTGGGGAAGAACACACGGGAGCCCCGGAGGGCCCCGAACTTCCACGTGGACAAGGCTGCAGGGTCCCAGGCCGCCCCCATCGGTTCCGACCCAGCAGAGCAGGGGGGATGCAGGGAGTCCGACCCGGGGCTACTGACCCCGTCTGAGAAACCGAGGGTCCGAGAAGGAAGAAAAGTCTGGAGGGCTTCCTGGAGGACGTGGGGGCAAGGGGCGGGAGGTGACCTCTGCGAGGGGTGGGCGCCAGGGGCTCCATAGTCGGGGGGGGGGACCCAGACGCCAATGGCGCACGGCGGCCACAGACACACGGAGACACGGAGTGCTCGCACGCGGCTGGTCGGAACCAAGACTCCAATTACATAGAAAACCAACCCTCCAGGTCTCAAGAAGCTGGACTCCCCCCTTGACGTGGCTGAAGACACGCCGGGATGGCGGCACTTTGGTTATGGCGTAGGACACGAAAGGGATTTCATCCGAACTTTCAGGGTCACCCGTGCACCTTGCAACTGTAGCTTGTGCTGTGTCTTCACATTCTAGTACGGTGTTACACACGTGCACACGCCCACAGACACGCACACTCAGATGTGCACACACGTGTCCACAGGTGTCTGTGCATGCAGGCACGCTCACACACACTCAAACGCTTCCCTGCTCTCATGGCCACGCACTGCGAAGTACTGAGACAAGGAAGGCTGTGGGCAGGGCTGCGGGCGGGTGTCTCCCCCCCCCCCAAGCCGTGACCTGGCCCACCCCCAGGCTGTGCCCAGGCCCTTAGGCTCCAGGGACAGGCTGGTCCCCCAACCCCATACCTGTTTCCTCACAAAGCAGCTCCAGCAGTCCCGCCTTGCCGGGAGAGGGACACAGCATTCACAGCTGCTCGGCCACCATAGTGCAGATCAGCCCTGGACAGCCTGGTGGGGAGGGCTGACCGTCCCCTTCCAGCGGCCCCAAGGCTTGGGGCACAGCCTGGCCCCCAGTGGCCTTCAGCAGATGACCCCCAGACCCACGCGGGAAGCACAGAGTGTGCCCAGCTCTGTGGCTGTCCTGGGGAGGACACTGTCCCCTCTGCCTCTGCACACAGGATATGTATGGCTAAGGAGTGGTCAGCCTGCCCTGGGGGGACACTGAGCCCCTGACGCGCTCTCTCTGATGTGGCTGTGTCCATGGGAGACACCTCCCAGCAGGAGCCAGCCAGGATGGCCCAGGGCAGAGGCCCCCAGTCTTCACACCCCACGGGAGCCGTGGAAGGTGTGTGCGCTCTTGTCCTGTGTCCGGTGAGGCAGCCTGGCCTGAGCCCCCGAGCGCCCTGACAGCTCCCTGCGGGGTGCACTTGGGACCATGTTATCACTCTTGGGGGGGAGAGCTGTGGATCCCGCTAGTTGTTGGCTATGTCCATTCTGATCGTGAATTCTGGAACTGTAGCCACAGGACGGGCTCGGGGCCCCTGCTACTCTGGGGCAGGCCAGCGCTAAATGCCCACCCGTCAGCTGACCTCAGTGTGTGATGCTTGGGCCTCCTGGATCCGTGTCCCTGAATGGTGGGGTGATTCCTTTTCTGTAGTGAGCTGTTGGCCTGGGAAAAGGCCACAGGTCCCTTTGGCTGGGAGAACGATGAGCAGTGGACGTTTCTGGCCGTGTAGCAGGGCCCTCCCCTGAGGGCACCGTGAGGACGGCAACAGGGAACGTGTGTGCAGAGGGGGGCACTGCCCGGCACGCACTAAGGGCCCAGGAGAAGCCTCAAGGAGGGCAGGGGTGAGAGGGCAGAGCCTCCCACAGGGCCGTGCCCGGAGCTGCGACTGTCACGGTCTCTGCCTCGACTTCCCCGTCTGTGTGCCTGTGGCTCTGGAGCCCGGGCAGAGGCCACATCCAGGGCCCCACTTCCCAGCTGTGGGACCCTGGGTCTTCTCCTCCCTGTCCTGGCTTCCTCGCGCACAGAAAGTGGCACGGAGACCTCCACAGCCTTACACGCTGGCACGGACGGGACACAGTGCCGCTGGGGATGGTGACGGTGAGCACGGAGGCCGGCGTCCCACTCCCAGACTCTGGCCTTGAGAACCTCAAATGCATGCCCCCCTGAGACGTGCTCCCAGTGCTCCCAGCGGCTCCGCACGACCGGTGGTCCGGCCACACCACGGAATAGTACTCAGCCATAAAAAGGAGCGAGGCCCTGGGCACGCTATGCCGAGGATGCCCCGCGGCGACGCTCCGAGGAGCGAAGTCAGGCGGCCACAAACACCGTGTGACTTCATGCACGGCAAATGTCCTGAGTAGGCAACTCTGCAGAGGCGGACAGCGGATTCGTGGTTTCCAGGGCTGGGGCCGGCGTTGGGGGGGCGGCAGGGACCGCCACAGGGTGCAGTGTTTGCTTCTGGGGGATGGAAGCGTTCCAGGAGAAGACGGCGGGCGTGCCGGCACACCCGTGTGAACACACTACGGATCCCGGAGCCCTGCACTGGGGCTCTGCAAACTGTGCTCCAACCCAGGAGGTCCCTGCTGAGTCGGGCTGGTCTGGGACACGGGACGACCGCTGGCCTCGGCCGAGAGGGCCTTTCCTCCAGTACCGGGACCCAGTCCTGGCTCCCTCGCTCGGTCCAGCCAGGGTCTTGGTGTCTCTGCACTCACCACCCCCCCGCCTCTTGCCAGGAGCCCAGAGAAGCCCCCCTCCGCCGTGTCCCCAGAGGGCAGGGCCCGGCCAACCCCATGCCGGGCCGGGAGGGGCAGCCCTGTTTACCCACGGCCACCTTGGCGCAGCAGCTCCGGAGGAATGTGGGGAAGACAACGGTCACATCTGCAGGCGGCATCTGTGCCCGGGCCGCCAGCAAGCCTCAATGGCCGCTCATGAATGTGGATTTTGTTTGGCCTGTTTGGCTGGGACGCAGGCCCTACGAGCAGTCCTGAGCTGGGACAGAGGCTGTGAGCAGGCGGCCAGGGATGGAATGTGCCCGTCCCGCCCTGGCTCCAGCCAGGGGCCAGGAGCGAGGAGGGGGCTGCGGTCCTGCGCGCCCACCTGTCCATGCACACGCTTACGGGGATGCGGCCTCCAGCCCTGGCTGGCCTCAGTCTCTGCGGTCCAGGCGTGCCTGGAAGGACGGCGCAGCCAGAGAGTGGGACCCGACCGAGGGCTGTGAGGGGCCCCAAGTCCACGCTGCCCCCCTCAAGGGCCTTGAGCACCAACACCGGGAATGCAGACCCCCTGGGGGATGGGAGGACGGCTCTGCAGCCCGCGCTGGGAGGCTTTCGTCGAGCACTGGGGGACAGGGAGAAGAGGTGGGCAGGGGGCCTGGGACCACCATTTCAAGGTCGGGAGGCCAACCCCGGAATCCCCCAGACAAGCCCAGCCTCCCCACCTCCGCCTTTAGGCTCTGCCCACAGTCACCCCCGCACTCAGATCTGGAACTCTCCTCCCCAAAGCCGGCTCTATTTAAACAAGGATGTAATTCTCCGAGACCACCTCGATCCCGACAAGAGCTGAGATGAGTAATGAGCAGGAAACCTATAGTTTGACGCTGGGGTCACAACCCCCAAAGCCCCGCCAGTGTAGTCGCTGACCTCACTTTCGGGTGGTTGGGAAGCAGGACCAGCGTGAGGGGGCGGGGCCCGCGGGCTTTGATGAGCACCGGAGGCAGGAGCTCCCAGCGGTGCTAACCAGGGCTGGCCCTGCCACCGCTCCCCCCACCCCCCGCCACCGACCCCAGCTGCCCCACGGCCCCCGGTGGGCCCCTGACTGGCCTGCCACGCTGCTTCCTACCCCTTCCCAAAGCTGGCCGGACGCACCTGAGCCAAAGGAGGGCCTACAAGAGTGACGTTGACCCCGAATGACCCGGAGGCGTCTTGGAGGCTTGACACAGCCCGTGATGAGGGAGAAGGGACTCTCAGGTCAGAAGTGACAGATGTCTCACTCTCTGGCCTTTGGGGGTGGGGGACAGCTTCCCGTGTGCACACATGACGTCCTCGGGACCAGGACGGAGGTCCACGTACGGCACATATGTCTCAAGTGGGGCCTTCCGGGCGGCGCCCTGGGTGGACAGAGCCCCTCGGCAGGCCGGCGGCCCCCGCGCAGTGACCAGCCGCTCGACGTACAGACCCACTTCTCCTTCCTCCCAGAGAGACGGGGGCTCCCCGGCTGCCCTCACGGTGGGACTGACGTACAAGACTGCAGTCGGTCCCCGAGGACAGCATTTGCTGTCCCAGCCGTGGCTGCAAGACAGAGGGGGAGGACCCGCTACCAGGGCAGAGGCGAAGACACGGGCGCTTGGTACCTGCAGGGACGTCCGGCTCTGCCTCCCCCCCTCCCCCGCATGCCCTCCGCCAAGCTCAGGCTCGCCTCCAACACGACCCGAGCTGATTCTCTCTGAGAGTCCCGCAAGCCCCCCAGCCCGTGTGTGCCGAGCGCCGCTGCGGCCGGCCCAGCGGGGACGGGGCGCCGAGTGGGTGTCCTCCGGTGGAGGGATGAGCCGTGCCCACACACACCCGCAGGTGGGGTGCCGGAGGGGCTGGAGGGGCCGGAGGAGCCGACAGAGCAGGGCTCTGACGGGGTCGGGGACACGAGCCACGGCAAGGAGGTGGCTGGCTGCCGGAGATGGGAGACGGGAGGCTGGGTGTCCCGCGCAGGAGGTCACGGGCAGGAGACGGGGAGGGCATCCCAAGAGTGGACCCCAAGGATGGTCACGGGGGAGGGGGATGGTGTGGGGTGGCGGCCGGCCTGGAATGAAGGGCTCCGGGTTTAGTGCTGCCTGCAGTCGTGGGAAGGTGGGCTGCTCTCGCCCTGCTCAAGTCTCCCTCCTTCTGCGCACATCTAGAATGAACCGGGGTGGACTGGGCCAGCTGGCTAGGGTAGGTTCCTCGCCGGGGAGAAGCTGGGAAGGCAGTGTCCAGCAGAACCCGGGCTGTGCGACCATACCCTACAGTGCCCTCCTGCCTGGACTTGTCGCTGGCGCCATGCGCCCCTCCCGGCCCTTTGCCCCTGCGAGCCCTTCCCTCAGGCCCCGCGGGGTCTCCCCAGCTGTGCGGGTAGGAGCCACAGTGGCTCACACTGCATCGGGCCTCTGCTGCGGGGACCCTGTGCCTCCGTCCCCCTGGTCCTTGTGAGGTCTCCCCGTTCTCCCGATGGAGAAATCGAGCTCAGAGACATCGGTCACTTGCCCACACAGCCCCGGGGCAGCTGCCTCCGAAGCCTGCACTCTTGCCGCCGCCACTCATCACCCTCCCTAAACTCCGAGCCCCTCATTTTGGACGAGGAAGCAGACGGGTAACTGAATCCCGGGACGGTGAGAGCCTGGAGGAAGGTGGGGGTGGGGCCTGGCTCGGAAGGCTCTGGGCTCCGAGGAATCCACAGTGTGAACTGATGTCAAGAAGCACATGCGTCTTTGGCACCGTCAACGGTGGCGAGGTTCCAGAAGAAAGGAGGTGGGAACAGGTCTCTGCTTCCAGGCCACCCTCGTGTTCTGCAAATGGGGAGCCAGGGAAGAGACCCACTGACTTTCTCCCAGGGAGGGAGGCAGGACGCTGCCTGACCTGGGATGTCAAGTCAGAGAGGGCCCAGGACCGGACAAGGCCAGGCTTCAAGGGAACAGGATCTCCCTATTAACATTCTCCAAAGGCAATGGTGTGTAAGCGCTAGCCCGGTGGGCGGTGTGCTGCTCAGGGAGACAGGACCAGAGTCGACAGAAACCACAGGTAGGAGGCCTTTCCCTCAACCTGCAACAGAGCCTTCTCCTAACCTTCAGCTTATTCCAAGGGCGGGACCGTGGGCTGGGCTGGTGTTATAGGGGGTGAGGTCCCCATCGCCGGGGGTATGCAAGCACCGGCAGTCACCTGGAGGCAGGGTCTGGTGGAGAACGGAGCACTGATGAGGGAGCTGAAGAGCCTCTGAGTTCTCCTTGACCCTGAACCCCTGGCACTTGCTGGCTTCCGCACCGCCCCTGGTTCCAGCCAGACCCTCACCCACACTCCCCAGGCCGCGACGCTATAGGGGCTGTGGGCTCTCCTCAAGAGGCCCAGCCTCCCTTTTGGCCTCAAACGCACTCCTCCTTCTTTGCACTCCCAGGTGAGCCTCTCGGCACGCTCTGCCCGGTGGTTCTGGAACCTGCCAGGCCGGGCACACAGCACCCGGAGGCACGCCCTCCTCCCTGGACCCCTCAGGGGTGGCCCTTCCTCACCCTGTGACCCTGCCCCAGCTTCCCCACCCTCCCCACCCCCGGCTGACACTATCCCGGCATTTTCCCTGCTTATCGTGTTTGTTCTCAGGGAGGCAGGGGGCTTTGGTGGGTTGTGGGCTCCTAGGACTGTGGGGCACGGAGAGGGCGCAGTCACATGTGTTCAACCAACAGGCAGCCTTGGACTGGAGTGCATGTGACGGAACGGATAGAGGCCAGCAGCTGTTGCCGCTCGCTGGCTGTGCAGCGTTGGCCCAGTCACCCAACCTCTCTGATCCTGGGTTTCTTGACCCACAACACGGGGTTCCACTATCTGGTGCTATGAGGCTTCCGCACAGTTACACGTGGCACAGTCCCCACCCGGCACCGGTGGCTGCTGAGAGCTGGTGCGGAAGGAGTTAATGGTCTCAGTCACCGCCAGGGCGTCGGAGGCCAGTCCAAGAGAAGCCCAGTGTGTCCCTACGACCCCCTAGCCTCCTTGGCCCCGGGTGCAGGGGCAGTGTCTGGGTGACCGCGGGAAGTCCCCGCGAGCCCCTCCGGCCTTCCCTTCCGGCCGCCGCCGCGCGGCGCCGCGTCCCCACGGGTTCCCCCGGCCCGACTCCCAAGGCGCGCCCAGCCGGCCAGGGGCGCGGGCCGGGTGTGGGTGCCGCGTGGCCTCCCCGCAGGCGCGCAGCGGCGTGGAGCCCCCGGCCGCCCCAGACTCCCACCCTGGCCTGCGCGCTGCCTCCGCTGCCGCCTTGCCAGCTCTCGTCCCGGCTAGCGCCTGGGGCGGCAGGCCCGGGGGCAGCCCGGAGGAGGCGGCCGGCGGGCCTGTTGCGGGAGGGGGGGTGCCGCTGCTCCAGCCCGCAATGAATGAGCCGGCCCGCGGCCGCGCGCGCCCCCGCCCCCGCCCCGGCCCTGCTGCCCGGAGGCCCGGCTTTCCGGAGGCCCCGCTCGGCGGCCCCGGCGGGCACGCAGCCCCGGGTACTCTGGCTGCACTTTGCAAAGTGCCCCGCGGAGCTGGCCCGGGCTCAGCGAGCCGCGCTGGGCAGGGCGGAGGCCGGCCTCGCAGCGCCGCGGCCCCCGCCGAGCCCCCGGCGAGCCCTGGCGTTGGCGGCGCGGCGCGTCCCGGGCCGGCGAGCGGGGTCGGGGGCGCGGGGAGGGTCGTCGGCCCTGCCGGGGCGCGCCGCCGAGGGCGCCCGGGACGTGGCGGGTCGCGGGCAGCCAGGTGACCCGCCGCGCAAGCCCCGGTCCCCGCGCACTACCCAGGCGCGGCGCGGCCACACTCACCTCCCGCTCCGAGGGCCCCGCTCCGTTCGCCGCGCTGGCGGGCACGATCGAGCTCCCGGCACGGCCGCGGCGGCCCCGGCGCTCTGGGCGCGGAGGGCAGTCCTCATCCCGACCGCAGGCCGCCCGGGCCGCGCAGACGGGCCGCCCGCCCGCCGGGCACCGAGCCGCCCCGCCGCCGCTGCGCCGCGCTCTGCCCCTGCGGGCGGGGTGGGGAGAGGAGGGGAGCGGCCTCCACCCGCTTCCCAGGTCCGGCCGCGCGCGGGGCCAATCCTCGCGAACACGCTCGCAGCGGCGGCGGCGCCTGGGTGCTCCGGCGGGCCCTCCGCCCAGCCCTGGGCAGCGCGCGCGGGTCAGCCCCCAGGCACAGCCGGCTTCGGTTACAAACGTCCACCCCCTGCCCCCCAGCTATTTTTAGCAGCGCTCTTCCTAGGTGTCTGTTTCACGGGACGCGCGCCAGTGATGGGGACCCTGGTGGGTCAGGTAGGCAGCCATGGAACCAGGGCTCATGCACCCCCACCCCAGCCCACCCCAAGCCGGCAGCCCGCTGGTGCTCCATGGCCGCGCTGGGTAGAGCACTCCTGTCAGATCTGTGGGCCTCAGTGTATCCATGCGGTTCCCAACAGTTCCTCCATCCCCACCCCCTCCCGGCCTCCTTCTCCAGCCTCCCGGGGGCCAGCACGTGAGGCATTGGTGCTTCCGCAGGGAGGGTTGGTGTTGGGGGGTCATGCCACACCCATCACCAGGCACCTGCTTGGCTTCGGGCCTGTCACAGACTGGCCTGGTGAATTCTGGAACACAGATGGGGGGGCTGGGACTGTGCACACCCCAGAGTGGGGGGGCCCGTGCATGTCTTCCGTCCCATGGTTTCCTTCACAGAGGAGGACATCGAGGTCCAGAGAAGGCAAGGGACCTTGCCGAGGCCACACAGCTCAGGGCACGGGACACTGGCTGGTCACCGGTGTGCCCCTGCGGGTCCCTTCAAGGTCAGGGGGACACCCACTGAGAGCAGCAGTCCTCTCTCCTCTACTTCAGAGGACCCCAGGGCGCAGACAGCCCTAGCCTCTGAGCCGGGACATTGTGTGCTGGGGGGCGGGGGCGGGTCTTCACTTGGTAGAAAGGCATCGTTCAGAACTGGTCCTGTGAGCAGCATCCGGGAGCCTGCAAGCAAGCTTTAACTTACCCAAGTTCAAATTTCACACCCCCTTAGGAACACCTTTATCATGTAAAGCAAGGTATAGGTGACACCCAGGGCCTTTGGCCCAGAGTCCCGCAGGCCGGCTTGGAAGGCAGCGGCTGGCCCCCCTCCTCCCCCTGGCACCGGGCACCGTGGTCTGCACCCGCGGAGGGGCTCTGAGCTGTAGGAGAAGTAGAATACAGTGCGCGTCGAAGTCAGTTTCCCGTGGCTGTTCATTACAGCCTTGGAACGAGGTTCCAGAAATCCCTGCCCTGGACTTGAGAAGTGGAACCGAACAACGGGTTAGGGACCCAGAGGCCCCTGCCGCCCAGTCCTGCTTGGCACTCAGAAAGCCCGAGCCTCAGCTCACATTTCCGGGGCATCATTCTGGGCCTCCGGGTCCTGGGATCTCCTTTTCCATGGAAATCGGCACAGGAAGGGGCTGAGAGCCCCCCTCACGTTAATCGGTATTTCAATCAAGTTGGTTTCCTAAAGTTTCTAGCGTGGGGTCCCCTGGCTCAGACCAAGTTCCCAGATGGTATTTGCTTCGCTAGCCTTCTCACTGGGCCTCTCCTTGTTTCTAAGAGAGTCCATGGTTTCTGAACTGTGTGTGTGTGTGTGTGTGTGTGTGTGTGTGCGCCCAGCCCCTGGTGCACCTGGATGCCCCTTGGTGTGAGGGTCGGCAGAGGACTCAGTGCCACGCCCATGCCCACCCTGGGCTAGCACTGCCCACCTGGTCCAGGTGCTGAGGGCACGACCTTGACATCCTAGGAGGTGGGCTGCCGCACTTGCCATCTCCCGGGACGGTTCCGAACATGCCTGTCCTGCCCGAGGGCCACTGGCCGACAGAGCTGGGGGCTGAGCCATCCGGCGGGAGACTCGGTCGCCCGGAGCTTCTGCTCCAAGGCTCTAGGCGCACTTGTTTCAGAGAACCCAGCAATTCTCCGTTGGGGGCGACGATGCCCCCTCCAGGGGACAATTTGGCAGTGTCCAGAGACATTTTTGGTGGTCACAACTATGGGGCCATGATGGCAGAGACCAGAGAGGCTGCTAGACCTCCTGCAAGGCGCAGGATGGCCTCATAACAGAGAATTATCCAAATGTCAGTAATGTGGCGGGGGCATGGTCTCCTGGGGTGGAGCCCAGCGGTCCCCAGGCCCCCCACAGGCAGCACCCTCCCCTCCTTCCCGTTCCCAGAGCCCGACAATGAGCTTCATCCAGCCCTGGCAGGAGGAGCTGCTCACTGGGAGACATGGGTACGGGGTGCCACGGAGGTGGCGTGGGCGGGTGGGGTCTTGCCCAGGGGAGTCCCTGGTCCTTTGCAGTAACGGCTGGAAACTGGGTATCTGCCGGATCCTGCTCTCCACCAGCACCCCAGCAGGGGTGCTGACTCAACTTGCCCAAAGTGACAGACGTCAAGCCCCACTCCCCTCCGCGGCCAAGCCCCCTTGCCGCCCAGGGCCTGCCACCCGCCAGTGGCCGCTCTCAAGGGGGCAGAGGCTCCCCGGGCCCCTGCGTGTGCCGGGAAAGCCAGTCAGCGCTCCTGAGTCATCTCCTTGACTTCTGCCTGATGTCAAAATGAAACCACGTCCTCAAAGCCAGAGCAGGGGTGGGAGGAGTGAGAAGCGTCCGGCAAATTCCAGGGACATAGCGTCACAAGGCCGCACCAGCCTGACTCCAACAGCGCCTGGACACTGGACACCCATCCGTCCAGATGGGCTCACACCTTGAAAGCCATGTCCTGCCCCTGCCCTGTGTGTGGGGCCACCCTGGACCTAGTGGGACCCCCGAAGCCCAGACGCTCATCCCTGGGAGTCCGGACCTCTGACCTGGGACGTGGCACATGGATGTTTGCTCCCTCCTGGGAGTTTTTGTGGCAAGATGGACGTGTGATCTTGTGGGCTCCCTCGGGCCCCTTAGGCCCATTTGCCAGATGGGGAAACTGAGGCTGGAGGAGGCAGGGAATCCATCCTAAGGACCCACGAGTTAGTGGGACAGCCCCTTCTGGGCCCGGATGGCCGGCTCTTGTGCCTGCTGGCTCCCCGCGGAGCCCAGGTTGAGGGCATGGCCATGAGGGCTGGGGGTCAGGGGGTCAGCCTCCCAGAGGCTGCTGCCTGGGTGTCTTGGCTGGCAGATGGGGGGTGTGGGCCTTGTCACACTGAGCTGCCATTCAGCACAGCTGCCAGCGAACAGGGAAGCACCCGGGACCCGAGACCTTTCTAGGAACGAGAGGCCTCGCCCCTCCAGAGCTAGTTATCTGTGCAGCCATCCTCGATGCCTGGACACTGGGCTCCCCGGACCCGTGTTGGGAACACAAGCAATGTTGGCAGAACTTCCCAAGGAGCCCGACGACTCGGAGGGCCTGGCTTCCGTCCCCCGCTCCCTGCTAGCTGCCCGTCCTTGGGGAAGTCAGCAACCTCTCTGGGCTCCTGGCCCCCCGCCCGGCCACCGCTCAGGGAGAACGCAGTGGCCAGGAGGGCAGTGCCGGCCCCCCGAGGCATGATGAGACAGCCCCCGCTCCTCCTGACAGTGGCTGGGGGTCTCTGGGGGGTCTTGGGGAAGCTGGACGCAAGGGCAGGGTCTGAGGGAGGAGAGGCAAGTGACCTCACGACGCCAGGGCGTGTCCCACGGCAGACGCTATCCGGCCCTGACACCCTGCTGTGCCCTCAGTGCCCCCGACCCTAGGTCTGGGGCCTCCGGAAAAATCCCTACAGGCTCCAGAGCGCAGAAAGGAACAGACACGTGGAAAGGCATCTATCTTTACCTACGAAAGGCAAAGCATCAGCTCCTATGTGGCCACATGTAAGACCCTCTGTGTTGTGGGGGGTCTGCAGCCTTGGGGGTGGCAGATGGGAGGGGAGTGAGGGAGGAGGCGGGAGGGAGGGAGTGAGGCTGGGTGAGTGGTGGCGGGTGGGGCCAGAGCCCAGCGAACCCTTCCAAGGAGACATTCCAGACTGACGGTGGCGCATGACTCAGACCCCGGCCGATGCTTTCTGTCCCTGCCTTCCTGTCTTCCAAATGGTCCCGTTTGTGAGCAAAAAGGGAGACAGAAGGGCACCCTTCCTGAGGAGGGTCTCACACACAGACACAGGCACGCCCCCCCCCCCCATGCCACCAGCACCTACACGCTTTCCCACGTGTGGGCCAGCCCAGGCCACGGGACCCAAGGGCTGGCAGGAGGTCTGAGCATGCAGAACTTGCCAGAGCCCACAGCCCACCTTATCCTCCTTCCTGGGATCAGCTCCTCCACCTCCAGGAAGCCCTCCCTGACTTACACACCGGCTCAGGACACCCGCATTTCCTGAGCTCTTCCCGGCAGGGCTACGGGGCAGCTTGGCTCAGGTCCAGTCCCCGACTCTGCCGTCCGGCAGCCATGGGACCTGAGCCTCAGTCTTCCCCTCTGGGCTGGTTCGTCAGACCCGTTCGTGAAAGCGCTAAGACCCACGGGCAGCCGTGTGCCTCCCGGCACTCGGCACAGCACCTTGGACTCAGCCTCCCGCGGGCCTTCGGTATGGGAATCCTCCCAATGAAAGGAAAACAGAGGCGGTGGGGGCCGGCTCGGCTGCAGGAGCCCGGGCCAGCGGCCTGGGGCGTGAATGGGCCCTTTCATGGGGCGGCTGCCGCGCGAGGGCCCAGGGTGGAGAGATCTGTGCGCGGCCCAAGGAATGGCGGTGCCCCGGGCAGGCCCGGGCAGGAAGGAGGAGGACGGCAGCCTTCAGCCCTGGCCTCGGGGCCTTGGGGCCCAGCCTCCTCCCACCCTGCATCCCCGACGCCCCCGACGCCGAGCCCGGCAGCAGGAGCAGAGCCAGCTGTCCTGGTCCAGATGCCACTGTCCCTGTTTTTCTCCTGTAATTATGTCTCCAAGGGATAACTACAAATTTACATTTTGCTCAGCGTGGTGGTTGATTCGGAGCCCGTGAGGAAGGCCCCACCGTCAAAGGCGCATTGATGTGTGTTTTCGTGCTGCTCGGGGTGACTGGCCGGGGCGGGCGGACACAACCGGCCCTTGTCGCAGGCCCGGCTCTGCGAACGGCGTGCCCTTGCCAGCTGTGCCTGTGTAAACGCCTCCGCCCCACCCGCCGTGAATGACTTCAGTGTCCAGGGGTTTCTTTTTCCATACCTGGCCACCAAAACTTCCAACATTCTTCTAGAAAAAATGTGGCAAGCGTCCCTGGGATCGTTTTCTCTCCAAATGGCTTATCCATCCTGCTCAGGCCCCAGACTCAAGCCGGCTCTTCTTCCAGCGGGCGACATCAGAGAGTCACGGGGCCTCCGTCTCCACCACCTGCTGCAGGGGCCCCGCGGACGGCGTCGTGGGGTCACGGGCGAGTGATTAGACATTCGCGAGTCTCTGACCGGATGTCAATAGGCTGACGGCCCCGGGGTGTCCCACCTGCAGAGGCGCGTGGGGGCCCCTGTCCGGGCACAGAGTGGGCCGGTCTGGGTCTGGAACCAGCCCACTGAGCCCAGGCCCTCTCCGGACATCGGCAGACGTCGGGCAGCCCTGGGTCAGAGCACAGGCTGTCTCTGATGCCCCCACTCAGCCCTGCCTGGCGCCCCGGGGTGCTGCTGCCTCCCCCCGGGTGGTGCTGGAAAGAGTACCTCCTCCAGGAGGACACCAGGGCCAGGACAGGAGGGGACAACGGCAGGTAGGTGGGCTGACCTCAAGTTCACGCGTGTGTGTGCCAGTGTGTTTACCAGTGTGAGCGTGTGTGTGTGTGTACAGCGTGTGTGTGTACAGCTATGTACACATAGCTGTGAGAGCATATGTGAGACTGTATGTCCGTATGTACGTGTGCACACACGGGAGCGTGTGCGTTGGCATGTGCACGTACATGTGTGTGAGCGTGTTCACACCGACCCCTCCTGGGGCTCGGGATGACTAAGCCAGCGGCAGGAGCTCCGTCCCACTCACCCCGCGCCCTCGGTGCCCGCGTCAGGACTGGCACAGAAAACTCCCGTTCGTGGAGGAAATGAATGGACGAGAGCTCAGGGACGGCCGGGGAGGATCCCGTGGGTGAAGACGAGCGGGAGGCTGGTGCGTCTCCGCTGTCTCTCCAGGGTGTGGGCCCAGCGGCGGCAGGCCCCATGGCCCCTAGCGGCTTCAACAGGTGAAGGTTTCCAGCCCTCGGAGCTGCTGCGTTGTGCGGGGCTGGGGGCTTGTCTGAGACACACCGTGGCAGAGCTCTGGGTACACAGCCCCACGGGCCGTGACAAGGGGCCTTCCCACCCCGTGCCTCAGTGTCCCGATCCCTGTCGCTGGAGGCCCGTTGGGTTACTGACAACCAGCACGACGCGCCCAGAATCTCATGGATGCTAGCTCTTAAAACCACTGTCAGTGCGTTTCCCGGGCGATATATTGTCTCCTTCACGTGTCCCCAGACCTCCACAGTGGTCGTGACTTAGTCGTCATCAGAGTAGTCCTGAGACAGGGCACCTGTGCCCACCTCCAGCATGTGGCCCAAACTTCCCAGGACCTGCACCAACTGCGTCTCCTGGAGGCCCCCCCACCTCTGTTCCCCAGCAGGTGCTCAGCACACGGGCGAGTGAGAATGCAGGGTCCCCGCCCCACAGACTCCCCGTCACAACAGCCAGAGAAGAACACTTGGTCCTCTGTGTCGCCCCTTGCCCTTGTTGCGTGTCCAGTCCTCGGTCAGCCACGGTGCTGGGGGGACACAGCCCCCCACGCAGGGCTAGACGATCGCCTGGATGCTTGTTTCATTTTGTGAGGTTAGTGAGAACAGACACGCACCTACAAAATCTCCGTACTTTACTACAGGAAACCGCGCTTGTGCCATCACGCCCCACCCCCTCCAGGGGCAGCGGCAGGTGGAATGTAGAAGGACAGGGGTGTCCCTCAGAACCTGTTCCATCCCAGCCCTCGGGGGGGACAGTACCCATCAGGCAGGGTGCTCAGCCCTCCCGCCCCCCAGGCGGCCCTTCCGCTGATAGGAGTGGGCACCCGATGCCTGGTCACACCGGGGGCGTGGCCGCCACCTGGCCAGGGCGCTGGGAGGGACGGCAAGCACCCTGCAGCTCGCTAGGAGCTGCCTAGCTGCTCAGTCCCGGCCACGCCCGCGGAGCTGGCACTATTGCGGCCACGGGGTCTGGGCAAGGGGGACAGCTCTCAGGGCCCTGGGCTGTCTCACCGTCAGCTGCTTCCGAGAGCAGATACGGTATCTCTGCCTTGCGGACGTGGGCTCTGGAACACCGAGTCGCCGCGTCGCTGCCAGGCCCAGCAGCGTCACACGCGGCCATTTTCCCCCGAAGTCCCAATCACGCGGCAACCGCAAACGTGGGTCAGTGTCGGTAACAGCACTGCGTCCTTCCCGCTGCGGAAATGTCCACGAGCACCGCGGGCGGTCTTTCTAGAACATTGTCACGCTCTGCTCTCAGCCCCCATGGCTTCCGAGTGCCCACGGAGTGACCTGCACACTCAGGGGTAGACTTGAGGCCTCTCCCCACCAAGCTCCGAGCTGTCTTTCCAGGCCGGGGCCCGTCCCTCCTCCCTCCTGCCTTCCCCAGCTCGACTCTGGCTTCACGGGGCTGCTACACGTCACCCTGAGGCCCCCCAAGCCCCCACACCTCGCTGACCCTGCACTCGTTTCTCCTCTGCCCACCTTGTGGCCTCACACATCCCATTCATCCTCCAAGACGCACTCAGGAGCCACCTCCTCTCAAGGCCGTCCTCTAGATGCCAAGGGGGCGGCGCCGTACATCTCGCTGTTTCCTGCACCTGTCTCCTGTCTGCGTGGCCACCTCCTCTGATGCACCTGGGACACCAGGTCTTCCTCATTCTCATACGCTACACACCTCTGATGGTTCCCGACCCCACGCGGGGCTCCCGGCACCACGGGCGGCCGAAATCTGTCCTTCTGTCCCTCACCACGTGCGCATCTCCTCTTGGACACTTGAGGCCCTCTCTCTCTTTTAAGCCTGCTCCAGATGCCCCCGCTGCCAGGGAGCATTCCAGGCTTGATACTGGCGTGACGACATGACACAGGCACTTCTCAGTGCCTGAGCATGTTGGGGCCAGAAAGACTCTTGGGGGAGTCTGGTCCAGACCTTTCATGGTACAGATGAAGAAACTGAGGCCCCGGGAGGGAGAGAGAGCTCGGCACGCAGCTAGAGTTGGACCAGCTCCCGGGGGGAGTTTCCATTTTGCGTGGATGCCGTGGACCCAAGAAGGCCTTCTGTGTGGGCTCCCCACCCAGCCCTGGCAGGGGGTCCCACCAGCTCGTCCTGCTGGCAAGTTTGACCACTGCCTCCACGCCGTCTTGCTCTGTTCCCTTTCGAGGTGTTTTTATTTCATGTCTCCCCCCCATCCTGTGACACATTCCCACTGTCACAGGCAGACACCCCACATGCTGTAGCCCCTGCATCTCTGGTGATGTGTGACTATGGGCAGCGGGGGAGGCCGCCCCCTGCTCACCAGCTGCACAACTTTGGGCAAATCACATTTCTTGTCTGTGTTCCTGTGTTCTTGTCTTGTTCCTGTAAAAACTGGAGGTACTGTGTGGAGACTCACACACGCAGTTGTCACAGTGATTCAATAAAAGGGTGTGTGTAAAGTGCTGAAGTGATCAGAGCCAGCGGACTGCCCCCGTGTTACATGAGGACAGCTACTGTGGTGAGGACGGTGAGCGTGATGTGGTGATGGTGGTGATGATGGTGGGGATGTTGGTGATGGAGATGATGGAGATGGTGGGGATGTTGGTGATGGTGATGGTGGAGATGGTGGTGGTCATGGAGGTGGTGACGGTGATGATGGTGGTGGTGATGGTGGGGATGGTGGTCATGGAGGTGGTGACGGTGGTGGTGATGGTGATGATGGTGGTGGTGACGGTGGGGATGGTGGTGATGGTGATGGTGGTGATGGTGGTGGTCATGGAGGTGGTGACGGTGATGATGGTGGCGGCGATGGTGGGGATGGTGGTCATGGAGGTGGTGACGGTGGTGGTGATGGTGATGATGGTGGTGGTGACGGTGGGGATGGTGGTGATGGTGATGGTGGTGATGGTGGTGGTCATGGAGGTGGTGACGGTGATGATGGTGGCGGTGATGGTGGGGATGGTGGTCATGGAGGTGGTGACGGTGGTGGTGATGGTGATGATGGTGGTGGTGACGGTGGGGATGGTGGTGATGGTGATGGTGGTGATGGTGGTGGTCATGGAGGTGGTGACGGTGATGATGGTGGTGGTGATGGTGGGGATGGTGGTCATGGAGGTGGTGACGGTGGTGGTGATGGTGATGATGGTGGTGGTGATGGTGGTGATGGTGGTGGTCACGGAGGTGGTGATAGTGATGATGGAGGTGGTGGTGGTGATAGATGGTCATAATTAGGGTGATGGTGGTTGATGATGGTGGTGGTGATGGTTAGGCTGGTGGTGATCATGGCACCAATGTTCACGTTACTCCCAAATTCTCTCCTGCAAAGACTGCTCCCGTTCCCACCTTCCTGGCTCACCACAGAACATCGCAGAGGTGCCGGCTCGGGCCGGTGGCAGGTGTGGGCGTGTGCGTGCGGGCGGAGAGCTCAAGAGCAGGAACGGCCTGGGCACCTGTGTTCGGAGTGACACTGGCTCCCTTGCCTCGGCCCCTCCTGGGGTCTGGCTTCCCCATCTGTGAAACCACGGGATTGAACTAGGTAATACCTACCGGGTTCTGGCGTTAGGGTTCTCTAACTATCAGCTTGTTTATAACGACGAGTGGTTTTGCAGGAGTCCTCGTCCCTCTTCCGGACATTTGCGCTCTCTGCCTTTGTTTCAACAAAGCCTATCCCGGTCACATCTTCACGCAGACATCGAGCAACAAATCGGCATTTGACATGCGCGGAGACACATAGACACAAGACCACTTCCCTGCACGTGTGCGTGTGTGCGCTCCCGGCCGACGTCTGACACCCGCCGTGCGTATACCGACGCCTCCACGAACCCTAAGTCAAGCACCGCAAATGCATCGACTCGACCCGGAATAAGCAGCCCTGCTCCGGTGTGGGCGACGGGCAGCCGGCGGGGTCGCTCACAGTTACACAACCCAGAAGAGCAGGAACCAGGAGCACCAACCCCCCACGCCCAGCGTGCTCCGAGGGAGATGGCGAACCCGAGCCGGCCGTGGCCCAGCTTCCCGCCGCGAATGAGACGTGGACTTCTGTCCTGCCTCCAGCAGCACGACCGGAGGCAGGGCCCGCCACCCCACCCCGTGGGGCTTAGGTCCCCCCCGTCTGGCACGTGGGGATGGTCAGTCCTGCCTGGCCCCTCTCACAAGGTTATTAAGAGGGGCGCCCTCCTAGATGTGTGCCAAGCCCTTTGGACGGTCAAGTCCTGTGTGTGAGGCGCGCTGCCCGTGCGTGTGGGTTTCAGGACACATTAGCGTCTCTGATTCTGGAGCTTCTGCCTCGGGCACGTTAGGGTTGAAGGAGATGCGGTGTTGCCCGGTGCGCACACGCAACAAGACCTCTGTGGGTCCTCCCTCCTCTTCCTCGTCCCTCCTCCTCCTTCTCATCGTCCTGATTGTTATTCTACAGAGAACAAAGGACCAGTTTTCTTAAAAAGTAGAAGGGGGCCAGGGATGTCTTCAAACAGACATAAGCAGCTTCTAGCTCACTCTGGAGCAGAGGATCTAGAACATTCTATAGGCAGTGGGGGACAGAAGCCCCACCAGTGTTGTTCTCCATGTGGGTGTTAGGGCTGAGGGCTGAGAGCCTGGTGTGGCTGCTCCTAAGGGAAGTTTGTCTTGCCCCAGCCCGTCTTCTTGTGGCTGATGTCCCCAGGACGCTGGCCCCCCTGAAGGGCTGTGTGGCCAAGGGTCTGGGTGTCTGAGATCATGCAGAGTCACAGGGGTCACAGGGACTCTCGGGGCAGGACACAGGGGGCATTGTGCTGACTGGGCTCCAGCCCCAAATGATGGCATTTTTTTTTTTTGAAGCAGGGACTAGGTATTTGGATGGCACAGACACACGCGACTGGAGTGGCCCCACGAGCTGGGGGCCAGTTTCTTGACTGGGCCACTCTGTACTCGGGAGGCCACACAGTTAGGCCTTGGGTGCTGAGTGCCCCTTGGACCAGCTCGCAGAGCGGACGTGTCTCCAGCTGTGGTTCCAGGTGATCGGATTTGGAGGGAAGTGAGCTCCCAGGACACTGAGGTCAGGGGAGGGTCTGGATCGGCAGTGCCTTGAGTCTGGGCTCTGAGGCTGCTTCGCTGGGCGACCCTGGGCGATCATTCCATCCCCACAAAGGAAGGAACAAAAGGGTATAGGAGGTCATGGGGTTCCGTGTGGAAACACCAATCTAGCCTTGAGGACCCGGGGCACATTTTGAACTCCCTCGACCTAGCTTCCTCCTCAGGGTGGCCTCAGGGTGACTGTTCCCACCTCTCAAGGAAGCCGGGGACATGTGGGACAAGGCAGGGGAGGGCACACAGTCCATGGCTCTGCAGACATGTGGGGACCCTGTTCCCAGTGCTGGGACACAGCCAAGAGGGGGCAGAGGTCATCTCTGTCCTCACACGCTGTTCTCCCCGGTGTCTACTCCCTTCTCTCCTGGAGGGGGTGGAGACCTGGGAGAGGTGGTCCCTAGGGACCTCAGCCTGCGGTCACCCAAGAGCTGGGGTCTCGTGTCTCCTCTCTGAGCCCCTCCTAGACCCAACAAAGCCTGGCTCAGAGCAGCTCCCATGAGATCTGTCATCTCCTTCCATTCGCCAAGAGACAAGCACTGTGTCATGGGTCGAGCTGTGTCCCCTATAGGACCTCGTTGAGCCGAACCCCCGGAACTCTGGACATGGCCTTATCTGGAAATAGGGTCTTTGCAGATGTGACCAGGGGAAATGAGGCCACACTGGACTAGGATGGGTCCTGAGCGGTGACTGGGGTCCTTCCGGAAGACGGCTGAGGACCAAGACTCAGAGAAAAAGGCCACGTGACGTTTAGGCAGAGCCTGGAGCCCAGACTGGGGCCCCTGGAGGCTGGCGGAGGCGGAAGGACCCTATGACACCTTAATTGTGGGCTTCCGGCCTCCAGACTGGGAGAGGATCCATTTCTGTTCTTCTTGACACCCCGATCTGTGGTCCTTTGTTCGGGCCACCCTGGGAGACTGGGACGCCTGGGGGTGAGAACGGGCGGACGACGGCAGCGGCACACACGGGCCGGCAGCGCCCATCGAGACGAGACATCGTAGGACCCGAGACGATACACTTTGCTCAGCAAGCTGTCAAGGTTGGATGCCCAGGGCCGGCCAGGTGTGGGACATGCAGAGCTCACACCCTGCTACTTTCTGGAACATTCTTCCATTTCGTGACTTTGTCCCGGGACAGGACGGGGCAGGTGGCATGGCAGGCGGTGTGGTCTCCGGGGACACGGGGGGAAGGAGGTTGTTGTGACTGGGCCTGAGTCCCTGGGAGCTGGGGCTGGGACGGAGCTTCCCCGGGCCTCCCACGACTCGAGTCTGCCCAGCCCCGTGGGCGCCTGCTCTGTCATCTGAGACAGGGCGGTGGGACAGTGTCGCCCTGAGCAATCGGCATGAGAACATCCACGTGCTTGGGGGCAGTTACATGAACGTGGGCTGTGGCATTAGCATCCACCAGCAGATGAAGGCCAGGGTCAGAGCGGCCAAGGGAATCGTCCAAGGTCACACAGGGATGGGCAGGGGCTGTCGGCAAGCCCCGCCGCGTCCGATTTCCATCCCCACGTGCTTCCCGCACGGCTCGCCGCGTTTTGTAGCCCCCCGCCTGGAGCCCCCGGGCCAGCAGCGTGCTGATCGGAGGACCATCCGGACAGACTGAGTTCAGCCCACCGGCCGAGGGCTGCGGAGGAGCCGGGGAAGAAGCCAGGGCCCCTGGTCCTGCGGCGCGGCTCTGCATGTCGTGTGTTCGTCCCCTGCACGCTGGGCACGGGTGTGATTCCTCGACGCGCGGGGCCGGGCGGGGCTGGGCAGGTGGGCTCTGGTGTGATTCAGCCAGAGAGGGACCCCTGAGGTCAGGGGTATGTGGGGGACACATGTCACAAGCTGTGTGTGCTCCTGGGTCCTCGCACCAGCCTCAAGCCAGCCAGGATGGCGTCCTCGTGGTGGAAGTGGCATCGGGGCTCGGCGGGCTGGGTGACTTGTCTGTGGGCCCCCAGCAGGCGGCGGCCCTTGCTGCAGGAGAGACGCCTGCGCTGGGTGTCCGGCCCACCTGGGGGAAGGGCTCCCTCCTGGGTGAGGGCTGGAAGTCAGCCCGAAGCTGGGCCACCCCCCACTGTCCCCCGAGGAGGAGAAAGGACAGACCAGTCTTCCGATTCTTGGAGTACAAGGGCTGCGCTCTCCTCTGGTCACACTCTCTGGGCCATGAGCTCCCCTGGCTCCCCCCTGCTGATGACTGAGCTCCGTCCTCAGAGAAGGGGAGCCCAGAGGGCGTCAGAAAGCGAAACAAGAGCTGCCTTGCCTTCCGTCGGAGGCAGGGGCAGGGGCCGTGTCCGGGGGCCCGAGGAGCCCTTTGCAGCCTCCCGTGCAGGGTCTCTGGTCTCCTCACACCCCTCTCCTCGGGTCCATCCAGGCCGTGACTGGCTCTGTCCGGAAAGGCCCAGGACCTCGATGCCAAATCCCCTTCCTGGGGCAGAGGCTGGGTGAGCAGAGCAGGCTTGTTTGTGTTTGATATAAGTGCTGGATTGTTCTCGCTGCCCTCCTCGGCTATTATGCGGAGGCAAGTCCTAAAATAATATTGCGTTTCCGCTCTCATAATTTGGAGGGAGGATGCTCGTCCGGAATTGAGCGGGACGGGGTGCTTTCGCGTGCGGGCACCAGGGACTTGCGCTCACCACCTTTCCCAAGCCGGCCGGCGTAGGGGCTGCTCCGGGAAAGGGCTGCTTTTGTTCCTAAGAAGCACGTCTTTGGGAAAGCTGGTCTCTTCACCGGATCGCTCAGCATTCTGGATGGAGCCGTGAGCTCCGGACCCCAGAGACCAGAGCCAGTGACTGGCCGGTGACCAAGTGTGAGTCTGGCTCACGGAGGCGCCCCCGGGCGACGGCGGTGCCTGGCGCATGCTGGGCGGTCAGCACGCACTCAGGACCGGTTCCAGCACAAAGCACTCGCACGGCGCTCTCCGCTCCGGCCGCAGGTCCCGCTTTGGTTTCTGAATGCCTGCTTTGCTTTGTCGGAGCGGCTGGGGTGCACGCCCCCTCCGCAGTCCTGAAAGCCCTTCTGTCTTCGCTGTCCCGGCGGGTGTTCTGGGGCCCTGAGCCTGAGGGGGAGGTGCGGAGGCCGTTCTTCTCCGGCTTCCTGGTGGAGATGAAGCCCAGGTTCCGCGCCACTCGGACCCTGTTCAAATCCCAGCTCCTCCTCCACCTCTGGGCCTGGTTTCTCCTGTGCCTTCACTTCCTCACCTATAACACGGTCTCAGTGCTGACTGTCATGAGGAGTGAGCTGAGATGGCACAGGTCCCGACATCTAACTCACTACATGACGCTGCCAGTATTCAAATGAAGAACATAGAAGGGCGCTGGAGCTTAACATGCTGATTTCTTTCATTTACCCCACAGACATCGCTGAGCACTTGCTGTACATACGGCCAGGTGGCTGGCACCACAGGCACACAAAGAAGAAATGCATCTTGTCCTCCAGTGAAACAATATGGCGGTGGTGATGATGATGACCATGGTGATGGTGATGATGATGGTCAGGATGGTGGTGGTGGTGGTGGTGGTGGTGGTGATGGTGGTGGTGGTGGTGATGGTGGTGATGGTGATGGTGGTGATGGTGGTGGTGATGGTGATGGTGGTGGTGGTGGTGATTGATGGTGGTGGTGGTGGTGATTGATGGTGGTGATGGTGGTGATGGTGATAATGGTGGTGATGGTGATGGTGGTAATGGTGATGGTGGTAATGGTGATGGTGGTAATGGTGGTGGTGGTGATGGTGGTGGTGGTGATGGTGGTGATGGTGATTGATGGTGGTGATTGATGGTGGTGATGGTGGTGATGGTGATAATGGTGGTGATGGTGATGGTGATGGTGGTGATGGTGATGGTGGTAATGGTGATGGTGGTAATGGTGGTGGTGGTGATGGTGGTGATGGTGATTGTTGGTGGTGATGGTGATGGTGGTGATGGTGATTGATGGTGGTGATTGATGGTGGTGATGGTGATAAATGGTGATGGTGATGGTGGTGATGGTGGTGACGGTGGTGATGGTGGTTATGGTGATGTTGGTGATTGATGGTGGTGATGGTGATAATGGTGGTGATGGTGATGGTGGTGACGGTGATGGCGGTAATGATGGTGGTGGTGAATTGTACTTCTCCATACCAAGACACATCTACCAGGAACTTGTAAATAGGACCTCATTTGACCAGGGTCTCTGCAGATATAATCACGTTAGGATCTACAGCTGAGATATCTCTGGCTATTTGTTACAGTAGCCACAGGACATTCATATCTTGCCTGAGGTGGCAGTGATGATAATGAGTTGGGTTGTCTTGAGGGCAAACCATGTGCCAGGCTGTTGGGCTGTATATGTTGTCGAATTCTACTCCCTACAAGAATTCCAAGGGAGGCCGAATTATCCCTATCCCACAGATACGGCAGGCCAGGAAAGTGAGGAGAAACCAGCTGCCCACAGTGACTATATGGATATGGAGGAACTGGGATCTGAACCCAGCAGCCCAATACCACACTCCTTGTGATGGTTTGTGTGGTGACACCCCCTCTGCTGTGAAAGTTAAATGAGACCCTCACTTCTCCTCACTTGCCCTGATCATAGCTCTAATTTGTCAAGAAGTAGAAGGGTGGTGGAGGACATCAGCAACCAAGCTCAGCCCTGAAGTCAAACCAGATCCTTGGAGTTGACTGCTCATGGCCAAGAACTTCCGGGGGCACGCAGCACAAAACCTAGCCCAGATGGACCAAAGCTAGAAAGGGAATGTCTGGCTCATGTCACTGGAAAGCCCCCTGGCAGTCCTGGCCTCTTGCTGGCTGATCCTCCCCTGGTGGTAGGGAGATAGCCACCCCGATGCTAGCATCAAGCCCTCCTGGTTCTAGCCCAGAGGCAGTGGGCGTCCAATTCCTCTCTGACAGCCCTAGAGTACATAGTCACTGTCTGCAAGTGGGTCACGTGCCAATCGTGGTGGCCAGGGGGACCGATCCTCTGATTAGATGGGCTAAACTGTATGCCCACCCCTGGAGATCAGAACCACCCTGGCCTCTGGAAGATAAGTAGAGCAACATAAGCCAAAAAAGAAGGGAGGCTGGATGCTGAGGGTTAAAAACTCAATAAATATCCAATACATGGGCACGGCTTCCACTCTGCAGATAAGAAAATAGAAGTTTGGAGATCTGCCCAAGATTACTCAGCTAATACTCAACAGGGTGGGGGCCTGAGTCAGAGATTCCCCAATAGTGCCATTTCAATGTCTCCAAAACCAAATAGAACATGAAATTTAAGAATCAGTGTCGTTTGCAGGGCACCTGGGTGGCTCAGTCGGTTCAGCGTCTACCTCTGGCTCAGGTCATGATCCTAGGGTCCTGGGATCGAGGCCCACATCAGGCTCTCTGCTTGGCAGGGAGCCTACTTCTCCCCCTCTCTCTGCCTTCCTCTCTGCCTGATTGTGATCTCTCTCTGCGTCAAATAAATAAATAAAACCTTGAAAAAAAAGAATTAATATGATTTGAAACGTCAGAAAACATCAAGTATTTAGGAATAAACTCATGAAAGATGTGCAAGACTTTTACACAGAAAACTGTGTAACGGCATGGGAAGCACTTAAATAAGCACCAAATAAATGTTGGGATATACCACATCCATGGATTGGGAGACTCACGTGCATAAAGATGTCAATTCTTCCCAAACTGATCTATGGGTTAAATGCAATTCCAATCAAAATGCTAGCAGATTTTTTGAAATCAACAAGATGATTCTAAGATTTATGTGGAAACGTAAAGGAAGAAATGTAATGGAATGTAGAGTTTCTAAAACAGGTCACTCACAACCTCCAGGGTACAATCCCAAACTACCCGACACATGAAAAACATGACACTTTCCCAAGAGACAAGACAGCCAACAGAGGCCGACCGTGATGCGGTCCAGGTGTTGGAATCAGAAGACAAGGATTTCCATGGAACTATTTCACTATGCTCGAGAACATTAAAGGCATTATGTTTATAGTAAGTGAAAGGACAGAAGAGCTCAACAGAGAAGTAAAAACTATAAAAAGGAAGCAAATGAAAATTCTAGAACTAAAAAAATCATATGTGTGAAATAAAACAACTCATTAGATTTTCACAGTGAATTCACTATAGAGTGGAGATGACAGAGGAAAAAAAAAATCAGTGAACTTAAACACAAACCAAAAGAAACAATTTAATCTAAAAGCAGAGAGGCAAAGATTGAAATGAAAATTGATAGAGCCTCAGGGACCTACAAGACAATGTCAAAAGGTCTACCATGTGTGTAACTGGGGTCACAGAGGAGAGGAAGGTAAGAACGAGGCATGGCAAGTATTTGGACCAACAGCAGCTGAAACCGTCCCCACTTTGGTCAAGGACACAGGCTTACAGATGTAAGAAACTCACTGTAACCCAATCAAGAGGAATACAATGAAATGTACACTCAGGTACGTCATAGTCAAACCTGTGAAAACCAAAGATACAGGCAAAATCTTGAAAGCAGCCAAATCTAGGGAATAATGATTCCAGATGACCACTGAATTCTCATGAAATGCAATAAAATCTAGAAGACAGTAGAACATTTTTAAAGTACTACAACCAAAAACCCCCACATTTTATATCCAGCGAAAATATCCTTCAAGAATGAGGACAAAGGGAAGACATTTCGCCATAGAATCCATCAGCGGCTGAACTGTGCTTGGAGAAATCCTCATCAAGTTCTTGATTATAAATATAAAATTAATTAATAATTAATAATTATTATTAATGATTTATTAATTATAAATATTATAAATAGGCGGAGGTTCATATTTCTGGAAGGAAGGGAGGGCAGCGGGAGTGGTGGACGTGTGGGTGGGCCGCCGTGAGGGTGGGAGCACAGCTCTCCCCAGAGTTCTGTGACCCTGTGCAGACCCTAAATTCACACAACCCCACTGTCATGTCGTCAGGAGCTCTGTTGTTGTTAGAGATGGAGAAACCGATTTGAAAACTGACGTGAGGAGGCCAAGAACCAGAATATCCAAGGCAACATGGAAAGACGAGAGCAAAGTCGAGGAACCAGCCCTAGGGGAACGCGAGACCTCGCACCCTAAAGCCGCCGGCGCTCGGGTGGACAGAACAGACCGTGCGCTGCGGAGACAGACCCGCGCCGCTGCGGTGATTTCGTGCCGCCAGGTAAAGACGAAAACCGTGACGCGTTTAACATAAAGGTTTCCCAGGACATAAAAAGCGATACCATAAATGAAAAATAGTTATAAATTAGGTTTCAGTGAAATTAAAAACAAAAGCCGTCGTTGGGGAAATGAAGCGGCAAGACACAGACTGAGAGAAGATATTTGCAAAACGTGGATCTGACAAAGGACTGGTGTCCGGGACGCACGAAGAGCTCGAACACGGTTTTGAAAAACGGGCCAGCGGTTGGAACAGATCCCCGCAGAGGAAGGTGTGCTCACAGCCAGGATGCGCAGGGAAAGGCGCCCACATCAGGGTCCGAGAGGTAAATGAAATCACCCCGATTCCCTTCCCCGATCTTCCCCGGCAGAGAGGGTTTGCTCGCTAGGTCTCTGTGTAAGCGGAACCCTGCAGGGCGTCGTGTCCGCGGATGCCCCGCGGGCGTGAGGGCACCGACGGGGCTCTGCGTCTGGATGGGTTTTCGCTCCCATTCGTTGGAACGCGCTGGACGGCAGCCCCGAGACCTGTGCACCGCGCTGGGGGTCACGTTTGCCAGAGGAGGGAATGAGGAGCCGCGAACAAATGTTGGCGTCCGGGGAGCGTGGACGAGTGCAGTGTCCGGGGCGGTGCACGCCCAGCTCGGCACCGAATTTCAAAACGCGTCGAGAAAGAAGATGGGCTTCTGGAGGCGGAGAGGTGGGGAGAAGCAAGGGTGCTCGGTGCCGGCCGCAGGAGCGGAGAAGTGCAGGGTGCCCGTGCGGAGCCTCTCGCGGGCTCCTTGAGGGTCTGAACATTTTCATATCAAGTGTTGGGGGAAAGGGAAGAAGAAAGCACACAAGCCACAGAGTTAGACAACACGCGTGCAAAGCGCTTCCGACAAAGAGCCGGTGTCCGCAGCGCGCTCTGGGATGGCTCTGGAACGGGCGAGGACAACAGCACGTGAGAGGACGAGGCGACGGCGACCAGACGCTTTGTGAGAGGAAGTCCCCATGGCCAATGCGGTCCCAAGGACCCTCACCGTCCTCAGTCAACGGGGGGCGTCGATGACAGCACACTGTGTCCCTTCGCACGCAGATCAGAATGACGGAGAAAGCGACCAAGCAAAGCCGAAGGAGGGCGGGTGGCAGGCGCCGCTGGGGACGGAGCCACGGGACCGCGGGCTTGGGGGGCGCGAGCGCGGGCGCCGGAGTGAGCGTGTGCTCGGCGGCGTCAGTGAGCCCGCCCGACACCCCGCGGCGCTACCTCTCGGCCGGGTGCCCTCGAGCACCACAGACGCGTTCGAGAACGTTCCCGGCAGGGTAAGTCGTAAGAGCCCGAAACGGGAAGCGACCCAAATCACCACCCGCAGCAGAGTGGGCGATGAGACGTGGTGCCCCCACACGATAGGATGCGACACCCCAAGGGGCGGCCGGGTGGCAGACGCGTTTGCCGGCTGACGAAGCCAGACACGACGCGCTGCGTTCGGAGTGATCCCACGTGGTACGGTTCAAAGTCATGAGCCGGCCCCGTGACGGAGCGCAGATGGTGGGCCCTGCTGGGGAACCCCGGGGGGAGTCCCGGGGTGCTGGAGTGTCTGGATCTCGGCGACTGTCACGTGGATGGGTGGGTTCACGTTGTACGCACTTGGGTTGTGCGGTTTTCTACATATAAATGACTCCACGGTATTCCTAACGTGCTCCCTTCACGGCGCGCTGCCCGAGATGGGCCCGGCAGGCCAGCGGGACGGCCGGCCTCGCTCCGGCACGTGGACCTTCCAGCTGGTGGGGTCCTGCGGGGCGGAGGTCTGAGCCCCCAGGCGCCGGGGAGTCCAGGCCGGGTCTGTTTACTTAGCTGGGCCTCCGCACAGGCCGCTTCTGTTCTTCCTGGGCTGACGTCAGGCACGGCGGGGCAGGCGCGGCGGGGCGCGCACCGGGGCCGGGCGCAGCATGGAGCCCAGCCAGCGAGGAGGCGGCCCGACGTGTCCCAGTGTGTGCGTGTGACCTCGCCTTTCCCTCCCTGTCTTCGGTTCCCTCTGGGCAGAGTCGGCTGCCCCGGGCGGGGATGAAGCCTGTGGGGGTGCGGAGCCGCTTGTTTCCACCCGTCTGCTCCCCCAGACTCTGGTCTTCACCACCAGCTCCCTCCTGCCTTCCTGTCTACACCTCTCGGCCCGAGTCGCTCACTTAATAACTAACACAGTTTGGGAAACATTTAAACACGCTGCACATTTTCTTCATTGCACTGGCAACAAAAGGATTAATTGAATCATATCCCCCATAAATGTGGATGGGGAACGACCCCACACAGCCTCAAAATAGACCTGGCACGCTTTTACGCTGAGTCGCAGCTAACTCAAACCCAACACGCCTGCTTCCTTACCTTCTCGGCGACTGCCTCGGCGCCCAGAGCCGCCCCGTGCACACCTCAGAGCCCGGGCCTGGAAGAGGCCTCAGGTCGACCTCCACGTCCCTGCTGCCACGAGGCCCCGGGACAGCGTGGGGCCCCTGAGCTCAGGGCTGGGCTGAGACGAACCGGGGCTCGGGGACTGTCCCCTGCAGGTGGGGGGGAACACAGCTCCCACCTGTGCAGGGTGCAGCGGCCAGTAAGTCCCGCCTCTGGTCACTTTGAAAGCTCCTTATGCCGCCTGAGAGAGGACCCCACAGTCCCATCTCACACTCCAGAAGGAGCACCCCTGCATGGCCCTGGGGACCTACCCAGCCTTCCCCGCCCCCCGCCGGCCGGGCGAGACAGTATGGGGGTGCGTGTGCCCCCAGGAGCTGCCCAGCCCGAGGCTCCCAGGGGCTCCGCAGGGATGGTGGTGTGCCCACCACGCGCGGGAGATGCCAAGGACCAGCACGACTCCACCCCATTTCACAGCGGCACAAACTGGGCTTCCAGAAGGCTGTCTGGTGCCTGCCCAAGCCTGCACGGCTGTCCACGAGACAGTGGGATTCAGCAAAATTCCCACCCCCTGGCCTGGTGTTTCTCTCCCCATCTCCACCGAGCTGGATATGGGTCCTGCCAGGAGGAGTCCCAGGCCGCCAGCGCGGGGGGGATCTGCAGGCTGTCGTCGCACGTGGGCCGCTCAAGGCCACGGCTCAAGGCTATGGAGGAGAGGGCAGCTCCCGTCCCCCAAGTCGCTTTCTGCATTCACCTGGCCACTCCTTGGCTTGGCCCTTCCTAAAATTCTGATCTGAACCCACTGGCAGCTGGCGGAAAGTGATGACGATGGTGATGACGAGAATAATTCTGTGTGTATATGCACACATCCACACAGGTACACGCACAAGTGCACACACGCACACATGTGACACAAGTACACACAGCACACACACGTGCACACTGACCCAGGCACACACATGTACACCCACAAGCACAGTGACACGAGTACACACACACACACATGCACACTGATACAGGTACACACATGCATATAAACAGGCACACTCCCGTGGTGCAGCCAAGAAGCAGGCTCAGTGGGACTGGGGACCTGGCAGCTCACCGGGTGGGCACAGGTGGAGTCGGCACCCAGCTCTGTCCAGCGTCCCGTGCCTCCAACCCCTGCCGCTCACCCTCGCACACCTGAGATCTGTGGGAAACAGGGCTGTGTGTCCACATTCCCTGCATATCACAGGGGCAGATCAGGGCCTGGGGGAGATATGCTGGGCTGGAACTTGGATGGGAAAGTCTTTCCAGCCCCCAGGTGCCCTCGCTCATGTCCCCAGACTCGACTCCTCTCCAGCCCCCCGCCCCGCCCCCCGGCAGCACTCCTCTCTGGTCTTGCCTGCCCATCTAGTGTGGGAACAGCAGAGCTAAGAGGCCTCTTGGAAGTGGGCAGAGGTGGTTCCAGGACACAGAAGAGGAAGCTTGCGGAGCCCCGTCCCCATGGGAGGCTGGAAATAGAAATCAGATTCACGGGGGTTTAGGTAAATTAGTGCCTGTTGATAGCTGCTGCTACGCCACCTGTGCCAACGAGCCCAGCCCGGCTTCAAGCCCTTCACACGCGTCCCCTTATTAATCCAGGAAGCGTTCCCAAGGAGACTCACCATCCCGCTCCGTGAGGGGCGCCGGCGGTGGATGGCTTGTGTGGCTCACGGGAGGCTGCGCGGCTGGTAAGGAACAAAACAAGGACTCGATCCGCCTCCATCCAGCTGCAGAGATGAGCTCGTAGCACTACCGGTGCCCCGGTCTGGGTTCGCACCAGCCTCTGCATTTCAGACTCTCGTCCTGGACTCCAGAGGACGTCAGAGAGCTGCGGCGAAGCCAGGTCCTGAAGTGCCACCCCTCCCTCTCTCTTTCTGTCCTGGTAGGGGAGCTGTGGATGAGAATTTAGAGGCCAGCAGGACCTGCCGTCCTCGGACGGGGCTCCAAATTTCCACTTGCCCCGCCTCAGGGCTGTGCTCCTCTCCACATAGGAGAGCTGTCTGGGGTGGGGGCATCTTGGGGAGCTGCTCTGGTTTCTTGCTCATCCCTTCATTCATTCAACAACTGAATCCCCAAGCATTTATGGAGTGCCTACTGTGTGCTGAGCACTGTCCTAGAAGGTGCTCAGAAGACCTCAAAAGGAGGGACAATGACGATCAGAGCAGACACAAATGAACCAAGAAAGACAATAGGGAGCCCAGTTGAACTTGCAGCTGTGCTGTTGAGAAGATAAAATGACCTCCTCTCGCTAGACTAAGAAAAAAAGAGAGAACACCCAAGTGAGTAAAAGTAGAAATTAGCCAATTCCACAGGCACCCAGAGACTGGACAATTCCACGATGGCAGAGCGATCGAGCCAGAAGAAGAGGGTGAGCTCCTCGAAACACACGAACTTCCGAGACCGACTCGTGAAGAAACAGAAAATCCGAGCAGACCAGTAACGAGCGCGAAGACGAAAGAGGGATCAGAAACCTCGCAACGTGGGGCGCCTGGGGGCTCCGTGGGGTGAGCCTCTGCCTTCGGCTCAGGTCATGATCCCGGGGTCCTGGGATCGAGCCCCGCCTCGGGCTCTCTGCTCCGCGGGGAGCCTGCTTCCCCCTCCCTCTCTGCCTACTTGTGATCTCTCTCTCTGTGTCAAATAAATGAATAAAACCTTAAAAAAAAAAACCCCAAACCTCACAGCACAGAAGAGCCTGGGGCCAGACAGACAGCTCCACTGGTGGATTCTATCAAACATTTAAAGTAAAATTTAATACCAATCGTTTTCGACTCCTACACAAAAATTGAACAGAAGGGAACACTCCCCAACTGGTTTCACAAGCCAGCATCCCATCAGGCTCATACCCAAGCCAGGCAATGTCGCCACGAGAAAACCATAGACCGATATCCCCTGAAGAAGACGTATGCAGAAACCTGCAGCCGGATGCTAGCACCCTGGGGTCCACAGCACACTGAGAGGACCACACGCCATGAGCAAGTGGGTCTGTCTCTGGGATATAAGGATGGTTCAAGGTGCACAAACTGGCCAGTTCAGGGCAGCGCGCTAACGGGACGAAGCACGGAAACGACACGATCGTCTCAACACATACGGAAACAGCACTCGACATAATCCAGTGTTCTTTCGGGATAAGCATGCTCAACGGGCTGAGTAAGGACCACACCTCAGAACAACAAAGCCCGTGTATGATGAGGTCACAGCCAGCATGACGCTCGAGCGAGGGACTCTGAGTCGGACACAAGACGGTGGGGCCCACCCTCCCCACGCGTATGTGACCGAGTACTGGAAATCCTGGCCTGAGGAATCGGGCACGAGAAATAAATAAAAACTGTTTATATTGGAAAGGAAGAAGTGAAACCATCTCTGTGTACAGATGACATGATTTTATTACGGAAAATCCTAAAGATGCTTCCAGACTACTGTTAGAACTAATAAACACGATCAGTAAGGTTGCAGGATACAAAGTCAACATACAAATGTCAATTGTGTTTCTATACGCTAAAAATAAACCGTCTGAGAAAGATATTGGGGAAATGGTTCCATTTACAATAGCTTCGAAAAGAATGAAATACCGAGGACTGTGTTTAAACAAGGAGGCGATGGCTCTCTGTGTGCTGACGACGGAGACTGGAGACACAAATACACGGAAACCATCCCGTGGACACGGACTGGAAGAATTAAAGTGTCTGTTTTCATGTGTTCACATGTCTGTGCTACCCGAAGCAACCTACAGATTCAATGCAATTCCTAGAAAAATTCCAATGGTATTTTTCACAGAAACAGAAAAAAGTCCTAACACTCCTGCAGGACCACAGAAGACCCCAGGTCCACGGCAACCCTGAGGGAGAAGAACGAAGCTGGTGGCGTCACATCTCCCGGATTCAAACTACATTACGAAGCCTTACTCATCCCAAGTGTATGGATCTGGCGTATAAACAGGCCACGGAACAGAACAGGGAGCCTGGAAACAAAGCCGCACAGACACTGTCAACTCGTCTTCAACCAGGGGGCCAGGAATACGCAACGGGGGAGAGACAGTCTCCTCGGCGCGCGGTGTCGGGGAAGTGGAACCGCCACACACAAAAGAAGAAAATTGGGCCGTTATCCGACGCCGTCCACAAAAGTCAACCGAAAACGGATGAAAGACTTCAATATAAGATAGGAAATCATAAACATTCTAGAAGGAAACAGAGGGGAAAATCTTGACGTCGGTCTTGGCAGTGACTTTTTTTGGATCTGACATCAAAAGCCCAGGCAGCAAGAGAAAAATAAACGACCGGGGCCACCTCCAGCCGAGAAGCCTTGCGCAGCGGAGGAAGGAGTCGACGGCACGGAAAGACGACGTGCAGGACGAGAGAAAACGTTGGCGAGCCGTCCACCGGCTACGGGGTGAGCTTGGGGGTTAATACGCAAAAAACATAATGAACTCCTACAGCTCAGTAGCAAAAAACCCCCACATCAGAAACAATCCAAAGAAGTGAGCCAAGCGCCCGAGAGACGTCTTGCCAACGATACCCATGACCGACAGGTGTACGGAAAGGGGCATGACGTCACTCGTCATCAGGAAATCTCACATCCAAACCAGGAGGAGCCGTCTCCTGGCCCCGGCTAGAACAGCTGTCACCAACGGGACAGGGGTAACAGGTGTCGGCACGGGCGTGGGGACCCTGTGCTCTGGGGGTGGGACCACACTGTGGGAACAAACACAGCAACGCTGTCCCGCCTCCTTGGAGGGGGTCTTACGTAGTCCCAGCCCCAAAAAGCAGGTACACATGTGAGAGGTCACGGAGCTCGGCCGGGGGTGTGGTCTCCCAGGGCATCTGTGCACCAGAGCATCATGGGACACCCCTGAAATACCCACCATGGCCACGTGTCCGTCCTCCCTGAGGACACAGCCACCGACCGGGGGACGTTGTTCCTGGTGGGGCGGGTCCTGGATGAGCAGACAGCGCATAGGCTGGGGCGGCCTGCAGATCTCTGGGCTCTCTTAACAGATCACAACAAACTTTATGGCTGGAAATGGCAGAAACGGATTCCCTCACAGTTCTAGAAGCCCAGAGTCTGAAATCTGGGTGTGGGCAGGTCCCCGTTCCTGCGGGCCCTGGACTCCCTCTGTAGCCACATCTCCTGGGCATCTCTGCGACCTCTCCTCATCTTACCAAAAATACCAGCTGTTGAATGTAGAGCCCACTCCGATCCAGCACGACCTCCTTTAGATCCTTAACTAATTCTGCAAAAAGCCCATTTCCAACAGGCAAGGGAAGGACTCTCCAAGAAGGCCAGAAGGATGTGTTGTTAAGGCCTGAGTGAAAGGCAGGGTGTTCTGTGGAGAGCACAGCCTGTGCAAAGGTCCTGGGGCAGGAACCTTCTGGTGGCTTTAAGCGACATGTAGGAGGCCCCTGGGGGCTGAGAGGGAGGTCAGTGGGGTTGACTCACTGACTTCTTGGTCACGGGTCTCCTTGGGCACGGTCACAGGAGGGATGACACCGGTCTGCATTCTGAGTGAGGTGGAAAGATGCCCTCTGTGGTTTCTGACCCAAGGACCCAGTCAGCATGGGCTTCAAGAGGTCAGGATCCCTGCGGCTGCTCAGGGAGCTCCTGGGAGGGTAACATCCTGAATGAGGAGGCCGAGCCCTGGAAGGCCCCTCTGCCACCGGATTTGGGATCTTGAGCGTGTGCGCTATGGGCTTGAGCACTGGTCGGGCGACCTGGCATTTCCCGGCCATCCCCGTCCCCTCCAGAGCTCTCTGGACCTGCAGCCTACTCGGCAGAACTCCTTCCCGCTCTGCACGGTGTCAGGTTGCCTGGCCCGAAGCCTGGCTTCCCTCTGGCCGGCTCCTCTGGCCCTCTAACTTGCCAAGCCCTCGCCTGGACAGCCCTGGATCCCGAGGCCCAAACACCAGCACCAGCCTACCTCCCCAGGCTGGGCCGGCCCCTCTTCCCCACGGGAAGCCACAGAGGGCGAGAGCCAGAGGGCCCGACTCTCTAGGAAGTGCCACGGGTCAGCTCCACACTAGGGGGCCGGGCAGCCATCAGAGCTGGGACGCCAGGGGAGGCCAGCTGTGGACGCCTTCCTGGGACAGCAGGCTGCTGGGGGAGGGCGGCAGACGGGGCGAGGCTGGGGGGTGGGGGTTGCGGCCGGCCGGGAGGTGAGGGGCTCATTCCCACTGTGGGCTACACTCAGCGCAACATGCGGATCACACAACCCACGTCCAGCGACGCTGTGACGTGGTCCCTGTGCTGTGACGTGGTCTCTGTGCTCCACGTGACGAGACTGAGGCCGGGAGCCCGGGGAGCCCCACAGCCACCCTGGCCCGCCCTCAGCCCCGGCGTGCACGTTTGTGTCCCAGGGGAGCCTCCCCGGGCCCTCAAGAGACTCTCTCCGCTTCTGCAGCGGGATCCAAGTGCCGGCAAACGTAGACGTTGTAGACGGCTGTCGGAGCTACGGAGTTTCAATCTGCCCTTTCTGGATATCTGCATGAGCTGTGTCAGTGTCGGGAAGCGCACGGGGTAAACTCCCCAGGGTCGCCAATCACCAAGGAGCTGCGTGACCCCCCGGGACGAGTCACCCGCGGGCTGCGGGACCGCCGCCTCTCCCTGGTTCCAGAGCTCCGTCTTGTCACCACGCAAGGTGACCCCACGCCCGTTAGCCGCTCATCTCTGTGCCTCCCGCCCCAGCCCCTGCAGCCGTGCACCTGCCCATTCCGGACATCTGTCCAGTGTCCAGCACAAAGATGGCCTGCCGGCCTCTGTAGACACTGGTCAGCGGCAGCACGTGTCCCCGGCCTCCCCACGGGGTTACCAGAACGTCAGTCCCCATCTGCACGCGCGTGCCCGCAGGGTCAGGGCCTTCCCAAGGCCTCGTCCTTTGATTTAAGGTTTTTTGACAACAATCCACCAGACTCCAGGGAGGAAGCCAAGTAGAGCCTGGGGACAGAGAGGCATCCGGGAAAGCCACCATCTCCGCGGAGCCAGGGGCCCTGGGCCAGCGCAGCCCCGTGCTAAGGGGAGCCCAGGACCCGCGGTGGGGAGGGACGGCCGTCTGGCCTCGGGCTTCCCCGTTTCTGGTGTTCTGTGCTATCTGGGCCCCACGGGGGCCTGGGTGTGTGTGAGGTCACGGGAACGAACGACAAGTGCCTGCCACTCTCTGGTCTGGGTGGCCAGAGCGGGGGCCTCGCTGAATGTCCACCACGAGAGTCTGCCTGCTGCTGCCCACGGGTGACAAGGAAACCGGCCCAGCAAGGTGAGGACACTTGTCCAAGGTCACACAGCCCTGGCGGGGGTGCCTGGATTTCTGGTGAAAAAATCACACAGGCCGAGAGAGCAACACGCTTGGGTTCTTGGGCCGCTCCAGGAGTCGGGACTCCAAAGTCCGGCTCACAGATCTGCTGCAGGTGAAGGCGCAGGCGGGTCTGGTTGCTTCTGGAGCTGGGGGGGGGGGGGCGGTGAGCCATTCCTCTGCCTTCTCCAGCTTGCAGGGGTGCCGTGTCCTTGGCTCGCGGCCCCGTGTCCTCCAAGCCCGGCCTCCATCCTCCCGTGTCCTCGACCTTGACCCTCCTGCCTCCCGGGGGGGCTCCGTGGTGACATTGTGCCACCCAGTCCCACAGGGCCTCTTGGCATCTTCCTTCTGGTCCCTTCGACAGCACACGCATCCGCAGTCCCCGGGCGGCCGCACCGCAGGAGGGAAACGGAGGTCGGAGAGGCCAGGTGGGCTGCCCGGCGCATCTGGCAGGCGGCTGGGCTGGGGTCTGAGAGCTGGTGGGCTGCCCGGCAAGGGAGGGACAGGGGGAGGTCTGGGGAGGCGGGCAGGGAGGCAGCCCTCGGGTGGGAGAGCGGGAGCGGGCAGCCGCCGCGGTGGAGTCCGGTTCGGAGGGGCCGAGGCTGGCCGTCTCCTCTTCCAATGTGGAAAGTATTTTTCCTTCAGTAACTAAAGCAGCTCTGTGTTTACACCGGCAGCCCTACGGTGGGGGCGCCGGGAGGGGACCGTCTGGAATACGGGGGTTGCTAGGGAGAGGCGGCCGCGGGGAGGGGCCTGCTGGCTCCTGCGATGGGGGTCCCCCGGGGCGTGGGGAGTCAGGGGGTGGTGGGTGCACGGGTGGCTCGTGCCGCTGTGTGGGGGAGCACCCAGCTCCCGGCCTCGGTGCCGCTCCTACTCTGTGAAACCCGGGCCCCGTCCTCTGAGCCTCAGTTTCCCTGTCTGTCCAGGGGAGGTGTGCACAGCTGGTGGGCTGTGTATCTGGGATGGAGACGCTGGCACGAGGGAGGCGAGTGGCTGCCCTGCGCCTTTTTCCAGATTGCTGGAAGCTTCCTCTGCCTCCTGGTCGTGGCCACGCCGGCCCTCCCACATCGGGGGGCCTTCGGGTCTTTCCAAGTGAAGTGATGGAAACCGGGCTCAGAGCTGACCGTCTGCCCGGGCCCGGAGCGGGGACGCAGGAGCTGGCGGGCTCACACGCCGGCCTCCTCGGGGCTGGCCCTGCCCCCGCAAAAGGCCCATGGGTTCGCGTTTGCACACGTGCACGTGCCCACCGGGGAGGCTGCGTCCGTGTGACCTCTCCCACAGATCCAGGGGCCGCTGGAAGGTCCCAGGTCAGGCAGGACAGCTTACAAGGTCCCCCTAGAGCCACCCCAAGCCCTGAACCCCAAACTGTGTCATCAGGAGGCCCCCTGGATCCCGCTTACCTGGGGGGGCCCTGCGTGCTAGAGAGGGCCCCTGGCTGGGGTCAGCACACCGGCTCGTGCATTCAGTTCGGGACTGTCCCTCCCCCATTGGACCCAGTCCTTTGGGACAGGATTTGCCCCTCAGTCACCGTCCCAGGGCTGGGCTGCTGGTCCCTGCCTTCGTGGGCCACAGTCTGGCCCAGGCGGGAGGTAAACAGTGAGTCCCGGCAGGACGGCGGGTGGGGCGCTGTCCCCCACGGAGGTGTCCAAGTCCCACCTCCCAGACCTGTGGTTGTGTGCGTACCGGGAAACAGGGTCTTTGCAGATGTGATGGTGGAGATGAGGGGGGCCCTGAACCCGATGACTGGTGTCCCCCCAAGAAGAGGAAGGTGGACAGACACGGAGGAGAGGCTGCGTGAGGACGGGGCGGAGACTGGAGGGAGGCCTGGAGCCCCCAGGAGCCAGATGAGGCGGGAAGGGCCCTTCCGTGGAGCCCCCCGGAGGGAGGGAGCCCAGTCTGGATCTCAGACTCCGGCCTCTGCGCTGGGAGGGAAGAGATTCCCGCTGTCCCAGCCCCGTCCGCGGTGTTCCGTTACCGAAGCCTCAGGACACTCCTACAGGTGTGTGGGGGGGGTGCAGAGGGGATGGCCAGCCCTTCTGGGGAGCAGAACTGCTTGTACCTGCTGCCCTCTGGGACCAAATCTGGGTCCACACTCCAGCAGGCCGGGCTGCCCCAGCGGCGACCGCGGGGGGCGGGGGGCGGGCCGCAGGTAGGCTTGGGCCCCTGGGATCTGCAGTGATGCCGGCTGGTCTCTCTGGGAAGCACGAGGGGGTCCAAGGGGGTCTACCTGCCGCTCCTTCCCTTCCTCCTTCCAGCCTCCTCAGGGGGACTGGGACAAACCCACGGGGCAGGAGCTGCACCCTGGGCCTCTGCCTCCTGGAGTGGAGGGCGCGAGAGTGGAGACTGCGTCGGGAACGGCGAAGGATGGGGTGTGCGGAGCCCCAGCGGCGAGACAGGGTGGGCGAGGCGGCCTCCTTTCTTCTTGGAAGCGCAGACCCTGTCCCCGCCTCGGGGTTTTGTCCCGGCTGTGAGGTGACGCTGGGGAGGGCCCGGCTTGGGTCAGGCTGGGGAGGTCCCGCAGGCTGGCGCGGGGTCCCAGAGCGCCCTGCCGGGGCTGGAAGCCTGTGATCTAGGGTCCAGCAGACTGGGCAGTGGACTCCCGCTCCCTGCCCGGTTCCTCGGGGTGGGAGCCAGGGTAGGGACATCATCTGGAGAAGTGCGCCTGGGACAGAGCCGGGAATCCCTGTCCCCAGAGATGTGAGCTGGGCAGCAGTGAGGGAAGAGGAGAAATGGAATAAAATCCCTTTTTAATGCTCTCGGCTGCTAAGTTCAGCACTTCGGCCAGATATCCGAGCGGACTGCTCACGCTATGGCTCTGCCAAACCCCAACTTTCGTGTACCCCAGCGGCCTAAAAGCCCTAGAAGCGCCGGGAAGGGGGGCGCCACCTTCCTCCTGTTCTTCCAGGGCGGCCTGGCCAGGTCTTGGGGGGACGCTGGACTGGGAGGCACAGCACGGCCACGGCGGTTAGGGAAGACGAGGTCAGGTGAGCAGAGGCAAAGTCGGGGGGGGGGGATGGTGACGTGCCGACAGCTGGGGGCGGGCGGGTGGCTGGCAGCGTCGACCAGAATCTCTCGCAGAATCCACTTCCTTCCAGGCCCTGGGAGCGTCACCAGCACGCGAGGAGTGCGAGCCAGTGTTCCAGGGAGCCTCTTGGAAAACGACCCTTGCGTGCGTCACGGTCCCGAGGTTCTTCGCGAATTTGCACAAAACAGGCTGCTCAGGGGTCCCCATGGGGGCCAAGGGAGGTGACAGCAGCCCGTGGTGACCGAGCTTGAGCTATGAAATGTCGGCCTGGAGGGGTCCTGGGACCGCTGTGCCTGTAGCCCCACATTACAAGGGGGGCCTGGGGCCACCAAGGGAGTCACGTGCCCCCCTCACTGAGACACGAGCTCCGGGGAGCCCGACGCGGGGCTCCTCACCCCCCGCAGCGTTCGCTGGGCCGGAAGGTCAGATGCCTCAGCAGAGATGCACGCCTTCCTCCCCAGGCTCTGGGGTAGGGCTGGAGGCTGTCCTTGGCCAGTACCCGTGGGTGGGCGGGATGACGCATGAGTTCCGAGCCCGGCCGCGTGTCCGCTCGCCCCTGGGCGCTCCTGGCCTCGGCCAGGGCAGCAGCGAGCCCGCGCAGCCCACGGACCGAGAAGGACGCGGGCGGACCGGAAGTGACCACCGCCCGGAGCCACGTTCGGCCGGGCACAGTCCGGGTCAGACGGGGCAGAGCAGACCCCGGGGTGAGCGAGCGAGAGAGAGCGGTCGTTGCCGTCGGTCACTGAGATTTTCATGCCGCCGGTTACACCGCCAGAGCGGACGGACACAGGCCGAAAGCCGGTCCAGGCAGACGGCGCGAGGAGAGGGCGGCGAACACCCACGGTGCGCTTCCTGCCCGCCAGGCTCCTATAAGGGTGATCTGGCTTTATGTCCTTGCTTAGAATTACATTAATTTATTAAAAAAAAACAGTTTCCCCACTTGTTTATCTTGGTGCCGCTCTTCCCCGTTGGAGGCTGGGCAGTTAGCGCCGGCTGGGGAGGTGAGCTGCTCCCGGTCACGCGGCCACAAACCGCAGAGCTGGGACCTGAGCCCACGTCTGTGTCCCCAAAGTGCACCCGTCCGGCCGTCCCATGCGGCAGCCGCTGGCTACCTGGGACCGCTCAAAGGACGGAATCAGGGAAAGCTACAGACTTCCCCCTTCCCTCACAGCAGGCCCCCTTCAAGTGTGCGAAGGCCGCCCGTGGCCCGTGGCCGCGTACCAGACCGTGCACGCTTGTAGCAGTCCCGGCGCCCCGGGGAGTTCCGGGCGTGGGTGTGGACTTGGGCCAGCCATCTGGCCGCCTGGGAGGGCCCGTGGGCCAGTGCAGCCGCGGCTACTGTGTGCTCCGTGGCCTCGGCTACCGTGTGCTCCGTGGCCTCGGCCACCGTGAACTCCCTGGCCTCCACATCAGCTCGCAGCCCACCGCAGGCTTGTCGCGGGCAGGACAGGTGATGCGGAAGATGGGTGGTCTTCTCAGGCTCTTCCAGAACCTTGCTGGGGACTCTGGGCCAACTGGCCCTGCTCTCGTAGACACGGTGGACCCTCAGGGACGTTGCCCGTGCTTCACCGTGACCTGCTCCCAGCAGTGAGGCCCTGTGGCCGCCACCCACACTCGCACTTATTCAGCCCTGGGACACGGGCAGCCTGGGCGCGGAGAGCAATGACTTCACCAGCGAGAGAACGAGGTTCACGTGTGTCCCTTGTCCAGTAGAAACGCTGCTCTCCGGTCTCAGGGGTCAGCACCTCCCCAGTCCATGAAGCCTGTTTTGGGAGCCAGGGAAGCGAGGCCCTTGCTGGGAGGAGCTGGTCTCCTGGATCAGGCCCGAGCCCACCCAGCCTGGGGCCCCAGCACAGCATATCCCAGGCCGCTGACAGTGCCGTCCCCACATGGTTGTGGCCTGGCCACCTCTCACACCTCCTGCCCTGCCCCTGGACAGCGGAGACACTGGACAGCTGCCTGCTGGGCTCGTCGGAGGCCAGGGCTCGGGCCCCAGCCTCCCCTGCCCCCAGCCTCTCCAGGTGCAGCGGGACGGTTCCTGCCGGGGTCACTGGCCAGAGCCTGTGTGTCCCCGTGACGGTGCACGTGGAGAGGTGGGGTGAGGCTGGCCACGCCCAGCATCTTCTTCCCATCCAGAGGGCTGTGCAGGGAGGGGTCCTGTTTGAGAACCCTCCCTCCCCACCTCCTGTGATCCCCTCCAAGTCTACATGTCCACCCTGAGCCGACCCAACCCCACTCCTGCCCCTCCCAGCAGCCCCTTGCCCGGGCACCACCCTGTCCTTGGTCCCCGAGCCCGGCAACCGGCTCCCCGCTGGCTCTCACCCAGCGCCATCCCCCCACGCCCCGAGTGCCCCAGCGGGCCGACCGTCCGGCAGCCTTCTGCACTGGCGCTGGGGCGCCCCAACCCCAGCACGGGGCGGCGTCCAACACCGCGTCCACCCCAGATGCGCTGCCCGCGGGCCTCCCGCCATTTTGACCCCAACTCGCCGTTCTATCCACGCCGTGTCCGTGGGAAGGGCCGAAGAACATGCTGGAATGCGGGGCAGGGTGCGTGGGCTCCGCCCGAGCCCTGAGTGGGCTTGCTTGGAGGGAGGAAGCTGGGGGGGCCCAGGGTAAATCCTGCCCCGGGCTGCCCCTTCCAAGCCTGTCGGGAAAAGTGAGACCCCCCACGACCACGCTCCCTCCTGAGCTCTGGGTCATCCTCTCGCCCTCCTGTGAGGAAGCAGGAAGCATAGAGGAAGGAAACATGCTTTTCTGGCTGACGTGGTTTCTCATGTGTAATCCCCAGGGCCCTGCTGCCGGAGAGCCTGGGCCGGCAGGCGGGGCCAGGACAGCGAGAGGCCGCCCACGTCGCCCCAGGCCCCCAGACGAGGGTCCCGGGACCTACCCCCAGATCCTGGGCAGGGCGGGCCCTTCATGAGGCGCCAGCAGCCCCTGACCCCGGCCTGGAATCCCGGCCCTGGCTCTGTTGTGACCTTTCATATGACCCAGGTGAGCCCCTGTCCCTCCTTCGGCCTCAGGAGCCCCGAGGTGGTGGTCCGAAGGTGCCTAGAATGTTCTGCAGACAGGCCCCAGAAGTGGCATACTCACGGGGTAGGCGGGGGTCTCCACACCATCTGGAACCAAGACGGAGCAGCGAGTCAGGCCCAACTTGCCATTTCTTGTCCACTTGCCCCCTCCTCTAGGAAGCCTTCCTGGGCTGCTCCCTGGCCGCGAGGGGAGGGATGTATGCTGCACACATACATCATTTCTGTCACGGAAACTCTCTCCCCTGTGCCCGGCACAGGGCTCACGTCTGGACGTCGGCGGAGTGATCGAGCTCCCTGGACAGGTTACGGGGCCAGACGGTGCACCCCACCCGCGGGCTGAGCGAGGCCCCTTCCCTTGGGCCTGCAGACTCTGCGTGGGGCTGGGGTGGGGCTCAGGCTTTCAGGGAGGGGAAGTCCTGGGTCATTTGTCACCATCCGTGGTTGAGCTGGAGGCAGGGAAGGGCTCCTTAACCGTCTGAGACTTCGCCTCCAGCCACCTGGCCCTGGGTCAGCGGTGGGGTCCCTGCCGGGGGCCTGGAGCGGGGCGGTCACGGACGGCAGTGAACAAGGAGAGCCGTCACCGTCTGTCGGGCGGGAGAGGAGGGCTGAGGGCTGCTCTGCCAGCCCGCGTGGGCAGTGAGCGCTCCATGAGCGGGCGGGCAGTCGTGGACAGGGCAGAGCCTGAAGCTGGCGTTCCGGACAGCCTGGGAGCTAGGAATGGTTTTTGCATTTTTAAAGGATTGTTAAGAAAGAGAGAAAGACAGAGACAGAGGCCATATGTGGCCTGCAAAGCCTAAAAGATTTATCACTCTTTGGCCTTTTATAGGAAAAGTTTGCAACCTCTAGGTTGGAGGAAGGGACTGGGTGGTCAGGCCATGGGGGAGTGGGCCTCGGGTGGAGGCCAGCAGCCCTGCAGCTGTGCTCCCCGGCCTGGACACCAGCCCCTCCCCCACCCGGGCCCTGCCTCTCCGGAGGGTATCAGACTCCTGTAAGAGAAGACGCTCCGGGGAGGGTGAGGAACGGCACTGCTCGGAGAGGGTCAGCGCAGGCGGGGAGGGTACAGAGGAAGCACTTCTGGAAGCCGGCCTTCCGCTGGGGCTGAGACCGCTCCGGGCGGCTGTCGGCTGAACAGCTAGTCGACTGCGGATGGCTGGACGCCGTCGGCAGTGGCCGTGATTCCCTGGGAGCGAGTGTGGAACCTCGCGGGTTTCCGGCCTGTTCTGCCCACCTGCAACGTGGAACACGCCTTCAGTTTCAGCCCCGTGTCTCCCGGAGCGCCGGCCCCAGGACCCCCCGTGAAGCCTCTGGGTGTGTTACAGTCTCTCCCTCCTGGCTGACGGGTGCAGGGAGTCTGACCACCAAGCCCCCCATGCTGCAGGCCCCAGGGGGACGGGCCAGCCCCGGCCCAGCTGCCGCCCGTCCGGCATGCGAAGCCGTCTCGGACGCTCCAGACCGGCCCGTTGGCCCCTGACCGCCGCGGCGCGAGCTTCGTCACCACCACCCAGGAGCCCCCGGTCCCTCCGGCCGTGGCGCTGTGTTACCTAGCAGCGAACCCAAGCTGAGCTCGCCCACTGGCCACCCTCCCTTCCTGTGTGCGGAGGCAGGGACCATGCCACGTGCGGCGGACCCCTCCCGGCACTGACCTGAAACTACATTGCATGCGATCGTTAACGTCACAGCTCATCCAGAAATGGCTCCGGGTGCCATTTTCCAGTGGGTGGAACCGTGCCGGCTGCACCACGGAGGGGCCCGACAACTCCCCTGTAGCCCGGCCATCGGCGCTCCTTCCAGGTCTGCCTAGGAACTCATGGCTGCTTCTGCCCTGACACCAGCCCCCATGGGTAGATGACGGTCCTTGTCCTCGGGAGCAGCGGCTGGGCGCTGGCCGGGGAGGCAGGAGGGGCCGCGGGGAGGGGCCGCGGGCTGAGCAGACAGGCCTGGGAGAGCGCTTTGTAAAGTGACCGGCCGACACCAGGCATCATCGTTAGCAGAGGCGGCAGGGCTCAAGCTGATGACTTTGCCAGGACGGTGCTGAGCGAAGCCACAGACGACCGGGGAGGCCCCGAGGGCAGCGAGGCTGCCGGCCAGCCCGCTCCTACAGGCGGCACCCCCACGTGCGCTGGCCAGGAGGGCAGGGTGTCCCTGCACCTGGACGCTGTGTGGCCCAGGTAAGCAGGGAGGTGCGGGCCGGGGCACCCGAATCCTAGGTTCCGGGAGCTCAGGCCGTGGCCTCTGGGTGGGTTCTGCTCCCCGGCACACCCGTGGCAACCCCACCCAAACGATGCACGCCTGCCCAGAACCTGCGAGTGCGGCCCTCTTGACAAGTCAGAGTGGAACTCAGGTAAGACCAGGTCACACGGAGGACGGTGGGCCCAAGCCCACAACGGGGTTCCTCACAAGAAGGCACACACAGAGGAGAGGCCGTGGGAGCCGGGCACAGAGACCAGCCGCATGCCAAGGCCCTCCAAGGACCACACATCCTGCGGGCTCCGGGCCCGGCGGCCTCCACGCGCTTGGCCGCCTTTCCGGGCCTAGCGCTTCTCGGGGCTGGTGTGTCCCCAGGTCACTCTGCACCTCGAACCCTTCCCGGACTGGACATGGCTGTTCCCACTGCACCCCACCCCACCCCGGCCGAGCAAGCCGACCGCCCTGCAAGGTCCTGAGGCCGCTGGGAAATGCCGTGAACTCACAGCAGCTCGAAGCAGGGGACGCTTATCTGCTCGCTGTCCTGTGGGCCACAGTCTGAGCTCCAGGCGCCGCTGGGCCACGCTCCCTCCAGGGGCCCCAGCAGAGGGTCCCTCCTGCCCCTCCTCGCTGCTGGGGTGCCAGGCGTCCCTGGGTTTGCGGCCACGTCACTCCACCTCTGCCTCCCTTGTGTCTGTGTCTCCGGGTCCCCTCTGCCTGCCTCTCAGGACACCGGCCGCTGGAGTTGGGGCCCACCTCGGTTCAGATCTGCTAAGACCCTCTCCAGACCTGAGGCCCACGCTGAGCTTCTATGTGGACAGGTGTTCAGGGGCTCCACACCCTCCCCGCAGGTCAGAGTCACCTGGGGAGGGGCGTCTCCGCCATCACCCCCAGACCTGATCTGGGGCCTGGCGCAGGGGGGTGTGCAGTAAGGTGTGTCGAGCTGAGCGGACACCGTCACGGCTCCCAGCGGGTCTCACGTGAGCGACACTGTCACACTCCATGGGCCCGACGGCGCCGCAGCCTCATCCGGCGTCAGGCCTCCTCCGGGCGGCTCGGCCTCTGACCCTTCTCCCTCCCAGCGTGTCCCTGAAGGTGCCAGCACGAGGGGGGCTCAGGGCTCCCCGTGGCTGGGCAGAGCTGAGCTTGGTGTAAACCGTCGGGAGTGAGGGGAGCAGACGTCCAGGTACTTGCCCCGGGACCCCACCTGCAGAAGTGGACCACGGACGGAGAATCCCGGGAATCCCAAGCCCATGGGAGCAGCTGCGGCCGTGGCGTTCTCGACGGGAGCAAACCCGCCGGCGTCTGGGCGGGGACGGGCGCTTCAGGCAGCTGGTGACGTCTCAGAGACCTTCGAGACGTGTGTGGCAGGCACGGTGGCCGGGCATGCACACGAGGGGGAGACCAAGCGCCGAGGGACATTCAGGGCGCCAGCCCCACACACTGGTGCCCGACGGGGATGTCTTCCGTCTCCCAGGAAGCGGGGACGACGCTGTGACCCTGCTGTTCAGACGTCTTGCCTGCCTCCCCTTCCCACATGCACTGCGGCCGCCTCCAAGCTCACGCTGACCGCCCGGGCCACCCACCGTCCCGCTCGGCACCTGCCCCCCGCACCGGCAGCGGGACCAGGAGCCTCCCGGGCCTGCAGCATTGGAATAGAAGCTCCTTCGTCGCGGAAGGCGGGCCGCGCCGCCGAGAGGGTCCTGCGCCGTTTTCCGGGCACATCTCTATCCCTGCGTCCCTCAGACTGGAAGTGTCCCAAGTTCCTAACCGTCACCCCGAGTCACATGGGGACCCCTCTTCCGTGACCAGCAAACTGAGAGCCCTCTCTGAGCTGGCTGTGCCCTCTGGTCCCCAGGACTGGGCAACGAGGGCCCTCCGGGAGGATGGTGGACACGAGGACGCCCCTTTTGCCATGAAGGCCAGAGTGTGGCCAGGGGCGAGATGTAAACCCAGCCGGCTCCTCCCACGGAGGCTCACGGCCAACTTGCCAAAGGGCGGCCACAGAAGGGGCGACGGTAGCTTGGCTGGGTGGGCCTCACCCGCTGGGGGCATACCCTGGGGGCTCCAAGGGCCAGACTGCAGGGACAACCTGAGCCCTTAGTCTTCTCATCCGTAGAATGGGGTCACGGCACCCACATCGAAGGTGGTCCGCACACAGCCGCGGAAGGACTTCCGAAGCTGGGGAGTGACGGTGCTGCGCACTTGCTACCAGAGCGGGTCCCGCAGTCCCTTCCCGCGGCCCGCCCCTTCCCTACGCACACGCCGTGGGCTGCAGCAGGGGCGCCCCTGGTGGCTGCCCATGGTTGGTGCACGGAGGGGTCTGTCTTGCTAAACACTGCCCCCGCCCCCCCACCCCAACCCCCCGGCCCCCGCGGGCAACCTGGCTTTAGAGACACAGCAGGACCCAGGGCCAGCCCCAGGCGAGGCTCGTGAGGACTGCGAGGCAGGCCCCAGCACGGAGGGGCCCGTGCAGCCACGAGAACCCCGGGGGCTGGGCAGAGGGTGAGCCAGAAGCTGTGTCAGGGGTTCCCACGGGTGTTCCTGGGCCCCAGGCGCTCCGGCCAGCCCCCCACACAGACGGCGTCACCCTCCTGCAATGAGCCGCAGCATTCTTGGACACCACACTGAAACCCGAGCCCGTAATGCCTCCTGGGACGGCGCATTTGGAACGCTGTTCCCTCTGACTCATTTTCCATCCTTCATCTGTCAGAAAGCACAGTTTTGTTTGTTTCTGAAATACCCTTTCAGTGGCTTTGCTGATGACAACCAAACACCAAGGAAGGGATGGCAAGAGCCCCGTCCCCTGTGGCCGCTCCCAAGGCCAGGAGGACAGTTGGCCGAAAGGGACTCTGGAGCTCCAAAGGCCTATGCCAGGGGAGGGCCATGAGCAAGGGGCCAGAACTAGAGCCAGCGCCAGGACACAAAGTGCTGCCACTCTGGACCTCTGTCTTCCTGTGAACAAAGAGGGACTGTCCCCAAACCCTGGGACCTGAAGTTCGAGGACCCACGTGAGTCTCCATGAGGGGGATGTGAATGATGGTGATGGTGATAGTGAGAATAATGGTGACGGTGATGGTGAAGGTGTTGGTGGTGATGGTGGTGATGGTGGTGATGGTGATGATCATGATGATGATGGTGGTCGTGAGGTGGTGATAATGGAGGTGATGATGGTGATGATGATGATGATGGTGATGATGGTGATGATGGTGACGGTGCTGGTGGTGATGGTGCTGGTGATGATGATGATGATGGTGATGACGTTGATGTGATGGTGATGGTGGTAATCATGATGATGATAATGGTGGTGATGGTGGTGATGATGATGGTGATGATGATGATGACGTTGATGTGATGGTGATGGTGGTGATCATGATGATGATAATGGTGGTGATGGTAGTGATGATGATGGTGATGGTGATATTGATGATGTTGATGGTGATGGTGGTGATGGTGATGATGGTGATGATCATGATGATCATGATGATGATGGTGGTCATGAGGTGGTGATAATGGAGGTGATGATGGTGATCATGATGATGATGATGGTGATGATGGTGATGATGGTGACGGTGATGGTGGTGATGGTGGTGGTGATGATGATGATGATCATGTTGATGGTGATGGTGGTGATGATGGTGATGATGGTGATGACGATGATGGTGATGGTGATGATCATGATGATGATAATGGTGGTGATGGTGATGGTGGTGATGATGGTGATGGCTGATGCACTGGCCTGGCCTCAGGGGGGTCCTGGGAGGAGGACCCTCAGCCCCCAGCCCACATGCAGCCATTCTCTGGACGCAGAACCTGAGGCTGCTATCCCTGCAATTAGGTGGCTGCCATGGTACCATCTGGTTCTCCATACTTTTCCCAGGAAAACTCAAAGTGCCTGGTTGGCTGCTGGTGTGGTTTCACAGGAGGCTCACGAGCCCTCGCTGGAAGCCTCCCACGCCCCTGGGGACCACAATGGGAAGGTGCCCCTGGTACCCCCACAGGGCCGGTGGGCACTCAGCTCTGGTCCGGCCTCAGCCAGGCTGCCAGCCCAGGGTTCCCGCCTGACAGCTGTCCCTTGGGCACTTCTCCACTGCCTGCCTGCACGGGGCAGGGGGACATCCCAGAGATGTCGCTCCCCTTGTGTCCCTGGGGGCTGGCCCCCTGTTGCCCTTGCACACGTGTCTCTGCATTCCGGCTGCCACGGGGCCGGCGGTGAGGCCCGTGCGCCTGCACCCAGCCCGTCTCCCGGAACGTCCCTGTCGGTTTAGACACAGCCACAGTCCCTTTAAAAAGGAAATGACCGTGGGGCGTCTGGGTGGCTCAGTGGGTTAAAAAGGAAATGACCGCTCGTCGTCCAAAGTACCAGCCCCTCCAGGGACAAGGGCACAAGCCAGGAGTCCTCTCAGAGATGTCCCCATTTGCAGAGCAGGACCCGGGCTTTTTGGCCCCAGGGTGTGCTGTCCCGAAGCAGCTGATGGAGACCACAGAGGGCTGCCTCGAGGCGGTGCCCCGGGTGAGGGGAAGGGAACCCAGCAGCCTGCGCAGGCCGGCTGCCTTCCAACAGCCAACTACCACTCTGTCACCTGCTCTGGGGAAGACGCGGCCGGACAGGATCGTGCTGACTGGGGCAGAGGCCTGGGACCGGGCTGAGGCGGGTCAGTGCCCCCACTCAGCGGGCCTGAGCAGCCTCGCCCCGAGCCTCTGGTCAGGGTGCAGAGTGCTGGACACGGACAGGAGCAGGACGCTTGCCGGCTGAAGGTCTGCGAGCGGCGAGGCCCTTGGAGGCAAACTGTAGCCCACAGTCTCTGGGGCCAGAGTCCCCTTCATGTCCCCCATGGGACCCTCCTGCAGGAGGCACCTGGCTCTTGTTCCTTTGGTCTAGTGGCAGGACGGGGTGTGTGTGCCATGCCCCCAGTTAGGAGGGCAACGCCGAAACCACTCTGGTGTGGGCTCCGACCCCTCGGAGACCTGGCCACACAGACCCGGGTGCAGCGGGCCTCTGAGGGCATCCGCGGGACGGACACAGGGAAAGACTGACTCTGGCCCCTCACCTCCTAGGACGAGCAGCTGCAGCCGGTGCATCTGAGTGCCCCACGCCCCGTGCTCGGGGCTCTCCCATGGGCCACCAGGCCACCTACCCAGCAAAGTACAAGGCTGATACAGGCTAGAAATTCCTAAATTCTTTGAATTCCCTCCTTCTAGCAGAATTCCTAGCTATTTTGCCAAAACAAAGAGTGAAAGGGAGGGTGTGACCTCCCGCATCACCTGGCCTGGAACCCACCCCCATGTCTCGCACCCACCCCAGCCCCAGGGGCGGGCAGGGGGTGGGCAGCCTGTCGTGGTCGGACACTGCCAGAGCCACGTTCCTCTGTGTGGACCTCCACACTTTCTCTTGGGACGTCAGGACAAGCGGGGTCGCACGCAGTGGGGGGAAGAGAATTCTCTGCCACCAGAGAGACACAAAATTGTCCGCAGTTTTGGGCTTATTATCATTGCTATTTTAGTTTGTACAATTTTCAAAACCTCGAAGGCCTGCTGACGGCGTAAGAAAGCCACGTGAGCACATTCAGAAGACCTCACTGCCGGGCTATGGCTGTGGCCGTGGGCCTTCCTGGAGGGGTGCGGCGGGGGGGCCCGGGGGTCTTCACCTGCCATCGCCAGGAGTCCCAGGGAAGGGCACACCAGGGAAACAGCCCCACGACCTGCCAGAAACGAGCAATCGTGCGGTTTTAACTTATTAATTTTTTCGGTTTGTTTGTTTGTCATTGAGATATAATTCACAGACTGTCACACGCCCCCTTTCCAAGCGCACAGTGCAGTGGTTTTCAGCACACTCACATGCGACCATCCCGGCTGTGGAATTCCAGGACTTTTCCGTCATCCAGACTCCCTCCCTCCCCCTTAGCATTCAGGCTCGCACCCTCCCCCCAGCCCCTGGCGACCACTGGTCTGCTTTGTGTCTTTGCGGGTTTGCCTCTCGGACCCTCCATGGGAAGCGAACCCCACCGCGTGGTCTTTCGTGACTGGCCCCCGTCTCGCGGCGTGGCGTTTGGAGGCTCCCTGCGCTAGGGCCCGCGGTAGGCTTCCTTCCTTCTTACGGCAGAGTAGTGTTCTGCGGTGTGGACGTGCTGCGTTTTGTTTGCCGTCGGGTCATGGACCTCGGGGTCATTCCTGGTTTTCAGCCCGTGATGTGCTCTGAAAGCACACTGGGTAAGCTTGGAATCCCCTCTGGACTTGGGTGGGTTCTCTTTCTAGAACTTTCCATGGGCCCTGCCCCAGAGCAAGAGTCCATCTCCCAGTTTTCCCAGCAACCTGATGTGGCGTGTGGCACGTGCCTGGTTCTGGTCATGTGATATGTGTGACACCAGGTGCTGTCCTCCTCTGCCTGCAACTGGATTTTGGGGATTGGAGAAGAGCTGTGATGGCAGGAGCTGAGGCAGTTATCTTGCACCAGGAGGCAAGGCCCGGGGTTCCAGAAACAAGCGCATCAGGGAAGACCAGGGTCCAGGACACCGTGGAGATGCTGTGCTGGGCCGAGGCTGTTCAGCAGAAAAAGTCGACTGCTGCTCTCGTGCTGGGGCTGGCGATGTTTGTTTCGGCAGCGAGACCTTCACATTCACGGACCTGGCCAGGCCCTGGGCAGGGGGCACCAGTGATGTTTTCTCAGGGGCTGAGAAGAAGGTACTACCATTATCCCCATGTTTTCACAGGTAAGGAAATGGGTGTTCAGAGAGGTTACATGCTTTAGCCAAGGTCAGGGTTGATGGCAGGATGACAAATTTTTCCTTTAAAAAACGTTTAAAATGATGTTTAAATTCAGACCACAGTCTGCACACAGAAAGGGGCATACTTCCTTTGGTGTCCACTCGGCTCATTGTACCAGTGGGAAGTGGGAGGTACCAAGCCCCCGTGGTCTCCAGGCTCCCCTGCAGCGCCCGTCCCTGCCCTGGGACCTCCCTGCTGGCCTCTCACACCGCAGGCTCCCTGATGTCCTCTCGACACGGGGACCTGGAGTCACACCGTGTGCAGGCGCTCCCGGGGCGGCGTGTCTCCATCGATGTGTAATGCCCCCACAGGGAACCCCTTGGCCAGGCAGCTGGGGTTTGGGACCGTGACAAATCGTCAGGGACACTCGATGCTGAGCGTGGGGCCCACGCCTGGTCTAAACAGCTATTCCAAGCCACGGTCCTGTGGCTATGTGGGCGAGCGCCAGCTGTTTTCGGAAGGAAAACCCTGAACCCTCGCCTGACTGTGGGGCTGAGTCCTCCTTGTGGGTCTTCAGAAGGGGAACGCGGAAGGCGGGGGGAGCGCCGTGAGAACGGAGGGAGACAGGAGGGGCACACCTGGTGCCACAACTTGGCCCCGAGTCACAGAGGACGTGTCTCACTCTGCCCAGAGGGCCCCCTCCCATGCCGGCCATCCCGTTTTGAGGATGGCACACGGCGTGGCCCCGGCTGGCCCCGGGTCGTCGGACGTGAACGCTCCCACAGAGGCCTGGCCCCACCTCACCCCCCACAGCTGCCGCTCAAGTGACCAAGAACCACGGCCAGCTCCCCACCACGTGGCAGACAGGCCGTCCCCGGCCGAGGGGCATGGAGGAGCCCGTCCCAGCCAGGTGGGAGGAAGGGTCCTGGCGGCGGTCTGCAGCCCAGGCTCAGCCCCGCTTAGGCAAGTTCTGTCCTCGGGTCACACTCCGTGAAGCCCAGGCGCGGTGTGTGGGGGGGCAGGCCTGTCAGGGGCCCATCAGCTGCTGAGGAGGGGACCCCCAGTCCGAGCCATCCTGTCCCCACGAGCTAACCCTGGGAGCCTTGAACTCTCCACTCGGAATGTCCTGTTCCGTGGACAGAGCCTCTCTCGGGGACCAGGCCACCTGCGACGAGGCTGCCCACTGTCCCTCTGACACACTGCCCGGGCCCCGTGGTGGGAGGGACAGCAGCTCCAGGGAGGAGGGTGGCCCCGGAGAGCCCACAGGACGACACCAGGAGGGAAACACGCCACACACAGTCATCCTCATGGGGCCGTGGCACGGGCCATGGCGTCACACCAGAGGGTGTGGGGACAGGGGGACAAGCGCAGGGGCAGGGTTTAGAGCTTCACGGGGACGCAGCATCAGCTGGCGGAGGTGAGAATGTCCTGGAAGTGGATGGCGTGGTGGTTACACAACAGCATGACTGTCCCTCACGCCCTGACCCAACCCCGAGAAATCACTAAGGTGGTTCATTTTCTGCCACGTGGACTTTATCAAAGTCCCGACCCTGAAGACTCTGTGACGTGCTCCCTCGTGAGTCCTCTCCGCGAGCCACTGTTCTAGCTGGGAGAGCAGGACCAGGGTGTCAGGGGAGGGTGGGTCGTGAGCAGGAAGGCCCTGCCCCCGGGGCTCCTGCACATGGCTCGTGGCCTGTGGCCTGGGATGCGTGGCCGTGGCAGTCCCGGGCCGACACCGGGAGCTGTGTGCGCGGGAGGGAGGGAAGCACGAGCCGCCAGCACGGAGATGCGTTCGCGGATCCCAGTTCCACAGCGGGCGCGGCTGCTGGAGCGCCTCAGGGGCGGGAGGTGATGGGGCAAGGGGGCCTCCTGGGCCGAGTCACTGCCGGCATCGGTGGTACCGCCCTCCACTCCTGTCCACGTCATCAGGGTGGTCCCGGCCTGGCTGGATGGGATGTGTGTGGGGGATGGAAACGCGGGGCTGGTCTGGAGGTGGCGTCGGCCAGGGAGGGCAGCCAGGCCAGGGTCTGAGCAGCAGAGCCACCGGCCCTCTGGGTGGTAGGAGGAGGGCACGAGGGATGGCCTTCCCGTTGGCCAGGGAGAGCCTTGCGGGAGTGTGAGCCCCGCTGGGGAGGCTCGCCCGCACCCCGAGGTCGGGACCCCCAGGCAGCGCCGGACCCCGTTGTCCACTGCCCTTAGCGCCCGTGCTGCAGCCAGACCCAGATAACTCACCGCCATCCCCGTGACCCAGGACGCTCTGTGGCCCCGATGCATGTGGGAAGGGCGACGTGATGGCAGGAGCTGCAGCCACTATGGGACACACGAGGGCTCTCAGCTGCCACAGTGGCGGGTGGGACTGCTGTGCAACCTACAGCGGGGCAGAAGGAGCAGCCTTGGCCCCCAGTCCCTCTGCGCTTTACAGTCTACGGGGACGGGGGGACCCGTTGCTTTACAGTGTATGGGGGGGGACCTGGCACTTTACAGTCTACGAGGACTGGGGGGGGGGTGTCCCCGCTGAGCCGCACAGAGAGCCTGGGGGCTGGCTGCGTGAAGTCCGAGATGGCCGGCGGTCACTTAGCCTGGCGTCTGCTTGCACAATGTGGAGGGACTGCTGTCCCCATGTTGCAGACGGGCACATTGCAGCCCCCCTCGGACCCAACGACAGTGGTGGCCAAGAGTTGCATTGGCTGTGGCCAGGTGGCCTGCTGTGTGGTCCCACCCTCACAGGGACACTGGCCCTTGCAGCTGAGTCCCTCTCCTGGGCACTGCCCGGAGTCACTGGGCTCTGGGCCTCACACTCCTGGGCCTGCAGGCACCCGTGCCCTGTCTGTCACATGCACTCTCCCACAGTGGGGACCGGGGACGCTTGGGTCACCTCCACGCTGTGGAGCCGGAGCAGCAGAGAGGAGGCCGGGGCGCTGGGACTGGTGGCCTCGGCCCACCCCGCACAAACCCTCCCCACACATGTGCCCCCCAGCCCCAGTGGACTGGCCACGGCTGCTCCCGCGTGGCAGTCAGAGCCGCGAGTCCCGCTTGATACCAAGAAACCCACAACTCTGGCCTCTCCCCTAGCAAGGGCGGCCGCGGGCGGCTCCTGCCAGGGTCTGTGAGCGCTCACAAGCCCAGAACGTGGTGCGAGAGAGGGCAGGGCAGCGGATGACCGCGGCTGCCGGCGGCTGGCCTCCCGCGCCCCATCTCACGGGGCGTGGACAGTCGCAGCAGACGCTGGCCCAGGTCGGCCTGAGACGGACTGTAAGTCACTTCTTCTTGGGGCCTTGGTTCTCCGGGGGCAACGTGGTGGGGGCGGATTCCAGGACCCAGCTCTGAAGCCCTGGGGCCCTGTCTGGGCAGCACACGCCACCGGGAAGCTGGGAAGGAGAGGTCGGGTGCAGGCGGGTGCAGGGGGCCGGGAGCTGCGGCCTGCCCGCCTGACCAGGCTGTCGTCCCTACTCGTCTGGGGGCTGCTGTGAGGCATCCGGGATGTAGGCAACCTCTAGCGTCAGGCGACCCTGAGAAGTGACGTGCCACAGTGTGGGTGGGCCTCGTCCAGTCAGGCGAAGGATTTGAGAACAAACACCAAGAGTTCCTCGAGGTGAAGAAACCCTGCCTCTAGCCTTCAGCATCAGCTCCTGGGGAAGGGGCCTGCCTGCCCTGTGGGTCTGGGACCTGCAGGGGCACGAGCTTGGTCCCCGTGACTTCCTGTGGTGACGGCTGGGTTCACCCAGGTCCTGTGGGGCACGGAGAGGCTCCCGTCCTTGTCCGCTAGAGATAATACCGCCCGGGACATCCTCTAGCACATTCCTTCTCCTCTCCTGTGCAGTTGGGACTTCTTAGCAGAGGAGACCATCAGTGACAGTACCGTCTGTCTCCAGAGAATTTTTAACGTCTACGAAGCAAAACCCTTGAGACAGACAGTCTTGGAGCAGCCTTGCACCCCTGACCTCGACCCTCAGCACAAATTCCAGGCTGCATATCCTCAGTGCTCCCATCTGCCAGAGGGAATGGTTCCGTGCCCCACGGTGGTTGCCGGAAAGTTCTACGCCAGGTGGCTGTTATCCCAGCGGTGTGCACACAGACCTGGGGTGTTGACGCTTACGAGGGGCCGTGCTCGTAGGCGGGGCTGAACTAGTGCCCAGGAAGGGGCGGGACGCAGCATGGGGCAGGCAGGAGGGACTGAGCGAGTGTGTCTGGGCAGGACGACCACGCCACTTCTCGTCGGAGCTGGAGGGCATACTGGTGTTCCCGGGGGCACAGGTGCAGCCGGGACTGGCCAGTGAGTGGCCCTGCACCCCCCTCTCCAGGCAGGTCACCTCCCTTGGGAGGCCTCAGGAGGGCTGCTGTCCTCTCTGGACACGGCTCTGCCCGAGGGGACTCCCTGACCCTCCTTCAGGTCCATGGGGTCCCCTATGTACTCCATGCAGAGAGCGTGGGGGTCCAGTCCCGCCATCTCTAAGGGCCCCCAATCTGCATTAAGGCCAACAGGACGCGGGCCTAGGGTGGGTTACGAGGTGGGTCGGGCCTGCACACACGCTCCTCACTGGGTGGGGACAGCAGGCCTGCCTCCCTGAGCCACCCGTCCCAGGCTCCCCCACAGAGAGGCGGCCCCACGGAGGGGGAGGCTGGCAGCCGGCAGGAAGATGGGGCCACGAGCTCGCCCTGTCCGGACACCCGCAGCTCCTCTATCCCTGTGCCTCCCAGCAGCTGGACCCAAATCCAGCCCCCCAGGGCCCAGGGAGGATGCGCTCGTGCCCTCAGAGAACCCTGGAGGCCGATGCTCCTCCCCCCCCCCACCCCGAGCCAGGCCACAAACAACTGAACCCGGCCGTGAGTCCGGGGGGCCGGGCTGGCTCGGCATCACGCACCACACGTCCGATCTCGCCCCAGACCCGGGCTCCCTCCAAAGATCAGTGTATCCCTGGGCTTTGCGCGGACTCGGTGAGATGACCAAGGTCATCCCGTGAGCGTGGGACCGCTCCGTGCCCTGGCGGCTCCCGGCACTCGGCAGGGCTGCCCTCCGGCACGGGGCCCTCCGGGGGTGGCCGCTGCACACTTCTCCAAACACGGTCACGTCAGCCGCTCCCTCCGGCACAAGGACCAGCTCTGAGACACTGCTGCTGCCCTGTCTGGTACACAGCGGGCGACAGTAGTCCAGGGTGGGACAGGCCCAGGCATCTCCTTCCTGAGAACGGGACACAAGCGGCCCCACTTCCTGGACCCTCCCGCCATCTGCCAGTACAACCATGGCCGCTTGACTTTCCGAAGGGCTCGTGGAGGTCACCGGGTCTCGCGGTACAATTTCTGGTCCCAAAGTCAGTGAGAAGGGCTGCTGCCTGGCAAGTCTCCTCCCTGCTCCCCGGAGGGCCGGAGCGCATCGGGGTCCTTATCCTCGACGGGGGGCAGTGGTCACTCTGCCAAACGTCCCCCTGCCCCCTCGGCTCAGCCCAGCAGCTCTGGGAGGGAATGCGGTCAGATGGAGGAGGCTGCCAGCCATCCATCTGGACCCATGGGGGCCTCAGCTGAGCCTCCGGGGGGCAGGTCCCTCTCGTCACATGGGGACACCCCTTTGATGCTGGAATCTGTGGTCAATCCCTCGTGCCGAGGGGCCTGTGCCCTGGGCACGGGTCTGGGACAGCCGCAGGGTTAGGCAGGGAAGGAAGAGCCCTGCCTGCCGGCTCCGAGGCAGCCCTACCGCGTGGGGGACACGGAGAGCCCCCCGCAGCTGCTCACGGAATCTGGGCTCCCCACCACCCGGAGAAGAGGCGGCTCAGCTCGGAGACAGGCCGGGCTCAGCGGCTCAGAAGACAGGAGGAAGTGTGGTGGGTCCTTAAACAGAACCAGATGGGCTTTGGGAGATAAAGGGAGATTTCTGGAAAGTTCCTGCGAGTTCCTGGGGACTGGGGTAATGGTCAGTGAGGACAAGTTGGGAAAATATTCACATGGACTTACTTCCTGCGGTTGGGAAGACGTGTGGTGGGGACCAGTGGAGCGACCAGAGCCTGCTGGGGGCGGGCCCGGGGGGCGGCCGGCACGACACAGGGCTGCGGCGAGGGGACGTGGGTGCCGGCAGCCCCTCACCGCACGCCTGAAGTCAGAGGACCCCGATGTCTGCACCAGGGCAGGGGGTGTGCGGGGGAGACCCTGGCACGGTCTCTGCGGCCCACACGCGTGTGCGCCTCCCTCTGCTGCAGGGCGAGGCAAGCCTCCTCCGGCTGCCCTCCCCTGAGGGCTCCACACCGCGCCGATGGGTGTGCAAAGGGGACGCAGTACTGGGCGTGAGGCACACAGACACGGGGACCCTCTAAACCCACACTCCACACAACAGGCCGGGGCTGCAGGTGCCCCGCCTTGGGGAGAAGGAAGAAATCTCTCCACAGAGAAGGTGGTGGCTGGCTGGGGCTTCGACGTCTGAGCAGGAGTCCGTCAGGCTGGAGGAGAGCTCGGGGACGGCTCTCCGTCCTCTGCTCCTGCTGACCCAAAGAGGTGATGCCCTGTTGATGCATCCTGCTGACGGGGAGGGGCCAGGTCCGCCCGTGAGGAAAGGGCTTCAGCCCCGATGGAGTCGATCCTCTCAGACTGTGAGCCACGGGCAGCCCATGGCGCCGCTCCCCTAAGTTCTCCGCCTCACTAACCCATTACTCTGAGCAAACCCGTCATTCAAGGTCTACTTATTTGGGTTTTGCGTTGTGCCCTCCCAGCCTGGATGGAGAGGAAGGCTCGGGCCAGAGGCTCTGCGTTTGGGGCTTGCATGCGGGAGAGACTGGACTTTTGGGCATAAGTACATCTTCTGTGGAGGGGCTCCAGCCCTCGGCAGGCTCCCGGCATGACACGGAACGAGCCGTCCCATTAGCCTGCGTGTTCTGCGCTCGCTGGTTCGGGTGACGGGGCTCAGGCCTGCTAGTGGGGGGCGTTCCGCATCTCTGTCTGTGTCGCCATTGTGGACAGCAGCCCCTGAACTCGTGTTACCCCTATCTCCTGGGTAAGAGAATGGAAGGGTCACCAAGGGCAGTGGAGGGCAAAGCTGCTGGCCCACCCTGCCTGCTCTGGTCAGGACGACGGACGCATAAACAAGACAAAACCGCCCTGGAGATGCTGGGGGGAGGGACAGGTGGGGGCCTGGGGGTGTTTGCCTCTGCCTTCTGTGGCCACAGGAAAGCCTGAGAGCCCCCGGCCCCTCCATACAGTCACCGAGTCACCCTCTTGGTCACAGGAAGGAATGGAAGCTTCCGTCTCCTGGTTGAGGGGTGAGCATCGCCCTGCAGGGCCCAGCCAGGAGTCCAATTTCAAGACTAACTAGAAGCCGTGGTCGCCGTGACGGTGTGGGCCACACGGGCCCGTGGGACGGAAGGGGGCGTCCGGAGGTGAGCACTCGCGTTTATGGTCCATGGTTCTTGGCGAGGCAGCCCGGCAACTCGGTGGGGAGAGAACGGGCTTCACAACCACAGGTGCTGAGCCAGCGGTCCGTCCACACACGGAAGAATGAGGCTGGACCCCAGCCTCACACCGTACGCAAAAGTTAACGGGGCCAACGGCCTCCACGTAAGAGATGAAAGTGTGAGACTCTTGGGGGCAGTAAGAAACCTCGGTGGCCTCGAGTCGGGCAAGGGTCCCTCCGCTCTGACTCCACGAGCACAACGACAAGAGAAACAACAGGTAAACAGGTGGACTTCATCAGAAATGACACTGTGCGTGGCACACGTCGTCTCCAGGAATGTAAAAGGGCAACGCACAGGTCCTCTCCCCGAGCAGGGACTCGGATCCAGAATATATAAAGAACTCTTCCAACTCAATGACAAAAACGCAGAAAATCCAATGAAAAACTGGGCCAATGATCGGGCCAGACATTTTCCCACAGAAGGTGCATAAACGGCCAATCGGCACGTGGGAAGCCGCTCACCTCACGACCCCTAGGGACACAGAGCCCGCGGGGAGACCCGGCTTACACCCAGCAGCACCACTGGAGGCAAAGTCGCAGAGACCAAGTGTGGGTGGGAAGCAGGGCCGCCAGAGCCCTCATCCCGCGGGCAGGTGTGAGGGGACGAGCCCCCTTGGAGGACAGCCGGACGGCTCCCCACGCCATCACGTCCGCTCCAAGGCACGTGCCGAAGAGAACCAAGGACTCATGTCCACGGAAACATTCGCACGTGAGCGTGCACAGCAGCCTCACTCACCGAAGCCGAAACGCGGACGGACCCCAGACGTCCAGTGGTGCACATGAAGGTGCAAACTCAGTGCCGAGACCCGGTCAAGGCGGAGCTAACACGCGCCACGGCGCGGGAGTTCTCGAACACACACTCGCGGCACGTGGCCAGTCGCCAAGGCCACCTGCCCTGCAGCCGCATTTCTGTAGAGGCTGAAACCCCGGAGTCCCTGCGCGCAGTAGACGGAGCCGGGGCCGGGCGGGCGCGCCGTGGGGCACGACCACTAACAGGGAGGGGGTGCCTTTCCGGAGCGTTCTGGAATTCGACGGTGGTGTTGGCTGGACGGCTCTGGGAACACACGTAAACCCGCTGACCTGTACGCTGTGTGAGTTCTAAGTAAAGCCGTTTGAGAAACGTGTCGCGTCTTTTCGCCTCTCCCTACCGTCTGGCTGCAGCTGGGACAGAGGAGAGGAGCCAGAGTCCCCTAAAACCCATTTCTGGGGCAAAGAGCCTGTTGCTGGCTGGGGTCCCGGGGTCCCCTCATCTGCCCGGCCTGGAGGCCAGAGCGTGGGCAGCTCTCAGATGTCCTCAGCAACCTCGGACAGGAGGGGACGACGCCTCCCATTGGACCCACACAACATCCCGAAGGTGACGTGGCTCTGGAGAGGAGGAGTGGGATGTGACAAGTGTCCACGCTCCTAGTGACAGGAACCCCGTGTCCGCCCACCGGAGCTTGCGCTCCAGCCCGAGCACGAGCGGGGCAGAAGTCAGCCCGTGGGCAACGGGCGCTGTGGTCTGGCTGGACGCGTCCTCCCCGGGGGAAGGGGCTGAGCCTGATGCCCGGAGATCCCTTCCAACTGACGTTTTCTTCCCAGACGCCTCCAGGAGGCAGGCACACTGTCCTGGCCGTGAGGCTCGGGGGAGCAGGGCAGCAGGGCACACGGGGCCGGCGGGGACTGGGTTCGCCCCCACCCCGCGCCCACGGCACTCGCAAAGGTGCAGAGCAGGAGGGCACACGCCTCCGAGGCCTCAGCCGCCCGCTCAGTAGAACTTCGGTCGTGACGCTTGTGGAAGGTGGTCCGTGTGACGGGGATGTGGCTGCTTCTTAACTTATTCTTTAAATTTTAAGTCAACTCCAGCCCACACGTGGGGTTTGAACTCATGACCCTGAGATCAAGAGTTTCACGCTCTACCCACTGAGCCAGCCAGGAACCCTGAGGATGTGAATTTTTTAAAAAAAGATTTATTTATTTAGAGAGACAGCGCGCACAAGCAGGGGGAGGGGCAGGAGAGCAGGAGAAGCAGGCTCCCCGCTGGGTGAGGAACCGACATGGGACGCGATCCCTGGACCGCAGGATCACCACCTGAGCCGAAACCAAGACTCAGACACTCAACCAACGGTGCCAAAGTTAAATTTACGCAAAGTCAAATTTATTTATTAAATAAATAAATTAAATGCAAGGAGCCCCACGTAGGCGGTGGCAGCTGTGGACGGCTCTGACAGCAGGCTGCGGACCCCAGGTCCTCCGACAGTTTCAGACTTTGTCATCTGGCCCTGGGCTCACAGGGGTTACAGCGTTGGCCCGACAGATAAGGACCGTTCACCCGTCAGGCTGGAGTCAGGACAGACCATGTGGAGGCCGGTGGGTCGCACCATGTCAGGGACCGGGGTCGGGGCTCTGAGCCCTCCTCACACCACCTGCTCTGGGATGGCCGCTAAGCTTCCCCTGGGTGGCCCCCCATGGGAGCTGACTCTGATCTGGGACGGACTCGGACACCCCAGCACTAAACTGGGAGGGCGGACGCTGGGGTCTCCCAGGAAGTGGGCCGTCGGGGGCCCCAGGAGCAGGGCCAGTGCCCCGTCTTCCACAGAGAAAGCCTGAGCCCAGAGAGAGAAGGGTGGCCCAGCTCCTCTCGTCCCCATGTCATTCGTCTCACCTAGCGAGCGTATGTGAGCACCTTCTGTGTGCACAGCCCTGACCCCCGTCCCTCCCCCCGGCAGGGCCCAGGAGCATAAGCAGCCGTGAGCAGAGGGAGGCGGTGGGACGCGCTCTCCCCATCAGGGAGGAGAGCCCGAAGCTGGAGTGCCGGGAAGCCGCAGGGTGGGCCGCGCAGACCCAGCCAAGGGAAGCAACCGCGGAAACAGACTTTTTAGGACACACGAAGCACCACATTTAAATAGATTTGCTCTTAGAAAAACAAAAAAGGAATGAATTTTATCTTGAGAGACTCTGTCCGCCAGATTCGGAGATGAAATATTTTTACCATTAATACCGTCTGGGCGCATACGTAACTGCTGTGTAAGGGCCTGGGGCCTCCCCAGGCAGCAGCAAGGACAGCGGGTCAGACGGCACGCGGCCAGACCTCTGTCCCGCCACTTCCGACGCCCGCCCTGCTGTCGGTGACGTCCTGGGTCTCCTGCCACCAGGAAGACCGGGACCTACCCTGGTCAAGGTCCCCATGCTCTCCGTGGACTCTGGTGGGGAGAAACCACACGTGAGCTGGGCGTGTGCGTGCCCAAGGGGAGGCTTCTCTGAGCCTCAGTTTCCCGTCTTTAAAATGGGCGCAACTGCTCTCTCATCACACATGCTGTCGTGAAGACGAGGACCTGGAAGTGGCTGGTGAGCTAGGACGGTCACCCTGACAATAACCCCCACCCCGCGCAGGTGCTGAGCCCTGAGCGGGACCCAGAGGGGTCGGGGGCTGCAGGGGGAGACCCGTTTCCCACCGGCCCACGGAAAGGGCATGCAGAGCCAAAGCCATCCTTGCCGGGCACGCCCGAGGGGATGCCACACTGACTCGCACCCGACCCCCCAAGAGGTTCCTCCGACGGCGCCGGGGGTTCCTGACCCACAGACCCTCCACGTGCTGCCCGCAGACACGTTCCAGAAGCGTGACCCCCACTCGTGGGCAATGCCTGTGTCCCCCACCCCAACTAAGCCTGTCGTGTGAGGCATGCTCCCCATGGCTTTGTTCCAGCAAGTGCTCTTGGGGTCACTGTGGAGGCTGCCACGGCTGGCCTGTGACGTGTTCCCAGGGACACCGGCCCTCCCTGCCATGGGCACACCCAACTGCCACAGTGCCCACGTGCACGAGGCCCGGGGGTGCCCTCGAGCACTGCTGGGAGTCACGAAGGACACGTGCCCTCCGCCACGCGTGGGTTCCAGCCCACCCGAAGAAGAGAAGGCCCTGTGTCTGGAACCACCCAGGCCAAAGCCGGCGAGGCGACGGGCTTGTGCAGGGACCCGGCTCTGAGCGTGGGTCCAGCCACGGACACCTCTGCCTACTGTCTCTGCAGGCAGTGGACGTGCGCCCGGGACCATCAGCAGCCTTCTCGAGATCAAAGATGTCTTGGGGCCGAGGGGGGCCATCCGGCTGCAGAGTGGAGACAGACCAGCTCTTTTCCCAAATCAAACAGGGCTTCCTGGGCGGGTCCCGGACAGCAGAGGGGCCCTCAGGAGGGCTCCCGAGGCATCGCAGTCGCATGGGGCACCGGGAGGGTCCAGCCCTGGAGGAAGGCCACCCGGGGGCGCGGTAGAAGCCATCGCCCAGAGCCCCCACCTCAAAGCCGTGGGGGTAAGGTGGGCTGTGGGGGGAGCCCGAGGTTCCCCTCGCTGGCGCTGTGGCTGGGCTGGTGGTGGGTCGGAGCACGGTCAAGTCTGGTTTACGGGTATGGTTTTAAAGGATTTGCACCTATTATAAATCTGAAAAGTCAGAGAAGGATCTGCTCTCCGGGGGGCAGGCCCCGTGTGCCCCCAGCACCCCGGGCCCGCCCTCCTCCCTCTCCTTCCGACGGCTCAGAGCAGGACCTTGCTCCTGGACGCCAAGCTGAAGGGAGATGGGAGGTCACGGATGGGAGGTCGGGGGGGACCCTGTCCGACAGCTTCTGCCCCAGCTTGCTGAGTGCTGTGGGAGGGGCAGGGCCCAAGGCAGGCTTGGGTCACCCGGCCATGCGTGGAGCCGCCCAGGGACACGCTCAGGAGAAGCGGCAGGGAAGGTGGGCGTGTGCGGCAGGAGGGGTCAGTGATGCAGGGCCCTCACCCCTGCAGGTGCCTGCTTAGCACCGAGGCATCCCGATGGCACCGGCAAGCGCCCCTCGTGCCTGCAGACCGTCGGCAAGACCAGGAACCCGCCCGCCGGCCGCCAGCCCCCGCTCCAGCGCGCCCCCTTGCCGGCCCCTCCTTGGCCAGCTGGGCCACGCACACCGAGCGCCGGCTTCCTGCGGAGTACGGTCCCCACGCACGAGAGGGCATCTGGGTCCGGGGGCCGCCATGGGCCGGAGACAAACAGGCGGCCGTTCGCTGAGAACCCGAGTCTGAGAGACACGCTGCTCCCACAGTGGTGTTTTCGCGTCTGACCCAAATGTCCCCACGTACAAACAGCGGCACCGCTGAGCCCCGTCGGAGCCGACATCCGGCCCCCACCCTCACGCAGCTGGAGCCCCCCTCCCTCCCCCGGGCCCCTGGGCCCTGGGAGCAGCCGGCAGATGTCCTGCTCTGGGGCCTCAGGGCTGTTGCAACACATCGGGGTCCTCCAGCTCGAGGAAGGGACGTTGCAAAGGCACCGCCAGGCGGGGCCGCTTCCTGCCCCCGAGAGGCAATATCCTCTGCAGAGCAGAGCCCGAGGTGAGGCTTAGCAAGCCCAGGCTGCCGGGACGTGGTCTGCGGGCCGTGCCAGACGTCATCGGGGCCTCGACCACAGAATCCGTGTCAGCTGCCGGGTCCCACAGGCGGGGAGCACAGGCAGTCACGGCCGACATGGCCGTGACTGCCTGTGAGAAATGTGTCTCTTGACTCGAGCCCTCCCAGCACCACAGAGCACACTGATGGGCCAGGTGGACGCGCCAGGCCTCGTCTGGGCCCCTCCCCGTGTGTGTCTCGGGGACACGGCACCAGGGCGCACAGTGGAGGCCGCGTCGCAGACCAAGGCTCTCCAACGGCAACTCTATTCACCGCCCACAAGCAACAGAGCTGTCGCGGCCGACCTGTGAGCCGAGGGTCCTCTAAACCCACGGGCATCCTCCATGGGCCTCAGCCCTGCTGATCCTGGGGCCGAGGGGCTCTCACTGTCCCTGTGTCCTGGGATGACCCCACCAGCTTGGGCATTGCTTGATGGGAAGTTGTTCTTCATTCATTACAAGGACATACTGTTTACCCCTAAAACATAGCCCCCCCCACCCCCCACCCCCGTCTTCTCCGTGACACCCCCAGGGTTGAGATCTGCATAAGCGACCTCCGGCGTCCAGATACTCGTTTGCCCCCTCCCTGGCTCTTTCCTTGGATACACAGGTGCTTATTAAGGACTGGTCCGCGGAGATGGCGAAGGCCCAGGTTAAGGGGCTTCTGGTCCTTCTAGAGGAAACAGGTGTTTGTTTTTAGCCCTTGGAGCCCAAAAGGCCTTGGGGGAAGGGAGTCAGGTCACCAGGGAAGGCTTCGCAGGCGGCCTTTTCCTTCAAAGAACATGCCCCCCAGTGATGCAAGTCTGTATGTCTTGCCCGTGTCCTTGACCCGACTGGGGGCTCTGGAGGTAGGGGTCATGGACTCAGCAGAGTGCCGGGCAAAAGGCATTTGATGGGCATTGAATGAGCAGGTTTGCGATATGGCACAAAAGACCACGCTTGCACACCCGAACCACAGGGGAAGCAGGGAGACAGTGCTAGGCAAGTAGATGTGGAAGGAAGGGGGGAAAGAAGGGAGGCTCCGTCAACTGACTCATCCACCCATCCATCCAGCCATCGGCACAACCGTCCGTCCACACACCCACCCATCCAGCCATCTAGCTTCCACACATGCATTAATCCATCTACCGCTGACCCACTCATCAATCCACTAGCTGATCTATCGGTTGTTGATCAATCTGTCAATCAATCCCCCATCCGTCTACCCCTCCACAGGCCTCAGTCAGTGCAGAAGAATGAAGGGAAGTGGGATTCATGTTTCTGCTGCTAGTAGGGCCCCTGCCCTCGATCTCGTCACTCTGCATGAAGGCTGGGGACCCTGGGCGGGAATTGTCAGGATGGCTCTTCAGAAGGGCTGTGACCAGAGAATTCAAGTGCAGGAAAGTTTGGATGCTAATCCAATGTAGCTAGAAAAACAGGTTTTCTAACAGGCAGGAGGGGCTGATATAGGGGAACATGGCCTAGGGTCACGACCAGAGAGCTCTGGACGCTTGCTGGACACCGCGTGGCCACAGCAGCCAGTCTGCAGAGGAGCGGACCCGGCAGCGGGTCTGGCTTCTCAAGCAGGTGCACGTGCACTGCGGTCCAAGGGCTACCGCCTGCCGCCACATCCACCCGCACATCCGGCATCCCATTCCTTCCCGTCCCCGCCTTCCCTCGGACGCAATGGAGGGTCTGGCCCTTCACTGTCGCCCGCCCGCCACGTTTCCCAGGGAGGCGCTGGCAGACGTCCCCCCGCAGGGAATTCTCACAGGGACGCCTGCTCGGGCCTCACTGCCCAGCGCCCCACTCGCCGATTCTTCGTTCACTCCCTCATTCATTCTCTCATTCCCCGGATGGGGATTGAAAACCCGTGGGCTGCCGAGCCCCGTGAGACCAGAATCACCCGGCAGGGTGCCGGGGGCGGCTCAGCCTGGGGCCGGGGGCAGCGGTGGTCAGACAGGGACCCGTACCAACAACTGCTCTCCGTGTACCCTGGGAGCGGGGCGAGTTTGCGTTCTCACCGGGTACTACGGTGAGGCCATGTATGAAAGGACAGAGCCCTAAGACGTTTAAGAATCCCAGAGGAAGAGAAGGACCCAGTCTCGAACATGCTGCTGTTTGGGGCTCTGAACTGAACCCCACTAGCTCCCTGGGTGAAGCCGAGTGCAGCCCCCAAAGGTCACTGTCTTGCCACGGGTCTGGGGTGACAGGTCGGGGGAGGGGCATCGCCTGCTGTGTGGGGACAGTGTCCAACATCCACCTCTTTTCTGGAAAAAATGTGTCTCTATGCATCCTTGTGGGCATAGTTCAAGAGGAAATGGGACGTAGCCAAGAGACAACGGTGAGATCCAGAGCACAGGAAATTTTGCCTTTCATCCGAAAACCCCTCGGCTGTGGAGGAGATGGGAAGCCAGGGCTCGGGGAGCACACGGGCTCCTGCTGGCTTGAAGGAGCCCGTGACCACGGCCCCCGTCGGCAGGAAATGCCTCATCTCTCTGGGATGGAGTCACCCCGCCGATGCCATCCCGTGTCCCCTGCCGCTGTCTGAGCTCCATGGGAGCGCCTGGAAGCTGTGACCCCAGATGGGCTGCCCCAGGCCGTGTTCTGAGACGCCCCCAGCTCTGGGCACTCAGGAATGCCCGTGGCCTTCAACAACAGAGGGAGGTTTCTTGGCCAGAGAGAGCCGTTTCCTGGTAGGCGATGTTGCAAGAGATCCCTCCCCACCACATAAAGCTTGCAGCCCGCGCGTGGTCTGGAAAGCTGCGACTTTGGTCCGCAGATCCCGACGTGAAGTCCACCAGCTCATGCACCGCAAGCATCTGTCATCAGGATCCCGGAGAGAGGCCGGGGCGTGCGCTGGCCCCCACACACCTCTCTCCAGAGTCTGACGCCTGCCCCAAGGCTCAGCTGCATCCTTCTCTCAGGCCCGGCTCTGGTCTAGGCCTCGGTTTCTTCACTGGTGGAAGGAGGAGAGTAACACCGATGCCTTTCTGTCCCTGTCCCCTGTGTAGACAAAGCTTCCTCGGACGGGAGTCACTGCCCCAGGAGGAACGGGAGGCGGGAAGTCAGGACACCTGGGCATTCTCTGGGACTCCGTCTCTCCCTCTGTAGGATGGTGTGTGTGTGCGGCGGCATCGAGGGTCCCGCCTAGCTCCGGTATTCTAGGATTCTCCTTGGTGGCAGGCTTGTTTCTGGACCGCTGTGGAGTCCTCCAGTATGCGTAATAGTTGCTCAAGAAAAGTGACCTGAATCCATGAGTAGCTACGAGTGCACACGCCAAAGGAGTACGTGGGCAGAGTAAGGGTCAGAGGAAGAAGCAATGGCTCGGGACAGAGGAAGCTGGGAAGGCTTCCTGGAGGAGGTGGCAGTTGAATTGAGCCTTAAAGACTGATGATGTTCAGTTGGGTGTAGGGGGACGAGATAATGCTCTAAGCAAGAGAAGCGGGGCGAGCAAAGGCACGCGTGAGGTCTCAAACACAGGTCCGGCCACCAAGAAGCCCGAGTGACAGAGCAGAAGAAACACGTTCGAAGACAGGCCCCTCTGCTCAGGAGGCTGTGGGGCGCACTCCAGGAGCACAAGGGGGTAAAGCAACGTGGAGGACGGGTCTCGGAAGCAGGGGTTCCAACAGGAGAGCGAGGTGGGGACACCTCCTGGGAAGACGGGGGATGAGGCTCCCAGAGCATCGCCCCCGCCCTGGGCACAGGGACAGCCTGTCAAGGCTGCGCGGCAGAAAGGTCCGGGAGATTTCTTCACGGGGCAGAGACGGAACGTGGTCTGCGGCGCTCGGCGGTGTGGGAGGGGACGCTCACCACCGGAAGGGAGTTGAGTTCGAGTCAGCGACCAGTGCACAGGAGAGCACGCAGCCCACCCCAACCAACCAACACAAACCCAAGACGCTCATGCCACGGCGTGTAGTAAAGACAAGGACAGAGGCGACCAAGCTCGGCCACGAATTGTGGCTGCGTGAGCATCGTGACTTCGGCGCTGGCATGGCCCTCTCTGGGTGTGCGGGAGGGTGAGGGTCAAACGCAGTGTCTACACTGGAACTTTGAGAGTTAGCCGTCGACAGACGGTCCCAGCGCCACGGAGACCAAGGCCACGAGAACCGGCTCCACGAATTGAGCACAATTACTCGAGGACGGGGGATGGGGTGGGGGGAGCAGCACCTTACGGATCTCTTCCCTGTCCTGAACGTCATCTATGTATAAGTGCACCAAAAAGACAAACAAAATAAAAGGTGAGGTTTGCCACTATTTTGTTCAAGAAAAGAGGAGGGTGTACCTGGCAGATGTGGCCGCAATGGCACCTGGGGCCGGGGCTGCCCCCTGGTGGGTGTGGAAGCGACGCAGACCCGTTGGAAGAGCCACACGTGGCCATGCCGTCGTGCATGCACGTTGCCGGCACACAGCATCCATGTGCACGCTCGTGCCTGGACACATCCCTGCACGGCGGGGCTCGGGGCGTGCCTAGCGACTTGGCCGGCAACAGTGATATTCTGGGAGCTCCCCGTGTCCACGGGCGGCAGGATGGGGTCTGCCGACCTGAGGGGTGACCCTGCGGGCCAGCACACAGAGGTGAGTGTGCTGCCAACAGCCCCCAGCCTCGCCGCCCCTTGGAGAACGGTCAGGGCAACTAAAGCGAGGCACGGAACATGACGCCCCCGGGTGACTGTGTTGGCGCCCTGCGGCGAGGATGGGGGCTCAGGGACATGGTCCGCCGGAGGGGGGGAGGGGACAGGAAACGCATCAGGAGCGTGGCTTGCTCTGGGGCGAAGCTGGGGGCAGGGGACGGGCTGGTGCCCGGCTGAGTCTTGGCTGGGGTGGGGGGCACACAGCTCTCCTGGCCTTGCGCGTGGTCCCCCGAATGCGGCCGACTTACCGTAACAGGATGGGTGAAGGGACCGTGGGCCGCGGGCCGCGGGCCTTCGGCAGCCTGTGCCACGGGCCACGTGGGGGCACTGGGGGCAGCATGGGGGGCATGAGGACATTTCTTCATTCCTCCCCGATATCACAGCAGCTCACTGGGGTGTCGGGCGAGGGACGCCACATCCTCGGTGCAGACACGGCGTCCCCTCCCGCACCTGCTCGAGACAAACCGCCAGCAGGGGTCCAGACCCGGTGTGGGGGGCTGCCATCTGCGGCCCCCAGGTGCACGGCAGCCCAGGAAGGTGGGGGGCTGGCTCCAGGGGAGGTCGCAGTGAACATGCAGGTGCAGAAAGCACCTGGGGGTTGAGGCGACCGAGAGCATCAGATGTCAGGAAGCAGGACCGTGGTCCCAGGACTCAAGGAGCACGTCCATTGTGCCTCAGTCCCAACCTATGGAGTGTTCTGTGGGGAAGGACAGAGAGCGACTGGGGACCCGTGGCTTGCAGAAGTCCAGCCACTGCAGGAGGGACAGGACGAGCGAAACTGCCAAGGACCGAAGGCATGGACGTCGCAGAAGAATCACATCCCCGGCCGACCGACCGGGACCACCAGGCATGACGCGTGCAGACCGTTCAGACACAGAAGGGAAATGCTGGCATCCCAGGCTGCGCGTCCCCTGCAGGCCAAGCTAGCGACACGGGACGCAGGGCCCGACTGCGAGTCAGCACTGTCGGATCAGGTGTCCTTGCCACAGGACACGGCTCTACCCGTCTCATGGCTGCAGCCCCCCAGGCCCCCCCACTTGCAGGAGCAGGTGCCCAGGCATGGCTCCAACCACAGGGGTGGTTCAGGGACGGGTGCCTAGCCCTCGACCCCGGCCCTGGGTGGCGGCGACCGGTGGGAGCCCCAGCAGAGCTCGGGGCAGGCGAGGGGGACCGCACCCTGAAGGCATCGTCTGGCCTCCAAGTGGGAAACGCCGAAGCCGTGGCGTGGCAGGCCCACAGACCGACCGCCGCAGTCCGTGGTGCCCGTTACAAGCTAGTCCGCCTCGCACCCCACCCCCGGCTGCCCGTGGATCCATCTGAGTCTTGGGTACAATTCAAAGGAGAGACAGCCCCGTGCACCGCCCCCCACCGCTCCAGCGCGCGGACGTCAGCGTTCAGCATCTGCCGAGGGCTTCCGTGCGGGGGAGGTTCACGCACGCTGTACGCGCACCAGTCGGTGGGTCTGAGAACGGCGCCCGGTGTGACCCCGATCCTGCCGGGATGGGGATGGCTTCTGGCGCTCCAGGACGGGGCCCGTGCCCCCCAGCCCCGCACACAGCCGGCCGCCCGCGCCCTGCTCCACGTTCGCTCCGATGAATGTCGAAGGCTAATGGACCACTGGTGCGGCCACGTCCTGAGCCCTCAGACACAAAGACGGGCGGCAAGTCTCCTGACGTGACATGCTGGCCACAGTCCTGACGGAATCGCACGGGCTCTGCTCACGCCCTTTCAACTAAACGTCAAGGTGCTTTGGAGCCTGCCTGCCTGCAGGGAAGGAGTGCACGGCTGGGTCACCCCGCGCCCCGCGCAAACCTTATCAGAAAGGAGCCTGGGCAGCCGCTCTCCGGGGATGAGTCTTCTCAGATGTGGGAAACAGCCGCGGCATCCCCCCGGGGACCCCGAGACGCGGCCGCAGTGTAGACCGCAGCAGGGGTCCGCCGCGGTGTAGACCGCAGCGCTCACTGCCCGCAGCAGGTGTCCCACTGTCACGGGAAGGAAAGTTGACGCCTCTACGGTCAGGCGCTTCTGGTGGTGCCTCGCCTCTGCCACACGTGGCCGCGTGGACCAGCTTGCAGAGAAGGGTCTCGGGGCGGAAGGTGGCGTCCAGACAGGGGCCGGCCAGGCGCTCTGCCTGGACCCGGCCATGCCCCACCACTTCCCCGGGCTCCGGGCGGGCACCTGACCCAGATGCTCCCCAGCACGTTGGGCAGCGGGCCCCTCAGGAGACGATCCCCTTCCCAGGAAAAGCAGAAGGGTGGGCGCCAGGGGCCAACGGTGCAACAGGCAACACTGGCCCCTCCCCCCCGGTCCAGGCCCAGAGACGACCTGGGGCTTCTCAGCAGAGCACTGGGGGCGGCCACATTCAGGTCCAGCCTCCCATGGGACTCCCGGGCTCAGCCTGGAGTTCGGGGTAGAAATGCAGACCCAGAGTCACTATTTCTAACCCGTGTCTGCGTCCACAACGCTCACCCAGCGCAGCCTTCTGCCCCCTGCAGACACAGCCGGCGCGGCCTCTGCCGTTCCCATCAGTCCCCTGGGACCTGGCGGAAGACAAGTCCCCCCCTCGGTGCGTTGAGACCCACTCAGTGTCTCCTCACGCCTCGTCGTCTGTGACCATCCCAAAGTGTGCACCGATGTCAGCTCCACACTGAGCACGTGCCACCGTCCACAAGACCAGCCCACGGACCCGCGCCGGCCCCACACTGACGATGCGCCACTGTGCACACAGACCGACCCACGGACCCGCGCCGGCCCCACGCCGACCGCACGCCACCGTCCACACAGACCGACCCACGGACCCGCGCCGGCCCCACGCCGACCGCACGCCACCGTCCACACAGACCGACCCACGGGACCCGCGCCGGCCCCACGCCGACCGCACGCCACCGTCCACACAGACCGACCCACGGGACCCGCGCCGGCCCCACGCCGACCGCACGCCACCGTCCACACAGACCGACCCACGGGACCCGCGCCGGCCCCACGCCGACCGCACGCCACCGTCCACACAGACCGACCCACGGGACCCGCGCCGGCCCCACGCCGACCGCACGCCACCGTCCACACAGACCGACCCACGGACCCGCGCTGGCCCCACGCCGACCCTGTGCCACCGTCCACACAGACTGACCTGTGGACCCTCATTGGCCCCACACCAGCCGTGCGCCCACGCTGGTGCACCAACCGTGGACAGTACAACCCATGACAACAAGTAAAACAAGCAGGTTTGGCACCAAATCAAAGTGCAGGGACGAGGATTCTCCTTACCTCTCTGGTCCCCAGTCACAGCTGCGACTTCTGCGGGTCACCGTCCACACAGCTGTCTCTCGGTCACCAGCAGACTCTGTGGATTAGAAACGAGAATTAGATGAAAACGCCCTGCAGCAGCACCAGGCCCCGTGAGCCCCTGAACCACGGCTCTCCAGGCCCAGGCGTGGAGGAACGGGGTCCTGCCAGATGGCTCTCCCCACGGGTCACCCTCCCTGTGCCCGCCCCAGCTCCAGATCAGTGACCCAGCAGTGTTCGCGTCCCCCTCCATGGTGCCACGGTCGCCTGCAGACACTGCGGACACAAGAGTGGCCTGCAGGCACAGCCTGATCAGGCTGCCCTGACGTGGCTCCCTTCACGCCTTCTTTCTTTTTCTCACCCAAGTACTTAGGCAGAAATCGGATGGGCTTTTGTGGTCACTGCATGGTGTCCCCAGGAGGAGGGGTGTGCCTGTCTGCCCCCCTCACCACAGGCGTCCACTCTGCCCTGTGCAGGGCCCCTGCCCCGGGAGGGGCTCCTCTGCAGGGTTCTGCAGGTGGACCCTTGTCCATGTGGTTCTCTGTCGGTGGCCAGCCCTATCGTCCCCTCCTCCAGGGCTCCTTGTCTCACACTGGGCCTCCCGACCAGAAGCTGTGCTCTGGGTGCCTCCCGGGCTCCCCTGCCCTCCTGGCTGGCCCTCTGTTAGCTTGCCCATCGTCTTCTCTCGCTGGACAGCGAAGGTGGCAAGAAGCTGGATGCCAACCGGACACTTTGTCCCCATCCATAGTCCCAGGAGGCTTCGAGGGCGGGGAGATCAACATGGAGACACCTATTCAGAACAGGCACGGAATTGGGTTGAGCCCGGGTTCCGTCCCAGCCTCTAGGCGGGCTTCCAGGGGGCTGGCCCTTGTCCACCGCTCAGAGCCTCAGGCCGTGCACTTAGGACACCCCCGCAAGGGCCGTGCTGGCCTCCCTCCCAGGATGGCCACCAGGGGAAGGGGACTGCGGGGCTTGAGAAGCCGTGTGGCGGGGGCTCTGGGGGCCTCCCCAGCCCTGGCTGCAGGTGTGTCGCCGGAACGCCACGGCCCCCACGACGCTCCCCGGATGCCATCCCCGCCGCGTCCTCCCCGGGACCCACCCTGTGAACAGACTCTCTCCGACCTGAAGTGGCCCCAGAGACACGTGCTCCCCGCTCTGGGCTCGCTCTTCTGGTCAGAGCCGCGTCACCCTCGCGACGCCGGCGGGTCTCTCTTCCCTCCGATTGCTTGGGAATCGCTCAGCCGCCGGCCGCACGGGACAAAGAGCCGCGCTCAGAGCCCGAATCCAGAGCGGGCTCCCGACTCAGCGGAGCCCCACTGCTCAGGCCCCAGGCCTCTAGGGAGGGCTCGCGGCTCTTGGAGACCCCCTGCCTCACTCCTCCTTCCCACGCTCTACGTGGGAGAGCGCTGGTGTGCGTGTGTGCGCGTGCGCGCGTGTGTGCGTGCATGTGTGTGCGCGCGTGTGCGTGGGTGCATCTGTAAACAGCCCGGCTGTGTGCCTGGGACGCGGCTCGGCCCTGCACGCCCACTTCCTGCAGCGCCGTCCCGGGACTCCGTCGGGCCTGAGAAGCCGTGTGCTCGGTCCGCGCTGGCGAGGGAAGACCAAGGGCAACGTGGCGCGTCTTCTGCGAAGCCACAGCCTGTATCCCGTGAGAGGCCATCCCCATGGAGACGGCCCCCGCGTGTAAGGGACACGCAGAGAAGGGGGCTCACAGCAGGCAGTGTTGGCACAGGCCGAGTGCCCCATGTCGGCCCAGCACCCCCAGCCAGGCCACCACCTGACGGACGCAGACTGGGTGCTCCGTGGGGCGACTGTTCCTGGGGCACCTGGAGCGGCTTCCGTCATTCATCCGAACGCTCAGGAGCGTCGGCATTTTTATTTACTTACCTTGGCGAGAGCGTGAACGGGGGAGGGGCTGAGGGGGAGAATCCCCAGCAGGGTCCTGGCTGAGTGCGGAGCCCGACACGGGGCTCGATCCCACGACCCTGCGATCACGACCTGAGCCGAAACCAAGAGTCGGACGCTTTGCCGACGGAGCTGCCCAGGCGCCCCGATATCCTTGTTTACGATTGTGGCAAAATACACGCGGCATTCGGCACCGTTTTTAGGGGCGGAGTGGGCGGCATTAAGTGTGCTCACAGCGCCATGCGGCTACCCCCATGGGCGGTCCCCACGGCCCGACCCCTCAGTCTGTAAGACGGACGCCCTGCCCCGTCGCGCGCGCCCCACTTGCACCACCTGCTCCCGCGTCTGACTCCTCTGGCCGCCTCGCGAGCGTGGAAGCCCACGGTGTTTGTGCCCTCGTGGCGGCTGATCTCCCTGCCGTGCTATCCTCGGGCGTGGACGTCCCTCCCTTTCTAGGGTTGAGAAACGCCCCACTGTGGGCCGCGTCCGCTGACCCACTCATCCCTCGGAGGACATGGGTCTCCCACCTGCGGGCTGCCGTGAACCAAGGCTGTGAATGCGGGGGTGCAGACAGGAGCCCCTGCTTTCCCTTCCCGTGGGGGTGCACCCAGAAGGGTGAGCGCGGGACCCCGCCCAGCAGCAGGGCTCGAGGCCGTGCGTCCATCTCCCAGCGGTGCCGTCCTCACGGGTGTGAGCGGGGGTCTCACGGCTTTTCACTGGTGACTCCCCAATGCAGAGGGACGTGCAGTGTCTTTCCATGTGCAAGACTGGCCCACGTGTGCGTGCAGATTCTGCGTGACCGCGGTTCACCTGCGTGTTTACCGATGAGCACACAGGCAGGTCCAGCCCCGGGCTAGTTCGGACGGTGCCACGAACGGGGACGTCCCCCCCCAGGAGCGGAATGGCCGGGCTGCAGGCAGGGAAGACCAATTGCTTCCCGGTTCATAGCCCCCACGTGTGCACACCTCTCCCACGTTTCTGTGTCCCCTGAACGCTCGGCACGGCCGTGTCACCCCAGACTTCCTGCTGAGTGGATGGTGTATCTCACGAGGGTTTTTATTATATTTCCTGGGGAAATGCAGCACTTTTCCTGCATTCACTGTTTCTTTGGATTCCTTCTCTGTGAAATGTGTGCTCAACACTTTCGCCCGTTTTTGTCTTGCGGTGTTTGTGTTTTCCTAAAAACCCTCATTGGATGAATGTGTATCGACGAGACGCCGTTAGGGACAGAGCCACCACGGTCTTTCTGTGAAGGCTGATCTTTCCCTAACACACCATGCCTGTCGCACCCGACGGCTTCCACTAGCCACTTCATTCATTCGTCCACCTGCGATCGTGAGCCTGGACTGCATCTAGGGCCTGACCCGGCCCCAGCTGCACCCCCTCCCCCGGGCTTAGATCTGGTCCCACCGGGCGGCAGTTTCCCTTCCGCACCGCCCGCCTGTGCCGGTCACAGCTGCACTGCTGTCCCCACGGCTGAAGCCACCTGAGCCCCTCGACCACCCGCCCCGGTGATGAGTTGTGACCGTCCCTCATCCCTGCGTGCTCTGGCCACCCTGTCACAGCAAGCACAGGGCCCGCTGTTAGTAACCGCGACCAAGATGACAGTGGCCTGCGCTGCTGAGCTCTGCTGGAAGCCAGCCCTGGGCAGGGACAGGCCGGGCCGTGTCTCACGGACTCCTAACAACCCCGTGAAGCAGGTTCTGTTATTATCTCCATCTGACCAAGGAAGGCCCCTGGGTCTCAGAGAGGCAAAGCAGCTCACCCTAAGACACACAGCGAGTCAGGGACAGTGCGGACCCCAGCCCTGAGCAGGGACTAGGCCAGAAGGGCCGAACACTGGAGCAGATGAGCCAAGGGATGTGTGAGGCCCAGGCGTCAGCCCCCATCTCAGAGCCCGAGGGCTCCGCGGCCAACCTCTGCTCGGGACTCCCAGCATGACGCAGCCCACCTGGCAACCGGCTCTCCTTCCGGAAGGATCAAGGAGAAGCGCGGGCAGAAAGGGAGCGAGAGGAGACGCACGGGTGTGCACACCGCCCCGAGCTCGGGGTTTGCCATTCGGGGGCGGCTGGGACACATCGGGTCATCTCAGCGTCCGCAGAGTCATAGCCAGCAGAGGCCGGGGAGCAGTTGCGGTGACAAACATGCCCCTCTGGGAGCAGCACGGACGCCTGGTCCCTCGGCTGGCCCCACGTCTACTCACTCCGCAGGCACGGGCGGCTAGGGCTTGCCTGGGGCCCGAGGGCGGCACCGTGGGCTGGCTGTCTGTCCCCTTACAGGACACGTCTGTGCTGGGAAGGATCTGCGGCCGGGTGGGGGTGGGGGCATGTCAGGAGGTGGCGGTGTGAACCCAGGTCTGGCTGGGGAGGTCCCTGCCCCGCCAGGCCTCGGCGTCCCCCAGGGTAGAAGCTTCTGGAGGCTGTGGGAAGTCTTGCAGACCAGGTGCAGTCCTGTGGGTCGTCACGAGGGGAGCCCCCTGAACGCAGTGCGGGGTCTCCCAGGCAGGAGAACAAAACGTCTGGGGCTGCGGAGCCTGCGGTGCCTGCGGTCTGAGCTGGGGCCAGGAGGTGGGAGGGAGGGGACGCACGCCAGCACGCTGCCGTGCTCTGGGCAGCCCCCGTCTGCTGCTGGGCCGCCCTGGGCTTTCAGACGAGGAGAGAAGACGTTACCCGCCACCCCCTGGAGTCTGTGCTCTCACGCGGCCCCCTGGATGTGCAGGGTGTTGGCCCTCCCCGGCCAGCGACAACGAGAGCGAAGATGACGAGCAGGTGCCTACCCCTTCCCCGGGCACGCTGGCCTCCCAGAGAACCCCCGGTGCAGAGCTCCCCGTGAGGGGGCCTGGAGAGGCACCCAGAACACTGCTGGCATCCCTGCCCAAACAGAAGTGGGAGCCCTAACCCTTGCCTCTAGCTCTGCCGTCTGGAGCCCTGGCCAAGGGAGCCAGAGGCCACAGGTCCGGAGCCACAGGTCTCCGCCCCAGGGTACCTGGTGTGGGGGGAGGCGCAGAAGCCAGAGGCAGACATGGCCTGGGGGTGGGTGCCTGCGGGGGCAGTGCTCTCCCGGGACCCGTGGGTTGCGTCAGGATGTGCCTGGCAGAACCAGGACCTCATCTCACGGGTCATCAGGCCACAGGAGCGACTCAGGTCGAGTGAGGACGGGGAACGGGGAAGCAGAGCGGCTGCTGCAGAGACGGGGGCTCCCGGCGCTGACTCAGGCGTGACCCGGCCGTCGGGGGAGGGCCTGGCCCTCCGAGCTCTGAGTGCCTCAGGCCGCCCCCCCCGTGGCTCCCGCCAGCAGCCGGGGAGCACGTTCCTCGCCGCACGTGGGGCGTGATTTCCTGCCATCTCTAGCGTGACCCCATGCCCAGATGTCCTCACGTCCTGGCACAGACGAGGCCAAGAGAACCACTCGTGAGCCGCGGCCCGTCAGGGGCCACATGAAAGGCCGCCTCCTCTGCCCGCGCCTTGTCCGTCCAGAGAGGCAGCCGGGTGGCAGCACCGGGGGGCACAGGACAGCGCCTCCCTGACGGGCGCAGGGACCCGCCAGGACACGGACGACGCTGCGACCCGGGCGTGGGGCCGTGTGCAAACACCGCATTCACCGCTGCGTTCACCCTCTGGATTCCTGAACGCCAGCAATCCCACCAAGCCTACGGGGCTCCAGACGGGGTTCCAAGGGCGGGGACAGAACCCCCGGGAGCGGCGGGGAGGTCTTCCTTAACATAAAGATTCCATGTTCCTGCTCGACCCGGTGAGGGGCCTACCAAGGGGCCCACCCAGGGGTCCGCATTCCTTCAACCTCCTCGGTGGTCCAGGGTCATGCTTTGAGAAACACACTTGACTCGGGATCCTAAAAGCGGGTGCCCTGAGTGTGGGGGACCCGAGGGCAGGGGACCCTGAGGGTGGGGACCCGAGTGGGGGAGACAGTGTGCTGGCTGTTCCTTTCCTGGGGGGCCCGTCGTGGTGGGCTGGAGGGTGGGCTCTCCTCCCTGGAGGAGAAGGGCCACTCTGAGCTGGGGGCTGCCCTCGGCTGCCAGCACTGGCTAGGAGCCGTGTTTAGGGCCGTGACTCTCCAAATGGGGTCCCGACACCGACAGCACCAGCTCCCTGGGAGCTTGCTAGAAGTGGGAGCGGTCCCAGGTCAGCCCCTGGCCCTCGAGGGCACTGACGGAGCCGCAGTCTCGGGACATGGGTGTCGGGGCACAGAGAAGAGGGAGGTCTGCCTCCCGGCCTCGGGGATACGGGTGGCGGGCATGCACGTCCCTCCTGCAAGCAGTCTGCAGTGGGGCTGACGGGGACGGCCCCAAGGAGCTTCATGCAGGACAGACGGCCTCCGTGTCCACGGGGGGCTGGCTGTGTGGGTTAGAACTCACCCAAGAGCCCTGTTAAGACCCGGGGTTTCCAATCTGTGTGTTCACTTTGCCTTCAGAGAAGAAGAACCACTAACAGGTGCCAACTCTGGCCGATGGTTTTCACACCGAAGTATCTGGGGGCGACGAGTCCGGATGTTTGCAAGTTACTTTCAAATGCTAGAAAACATCCTGCTGCTGGGGCCTGGGGGAAGGGAACTCGGGGCCCAGGGCTGGGGCAGGAAGAGGGGACGACGAGCCCGGGCACCTATGTCGGCAGCACCATGGTACACAGAACACGGCGACCCACGCGCCTGTCCCGGTGGGAGACAAGCAGGTCCCCCCAGGCGAGGAACGGACGCTGAAGAAAAGACTTGCACGTCCCGCAGGAAGATGGCGGGGGGGTGGGGCAGGCGGACCGACAGAGTGACGTGGGACGGACACGGGAGAGTCAATGCCTGGCGGCGACGGAGAAGCAGGTGGTGGGTGCGTGGGTGTTCAAGACACAGCTCTTCCAGGTGGTCTGCAAACACTGAGGGAGGGCCAGCACGAGGGTGAGGATTGGGGAGAGCACATGAGCGGCGGAAGTCCAGGGAGGCCGGGGGCGAGGCCGCCGCAGGGCCCTGCAGCTTGGTCCCTGGCACAGAGGCCCCCGTGGGCTTTAAGTTGACAGGGGGCAGCCTGCTCAGGGTCCCAGGCGGGGGCTCAGGGGGCTCTGTGCCCGGGGGTCCAATAACACCCAGAACCACACCCAGAACCACTTGAGTCCCGGGACACGTGCCGCCCCTCGCCAGGCCGAGAGGACCCGACAGAGCCCTGGACAGTCGCTGGGTCCCCTTCCTTCCCTCCGGAGCCACAACGACTGTCTGACAAAGCAGCAGCCTCTCCAAGAGTCGAGGCGGCGAACCGGTTACAGGGCACCCCCAGCGCCCACAAACCCACCACAGAGCTGAGCGGGTCCTTCCGTGGCCGGCCGGAGCAGCACAGTGACAACTAGAGCCAGAGCCGACGGCAGGGGGTAGCTCGCCAAGGTCAGGGGCCCCAGAGGGAGACTCAGAAAATCCAGACAAACTGTCCCCGGAGCGAGGCATGGAGTCCGCAGCAGGGATGGAAGGTGGGCTGGCCGGGCAGCCGGTGCAGAGGGCTCCCCCATCCCGGAACGGTGCACAAGCACCCCCTGCCCTGGGGTCCCCGTGCTGGCATCACCACTCAGTCCAGGCCAGCCCACCCCATGTTCAGAACACGGTCACTCCCACACCCTCGTCCCGGGAGGGACTCTGGGCCTTCTTCCCAAAGGCAGGGCTGCCCAGCACCTCCCCTTCTGTGTGGGGGCACAGACCCCGAGCCCCGGGGAGCTGAAGAAAGGGGCCAGCCAGCAAGGCCGCCCACACTGGGCCAGTGAGGAGCTTCTAGACTCACGATCCGCCGGTTTTCTCTCCTCTGCCCTTGGCCAAGCGGGCTTGAAGCCCGGCAGTCAGTTTGGTTTAACTTACTCGGCACTGCCCCTTCCTCCCCCGGCTTCCTGTAACTAGCTGGGAGGGCCCGAGAGTCCCACGGAGCTGGTGTGGCCGCCCTGCGGTGGGGACGAGGTCCCAGATGCAGGTGGCGGCCCCGTGGGGCTTCCCCAGACCCCACCGCGAGGCTGCCGAGCCGGACCGGACGGCACGCATGGGAGGATGCGCGTCCCGCCTCCCCCAGGGCTGCAGAGTCGTCCCCCGACATCACCCAACCTACGCCTCCAAAGGCCACAGCCCCCGGATGGCCCCCAACACACAGAAGCACTGACCTCGTGGTGGGGAGCAGCACGGGGGGAGGAGGGGTGACGGGCGTGGGCAGAGGCCCGCGGGAGGGGCCGCACACACAGAAGCGGGCACGCACCTCGCCCCTCATGGAAAAGCTGCCGGCACCGGGCCGAGCCACATGTCTGCGGCCGCGGGCACCGTGCACATGGGCAGAGGACAGGCCAGGGTCTGGCAAGCGGAACGGGGACATGCGAACCGTCCGAAGTCGAGCCGTGCGGAGTCGATGATCGACCGAGTCTTGCCCAGGGGCCGAGGCAGCTCCGGACGGGTCGCGCACAACGAACGACGCAAACGTGGCCGCCGAGAGCATCTCCGCGGAGGAAGGAATACAAGCACATCAGGTTTGATCAAGTATTAGAATCCGCTCTGTGGAAGGCGCCGTGAACGTGATGGAAAGACAAGCCAGGGCCCAAGAGAACCCCGGCCGTATTTCCCACAAAGGCCTCGTTTCTCGAGCGTAGAAAGAACCCTTGAACCTCAACAGTACGGAAAGAAACAAGCCGATTAGAAAGTTGGCCCTGATCTGAGCAGACGCCGGACCGAGGAGCTCCAGCGGCGCACGAAGAGGTGCTGGCGTCACCTGTCCATAGGGGACGCCGGTGAAAACACGCAGACGCCACGGGACACGCATCGGCACGGCTGGAGCCCTCGCTCACCGCCAGGGTCGGCCGGGGCGGGGGGCAGACGGCAGAACGCCGCGGTGGCCCCGGAAGGCAGGCTGGCGGGTGCCTTCAACAGCCAAACACAGACGGACCCCACGACCCGGCACTTTGCCCTTGTAGGTACTTAGTCTGATGAAAGGGCAAACCTGTGTCCACACAAACCCTCGCATGTGAACGTTCCTGTTGGCTTCATACGTCATCGCCACAAAGCAGAGGTGACCGAGAGGTCGTCCAGGTCCACGGCGACGAGCTCGGCGTGTCCCCACGATGGTACGGTATTCGGCAGCAGGCCGGCTCCTGACTCACGACACAGACGGGTCTGAAATGCAGAGCCAGACCCCAGCGGCTGTGCGTGGTACGATTCCACTCCGAAGATGTGTGGAAACACGTGCAGACCCGGCCGGTGATGGCCCGGGGCCAGCGGGGGCCAGTGATCGACGACAGAGACAGGCAGGGGGCAGTGCAGGGGGACGCAGTGGTGCTGGGTGGTGGACACGTGACTCCCAGCATCTCTCACCTGGAGAATTTTAGGGTCACAGACGCTGAACTTCAATGTGTATGAATTAAAACGTAACCAACCAGGACGGCGGGGGTCCCAGGAGGTGCCGCAGACGGTGACGGCCAGCCTGGCTGCGTAGGATGCTCAGGCGGCCTCCCTGCGTGGGTGGGAAGTCTCCGCGGACACGGACGCTGCAGGCTGGACGCTCACGCCGGTGGAGGACTGACCGTGTGCCGAGACGGTTTCTCACGGGACGTCGGTTGGTTTTCCACGTGTTCCAGGAGGCCGTGGGGGTTGGACAAGGCAGGGAGCGGTGGTGGGAGGGGGAGCCGCGTGTCTCCCCGTGGGACCCGAGAGGCTGTGCATGACCACTGGCGGCCGTCCTCACGGTGGCCCGTGAGCCCAGCGGAGTGGGTCTCGTGGCCCTGCTGCATAGACGGCAGACGGAGGCTCCAAGGAGCCGAGCTCAAGCGGGACTCCAGCGCCTTATGGGAAGGCACAGGGCTGGGGCTCCGCTCGTGGGCGGGCGTGGGGAAGGGGCGCCTCCCCAGCCCACAGGGTCACGGAGATCCTGGGCGCTCCCTGAGTACTTGGGACTTGGCTCCTCCCCCTTGGGTCCTTTTCCTCTTTCTTGGGAGGATGCTGGGTCTCGGAGCCAAACCGGTGAAGTCACATGTGGGGGTTGTTGGAGGACAGAGCCGGTGACTCAGCCGCACGAGAGGGATGGGGTGCTTCCAGACCGGGCAGGGACGGCCTGTGGGGGCCAGGTCCTTGTCGCCCCTCTGGGGTGCCGAACAGCGCATCTCTGTCCACGCAGGAACAGAGGGCGCAGAGGTCTCTCCCCACCGCTCCTCTCCCCTCGCCCTTGGGCCGCTGACTGGTCCGTGTGGAGGAGAGCCTTGCTTGGTGTGTGGAGGAGGAAGGACGGGGAGGCCCTGGCTCGTGGAGTGCCCACGTCCTGCGAGCCCACCGGAAACACGGCCCGCGGCCCCAAGGAGGCAGCGCCGTGTTGGGTGTGCGGCGGGAGCGAGGCCAGGCTTGGTGATGGGCCGGGCCGAGAGTTTCTACAAGGGAGAGTGGGAGCGTGGAGCCTGAGGCCCAGGGCCATGCGGCCAAAAGGGCAGGACCAGGCTGGGTGGCCTCCGGCATGCAGGGTCCCGGAAGGACGACGGGATGGACCGGCGGGATGGACGGGTGGGACGGACGGGCGGAATGGAGGAAATGCACGTGGGTGGGAAAGACCGGGCTTGAATGTGGGGCTGGGGCAGGGAAGTATGGTAGGGGGTGGGGTGGGCATGACGGGGCCTCCCCTTCCCTCTGCTGGCTCCCGCATGGGGGAGGAGGAGAAGCTCTCCCCGGACGCAGAGGGACAGCAGGCAGTGCCGTCCCACAAGAGCTCCCAGGGTGGTGGACTGGAGCTGGGAGGGACCACGGCCTGGGCTCCCGCGGGCCCATGGCAGCGACACTGGGTCCTCTCTGAAGGCTGGCCAGAGGGGCCTTCGGTTCCCTGGGAACGGGGAAGGTGCTGGGTAGCTTAGGCGTCCCCTTGTGCACCCCAGCCATGGACCCGGGGAGCCCCCGGTCCTCCCACCACCACGGCGCTCATCCACCTGGCCCCAGGCTCCTTCTGCCTCAGGAACGGCGGCTGCCCAGGCAGAACCGGGGAGCTCCTCCTTCGTCAGGGGAGACCAGGACTCCGGGAGCGCCTCGCGGACCAGCCCATCACTCCCGGGGAAGACGCTCGAGGACGGACTTTCAAAGAAGCCGCGTGCAGGGCCCGGCTTCCCATTCAACCCGAGTGCCGATCCCTCCCCAGCCGCCCCCTGGATCTCACGCTGCGAGTCAGGTGCTCAGGCTCCCTGGACAGGAAGGGCGCTGGGGTCCCACCAGAGGCCGAGGGTCTGCCCGTCCGAGCTCCGCTAGGCTGCGTGCAGCCCCAGCTCTGGGACCTGCTCGCTGCTTCAGCCGTCCTGGGTAGGACTTGTGTCCGTCGGCTCTGCCCGCTGACGGGGTACAGGCCACAGGACGGGCGCCACGGTGCCCTGGGAGGTAAATTTTAAGCTGTCCACTTCCCTCCACGAGCTCCGAAGCCGCTCCCAGCTGGCGACAGGTGTGCGCCCACCTACCCCGCGGGCCGGCTTCCGGCCCCCGCCCCGCCCCCCGCAGAGCTCCCTCGGCTCGGATGGCTCTCAGCGAGGAGGACCTGGGCCAGGGGCCGCCCCTCTGGGAGGACACGGGAGCGGCTGTTCCTGCTTCTCCACGGGACCCCCAGGACGCGGCAGCTGTCGGGCCGAGGCTGGCCGGAGACGGGTGTGTCGCGGGCAGTGGGGAGGACGGACAGCTGGGAACTCCAGATCTCCGCGACCTCAGGGGTACAACGGGGCAGCCGCACGCCCCACGCCCAGGAGCTCAGATGTGGGTCCTTCAAAGGCCTGGGTCCCTTACACGCGCTCCTTGGTGCTCCGCTCAGAAGACCAGGCTCCCCTAGACGTGGCACCTCTGCCTCCCCAGACAGCGGGGCTGCAGCTGTCTGCAAGCAAACACGTGCTCCGCGACCAAGACGTCCAGCCGCTTTCGTGGGCCGGAGCCTGGCCGCCTGGGGCTCCGTGCCGGTCACGCCACCACATGGCGCAGATCTCTTTTGCCAGAAGCCTCCGTTTTATTGGACTCCGAACGGTTTCCCAAGATAAACGCCCGAGAGTTTCCGAGTAAGCCCTTAGGCCTTTGTGTATGAGAATCTTTGATCCGCTTCGAGCGTCTAAAACCCGGAAGCCTCCCCCTGCCACAACCGCTCACGGGAGCGCGGCTGGGCAACGAGGATCTGGCCTTCGGGGATCCAGGTCCCCAAAAGAGAACCCCCCGGGGCAGGAGGGGCCCCTCGGGGACCCCGCGGGCTTGTGGCGGCCTTTCCAAAGCCGAAGTCTGCCCCGGGCCCTGCGCAGGGTCCTCCGCCCGCCTGGCCTTCCAGCGGCGGCTCAGGACGAGGGTCTGCTCCCGCTGCCCCCACGGAGGCCCGGCGGCTCGAGTTTGGGGAGCCTGCCCTCTCGGCCCCTAACCTGGGGGACGGGCTCCCGGATGCCCCAACCCCTGGCTCCTCTGGGTGACCCGCTGCCCTTCCCGCTTCAGCGATGCTGTCTCCAAGCGCCGTCGGAGAAGGCCCGGGCCTCCCGTGGGTTCAGGCGGCTTCTCTTCCGGCCCAGATTCCCACGTGGTCACCACCAGGCTGGAAAAGGCCTTCCCTGGGTTCCCGCAACCCCGAGATCCCCACTCCTTAAGTAAAGCCGAGTGCGGTTTGGGGCAGAAATAGTCTATACGATCCAGAAGAATGCGAGGGCGGGCGGCTGCGTGTGGCTGGAAATGCTGGCACGGGGCTGAGGTGGCCCGGCCCGGCGGAGGGGCGGGTGTGGGGCGAGGAGGGCTCCGAGGGGCAGAGCAGGCCCAGCCCCGCGGGAAGGCCGTTTCGGGGGAGCCTGCACCCAGCCTCTGGCCTGTGGTTCTCCAGCTGGGAGGGCTCCCCCTTGCTTGGGGAGCAGGCGGCCCCCGGGTCCTCAGGGCCCCCTTTCCAGCCCACGGGGAGCCTCCCAGAAAGGGCCTAGCCCGGGGATGGAGGAGTGCCGCACGCCCCGCCCCCCTCCAGCAGCCCCTCAAAGGGCGGGAAGGGCAGCGGGAAGGGCAGCGGGAAGGGCGCAGCCCCCGTGGCCACCCCCCCCCCCCCCCCCCCCCCCCCCCCGCACAGCAAGCGGCTTCCCAGCGGCAGGAAGCAGGGAGGGCTGGGAGGGGGCGGCCCGCAGGCCTGGTCTGTTTCCCGCCCTGCTGAAACCAGTCTCAAGGCCGGGATGGTGGCCTGACTCTAGCCACGCCTGTAGGGTGGGTTCGCGGCTCCGAGAGGCCGAGACTCAGGGTGACTTGGTGGTGGGTGGTGCTTGGGGGGGACGTGTACTCCCCAAATATCTGTAACTCACATGTGAGGGGAGGGGTCAGCCCCGGAGCAGGGGGATTAGCCGTGCCCCAAGCAGGGGTTCGGGGCCACACCTGCCGGGGTGAGGGAGAGGGATGCGCGAGGCTGGGTCGAGCTGGGGTCTCGGGCTTTTATCCCGGAGGGCAAAGGAGCCCGGGCAGCACAGACCTCTCTGGACTCCCTGCTCCTGCTGGCCGGAGCGAGGCTCCCTCATCCCTCACGCCCCCAGCCCTGCCCCCAGTGCTGCTCCCCAGCAACGCGCTCTAACCTCTGCGGGCCCCCTCCCAGCTCACGGGGCCGGGAAGCCCCCGCAGGCAGGTGGGAGACCCTCTACACACCAGCCCAAGACCCCCATCTTCAGCTGACTCAGCCTCTTCTAGCAACTCTCCAATTTGCCTTTGTCTGCAGGGCTTTCTTGCCCCAGGGCCGTCCTCCCGTCTCACTCAGGGGGGCCCTGAGCCCACCCAGGCGCAGGCATCTGGTGGGGGTGCTTCAGGCAGGAAGGGTGTGCTCGGGGACCCTGGAGACGGTTCCAGAAGGCGCAAACCAGCAAGCAGCTGGGAGAACCAGGGATGGGAGGACACAGGAGCGTGCTCTAAGGGTGTGGCTGTCATCATGGGGGTCCCGGGGGTCCCGGGGTCTCGGGGTTCCTGGCGGGCACAGGGACCCTGGGAGTCATGGGGACCTGGGGGGCATGGGGCACAGGGACCCTGGGGGGCATGGGGACCTGGGGGCATGAGATCTGGGTCACAGGAAACGAGGCTGGGGGCGTCCGGGGTTCTGGGGAGCAGGGTTCTTGGAGGCAGCGAAGTCCCCAGCTGCTGGGGGCCGGGGCGGTTTTGGGGCCAAGGCTCCAAGTTCCAAGAGTATTTCCTCACCAGATGAACAAAAGACCGCGAGTCGCAGGCTGTGAGGAGAAAGCCCGCAGTGTCTCTCCGTCTGTAAAGGCTCTGAAGTGGAAAAACCTGTTGTTTTTCCTGAAAGCAGCTTGGGGAGAACAATGGCGGTTTTGTTTCTGGAGTCTCTGAGAAATCTGGCTGTTTACTTGCCCTGGCGGGCTTCCTGGTGGGAGAAGGCCCGGTGCGGAGCAGGGAGGTGGGGGGGGGGTGGGCAGAGATACCGGCCAGGGGTCCCCCGGTCCCGCGGCGCCCACACACCCCGGGGAGGCTCAGGATTCCCTCTGTGTGGGCTGGTGGGCGGCCGCGAGGCTGGAGCCCAACTTCTTTCTTCTCAAGACTTTCTTCTGCTTCGTGGGCATGATGGCTTTTTCTGTTTAAGTTTGCTTAAACAGGAAGAAACAAATAGGCCATTCTCCGGTCCTTCGAAGGGGCGAGCTAGGTTGGTGGAGAAGGAACAGCTCCATCATCCGCGAGGACAACTGCTCCTGGAACCTGGACCCGGCAGGCACGTGCCCTCAGCCCGCACCTCTGCTCACCACCATCACTGTTAACGCAAACTCTTGGGTTCCTAAGTTCCCAGTTCCTAAGACAGGCAGAGGGCTCCTGCCAGATGCTGCAGTGCTTAGCCTCGCCCAAGCTAACGCTACCCCGGACGAAGTCTGCCCTCCCACGTGACTGATGTCTCAAGCCCAGAACCTCGAATGCACTTGGACCCCTTCCAGGCGGGACGTCCTCCAGCCAATGGCTCCGGGCCCTGGTGGCCACTGATGGCGATGGGGGACGGCCCCCAGGCAGTGAGGGGAGGCGGTCGGCCCTGCCAAGCTGTGCTACCGTGGAAGTCGTCCCTCCCCTGCCAGGAAACCTTCCTTGAACAAAATAACTAAACATCATCCACACCACAGTCTTGAACACCTTCTCTGTGACCCAATAATTCAGATCTTGATGATGTTCCCCCAAGGCAAAGCACAGTGTCTATTCCTGAACACAACACACACAATCTTCATCTCTCGTTCATCCCCACTAGCCCCCCACCCCGCAAAACTGTCAACGTCTATCTCCATTGGTCTGTACAAGGTTCTCTTGAACTAACCTCTAGTTGGGGCATTGCCTATCTAGTCATTCTAGGAGTTGCCTTATGCTCCATAGAGGGCACCAGCGCCCTTGTATCACCTGACAACGGTGATCAGACAGTGCACACTGAGATGGAAGCTTCTGGGCCATCAGTCTGTTATTCTGGACTCAAGAGGGGCCTCTAGAACCTTTCCTGGTGTCCTACACGATGCTCAGTTTCCATAAAGCCACGCCCAGCCAAGCCCTGTGGTTTGGGGTTCCTTTCCTGATCAGCTAGGGAACTCTGTCCTAGTTATTTAACCACTCCAGACCTTGTCTGCTACAGAAATGGCACTTTTTTATGGCTGTGGAGATTAACCAGGAGAACGCAAGGGAGGTGTACAGATAATGCTGGGCATTGGAGTGTCACTTTAATATTGTCATCGCTGTGTTCCTTCCCCTTGGGAATGCACCTGGTTTTGCACCATATTCTCAGTGTTTGGATGCACAGTTGCTGCTTGGTAAGGTGAATGAGACGACAGGTACAGCCTGCAGGTTGGCAAGAGCCACCCACAACTCAGTTGTGAATGACAGCTTGTCTCAGATTGCTTGGGGCTAATGCTCCAGTTTGGGGCTTCTCTCTGCTACCAGTCCCGAGCAACCTGAGAACAGGGCCCATATCTCCGTGTCTCAAGGAGCTGATGCAGAATTCTGCGTTCAAACTACACAACACTACTGGAAGAAATTAAAGACAACCTAAATAAATGGAGAGGTATACCATGTTCATGGATTCCAATGCTCAAAGCCGTCATGATGTCAGTTTTCCCCCAAGTTTATCTACAGATTCAAAGCAGCCCACTCAAAATCCTGGATGACTTTTGGGGAGGTGATTGATAAGTGTTCCTAGTAGTTATATGGAAATGCAAAGGATCTAGAATAGCCAAAGGATCTTAAAAAGAACAACTTGGAAGAACTACACTGACTTTAAGTCTCATTATAAATCTATAGTAATCAACAAACCATCACATTGGAGCATGGAGGGTAAGTCGTTCAATAAAACCAGAATAAAGAATCCAGAAATAAAATACACCCACACACATATAATTGAATTTTTTCAAAAGATGTCATGGCAACCTAATGAAGAAAGAAGTCTTTTCAACAAATGGCACTGGGACAACTGAACATCCAGAAGAAAGAAAGTGAACCTCTACCTCACTCTGCACACAAACTTTAATTTGCAATGTATGGAAGACCTCAGAGAGAGAGAGAGAGAGAGAGAGACAGAGACAGACAGACACAGACAGACAGGGAGAGGGACACAGAGGGCAATAGGGCTGGGTGCAAATGGGCCCCTGGCAAGATCATGGGGGCAGGAGGAGAAGTAAACCAACTCAAGACACAGTACCCTAAAGAGAGGGGCACAGCTTCAGACCTGCTGTCTTGTCACAGGTAGCAGTGCCTCTGGGTACCTGTGTCCTTGTGCATACCACGCAGGGGCTGAGACAAATGACTGCGAAGGTTCCTGGCTCCCAAGTTCTGTTACACTGAGCTCATCCCTGAGTTCCAACAATACCCTCTCTGTCATGCTGGTTCACAATCAGCCTGCCTGCATATTTCAGCGGACATTGAGTTTTATCAATTTTATGTAAACACAGTTAACTGGAGAGAACTTAAAGAGGACTATGACCCTGAAACTGGGGCAGTCCTTATGGTGCCACGAGATCCAAGAACGTCTACTTCGAGCTGTCATCAGACACAGATGCCCCGACCTGCTTTCTCACATTTGCCCCCATCTGGCCCAATTCATCCAAGAAATTTTTTCTTGGTAATTTCCAGTGTCTTTTCCACGCCTCTCCATGTCTCAGCAAAGTTCATTTTCCAAGAAAAGTGCTTTCTCTGTCCTCAAGAAGTGACCAGTTATATTTCTCTTCTGTGCATCCCACTGGCCCATGAGCCCCTGGGGTCCAACGTTGAGGACAGCCAACTATCCAGATGGCAGTTTTGTTGTTCTGGGGAGAAAAGTGGGTAGTTCCCTTAACAGGGACATTTTAAAAAAGTTCTGGTACATTCTCCTACCTTGGGCTTTCCAAATGAGCATTTATTCTAGGCTATTATATGGCTTAATCTCCAATCTTCTTGAGTGGTTTGTTGAGGAACTCATGGAACATGTCTGGTGAAGGCGCTTCAACCACCGCAGTGGTCACAGTTCATGAATGTGGACCCCAGGGGACGAGCTGCTCCTGGGCCCACGTGTGATTACCTCGAATTGACCTGCCTGGACCAGGAGAGGGGTCCCTGACCATTGGCTTCCCCAAGCATCTCTCCACCTTCATCAGTTTCTGTCTGTCTTGGGTTGAGGGGCCACTGACTTCCCTGGGAAGAAACACAGCCCTCCTGCTCTTGGTGACCTTTTGTGAAGCCAGTCCCGTGGGTCAGCCAACATGGGCGGGTATGTTGTTTGCTGAACATGCAGGGGTGAGAGTCAACTAAGGGGGAGCAAGGGAGGGGGCTCTGCGTGTCCCCTCAGGGGCATCACAGATGAGCTTGTACACCCCCGCTCTGGCTCTGGGAGGATGCTGGCCTTAGCTAAGGGGTTAGGACACCCAGTCCAGGTTGACCTTCCAGCTGTGTGGTTCACATGGTCACCAGCCTTAGAAGGCCTGTGTGCATGACCACCGGACACATCCACTACATGCGAGAGAGGAGACTGGCCCTTGAAGTTACATCATGGGAAAAGCAATCTGAGCACACTCGTTCATTCTTTCACTCACTCTCTCAGTCATTCATTCACGCACTCATTCATTCATTCATTTGCTCACCACTCATCCATTCACAAAGGAGAGAGTCACCTCTATCCTTGGAACATGCTGCTCTCTTGCCCTACAGCAGTGGTTCTCAAAGTGAGGCTCAGGACCCGTAGCACCAGTGTCACTGGGAACTCATTAGGAATGTGACTTGGAAGCTTGGAGGCCAAGGCCCAGCTGTCTGTGCTTCGAACCTCCTGGCAGACTCTGGTGTACTGTCCACTCGTCTTCGCCAGGGCTCTCCTCTCATATCTTGCCATGACTACCTGCTCCGCAACCCCTCACGCCTCCTCCATCATGATACTTGTCACTCCTTCTCTGCTTGCCTCCAAGGTAAATCCCGAGGAAGGGACCCACACCCAGCATAGCGGGTGCACGACAAATGAGCACTGAATGAAGAAAGGCACGATGGAGCGATGAGTGGGTTTAGGTCACACTGCATCTTTCTGGGGTTGGAGCTGGGGTTGTGAATGGGAACAAAGTTGCTCTCAGTCCATCACAGGAGGCAGAGAAGTAATGGATGGGGCCCTGGTGGCCCCCAGGACCAGGGCTGATGGCTGCAGGGTGGCTGCTCTGGGACCACCCGCTGACCCTTCCAGGTCCCGTGATGTCTGCACAGTGCCTGGACAGGCACCTCCTAACTGCTTTCATGGGGTCAGCCAGAGCAACCATCTGGCTGCCGGAGGGCGTCCAAGTGACATGTGGCTGCTCCAGCCCTAGCCTCTGTGGTCAGGTCAGGCGGCCAGTGTCACCGGGCGCACGGCTGCTGTCCTTCCACACTGCTCTTTGTTTTGGGGTCCATGCTTGGAGGGATGATTCTCAGAGCAGCTCTTGTCTGCCGTGACAATCTAGAGAAATGGCCTAAAAATAGGCCAGGAGAGTTGACTCATGGGGGGGGGTTCCAGAATTCCCCTCTCCGGGGATGACTTCTTTGGGCTTGTGGAGTATGAGGAAGGTGGCTGTCATGTGGTGACTCATCTGGGAACTCGTGGAAGCCTTTGGTTCTTCCCGGCAGCTGACCTCCCAGCCTCGGGACACATCTCCAGGACACGAGGGGACGGTAGCAGGGGCTGTGGGAGGACACAACCCAGGGTGGGAAAGGCCAGGCGCTGACACGTCCACTCCCCCACTCTTCTGGGCCATGAGAAACGGTCCTGCTTCCACAGCCAGAGACCGGCCACGGTCTTCCTGCCACTTAGTCATTCGTACGCCCCTAAGTCCATGCTTGCGTCTGTCCTGAGTTCCTCGGGCTGCAGTGAGGCTCTGCTGATCCCAGAGGGACAGCCTCCTCAGGAAGGGTGGCAGCCCCCTCAGATCACCCCTTTGCTCCCCCGTACAGTGAGACTCCCCACGAAGCCAGTGACGTCACTCACAGACAAAATGCGTGTGAATGGAGGGCAAATCTGGTCCAGTGAGTCGCTGGATTGCTTCGTGGCCTTCCCCTCGGCAGCGATGTGCTGGTGAGGGCGTCTTCCTGTCACTGGCGGGAAAAACCCAGGTCTTCCGGGGACGGCCCGTTTCTCTGCTTTCCCAGACCATGGACTTTTGGACCCACACCGCTGGGCACATAACTGGGTGTCATAGTTGTCATAGTTAGGTGACTGCCTTAGGTTTATCCGCCCGCCCACCCATCTACACAGCCATCCGTTCCCTCGTCTACCCGTCCAGTCGAAAGCACGTACAAGGCAGCTACTCTTCACCACTCTCTACTCTCGCGCTGGAACACGGGGCTGGATGAGATATTCTGTTCCCACGCCCTTCTGGACCACAGGGCGGATGAGATGGTCTCTTCCTCTTTGAGAAGGGCCGTCCTTGGGTGGTCCATCCTCACACAGCTGCGGAGCGGGGGGCCGGCGCCAAGTGTGAGCACCCTGAAGGGCACCCACTCTTCTGGGAGGGACTGAAGGAAACTTCGAGAAGGGGCTATATATGTCTCACATCCCATGTGAAGTCAGAAGCCGCCAGCAGACGGGGCCCAGACCCCTCCCGTGCGGGCGCAGGACAGGTCGGCCAGGATCACAGACGAGTGCTCGCGGGCCGTGAACAGGCTCACTCAGCAGCAGCGTCTACGGCGCGACACGGAGTGCCTCAGGTGGCCGCCTCGGGATGAGGCTTCCGTGCGGAGCCCATGAGTCAGCTGCCGGCCAAGGACACGCACTGTTTTTCCAGACTCTGAGAGCCACCCCCTGACATTTTCTGCCATTATAAGCAGTGACTGAAGCATCTGGATAGAGGATACAGGGGAATGCAGACAGCCAGGGCCGGGACAGGGCCGCGAGCTGGGGACGCAGGGAGGGTGAACATTCCCGGCCCCAGTCAGCGTCTCCCTGCGGGGGGCCGGGGGGGCTCAGTGAGCAAGTCAAATGGCTTTTGTTCCTTTTGTTTTTGTTCATCCCATGAAGGAGCTCACTTGACTCATGATTTCCCAACCAGCTCCTTCTGCAGCTTAAGAAAGCAAGAGTGAATAATTGCTCTGGGTTTCTGCTTGTTGGGCTTTTTCCTTCATTACAGGAATGTGTAAACACCCTGGGTTTTTGAAGATGAGCTGCCAAGCCCTGTGTGTCGGAGACTCCTGCTTTCAGTCGACGGCTGGCATCCCGCCTGGGGAAACCAGGCAGGCCCTGTTAGTGAGGTCTGACCCTCACTACGCTGCTGGGGACCCTGGCCTGGGAAGGGTGCCACTGGTCACGCCGGAACCTCAGAGCCACCTGTTAGGAGCTGAGCCACATCCCCCAGAACCGTGTGTGTTGAAGTGCTGATTTCCAGTACCTCCGAACGACCCCATTTGAAAATAAGGCCTCTAAAGAGGTAATTGAGTTAAAATAAGGTCATTAGGGTGGTCCCTGATCCCCGATTACAGGGGTGTCCTTTTAAAGGAGAGTGGGACACAGACACACACAGAAGGACGGCCACGTGAGGATGTGGGGAGCATGCGGTCCTGTGCACGCCAGGGCCTGAGGAGGTCTACACCTTGATCTCAGACTTCCAGCCTCTGGGACTGTAGTAAGTATCTGTGGTTTAAGTTCCGGGTCTGTGGTGCTTTGTTACGCAGCCTGAACCGACTAATACATCGTCCTTCCTTCCCCTGCGGGCGGGTCACGGGCCTTCCCTGTCCTCACCACGGCCACAAATGTGCAGTCAGTCCCCTGCTGGGCGTGGCTGAAAGCGCCCGCCCCCCCCCCCCCCCCGCCTCACTCCAGCCCAGGGAGACAGCAGCTCCCAGAGGTCCCGGCGGGGAGTGAGCAGGGCGAGTCCCACGCAGAGACTATGGCAAGGAGGAGCGTGTCAGCCTGGCCCTTGTTCCGGAAGGACTCACACCCGCTGGGCTCTCCCTGGGAGCTGGCTTGGGTCCAGGCACCTGGCAGTCTGCCTGGCACAGTCACCCAGAAATGGCATCACACGGGATGGGAACAAATGGGTGGAAGCACTGACCTCCCACGGCTGCACGCCCGTGACAGAGCTAGACGTTCTGGGAAGAGAACGCAGGGGCCTCGTCACCCTTGGCCACCTCCTTCTACACCAGACGCCACCCACGGCTGCAAGGCCACAAAGGAAAGACCACACCACAGCCCGATCGTCCGCAGTCCCCTCCCTGCGGGGCCACGGGACAAGGGTGACACGGGTCTTCCGTGCTGGGTCAGACTCTGGCATGTGCCGCGGGCCGGCTCCCAGGTGTGCGCGTGGGCGGCCCTCGGCGGAGAGACGGGCACAGACGACGTTCTTCAGTGGTTCGAGCCCCAAGCCCAGAACCTCTGCAGACGTGACTCAGATGAGATCACACTGAATTCAGTGGGCCTCGCCTCAATGACCGGTGCACTTAGTAGAAGAGACGCACACAGAGAAGAGGACCAGGGGCGCCAGGAGCCCCCAGGAGCCGGACGAGGCAGGAAGGACCCTTCCTGGAGCCGCCGAGGGGGACGCCCCTGCCTCCAGCCTCCAGGCCGAGGGAGAACACGTTCTGTCGCTTTAAGCCGCAGCCTGTGGTGACGTTATGGCAGCTGCAGGGCCTTGGAAAGGCGCTATCGTGTCTCCGGCCGTGAGGGCAGGGCTGAGGTGTGGGCAGCACCGGAGGCAGCGTGGGGCAGTGCGGGTGGTTGTAATCACGATGGGCACCTCCAGCGGAGGGCGGGACCGGTCTCCCTGCCCCTGCCAGCCAGCAGCCAGATGCCTTCGGGAGGGCGCTGTGCCCCAGGGAGGGAGCCTCTGTCCCGTTTGCACCTAGCGCCGCCGCGTGCCGCGAAGGCCCCCAGCAGCTGCTTCGGAGCCCCACTGCCGGCGCCCTGAGATGCCCTGCCAGCCCCGACGGGCTTCGCAACCTCAGCTACAGAGCAGAGTTGTGCAGGGGTAGAATTCTGGGACCCCCGCCCCACAGCAAGCAGCTCCAGGAACGGGCTCCCTGCCCGGTCATGCTCCCCAGGCCCCTCGGAAATGGACCAGGCGTTCCCAGGGCTTGGCCCGAGCCTGGCCCCAGCCGGCACCTCCTGCATTTGGAGCCCTTCTGGAAACATCTGCCCGAATCTCTTGTGGGGTCTTTCTGGGGCAGATGGTCCGTTCCCCCAGGTGCCTGGGGCTCCAAGGGATGGCCCGACCAGAAGCGGGAAAGGGAGGCCCAGCCCCGAGGGCCCCCATAGCCCGCGCGTCCTGGCTTTGTGGCAGCAGCCCTGTGACCAGGAAGTGGCAAGTGTTGACTGTCCGGTGCTGGGGAGCAGTCCAGCCTCCTGTCCTCTCCGAGTCCGGCCAGGGCAGCATGAGGCAGGCTGATTTCACCACTCCCGGCCGGTGGTGCGGGCGGTCGAGGCCCACAGGACACGTGGGGATGCTCAGAGACGGCCACCACGGCTGCTTCAGTGGGAGGAACCGAGAACAGAGCCCCGGGACCCCGCTGGCCGCTTGGGGCTCTGCGCTGCAGGGCTCAGGATCACGGAGGTCGTTCCTGAAAGCAGGTCCTCAGGGCGGGACGGCTCTGGGTCTGCACGCTCTCCGGGGATGCCGGAGAGGGGCCCCCGGCTCCGTGTCCAGCTTCAGGAGGCCTGTCCGGCTCCACCCAAAGTGCAGCAGCCCCAGGCTCGGGCTTCCTTGGGTACAGGCCAGAGTCAAGTCCCGCAGGGGCTGCGCCCAGGGGAGCGGCAGCTCGTGCAGCCCAGGCCTCTCTAGGACACCGAGCACCTCGCCTCTTCTCCAGCTCGCACCCCGGTAGCGCCTGGCGGGTCTGCGCTCAACCTATGCAGACCCCTCGACCTTCTCCACGGAGGGGGGGTGCGGCCCGCAGCCCCAGGACTCGGGTCCCTCCCCCGGGGCCTCTCGGGCCCCTCCCAAATCCATTTCTCCCGCAGCAACGAACCGACGCACTTGTGCCCACGCCACGGCCCTGCGACGAAGGCCCCGGTGGTGTGCGAGCTGACGTGGTGAGCAGACGGCGTGAGCAGATGTCCCCGTGCGTGGGTGTGTGACACGTGCATGAAGAGGACTCGTGTGGGAGGGACACGTGAGCCGCTGTCCCAGCTGCAGGGTCGCTGGTGTGGGCGGTGTCTGCGGGATGACCGGGTTCGCGCCAGCCCCCGGCTGCGGAGCCGCACACCCGTGCCCTCCAGCGGAGGGTCGGTGGCCGTGCCCGGCATGCGGTGGGGGGTCCCTGGGGCAAGCAGAGGAGGGCCCGAGGCCGGGGGGCAGGGGGCCGGGGGGACTTTCTGCACCAGCAGAGCCCTTCTCTTCCCTGCAGCCTGACGCCAGCGTGAGGAGGCCCCGGGCTGCAGACACAGCTGGGAGATGCACCCCGTCTCCAAAACAGGCCCGAAGCCAGGCGGGGTCAGGAGGGGTGCACTGACGCCGCTGAGCGAGGCCCCCTGTGCTGCCCAGGGTCTCACACACACGTCCGTCCCGGCTTCGAAGAAATGTAGCTTTTTTCTGCACGTTTTGGCTGATGGCGGCTACAGCTGCATGGACCCCAAGGCTGGGTCTCTGTTTGGTCCGGGCACAGGGCGGGTGTGGAATGGATGTCGAGATAGAGTGGATAGATGACAGCTGCCAGCGGCCCCACCCCTGATGCGGTGACGCCCTCCCCTCCCCCTTCCTGCCTCTCATCCCCGCCCCCTCTCCCCCTATCATGACACTAATACTGGAGGAAGGCCTCCAATCCGTCCCCATGTCCCTCAAGTGAGTCATTTCCACACGTCGGGACTGGCGCTGACCGGGAACGGCTTACCCCAACGCCTCTCCCCACCCTCACCGCCCGCCGCCCCAGCCAGCTGGCACGTCCAGGATGCCGTCGAGGGCAGTCGTACCCTTGGGCTCCACGTCCGCCCTGCCCTGGAGAGCAAGGGGCTTAGGATGAGGGGGCAGAAGGCAGTGCCCCCAGAGTAGGCGCCCGTCCTGGCACAGCCTGCTGACCCACCTGCCCCGCACCCTAACACCCACACGCCGGGCAGCTTCGCGCGGAGGCGACGGGACAGTGGCCACGCTCTGAGCCGGCAGGGCCGGTGGAGGACTCGTGGGAAGGCGCAAGCTGCCGGCCGGAGTCAGACGGCGCCTTCCAAGCCTTATCTTCAGGCGCGGCGGGAGATAAAGGCATCTCGTGGTTCCCTGGATGCCTTCTGTCCAAGTCACAGTTGTGAAGAATCGTCCTCATTTTCTTCAATCACAGAAGAGGACAAAATGTCACTGCTTTTCTATCGTTACCTGGCCTGCTCGCCTCACTCCCCGCCCTGGACTGTGAAACGAGCAGCAATCCGGAGGGCCTGTGGAAGGGGGACCTCAAGCGCGACCACGGCCCCCGCCCATGCCAGGGCCGACGCGTCTTGGCCACCATGAGCGTGGACACAGCCTTCTGATTGACCCTGGCCGACCTGCAGGACGAGGCCCGCCACCTGCCCATCGGGGGACCCGACTCCACGAAGGTCAGCGAGGAGAGGTGAGGGACCCCATGGAGGCGGACCTGTGTCCTGGCGCCCACAGAGGGGACGGCAGGGACAGGGTGCGGTGGCCGGGTCTGCAGACCAGCAAGCAGGCACCGCACTTAGCACTTCTGCTACCGAACAGAACCCCTTGCTTTTCTCAGTAAGGACAATGGGCTTTGGGGGCTCTGCCCACGGTCACGTTCCTGCCCTGGCTCTGACCTCCACCGCTGGAGATGATGGAGAGCTGAGCCGTCTTCAGTGAAGATAAGAAAAGGCCAGCTTCACTTTGCAGGCCTGGGTCCTGGCCGCTCTCGGATCTGACATTCCGAGTCTAAATGAAGTGGGGGTTTGCAAACCCCAGCTCCCAGCCCAGGAGGTCAGGAGGGAGGCACCGCGCCAAGAGAGGCTCCTGTGGCGGCCTGAGAGGGAATCTCTTCAGGGTCCACCCCTCCCTCCGGGACCCCCTCCTCCGGCCGTCCTCCAGGAACGCCACGGCCCTGGCTCTGCCTCCCCACGCCGGGACCTCAGGGCCTCCTCTCCGTCCCTCCGCACATCAGACTCCGCCTCCCTTCAATCCCCACCGCCCAGCCCAGCGAACACGGATCGAACAGCTGCCAGGTCCCCCTCCGAGCGGGGGCCTCTGGGCAAATGGACACGGACGCCCCAGTCTGGGCCGCAGAGAACCGGTCAGCGGGGAAGCGGAGCAATGGGTTCACCACTGCCCGAACCGGAAGCCGCCACTGTGCCATCCCGCGCGCGCGTGGGCCGACACACTGCAGCCCGTCCACACCGTGGGCGAGCTGGCGTCTGCAGACACGGGCCCTCGAGTCACCAAGAGAGAAGCGGGAAACAGAAAATGCCTCTGGCCAAGCGGGAGGAGCCGGCCCAGACGTCCCACAGGCGGGAGAAGGCTCAGGGGCCGCGGGGGCGGACCGGGGGGGTGGGCAGGACCCGGTCAGCCTGGGCCCTACCCGCTGTGATGCCCCACGACGGACGTGTATCCTTACACACGTGTCTGAACCACCACCAGCGACCCCGAGCCACACCGTGGTCAGTGGTACTTGTCCCCGTCGGCTCACCCACGGCTCCGACGCTGGGCGTTACTAAGGGGAGGGCGCGTGGCAGCGGTCGAGGGGCTGAGACGCCGTGTGGGGCTCCGTGCTCCCGGCTCCTCTGTTTGGAAACTGAAAGCCTAACACGGAAAATCTATTACTTGAGGGAAGCCAGGGGAGGGACGGTGGTTTGCTCCGTGCGTCCTAACGGGGGACAGCAGTTGGGTGTCTTTGTGGCAGGGACAGACATTTTGGAGGGGTCCAGTGTCCCTCCAGGGACCCCGCAGGACAGCCGGGGGAGAGCTGGGGTTGTGGTCCCATGGCACTGGCCTCACACCTAGCTTGCTGGTCTGCTCGGGGACGGACAGACTCTACCCCGGGGGATGGAGGGAGGACCAGGAGCCCCATCATGCACAGGCCTGCTCGGGCACGTGTGGAGCGGGCGGCTCCCAGGCTGATCAGGGGCTGGCCCTGACAGGAGACAAACCCCAAGACAGGAGCTGTTAGAAAGGAAGGACATAGGGGCTCACGCCCCAAGGCCACAGGCTGGGAGGCACATGGACGGGAAGGGGGAGGGGCAGCCACCACCCAGGCTGGGTCTCCACGCTTCCTCAGAGCCCTGAGCACAGCAGACTTTCATCCAGGGACCCGGAGTGCGCGGTGCAGAGGGCAGCCCGGGAGAGCCCAGCGGGGAAACCCAACGGCTGCTGACCGAGGTCCTGTTTTATACCCCGCTCTGTAGTCCCCTGAGCGGACACGTGCTCCCTCCAGACCGTCCCCCTGTTCTCCCACGTGGGGATGGTCCAGGCTTCGGGACACGTATGGCAGAATCACCAGGGACCCCAAAGCTCAGAGACACGCCTACTGTCTTCCCACGTGCGCAGTGCACTTTGCAGCGACCGCCCCCAGAAAGGCAGACTCAGGGGCCCCGGGAGGCTGCTCGACCCCACACGAGACGGCCGGTCCCCCACAGGCTGACCTGGCTGCTCCCTCTGGCACCCCGGGCTGTGACCCGGGGCTTGCCCTTCCCTGGCCAGGCTCCTTGTGCCCTCGGAGCTGCAGCCTCCCTGCCCCGGAGTCACGCCGCCCCGGCTTCCGTGGTGCAGAACCCCGGCCCCCATGAATCTCAAGTCGCCTGTTCTCAGATCCCTGGTGCCCCTGGGGGTAGCGGATCTGTGCGCTGAGCCGTGAACTCAGGGGCCCGCAGCGCTGCCTCGCGAGTCTGTCCCTGACCACACGGGTTCAGAAGTGCACGGCCCCACCAACGCCAGGGCGCTCGCTCGGACAGGAAGAAGATAATTCCGTGTTTCTGAAGAACACTTACATAGCACAAGTTCCCATGGCAACCACAAGTGGAAAACCCGCTCACATATGGGCCAAACCCCCACCCCGAGGCTCAAAACCGCCGAGGATCTCATGGCTCCGGGGCTGGGGAGGCAGCAAGAGGACAGAGTGTGAACCACGGCCGCGCACCCCCCGCCCCACAGGCGAGCACGCAGGCGCCGGCGGGCCCCCCGTGTCCCGCATCCCGTCGGGGACAGTCCCCACCCTTGACGGAGCAGCATTGCTCCTCTGAGGCGGTCTTGCCTCCCGAGCAAGCCGGACATCACACCAGGGCCCACCTCCCAGGCCTGCTTTCCCCAGGGGACGAGGCGGGCCAGTCCCAGGCACAGGCGTGGATGCCCATTCCACATCCGGCTGGGGGAGCACTTGGCCGACTTCCCCAAACACCTTCCGATCGCGGGTCACCAGGGATCTGCCTGCCGTGCATGTGCACACCTGTGTGTGCACCTTCCCTCTCATGGACACCTCCCGAACAAGGCGCTCAGGGCCTCCCCACCATGGCACACCGGTCGTGTGGCAGTGTGGGCGGCTGATATGGACCTCAGGCCCGGAAGCCTCCCCCTGGGTCGGCGGGCGGGGGCGGGGCAGCGGGAGGCTGAGCAAGTTCCGGGGATCATGAGCAGAGGTCAAGGGCAGCTGCGCCCCTGCTGGCCTGAGTGGCCACACCAGCCGGCTCTCCTGCCAGATCATGAGCCACGCGCACCCTGCTCCTTCGGCGAGAGGCATGTGGCCCCAAGTATGTGAGTGCCCGAGCCTGGAGAAGCAGCTCCAAATGTCCCCTGGTCAGGGCCCCAGAAGCAGCAGCACGGTGACCTTTCCTCAAGGCTGCATCCACTGTATTTGGGGCAACCCTGCCACCTGCGTGTGACCCAGCAGCCGAGGACAGTGTTCTCAGTCGTCACAGGACACTGTGGTGGCTTCTCCACAAGGACCCGATGGCCCCACTGGACGGGCCTGCCCAACGACTTCCAGGCCTCCGCTGGAAGTGTGAAGACCACGCGACTGACCTCTCGTCCTTGGAGTCCCAGTGGAACCAAGAACTCCAATCTGTTGTCAGTGCGATGTAGCGGCACTGGGGGCAGAGCAGGTCGGGAAATGGGAGGGACCCCAGCAAAGGGGGCCCGTTGCTGCAGATCCCAGACCCAGCGAGCATGGCCGGGGTTCTCCAACGTGGAGTGTGCCGCCGGGGAAGGGCCAACCACCTGTCCTCCCTGCCGGGGACCTTGTGGGGGGAGCAGGTTAGGGGTGCATGACAATAGATGACCACGGGGCCCCTTGGGCATCACAGAGGGGCCGGAATAAGCAGAGTCACACACAGTCACATGCACAGTCACATGCACAGTCACATACACAGCCACACATTCACACGCACAGTCACACACAGTCACACAATCACATGCACGCACAGCCACACGCACAGTCACACAGAGTCACGCACAGTCACACACAGTCACACAATCACATGCACGCACAGCCACACGCACAGTCACACAGAGTCACACACAGTCACACACACAGTCGCACAGAGTCACACACAGTCACACAGTCACACACACAGTCACACACACAGTCACACACACAGTCACACAGTCACACACACAGTCACACACACAGTCACATACACAGCCACACAGTCACACAGTCACAAACACAGTCACACAGTCACACACACAGTCACATGCACAGTCACACACAGTCACACAGTCACATGCACACACAGTCACACAGTCAGACACACAGTCACACGCAAGCCACACACACAGTCACACAGTCACGCACAGTCACACGCACAGCCACACACAGCCACACACAGTGACACAGTCTCACACACAGTCACACAGTCACACAGAGTCACACGCACAGTCACACAGTCACACAGTCACACACACAGTCACACAGTCACACGCACAGTCACACGCACAGCCACACACACAGTCGCACAGCCACACACACAGTCACACAGTCACGCACAGTCACACGCACAGCCACACACAGCCACACACAGTCACACAGTCTCACACACACAGTCACACAGTCACACAGAGTCACACGCACAGTCACACAGTCACACACACAGTCACACAGTCACACGCACAGTCACACACACAGTCACATACATAGCCAGTCACACGCACAGTCACACGGTCACACGCACAGTCACACACACATCACACACAGTCACGCATGCATACAGGTGCCCCTGTGGCTCAGGGTCGAGGCCCTCCCCATGTCCGCCAGGACGGGGCTTCCGGTCCGGTGGGGAATGCCGTGTCCACGCACTGTTCCATCTGGGCCCTCAGCAGATCGACTCAACTACTACTTCTTGAGGAAAAATATTGGAAAACTGGTGAAAATATTTACATCGGTTTTTATCTTTTCATCCTGGTCTTGACTTCTCAGTGTTCCTTCGGTTGACCCGTGTCAGTGAGACGCAAAGAAACCCCACTCGTGTCTGAAGGCTCGGGGACTGCCCGAAAGCGCGACCGCTGAGGGGCCAGGCACCGGCCACGGATGGTGGGGCTCCGGCCGGGACTGGGCCAGCCCATCCTCAGAGGCCAAAGTGGCCCCGTGGCCCTCACACTCCACGACCTGCTCCAAACCCTTGTGTCGTCCCTAAAAACAGAACCCGTGTGTGGCGTCGGACCCAGCAGGCCTTCCGAGGGCAGCGTGAAAACCGTTTTCCGGGTCAGTCCCAACTCCTGAAACATTTCATGGGGGAAAAATGCTGGAAGTAAACAAAGCATGAGTAACGACAGTCCTTGGGCTCTTTTTGCTTCTTTATCTACTTTTCTGTGTTTTCCAAATATTTTAGAGGGAGAGTGTGTCACAAGAAACAGAAGTTGCAAGTTTAAGAAAGTTCAGGGTCAGCCTCCAAAATACACTACCGACTGCCCCAGCTGAGAGCAGAGTGAGAGTCCGCCGGGTGCCGGGCCCGTCTCAGGGGTCCTGCTGCAATCCTCGGAAGCAGGCCCGGGACCCCACAGCCAGGCAGGGAGACAAGACCCTAAGACACGTGGCCAGGGTCCCAGATGGCTCCCACGTTCTCTGCCTCGGGCCACGTGACAATGCAGCCACCTGCCGGAGACCCTGACGGGGCCGGGCCTGCCGACACCTTGACTCTGGGCTTCTGCCTCCAGAACCTTGAGAGAAGACACTTCCGCGGCTGTGAGGCCCAGTAAGTGGTCCTTTGTCCCGGTCGCCTCAGGACACAACACGCTTCCAGTCTACGTGGGCATCGAGCCGGTTGGGGGGGTTAGGGCCCCTTAGAGATGCCAGTTTGGAGTCACGGCAGGAGTGAGAGAGGGATGCTGCGCCCTGGGGGGGCGCACCCGGGACAGGGGAGCGAGGCAGCACATGGAAAGGGTGGACACAGCCCCGAGGCCACGGATCCCCTCCCACGGACACACACGCAGACCCTGCCAGGCGCTTGGCACTATCCCAGCCCCGGGTGTGAAGGGGCTCCTGCCGTTAGAGACCCCACGCGGCAGGCAGCTTTCAGAATCACCCGCGACGAGCTCTTCCCCATCCTCTGAGCAGGACCTGCGGAGTGTGGGGGCCCCAACGAGGAGGGGCCGCGGTGCTTCTGCGGGGCGAGAATTCCTTCCCGGGGCTGGAATTTCAACTCGCGACCCTGCAAGATAACGATTCTCCCAATGTCCTTTGCTTTGAAATCCACAGCTCTGGGCTCGACGGGGGAGGGAGTGGGGGTGGACATAAGGGTGTGACAGACCCAAGAGCCCGGGGAGGGGGCGGCGCACGGGACGAGGGCAGACGGGCGGGTCTGTGCCATGTGCCGCGAATATCCCTCTGCGGAGAGCGTGTGGCGGGTCGGGGGGCCCAGGGGGAGGGGCCGGCCATCTCCACACCCGTGTCCTCTCGCCAGGGACTGTTGCAGGAGTGCGCTGGTGTGCTCCAGTGGGCCCTCGACGAGATGGCCCGCACCCGGACGTCTGTCCCCACCCCGGAGGCGGGAAGTCCACAGCTAAGGAGTCAGCAGGGCCGGTGGCTGTTGGCAGTTCCGGGGGAAGAGTGGCTCCTGGTGTCCCCCAGCTCCCGAGGCCTCTCCCCTTAAAGGGTCCCACCCTGGTGACCCCATCTTAGCTGGATCACACCTGCGAAGGCCCTTCCTGGGTGCGGGGTTGGGGCAGAGCGTGTCTCGCTGGGGGACGCAGGCCGGCCCATGGCCACTGTCCAGACAGTCAGGCCTCCAGAGACCAGGAAGCTGTTCAGACCCTCGGCGCACACCCCGGGCAAGGCCTCCAGCGGTGCGCTCACGGGCACGCGCCCCACGCAGACGGGGTGTCGCACCAGCGGCCACGTGGCGGCCCGGCAGGTGCAGGAGAGAAAGCCTGCCGGAGCCAGCAGCCCGCAGACCTCAGGGAGAGCGGGAACCAGGTGTGCCCGGCCGCCCACCGCCCTCCTCTGGGAGGCTCCTGGGTGTCCCTGACCCCACCCCCTTCCTTCCATCAGAAAGGGCCTCTTTACCGAAAACCTCGCTTAAAGGGCCCGGGACAAGACGGTAGGAAAAGGGTAAAGAATGGGCCTCGGGCTCAACCCTGGGGAAATCCGTGTGGCCGGGATGTGGCCGGCGTCGGAAGTCAGGAGCAAAGTCTTACTGACCAGGACGCCGTCCAAGGCGATTTTTAAAATTTTAAGGAAACCGGAAGTCCACGAGGAGCAGGAGCCCAGGGAGGTGCGGGGAGCACGGTGGGGACAGGGGCGGGCCGGGCCCCGAGTCAGCCGGGTCCGGGCCCCCGAGGCCCCGGGAGGGGACAAGTGGGGACGGCCCAGACGGTGACACAGAGGCTGGGGTGTCAGTCCCGCCCCCAAGGCCAAGGTGGCCCCCCGTTCCACAGTGGGCACACACCTGTCCCAGCTCGGCTCCCGCAAGGGACCAGACCCCAGCAGGAAGCAGGTGGAAATCTTCACAGAAAAGGAACCAAGGGCCCGGAGCGCAGGGCACACACAGGCACCTGCACACACCCGGTCACACTCGCACCGTGCGCACACACCCACACCCACATGCACCCACGAGATCACACTCGGCGCACACGTGCACACACACGTACCCACAGGCACGTTCTCTGGCCTCCTCTCACCCAGCTCCCACCGTCGTGGTTTTTCCACAGAACGTTGCACATTTTTCCTGAAAGGCCCTCTTTTTTCCGCCCCAGGCACAGCCGCAGACCGAGCTCTGGTGCAGTAACCAGATACGCTTTCAGAGGGGCCTGGGGACCGGGCGTCCCGGACTGCCGGGTTTTTCCGCCGGCCGTGTCTCGAGTGGGCCGGCGGCACTGGGACCTTTGCGCCCAGGGCTCCTGTCCCAGCCCACCCGGTGAGCTCCCGGCCGGAATGTGCCCCTCTCCTCGGCTCCAGGGCACGCGGGGCACATGGCCCACTTTCGTGTCTGTAATGACAGCCTCTTTCAAATCTCCGAGCTCTGGGCAGCAGCCCAGCACCCCGCCTGGACCCTGAGACCAGCCGCAAATCACTGCTCAGTGAGCAAGAAGACGCCCCGTGGGGGGCCGACCGTCCTTCCCGTCTGGCCCGGGGTGGGGGGCGCTCTCATGGGCAGGTGGGAAGGAATGAGAACTGTGGCCGCAGCAGGTGAGACACCTGCCAGGACACTGCCCTGGGGTGTCCAACATCTCAGGGCTCCCGGGGGCAGGGGCGAGGGGAGGGGACAAAACAGGAGGCTGTAGGTGTGAGCTGGAGGCCAGGGCAGAGCCGGTGGCATCGGGCGGCCCCCTCCCCGGATGAGGTGCGGAGGGGGGACCGGGCGACATCGCTCGGGGTCCAGATCCCACTCAGCAGCCCCCTTGGCTGAGTGGCCTCATTCGGTCCCTTAACCTCCCTGAGCCACGACCCCACCTCACGGCCACAACGGGGCTGCCGTGCCTCCCCAGGACGAGGCTGGGGCTGAACAATTCTCGCGTGGGAGGCACCGTGTCCAGGCCATGGACGCAGGGTGCGGACACGAGGCTCATGGCGGCGGGCACCCAGGGTGTGTGGCAGATGTGACCCGGGTGGGAAGACTCTGCCCAGCGAGTACTGCAGAGATGAGCCCCGATCGCGTGGCGCTGTGAGCCGGAAGGCGGACTCACCACCGGCGCCTTGCAGCCCCACATCCAGCCTCGGCGGCAGGGGGAGGGGGCAGGGGGGAGGGGGGGCGAGGGGGGCTGCCAGCACTGGGCCAGGAGAAGACAGCCTGCATGGCAGGGGAGGGAGGCCGGGGAGGGGGTGGCAGGACGTCACGGGACTGCGTGGCCGGCGTACTAGGGTGGGGGGTCCAGCTCAGGCCCTGCCCAGAGCGTGGGGCCCAGCTTCTCTGGTGCCATTTTGTTCATACAGAAAAATTAACCCTTTCCACTTGAAAGAAAATGACCCACATTACAAATGACCCGGCAAACAAGCAAACACTGAAAGCACCCCAGCCGTCACCATCCACTGTCAGCCTGCCACCCATGCACGCTGGACCCCGCGTCTGGGGCCCCCACCGAGATGCCCACTCCCATGCGGCCGGCGTTCCCGGGGACACGGCCAAGAGGAACCGAGCAGGCTGGCCCAGCGCGGGAGATGAGCTGGAGGCGGCAGGAAGGGGGTGGGCGTGCAGGGCTCACTGAGGCACTGAGCAGACACGATAGGGCGTCTCCCCCAGACCAGGCGTTGCCCGGGGCCCTGTGGCCACAGCACCGGCCACGTGCACACCTTCTCTGAGGCTCTTCACTCAACACGGTGTCACGAGCCTTTTTCCAGGTTCCCAACACATTTCCAACCATGCTCGTAGGGGCCATGGTATTCAGGGAGGCCGTCCTGTTAGCAAGCACTTGGGTCACCCCATCCTTTCGTACCATGAACACCGCTGCTGTGAACACCTTCATGCAGAAGTTTCCCACCTGCGTGAGATACGCAGCCCCCCGCCTCCCTCCCTCCCCCGTCAATACCACTGCCGCCAGTGTGGAACTGGAAGGTCAGGGGCTACACCGAGGGCCGGCCCTACCTGAGAGGAGCCTTTGATCCAGGCTGCAGGCCATGAGTAGGTCGTGGGGGTCAACCGAGTGAGTCTGTGACAGACGGAGAAATGGGAGAAGGAACAGAACAGGAAACACCACCGTGTGTCACAGAAAACAGGACGAGTGTATGAGACTGTATTCCCTCTAAGGTCATGAGTGTGTGCACATGCATTTAGGATCAAGACGAAGAAATGCTTTCCTGACTATGCATCACAGTCCAGAAAGTCTGAAGGTGAGAAATATTGGTTTGGGTGGTGGCCCCAAAGACATGCCAGAGCCATGTAAGGGTAGAGCCTTACAGGCCAGAGACTGTAAGGATGATCTTATTTGGCAAAAGGGTCTTTGAGATGGGGTCACTTTGGATTCCAGTGGACCCTACACTCACTGTCCTTATAAGGGAGGGGAAAAAAAGACACCCAGAGGCCCTGGGACATGCAGCCTGAGGTTGGAGTGATGCATCTAATCCCAGTGAACCCACTGAACTCCCTCAGAGCCATCCAGAGGACCCAGCCCCATGACAGCCTGAGTTCAGACTCCAGCCCTGGCGTGTGGTCCCCAAGGGGCATGAACACCTGGGCTCCAGCTGGTCTCAGAGGGTACACGCGGCACACGCAGCTGGACGGGGGCTCCCACCTGGGGCTGAGGGCCCTGCAAGTTGCCTCCCGAGCTACAGTCTAGAGGAAGCATGCAAAAGCCTTCCCGTCCCTCTGCACACGGCCACACTCTGGCTCTCTGGAAAAACCCTGTTCCCTGGTCCTAAAACCTCTCAGGGAAAAATGCCCACGTGGCCAGGGAGCCTCTGCTGGACAGGAGAGAGGAGGCCCAACAGCCAGGGTGCAGAAACACCATGGAAAGCATTTTACAAGTGACAGATTATTTCCTCTGCGCCATCACCCTTGGGCCCTTACAACTGTGGGAAGCTGGTTTTGTGGGTTTGGGGACAGGAGAACCAATGCCAGGAAGACACGGCATCCTGGGGCCAAGCCAGCCCTGGCTTGGCCTCACCCCAAGTCCTGCTTCACCGATGACACATAACAAGGCCCTGGGGCCATCTCGCGGCATCGAGCATCCCCAGGGCCTTACCTGTGGCACGGAGCAGGCCCTACTCAGCAAGCAGTATGGATCCAAAGGAGTCCCAGCCTAGTGCCTTCACTGGCGCTCTGGCTGATGTCCCTCCTGGGCCACTCGGGCACTGGTACCTGGCACAGGCGGGGAGGTGGCTGGGCAGTGGCTAGGCGGTGGCTGGACCGGACCCATGAGGCACCCTGGCCAAAGTGTGTGGAAATCTGTAGCCTCAAGCGAACAAACCTCAGGCCAGAGCGGATCCAGCCAAGCGCTGGACGTGGAGAGCAGGCGGGGCTGGTCTGGAAGGCCGGGTCCCGGGGAGCCATTCAAGGGTGAGAGCTGTACACGCCGTGGTTCAGAACTCAGGCCCTGGAGCCCAGAGACTCAAATTCCATCTTGGGTCTGGGCAAGCAATGCAGCCTGCATGCTCCACCCTCCCCATCCATGAAATGGGCTATAATAGCAATGCTTCACAGCCTTCTGCTCCAAGAATTTAATTCTGTTACAAGAATTAACTAAGATGAGTCACAGGAGTCAACGAGCTCCAGGGGCACGTGAGCTCTGAAGGGGAACACCCAATTCACTCAGGCCCGTCATGCGCCACATCATTAAACTCTTGTCTGGTTGTCACTTGCCTTCAGTGCCCTGGGGTGGGACAAGAGAGTGGCTGGGATTGCCATCTGGCAGTGAGAAGTTTGGGATTCACTATACTCATTCTGTGTATGGAGTCCCTAAGGCACCTGAGCAGAGCTGAGATCCTTTAGTTTTCCCACTTAGAAGCAATGTTCTAGGTTTTGCAGCAAAATGGGGTGATATCTGGCCCACAGAGTGGGCATTTCCCAGCCTCACAAATGATGCACACATCACAGCCCAGGGAGCTGCCCATTCAGAATCCCAAGCGGGTTGCAGATGGAATGAAAGCTAGTGTGAGGCCCTCCTCCCTGCTGAGAACAACCAAAGACACCTCTCCAGGACATGGGATTGCCTGCTGGAAGGCATCAGGAGGAGGGGTTTGGAGAGGGAGGACCAGCAAGGCAAGCTAACTCCTGTACCTGCTTTGTTTCTGGGGGTACCTATTACTTGAGGCACTGGCAGGAGGCTGAGAGCCCTGTGGCACCGCACCCAGGGGACCACTCGTAAGGACCAGCGCAAATCTCAGTGGAGACCTGGGAGGGGGTGGTCAGAAGGACTGGCCAGTTTTCCCCTCACGTCAGGTGGTGAATTCTGGGGTTACCGTGTGTTGATATGTGGAGAGCCCTGGAGAAGCAGAGTCATAGCAAAGCTTAGACTCCAGGACCCACCAAAGGGAGGGGTTAAAAAGAACAGAGCAGGCTTTCAGTTGAAAACCCGAAGGCACCAGAGGGCAGCCAGAAGGAGACAGAACTTGCCAGAGCCGCAGCTCCATGTGACCCAGCAGAATACCTGACAGACTGAAGTCATCCTAGCAGCGGGAAAGGAAGAGCACTTAGAGGGAACGGCATCAACAGCAGCCTCTACAGTGTGCTTAGCATCCAATCAAAAATTGTCACAACAAAAGACAGAACCCCACATCCAAAAACCAAGAGAAAGCACAGATCTTAGAAACACACCCTGGAGTGACCCAGGTATCAGACTGAGAAGGCAAAGACTTTAAAAATTACCATGCTGAGTAAGTTCAAGAAAATGGAGGGAAAGATGGAGAAAAGCAGCAGAGGGCATTCTAGAACCGAAGAAAAAATACAGTATCCGAAACAGGAGAACAGCAGGTCGGATGGAGCAGAAGACAGAATCGGTAGACTGGAAAACAGGTTAATAGAATATAACCAAGTTGACGCAAGAGAAAAATATTAGTGAAAAAAATGTTGGAGACAAATGGGATGAGGTTAAAAGGTTGAACATGCAGTGATCAGAGTCTCGGGAGAAGAGATAAAGAACGAGAAGGAGGCAGTGTTTGAAAAGATAATCAAGGAAATCAACCCTTCAAAACCCACAACATCAGAAGCAGGAAAAATACAAAGAAATCCACACTTAAAACGCATCACATTAAGACTTCTGAAAACGAAAGACAAAATCCTAGAAGGAGCCAGAAAAAAAAAAAAAAAAAGACTCATCACCTTCAAAAGATGGTGATGAGAGTGACAGCCAACTTCTTGGTAGAGACAATGGAAGTCCAAACACAGTAAGACAACATCTGTGAAATGCTGAAACCGTATCCACCAGCCCAGAATTCTGCGCCTGCTTAAATCACCTCCCAAAACGAAGGTGTTGTGAAGACACGCTCAGGCAACAAAGAACTGAGAGGCTTCTTGTTGCCAGGAAAGCCGTCCCAAAAGAAATCCTCAAGAGAGTTCTTCAGACAAAAAGAAAATGACCCAAGCGAAAAACATGGAATTTCAGAGAGGAACAGGAAGTGACAGAAAAGGCAAACATATGGACAAAACAAGCAAACATTTGCTAAAGACCGGCTAGGCAGAGAGATGGTTAGGTGGGATGTGGCGTTTACACCTGTGTTGAATTGCAATGCACGGTCTCAGAACAAGAAGCAGTCGGGCTTAAAGGGCTACGTTATTCCATGTTTCTGGCATCGGCAGGGAGTGGCCGCAGTGATTATTTGTATTAGACTGAAATAAATAAATGTGCCTGTTTTAACTGCTAGAGTAGCCCCTAGGTGACTCATAAAAGCTAAAAGAGGGAAACAATGGAGGAATTAAAATTTTTATTGATGCAAAAAAGGCAAGACATGAGAAAGAACAGAATACAAGAGAGATGAGTCAAATAGGAGAAAATATGGTGGATACAAATCCAAGTATCTCGGTAATTCACCGATTGCAAATAGACGACTTCAAATGAGTCTCTGAGATTGCTAACGAGTAGGTAAAAATATAAACACCAAAATCCATCTTTATGCGGATCACACCAGACACGCCTTCAGTATAACACAGAAAGTTTGAGAGAGAAACATAGGGAACGGAAAAGCATTCAAAGGGTAAGCAAATGGCTGACCAACATCACATACACGAAGCTTCAAGGAAGGAAACATTACCGAGGCACAAAGGGACATTTCCTCATGATAAAATGGTTAATCCAGCAGAAAAATATGCGAATCCCAAGTCTGTGTTTATTCAATAGAAAGCCAACAGAACTAAAGGAGAGAGGTACACACCATGGTCACGGTGGAGGCGTGAACACACCTCTTTGAAGACACCAAGAGTGGTCCTGATCCTCTCATCTAGAGACTCTGACTTCCAAAAAGGCTAAGAAAAAGCAACTTGAGCCTTCATGGAGCGTGTCCTCTTTACTGGAAATCTTTGCCGTGAGCCAGTGGCCGATCGCGGTGGAACCTGGGCTCAGGCTTGTCAGGAGGTGATCACGTCATCCCTTTGGAGGGAACATGGGCTCTTTATGGAACTGGTGAGTTTTGAGTGGACACACACTCCCTTGTATTTACTTCCAAATTCTTTGCTCTTTTTATTTGAAAGTGACCTCTGTACTTTCCCCGAGGTTACTTGTTTCAAGATGTGAACAGTTCCCTATTAAACAGATGTGGTGCAGGGGTTGGGACTTCCTGGCAGGCAAGATAAGAAAGACCACCTAAATCTGAACCTTCCTCAACAGCCTCTAAGAATCACACCACTCAGCACGGGCAAAGGCACACAAGTTCTGTGCCTTTGGCATATCCACGTGACAAAGAACGCCAAAAATTAAAAATTCACTGTAGATAGAGAAATAAACATTAATGTCAAACAGGACTATTTCTTGAGCTTTCACAGCAGAAAGCTGAGTGGAAGTGGCCCAAGTTTGGAAAACAGAAGCAGAGACAGAGCTAGAAGCACCCCCAGGGAGATGCAGCCCATCACAACCACGGAAGTGCCAGAAAGAGTCCTGATGAGCCAGAGAGCACTGACCATGGCGGAGGCCCTCGGACGTGCACACAGGGTTTGAGGAGGGCAGTCTCAGAACGGGCGGTTCTTCTGGGGCGAGGAGGGGAAGGTGCCCTTTGGAGATGGCAAGCCGGTGGGGGAATCCAGGGGAGAAATTCAGGATCTCGCAGGCAGAAAGCACAGAAGAGCACATCCCTCTCTATGCTCACCCAAGCATCTGTGCTACCAGTAACAGGAGGGTAACTCAGGACCCCCTCAGCCGCCCCGACCGGACTGCCCTGCCCACAAAATGCACATAGGTAAGAATCCTTCAACTATGAAGAGAAGAATTTGACACCTCTGAAGGGAGGGAAAAAAAAAAGAATAGCCAGAAAGTCCAAACTTCTAGATTTTCCATTCCCACCCTGGCTTGGCTACTTTCAGAGCCGTCATGCAGAGACTGCCTCTCCCCCACCCCGTGCATGCGTGCCTGTGCCTGTATGTGCACGCACACGTGTGTATTTGTGTACGTGCGTGTTTGCGGGCATGTGTGTATGTGCACACATGTGCGTGCATGCATGCAACATGTGCGCACGTTCATGGTGCATGTGAGTGTGTACAGCATGTGCGCACATGTGTGCATGTGCAAGCACATGTGTGTTTGTGACACGACATGCGTGTGTGTGTGCATGTGTGCAAATCCACACACACACACTTTGTCAAGACACAGGAATTTAGGTTTGGGGACATTGTTTAGCAAAAAAAAAAAAATTAAAAGCTGTTATAAAAAGAAAACTGCATGAGGATCAAAACATTCCAGGTGAGGAAGACGTACCATCCCTTCCAATCAAAATGAAATAAAACAAAACAGTAACATGACACTCCAAACTAAATTAAATATTCCCAAACAGGCATTTCAGTGTATGACAATCATTTTGAGCTGAAAATTCAAAAACTAAGAACACACACACACACACACACACACACACACACACACTCTCTCCCAGGAAGAAATGAAGTAAACACTGACTGAACCCAAGAAAGAAATAAAAGGGAAAGAAGACATACATAGAATGGAGACTAACTTAAAGGTCCCAGACAAGAGCAGACTTGAACGAAGACTTGACGCGACCCCGAAGGAGAGAGGAAAAATCAAGCAAGGGCTCAAGATGAGATAAAGTCAAAGAGCAAAATGTGTCCAAGAAAAAGAGGTAGAAAGAAAAAGCAGGAAGAGCCACCTGCGTCGCTGGGGTCCCTGAAAAGAGAAGCTCCGAGGTAGCAGAACTTTCCAGAGACAGAAGATCCCAAGTCACATGGCCAGATCCACCCGGCACTTGGAAAATATCCCTGGAAAAATGGGCTCCGACACAGCTCAGTGGAACTATCAGAATTAAAGATAAAGCAAACGTCCTCGGGTCCTCTGGGCCAAAATGTCAGACAACCTAAAAAGGCACAATAAATAAATTAGACTAGCGCCAGCCACGGCACAAAGCAATACAGCCGACGCGCCGTCTACCGGAATGGAGCGTGCGTCTCCCTAAGATTCACTCTCACAAACAGCCGTAGCACCAGACAAAGTATGACACACACACTAGAAGGAACCGGGGAGGGCTACATGTGGTAGACGGTGGCCATGAGTCTGCCACAGATGAAGGCAGTGACACTGGGGAGGTCCCATTCTTACGGTGTTTTGCCTAATGGCAAGACCCAGCTGGCATCACACTGATGTATGAGGTTCTAATAGATGATGCACGATCTCACTGCGCTGAAAGCAAAGGCCAACATCTACAGAGCTCTTAGAGCTGGAAGATAATGGGGGAAATCCAGGGAAAGACAAAAGCAATGAGAGAGAGAGCAAAATGCTTTGTATAAACTTTGCCCAAGTCCCTCTCTGACCCGTGAACCCTGTATCTGTTCAGCTAAATGAACCGTCAGGGAAAACGGACACACGTTCAAAAACCAATACACACCAGGGGAACATTACAGAATCTGAGAGCTATAGTGACGTCTTAGTCACATTTGAAATATGTAGTTTTTTAAAGAATACAAATCACAATGGAACTAAACCAAAAATCAGTAACAGAAAGATAACTTGAAAATCCCCAAGTATGTGGAGATTAGACAACACACTTCCAAATAACAAATGGGTCAAAGGAGAACTCTCAAGAGACATTTCAAAATATTTCGAACTAAAAGAAAATAAAAAGACAACTTATCAAAATTTGTGGAATGCAGCAAAAATCTGTGGAAATTCATAGCACTGAATGCACATGTTAGAAGAAAAAGTAAGAGGTGAAATAAGTAATGTATGTTTCCTTGTTAAGAAACTAGAAACATGAGGGCAAAAGAAATACTAAGTACGCAGAAGAAAAGAATGAGAATTAGAGCAGAAAAAGTCAATAGAGAAAAACCAATAAACCAAAAGCTGGTTCTTTGAAAAGATCAATAAAGTCAGTAAGCCTTGAGCTAAGAAAAGATGAGAAGACTCAAATGACTAATATCAGAAATGAATCACTACAGATACCACAGAATTAAAAGCACAATAAAGGAATCCTACAAATAAGTCCATGACTACAAATTTCATGACCTACATAAAATAGACAAATGCCTTGAAAGATGCAATCTGCCAAAACTCACAATAGCTCTGAATAGGTCTTATCTATTTTAAAAAATTGAATGAACAACTAACAACCTTCAAAAACAGAAAGCACCAGGCCCAGAGGAGTTCACTGGTGACTTCTACCAAACATTTAAGGGAAAAGTTAACCCCAGCATTATCCTGATACCAAATTCAGACAAAGACATTAACAGTATCTCTCATGAACACTGATGAAAAGCCCTCAATAACATATTAACAAATTGAATCCAACAATGTATAAGAACTTGTACACCATGACCAAGTGGGACTTATCCCGTCTAGATATGTAAGGCTGATTCAACATCAGAAATCAATTAGTCAATCATATCAATATGCCAACAAAGAAAAATACATGATCATATCAATAGATACAGAAAACACATTTGACAAAATCTAACAGCCATTCATGATAAAACTCTCAGTAAAGTAAGAGCAGAAGGGTTTTGGACTTGATAAAGACTACCTGCCAAAAGCTAGAGCTGGCGTGACGCTAGACGCTTCCTACTACGATCAAGCACACAGCAAGGAGGGCCTCTCTCAGCGCTCCTTTTCAACATCAAACTGGAAGTTCTAGTTAATTCAGTAAGACAAGAAAAGGGAACAAGAGATTGTAGATTAACTTTTCCCTTAAATGTTTGGTAGAAGTCACCAGTGAACTCCTCTGGGCCTGGTGCTTTCTGTTTTTGAAGGCTGTTAGTTATTCATTCAATTTTTTCAAATAGGTAAGACCTATTCAGATGTCTGCTTCTTCTCTTGTGAGTTTTGGCAGTATACAGATTGGGAAGGAAGACATAAAACTGTCTCTGTTTGCAGATGACATGACTGTCTATGTAGAAAGTCTGGAAGAACCGACAAGAAAACTCTTGGAGCTAATAAATGATTACAACAAGACCGTAGGATACAAAGTTAACATACAAGAGTCAGTTGTCAGGGTGCCTGGGTGGCTCAGTTGTTAAGCCTCTGCCTTCAGCTCAGGTCATGATCTCAGAGTTCTGGAATCCAGCCCCACATCGGGCTCCCTGCTCAGCGGGGAGCCTGCTTCTCCCTCTCACACTCCCCCTGCCTGTGTTCCCTCTCTGGCTGTCTCTCTCTGTCAAATAAATAAATAAAATCTTAAAAAAAAACCCCACAAAACCCAAACCCGAACAAGAGTCAGTTGTTTTCCTATATACCAGCAGTGAACAAGTAGAATTTGAAATAAAAATAAATACAGGAGCACCTGGGTGGCACAGGTTAGGTGTCCAACTCTTGGTTTCAGTTCAGGTCATGATCTCAGGGCCATGAGACTGAGACCCATACTGGGCTCTGTGCTCCGTGTAGAGTCTGCTTGGGACTCTCTCTCCCTCTCCTTTGCCCCTTCTGCCATCTCTCTCTCCCTCTCTCTCCCTCCAATAAATAAATAAATCTTTTATAAAAAGAAATGAAAAATACCATTTACATTAACACTCCAAAATTAAATACTTACATATAATTCTACAAAATATGTAGAAGAGCCACATGAGAGAAACTGTAAAACTGTAAAAACTCGAATGAACAATATTAAAGAACCAAATAGATAGATATTCCATATTCATGGATAGGAAGACTGGTCAAGATACCAGTTCTTTCCAACTTGCTCTACAGACTCAGTGCCATCCCAATCAATAATATCCCAGAAAGTTACTTCGTGGATGTTGATAAACTGATTCTAAAGTTTATATGCAGAGGCAAAAGCCTCAGAATAGCCAATTCAATATTGAAAGAAGAACAAAGTCGGGGGCTTCTACAAACTACTCATTTTTGAGCTACCGTACTCAAAACAGTGTGGTGTTGGTGCAAGAATAGGTAAATAGACCAACAGAGACAGAAGAGAGAGCCTAGAAACAGACCCCACAAATGTAGCCAACTCGTCAGTGACAAAAGAGCAAAGGAGTATGATGAGCAAAACCAATCTTTTCAGCAAACAGTGCTGGATCAACTGGGCATCCCTCCTCAAAAATTAACTCAAAATGAGTTACAGGCCTAAATGTTAAATGCAAAACTAGAAACTCCTCAAAGATGACGGAGGAGAAAATCTAGGCGAGCTTGGGGGTGGTGACAACTTTTCAGACACAGCACTAAAGGCGCCGTCCAGGAAAGAGATCACAGATCAGCGGGACTTCGCTGATACGAGAAACATGTGCTTTGTGAAAGACACTGTCAAGAGGAGGAAAAGAAAAGCCACGGACTGGGACAAAATATTTCCCAAAGAAAAATCTAGTAAAGGATTGTTACCCAAAATACATAAAATACCCTTAAAACCCAACAATTAGAAAACAAACCTATTTTTAAAAATGAGCCAAAGCGGGGGCGCCTGGGTGGCTCAGTGAGTAAGCATCTGCCTTCCACTCAGGTCATGATCTCAGGGTCCTGGAATCGAGCCCTGCATCGGGCTCTCTGCTCAGTGGGGAGCCTGCCTCTCCTCTCCCTCTGCCTGCCTCTCTGCCTACTTGTGATCTCTGCCAAATGATAAAATCTTAAACAAACAAACAAACAAACAAACAAATGACCCAAAAGTCCTACCAGACACCTCCCCAAAGAATCACAGACGATAAACATCTGAGATGATCCCACATCATGTGTAGTCAGGGAAGCACACATCTGAACAACTGTGAAATACCACTGCACACACACCAGAATGGCCAAAATCCACAACTCTGACCCCACAACATGCTGGCAAGGATGTGGGGTGGCGGGAACACTCATTAATGAAAACGAGGCAGCCACTTTGGAAGACTCCGGGCAGCTCCCCACAAAACTAAACATACTCTTACTGTAGACCCAGGAATGACACTCCTTGGTTATTCAGCCAAAGGCAGTGAAAACTTCCATCCACACAAAAACCTGCACGTGGATGTTTATGGCAGCTTTACTCGTAATGGTCGAAACTTAGAAGCAACCAGGCTGTCCTTCAGTAGGTGATGGATACACTGCAGTCCATCCAGACAACGGGGTGTGCCTCGGTGCTAAAAGGAGATGAGCTGTCACACCACGGAAAGACCTGGAGGAAATGGGAACATACATCACCAAGCGCAAGGAGCCACCCGAAAAGGCTGTGTGTGGTGTGATCCCAACCCCGGCGTTCTGGGGGAGGCACAACTACGGAGACAGCAGAAACGTCCGTGGCAGCCAGGGCGTGGAGAGTGATGAGCAGACAGTGCGCAGATACTCCCAAGCTCGCTGGCGGGAGCGCAAACCCGCAGAGCTCCCAGGGAGGGAGCCGGGCGTGGTCTAACGAGCGGCGCGTGCATTCACCACGCCTCGGCCATCTCGCGGCCGGGATGCGTCCTGCATCGGCACCCACGGTAGCATGGAAACCTGCGTGCACAAGGCGATTCATGCAAACCCTCACCTAAGTGCCCACGGGCAGAACGAGGCCATTCCCTGTAAACTCGTGTGGGGTAACGGCCAGGATGCGCTCTCAAGTGGAAAAAAAAATACAAAAGACGGTATAGTATGCTATCTTCTGGGTAAAAGGAAGCAGAGATAAGGGGAAAATACGATTATTTTTGCAAGGAGACGCTCAGGAGGAATAAACCAGAGACTGAGGAGACGGTTTGTCTCTAGGAAGTAGATGAGAATGAGCTGGAAGGGGTTCGGAGCCGTCGGGAGTGTGTTTGCGTGTCACCTGGGGGGTCGAGTCTACAGTTAACAGACTCAGAAGAGGGAGGGTGGGGAGGCGGCTCTCTGGGACCGTGGAGAAAGAAGAACCTAACATCTGCGGTGGGGGGGAAGAACTCATTTTGATTAAAGACAAAAAAAAAAAAAAAAGCGTAAGAAATCGTAAACTCTAGGCAATACACTCGGTTTTCTCAGGGGTGGGCTTAGCAGTTCTGAAACTATTTTCTATTTATCCAGGATCAAGCAAATAGTCAGTACACTGAGGAGAGCAGACGCCGGTTTTCTCCTGTGGGCGAGGGGATGGACCCGGGGGTCTGGGGTTGGAGCCGGCGCCGCGGGCGCGAACTCACAGTCCCCCACCATGTGCGCGAGCCACGACAAGCTCGCCGTGACCAGAGCTGGGTTTCTGAAGACGCTTTGCCAGTGAAAGGAGGGCTTTGGGGGAAAATGCCGGGCGGCAGGGCTGTGTCAGAGGGAACGTAAGATGAGCTGGGAATGTTTTTGGGTTTTTTTTTTAACAGAAAGTAAGAACTGCTCAAAGGATGACAGGTCAAAGGGACACAAATCCATCAGGAACCCCGCTGGCTGACTCTGGACAATTTCAGCATCAAACTATGTACTAATAGTAACGGATTATAACCCACAAGACAAAATGAAAACCCAGGAGTCCACCCCGACACCAATCGGTAAACGGGGGAGAAGGACTCTGTGTCTCATAGCAAGATGCTCACGAATACATGCAAAAAAATGAGAGAACCGGAAAATCGTCATTTAGTGGCCATGAAATTTGATGAGGGACACTCACGGGCTCCCAAGGCATCTCACTAAAGCCTTTCAGTCGCCGTGGCGGGCTGACTGACGGCCCGGGCCCCGAGGCCCCGTGAACGGGGCCCTCCCATGGGAAGAGCGTCTGTAGGGGTGATTGAGGGAGTGATCCTGAGATAAGGGGGTTACCCAGGATGATCTGGGGGGGCCCTCACTGCATCCTCAAGGAGGCCAAGGGAGATGTCAGACGCGGGGGCGGCCACCTGACGTCGGGGCAGAGCCTGAAGGACACAGCCACGGCCCCGGGACGCCTGGGCCCCGGAGCTGGAAGCCGCAGGAAGGGCCTCCCGAGGCTGCCAACGGCCCTGCTGGGACACAAGGCAGAGTCTGAAGCAGGTCTTGGGGACCCGATGACAGTGTCTGTGTGTGATTTTCCACGTAAGCGTTGCTTACAGAGGGGGCGGGCTGCCCTCGTCCTTAAGACGTACCCCAAGTGTTTGGAGGTGAAATTATATAAGTGGAAAGTTCGGGGGGTGCCCACACCCACCACCTGTCCTGCTCCATCTGGGTCCGTGTCTGCTCAGCCAGGTGCAGGACACTGAGGGACGCGCAATCCCACCCGTGCCCCTGCCTCGGGGCAGCCCAGGTTCACACCCCACAAGGGCAAGGTCGGCGGAAGCCCTTCGTCAGGGAGGGGCTGCCTTTCCTGATCCTTCCAGGGCTGGGCTCGCATGTTCAAACATGGGGAAGACCATGCTGCCGTCTATAGACCCCACACCCCACGGGGGACGCTAGCCCTGCGTCCACGGGCCTTGTGTGTCCTGCTCGGTGCCCCTGCCTGGGCCTCCTCGGAGACCTGGACCTCGCAGGGGAGTCAGCGCCCTGCCCCGGCGCCCCCCCACGCACCTGCCCCTCGGCCAGCAGAACTGCCCCCCCACGCCCCCGCCCGCCCTCATCCCCGGCGGCCCTCCCACCCTCTGGGACCCTCCGCGGCCGCAGTCTTCCGTTTCTTCTCGGACATTCCCGAGGCTTGGCCTCCCTGCTGACTTTCCTTGGTTTTCGGGGCTTCTTTCCAGATCCATGTTAAATCCATCATTTCCCTGGCCTGTGTGTGTCCTGACACACATCAGTCTTCTTCACCAAGGCTGAGAAAACGTCTCGGGAGACAGGGCTTCTCTCGCACCTCATCGCGGGGAGGCGGCCGGGCTGTCGCCTGTGCTGACGGCAGGCCAGCCCCGGGGCGTTCCCTCTGCTCCGGCTTGTGCGGGGAATCCTTGTGCCAGACTCCGGGACCCTCCGAGCCGCCTTCAGCCTCCCCACAGAGCAGCTCCGGCCCCGACCCGCGGAGGGAAGGACCGGGGGGTTGATGTCAGGATGCTCCTGGCTTTCGCATTTGCACTGAACCCAGAGAAACCAAGCCCTCGACCCCACAGCCAAAGCGGCGACGTCTGGCTGCAGCGGCCTTCCCGGGCGTGGAGGGAGCTGTCCTTCCCCTCCCCTCCCCTCCCCTCCCTTCCCGAAAGCTCTCAGCACCCGTCCCCGGGGGAGGGGTGCCCACGGCTCCCCAAGTGAGCAGGAAGCCTTCAGGGGTCACGAGACGCTGACTCTCCCGGGAAAGCTCTCCGTCGCGGTTTGAGGCTCTGTATTCGGACACCGCTCCCTCCGTCACCATTAATTTTCCTAAAATAACGCGCTCCCTCAGATTCTTGTGGGGAACGGCTTCCAGTAACGCCTGGGCTGAAGCCGGGGCGGGCAGGGTCGCGTGCTGCCAGCAGGGACGCCCGGGACACCTCCGGGGCGCACGGGGGTCTGCGCTCCCTCCTCGCCCCCGCCTGCGGCCGCGCCCCTGCCTGGCCGCGCTTTCCACACGAGAGACGCGGAGCTGGCGCCCGCGGGGGTTTCTCTTGGACGCCCGCGGCGCGCCGCTCGCCAACTTCCTAGACGCCCGGAGTCGCGCTGCCAGCACCCAGCTTGGAACCCCTGCTTAGCCACACAGCAAACTACTCCATTTTCCACGTCGGGCTGGACCCAGGTCCCTGGAAGCGTAGCGCGGAGCTGCCGGCTTCTCGGCTTCTGGGGGGGGGGAAATGCAGCCAACGCCCCTGCGACCTTCAGCCTTTGAGAGCGGCCGAGTGAAACCCGCGGGGCGGAGGCAGAGGCGTCCCTAGCGGCGCGGGAGCTGCCTGACCGCCCCCACGGGGCTGCACGGCGGGCCAACCCCCACAGAGGGGTCCTGTGCTCCGGCCAGCGTGGTTCCCCCGGTTCTCTAAGTGTCAGTTGCGCTTGTCTGTTGGAGAAAACCCCTTAGAAGCCTGAGGCCAAACCTCTCTTCTCTCCTCTCCACTCATGCCCCCGGACAGTCCTCTGCGAGGAGGGCGGCAGCCCCGTGTGGCTGGGACCCTGGGGGGCTCTGTGGGCCGACACCGGGCGCCCTGGCACACATCACCGGGGAGCTCGGGGCCGAAGTTCCAGTCACTTCTAGATACTCCCTGGAGCTTAGGGTGCACCTCTTACATAATTCTTATTTCTAAAATTTAGGCTTGTTGAATTAGGTCCCTCCAAAATATATGTCGAAGTCCGAACCCCCAGCGCCTGTGAATGGGCCTCATGTGGAAGTAGGGTCTTTGCAGATGGGAGTAAGTCGGGATGAGGTCATCGCAGTGGGCCCTCACCCGCTGACTCTCGTCCCTACGAGACCATGTGAAGACCCAGAGACACACAAAGGAGGAGGCACATGAAGCCGGAGCAAAGGTCCCCTCCAGAACCAGCAAGCGCCTTCTAGACCGGTCTGTGGGACCCTCCGAGGTGGGCGCTGATTTTGCCCTGACTGTCTGCTCAAGGGCTTGCAAGGAGCCTGCAGCCAAATCTGGCCCAAATCCAGCCCAATCTGGTTTGCGAACCACCTACACCCCAAGACTGGCTCTTAACCCTTAATTTGTAAAGGGTTTTATATTTTTACACACACACACACACACGCATGCACCGCAGATGGGTAAACTGAGGCACAGAGCGGGCTCTGCCTCAGCTGGCTCTAGGTCGCGGGCCAGGGAGACTCAGCAGTGAGAAGCCAGTGTTTGGGGCCGGGGGCGGGGTAGGGCGGTCCATGAGCAGAGGGGCTGCTGGACCCTTGCTGTACACACCTGCCCAGGCCCCTGTCCGGCGGAGTGGGCTCGCAAGGGCGTGAGCTCAGCCAGCCCAGGTCCCTCGCCTGCTGCACACACAGGGGACCCATCGAGGCAGGCCGGGGGTCCACTCTCCTGCAGCTGGGGCGGCTGGGGCAGCCCAGGGACGTGGTGAGGCCTGTGGATGTTCACAGAAGGCATGGGAGCGTGTTTGGGGTGTCCTCTTCCGGCGGCTTTAACGTGAGGCCCCAGCAAGGGAACCTGGGCTACCGGCCGCTGGTCCAGGCCGCCCTCAGCGGGCTCTGGCTGGGCCACCCGCCCGTGGCTGTGATGCCAGCAGGCGGACTCCCGGGGAGCTGGGGAGCGGTCTCTTCTGGCTTTGGCTCAGCTGGTGATGTGGGACGCGCTCTCTTCCCCGTGCGGGCCTGGGGTTCGGGGTGACAGAGGTCAGCTCCGGCCTTCTGCAAGTCCTCAGTCACCCTCTGGACTGTGGACGTCGAAGCAATGGCTTCTCAGCTTTCCCAGCCTCCAAGGGAAGCCTTCCACCCGCGCGCCGGAGGCCGCTCCCGGACATCTGCACGCCCCTCTTCTCGGGCTGCCCCTGAGAACCGAGACGGTCTCTGCCTCCCGCTTCACCTGCTGGCCACTGCTGACTTGAACCGCTTCCCAGATGCCGCCTCCTAAGGAAGACTGCCGGGATTTGGGGGTGCTGCCAGCACGCCCTCATGATCGCTCCCTCGCCGACTGTATGCACGGACCCCTCTCCTCCATCGGTCGTCCTCCCTGGGGGGGCCTGTTCCTGGACCGGCTGGACTGTTCCTGCAGCCCAGGATGGGACCTGGAGGCATCCCGTGATGAGCACTGTAGGAATGACCAGGGGATCGGAGGCGGGGGCCACTAGCGGCGCGGTGCGCCACCTTGGACTCAGCCCAGGAGAGAAAGCCCTCGGGCCCCCAGGACTGGAAACCCTAAGTCCAGCCACAACCTTAGCTCATGTCCCTTCTGTGTCCCCACCAGACAGGAGCACTCAGGGAGGTGCTGGGCCGCTGAGAGGAGCCCAGAGACCAACCCCGGGTTCCCCACCTCTGCCGTCCCGGGCGGGGGAGCTCTGCTTCCTGCCACCCCCCGTGGTGAAGACCGGCAGGCAACACGGGACCGAGGGAGGGTCTGTGAGGCCCTGGGGTGTGTGCTGCCCCTCCGGTCTGCACCTCACTTGGGGCCACCCTCCCCTGCCCAGACTCTCCCCAAAACAAAAACATCTGTGGAAAGCAGGAACCCTGAAACTGGGCCGCGCTCCCCGTGAAAGTCTGTGGGGGGTCCGGGCCGGCTGGTGCCCGAGGACGATGGGATGCTCCCCAAGGAATGTGCGCCGGGAGAGGCGGGTGCACGGGGCCTTTATCCCGACGACACCGGGCACAGAGGCTGGGGCGGCTCTCACACCCGCGTGCTTCCAGCACCCCGAGGCCTGAGGCTCCGGGCGGAATGCCTTCCCGCTGGCGCGCTCCCACCACGAAGACAAGGGCACCACAGGGCCAGGCAGATTCCTCTCTGGTCTATCAGACACTAGCCCGGTGTCAGCTGCATTTTCCCTCTGCAAACACTCTCACCTTCCTCTGGCAAGCTCCATGGTTTGCTCTCACGGGGCCTGTCGTCCCGGGCTGTCGGATGCCAGGACGACCGGGGAAGCCTTGGGGACGCGCTCACATACACAGAGCTTCCCGGCGGGCCGGGCCGGGCCGGCACCCGGCAGCTCCTCCCCAGGCTTACGCTCGGAAGCGGCAGCCTGACCGCGGAGTCGTGGGGCCCCCAGTGCCGCTGGCCTCCGGGGCTGAGAGCTGTGTTGGGAGAGGGGGCTCTAAGCCGTGGCCCCACGGCAGGGAGGGGGGACCCACAACCCGGGACTTGGCCGTGGGCCTGGCTGTGACCTGCAGCCCCTCCCTCGCCCGCCCTACCTCTGCACCAGCAGGGGCACGGCAGCTGACCACTGTCCTTGGAACGGCAGCTGACCGCTGTCCTTGGAACGGCAGCTGACCGCTGTCCTTGGAACGGCAGCTGACCGCTGTCCTTGGAAAACATTCACAGCGGCTTTAGAGGGAACCGGCGAAGCGTGGACGGCCTTCTCCAGTCTCCCGCTGCAGGAGTCAGAGTGGGAATCTGGGAGGCACCTCGGGGCGTTGGGCCCGGGCCCACCACGGATCCTACTGAGCCTCAGAATATGCCAGGTGGGGGCCCGCAGAACGCAGGCCAACAACGGTCACCAGGAAGACACTAGGAGGCAGCGGTGCCCCTGGATATGCAGGAGGGGCACCAGTGGAGACGGGGCCTGGCCCTGCCGCGCCGGGGCCTCCAAGTCACCGTTCCCTGACTCCGAGCCACGTGGGCTCATGGCCGTGGCGTCTGAGCTTCACGACACCCCCAAGGAGCCGGCACACAGTCACCCTGGCCGTCAGCGGCTAAGATAAAACCAGGCCAGAGCTCAGCCCCGATGCCACCGTCCCGTGGCCGAGGCACCTCGCGGCCCATCCCGCCCTCACTAGTCCACCTCCAAGCCGGTCGGCGGCCCTGGCTCAGGTCGTCCCAGCTCCAGCCACGTGAGCTCCAGCCCCCACTGTCCGACCTGCACTGTCCCCGGGGCTCACCACTAGTCCCAGGCGGCTACTTACCTCATTCAAAATGAGTTAGAATTAAATCAAAGTGAACATTCAGTTGTCTGGTTGCACGAGACACGTTTCGAGGGATCCACAGCCACGTGTGACGGAGGGTGACGGTGTGACTATGCTCGCAGCGTCTCCCTCGCAGCGGGGAGCTCCCGTGGGGCAGCCGGTGTGGCCAGCGGCACCGGCTTCTCGCCAGCCTCCCTCCGCAGCCCGGGCGAGCGCTCGGACCCGGGCATCAGGGGAGGCGCCTGCCAGAGACGGCCCCCCGGGCGGCGTGGACCCTTCAGGCGGCTCTGTCCTGAGCACACACGATGAGGAGCGTGTCCAGCCCTGGCCCCTTCTCCCACCTCAACGTGAGCTTCGTGTACTTTCTGAATAAACGAATGACCGGCCTCATCCAGCTTTGACGGGCATGGTGGCTTGAAACACGCCCCTGGACATGTCAACCCCGTCCTTTCAAACGCGGACACGGAAGCCCCTTCCCCTTGAGCACGGGCCCGGCTTCGTGACTGGCTTGAAGGGCACCGAAGGCCGTGGACATGAGAGTGTGTGGTGTATGCGACAAGCTCAGGGACACTGCTGGCCCACCTGCCCACCGGGCTCGCTCGCTGTGGGGACGCCGGCCACCGGGTTGCAAGGGAGCTCCAGCAGCCCGGTGAGGACCCCGTGGCGGGTGCCCGAGGCCTCCAGGCACGCGCTTGGAGGAGGACCTCCCCGCGTGGGCAGGCTTCCGATGCTGCCACCGACCCAGTTGCTCGGCCGGGGGTGCATGGGGCCGACCTCACCCTGAGGAGCCACCACTGGGCTCCCGCCCGCAGAAATAGGAGGTTCGTGCCGCCTGCACACAGCGCCTGTGTTTTCGGGGTGTTTGTTACGCAGCGGTGCACAGCTGACCCAACGGGCTGGGGTTTTCCCCAAAACACAAGCCTGCTCACGTCACCCCAAAACTCCAGCCCACATGCCCTTGGGAATGACGTGTGCTCTCCACTGAGCATTCACTCCCCGGTGACACCGCTGGGTACCCGGCACCTAGAACACAGGGACAAGGAATCAGGTCTGGCAGGTGACTCAGTGTGATGAGGCTGTCTCTGCCGGTTGCTGTCCCAGTGTCCAGACAGTGCCCGCCCCGCCACGCAGCCGCGCACGGGGGCGGGACACTCTCCCAGCACTGTGGAGTACACTTTGTCCAAAGGCCACTGCGGGGAGTGGCCAGCTCCCCAGATGTGTCGGTCTCAGCAACACAGACCGAGCCCAGGGACTCACGGGGCGGCGGCCACAAGGTCCCAAAGACGGCCAGCCACACGGACATGCCACGACCCGTGAATACGATGCTCCGCTCTGGAAAGCGCGGTGAGGTCTGGACAAGGAGACACCGGCGTCTCCAGAGCAAGCTGTCCCTCTGAGGCCCACCAGCCCCGAGGAGCGGGGAGAAGCTGGCCACGGAGGCTGTGTGGCCCCGGGGACAGAACGCTGGCACGTCCAGACCACGGACAGCCCCCGCTCTTCCTGGCTACGGGGACTGACTCGTATGATGGGCTGTGCCCCTGAGCCTCCCCTTCCTGTCCCAGCACCAAGGGCCATCGTGAGGACCGCAGTGGACAGCAAGGGTGAGACGCCCCTCATGGTCCCCAGTGTTTCCCGTCCCCTTGGGATCCCCGGCGACTCACAGTGACTCAGGGCTCCCCCTTCTTCTGTGCGCGTGGGCCAGGGACAGCTGCTCCGGCTGGGCCCCTCCCTCGTCCGAACGGAAAATGCTGCCCCGTGGGGCGCCTGTGTCTTCCCTGCCCCTCCTCGGGTCGCCGGCAGCAGGTCTGACCCGCGCCAGTCCCTCCAAGCAGCGGGCAAGGCTGGTGCCCTCCAGACAGATCAAGGTGGAGATATGGTCACGCAGGTTCTGGACACACCTTCACATCGCCCCTGTCCCCTCTCTGGGCCTCGGTTCCAGCGTGAGGCTGGCTTCGGGACGCAGCAGGCCCCACAGAGGGGAGTCAGAGCGCCAGTCTCAAGTCGCAATAGACCATGGCTGACTGGGCCTGAGAACCGGGGGGTGGGGTTTTGGGGGGGCACTGCTGTCCCTCCCGGGGAGGACGGCCCCAGCTCCCCACGTCCGGCACCGTGGGGCGGGTGATTGGGTCGCGTCAACCTCGGCGCTCTCTTGGGAGCGCCATCCTGTCTTCCCAAACACAGCCCGCGAATTCCTCCGGAAGAGGTTTCTGTCTCGACAGCTCAGGGTAAGAGCCCCGGGGCCTCCTCTCTTGTCTGGCCTCTGTGACAGCCCAAGGTCTCCCCCGTCATCCACGCTTCCCTTCTAAACGGAATTCCGTGCACCGTCGTCGCTCGGAATCATCCCTTCATCGAGGCCTGTCCACACCGGTATGTCAGCCCTTCCGGACGGGGCCAGGCGGACGGCAGCGACCTCCGGACTCAACCCAGCCTCGTGCTTTCCCAGAAAATCCTCACGTGTCAACGGGCCTCCTGTCGGACCATCTGCGGGCGCCGCGGCCCACGGTCCCCACGCGGCCGTCTGCAGCCCGGGGCCAAACGCTGCCCAGACCAGAAGGGCCGGGCCTCCCGCCCTCTTGGCTTCCTCGGGCTTTTTCAAGTCGGGAGGTTTTGTGGGTTCGCAATACAAAATTCACGCTCCCGCAAAAGCACATCCACGCACAGGTCGTCTGTGTCCCCACGGCGATCACCAGGCCTCACGCCCGGGCGCCCCAGGCCGCACTGGCTCCCGCCGGGCCGGTTACAGTTACTCCCTGGGGGAGCGGGGGGCCTTCAGGAGCGCCCCAACCTGTCCTTCAGGCTCGGCCTCCCCTCCGCCACGAGCCCCGACCCCGCCCTGGTCCCCTGACTGCCTTCTAAAGGACAGAAGGGCAGCTGGCGTTTCCCTTCCGGCCGGCACCGGCCTGGCCTGGGGGAGGTGGGTTTACGCTGGTTCGCGGACGCGCCGACCAGCCGCCGGACCGGAGGACGAGGCGGGACGTAAATCTGCGCCAGAGTGAACCACAGCGGTGACGGGAAGGCGGAGAGGAGGCGGCAGCGTGAAATCCCGGTTCCGCCCCGCCCCGCGCCCACGGAGCAGCCGCGTGGTGTCTCTGCCTCCCGCACGCGCTGACGGCTTCCGGACGCCGGCGAGAACCTGAGCCCAGGCCGCCGGGCCCGGGAGCGGCGAGGGTCCCGCGGGCAGGGGCAGCGAGTCCGCGTGGGCTGTTTCCCCCGCCGCCCCGCCGCCCGCTCCGTGCAGAGAAAGGGGCTTCCGCCCCGCCCGGGGTGTCGGGGTCCGAGCTGCTTCCCCAGCGGCCCGAACAGACGACAGTCCCGCCGGGCCCAGTGCTGGCCCGGCGGCGAGCGCACCCCTGCGGGCGAGGTACCCTTGTAGGGGGCAGGCCCAGAGCTCCAGAGCGCTCCCATTTTTGTTCCTGGGGATCAGCGCCTCTCAGGGAATGGGGCAGAAGTCGGGGTCCGGCTCACCTGCGGAGGAGGATAAGCGGCAGGAAGGGAAAGTCGGTGCGCAGAGCTGGGGGTCAGGTTCCGTCCCGTGGGATGTGGGGTTACCAGGGCCTCTCGGCCACGTTACTGGGGCTCAGTCCCTATCCCTCAGGTACCGGAAGCCCAGGAGTGTGGTCACCGAGCAGAGCCAGGCCGTGGTGTCCCCACGAGGTGGGGGGTACCCTTCCTGCTGTCACGAGGGCACAAGGGCCGCCAGGAGGGCCCCGCTCTCAGGACCATGTCCAGCTCCCTCCCCAGGCCTCACCGGCTCCAGGCACCACCACTTTGGGGGCTTGGGTTCCAACACAGGAATTTCGGGGGGAGCAAACATCCAGAATGTGACAGGCAGCCTGAGAGTCCCCCCTGTCCCCCCAAGGAGCTCCCCACCGGAGCACCAGGGACCAGGTCCGTGGTGAGCGGCGTGAACTGTCCTCTCCCGGCGCCCCATGCTCTGTGTGCGCACAGATGGCTTGTTTCTCTTGTCGCAGCGGGAATTCCATCACCGTGCCTCGGCGTTTGGGGAACGGACACACGAACGGGGGATTCGGCCACACGGGACAGTGGTGGGTTCTGGCTTTCAGCCTGACACACACCACACCCTTCCCTCCCGCCCTCAGGGCCGCCCCGCTGCTGTCCACTCCTGTCCTTCGGCCCCAAAGGAAGGCTAAGTAGATTGTTTCAAATGTGCTCCGAGTGCCTCCCGATGCGTCTTGTCAGTCCCCATGGGCGGTGAGCTCCCTGCTGCCTCATGTGCTGGGGGTCACGCCGCAAGGCACCTTGTGTGTGCGGCTCAGGCGACGTGTGGTGTTCAGCGGGCTCCCACCCCTCCCCGGGGGCCACCGGCTCCGCCCCCAGCCCCACCCCGGTGAGATTCTGAGGAAGACCGTGGGCACAGCACCAGCCAAGCCCAGGTCCTGAACGGCCCACCCAGACACAGAGCGGCTGGCAGGCCTGGCCTCCGTCCACAGCGGGCAGGAAGGGTCATTGGCAAGGGGCATCGCAGGGAGCCCACACGGCCTATGGCTCCGTCCCAATGCGACGTTTCCTTCAGTTTCCGCACGGGCTTGGCCTGTGCCACTGCGTGCGGCTTTACGTCTGAGTTTCCCTCCGAGAACAGAAGTCCCCAGAAGGTAGGGAACGGGAGACGGAATGTCGGGACGCCGAGAGGAGGGAACACCGTAAGATTTCTGCCAAATATCATCTGAGAGCAGCCACTCCCCTCCCGTCCCGCCCGCGCCGCCGCCTTGCCAGCCCCTCGCTGCCCTGCTCCCCTCCTCCCCATCAGGCAGTCCGGCACACCCCCTCCTTGGGCAGGGCTCCCCGCCCACAGCTTCGCCCGGCTCCGCGCATGAGGCTCCCTGGCCGCCCCTTTCTCTCGGCAGCTGGCCATGTGGACAGGGAGGCCGCGGCCCCGAGAACCCAGCGATACGCTGCTGCTGCGGGCACCGGCTCAGAGGCAGGGCCCCGGGCGAGGAGATCGTTCAGTCTCCTGGAGGATGAAGATGACGGGCTCCTGCCCCCAGAGGCTGTGTGGAGAACAGCACGGTAAGGAGCGATGGCTTTGGGGCCCCTCGGGGACATCACAACGGAAGCCCTCGGGGTGATCAGGACGGGAGCCCCCGGGGAGATCAGATGGGAGCCCTCAGGGGCATTTAGTTAGGTAGAGAGAAAGACCCAGGGCAGAGAAAGCAACCTGTCAGTAGCTGGGCAGGAGACCCGTTCACCGCCCCGTCCGCATGATGCACGCCCCGAAGGCGACAGACGCAGCCTCCCTCAGGAGCCCGCGTCCACACCCCGGGTCTCAGGAGCCCGCGTCCACACCCCGGGTCTCAGGAGCCCGCGTCCACACCCTGGGTCTCAGGAGCCCGCGTCCACACCCCGGGTCTCAGGAGCCCGCGTCCACACCCCGGGTCTCAGGAGCCCGCGTCCACACCCCGGGTCTCAGGAGCCCGCGTCCACACCCCGGGTCTCAGGAGCCCGCGTCCACACCCCGGGTCTCAGGAGCCCGCGTCCACACCCCGGGTCTCAGGAGCCCGCGTCCACATCCCGAGGCCAGAGCGGCACCCAGGGTGTACCGATCCCTCGGCCCCGGCAGCAACCGACAGCCCCCATACCACCTCCCAGGCCCCGACGCCCCCTGGACGCAGGCCGCATGGCCGCCGTCCGAGGCGCTCGTTCTTGGCAGGCGAGCACCAGCAGGCTGCTGGGCTGTACTTGGCCCACAGGCCCTGATGTGATGAAGGATGAGCTGGACGACCACAGACGCGCTGATGCCAAATTCACTGATTTCACAAGCGAGACGGCGACCGGCCAGCGTGCCCCCCACCCGAGGCGGGAACGGTGCCCGCCAGTTCTCACAGCAGGGAGGGCCGGGCAGGGGAGGGCAGGGTGGAGGGAGGGAGGCACGGGAGGGCAGGAAAGGGGAGAGGAGGGAAGGGCAGGGAGATCCTGGGGGCCGTGCCTCTTCTCAGCGATAACACGCCGGTCTAGCTCAGAGCATGCGCCGTCCGGGGCCTCTGGGACCTCGTGCGGCTGCAGGGCTGAGACGTGCCCTGGGTGAGACGCGGAGCCACAGACCCAGGCTTCCTACCCCTGCAGGGCACCCCGGGCAGAGGGGAGGCTGTGATGCCGCCCTCCTGGGGCCGTCAGGGCCATCATCGCCTCCTGGGGCTGGGACTGCTGCCGGGCGTGCTGGCCCCGGATGCACCGGGCACTCGCTACAGCGGGACAAGGAAACCGCTGGGTAAGGAGCCCCTCGAAGCCGAGAACCTCTCGCACCACAGACCATGGCACGGCATGCCCGGTTCGTGGAGAAGCCCCTGCAGCCGCCCTAGGAGACTGCGAAGGGTTTCGAGGCCGAAGATGTAGATTTGATCCCCAGCCCTTGGCCTGCCGGCTGTGGGGCCCGCGGCGGGGGTCGCTGTCTGGGGTCTTGCCGGGGGTCCTGCCGGGGGCCCTGCCGGTCCCGTTCTCCTGTTCGGGGAGCCGGGGTCACAGCAGCAAAGTGGGGCGGGCGGGAGCTGAGCGGGAGGACGGGGCCCCTGGGCCCGGCTCCACGGAGGGGCGAGGCTCTCTCCCACACACGACACCCGCTCCTCCCACAAACATCTCCCAAAGTCTCCAGATCCTGCTCGCCAGGAGGACGCCCCTGAACCCAGCATCTGCGCGAGGTCCCGCCAAGCCCTATTCCGGGACACCCGAGAGCCATGGGGCTCTCCGACCCTGCTGGGCTCCCTTTGCTGGACGGGACAGCATCCGGGAGGCCGTTTAGAAAGTGATGACGTCCAACCCGGCACCACTGGAGGGCCCAGGAATGTCTCCACTGGAAAGAGGCGCCTGAGGGGTGCCTGGGGGGCTCCCGGCGGTTGCACCTCTGCCTTTGTCCCCCGGCTCACGATGCCACTCACGATGCCGATGCCGGTTCTGCGCTCACAGCGGGGGCTCTGCTTTGTCCTCTGCCCCTCCCCCACCTGGACACTCCCTCTTCCTCCCTCTCTCATGTGAATAAATAAAATAAAATTTAAAAAAAAACCCAAGAGGGCCCCAAGCGTGCACCTGTTCCCGGGGCTGGGCGCTGCTTGGGTGAGTTTCCTCTGGGAGCCTGGTTTCCTCACGGTGCACGGGGGCGACCGTGCGCTCTTCCCCGGGTCGCTGAGGGATAAGTGAGATGTCCGGCGGTGGCTTCGTGGGCTCTGCCAACACTCTCTCCTTCCCCCTTCCCGCGGCGGGCTTTGGGGCTCCCAAGCCCAGGGCACAGGGCAGCTGGGAGGTGCTGACCGCGGAGCCCTTTCCTCTAGCGTTCCCAGCACCCCTGGCGTCCCGAGAAAGCGGCGTGATCATACGCGTTCACTTCGTGTGGGACGCCGGGCTTCCCGGGGCGCAGCTGATGTGGTGGCTGGAGTCTCAGATACTGGGGGCTCTCGGCGAGGGCACTGCCAAGGGCACAGAGCCGACCTTCCCAGCAGACGCGTACATGCTGCTCAGGGCAGCACGGGCCCTACTGGGCGCCCCCAGGCCCCAACCACGGGTGACAGCGTCTCTGTGGTCTCCCCGGCCTGCCCCTCCTCAGGTCCTGTGGTCGGGCGCTTCGGACAGGCTCCAAGAACAGCCCCGGGACCCAGCCCGTGAGGACACCTACCGCCTGGTCTCAGGGACCCGTCCGGGGGCAGCAACCCAAGTCAGGCCCACGACATGAGGTCCTGGGGCACGGCGGGGGACTCGGAGCAAGCAGTTCGTGCCCCCTGGGGCTTGGACCAGAACCTTCCAGACTCAGAGCTACAGCCCTGAGGCCAGGGTCCTCTTGAGAAGGAGCAGCAGCGGGAAGCATGGCATCAGATGTACCCTGTGAGCTCAGAAGCAGCCATCCAGGCCGGCATGGCCATCCGTGCTCGAGGCCCAAAGGGAGTAGGGGTGACATTCTCTGCAAACCTCCCCCCTCCAAGTGCTCGCGCCCCTTCCCGCTGCCCGGCCGCCACGCCCTGCCCTCACTCTGCCCCCAGGCCACTTACCAGAACACACAGGGTGGGCGCACCTCTGGCTGGGCATAGGGGAGTGACTGGCATGCTCCCGGGAAGCCCGTCCCGCCTCTGTCCAGGCAGGAGCGCGGCGGCCGGACCCCTCACGGGGCCGCTGGGAGGGTCAGAGGTCCCGGGCATAGACGCACTTCCCAGCAGCAGGCCCCGGTGAGCTCAGAGAGCAGGGATGCCACTTCCCAACCGACGGGAAGCCCACACACAGCCACCAACCCCTGGTGACGCGAGTGGGGCTGAGCAACAGCCCCAGAGAATCCCCTGTAGGGGCTGCCCACGAGAGATTACCCTGAGGGCGGGGCGGGCCCTAAACGTGACCACAATATCCTTGGATGGAAGCAGACACTAGGGCGATGCGGCTGCCAGCCGGGGGATGCGGGGAGCCCCAGGGGCTGGAAGAGGCAGGAAGGAGCCTCCCTGGTGCCTCCTGGGGTCTGTGCCCATCTAACCTCAGCCTGCCGCTCATGCCCACCAAATCCCGCAGGGATGCTCCTCACACACGGTTTGGCTTGTGCTGCTCCCAGCCCAGAGTCTTCAATGGCTCCCTACTGCCCTCGGGCCAACAGCTCATCTCCGAAGTGCATTACACAGTCATGTGTGGTCTCATCCCGGCTTACTCCCCGAGCTCCGTCTCGGCTACCTGCCCCTCCTGCCTTCCCGCCTCTGTTAGTGTCACAGACGTGTCGTCTCTCCCACGGTGTGAGTAGAGGGTGAGGCCCGGCACAGGGCCTGCGGCACAGGGGCCGGGGAGGAAAGTGGAGGGCGCTGGGCCTGGTCGGGCCGCGAGCCAGGCGGGTGCGTACACGCTCCTCTTTTCTTCTCTATAAAATGTCAGTTGGACCTGAAACCAGCCTGTCACGAGTCCACAGTATTCAAAATGTCTCAGGACACACGGAAAAATACAGGCCCCGAACCGGGAAGGCTGTGGCTCGACACCGGATTAGCTATCATCATTTGGGCCCACGCACCGCTCCAAGGCCCACGGCCCACGCGAGTGCCTACTTCACAGCACACGGGACCGGAGCGGGGAGACAGGCTGGAGAGTAGGGGTGACAGCGGGGTGGGGTGGCGGCTGGAGACCGCGTGTCAGGGCCTGGTTGTTTCTTGTTTCTGTGGCTTTTCCCATAGCGACAGGTGGCCCAGGGAACCGTCCCTTCTGGGAGAGTGTGTCCCCCGAGCCCAGCCCAGTGCCCCGCATACAGCAGGAGCTCAATAAACGCCTGGTGAGTAGACGTGCATACCCAGCGTTTCCAGAGATGGGCTCCCGAGCCGTGCGGGCCACACGCCCACAATCCCCAACATCCCCCACCCCCCGAGTCGGGGCCCGGAGGGCGCCACTGAGACCCGGCGGGAGTGAACCACCGCAGGGACCCGGGGCCGCTGCACCCCGGCTCGGCCGAGCGTGTCTTTCTGGCTCTTCTCTCGGGCTCTGACTTGGGAAGCGCTGTCAGGTCCGTGCTGTCCTCAGAGGTGACAGCGGCAGAGCGGGGCTCCGGAGGGCCCAGCAAAGGTCAGCGCATGTTTCTCCTTGAGCTTCCTGAAGGTTGAAAAGGGACAACCACGCGTGCATGGCCCTCCCGCCGTTTACGACAAGCGTCTTCCCCTCGGCGGGGACACTGTGCGCACAAGGCTTGGGAAGGAAGCTCTTCCTCTTCACGTGGGACCGTCGGGGCAACACTTGGCCTCTGGGGCGTTCACCCCCAAACGCGTGTGCAGCGTGTCCCGCGTGCAGAGGCTGCTGGTGCCCTAGGTCACGGGATCACCAGGACGACCCCTGCCCCGGGGAGCTTGGGTCCACGTCGGTGCCTCCTAACTGATGCACACAGGAGCCCCCAGGGTCGTTGGACTCTCCTGCGGCAGGGCTGAGCAGGGTGAGGGTCTGCCTTTCCGGCAGGGTCCCGGGGCACGCTGAGGCTGCCGGGCTGCGGCCCAGCAGTGCCGACGGCCTCGGGGTCTTGCTGGAGATGAACATTCTGGGGCCCCACCCAGGTCTCCTGAAGCAGGAGCTCAGGGAGAGGGGCCGGCGGATCCGGGCGTCGTGAACCCTCCCGCGGATCCCGATGCTCTAGCAAGCCTGAGCATCGCCGGGTCTAGACTGTGGTCCAGGAGCGGTCACTCCTGCCTCCCTTGCACATGACGACATCATTAAACAAGAATGGACCATCCTGCTCAGTCAGTCGGAGCCTCAGAACCCTTCTCAACACAGCGGTCCAGCCCCTCCGCCCGCCCCCGGGACAACAGCTATGACATCTCAGGTGTACGCCGGATAGACAGCAGTGACGGGAGGTACCAAGTGACACGGGAGTTCTGGGGGATAGGGGAGGTGTCCCAGCAGGGGTGACACGGGACCTGAGCACCGTGACGATGAGCGGGAGCCCCCAGGGCAGGAAAGGGATGTGCTCAGGGCAGTGTCGACAGCAGGGTTTGCTTGGAAACAGGGATCGTGAATCAGCTAAGGGCCAGACCGATTCCCAAGCAGGACGGGGTCATGGAAGGAGGCCCGGGGAGCCTGGGAGCCAGAGGCCTGTGGGAGCGAGGCCGGCACACATGGCGGAAGCCATAATCCCTGCAGGGGGGTCAGCGAGGGGGCGTCCCAGTGCCCCCCTCCCCGCACCGGTCTGCCAGGCCCCTCCCTGAGACCCTGCTGGCGAGAAAGGGCCAGGCAGGGGCCCGGGAGGAGGAGGAGGAAGGATCCATCATGGGATTCGAGACCCTCCAAGATAAACACACAGAGAAACTGCAAAAGCTGGGGCCTCTCGTATTAGCCATGGGAAACACAGAGCATGAGGCAGGGCATTTTAATAAAGCGTGTGTCTGGTTCTGACTTCACAGATGTAAGGAAACGCAGCGATCTGGCATTAAGTGGGACTACTTCAGGCTGTTCCTATAAACCACATTTGGGTTCTCTCAGCGTTTCTGAGCTTCAATTTATGGAGACATCTCCAAGTCCAAGAGCCCCTAAATAAACTCTGGGGGGACAGCATTGTTGGGTCCTGGGTGGGCAACGCACTTCCACAGAGAGACCCCCCCGTGAGGGAGACGCGCCGCCCTCCGCCATCCGCGCGGGCGCAAGCCGGCCTCGCTCTGAGCAGACGCAGCCTTCCTTCCTGCACTCAACGCGATCCTCATGGTTATCGGGCAGAACGTGGCTATTAATAGAACACGTGTGCCTCTGCCCAGGCTCAGGCTCTCCCCTCCCCATAGCATGGAGGGTGCTACAGGGTTTCCAGGGACCCCAACGGGACCCAAGAGGCTCAGAGCATGAGCCCGCCTGGGGGTCCGCACCCCCTCCACGTGCTCAGGGCTCACCAGCCAGGAGAGCTGCACCCCCGGCGACCTGCAGGCCAGACACCCACAGCTCCGGCCTCTGACCGGGGCACCTCCCACACCCCACCTCCCCCAGGATGGACTCCCTTCCCCCCCCCCCGGCCCCCACGCTGCCTTGCCCTGGGGGCTCTGTCCAGACTAGTGCCCTGAGACTGTCTGTCTTGCGGCAGCGGCTCTGGGACTCATCGACTCACTACGGGCGGCTTCCTCAGTCCTCTGGCTGGACGCGTCCCCCAGCCCAACCAGAGCCTGGGGCCAGAGCCCTCCCAGGGAGGCCTGTGTTTATTTTACTTTGCATACGTTTTTCCAACACAAAGAGGCTCAAGCAGAGGCGTCTCTCAGGTCCTGGCTGGCACATTCCAGCAGCCACGCGTGCCACACGGCTGGGCTATCCTCTGCGAGGGGATGTGGGACCCCTGCCACCCTCGGGGCGGGGGAGCCATGGCCGGCACTTGTGTCTCAGAGCCGTCTTCTGACTCTTCACCCCAGCCGGTCTCCGGGAGAAAGGGCGACCGGCAAGCCCCAGCCGAAAGCTTCGTCAGGAGCCGCGGCCAAGGTCAATGCTCCAGCACGCGCTGCGAGTCTGGCTCACCTTCCCCCAAACCCACCGCGGGGTGGGAGCCCGCTGTGGGGAGCCGGCCCAGATCCTCAGCCGCTGCCCCCAACCAGCAGTGGACGAACACCTCGTTTCCAGAGGCTTCTGGCAAAACGAGGTCCTCCCGTCGCCGATTTGCGAGGAGAGGGAAAAACAGCCGACTTCGGAGACACCCGCAGGACCCCGTCTGGACCCTCCGAGAAAGCCAGTGTCCTGCCGGATAAAGACACCCTTGAATGTGGAGACCTGGGGTCGGGAGCTCATCCCAAAAGGAAGGTCACAGGGCCAGCCCACAGCCTGCTCGGGCACCCCTGGAGTCTAGAATATAGTAACGAGTACACAGAACGCTGACGAGCACCACGCACCGTCGGTGGGTGAGGTCTCACCCCGGTCGCGGGTATTTCCGCTGACCCGCCCAGGCTGGTATGTGCGTGTGTGTGTGCACGTGTGTAAGACAGGGTGCAAGTGTTTTTATGTGTGATTGTGAGAGTACGTTTGTGTGCGAGTTTGTGAATCCATCTGTGTGTATGTGTGCATGCGTGTGTGCGTGCATCTGTGCGCGCATGCGTGTATGTGCCATGTGTGCACGTGTGCACCAGCACAAGCGCAGCCCAAGGCCAGCCGGAGCCAGGGGCCAGCAGGAGGCAGCGTCTCTTGAATAAACCGTCCACGGCACGTGCTGAATCGACAAGAGCACGGGATCTGCGCCTCTGAGGTCTCAAGGGACCCGCACCTTCCAGCACCTTCCTGACGGAACAGCGGTCCCCGGGTGGCAGGGCTCCCCTCCCGCGAGCTTCGGAGGTGGCCGCAGCCAGAGACAGAGGCTCCGGGGCCAGCAGTGCAGGCACCACCGCCGCTCCGTAGCGAGGGGAGAGAAAACAGACCCAGCGCCAGAAGCAGAGGAAACAGAGCCCACGCGGCCAAGAAAAATGGCCTTTTTCTTTCCAGTCTCTTGCTAAAATAGCTTTCTCCTTGGCTGCGTGTTTGGGGACATGACAGAAAGACCACGTTCAGGGGCCGGTTTCCCCCACTTTCCGCCGAGTTTTCCAGCAGCAGGCAGGCAGCGGCACGGCCGCGAAGCAGTCCGCGGCACCCTGCCCCTGGGAGACGTGGGGGCAGGGACACGCGGGGCCGCGGGGCCGCCAGACCAGCCGGGGGACCCAGGACGGGGAGCGGCCTTCCACCACACGGAGCCGCGCCTGCGACACAGCGGCAGCCCGGGCACCGTGCAGCCTCCCCTCTGCTGGGAGCACAGACTGCCCCAGGTGTCAGGATCCCCGGCATCTGCACCGGGGCCGGGGCCCTACGTGCTGACCTGTCCCCTCCATCAGTGAGGGCTCCAAAAAGACACTGGTGAACCCAAGGCTGCTCTTCCCGGTCATCCACGCTCTGGGGGCCAAGCGCCATGCATCAGGCCCGGCAGCTTCTCCTACCCCGGCCATCCCGGCCTTCCCTTGTCACTGCGCCCGGGACATGTGACAAGGCTGGCTTGCCTCCCATCACGTTCCCCTGAGAGGGGCTCCCACAGAGGCTGCGGAATGTCCCTCTCACTTCTACTCCAGGAGTGGTGGCCACGTAACATGGGCCACAGAACGTCTCTTCTGCTCGATGTGCTGGGATCTGTTTCATGGCCCAGAATACGGTCTGTGCTGCTGACTGTTCCGGGTCCGCTCGTGACGACGTGTATTCTGCCGATGCGGGCAGGACTGTCCCGTGAGCTGCCGTGAGGTCCGCTGTGCAGCTGGCAGACGGGGGTTTCCAGCGGCCTCCACTGCGGCCTTCCCGAGAGGGGCGAGCGCACGGACTGCGGCCACGTCGTCCCTCAGAGCGACACTTCCATTACGAGGCGCCCCCACCCCCGCCTCCCTGCTGATGCCCGTCTGGCGTCCGCGTCATGGGAGGTGTTTTCATGGTGTAACTCGTCCTGCCCTCTTTTAATCCACAGAAGTTTTTATGTTTAAATGGGATGGTTTGGTTTGGTTTTTAGCATAGACTGGGTTTATTTTCTTCCTGGCTCTCGCAATCTCTGTCTCTTGTCCCGGGTCCACGGAGGACAGGCGGGATGCCGACAAAAGCTCATGTCACGGGCCACGCCCTGGTGGCCAACACAGGGTCCTCTTGAGTGCAAGACGGTGGAGCTCCAGGGGCACAGTAGAGTCCTCAGGAAACGACCATGGGGCGTCTGGGCAGGTGTCCACGGGGCAGAGCCCCTTCATCGCAGCCCCTCGGGGTGATTGTGGCACGTGCCCAGCCCACACCCCACAGACCCCCAGAGCCCCTTCTATCAGAACTCCTTCCCGCCTGTCCTCCCTCCAGGGGCAGGGGCCAGCTCTCACGCCTCCTGTTCACATCAGCGGCACGGGGGTGGGTGGCGGGCGGACTCGGTGGCTTGGCCACGGAAAGAAGACTGGAAAGTCACAACAGTCCCAAGAGAGCCCACAAACCCTCACATCTGCCTGGGCCTGTCACAGGCCGGGGATCCCCCCGAAGTCGAGGCCAGAAGACCGCCGGGGGCAGCTCACACAGTGAGGGCCGGGTGCAGCCGCTTCGCTACATGGGGCGAGAAAGGCCCCCAGTCCCCACGCGGGGCCCTGAGGACACTGGGCACCAGGACGGAGAGCTGACACCCTTCCCCGCTCGCAGTAACCGGAGAGCTCGCGGCTCCCCACAGAACCGGCGTCCTGGTTCCAGCGGACCCACGTGGCAGGAAGAACACACGGGCTTGCCAGTGGGGAGTGGGGCTGGGGGGGGAACGGGGGACCCAGGAGACCCCACAAGTTCCTAAGCACTGGGCCCCTCCGCCCCTCAGTAAAGAGTGTTTTAATCTGTGCTGACGAACCCAGAGCTTCATTTCCGCGCTGGGAGGCACGCGGTGCGTGTAGTTTGCAAACGAGTCCGGCTTTGCCCACCCCCGCTGCCCCTCCCCGGCTCCCCCGTCCGTCAGTGAGTGAAGGGATAAGTTCCTCCGGAAATGTTTCTGCTCCAAGAAAGCATTATCACCTGCCAGTCACCGGAGAAGCGTCCGGGAGCCTCTCCTGAGCTCGGGGGTCCCTCCCGCCTTGGGAGAGCCCTGCGGCCCGGGCGCCGGAGCCGCACACGAGTGGGGGGGCCCCTGGTCCGCCGAGGCTCTCGGGGCGGCACGAGCGGCCGTCAGCTGGTCATCTGTGGGTCATATGTGCGTTTCATGTAACATCTGGTCTGGATTCAATTGCCTTTTTTCAAAACTGCACTTTATCCAAACTTGCTACAAAAGCGCTGAATACGCGGGATCCTGTGCCGGTCGCTGGAGTCTGGAGGGACGACGGGGCTGCCTCAGCCTGATGGGTCGCGGGACCACCCGCCACACTGGCTGAGAAGCCGCCGAGGGACCTGGACTGAGCGGGCAGGGGAAGACGCCAGCGGGACGAGTCCCTCTGGTGCTGAGTGCTGAGACCGAGACGTCTCGGAGCAGGACCTGTTCTGCTCCTCCGCGGGACGGGGGTCGTGTGTCGTTTCCACGCCAGCTAGGGGGCCACAGCCTCCACTCCCCACGTTCTGATGGGGAGACCCTGGGGGGCTCCCCCATCCCTGATGGAAGGACACGGGGTTCCCAGCCGGCTCCCTCGGTGCGCTGGGTCCGATCCATCACACTTTCCCCGCGATGCCTCGGGTCCTCCCGAGAGACGCCAGCAGTGGCCGTGCACGCGGGCGTCTCCAAAGACAAGAGGCCCCGGGCGGAGCTCGTGGGACCCGCAGACGGCGTTCACGGGCTGAGCCTGACACACATCCCCACAGCCCGGAAGCACTTTACAAGTCACAAGTGGTGCGCGGTGTCCGACGTGTCCCAGCCCCTGGGCACAGACCCGCTCGCTGCCCCTGAGTCGGGCAGGCAGTGGGGGCCCGGGAAGCGGGTGCAGCTTTAATAGGGAGCAAAGCCCGTGTTCCAGTCCCAGCTCCTTCCTTATGAGCCGCCTGGTCTCGGGGAAACCTCCTGACCTCTTTGAGATGAACCTCCTTGGGGTCAGGAAACATCTTCGTGTGGTTTTCATCTGCAACGCACGGGGGGCTGTTTTACAGCCTAGAACACGGTCCGTCTGGATGAAGGTTCCATGTGCCTCCTGCCGGGTGCTGGAACGTTCTGTGGACACCAACCGGGTTCGGACAGTCGACGACGTTTCTCGAGTCTTCTGCGTCACCGCTGATCTCCGGTCTACTGCTCTACCGCGGCGGGGAGGGGGCTGCCGAGGGGGCTTCCAGACGCGAGTCGGGCCCTCGTCAGCCGGGCCTACAGAAGGCAGAGGATCCCGGGGTCGGCGCCCACCCGCCTCGGCCAGGGGTCCTTAAACGCCGGCCGAGGCTTCCCCAGGGAGAGAGGGACGCCTTCCTCCGGGCGGCAGCGCTGGCCACGCCGTGTCCACATTCGTGCCACCAGACGTGCTTCTCCGGCCACACCAAGGCCCGAGCCAACTCCCCGCCGCCTCGGTGGCCGCACCGCACCGGCCGTGGTCCGCCACGCTGGCTGAGCCGCCACGGACAGGCTGCTGACGCCCCGGCGGCAACCGCGCACGGCTCCGCGCCTCCCCTGCGCGGGCGGCGAGGGCCGGGCACGTCTGGAGCCGCTCGTAAGGACACACAGAGCATTTGCGTCTCGTAGGCGAACTGACCCCCATCCTGAGAACCGACTTCCTTATCCTGCGAAAAACACTTTGACATGAAATCCACCTCGGGCCCAATGTGGCCCCGCCAGCCTCGAACCGATTCACGATTCACGTTAGGGGTGGACCTTCCCCAGCCACCACGTCCCACGGCGCGGGTCTGCCTGAGACGCTGCCCGTGCGGCAGGCGGTGCTCCGGGCTCCCCCATCCGCCTGTCCCGCCGTCGCTCTCAGCCGGGAGGCTTGGACAGTCTACGCTGATGTCCTTACTAGTATGGGTGGGTGTGAACCCCTCCCCTGTGGTTTCTGTCTGTCTGTCTGTTCCTTGTTTTCTTCCTCCCACCGTCACGGCTTCCTTTGACTCCTTGAGGGACTTGTTTGATGGATTCTCCTTGACCCTGTCCTGGGGAGAGCTTATCAGTTCCTTCATATGTTATTTTTTTTAAAGATTTTATTTATTTACGTGACACAGAGAGAGAGAGATCACACATAGAGAGGCAGGCAGAGAGAGGGGGAAGCAGGCTCCCCGCGGAGCAGAGAGCCGGATGCGGGGCTCGATCCCAGGACCCTGAGATCATGACCTGAGCCGAAGGCAGAGGCTTAACCCACTGAGCCACCCAGGCGCCCCTCCTTCATATGTTATTTTTACAGGATGCTCTGCAGGCCACAGTTTACATGTGTGACTCACCACGCCGGCCTCCCCTTCATGTTACACCATCGCACACGGCGTGAGGGCAACATAGCCCTGTCCCCCGCCCTGTCCCCCGCCCCGTCCCCATGCTGTCATCAGAGATCTTACCTCGCGTAGAGTATAAACGCCCAAAAGCATTGTTGTTATTTTTGCCTTGAACAGTGAATTATCACTTCGAGAGACACAAAAATGAGAAAAGCGTGTTTTCCACGTGCCGGAACCATCCCCATGGCGCCCTCCATGGCTCCGTGTGGATCTAGATTTCCGCCTGGAGCCGGTCTGCTGCCGGAGGGACCGCGGGCAAGGAATTCTACCAGGTTTTGTTTGTCTGAACCGTTGTCATTTTATCTCCCAATCTGAGCCACATCTTCACGGGGTCGTGAAATCCTCGCTGACCTTTTCCCCCCTTTGAGCAGATGACAGACCCTCCCCATCGCGTCCCGGGGGGCATGGTTCCGGCTGGAGTCGGCTGTCCCTCGCAGCCCCGCTCTGTCCACAGCCCGTCATCCCCGGCGGCTCCTGCCTGTCCCAGCAACGTGTTCTAATGCGCCTCGCGCAGCGTCCTCAGGGTTCACTCTTTGCTAATGGTGTCTGTGGGTTTGTGGTTTCCAGCAAATCCAGAAAACTCTTGGTCGTGATTTTTTTCAGAACATTCTCTGTCCCTGCCCCTCTCTCTTGTCTTTCCAGAACCACGGTCACCCGCGGTCTGGAGGCCTGGCTGTCACCCCACAGGGCACCGGGCTTCTGTTATTCTGTTTTTCAGTCTTTTTTCTCTCCGGTTGGACTTGAATCATTTTCATAGCTTCAGACGTGCAGATCCTTAATCCCACAGTGTTGATCTGCTGTGAATCCCGTCCAGCCGATCTTCATTGTGAAGATTAAGTTTCATCTCTTTAGGTCCCATTCGTGACTCTTTTCATATTTTCCTTCCCTCTCACTGTGCATTCGTCTCCCCTCCTGGACGTGTGCAGCGCATTTCCAACGGCCATCCTAGCGTCCTCGTCTGTTAGTTCCATCGTCTCGGCCTCTTCTGGGTCTCCTCCTGGTGAGCTGTTTCCTCCCTGACGATGGGTCTTGACTTTTTTGCTTCTTCCCGTGCCTGGTCATTTTGGACGGAATGCCGGACATCGTGCATGTGCACTGCCGCTTTCTGCTTTCTCTGTGCTCCTTTAAACGGTGTTGGGGTTCACGCGGGGGTGCCGCTGAGTTACTCAGAAGTAGTCAGAGCCTCCTGACGCTTGCTCTCGAGTCTTGCTGGGTGGGAGCAGACTTTGGTGACACGGGATTTGCCGCCATGATTCAGAGAGGGCTCTCCCGGGACCCCACATGCCAGTGTATTCCAAGCTCCCCCCCACCCCCGCTGTGCTGCAAACTAACCCAGGCCCGTGGGAGCTCCCAGGGCCACTCTGCTGGCTCCTCCTGCGTGCAGCTCCCTCACACACATGCACGCCCGCACCGGGCACAACCTGTGGGGCCCCTCGCAGGTCCCCGGCGCTCTGCCCTCAGCTCCTGCTGATGTGGTCACTCCAGACTGGCCAGAATCAGATGTCCCCAGACCAGTACAATTTTCAAGTGAGTTTTTTGGTCTCGGGTCAAGCTGATAATTTGTATTGCTACGTTTTACATAAAAGCCCTAAGAATCCATTGCCCTCTGATAAGAATATGGCTTCATCGAATGACATAAAGGACACAATCGAGGATAAAGGGCAGGACAGCGGTGGCCCTTACATACCGATTTATAAACTCTCTGCAACTTCCTTATTTAACCAGAGACGACGGATGCGTTCCACAGGCCGACACTGGAGGGCAATATAGATTAGAGATGACGGAGATATTGTGCTCGGCGACAGGGGTTAGGGATACTGGTGCTACTCTCAGGCATCCGTGCCTGAAGCCAACATCGTGAGCCCAGCAGAAGTAACAGTAGGTCTCCTCCTGCCTCGGGGGCTGCTGGGTGTGCCAGGCGGGTGGGGTGGCACCGCTCGTCATGGAGCTGCGCAGACCACAGTCTCCAGAACACACTCCACGCGCCTCCACACGTCCCCAGGTAAGCGGTTCACAGCAACGTCATTCTGAATTGGCAAAGTGATCGTAACAGGTGACAGGTGGGCCCAGCACCCTGACAGGCGACGCCAGGGCTGGAGTCCGGGTCCCCTCAGCAGCCCGCCAGGCTGTCTCCCACTGCTGGAGGGCTTCCCAACCCCAAGTGCTCATGTGCCCCTCTCACGGCAGCTCACCAGATCTCCATGATGCCCGCCTCACTGCTCCCGGAACACGTTTCCTTAAAATCGACTCATTTCTGAAATGCCTAAGTTGATCTTGAAAAAACACTTATGTCATGTCTACCGATGGAAAATCAGAATCATTTGCTTTAAAAAAAAAAATAATCCAGGAATCCATGAAAATAAAATACAGGGAAAGCGATATTCTATGAGTAAATTCCGGCCAGACGCGCTCGCTCTCCTGTGGCTTCCTCCTTCTTCATTAAAAGGACAGACCAGCAATCCTTTGAGAGGTATTGAAGTTACAATAGTATCCAATGGAGAGTCCCTTAGATAAAATTGGAAATTTTGGAGAAGATGCTACAGCTTCTGGTTCAGTTAGGCTGACCGACTGCCTGCCCTTTCCCCCGCCCCGGGCCCAACCAAAGTGAGCGCAAAGGAACAGAAGAAGCCAAGCGATCAGGACCGACAGAGAGAGGAGGTGGGTGCCCTCAGATGAAAGGTGGCGGCCCCGGGGGGAGACGGCGGAGGGTCCCTGTGACCCAGAGCAATGCGGACGAGCCTGCACCTTTGGTGCATATGGAGGGGGAGGTCCTCAGAGAAAGGACCTTCTAGTAGTGTAGGGGTGAAGGGCCCAGGAGTCCCCCAGTGTTGTGGGAGCACGGAGTAGGGTAGGAAACCAGCCCACGAAGTCCCTTTTCCAACCCGCCTCGGATCAGCCGGGACGACTCTTCCCCCAGCCTCGAGCAGGCAAAGGGCTGTTCTGCTTGGGGGACCCAAAGCACAGGACAAGGGAGGGGCCGGCGTCTGCTCTCCCGGGCCCGGCCGGAGTCTGCGGTCAGGCTCACACGCGTCCTCACCCCCAGCTGGCAGGAGCCCCACTCCAGGAGCCCAGGAGTAAGGACCAAGACGCCGACATTCAGGAGTTCTCGAACGAGGCGCTGGCTCCCGTGTCCTGTCCTTCCCGAGGAGCCCGCCGAGAAGCGCCCGCGCGGCCACACATCCAGTCCTGCTGTTTTCTTCCCCCGCCCCAGCGGGTCCCACCACGCACCCTCCGCTCAAGCACAACCGGGGAAAACCCTGCCACGATGGGACGAACGCGACCTCCGGGGGCCACGTCCGGAGTCCCCGGGGATTTCAGAAACGTCACCTACCTCTGACCCCGAGCTTCTTCGTGGGGGTCCTACAGGTCTGGGCCGTTACCAACTCCTGGTCGATTCCCAAGGTCATTCCCGGTCCGCTTGCCCAGTAGGCACATACGGCCCCCGCGCCCCGTGTCAAGCGTTGGCTGCCAGCACGAGCCGGGCACAAGCCCAGGGGACGCCGCGCGGCACACGGCTGGTAGCTGAGAGGCAGGTGGACCGTAGCGAGGAAAGATGTGCACAGCCCACGAGCTGGGGGTGTGTGCCAGGAAGAAATCAAGCAGGTGGGACGGGGGACAGCAGGTGTATGAGCAGGAGGCTTTTGAACAGAGCCAGCGGGGGGCAGGTCTGGGCAGAAGGGCAGCAGGCGGGAGGGGTGGGTACGGGGTCGGGGACAAGGGACACAGGCCCTCTCTGGCCACTCACCCTCTGGACAACAAAGCATGGGCCAGGGTGGGGGGAGGGGCAGGCCCGTGAGCGAGCCACGGCCATAGGCCAGGTGAGAGAGGAGGGGCCCACGTGCGTGTGCTAGAGGCGGTGACAAGATTTTGGCTTCATCCTGAAAACGGCGCCACCGGACCTGCTGAAGGGAGGAATGTGGGCACGGTGCCGGGGAGGGGGTTGTCCAGGATGCTTCCAAGGCTCTTGGCCCCAGCCAGTGGAAACGCGGGCTGGCCGGCAGTGCCCAGGCCCGCGCGAGGAGGGGCAGGCGGGGGCAGGGGTGGGGCCCAGCGCTGGAGGCCGGGATGCTGAACAGATTTCCAGAAAGAAGAGGCCCAAGTGTGTCCGTTCTCCTCCCCTCCCCTCAGCAAACCCAACAGAGGAGCGTGTGAGGGGGCTGCTGACTGTCCCGTTCCGCAGCTGGAGTCCTCACAGCCCCGCCGTCCGGGGCCTCATCGTGACTGGGGTGGGGGGAGGACGGGGGGTTCCTGCGTCCAACGGCAGAAACGGAGCGCAGGAGAGTGACCCGAGACTCCGGGGCGGCTCCCCAGGGCTTCGGAGCAGGAGAGGCTCGGCTGCCCGGGACCCCGGCCTCCACCCCCCCAGCCGCCCCCGTGACTGGCCGCAGGAAACGAGGCAGAGGGAGGCAGAGGGTCCGGCCTGAGATCGCACGGCACATCGGCAGCTGAGACCCAGACTCAGACGCCCGGGTCCCAGCCCAGCGTTCCCCCCACGCACCGGTAACAAATACCTCTGAGCACCACCGGCAGCGCCCACGGAAGATGCTCCGTGACGAGCTGCGTGAGAAGCACCGACGCAAGCCCGGGAGGGACCAGAGCTCACGGCCCGGGGTGGCCGAGAATCACCGCCGGGGACCCCGCACGATGGGAGCCCGTGGGCCGCCGGAGCTCCCACGGTCCCGGGCGGGATCACCTCCTGCTGCAGCCGCTGGGCGTGCAGCCCCCACATCCGCCGACACGGGGACCTGGGGAGAGAGGGGCAGACGTCCCCCCGGCGGAAGGGCTCCCAGGGGCTCCGTGCCCCACCGTGCAGAACACGACCTCCCGCCGCGAGGGGACGAGTGGGCACGGCATGTCTGCCTCGGGGAGCACCGCTGGCAACGAGCGGGAGCAGACCGTTCCGACCCACAGCGACTGTCGGACGCATCATGGCGTGGGGGGACACACACAGAGGGTCTCATCCTGATGTTCCGGAAAAGGCAGCTCCAGGCCCTGGTGACAGAAGTCAGATGGGGGCTGCGGGGGCCACTGGGGGCCGCACAGGGCAGTGAGGGGTGGCAGGACCTAGCGGGGCTTGGGAAGGGACGGACTGCAGAGGGCAGGAGGGGACGGTCACACCATCATGCGCACGCGGAAGGCGGATTGTACCCGAGATCACATCCCACAGCAACAAAACCGGACCAGGCCCAGCTCATGCTGCAGACGGGTCAACACCGCGCACGCCCTCTGCGCCCTCCCGTCCCTCCTCCCGCAGGACAGCGCTCTGCACCCACCCCTCATGCATCTCTCTCAGGCTTTGGACCCACCGCGGTCCTCCCCTGCTGGTCGGAGGCGCCCACTGCCATCTACGCGCCCCTGACCCCGCTGGTCTCTCCAGGAGGACAGACACGTGCCTGTCACCACGGGTGCCCAGCCCTTTTATAGAGCTTGTCCCGTAGCAGGTGTTCACGAACAGTGACCACACGAAGGCATCAGAGATCAAACTACGCTCCGGAGAAAAGACACGGACCAAAGGACTCCTCTACGTCCCGTATTTCTTGGGCAAAAGAAAACAATCTGTCAAAAAAAGACACGTGCTACGTAGCCGTCCCAGACCCCCCAAGGAGCAAGTGACCGTGTCCTACCTGTGCCAGCGGTGGGGCCCCAGACTCCTGCTCAGGGTGCGGCGTCGGCCTGAAAAACGTGAGGGGAACGAACAGTTAACCGCCACGCCCAGAGTCTCGTCTTCCCAGCTGCAGCTCTGCTCAGCCGAAAACCAGCAGAGAAAGTTTGGCCAAGTTCAGTGCCCGCTCGAACGCCAGAGCCTCTGAGTTTCAGACCAGACCTCAGGCTTTTGAAGCTGAGGTTCTGGTAACACTTGGCTCAAACAACGGGATGGTAGGAAAAGGGATGGGAAAGGCTCCCCGGGCACCAATTAGCTCTTACAAAACCGTGCTTTGATGGGCGAAGTGTAAATGAATCAGCTGCACACGTCCCCGGGAGACACCCACGGGCCTGACAATCACAGGACGGCGGGCGGACGAGGCGGGGTGGGGGGGCGAGGGACCTGTGTGCCCGGACGGTATCACGGGTCTGCCCGATCCCTAGTCCTGGGACGGGGTGAATGGCTGAAGACATCTGGCTGAAATGAAAACACGGCTGGCTGTCATCCTTCCTCGAAGCAAATATTATTCTTGTTAAAACACAATCAGATCATCTGTTGGGAGGAGCGCATCACCGTGGAGAGCGGCACAGAGAGATGTGGCGGATTACACAACCGCGGTCCTGTCTGCGGCCCGGCTGGCGCGGGCTCCCCCTGACGGCTGCCGAGGTCCTGGCCAGGGTGCCTGGCCTTCTCCGCCAGACACAGCCTTCCCCCAGCCGAGGTCAATCGTGGGCATGGACACGGAGAGGCTGTGGTGCCCAGCTGTGGGGGCCGATGCCAGGGTCGGTGTTCCCGGGCGGGTACTGGGCAGACGTGGTGAGCACGCGGTCGGCCGGCTCTGAGTCGGGGGGGCCATTCTTCCCAGGCTGGGGGGACCTCATCCAACCGGTGGACGTCCTTAGGAGCGAGAATCTGAGTCTCCCCAGATTAGACACAATTCTGCCTCGTGACCGTAATGGACGTCTTGCCAGAGTTCCCAGCCTGTTGACCCGCCCGGTGGGTCTCAGATGTGCCAGCCCTATGGTCCTTCAAATAAAAATGGGTCTCTCTCTGCAGGAAGATAGACAGACAGACAAATATTGATAGATGATAAAAAGAAAGGGCGCAAAGTAGGCAGACAGCAAGAGAGAGACAGTAGATACATGGAGAGATGACAGACAGACAGACACACAGCAGATCGATAGAGCGAGACAGACTCCCTATCGGGTCCATTTCGCTGGAGAACCGTGGCTCGTCCACCAAGAAAGCGAAGATCTGTGCCTGCCCCAACGCTAGCCCTTGACGAGCCCCCACCCAGGTAGTTAAAAATGCCGATGCTGATTGACAGAGGGGTCAGGAACAGACGAAACCAGCCTTTGATAAAAATATCAAGATGGTGGTTGCCTTGAGGGATGCGGGGACCGTCGGGGCGGAGGGAAAGTTCCACGTCTTGGCGGGGCCGGGCTCACGGGTGTTTGCCTTCCTTGAACCTCAGCAAATGGTTCACCTAAGCTGTGTGCATTTCACGGGGTGGAAATTTTACCCGAAAACATAAATATTGAAGTCCAGTTGATGAGATGTGAGTTCATGCGTCCATAAATGCTTTTGGAAATGCGTACAAAAAAAAAAAAAGATTCATGGACGGACAGAGGGATGAGAGGCGTGAATGTAGTTTACGTTCATGGCAGAATCAGAGGAGAGCGCACGGGTATTCGCTGTGAGATGATCTTAACGTTCCTGTGGGTTTGGACTTTTTGACAGTAAAATGTTGGGAAGGAGAGCACAGGCAGGCGGTGGGCCCAGCCCGTCTGTCCTGGACCCCGACCAGCTGTGACAGGCGGGCCGGCATCCTCTCCACGCTGCGCCCCGTTCCCCCAACCAGCAACGGCGAGCCGCAACATGCCCACCGCTGAGCCGCGCGGGACCAGAGCTCACGCGCGCAGGGCGCCGGCACACCTGGTACGCGGCAGCACGCGCCGTTCTCAGTAGCCCTTTCCCCTCCACATGCTAGGAATCTGGCTGAGATTCGGCTCGGTGACAACTCGAAGCGCCCACCTTCTGCAGCGTCTAACGCTGGGGTCCCGAGTAAGCACCTCACTGAAGGGTCAACAGGAGACGGAAGCAGACGGTGGCAGCAACACCCTCGTTCGATTACCTTCACTGAACACCGGGGATCACCATGGAGGGGGCGGGGAGGGACCAGGGTGAGCGAGACGAGCCACGGTCCCCTAGGGGCGGTGTGGGCCAAGGGCTGGGAGAGGCCGGAGCAGGCAGAGTCGGGTCTATACGGAGAGGCGATGGGCGGCCTCTTGGGAGAGTTCTTCATCAGGGCAGGATTTCAGCGGGTGGCCGTGGTCCTGGTCCAGGTTGGTTCCACCTCCCTCAGGAGCACAGGTACAATGGACCCCCTCTGTCAGCCATCTGGAAACTATAGTCAGTGTAGAACATGACCCTGCCTCACTGAAGGGTCCCTGGCCAGTCCTGGCCTCCCATGGGCAAATGCATTCTCAGATCAAAAAAGATTATGCAGACCACTCTCTAGAAACCCAAAATCTAGCTTTTCCCCAGCAAGGGTTTGGAAGGTTTACACCAGCACAGTCCTGGTTTCTCATCCACTTACTGATGATGAGGAACAGAGTCATAAGACAGTGTAAAATGATCTGGCCAGCAGGGAGATTGTGTTGTAATAAACAAGGAGAATGTGCTTCAGGGTCAGAAAGAACGAAAGCTCACTTCCAAAGTATTCATGACGCTCTTGTTCATGGCTAAGTTTAATCCACAGCCATCCATACACCTTTCCACTCACCCATCCACCCATCCGCTGATTTACTCATCCATCCACCAACCATCCATCATCCACCTGTCTATCCATCATCCATCATCCTTCCATCCACCCATCCATCCATCTGTCCATCCACCCACCATCCATCATCTATCCATCTACCTACCCATCCATCACTCATCCATCCACACATCCATCCACCCATCCACCGACCACCCATCATCCATCCATCCATCATCTGCCATCCGTCCATCCACCTACCATCCATCCATCCATCCACCCACCCATACACCCAACTTTAAAGAGCCCTACATTACTATACCCTTGCTGTATGCTAGGTTTAGAAAGCTACAATATTTGGCATAATAGCTGGATTAAGTAAATAATGAGCACAAAAATGAGGAAGGTAACATTTGTATCCTTAAGGAGCAAAGGAAACGAAAGGGAATAAGGTAGGCCACAGGCGGAATGTTGTATGATATCAGGGTGACTGTAACTTACCAAGCGAACCAGGACTCTGCTGAGAGTGAAAGCGGGTGCTTAAAATAGGTTTTAAAATGTATACTTTATGAAAATCTAATTATTGTCTGACATTTTAATTTTCTTCATTGCTGGGTCTGTAACACAGTTCTATTTCAAATCTATTATCCACATAAATCACCGCAGGTCAATTACCGTGTAGAGTAAAACAAAACTCAACAAAATTCCTTGTATTGATTATCCGGACGTTAAAAAAACAAACAAACCAGAATCATTATTTTTGACATGCAGTCGCAAACTTTGTTTTTCAAGCGTATCTGGCTCTAGCACCTTTTTCATTATTTTTTAGTTTGATTTTTTTACAAACTATCCTCAACCTTCTTCAGGGCTGTACTTTGTGATGACTTCAAAACCATGGACGCCTCGGACCGAGGCCACCTGTGAGCCGCGCTGCCTCGCCGAGAAGCTGCTCTCACTGCGGGTCCGCCCGTGAGCTCAGAGCAGAGGTGGCGAGGTGGGGAGCCCGCCTTTTCCACGCTACACGCCCGGGCCCCACGTGGCACGTGGGTGCGTCCCCCGTCCTCGGCGGGGGGGGCGGCACAGTGTCTGGGAACCGGAGGCTGACAGGACAGCGGGCTCCACGCCTTAAAAATAAATCTATCTTTAACATCCTCACGTTCTAGCCAGATCCTCCCGCCCACCAGCCCCGGGCCCGACGCCGGCCCTTTGTTTAAAAGGCGGAGGACCAAGTGCAAAGAAAACCCGATCACGCCTGACTCGGTCTCGCTCCCGATCACAACCGCAGTGCCAGAAAGAAGGGAACCCGAGTCCCTTCTGTGGGACTCAAGGCAGACAAGGCTGAGCACAGAGAACCGTCCGCACCCAATGTGGGAAACACCACCAGGGCACACTTGAGGAAACGGACCGGCACCCAAGGTCCCCCAGACCGCAGTAGGGCAGGACCCTTCCTGCCCCTCCCACCGCCTTCCCCACCGGTCCGGCAGGTGCCAGCTGAGACCAGAAGCGGCCGCTGCCCTGTGCGGTTTGCCACGGAGCCTGTGCTGCGGACGGGGGATGTCGTGGCGTCCTGGGACAACAGCCCGTGCCCGCGACGAGGGACGGAGCCCACCGGCCACAAGACAAGGGAGCTCTTGCCCAGCAGGAGACACGGAACGTCCCCGAGAATATGGCAAATAATTTTAAATTATAGGAAGAATGCTGAGATAAATATTCAGAGGTTTCGAGGACACGCGGCTCCGTTTTGAAGGAAAATGAAAAGCTGATAACCAGGCTCGGTGGTTTCCGCTTCCGGAAGCCGAGCTGGACGGGAGACTCCCGCGGGGAGGAGCTGCTCTTCCCCAGTCTACCCCCCTCCCGGCCCCTGCGGCGATGCCACACCCATCCCCGCGGCCCCTCCTTGTGTGAGAGCCGCTCCCCTTGGCGCCGGAGTGGAGGACACAAGATGGTTAAGCACGTCTGTCCCCCAGGAGCTCCCAGGACAGCAGCGACAGCCCACGCCCCTTCCATGCACCAGGGTGATGAGGGTGGCCGGCCTGAGGCTGCCCCAGTGGGCCGGGTGCTGCCGGGCACATGCAGGCATGCTGACCGCCGACCGTGCCCGTGGCCTCGAGGACACCGAGGCCGGAGAGGGTAAATTCCAGCCCCGCACGACCCTGGAAAGGGGGCGGCCCTCGGCACAGCCTCCGCATGGTGTCCTCCCCTTCGGGTCCAGCCCACACTGTCCGAGACAGTCAGGGGACCAAGGACCGGGTTGTCAGCTCTGGGGCCCTCCTCCCAACACTGCAGGGCAGGAGGGAGGCATGGCACCTGCAGGGGACGGGGGGACAGACCAAGGGGCCTCGTGGCAGGACCAGATCCCAGGGGTGGAGTTCGGCTGGGGGACAGACGGTGGACGGCTTGTGTATGAAACCGGAGGGAGAAGGAGCCGGAGCCCCTCAGAGCGGGGGCGGGGGGGATGCTAGGAAGACGCCTGCTGTCAAGGGAGGGACCGGAACGAGCAGGAGAGACGAGGTCCCGGGGCTGGACCTCACACTGAGCAGCAAGGCCCCACGGCGGCCAGCGCCCCGCGGTGACCAGGACAGTCAGGCCTTGCCCTTGTGCCGACGCACAGCCACACACGATGACGGGGGTCTGGGCGGCGCCGCTGGGGAGCCGGAGCAGGTGCTGGGTCGGAAGCAAGGCGAGCTGGCAAGAGCACAGGCCGGGGGCTCCGGGCCAGGATGGCTGCCCAGAGGGGGGCCGGGCACCCCTTCACTGGCTCCACATTGGACCAAATCAGCCTCCGCCGGCAGCAGCCACCTGCTGTGGCATTTTCGGTCCCCGAGGGCGTCTGCATGGTGTGGCCGACAGGGGACTCTGAGGCCTGGGGAGGCCCCTGCCGGGCCGAGAGATGGGTGCGGCCTGCCCCCGAGGGCACAGCAGCTGCTCCTGGAGGGAGCGGCGGGGGAAGGGGGGTAAGTCTCAGCGGCCCCGCGAGCCGCCACTGCCGTGGAGGAAAACTCTGACCGGGACACCGTCTTGGGTCTGCCCTGGGATATCGCACAGGAGGGCAGACGCGGCGCACGCAAGATTCCTGGGGCGTGAGACACAGCTGAGTTGGGGTCCTCCCGAGACCAGACGCACCACGTCCCCATGTGAGAGGGCATGACGGCACTCGGGGACGGGAGCTCCCCACCCCCGTCTGGGGCACTCTGTGGAATCCCACGGCAAGCACGGAACCTTCTGGTGGAAGGAGTGTGGGAACAGCAGGCTTTCTGGGAACTTCCGGGAAAGCCCACGGGGTGGGGGGAGGTCCTCACTTTGGCCCCCAGCCCGCGGAGCTGAGAAGCCTAGAGGGTGAGCCAGCCCTGTGCAGGGACGACATGCCTCCTGCAGCAACTCTGGGCAAGGGGGTCCAGAGAGACACTGGGGTGAAGCCGTCGTCCTGGAAACGCTGTTGGGGCTATGTTTTCCCCAACTCTTTGTTACTAAGGACATTTTGTTCCAAATCCCTACCCCTCACCTGAGATCATCGTCCCCCTCCGTGAAAAGACAGAGTCATCCTTTCCATCCCTGCTGCCCAGGTTGGCGGCATGCGGGCCGGGTCGGGTTGGCACGGCAATGAGTGGCTGCAGGAGCAAAGGCCCCTCCAGCCTCCACTCTGGGCTGCACCCCTGCAGCAGCGCGTCCTCTAGGGGGTGAGCCAGGCTCCCTGCGTCCACACAGCCTCCCGCGGCCCCCACGGGTGCCTGGGGCTGCATGACAGCAAGACGAGGTCGGCGTCCACCCTTAGCCCGACTTTACAATCGGACCCTCTGCACCCTCCCAGGTCTGGACAACCGACCTCGGACAAGGGTTCTATGACTGCTCACTGGGGAGGGGACCACGTCCTCAGCAAGCCGTGCCGACGGGGCCGAATGCAGGCAGCCACCATGTCCGGCTTTCCTTGGAAGGTGCCACCCAGCAGTCACGCTCCCAGACGTCTGTGCGCCAGAGAGAAATGGAAACGTGTGTCCACGACTTGCACACGAATGTGTGTAGCGGCATTATTCCTGCCAGCCAAAACACGGAAGCAACCGAGAAGTCCCTCGTGCTAACGGCCGTTGGTGTCGCTGTGGAGAGGAGTGACACCCGGCCCTGGCTACAACACGGAGGGGCCTTGGAAGCGTCACGTCAGGACAAATGAGCTGGTTGCAGAAGGTCGGGAGTGTGTGGTCCCATTTACAGGAAGTGCAGACAGAGGCCTAGTCCTGGCTACAGGGGCCCCGGGAGGGGAACGGCGGTGACCACTAACGGGGATGGGTTTCCGTCCGGGGCGATGAGAACGTTCTCAGACTGGCCGTAGTGGTGATGGACAGCTCTGTGAACGTACTAACAGCTCTGGAATCGTACCTGTCAACAGGTGGGCTGCACGGGAGATGGGTTTTAGCTCAATGAAGCTGTATTAAAACACCTGGTCTGGGGCGGCCGGGGGAAGGCTCAGTCGGTGAAGCATCTGCCTTGGGCTCAGGTCATGATCCCAGGGTCCTGGGATCAAGTCCCACGTCAGGCTCCCTGCTCAGCAGGAAGCCTGCTTCTCCTTCTCCCACTCCCTCTGGTCTCCCTCTCTCTCTTTCAAATAAATAAACAAAATCTTAAAAAATAAAAACACCCAGTCTCAGGGTAGGACTCAACGGGCCACGACCCATGGAAAGGCCCTGCACTCGGGCCCCACAGGGCGAGCTCTCTCCTACCCGCTCCATCATCTCCTCTGGGTGACACATCCCACGTGCGTCCTCCCCAACTCCAGACGTCCTTGTCACCGATGATCTAGCCCCACACCCCACCCCACCCCGAGCGCAGCCTGTGACCAGCAGCGTTGCATTACCAGGAGCTCGTGAGTGATGCCGAGTCTCCGCCCCTCCCCACCGAGGGAATCGGTGCCTCCGTGAAAGCACTGGTTATGTCCCTCCCACCCTCATAAAACTGCCCAGAGGACTCGTCAGCTGAGGCTCGTGTGAGGTGAGTCACCGTGGGAGTGAGAAGTCAGCGCACCATGAGAAGACCTGGTTTCAAGTTTCACTCATTCCTTCGTTCGTTCCCTCAGCGAGCACTGACCCATCACCTACAGCCCAGCACGCACTGTTCTAGGGACACAGAGATGGACACAGAGATAGACAAAGACGGAGACACGCGCAGCCCTCAGGGCACATACACAACGATGACCCTAACGGGCTCTTGCAAACTCGGGAAGCTAGCATGTCTGTCCCTCTCGGTGAGCCCCACTCCTCGTCAGTGGGATGGGGTTGGAGGGCTACGAGAACCAGAGGTAAAAATACTCGGCACCAGAGACACATGACGCAATTCTACTGCAGCTTCTCCAGCGTGTTTCTTAGCAGAAGCCAAGAGGGAGTTTAGGGTCTCCGTTACCTAAATAATCACTCTGGTTCTGGCTGCCAGATTTTCCTTACATTCCCAGGGGCTGAGCATGGTGGCTTCGTCTCCCCAGGGTGGAGACAGAGCCGTGGAAGGCAGCGGTGGACTGCCAAGCATCCCAAGAAATAGAAGACAAGATTGAGCGTTTCAGTGTGGAGGGAGCTGCGACACGGAGCCAGTGAGGGTTCTGGAACCAAGAATCCCAAACTTGATAGACTAGACCTAAATGAAGAAGGAATTAATGAACTAGAAGACAAATCCAAAGGACTTTTACAGACAGAAATGATAACGATTTGGGCCATTCTGGTGAGGGTTTACTGCACTTGTGGTTTATAGTCATATTTCCCTGGTTACTAATAACCTGGGTGATGGGCCATGTGGAGATCTTTATGAAGTGCCCATCCAAACCTGTGATCATTTCAAAGACTGGGTTTCCTTTTTTAGGAATGCCGGGTTTTACTAGAGTTTGAAAAGACACAGATGTGTGTCCTAATTTTACAATAACCTGAAAGAACAGCAAACGTTTCCACCTATGAAGCCCATAAAGTGGGATGTAAAATAATAAAAATTTTCACTTTTAAAGGCAAGAAAGGAAAGGAAAACCAACCAGAATAATCAGGATAAACAGAAAACACAGAGCAGCAGAGGGGGGTGGGAGCATTCGATGAAAGGCAATCATGCTATCACATTAAACGTAAACAGACTAAAAACTCCAGTTAAAAGACAAAGACAGTATCTCTTGTCAATGGAAAATGGAACTATCCCCACACAGATGACTCTCCCGCAAGCCAGTCTGCCGGTGCCCCTCCTGCCGTCACTTAGTTGGGGACGGTCCATCACGACCACCCACAGATTGCTGGTGTGCTACCCGGGAAGTGGCTTGTTCAGTGAGATAGATGCTCTTTCTGAATGAACGGTGACCCCATCTACTCACCGCCGTTCCGGTAACTGTGCTGAATCATCTCTGCCCCATTGCAGCTCCCGTGACGTCCCCCCAACTAGTCCATCCTTGCTGCTGGAACTTGGGTCAGTGTGTCAAGCTCTGGGGCCACCTGGGGTCGATTCTGGATGCTCACCGTGTGTTTGAGTGGTTTCACCCTCCACACCCGACCTCCTCAGTAACGGTCCGAACATCACGGGGCTGTTGTACACATTCAGTAAACAGAGGCATGCGCGGCCCAGGATGAATGCACAGGACACGAGGGCTCTTACTGCTGCTGTGACGTGACAACAACTTTGTTAGCAGCTCGTCCCCACCCCTGTGCTCTGGCCAGTTCCTCGTGGGCCCCCGTCAAGGCTCAATTCAGAAGCCACTCTCTCCGGGGACTCTTGCCCCAACCAACCCACCCAACTCACACCCTACACAGGCTTGGCTGCAAGGCTCCTGGTGTGCAGAGGTGCCCCACACTGGAAATAGGGATCCACGAGGTCTTATCCTTCCTCCCTTGATTCATTTCCCAGATGTGCACCTGACACATGAGAAGCTCCCAAACACTAGGTCCTGACACTGAAGGCAGGCACCCCAGGCCAGCGAAGGACGGACCCAGGGACAGTCCACACACTGACGGACGCATGCTGGAGCCACCATCCCCTGACAAGGCTGACCTAAGGGATTAGTGACGGTGATGGCAGGGGACAGAGCCGGGGGCGGAGCTCCCGTCTTCCTGCCCAGCATCTCCTCAAAGGTACTGCACTCTGTCCCACGGGAACAGGTGTGGTGTCTGTCGAGACAATGAAAGGGGAAGGACGCAGGGAGTCAGCTGAGAGTGCCCGATGGAGGCTCTGGTGCAGACGGCTCTTGTGGTCCTACTGTGTGTCGGACGCTGCGCAGCCGTGGGAAACACAGAGATGAAGCCTGCGTCTTTCTGCACGTAGGTTCTTCTGCTTTCTTTCTTGCAAACCAGTGGGGAGTGGGCCATCAGGTGAACAGGTCTCAGGGGCAGTCTCTCTCCTCCCCTGCTAATGCGCAGTATGAGTTCCACAACCTCAGTGGTACAAATAGCAGATAACAGACGGAGGAGACCACCTTCCAAGGGGGATATCCCAAGTGCACCTGTTAAAAGCTTCTGACCGACGAGGCTCTGGGGGACGCCAGTGTCTGCTCTGTCCGTGTGTTGTGTCTGACCTGCACTCCAGGGAGCATCACGTTCAGAAATTACAGCTCCCGGGGGCCTCCTCCATTTCCACGCGGGCAGCAAGGGCAGCTCCGTGTTCAGGGCTATGCTCCACCCCCGCAAGTGCCCTGGGTGCCACGGCCACACTCTGGATGCTGTGGACCGTGGCACCCTGCTCCATACACAGCCATGCTGCCCCGGGCAACTCTCACTCAGGCCCCACTCTTGCTCTTTGATGGGAAAGGGGAGCTCACTGCCAACGCACACGCCTGCTGTGCTCTCCCATGGTCCTCAGAGCGGGATGCCACGGCCGCTCCTGACACATGCCACGGCCCAGCCCTGCTGGTGGCCAGGCAGAGGGGTACAGGGGACGCTCCTGCAGGTCCCCCCTCTGACATAGAGCCCCCTGGTCTTCCCGCCCAGGCCAGTGAGCTGCTCTGACGAGGGGTGAGGGATCCAGACCCGGGAAGGTCATGCAACCCCAGGCTCCCCTCTAGAGCGGGCAGCCTTCTCATCATCGCGGACTCTCGCTCAGCGTCATTAGTGCCAGTGAACTATCGAAAACCAGGAAGGGCCGCGGTGCCTGTCGGGTTGACCAAGAGAAGGAGGAAAGTTAACATAGCGTCACCGGAAGGGCGGGCCCCCCCCCCCCCACAGCTGTTTGTCTAAACCGATATTCACTGATTGCTCAAGATTGAGTTATCGGTTTAGAGAGAGAGAGCAGGTGCGAGCGGGGGACGGGCCCAGGGAGCGAGAGAATCCAGCAGACTCTGCACTGAGCACCAGCCCCGAGGGACCCGATCCAGGACCCTGAGGTCATGACGTGAGCCAAAACCAAGAGCCGGATGTTCAGCCGATGCAGCCACCCAGGCGCCCCATGTGTCAACATTTAAAAAGCATTTGGAGGGGCACGTGGGGGGCTTGGTCAGTCAAGCATCTGACTCGTGACTTCAGCTCATGTCATGATCTCAGGGTCAGGGGATCGAGCCCCACGTCGGGCTCTGTGCTGGGCGTGGCGTCTCCTGGAGAGTCTGTCTCCCTCTCCCTCTGCCCCCTCCTCCCACTCGAGCGTACACTCTCTCTCTAAATAAGAAAGTCAGTAAACAAAGAACAATAAAACAAGCAGCACTTGGACCCCACGGTCATCACGGTCCCCACACGAGCAGGCACGAGGAGACGAGCCAGTGTTGTCAGGAACCGTCATCGGCCGGGAACAGGTTGGCTCCAGCGGGGGGTGTCCTCATCGGGGACATGGGTGCTGGAGGGGAGGAGGCAAGGCCGCACCCCTGAAGCAGAATGCCTCGAGACAAGCCGGGCAACGCCGCGGGGGTGGGACAGGACATGAAGTCCTGCCCCTGGGGAGAACACGGACGCCCATGCGCCCGTCTCTGCGCCAGTATCTCCGGCCAAACACGCACAAGGAGCTGGAGGAAGGAAGTAGGACAGAGGCTGCCCATCCCTGTCTCGTCCCGTCCCGTCCCCAACCCACCACGTCCCGTCCTGTCCTGTCCCATCCTGTCCCCGAGCTGAGCCGCTGTGTCCCATGCATACGACCCACGGGAAAGGACGAGCACCGTCCCTCGCACGTGGTCTCTGCTGAGCGCCCGCCGTCCTCACGCTGATGGGCGGGCAGAGCTTCTTGTTCCCGCCAAACGTCCTCATCCCCTCCTCACACCAGGGAGAAGGAACACCCTGTCCGTCTGTCTGTCCGAGCACGCCGGCCCAGCAGCGAGACCCTGGGTTTGGCAAAAATGTGCAGAAGCCGGGCAAGCCCTGTGCCGGAGGCCGGGGAGACGGAGAGGAGCCGAGAGACTAAGACATCCGCGCGCGCGGTCAGGTCGCGGGGGACAGGACTGCATCTGGAGACGGAGCCTCCAGGGAGGTGATGGAGGTGGCATGAGGTCCTGGGGGTGGTGCCCTTCCAAGGAGGGAGCAGATGCCAGAGCTCTGTCTGTGCTTGCACAGGGGCCGCGGCGAGAGAGGCCGCACTCGGAACCGGCTCCGACCTCCAGGCTTCGGGCCCAGAGGAGAGGATGTTTGTGTTGTTCAAGCCCCTGTGGTATCTGGCCATGGCAGCCCGTGTCACTTGGGTCCCTAAGCCTGTGCTCTGGGGCCTGGCTGACGGCAGCGACGTCCACACCACCCACGTGTCCAACAAGCACAAGCAGAGACCGACCTCGCCTGTGCTGGGAGGGCACGTCTCTCTGCCCCCTGGGAGGAGAACGCCCAGGACACCTGGAAACCCCACCTCAGCTTTCCACTTGCCTTTCCTACAGAAAGACCAGGGATCTCTCCCACCCTGAGAGGTCAGCATCGCGTGAGACGGGGGGAAACACCCAGGGTTCCTGATTCACGTCCAAGAGGGCCGGGGAAGGAGCCTTGGCCCAGGGTCCACGGAGTGGAGCCCCGGCACCCCCGCCCACGGGCCAGAGAGACTCCGTCTGGAGGACGTGGTGCCGAGCTGCACTTCGGGCCCGCCGTGTGCCCTCGCCTGGGCCCAGGACGCGTGGAAACAAGCCTGTGTGTGGCCTCCGCCCAGGCGTCCTCGATGCCCGAGTCCTGCGCGTCTGTCTGGGGCAGCAGAGGCCCGAAGACGACCTCCTTCACGGCCCCGACCCGGCACAGCAGGTCCCGGGGGTTGGGGGCCTCCGCAGCCCCGGGGTGCCTTCGTGCAGGCAGAGGGAGGAAGCAGGATGTGGAGCTGGACCCCCCCCCCCGACAGAAACTTGCCCCGGGTCCAAAATCACCGCGGGAAACCCAAATGGCTTAAGTCTGGCGACTCTCCAGACAGCCGATCGTGCGGAAACACAGACCCACGGCCGCGGCCGTGGCCAGGCTCCCGAAGGCATGGGCGCATCTTGAGAATTTCAGAATTCCCAGAAAGCAACAGCGTCTCTGGACACGAAGCTGTTTTCGAAGGAGGGAAGGGGTCTGCCAGCTGCTAAGTAATTCTTGCCTCAAAAGAGAAAGAGACAGAAAATTCCATCCAGAGACCCAGGGAGAGGGGACTGACTTTTCTCTGATGAGCACAGACGCCGGGACGAAGGACTCCCAAGGGCTCCCCTGCCCCCGGGGACTCAGTCTGGGCCGGCACCCGCCACGGGCAGCAGGGGACCCACGGGGCCGATTCCAGTGGGGAGATGCCGAGCCGGCCAGGCGGACACGGGCCGCATGGATCTCCGCGGCAGCCAAAATCCGCAGCCACCGAGGCCCCGGGTCTGGCCAGCCGCAGGGTGGGCAGCCGCTGCGTCCTCCTACCCACACCCGGGGGGCACCGCGGTGGAACACCGGGAAAGCCTCTGGAGACCGGGGAGCCCGCCTGCGGCCTGCAGACAGGCGGTGTCGGCGCCAGCCCCGGAGCCCCTCTCAGGGGGTCAGCCAGGAGCTCTCACGCCAGGCACTGCCTGGTGCAGAGTTTAGCCAAATGCTCATTTTTTCCCAACACATTTCAAAATGAAACCTTCCCTTGCCGCAGTTCCCGGAGCTGGTCTTTCCATCCCCGTTTGAAGACGCTGCCCTCTTCACCCCTGTTTTCTCCAGAGTCAGCTCTCCGCCGGGCTCGTCCCACTCCCCGGCCGCCCGAGCGCGAGGGAGGCAGGAATTGTGATGTTGCCGGAGGAAGGTCGGCTCTCTCTGCAGAAACACACCCTGTGCACAAGCGTGGGTCCACCACGAAGGTGCTCTCTGAGTTTGCAGGGTCCCCCCACTTTGTCACTGGTCGCAACTCCTATGATTCCATCGTGGGAACTCACGGACGCCCACGCGAACGAGTTTTAAAAGCCGTTTCGTGCTTCCCCTCAACTCTGGGCTCGATTTCTTACGCATTAAAGTTCGACTCAGAAGTTGCCAGAACAAAAAGCAGGTGAGGTTACCGAGAATGCTTTTGGGGCTCGGGGGGGCACACGGAGCACCGGTTCCTCACTTGTTCCAGGCTCACGGGGGACGATCACCACACTACAGTCCACAAGGAAGACACCCGAATTAGTGGGGCGACAGACATCACGGTGATGGCGGCCGGTGCACTGGAACACGCGTCCCTGGGAGAGGTCTCCTCCGGAGGCCCCGTCTCTAGGGACCTTTCAAGGGCTGTGCTGGGGGTGCCCGCCACCCCCACACAGCCGGGGCACCACGGGGTGAAAAGGGCTGGAAGGAGGGAGACTGCGGCCAGCTCTCGCTCCCAGTTCTGTTGGGCACACGCGTGTGCCCACACACAAGCACACACGCGTGCACACACACGCACACACGCTTTCAACCCCCCGGGCAATTCCCGTGTCTGTGGTTTAGGCTGTTGCCAGGCAACTGAAGGCACCAGGAGGAGGGACCCCGCGGGTATCCCAGGCCGAGCAGGGTCCCCCGGCCCTGTGCTCAGAACCACGCGTGAGCCGCGGTGGGGGCGTTTCTCCGTCTCAAGTGACTGAGTGACTTTGGGCAAAAACCCAGTGAGCCTTCTTAGCTTTTGTTGCTCGATAACAAGAAATGCCCCAATATCCCCCCGCTGATGAACATCGTGACAATGACTTGACAGTTTTGCTCCAGGAGTTTCCTTTTTTATCAAAAAAAAAGCCGACAGTCAAGGCATGGGCGATCCGTCCTCCCTGGACGTGGCATCCCACGTCAGCCCTGGGCAGTCCCAGGACGCCACCGTCGCTGGCGTGCGGGGTCCAGGGAGCACTGCTTTCCTGCGGGGTCTGTCCGTGCACGGGGCTGGCAGGACGTTCTCCGAAGGAGCCTGGGTTGAGGGTCAGACACCCTGCCTGTGCTCGGCGTTTCAGGACGGTGTGTCCGTGGGACGATGCCCGCTGGGGCCTGAGGGATACAGACCCTGGGCCTCTGCGCTCAGTTTCCCTCCCGCATCAATGCACAACCGGAGGGACAACTCTAGGCCGCAGAGCCGGGCCCCTCCCGGGGTCCCGTGGCCGCTCCCCTGTCGGGCTGACTCCACATCGCTCCTCACGGTGAATGCCGCCCTGCACGGTGATGGCTTGCGAGCTGTGGGTCCCACGTTGCTGTACGTGTGCTGGATCTCTCCACATGGGACCCAAACCCACAGGGCAGGGCAGGGCTGGAGTGTGACCACCCGCTGCCATGGACATCCGCCGAGGGGTGAGGAGGGACCCCGTGGCTCACAGCGCCCGAGCAGCTCGGCCACACGCCTGTGGTGTGAGCACCTGACTCGGGCTGGGAGGCCCGGAGGGAACAGGGCCGATTCGAAGTGACTTGTGGAAAGGCGACCGAGAAGTCTTCCTCGATGCAGAGCACACCACGTGCCACGTAAACCACGAATCCAGCTTCCTCAGAAAGGAATTAAAGTAGAAGCTCCACGTGCCCACACCCCCCAGAGAACCGACCGCAGGTGGGCCCTACCCACCCCTGCCCGCGGCAACAGCGCCCACAGCAACCGAGGGGTGGGAATAACCCCGGGGTCCATCAACAGGCGAGTGAGAAACACAGCATGGTCTTGGGGCACCCGACGGCGCCATCGGTGACTGCCCGCCTCTTGGCATCAGCTCAGGTCATGATCTCAGGGTGGTAAGATCGAGCCCCAGGTCGGGCTCCGTGCTCTCCGGGGTTCTCTCTCCCCCTCTCCCTCCCACTCGTGCTCTCCCTCTGACTCGCTAAATAGATCAACAAGTCTCTGAGAAAAAATTTAAAAACCACAACATGGGGTCTTCGTGCAACAGAGCAGTAGTGAGACTATCCTGACCCGTTACCACCTACATGACCTGGGGGGACGCTGCGCTCAGCGAGGTAAGTCAGACGCAGAGGGACACACGGGGTGAGACGACACTTACAGGGGGTCCCTAGGAGTCAGGGTCGCACGGGAAGAAAGCAGACGGGGAGCCTGGCACTGGGGCGGGGGACGGGGGGACGGGGGAGGCCAGGGTTGGGCGGCGACAGGGTTCCAGTTTGGGAAGACGGGAAAGCGCTGAGGACGGGAGGCTGGGATGGTCGCCCGACGCTGTGACACGCTCAGTACCCCTAAGCTGGAGGCCGAGACGGGGTTAAGGCAGTCAGTTTCGTGTTATGTGTATTTTCTGCAATAAAAATGAATAAATAAATAAAACGAGAGTCCAGATGGAATCCTTGCCCCGAAGCCTCTCCCGGGTGCTGCGGGCTCCGAACCTGAGAGCCCGGGCTCCCCCCGAGGCCCCAGCCCGCTCCGAGAGCATCGGCTCACGTGGCACCGGCGCGACCCGGGCAGGGATTTCCGCTGTGTGGTCAGACGCCCACCTACGGCACAGCATCTGGGCCCGCTTTACCATGCAGATGCCTGGGCATGGCTCCAGGCTCCGAATCCGTCCTGGGGCAGACGGGTCGCACATACTTGCATTTTAACAAGCCCTTTGTGGGCGTCTGTGCCCGTGTAAACGTGAGAACGGAGCGGAGGGCGGGTGCCCTCCACCCAGACGCTAGGGCTTGCCTTTCCAGAGACGGATTTGCAAAGCGAAACCCGGCTCTGATGGGGCCCCAGAGAGGAAGGACCCTCCAGGCACCTTCCGGGAGCACATTTGACGGTAGTTCCGGTCCCCAGGTCTCCATGCCGTAATTACCTCTTAAAAACGGTGTTAACCTGGAGGTCGCCCCCAAACTTTCACTAATGGTGAGAATTTACAAAAGCACCGAGGAGAGACCCATAAAACCCAGCCCCCCCCTCAAGGAGAGGCCACCCGTGCAGCGGGTGCCAAGCGGGAACCCCAGGTCAGTCCCCACCAGGAGCGCTGGCTGCTCTCGGGCACGCACGGTGGCCCAGATCCCAGGTCCCCCGTGGGCAGTTTGCTACCACGCCGTGAAACGTGGATTTCCCCGGAACCAGGAGTCCCTCTGCCGGCATCCTGCCTGTAGGTGGGGGAGGCGGCGGGCGGAGCGCTGGGAGGGGTCGGCCGGGACGCCGGCCAAGCCGGCGGCTCCTTCTCTCCTGTGCTGGGCGAGCGGCGTCCCGAGCCCTGTTCCCCGCTTACAGCCAGAGAGCCCCTTGCTGACAGAGAACACGGCCGGCGACGTGCTGGTCACGGCTCCAGGGAGCCACGGGATTGGCCAGGCCACACTCATGGGCCCGTGGATCCAGAGCCTGGATTAGCTGAGGTGGTTCCAGAAAGTAGGCCTTTGGCAGGAGCGCAGAGGCCTTGAGAGACCAGGGCACGTGGCAGAGGGCACGTGTGAGCTCTGTGGACACTGTGGGCACATCCGGGCCGCTGCCCCACACCCCCAACATGCAGGGACTCTCCACACACGGCTGGCCTGCTGACCCGAGCCCTAATACCGCCCCTTTGTCCCTCCGGCCCCGCCAGCCCCTGACCGGCCCTCCCATCCCAGCGGCCCCGTGAACACCCTGCTTCCTCTCCGTTTCCTGAGAACCGACCTGGGGAGGCCCCCGCCCCGGCACGGCCACTTCTCCCACTCGCCAAGGTATCCCCGCAGGCTATAAGCCTCCCCTTGTCTGCCGGGGACAACAGGGGTGACGAGGACATCACCTCCAGAAACACAGCAGAGAGGAGACGCTCCGCTTCAGGGGCCGAGACACCTCCCTGTGTCCTGGTCTTCCAGGGGCCCCAAAACCAGGGGGTGCTGGAGGTGGACGGCACCGGCCTCCCCAAGCCCCAGCGCGGCTGCACATCGCCCGGGAGGAAGCGAGGCCCGGGTTCTCAGGGAAAGGCCCAGCCCCGCGGGGGCAACCGTGCGCACACACGCACACATGTACACACACACACACACGGGCACACACGCACACACGCTACTCTGTGGTCAGGGGCTCCCATCACGAGCGAGGCCCCGGAGCTGGGGGTGGGGGGACAGGCAAGCCTGCGTGTCAGGGTGGCAGCCCAGCACTCGGCCCAGTGTGGAGGGACCTGGGACCCGTGGTGGACGCCACTCTTGCTCTCGAGCCCTGGAAACACAGGACAGCGTCCCGCCATGGATTTGCGAGACGGGCTGGGACAGTCCCGCATCTCGGCGGCTTCCCAGAGGCAGCGCCCCGTGAGCACGCCCCCTCCCAGCACTCCGGCTGGCCGCCCACAGGCTGCACGGCACCAGCTCCCCAGCCTCTTGGGCATGTCCCCCACGGCTGTCCCCCAGCCCCGGGGGGGTCAAGAGGTGCCACGGGAATCGGGGACAGAGAGGGCCAGCTGGGGCACCGTCTCGGGAGCGTCCCTGGGGACCCGAGTGTGGGCCTTTGGAGCACCCGTGGCTCCCCTGAGTCTCCTGGTGCCTCCACGACAGCGGCCCACACGCGAGGACCACGACCCAGCAGAGGGGCCCTACACGAGGCCGGCAGACACAGGGGCCAGGCCAGCGCTGCAGGGAGCGGCCAGGGGTCCACGTGTTGTCTGAGGAAGGGTGTCTGGGCCTCGCCTCTAAGTTGCCCAGCGCGGCGGCAGCCATGGCCAGCTGCGTGGCCACGCGTGTGGCTCACGGTGTGTGGAACGTTTGAGACCCTCCTGAAAGTGGTTTCCTCAGCCCTTGTCGGTCCGACTGTGCGGTCACACTGTCCCCTGCAAGGTGACGTGTCACTCCTGAGACCGCAGGTCCCTTAAGGTTTCAAAAGAACGTTTCTCATCTTCGCAAGGGTAACGGGGCCTGAGGTCGAGCGCTCGTGTGAAACGTGGGGACGCCTCCGGGAAAGCAGACGGACCCGCCGCGCCGCTGCACGGGCCGCGTCATTGTTTTCAATCGAGTGGGAGGCCTGAGTGTGGCCTTCTCGTCCGAACAAGCAGACTTTGTGGGGACACTCGGGCGCTCTATATGCCTTGAAAAACTCAGACCTCGGAGAATCTTTGGGATTAAAGGCAAAAATTAACCCGAAACATTTCAAATGCAGCAGGTCGTGCCTCCTGCGACATCCGTTCTTGAGGAGGGGGTTCGGACGCCAAGAACTTCCCACGAGATGCACGAGCGGTGGCGGCAGCCGGCCCTCGGAGCGGAGGCCGCTGGCATGAGCTGTGTGCAAGCCTGTGTCCTCTCGCTGCCCGCAGACGGGACGTCAGAGCGCGAGGTGGACCCCCAGCAAGCCCTTTGCAGCGTTTCATTCTATTTCACGGCGCCTCGTGGCAACACCGTGCACAGTCCCTGAGGTTAGACCCACCCCACGGACGGCAGGCGCCACCCTGCAGCTCCGTGGGGACAAGACGCCATCCTGGACCGTGCTGAGAGTACCTGGGTGTGCACCAGGCGTCCAGCCTTCCCTCCCGATGGTGCCCCAGCCCGGGGGCTCTGTGGCCCCGATCAGCCACGCTACCGTCAGACCGGGGGCATCTGCCCTCTCTTCTTCCCAAGTCACCGCCCCGGCCCGGGTCAGGGACTTGGGACTCCTCTCAGGGAGTACACCCCTTTCGTGCCACAATCAGGAGCCAAAAGTAAAATGAAAAATAACCTACCGGAAGCAATGCTCCGACTTAAATTCATACTAAAGTGTAAATGACTCACAGCAGACTCCTCTAAGCCCAACCGATCAAGTCTGAGCTTCCGGCCGTTGGTCCTTGAGGGCCTCCACCGCACTGGCCCTGCCCACCCCCTCCCCTCCCCCTCTGCTCCTTGCTCCCCACTTTGTGCTGAACCGCCCCCACTTCCTGTCCCCTCACTTCGCTCTTGCTCCTGCCACGACCCTCAGCTCCTCCAGGCCGGGCCGGGCACTCTCTGCTGCCATCGGCTGCACCACTGTCCTGCCACGTGTCCCCTCCTGGGTATCACCGCCTTCGCGTGGCTCTGTCTCCCCAGACGCACCGGATCCACTCCCAGCCCTCTGCTGTGCCTTCCACGCCGGACACAGGGCTGGCTCGCAGTGAACGTTGGTGATGGGAAGAAGGGAGCCAGGGAGGCTGTGAGGCCCAGGGCCAGACGCTCTCGGAGGCCCCGGGATGAGTCAAGGCGGTGAACGGACGTCAAAGACCACAGCGGGTCCTTGCCCTGGCTGGGGACCCCAGCAGCGTCACCGTCGCCAAACTGAGGAGGACGTGGGTTGTGAGCCAACAGGTGTCACGGTGCAGGGACAGCCCTGGGCCATCTGTGGGGGCAGTGTCTGGACAGCCGGGCCTGCAGGGGCCTCAGAATCCCTTCCCCGCCCAGCTCTCGGCAGCTCGGCGGAGCAGGTCTCTCTGCTGGGACCTATTTGCATCCACTTGGAATGAACGGGTTTCTTCCATGTTTATATCATAGGATAAACAGAGATTTTCCTGATCAAAGAACGCCCCAGGCCTGGAGATGGTTACCAGGACTGTTTTCCCAACTGAGCTCATGCCACGCATGTGGGACGCGGGCCTGGCCATGCCCAGCACATGTCCCAGCTCGGACCATCAGCACGTTCTGGAACGGAACAGATCTTCACACCCTCTGGGCAGGGGGCCCCCCGTGGGAAGAACTCACCCAGAGCCCAGCAGGCGGGAGTCCGAGCTAACATTCCCGCCAGACGCAGGCTCCCTCGGCCAAGCAGGCTGATGGTCGGGCCCCCACCCTGTCCACGGTGGGGAGGGTTGGTGGCTGGCCTCGTGACCCTTGCCAGAGGTCCCAGGCCACCCAGCGGCAGAGCAGAGATGCCGGCCCCTCCAGGGACCACAGCTCCTGCTCTGGGTCACCAGGAGACTGGTCCTGCGAGGCTGGGTTACAGAGACATCGTCTGGGGATGTATTTCTGCCAGTAAGGAGACCACGTGTGCAGTGTCCATGCACAGTCAGTGTGGGGGGCACACAGGGGAATCACCGACCCCCATACAAAGTGGCGCTGCTGATGATAGCGGTCTTGATCTCATGATTCCCATTCCCTCGGGCCCACTGGGGATGGGATCTGGGGGTTCCCGGGCATTCCCCCCGCACAGCCTGGGACGCGGGCCTTGCCGCCGCCATCCTCCAGGGGCTTCGTGGGTGGGACCGGGAGGGGGAGGGCTCACGGGCCTAGGACCCAGGTGTGGGCAGGGCTGGCTCCTTCTGGAGGCTCCTGCCGGTTCAGCTTCTAGAAGAGCACCCGAATTCTGGGGCTCCTGGCCCCACGACAGCCTGACGCGTCATCGCGTCTTCCCGCCTCCTATGACAAGGGCCTTGTGAGGACGCGGGGTGCCCCCCACAAGACCAGGGCCACCTCCACCTCAGTGGCACCTCACAGTCCCCTGTGACGTCTGCGGGTGATGCCCGCCCATCAGGGGACTCCTCCTGAGCCCCGCTTGCCTGCGGCTTGAATTCTGACACCGCGTCTCACACGCCACCCAACGTGTCCGTCTTGTCCTCCGTGGGTTTAGAACTTGGGGGAGACAGACTTTTCCTCCGCCAGAATAACGAAAATAATTTACTATTCTTCTGATACCTTTGGTTTTGTTTTGACGGTTCCCTATTTAACCCCTGCGGACTCTATCTTGTGCGTGGGGTAGGGCTCGAAATGATCTACCTCCAAGAGGTGGGCGGATCGTGCCAACGACACTTCAGAGCGATCCTTTCCTCTGAACGTGACCGATTTCCTCAACTGAACCCTCCCTCGTGTTTTAAAGTCCACTTGGCTGTTTCCATGCCCCGCTCCCACGAGCCTGGATGTAGGGGAGAGTCTGAGAGGCGGGAGAGCGGGGTCCAGACCTCTCCCCGGGTGTCTGGACGCCGCCTCTCAGGCTGTGTCTCCGTCAGCGGCCCCCAGCACTGCGCCGGGCCCCCCACGCCGTCCTGCTTCTCTCTTCCGTGCTGCGACTCCTCAGACCCCCCGTCCGGGCGGCCACGCTCACGCCAGCGCTGCTACGGTGTCGGGGGGCGGGGGGTGGGGGCGCGTCCAGCCCGTCTTCTACCGCAACAGGTGCATCTCTCCTGGCAATAAGCTCTGCCTTCCGGCCCCAGGGAGCCTCTCTGCTCTGCCCTCCTGACCTCCGGTACGAGATTGTCCTTGTGAATGAAACCATTATTCCGTTCCGTCGTGTTATTTCTCGTGGACAGAGCGTGGACTCTCCGTCGGGGACGACTCCTCACGAACGTTCACTCCTTAACGTGGCTTCCCACGGCGCGCTCATCCCGGGGACGAGCGGTGTCTCCCTGGCACCCTGAATGCTTGCGTTTCCGGCCCTGCGGGCTCTGGCCTCGGTTTTCCGTGAATTCCTGTCTTTGTGGTTTTGTGTGACGCCGACGGTCCAGTCATCGGGCCCACGGGGAGCGACGGTCCGAGTTTATCCCGAGCGCCGCCGCTCACGTCCCCGGACAGAAAGCACGTTTCTTCATTGCTTCCCCGGGGCCGAGGGGCAAAGTGGAGAAACGCCTTGTAGGGCCGCAGCCCCCGGGAGCTCCGAGCGGCACGGGAAGGCTCCACGCCAGCTCCCGCCGACAGTGCCCGCTGTGGGCACGTGCAGCCGTCTGCCGGGGATGCCGGGGACGGATATCCCCCCGCCCTCCTCACCCCGGCGGCCAGGCGCAGGACAAGGCTCTATGAGGCTCATCGCACAGACAGGCCACTCCCAATCCAGCGACAGGCATCCCAGCACACCGAGCGTCTTGTCGTCTCCGCACCGTGTAAGCCTCTTCATAAGGGACGCGGCCGACTCCGGGGTGGGCTAGCTGGGCGGCCACCGGGGCACCTGCTCCTGCGGGCAGTCAGGCCGGTCTCCCGGGGCTCCGCGGCCCGGGGATGTCGCGAGCAGGTGCAGACGGGTCACCGCATCCCTGACCAACGGCTACAGCAAGGCACTCAGCCGGGAAGCCACCACGTCTTTATCCCTGTTTTCAATCCTTTGATGTGAAACCCAGGATGCTGTTTGAGGAAACCGGCCAGATAAAACAGGCGAGAAAACGTGGACGAGAGCGTCGGGTTTTTTCCGGAACACCCGCTCCGCTTCTGCTGACTAGAAGGCAGATCTGTTCCCCCGTGGGGCGGAGGCCACTGTCCACGCTCCTCACAGGATGCTGGACAGGTCCTATGTGTCTGTCCCCAAGAGCAGGCCCCTCTGGGCCCACGACCCAGCAGACACCGTTCCCTTTGCATCTGGAGAAACTGAGGCTGGGGGAGAACAAGCCCAAGGCCACGGAGCTGACGGTGTCCACAGTGGACTGTGCGCAGCAGCGAAGCCGCGGAGCTGACGGTGTCCACAGTGGACTGTGTGCAGCAGCGAAACGCTCTCCAGGAACAAACACCCTCGGGCCGTGTCCCAGGCAACAGCCCGGCCAGCCTCAAACCCTTCCTGGCAGATGGCATCTGAGTCACCCGGACTCTGGGTGACGTCTGGGGCTGGGGGGACACCTCATCGGGGCCCGCCATGAGGCTTGGTCCCCACCCCATGCAAGCCGCCGGCCCCTGTGCCAGCGAATCCCGTCCCCCCGGCCTCCGGGAGGCACAGAAGACGCATGAGCAGCCCCGGCTCTTGACTGACCAGTGAGGACACGTGAGTCCAGCAGGGTATGGGGGACACACCAGGCTTGAAGAGTCCCTGGGCTGTGTCCAAATTTTAAGCAGGCTCCTGATTCCGATTCCCCTTCTAGGAACTTGTTAAGGGATTTAAGGGACATCCACACGAGGGCGGGCAAAGGGACGTCCCGAGTAGGTGCTGTGCGCAACGTCCCCTCCCCCTTCACTCCTGGGACCCCGACCCCAGACAGTGCCCGGCGCACGGTGGGCGGGTCGGCCTCCCTCCATGTTTGCCAGATGAACGGAGACACACAAGGGGGAGCCTCCTGCCGGAACCCACCTCGGGGCGTGGACTGTGCTTCCGTGGCTCCCGGGCTCCCCTCCTCGGGGCGGCTGGCTGGGCTCCCATGTGTCCCCGCCCCCGACCATCTTGGGCTCACAGACTGGACGATCCCTTGTCGAGGACACTTACCAGATTCACACACCAGACATGTCCACTTTGTCCGGAAGCTCAAATCCACGTGCGCAAGATAAGCGCGTGTCACCAGGGAGGACGTCCGGCAGAATGACGAGCGGGTGCCGTACTCAGTTCCCCCGATACTCCGACAGGAGCAAGCAGGCTGCAGCACGTGTGCAGGAGGCGGCACTGACCCCGCGGACGTGACAGTGACACCGGACGGACGCCTCCAACGTGGCACTACAGAAGTGTCACGTGGCTCGGCGTGATGCACGGCTTCAGTCGCCCGGAGCCACGCGAGGGCCCCCGCACCCTTGCCAAGACCGTGTGACCACGGAACAGAGCCATGGTTGGGCCGACACTCACCAGGGCTGCCCTTCGGCTCCTTCCTACAGTCAAGAGAGACAGGGTGCGGGAGGGGGTTGTCGAGGTCTCCCATGGCTCCCGCAGCAGGCGACCATGAACCCACCGGCGGGAAACAACACTAACACATTCCCTCAGTCGGGCGCAGCAGGCCTCGTGGAGCTGAAAGCGGGGTGTGGGCAGCCTGGTTCCCGCCAGAGGCTCCAGGGAGGGGCCGATCTCTCGCCTCCTCTAGTGTCCAGAGGCCGTGGCTCCTGGACTGTCCCTGCACGTCCCAGCCAGCTGCAAGGCCACGTCGTCTCCCCAGGGAGGACACTGGGCCCACCGGGACCATCCCCAACCACCTCCCCATCTCCGGGTCCTTAATCGCACAAACACCTTTAGGCCACGTGAGGTCACACAGTCACGGAGTCTGGGGCCCACGACGTGGATGTCTTTGGGGGAGCCGTCCTTCAGCCAACCAAGGAACAGGACCTCCAGGCCAGGCCCCCAGAGGGACCGGTGCACACGCGGGGCGCCCTCGGGGTTCTGCCAACTGCACTGGGCAGACACTGGTCTCACGTCCCCACGACGGGCACAGCATGGAGACAGCAGTCAGCCTGCACTTGGAGTGGCTGCGTGGGCTTCAGGCCCCGCGAGGGAACCACCGGGGAGCCGGAAGCTGTCGTTCTCCTCAGAGGTCGGGGCGAGCGAGGCTGGAGAGACCCCAGGCCTGCGCACCCCCAGCGCTGAGCTAGAGCGGGCAGCGGGTCCTGCGCCGTGGCCGCGGGGGAGCGTGAGCCAGCTGAAGTCATCGAGAGGCTGGGCTCGGAGGGTAATTTCCAAAACATGTGGCTGGGAGTGACGTGAAGCCTCGGGACTCCAGGCCGTGATGGGAAACAGATGTCGACCCGGGGTATCGTCCCGCACCGACAGCCCCCACGGAGGGGAGAGCGGACGCCACTGTCCTCAGCTCCCCTGAAGACGGGGGAGGGCAGCACACAGCGCCCGCCTGGCCCGGGGCCCAGGTCACCCCAGGGGGTCACCGGGACAGATCCCGACCCCGGGGGTGTGGGGGCGAATGGGTTCCCGCCATCAGCAGTGGACAGGACAACGGCCAGCCCCTGTCCCGCATCCCTCTCCCAGAGGGCGCAGGCAGCGACACGCCATGCACAGCACCCCGCCCGTGTGGCTGCCTTCCCGCGCCCCCGGAACACGCCTGCACGCACACGGGCTCGCCTGGCTTCCTCTGTGTGCACAACCCCCAAGCAGAGGGGCCTCTGTGCGTGCTCACAAGTGTGTAAATGTGAACTCACACCTGCTTTCTTGCCTAGGAGTGAGACGGCCCAGGGAGGGGTGGCCGGGGAGGGTCCCTCCTGCAGGAAGGGCCAGCAAGAGGCCCCGACCTGCCCCCATCCGCCTCTGGATGGGCTCACTGCTCAGATGACGCTCCAAGGCTTTGCTCTGTTTTCCATTTCTCAACAGTCTCTGGCTGAGAAAAGTGGTCAGTGGGGTGTGAGTGTGCATTAACTTCTCCCTCTACGAGAACATGGAACTCGGCGGCGGGGGGGGTGTTGCTGGCGGAGCCTCTGCTCCCTCCACGGATGTCTGAGTACAACATGAATCTGTCCCAGTGAGATTTCATCCAACAGAGACACGGGCAGACAGGCAGCCACGGACCTGTGCGGGGACAAGGCGCACCCGAGCCTGAGAGCCGCCCCCACCAGCGCCGGCGGCGGCAGCCCTCCCACCCCGTGTGCCCCGAGATCCCGGCGAGCCGGGCCGTGGTTACTGCGGTCCTTACACGTTGGAGCCCCGAGCGCAGGCGAAGCCGGGCTGCTGTCCCGTTGGGCCCCCGGCCTGACGCGTTGCTGGTGAGTGTTGGAGCTTCCCCGCGACCCCTGCCGTTCATGTCGTGGGATTCTCCAGGTGCCGATCTTAGGGACATGTCTGTCACTTTACAGCAGAACTACCCACATTCCGTGTGATGTGTGCGTTTTCCAGAGAACACCCTTGGCTATGGTGAGACCCTGGTGCTTCCCTCCATCATCCCTGGAGACCCCCAGTGTCCCCTGGGGCCCTGCCCTGTGGGTGCGGTGGGGCACACCTGGCCCCCTCTTCCAGGAGAACAGGCTGCCTCACGCGGTTCGCCGTGTGGATTCACACCTCCGACAGACCCCGGGAGCCATCTGCAGGAAGATGCCCCCAACCCACAGGTTTACACAGTCGTTTTTAAAAATTGTTGAAGTCACGTCTGCACCCAACGCAGGGCTCAAACTCACGACCCCGAGATCAAGGGTCACAGCTCCACCCCTGAGCCAGCAGACGCCCCCACGGTGCTGTGACTCCCGACGGACAGAAAGCCGCAAAAATCTCTTCCTGTCCCATGACAGGGTTCAGCCCCAAATTGGCCACTTTCTCAAACCAAAGGCTTGGGGACCCCCCACCGGAATGACTGGATTCCGTCAACCGAACGAGGGTTCATTCACCACTGACCGAGGGAGTCCTGGGCATCCCGGCCGTTGAGCCGGAGCAGGACGAAGCCCAGACTGGGGCGCTGGCTTCCGTTCTCGTCGGACGGATCAGCCGCGCCGAGCGCAGAGCAGAGACCCCAAGCGAGGAGCGAGAGCCGCGACCACGTCCACAGCCCGCAGCCAGGCCCCCGGGCAGCTGTGCTCCAGACTTTGCCCTGGGAGACCCTCACCGTGGGACGGGACCGGCGGCCCGGGGAGGGTGAGTGCCTCGTGCCGGTTTGCACGGTGAGTGAACGCGTCGGGCGTTTCACCCTCTAGCAGCACATTCTGGATTATTTTCATGAACTCGCTCCACTTACGGTCGACCTTGACACCAGAGTCGAAGCCCGGCACCCTTCTGAGAAGTGGGTCCATCTCACGGCGCAAGGTCCCTGGGACACTGCAGGTTCGCTCCCTGCTTTGTCTTGAACGAAGCACGGGCTTTTCCAGAAGAGCCGGTGACTCCCGGTTCCCGCCCCCCTAGTCCAGGGTCTCCTGGATCCACCGCTCCCTGAGAGTTGTCTGTCCCCACGGTCGCCGCGCGTCCCGAAGCAGGGCAGCAGGTGCCCAGGTGGACGGAGAGCCCAGCGGGGGGAACAGATATCCGGGCTCTACGGGGCAGCGGCTCCCGTCTGGGCCGGGGCCTCCCCCCACGAAGGGGGCACCTTGGCTCGGAAGCTCAGGTTCCTGCAGACGGGAAGGGCTTCCAGAGAGTTCGGGGCCGGCGACCACGCCTCTCGTCCACCCATTTCACGGAAACGCTGCCTTTCAGGAGGCGGCACCGGCCCGCGTCCCGGTCGCCGTCGGGGTCAGGTCACAGCCGTGCGCTGGGCCTCCCGGGGGCACGGGCCGTCCACCGCACCCCCGCACTCGGCCCTGGGGCACCAGAGGGAGCCGGCCCCCGCCTTCCAGAACACACACGTCAGCGCCACTGACCGCGACAGCTCCCTGCCCGCGGGTGGGCGCACGTGTGTGCTGGGGGCGTTTAAAAGTCAGCTCTGGTCTCCATGGTGGGCACGGCCCCCGTGAGACCCTGCGATGCTGAGGGAGGCGGGAGAAAACGCCGGTCGTTCGGGGCAAGAGCCGCTTCCAGCAAGGAAGTCCTCCTCCGTGCCGTTCTGCTGGCGGCCACGTCTAAGCATAGCGGCCACGTCGCACGGACGCCCGTCCACCCGCGGCCTGACTGCATCTGGTGCGCCCAGCATGCGTGGCGGCCACCCAGGGGGACACTCGGTCCCGCCCATGCTCCGCGCACGATCACCCCTGTGTCCGGGCATCTCGTGACTTCTCTGTGACGCGACAGACGCCCTGAAACCAAACTTGCCGACCGGCTGCTGACGACATCCTCAGACTCAAGTGAGTCCCCAGGAAGCAAACACAAGCCGTGTAGACAGAGGACGCTGCTGAGTCAGCCGGTCCTGAGGGCAGTGGGTCCATCTCTGAAGGAGAAAGTCACTCCCCATCAGAGTCCCTCAGAAGTACGGGAGGACAGATGTCTTCTCACTCACGTGGCTCTGACCCCAGAACCAGACGACGTCCCGTGAAAACAAGACCGGAACCTCCCCTAAGCACAGAGGCTAACTCCCCGACGACGTGCGAGTGCATCGGCTCCGCAGCGTGTGAAAACGGCAGCACGCCGTCACCAAGTAGGGGTTCGTCCCACAAGGTAACCAGTCAGGGTTACAGAAGGAAAAGAGGAGAAAAAGTACGAGACCCTCTCGTGAGGTCCGGGGAAGCTCCCGACAAAACTGAGCATCCAAATAGGACAAAAACTCGAAGCCAGTCTGGGAGAGAACCCACCGCCCCACCCGGGTGGAGGCGCCCGTGGGAGCGCCGGGGCTCACGCCGTGCTCGGTGCTGTGATGGTGCGCGTCTCCCGAAGATGAGGCGTGCGGCCGCCGTCTGCTCTCCCCACTTTCTCATACGATGTGCTGGGTCTCAGCTGGTAGGAAAAGAGACCCTACAGACCTGTATTCACAGACAGTGGGAACAACCACCGGGGTGACCCTAGGAAATTACGGGGAAAAACAGAGCAAGCAGGTTTCAGGATGAAGGACGATCCCAGAACCGGTTCTATCTCTTAGTATAGGCACAAGCGATGGGAAACTGAGAAAAGATCTAAATGTCACGTCCAGTTGGATCGTAAAATGCTTAGGGGGAGATTCAACGGAAGGGTGCCAGGCCCAGCGGTGAAAACCACAGCACGGCACGGACAGAGACAGCAGGACACGTAGACAAAGAAGCAAGCTGTGTGTGGGTCGAGCGGTCCATGCAGTGCCATGTGGCCCCTCCCAGGCCGGTCCACGGGTCCAAGGACAAGCAGGTTGTTCCTTCAGTAACACAGAGGATCTGTCAGAGCCTAAGTTATTTTTTTTTAAGATGCTATTTATTTATTTGAGAGAGAGAGCGCGTGTGCACAAGTAGGGGAGCGGCAGGCAGAGGGAGAGGGGGAAGCAGGCTCCCCACTGAGCAGGGAGCCCGATGCGGGGCTCGATCCCAGGACCCTGAGATCATGACCTGGGCCGAAGGCAGACACTTAATCAGCAGAGCTACCCGGGCACCGGCCAGAGCTGTTTTGAAAAAGAAGACGCGTGTGTGAAGCTACGATGATCAAGGTGGGACGGCATTAGCGTGAAGACAGGTAAGCCGACGGCCAACTAATTCTCAACCAAGTGCCCCAAGAATTCCGTGGGGGGACCAACAGCCTTTTCAGAAAACAGCAATGACACGACCGCATATCCACACGCAGGAAAACACGACCGTCAACCCTGCTTCCGACCAGACGACACAAGGACGATCCTGAAATGGATCACGGATTCATACGGAAAAGCTTAATCTATAAAACTTTTGGAAGGAAATCCTTGAAAAATTACTCATGACCTTGGGAGGGACACACAGTTCTTGGAGAGGACACAGAAGAGCCTGAGCCATAAACTTCCATTCTTCAGAAGACACGATTAAGAAGAATGGAGCCGCCACAGACAAGGAGACACTGCGCAGCAAACACATACTTCTCGGAGGACGTGTCTCCGGACCATATTCAAAAGCTCTCAAAACTCAGCAACAAGCACGGCTACCCCAGTGGAGAGGGATATCGAGACAGAAGGCGACACCTCCTTGAAGATCACAGACGGCACATAACGAGCCACGAGGACGACGGAGACGGAAACCACGAGACAACGCCGACGCGCGCCTGTCCGAACGGCGTTCCAACGACGGACAGGACCAGGCGCCGGCAAGACTGTTGGATGCCGGCCGCACCGGGGCCGGGGAGGGGCGGCAGAGGCCCTACCGAGGGGCCCTGTGAGTGGGCGCCCCTGAAAGCCTGCCCCGAGGTGTCCACCCTTGTCCCCAACATCTGCAGCCCCGGACGTCCGTGGCCGGGATGCACGAGGGAGCGATGAGGGCACCCGTCCCTGCACACCCGCACGTGGGCGCTCACGGCTTTGCTCCCAAGAACCCCATGCGGGAAACGGCCCGCGCGCCCCTCCACGGGGGAGTGCACACGCTCCGTGGGACAGCCGAGCCACGGAACGCTACTACCCGTGAAAAGGAGTGTGCCTGAGTGACAGCACTGCGGGGGTGGACGTCCGCGACGCACGTACACACGTCGCACTGGGAGATTCCGCGCATGTGACAGCCAAGAAACGGCGTCTCATCCAGTGAGGGGAAGCAGATGGGTGACCGTCCGGGCGACGGAGACGACGGGTCCCAACGCTGGTGGCAGTTACACGCGTGTGCGCTTGTCCGGACTCACCAACACGCACATTTCAAATGATAAAAAGTACTTAATGTGAGAAAAATAACACTAAGACCATTAGATTTTGAAAAGACACAGGCACCCCTCGAAGAGCCCGCCCCGCCCTGGCCGCCACTGCCGCCGGCAGCGCCGAGTGTCAGACACAGGGTGACCGCGACAGAGAGAGCCACGCAGACCCACGACCAAACCCTGGCGCTCGCCGTCGAGCCCGCCGCGTGCCTGGCTTCTCGGGGCCTCGCTGGCTCACCAGGGTCAAGGCCTGCTTTCCCCGCCCCCCGCACGTACCGTCCACGAGCCCCTCACAGGGACCCTGCAGGAACCAGGCGAGTCCTCTGTGCAGAATGAGAGCTGAGAATCACTGAAGGACACACGGACTCAGACGGACGCCAGCGTGCGAGCCCCGAGCCCACCTGGGATTCGGCTGGGAGGCCGGCGGGGGCCTTGATGGGGGATGCGGCCGGCGACGTCCCAGCCGCCGCTCAGTCCAGCCTGGGCCTGGCCTCCGGCACCCTGGCGGCAGGGGTGTGGTGGGCGCGGGAGGGGCGCGGGAGGCTGACCATGTCTGTGCGGCCCTGAAGATGGGAGGCGCATGGCTTTCCGGGGGATGGAAGAGACTCGCCACATCCTCGCACGTCCCAACTCCAGCGGCGGGTGGACTGAGGAGGGAGAGACACTGAGACGAAACAAGTCCTCGGCGATAAGGAGGACGCCTGAGCCGGACGGGGACCGCGCGCTCCTACGTCCATCATCACATCAGAACTGCGTCACCGGGTCAGGCAAACGCTTTGCCGGTTAGGGATCGGGAAGGCAACAGGCGAGATGATCCCTTCCTCTCCGGTCCCTGGAGGAGAACAGGTGCGCTCAGCTGCGTGGGGGCCACGGGACGGGCTCTCACGAGGCCCCACTCGGACGGAACCCGCACGCCGGGAGCCGTGGCGCCGAAGCCGCCGTCCTGTCAAGGACGACGTCGCCTCTCCGCCCCGGTGCTTCTGAAACCGCGCGCGTCCGCCCATCTGACGTGGCTCTGCAGGTTTCGACAACCGTTTGGCGGCGTCAGCGGAGTTTCTGTCTTGGGTCCGACTTTGCACGAATCTCTCGCGCAGTTATTTTCAGGTCTCTAGAGCAGGGTTCACTCTCGGAGGCCGCCGCCGGCACCGGGGTCGAGGAAGGCAGGCGCGGTGCAGACCCCGTCGGCTGCACTCGCGTCCGCGGAGGGAGGGAGAGGGGCGAGACCTCGTGCACAGCGCGACGGACGCGTCATTTCCAGAGCCTCGAAAATCAAACCCCTGCAGCTGAGACCCAAGGAGTCCCCGGACCCGCCCCGGCGAGGCCCTCCGGCCTGGCTCCTCCCTCCAGAGCCACATCCAGGCCCCGCGCGCCGGCGTCTGCCCTCCCCCTGCCCCCGTTGGCATTTTCAGGCGGCGCGCGCGTGTCTTCTGCCCGCCCAGAGCCAGCGCGGAGAGGGAGCGTGGGAACGATGTGTCCTCGCCTGCGCGGCCCACCCTGGGGTGGTGCTGACTCATGGCTTCGGGGTGGCGCCCCCGGGACACGGGAGCCCAGCTGGGCGCTGGCGGACGGAGGTCGGTGCCTTTCCCGGGCCTGGGCTCGCGCTCCCGCCCCTGCTCAGCCGCGTGGCCGCCTGCCCTGAGCCGTCAGGTGCTGGTGATGAAGGTCGGACCCGTGCCCCAGCTGCCTGGGGTGCCGGGGAGAGCCGCCTCCTTTCCCAGCCCCGCAGCTAAGAACGCCTCCCTCGAGGGCCCGATGACATCACCGCGTGAAACGAAAACAAAGATTCCAGGCACAGACGCACTTTTCCGCCGGCCGTTTCTGTAGCACGCGCGAGGCAGGAGGGCCCGTCCTCCTTCGCGACCTGGAGGGAGTAAGCGCTGGGAGGCGCCGCCCGGAAGGGCCTCCCTCCCCAGGGCCGGCAGGGCTCGTCAGAAGATCGGTCGGTAACTGGAAACGACCTGGGCCGACAGACGCTCCCTGGAAGCCGGAGAGAGGCCTGGCACGGCTTGTCCATCTGCCGTGGGCACGTGCCCCCGCGGGGAAGCAGCTCAGACACCAGCTTCTCCGTCCAGACTCCCCCGTGGGCACCTCGTCGCCCTGGGCGCCCCCTCCCCAGGGCAAACACCCACCCCCACCCGAGGAGCCTGCTCTCCGGGCTGGGAGGCCTTCGGTCCAAACAGGCTCGCTCCCGCCCGGAGGGCCGTCCAGGTGGAGCTCAGGACGAGCCCCAGGTGTCAGTCCTCTGCGCTCACGGGCAAGCCGTCCCGCCTCCTCACGCTCACGCTGACACGGTCCCAACAATCTCCGGCCGGGGTGGTTTTCAAACGGCTCCCCAGGTCCCGGGAGAGCAGGGGAGCTTCGGGACGTGGTCCAGCCTCAGCCTGCACGGCTGGACGGCTGCCTAGCAGGGCACGGCTCCCGGCGCCCGAGGCCGCATCTTGTCGACCCTCGGTGCATGGGGACTACATCTGAGCCAGCGGCCCCCACACCAGGGGCAGGGGTGACTCCTCGTGAGGAGTCTCGGGCTCTGCTGGACCCCGGGGTTCTCGGAATGCGGCTGCTGAGAGCAGCTGCTTGGAAAGGGCGTCCCTGTGCCGGACACTCGCCAGTGGAAAATGCACGGCCAGGGGTCCAGAGGGTGGCTGCAGACTGGGCTCCGGGCGGAGCCAGGAGCTGCCACCACCAGGGTCCCCAGACATGCACAAACCCCACACGGACCAGCTTCCCCAGCCGCCCTAGGACCGGGGAAAGGTCACCGCCATTCAGCAGCGTAGTAAGTGTCAGGAAAACACGCAGAAGACATTGACATGGGAAGGAAGGACACGGTGGGGAAGTGGGCAGCCTGGCGCTCTGTCCTTCCATTGGACGCTGCACCACTAGCTCCGGGACAGGTGGCAGTGACCTGCGGTGGCTCCCGCCCCAGAGAGGCCAACGGGCCGTGTCTGTGCCCCCAGGTCAACCCCGGTCTCTCTGCAGGTTCCTACCAGCACCCCTGCTGCCTGTGTGAAGGGCTCCGGAATCTTCCAGACGCTGGCAGCGTCCTCCCGATTCTCGCAGTGGTTCTCGGGTCCAGTGCGTGCGTCTCGTGTCGGCTTGAGTCCGAACGTCCTCTTGAACGGGTCCTGCTCCGTCAGGGTCTCTCCGCTGGTAACTAAGGCACGGTGGGGACCTCGCCCAGGTCAGCCGGCTCTACCCGGGCGCGTCAGTGAGCTCCCTGACGTCCCGTCTTCAGGTGAGGAAGCAGGGGTTCTGCTCACGTGGGATTACGGAGACCAGGGATCAAACCAGCAGACTCCGCTCCCAATCCCACCACGGGCCCCTGGACAGGGGGACACCTCCACCGTAGTGCACGGAGGCTGTGGTCCTGCTCTGGGGCGGCCCACAGGAGGCCCCTCCAAAAGGCTCCGCAGGGCCGTGCTGGGAACAAAGTCCCCAAGGGCCACCAAGCCTTCTGGGAGGAGTGCGAGCAGCTCTGTGGGGCGGCTTTTTGATATAGGACGCAGGAGGGTAAGTGACCATCCAGCCACAGGAAAACCCTCTACAGGTGTCGCCGTGAGAGGGAGGGAGGGAGCCACAGAGACGGCCCAGTCCCATCCGTCAAGGCCTTGGGGGAGCCATTTCCTCCCTCGACGGTTCCCGGCTGGCAGCCGAATGCAGCCGAGACCTTCTGTGTCTCCAGTATCCCCGTGCTTCGACGAGAACAGCCCCGCCCAGGGACGGGGTCTAAATGCAGACTTCCGGGGGCTGCGCACAGAGAGTGCAGACCTGAGTCGCGGGGGCGCCTGGCAATCTGCATTTCCGGGGGGCGGGCCCTGTGGTTTCTGCCGCAGTGAGGTCTCACCAGGCGCGGTGGGCCGGGGGCCTCGGACACGGAGGGCTCCGTACCAGGAGCTGCCGAACTTGGACGAGAAACAAAATCACACCTTCATCCTCACGACCCTCTAGCTAACGCGGAGCGTCTCCTGCGACGACAAACGTCCATCCCAGAGTGCGGGACTCCGTCCCCGGGGCAGCTGCGGCCGCCGTCGCAGGGAACCGCGTGTCCTGAACCACACAGCGGGTACAGAGCGGCCTCCTGATCTCCGCGGACTGCGACACGTGGCCCGACTTGCTCTCTGGGGCGTCCGTCCCGCAGCAGAGCCGGGCTCCCTCCGCGTCCAGAATTCCGGTTCTAACTCACACGTCCAAGACCTTGACTCTTAGATGCAGCCCGTGCCGCCAAGACGGTTAGGAAGCCCTGATCGGAGTGGGGCGCCCCAGCAGCGCTGCCCACGTGGCCCACACGTGACCTGCACGTGGCCCAGGAAGCAGCCTCTCCACAGGAAGGAGAATCCCCACGATGCAGGCCCTGGGCATGGAAAGCCGCTGCTGCCCTCCCGGAAGGCGGGGCAGGCCCGTCCCCACACAAAGGCAGCGGCGTGGAGAGGCCGACTGAGGGAGGGAGGGAGGGAACACGCGCCGTGAGGCCCCTTTCCTCCCATCCCGGTCGTGACGCTGGGAGGAGGCGGCCCGCGGGGCCAAGACGACGCATTCCCAGCACCTCCCTGCGGCTCCCAGTGGCCACAGAGCTCCCGTCCCATCTGGCTGCGGAGAGCCAAGGAGGGCAGAGGCTCCCCTGCACGCCCCACGCGGCCTGTCAGAGCCCACTGGGCTGGAGACGGGGGCCCGGCGAGGTTGAGGGGCCCCAGAGAAGCAAAGCTCCTTCCGCAGGCCAGACCCAGCCGTCCCTTTCCTGACCTGCGGCCTGAGGGGCGGCGCCTTCCCTGAGCGGGGCGCTGGGGCGTCAGGAGCAGCAGCGCGGAAAGCTCGCTCAGGCCTAGACCCCTCGGGGCAGAAGCAAGCTGTGCCCTGCTCAAGCTCCTGCAGCAGCGGCGCGACCGTCCCCGCCCCGAGGGTGGCGAGACACCTTCTAGAGCCAGTGCCCGGAGCGCAGCCAGCCGTATCCTCTCTGAGAAAGGGGGATTGGGGGCCGGGGGGTGGTCGCCGGTGCCTGGTGCAAACCTCGCTCTGCCACCCCTCGCTGTGTGACCTGGGCCAGGCGGCTTGACCTCTCTGTGCTTCACGTCCCCCTTCTGTGTGGCACACAACAGGTGCTCCATACACACCACCGAGCGCACCGAGGCCCTGTGACCTTCAAAACACACCCCCTCACGGTCCGACTGACAGCTTCTGTGCTTACTCTCCCTTAGCAAGACTCGGAGACACGGAGTCCCCGGGGGAGCCCGGCAGGGCCAAGACCTCGGCGGGAAAGTACCCCCCGCCCCGCCTCCCGTCACCGCAGTCTGGGAAGGAACCCGGGGCGTGTGGCCTCCGTCTGAGCCTCAGAAGCCCGCCCTCCAGAGTCTCCTCGTGACTCAGACGCCGGCTTCCACTCCGGGACCTCGGTCACCTCTCCAAGCACGACCAGGAGCCAAGAGACAAATTAAGAATTGGTGGCATTTTCCCTTTGTTCCCCCGCTTCTCGAAAACTTCTAATTGCAAAATGATGATAAACTCACCAGAAATGGAGTAGAAACGTGTCGGAGGTCCCAGACGGCCCGTCCCTGCTGTGCTCACATCCTGCCGAGTCGTGGAGGGCTATCGTCGCGACAGCAGACGCGGGGGCTCGGCGCCAGCCGCTGTCCGTGCACGCGGGTGTGCCCGCGTGGGCCCGTGTGCGTGATCGGGTCGTGGCTGAGAAAGCGCGCTCCTGGTGAACGCCGAGCCGGCGACCCTGCTGAGGACGGAGCCCTGAGCCGCTCCCCGGCCTCCGCCCCAGAGGCGCAGCCGCTCCGGATGTCTGGTCCGCTCTGTGCAAAGCGGGCCTGGGACAAACGCCGGAGAGGGTCGCTGCTGGTGTGTGCTTCGTTCTACGGGAAACGGTCACACCGTCCTTCCCAGCGGCCGCTCCGTTGTGCGTCCCCACGCGGCGCAACAGACCCGTCTTCGCCTCCGCCCCGCAGGTGGTGTCGGGGATTCGGGGCGGCCACGCCGGCGGGCGTGTGCTGCTGTCTGGCTGCGGCTTTGATGCGACATCCCTGGCGGCCGGTGACCTCGAGCCTCCCCTCGTGTCCCCACATGCCACCTGCACGTCCTCTTCGGGGCCTGTTCACGCCCTTTGCCCATTGCGTAATCAGGTTGTTTCTTGACCGTTGGGTGTGGGGCTCTGCGGGTTCCGGAGGGTTTGTCCGAGGTGCGGCCGGCCAGTGTTTGCTCCCGCTCTGTCTCCTCTGCATGGGTCTGTCGGGAAGGCAGAGGCTTTATTCTGGTCAAGTCCGACTGACACTTTGGGGGGCCCTGCTGAGTGTCAACCCTAAGGCTTCTTTTGGCCCCCGATCCTGCATTTTCCTACGATTCTCTTCTTCTCGAGTTCTATAGTTTTTCATTTTACATTTAATCCCTGGCCCAGTCTGTGTTAACTTTTGGATGAGGGGTCAGGCCAGCTGGAGGCTCCCTTTCTGTTTCGGGACGTGCCGCTGTAGAAAACGCTGTGCTCCCTCCCTGGAAGGGCTCTGGGCCTTTGCTAAGAACCAGATGGGTGTGTCTGTGTGGGTCTACTCCTGGGCCGTTGACTCTGTCCCACTCATCTGTGCGTCTGTCCCTCCGGTGACACCACACGCTGTCCTGCAAGCCACAGCTCAGGACCGGTCTGGATCAGGCATGGGGATCCCTCCCAATTTAGGCGACTTTTTCAAAACTGCTCTAGGATTCTAGGTTCTCCGCCCTGCCATATACAGGCTCTGTCTCGAGAATCCTTACTGTATTTTATTTTCTCCTTTTCAGAGACAAGGATCTGAAATGACGTGGCATTCACGTGGGCACTTCTGCAAGTCCCCGGGCAGAGCAACTGCAACGCTCCCCACAGCTCTGGGGAGAAGTCAGCTTGACTTCCTTTGCCACCAGCGTTGACCACTTAGTGAGTGGCCTCCTGGGTGGTGCCCTTTGGACCCACGTCCCCGCCCTCCTCAAGCTGGCCTCTTTCCCCAGCACAATCAGAAAACCCAAAGGGATCTCCCGCCGTGCTGGTGGCTGGCCCCAAGGGGCTACACCCAGTGGGCGAGAGGGGCTTCAGGAAGAGATACCAGCATGCGACAGACACCCAGAGGTGGGGGATCCAGGGAGAGTACAGGGCCTGGGACCATCAGGGACACAGCTCCTCTCTTTCCCTCCCGTCATCCTTAGAGTCTGGCTTTTGTCCTCATGCCACAAGATGGCTGCTGCTCCTCTGGGCATCACATCTGCCTTCCGGACAGGATGAAGAGGGTAAGGACAAAAGGCGAACGGAGCTTGCAGGCTGAGTCTGTCCCAGGGAGCCTCACCCAGTACATTCAACGGTCATCGCAGGGACGCACAAGGGAGCCACAGAAGTAACTGTGACCAAACCCGTTCCGTTCCAGACAAGTCAGGGTTACAACGAGGGCGGGAGGCGTGGATGGCCTGCAAGACGGCTGGACGTGGGGCCGACCGTGGTTCAGGGGCCGCTCTCGGGAAGGGACCTGCTCCGTCCACCAGGACTCGTAGGCTTCGTGTGTTACGCTTGTGCTCTTCAAGGATTTCATACATTTTTTCTGACTATGAAAATGACATGTATCACACATACACTGGAAACTACAACACCGTATAACATCATGCCGGCAGCCGGGAAGAAGCGCGGTGGCCACGTCCGCCGTGCTTCCCCTCACCGTCCCCGATGCTGCAGCAGGACACAAAACACGCTCGGAGGTTTCGGAGACGACCATCTGGGTCTCCAGGGCGGACTCGTCCTGCGCTGACCCCAGGACCTCACCCCTCCCGGGCTCCGCTTCCTCAGGTGTAGAGTAGGCACAGGTGCTTGGAGGGTCGGGCAGTGTGGGCAAAGCTCTCCAAACCCGGCAGTGTTGGGCGGACATCGGCGGCCCCGGGGCAGGTTGAGGGGACCCGCACCTCAGGCCAGCGGCGAGCTGGGCTTACGCGGTATTGCGAGTTGGGAGGGTTGGGTCGATATCCTAAGATCCTCATGAGAAGCCCACACAGGCTCCGGCCACACAAATGCCTGCACCAGCACAGGACGGGGCTCCTGCTGGCTCCGGGCTGGTGCACTCACATGGAGATCACGGACGCAGCGGCCCGCCGGAAGCCTGCGACCCGCGCCACCTGCACCTCCTCTGTGTCAGCCAGGTCCCCCCAGAGAGGGGCCTGAGTCCTGCCCGGGGCAGCCGTGAGCTTACCACCAGCCCTGGCCACGCTGCCGTCCCGTCACGGATGGAACGGGAGCGGCCTGCCAGGGCCAGCGGAGTGGGGAGCCGGGACGGGCCTGGGCCGTGGGGGTGGGGGGCAGCGTGGCCCCACTGCGCGGGCTTGGAAGGCCTGTCTGGCACAGTTCCAGCACCAGGGCTGTGTCCCAACCCCATGGCGCTCTCGCCTCGCAGGAAGTGCTCCCCACGTTCTCCGAGGAGCTGGACACGTCACGTAGCGGACCACACGGGGACTTTCCAAAGCAACAGCTCCTGCCCACGTGTCCCACGGCCCCTGCCCCCGCCCCCGCCCCCGTGGTGGAGGCTGATGCCAACAGCAGGGCTAACAATGATGCCAGGAAACACCTCACCAGAGGGACCGCTCCTGACCGTCCTGCTTTACAAACAAAACATGGCCTCAGAAGGTGAGCCGGCCCAGGAGGCTGTCAAGGCAAGCGCACCGCCCACCCTGAGCCTCGGTTTACCCACCTGCGAAGCCAGTGGGCAGGCCCTGATGCTCGCTGCGTCCCTGCCGTCCCCCCACAGTCCTGGGGCCTGTCCTGGGCCCCTCAGACACGTGCCCCCCATCTTCGTCACACCTGCATGTCCTCAGGGCCTGGCACCCGCCAGAGCTTGTCTTTTGTGGCTCACCTGGGCCGCTCGTGAATGACACACACGGGTGACCTTGGCCGGGATCGCTGACCCGCACAGCCCCGGGGGTCTGCCCTGCTCAAAGTCCATCGGCTTCAAATCCTCGTGGCCGCTTCCCTCCTCCCCCCGACGGAGAAGCTCTGCCTCTTCTGGAAAACTCCTTTCCCAGGAGCAGATTTTAAGGGCCACACGCAGGGGGCCCCTGGCTGGCCCAGTCGCAGGAGCGTGTGACCGTTGATCTCGGGGTGGTGGGCTGGACACAGAGCCGCCCCCGTTCCCGACCGAGAGCTGCCGCTCACACGCTCGGACTTGTCTTCGGGGCTGGTGCTCGCTGAAGCAGAGCGGTGATGGCTCGAGGAGAACCCAGGGCCCGAAGCCAGGAGCCCGGCAGGCCCTCGCTGTGGGCACACGGGGCTGCCCACTTGGGGACCTGGCCCGTGGCTCTTCCGGCAGGCCCTGAGAGCCGCCTGCCTCACAACCGGGTGGGGACACCCAGTGACAGCCCCAAGCCAGCCCGTCCCAAACCAGTGGCTGGAACCCGGGGGGCTGGGGGAGGGGCCAGTTCAGCCTAAGTGGGACCAGGGGCGGGGGCGGTTCTCCAAGTGTGGCCAGAGCGCTCCAACCTCTGCCTCTGTGGTCACGTGGGCTCTGTCCGTGCAAGTGCCCTGCCCCGTAAGGATCCTGTGACAATGCCCAGGATGACTGGATGACCCTGAGAACCCCTGACTCGAGATCCTTATCATAACACCTGCGAAGTCCTTCAGCCACTGAGGTCACACGGCCACGGCGTCTAGGGATTAGGAAGAGGCCATTTTCAGTTGCCGCATCTTAAACAAGGGAAGTCATAAATCTGCCCTTGCACACGCCCGCCGTGGGCAGTGGGGGTGGGGACCACTGCCACCCGCACCCCAGCCTCGTAGGCCCGGGAGGAGCCGTGGGCAGAGGACCGTGGGCAGAGGGGAGCCGTGGGCCCCCATGGAGGCCATGGACGGCAGAGGCTGATGTTTCAGGACCCCGGGGCAGAGGGGCTTCCGCGCGGCCCCGACGGGGAGACACAGACGCACGCCCCGTCGCTGGCTGCGTCTGGACGGGTCGTTAAGGGGAACGCCGAGCTCTCAAAGGGAAGGACTCCCGTGGGAGCAAAGAGACGAGGAAGGTGAGGAGGGAACGTTCCGGAGCTCTCGTGGCAGGAGGCCACGTACCCGCTCCCCGGACAGAGTACACGGGGTTCTTCCTCTGCGCCAGTTCACGGCCCTGGACGGCCTGAGGGAGGGCGTTCCTGCGGGGCCCGGCCAAGGGCTGCGCCTCAGGAAGGCGGGGAGCGGGGCTCGGCGGCGCACTGACTTCTGAGGTGCGGGGGTGCGCGCTGGGACGCCGGCGGCCGCCCCGACCCTGGCGGCCCTCCACGCCGTCTCCCTCCGCGGAGACACGCCGGCCGAGAAGGAAACGTTTTGTGCTGGCCCGGACGCTGCCAGATGTGGCCAGGCCGACTCTGGGTTTAAATCCTCGATTACTCAGAGGGGGCTGACCGGGGAGGTGACATCCGCACGGACTCCCGGAGACCAGCCCGCGGGGCCTGCGCCCACACTCCGCCCGTCTGAAACGTGGCGTGGTCCGCGCTCGCTGGCCCGGGGCCCTGTGCTCCCGTCCATGTGCACACACGTGCGTGTGAGGACCTGCCTGCCGCATGTGCCCCGGGCCTGTGTCTGCGATACGGCGGCCTCCCCCCTTCTAAGCAAACACACACCGACCACCACCACGCAGGCCACGTCCCGGCCCTGTGTTCCCCACCGTGAGGGCGCCGGCGCTCACCATCATGGAAACCTGGGCCGGCTTCGGGGTCTTCCCGGTGCGGAACTTCAGGCCCTGGGGACTTGGTCCACCTGGAGGGACGCTAGTCCTGCCTGAAGTCACCGCCACCCACGCTGTTCTGAAAGCACACCCCCCTCCCCCGCCCCTGGGAATGTTGCGTGTGGGACAGACGTCAGACTGCTGTGACGATCCGCGGGGCGTCCCCTCGGGGAGGAGAGCCGCGGGGGGCGTGTGCGCTGGTCACAAGGAGCAGCTCAGGCCGCCGACAGCACGTGAGGCCAGAGCCAGCCCGACCTGTGGCCACCATCGGTGCCGGGCGGTGGTGAGACTCGGACAGCCGCGCGGCGATCACTAGTGACTCTCCCAGAGGCCGCAAGGCTGGGCAGGCAGGGCTGGGATCTTGTGGGGAAGGAAGTGCTACCTCGGGGGTGGGCTGGGGCATGCAAGGGAGGGAGGCCACAGCCACGGTGCACAAACACGGCGTGGTCATGGGAAAGGCCCAGCACGGGCAAACCCAGAGACGAGCGGGTACGGGCTGCTTGGCTGGGGAGGGGGCTGCGTAGGGGCTCGGGTGTGCACTCGGTGCGACTGTCCTAAAGCCCACAGCAGGGAGGGCCAAGAGCCCCACGGACATGCTGCACACCACGGCGTTGTATGCCCGCAGGGAGCGGACCGTGTGTATTCGTGGCCCTGCTGGGGACTTCCAGGTGGCAGATGACCTCACGACAGGACAGCCAGGTTGCCGGTGGGCTCAGGGCTCGTGGGCCTGTGGCCTTGGCTAGTACTTAACCACCCCGAGGCCCAGTCTCTGCGACCATAAGAGGCAGTTGGGACACCTGTCCCTGCTGGGCTTTGGGGGGGGCTCCTGCGAGGACGGAAACTGCCACAGCGGCCACTGGCAGGCGGGATACACAGTAAACCCACTACTTTGGGAGCAGGCCTGGCTCCCAGACCTGGGAGCAAGGGTGCAGGGCTCAGTGACCCCCAAGCGCTCCCGAAGCCTGGTCTGGCCCCTCGCCCCATGCGGTGAGAGCACGTTTGCTGCCCGAGAAAGGGCGAGCCCCACCCCCACCCATCATGGCCCCACATTACATAGTGGGGACTTGGGGGCCAGAGCCCCTAACTCCTCCCATGGGTGAACACCCACAGCCACCCCGAGGTGGTCCTCAAGGAAAAAGCCTGGGTTGCCGGAAGTGCAGATCAGTGGGGAAGGGCTCCTCCGGGAGGGGGGCCACAACTGTCCACCGCAGTGACGGCACGTCCACGCCCGGAGGCCCTGGGCACCTGGGACTGTGGGGTCATGGAGTGGGGAGGTGGGAGCCGCGGGAACTGTGGGAGCAGGCCGGCGGAGAGCCAGTCCTGCCTACGGGGCACCTCGCACTAAGGACCCCTGCACGTTAGGGTTCCGTCTCAAGAAACACCCAAACCAGGACCAGGTGCCTTCACCTGAAGCTCGGCCGTCCTCTTTCGGTCACAGTCACGAGGCGCGTGCCACGGCACAAAGCCGAGGGGACAGGGTCCCAGCGGATGACATGGAAACAGACACACTCGGGTGGCGGCAGCTCCCATGTTAGGAGCAGGTGGCCCAGGTGCCTGGCGGCCAGCAGGGCACCTCGTTCTGACCACTCAGCTTGGGCCGAGCTCCCGGGCTGGGAGGCCTCGCTCCGTGGAGTCCAGTCCTGGGAAGACAGCTGTGACCATCAGTAGGGGGAGAATTCTGAATCCAGACACCTGACCGCCAGCAGGCACTGACCGCCGGAGGCCGCGGGGTGGGCGGGGAGCCCCAGGTTCTCACACCATCTGCACGGGGTGGGAGTCCTGCCGGGGTTCTCAACAACCCCAAACCCCCTCTGCCCCCTCCCAGCACCACGCGGGACACAGGGGGCACGAGGAATCACCGAGACAGGGCACCAGCTCGCCGAGATCTCACAGTGCCAGACTTTCGCTCAAAGCGCAACAACACCCAGGGGGACTGGAACCTTGAAACCTCACCCACTTCCCCTCCCGTCTGTCACCCGGGTCCCTGCAGGCTGCCATCCTTCCCGAAGACCCAGCCCGGGAGAACCTCCAGCACTCCCCGCACCGGGACTTTGGGCCGAGTCTGCATGGGATGGGGGACCCTTCCTGGGGAGTTTCAGGAAGTGGATGCGGAAACCGTGGCCGTGACTCTCGCTGGCAGCCCGACTGCTAATGGGAACCAGACACATCAGGGAGCACGGGCCTGCTGGGGACCCCGCTCTCACAGCTCGCAAACACCCTAAGGTCCATGCCCGGGACGACCGCGTGCCCTGCGAGCCACGCATCCCGTTCTGCTCCTGCGTGCTCGGGGGACCGGGCCCTGCCTGCTCGCTGAGTCAGGCCGTAACGAGACGCACATTGAGCGAGAAGCACACCCGTGGAACTCGCTCACAGCCCATGCGAAGCAGGCGCCTGGAGAGAGAAGGCTGTCCCCGGGGACGGAGCCCGGGAAGGAACCCACGCAGACACCCAGAGAAAGCCTTCAGGAAGGGGCGCCCTGATGGCGGCCGATCACAGGCTGCAGACGGGTCTCTGTGCCCGGCACACGGATCCGCCTCTGAGCTCACATCTGGTCCAGACATGGAATTTTCTACGGGGTAAGCGGAAGGCCCCGCTCGGCCTTAGAGACGTCCCCAGACGGCATCGGTTCCCACGGTTTGGCTGCAGGTCTGCAAGCCTTCATAGTAACGGTAAAGACGCAGCCTGCCCGAGTAGCATCCCTTCCAAACGCCCCAAGAAAGCACCACATTTCCCACCTCCCTCCCGGGCCGCCAGGGCCAGCGCGGTCGCGGGAGCCTGCTCTTAGCACTTACCCCGGGGGCAGCAGTGGCCGGTCTGCGGCGCGTCCTGGCGTGTGCGGTGTGTCCGGGCAGCTTTCCGAGCGCTCCGGGACGGCCCCGGACCAGGTGCCTGCAGCCCCGCCGGGCGGCCGCCTCTGCCTCTCCTCCGGCTGCTCGGCTCTCAGCTGGGGAGTTTCAAGTCCCAGGCAGCCTGGGACTCCCTCTCCCCTTTCACGCACTTAACCCTGCCGTTGCCTGGTTAGGAGGGATCCGAAGAAAGTCAGTCTTGCACATTCGGGGAGGCGGACGGGCTGCCCGCGGGGGCGAAGGACCGGCCCCCGGTCTCCAGCAGGCTCTGCTCCTGCTTTCTCCTGCCTAAACGCGAGCCCGTGGGGAAGATGCCGGAAGATGGTCCTCCGCGCGGCTCTGCCGGCTTTCTTAACCCTTGGGGCTGCGTCCTCAGGCAGCGGAGGGGTGCACTGCTGGTGGGGGGTCAGGAGACCTCCCCTGGGGGGCTACCAGCCCACAGGTGTCGGGGGATGCCCCTTGCTGGGGTCCTATCTGCAGCCACCTCGGCAGACTTGAGCAGCTCAGACTCAGCCCCAAGCTCGGGGAGGGCGGTGGGCACTGGGGGAGAAGCATGACGGGTGCATTCCAGACCCTCCTAATTCTCTGTGGACACTCGGCCGTCGTGTTCCTCCGTGAGCCCCCGAGTCCACGTCTGCGGCAGGTAAGGAGCACCCCCCGACCACCAAACTTGGGGGAAGCTATTGACGTGCCCAGTGGCGGCAAGGTCACCAAACGTGAAAGCCTATCTCTGCTCTGAGCCCACATCCCACGGCCCCAGACCCGCCTGATCTGTCCGCTGACCAAGGCATCCTTGGCTCTCGTGAGCTAGCAGGGAAACTGAGTCATGAGAACTTAACATGGCCATAATTGACCCCTTTCTTAGGTAGCTATGAGCTGCTACTGTGTGCCAGATGGGGATTCCACAGCGGATGTGAAGACAGGGCAGGAGGGACCGCTCTCGGGGACAGCAGCCTTGCAGAGGACCCCCAGCCCCCAAGAGGCCCCAGGCACACTCGCACACGCGTGCTCACACACGACACACATGACACGCATGTCCACACATGGGCTCACATCCGTCCCCAGCCCGCTGTTTGATAACACAGGGGCTGCTGGGAAGGGGCCCGGCGGCCGGGGCTGACGTCCGGGTGCAGGAGCTCACCCTCCGAGCGGTGGGTGGGCCGCCCCCTCTCCACTGAAGGACGCCGAGAGGAAAGCAGAGCCTCCTCAAGGAAGAAGAAATTTGCCTGCGGACGTGGGTCAGCGCTGACTGCTTCTGGTGGCCTCGTGGACTTGGGGGAGCCCAATCCTTGAAGGTGGGTCTCCGGTGCGAAGCCCGTCCTGCTGGCTCGGCCCGGCCTGTCTAGGCGTTCCCAGAGGTGCCGTCTGAGGAGCCCCCGAGCCGACCACACCCACGTAGGTGCCTCCCGTCGCCGGTCGACAGCGGGCTCTGCGGCCAGCTCCAGCTCGGAAGCCCCTCTGGGCACGCTGCCCGCCGCACCCCCCTTGACGGATTTTCCCGCAGCAAATGCGATTACGCGTAAACCCTCTCAGGCCCGACTGCCGCTTCCTGAATGACGATCCCCATGCCTGGGGTTTGACATGCTAACCGAGAGCTCTGGGGCGTAAACGAAGCCCAGGGGGCTTATTAGCAGGAACCCAGCGGGTCCAAACCGGTGGTCCCACCAGCCGGCAGGGCTCGGACCCCCAGGGCCTGGTGTGCTCCGGACGCCCCAACCACAGTCCCGGGATCCGCAGCGCCGCGGGCTTCCAGCTCCGCAGCCGTCCCGACGCTCGGCCGAGCACGAGCGCATCCGGCTTACCCACAAGAACCCTGATTCGGCATTTCGGACGAGGCATCGTCTTTCATGGGGCAAACACGGGACGCGCCACCTACGGACGGCGCGGCCCGACGCCCGGGGTGGGGGGAGAGAAGCGAACACCCGCCTCCCGCGGGCTGAACTCGCTGGACAGGCTGCCACCAGGTGAAGGTGGCCGGGGGCGTCTGACCGCCCTCCTCACGGCGCTGCGGGCAGGGGTGGGCCGCTCCGGAACGGGGCGAAGCCGGAACCTTGGGCGGTAGCGGAGGCTGCGCAGCGAGCAGTCACTCCGGGATCTTAAGACGTGTATTCGGGAGGACGGGGTGCTCCTGTGTGTCCCTGGCGCCCAGCTATGGTGCATCCCTCATCTACGGTCTGCACGGGGCGGGGCTGGCTTCAGTGATCCCCGGCTGCGCGACGAGTCACCCAGCGGCTCCTGGCTTAGGACAGGAAACGGCGCTCACTACCGCTCGCGCTTTCTGTTGGCGGTTTCCTCTGCGGCTACGCACGGCGGTCTCCTCGGAAGGCCGGGTGGGGCTCCTCGCCAGCTGGCAGGCTGGTTGGCTTTGGCTGGAGACCTCAGTTCCTCCCCACGTGCCTGCCCGAGGGTCCCCACAGCATGGCGGCTGGCTTCCCCGACAGTCGGAGCGGGGAGGAGCTACAGGGCTTCTAGAATCTCCCATCGAGGAGAAGCCCCACGCCATCGCTCCTGCCGCATGACACTGTGCGCGCAGGCCCAGCCCAGGTTCAGGGTGCGAGGGGCAGGCACAACACCGTCACTGACAGCACCTTGGAGACCCGCCCTGCCGTCTATCCTGATTCCCCAAAGTGTCCACGTCCCTCCCATTGCCCCCATGAATGAGAAAGATGTTTTCGGACATGGACGCGTGTCCCCCTCGTCTCTAACATCCCTCTGTGGGAGCTCCTCCCCCCTCCACGCCTTCCCTTATGAGCCACTGGGAGAAGCCGCCCTCAGAGCTCCCCCCACAAATCTCGCTCCATCACTCAGCCCAATAGTGCAGGTTTATTTTCCACGTTGCAGCAGGCGACAGCACTGCTCATCTGTGTGACTGGGACCCGGGCCCCTTTTCTCCGGAAAGGGCTTGACGGGGGGCATCCTCGCTCGGGACCGCGTGTGCGGCTGTGGGCTCGCGTCGGCAGGGTCTGCAGTCTCATCTGGAGGTACGGCCGGGCCAGCAGGATCGGGGGGCTCTCGGCCACGGAGCTCAGCGCCTCTCCGAGCGGCCTCTCCACGGGGCTGCCCGAGCGTCCCGGCGGTGACAGGCAGCCTTCACGGCGCACGACCCGAGGGACCGACACGAAGCTTGCTCGGCCTCAGCAGTCAGCACCGCCAGCGCCGCCATATTCCACTGGCCACTTGAACTGGACCTGATGCAAGGTGGGAAGGTGACAAAACCAAGATGCATGGGTCAGTGAGGTCATCGGAGAGGCTGCCCACCGCAGCGCCGTCCTGAAGAGAGGCCCACAGGGAAGAGGTGCAGAGAAGGGCAACGGGGTCAAGGGGCGCAGACCGAGGGGCCTGACAGGACCAGGTCAGACCAGGCTGGTGAGCCGCCGGACAGCACCGAGGTCAGCTGGGGTGAGCACACGGGAGCGGCCCTACCACGCCCTTCCCCAGGCGGGGACCGTCACACAACCTCCTCATCAGCAAAGAGATGACCGAGGCGCCGACCGCCCCCTACGCTCACGATCTCAAGACCAAAGCAGCAAGAGAAAGAGCAGTGAAGAGCCCAGGGGTGACGCGGTCGTCATTGACTTTTAATCGTGATCAAACAGGACGAGGCCCTTTAAAAAAAACCCACAGCTCGGGGTGCCCGGGTGGCTCAGTCGGTTGGGCGTCGGACTCTTGAGCCGAGCTCAGGTCTGGATCTCAGGGCCGTGAGTTCAAGCCCGCGCCGGTGTAGAGAAGACAGCTTTGCTGGTGATCAAATTCACACACTGGGAGTCTCACCGGATTTCAGTCCACCACCCCCGCCAGGGAACACGGGGTCCTCTGGGCCCTTGAGAGGGTATTTTCAGGCCACAAAAGGAAATGCCAGTGGATGCGGCAGAAGCTATTAGCCCAGGAGGCACGAGGAACCAAGGAGTTCGGGTTGAGGAAGGACGAGACGGGAAGAGGTATCTGGACACATGAGGGCTGAACCGCCTGTGCGGGGAGGCTGGAACGAATGACGGCTGACGGCCTCGGTGCCACAGGGAGAAGCCCCTTCCTGAACCCCAAGCCCCCCGCTTCACTGCCCCACGTGCCCCCCCATGTTCTCCAGTTCCAGGTCAGTGCCCCAGCAGTCAGATAAGCAAACCGTGGCCACACCTCCGGGGGGCAGGGGCAGGCTTGGCCCGGCCGGGGGTCGGGGGGGAGCAGTGCCCTGACAAAGGAAATGGGCCGCAGGCGGGCAGGACCTCCCTTCTGACGAAGCACGTCCGGGTGGAGGAGACGGGGAGCCCCTCCGGCGGCAGAGGGAGGGAGGGCGCGCAGGCCCTGGAAGGCGGGCTGTTGGGGCAGGACGTGCTCCCCTCCCCGCCTCTTTCCTAGCTGCACGGCCAGTCCAACGGGCAGAAAGCCCTGCCGGGCCAGGAGCGAGGGAACGGGACGGTGCTGTCCCGTGCGGTGGAGAGCTGGGGACTCCCCGCAACTCCAGAAAGCCGGAAGTCCCAGCCAGCCCCGGACGTGGTCTGGAGCACTGTCTCCTCTGCCCCATGGCCCCGGAGCCAGATCCCAGCTGGTTCGTTAAAACACTCGCTCCTCTCACCTCCACGCGCTTGGGCCTGGGGAACCCCCGCCATTCCCCTCGGCCCCTGACCTTCAGCCAGGGATCTAGAAGTCTGCAGCAGATGCCCAAGCCGGGGTTTGTGGAAGCATTCTGGACACAGAGAGAGCTTTTCAGCCTTTTGCTCTTGTTACCACAGTGACTCCCGGCACCCTTCCAGAGATCTGGTCAGAGAGCCTCACCGACCAGTTCTGCCATCAGCCCAGACTCCCAAAGGGCCACGGAAGCCTAGCCGGGATCAAGAGAGGGGTTCTGTGCATTGAAGAACTGAGAATGTGGCCCACGCGACAAGGGGAGGGGGGGAACCTCGCGCCGGGAGGGGGGGGACTCAGCAGCAGATAACATACATACAGGCGTGTAAGCAAGCAGGTGTGTCTGTGCGGACACACGTGCATACACACACACATGCACACACACGCTCGTGCACACACACACCCTGGGAGCAAGGACACCCCAGGGCAAGGGTCCCGAGCACCCCTACCCTCCAGATCTTGGTTTCTAAACACCATCTTCCACGAAGAGTGAGCAGGACCCCTGCAGAGACGGCAGATTTCCACCCAGCCAGGAAGCATCAAGTGCTTCCGGAAGGTTCCAACACACCAGTGGCCAGGAAGCCAACAAGGAGCCTGGGGGCTGTCAAAACACTCGGGAGCCAGCTCATGGGGCTTGCTGAGCGTGACAGGTCACACTGCTAAAAAAAACAAAAAACCCAACAACAACTAGTTCCTGAGTCCAAACTCAGACAAACGGATAAATACGTGGAGTTCGAGGAAGCGTGAAGCGTTCATATAGTTTGAAAGTATTTTTCCTCAAAATCCTTCTTATAATAGAGAAAAAAAGAGTACTTTGCCGTGAAGGGGACCTGGGAAACACCACCCTGGACGGTCACTATTCCCAGGAGCAGGAATGTGACGAACCGAAGTCCGGCCCCTCCCCCAGTGGCCAGCCCAGAGGCCCCAGTCCCTGCTGCTCCTGCCCCACGGGAGTCTCATCCCCGGGAGACACCAGACACCGCACAGGACAGATGAGCGCCGAGGCCAAGAGGAGACGAGGCACTTGCATGGACTGAAGGGGGTGGAGTGGGACAGACAGCCCGAGGCAGAGCACAGACGGACAGCAGACCCTGTCTGCTCTCTGGCCCAGCGGGGACAGGGTTCTCACGGACTATCAGGGTGTTGCTTTCCACTCGGGTAGCACAGGGCTTGAGTCTGCAGAAGCTGAGCCCACACACCCAGGTGCTGGGTAGGGCGGGTCGGGGCCAGTCCGACGCCGCAGCCCTATCTGGCGCTGCGGGCACCCCCTTGCCTTGGCACAGCCCTGCTGTGTCGTCTGCGTCAGGCCCACGTGGCTTCCTCTGTCTCCCCGACCAGCGTTAACCCCTGCGTGTGGGGCAGACCTGTCCACATCTGCAGCTCTTGCCGGACTGCCCCTCAGCCCCTCCTGACCCAAGCTGAACCCCCACCGTCCACCATGTACTCTGCTGCCCGGGCCTCGGCCCGGAGGGGTGGTTGGTAAGGAGGAGCCCAGGGCATGGGCTCGAGCAAGGCCCCGAGGGACAGGCATGGCCCTGGCACCCTGAGCCTCCGTGGGAAGTCCATCCAGGCCCCCTCTTCCAGAGGCCACTGGCTGCAGACATCGGGGTGGGAGACCCCTTGGGCCAGGGCATCCCTTCTCCCCCTCAGTCCTGGCCAAGGCGAGGAACGAATGCCGTGCAGATGGGAAGGCGGCCGTGCTCTGAGACGCCTGGCCTCACTGGAGGTATCTTCTCCCTCCCCGGCTCCTCCCCCTCCCTCTCCCCTCCCTCCTCACGCAGGTCCTGGATCCTGCCTCCACCCACCAGATGCCTAGAGCACCCCCTTCCCCAGTTCTAACAACCAAAAACATCTTCACGTGTCGGCCAGCGTCCCGCGGGGTCAGAACCTCCACTGGCTGAGAACCACGGGGTCCTCCGTGACCCGCCTCTGGACCCACGTAGGCTGCCAGGCCCCGGCACTCCCAGCTTACTGGTGACACGACGCCCCTGGCCTCACCACTGAGCGGGAGGGGGTAGGGCTGAGGCCAGCGCAGGAGTACTCGGGCCGTCCCCGGGGCCTCTGGAGGCCCGGTCCTGGCTAGACAGAGAAGCAGGAGAGTAAAGCAAATTCTGCCGAGGACCTACGAGATCCATCTGCGAGGTCTGGGGCCAGCAGCCACAAAGAGCACACGCAGGCTGTCCCTGTCATCAGCAGCCACGGGCCCGAGTCGGCAACACCCTCGGCCCTGAGATCATTCTGGAAACGCCGGCAGTCACAGACACCGCGGAGGAGGGAGCTGCTTCGCCGTGATAAGGCGGGTCTGGCTCCAGGGGTTCTTGGAGCCGCCCCGGGCCCGCCGGCCAGCATGAGGTCCTCACTGAGGTATGCCTGGGCCTGGGATCCATGGAGAGGCCTGCCTCACACCCACTCGGCCTGGCCGCCGGCCAGGGGCCCCTGCGTGGTCACACCCGGAGGTCCCTGCAGGGAACAGAGCCGGCAGCCAGGCGTGAGGGCCCGGGGCCCACAGCTCCCCTCGTCCTGGCAGCCGGGCTGCCCTGAGGAGGGCTAGGCGGGACACGGTCGAACAGAGTGACCTGAAGGGACGTTTAAACCAGATCAGGCCTGTGGGGAACGGGAGGGGGCCAGGTGGGCCGGGCTTACGAGGGTGCATGGTGGTTCCTTCGTGGCAACGGCGGGAGGCAGAGTCAGGGGGCAGCAAGGCAGAACCTCCCTCCTGACGGCTTCAGCAGATGACGTCAGGGAGCAGCCCGAGGTGGGTGAAGACGGGGAGACGCAGCAGGCCGTGACCGCCGGCGGAAGGACGGATGAAACCACCAGGCAGAATTAAGCGTCCACCGGGGAGGGCGGGGTCTCCCAGGGGACGTGCCACCACCCGGCCAGGGGCCTTTCGCCCAGCTCACCAGGCGCAGCTGCAGGTGCAGGCAAAAATTCAAGTTTTCCAAGTCTGGGGTTTTGCCAAGGTGAGGGACAGGAAGTGGATGCAGGCGGGAGTGGAGGGCACACCCAGGGGAGCAGAGGCCGGGCCGGGCCGCGGAGTCCAGGCTGGGGGAGGCGGTCCCAACGTGGGGTGCACAGGTCCCCCCGCCCCCCGGGGTCAGGATTTAAGGGAGGGGCCAACGGCACGGGAGAAGGACAGGCCAGGGACCAATGGCACACTACCCCGCCGACGCGGGACAGGCCTCCCCTGAAGACACCGCGTGCGTCTTGAATTGGATTCAGAAGCCGGTATTTCAGACACCAACAGACGACGGCTTGTCAGCGTTTCGGTAAGTGCTTGCTGCCGCTCTACAGAAACGCAGCGTTTCATGCGTCGACTTCGATCCCCCAAACACTGCTCACCTCTTAACGGTTCCAACTCATCCTTGGCAATTATTTTGGATCTTACCTTCAGAAATTATTTGGAACGTTCTAGAACCCAGTTGCGTCACTGCGATGTGTCTCTCCCTTCCCACTACCTGTCCCCAGGTGGTGACGGGAACCCGGGCCGTGAGCTGTCCTGTGTTGTGGAAGCCCCGACCAAGCCACGGAGGTCCCTTGTTTCCAGAACGTCTCTGCCTCTCCCGACGCTCCGGAGGGATGACGCTTATCAAAGGCTATTTCTGCCCCTGCTGAGACGCGGCTATTTCCTCTTATTCTAAGGTCACACAGGCTGCGCTCATGACCTAAACAGCTACCGGGGTCCCCGCCCCAGCGAGGGGTCTGCGGGACCCTCCCTCCTAAACACAGGGTGGTGGTTCAGCTGCGGTGCTGGGTCACGGCCATCCCAGGGGCCCCACAGCCCCAACAGCACTCGTGCCTGGACCACGGGCAGGGAGGCCCACCCCCCCGGGAGCGCCCCGCACACTCACCACGCGCGCGCATGTCGGCCCGCTCCCCCGCTGTCCGCCCTACTTCCTTCCCCTCTTCTGCACCGACCGGGGCTCTTTGGATCGCGACCCCCCACCCTACTGCTTGTTCGGACACTCTACACGGTTTCTAGGCCTGCCATGTATAAGGAACCACAGCTTGCGAGACCCCAGCCCACACACGGCAGCCTCCCGCACGCCTTGACTCCTCCTCCACGACACGCTCACCCCGCGCTGTCCGAGCCCGGTTTCTGGGACCACCCACGCATCCGCGTGGCCCCCATACCTCAGGATCCTCCGTCCGGGATCACTCTCCCTTTGCCCAGAGGACAGTCTTTGAAACTCCATTCAGTGTGGGTCTACTGGTGGCAAAATTCCGTCTTTTGTTTGGTTTAAAGATGACCTTTTAGGGACGCCTGGGTGGCTTGGTCGGTGAAGTGTCTGCCTTCGGCTGAGGTCATGATCGGGGCGTCCTGGGATCGAGTCCTGCCCCCCTCCGCCTCTGGTCGGTCTCTCTCTCTCTCAATCTCTTGCTCATTAACAAATGAATAAAATCTTAAAACTAAAAAAAAGCACAACCTTTTAAATTGAAGGGTGACGGAGAAAAGGACGCAGCGCCGCATCCGTGATGCCAGGCTCCGGGGTCACAAGGGCCTCTGCCCGCCTGGGGGCGGCTAACACCAGTGGCCGTCCTGCCTGGTCTCAGAGCAGCACAGTGGGGTCGCACGGTGTCCTCCTCCTTCCCACACCACATGCGTGGGCCACGGGCCTCGCTGCGGAGGCCGCCACTCCTTTGTTCCCGTGGCACAAGCCGGCCTGGTCTCCGAAGTCACCGTCCTGCCGGGGAGGGGCTCACACGGGCCACTGGGCCGCTGGGGTGTGTGTGCTGGCTTGGGCGTGAGGCCGCACACGGACTCCCACCCGCACATACGGCAGCTCACACCCTGCACACCGAGCGTGTTGCGAAACTTCCCGGCCGCGGTGTCTCGTGGCGGCGTGGATCTGCCCGGTGAGAGGAACACCTGTCCAGATGTTCCTGGGCCATCTGTAGGTCTCCTCTGGTTACGTGTCTGTCCGTGGACTCCCGGGACCGGTACTCGTTGCTCGTTACGTAATTCGGCAGCAAGGATGACATTTACAACCCTCGTTTCTAGAAATGATCAGAACAGCTTCCCTCCCCCACCCGTCTGGTCCATTTAAACATGATGCTGGGTGTTTACCTTACAGGAACTAGGGAGCCTCACCACCTTACTGATCCTGGGGACCTGTCCGCGGCCAAAAGGATGGCGAATGCCTGCCCCGCTCTGCCCTCCTGCCCCTTCGTGAGCCGGAGTCTCCACCACCGGGCGTCTCCTTCCCCTCGTACTTCCGTATCCAGCTGAGAAACCTCCGGAACTCCAAGCTCACGGAGAAAACTCCTCCCAGGAGCTTCCTGGTGTCTCCTGCACGTGCTGCCCCACTGAGTTCGGGACATGTCGTGGACGGGGTTCACAACTGCTCCCCTGTGCGTATCTAACGGACCCAGAACCACCACAGGCCACAGCGCCTTCCTCCCTGCACCGCGCCGTCCATGGCTCAACGAGACGCCCCGCACGAGCGGGTCCACCTGCGGGCGTCCCATCCCCCGAGGCCCTGCATCCGCAGTGTCCTCCAAAGTTGTTCAAGGTCTTCAACACAGTCTCTGCTGTTCTCGGCCCTTTGCATTTTCGAATACGTTCCAGAACGAGCTTGTCAATTTCCACCAAAACTCCCTGCACAGGTCTCAGCCGCAGTGCACGGGATTCCCCCGTTCGGTAAAGGACAGACACTCCAAAGCTTCCAACCCGCCCACGTGCCAGATGCCTCCGCTTCTTGTTATCGTCTGTTAGTCGCTATGTAACTCCAGTGTCTGAAAGGCTGTACTAATCCTTACTGATTTTTCCTGGTAATTAGAACCAAGTCTCGCACGGTGAGCATGTGACCAGCAACCCTGCAAACTCTACTCACTGCTTCTGATAGCTTGCTTGCGGATTTCTCTTGATTTTCTTCATAGGTAACCGTTCCTCTGCAAATAACGACAGTTTCCTTTCTGGATTTTCAAGGTGCACATCTTTAAATCTCAGCAGACGTGCCAAGACGGCCACAGGCCCGTCTCCACCTCACCTCGGGGACAGAGTGGCCGATGCCGCCCCACGAGGCAGGGTGCTTATCCGAGCTCTCGGTTGACTAAGGAGGTTCCTTTCTGCCCCTAGTTTGCTAAAAGAGTTCCCTTACTCACGAAAGGGTGTGGAACTGTATAAATGATTTTTCTGTTTGTCAAGACCACACAGTTGATCTCTTCATGGATGTGAATTATACTGACTTTTCGGACACACAAGCCTGCACTCCTGAGCCCGACCCAACCTGCTCATCATCTCTTACCACTCAACATTACGAAGTCCAGCTCATGCTTTGTTTCGGATTGTTTGGGATTTTCAAGGGAACCCTGCTCGGCAACGCTCTTTCTCTCCCTCTCTCCCTCCCTGCTTTCTCTGAAACACCCTTTTGGTGTTTGGTTTGGGCGTCAAGGTCATGCTGCCTCATGAAACAAGACGGACAGGAGGCTTCCTCGTTGTCGCGGCCGCTCCGGGGAGGGTCTACAACGCACTGCTGCTCTTCCCCGAACGCACCTGAACACTGAGCAGTGAAGTCGCCTGTGCCTGGAGTTCTCCTTGCGAGAGCGCTGTAAGTTCAGGGAGGATTCATGAAGATGGGAGCTAGTGAGAGCCGCGTCAGCAAGAGGGCGGCACAGCGGCTTCTGGTGCTCGTCCCCTCCTGGAAAGTCAGTCTGAACACCTATCCCCGCAGGAGGATACCTTTCAACAGCTGAGGAGTGCAGGTGGGGATCACAGCACCCTGGTGGCAGATAGCCAAGGAAAGACAGTTTTGCACCAAGACAGACACATTCCCCATGGGCAGGAGTGGGGGGCTCAGGTATGCACCTGAGTGGCCCAGAGACTCCAGCACTGGCCCTTAGGGAACGCAGGGTCCAGACTCAACCCTGCAGAGCCGGGCACCAGGCCACCTGCCCAAGGACTCCAGCAACAAGCCCCCAGCACACGGCTAGCCGGCTCACCCAGGTTCCTGGACAGGCAGACTGTGAAAGGCATCCCTGCCAGCGCCCGTCCACGCAGACTGGAGTCCAGACACCAACACAAGGCCACAAGGGTCACGGCAAATCATGGAGACATGACATCTCCAAAGAAAACCGACAGAACAACGACGGATCCTAAAAAAGGAAAGGCCATAGAGAGTCTGGAGAGAAGACAGAATGACCTTCTCAAAGAAATTCAGCGGACAATAAGAGAACACACACAATTAAATGAAATTCGGGAAACAATCCACGAACAACAGGATGAAGGAGTTCGCAAAGAGAGAGAACATTTTGCTAAAATCAGAAACCCTGACCTTGAAGAATGCAGTGAGACGAGCCCTCGGCAGAGAGCTTCACGGACAGACGGGTCCGGCAGAAGGGGCAGTGATGGGTCCAGAAGACACATCCCCAGACTCACTCAGCACAGGGAACAAGGAGGGAAGGGGAGGAGACCCCAACGGGAGCTCCAGGAGAACTTCCGGAGAAGCCATGAGCACATGGCTGGACTCCGAAGAGGAGAGAAGCAGACGGGTACCAGGACCTGAGTTCAAGGAATACCAGTTCACAAAGCTCCACGATGGCCCCCCAGACCCCAACCCCAATTATCTTTTCCAGGACACATTATAATAAAACTCTAAAACCACAGGGAAGATAAGCTTTGCAAGCAGCCATGAGCCAACAACTCGTGTACCAGGGAACCCACACAGGCTCTCGGTGGAGTTCTCCGCAGAAGCGATGTGGACCAGAGGCTAGAGGGGGGATACACTCAGAGCGCTGAAAGGAAAAAGCTGCCAACCGGAACGGCCAGCAGAGGTGTCCTCCAAAAACGAAGGACAGAAACTCATTGCAGGACGAACTCAAGCAGAGGGAGGCCATTACCACGAGCGCGCCTTAGGGGAGGCGCTGAAAGGAGTTCTGCAGGCAGAGATGGGCAGATGCTAATTAGTAACACAAGACAGACAGAAATACAGGACACACCGAGGCAGGTGAGGGCACGAACTCAGAACACCCCGCCACATGTGCTGACGGGCTCATCACTAACTCTAGCACAAAAGGTAAACGAGAGAAACATTAAAAATAACTGTCCGGGGGTGCAACCCAGCTGGCTCAGTTTGAAGAGCATAGGACTCTTGCTCTCAGGGTGGATGAGTTCAAGCCTCATGCTGGGTATAGTTTACTTGAAAAAGAAAAACTTAAAAAAAAAAACCATAATAATTCGTCAATAAATACACAATGTAAAAAGATATAAATTGTGACATCAAAAGCATAAAATGGGGCGAGGGTAAAGAGTAGTTTTTCATGTGACTGAAGTTGTTATCAACTTTAAAAAGATGCTAAATTAGCTTCATGGTAACAACAAAGCAAAACCTTACAAAGGAAACGGCATCAAAGAGCATCACCTCAGACAACCATCACTGGATAGAGGGAAGAATGCAGGGACAAGAGAACTACAAAACAGGAAGGAAACAATTAAGAAAAGCATTAGTAATTCTCCTAATTACTTTAAATATAAATGGATTAAATTATCCAATCAAAAGGCACAGAGGAGTTGAATGGATCAAAACCAAGACTTAACCACAGGCTGTCTAGAAAGAGACCCCCTTTCAGCTTTAAGGACACACAGAGACTCCAAGTGAATGGGTAGAAAAGATATTCCAGGCCAGTGGAAAACAAAACCCAACAAGGGCTGCTACACTTACATTAAAAAAAAAAAAAAAATAGACCTTAAGTCAAAAACTGTAATGAGACAAAGAAGGTCAGTGTATAATGATAAAGGGGTTAATTCACCAATACACTGAAGGGATACGGCAACAACAAACGTATATATACAGTGGGCGGTGCTGTTTTTTTTGAAAAGATAAGCAAAATTGACAAATCTTTAGCCAGACTGAGGAGAGACTCAAATATAATGGGAAATGAAAGAGGAGACATTACTACTGACACCACAGAAATGCAGAAGGATCCTACGCAATTACTGTGAGCATTTATGTGCCAACCAACTAGACAACCTAGAAGGAACAAGTTCCTAGAAAACACAACCTGCCCCATGAAATCACGAAGAAATAAAATGTGAACAGACCAGTAACGAGGACATTAAACAGTCATCAGAACCTCCAACGCAGAGAAGCCTAAGCCAGATGGCTTCACTGATGAATTCTTCCAAACACTTGAAGAAGAATTAATGCCAATCCTTCTCAAGCTCTTCCAAAAAACTCGAGAGGATACTCCCAAACTCATTTTACAAGGCCAGTATTACCCTGATACCAAAGCCAGATGAAGACACCACCAGAGAGGAAAAATGCAAGCTGATATCCCAGATGACTGTAGATGTGAAAATTCTCTATGAAAGACCAGCAAACCAGACACCATGATCAAGTGTGAGGACACGGGGGACGCGAAGATGATTCAACACACACAGATCAATTAGCATGATCTACCATGTTAATAAAATGTAGAATAAAAATCACAGGATCATCCCTATAGGCGCCGAAGAAGCATCTGGCAAAACACAACGTCCTCTCATGATAAAAAGTCTCAACAAGTAGGGTACAGAAGGGACCTACTTCAGCTCAATAAAGGCTGTACGTGAGAAGCCCACAGCTAACATCACCTCAACAGTGAAAGGGTAAAAGCTTATTCTCTAGAATCAGGAACAAGGGGCGCCTGGGTGGCTCAGTGGGTTTGGCCTCTGCCTTCGGCTTGGGTCGTGATCCCAGGGTCCTGCATAGGGCTCTCTGCTCAGCGGGGAGCCTGCTTCCCTTCCTCTCTCTCTGCCTGCCTCTCTGCCTGCTTGTAATCTCTCTGTCCAATAAATACATAAAATCTTAAAAAAATAACTAAATAAATAAAAAATAAAATCAGGAACAAGACAAAGATGCCCACTCTTCTTTTTTCCAGTTTTACTGAAAAATAACCAATATACACCACTGTCGAAGGCAGACAGCATGATGGCTTGATTTACATATATTGTGGAAGAATTACCACAGCAGGTTCAGCGAACACCCAGCTTCTCATGTAAATGTAAGAAAATGAAAGGGAAGAAGGGAAAAGGGGCAAAATCTCTTCTTGTGGTGAGAACTCTCGGGGTTTGCGCTGGTTCCTCTCCTGGGTGTCACACGGCAGAAATCAAATCGAAACCACAATGAAAGGCCCCTGCGTGGCGCCGCCGGTTAAGCATCCGACTCTTGGTTTGAGGACATGGAAAAAAGGGGAGCCCTGGTGCGCTGCTGATGGGACTCCACACTGGCGCAGCCACCAAGGGAAACAATATGGAGGATCCTCAAAAAATTAAAAACTTAACTATCCAAAGACCCACGAGTCCCACCTCTGGGACTACATCCGAAGGAAACAAGTATTTTCCAAGCACAACGTCCGATGTATTCCACGAGTTTTGATACGCTGATCAGTCATATTTAACTGGTAATTAAAGCCACCTTTCCATTTTGACAGTTTACTTGACCCATGGGTTATTTCAAAAGGACACTACTTAACCTGCAAACATTTGCAAACGTACTCCTTTTTTCTCATTAGCTTTTAACTTCGTCCCACTTGGTCAAAGAGCGCGGTCTGCAGGATCTCGGTCCTGATGTGTGAGGGGAACTTCCCTACGATCAGGCATGAGGCCAACCTTGAAAACATTCCGGAGAGCACACGGGAAGACTTTACTCCGTGGCTGCTGGATGTGGCCCCCTGCGTGCCAGCGAGACCCAGCTCCTTGGTCACATATCCGCCACCTTAACCATTTCCACACACTGCATTTCTTAAACGCTTGTCAAGGATAGTAAACCCCAGGTCTTGACATTGGGCAGTATCTCGATCCCTTTTCTCCAGGGCAATCAAAAGGGGCTTTGAAACAATTTAGCTCCTTCCTGCCGGTCTGAACAGACAAAGTCATTTTTTCCAGTATCTTATTAGTGTATTATTATATTTGAAAATATTATACTTGAAAATTTCAACAGGGACAGTTTAAACCCAGCCCTCAGACATACTTGTTTTATTTCATTTGTTCACCCATTCTTCTTCCTTTAAAACCTCTCCCTGGATCCAAACTCCTGTTCTTGAAGGAAATTCCTTGCAACTTCCTTTGCAGGAGGAATCATCTGCAGGGGACACCCCCGTTTGTCTGTAAAATGCTTTTCAAGTGTCATCCTTTATTTTTAGTAACGTCAAGTCATATGCTGAAAAACTCACCCTCATAAGAAGCGTCTACTTCAGCGACTTTCAGTGTGTTTACAGAGCTGGGCCAATGTCATCATTTAATTCCAGAACATTCTGGCCTCCTCGCATGAAAGCCCGCCCCACGAGCCGTCGCTCCCCACTTCTCCTCGCTTCCTCTGCGGATTGGCCTGTTCCGAGCACTTCCTAGAAATGGGGACTGTAGGATATACAGCCTCTCTCGGTCAGCGCGACGCCTGTGTTGGAACTTCACTCCTTTTCGTGGCTGAGTAATATTCCACGTGTATTCGGCAAGATCCCATCCGGCTCACTGCTCATCTGTGGACAGACCTGGTTGTTTCCACTTCGGGGCTAATACAAATAATGCCACGGTGCCCACTTGTGTACAAGTTTATGTGTGGACACGTGCTTTCAGTGTCCTCGCATGTATACCTCACACACAGGATGCAAATGCCGCGTTGGATTGTGAGTGTCCCAAACATTCCCAAACAACACCCAGTTTTCCTCAGCATTCAAGCAGGAGCTGCAACGGTGCTTGTCTCAGAGCCTCGATGGCACAGGCCGATGCTCCTGACGTCCGAGGTAGCGGAGAAGCTGGCTGTGCTTCTGCTCTGGTCCCTCCCCCGCACGGGGGCGTGTCCTTTCTCTCCACCCGCTTCCAGAATTAGCCTTGCCTTGAACGCTGTGTGGGGCTTCAGGCGTGACTTTATTTTTCCTTCTGCCTAGGATCTGTTCTGTTTCTGGCATCCCTTAAACGTGATCTTCCTTCTCTTCTCTCTTTCTGGGATTCCAGACATTTTCATCTACAGGAGAATGGACCCTACCCCTTGGCGGTAGATGGAGGCAGGGGTCACAGAGGTGCCGTCCCACTCTCAGGAGCTGCTCCCCCAGCCCGCCGTCCCCCCTCGGCATGCCCACCCCCGTGTAAACCACCCAACCCGCTGACCCCCTATGGCACAGCCTGGGAGAGGTGCAATGATTTGGGATGGCAACTTTGAACCCTTTCCAGAAAAAGCACTGAGCAATCACGGTCTGAGTCAGTGAATGCGGTTTTGTGGTGGGGAAGCCCCAGACCCCACACGCTAAGTGCCAGACGGAGCGGACAGAGAGACCAGGCACTGCCGGGCGCACGTCTCGCAAACCACCTCCAGGACCTCAGTGTGGAACCATCTCTCTTTTTACAATTTTACAGGAAATGCCGTACTTCTTTGGATGTGACTTGCCCTGGGATCACCCGAGCTGGGACTATAGAGCCGGGAAAGGCCTGTGTGACTCGGGGTCTGCCTGCGGGGCTCCTGCAACACCGTGACAGGCCTGAGTCCGAGGGGGCACGCCGTGGTACGGCACTCGGCGACCCGGGGAGCCATTCCCAGGGCCTGTTCCATGGGACCGGAAGAAACAGCCACAGCCTTCCTCTGGACAGGACCCCACGACTCCTGTCTAGCTGAGAGGGCCCACGGCATGACTCCCACGCAGCCACCAGGAAGGAGGCCGGGCTCAGGGCGAACCAGCTCTTCACGCGAAATGACACAAAGCTGCTGTGGTCATAAATACATTTTATTTCATTAGAAATGCATAATTAACAGTGTTGAGAGCATTTCCCCCTAGAAAAGTAGGTAAGCAATATTCCCATCAAAATCGTGAGTCGTCTTCTGCAAATACCCTTTCTCGTTACACGGAACAGAGCACACGGCAAAAGGCTTCTGCTACTCCACTGTTTTTTTCAGTTTTCTCTTTTGTTATAAACACCATAGCAAATTAAAAAAAGCTGTTTGAACAGAGAAAAATATCGTAGTTCTTGATTTTCCGCACGTACTTAACGCAATCCACGCTGCGCCTCCCCACGCTCTCTCCGGACACCAACAGTGGGACTCCAAAGGAAGGGTCTTCCGGCAGGGGCGGTGGCTGTCACCGTCACCCTGTGTTGACTGGGACACCCCCGTCCGCGCGGGTGAGGCTTTCCGACGCACTCGAACAGCACACGTGCAGTGGCCTCCGTGCAGAGCCGTGGGGCCGGGGCGTGCAGGACGGGGCGGGAGGCGGGAGCCGGCGCAGAGCGCGGCCGCGGTTCCGTCTTCGGTCCTGTGCTGGGCGGCGGCCTGTCCCGCCTACTGGATCTGGATGGCTCCGTGCTCGAGCTGCATTTCGGGCTGCAGGCTGGGCTGCAGGGTCTCAGCCGTCTGCAAGAGGGGAGAGAGGAGCGCTTTCTGTACAAGTACCCACCACGCGAGGCCAGGCCCCTCGCGGGTCACAGAACACCAGTTGCTTTCGGGCTTGGAAGAAACACACACAGCAGAGCCGCAAGGGGCCAACGTCCCTCTTTTCAGAAGCTTCTGTTTGCCCACGCCACCCGCCGGCCCTGCCACACACGCTCTGTGGCTCGCTGGGGCCTGTTTCCCAGTCCCACCCCACCCATCACTGGGGAACGAGTGCTTAAACCGTCCTGTCCCTAGAACTTCGGTCACCATTTTGCCTTCTTACAAAAACTGTTCCGCTGTCCCCCCGAAAAACCATTTTAGGGGCAGTTATCCTTTCTTCCCTAACGAAAGAAGTTCTAACCAAGAAGCTCCGGGTGTTGACTGCAGTGTGCGCTCAGAGGCTGGACAGAAGGGGAAACGGCCAGGAAGAACGAGCGGCAACCGTCAGCTCACTGACCAGAACGAGCCCCAAACACAGATGAGCAGGCGGTTTTCCTTCGGCTCCCCCAAGCTGCCCATCAAAGGCAAGGTCACAAAGATGGGACCCTCAGAGGTGGGCGTCTGGCTGCCCCAAAGGAGCCGTGGTAAGAGAGGCCGGGCACGAGGCAGCGAAGGCGGGAGAGGCCGAGAGCCGGGGACACGGGCAGGCAGGAGCCCCGAGGCGTGCGGCTGGGGCTGCGCTCCCACCACTCTGGAGGCCGTGCTGCTGGGACTCGGGCGGCAGATACCGCACGCAGGGTTTCCTGAGCAGAGGGAGAGGCCCTGTGGGTTCCACCCCGAGCACGGGCATCGCCCGCACCGCCTGCGGAGCCCGGGACAGCGGCCCAGGCAGGAGTAAGCAGGGAGGACAGAGCCGGGACGACCCGGGAGGCTCCCTGCACACATCTGGGCAAGGGAAAGCGGATCCAGGCAGGTTGCCACTGCAGGCGGAGGGACCAGGGGGGCTGCAGGAGGGGTACAGAGGCGCCCCCGGGATGCAGAGTGACTCCCCTTCATCACCTGGAAAGGCAGCTTCAGACTCAGGCCCCCAGGAGGTGGATCACAGATGAGGGGACGCCTACCCGGGGGGCTTGGGGGGACCCCAGCCCTGATGAGGACCCCCCTCCCTTCTCTTTTGCCCTCAAAATGCAGCAGCCAGATCTGTGTCTCGGGCAGGAAATGGAGAGAAAGGACTCCCACCAGATGACACAGGAAGTTCCAGACACAGGAGGGAACTAAGACAGCCAGCAGCCCTGGGCAGCCCTGGAGTTCAGAACTCAGGCACCGCCTGCGCAGGTGCTCCCAGGGGCAGGGCCCATCACACAGGCCAGCTCCCTGGTGTCCTGCCCAAGAAAAGCCAGACCCCTCCCCTAGCCCCATGGCGGCTCCTGGGTTATTCTCCTCAGCTGCGCGCAGTCTTCTCCAGGAAGGAGGTCACGTCCCTGACCCCGCCCTGACCAGCAGACCCAACGTACATCCTGCAACAGCAGGGGCCTTCATGCTGGCAGTCGGGGACCCCTTCCTTCTGCAGACACGGGCCCGTCTACGGGAGGCACCGGGGGGGCCACAGGAGAGCGAGCCCCCAAGGACGAGATGGACGGAGCATGCCCCAGGGCCACACATGGTGGGCCACGCCCAGGGCCACCCCGTTCCTGTGTCACCTGCTGGCGGACCGAATCCAAGCCGAATGGGATCTCTGACAGGGAAAACACCCACGTGGGCTCACATCTCATTCCCTGGCCTGTTCCTACACAGACTCACTAAGTTGGTCCCAAGAATGGGCCAGGCAGGATTCGAGACAAAGAACACAGACAGGAAGCCAAGAGCTGAATGGATACAGCCTTCCTCAATTCCGCGATCCGTAGCAGGACCACGAACTCGCGGTCCAGGAAGACGGCCTGCCACACCGCACCCCAGGTCTGAAGCACACTGGGGGACCCTTCCATGCCTGCTGGGCAGCGGGGAGGAAAACCACCCGAGTGCAAAGGCCCCACCTAGAGCCACGCAGGGCACCAGGCGCAAGCCACCCGGCATGGGCAGAAGGGAGCCTGCGGGGGCTCTGGCTTCCAGAATAGACTCGTGCTTAAACCGGAGAGATGTCAAACTCATTCCCCCAACACTGTTGGCTCCGGGTCATACTCAACCCCTCTCGGCTCATGCCACGGTGGAGTGGGCCTCTGTGGTCACCACCACACAAAAGCCACATAGAAGGTCCCAGGCTACTATGGCCACTCAAGTGGGAGGGGCTAGAGTCTAAGGAGGACAGAGAAGCGGCACCTTCTCCAGGAAACACGCTTGCCCACTGGGGCATCGCCACGAATTAGGAGATGAAGAATTTAAGCCCGCAGGGAACCGCTGAGCTCAGCCAGCTGGCCGTTGGGTCCCAGGGTCCCCGGCGGCACCCCGTCTGGCTGCACTGAGCTCCAGTCCTCGGCAGCCTCCTCACCAGCGAGTGAAGCGGAGGGTTAGTCCCTCTCCTCCCGAGGGCCAGGAGCGCACACAGCCCCCAGCCCGGTCCTGAGCAGAGACAGGGAGCACGGACATCTGGGGCTTCGGTTCTGAGCGTCAGAAGGTGCGGGCATCGAGACACATGCGGCTCTTTGGTACTGGAGGTGGGGGGGCGGGGGGGGGCGGCCCAGAGGACGGCAAAGCGTGCGAGGAAGCAGGCAGGAGCCGGCCAGCCGTGGTCGGAGCAGCTGGGAGCCCCAGCGTCCGTGTGTCACTTGGCCCGACCTGAGCAGGAAGGCTGGCGACCTCAAGCACCCTAGAAGCTTCAAGAACACAGGGAAAGAGCACACCTGTCGCGCCCGCCACCCGCAGCCTGCGCTCTGTGCCAGGACGGACCCCCACACTCTCGGGACCCACCCATTGTTACTGTCGGACACATAGGCCCCGCTGTTCTCCAATCAGCCCAATACACCAAAACCACCCTGTCCCGTAATGGGAGCTTCCAGCTGGCCCCTGCAGTAGCACGGGGGCCCCGAGGACCCGGAGGGGAGGCCACACGGCTCGCTGGGCCAGGGCACTCGGCGAGGGGCCACTCCACAAATGCATCATCTACCCGAAGCAGCAGCCGCCACACGGGACACATCAGGAGGAATCCGGACATCGAGCACGTGTTCTCCCACGCTCGGGGGAAAGCACGGAGGACACGCAGCGGGGACAAGCCCCACCACCCAACCAAACCGGACCACAAGCGCTGTGGGGGTGGGGGGGCGGCTGGGGCTTCCCCTCCCAACCGCCCCGCGCACGAGCCGTGCCCAGCAAGGCCCTCAGGCTGCCACGCGGGCGGTACGCTGCGGGAGGTTGTGACCCAGGCCTGATGGGGCCTCAGGACCCCAGGGACGTGCCGTAGCTGCCCCAGGCCATCGTGCATCCCCAGCAGAGAGGCGCCCACTGGGGCAAGGACCCACACCCCGCACCTGGAGAAAGGGTCCAGGCCGACGGCTGGGGCTGCGTTGTCTGCGGACATGCTGACCCCCGGGTTGGGCCCGGCAGCTGTCAGAGGGGCAGTGGGGTGTCAGGTCAACGGACCCTCTCGCTCTGCAGACCCCAGACACAACTCAATTCCCACCTCCGAGTTTACAGAGAAGACGCGACACGGGATGTGTCAGAACTGGCTTCCCACTGGCACCCGGGCGGGGACCGGGCTCCTCACCTCCGCGTCGTCAGGCATCCCAAGAAACCAGGGCCTCCATGCACAGCACGTGCCCTTCAACGACCCATCACCCTCCTCGCGGGACAACGGCAGCAGAAGCCCCGAGCCGCGCCCCTGCCGGCAGGAGCCCCGGGACCTGTCCGCAGACAGGCGTCCGCCTCCAGCAGGCGCACCCACCTGAGTCGCAGCGGTGTGCTCAGTCACCGGAGCCAGCTGGACGTACTGGACCTGGATGTCACTGCCCTGGAGGGGCGAGCCGTCCACGCCCGTAGCAGCAGGGTCGGAAGAGGCCACGGCGATCAGCTGGGCGCCCTGCAGCACCTGCGGAGACAGAGCAGACGCGGTCAGCATGACAGCACGGACAGCACAGATAGCCGCACCGGGCCGGCGGCGACCGCCACTCCCACGGTCACATAAACCCAGGGAGGCGGCCCAGGGGCCCCCCTCCACACTGCGGGGCCCACCGGGCAAACGCACACAGCATGACCGAGCTGCTCTGCTTCATTCCCAAGTGACCGCCCTCGAACAGAACACTGGGTCTTCGAGCCGATTAGAAAAAGACCAACCAGCTCAAGTTTTCAAAGAGTAAAGCCAGGAAACGCGGCCGAGGGGAGCCTGAGAAGGCTGGCAAGGAAGGAGACGGCGGGACGGTGCACGGGGAGACCAAAGCACCGAAGACCTTCCAGAAATCACCATCACCTGAGGTTCGCGGGAGGCTGCCCCCGGAGCCCTTAAAAGCCCGGGAGACGAAGCCCTCTGAGCGCGGACACACGTGGTTACATAGCGAAGCAGCAACAGGTGAGAGTCAGGGACCCAAGGCTCCAGGTGCCACAGGGAACAGCTCGGCGTGAGGAGCTGCCATCGGGAAGGCAGGAAGGGGGAGCCCCCAGGGCACGGGAGACACTGAGAGGAGGGGGCAGATGAGGACCCCGGGGTCAGGCTCCGGATGACCTCCCGACTCCTGAGCACCCCAACACCCAGGCTCCCTTCGCACCCAGCCCTCCTGGTGCTCCAAGAGCTGGGCACATGCGGGGGCACCTTGCGGCCCCGCGGGCCAGATGGGGGGTAGGGGTGACGGCCTCCAAGACTCTGTATTCACCAGGAGTTGCCACGAACCGTGCAGGCTTATACTTGGGGTTATGTCCCTCCCCTTTCAAATTCTATGTTCATGGGGCCACCCTCTAGATGCCTGCTGGCAGTCCACAGCAGGGCAACGCTCACGCTTCCTGACCAGCCCAACTGCCGCCCACAGCAACGGTCAGAGCCGAGGAAGAGGGGGAGGGGACTCAGAGCGGGGGGCTGTCCACTCCGGGAAAGGTGGGCTTGGGTACGGGTCACCGACAGTCTGTACAAAAATGCAGTCTGTGGCTTTGAAACAGCTTTGTAGCATCTGATGAACAAAAGTTCTATTTCTTTAACAACACATCGTTCAATTATTAAAATAGAAGCTAAAAAGTTCTCAATTCCTTTCTCTTTTTGTGTCTTCAGAAACCACTCACGCAGTCTCGTGTTCTGATAGCAGCGAGCTGGGCGCTAGGAAGGCAAAGGCCCCAGACGGGGCACAAGGTCACCCGAGGCCCTGTGGGTGTGTCCCCAACGGGCATCTTGCAGTTGGGACTAAGGTGAGGCTATCACGAAAGGGAGTGTCCTCGGGTATGGGGCCCGGCATCCCACGGGCACCTTGAGAAGCAGAGACACAACGTGAGGGGAGCCCTCTGGTCAGCTGTGGCTTGGAGGAGGGTAGACGGGCCAGGAGCCACAGGTGGGGCAGGTCTGGAGGCTGGGGAAGCCGGGAGGTGACCCTGCCCTGGAGTGTGCGGGAGGAGCGGCCCGGTGACAGTCTGGCGTCAGCCCTGTGATGCCCACGCTGGACACAGACCTTCACACTTCGGAGTCTGAGTGTGTGGCTGCCCACTGCCGCGGCCACGGGATAGGCACACAGCACGCTGGCCCTTCCTGGGCTGCATCCTTCCAAGGAGCCGGCTTCTCGCTCCCCAAGGGCTGACCCAACCATGGCTCCTTTTCCATCATCAGCTCCTTGTGTCACCTGGTGCTCGACACAGAGATTTGGAAAAACTGCCAACACCCCAAGTCTCCTGCATTAGTCCCCGGGCCCCCCAGACCTCTCGCGGTCACACGATAACCCCCAGCGCTGCTCACAGGAAAGCCGCCAGCCCCCGTGTGGCCCGTGGGATGGCAGCCCTGCGCAGGGGCCACGCCCCCCCCAGCAGGAGAGCCTCCCGTCAACCTGGCGGAATCAAGCACACGGCGCTCCCAGTGGGCGCAGGTTCATGGTGTGGGGGGAGAATGTGCCCTGCGGGAGCAGCTCGGCCCAGGCAGCGAGGAAAGATCCGGATGGGGAAGCGAGGGAAGGGGCTTCAACAGCCCAGCGGTGCCCATGGCCGCGCTCACTCAGCGCGCCGTAGCGCGGTCCTGCACTGAGTGTAGAAACCGTGCACCGTCTGTGAACACGGGCGCGACGGCATTAGGTAACGCGGTCACGGTTCTGTCACCACCGTGTGCCGCAGAAGGCCCCCAACGCACTGACGGTCTCACCATCAACTACTGTTGACGAAAGCCACGCCATCGCGGAACCGTTTTCCAAGAAGCCTCTGCCTTCGTCTGGTGCTGGTGGCGAGCCACGGCCACCCGGGACCCGGGCTTGTTAGGGTTTCCCAAGGGTGAGCTGCTTCCCGTCGGCGCCCCCAGAAGGGGACGTGGCCCGCGGCCCGCACCACTGACGGCGTCGAGAACGAGAACGTGGGAGAGCTCGGAATCTAAGCGAGCCGGGCAGGGACAACGAAGGCCGGCACTTCTCCAGCCCGGCTGCTGAACGAAACCAGAAACGGGAAAACGTTTTCCCTGAGATTTCACCCAAACACCACACTTCCTCAGTGGGCCCGCACTTTTGCTTTTGGCAACTGATTTGAGAACAAGTCAGAAAGTCAACATGGGCGCGGGGCTGGCAGGAAAGGCCTTCCAGGCCTCGGTTAGCGCCCCTGCCCTTCCTCGCACCCCTGACCCTGCGGAGAAGACCCTCCCGCGGCGGCCTCCACGGGAGGAGCTGGGAGTGTGACCAGAGAGGGGCACCGGTCCTCCAGTGGGGACAGCAAGGGCCCCGCAGGGAGACGAGCTTCTCAATGGGAAGAATGGCTTCCCCTATGGTGGACAGAAAGCTCGTCCCGAGTGGAACCAAGCCGAGGGCAGCGGCAGCCTCGGGAGCCCGGCCGGCTGTCGGGAAAGCTCAGCAGCGGACACACGGGTCTCAGGGCACCTCCCAGGCCCGCCTCACCCCGGGGAAGGCACCGCCACCAACTCCGGAACTCGGGCCACCGCCCCGGCCTGGCCTGACCGGCAGGCCTCAGCCCACGGCTGCCCTCAGTCCCACAAGGGGCACTTCCCGCACCGCAGGCGGACCCCAAGCACCCGCAGCAGTGGCGGCATGCCCCGGCTCCAGCGCCTGCACACAAAGCAGTTGGGACGCTTTTCAGGCCATCCTCCGAATCCGGGAGAAGCTCTCCGAAGGTGACATTCGCATTCTGCTTGATGACAGCTGTGGAGGAAGGAAACACGGGCAGGAGGGGCCAGACGGGGGGCTCTGCCAGCAGGGCCTCTTCACGAGAGAGGCGGGATGCTCGTTGGGATGCAGGCCTTACCCATCACAGCACAGCCCAGGAGGCGGGGACGCCGTCTCTCCCCCATCAAGCACCCGCAAAGGAGGACTCTGGGTCGCGCGGCCCAGCCGTCTCCGTGCCGGACCCACCCAGTGGAGTCCGTGCTCACCCCGTGGAAGGGACAACCGGTGAAGGAGGTGTTCTAGGAGGCGAGACAGGACGGCAACCACGCTGCAGATCACGGGTTTCTCCGCGATCAGTGCGCACTCACTAAGAGATGGTGGTGAAGACCCTGCGCCGCTGTGTTCGGGAGAAACTCCGACGTGAGCTGGTGCACCGAGGCACCCCGCGGGGCGAGCAGGAAACCCCCCACCGTCAAGCCTAGGGGGCAGCTTCCATTCCACCATCACCCTCGGACAATGAGAGAACGAACCACAGCCCCAGGGCAGGGCTTGGGGCAGGAGGCCACGGAAGGCCGCGAGCAACCAGGGCAGACAGGGAGGCACAGACGCGGGCTGAGAGGCGAGCACCCAGCAGCTGTGGCCCCATGGGTCAGGGCGGCACCCAGAGGGACCCGCAGAAAGAGCACCTGTCCTCACTCTGCTGGGAGGACACGAGGCCAGCACGTCCGCCTGCCCCCCGCTCTACAGGCCGTAGAAGTTTCGGTGACGAGCTTCCAGCCCCCTCCCCCTTACCACAGGTCTGCAGCCTCTTCCCAAGGCTCCGGAATGCAGAAGACCTCACAGGGATGCGACGGGCTCCAGGCCGGCAGCCGGCAGCATGGCCTCCCGAAGCCACCGGCCTGCGCTGACCTGGACGTGCGCCGCCCTCCCCCCTGCAGACTCAGAGGCAGCCCGAGAGGCACCTGCCGGGTCCCCACCCCTGCTCACAGGGCTGGGCCGCACAGCCGGAAGCAGAGCCGCGCCGGCGGGGCGAGGAGAAAGGATGGCGGGTGTGCGCTTGAAGCCTACTGAGGGGGATCCTGCACACGCCTGGTTTTCCCTGACATATCCCCCATTTTGAAAGGATTTAGTACCCACGTGAGATAACGCAAAACTGGTATAACCCCAAAATAAGCACAGGCAGTCCAAAGAGCTCTCAGGAGGGTTTGGGTTCAGAACCCGGACTCCAGCCCAGAGTCTCCTCAGCTGAGAACCACACACACGACAGCCGGCCCGGCCCCTCCTGTGGCCGGAGGACCCGTGTTCCACACAGTTTAGTCACGTGCACGGCCAGGAACAGAGGCGAGACCGCGACCTCCGGCTGTCCTGGGACAGAAGGGCACTCGCTTGTCGCCCCGTCTGCAACCAGCTCGCTAAGGGAACGCCCCCTATGAAGTCAACCTCCTCAAATCTCGGTGTTAATTCAAGAAGTAGTTTCCTCATGACCATAAAAGGAGAACCTGAGAGAGGAAAGCCCGTCCCAGGGACGCCCCTTACCCCCGGCCGGAGGCCCCCCAGCCCCAAACCCTCCTCCTACAGCGCACAGTGAACGCCAAACGCGGATCATCGTTCTGAAGTCGCGAAACCTTCTGACGGGAGGGAACGCTCCTGGGCTCGCTCGGTGCCATTCTGAGCGCCTCCCTGAGCCCAGGAGCCGTAAGAACCCGGTCCCAAACCAGCAGAGAAGGAATCCGGGCAGACGCAGAAGCCACCGCTCCAGGGCCGCTCCTCAGCGGCGCGGGGACAACGCCCACGAGCCGCCATCAGATCCCGCTCCCGCAAACACGCCGACCAGCCAGCAGCGATGAACGTGGTTTCTGCCGTCGGCTCCGGAACTCGCTCCGGCATCGAGCACAACACTCAAACACAATCTGGGGCAAAGCAACACAAAACCTAAAAAACGCAGTCAAGCGGGAACGGAGTCCGGAGATGGCTGGTATTCCTTCCCCACCCCTCCAGAAAAGCCCGCGCTCCTGGGAACAAAGCTCTCCCGTGTGTTTTAAAACATTCCGGCAGGTTGGGGGGGTGGTAATAATCCAACCAAGGTCAGATCTGAAGACCTCGTTTCCCCCACGGGTTCCAGGCCTCCGGCTTCCAGAAGGGCCGCGTGGGGTGGGTGGGGAGCGGGTGAGACAGAACAGCAATGGCAGAACAGAAGGTCTGTGTGGGCTCCGCCGGAGTGGGTCTCACCCACCTGGGGCCGGCGGCCCGGGGCACCCAGCTGGCCAGCCACACGCCAGGCGACGAGGAGCAGCTGAAGGGCCAGCCACGGGCGGGCACGCGACCTGGGCTCCCTGTCCCATGACCGAGCTCCCACGGCCCTGCTCACTGCTTCTCGTGCTGCGCGCCGTGTGGGCAGAAGAAAGAGCTTCAGAAAGGGGCGAGGCCCTCTCCCTCGAGGTCATGTCAGTAGAGAGTGTTCACAAGGGCCCTGCTTTAGGGGGTTACGGATGCCAGCCGGGGTGTGCAGAGGCTGCACTGAGCGACTGCGGGCTCCGGGCTCTCCCCTAAGGACGGCACCGTGCGCTGGTAAGAACGACAAGCAGCCCCCAGGCCTCGAGGGAAAGACCGGGAGAGGTGCCTCTTGCCACAGGGTGCACCCCAAGGTCAACACCTGAGTCTGTGTGTAAACGTGATGGTTCACCAAGCTGTAAACACACAGGCGCCCGCGGTGCACACAGCCACATCCTCGTGTGAACTGCTGGCTAAGGGCGTCCGCGCCTCCCGCACACGGTAGGGCCGCGGCCTGCGTCAGCGCCGGTCTCAAAGCACCAGCAGCAGGAAGCCCCCGCACCGGCCTCCACGTCCTGCAAACACGGGGCCGCCAGCGAGCTCACGGGGCAGAGCGTGGGGGGACGCTCCTTGTCGCGCTCAGCCACAGCGCGTGCCCTCTAGAGTGCTGCGGGCGGCTACAAGATCAGGACCGTATGCGATGTCTTGGTTATCCCCAGAGCCCGTCGACTGCCATTCCAACACGGGAGCAGGACCATCAGGGCAGGGAGCTCGCGGGGGGCGGCAGGACTGGCTGGGATCCCGGGGCCTCAGCGCGAGCACGCAGCCCTGGGCATCTGGCAGACACATCATCTTGTTTGTTACCATTAGCTCCACGCTGCCAGGGAGGAAGGGGGCCTCGGGGGCTAACTTGTGCGCGGGCACTACAGGCCAGTAAAAGTGCAAGCGAACAGCAGCGGCTCCGAGCACGGCTGTGCCAACTGTGTGGCCCAGCTGCCTCCCAGCTCGGGGCCAGAGCCGATCCCGTGTGAGTGAGCGGTCGGGAGCCAGCGAGGACGACCACACACCAGCCATGGGGCTCCCAACACCGAGGGACACTGTGTAGGCGGAGCCCTCGCCACCTCAGCCTTCGCGGCGAGAAGAAAACAGCCACAGGCCTTCGGTTTCCCTTGGGCCGATCGTCTCCTGGCAGAACTCCCGCTGATGGCCGACCTCTCCTCCCTCGGGTGCCAACGAAGCGTCATCCCAGATGGAAAAGAATTCTCTCAGAACGACTCGCCCACTGGTTAAGCCACAAAGACCTATTCCTAAGGAGGCCAGGCTGCCCCTCCTACTTGAGCAAGCCTCCCGCTCCCTGCGCCCCTCACAGAACCCCATCAGGACGCCTGCACGTGACAGGCCCACCAGTGGCCGGCAGCCGGCGGCCCGCATCTGGGCGAACGGCCCAGGGGGTGCGCACGTGCCTCCGCCGGCCCCACTCTTGGAGAGGGCACACGTGCGCGGGCAGGCGGGGCGGCTATCGCGGCTGCTGGCCACGTCTTTACTCCGCTCAAGGCCTCGGGCGTCAAACCGCGTGTGCGGCACCTGCAGCGCTCTCCAGCTGCAAGGCCGCACTCGGAGCTCGGGCCAAGAGGCTGCGCGGGGCACAGGCCTGGCCCTGACTCCACACACACAGCATGGAGCGCCACGTGGACCTCGATGACACAAACAGGACGTGAGAACCGTGGCTGGAGGCGAAGGCGCCAGCTCAGAGGGGATGAACGAGCAGACTGTTACAGATCAGTCTGGGTCACTCACTCCACAAGCTGCTGGTTTGTTTCACTTTGGGAGGCAACATGAAACAGCGACCTGAATTTTATTTTTTTTTAAGATTTTATTTGACAGAGAGAGAGATCACAAGTAGGCAGAGAGAGAGAGGAGGAAGCAGGCTCCCTGCTGAGCAGAGAGCCCGATGCGGGGCTCGATCCCAGGACCCCGGGACCATGACCCTGAGCCCAAGGCTGAAGCTTTGACCCACGGAGCCACTCAGGCGCCCGCGACCTGAATTTTTAAACATAAGTGACTGTTCACACGTCGAAGTAATCGCTACGTAATTTTCCACCCGTCACGTGTGTTGTGCACACAGCAGCTCTCAGTCCAATGTGCTCCCGCCTCCCCCCGAGCCCGCGCCCCGCAGGGCCAGACACGCCCCTTCCAGCCCAAGCCCGGGCAGTCCTGCACTCCGCATCTGCAGGCGACAGCCGCTGCGTCATCACCCACTGTTTCCAAGCAGTCCCCTCACCACCCGTGAGAGCGGAAACCAGGACCCTTTCCGGCTGCTCAGAACACGGCGGAAACCACCCCGTTCTGTGACCTGCTGCCGGGTCAGGACAGACCTCCGCTCTCGCCCCCTCCTCATGCTGTCACTCGCGAGGTTCTGCTACGAACCAGCACGAAGTTCTAAACCTCGATCCTTACGGAGCCCGGAACAGAGCTTCCCTCCTGGACGTGGTGGGCCCCGTCGGCGGTGGCCCCTGCCAGTGGGAAAACCGCACGAGCAAAGACTCCCAGCGAGGGCGGGGGACCTGCATTCTGTCCTTTGGGTTCCCAAGGTCAGCTGGTGATCTCTAGTCACTCAGCACGCCACCAAACAGCAGCGGACTTTGCTAACCAGGTGCCCCGCTCAGAAGGGACCTCGGATCTCCAAACACAGCTTCCTCATGACACGCGATGAACTGAATACTCAGCGGCTCACCCCCGAAGCAGGTGGAAAGTGTGGAAGTTACACGGGGCTTAAGACTTTGTTCTTCTGCAGCAGTTCTGTCCTGTGACATCTCAAGGGCCCCGTGTGACGTCCCTCGGGCTCCCAGCTCTTACCCATCAGGATTCAGCCCACGATGTGCCTCTTGCCACCACGCTGGCCAGCAGGTGGGTCCTCGATGGCCCTGCTTCCTCCCTGCTCAGCATCCCAAGGGTCGACCATGTGTGTGTGAGGCCTCCAGGCCCTGAACGCCCCCGGCAGCCCTCCCGGCCCTGAGCCACCGGGCTGCTCTCCCCTCCCACCGTGTAAGCCCAGAGTTCACAGGGAGGGCAGGGAATAGGCTGGAGTTGCAGGCGGGGGGGGGGGCCCATCAGAGTGCCTGAGTTTGCATAAGGCAGTGCTGCGTGTGATCAGAGTAGGGATGAAACGTCCTAACACATGTCCCTCTTTCACTCCCCATCTCTGTGACGAGTAAGAAGTGAAACCTTCATGCAATGACAGGGAGTCCCCCTCCCTGCACAACCTAGAGATTCAGAAATCCCATTCCTGGGGCCGCGGTGGGGACGGTTTCCTCTCTGCAGACGTCACCTGCTGGGATGGCTCCTGGAAGCGAACCCTCGGCTGTCCAGAACCTTCACAGGCTCCTCTGCTGCTCTGCGTCCCAGCCAAGCGACCAGAACCCGCGGGCACGGCTGCCAGCCCGTCACGGGGACGTCCCCACCCACGACACAGCAGGCCTGCTCACCACACCCACAGACACATCAGGGAGACCGCGACAGAAAAGCCCGGGAGATCGACACACCTTCCTTACACGGGAAAACCTGAACCTGGATCTCACCAAAAAGAAATTCTGGAATTCCTCAGAAGTCAGTTTTCCAGCTTACTGAGCTGTGCGTTCTAAGGGAGCGCCCTTCTGTCGTGTGCGGGCTGTCACCCACGAGGACAGCTGTCAGGGACAGTGCAGCTCCACTGCGGAACTGCTCGGAAACAGGAGTGTTTCAAAACACCTCGTACTTGCGCGTCTTACAACTAAGAGCTAACGGAACAGTTACCAGCACACTCGCTCATCAACACATCATCACCAGGAATGGAGGCTGTGCTCTGATACTGGGTTCTGCAAGGAACAGAAATAATAAAATCTGTGGACCTAAGGGGATTAAAACGATTTAATTTACCTTTTAAACATACTTGACAACGATTTTAAGGTCTGCCCTTGATCTGAAGGCCCCCCCACCGACCGTCTGCAGCCACAAGACCTGGACGTGAGATCCACCCCAGGGGCTCAGGCTGGGCCGTGGGCACGCAACCAGCACGGAGTGTGTCCAGACGGGGAGGACCCAGGGGTACCGCAAAGCTCCTCCAGCCTCAACTACACGGGAGCCCCTCAAAGACAGCGTCATTTCAGCTACGCCAAACTCTGGAACAGGCACGTAAGTTATCAGCTCATGCAACTCCTCTCGAGAACACAGCATAATACCCTCCCCGTCGAACCACGGCCTGGCACAGAGCAGCCCGGCCGTGACCCCCGCGGGGAAACATGGCAGGCCTGCGGAAACGGCCGCAGCCCCAACTCGCTGTCGGCAAGCTCGGAGACGGGACGCTGCAGAACACGTCCCTACGTGTTCCCCGCCCACCGGCAGCCAGTCCGTGGGGCTCCGTGTAACAAGCCTCCGCCGGGGACCAAAACGATTCCAGAAGACCCAGAGCCAGCGGCGGGAACACAGCGGGCCCGCGGACCCATCCGGCCCGGGAGCACCAGGCAGGCTGACAGACCCACGGTGCGGCACCAAGCCAGCCCTGGAGAGGCGGCCAGGCTTCCTCCACCCGGCGACAGGAGAGGCAAACTCGTTTTTGTGACTTTTCTAGGATGTTTTTGGAACTCATTAACACCAAACTCACTCTGCTCTGGCCTTTAGGACTTAAATTCTACTTTCCACCGTCTTAGGGAAGGCTTTTCCATAAGGGACTGATGCCCTGAACTACCCGTAGGTCCTCCAAGTTTCCTGTTTCTGTCTGGCACGCAACACAGAGCTGTACTTTCGTGAACGGCACGTTCTTATTAGAAGTGAAGGGACCCAGTGCATGCTGTGCGCGAGGCCAAGGCTGTTGTCTACTGTGAACCACCATCCAAAGCCAACAGCCACCCCCCCCCCGAAACACAACCTTCTTACTGCCACAGATAAAGGCCCCTACGCGCACACACAACACTTTCTTCTACACACCCCCCTTCTTCTCACCCACTCTGGAAGAAGTCGTGCACATAAAACGTTGGGTACTTCCTGCCTCTTCTAATCTTTTCCCCAGTTCGTTCAGCAGGCCCCATTTCACGGGAAAAGTTCTGAAAGCTAGTAAAATTGCCTTTCGAGTATAAGGAGGAAGACAAATGCCAAAGAAGTCAAGAGAGGTTTAAGAGTTTAAAGACCACCAAGCTGTTGTTAGCGGGATGTTGGCGAAGCGACCCCAGAAACGCACCATGAGCGCAGCCTGGACTTAGAGCTGCGTTGCCTAACTCTGCTCAGTACAAGTGAGTCACGTGTGCCGGGTGTGCCGCTGCGACAGGGACGGGCTAACCCGAACACACGCGGCCCCCGGGAGCTGGCATGAAAGGGTACTGTCCGCTGACAGAGCCGTGCGGACCCTCCTCCCGCACATCTCAGAACACCAGCTCCCACTATTACACACGATCGCATCCCCACACACGTCGAGGTGAAACAACCCTGCACCATCCCGTGATTCATGCTCGAAGCACAAGCAAAGCCCAGGTCTTTAAAGACGGCCTGCGAGGTTACAAACCTCCCACGTGGGAAGAAGTCACGGACCCCGCTAGGACCCTTTCCGGAGACAGGATGTTGCCTAGCAATAGAGTCTGGAACAGAGCGTGTGATCAATCCTCCAAAACCTGAATCTGGGTCCCACGCTGGGCACTGGCCGTGTCAGTAAGCAGCCCTGCGCGCCTGTGCCCACCGCTCGCACCACGTGACCGGAAACGGCCCTCACAAGCGCCCCTTCAGCCCCTTGGAGTCTCCATGAACCCCCGGCCCCCGGCAGAAACGCGGAGGAGCCCCGCGGAGGAAGCACTGCCGTTCCAGGGGCCCCAGAAAGGACAGAGAAGGCAGCAAGCAGAGGGGACAGATGCGAACACAGCTCAAGACTGTGAACAAGCCCATTCGATCCCCGCGGCGGTGGCAACAGCAGTGGAGAGGGTGTTCTGGAACACAAGAGCCCGCGTGTGCCTTCCTGAGGCACAGACCCCTCCCAGGCTTTCCCTCCCCAACCAAGCCCACGTGCATCGACACCAGCGCACACTTGCTCCCGAACTCGTCCCCTCCCCAGCAAAGCCACAGGGAGGCTATGATCGGGTCCAGCTCCAGGGACAGGGGCCTGAGGGCCTACAGGCCCAATGCCCGCTCCTCACGGGGCTTTGGAGGGCGAGGGGCTGTCGGCTCCCTGGAGGGCATCTTCGCAGGACGGGCACCTTCCTGCATGATGCTCAAGGTTAAAGCGACCCCGAACTTCTCGTTCCTGGTTGTGTCTTGATCTCGAACAAGTTAGTATTAACTATAAGGAAGCAGGTGCCTGTCCTTGGGTGCTGAGGAGCCCCGTAAGCAGAGGGGAGCCGTGGCCGTCGTGCTCCAAGGGGACTGGAGGGCAGCCAGCGGCGGCGGCCGACTCTCCAAACACGGACCGCTTGTGGAACAGTATTTCCAGTCACATGAACACATGTTTGGGTCTTTGCTTTGTTTCCTTAAGCTCCCAAGAAAATGACGTGAATGAAACGAAAAGCTATTTCAGAAACCGTCTAAGTGTAGATTGTAAAACCCTGAACTCGCTGCAGGCAGAGCAGAAGGATCACGGACCTCCCGCGGCGGAGCAGCCGCCCGCCGCGGACGACTGCGGAAGCCCAACGTGTTCCGTCAGCGAGGCCGCCCCGACGAAGCACACGGAGTTTCTCAGTGTGGATCTGGGCCACATGGGTGGGCTGCTGCCTGCCGGAGGTCACGACCCCGGTGCTGACAACCCACCCCCCAGCCCAGCCGCGGCATCCGGGAGGGTCCCCGCTGGGGCCCGCACGTGCTGTCTGAGTCACGTAGTCGACGTCTCCGTAAATACACTCAGGCGCTCTCCAGGGCCCTGTGCCCCGTCCTAGAACGACCAGGTGCCCCGCAGCCCCGGTCCCTGCACGCCCGCCATGTGTGTGGGCAGAGCCCCTCCCTGGGCGCAGCCTGGGCCCCGCCCTGCAGGCGCTCACAGCCAAACCACGCTGGAAGCAGAGTGGAGGCCGCAAGACGCCGGGACCCTCCTTGCAGGCGCCCTCGACCTTGCCCCTCCCAGCGCCCTCCCGGCAAAGACAGCCAGGTCACCACAAGACTTGGCAGGCCCACAGCCTCGGCTCTCAAATGCTGGTTACGTCCCCTCTTGGAGGCCAGCCACCGTGCTGTGAGGCCGAGGGCCACGAGGGGAGCCTTCACAGGGGAGGACCGAAGGGCCTGGGAGGACAGCCTCAGAGCCCCGGGCCATGGGCCAGCCCAGCTCCAGCCTGACAGGGCAGCCTGCTCGGACTCCAGATGACCCCAGTGACGCCATTCCACACCGAACTCCCACCCGCTGCACCCAGGAAAACCAGATCGTGAGGCATAATGACCACTGGTGGTCGTCAGCCCTGTTTTGGGGCGGCACGTGGCACAGTAAGAGAGAACTAAAGCAAGAGTGATGGTCCAACTCCTTGCACGGCCCAGTGTCCCCGTGCCCAGTCCCCGCGCCCACAGCTAGACTGGCATCCCTGTCCCCGTGCCCACGGCTCTATTAGCATCCCCATCCCCACACCCACGGCTCGACAAGCGTCCCCGTCACGGAGCCTATAGCTCTACTCTAAGGTTTCTGGCACATGCAACTTAATGTCAAATAGTTCAAAACACAATGGATCCACACACGCTGCTATCGTGGATTTCTGCTTATCTGTACTTTCATACACTGAATCACGACTCACTAGTGACTGGTTCTAATCCAGGCAAAGCGAGAGCCAGGCCCTCCTGGACTGCCAGTGCTGATTCAAGTTGGCAGTTTTGAGGGATACGGACCCTTCCTGTCCAACCACCCCTCACGCTTACATGACCGGTTCCACCAGTCACTCGAATGCTCCAGCAGTCATCAAGGAGAGGACGTCTCACGAGCAGCAGCTACACTAAACGACGATCTGCAGCCGCCGGTTCCCCGCTGGTCTTGCCTAAATAGCTGTGCAAAGCCACAGACAAGGGCCACGTCCTGGCTGCCCTGACGGGACCGCGGGGCCGCGCAGACCTGTTCTCTCCTCCGTGGCGCTCTCGGGCAGAGCAGCGATACAGTGTGCTCTAGTTACAACAGCACCGTTCCTGGGGCTTATGCGATCTAAACCCCCAGAAAACAAGTATCTGTAGAGAAGGGAAGTGGAAACAAATAAAACATTTTTGTTTTAGCAACGTAATGAGTTACAGGAGACGCCTGGTCCTGATGTGCAGTCTCGTGGCTGGGAACTCTGTGTCTTAAGCGCGTGACCTCAGAGCAGTCTTGCTTCCATGGTGGTGCCAAAGCCAGGCCCGCCTCCCCGCAGACCCCCGCAGCCCCCGCCGCAGAGCAGGGCACACCGCACCGGTTCATGCTGTCTCCCCACGTGTCGCGAGGACGCGGACTCTGACACCTCACGCGTCCACGGCACCGCTTGCTCTGTGGAAGCTGATGTGACAGACGACGTTCAGAACAAACATCCTTCCTCTCTGGACACCTCCCCCCCCAACTCACGCCGAACCGCTCGGGGGGAAGCCTGTACTTCCACGTTTAATCGTACAACGGCCTCACCGTCTCGTAAACTGAGGCTAATTATGCAGTTGTTCTTCCAACTCATTAGATAAATCTGAAAAATTATCGTGAGTTGGCAAGGCTTCAATCCCATAAAATTAATCAGAACCAAAGCACGCACTGTCCCTCCCACAGTCTAAACCCCGAGCATCCACATGTTCCCTACAACGGCCTGGCAACGTTTTTATCCGAAATTCACCAAACTGAAAACTGCTGTAACAAATGCACACTCAACTGTGCTGCCGCACGTGATTTCTGAGAGGCTGGAGCCGTGATTCATCTGAGCTTGCCCACGCTGCCGCCCATCAGCTGTCCCCACCGTCCTAAGGGTCACCCCCTTGAGTCCACTGTTTGCTTCTGCTAGCAGCTGGGGACACTGTGACTGGGGTCAAATCTAGACAGTAGCTTTGAAATCCTGGCCTGACCGTCCTGAGTTGCAGCCACGTAAAGACCAAACGTGACCGACACCCGCCACGTCAGAGCATGACAATGACCACAAGCCAGTGGTCAGCTCACCAAGCGCTCCATCATCGGGACACGGGGCCTGAACAAAGCATGACTCCTTCGTGGACAGAACACTGACCTGAGGGTGTTTCCTCTGGGAAGCTGGGCATCTGGGAGGGGCAGGAAGGCACTGCACTGTCCCCCCTGAGGATAATGGCCCAGAGAGCTGCACGCACGTGCTCGGCGTCTCACGAGGGCCGGACTCTGACTCACGCCACAGGATGCTTATCTCTGGGCCCTAACCAGGGTTCTAAGAACAGAGGGTGGGCGCACCAGGCCTCCCCTGAGTGGACTCCACGATGCACAGAGCCAGGCCAACCTGTCCGCAGCCCTACCCCTCCTCTGAGAGGAACGCGTCCGATTTCTCCCCTTCTCACCTGACAAAGCGCTGCTGGCAAACCGCAGCTGAGCTCCCCCAGGGAGGCCAGGGTCCTGGTGTCCAAGGCTGAGGACTAATATGTTGCACTTCATGGGGACTGTATGGGGAAGGCCCCCTTTTGAGGCTCACGTTCAAATCTTCAAAGTGGAAAAGGTTTTAGAGACCCTCTTGTTGCAAAGACCCCGTCTTCCTGAAGAAGAGTGAGAGGTCCACATCCACAAAGCGCCTTGGGACGCCCGCTTCGAAGCCAGGAACGCGGACAGCGCTCGGCCCGCGTCGCAGGCCCTCCGGCAGCCCGCACGCCCGCTCACAGGAAGGGCACCGCTGTCGAAGGCAGACATCAGAACAGCATCTTCTGTCCTGAGTCCCGAGCCCGCGCGTCGTCCCTGCGCCGCACGGAACAACCAGCCTCACGAGGCACAGAGCTGTCGGGCCGACCCAGCACGGAAGGGAGAGGCTGCCGGACGGTGAGACGCAAACAGCTCGGTGACAGAAGAAAGTAGGGGCTGTGCCGGGAAAAGTCACAGCGAAAGGACAGGCACCACGCTGCGAAACCCAAGGCCCATCTACCGGAACTCGGGAGTCACTCCCCAAGCATCCCCAACGGCCTCGCTTTTCATTAATGCATCTTAATGCACACAACGGGCCAAATTCTAATCCTGTATTATTCATCTAAAATGGTTTTGAAGACATCTTGCTGAGGTTAAAAGGTCTCCACAACTTTACGAGCCCATCCCGCGTATAAAGAGGCAAGGCTGGCCAAGCGCTGGGGTCCGCCCCGGCCGGACTGCCCTCCTCGGCCTCGGTGACCCGCGGCCACGCTCACCACGTTCTGCTTTCCAGGTGCAAGGACAGAAGCAAGACTCGCAGGAATGACGAAGAGGCGGCCTTGACTGACATGTTTGCCCTACAAGGCAATGCTGGTGAGAGCCGGGCCTAGGCGTCTTCCCGGCCACGGGCACCCCAGCTCCTGTGTGACGTCACAGGCCCGTGAGTGGCCAGCCCTCGGAAGCACCATGCGCCCCACTCGGGATTCTCTAGAATACACACAACGCCTCTGGCCTTCCAGCACCGTGTGTTAGCAGCTCCCCGAGATGACCAACACGTGCGTGCCTGGCCCTTCTTTAACAAAACATGTGAAGCCATTTTTTACAAGCTAAATTTCTAAACTACGTTGCTTTACACTGATTAGGCTCAAAGGACCTTTCTTTTCTTTTTTTTTTTTCCCTTAAGATTTTATTTATTTATTCGACAGAGAGAGGTCACAAGTAGGCAGAGAGGCAGGCAGAAAGAGAGGGGGAAGCAGGCTCCCCGCCAAGCAGAGAGCCAGATGTGGGGCTCGATCCCAGGACCCTGAGATCATGACCTGAGCCGAAGGCAGAGGCTTTAACCCACTGAGCCACTCAGGCGCCCCTCAGAAGACCTTTCTTTAAAAGGCTCATTTCATGGTGCTCATTTTAACAAGAAATGGAATATATCCTAATTAGCTAATGCTTTAACGGGTGCCTGGGTGGCTCAGGTCACGATCCCAGGGTCCTGGGATCGAGCCCCACGTCAGGCTCCCTGCTCCGCAGGAAGCATGCTTCTCCCTCTCCCCATACTTGTGTTCCCTCTCTTGCTGTGTCTCTGTCAAATAAATACATAAAATCTTTTTTAAAAAATAAATAATAAATTTTAAAAATTACTTAAGGACAACATCACAGAGCTACAGGCTCCTAAGAAAAGAAAGAGACATCAGTGGTCACCTGTTTAAGACCTTTTCAAACCCCAAGCCATGAAATGGATTTAATGTGTCACAACCCGTACTCGAAAGAGATTTTTAAAAAGAAGAAGAAAAAAAGAACAGAGTAAAAAGTATTAGAGCAACTAGCGTGCAGTGAGGTTAAGTAGAAACCCTTTTGGGAACCTGTTTCAGCTGCGCATGTGTGCATGTGAGCACGGGAGGGTGCTAGAGTCCTAAACGCACACCTGTCTTCACACTGTGGACCGTGACACAGTCCTGTCCCATAGCACAAACCCATCATTCGACCGGCGGCGTAACCAGGCCTACAGGGTGGTCCAGCGGCCACAGTGAGCGAGGACGGGCTCGAGAAGCAAGGATGACTTGGAGCCGAGCCCCAGTTGGTAGGCAGAGCGACTGTAGCGAGGGGGAGTCCCTGCAGAGGCTCCCCAGTCCGCTCGCCCTCCCTGAGGCCATCCCTGGCCCACATAAGTGCCACATGACTCCATGTAAAAGTTTCCATGACCTTCTCGTTTCTCATTTAAAATGCATCTCAAAATCATTTCATCCACCTCACTGCAATCTGCAATCTCTATGGCTCTTAACATTTGAAAACCTTTTGTTTTCACTTTTTCAGAATCTTCTGAAAATCCACACCAAATTTGAAAATGCTATTATACTGGGGACCTGGGGGTCCCATCAGTGAGCATGACTCTTGATTTCAGCTCGGGGCTGGGCGGAGAGCCTGCTTGAGATTCTCTCTCTATCCCCACCCGGCCCGCCACCGGCTAGTGCCCATGAGCTCTCACGCTAAAGAAAATTCTATTACACCAACCGCTAACTCGGAAAGCTGAACTCCCTTACACAAGCGATCACTTCCCATGCCTAGCACCTTTAATACATGTCTACATACTCAACTCGTGTTCTGGGCATCACTATCAGCCAGGGTTAGCTTCAGGCCCCTCCTGAGAACCCCAGATTTCCCCATTCCTGATCTCATTTACTACACAAAGTCCATGCGCCCAAACAGATACCACAATTCCCTGAGTCACCACGTGGGCAATAACACGCCCAAACCCTTTTAAGTCCCCACGTTCTTTACAAGCCTCTGTGCTCTCCATTCATGCAACAGTAAACAATCGATGCTGAAATGGTCGTGGCTGACAGAGAAGACAGCAGCACGAGGCAGTAGAAGAAATCACCCGTGTCCCCGGTACCCACACTCAGGCTGCCGACAAAAGAAATCAGCACGGCATGAACGGGCCCAGTAACGTTCCTCTGAACGAGAACCATCGGGAACAGGAACACAGATCCGCAGCCTACACATCTCACTCCCAGGAGCTGCCCTCGCCCAGAGCCCAGGACCAGAATTCATGACTACACGTGACCGTCACCATAGTAAATCTGACCATCAAGATTCCCCCAAAACAGATCAGGAAGGACAAGGAAGTGGTCACTGCGAGAAGACACAGGTGGCCAGAAACAGAGGGAAGAGAACAGGAAACATGTAACTGGGCCACCGGCTGGCGCCATGACTTTCCCTTGAAAGGAGGCTTCCAACGAAACCCCCAGCTCTCTCCCGCTGTGTACGTCGGCTATCACTCCTTAACGTTCCTTCCCACATGTGGGGAGCAGGGACACTGCTGTGTCTCTAATGCACCGGGCCCACGCTGATGTGCCCCCGCAACAGACCCGCCACGGGTAGGGTCCACGGCCCAGGAAGGAGAAGCACGTGGGGGCTCCGGAGACGCAAGGCGGAACTGCATCTGTGTAGGGATGCACCAGCAGACAGCAGCTCTCCCTCTCCCGAAAACAGAGTCTGCCCAGAGTGAACATGCACCCGGCTCTTGCCCCCTTCCCACCCCGGCACAAAGGCGCGGAGCTTTCCCAGACACCAGATGCTGACACAGAAAGTCATCCCCGTGAGCAACCCATGACGCACGGGACCAGAGCCCAAGAGAAGTGGGAAGGCCGCGGTGGCTCCCAGGGCCAGGAAGCAAGTGGGAGAAGAGGCCAAGGGCTGCGTGCGGCCACCACCCCCGCGTGACTCTGAGCTGCTCTGGAAGGATGTGGAGGGCTGCCACATCATCAGGCTAGCAGGGAGACTTAATACGAAGCCAACAGTCGGTGAGTCTGCGCACTCTACAAGACCAGCAGTACGAGAATTTCTTCACGGGCTTCTGCAACTCAGGAGGATATCGGCCTCCCCATTCAGCACCTCTGCTCCCTAAAACCAGAACAAGCCTCATGCGGTGCTCTTCAGGAAACCACACACCCACAATGACACCAGGACCGGCACCGGCCCCACCGCGTGGAAACTGGGGAGCGGCTGTAAGACTGTGGGGCCCCGTGTGAGTGACGGGGAAAGAGCCGCAGCGCCCGGCACCATCTTCCTGCGGGTGTGCGAGACCAGGGGAGGGAGGCTGGGGCGCGGGGGGTGAGAAGGGGCGAGGGTGAGGGCAGGGGAAGGCCTCCCAGCGCCCCAGTTTCCAGCACGGCTGCACTTCTCACTTGCCCCATCAGTGACACCACATGGGGCGGCGTGTTCTGTGTCTTGCAAAACATCATTCTGTTTTGCAAATTTTTGGTTAACGTTAAAAATGAAGCTGTCTCAAGCAGAGTAACTTAATACGACCAAGAGTTAGCCAAGTGATACAACAACAAGGAATTTCCACAAAGGGAAATGGGAAAGGATGAGCTGGACAGACCGCCTAGAAAAAGGCAGCTTTACGGCAGCACGAGGGTCCACGCAAGTCAGAAAGCCAGGTTGCCCTTGGGAAAGCAGAGGCGACAGCTGGGAAATATCATCCGGCCGTCATTGGCGTTGTCCTGCCTGTCCTTGAGCTCCGTCTCTGAGCGGCCGACCCAGACAGGATGGACAGTGAGCGCCGGGCAGAGCTGGATGGCAGCATGAGCTCGGACAGGCAAACGTGAGCAGATGAGGAGGAAAGCACCATCGGCACGGCAGAGGCGGCAGGCAGGACGGTGGCCCACTGCCCTTCGCAGGCCACAGCGAGAGGCACGGGTGCTGGCGTCGAGCATCTGGGGAAGGCCGTCGCTCACATAGCACAGGCCCAGGCCTGCAGCCACAGCGAGACACACAGCACCCGCAAAGCATGCACAGGACACTCGGGTTGTACCATGCTTGGAGTGGGGCTCCTCCAACACGCCCGGAGCCCCTCGGGGGCTAAACGCCGGGCCTGCCATCTTGGCCACAGAGGCCGGGACCTCCGCCTTCCTCACCGACTCCAGATACGCTGTCTTCAGCCACACACCATACTGCCATCATATAAAATCCACGTTATTTTACCTTTCAAAAATCCCAAGTGGCCTTCCGCTCAGGGATAGAGGCAAAAACGAGAAGAATATCCAACATCATGTACGATACTCTAATGAGGACAAATACAAACACGAAGTGGTCAAGACCAGAGCTCACGGATGGGCCACGACCCGTCCTCTCCTATCCTAGACGGGAGCGCTCTCTCCCCACCCAGAGAACATGCAGCGAAAGCCAGCTGAGAGCCGCCCTCCGCCTGCCTGGCCCAGTGTCCCCCAGGGTTGGGGGACATGACTGGGGGCTGCTGGCGAACCTGGCATTGCCTTGGCGTCTTGGAGCTTCAGGGCTCGGAGGAAAACCTCCTGTTGGAGGGAGCATGACGGCGGCGGAGCAGGAGACCGAGGTATCATCAGGGCCCAGGAGTTCGGCGGGAAAGTCACCAAACCACTGGGAACAGCCGCACACCCACCAGGAGGGCGAAGAGCAGAGCCGCAGCTCCAGGAACGGAAGAGCGACCACGCTCGGGCAGGCGGGACGCGCGGACACGGGAGTGCGAAGCGGCGGGAAGAGAGACGGCGGGGGAGGGGCGGCTCCAGGCGAGCGCAGGAGCAGCGGAGTTCCACAAAATCCGACCTTTTGCAAGTCCGCTCCACGGAGGGCCGTCGCTCCGGAGGCTGGCGGGGCTGGAGCCCTCACAGGGACCGTGTGGTCTCGGGACCGCGGGGTCACGGAAGGACGGGGGTGTCTGACTGCGGCAGAGCTCGCGGGTGCCGGAGCGGGGAAGCCGGGGCGGAGCTGGAGCCCAGGACGGGGCTCTCAGCGCGGGGGCACCTGAAACCGTGATCCGAGGCACCGCCGGGCCACTGCTCTCCCAGCAGGGACCCCGCAAGCGGCAGATCCGGGAGACTCGCCTCCTTCCCCGGAGGGGGCGCGGGGTGGCAGGAGGGCGCGGCAGGATCTGCTGGGTCTGGAGACGCCAAACGGGGCCGCGCCAGAGACAGAGACGCTCGGTCACAGGCTGGGGAGCCCGGAGAGCAGCCGGAGACCACGGAGACGGGAGAGACTGGAGGCTTTTCTCCGCCGGCGCACTGAGGAGCGGCCCGAGCTCTCGGGGACTCCGGCCGGAGACTGGGCGCCGCCATCTTCATTCCCGGCCTCCGGGGCACTACGGAAAGCGCTCGGGGACCAAAAGCTCCGGGAGCGAACCCAGCAGATGACTTAGCCCCGCCCCTGGCAAGGGCGGCGCAATCCCGCCTGGGACAAAGACGCTGGGGAGTCACGGCAACAGGCCCCGCCCCCAGAAGATCAGCAAGAACATCCGGCCACGGCCAAGTTCACCCCTTAACGAGAACTGCGGAACTTCACAGCTAGGGAGAAGCGACCCATAGAATGCACAGCTTTCTTCCTGTGATCCTTTAGTCTGGCAAAGTTAAATTGAACAAAATTTTTTTTCTATTTTAATTTTTCCTCTTTCCTATTTTAACATTTTTAACTTTTTTATCTTATCAATACATTTTTTAAAATCTTTTTTAATTTTCATCATTGGTCACATTTTATCCCTCCATTGCATTTAACCTTAATTTTTTATATATAGATTTTTTTCCTTTAAAATTTTGGGATACAATTTCTTCTAATAGATCAAAATATACCCTAAATTGAGCACATGGCTTTGTTCTAGTCTTCAGCCTGATCACATCCATTCCTTTTTTTTTTCCACCAACTTGTTATCAATTTCTTTTTTAGAATCTTTTTTAATATTCATCTTTACAGTTATATTCCATACCTTCATTCTGTTTACCCTTATTTTTGCGTATATATATGTTTTTCTTTCTTTAGAATTTTGGGAGGTAGTTTCTTCTAACAGACCAAAATACACCCAAAAACACTCAAAATCAAGTGTGTGGCTCTGTTCTAGTCACCAGTCTAAGATAGATATATACAGATATAGATATATATATTTTTTCCTTCTTCTTCTTTCTTTCTTTTTCCCCCAATTTTCTCCCCCTGGTTTCGGGTCTCTTCTGATTTGGTTAGTGTGTATTTTCCTGGGGTCGTTGCTACCTCTTTAGTATTTTGTTCTCTCATTCATCTATACTCATCTAGATAAAATGACAAGGCAGAAAAATTCACCACAAAAAAAGAACAAGAGGCAGTACCTACAGCTAGGGACCTAATCAATACAGACATCGGTAATATGTCAGAACTAGAGTTCAGAATGATGATTCTCAAAGTGCTAGCTGTGCTTTCCCCAAAAGCACAGAAGGTACTAGAGAATCTCTTTCTGGAGAAACAGAAGAACTCTAGCCAAGTTGAAATAAAAAAAGCTATTAATGAGGTGCAATCAAGAATGGAGGCTCTTACTGCTAGGATAAATGAGGCAGAAGAGAGAATTAGTGATATAGAAGACCAAATGATGCAGAATAAAGAAGCTGAGCAAAAGAGAGACAACTATTGGACCACGAGGGGAGAATTCGAGAGATAAGTGATACTATAAGATAAAACAATATTAGAATAATTGAGATCCCAGAAGAAGAACAAGAGAGACAGGCAGAAAGCATATTGGAGCAAACTATAGTAGATAATTTACCTAATATGGCAAAGGGAACAAGCATCAAAATCCAGGGAGCACAGAGAACCCACCTCAAAATCAATAAAAATAAGTCCACACCCCGTCATATAATAGTAAAACTTACAAGTCTTAGTGACAAAGAGAAAATCCTGAAAGCAGCTCGGGACAAGAGGTCTATAACATACAACAGTAGGAATATTAGATTGGCAGCAGACCGACCCACAAAGACCTGGCAGGCCTGAAAGGACTGGCATGATATATTCAGAGCACTAAACGAGAAAAATATGCTGCCAAGAATACTATATCCAGATAGGCTGTCATTGAAAATAGAGAGATAAAAAGCTTCCAGGACAAACAAAAATTAAAAGAATTTGCAAACACCAAACGAGCCCTACAGGAAATATTGAAAGGGGTCCTATGAGCAAAGAGAGAGCCTAAAAGTAACAAACCAGAAAGGAACAGAGACAATATACAGTAACAGTCACCTTACAGGCAATATAATGGCACTAAATTCATATTTTTCAATAGTTGCCCTACGTAAATAGGCAAAATGCCCCAATCAAAAGACAGAGAGTATCAGAATGGATTAAAAAAAAAAAAAAAAAAAAACAAGACCCATCAATACCCTGTCCCCAAGAAACTCACTTTAGACCCAAAGATACCTCCAGAGTTAAAGTGAGGGGGTGGAAAACAATTTACCATGCTAATGGACATCAAAAGAAAGCTGGGGTGGCAATACTTATATCAGGTACACTAGATTTTAAGCCGTGGACTCTAATAAGAGATGAGGAAGGACAGTATATCATATTTAAGAGGTCTGTCCAACAAGAAGATCTAACAATTTTAAATATCTATGCCCCTAACATGGGAGCAGCCAATTATATAAACCAATAACAAAATCAAAGAAACACATCAACAATAATATAATAATAGTAGGGGATTTTAACACCCCTCCTTACTGAAAGGGACAGATCTTCTAAGCAAAAGACCGACAAGGAAATAAAGGCCTTGAATGACACACTGGACCAGATGGACATCACAGATACATTCAGAACATTCCATCCCAAAGCAACAGAATACACATTCTTCTCTAGCGCACATGGAACATTCTCCAGAACAGATCACATCCTGGGTCACAAATCAGGTCTCAACCAGTACTAAAAGATGAGGATCATTCCCTGCATATTTTCAGACCACAATGCTCTGAAACTAGAACTCAATCACAAGAGGAAAGTTGGAAAGAACTCAAATACATGGAGGCTAAAGAGCATCCTACTAAAGAATGAATGAGTCAACCAGGAAATTAAAGAAGAACTGAAAAAATTCATGGAAACAAATGAAAATGAAAATACAACTGTTCAAAATCTTTGGGATGCAGCAAAGGCGGTCCTAGGAGGAAAGTCTAGAGCAATACAAGCCTTTCTCAAGAAACAAGAAAGGTCTCAAGTTCACAACCTAACCCTACACCTAAAGGAGCTGGAGAAAGAACAGCAAAGAAAGCCTAAACCCAGCAGGAGAAGAGAAATCATAAAGATCAGAGCAGAAATCAATGAAATAGAAACCCAAAAAAAACAGGAGAAAAGATCAATGAAATTAGGAGCTGATTCTTTGAAAGAATTAATAAGATTGATAAACCCCTGGCCAGACTTACCAAAATGAAAAGAGAAAGGACTCAAATTAATAAAATCATGAATGAAAGAAGAGAGATCATAAACAATACCAAAGAAATACAAACAATTATAAGAACATATTATGAGCAACTATACACCAGCAAATTTGACAATCTGGAAGAAATGGATGCAATTCCTAGAGTATAAACTACCAAAACTGAACCAGGAAGAAATAAAAAACCTGAACAGACCCATAACCGGTAAGGAGACTGGAGCAGTCATCAAAAAATTCCCAACAAACAAAAGCCCAGGGCCAGACTGCTTCCCAGGGGAATTCTACCAAACATTTAAAGAAGAATTAGTACCCATTCTCCTGAAACTGTTCCAAAAAATAGAAATGGAAGGAAAACTTCCAAACTCATTTTATGAGGCCAGCATGACCTTGATCTCAAAGACCCCATCAAAAAAGAGAATTACAGACCAATATCTTTGATGAACACAGATGCGAAAATTCTCACCAAAATACTAGCCAATAGGATCCAACAGTCCATTAAAAGGATTAATCACCACAACCCAGCAGCGATTTATTCCTGCGCTACAAGGTTGATTTAACATCTGCAAATCCATCAATGTGATACAATACATTAATAAAAGAAAGAATAAGAACCGTATGATACTCTCGATAGATGCTGAAAAAGCATTTGACAAAGTACGGCATCCTGTCTTGATCAAAACTCTTTCAAGTGTAGGGATAGAGGGTATATACCTCAATATCACCAAAGCCATTTATGAAAAACCCACAATGAAAATCATTCTCAATGGGTAAAAACTGAGAGCTTTTCCCCTAAGGTAAGGAACATGGCAGGGATTTCCACTATTTCCACTATCACCACTGCTATTCAACATAGTACTAGAAGTCCTAGCCTCGGCAATCAGACAACAAAAAGAAATTAAAGGCATCCGAATCAGCAAAGAAGTCGTCAAACTCTCACTCTTTGCAGATGATATGATACTTTATGTGGAAAATCCAAAAGACTCCACTCCAGAACTGCTAGAACTTGTACAGGAATTCAGTAAAACGTCAGGATATAAAATCAATGCACAGAAATCAGTTGCATTTCTTTACACCAACAGCAAGACAGAAGAAAGAGAAATTAAGGAGTCAATCCCATTTACAATTGCACCCAAAACCATAAGATACCTAGGAAGAAACCTAACCAAAGAGGCAAAGAATCTGTACTAGAAAACTATAAAGTACTCATGAAAGAAATTGAGGAAGACACAAGGAAATGGAAAAATGTTCCATGCTCCTGGATTGGAAGAATAAATATTGTGAAAATATCTATGCTACCTAAAGCAATCTACACATTTAATGCAATCCCTATCAAAATACCATCAAGTTTTTTCAAAGAAATGGAACCAATAATCCTAAAATTTACATGGAACCAGAAAAGACCCCAAATAGCCAGAGGAATGTTGAAAAAGAAAGCCAAAGTTGGTGGCATCACAATTCCAAACTTCAAGCTCTATTACAAAGATGTCATCATCAAGACAGTATGGTACTGGCACAAAAACAGGCACACAGATCAATGGGACAGAATAGAGAGCCCAAAATTGATCCTCAACTCTATGGCCAACTAATCTTTGACAAAGCAGGAAAGAGTGTCCAATGGAAAAAATGACAGTCTCTCCGACAAATGGCGTTGGGAAAATTGGACAGCCACATGCAGAAAAATGAAATTGGACCATTTCCTTACACCACACACAAAAATAGACTCAAAATGGCTGAAAGACCTCAACGTGAGGCAGGAATCCATCAAAATCCTTGAGGAGAACACAGGCAGCAACCTCTTCGACCTCAGCCACAGCAACTTCTCCTAGAAACATCGCCAAAGGCAAGGGAAGCAAGGGCAAAAATGAACTATTGGGATTTCATCAAGATCAAAAGCTTTTTTTTTTTTTCAATTTTATTTCTTTATTTGACAGAGAGAGAGAGATCGCAAGTAGGCAGAGAGGCAGGCAGAGAGAGAGGGAGAAGCAGGCTCCCTGCCGAGCACAGAGCCTGATGCGGGGCTTGATCCCAGGACCCTGAGATCATGACCTGAGCCGAAAGCAGAGGCTTTAACCCACTGAGCCACCCAGGCGCCCCCAAGATCAAAAGCTTTTGCACAGCAAAGGAAACAGTCAACAAAATCAAAAGACAACTGACAGAATGGGAGAAGATATTTGCAAACGACCTATCAGATAAAGGGCTAGTGTCCAAACTCTATAAAGAACTTATCACACTCAACACCCAAAGAACAAAGAATCCAATCAAAAAATGGGCAGAGGACATGAACAGACATTTCTGCAAAGAAGACATCCAGATGGCCAACAGACACAGGAAGAAATGCTCCACATCACTCGGCATCAGGGAAATACAAATCAAAACCATAGTGAGATACCACCTCACGCCAGTCAGAATGGCTAAAATTAACAAGTCAGGAAACGACAGATGCTGGCGAGGATGCGGAGAGAGGGGAACCCTCCTGCACTGCTGGTGGGAATGCAAGCTGGTGCAGCCACTCTGGAAAACAGCACGGAGGTTCCTCAAAAAGTTGAAAACAGAGCTACCCTACGACCCAGCAATCGCACTACTGGGTATTTACCCTAAAGATACAAATGTAGTGATCTGAAGGGGCACGTGAACCCGAATGTTCAAACAAGCAATGTCCACAATGTCCACAATAGCCAAACTATGGAAAGAACCTAGATGTCCATCAACAGATGAACAGATAAAGAAGATGTGGTCTGTATATACAATGGAATACTATACAGCCATCAAAAGAAACAAAATCTTGCCATTTGCAATGACGTAGATGGAACTAGAGGGTATTATGCTAAGCAAAATAAGTCAATTAGAGAAAAACAATTATTATATGATCTCCCTGATATGAGGAAGTTGAGAGACAAAGTGGGGGGTCATGGGGGGAAGGGACGTAAAAAATGAAACAAGGTGGGATTGGGAGGGAGACAAACCATAAGAGACTCTTAATCTCACAAAGCAAACTGGGGGTTCCTGGTGGGAGGGGGGAGGGAGAGGGTGGTTGGGTTATGGACATTGGGGAGGGTATGGGCTATGGTGAGTCTTGTGAAATGTGTAAGCCTGACGACTCACAGACCTGTACCCCTGGGGCAAATTAATACACTGTATATTAATAACAATTAAAAAAAACCACCTCAGTGTATGTTCAAGATGAAACTGGAAAGAGAAACTCCAATCTAAACAAGCGACGTGAGGTCCGCTGCGCTTCTCCCAAGGCATTCGGAGGGTTCCTAATACAACACACGGGGTGCCATTGTGCTCTCGTTTCTGAGTCCAGGGACATCCATGCTCCAGGCCCCACGCACGGCAAACACCAGGCCCCCACCAACGGCAACAGGGACGCACACGGCCGTTTCGAGGCGGGCAGCCCAGCTGGTCTCAAGAACAAGAAGTATTACTGTCTTGACAGCAAATGAGCTCTCATGGCTCCGGGTCACGTGGTATCGGAAAGGAAGATTCTCCAGACTCTCTTTCATCATTTTTCAAAGATCATAAACATCTCTGTAACAGAAACTCTCCAAAAGGGCATGGAAATGTCAATGCTCCAAGTCACCAACAATCTCACTGGATGTTAGCAAGCACATCCCTCCCTAGAACCTCCCCGTCGGAGCACTCCGCCTCGTAAACACAGTTCATGTCCCGGGTGTTCAATGACTATTCCGTTACACTTTTTGTCAAAGATTTTTTAAAAGGCTGGTGACTGGCATTTTGCAGTAACCTCCACGAAAAACCCACCGTACTCTAGTATATAACTACTGCACGAACACGGCCGTCGGCAGCACACGTGTAAGTTCACAGATGACAATGCTAAAGGGACAACGGATGTTCCTCTGCAAAGCAAAAAGCTACATCACACCCCACGAAGCCACACATGTAGCCTAGAGCCCCACCCATGCACGTGTCCATGTGCTCCAAGACGTCCGTCGCTGGCAGGGCTAGCACTGGCCTGTCCCCAAGGCTGACGCCGCGCCAGCGTCCGGCTCCCCACCCCTCCCCGCGGCAATGCCAGATCTGGCGACCCCCTTGGCAAGCTGGCATTAAGGGAGCGCACGTGAGCACTTACCTGCCCGTCCTGGCCCACGTGGTGGATCTGGAGATTGCCCTGCAGAATGGGTGAAAAGGCAGAGATCAAGGACCAGAAAAACTGCCAGACACAATGAGACAGAGGCAGGGGCAGCCGTGCCATCTGTGAATAAACCAGTTCTACAGAAAGTCAACCCCCTGTAACAATGAAACACCGAAAACGAAACAAAAACTGAGTTTACAGACTATTTTTTCTTATAAAAACAAGCTGAAAAAAAAAACACTGTACCCACCCCCCAGTCCTGACTGCAAATGAAACTGTCGTGTTTTCCCCCCAACTTCAATTTTGAAACAACTTTAGACCAAGGAGAACAAGAAGAAGTTACACGGCGCGGTCCTGCGTACTCGTCACCCAGGGCCCTGACGGGGACACCTGAGGCACCCAGGTGCAGTGCCCCAACCAGGAAGCAGACAGGACACAACACAACTGACCAGGTCACAAGCCCACTGGGGTCTGACCAAGTGGAAATGCATTTTCATTTGTTTAGGAAAAAATGACTGTTACAGCTCTAAGAGGCTCTGCTAAAACCGTCTGTATAGGTAGCTTCGCTTTGACAAAATATTTGTTAAATGAGCAAGTGTTTTACGTGTGAGGACCAATCGCGGCTGTGACTTAGGACAAAGTTATCATTAATGGCATCAGCGAGTTCTTCTGATTCGGTGCATTCAATTCCTAATGGGAACAAACGCTGGATTACGTGGACAGGAGGGATGCGCTTATGAGATGTGAAAAAAGGGGCGGATTCGTGAAATCCAAGAAATATTCTAATGACTTTCTGGGCAGAAACAGTATGAACACAAATGTATAATGACCTCCCTTCAGGAGGCTACCGTAAGTTCTAGGGCATAGTGAAGGATCCCCTATCCTGGCAGGTGTCTGGGGCCGCCAGCCGGGCCTCACATCTCTCTGCGCCCCTACAAGGGAGCTCCCCCCGCCCTCAAGGGAGCCCGCGACCTCCTCCACCCGCACCGTCGGCTTTCCTTCCCCACCCAGCGCTGTGGCCACTCCGCGAGCTGACTGTCCTCCTGCCGGGGTACCCCCTCACAGGACTTGGCCAGCGCTCGCTCAGCAGCAGGTCCTTACCCGCCCCACCCCTGCCCCGAGCACCTCTGTGCCACTTCCCTCCGGATGCGGCCTGCTGACAGGCACCTCCGTCCTAACAACATGTCCTGGGTCCCTCTCCCCGCAGTCCCTCCCCCTACCACAGTGACCTCCTGAGGAAACGGGAGTCAGGTGGTCACTGCGGGACGCTGTGTCAGCTGGGGACTCCCAGCCGTCCACCCCGCTGGACCACGACCGGAGCGCAAGAGCACAGGGACACAGAGCAGGCCCAGGGCAGTGCCCGGGGCCGCGACTCACCTCGCTGTCCTGCGTGATCTGCACCTGCTCGCCCTGCGGCACCTGCGCGATGTGGAGATGGCCCTGTGGGATCCGCAGCAAGAGAAGACACCAAGAAGCATCAGAAGAAACCCAGAGCCGCAGGAAACGAGCAACGCTTTCTGAAGCTCTTGCTCCGGATTAGCTGCGGGCAATTCCAGACCACTAAACCCTGAACAGCGTAAGAGAACATGCGGACGGGGGGTGGGGGGAGCGCATTATCAAACGGCCTCCCGACATCAAAGTTCTGGTCTGTAACACACACACAACACCGCAATAGTTCTTAGAGAAGCAATGGGGCCCAGGTAAAACCTGTTCCATCTTCAAATGGTACCAAACAGGCAAATTTAATAATAGAAAGAGCATTAGGAGAAGACGGGAAACAGAAATTTCCCAGAAAATGGGAAGAACTTTTTTTTCCGCCATCCTGTCAACCTGGAGGGACCAGAAAGCTCCCGGAAGCCGGAGGTGGTCTCCTCGCGGTCTGGGGTGCGAAGGCCACACAGCAGTAGGGGTCAGTGGGAGGGGCTGCACTGGGTGTCTACACTGAACGTGGGTCAGGCAAGGTGTTTAAATCAGAGAAACACAAAACTACTTAAATAGGTCGGTCAACACCAAGAACCCCGCTAATACGCCCTCAGGGCTGTGGGGGCAGGCAGGACTCCGCCCGCCACAAATGCCAACGGGACTCAGCGCCGCTGCGAACTCGCTGCTGCATTGGCTCTACTCCGACCACGCAAACTGGATCGAAGCGATCCGCCCCGCAACGCCCTCAGAGACTCTGCGGCTGAGACGGAAGTAATGGCCTTGGTGACCGCCAGTCACACAGAGGACTCAGCACCCTCCGGAAGGTGAAGAAAACCCCCCAAAAAGCACTGGTTACAGCTTTCCGGAAGCCCACCTTTCCCAGGCAGCACGCCAAGTGCAAGGTCAGACCGGGGCCCCTGCGACTTGCAGAAGAGCGCAGCTGGGTGGGACGATGACGTCCACAGGAGCCCAGGGGCACGCTGAACAGGGGCAGCTCCCTAGCTCTCCTCGGCCACAGGGCCCAGCAAGGATCGGGAGGACTTTCTCCCCGGGCCCGGCCATGCAAAGCAGACTGCGGTGCTCAAGCCTCCACGAGCTTAGCGCACGTCACACCACCCAGAGGAAGGGCTACGCATGACCGAAGGCCACTCCCTTTCTCTCCAGACGCCAGAAGGAGATGACTTTTCTTCCCTCAGGGGAAGGGTGCCCCTGTGTCTGAACTGAGAAAATATCAACAGGGCACCTACAGTGGACAGGAGGACAGGGCAAAATAGGGACAGTTGAAGACCCAGACCCTCGGAGCAGACAGCGGCTTCCAGGGTAGCACGTGCAAGGGAGACGAAGGGGCCATGGGGCGTGGCCCTCCCCACTGGCCGTGCCCCAGCCCCAGCCCCCTCCCCACACCCTTTCCAGAGGCAGAGTAGCGAGAAGGGCACATACTACTTGGACCTGTCCGTCCTCTCCGATCTGGTGGATCTGGACCTGCTGGGCGTTGGCCAGGGCGTAGTGCAGGGCCTGTGGCGGGGGCTGCTGCATCTCACTGGCGGGGGGCGGGGTGCTCATCACGGTCTCTGCGGGGAAGTACAGAAGGCCTCAGCCACCAGCTGGAGACGGGCGGCCCCAGCCCCGTGCAAGCCTCTGGGCTTCCTTCCCTCCCCAGCCCCACACCCCACAGAGGAGAGGGAACTGCTCCTCCCGAGTCCAGTCGACAGGTCCCGAGGGAGGACCCGCGGCATCGTCTAGAGATCGTTAGTTCCAAGTGCCAGGGAATGGAGGTTTCCGACCTGTGGACACAAGGGGTCTGAAGGATTGACTGCTCAGACAGACGGTTCTTATCCGTTTGTTAAATGAAGTGGCTCCAGATTCATCAGCAAAAATGAAAACGAATAAAGTTGATAATAGTCTGCTTTACACCAGCAGCAAATAATACTTGTTCACGGACAATTAAACTCACTGGGGGGGGGGGGGGGTAAATCCCCAACCACTTCTTTAAAGCTACATTTCCAATAAAAACTCACTTCCTTTGTTTAATCCAAAATAATACATTGTGTCGATGTTGTGTGTTAATTTCAGCTGCAACCTTATCTTAACAGAAGTTTCTTAAACACTTAGAACATTAAAGCCTCCAAAAAACATTCTGACTTTGTGTGTACAATTCTCTGCAAAGAATTATGGCAGACGGATAGTAAAAAATGTAAACACGCATCACGACAGGGTGAGACTCAGTGAGAAGTGAATGGAAGGAGAAAAAAGATGTAAAATGTCTGCTTACCCAACGAAAGCTTTTCCTTTTTTAACAGCTTAATGGTGGGCATTACGTGGACATGAAACATACATTCCACTGAATACATCGGCATGCGAAATGTTAACCCTTGCATTATGTCAGAAATGACATCCTTTTCAATGATTTCAAAGTATAATGAAAACTTCTAGCTGTCAACATTTTAAAACGTCAAGTTAAAAATATGCAAGGAAGAATACACATTTTCTAACCTCTTAAAGAGGGTATTTGACCAAAACATTTAAAGTTCACTCTGCTAGTTAATAATAATTACATAACTGAATAGATTCCCAAATCATTCTGCTCTAGCATTAATCAAAATTCACTGATCTAGGGGCGCCTGGGTGGCTCAGTGGGTTAAAGCCTCTGCCTTCGGCTCAGGTCATGATCTCAGGGTCCTGGGATCGAGCCCCGCATCGGGCTCTCTGCTCAGCGGGGAGCCTGCTTCTCCCTTTCTCTCTGCCTGCCTCTCTGCCTACTTGTGATCTCTGTCTCTGTCAAATAAATAAATAAAATATTTTTTAAAAAAATCACTGATCTTGCCAGTTCTCTACTGGCTCCAGTTAAAGGAAGAATGAGTCCCCAAGGCTATAAAGACACTGCAGAAGACAGGCCATGCAGGTATGAGGTCAATGGTTTCCAAACCTAAGATTCAAATTACTGAGTCTACCAGTGAATCAAGAGCTCCCCACAGTCATTCTACATAAAGAACAGTTTCAGTCCACGGCTCACAATCTGCTGACATCAAAGTCCAGGCAAGAAGCTGTGCTGGACCCCTGTTTGTGATCGAGCCGATGGTGCTGACCCTGCGAAAGTTTCAGGCCGCAGCGCCCGCTGTCAGAGCGTACACTAGAAAGGCCGCTCGGAGAGCCTCCCCCACCTCCCCGCCAGCCTGGCTCTTCTCCACATCCAGAGCAAAGGCAGCTGCACACACAGATGGGCTAATTCTCTGCAAGCCTAAACTACTGGGCAGCGCACAGACACCCCGTGAGGCCTTCAACTCCCTGATGAGGCCCGCGGGGCGGGCACAGAGCGGCACCGCCAACAGTGAAATGCAGCCGTCTTTCACTCGAGCACGTGCAACGGTTCACACACTGCGGCCAGGCAGGAGGGTGCAGTACCAATGTTGGAATAAACCGATTTTGTAAACATCCATGAACACTAGTCATTTTAGTCCGTGCTCACAGGGACAGCACAAAATCGGCTTTAAACAGAGGAGCCTGGGCTCAGAATTTCCTTTGTAACACGTATTTGGAAGTTCTTTTTTTTGGCTGCTGATAATTCAAGAGTAAACAAGGCAGACCCAGCTGGAATCACTAGCAATTCCAAAGTGAGCCAGGAATCCAGGAATTTTCCTGGATTATTTCTGTCACCGTCTCAGACTTGCCTTAGGAGGCTGGGAGGGAGCGAACAGGGCGAGGACAGACCACCAGAGCCCCCCAGCCCACCGGTTACTTCACTTTACGTGATTTTAGTCAGGTGAGCAGCACAACGAAATCAAAAACAATGACACCAACAGAAATTTACAAAGTCATGGACTTTTTAGGGGTGTCTGGGGGGGCACAGTTGGCTAAGCCGCCAACTCTGTTTTTGGCTTAGGTCACGATCTCAGGGTCCCGATTTCAGGGTCAAGGGGTCAAGCCCCGCACCAGGCTCTGCACTCAGCATGGGGTCTGCTTACGTTTCTCCCTCCATCTCCCTGTCCCCCTCACCCCTGCCCTCGCATGCTCGCTCTCTCAAATAAATAAATCGTTTAAAACAAACCCAAAAAAGCCATGTATTTTTTTTAAAAGTTTGACAAAAGAAAAATACATGTTTTGTGTTTCTCTTGCAAACTCGATTCCGGCGCTCAGCAGGAAGCCTACAGCCGTGAGCGGACCACACAGGAAGCAGCCCTTGCTGTGACTGGAGAGCAGGCGTGAGACTGGATGCGGCATCTCAGGCCTCCCTACACAGCCACTGGGCACGGAGGCCTTGGCGGAGGCTGCCAGGTTCCCCTGTGGGACAAGGACACCCGGGCACAGGTGTGACTCCTTCCTGAGGACGCGCACGGGCCACGAGAAGCACTGCCGTGTCCTGTTGTTTGTCAGCGGACATGGTCTATTCCAAACAACACGTCCTGGGACCCCCGACTCACATCCCCACCTGTCAAGTCTGCCCAGGAGATATGGGCACCGGACATGCGCTCACACGGTGGCTGCTCACCGCCCCCAAGAGGCCAGCAGCACCGGAGAGTTACTCAAACCCAAAGCACCTTAGAAGAAATACCGAAATACGTGTAAACAAACAACCAAGTAACTCAACTCTTGATCAATGAACTACCATCAGTTAAAAGAAACACTAGTAACCGGAAGAGAATGAACGATTCCAAATACACAAGCATAAAATGTCATAAAATCACCGACCACACAACAGAACTCCAATCTGCATGCGAGATAAAGCCACCCGGGTCCCCACCACCGACGGGACGTGACTCTCGCACACCCCGGTGTGGGCCGGCCTGTGGGCATCACTGCTACTTGTTGGAAACACGGACTTGCAAGGTTGGGCGGACCGAACCAGAAGGGGAACAGAACGGGATTCCCCGGGGCCACTCTGCCTTGCCAGCACCTCCAGAGACGAGCGCACGCCATGTCCACAGAGAAAGCTCCGTCCTGCCAGTCCTCCTTGGGCATTCGGGACACACACGGACGGCCAACTGCGCGTCCAGCTCTGCGCTCTGCCACCTGGACCCCAGGGTGAGGAGGACAAAGCCCACCTCCCTGAACTCTCCAGACCCGCAGAGGCAGTCGACTTCCTCAAGGAGAGACGGCTTCCGCGTGTCCCCCAGCAGCGGCCTCCGAGTCCCCAGGACAGACCGGCTCAGTGCACAGAAAGGTCTGGACTCCCCACTGGGAGGTACTTCAGGGCGGCCGCTCACAAAGGCAGGGCTTTGGGGCACAACATGTGTGGTCACCTCCCATCTTCGGGAACTGCTGGCAAGTGACTCCCAGAACGATGGGAGAAAAGCCGCCTCCTGAGGTCGCCTCAGAAGGACAAAACCCTGCAAGAGTGTCCGGCGACCTGGTCCCCACCGTGCTTCGGAACAGGTTCTGGCCGGCCCTGCCCATGCTGCCCCGGGACCCGGGACCCGGCCCCCAGCCCCAGCCAGGGCCTCAGGTTCTAAGAGCCGTCGCCAAGGGAGCTTCTGGGGAGACTTTGTTTTCAATGTTTCTGTTAAGCTACTCTGAGATGGGCTGGGTGAAAAGCAACACTGAAATCACACTCGTTCTTGGGAGATGTTCCTAGGGAAAAGCCAGTCCTCCAACGACGCCTGAGAGAAGAGTCTGGAAGACCCATTTTCTTGTGCACAAGTGGAACTGAGGCGCTACACTGAGAACAGGAGTAACGAGCACCGCAGTTCCGCGTGGGCCCCCTCCCCCCTCCCCTGCTGTCCCCATACGGACCCCAGGGCTCTGCTCGGGACCTCGGCTGCAGGACACGACCGCCGCAGCTGCCACCATCCTGACCGAGCTCCTCCTGCCGCTTCGAACCCAAGTGGGATGAGGCCCACACCCAGGCCCTGCTCTCCAAGCCCTCCACCCAGAGCCCTTCCGGGAGGGCTCCCCGGCAGCGGCCCACAGGACCCTGCCCACAGGGGGCACACAGACGGGGCCTCTGGTCACGGGGCTCTGCGTGGACACCACGCCCCCCGCCCTCCAGGCCCCCGGGACCAGACAGAGCGTACCTGAGGCGCTGTACGAAGACGAGGACGGCGTTCTCCGGGAGAAGCTCTTGACGGCCAGGCTCTGGCCTCGCTGCTTCCGCCGCCAGGCCGTCCGACACTTGGAGTCGATGCTCTGCTTGATCCGGTACCAGTCGGACTCCGTGATTCCGAACTTGTAGAACAGGTGACCTGTAAACACAGCCGGACTGCAGCACCACGAGGGGCGGGCCCCCGAGCACCCAACGCGGGAGCGGCACGGCCCGAGCACCGCCCCTGCAGATGCCCCCACGGGCCTCTCAACGCGTTCCACTCGCTTACGCTATAGCCAACTGGCCCACGCGGCGACAAGCAGGGTGCTGGGTACCCGGGAGCCTCCGAGAGACACCCACACTCCACTCTGCCCGCTCCTTCTTCCCACGGGGACGTTACCCCCTCAACGCCGAGAACAGAACTGGGGCCCACGACCCCATCGGAGCCCCATTCCCAAGCACCAGCTCGCCTTCTCCTGGGCCTCCGTGCCTGCAGCTCTCCCCCAAGTCTCTGCTCAGACACGACCTCAGTGACCCTGCCCCTAACCAGCCTGAGGGACCCCGAGTCCCTCCCACCTGCACCGCCAGCCGGCTCTCAAGTGTCTCGGAGAACTGACGTATTTACTGTCCGGTGTGCCAAGAGCCCAGACACCCGGGCACGTGGCACACGCTCCCGTACCAGCAAACTAACTGTGTCACAATTCATCCGAAGACATTCTTCTGTCACTGCCCGAGTCTGATGCTGACTTCTAGGACTCGGTCTGGAGGAAAACTCCCGAAGGGCACGTTACTCTTCACGCCCGAGGGCCCTGCACACCCCGGCGGAGGGCGTCTCCTCCACTCTGCTGCCTGCTGGAGGGCCCGCTCCTTGCCATGGAGCATCTTACTGGTGCCGAAGTGTGTTCACTTCCACGACAGAGCCCTCTCGGCACACGCCACCCAGCACCAGAGACCCCCGCCATCATCGACAAGGAAACCGGGCCTCAGGGAGACCACCGAGGAGCGGGGGCAGACAGAGACCCTCACTGGACACTTCACCTCCCTCTGGGCCAAGTCACAGTCATGAGCACTGGAACGGGAAGACACACTGGTCTAGACGGTGACCTCCTCTCAAGCTGGCTCGTGAAACTTCACTGGTTAACGGGAAAATAAAAGGACAGAATCCAAAAGTTGAAGACTTAAAAAAATGGGGCTGAACAACACCGTTTTGACTGCTGGGAGGGCCGTGTTTACACCGTCTGCTGAGAGCTTAACTGACGCCTGCTCCCTAAAACCTCCTCCCGTCGAGCCCGCCGCACGGAGAACCACCAGAAGGAGAGCTGCTTTTCCCACATCCTATGACGTATCGAGTTTCTTCTGTCTTGGAAAGACACTTCTTTGCTTTACGAGCATGTGCTAAGACCAGATCTAAATACTACAACCCACAGTCCAGTGACCTCCATGGACAGGGACCGGGCCGAGCAAGATTTACAGAAAGAAAAGTGACCCAGTCGCTCCGGCAGCTCTCGGAACCCTCGTGAGCAAGAGGAATCACACCCGCGGAGCGGCCCCTTCTTTGCTTTCTGGTGTTCGGGTCGCCTCTCAAAGAGCCACAGACCAGTAATCAATGTTTACTGAGTGGCCGCCACGTGCCCCATGTGGCCTCGAGTGCAGGGGCGGACTGAGAAAGTCCGGGCGAGTTGCCAACACGCGTGACAGAAGCCCAGCTCCGGGCCGCAGTCAGCCAGGGGCTGAGGGCAACGGTGCTCTCCGACACGAGAGAAGAAAAGGCAATCACGGGCCTCAGAAGGGCCCCCGGGGACGCGCCACAATGAGGAGGAACATTCTAGCCCATCTTCCTGCCCTCAGACCCCCACACTCAGGGAGAAACCTTCCCGAGGCCTCTAGGAGTTAATGACATGCTGTGAAATCTTAAAAAGCGCGTCAGGAACAGAAATGACTGCCTACAACACACACAGGTATAGGAGCAACAAGCAAGAACGTTACTATTTACGTTCAACTCTGTAAAAACCAACCAGCCGCTCAAAACCTGGCTTCCACCCTTCGAAGAAGGAACACGCGCTCGTCCGTCACAAGCCGTCCGTCTCTCAATCCTCCCACGGCCTCACGTTAACCCGTGCCTTCCAACGGCGACGCCGCTGCCACCCCCACACGAAGCGCCCGCAGCACGCCCCCCCACTGCATGCGCCCGCGGGGAGAGCCCAGCGGGAGGAAGGCGCCCCCCACGGTGCACGCCACCCGGGTTTCCTGGGCTTGTCAAGGCGGCGGCCTGGGGGCCCGAGACCCTGCGCGCCCCCGAGACAGCTGCGTTCTCGGCCCCGTCTTTTCTGCCAGCACCGAGCAGCCTCACTTCACAAGCGCTGGAGGAGAAATCTCGGTAATGAGGGACAGAAAACTCACTTTAACTGCCTTTTCACACTGTGGAAGCATCTTCTCTCTTGCGTTATCTGATGCTTCCAAGAAAACCTCATGAGCTGAGAATGCCAGGCCCCCAGCTTCAGTTCCTGTCCAAGTATCAGTCAGGAGTGAGACACGATCCTGAAATCCAGGCCTCCGGGCACCCACCCAAGCAGAGCAGCAGTGGCCACAGAAACCCCAGCTCCGGCCCCCTCTGCCCCGCACGGTACCGCCTGCCCGGCGCGCACAGGAGGCCGGCGCGTCTGTTCTCCCGACCTCCTTCCACGAGGCCGCCACGGCGCCCGAGCCGGAGACACAGCAACCAGAAGGCTGCTCCCAGGGCTCTGCCCCAGCACGCGGGGTCCCCAGGAAGCTGCGGGGTCCGGGTCATCCACAAGGCTAGCCGCTTGTCGCCTCACCGTCCTGGAGGAGAATGCTCAGCGGCCCCCAAAACACCGCCTCCCCAGCCTGCTCCCGCGGCTTCCCGGGCAAGCTGTCCGGCTACCCCCAAAAATCCAAAGTTCCGTCGGCGCTCACCACCTTCCGCTTCCCGGAGCGTCCATCCTCACCCCGGGGCTGTGAACTGTTAAGACCAGATGCCCAGCTGTGCAACACAGAGCCCCATAGGGGCTGAGACTCACTGTGGGAAAAAGGAACAGAGCTGGCCATCTCCCGTCCTTGGTGGGTGGCATGGGGCTTATCAGAAAGAGGAATGAGAAACACTATCACTGCTCATGTAATCTCAAGTTCAAGGACAAAGAAAAGCAGAAAACCGAGTGCCAGAAATTTATGTCCCAAAAGGAGCCTTGATAAGGACTGACCCAGAAAAACAAGAGAAATCTTTAGCCCGAGCGAGGGGAGCAGCCGGTGTGTCTCCACGTACTGTGTGTGTCTGGTGTCCTGGGCCCAGAGCCGAGGGAGCCCCCGCTCCCCGAGCAGCGAGAAGCTCCCCATCAGCAGAGAAGCACAATGGGAGGAGCCCGAGGGCCCCTCCGTGGCCTTGCGTCCAGGCGCCCCATAAGCAAGGGCTGCAAGTGTCTCTCACACGTGCTGACCACACCTGCCTCCCAGCCCCAGGCTCACAGTGGCCCCTCAGGGTCCCCAAACCCACCTGCTGGGTACCCCTGGGGCAACTGTGTAATGCACAATGGCTGATTACCAAGTTCCAAAGAACCCAAGCCCTAGGCACTAGGAAATGTCCCCCAAAATGCATGTCCTTCCCAGGACCTCAGAACGTGACCTCCCTTGGAAGCAGGGTCTCTGCAGATGTGATTAATTAAGATGGGGTCAGACGAGGAGTACAGCAGGCTCTAAATCCACCATGACGGGTGTCCTTATAAGGAGAGAGGAGAGACATCCCCACAGGGAGGAGACGGGCGAGTGTCAACACCGGCGGGAATGGGAGCTGTGGGGGCACAAACCCCCAGGCACCAGCAGAAGCTGGAAGGGGCCAAGACTTGCCCCGGCCCTTCAGACACCGTGATTTCAGACTTCCAGCCCCTGGGGCGGACGGAGAGCCAAATCCTGCTGCAGTTAGCACCCCAGGGGGCTGTGCCTGGTTGCAGGCACCCCGAGACGTTCCTACACCCCAGCACTCATGGCGGCACGAGGACACTCACACAGGCACAAGCCACGCAGCCTCTGGGTGCCCATGGCGCCCTCACGGAACATGACCTCCTGTTGGGGCGGCTGCCGGGGCAGAACGGGCCGACCGCGGTCCCCTGTGAGGACAGGACCCGAGTCCCGATCAAGCGCTCGGTGGCCTCCTGGGGATCTCTCCTCCATGTCTGCAGGCTTCCCCGACACCTTCCAAGATGGGGCCGTCCGAGCGACACGCGCTTTCCTCGCTTTCCAGCAGCCCCCCGGGTGCGTGCTCGAGCCAGCTCACGGCCTGCGCGGAGGTGCCGGCCCCGTGTGCTTGGCTCGACGGGAGCGCATCAGCGCGGGTGTTCTCGGGGGCCGTTACTCAGCCGCTGGCCCCAGCTGGGGAAGTCACTGGAATGCGCTACTGATGCTTCGGGCACACACTGTAAGGTCGGGTTACCCGAACCTGGGGGAGCACGGCAGTTCTCAGGAGCCCCCGAGACGTGCACACCCTGGGACGCACGTGCACTCTTCGGGGAGCAGCTTCCGCCCCGGCTCTCGCTCTCGGAAAACCCTCACTCCCGCACGAGAAAGGCAGTTCTTGGAAACAGCCTACCGTACGCCTCAAAAATGCTCGTGTTCTCCCCAGTAAGACCGGGACAGAGCAGGGGAGATGACATCTGCGGGGCCCACAATGTGTGGGCGGCACAGGCCCCCGGTGCTACCCCACGGCCCTGCAAGGCCACTCTCCGCGCTGGGAGGAGGGGTGGGGGGGACCGGCCCAGGGTCCCAAGTCATGGCTCAAACCCGCTCCTGCCTGCGCTTCTGCACCCCAGGACCCAGCTGCTTGGGGCTGCAGAGAGGCCGCAGGCATAGGCGTGGGCCACCAGATGGGGGCTCTCCCACCGGGGCCACCGACGGCCGCTCCCTGCTTCCCAGTGAAGAGGCCAGACACCGCCTCCTCTGAAGGCCGCGTCCTGACAGCCCCTGTGGTCGTGGACAGGCGACCGGCCTGCAGGCACCCCCCACGAGCGCAGCGGGCCCCCGCCCCGCAGCCTGCGCTCCTCCTCCGGCCCGGGGGCCGCGCACACAGACCGCAAGCCCAGAGCGGCGGTCAGACGGCTGGTTCCAGGACACGGGCCGCTACCACGCCTGGCCTGCTCTCTCGACAGCGGCCTTCCTGGAGGGGCGGAAGCCCACTTCCTGGGGCAACACTCCCTGGAGACAGTCCACCTCAATTCCAGGGATTTCCTCTTTAAAAGATACGTCTTCATTCTTCACAAACTGCACGCAAGAAAGCAAATGTGCGCGTTCCAGGTCGTGAACTCCTCCACTTTGAGGACCCACAGGGCTTCCCTTGCGTGCGAAAGAGACGGGGCAGGTTCGGTGCTTACGCGAAGCTGCTGTCTGGAAAGCCAGGCCCGGACAGCCTGCCACCCCAGAACCCTTCTGCCCTCCCTGGGCCCCCACGAGGACAGGCAGGCAGCCCAGCTCCTGCCAACACACGCCCGGGGCCCCGGCACTGGGCTCCAACGCAAACACAACCATTCTGCTTAGAACTCAGAAGCTGATGATGGTAAAGGCGTCCTCTGCTACAGAGAAAGTGGGCGCTCTCCCACAGCACGCGGTGCTAATGCTGACCTCCGGAGCTTCTGTTCAGTCAAGCCGTGCGCCTGTTTCCAGAACCCTGGGCTCTATCTGTGCCCCCTGCTTCACTGCAGCAGACGTGGGCTGGACCCCCCCCCATCAGTCTCCCAACACGGCCCTGCTAAGACCCTGCCTGTCCTCCTTCAGTCCCCCTGGAGCTCAGCCTGCCCAAGACGCTCCCTCCCCGGAGCTCGGTATCAAAACCGGCACTACCCACGGGGATGGGGGTGGGGGCATCCAGTCACTGTGGGCGCAGACACGGGTGCACTTCCATCGCACAGCAGCTCACAACCAGAGGCCTCCTAGGGGGACTGCAGCACCTGCGGGGGTCACCTGCCGGGGGTTCAGCCCAGTTGGCACAAGTGCATAGGGTGCCACACTGGAGAGTCTGTTTCATTTCACTCCCGGGGTCCAGCAGGCTCCATGGAGTGGATAAGCCCGGGGGCTGAGAGGCACGCGGGTGCTGCCAAGAAGGTCACAGGCCTCCTGACCCTGAGATGTCACCAACAGGATACAGGGATGACTGATTTGAGTGTGGGGTGCTCTTCAAAAAGGAGGAAAACCGCAAAGACTGTGGGGACATCAGGACCCGTGTCGTGAGATCTGCCGGCCACGGTCAGGGAAGTGGGCCTGTAATGACACGGCCCCATCTGAAGGGCAGGAGGCTGGCGGCACCCTGCTCGTGCCACCGGGAAGCCCAGGAAAGGCCGCGCTCAGCGGAGGGCGGAGGTTGACTCCGGCTCTGCTCCTCCCCGAGCTCCAGAGCCGCCTGGGGACCAGGGAAGCCGGGGTCGGAGAGGGGTCCGAGAGGGGTCCGAGAGGGGTCCGAGAGGGGTCCGAGAGGCCTGCATCTCCCACGTCTTTCCCATGGCAGGCAGCAGCGACACTCACCGAACATGCTCCACCCACAGACTCAGGAACCAGGGGCAAGCCCGACCCCAGGGCACAGTCCTGACCCACCCAGAACGCTCCCTCGTAGGACCCCCCGACCCCGCACGACAGGCAGGCCCCGAGGGCAGGAACGAGGGCGGGAACGAGGGCGCCGCACTCACAGCGGATGCCGTAGATGGTGAGGGGGTCGAGCTGCTTCTTGCCGTGCTTGCCCTGGCCCGACAGGTTGGACACAGCCTGCACCTCGCGGTGGAACAGGTAGTCCAGCAGCGTCAGGGCCATCTTCTCGGCCGTGCGGCAGTTGGTGCTGATGTGCAGCATGTCCGAGGGGATGATGGCGCAGCGCACGCGCATCTCGGGGTTGTTCTCGTCGCCCAGCCACGTGCCGTTGGGGTAGTCCTCTGCGAGAGAGAGAAGAGGCGGGTTCGCGTCAGCTCCCGAACCCGAGAGCCCCAGGCTCGGCACAGACGTGCTCCGGGGAGGCCGCTGGAGAAGCGCTCCCGGGGAGCAAGGGGGCGACCCCTGGGGTCACCGAGGACACGTGATGAACGGAACGCCACGCATCATTCCCACAAGGGCCACCCTGGTGTCCACCGACCCATCGCAGAGAGACAGACGGGGCCTGCCACATGGAAACCCTCTTCTGCCTTCCCAACCGGCTTCCGCGGGCCGAGCCCTGCCCCGCTAACTCACGTATGAGCAAACGGGAGGCAGCACACCCTGCGTGCGGGCCGGTCTGCGGCCGGGGAGTCCAATGCACACACCCAGAGCTCCGCGTTCAGGTCAGGGAGGGACCCCCCTCTGCCTTTGACAAGGCCACAGAGATGATCATGACACAGACACGGCGCCGACACGGAGAGAGAAGGGGGCGGGCAGCGGGACGGGAGAAACCTCTCTACCCGGGGTGCCCCCCCAGGCCCACGGGCACCTCGCCAGCTCCCTGTGAAGCTGGGGGGGGAACACTGTGGGGCGGAGACCGGCCTCGCAGCCATCCCCTGGCCCCTGACAAGGCCCCCAGCGAGGGGCCTGGCTTCGCTCGACCACAGAGGACCACGGATTCCATCGCCGTGAACAGCCGCCGGCCGTCGGAGTGGCCCAGCGTGCGAGGCAAAGGGCTCCGTGTTCATCGAGCGTGACACCAACTCAAGGGAGCCTCAACCTCTGGTAGAAGGAAGCTCCACCTAAGACCCCAAACCCGAGGGCCCATCAGGTCCGCTAGGAAACTGGCGGCTTCCCCAGGAATCTCTTCGGAGCCGGACTCCCAGGGCAGATGGGAGCGCACACCTGCGTGAAGCAGCCCCCGTGGGAGAGCAGGGGTGCTAAGCAGGGGGAGCTCTCCTCCTGGGTGGCTGGGGTTTGAGAGGGAAACCGCTTTCTATCAAGTGGGCTGCTAGGTCACGCCACGGCCAGGCCGGCCCAGCTTCAGATCTCTCATGAGCTTGATTCTGAAATGTCGTGATGCCGACATTCCCATCGCCCCGGGCAGGAAGAGGTCCCACCAGGAGCAGCCAGCCATGCCCTGCCAAAGGCTGGAGAGGAGCACGTGGCCGCCCTTCCGTGACTCACACACCCCACCCCCCTCGCAGGGAGCCTCTTCCGGCTGAGCTCCCACATCACAAGATCTGGGAGAGCAACTGGCGAGGCTCGGCAACCCCATCTAGATGACCACGTTGCCCATGGGGACTGGCCGGCGGCTGGAAGTACCGCTTAGCGGGTTTGAGGCCAGGCGCTTGGCTTTAGCTGAGGACAGAAAACCAATCACAAACCTGATTATTGCAACTGTGAGTGAGCCACGGGGAGGCAGGCTCGTTTCTGAGAACACCAGGGCTCTGGGAGAGACGGCACCCCGGGCACACGCTCAGCAGACGCGTGCTTCTGAACGCCAACCAGCTCCTGCTACGTTCGGCCTCCGCGCAGAAACCAGCCCGGCCCAGTGATCTGTGCAGGCGGGGGCCTGGCGGGGGCTGTCTCCAGGTCATATCTGGAATGTCAGAAAAGCTCCAACTTCCAGGGTATTTACCGCTTCATCTACAGATACCTACCGGGCAACTCTGCACCCGGCACTGGGTCTAACGCTCCGGTCGAAGCCCTCGGGGAACCCAGGCTTCATGACAGCACGTGGAGTGGAAAGACTTCCCTACCTACCGCAGTCAGGCCACAGAGCGAGCAGGGGAGGAGGAAAGGACGGGGAGTGACCCCATCTGTGCTGACAACTGATGGGCAGGGAACGTGTGTGTTGGGGGGTGACGGAGGACACACACGGCCGCTGATGGGCTACTCGGCAGTCCAAGAAGCAGCAGGACCCACGGCGCTGAAACCTTCCCACGTTCCCTTCCCACGCGCTGCTGGTTTCACCGTGAACACACGCAGTCTGACCGAGGGCGTGGTCTACGGACCTTCTCCAGACCTAAGTATTTGAACAGGAGGATCCTGCGAGCCCACGGGGAAGGGCGGCAGCACCCTGAGCCAGGAGGGGCGCAGGCCGCCGCGGCACCTGCCTCCCCGACCGCCACAGACACGACCCATGGCCAGCCCAAGGGCTTAACTGCCGAAGACCGCGGCATTCTTTCTCAGGAGTAAGAAGTGATGGGATTGTGCTGGCGAGCTCCCCGGTGACACGGTGTTTCTAAAGCAGCGTACACGGCGGACAGGAATTCAAACGGGGAGGCGAAGTCTTCTCAAACCAGGACTGAGAAGAGGTGCCTGCAGCGAGGGCGCGACTCAGCCAGGGATGGGCCACAGCCCGGCCCCGCCGACGCCGCCTCCACAAACCGGCTGGCCACCCAGACTGCCCCACGGCCCCCTCGGGGACGCGTCTCCCTCCACCAAAGCCGTGCTGTCCACGCTGTGAGGTCTCCTGCTGGCTCCGCTGTCCATGAACCAAAGACCCTTCAGCACGGAAGCTCCTGACAGCCACGTGCCTGTGCCGAGAGCACGTCACCTCGTCCAAACCCCATACTTGGCCCTGGAGCTGACACAGTGACATACAAGGAAAAAGGCCACTCTTCCAAATGTCCCCCACCGGAGAGCCTCACAGTTCCAGGAACAAGAAAGAAAAACACCAGCACACCAACACCGGGACAGTCCACTTCCGTGGCCGTAGGAGCCAAAGGTGTAAACGCGAGTGTTTTCAAAGTGATTCACAGGAAAGAAAGGAAAAAGTGATTTCACCTATGTAAGAGCAAAATATGATACTAAATAAGTGAAAAAAATTGGCAAATAACCGTTAAACCCCATTTCCTTCACGTCAAAAATAATCATAAGACGGGTCCGCATTCCCCGACTGGTCTCTGCTGGGGGTGCTGACCGCGGCCCTACGTGAGCCAAGCCTGGCGCCCCCTCCTCCGCCGGCGGCGCTCCGACTGAAGCAGGGAAACCGGCCCTGCATGCGAGAGGGCCGGCCCCGCACCGAGCCGACAGAGGAAGCTTCCACATCCAGTGGGCGCCCCGCTCCGTGCCGCCGCCCGTCTGCAGACAAAAAAAGCCCGTCCTTCGTGCCGAGCACATGGCTCTGGAAATGTTACCAGAATATTCTGAGGGATGAAAGGTGTCAGTGCAAACTCCTACGGTAAGTACTATTTCAGGAGATGCTGTTCCCCTCCAAAAAGGACATGAGTCTAAAAAGATTAACTTTCCTTATCTCCCACCTCCTTACCACTCCAAATAGAACGGTTAAAATTTCTCCGGTAACATGGAAAATTACCTGGAAATTTTATTCCGATACAACATCTCAACATTTTACAAGGCATTTTCTGACCTGTTGACCACTGACTCGTCCCGAATGTTACCAGATGCAAATGACAGGTGTGTGCTCCCTACCAGAGCAGGAAGTCGAGCGAGGACAAGGACGGCGGCCTCCGCGACCCTGACCCACAAGGAGAAGGAAGGTCACTGTCACGCAAGCCAGGGACCAGTGGGAGAGCGGACCAGGACGCCACCACTGCCGTCGCAGTCCTGTGGGAGACGTGCCGCAGCTCCGTGAGCCCTGAGGCAAGAGGACAGGACCGCCAGGGACACTCAGGAGCCCGTCCTTCCAGGGTCGTGCTGGCTGACCCACTGGCTCGGGCCTGCTCCCCTGGGAAAGACTCAGCCCCAACTCACTTCTGACTCAGAGGCAAGAACGCAGGCCAGACTCCAGCTTCTCGGCAGTGATGACGAATCGTGTCTTTTAAATGGGAAGTAAGATGAAACACCTTCCTGCATAAATATTTGAGAAATTCCCCTTCTGACCCCTCAAGAAGCACGTATTTATTTTACTAAAACCGCCTGTTCACGTTGGGGTCCGAAGCAGACCCCACCGGCCTCACTGAAGAACCGCCCGGTCGGGAGGGGACGGACTGACCTGCTCTTCGGCCCGGTCGGGAGAGGGACGGACTGACCTGCTCTTCGGATTATTCCGACTGTCGCCTGAGCAGACACGCGCGCCTCAAAAACCTAACAAAAGCCCTTCAAACTAACTCGAATCTTCCTCCCCCGAAAACACTTGCGTACGACTAACACTCTGTCCTGAGGGTCTGTTTCAGTCCCAGGAAGATGACGGGGCAGCGGAGAGCACAAGACGGCGGCACCAGCCACGCTGTCACGCGCATCCGCAGGACAGAGAGCAGGGCCACCGGTGTCCTGCGCCCTCGCCGCTCACACGCGGACACCGATGTGCCCGAGACCCCCGCGTGATCGCCCCCCAGGCTCCAAAGTCCCAGGACCGTGCTGTGCGCTCCTACTTCCAGAGGCTGTGGCCCTGCTCAGAGTCACAGGAGCCACTTCAGGAAAGGCGTGGGATCAGCGGCAATCCGCGGAGCGTCTTCCGTTCGACCCGTGTCCAGGCCCACTGCTGGACCACGCTGCCCAGCTCCAACATCACCTGGAGGCTTTCATTACCGGAGTGCGAGCCCCCCTCCAGCGGCTCCAAGAGCCCAGCATTCTCAACCATCCTCTTGGCCTCACGCCCTGGGGCCTCCAGCTCCCCACATCCCCCTCCTAAATCGGCCAATCCAGGAGCAAACATCATTAGTTTCTGGAGTCAAAGGCTAAGGCCAGTAAGAAGGTGTGGCCTTTTCTATGGTCTGCTGAGTGGGGGTGGCGAGGACACGGGGACCCACGGGCTGGGGGGGACCAGAGGCTCTGGCCATGCTCATGGAGGAGAGCCCTGGGAACAAGGTAACCACGGCTTTCCAAGACAGGCCCTGCTGGGGTGGCCACCAAGCCCCGGATCGCACAAGAATCCTACAACCCGGCACATTCCTGATCGCTCCCCTTAGTCACACACGTCACCTGAAGTGAGTGTGGACAATGCTCGACCCTCAGACCGACCTAAGGAACCAGACAGCCCACCTCTCTGGGATTAGACACAGTGAGCTGTGTACCCACAGCCCAAACCACCATGCTTCTCTGGGAGTGATGGGACATCTGTATGCTATAAACAGATTGATAATTTGGGGTTTTTAAATGGGCAATTCAAGAGAGCTGAGTCACACACAGGATCACAAGAAAAAGGGGAAAAAACAAATGGTCTTTGGTACGGCAGCCGAGCCCTTTCCCCCAACTCTAAGCACATTCCACAGAAACCACGAGTGCACCAGCGACCTAGGGGCAAGGCCACCGACTCGGGCCAGGCTGCCCTACTGAGCACGAGTCGTCACGACCTCAGCGGGGACTACAACAAGAGGCCAAGGACGTCCTCCTTGGCAGGAACGAGAGGGAAGCACAGGGCACGGACAGGGTATCCCCCATCAGTGTCACGTGCCGTCCCTTCCAGAACACCACGGGAGGAGCCAGAACTCCCTAACACCAGAACCGACATCCCCCCGCAACCCTCTCCCCTGACCTGTCGGGTCCTTACCATTCCGGCTTCTTTCATCAACGTCCATCTTCACCGAGCACTAACCTGTCTGTAATCCCACCCTTCTCAGGAGCCCATTTATGACTGCTGATAAAAAGTTTTTCAGTGTTGGGGCGCCTGGGTGGCTCAGTGGGTTAAAGCCTCTGCCTTCAGCTCAGGTCATGATCTCAGGGTCCTGGGATCGAGCCCCGCATCGGGCTCTCTGCTCGGTGGTGAGCCTGCTTCCTCCTCTCTCTCCACCTCTCTGCCTACTTGTGATCTCTGTCATATAAATAAACAAAATCTTTTAAAAAATAAGTTTTTTAATGTTATGGCAACATAAAAAATTTATGTCAGGGGCGCCTGGGTGGCTCAGACAGTAAAGCATCTGCCTTCACTCAGGTCATGACCCCAGGGTCCTGGGGTCGAGTCCCACATGAGGCTCCCTGCTCCGCAGAAGCCTGCTTCTCCCACTGTGTCTCTGCTTATGCGCGCGCACGCTCTCTCTCTCTCAAATAAATGAGAAATCTTAAAAAGAAATAAAGAATTTATGTTAAAAAAAATAAGTTTACACGGGGCGCCTGGTTGGCCAGCGGGTTGAGCCTGTGATGCTTCATCTCAGCTCTCGTCTCAATCTCAGGGTCACGAGTTCAAGCCCCGTGTTGGGCTCTGCACCGGGCATGGAGCCTACTTCAAAAAAGAAAAAAAAAGTTTATGAAAATAAATTCTCAAGAAATGTTTTCAGGACGCACCTGGGGGTAGTCAGTGAAGCACCTGATTCTTGATTTCAGCTCAGGTCACGATCTCGGGATCGAGCCCTGCCCTGGGCTCCAAGCTCAGCAGGGAGGTCACGTGAGATCCTCTCTCCCTCTGCCCTCCCCTCCCCACCCACATGCTCACTCGCTCGCTCTTTAAAAAATGAAATACAATAAATACAAAATACAGATACAGTGCCTTGCAGTAAGTAATGGACTCCACACTGATAGAAAACAGCATATCAGTTCATGCAAACCATTTGGAATTCTTCAGAAATAACCATTTTGGAACCTATGGTTTTTAAAACTGCAGGCACTTAAATAGTTTTCTAAGAGCGGCGTGTCCCTGTGTAGCTCTGGACTGTTAATCAGGAACTCAGGGACGCCACGCAACGCCGAGCCCGGGGCCCATCAGAGCTCTGCGTGTTACCAGAGCTTAACAGAAACTAGCTGACCTGACCCTCTCCGGCTGGGGCAGCTGAGCTGGTCTTGGGGAGGACGTGGGAGGGACAGTGCTCATGCATCTCAGAGAAGGTTTTCACACACGATGCCACTACTGGCCGATGAATCTGACAGGCACTAACGGCGGGCCTGTTCCGCAGCACGTGCGTGCGTGGCAGCCTCCAGGCCCTCGGGCACCGACCACGGGTCCAGCTGGGGCAGTGCAGCGGGGCCTCCTCCCAGATGTCCGACTGTCGGGGGAGACGTTCCCAGGGCAGAGGCCGCAGAAGGCGCACACCCCAGCGAGCTTGCTCCTAATGCCACGGTCAAGCAGAATGGTCCTGAATTATGATCGCTTCTTCAAGTATCAGAAAAATTCCTCTAGTTCGCCTCAATCCTTTTTTTGTTCATTTTTTAAGATTTTATTTATTTATTTGAGAAAAAGAGAGAGTGCACACGCACACATGAGCGGGAGCAGAGGGAGAAGCAGGCTCCCCATGGGGCAGGAAGTCGAACATGGGGTTCAATCCCAGCACCCGGGGATAGGGACCAGAGCCACCCAGGAACCCCTCATTTGCCCCAATCCTAACAACAGGTACTGTCCATCAGACATGTCCAGTGGACACAATCCCCTAGAGGGTCATGGTTCAAACGTGTGAGCTCTTCAAGAACTCAGAGTCAGATAAAAAGAAAATCTGTATTTTTTCTCCGAGATGTTAACTAAGCTCAGAGTTTGAACGTTTTTCTGTGTTCGTTTAGCAGCATGCTCCACTTTCCCCAAATGAAGTATTTTTCGTATTAATCACACCAAAGTAAGACACTTAAAAAGGTAAAATATTCTATTTTTAAGATAACCCGAGAAACTTCCAGAATTATCAAGTGCCAAGTGCCTCAGCAGATGCAGCTGAAACCAAGCGAACGTCAGGCCTCGAGTGGCGGGCCAGACCCTCGTGGGTAGTGACCCAGAGTCCACGAGGACAGACATAGCATGCAGCTGCTGCCAACGCCCTCTCCACCACGGAGGCTAATACCCACTAGCTGAGATCAGGGCATCCCTCTTGTCTTCAAATCTAATGTGCAAAACAACGAGGCGAATCCACTCCCAGGTGCCTACCAAGAGAAATGAAAACACACGTTCTTGCCAACCCCTGGGCAGGCGTGGTCATCACAGTTAGAAACTGGAGTGTCTGCCAACAGATGAACATGGTCCACCCACACGACGGAGCAGGACCCGGCCACGGACGGGGTGAAGGGCTGGTGCTCTCTCCGTCCCCAACCCCCTCCACTGCCCCCACTCCCACCCCGCGTGGGAAGTGCCTATAACAGGTCATTCCAGAGACAGAAAGTGGACCGGTGGCTCCCAGGGACAACGGGCAGGGACTGTGGCGAGGCTCCTTTCTAGGGTGACAGAATGTTCTAGAATCAGACTGGATGATGGCTGCACACTATGCAAACATACAAAACACCACTGAATGGTATGCGTTACAATGGTCGACCTTACAGAATTTAAATTAGATCTCAGATGTACAGAAAGGCCGTCCCTAAGCTCTAATTCTCTCCCCGCTCCTGCTCTACCGTCCCCATCCTAGCAATGTATGTCAGACGTGAGCAAAACTTGGAGAAAAATACTGTCTTCACTGTTTCAGCTATGGTAACCAGTGTTAACAGGAAAACCTTTGCTCAGTAAATCTACATCATTGTCTTAAGGAATTTACATAGCTCTTGAAGTAAAAATCAACAACTCAGACCTAAAACCAGAAAACCTCCCAAGTACACTAGAAAATGAAACCCAGGCTTTCAAAGTCAGCAGCATAGCACCAAACACATCTGTCCCCCACCCGCCCCTGCTGTAAAAAGCTGTGTGCGAAGCCTAAGTTGGCCCAAAGAGGCAGGACAAACGTGCCAGGGACTAGGGGTCCGCTGTGAGGCCGGCTGCACAGGGCGGGCCAGTCGAGGGCAGACGTCCGACCTCGGCAGGAGATGCAGGGGGACAGGAAGCCAGGTGTGGGTGAAACAGGCTCACGTCCAGGCATGGCACAGCGGCTCTCTCCGCCTCTCGGGGCGGGAGTCGGGGGGAAGAGCACGACCTCCCCCAAGCACCTATGTCTGGCTCTTGGCAGAGACGCGGACAGAGCCCTGGTCAAAGGCAGTGACCAGCTGCCGGCTACAAAAAGCACAAGAGCCTGTCATCAGAGAGTCTCCAGAGCCCGACTGACCTGCACGCCATGGAAGGTTCCCATGCTACAGGGGAGGAGAGCCCCAAAATCACACCGTGCGCATGTTCCCACAAGAAAAGCAGGACTGACAGCGACCTCTAGACACGAAATCCACGCTGTTCTCACTCTTTTCTCTCCCGGAAAACAGTAAACGTCCACACATCCTCCCCACTGAGCAGGGGGCTATGTCCCGAGAAACCTATCAGAGCTTGAGAAATGCGACGTCAAAAACTCATGTCATGCCCCTAACCCACCGAGCACTGCACACGAGCCCGCCCCAGCCTAGACGTGCTCAGAACATCCACATTAGCCTCCAGGGGGGCAGAATCATGTCACACACACGATACCGTGGGCGACAGCTCAGGGAATGTCTGAATCCTGCGCTAAAAGCGACCACGAGGACGGGCGTGTCTGGGTCCACCACGGCGGTGGCAGGGTGGCTGCTGACCCCACGATCGTCGGGGGACGGGGAGCCCTGCCCCGCACCACCAGCCCGGGGAAGAGACCCAGATGCAAAATGCGAATTACGTCTCGACCAAGCGTGGGTCATTTTGGCACCGCCAAACCGTGTTGACAAAGTTGACAAACCGTGAAGCTGAACCATCAGGAGGCGGAGGTCCGTCTCACTTTCCTAAGAAGCAGAAAAACAAGACAAAACACAAAACGGTACCTACTGCCGTTCAGGCAAAAGAAAGAAGCTTTGCAGGCGCACCTTCCGAGTTCAGGGTGATGAGGGTGACGTTGTTGCCAATGTTCTGACTTCCTGACTGTCCACAGTTGGAAATGGAGTCGCTGGCCTCGGACCCGCTCTCCCCGTCCTCGTTGTGGCTGTCCTCTTGACCCGGCACCTTCACCACAATGGTGTTCTGCCGTCGCCCGGGCACCGCGCTGAGCGGGAGACAAAAACACCAGCCAATGTTGTGAGAGCGCCACGACCCACAGGCAGACACGAGCGCTCAGGCACTGCCATGTTCTTCCGTCCTCCGTTTACCAGAGACTCTAACCGCGCACGGGGCAGCCGCTCATGAGGCCTCCCATCCAGCTCTCCCTACTGAGATGGACAGCAACTCAACAGCACAAAATAGTCTGGGGTTGGAAGAAACCGTATGAAATTTAAAAGCGTGCAAACATGTTTATATCGCAAAAGAAGGAAAATCACGACCCCCGTCACTCCAGGCCCAGACTGCTGCTCTCTGATCACAGAGGTGACCCCGCAAATCGGACACGTGCGTAACTTTGGAGACAATGTCAAAGACCGACCGGATTAGGAGGAAGTGAGCCTGGAGACTCCCACTGACCCAACGCACTCTGCACTGTTACACCTTCCGGAAGCAACTGGGCTTTGCTAAGGGCAGCGACCACTCCCGCCTCTTCCCGCCAACAAAAACCACTCACGTAGGTCTAAAAAGCCAGCCAAGAACGTCCTGGGGGATCCTCTCACCACGCTAAGGGATCCTGACATGGAGCAATGAGCTACTTCCCCTAAAACAAGACACAAGCCGCCAGCTCCCAGAAGGGCTCGGAACATCTCTATGTACTATTACCTGGGGACATGCTCCCTGGGACTTCCAGGACCTTCTCAACATCCCTTCACCGGGCCTGGCAGGCAGGGAGAAAGGGGAGGAAACGCACTTTCCCTGTTTACAGAGACAAAACACACCTCCAGCCCTGGCCGAGCCGCGGGGAGGGGGCTACACCTTCGGAACCTGACTCCACGGCAGCCTGCCCGAGCTGACCTTGCTGCTGAATGCTCCGAGTCTGACAGCTGACCTCCAGCCAAGCCCCGCCGGAGGCCCGCCTGACCCTGCCTCGCCTCCACGGGCCGGGTCTCCTCGGATGGCTTTTCCCACCCGACACAGCAGGCCGCGGCCCGGCGGGGCCCCTCGAGACCGGGCTAGGACAATAAAGGAAGCAGGACACAGCTGGGGGAGGACGGAGGGCAAAGGCCAAACAGAACTCTGCGGACACACTGACGGAAACCACAGGCCAAAGAGGCCTCTCGGGAACGTTCCCAGGAAAAGCTGAGCCCAGACCGGCGGGCAGGGCCGCCCACAGTGACCTCACCGTCACACGCTGCCACCAAGCTCTCCTATTTCTGACCAAGGTTACATCCACCGGGTCTCCAAAGAGAAACATCACCTGGACATGCCTTCCTCACTCAGCAAACTTGAAAAAAGGCTGTCTGTTGACCTGACATGCTGCTACAGAGACAGACAGACGGACAGACGTGAGTGCGGGGCAGTCAGGGAGGGGGACACAAGCTCCAGCGGCTGCCGTGGAAACATCCAGCCAGCTCCCCTAAAGCACGAGTGCACTGGACATGGCAGCTCCAAGTGCCTCTCCCCTGGACGCGTCCGCTCCTCCAGCCAGCACGTCAGGACGCGGGCCCGCAGCACGGCTCGGCCCTCCCCTACCACGGAGAACTGCGGCCGGCTGTGCCGGGCTCGGAACGTTGGCTGGTTCCCCAGGGGACTCATCTCGGTGGCAGTGGCAGTGAAAGGCGGGGCTGGTGTTGTGGCTACTGACTTGCTAATGACATTTTCCAGGGAATCCGGCGCCCTGCCGCTCAAGGGGTCGTCCATCTTGGCTACAATGGCGTTCTGCCGATCATTGTTGAGTATTACTGTAGTCTGGGGGACGACGCTAGGGAACAAAAGAATCACAAAGAAAAAGAAGACCTTAAAACAACAACATTCATTTTCAGCGTACACAAGAGTCATTCAATACAGTCGGCTCCCCATGACCTGCACTAAGGGCGGGGAGGTGGCCCCAAGCGGAAGTCACGGGTCAAGGGAAGGGACGGTCCACACCGGGCGAAGGATAAACCGGAGGTGTTTCCCTTTTCTTTTTGTTTTTTCCTTTTTTTCTTTTGAGGACAGAGTTTACCTTCCCTCACAGCCAGTGTTCTCACTGGAGTTGAATAGGAATATTGACACAGAAAGGAGCGAGAGCTCACGGGGTGTTGGGCAGTTAAGGTCTCTGAAGGACTGTGTCGGCATAAACACAGCTTGCTACCCGTACTCAGTGCGTCCCAGAGAGTTCCTCCACGACAAATCGAGGCTTTCCTCAGCACGACGCTTGTCAACATCACCCCAGTGTTAGGTCTGCTAGGAAAGGGGCAAAACCACACAACGGTGTCCCCTCCGGCTGCTACCAGGGGAGTGTGGGAACCACAACACAGAGCCTGGGCTCTTCCCTCCGAAGAAAAAGGATTAGACAACAGAATAGAGTCCCTAGTCCCCTCCGAGAGGCGGCACCCTGCCCGGACACCCTCTGGGAGGCGGCCTGTGAGTTTCAACAAGCGGCAGCCGACAGCGTATCTCACGGCACGGACTCCCGGACCGCTGGGTCACTGAGCGTCCGGCGGCTGGAGCTGTGGTCCCGGGAAGTCGGGGCGTGCTTTGCGGGGAGGGGGCAGGGCCGCACTGGAAATGCACGGCAGCACCACGTGCGAAGAGGTCATTCTGAAATTTTACCCCTCGGGGGGAGACAATGCTTTCACATGAGAAGTTTCACGTAACCCAAAGCGTGTATGAAAATGCAACCCAGGGGGCGCCTGGGTGGCTCAGTGGGTTAAAGCCTCTGCCTTCAGGTCATGATCCCATGGTCCTGGGATCGAGCCCCGCATCGGGCTCTCTGCTCAGCAGGGAGCCTGCTTCCTCCTCTCTCTCTCTGCCTGCCTCTCTGCCTACTTGTGAGCTCTGTCTGTCAAATAAATAAATAAAATCTTAAAAAAAAAAAAAAGAAAGAAAATGCAACCCAGGGTCACGGCCACACGGCTGTTAAACCCCCCTCCCCAAATCAGGGGCACAGACGGCGCCGTTTCATGCCTGTGGAAACCACAGAACCATGAGGTGTTTTTCTAAAATAAAAGCTGAATCAACGGCATTTCATTCAGAATTATTATTTTTCAGCGATTCTACTTGTCCTCGGACAATGACCTAAAGGAGGCCAATCCTTACAGCCCGGCCACAGGGCAGGCATCACCGTAACCGGGGCCGGGACCCTCGACTCGGTACCACGGGTGCAGCGGGCTTTCCAGATTTACGAGTCTCCCCTGTCGAGACGGGAGATTCCTGGTTCTTGGGCACTTGCTATTTCCGTGCAGCGAGTTCCGTGGAGCCCCGCTCTCCTGCGGGATCCTACACGCAGGCCTCCCCCGCCCTCTCCTCCCACGAGCCGCTCGCTAGGACGGCTCTGCGGGCTAACACTGCGCTAATGGGAACTCACCATGGGCGGCAGGACACGAAAGCTCTCAAAGTCTTGAAGGGAACAGATTAAAATGTACTCGTGGCACCGACTGGCAGCGCTGTTGGACAAACAGACCTTTCCTCCCTGACAGCTCTCGTCGAGGGCAAGGAGACAACGTCCAGAAGCAACCAGCCTTAAGGTGAACGAGCAGCCCGAAGGGGCCCCCACGACGTCCCGGGGCTCCTGGACGGGGACGGCTCTCAGCAACGCCACGTCCAGTTCCTCGCCTTGCAGAACGAACTCTTTCCCAAACGGTTCTGCTTCGAGAGCGCACCACGGGCAACGTGTCTGCTCTCTCTCACAAAGCCCCTTTCCCACCTAAAGTGAAACGAACCGTCCCTGCAGCTACACAGATGCACGTCGTCCGTCCGGAGCGTCAGCCCCCCAGCGGAACGCGGGGGCCCGGGGAGGCACCAGGCTGGGTGTGAGAAAGCTGATCCCCTGCTGACCACCATGGCGGCCCCGGCGCGATACCAGCACCCTGTTCTTGGCTTTTGGCAAAACTGACAGACGACCTAGTTACCTCTTGAGCCCAGAGATCATCAAAAGTCATCCCCGACGACAGCGTACAAGGCCCTTAGACACGGCCCGAGGAGCTGAGAGGCGTCTCTCCTCCCACGTAGTTCTCTACGTGAACGAAGCTTCCCAGCACTTGAAACTGTGAAACTAGCACTGGAGGTAGGACCAGGGCTGACCCTCGTCTCCCTTTAAGCGATAAGTCGCGCTCATCCACGGGTTCGAGGATTAGTCAACACGAAAGCCCCATCCATCTCAGGGACGCAGTCGGAACCCTGGACTATTACGAGATTGTTCTAGGCTAACACACGGATGCGGTTTTGTTCGACCGGGTATGACCGCTGTCAGGAGATCCGTCCAAAACAGCTTTGAACACCTGCGGCCTCACAGCGACAAGAAACACTTTTCTTCAGCTTCAGCCTCTCTCTCTGCCCCTGCTGCGCAGAAGTACGTCGGCCGATGGACCCGGCAAACTTCTGGGAGAGGAGGAGATGGGAACGAACTTTCAAAAAAGGACAGGAATGGGGTGCCTGGGTGGCTCAGTGGGTTAAGCCTCTGCCCTCAGCTCAGGTCATGATCCCGGGTCCTGGGATCGAGCCCCGCATCGGGCTCTCCGCTCAGCGGGGAGCCTGCTTCCCCCTCTCCCTCTGCCTGCCTCCCTGCCTACTTGTGATCTCTGTCTGTCAAATAAATAAATAAAATCTTTAAAAAAAAAAAAAAAGGCAAAGGAATACGGTGAAATTCAACTGGGGAAAGCGCATTCGTGGGGTGTTTTTAAACAGACGATGGTATTCAGATTATAATGCAAACATCTGAGAAAGCAAATCAGTCAGTGTTACCACACGCCAGAAATTTTACACTTTCAACTAAGGCAATGCAGTTTATCAGCCTCAAGGTGTACAAAAGAATATCTCATTTTTCAAAAATTAAGGAACATCTATATCACACTAGTAAGAATGAAACTGTCGTTGATGGGTTAATATGGGAAAATCGCCACCATAATGTGCATGTCCTGCCTGGGCTGAACTACACTCCCCGATTATTCAATCACACTGACCTGCATGTGCTATGAAGCAATTCTGCAGATGTGATTAAAAGTCCTCACTGGGGGCACCTGGGTGGCTCAGTGGGTTAAGCCGCTGCCTTCGGCTCAGGTCATGATCTCAGGGTCCTGGGATTGAGCCCCGCATCGGGCTCTCTGCTCGGCGGGGAGCCTGCTTCCCCCTCTCTCTCTGCCTGCCTCTCCGCCTACTTGTGATCTGTCTGTCAAATAAATAAATAAAATCTTAAAAAAAAAATAAAAAAAATAAAAGTCCTCACTGGCTGACCCCAAATTAACCAAAGGGAGATGATCCTGGGTGGGCCTGGCCAGATCAGGTGAGGGGTCGAGGCCTTCTTTCCTGGTATTGGAGATGCCAAGCGGCCCCTGCCAGGTGATCCTGACCTCCCCTCCTGCCGACCTGCTCTAGATGTCAAATGAGCTTGGCTGCCCCCACAAGTGTGTCGGCCAACGCCAGCACAAACCCTTACAGGTGTACAGTCCCTCTCGCGCTCTATCACGCCTCCACTCTCAGCCACAAACACGATGGTATCGCCTACTGGTTCTGCTTTGAAATAATTACAGAGGTGGTAAAAGTACCCAGAGTCCTGTGCCCCCGTGGTGACACCCTATAAAGCATGTAGCTCAGTACAGTAGGGAAAGCCTGAAACTCACCCTGGAACCCTTCTGGGAACCCTTCTGGGAACCCTTCTGGAACACTTCTGGGAACACTTCTGGGAACGAGCCTCCAGTCCTTCCTCAGATTTCCTGGCTACGTGTGCACGTGTGTCTGCGTGTGTGGTTCTGGGAGGACCGACCCCACACACACACCTGTGCTCCTGGGCCGACGCTGCCCCTTGAGACATTCCACCCTCCCAGCCTCATCCCTGCCCCCAGCAACTGCTAACCTGCTCTCCACCTGTGTGGTTCTCACACTTGGCAACACAAGACACATGCTGGCCTTTGAGACCGGCTTTCTGGGCCGGGCGGATCCCCCGAGGTCGGTTCCCTCTGGGGGCGGCGGAGGACATTCCCCTGGCACAGGGTGTCACTCGTGGGCAGCCTGCTCTCTACCCTGTAACCCCACCCGGGCAGCGGGAGACCGGCTGGTTTGGGTCACTACGAACAAGGCTGCCACAGACATTCGCGTGGCGCTTGTGAACACACGCTCTCACTTCTCCAGGCTAACGGCCCAGGAACGGGACTGCTGGGCCGCATGGTACAGCCCGCATCTCCCCTCCTCGAGGAGCCTAAGCTCGTCATTTCACCACGTCCAACTCCTCACTGTCTTCACGGACGCTGCTTTCAGTACCACGTCTAAGAGGTCCAAGCCAGGTCTTGGGTCTCAAAGAGTTTCCCCTACAGCTTCCTCTGCAGGTCTCGGCTCTACACTGAAATCTGTGCTCCACTGGAAATTAATTTTTGCTCCAGGGGTGATGTGACCCCAGGCTCCTTCCTCTCTTCTGCCTGCAGATGTCCCGGTGTCCTGACTCCATGAGTAAAAGGCTGCCCTTCCCTCGCTGATGGGTCTTCGCACCTCTAAGCTCCGTGGGCCTATTTCTAGGCTCTCTGCTATGTTCCACCCACTGATTTCTCTCTCCCTCCCTCATTTTGTTTTCTAAAAACTATGTGCCCAATTTATTCATTGACAACCTTAAATCATTTTCTACATCCTTACATATATGTTTGTCGTTTGGTTCTTAAGTTCCTACTAAATAAAAACCAAAATACTAGGGCACCTGGGGAGCTCCAACAGCGAAGTGTCTGCCTTCCGCTCAGGTCATGGTCTCGGGGTCCTGGGACCGAGCCCCACATCGGGCTCCCTGCTCAGCAGGGAGCCTGCTTCTCCCTCTCCCTCTGCTGCTCCCTCTGCTCGTGCTCACTCGCTCTATCAAATAAAAGATTTTACTTATTTGAGAGAGACAGCGAGGGAGAGCACAAGTTGGGGGAAGGGAGAAACAGACTCCCCACCACGCAGGGAGCCCCATCCCAGGACCCGAGCCGACGCCATGCTTGACCGACTATGCTACCGACTATGCTACCCACGTGACCCTAATAGATAAAATCTTTTAAAAAAAATTAAGGAAAAGGGGAAAAATGAGACACTCAAACGGTCCTGCCTGTTGTAATTCTAAGATTATGCTAATTATAAGCGAATGTGCATGCCTAACTAAGATTATGCTTATTACCCAAGTTGGATACGCTTACCTCAAAATGGTATTGTTCAGAAGTAAAAGATACACAGTGACCTGTGACCAGGGGCACAAGGACCACTCCCCCTTATGGACAGCGACCAAGTCCAGGGACCCCAGCGATGCCCCCAGGAGCAGTCATGGTGGGCAGCACCGCCCCGAGGACCCCATGTGGAAGGACACACTCTCGAAACACGAGGGGCACCGCACTGCCTTCCCCGTGCAGACCAGGTAATACGGTCACCCGCCCAAGGCCACACAGCCATGTGACACCGTCCCAGACTTCTCCAGGGACAGTCGAACTGAAACCAATGAGCAACAGTTCACAAGCCACTACTGCTTCAACATCAGAATTTCCTGGGGGGGGGGGGGGCCGAGACCACCCCCAGTGAGCCCAACGGTTTTTGTTTTTTTTCTAACCATTTCTCCTGGGATTCTGCTGGTGCCGCTAGTTCCCAACACCAACAACAAAATCACACACATGTTCACCCGTGTCAGAGGCACACGTGTGCCCCGCTCGCTGTTTCCCACGTGCTGCACTCACAGCTTGTCACGCGGCACTCCCCCTCCCCCACACCGCGCACAGGCTCTCTCTGTCCACCTGCCACCCAGGTGAGTGCCCAGAACACAAGCCTGCGTGTTTCACACGGGAATGACTTCCACACTAAGCGCCGTGACTGAGCTCAGGGCTCCGGCTCTTGCCTCCAGATTCCTTGGTCTCAAGCTGCCGGTCCACGGGCCGAAAGAGACCAAGAATCACGGGCCAGAACAGAAACCTCACGAGAAGACACCCAAAGGACCGCCGAGGGCGGGGTCATCCACGGGGGGGACCTGGAACTCGGTGGGCTTCGGGGCCTGGCACAGGGCACGAGGCCGGGCTGGCGCTAGGCCCTCGGTGAACAAGAACTGTCGTGTGACGCGTCGTCGCGGCCTCACGGGGTGGAGAGAAGGGGCGCCACGTGCTCGCACACAGGACCTCACGGGCAGCTTCGCTGTCCGCGCGCTGAGGAGGGACTGGTGCTTGCAGAGGGTACGGATGTGCCCACGGTCTCCCCACTGACGGGTGACAGAGCTCGTATTCAAAACCAAGTGCCTGTCACGCTCTCAGCCCCTTGTGAGCCCGGCCCAGAAACGGCCCGACGGCACCTCCTGCTATACTGCGTTGCCCTTTCAGTGTGGGGTTTCACGGTTTTATTTCGATGGACTGAAAACAAACAGTCTTCAGCTCTCCGAGGGATCATGCACACATCTTCCAAGCTAACTCACAAATGCGCCTTCAACGTCTCTTCTGTGGCAGGAAACCACTTTGTGACCATGTTAGAATTATCCGTACCAGGATTCAGACGTTAACGTTTCTGTCCCCTCTGCCCATCACTCACACAGAACGGGACTGTCCTCTGCATGTATGCCAAGGGGCTCTGTTGAAGTCTAAAAACTCAACAAACCACAAAAATAAAAGACTTAAAAAGAAAATCTCCCTGAAAAATGCAGAATTTAAAGTATTTCTCACAAGTTGGTGTTTTCCACTTTTTGTTACAAAAGAAAAACAGAAAAGAAGCTGGTATGAGCCACAAAGCGTGAGGACCCACACCGTAGTCGATGCAGGTGGGGACACCGGGAGGAGGGGCAGGGGCGCCCAGGACCCAGGCCGGCCAACACCAGAGAGGACCTCGCATGTGACATGCACACGGCCCAGCGACAAACACACGCAGACCTCGGGCAAAGAGAAGCCAAAATCACACCAAGTCAGGGGACCCAGAGTTTCCAATGGTTCTCTAGAAGAGCCTGATGTCAGATCCACGTAAGCCGAGAGAACACGACAGCAGCTCTGTGAACCGGCTCAAACCCCACACAGACCTCAGGGGCGTATCACCGATCTCCAACGGACACTTGCACACGCAGACACACAAGAGCCAGGCTGCGTCCTCACGGAAAGAACCCCTTCAACAAGGACGGCAGGAGGGAGCTCGAGGTCCAGCTCCAACCGAACAGCAGGCTGCTCCGGGTTTGCAGCTGCGGCGAGCTCGGAGGGGACGAGCGGCCACCAACTAGCCCGTCCGCCACAGGAATGGCGGGGCAGGGAATCTCAGTGCGCTGGGGTTACCCCAGAACACCCCTGCTTGCTTACAGCACGGGCACGCCCAGAAAGTCAGGCTTTTAACGAGCAGTGTGGGTGGTCGCTCCCAGTGACCAAGGAGACTGTCCACCAGCACCGCCGGTGTTCACCGCACACTAACGCTCATCTAGGACAGAAGAAGCCAGCGGCCGGCCAGTCGGGTTAATCCCAACAGTGACAGGCCCGTGGATGTTCACGGAAGCAGCATCCGCAGCTGGGGGGACGCAGGGACTGGGTCACGCCACCGCAAGACAGAGAAGGGAGGCCACAACCACGTTCTGTCCCGAAACCTCCCCTGACACGGGCGGATGCGGGGGCACAACCGTCCTAGGAGAAACTAACCTTCCAAAGACAAGGTTAAATGACTTGAAGTGCCCAAAGGAGAGTCCCCTGCCAACTCCTTCCCGGAGGAAGTCCTGAGGGCTCAGTGAGAGCCGTGCTCTGGGCACCGAAGAGACACCCACCCTCCTGCCCAGGCGCTCCCAGTCTGTCGCTCGCACCAACCCGAGCTGGGCAGGGACCTTGCCGTCAAGGAGGAGGCAAGACCACAACTGCACAGGACGCCGGCTCCTTCACAACGCCTCCCTCGGCCCACCCGAGTGAAGCGAGCAGCCCCCGCACAGCGTCTGGGCACACCGGAGGAACGGCTCCGTGCTCTGTGACTGCGGGAGGAGGAGTCCCGCCAGAACGTTCGAAAGACATTTGGGAACATTTCTGCCTCCTTCCCACCCGCGGTGAAGCCTCCCCGCGGACCCCGCTGACAGCTGAGGCTTTCCCAATTCAAAGGAACCATTCGTCAAGTTCCGCTCGGTAAATCTGACACGATACACATTTTCCGAAGAAAAAAAATCTCAGTCAATGAAAGAGAGCAAGCAAAAATCTCAAGAAATCCCACTTTCTATTCGAAGAAGACGCATTTGCAGATTCTTCTGAAACTCCACAGATAGGCGTGCCCCGAATGCCTACATCCCCCGCTGCTGTCACGGCTGTCCCCTGACCGGCACACAGGAACGCGGCTCATCGTGAAACAGCGCGTGCAGCGTGACCGACTTACAACACCGCTCGCCGGTCTCAGGCCTCAACCAGCGCACACGAGGCGGGTGCGGCAGCAGGGGAACGACAACCCGAGGTCCTCACGTCCAGGGGGGCGCGGGCTCACGTCCACCATGAACCCCTGCACCCTCCGCATATGGCGGGCCTACCCTGGGAGGCGCGACACAGCCAGGCTCCACTCCCAGACCCTCTCGCAAGCAAAGAGAGCCCTGGACAGGTGCTGGGGGCAGGGGACATAAACAGGAGAGAGCCGAGTTCTCAGACACAGAGTGCGCCAGCCTGCGACCCTCAACCTGCAGGGTCAGAAGATCCCTCGTCGCAGCGGCTCGTAAACAACGGGAAACTAGAATTTAAAACACAAGAGCAGGGGCGCCCGGGTGGCTCCGTGGGTTGAAGCCTCTGCCTTCGGCTCAGGTCGTGATCCCAGAGTCCTGGGATCGAGCCCCGCATCGGGCTCTCTGCTCAGCGGGGAGCCTGCTTCCTCCTCTCTCTCTCTGCCTGCCTCTCTGCCTACTTGTGATCTCTGTCTGTCGAATAAATAAATAAAATATTAAAAAAAAAAACACAAGAGCATTAACAACGGCAGCTGAAAACCAGGAATTAAAGAGCTGTGCAAGAGAAAAGACCAATGGTGTTATGATGCCGGTTCTCTCCGAACGGAGTTCCGAGCTACGGCACCACTGGGGACGCGCTCCTAACCCCGAGAAAGCGCGCGACCTCCGCGAACACCAGCCGACGTGGCGCCTGCTTCGGGTGTCGGATTACACGTGAGTCGTGAGAGCGGGTTAATGGTTCCGCAGATCATACGTGCATAAGGTGTACGCTTCCCTCACACGGGTGTCGTGATTAGGGCACTAAGAGTGGGCAGCTGTCCGGTGTAGTGTGCCTCAGTCCCGAAGAGAAATCCTACGTCTACAAAAGTAAGTGGAAACATCAAAAACTCAAAATTTGTACTCGAGCCCATCGTGGCTGAGACCAAACCATCTGCCCACGATTCAAACAGCCCTGCCCGGAGCAGCCCGCACAGAGCTCCACTCCTGACGGAGAAGGCCCACGGCCCCCAGGGGAGCCGCTCTCAGCACCAGCCAGCGCTCCCCACCACTGGCAGCTTCCGAGGCCGGCGCAGAGGCTCGGAAGGGGACCTCTCTCTACCCGGAAGCCGCAGGGCTCGCAGAGCAGCGTGTCCCCAACACCCGCCACATTTGCAACCGAAGGCCTGTGAGAAACAGAATGACTCGGCGACCAGTGGCAGAGGGACCCTCAGTAACCTGCTGATCGGGTGTCTCAGGTCTCCGTGGGCAAATGAGCAGCTTCCAGGAAAATAACCCAACGTCCCTCCTCTGTGTGTCCGGGGAGCCACAGCTCTCTGAAGGGCAGGATTTTGAAAAGAAATCACTTTTATGTCTGAATATTACAAAGAGGCCACTGGGTTACCACAAGCTGTTTCGAAATTGTAGAAACACACTAAAGCCCTTTAAAAAAAAAAAAAAGATTTAAGTTTAAAAAATAATCTGTTGTAGGGCAATTATATCTCAATAAAAATAAACCATTTGTGCCTTAAAAAAATAAAAAACATATGCTTTTAAAAGCAAGAAACACAAGCATTTTTCTAATTAGGACATCCCATTAATGAAAACAAACACAGAACACCCACGTCTGAGTTGCCCTCTGACTCACCCAGGAGTCTGGCCCTATAAGACCCCGCCACACAGGGCGCCTGGGGGGCTCAGTCAGTGACACAGGTCTCTTCAGCTCAGATCAGGATCTCAGGGTCCTGGGATCGAGTCCTGCGTTGGGCTCCCTACTCGGCGGGGAGTCTGCTTCTCCCTCTGTGCTCTCCGTCTCTCTCTCTCTCTCAAATAAATAAAATCTTTAAAAAACAAATAAATAGAAGACCCTGATGCACTAGCGGGTCCTCCGTCCCCTGATCCCGGCACCGTTCTGCCCAGGTGCGGTGCTGCCGGCCTCCCAGCGGCCGTCGACTGGGGCAACGCCACGCTCGGCCACGTCCTGCTCCCTGCGTCCTACTCAAAGGGCGTCTAGCTTCAAAGAAGGGCCGAGGAGGAACTTGTGAGCCGACCTGGGGAAGTGTCCCCGTCCATGCACCCGGTCCCCCAGCAGTCCCTGGAAGGACGAGCCCGCGGTACAGGGACCGGCACAGCACATCCTGGAGCGCTCCAGCCGCCTGCCCCTTCCGCCACCAGGGAAAGCAGCTTCAGAGGTAAAGACTCAAGTCGCAACACCAGAATCACAATTAAGCAAAATCCGAATTTGCGGTGCACTTTCAAGGACGAAAAGCACCTGCCTGCAGTCACCCCAGCCCACCTTCCCTTTCCCCAAGGAGAGCACCGCCACGGGGCGAAACCCCTCCAAAGACCCCCGCAGACATTCTTATTACAACGATCAAGCGTTAGCACCAGAGAAAAGCAGCTTCCGTCACTGCCTTTTCTTGATTTGCTCAGACGATCGCACTCGGGTGTAAACTCTGACCATCGCATGCTACACACCCGCTCCGCACGCCCGGAGGACACAGACGGGTGACGGATTCTCCGAGCCGGGAGCGCGCTCATGTGGGCTGGCCGTCATTAGTGGCAACCGACAGGGCAGTGACTCTCCGAGTGCGGAGGGACTGGGCCCTGCTCTGCGGGGTCGCGGCTGGATCTGGGCCACGGGGGGCCTCTCCAAATGCAAGCGCGAGTGGTTGCAGGGACGGTTCCTCAGGCACCACCCAGGATCCTCGTTAACTGAAAAGACCTTTATGGCGCCTGCATCCGTCGGGCCCAGTGACACTCAGACCCTGCCACGAACCATCCACACCAAATGCAGACAGGCCCTAGCAATCCTACGTTCTTCTTAAAAGCATACGGGCTGCATATAAAATAATCCAACCTTTATCTTCAATACCTGAGGCCCAAAATAGATAACTGGTGAAAGGACTTTGTGACTTGGTGTTAACCCACTCCTAATTTGTTTTGGAGACTTCCCCTCTTCTACGTTCACTCACTGTCCACACTTGACACTTACAGTTTTTAATTACTTATGTGTCTACATATTCGTAACTTGCAAATTAAACTATATATTTTTTGCACTGATGTACTGGGATCAAATTCTTATACTTAACTTCTCCCCAAAATTTCATGTTAGTGGTTTTCAACTATCGTCCTACTTCTTTAAAAATCACTTGTACAGGGGCACCTGGTGGCTCAGTCGTTAAGTGTCTGCCTTCGGCTCAGGTCATGATCCCGGGGTCCTGGGATCGAGCCCCATTTCGGGCTCCTCACTTGGGGGGGGAGAGTCTGCTTCTCCGTCTGCCTGCCGCTCCCTCTGCTTATGTGCTCACTTGCGCTCTCTCTCTCTCTCTGACAAATAAATAAAATCTTAAAAAAAAAAAAAAAGCAGCATTTAAAACCATGCCTAGGAGGGAACACAGAAAGGACCGTCCCTCCTATCCCTCTTCCGTCAGTCTGCACCTAACGGTTTTACTAACAGAGTCAGCGCACCGGGTGCCGCGGCACAGCGCGTGCGTGTTCTAGAACGATGTCATTCTACGTCACCCGTACCGTTCCTGAAAGCCAGGAAACCCGAGTGATTTGGATGGGCTAGGTTAAGTATCTGCGTCCAAGCCAGAAAACTCGCCTTTCGCTCTGCCGCTTGTCAGTACACGTGGAGAAAACCACAGCAGGTCGGGGTCACAGCCAGGTCACAGCACCCCCACTCAGGGAAGTGCTGACGGGACCTCCCCACGAGCCTGAAATCACAAACGCTGAGGAGGGTCAGAAATGCTGGGGGCCTCCTGCAGCCCGGCAATGCCTTTCTTTATCCAAGCAGCCCCTCCGTCATCAGACCACCCGAACCCCAGAGGGACGTGGCGCACCGGTCTGGGGGCACCGCCACCCTCCTCCCCACCCGCCAGCTTCATCGTTAAAACTATGGGAGATGCCAAGGAGGTCCTAAGGCAGGCCTAGGTCACCGTCGTCTTGTCCTGCTTTGCAAGATGAGGACCGTTAATATGACTCTGTGATCTGGCCCAGCTCGGCCTGCGGCTACAGACCACGCACGGCAGCCTGTGGCGCGCAGAGGCCTGCGCTCCCAACAGCGCGCACCGCTCTGGAGAGGGAAGGAATCCCGAAACAAGCCGTCCCAGGTGCCCTCCTCAGGCCTCCAGCTGGTGCCGCCGAGCCCGCCGGAACCGTCGCGAGGAATCAACGGCAGAGGATCCGAATGGATACTCCCCGACTCCCGGAGATCAGCCCTCGCACACACCGCTGAGAAAGGCACGGGCTCGGGAGGACCGCCCTCCGCGCAGGCCAGCGTCCGGCGCGCGAGCTGGAGGCAGCGTGTCCCTCCTCCTCTTCCCACCCCTCGGAGCAGCGGTTCCCAAGGGAGGTTCCGGGGGCTGGGGGGGAGCGGGCAAAGCTCCGAAACCCAGTGGTGAACACCGGGCCGTCATCTCACAAGACACCACCGCGATATAGTGCGTACGGCCACGAAGGCTAGACATTGTCGGTACGTGAGGCGTTCGCATCTAACAAAAAAGTCTTGCCGCACTAACTTCAAATGTCCCAGGCACTCATGTGAGAAAACACAGGATCCTAACGACGTCCTGGGCCTGAAATCTCACGCTACCCTGCGTTGGCACACAAAATATTTTTGGATAGTTTTAATACAACAAATCTTCTAGGAACTCCACTATGGTTCAAGTCTAGAAAAAAATTACTTGCTTTACTTGAAACTTCATCAAGAACTGCTCATTTTGTAAGATTCCATGACGACTGGTATCTGACTTCCCAGGCGGTGTGGCCTAGTGCGGCAGCCCTCCCCGTCACTGGGACTCGGCAGACGGGGTTTGGGCATCTGGCCTGCTCACTGCCTCCTTGGGTGTTTCCTCCAACCACTAACAACCCAAAACACGCGCTACTTTGTTACACCTTCCACCCTTTTATATCTCCTCATGTTACAATTAAGACGGTATACTCCCTTTTCCATTATAAACTCTACTTTCTCAACATTACTTTTGAGAGTACGAAGGCATGACAGGAAATCTATTCCGAACCAGAGGCTGGGGCTGAGTGTCCCTGCCTGCAGAGCACACGCTCAACCAGTGTCCGCTCGGGGAGGACACACAGACGCGGGCAGGAGACCTGTCTCAGAGAATACCACAACCATCCCCCCCCAGGGACAGAGAGAGGTGCCCAACACAGGAGGACATCATCCATTATACCCACAAGGCAGGGGTCATCCACGGCTGTCCCGGACAATCCAGGACAGGGGCCGCCTTCAAGGTGAAGCCTCGTCGTGAGCACCCCCAAATCACACCAGGAACCCCTCCTCAACCCCACATTCCCCTGAAAAAGTGCACCAAGGCCCTCCTGCTGCTCCTGACCCCGGGGCGCGCAGACAGGGGAGCCCAGCAAACTCTGGCAGCAAGGCCCCGCAAACACGCTTCACGCGCTCATCAGCTACAAGGACTAATTCTGCCACCGCCACACGCTGGACGTCCTTGGAGCCAGCTGCGGGGACAAGCACAGGTGCCAGACTGAGCCTCAGCTCCTCGCAGGGGCTCCGGCATCTCACGGGCGCCGAGGACAGACATCTGTGAACAGGCCAAACACTGCGAGGCACCTTTCCCATCTAAGCAAATCCTTTACCAAGTTCCAACTCAAACAGTGTCTGAAGGACCACACACATCACTGACATTAGATTCCAAGTATTTAAAAAAAAGAAAAAGCCACAGGAACAACTGCTGATATGAAGGGAAAAATCCGGTGACTCGAGTGAAATGGATAAGCACGACCGGGGTGCACGCGGGCCAGGTAGAGCCGAGAGGAAGGGGAGAGATGCACATCTTCGAGGACCCAGTGGCCCCGGCCCAGAGAGAGGATGCGCCGTGCGGCTTCTGTCTGACAGAGACCTGTGGAAGGACCTCAAGGCGCCGGGCTGGGCGTCCCGCGTGCGGCTTGCGGCTGTGACGAAACTGGAGCCGCCCAGCCACGCGCACGGCGACACGAACGGCCAGGCTGGGGGGCCGGGGTCCCAGGGGGCTGGGGAGCCAGGGAGCCAGGGGGCCGGGGAGCCGGGGAGCCGGGGGGCCGGGGGCCGGGGAGCAGGCGGCCCGCCCTCCGCTGGGCTCTTACCATCGCACTTTGTTGCATGTCTGGGTCGCGCCGAGAGGGGAGCCCGCCACCATGGGGACCTGGATGGGGCTGTGCTGCTTGTTGGTGACCAGGTCCAGCTTCTCTTCTAATGACTTGCACGTGGCCTCGAGAGCCTGCAGCTTGGCCTCAATGCTGTCCAGCCGTAAGCAGATCGTCTGGTTAATGGAGTACAGGAATGACTGCAAGAGGAAAGGAGAAACCGCTCAGAAGGGGTGTCATGGCTATAGGGGACAGCGGCACAGACCCTGCCCTAGAGGCCCTAATCCCAACAACGTCCACTCCAGCAGAAGGGTCCCTGCCCCTGGGCTCCTTTGTTTCCAGGGGCAGCAGATGCGCAGAACAGGGCCGCACGCCGCCCCCGCGGGTGAGCCCACTCCGTGGAAGGAGCAGTGGCGGCGTGCAGGGTGTGCTCCGGGCGCCAGGCAGGCACATGCACAAGCAGGCCGGGCCACCCAGCCGGGGAGGCGGCACAGCGGGGTGGCCGCAGCCGCGCGCTTGTGCACAGCAAGCCTGCCACCCAGTGGCCGGCCTGGCACCTCCAGCTGCAGCGCTGCCCCTGCCTCCTCCCGGCAAGGCCCCAGGCCCTGCCGCCAGCCCACCCTGGGCCAAGAGAGCCCCTGGCTTTCCCACCACCAGCCCCTGGGGCGGAGACACCGCGCGCACCCATGCATCTGCACCCACGAGCACCCACGCCGGTCCCTGCAGCCAGGGCAATGCTTGGCAACCGGGAACTCGCTGGCGCTCTACTCTCCCGCCCCCGAGTTGGGGGGTGGGGCAGAAAGGGCGTGGGGCTGCGGGGACCAGGGCACAGGGAGCGGGGCCTGCGGTGCACGGGTAGCACATGGGGCTTCTCGAGAATCCACAGGCTTGGCTGACGGCCCGGCCCGCTGAGTGGGGCAGCCCCACAGTGATCAGAGCAGCCCCTCCCCGAGACGAGTCTTCACCACGCGGCTGCCAGGTGTGAGGAAGGCTGCCTCCACGTCCTCCAGGAGGATTGGGCGCTGGCACCCCATGGTGCAAGCACCGGGCATCGCGACCACAGTGCGAAGTGCAGAGAGCCCGGCGGGCCCTGCAGACGCCACGCACCCTGGGCCACCACAGAGCTCCAGCCGCAGCGAGCAGCCAGCGAGGCCGTGGGGGGAGCCCCTCCCGAGCAGGGGGGACCCCTGGGGCAGCGCAGGGGTGCGGGCACCCCCGGCAGGACAGCAAGACGCACAGGGAGGCGCTCACCTTGATGGAGGGGTCCTGGCAGTTGATCTCCAGGCGCTGGCGCTTCAGGGCCGGCTCGTCGTCGTCCGCCACCACATGGTTCTCCAGCACGACTGCAAACCGACGCAGACATGGCAGGGGTGAGCGCTGTGGCCGCTGGCGCCCGGCCTCAGGCGTGCACAGCGTCTGTCCTAGCTCTCACGGACCAAAGAGCCGCACGCCGCTCTCGGGGCTCCATGCAGCTCCCCCACCTGAATCCCAGCTTCACGAAACCCAAGGACAGTAAGGACTTCTGTCCACGTCAAAGGCCTGTCGGTGACGACCTCATCTGGAAATCAAAACCCTGGGTGCATACGCCAGCTTCCTACACAGACACGACACGGTCACACCACAGCCTCCCTGCCCCTGTGCTGCCGGCCACCCAGCCCCTGCGTGGGGGACCAACAGCTCTGCCCACAGTCAGTGCCTACCGCCTTCCCTCCATCCCAAGGTCACTACTAACTCAACACTGAAGATCAACACACAATCAAACCCCACAACGGGCCACAACCGATCCCCTCCTGAGGCACACGTCCCTATCCCTGAGCCCTGGTCCCAGACCACGGACCTGCAGCAGCACACAGAACTCCAGGTTCGCCAGCTGTCTTCACGTCACACCACGAAGCCCCCTCTGTCTCACGCAGGGTTTCTCCTCGCCCTCTCCCTGCCCGCAGCCCCCAGCGCGCCCGTCCCGTGTGTTTCTCCTCCTCCTTCCTGTGTGGCCACATGTGGCCGCAGACGTAGCGCAGAGACGCCCGCCCGCTCTGCAGCTTCTACCGACTTTCTCACGGTAAAGCAGTCGGGGACCCCAGTCCGGAATGACGACCGGTACGTGAGAACACACCGGAGTACGCGTAGAACACACAGTACAACGGGGTGTAAGTGTGCGCCTATAAACGTACCTGAGTGCACACACGCTTTGGGGTATCAGCCGTCCACCTTCCAAGTGCACCTCACACTTCAGTGAAGCAGGACAGACTCACCGTGACAGGCACCTCGTCGGCCTTGTTCCGACGGCGCGCCTCTCCCCAGCCCTCCCAGGACCGCCCACCGCCCAACCACCTCCACTCAGGGAAACGGAGCCGCCGTCCCCGCAGCCCCGTGCGGAGGCTGGAACTCAAGCCAGCTCTCACCTGATACCAGCTGGGACAAAGGGCCCATCCCCCGAGCAGAGAGCTCCCCTGCCCCCTCTGCACAAAGCCACCCACACACGTGGACCTGAGGGAGGGCTGGGGGAAAGCCAGGTGCCGGGCCTCACCGCCACCTAAGCATGTCGCTTGGGCAGGAGGCTCCGAGGTTCCAAGTCGCATCTCAATTTTGTAAGTGTCAATGCCTTTAAGCCCGTATCTACAAGATGACCCATCAAGAAACCAAAATGTAATGATAAAGAGTCCCGAGGCTCAAACACAAGCCTGTCGCGGGTTCTAGGCAAGGATTTACCTAGAGGTAAATTATCCAGGGCTGCACCTTGCAGAAACCAGCCGAGGGCCCCCAAGAACAAGCAGCTTCCCGCTGCCCGAAGGGCTGTGCGCCGTACCCCGTGGATCCCACGCAGCGCAGAAGGCTTCAACTGCCTCCACGGAAATGTGGGGGAATGAACTCTCATTTAATTAAGCAAAAAAAGGGAAAATCCAGGCCACCACAAGTGTCTGTGGTTAGCAGAACACAGGTTCCCAAAAGCTTAGTCTCTTTACTCCCACTGGAAAGTGGTGAATTGTACCAGGACTGGAAGACAGAGCGATCCTGGCGATCATAACTCTAATCCTTTTCATCTGCTTTAGAGGAAGCAAGTCCAGTGAGGGTAAGTGACTTGTCCAGGGCCACACAGCTCGTTCCTGTAACGGGAGAGAAGACGCCCCGCAGCAGCGAGAACACCTCGAAGCTTTGAGCAAAGGGCAGCAAAGCAGTGCCACGAAAGGACATGGGCCCACGGCCAACGACAAAGGTGGACACGCCGGCCATTCCAGCACGGCTAGCTCTGGCCGGGGCAGCTGTCCCGTGCTACACTTGCACAAACGACTGGCATTGCTTTGTGTAATTTTGCACGTGTTATTTTTGGAATCAGGTAGAAGCACTCAGCGTTCATGTTAAAGCCACGACAATCAGCTGAGGGCCGGGCCCGATGGAGGCTGCAGTCTGTGTCCACGCCAGAGAGCTTGGCGGGGCGGCCACATGGGGAGGACGCGCAGGTTCAGAGAGACCCAAGCATCACAAAGGAGGAGACAGACGCCCACACCCATAAGCAGTTCTACTGCGAGGATCATGGGACATTTTTATTTCTCCCACTTGCTTAACCACCTCTAAATGTGACAAAGTTCGTACTTCAGAGACGAAGGAAAAAAATCATCTCCGTTTCAAGCCCACTCTGGAGGCCGACGTGTGTGCCCCGTGGGACACGCCAGGTGTGTGCGAGCTCTCCGGGCCAGAGATGGGAAGCCGTCTGTCTACGGGGGCTTCAGAGGGCCCGGTGAGAACGGCCTCACCGGACAGCCAACTACGGTCCCAGTTACTCTGGGAACGGAGACTGGACAAGACCAAGGTCAGACACGGTTTCTCTAAGTCTTCTTTGAACCATAATCTACAAAGAAAGAATTTACTTGGGTAGTAAACTATACAGACCTTTAAGAGTTCTAAAAAAGTTTAAAATCTATGTAACTGGAACAAGTTTCTCGCCTAACATCGCAGTGTGTGTTTCCTAAAGACACAGTCATCCACCTACCAAAATATGAAGTTATTTTTCAAATTTTTATGGACAGTGATAGTGTTTCCACTTTTATATTTTTTTGCCTTTTTTTTCTTTTGCGCTCAGTGGCACCGGAGGCATGGTGCTGAGGCGGCCCGGCTACAAGCTCTGGCTCCAAGCAGCCGGGCCGGCTGCCACAGAGAAGCCCGCGCTCACTCGGCCCCACTCCACGTGCTGACTCTGCTCAGTGACCTGACAGACGCTTGATCTCACCAGCCACCAGGTGACAGTGGCTCTTACAAAAAAATGAGAGGCAAAATCAGAGAAAAAGCACAGCATCCCATAAAGAGTGCCTCTACTTCTTCGTGACTGGTCCTCCCCTTGTAAAATCATTCACACTGCTCTCCCTCCCGGAGCACAACTAAGTTCCAAATGGGTTTTTTTATTTTTCCCCCCCGTGAAGGTTTTTTTCAATTAACATATCAAATAGCTCATAAAAGACAGACATCATTGTATTCTCTTAGGAGATTTCCAAAAATTCTCTTTACTGTGGGGGAAAAAAAAAATCAGCATTTCAATTCTACGATTCCAAAAACCATAGCCAGGCAACTAACACACTCAGTGATTTTGTCATGTGCGCTTCTCACTTCAACGCATAAAAAAAAGAAAAGAGAGGAAAGGACGTTTACAAAGAAATCTTCTAAAATACATGTGCAGACAAAGCTTTTTCATAGGTGAAATCCCTGAAACTTAGGGTTTCTTTTATAAAGAATCTTCTCAAAACAAATATTTAAAAAATGTCAAAGTAGATATGTGCTTTTGGCATCCTTAAGAGAAACTACCCACCTTAATAAAAGTATAGAATAAAAAGTTCTCCCAGTCAATGAAAAAATGACTTAATAAACATTTCTGGGAAATCTGTCGTTTCTTATCGAAATTCTGAACATACACAGAAATTCTACTTCCAGGAACTTAACCTGCAAAAATATTTGCCAAGAGATGGGAGCAAGTTCCTTTACCGCAGACCCGGGGAATGACGTCTACGGGGAAGAGGCCCGTCAGTCGGGTGCCTGAGGCGGCCTGGTGCACCCCAACAAAGCACCTGCACTAATGAGCTCTAAGAAGAGGAGGTCGTGAGGAGGACAGTGGTGGAACCCCGTGTCGGGGGATGGCCGCAGGTGGCCGAGGGAGGGGGGAAGAGACTGTGGGGACCGGGGGCTGCCCCTTGGGAAGGACGGATGCGGGGCTGAGGTCTCCATGTTCCACCGCCCGCACACGCGTCACTTTCTCTCCTGCTCTGCTTTTAGTTATTTATTTATTTTTAAGATTTTATTTCTTTATTTGAGAGAGAAAGTGAGAGAGAGAATGAGCCTGAGAAGTGGCAGGGCCAGAGGGAGACGCAGACTTCCTGCCGAGCAGGGGGCCCGATGCGGGACTCGATCCCGGACTCGATCCCGGCACTCCAGGATCATGACCTGAGCTGAAGCCAGTCGCTTAACCGACGGAGCCGCCCAGGCGTCCCTCTCGCTCTGCCTTTAAAGGAGAGACCAGTCCCGCCCGCACTCCCGGCCTTCCGGACTCCGCCCACCGGCCCTCCGCGCCGTACCTGGGTGACCGGGGCTCAGGTCCTCCACGGCTATCTGCACCACGTCCGCCAGGTCCTGTTCGGACATCATCCAGAGGGAGAGGAGAGTGGCCGGGGCGCGGGCAGGAACCAAACTCACGCGGGACTGTGTTTCTGCCACCTGAGAAACCGAGACAGACAGGGACAGGGAGATCACAAGCGCGACCTGTGACACGAGGCCAACTGCCAACCGTGCGTGTCCCAGAGCACGTCGGGTGCTCGGCACCGTGGGATCCGGGGTTCTCCTCGCTCAGACCCCCAAACGGCAGCGTTCTCTGAGAGGCGAGAAGCAGCTCACAAACACGGCTCAGGGCCTCCATCCTTAACCACGAGATCAGCCCCTACCCGACAGCCTCCCGCTTCCCCAGCCCACTCCTCCTCGCACCACCTCCCAAGTCAGCGGCCTGTGATGGCCTGACTGTGCCGCCCCCAAGCCACGAGCCTCAGGGGTCTTCTACCTCCCCCGCAGTACTGTTCTGCCCTTCCTGCTACACATACCACGACCCGGAGAATTACTGGAGAACTGTCACATGCCCACTGCCAGTCTCCAGAAACACGCTGCCCACCTCCTGGATTGTCCCCCCGTGGACCCTGCCACCCTCGAGGCAGTGCCCACGCTCCCTCTCTGCTACCCAGACCGCCCTCCCACTAAGCGCCTCTGTTCTGCTGCCCTCGGGCTTCCAGGGCAGACCCAAACCACGGCACCACCCCAGGACCATGGCCCCGGGAGCGTCCCGTCCCCCACGTGCCCTCAGGAGCAGGGGTTTGAGCTGTCACCCCTGAGCCAAAAACCATCTCCGGAACAGTCAGTTCCTTTCTTCTTGCTCCTGAAACACTTTGATTAGTCCAAGAAGGACCTTCTCTTCCAAAACAAAAACGAGGTCATAGGATGCCAGACATGGTCTGTCGACAGCTGGACCGAACCATACTACTTAAAAATGGGATGCCCTGGAGCCCTCCGGAGTCAATGTCGCCATAACGTTTTCGCAGATTTATCTTCAGTTATTTGTGTCGACACGTTTTTAATACACATTATTTCTTGCTCGTCCACCAACTAGAGTACATGCTCTCCGGGGACAGGAAGCACACCCTGAACTCTCCGGCATGGCCCCTGTCACCAGGACGTCTCACAGTCCCGAGTCCCTGCTACCGCGGGGCAGGAGGAGTCCAGTCAAAATTTCAGATCACCTGGTTTCACCGAGGTGTCTAAGGACACTTCCTTTTAACGAGTCAGTTCCGGCAGGCGTAAGAGCAAACCTGCAGGTTATCACACACGTCCTTACATCCTCGAAGAAAATGTGCTTCCTCTTCTCTTTCATCCAGATTTTAATTCTACAGAACTTCTTAGAGCCAACTTTGTAAAAGAAGGAACCACGCTCCTGTCTTACCTCTTCCTTTAGAGAGTATGGGCAACATTTTTACATGAACGCGTTCTGGAAATCGCAAAGATATTTTTATTCTCCAGACACACCTGACACTGAATGAGAGGCCCCAGCACCAACTGTCCATAACAAAGGGGAGACTGATGACACACTGTGGGGCGGAGGGAGGGAGGAGGCCTTGCAGGCAGGACAGAGCCTGGTAGGACCCACAGTGGAAAGATGGTGATGACAGAGGTTTTTAACCCCCGCCTCCCCCCATAAAACCACGTGAGCAGCTAGGCTAGCAAGACCAACATTCAGGTCAACACCCGTAACGAGACGGTGTGATGAGGTTTTCCTGACGAGCCCCAAAATACCAGCACAGGGGGGACAAAGCCCTGACAGCTACAAGGTCACCGGGCCAGAAGCTACAAGGTCAGCGGGCGGTGGGGGGTTGGGGCGGGGAAGGAGATGGAAGCAGGAGGCGGGGAGCAGCAGCGCCGGAACCAGGACCAAGCACCACCCAAGGGCAGAGAATGGCGACGGGCTTGCCGACGTGTCGAGAAGGCCTGGCACACTCCGGACCCCGGGAACTCTCAGAGCTAATTATCCAACTTTCCAAAGCTCCCCTCGGGCCACGTCCACTAAAAAGAAATGACTGGGGATAGAATATCCAGTCAGGACAGGAAGAGAGAGACAGGGAAATGGAGTCTGATTGAAGGCGGGAGAGAAAGGGAGCCTGGCCGGCTCCGTTGGCGGAACATGAGACTCGATCACGGGGTTGTGAGTTCAAACCCCACTCGGGGCGCGGAGCGTACTTTAAAAAAAAAATGTGGGGGAGAAAAACAGAGCCAGGGAGCTCAGAAAATAAACTGTTGCATCTTTTAAAACTTTCTAACCTCAATGGCATATAGGACCCTAGAACACCAACATTAGAAACATTATTCTAAGCCGTGCCTTTCTTCTAAATATTCAGGAAAGTTAATTCTACATGAAAAGGAACGACAGCAGATACTGAAGTCCAATCTCATGCAAAGATAACGGCATCTAAGAGGGTAAGGAGGAAACAGCCCACGGGAAGACAAGCGCTTAAGAGAGGCGAAGCCTCCCCCGAAGTGCACCAAGGACAGGGCTCATGGGGAGCCCCAGGACGGCATCAGAAGGTGCAGACGGGCAGCGACGGGGGTCAGGAGAGCTCAGACGTGAACGAAACGAGGCGCCCAGGAGCAGTAAACACGGGGAAACAGCGCCGAAGAAACAGAAGGAGGAAAGAGAAAGAGATGAAGGAGAAGCGTTCAAGGAGGAGGAGCCCGGACGGCGGCCGAGGCCGGCACGGGGAGGGGCGCCCTGAAGAGGAAAACCACGGCCAAACCCGGGGAAACGGAGTGCCCCGAAGTACGAGTCAAGACGACTCTCTGGAAAGGAGTAAGTCCGAAACGACTGACCAAAATGACATGCCACAAACCCAGGGAGAGGGGGCGGCAAACAGACACCCAACCCCAAGACACACTCTAATAAAAATATGATTGAAAGAGGGGTGCCTGGGTGGCTCAGTGGGTTAAAGCTGCTGCCTTCGGCTCAGGTCGTGATCCCGGCGTCCTGGGATCGAGCCCCGCATCGGGCTCTCTGCTCAGCGGGGAGCCTGCTTTCTCCCTTCTCTCTCTGCCTACTTGTGATCTGTCAAATAAATAAATAAAATCTTTAAAAAAAAAAAAATATGATTGAAAGAAAAAGAGGCATTCCTTTACACATCCTGGCAAAAAGACCAGGTGACTTAAAATGGGAAAAAGAGTATCAAACGCCAACAGAAAAAGAACGGATGAGCGCGTCTAAGATACTCAAAGAAAGGAACACGGGCCGAGAATTCCATTCGCAGACAAAATGACTTCCACATGTAAGGGCGACAAACATCCCTCGCCACCTAGCGCTAGAGGAGTGTGTTCCCATAAGCCCTGCCTGAGAAAACGGCTAGAAAACCAACCGGAGAAGCAAAAGCAGCTGAAGAGACCAGCGAGCCCCGGCGAGTGGCGAGCACGCCGTATTCACAAGCAGAACCAAGTGAAGAACATAACGGAGAAGCACCACGACGGCTACGCGCTCTGAGATACAAATAACTGGCCTTAAAATGGGGAGGAAAATCGGAGGAATGTGCACAGAACAAGGGCCAACAATCGTCCGCGGTCACGTGGCCTGGCAGCATGGGAATTCCCTTCTGAGAATGTTCTGTGTTCAGATGAGCACTTCCGGGACATTCCAACCCCATCACTCTCCGTGTCCTTGAGGACCAGGACGAGGGACCCAGAGGTCAGGCAGACACCTGGGGCTGTGAGTGGGCGGCAAGTGTGAACTCGAGTGTGCCGTGTGTCTGTGTGCACACTCTCTCTCCAGCGAAGAAAGGCGAAGAGACCGTGGTCAGTCCGGTAGCGACGGGCGTCCCTCGAGCCCATGCCGTGATGCTGCAGTGACACATCCCACCCGAGGAGAGCAGGGCCTCCCGGAGGAGCCGCTGACTCCAGAACCGAGACAAGGGGTACGCAGAATGAGCCCAGGACAGCGAGCCAGGCCAGAGGGAAGGAAGGTACGGCAGACGTTAGGGCTCTATCAAGCGGACTCGCGGCCAACACGAAGAGCTCCTCCTCGGGCAAAGATGGACAAGACGGACCATCAACAGGGATAACTATGCCAATGGACTTAAGGAAGTATTTTTAAGTTCATGACGTCATGATACCAACAGCAACAAAAGTCACCCTCGGAAGGTGCCAGGGAATGAAGTCTTTAATTTTTTAAAAATGGTGATAAAAAGAAATCAAACACTTATCCTGCCTCTCCACCTGCAATGGACCACTAGAGAAGTTCCACGGCACAGAGTCTCTGCAGGGAAGCGATACCGCGAAGACGCGACTTTGCGATCCTGATGAATCGAGAACGTGGCGCTTGAGCTACCAACGTCAAGAACACCAGACACGACTCTCCCGCTTTAACAACGAGCACGAGCACGCCACCCCCCAGAGGCGGGCCCGCCGCCCGACACACAAAGCCATCTCCAGAACCCTACTGCTCCTGACGCCCGGCACACAGAGACGTCGCGGAACACGCCACGGGCGCCACCGAAACGCACACAGCGAACCAAAAGGCATATGAGGGAACCCCGGGTCGGGGGACGACAAAGAGGGTCCCTCTAAATTAAAGGAGAGAACAACAGAGTGGACAGAACTACAGTTTTCTGAATTCACAGGGTATTTAATAAGGATTTCTAAAGGCGAAAGTCAAACCAACTTGAAAACAGTATCAGCCACACGTACGCCAAACAGCTAATTTCCTTCTTGCACAGCGATAGGCGTAAGACCAATAACCCTGAAAAAAAATGAGCATCCAAAATGAGGGTGAATTCACAGAAAAAAAAGGAAGTCACGAGGCCTTTAAACATGAGAAGACTTCAACCTTTCACTAATTTTTACACTGCAAATTCCAAATGAGACACCACCTTGCACCCGTCAGACCAGCAACCCTCAGTCACTCGATGTGTTCCAGGCGTCCACGGTGGGCTCCGCGGGGCGTCGGTGGGAATGGAGACCAGCAGGACTCCGTCAAGAGCAGCAGGCGAGAGCGGTCAGGACGCGGCTGGCCACGGCCCGGACCCTGCACACACCCTTCGGGAATCCATCCAGCGCCCAGATTCACATGTATGCGCGAAGATCTACAGCCACAAAAACCCAGAACAAGCAAGGTGCTGCTCGGAAAGCAAAGCAATGGATGCAGCCGACACGCACAGTGACAGGAATTCCTACAGGACACTCACAGCCACACAACGGGACACACTGAAACAGCCACGCGAAAACACGGGCCGGATCTCTCTAAGAACCAGCTCCCAAGATGCTGAATTACATGCGCATAGACGGAGCAAAGTGTACAGCATGCGTTCTTGTTTTCAAGAGCTATTCTAGACACACACCGATTACTTCTGGGACGTAAGAGGGAAAGGAAATTATTTTCCCGTTTATCCTTTTATAATATTTGCATTTTTATCCTGCGCATCTATCATCTTTTCAGAAAGAAAAAGCACTTTTTAAAAATGGTCAACTAGGGGCAGCTGGGCAGCTCGGTCAGGTACATGTCCGACTCTTGATCTCTGCTCAGGTCTTGATCTCAGGGTCGTAAGTTCAAGCCCCACATGGGGTACCAGGCCTACTTGAGAAAAAGAAGAAGAAGAAAAATTGGTCATCTAAACACACAGGCATAAACGGCCGGGGAACTCCACCATTCCAGCCCCTGCCGGAGAACAGCGCTCTCCCAGCGCTGGGGCTCACCCCTCTGAGACCCGGCAGTCAGGGCAGACACCGGCGGAAACACGAGGGCCTCTCAGACTGGACGGGTCTGGAAACAGGTGTCGTGCCACCTCTGTGTCCTCTGAAGATGACCTCTAAGTACAGATTAACTGGTGGTCAGTCTGAAGGTCGGAGCTAGTCATGCCATAAACTCGGTCTTCTTTTGCCCAAATCGAGAACCCAAGCAAAGATTACTGAAGGATACGGTGAACGCCTTAATGAAGGCGGCAGACCTCAGGGAGAGAGTACCACCCAACCAACCTTTGAACTGGTGGGTTTAAAACGTTTTTGGGTCTCTGACTGCTTTCAAAATCTAAAAAAACAAAAAACAAAACAAAACAGAAAAACCCTATGAACCGTTTTCCAGGAAAAAAACACAGAGAGACAAAATTCTGCCAAGTTTCAGAGCCTCACAAACACCAACGGCGACGGCCTCAGTAGCTGTTCCACGGACGCTCAGTGTAAGAGCCACAGTTTACGGGGACACGTGGCCCCAGGCCGACTGCCCTCCCCCGCAGCCACTCCAGCAGCACACCTCGGCCGAGGGTCCGGGTCCCTCCGATGGGGTGTAAGTGCAGACGTGGCACAGGGCAGCTTCCGGGACACCTCGTGAAAGGGCAGCTGGCATGTGGCCACAACACTCCTCCTTGCCCTCTGGCTGCCGGACTCCAGGCATGAGGATGGGACGGAAGGGACTAGAAGGCTGGAGCAGAGAGCAGGACGGGAGCTGCCACATGTCCCTGCACTGGCAGCCTCAGACTTCCCCCACCAGAAGGGAAACTCACAAGCCACCTGCTCTACAACAGCGAGTTCCGGAAGCCGCCGCAGGCTGCCAGGCTTAACCCAGGTGTGGCGCCGGGACTCCCATTCACGACAGCCCCGGGGCCACAGGTCCCAGGCTAAACAGCTCGCTCACCAAGGGCTAATGAAAAGTTTTCAGACGCCCAGTTCAAGCCTCTTCCCGGTCTTCCAAATTCTGCAAGCAGCTTGAGAAAATACTCCAAGCTCGCCATAAAATCCCCAGCCCTGAGCTCTTCCAAATGAGGACGCCACACGCTATCCAAGTTGTTTACTCAAGACGGTTCTGTTGCCAGGATAGAGTCATTTAAAATTCTGCTAACAGTGAAGGTTTGAACAGAAAAAAACTAGGGCAACAAGCCCAAGAAAACTGGAGCAGAGCGGAACATGCGGTTGCCATTTTGGCAAATTAGATCTACCATTTCTCAGAAGTCCTGGAGACAGTCCAGTCCTAATACAATGAAGCAGCTGGGCTGAGATTAACACTCAATAACGTCTCTGACAGCGACGAGGAGCTGGCCCCTAGCACGCCTGAGAAGGGGGCGTCCTCCCCGGCGCACAGGAAGTCCAGAACCCACCAAGCAACATCAACGGCCCAAGTGCTTGATCTTGGGGGGATGACGGACGAGCGACGGCACAGCACGCCCTGAAACAGCACCCTCGTCCCTGTGAGGCGGGTTTAACGATCGGAACAAGATGGGAAGATGTCCGGAATCTCACACGAGCAGAGAGGGACGTAACAGGAAACCTGTAGAACTCTGTGTGCTTGACCCCAGTCCTGTTGGCTGATAACGGCACGTATGTGCAGTCACACGTCCGTGTGTGTGTGTGTGTGTAAACGCTCACAAGAGGGTCTGGAGTGACCACGGTAAACTTCCTGGTACCCGGGAGGGAGAAAGCACACAGACAACGCAGACAACGCTCATCCCGTATCCTTCCCAGGGTGTGGGGTCTCCTGGCAGCACCTGTAATCGTCCCTGGGAAACTGCTTCTCTAAGACCGGCGGGAATTCACACAGGGCGAACCGCGTCAAACCCCGACAAACACCAGGCAACCGCCGCAGCCCTGCCTGTGCGCAAACCCACGCAGCCCCGCTCAGGGAGCGCCGCTGCCCTGCACCTGCTGCACCCCTGCACCTGCCCCCATGTCTGGGGCCCACCCTTTCTCCTCCACCTTCCGCATCCCTGCCCCTCCCTCAGGGCTCAGCTGGCCAGCTGGCTCTCCCCATCCCCCGCCAGTGCTTCCCAAGAACTCCCCTTGCCCCTGTGGCTGTTGTGGGCGCTCCCCCTGGGCTCTGGGGTCATTCCCAACGGAAGTCACACTATGTCCCCAGCTGCCCTCCACCTCTGTCGCTCTGCTCCCCTTCAGAGCAAAACTCCCCAAACTACCGCCCAGACTTGCTGCCTCGGTTCCCTCTAGGACCTTGCCCGATCAGACATCCTTCCCCCCATCAGACCGCCCAGGTGGGCTCCAGGCAGGCTCACTCCTGCCTCATGCACCTGCCTCTCTTGCCTTCCCTTCCCTCTGTGGGGGTCCTCATCTCCCGGACTCGGCCGAATGTCCGGGCTGGGGGCAGCACCTCTTCTCAGTCACGCGGGACGACCAGCTACGTGCCGACGCCACAGGCTCCCCCTCGACTCAGACCTCTCGGGTGAACTGCAGATCCACGGGGCAGCCTCCTGGTCACCTCCCGGGGTCGTCCCAATCTCCACAGGCCCAAAGCGCACTCCCCCACCCCCCCCCACCACCCTGCTCCCCGCAGACTTGCCATGTCAAAACCTTCAGTCCTTGGCTCTTGTCCCTCCTACATCCAACCTGTGAGCCAAGCTCTCACTTGACACACTCTGGCCTCGTCTTCTCACGTCCGGGTCTGTGCACTAGCCTCCGCATAGCAGGAGTCTCCCTGTTCTACCTCTGCAAGGTCCCCAATACCGAGTTCAAAAGCCGCTTGGATCATGGTAAAACACGTGTCAGACTGTGTCACTCCTCTGTTCAAAGCCACCAAAGGCTTCTTGCCAACTCATGGGCTTCCTGGCACTCTGAAGCCAGCTGTGTACCGGCTGACACCCTCCCGTGCCCCTCAGGCTCTCCCCGCGCTCCGTACCGGGCCCGGCCAAGGTGGCCTCCCCACTCGGCAGGGACGTGTTCAGCTCAGAGCCCTGGCACTCCAGCCAGCTTCCCAGAGACGCTGAACCACACCCGTCTGAAACCCACCAGCCGCGCCTGCCTGCCTCCCTGCTCCCCTCCTGCTTTCGCACAAAGCACGGACAGCCTCCCTCACTGCATACACTCCTTTAGCACCTGTCTCCCCTACGAGGAGATAAGCTCGCTCGGGCAGGGACTTCTGTCACTTTGCTCTCTGCCCAGCACCGGGCCTGGCCCCGGCTGGGATGCAGGAACGACATGCACAGTGTGTCTCGTGAAGAGCCCACTGCGCGCCTCCACAGCCGTGCAGAACCAGGACGGTCAGCACTCCTAGCTAAGAACGTGCAGAAAGCCAGCAAGGTACTGGGTCTGTGTTTCCATTTCCGTAAGGACGGACGGAAACTAAGTCCCGAGTCAGTTTCCTTTATGACCTTGGACGCCTGTGAATGGAGTCAACAATGTAACAAGCGGCTCCTCACTTGTCAGCCGCAGACCCCAGCAGCTGCTCATCAGCGGAAATACAGAACTGCAAATTTATTTTTAATTTTGCTAATTTTTAAATATTTTGGACACCCATAAAATAAAACCACAAGGCCATTAAAATAGGAAGAGAAAAGCTACTGTAATTGAGCATACGTCTTTGCCTTAGCAGTAAAGGCTTAAGAAAAGGAAATGCTCTGGACTGTCAGCTCTCGTTACAAAAAAGGCGGCAAGAAATAAACAACCGAACAAAGCCTCCCTGTGTCCACACTGGGATTTTCTGTCCCTGCAAGAACACCACCACGTGGTTTGTCTCATTAGGGATGTCACACGTACAGGATTTTCTTTCCCATCAGTTTTTTTAGGGCAGAAATTCTTCGCAGAGTTGTTTCTTACAATAACCCTTGAACGAAGGCTTGACACTGACCCTGGCCAGGAAGAGGCTACCTCGGCATAACCCAAGGACAGCGACCAGACTCCACGCTACTGCAACGACTTCCCCGCCGTCAGACAGACCCAGAGTGGACAGCCAGCGAGACAGAGCCACCGGAAAGGCCGGGCACGCCCCCACCTCGAAAGGGCCTTAAGTCTACTGCTAGTCTAACTTCATGTCACACGTGACGAAGACGCGAACTGAAGGTACGACCCTGCGGGTCAGCAGTGCCCCGGCACGTGTCCAAGAGTCTCGGAGCACTACTACAGACGCTCGGGATGTGGGGGAAATCTCCAAGAAACTAAAAAATCATTCCATTTAATCAAATCCTTTTGGATGTACGTGTGGTAATGACATAATTAAAAGCCAGTATGCAGTAAGCAAAGACACCAATATTATTTAAACTAAGGTATGCGAAAAAAACTCAGTTTGCTTGATTTTTTCTCCCAAATCAGTGGGGGTGAGGGGGAGGGCAGAAAACTGGGAAGCAGGAAATCCGTCTTCCTGTGGCTTCCACTTCTTTCTAGGAAAACCTAGCCACGCCACGCCTTGGTTAAGACAGCCCCCTAAACGTGTTTACATTCAAAATCAGAAAACGGCCAAACAAGAGCGCCGGTCTTCAGAGAGCCGGCTAGTAGGTTGGATTAAATTTGCCACATTTCTTCATCTTTTCCAAAAACAACACGACCCATGACGGAGGAAAGAGCTGGACTGAAGCTGGTCCCATAGCCCCCACTGCCCTCGTCACACACGTGCCGGGCTCAGGACCCCCTTGACCACCCTAAAGCCAGTGAGACCTCCAAAGAGCTCGTGCCCATAGGGGTGTGCCAAGCAGTTACCAGATCTGAAATTAGAGCAGAAAATGCTTGACCATCTCTTTATGCATTTAAAAATTAGAGACATCAAATTATAAAAAAATCAACACAACACATGTTAACGTACCAAACATCTTTTATGAAAAATAACCACAGATCCCAAAGCAACAGCAGCAGCAGAATCTCGAGGTCAGACTTTACGGGAAAATAACCGGATTTCCAGATCTGCGGCAACTTTCAGTCTTGCTCTCGGAACCATGCTGGCTGACACACACGAAGACAAGCCACCCTCCCACAGAAGCGCGACTGGGACACTGCTTCAGCACCGTTTCAGGTGACCGTGGCTGTTCCCTGTCACTGCACACCAAAATTCCCCAGGTGTCTTATTCTCCCCCAAAGTCTCGCTGCGGTGTGGAACGTGAAACCTTATCAGTGACCGTTTCACTTTCTGACTCTGAAATCCACTGGTCTGTCTTGCACTGTCCACGGATCTCCCAGAAGGCCAGTGTGCAAGGTCGTGCACTGCTCATCCGGAAAACACTGGGTCACCGAGTGATGCAGGTTTTCCAAACGCAGTTTATGAGGTCTCATCAAAGCATTACGTTCATTTACAGTAACGCTGATAGCAGAAACATCTGTAAGTACCGAGAAGCCGTCGGGGTCCCATGGCAGAGACACACTTTCCGAAATTCCAATCCCACCTGGAAGGCCCAATCTGATCACCGGCGAGAGCGCTGTTGCCGTCCTCAAAGCGACAGGCTAACTGTTCACTTAGCAAGAAATATCGCGGTTTGTCAATTACTCTTTCCCGCTGGTCCGTGAAGACAGAGGCTCGCTGAGCCGGCGCCCGGCGGGCAGGAGGCTTGTCCTCGAGGCCGCGCTCCACTCGGAAAGCCAGACGCCTGCTCTCCACGAACTTCCCGCTGGTCACACTGAGTGTTAAAGGGATGTGTACTCGAAGGTTGAGACTCAATGAAATAGATTTTTACTGCTGCGTCAGGGACATTCTTAGGTGAAAATGGCTTTTCTTGTAAGGACCCAACTGCAGCCTGGGGCCCTGGCCTCGGGTGTGGCCCGGCGGCCGCAGCTTCTTCACATCAACCCCGCACCATCGGTGCAAGTACCTGCACACACAAGAGGCGAGTGGCCTCTTCTGATCGTTAGGAAAACTGGCTTCTCAGGCCCCCGGGCAGGTTCTCAAGAGCATGTGCGGGCGCCTCAGACCCCACCGACAGTCGCTGCTCTCGGTGTTCCACCTCCTGCGTGACTGGAAGTGCGTTTCAGGTAACTTCTGCTACGAAATGCAAACCAGCGAAGCAATGACAAGCCACTTTCACTTGATTTACCAACTGCCAAAGACAAACGTGAACGTGCCCGAGAAGCCTGCGGGGAGAAGCGCAGGTAACTCACCGCCACAGCCCGGACCACAAGGCCCCGAGTCAGCGGTGCGTTGTCGCTCACACGGTAAGCACCTCCCCCGACAACAGAAACCACCACCTGCCCCCAAGAAGCAGGAGCATGGTACTGTGCACCCGACTGCAGGCTGCAAGGCCTCAGCCTGATGTCTCAGCTCCGGGAGGAGTTTCTAGAAGCCTCTGTGAACTTTCACACATTAAGTGACCTTGCATTCATTCACGTGCCCTTCCAAAGTAGGCGCTGGGCGCTGCGGTCGACCATCGCCATGACGGAGGAGAGCGTCACCCACCCTTTTTAGCACGGCGCATGTGAGGGACGAGCGGGATCTACCGCTTGGCCGGAGCGGGGAACAGGCCTAGCTCGGGACCGCTGACCAAGGCTGCTGGAGATCTGGGGGAGTCGGCAGAGGACAGAGGCAAGAACGAAGGTGTTAGAGGTTCAGGTCTCCCAGGCAGGGCCCTTGAAAAGCCCACAGCATAAAGCTAGCAGAAGCCTGGGGTGCCTGGGGGGCTCAGTCGGTTGGGTGTCTGCCTTCGGCTCAGGCCATGATCCCAGGGTCCTGGGATCAAGCCCTGCATCAGGGTCCCTGCTCAGCAGGGAGCCTGCTTCTCCCTCTCCCCCTGCTGGCGTTCCCTCTCTCCCTGTGTCTCTCTTTGTCAAATAAATAAATAAAATCTTAAAAAAAAAAAAAAAAAAAACTAGCAGGTCTGCTCTCTGTGATCCAAGCCTAAGGAGCCCTGCCCGATGCCACAAGGTCCCAGCAGGAGAGGGGGCAGTGGGGAGGGTGGCGGGATCACCAGCCATAAACGATTTCGGGGGACACTTAAACATGGACAGTATCCTCGGTGACTCTATTACTCTTTTTTTAGGCATGGTTACGTGAAAGGACGCTCCTGCTCTCAGGACGTGAGCACTCAAGCACGTAGCGGTGAAATATGGCGAGCTCTGCAACTTACTTTCAAAAGCTGAAAAAAAAACACAGGTTACTAAAAACTACCAAAATGTGTAGTTCTCACAGTATTTCAAGCTTTTTCATTATTACTTGTTGTGCTGATCTGTGATCAGTGATTATGATTCACTGAAAGCGGCGAGATGAGCAGCACGTTTTAGCAATGATGTAGCTCCGAGATCAGGCACGTGCAAGGTCTCGCTCCGCGCACTGCTCCGGCGGTCGGTCAGCGGCAGTGCCGTGCAAACCCCTGCGTGCTCCGGGACAGGCTGGGAAACCCGGGGACTTGCAGGACTCACGTTACTGAGGCCCTCATTTCGCTGCAGAGGTCTGCGACCAGACCCCAGCATCTCCGAGGTGTGCCCGGACACACCGAGGCGGCAGCACCCCGTAACACCAGCCCTCTGCGGGCGGAGATGGAGGCCCCACACCCGTGAACTCGCTGCTCTCCTCCAGCAACTGTCCTCTAGACTAGGGGGAGGAGAGGCGGCACAGAACCACAGACCCCACAGAAGCCGCTCGTCCCGAGGGGCCAAGCAGTGGCTGGAGGGCTCCCTGCCGGCAGCCGGCGCCCTACACCATGGTGGCGTGCGCTGCTGACAGTGGGGGAAACCAGGTAGAGAACAGCGCGTTCTCCTCTGCAACATCGCCGGTAAAAGGCCCTAAGATAAGGAAATGTTTAGAAAAAAACAAAAGTAATAAAACCCGCCAATCCACTGGGTTGCCCAGCCCCCACGCCCCCGCTCCCACCACACCCCTCCTGCGCCTAACTCCTCAAGCACATTCTGGAACTCTCCCCCAAACCGTTCGCAAACAGCGTGTCTTCCCTCTCCCTCCAAATCCTGGACACACAGTATGGTTTCCAAACCCACTGTCAGACTGGAGCTGCTTTCTGGGGGCACAGAGAAGAGCCCGGCAGCAACCCCGACTGCCCTTGTGCACCCCCCTTTTGTGACACACACACGTGACAGCACCGCGGAGCAACAACACACTCACAACGTACAAGGAAAATGCCAGAGAGGGCCCTTCCCTGGAGAGAGCGAGAGTGTCTGAGAGCTAACTCCTGTCCGGGACGGCTGCAGGGACAGTGGCCTGTGGAGTGCACACTGGCCAGTTCCCCCGAGCAGAGACACAGAAGTCATCATGGGTTCTTGCACTTAAAATAAATGTGTCCTTCACAAGTATGGGCAAGCTTCTTCCTAGCGAGATTACTAATTTAAAATGCCTCCAAGTTCCTGGCCAGTTCTCAAATTCCAAGACTCTGGGATGTGGAAATAGGACCAGAGTGCCCTGAAGACACGGGGTGGGGACGGGGAGTTAGCGGAGCACGCTCCCCGCGACCGCGTCCTGCTAACTGTGCCGACACAGTGTCCGTCTTCCTCCCTGGCGGCTGCGCCTGTGCAACCGTCCATCTTTTTTGGCTCCCTCCAGAAACTGAAATCCTTTCATCGCCCATCTGCTTCTCCTGGTTAATGCCACGTACTGTGAAGCCTGGGGAGGAGAACGGTCATCAGTCCAAGGATAAGGACACCACAGTGTACTAACCTCCTTTTTCCACCTCGCAATTTCACAGAAACCAAACAAAACAACTAGCAGGTGCCAAGACGTTAAGGCAGTTTGGGATCCTTACCAGGCAACGTAAAAACAAAAGAAGATTAGCTCCCAACTTGAGCGGTCATTAAAATAAGTGACAGTGACAGGTGGCAGATGCTGGGACAATTCTAGAAGTTTCTGATCCCCACCACGTGTCAAGCAAGTGCAACCTCTCAGAGGCAGGGCTGACAACCAACGAGAGTTCGTTAATACGATCCAGAACAGAAAACAAAGTCCAGGAAGACTGGCGAAGGTCATGTCAGGGACACCGGCTGACCCGGGCACAGCCCTCACACGGGCTCGCTGGCGGCAGACGCAGCCCATGCCCCTACCATGGTGGGGGCCCGGGGATCTCAGTTTATGTCTCGGTACTAGACACAGCATCCTGGCACTGTTTCACTCAAGGTCATGGTTCTCGGTATGGAGTCAGAACTTAGTCACGGAGAACAGCACAAAGAAATGAGCTGCACGTGGGACCCCAAATTAGCTGGGTCGGGTCTGAGACTGCAAGAGGGTCCACGCAGTCCAAACGTCCATGTAAGCACATATCTACAGTGTGATTCTGTACAGCCACGTGGTCATCCCATGTCCTCATCCAACTAGTTCGCCTTTCTCTTAGCTCCAGAACACCAGGAAGCCTGTGTGAACTGGGATGGGGACTCGGGAGTCGGAGCTGCAGAGGGCAGGAAGGACAGAAGCCCGGTGAACGCTGAGCTACCGGCTTCCCGGCTGCGCCCATGTGCACCCCCCCCCCACAGCCCCGCCAGTGGCGCTGGGGTTGCCCTACCCTGAAGGGGACGCTGAAGGGTCTGCCCTGAGCCAAAGAGCCAAACAAGGTGTTCCGGGTCTCAGACCCCAACACTCCCCCTCCTCGAAACCAGCCCACGCCACAGAGGACAGTCCTATCGGCGACAGAGCTGCGATGTGTCTTGGAGAGGACGAGTCCACCTGAACACAGAGGCGTGTGAAGACCCGCGGCCGGAGCACGGGACGGGAGCCCACGCTCAAGTCGGAGCCACACACCGAACCGAGCAAACCGGACTCCGGGCACAAATTCAGACAAGGAAGGCAACATAGGGGCCTGAAACGGTTTGCTAGGGGGAGCTAAGACGATTTCCAGATGAAACATACTTTTAAATTTTAAGAAAATCTATTTGCTGCCCAAAAAAATTTACTTTGGTTAAAGACACAGGACATGGGGCACCTGGGTGGCTCAGTGGGTTAAGCGTTTGCCTTTGGCTCAGGTCATGATAGCAGGGTCCTGGGAAGGAGCCCCCCACTTCTCCCTCCCCCTCTGCCCCTCCCCCTGCTGTCTGTCTCTCTCAAATAAAATCTAAAAACAAAACAAAACAAACAAAAAAGCACATGACATAACTTACTTGGGTCTCAGAGATGTTTTCACCTTAGTCCCGTAACAACCTTTCAAGGGTGTTAGTTTTCAATTCAGAAACCCAAAACATTTAGACTCTGATTAAAAACAAACAAGACAACAACAAAAACAGGTCCAGGTCCAGCACTAAGTAGGTACCCTCGGAAAATAACTTACCTAGCCCAACAGGGTTATGCACTTGACAACAACCTTAGTAAACTTTTTTAAATTAAAAAAGGTTTAAAAAATACCTTTTAAAAAATAAATCTAGCAGATGACGCTATGTAAGGTCATATTCACTTCTGACCCAAATTCTAGCACACTCTCACCACACCGCATGCACACTTGCAACTGATGATCTGAGACTCTGGAAAGAGCGAGCATCCTCCCTACTGACCGTCTTCCCATTTCTAATCGGAAGCGCAGAAGGAAATAGTTATTCAAAGTGGGTTTTGTCAACAATAAATTCGTACATTTTACTAAAACGTGTCATTTTTAATGAGTGTGGGCCTAATTTCTGATTCTATGGGCCAGGGCAAATATTCCGGGGGAAAAACAGATTCATCCAAGTGTAGAAGAGTCCGTTTTTCTTTTACTGTAAGGACGTTATCGGGACAAGAAGTAAAATTTGAGTAGCTCCGCTGCTCAGATAACAGAGCTATATGAATGATAAATTTCCAATTTCAGTAATTGTGCTGTGGTTACACAAAAGAATATCCCTGTTTATAGGAAACCACTACTTAAGGACTTAAGAGTAAAGTGGCGTCACATCTTACACTGTTCAGGGGGAAAAAGACACACATAAACAGTTACAGAGAGGAGAGGAAATAAATCGAGCCTGAAAACACCCAACTCCTACGGAGAGAACAGGGTTTTCTCCACAGAACGGCGCTGGGGACGGAGGGAAGCTTTCTCACCCGAAGGGGCCTCCAACACGCCCACTACCACTCCTGAGACGCCGCCACTGGACGCTTCCTTTCCGAGCAGATTTCTCGAAAACGGACTCGCGGTCTCTGCCCCACGCGCCCCGTGCCTTCTGCAGTGGGCGAGGCGGTCCCCGCGGACCTCCCCCAGGACAGCCCGGTCTCAGCGTGGGTCAGGGGCGCGACGGTGCCGGTGAACGGCAGCACGGCTGTGACTGAGGACAGCCCCGTGAGCAGGCCCTGGCACCAACTCTAGTGGCCCCACCACGTCGCGGTCACTGATCCCCCAGCTCGGAGTTCTCCAACCTGCACGAGCATTCGGAGTGTGGGCGTGGGGGTGCACCAACCACAGCCCAGGAGCCCAACCCTGCGCCTTCTGGAGTCACCGCGCTGCAGGACGGCCACACGCATCCTGGCTCCCACCCTCCGGGGGCAGAGCTGGGCAGTCGGGACAGAGACACCAACGCCAAAAACATTCCCTTATCCTGCCCTTTACAGAAAAGGTTTATGCACTTCTACCCTAGAGCTCCCAAGCGTTGAGTGACATCTGTGGCATCTTCAGACCTTGAAACTGCCTCGAGGCCGAGGGATCAAGAAACTCGGACCCATTTCTGTGGAAGGGTCATCCCGGGCTCCCGAAAGACGTGCCTGCACTGTGACAGGACCGGGACACGCCTCCGGGTCTCCGCCGCCTCCTCTTCCGCCTCATCCACTGAACGGACAGACTTCGGATTCCTACCGTGGTGGGTCCACGGAAATCCCCACCAGGGAAGGCGCACTTGCGGAGTTCCCGAACGATCCCCCGGAGGACTCCAGAAGCCAGCCTCCCGGCATTCCGTGCGAGCAGCCTGTGCCTGCGGTCGTCGTACGCAGGTCGCCCCTTCTGTCTCCCTTTCTCCTCCCTAACACAGCGTGATTGCATTTTACATCAATTTGAATTACACAAATCTAAAATAACACATTAAACCCTCACTCGGCAAAAAATGTGAAAATCAGTTGAACGTCACAAATTGTAAAAATCCATAAAATGTTTAATTGCAAAAGGAGGCCAAGTCCCTACCAACAGCTGCAATGACTTTTAACTGGAAACAGGACACACGGCCTTCTCTGACCAATTCAGTCTGAAAAACCGTGGGGAGTGAATCACAGCGGGCATCTTCGGGGAAGCCTGGCGCAGCGCTCGGCTCCTGTGACGAGAGCTCACCCCAGACAGCATAGGGCGGCAGCAGTCATGTGCCTCCCGGCCATCCACCTGCCGGCGGCATCACAGGTGACAGCAGCCCGTGTCTGTCTGTCCCTGATCTGTGAAGCGAAGACGCCCAGGGCTCTGGCCACACCCAGGGACGCACGGCGGACCCCGGGAGTGCCGGCAGTGCACACCACCAAGTTCCCACGGGCAGTTTCACTCAAACCCCCTTCCGGTTATTTCATGATTTTCTGCCTTGTGAAAAGAGGAAAAATCAGTACAGACCACAAGCAGCGTGTTGTGAAGCACAGAAAGTCAGTCTTTATTACTGAACAGTTGGTCAGTACAGGGTTCTGCCCACAGGCGCTCAGGCCCCAGCCTGACTGGCTCGTCGCCGGCCCACTTTCCCGACAGCCCGCCCAGCTGCTCGCGGGGCCGCCGTCCCCCCGGGGCCCTCTTGTCCAACCCACCGTCGCTCGCCGTGCTCTGCGGGTGCTCCTCTCCTAAAGACTAGTACGGAATCACCTGGGCAAGGAAACGGCGTCCATTTCCACACGAACACCCCCTCCACCTACCTACTTTGCACGCGGCTGAATTAAAGCGCGCTCAGCTCTGCCTTCCGCTTGCCGGACGTCCTTCGTCCACCGCTTCTACGCCGTAAGCAACCCGATCCCGCAGGTTACTACCGACCACCGCCGCCTCTCCCTTCCACTGTGACGCTCCTTAGTCATAAAGCGAATCTGGCTGGCCACCCCAGCAGAGGTAGATGGTCGAAACGTTTAACCAAATTGGACAGTTCCTGGCCATGGGCAGAAGTAAAAGGGGCAGGGGCGCCTGGGTGGCTCAGTGAGTTGAAGCCTCTGCCTTCAGCTCAGATCATGATCTCAGGGTCCTGGGATCGAGCCCTCCATCGGGCTCTCTGCTTAGCAGGGAGCCTGCTTCCCCGTCTGTCTGCCTGCCTCTGCCTGCTTGTGATCTCTGTCAAATAAATAAAATCTTAAAAAAAAAAAAAAGGAAAAGGTGCAGAAAAATTAATTCAAAATTTCATTTCATGTGATGTTACAGAATTTTGGGCGTACGATCTGCTTGTGGCTGAAGTTAACGTTCCCATCTCATGTTAAATCAATAACGGCCACGTTTCAAGCCACGGGAGGCTCCAGGGGTTGATCCCACGCTCCGCTTCCCCTGAAAGGGACGAACGAGGGGCTGCCGCCCTCGCCGCTGCACCGGGGGGTGAGGAGTCAAGACCTTCCTCTGGGCGGGGCCGGGGGGGACCATCCAGCCATAGTCCTGGACAAGGAACAGAGCCAGAAGGCAAGGCGAAGACAGCACAAGCTATTAGCTAAAGCTCTGATTCTTTTTTTTTTTTTTAAGATTTTATTTATTTATTTGACAGACAGATCACAAGTAGGCAAAGAGGCAGGCTGAGAGAGAGAGAGAGGAGGAAGCAGACTCCCCACTGAGCAGAGAGCCTGATGTGGGGCTCGATCCCAGGACCCTTGGATCATGACCTGAGCTGAAGGCAGAGGCCTTAACCCACTGAGCCACCCAGGTGCCCCTAAAGCTCTGATTCTTAACTGGTGTCAAAGCCTACACGAGACAAAACTGGGCAACCTAAGGGTGAAGTATTTCATCACTACCCTGAAAAGCAGGGGTCACGGCTGACTCTAATTCTCGGGGACAGGCTAAACGAGCTCTAGGCACTGGACCCCAACAGGAAACAAGAGCAGCTTTTTTACAAAAACAAACCGCAGTCACGGGATCCCGCTCACTGCCTGCTCTCCAATTCCCTAGCCCTCCTCCTCACACCCCAGAAAAATGAACGTTTCAGAGCGGTTCAGAGTACTCGAGTGAACGCGCCATTGTGTGATCTTGCTTGTCTGACCATCATATACGTGACATCAGAGAACACAACGGTGTTTATTTACCTGTTATACGGAAGACTTTCTAAAGCTTTCATCTAAGTCAATCTCATTGAAAACCTTAATGTGTATTTTCCTCCAGGAGCTTCTTCAAAAAAAGAAAAACGTTTCCTTTCCCAGATCTAAACGGCTGAACTGGTAAAGTTACGTGCACCTTCCCAGGTTCGTCTTGTGGGTCGCGTATTTACTTGAACAGCTCAGCTGTCGGGACTTAGCGGTGTACCAGATCGTTACGGAGAGATGCCGGCTATCCCGCTATGCCATCACAAGCTCGCCCAGACCCCACAGCTGAAGCACCCATTTCCCAGTCCACAAGACTGTGGTTCTTTATCTAGCCCATCTCCTTGGCGACTGTCTCTTGCACAGGAAGTACTTCTTCAGCATCAAAGTGCCTACACCACACCGGGCCATCTTTTTAAATGCAAATTCTGGGTCTTTCTCGGTCTTTCAAGACAGGGATACTTTTAAGAAACACCCATTAACATTTTGGGGAATGACCCTCCATTCAGGTTCTCTCAGGACTGGACTATGGGCGTGCACTTGTGTCTCAGGTTATCAACTGGGGTACGTGACATCATAGGTGTTATTACTGGTGATTTTTCCACTGTGAAGTTACCATTTTTCCCTTTGTAATTTACAAATGTCTGGGAGATACGCTCTGGGACTATGTAAGTATCAGAGATTGGAGAAGACTTCGGGAGACATGACAACTAATGCGGAGTGGGATCCTGGATTAAACCCTGAAACAGAAAAAGGGTATTAATGGAAAACTTACGAAACTCAGTTAGGTCTGTAGTTTAGTCAACAGTACTGTGCCGAGGTTAACTTTCTGATTTTTAGGATGTCTGGGTATGGAAGAACTCAGCATTACCGGAAGCGGGTGACGGGAACAGGGAAGTTTTCTGAACTATTTCTGCAACTTTTCTGGGACTCTACCGTTACTGCGAAAGGAAAAGTTGACAAAGCTGCAGGTTCTGGCTCCACACGTCTGGCGGGGCTGAGAGTTTGCCTTTTCCTGGAAACACCCAGCGATGGCGAGGTCATTGTGTGGGCCCTGCTAGGCCCTGACGGATGCGGGGACATCCTTCACTGTGCACAATTTTCAAAGGATAATGGACTAAAATGCACCAAGACTACACTTCAAGTGTAATTCCTGCTGAACTAGCAGCGATCCTTAAGTCTGGCGCACTGAAGTGCTATCCTCACACGACATGGTGCGAGAAGCTGATGTGCCAAGGCGACCTCGAGTCTGACTCGACCTTTGCGACTTGTGTCTATGGCCGCCCTTCCAGGGCTGAGCTGGTCCCGCTCCAAGGCTGCGGAGCCAGAACCGCCCGCAGGAACACAGGACATCCGCCCACACGGCGACGCAGAGACGGCCACGGGGACAGTGGTCAGGCCACCCATTCCACGGCGGAAGGCATCCGTTACCGAGGCCGCAGGGCGGCAGGAGAGCAGAATGACAAGAGCCAGAATGACGAGAACGGGCTCAGGAATTCCTGCTCCCAAGAGCAAATGATCACAAAGTTGACCTCTGTTCATTACACTAAGGTAATTGCATATAATAAACCCACAAGAAAGAAAATAAGATACAAGATACTTTGCAAATTTCTGGGAGACTTGAAGGAGCTCATGAGGGCCAAGGAAACCACAATGTGGAGCACACAGGAGTGGTACAGCCAAAGGTGGGCTCTAAGCCTGACGCAGGCCAGGGCACTCCGCAGAGCGTGGGCTGCGCCTGCTCCCAGAGGCTGGATGCCTGCACAGAAGAGCTGTACGAGAACCCTCCCTAGACCAGGCAGACCAGCCCCACATCAGAGGGATCTTTCTCAAGCTGTAAGACCCAGAGGAAAAGGCTCTGCAACCTGGCCCCTGAAATCCCACACGGTAACAAGCTCCCGGGCACCTGAGGGGAGACCCACACGTTTTCAAAACCAGCCCCCCAGACTCGGAGCTCTCTGCCCACTTCCTCTTGCTTTAAACAACAGTAATTACCAATATTTAAGGAGTATTTGCCATATGAAGTACGAAGTCGACACTTTTAAGAAGATGGCGACGGTGACATTAGAAGATATAAAAATTCAAGGAACAAAAGAAATGAAAAAATCCTTTTGGTATCCTCAAAGTCAAGAAGATAATGTATTCGTAATACAAGCAGCTACCGCGGAAAACAAAACAAAGTAAGCTCCCGATGGTCTTCAGTTGCGGAAAAGAAAAGCTTAGAACAGCACTGGGAGATAAACAAAGCCCTCTCCCCAAAACGAGAATGATGGGACCGAAGAGGATAAAAACAAGAGATTCAGTGGGTCAGTCCGAGACGTCCAACATCAGAATTGCAGAAAGAATAAATCAGAAGAAATTCCTCAACGGATGCAAAAGAAATGTCGCCGGGCTTCCGGGCAAGCCCTCAAAGCACGTGCAGTGGGACCCCACAGCCAGGGCACTCTGAGAACGCCTGCACAGCAAGGAGGGCCCTGAGGTTACCGGAAAGGACTGAAGCACTGAACCTGGAGACGACGGACAGAGCCAAGACTGGAACACGGAGTCCTCAACGGACTCGTACGCACAGTAAACCAAAGTGCGCGCGAACCTGGGCTGGCCTAAGGAGCCATCCATCCCGACTAGAAAAAGAGGGCCGGAGAAGAGCGGAGGTTGGAGAGCCCGGACGTTACCCCTGAGAACGTGAAACTGGGTGAAGAGTCCCGGGCAGCAACATGCAGAGAAGACAGCCCAGGCCAGTCCGGGGCAGAAAAGACCTTCCCCCGCCGTGAGGCAAGCAGCACTTGCGGGCCTTGCAACAACGGCAATCACCCAGCACGGTGGGTTAGGGGGACGGGAGGGGGACGGGAGGGGGACGGGAGGGGGACGGGAGGGGGACGGGAGGGGGACGGGAAGCAGGAAGTCATCCTGCTGCGGCAATCTGACGGTGCCACGGCACAGGTCCGGGCTGCGGACGACAGGTGGCCCCAGCGGCCGGAGCGGACGTGCTGCTGCCCAGCCCAGGCTCTCCCTGGTGCTTCCCGCACAGCCGCTCTGGGTAAGTTCTCCACGCGTGTGTGTGTTTCTCAGAAAACAGACCGCACACCGACCGAGTTCCAGCCCTCGGCTGTGTGTGTCCGGGACGAGTGTCCTCACCTGTGTGGGTCCCAGGGGCCTCATCTATGACGCGGGGCAGTCTGCGCGACCCCGGGGTCCCTGGGATGCCAACACTGGGGTGAGCAGCAGTCCCAGCCACCACACTGAACCCCTTGTTAGAAACCCACAGCCGCGTGACGTGGACACAACCCCCCGTCCCCGGCGGACACTTGCTTCGACTGCAAGCACAGGCCCGTGGCGCCCGCAGGAGGGCTAACCCCGCGGGCCGTCCGGTCCCTCCCCGCCGCACCTGCACCCCCGGACCCTACAGCGGAAGGCTGAAGCGCTGGGGCCGTCCTCTGGGCTGCCCGCCCCTCGCTCGGGGAGGACCACTGGACACCCGCCGGCGGGCTCCCCCGGGCTCCTCCAAGACACCTCCGGCGGCCGCGGGGTGCGCTCCGGGCGGGGCGGCGCAGGGCGGACCGCGAGCCCCAGCCGGCCCACGTGCACGAACCCCGCACGCGGCAGCAGCTCCCCGGGAGCGCCCGGTCTCCGGGCAGCGCCGCGCCCCCCGCGGGCACAGCCTCGCAAGCGCTCGGACGGTGCAGGCGACACGGACCTGCACCCGGGCCAGGGCGGCGCCCGCGGCGAGCCCCGAGGCGACACTTCCGCAGCCCGCGCCCGACCTCGTCCCCGGCGGCCCGGGGCCCTCCCCAGCCGGCACGGAGCCCTGCTTCCCCCGCAGCGCTCGGCCCACGGGGTGCGCGCCCGCCCGCCGGCCGCCCGGGCACACGCGCGGCGGAGGGCGGCCCGGCGGGGACCCCCGGCGCGGGCCTCGCTCGCAGGGCGCTGTCCCCGCGCCCCGACAGGTGACAGGGGCGCCCGCCGCCGCGCGCGGCCGCCCGGCCCGGCCCCCGCCCGGCCCCCGGGGAGCGAGGCTGGCGCGCGGCCCACGGCCCGGAGCGGAGCCGGGGGCCGCCGGGGGCGGGGGGAGGGCCGGGCCGCGGGGGGGGGGGGGCGGCGGGCCCGGCGGGGAGCCGCAGGGAGCGGGGAGGGGGCGCGGGGGCCGGGGCGCCGGCGGGACCGAGGCCGAGGGCGCCGGGGGGCGTCCGGGCCGAGGGCGGCGGGCCGTTGGCCGGCCGCGCAGGGCGTCCGGGCGGGGGCGGCGGGCGCGGGCGCGGCGGCCGGAGGAGGGCGCAGGGAGGAGGGAGGAGGGGAGATCTCGCTCTCGCTCTCGCTCTCGCCCCGCGGGAAGGGGGAGGTGGAGACGCGACCGGCTGCGGGAGCTGCAATTACCGTGTGGGCTGCGGAATTCTCGTGGTGTTTGTCGGGGAGATGCGATAATGGCGTCCGTCCTCGCGAGAGAAGCCGCCGCTCTGCGCAGGCGCCGCGAGTCCCTCCCCGCGGCCCGCCGCCCCGCCTCGTCTGCGCAGGCTCTCCGAGCGGGGCGCGCCGGGCTCCGGGACGCGGCGAGGGGGCGGGGCCTGCCGCCGCGGGCCTGCCGCGCGCGCCTTCGCCCGCGCCGGCGAACGCCGAGCATGCGCACGCGTCCTCCCGCCGCGCCGCGGTCGGGGCCTCTCAGGATCGTCCCTTCCCCGGCGTGAGCTCCGTCTTCTCGTTACCCAGTGAGAAGTCGCGTCGGCGCCGCGGGAGAGGAACGGGCCATTTCTTCTGAGGCTGGATGACTAGGGAATTACCTCCCCGCGACGACTACATATCCCGGAGGGCCCCGCGCGAGCTGCGGGCGGGGCTTTCTGGGAATCGTAGTCCCTGCGCGGTCGCCGAGCCTGCCGGTACTTGTAGTCTCTCCGTACTCCGTGCTCCCGTCGGCGCCCGCGCGCGCAGCTGCTGGGACTTGTAGTTGGGAGGGAAGGGCCGCCGCTCCGGGGTCGGGGTCGGGGCGCGGTGGGGGGCACGGAATGGCTGGCGCGCGGGGACCCCGGCGTCCGTCCTCGCGGCCCGGCGCTGCGGCGCGCGGGCGTGTGTGCCGGCCCGTCCCCTGCGGTCGCGGCGCGCGGTCCCCGAAGCCCCGCTCCCGCCGCCCGGCCCCGCGCCGGCCCGCCCCGCCCCGCCCCGCCCCGCCCCGCCGTCTGGCTCTCTGGTCCGGGCCGCTGTGTCCCCGAGCTGCCGCGGCCCGTCGCGCGGACACCTGCCGGCCGCCTCGTGCGGGAGGGACACGCGGTCCTGCTGCTCGGCTTCCCCGCCCACGGCCCCCGTCGCCGCGGTGAGACCGGACTCCGGCCGGTGACGGGCCGTGCGACCTCGCGCGACCTGGCCGGGGACGCTTCCTTTCAGAAGTGACCTCCGGGGAGCCGCCGGGCCGGGTCGTCCCCGGGTTAGCTGTGCGGGAAGGGCGCCCCGAAGACACCCCGGACGGACGGAGTCCGGGGCGGGAGGGGACACGCGGCTCCGAGGCGACGCCGTCCCTCGAGGGCCGCGGCTCCGCACGGTCGCGCCGCTGGAAAAAGACGAGGCGGGTTCGCGGTGCGGGACGCGGCCCGGCGGCTGCCGCGGCGGGGGAGGGGCGCGGCCGCACAAACCCGCGAGGGGGGGCCGGGCCGGGCCGTCCACCGCGCCGCCTGCGTCCGGCTCCGCCTCGGCCGCGGCCAGCCCCGGCGCTGACCCCAGGGCCCTCGACGCGGGCGCGCGGACGTCTGAGCGCGAGCGGGGAGCGCGGCGGACCCCGTCGCATTCCGGACGCCCAGGAGGGTCGGGGAGAGGCCGGTGCGGCCCGGAGCGACCCCGGCTGATGCGCGTGCTTCCGAGAACAGTGGAGCAGCTGGACATCGGCGAGGACAGCTGTGCACGGGCGGGGAGCTGCTTCCCTACTGCGGGGGACGCTCCTTGCCAGGCACTTCCTGCAGGAGTCCGGTCTGGGGGGGCTGGGAGGCTCCGTCGGTTAAGCGTCTGACCATTGATTTCAATGTGTTGATGGATCATGACCTCAGGGTTGCGTAACAGGCTCCATGTGGGGCGTGGAGCCTGCTTGAGATTCTGCCTCTGCCCCTTCTGTCTCTTTCTCCCTGTGTCTGTCTCTCTCACAAAAAAATAATAATGATGACTTCATACATATATGAAATCATCATCATCCTCTTCCAGTTGAGGTTCTGGAGTTAAGGAGACTAGTGCCGTGTAAGTGGGGGCTTGATGAGAAGACAGGGAGGTGCGCTCTGGCCTGAATGGCACCAGAAATGGGGGACCCCTTCCATCTGTGTGCCCTAGGCATTTGCAAAAATCTCAAAGGCCCCTTCTTCAAAACCGTGTGTTGTTGCCCACTTCAAGCAAATCCTGGAATTCTGCAGAAGGGTCCTGTTCCTGAAGATGTCGCTAGGGTGGAGGGAAGTCCTTCATTCATGAAACTCCCAGTCCCCCGAGAAGAGCCTAGAAAGCAGTTCTACTGTCTACAAGAGCAGGGACACCGAGTTGGCCTGACCTGGGGTTGGAATCCAAGCTCTCCTGTGTGCAAATTACACTGTTGAGGCCTTGTGAGCCTGGACCGCCTCTTCTGGAAACCGGCCTTTTAAACTCACAGCACGTGGGGAGACTGGGAGGATTCAATGAAGCAGACTTCGTAAAAGGTTTAGCAGAGGGTCCGACTCCAGAAATGACCCTATGACCGTATGTTACGTTGCCACGCCATGAGCTGGGCACATAGAATCCTGCCCGCTCTTGCGGAAGAACGTGAGGTTCACAAACGTGCACATCCAGGGTCGCGGGAGCGGCTCCACCGCCTTCAAGAGAAAGACTGCAGATGCGGTAGGAAAGGCAGTTAAGATGTGGCCGTGCAGGTCTTTGTTGGCCGAGGGACGAGTTTTGTTTTGATCCTGAAATAACGGAACACCTTTATAAGGTTTGGGTCAGGGGCAGCTCTGATCCAGTTTGCATTTTCCAAAGTCACTCTAGCTAGAGTGTTGACAAATGAACTGGTGGTGGGGAGGAAGATTGCTAAGTGGATTTGGAGGAGGCTCTGGGAGGAGTCCTGGCAAGAGATGATGAAGGCCTGAGCTAGGGTGCTCACAGTGGAGACCGAGATGTGGAGAAGTGGACAGTGCCAAGAGGTCTCATGGGATGACGTCGACAGGACTTGAACATAAACCCAGTCCTGGGGACACGGGTAAGAGAAAGGGGCATCTGGGATGCCACCTGGGCCTGCAAATACGGAAAATCAGATGGATGGAAGTACCACTTCCTGAGAGGGGGTACTCTGGGCACCCCCAGCTACTGGCCACCACCCGTGACTGTGGTGACGCCCCTGAACAGTGTTTCTTTTCATTCTGTAATTCCTCTCCTACTCCAGGACACCTTTTTCTGCTTCACACAACAGCATCTGCTGGGAACAGATCAGGTTAGGGGATGGAATGGAGTCCTGGTAATAGAGCCTATCAGACAGTTCAGGGGAAATGGAAAGTAGTAGCGCTTGGCTCCCATCATAGCCTCATCTCCCACCGGCACGGATCCCCCCACAGCCACATATCCTGGTCCACCAGGAGACTTAAGGACCAGGAAGTCCATCGGCAGTGTGGTAGAACAGGAAGGTCCCCGTCACACCCCCTCAGCAGCAAACATTTACGAGCCATCTGTGGCTGAAGCCCTCCTGAGACAGCCCTGAGACGCAGCTCTAGCCACTTGTAACTGGTACAGAAACAGTCCCACCCAGGAACACAGAGGAAAATATACCCACCCATAATGTGATACGCTACATTAATAAAGTGAAAACCATATGATCATCTCAGTAAGGGCAGAAAAACCATTTGACAAAATTCAACATCCTTTTGGATAAAAACTCAACACAATGAGGGCCACGTCTGACAAGCCCACAGCTGACATCAGACCCCATGGTGAGAGGTTGAAAGCTTGAACTCTGAGGCCAAAAACGAGACCAGGGAGCCCATTCCGCAGAGTCCTAGAAGTCCGAGCCAGGGAAGTTAGGAAGGAAGAGAAGTACGAGTCCTCCAAATCAGAAAGGAAGAAGTTAAATTGTCTCTGTTTGCAAATAACATGATCTTACACATAGAAGACCCCACCAAAAAAACTGTCCACTTACAAACAGCATGCGAGAATCTATATGCTAACAAAGAATGATCTGAAAAAGAAATGGAGAAACAGTCCCATTTACAATAGCGTCAAGATGGCAAAGTAGTTAAAAATAAGTTTAACCGAGGACATGAAAGATCTGTGCACTGACAGGACACCAGTGGAAGAAATCGAAGAGGACACACAAACAAATGGAAAGATATCCCACGTTTGTGGGTCAGAAGAATGAATATTGTTAAATTGTCCATACTATCCAAAACAAGCTACAACCAACCAAAAAGGTTTTGCATGGCACACCTAAGAGGCATCCTACAGAAGGGGAGAAAATGCTTACATGCCGCACACTTGATAATCAGTTCATGCTCCACATATATAAGAAGCTCGTACAACTCAATAGCTAATAGAGATTTTAAAATAGAGGACCTGAGTGGACGTTTTTCCAAAGGAGACACGCAGGTACGTGAAACATCACTGGTCATCAGGAAAATTCAAATCAAACCTCCAGTAAGTTATCATGTCCCACCTCTTAAAGCGGCCGGCATCGAAAGCACAATTGATGGCAAGCGTCATTGAAGGTGGAGCGAAGAAGCCTCACACGCTGTTGGTGGGAATGCGGACGGGGACAGTCACCGTGGAAAACGGTCTGGAGGGCCCTCAGGAAACTAAGAACGACGCTCCGACCTCGCAGCCGCTTCTGGGTAAATGTCCAAATGAGACGAAAACAGATGTCTGAATGCTGCCGTGTCCCTCTCAGCAGGAAGACGTGGAAATGGGCTAAGTGTCCCCCAACCGATGGAAGGATGAGGAAGCTGTGGCGTCGATAAAAAGTGGAATGTCATTCAGCCACGAGAAGGAAGGACGTCCTGCCGTTTGTGACAACGCGGACAAACTGAGTGAAGTGAGCCAGGCAGGCTGCACGGTCTCACTTATACGTAGAATCTACAAAAGTCAAACACAGAGAAGCAGAGTAGAGCCGGTGGTTAGCGGGGCCCAGCGGGTGAGGGAATGGGGACCTTTGGGTCACAGCGTGGAGACTTCCAGTTTGAAGGTGAATGCATTCGGGGACCGGAGATCCCGCGTGGGGACCACAGCTGACAGGGCCGCATTGTGTCTTTGAGAGTTTCTAAGACCTCGGGTACTCTTGGCGCCAGAACCACGCTAACGGTCCGCGACTGGAGTTGCTGATGTTCCTGTGACAGCGCTTCCACGGTGTAGACGTGTATAAAAGTGTCCTGGGGTTCATTCATCGTACCTCAATAAAGCTGGAAAATGAATATTTTTTTAAGAAGGTTTTGAGAGATGAGGACTCTGGTCCGTTGCTGCTGCGCGGCTGTGATGTCCTGGGAACCTGGGAAAGCCACCGAAACGTCCTGTGCTTCAGTTCTCCCCCTGCCCCCCGGGAAATGGGACAGTAAGACCTCACGAAAGTCACCTGTGGGTTCTCGTGCTTTTGAGCTCTGCCCAATGTGCATCCCACTCCCGCTCACACTCCTCCGTGTGGCTCCGGACCGGGAACCTGACCCCCGGGCCCTCAGCATCCTCATCTGGAAAGTGGGACAGTAGGCTGTACTTTGCAGATTGTGTCGCATCTATGCCGGGGACTTGGGTGCCACTGAGAAAGCGTTAACAGCCACCGCTACCGCCTGGCCCATAGGTGCCAGTGCTGTGCCTTTGCCTAAGTTACGAAATAACCCCCTGGTGTGTCTACACTTGGCCAAACCTGCTTGACCGCTTTCCCCACCCCCTCCTTTTTTTTTATAGTGTTTAAATACGCATCACGTAAACTTGACCGCTTTAACCATTTAAATGTGCAATGCAGTGGCATCAAGCACATTCCCGGTGTTCTGCCACCACTCACTCATTAACTCTTTCCAGAACCTTCTCATCCTCCCCAGAGGCAGTGCATCCCCTTATCAGTCACGCGCCCCAGCCCCAGCCCCAGCCCCAGCCCCGCCAGCCCCTCCTCTGCTTTCCGTGTCATAGATTGGCCCGTTCCGGACATTTCATACAAATGACATTCCGCAACATGTGGCCCCTCAAGCCCAGCCCCTTTCACTCGGCGGAACGTCGTCAGGGCGTGAGGTCCGTTCGGGATTCACTCTGTCGGCCCGAGGACGCTATGCGTTTGTTGACAAGTGTGGTTTTGCTCATAGAACTCCTTTGCTGCTCTGTCACCGACGGGTCGGCTGCGCTCAGGGCGTCTGTTCCTGGGCGCTCTGCTCGGTCCCACGGACTGATTTGGGTGTTTCTCAGCAGATGCCACACGGCCCTGAGTACTGTCACCACGTTCCTTTTTGTGATCTAATAATTGCTTTCTGTGATACCGTTGCTCTTTTAATCCATTCCTCCATGGGTGAACATTTGGGTAATTTTACTTTCCGGTTGTTGGAAGCGCGGCTGCCGCGAACGTTTGTGCGCGGGGTCTCTGCGCTTCATCTCTCTGCGGCCGCACCGGGTCGGAACGGCTGGGTCTCCCGCTCTCCGCACGTTTGACTTTATGGAAGACGCCATCTGACCCCCTGAATGACGGGCCTCATCGTGCTGAGGGAGCGAACGCCGACTCCCCGACTCAGAGAGGCCCGCACTGAGAAGCTCCCCGGCTCCGGCTCACCCGCCTTGTGCGGGCGCCTGGGTGCTCTGGCCCGGGCCGGGCCATCTCGGCGGAGGCCTCACGGGGCAGAGCTGGGCCCTTCCCACTGAGCCCCGCCCAGAACAGACACGTGCGAGTTCGGTAACCGTTGTCTTCAGCCACCGCCGCTTGGAGCCACGGGTCAGGCCACAGTAGGTGATTGGGGCATCTGGCTTCTGTGCACAGTTTCTATTCCAAACCAAAAATCGCCTTGCACCGGGTACGCCGTTGCAAGAGGCGGCCGGCGTTTCCCTGCACGGCAGGTGCACGGAGGACGCACGTGGGTAGGCCAGGCTCATGGAGAGAGTGAGGTCATGGCCACATGCATCACCCCTGCCCCGCCACTCTCCAGCAAGGGAGAACTTAGACCATAGGCATCATTGCCCGGGCTCCGGGCCCTTCCCCTGTTGGATGGAGACCACGGTGCTTACTAAGTTAGGGCCCTTTGGAACGCAGGGGAAGTGCGCCCACGCGGAGCAGAGTAAAAGGACCTCACTGAGTCACGTAACTGGGGAGTTTGGAAGAGAACTTCGTGGTAGAGGAGGAGGAGTCGCTTGGTCGCAGCAACGCCGTGTTCTCGCTCTCCCGCTCGCTCCTCCAGCCTTCTCCTGGGTTCAGTTTTCTCTCCATTCTTGGGCAAGATCTGAAGAAGCATCCCCAGCAGCGGCACACAGTGTGTTTCTTACCAGTTTAACGATCATCGCGGACAGACAGTGCCTCTTACCCTATGCCTGCAGCCGAGCTCCCAGAGCTAACGCTCACTGGCCAGAAGCTCACCTGTAAATTATTTTCTCTCTGGTCGGTCGAACCTGAGATACCTCAGCGACAGGGGTCCCCTCGACCTTGGATGGCCGTTCCGGCAGGGCTGGTGTCCCAGGGAAAACAAGTGATTATCAGAAGGTGTTATCAGAGGAAAGTGGCCAGGTGTCCCGTGTCAGGCAGACATACACAGCCCTTGCCCCCAGCACATGAGTCCAGGGCTCCCAGGAGACCCAAAAGACACGCCCGGACACACATGAGCAGTGACGTCAATGTTGATGTCGCTCCGGTGGGGCCGCTTTGTTCCTGGAGCCTCTTGATTCATATTTTCTGGGAGGAGAGGCTGTGTATGTTTCAGCAAAGGAGGAGAAAATGTTTCCCTTGGGCTCCCAGGCAGCCGTGATTCATTGGTTTTCATCTGACTCAGAATACAGTGTAATTATGCTGGGCAGGTGATGAATATCACAAAAGCACTTAACGTCCTTATGAAAAAGAGGTTTCCACTACAAAGTGTCCCCTCGAGCTCTTCAGATCGGGGGAATAGGCTTATAAGTCCATAAAATCAATAAAAGTGTGTGCCCAAAATTGTACTATAAGAAAAATCCGTGGAGAACAAAAGAAGAACGAAAGGCACATGGAAACTTCCACATATTTTCAAGATTTTTGTCCAATCAGGGTTTCTCCTATTTTCTCCTTTTTTTTCCAACTGGAATAGAATTTCTTTATGGACAGTGTCTGTGTCATTTGGGGAAGCTTAAAGTACTCTGGAGAGCATTCAGGTGCATTTAGGGATGGATTTGAACTTCTGTCGTGTAGGAATAAAGCCCTATTTGGTGAGACCGATGCCAAGAAGCCCGAGCTTTGATCACACACTCAGTTCAGCAAAGGTTTCTGGCATGCCCTTGAACTCAAGTGTGTTTACGAATAAATCAGACCCTTGTGTTGGGTATGACAGTGTTTGCTCTGTGAGACATGTACAATAGACAATACCACCGATGAGAGAGGAAATAAAGATAGAAATCCCCGTGTTTTCCTCCTCTACCTTGAAGGGCAGTCTGAAATTGGCTCATGGACTGGAAGGCTTAACGAATCCAAAACTCCAGTGGGGCAGGGTTGGGGGGTTGGTTTGCAGGCTGGGAACTTGGGGAGACCTGCAGAACCCAAAGGCAGAGTGCTGGCAAAACTCTCTCCTGCTCTGGGGAAGTCTGTCTTTGTGCCAGGCTGGCCTTCAACTGGTTTGGTGAGGCCCACCCACACAGGGAGGAGGATCGGCTTTACTGACAGTCCACTGATGGAGGCGTTAATCACGTCCAAAAAACACCTCCACTGAAACATCCAGAATAAAGTTCAACCAAACACCTCGGCATGGCTCCGTGCGACAAATTTTCAGTTCTGGCCGATAATTACAGGTCATGCGGAGTCCACTGACTGTGTTCACGAGCAGAGGAGATACTAAAGAATTAGAAGGTGTTGGGTTGGATAAACATGAGGCTTTTTGGCTCAAAATACAAGGAGAGTGGGCAAGAATAGTACGTGGTACCCTGTCTCAAGAGAGTACGTTGGCACAGTGTCGCCCATTCCAGTGCATTTATCCATTGACCCCTAGATGTCAGACCTGGGAATTCCCTTCGAAGATGTTCAGTGCAGTGTTAATTACAGACCAAAACAAGAAAAGTTTCTCTGTAAGGGGAGTGATTTGGTAAATTATGGTATACCTTCTAATGGAATATTCTGTAGTTCAAAAACAGCAAAAAACACGGACGTAGGGGCACCTGGGGGGCTCAGTGGGTTGAGCATCTGCCTTCGGCTCAGGTCATGATCCTGGGGTCCTGGGATCGAGCCCCCTCGGCGGGATCCTTGCTCAGCGGGGAACCTGCTTCTCCCTCTCCCTCTGCTGCTCCCCCTGCTTGTGCGTGTGCGCGCGCGCGCTCTCTCTCTCTCTCTCTGTCAAATAAATAAATAAAATCTTTTTAAAAACTGATACAAAAACGTATTCATGATAATTATTGACTATATGCCTATCCATGTATATCCGTTAGGTAGGATATGATTATCTCCTGTATTTAAAACACAGAGATACATACGTAGGATTATTTATCATGGAAATTTCCAGGAAGTGCCAGAAGAAACTGCCACCAGCAGTTCACACTGAGAAAGAGACTCAATTTTCACCCTGGACCGGCTTCCGCTATCTTCCATCACATGCCCACAAATGGCTTTTTAATGTCCTTCGACGGCAGAAACTTCAGCGTGTGCCCTACTAGTGACAAATGACGTTCGAGTCAGCTGTGAGGGGCGCGCAGGACACCCGGGCCCAGCAACATCCTCTAAATAAAGCAGAGCTCTGCCGTGTGGCTACAGGGGGGACGGGGAGACCCCAGAACCACGGGGACGGGCGGCGGGGCAGTCTACCCACGGCAGGCAGAGGAGACGGCAGAGCAGCTGAGGACGGCCAAGGACACGCCGTTGAGAGCGTGGGGAGTCTGCAGGGAGCCGCGGACGGGCTCACCCTTGTCGGGAAGCTGTGTTCACCCCGGGCTCAGCCAGGGCTTGGAGCACAGAGCTCGGGGCACCGTGACAGAAATGCTCTATCCTAAGTGGTTCCTTGGCATCGGGGCCTTGAACCCTGACGACACCCCAGTGGGGCCTTACAGACAAGGAGCCTGAGACAGAAGCCAATGGATAAATGAATGAAGCCACCCCAGAGTGGGCCCCAAGAACAGGCACTCTGCGCTCTCCTATGTGCCTCTCGCCTTCCCGGTGCTGGCACTGAGCTCCCCATACTGTTCTCCTAAACCCCTGGCACACTCTGCTGTTTACCAGATCAAAGCTCAGTGAGCTCAGGGGCTGGCCACAGCGAAGGCTGCTTGTCCCAGAGCACCCACCCCTAAGCCACACTGAACGTCACCCAGGATGCTGGGGCAAGCGTAGGTTGAAATTTAACCGTCCGGGTCGGGGGGTTGGGTGAGTTTCTACACAAAGGGGTGGGCCAGCCCCATCGCACGGTCACCCTGATTCCAAGCGAGACCAGATAGTAGGAGAATCACCCTCCTTTTACTGGGGTCCGTGGGGAGCAGACCCAGTATGCTAGGGACCCCGGTATTGGGCAGGAGCCTTCGGAACGCCTCTGGTTTCTCCGTCCCGGTCACGCAGATGTGGGGCGCCCTCCGCGGTCATCCGCAAAGGCCAGAGCGATGCTGCTCCCAGGGCCCCTGCGCACAGAGGAATCCGGGTGACGCTTGTAAGTAGATCCTGGGGTTTCCCCGGATGCGGCCTGACGTTTGGCTGATGCTATAGTGTCTTCCAGAATGGGAAGCAGTCAGACCAGACCGCTTGGGCTCAGGTTCGCACTCTCCTCTCCTGTGGGTGACCTTGGGCAGTTCCCTTCACCTCAGCTCCATGGAAGAAGAAGGTGGGAAGCGCCCCCCGAACTGGGCTGTTGTTAGGAACATCCCGCCCCACCCCCGCTCCAAAACCCATCTGGCAGAGAACGTTTTCGGCAACAACGCCGTAAACAGATCATGGAACCAGCTCTGTCCACAGTCAGCCCCCGTTGGCCCCACCCTGGAGGCACCCGTCCTTAGCGCCCTGGGACCTTGGACTCATGCCTCTCCCTTTCTGGGTCTCAGATGTCCCCCCATCAAAAAAAAAAAAAAAAAAAGCTGGCGGGAAGGTCACTTCCGAAGATCACTTCTGAAATACCAGCACTTTCCGGGTCTGGACGGTTGAAAGGACGTGGGCTTCTGAGCCAGAAGCTCCTGAGTGTGGGCACTTGGGAGAAGCGACTCTGGCAGAGGTGAGAGCGGGGTCAGAGGCTTCCCTGAGCCCCGGTCTCCACACCTGTGAGAGGGGCGGACTAAGCGTCGCACGGGGTCACGTGAAGATGGCACGACAGGTGTGGAAGGCCTGCCACACACCAGGCTCTCAGTGAACATGACGGAGATGTACTCAGAGAGGGTCCCCGGATGGGCAGCGGTGTCACCCCCTGGGAACTTGCTAGAAATGAAAAACCCAGTGCCCCACCCTAGAGCCACGGCCCTGCCACAGGTGCCCCCTCCAACCCCAATTCCCAGAGGCCACTCTTCTGTCTCCTTGAGAGCTCAGCCTTCTGGTGCTTTCCTCCGTGCTCCTAGAACAGGTCTACACATTCACAAGACTTCTCAAAAAAAAAAAGTGACCCCTCTGTGCATGTTGGTCAGCCCCTTGGCTTCCCCTAGTCTTCACCGGCAACATCTGCACTATTGCCCCTCTGCACCTAGCCCCGCTCTACTACCGGTTCGACCGGGAAGGGCATCAGGCCGCCTAGACCGGAATCCTGGCTGTGTGCCCCTCAGCAAGCCTCTTAACCTCTCTGAGCCCCGGTCGCATCACCTGTAAGAGGTGGGTCATCCCAGCACTTCTCTCACAGAGCTGTTGGACACAGACCTGAGGTCGGGCATGTGGAGGCTCAGAACGGCGCCAGGCACCTTGCCGATGCTGGCCCCGTGCTACCCTGTTGGGGGACCTTAGGTGGTACCCAGTTTTTAACTACTACCAACCACATTCTCGCATGTCCTCACACACGCGTGAAGGACCCAGTGATGTTCCGTCCAAGTCCGCCCATGCCCTGGCCTCCGGGCTGCTTCCAGGCACCCAAGGTTTTACTCCAGAGACCATGATGCGTGGAGTACGTCCTGCCCAGCAGGGAGAGGGGGCTTCCTCGGTCACTGACGCTTCCGGTCTGGTGTTTTGTGTACTGGAGTTTGCAGCACATTTCCCTGGGGGACGAAAAACAAGTTTGTTCCCAAACACAGTGGCCCCCACTTCTCCGCAGGGATCCGCTCCGGGCCCCCCAGCAGGTGCACGAAAGCGCAGATGGCGTGGAATGTTACAGACTCTGTTCTCTCCTAAACACACACGTCCACGGCAAGTTCAAGCTGACACAGTACGAGATAAACAACACGACTTCTAACAGAGCAGAACAGCTGTCACGTAGGCTTGTAGTGAAGCTACACGGCGGTTGGTTCTCTCTCAAAACGACTGCACTGCACTCCCCTTCCGGCGGGTATGGGAGAGGATCCAGCACCCACGAGGCCAGAGGTCACGGGGTCGATGACGTAGGCACCGTGCGGGGCGTTGGGCTCTCAGGGCCCGACAGTGAACGACTATGGGTCAGAGGGAGAATCTTCGGCTTCCTCCCCGCCGGGCGCCTCTGTCGGTCTCCGGAGAGACGCGGGCCACGTCCGTGACGTCCAGCGGCCAGCGAGGTCCGCGTGCAGCCCAGCTCCGCGCCGGCCTCCCTGTCGCAGGGACGGAGGCCGGGGAGGTTCACGGAGTTGTACCGTGAACATGACGCAGTCGTGACCTGTGCCGGCTCAGGGGGCCTTTGGGGAGAGAACGACCCCAGGCTGCCGGTGCGACGCTGAGTTACAGCGGGAGGCAGCTGGGACAAAAGTCTAGGCTGTCGTCCTCCACGTGTCCGTGGTGAGCGGGAGAAGGCTGGTGGAGAGCAGGCTGTGTCTGCAGGGCCTGGTGAGCCCCGGTTCCTGGGCCCCAAGGTGGCCCGCACGGCAGATGTCCACGGCTCTGCCTGGTGGGCGGGCACGGACTCCCTGTGACCACACCGTGACCATAACCGTGAATCAAAACCAGATCAGCATAGCGCCAGGAAGTCGGTGCTGGTGGATGGTCAGAGCGGAGACAGAGCGTGGGCCCCGCACGCGTGGACAGACCTGTTGGGTGGCCCGGTGGCCCCTGGGCTCCATGTCGGGCCAGTTCCAGACGGCTGTCTCCCCTAGGGGCTCGTCTGCAAGGGTCACTGCCTCCCCTGTGGGGTTAATAATTCCGAGGTCTCAGCAAGGCCTCCCCTTCCTCCTCTCCGCCCCAGGGCACCCCCTCTGGAAGGGCCCGGCCTCTGTGCCCGGAGGCACCCGGCAGTCCCCTGTCAACATCCGCTGGAGGGACAGCGTCTACGACCCGCAGCTGCGGCCCCTCAGGGTCTCCTACGCCGCGGCCAGCTGCCTGCAGGTCTGGAACACCGGCTATTTCTTCCAGGTGGAATTCGACGACTCGGCCGAGGAATCAGGTGAGCCCGCGGCCGGGGGATGAGGTGGATGGGGGCACCTTCCCCTTCTCCTGTCCCAGCCCGAGAGCGGGGCTATGCTGGGCCGGGAAGGGGCCCGGGGCTTTGCTTATGCACAGTGTTTGGGGGGCAAGGAACAGAGGTGTCTCAGCGTTGCCGGACAGGGAGACGGTGCTCAGGGTCAGGATTAGAATGCCCACCCCTGACGTTCGCCGGATATTCCAGGGGCCGGTCAGGAAGAAAGGAGAGGCCCATAGAGACATAGTACAGGGCACATCGCAGGTCCGGGCGGGGGGAAAGAAGGGAGGCGGCCACGGAGCCTAAAGGCAGAGGTAGAAGAAAGTTGTGCCGACGACGGGGCAAGCCATCCAGAGCCTGGTACCCTCGCTGGTTTTTGTCTCATGGTCGCCCAGCTGCTGGGGGGAGGGGGAGGGGATGGCGGGGAGGAGCGCAGGGTGTAGCCGGGGAGGGCTGGGGCAGGCAGGCAGGGAGGCCATGAGGGCGGCCCCAGGAGTCTCCGACCCTGTGCGGATCTCAGCACCCTGCCAAGGGCTTCGTGTGGACCCTGCCCTCACAGGCTCCCCAGGATGCTCACCGGGTGTGGGACAGGGGCTCTGTCGGGGCTGGGAAGGCATTTGTATCCGGGCCGCTGTTGGATTGCGTCGGGGGTTCCCTCAGCACATGCTGATACCCGTGAGCCCTGTGTAGGCCGAGCGTCTGTCCTCCTTCCGGGAGCGGAGATCGGCGTCCACGACACACAACGGCAGAGGCGTCCTCCGTGACCCGCCACTGATGAAAACCTTAGGCACCGGGGGTCTTCTGGGTGTCCCCAGAGGGCATTACTTCACACGTGTAATGTTGCTGGGTTGGGGGAGGTCCATGTGTCCCCCGTGACTTCACAGCGAGGCCCCGGGGGCGGCCCGAGTTCCCTCTGCGACTAGCTTGTGTCATTTTTCCGTGATTACCCCAGCCCCGCGGCGGCTGTGTGTGGCGTCTCGGGAGTGCTTCCGGGGAGCCTCCGCACCTGGGGACCCCCAAACCCCACCCAGTCCCAGGTCCTTTCCGGGCCAGCCCTCCGCCCATCCCCTCCCGCAAGCCCCGTCATCGGAGTCTGGGACCCGCTGCCCCGCAAGGACATGAGCCGCGCAAGGGCAGACGACTGTTTCATAGGGAGCGTCACAGGCACTCAGCCAGCTGATGGATGAACACCGGGCGGGGAGCTAACGAACCAAACGAGCCCCCAGTTCTTCCCCTGGGGATGGAGAACAGGGCGGACAAGTGAGACCACCGCAGGGAAGCACTCGGCCTCGCACAGCGTGGCAAGGACCAGCTCCCAAGGTGGGCTGCTGCCACCCGCTCTGGCTGCTTCCCCCCGGTGCGCAGCAGGACAGTGGATGGGGCATCTCCGAACGCAGGCCCCAGGGCGGCCAGTGTGCCTCCACTGTCGGGGCAGGTCCGCCCCACCCCGTGTCCTGGCTCTGTCGTCACACCTGGGATTGGACGTCTCGAGATTCTGGGTCATCCAGCCCGGGAGACACCTGAGCCAGTACAGCGCCCACATCGGGCCCCCGGAACCATGCGCAGGTCGCACACCAGCCTTGCCGGGGAGGGGCTGGACGACGGGCGGAGGCCCGGCCGGAGGCACAGGAACGGCGTGGGCCGGGCCCTGTGAGGCGCTTCTCAGACAGCGGGGCCCGCCTTTCCAGGCGACTCTCTTCTGCTCCCCAAGGCAAGAAGTGAGCGGCTGCCTGTGTGCCCAGAGCTGCTCGCAGGGACCCCTCGCGACACTTCCTGCACGGCGCGGGGCTTGCTGAGCGCGGGGCACCGGAACGCAGCGCCGGCCAACGCTTGCACGGAGGCACTTCCCGGAAGGATGAGACGGGCTAAGGGTGAGGGTGAGCCGCGCGGGGACCCGGGGGGCACGGCAGCCGGCCCAGGGCACGGACCTGTCTGCTCGGGGCGCCGGCTTGTCTTCGGCCCTTGTCGGTCTCTGCCAAGCTCAAATTCCCAAGGAGCAAACTAAAATCGGATTTTCAGGTTTAATGGGCTTTGAATCATTTTTAGAATTTTTATGCAGCAACTTTAAAAGACTGAATGAAGAATCCCAGGTCCTGGGGCAGCCTGGGCGGCTCGGCCGGTGCAGCGTCCAGCTCTTGATTCCAGCCCAGGTCCTGATGTCAGCGTCGGGAGCTCGAGCTGCCTGCTCCGGGCTCTCTGGCTCCGCGCTCAGCGGCGAGTCTGCTGCGGTTCTCGCGCCCTCTGCCCCTCCCCCACCGCACTCTCTCAAAAAAAAATGAATAGTGATAGTTCCTGAACTTTTTTTTTTTTAAATATTTTATTTATTTATTTGACAAAGAGAGATCACAAGTAGGCAGAGAGGCAGGCAGAGGGAGAGGAAGGGAAGCAGGCTCCCCTCTGAGCAGGGAGCCCGATGCGGGGCTCGATCCCAGGACCCTGAGATCATGACCTGAGCCGAAGGCAGAGGCTTAACCATCTGAGCCCCCCCAGGCGCCCCAGTGCCTGAACTTTCATTACTTGGTTAATAGTTACGGGAATATACTAATAACTCAGAGAAAAACGGATGCGGTTGGGGACGAGCTGCCACAGGGCTCATGCTCCTCTCCTGGGATTATTACGCGTAGTTATGGGTCTTTCTGATTCCTGTAGAGCAGATTTATTTTCCTTTAAGTCACAAAATAGAAAAGCTGTGAAGGCTTGGGCTTCTGTGTGTGCTAAGAGACATTTGACAGAGTCGCTCACATTCCCAGGGGAAGGGTCTGGTGGTTGAGCATGGCACGTACCCCGCCCTCGGTCAGGGGAGCCCCTGGAATGCTGACCTATGTGCCCAAGACCCAGAGCGCCGGGACGCTCGGGGAAGTGGGGGTCCCCGCGGACATCACGATGCCGTTGCTGGAAGTAGGAAGGCTCACCTCCATCCGGTGAATGACAGTGTGGCCCCAGCAGACACCACAGTGGAGAGCTCAGTGTCCTCACTGTCCTCAAGGGGTAACAGAGGCTGAGGGAAGGGCGGCTTGTGAAGGGTCGGGTGCAAGCCGGGTTCCTGCGCACGGGAAGCTGGCGTCCCGTCACCACGTCCGCCCGTCCCTGGCCCCTTCTCCTTGCCTGTGCTTCCCTCGCGCCGACTTGAGCTGTCCTTCCTGCGACTGTGTGAGGCGGCTGTTTGCTCCCATTTCACAGATTAAGAAAAATGAGGCTCAGAGATTTTCATGGCCAAAGGCCACCGAGCCCTCGCGACGGGATTCTCTGTCCTCCAAAGAAGGCAATTTTGGGAGCACGAGCCTCTGTGGGAAAATCTGTACCCAGCATCCACAGAGACCAGGCGCGAAGCCATAGGTGCTGACCCCGCGGAAGGAAGGAGAGCGTTAGCACCTGGCAAGAAGGTTCTGGGCTCCTGGTCAGGTCCCCAGAGAGCCAGCAGCCAGCTCAGGGCCCAGCCAAGTCCGTGTCCAGTGAGTGCGCCCCAACGGGAGGGCCCGTGGGCAGCGGGTCGGCCTGGGACTGCCATCCCTCGGCCAGCAACAAGCGGCCCACCCCCGACTCGCGGGATGGGAGGGGCGGGACGCGTCTGTGCCGGTCAAGGGTGAATTTGTTGCTCTGATGTTGTAAGGGCGTCTCACGGCACGTGTGTCTTGGACTCTGGACGTTCTGTGTCCTTTGGGAGATCGGGGTCAGATATGAGGCTGGCAAAAGACACTATTACAGATCATAATTATCCCTAAAATCACAAATCAAAGCCTCCTCTGGGTTAAAAGTCTCCCCCTCTTGAATTTTCACGCGGACCGTTGCTCATCGACTTGGGCATGGCCTGTCCACACGGCCGCCTCTGCTTCAGGGATCCGTCCAGGGGCGGGCGTGCAACTCCAGTCAGACCACTGAGCGCCAGAGTTCTCCTGGGAGATGTTGGAAGAGAAGCCCTTCCTGCCCGGGTTGTGCCGCGCTCAGCTGTACACCGGGGCCCCCGGTCTCCAGGCAAGAGCAAAGCCGAGAGGCGGAGAAGAGCCACCGCGGGAGCCTCTCACGGCGGCTGCGCCCCAGGCGGACCGGCCCCCCGCACCAGTAACTCTCTCCTTTTCGCTTAGGTCGGTTTGATGAGTGCTTCTGGCCCTCGTTTCCAGCAGCCCTGATCCGAACGGCCAGAAAAGTGGCCGCGCGGGGAGAGAGGAAGTGGGAAGGGTACACGTGTCGGGGACCGCCTCGTCCCGTGCTGTCCGCCCCAGCGCGAGGCAGTGGCAGGTCTGCGAGGCCCGAGGCAGACGGAGCCCAGAGGTGGGCAGTCAGGGCTTGGTGCTTGGAAACTCAGGGTCCGTCCTCCACGTGGGACCGGCCTTTCAAACCGGCTCTGCAAACACTGGCCGATGTTCGAGATTGGCCTTCCGGGACGTGCGGGAGCGACCGGAAACCCTTTGTAGCGTTTGCCCCCTTCCCGGGCGGAAATACTCCCACTCGGCCGGCTTCGAGCTCCCAGCACCGTCGGACTCCGAGGGCGGTGTCCTCCGAACAGGGCGCGACTTCTTTTGGGGCTGCAGAAACTCCACTCAGGCCGGTGGAAGCAAAGAAGAGGGACACGCCTGGGCTCAGATCCTGGGAAGTCCCGGGTGTGTCTGGGTCGGGTGGCAGGACGGGGTGGCGGGAGGACCCCTCAAGGACTGGAGGGATCGGGATCCTCCCCGTGGCTCTGCTTCCGCCCTGGTGGAGTCCCCCCAGGCTGGGGATGCCCGAAGGGGAGCCAAGACGGCGCCCGCTGCTCTGGTTCCCCCTCCCGACCGAGTGGCTGAGCGAGACCGGGCCTCTGCCCCCACAGCTGTGTGGCTCGGGCCCCAGGGCTGATCTTCAAAGCCCAGCGTGACCGCTGAAGCCCTCACGGCGATTGAGGACAAGCCGGCCCAGGAGCCAGGTGCTGTGCCCAGAAGTGAGGGTGGTCGGGGCAGGGAGGCGCACTCCGCGCTCTCACCCGGGGGCCTGACGTGCTGCTGCCGACCCCGAGCGGACCTCGGCCCACCCCGGACTCCAGGGGGGGGGGGCTTTCAGAGTCCAAGACTTCTGGGCCTGATGCAGCCAGGCCTGTGTGTTGACCTGGCCCTGACCCCCACTTTTTGGCTTCTGCACCACCTTCTCAGTCTGGTTCAAAGGGGCCCACCCCGCCCAGCCACAGACCGAAAGAATGATCTGGGTGTCTCTCCCTGGCCATGTAAATTACTAGACAATTCCCCGTGTGGCTCGCGTCCACCCAGGCCAATCTGGTTTTACTTTACTTGTCATTCTCCCAAAGCCCAGTTTCCTCTCTCCGTCCTCCTACTCGGCTTCCCAGGCCCCACACCCCTGTCCCAAGCTCGATGCCCAGCCTCTCCCCCCGTTTCTACACCTTCTGTCTTCGCTCACGTCCGCTGGAAATTGGGGACTGCCAGGAGCAAAGAAAATTTAAAAAGCACCTGAACAATGGGACGCGCCAAAACACATTTGTGGTAAGAAGCTGAGAATCAGGAGACGTGCCCATAACCCCCCCAAGGCCCCGGACAGACGCGAGGAAGTGCCTCGGAGCGGGGAAGTTACGCCGTGGAGAGTTAAGAGAGTCCGGGATCGCTCGGGCCGGGTCCCTCCGCCAGGTACTGCCAGAAACTCAGGCCCAACACAACCAGGAGGCCGAGACATTTTCCGTCGGCGCGGAAGGTTCCAGCACGGTCTCCAGCGGGCGAGGGATACGAGTGCTTGGAGACGAGCGCCGGCCAGGCCAGCGCTGATGAAGAACAGAGGCGGAGACAGCGGGGTCTTCCAAGGAATTCAGGAGAGACGCTGAGGGCCAGGGAGGCGGGGGAGAGCTTCCCACGAGGGGAGGGAGCAAGGGGGGAACCCGGGAGAGGCAGCGTCTACCGTCGGACACCCCTCCCCACGCACACACCGCCTGACCTGGGGACCCCCCGTGCCCCAGCCCCGCAGGGCGACCCTTACATCAGGGGTGACAGCGCCCACCCGGCCCGCCCGACTGGCACTCAGCAGGGGCGTCCACTTGAGGAGACACGTGTTCTGTGGCCCGGATCCCGCCCCGGTGCTGGTCGCCGTAGTCACCCCCGCTGGACGGGGTCGGCCAGTCCGCGTGCTGAGCTGGGTGTGGGTTTTATCTCATTCCATCCTCACAAGTACCCCAAGAAACGGAAACTGTTCCCACTCAGGGACAGGGGACACCCTCACCCGACGCTCAGCCCAGGGCTGCGGGCTGGCGGTCGGCCGTGCACGGCAAAGGAGCCAGTGGGCTGTGGTCTCACGGGGCAGAGCCTGAGGCAGGGGAGCTGAAGCACCAGTCCCTGTGCAGGCCCCGTCCACCTGCGAAGGGGAGTGCAGGGCACAGACGCGGAGGGTGAGGGAGTCCCTACATGCCGCCCGTCTCCGGTGGGGGCGGGGCCCTACACTGCGTCTCCGCGCCGAGGTCGGTGACTGCCGAAGGTGCAGGGGGACGACAGCCCCCGGATGAGGGTCCCAGTCCGAGGCAGAGGTGGGCGGTAGAGAGAAGGAGGGAGAGAACGCGTGCGGTCTGTCGTCAGCGCTGACGCGCCACCTGAGCTCTCTGACCCTCAGTCTCCTCCTCTGGAAGGGGGAGATCTGAGCCCGGCTTGGGGGATTTAAAGAGGGTCCTGGGGAGCGCGCGGCACCCAGCGAGCTGAGTTATCCCTTGGGTGATGCCCTGCCCTTCGCCGGACAGGAAAGCTTCCCCGGGAGGCTCTGCCTCCACTAGAGGGAGTATGGAGAGGGCCGAGAGGCAACGCCGAGAGGCAGCAGCGGGCCCTGCTGCGTCTCCCCGCTCTCTGGCCCCGACCCTGCAGCCCAGGACTCCAGGTGCTTGAGTGACCCCCACTCAACCGGGCCTGACGTGTGGGCAGCCCCCCGAGGGTCACTCTCGGGGACAGTAAGGGGCAAGTAAGGCATCAGGCACTAAAGCCCTTCCCGCATCCACGTGGATGCTTTTCAAATTTTCTCTTTAAAGATTTTACTTATTTATTTGACAGAGAGAGAACAAGCAGGGGGAGTGGGAGAGGGAGAAGCAGGTTCCCCACTGAGCAGGGAGCCCAATGCGGGGCTCGATCCCGGGATCGTGACCTGAGCCAAAGGCAGACGCTTCGCCCACTGAGCCCCCTAGGAGCCCCTCAAAGTGGATTTTAAGTCACTTGTAAAGCGGGGCCAATAGCAGAATTCGATCCCCTGAATGACCGTTGGTCACCACCCCCAGTGCCAAGAGATCCCCCCCGGGGCCTGGGTCCTGAGAGCAGAGAAGTTCACGAGCCGTCGACAGCGAGGTCAGCGCCCACTGCACACCCCGGTGCTGGGCCAGGTGCCTGCCAGGAGGCGTAAACAGAGGGGAGGACGGGACCCCGGGAAGAGGTCCTGTGCGGTCACAAGCAGGCCTGTGGCAACGCCGGCTGACCACGGACTGATGTCCCCCCTTGACCGGGATGAGAGAATGTGATCATCACATTTTTGTCCTGGGGGAGTTTTTCTACCACAAATTTGTAAGTTGTCCATCCAGTTCCTAAAACTGTATCTTCCAACTTCATTCCTGATTTACCTGCTGTCTCTGTCCTCAGGGGCTGGGCGTGGGCATTTGGGGGGGCAGAGACATTAGTATGGAGGTCAGGGGAGGCGCGGTTCTCCAGGCCTGTCCCTCGGCCACTCAGTGGGAATGAGAACCCACCTGGAAGAACGCTCCGCCCGCCAGGCCCCCGAGCCCACGGCCGTCTGTCTGCCCTCTTGTCCTCCGCCCCGCGCTCGTCCATCTTCCTCTCCTGCCCTGATCCCCGGCCCCCAGCCGTCCCCAGGATCATGCCGCTCCCCCGCCAGCCGGTGACCGTGTGCACGGCCCCCAGGAGCACCGGACGAGGGTCGACCAACCACAGTCTGTAGAGCACAACAAGGGGGACCCGGAGACGGTCGGGGGCAAGGGACAGGCAGGGGAGAGACCGGTGGGGAGTGGGGAGAAGAGGAGAGACGGGCAGGGAGCCTCGGCGAGGCCTTGGGAACATGACGTGTGGGACCTTCGGAAGGAGATGCCGAAGGCCACAGACACGGTGAACCTTCGGGCCTTGCAGGGGAAACCTCTGTGGGCTTCTTGGGCCTCCCCGATCCCGGCTGTATCTGGGTTCTGCTCCACGGTAGCCAGCCCGGCCCGGAGAGGGGCTCCGTCCACACACAGCACGTTTCCTCCTGACAGGCCGACCCAGGAGCAGACCCCCGGGGTCAGACCAGGGCAGCTGAGCAATCGCACAGTTGATGGCCTTGGCTGAAACCTGCGTGACAGTGACGCGTCCCTTTTTAAAGACCGGAACATTTGGTCTGTCCACAGGGGCTCCCCGACGGGGCCACGACAGCACCTGCCCCTCTGTGCCCTGCACACACGCCGTGGGCCTCGGTCTGTGCCGGCTCAGTGGCCTGGCCTCTCCCCCACCGGCCCCGGCCGCCTGCTAACAGCATCTTTCCCTTCATCCTCAGGGCGGAAGCCCCCGTCTCAGGGAGGCCCTCCCAGGTGTTTAGTGAAGGTCCGTGCGGAGCATCCCCGCCCCCCCCCGCCCACCATCACGGCTTGTCCTCACCACCCGCGCACGGCCGCCTGCCCCCCGGAGCCCAGGCTCCCCGAGGGCAGGAGGGCAGGATGGCCTCTACCCCGTTCTCTCTCCGTCCCCTCCGGCTCGATGCTCAGTCCTCAACGGGGCACCTCCGACCAGCTCCCTGAACATTTGCTGAGCGAATGAACCCTGTGCCTTCTCTGTGCTTCCGCGGCTGCCGCGCCCCTTCTTGCCACCGCTTTCCGCAGTCACGTTTGCCCCGCGGGGTCCAGACGCGCGGGCCCGACCCCGGTGGTCATCGCGGCGGCCACTTCCCGTCTCTGCAGGTCTCTGCTCTGCTGGTGGTGCCGGGGATCATTTGGGGACGCAGGCTGATGCCAGGAAGGGTAACACAGAACACAGTCGCTGGCCGAGCCCCTGCTGGGCCCCCGGGGCCGCGCCACGGAGAGACGCAGAGACGTAAAAACAGCCTCGGAAGCTGAGCCACGCGAAAGCCGAGAGTCCAGGTCGGCCCGGCCTTCAGCCTGGAGCCAGTACGTGGGATCTCAGCACGTAACTACCAGCCAGACACGCGCCGGCCGCCAACGGTGGCTCCCGCTCCCTGGGAGGGTGACAGAGACCTTCCCAGGGCAGGCAACACAGGCAAGCCCTTCGTCCTTGTGCGTCCCAGCCCCGGGACGTTAGCGAGCTCCGGGGTGGCACCGAGGACAGGATGGAAGTACCTGGCGATGCTGCGCTATTTTGCAGTTTTAACTAACTAGAGCGTCTCAAACCTCTCTTGCCTTTATTTTAAGCTGACCTCCAAAGGTCAGCTTCTCTGGTGGAGAGCACTGAGTTCCAGGCAGATGCCCATCAACAGTGACCGCTGCAGGCCGACGCAACAGCATCGGGGACAGCACGTTTCCGTGCGGAGCGTCCCGGCTGTCGGGAGGGTCTCGGCGCGGGCAGTTCCGCGCACCTGCTCAGGGCGACGCACCTGTCCTCCCGGCACCCGGGGCTGGGGGCTGGGTCTGGTGAGCCGAAGGCCCCCTTGTCCGGAATCAGGCTGCCTTTGTGAATTGTCTTATCAAAGAAAACTACCTGCACACTGCACCATCATTAGGAAAAGTCACCTTGAGATCATCTGATCTGGGGCCGCCGTAAGTTGAGTTCCTAACCTTCCCAGGAGGAAAGGCTTTTTGGCTGGAGCCCCACTGCCCCAGCCGAGGGGACCCTCAAGCAGGCCTGTGGTGGGTCGCTGGGTGACTGGAATGGAAAAGCTGTGCTTTCTGGTCTGCCCTTCCTCTTCCTGGGGTGCACTCAAAGGCTGACAGGGACACCAGGACTGCCTCCACCAAAGTGCCAGATTCCTGTCTCTACCCAGCTGCCCCAGGGCATCGTTCCAGCCCCGCCCAGGCTATAAATCAGCCTCCAGCCCCCTCACTCAGCCACCTAGAAAGCTCACGTTTTGCTTATCTCTGTTTGTGTTTGTGTAAGATAAGGCTAGGGTGGTGCCACGGCCTCCTGCGGCTGGCGGGGGGCGGGGGGGGGGTTAGGAGCTCGCGGGTCCCCCGCCCAGGATCTTGTCCTTCCTTAACAAAGGACCAGATGTCACCCCGAAAAAGACACCTGTCTTGGAGGCCCCAGCGAACGGGAATCCTCTTTGCCGAGGTGGGCCAGAGCCCCCGGTGCCAAAGGGTGGCCGTCCACGCTTCATTCTCCTGCGGAAGCAGATGGGCAGGACTCTGGCTGGTGGGAGACTGCGTCAGCATCAGCAAGGAATTATCAGGGCAGCTTCACGGTGGGAAGAGTGCGAGGCCGCGTCCAAGGGCTCCAGTCCTGTGCGGAGGGAGACCTTGGAAAAGGCTCCTGACCTTGTAGCTCTCCACCTACAAAGGAAGGAGTAGAGGACGCGCCCACAAGCCCCTCCCGTCCCTGCGGCTTCCCACCCCTGGCTCTGATGATGACAACCTGGGAGATTTTTCTGCAAGGGCGTTGTCGGCAGGGCTCTAGAGGCGTCCAGCTAGGGTGGGCTGAAGCTTCGTACAGTTGGTATCACGCGTTCAGAGACCTGACACACGAGCCTACAGAGCACTCTAAGGTGCTTGAGCAGGAAGGGATCACAAGAAGCTTCCAGCTGGGAGTTTTTTAACAGATGACGTCAAGTCCTTGCGAGTTTACATGACCGTAGAGTCACCAGCGTCATCATCATCATGACAACCATCTGTCAGGCACTCTCCCGCCACCGCCTCTGTTTATCCAACCCTCACTGCCCAGGTCGGGGGGCTGAGGCTCAGAGAGTGAAGGTGAGGCAGGGGTAAGCCACAAGCCCAGGCAGGCCTAGGCGTCATTCCTGCCGTCTGGCACTCTGGTTCTAGAAAAGACGATGTCAGCCTGCGTGGGTAAGCATGTTACTGCCCGGGGCACCTCCTGCAGGAAAGTTGCTGTGACGAGCCGCACACTCACCCCTCAGGCTTGCCTCACGGTCACAAATGGGTGCATTTGGGGGCACGTGGTCTCTGGCTGGCCAGTGCTACAAAGCCCCATCGTACCACGGATAGAAGGTGCCAGACGCGAGCAAGCAGAAAGATTCCCACTGCCCGGCTTTGTGGTCCTATGATTTCCCAAGACTGTGTTTTCTGCTTGGAAGGACAGAGTGGAAAAGGTGTGGTGGGTTTTGGTATTGGACCTGGGCTCAAGTCCTAGCTCCCGTCGCTGGGATTCCCAGCAGCCCGCCTGCCCTCTCCTGGTAAGTTACGGTGCAGCACAACGGCTATGCCCGTGGGCTCAAGTTCATCTCCCCTCCAGGGGAGAAAAGTCAGCCCCCTTTGTCATCTGAGCCACAGAAAATCTCCATTAAAGCCTGGTGATTCCAACCCCCGGGAGGCCTTCCCGTCCACGGAGCGACTCCCTCACGCTCCCGTGCTGTGGCCGCGGAGAGATTCAGGCTTTGGGACTTAGGATGTTTTTATGTGCTCCTCTCTGTGTATTTCTAAAAACTGAGGTATAACTCACGTGTGTGCGCCCACGAGAGTAGATCACCTCCTGAAACTGTAGCAGCCTGCGACGAGACGAGAACGTGACGAGGTCCGAGACCAACAACCCTCATTTTCGAGTGAGGAAAGCGGTGAGCAGAATCCTGAACTGAATCTGGTTTCAACTTTACCATTCAGCCTTTTCTGCTCCTTATACCTTTTTTTTTTTTTTTTTAGATTTTTAATTTATTTATCTGACAGACAGAGATCACAAGGAGGCAGAGAGGCAGGCGGAGAGAGAGGAGAAAGCAGGCTCTCCACGGGGCAGAGAGCCCAATGCGGGACTCGATTCCAGGACCCCTGGATCATGACCTGAGCCGAAGGCAGAGGCTTTAACCCACTGAGCCCCCCGGGCGCCGCTCCTTATACCTTTTATGGCCAAAACAGGACTGAAAACCCCGCCAGCCAGCGGCCTCCGACGTTGTCACACAGGGGAGCCAGTGTGGGCACCGCGGCCTGGGGTCTGCCGGGGTTTGGGGGTCTCCAGACTGGCACCCCAGCCCTGCGGCCGCGAGCCCACCTCAGCTAAAAGCAAGGGGCATCGCAGTCCCCATTCTGTCAGTAGCAGCACCGATGGAAATCTGCTAGCCACGGCGGCCAGAGCCAGGCCAGGCGTGCCCGTGGGATTCTCAGCCTCACCCTGGACTCGGGACGCTAAAGAGCCAGGTCCCCATCACGGACGCTCCTGTCTGCTGACAGCTCTCGGAGAGGCCACGCCGGGTACTTAGGGTGACTTAGAAGAGAGCCTACCAGTAAGTGCTGGTCATAGAGAGACGCCATGGGGCGGGGGCCGCCTGCGGGTCAGCGCAGACGGAGAAGGCAGCGTGCCGTCTCAGAATTTCTTCTCGTGAACGTCTCGCTCAGTATATATTAGTTTACGGGATTCCTCGGTGGTGGAATTTCAGCTGCTGCTTTTTCATTCAGAAGACATCATTTTTTTATTTTTTATTTTTTTTTAAGATTTATTTATTTATTTAAATTTCAGAGAGAGAGAGAGAGAGAGAGAGAGGAGCGAGAGTGAGCACAAGCAGACAGAGTGGCAGGCAGAGGGAGAAGCAGGCTCCCTGCTGAGCAAGGAGCCCGATGTGGGACTCGATCCCAGGACGCTGGGATCATGACCTGAGCCGAAGGCAGCTGCTCAACCAACTGAGCCACCCAGGTGTCCCCATTTTTTTAGATTAAAGAAAATTCTGGAATCCTTCTAGGACTGGGGTGAGTCTCGGAAAGGGTTTCCTCTGGCTTCTGGCCGCCCCGCAGGGAATGGGGTCCCTGCCGCCACCTGGTGGCAGCGCCGGCTTCTGCACGCGCTCTGCCCCGCTGGGGCCGGGCCAGGGACGGAGGTGAACACAGACAAGTCCCACCTCCCACGGGGCCCACCTTCCGGTTTGTCCTTTCCGCAGGACATCACTCTTTCCCGAGGGACCTTGTGTGACCCCCGTGTGGTTCGACGCACTCCCAGCAAAACCCAGTCCAACGAAGAGACACGCTCACACACGAGTCCCGCTGGTCTTGTTTTCCAGGGATCCGCGGCGGCCCCTTGGAAAACCACTACAGGCTGAAGCAGTTCCACTTCCACTGGGGAGCGACGGACGAGCGGGGCTCGGAGCACACGGTGGACGGCCGCGTGTACCCAGCAGAGGTTGGTAGATGTGCTAGCCGCAGCTACGTGGCTGCTTTCTCCGTCGTGGCCTCGCATGGAGGGTGGAGGGTGACCGGCCGGCTCGGTTGCCCAGGAAGGGAGCACTCCCGGGACACGGGACTCTGGGGGCTCAGACTGGAACAGTGGGTCGCCCTATGCGTTCAGTCACACAGCTGTCCTAAGACCAGGGTACCATTCACACTTTAGTCTAACAGAAGGAGAGACCGAGGTTCTAAGTGGCTCTGTGACTTGCCAAGGTCAGCCACTGGGATTCAAGAGTCGCTCCCTCTGCCACGTGCCCGTTGCTGGTCAGTTATGGACTAGACGCTTCCGGTCCTTCAAGGCACTTGGGGCCTTTGACGGAGACCTGAAAATCCGTACAAACAGAGATCATTTTCTTGAAAGGCCAGGACGTTGGCCTCGTTCCAAAATGAGACTCTGTAGGGAAAATCAGTAGGGATAAATGTTAGGAGTTGGTGTTCGTAGCTCTGACAGGGCAGCAAGGGAACCACACCAGTATTTTAGCGGCCCTGGAGGAGCTGTTCAGTGAGACCCTGTGAGGCCGCCACCCCAGATCCCATGGTGAGCAGCCAGCCGCATTCACTTTATCGTTCCTCTTTCCACACTCCCGTCCCTCCGTCCACCCACCGACGCCCCCCAAACGAGGCTTTAACAGAAGAGGTCACTGCATAGGGAGCGAGACCAGAGCCCGGGCCTGCTGGCGGCTCTCCCTGAGTCAGCCGAGCTGAGGCTGTCGGGCCCATCCTGGCCATGCCTCTGGTCCATGTGGGGGCGTCCGTTTCCCGCGGGGTTTGGAAGGCAAACCCACTTCGAAGCTGGGGTCTCTCACGGAAGCTGCCTGCAGCCGGGCCCAACGCCCCGACTGGAGTACCCGCGGACCCCCGCACCCTTGGCAAGGCACCCCCAGCCCTGGAACCCAGCAGCTGCATGGGGAGGGTCTTGGTGGCCACGACAAGCTGCAGGGCTTTCTGGACTGTTGGTGTGGACTTGGGGCTTGGGTCGCCATTCAGAAAGACCTCTAGCCCAGCTCATCCCGTAGAAGGACCTCTGTGTAGACACCCGGGCCCCTTCTTTGGTCTGGGCCAAGCTCGGCCTCGGGAGGACGTCACACGGAGCCCAAGCCAGGCCCCGGCGCCAGGCCTCCCCTCTTCCCCGGCCATCCTCCGCCGCTCATTTAAATCCTTGCCCGCGGGCCAATCCTGATGCCGAGTTTGGGCTCGGCTAAACCCGAGGAGGGACGGAAAATAGGGGCCTAGATGAGATTCCAAAGAGAATGACAGACATGGGGAGAAAATGCAATTCGGATGGCATAGTCACATTAAAAATTGGGCGTTGTTTATCTGAAATTCAAATTTAAATGAGCGTCCCGGAGCCGGTCTGGCAGCCTCGCTCAGGTCTCTGGGAGAGAGGACACCTTCCCGCCACCACGACCCATCTCACCCCGTGAAGCCGAGCCTCCTTCCCCTCCACCGGAAGCGCCCAAACCCTCACGTTCTGCGGTTCTCTCCGTGCTTGGGAGCCCCAGACAGGCCACACACCTGAATCCAGTCGCACCGGTAAAACGGAGCCGTGGGCGCCGGGTCCGGCCGGGGAAGGAGGAGCAGCTGCGGTCTGGCCGCGTCGGGACCAACGTCATGCCCTTCTCCTCTCCTGCAGCTGCACTTAGTTCACTGGAACTCGGTGAAATACCGAAATTACAAAGAAGCCGTAATGGGGGAGAATGGCGTGGCCGTGATAGGCGTGTTTGTAAAGGTAATTTTGTTCGGGCTCCCCCCGCCCCGTGAAGCAGGTGACCCCCGGCCGCGGAGTGGGGAGTGGGCTCGCCCGCCCGCCCGCCCGCCGCCTTCTCCAGCGGCCGTCCCCGTCTGTGCCGTGCAGCTGGGGGCCCGGCACCAGGAGCTGCAGAAGCTGGTGCGAGTCTTGCCGGAAATAAAGCTAAAGGTAAGGGGGCAGCCGGCCCAGCCAGAGGAGCGCGCCTGCTGGAGGGATGGCTCGTTCGCAAGGACAAGAGATCCGTTGGGTGGAGGGTCTGGCCGAGGGGGCGTCTGAGGCCCATCCTGCGGCTGGGACCCCCGGGCTCATTCCAGCGTGTCTCCAGTGAGCTCACTCCCTGACGCCTGTGGTCCCTGACGTCCCCGCCGCCCGGGGGCCCCTCCCTCCTCAGTACAGGGGGTGCTGGACTCTGTCTGAGTTTCCCAAAACCCAGCCTCTCAGGCAGCGTCTTAAGGTTTCTGCCGTGTCCGCCCGTCACGGGCACTATTCGTTAAGTAGCGTTTTTCCTTTAACGGATCAGCTCGGAAGAATCTTTAGACGTGTCCCGGGTGATGGCATCTACCAGGATAATCTGTCTTAAAACCGACGGCAGTAAATACCTAACTGTCATTCGGGGGTGCCCACAGGCGTGCCACCTGCCACACCCCCGCAGCGGGATCTTCGGGCTCCCCACCCGGGAGACCAGGGCGGCCGCGGGAAGGGAGAAAGCTGCGCCCACCTGCCCGCTCGCCCAGCGAGGGCGTCCGCGCTCGGCTCCCCTCCCGTCCCATCCCCCGGTGCACGGAGCTCAGCTCAAAACGAGAGGACAACAATGTAGCTTTTCTCCAGCAGCAGCTGAGAAAGGACTTCCACGGACACATGGAAATTCCAAAGAGATGTCGTTTGTTTGTTTGGTACCTAACAAAAGAATTCCGGGACCTGAGGAGTCCCGGGGGTCCCTGGATGGGGACGGATGGGCCCGGACCTGTCGCAACAATGGCCCGAGCGGCTCCAGATGAAAGCCGGGGGCCAGCCCTTCCTCGGCGGCTTCGCGGGGTCTCTTTGATGTGGGCGGTGTGTTCCCCTTGATGTTGACCTCGGGCCGGCCCAGCGGGACCAAGACCAGATCCCCCGCTGCTGCCCTGTCCGCAGGCGCAGGAACTTCCCAAGGTCAAGGTGCCGGGAGCAGCCTCTTTCCTGCTGGTCCGCAGCCAGAGTAAACCGAGGCTGTTTTCCCCGCGCGCCCGTCTCCCCCACGGCGTGGCCTCCACCTCTTGGTGGGAAGGGAAGGACCCGGCCACAAGGGGCTGTTTACTCCGGGGTCCGCTTTCCTTCCACGGAAGCTCTGGAGCGCGTCTGGTCCCCCAGGGCCGTCTGGGAAAGCCGCACGGGAGAAGGGGTGTCAGCGAGGGGGACGGGGGGAACCACCTGGGCCTCACTTCTGGGCCTGACACTCGACTTTGGCCTCAGTTTCCTAACCAGAGAAATGAGGAGACGAGAAGGACCAGCCTGTGGGGCGGGCGTCTGGGCCTCACGGGCGTTTGGGGGGTGGAGACCCAGTTAGACTCGGAGGCCCCGCTCTGCGCCCCGTGCCGGGTGCCCCCAACATCTGGAGCCATTCTTCACGTAGGCCACGTTAGACACCATCTCCGTGGCCTACCGTTCTGTGGTCTTGACAAACGCACAGTCATGGATCCTCCCAACATTCTACGGCGGGAAAGTGGCGGTCGGGGGATGCCGCCGGCCCCCGCCTCAAGCTGCCGCCCCTACCCCCACTCCTGCGGCCCCGGGAAGGAGGGACAGCCAGCGCTGGGATGGGACGGGCTCCCGCAGCGTCTGGGCACTGCCACCAATTACGTGGCTTTGGGAAGATCACTTCTACGTACCCTACGTTCCTCTTCAGCAAAGTAGAAACCCGTCTGGCAGCGGGTCCGAAGCTTGGCCCTTGCAGCCTGTGGGGGGCAGGGGGAGGGGGCGTGGATTTGCCTCAGCACTCCCCACCCCGGCACTTCTTGGGTCTTGTCCCAAGTTCACCTGTGACCTCCTTCCCTCGCGATGTCACCAGAGCATGCAGGGTGACATCATCAGCCTCGAGAGGGACTGGGAGTCCCGACACGCCACCCCACACGGGAACCTTGAAGGCGTGACACTGAGTGACACTCTGGCCCCCAAGGTCCCAGAGCAGTTTGTTCTGTGTAGGAAATGTCCAGGACGGGCAAATCCGAGGGCATGGGAAGCAGATCGGGGGCGGCCAGTGTGGACGGGGGAGGCAGGGGCGTGACTGGGGTTCCTTTCTGAGTGCGGGGCCGTTCCACACTGACCGTGAGGATGGCGGCAGGCGTCCATCCGCGAACGTCCTGAGAGCCAGAGTGCGGGGAGCTTTGGACGAGGGGGTCCCGTGCTGTGGGAATGTTTCCATACCGCTGTTTGCAGGGCAGTAGCGAGACAAGGAGTCCCACGGTGCGCGGACTGGCGCAGCGGGCAGTGGTGGTGGCGGGTGGGGGGAAGTGGCTCCTGTCCGCACATCCAGCCCCTTGCCTAAGGGCTGCGTGTCTAACTGGGGGGTCAGTAGTTAGGGGACAGTCGGGCCGCTGGGGCCCCAACTCCTGTGTCTGAAGGCAGGGGGAAGGGCTGGGCCAGCAGGGAGGCCTCCTTCCCCGGGGACGAGCGTGTCCACTCTGTGCCTGGACGCCCTCCCGCAGTCCCGCCCTGGGCCCGGTCTGCAGGTCTGGGACCTCGGCACTGGCTAGTGGGGTGTTGTCCCAGGCCTGCCCCCTCGGCCTTTGTCTCCCTGACTTTGCAGAGCAGTAGGGGCCACTGTCCTGGGCCTGCCATCCCAAGGGACCCCAAGAGATCCTTCCGTCGCTGAGCAACAGCCTGCTGGAGGGCCTCTGGCTGGAGAACACAACCCTTGTCTGCTCCCCTTCCCTCACCCCGCACTGCGCTGAGTGGCCTCCCGATCACGGCCCCAGGGCTCCTGCCCCTGTCGGCAGATTTCTTCAGGGGACCCCTAGTCCTGGGCAGAAGCAAGGGTATCCCCTCCTGCAGGCTCCCTGCCCCCCACCTCTTGACTGCTTGGGTTTCTCACTCACTCCTTCCAGCCAGGTGGCCTCTGTGTCAAGTCCTGCAGGCCACACCCTGCCTCAGGGCCTTCGCACTGCCCCTGCCCGCTTCCTGGAAGGCTCTTCCCCCAGAGACTCTCATGCCTCTTCCTTCACCTCCTCCAAGTCTTTACTCAAACTTCTCCTTCTCTATGAGGCATTGAGGACCATCCCTCTTAACATACAGTCCCTACCCCCCTGCCTTTCTGATCCCAGAGCCCCACTTAAATTTCCTCCATCATGCTTACCGTGGTGGGGACGACTTGACATTTTACTTTGTGTGTGATCTGATTTTCTCCAGTAAAAGGTGAGTCCCATGAACGTGGGTAGTTTGTCCTCTCCGTCTGATCCTGTCCCCCACCGACCCCATGCCTAACATACAGTAAGGTGCACACCGCGTAGCTGTGGCGAATGAAGGAAGGTCTTGCCCCATCCGCGCCCTCCGGAACAGAGCGGCAGCTTTCCCCAACCCTTTGATGAAGGCTGGAAAGACAGTAGACATGGATCCTGACCAGAGCCTGCCACGCAGGGGGGCGCTGATGGGAGCCCCCCCTTGGCTGCAGCCAAGGGAGCTTGACACTCGGCAGCCGAGACCAGCGTCCAGAGGAGGAGCATCCTGGCATAAAGGTCTGGGCAGCCTGCTTCAAAGAGAACACCAACTGTCTAGGAAGTGTAGTATTTTCTGGGGCAGCCACTATGGGAAACAGTCTGGTGGTTCCTCAAAAACTTAAACACAGAATGACTGTGGGACCCAGTGCGTCCGCTTCTGGATATGTCCCCCCAGTAAGCGAAAGCAAGGTCTTGACATGTTCCCGAGGGCATCACTCACAATAGCCCAGAGGGGCAAGCAAAGCAAATCTCTCTTTGGGGATGAGCGGAGAAGCGAAACGCGGTCCGTCCGTGCAGCGGATTTTTGGGAAGGCTGTGCGGACACCTGCCGCGGCGAGCGAGGTCAGCCCGTCACAGCAGGACCGACGCCGTGCGCATCCCACTCATAGAGGCCCCAGGAGGAGTCGGGTCCAGACACGGGAAGTAGGGGGGGGTGTGGAGTGGGGAGGGGGTGTCTGATGGGGACAGAGTTTGCCTGGGAAGATGGGAACGTCCTGGAGACAAGTGGTGGTGGTGTTCGTACACGTGGACGTGCTTGGAGCCACAGAACCACAGGCTTCGACGCGGTTAGGGTGGTCAGTTTCACGTCACGTGCGTCTTTTACCACCGTTTCCAACACTGACGCGTTTTCACACCGGAGGTGCGCGAACGTGAATGACTGGAAAAGGAAACTGTAAGTATGTGATGGGCGGGCGTCCCTGCCCCGCCGAGGACGGTCACGTCTTCCCCCTTCCACGGTGACAGCCGCGGCCTCGCGGTCTTTATCCCAGGAACAAGCTCACCCCGTGAAGGCCTTGTCGCCCGGATGAAGAGGGGGCACCGTCCCCCTCCTGCCTGCACCCCCGGCCCCGGCCCCTGTCTCTGCCTGAGACATGACGCTGTCTGTGGTCTTGGTCTCGCAGGGTGCGCGGGCCGCCGTGGGCCCCTTCCAGCCCTCCCGCCTCCTGCCCGCCTGCCGGGACTACTGGACCTACCCGGGCTCCCTCACCACGCCTCCGCTCAGCGAGTCGGTCACCTGGATCATCCAGAAGCAGCCCATCGAAGTGGCTCAGGACCAGGTGAGCGGGGCCCGAACCAGCGTGGGGGATGGGACTGCAGCCTCGCGAAGCCGCTGTGAGCAAGGGTCAGAGTTTCCTTGTCTGGCGTGGCTTGGATGTTCCCCCGCAAGAAGGACTTTCCGGCGGAAACGGGAGCTCGGTGAACCGGCACACTCGGGCTCTGTCTGATTTCAGGGGCTTCGAATTCCGACTCGGCGAGTCTCCCTGACGACAGACCGCCGAGCGGGGTCGGGGCTTGGCTCTGGTGTGCGTCGGGCTAGAGTTACTTTACAAGAACAGAAGTGACATTAGAACCGGGTTATGGGTCCCCGTCACGGGACCTCGTGGGTGTTTGCAGGTGAACAAACTAACCGAGGAAGGAGAATGTCGGTGACTTTTGCAAAGCCGCGGAAGAGGGAGGATCGTTGGAGGAGAAGAGATTTCTGAGTTTGTCCCACTACTTGGGACGATACAACAATCGAGGTTCCTGAGGTCCCTCTCACAGGCTGTACTAAGTTATATACGTTGAGAGAAGATTCCAGAATGATTAGATCAGTCAGCTGTTACTACAATAATGCTACTTAGCAAAACACCCCCAACCCAAGCCCCCAACCCCCTAACAAGCATCTCTTTTTCCTGCTTGTGGGTCTGTGGGTTGGCTGTGGATGGCAGGTGTTGGTGGTTTGGGTCGGGCCCAGTGTGTCCCTGCTCCTTGGACCAGTGGCTACCCAGAGCTGAGTCCATGGTGCATGACAGAAATGCAAAAGACCAACAGACCCCACGAGCTCCCATCCCACTGGCCACAGCAGGTCCCGGTGGCTGAGGTCCGTGGGGCAGGGGGGGGCGGGGAGGGGAACGAGTGCTCACGGAGCAAAGCCCTAATCTCGCACACAGACTTACACCAGAAAGTCAACGCTGGCTGTCCCAGGGTTTTTGCAGGGTTCTCATTTCCTTCCTCTTCCTTTTCCAAATAGTCCCTCCAACCCCAACCCGCCAAAGTGGGAGGATATCACTTGCTTACATTTTTAAAACCTAGAGCATCCTTTTTCTGGAAATCCTGAGTACGCGGGGACAGCCTGTCTGTGTTGGGCATTGGGAGTCCGGGGAAGACAGACATGCAGCAAGCTCGCCGCCGCGGCCGCCGCCCCCGTGCAGGGCAGGCCTTCCCCACCCGTCGCGCACCTTCCTCCCGAGGCTCCGGGATCACGATGCCGCGAATATCCTCTCAGGCAAAAGTCCCCAAATGACGCTGTTTGCTCTGGAAGGCAGAACGATCCCGTCTTCTCCCGCACCAGGACCGTTAGAGACACAAGGAGGACGCTGGTCGAGAAATGGCCCCTGGTCACCCAGCCCCCTCCTGTCACTCAGCGCACCTGTCATGAGCCCCCGCACGTGCCCAGGATGGCAGCCACAGGGGGTGGGACACGGGTAGCAGCAGAAGCAGTGACGACGGACACTGAGGACGGTGTCCGCGCTGCCGTCTGGGGGAGAGAGAAACAGGAGGTAACCCTTTGAAGACGGGGGCACGTGTGACAGAGCAATGCTGAGTGGGACTGTCCCCGGGGGCCGGTGGAGAGACGCTGCCTTCCTGAGCGAGCCCTGCAGCGCACCGAGGGCTGAGCCCCGGGAGCCGATGTCCTCCATGCCCTCCACGACTCTGGGGCAGCCGCCGGCTCGCTCCCCGCGCGGTTGCTGTGCAGACACAACCCCAGCTCCCTGGGCCGTCGAACCTGCGAGTGACCCTCGCGGAGCCCCTCGGCGCACCCTGAGGACAAACGAGGTGACCGGAAGTGGACTGGCAGCTCCTCCGGCGAGATGCGAGTCTGTAGTCACCGCCTCCCGCTCTTCCTCGCTTGACCGAGGCTCCAGGTGTTGGGTACCCGTGGCCGTGTGGCGACTCCCAGTCACTGCCGGCATCCCCCAGAGCTGCGGGGGTCAGAACGTGGGGTGGTTCCGGCTTGGGATCATTCGTGACCTTGCAGTCACATGTCTGGGGGGGGCTCCGAAGGCTTGAGCCGGGCTGGAGGCTCATGGCCAAAGTGGCGTCGGCGGCGGCGCGCTGGTGCTGGCTTTTGGCTGGGGGCCTCGGCACCTCTCACAGGGGCCCCTTGGATGCCCTCACAACATGGCAGCTGGCTTGTCCAGGGCAAGGGTACTGGAGACCAAGGCAGAAGCTTTGATGCCTCTTATGACCACGCTCGCCTGTCCCCTCCACCACCTCGTGCTGGCCATGCGCGGCCATCTCTGATTCAGCCCGTTGGGGCGGGGGTGGGGTGCGGAGCGCGCGTGCACAGGGCAGGAGGGCCGCATGGCAGCTGGGTCAGGCCGCACCTGCACCCCACCCACTCTGGCTGCTCTCTGTTACAGCTGGCTGCCTTCCGCACGCTCCTGTCTTCTGCACTCGGTGAAGAAGAACGGTCCATGGTGGACAACTACCGTCCACTTCAACCCCTGATGAACCGCGAGGTCCGTTCCTCCTTCCGGGCCATGGGAGGCATCTGAGCCGATGTCACCTCTGACGCTAAACAGAGAAAGAGATCCTTGTTCCAGTCCCCGTGCTCTTCAGCTGCAGGGAAAGGAAACCACTTCAAAGCAGCTTCAGTGGGGTGGGGAACGGAAAGGTTGGGGCCCACGGCAGGGCCCAAGCAAGCCCCCGCTGATGGCTGACCCAGGCTGCCAGCCCGGCCCCTGTCCGTCCACGCAACCTTATCTCAGACAGGCACCCTCTGTGTCTCCACACACAGAGGGACGGGGACCCACATGCATTTCCCGGCCTCCAGACTCCTGGATGTCTCGGTGTCCTGAGGCGGCCGTGACGTATGACCACAAGCCAGACGGGCTGGCACAACGGCGGTCTGTTGCCTCCCAGCTCCAGAGGGTAGAAGCCCTCACGGGTTCTGCCGGGAAGCTGGCAGGCCACCACGGCTTCCTGGCCTGCCCGGCCCCCGGAGGTGGCCTGCGTTCCCTGCTTGAGGCCCAAGGGTTCCCAGTGTGGCCTCTCAGGACCCGGTGCCATCGAGCTATGGTCCTTCTGCTTTTTTTTTTAATTATAGTGAAACACACACGGCATCACTTACCATCTTACCCATTTCCAAGTGATCGGGTCCGTGGCATTTATTGCGTTCAGAACGGTGTGCAGCTGCCCCCGCCGCCCGACCCCAGCGCCCACTTCAGAGCGGGAACTCTGCCCCCTGCCCGAGTCCAGCCTGCGGCAGCCGCCCCTCCAGTGTCTGTCTCTGGACTGCGACGGTGCTGGAGTAAAACACAAGCGGAACTGTGCAGTATTTGTGCTCCCGCGTCTGGCTTCTTTCCCTTGGCGTCCCGTCCCCAGCGTTCACCCATCTTAGAGTCGGGGTCAGACCTTCCTTCCTCTGTGCGGCTGAGGAACGTCCTGATGGCAAAGGCCAATTTTACGCTCACAGTGTCACAAATATTCCCCTCTGGTGGCCACCTAGGAGCAAGTCCTCGTGTCGTCTCCCAGCATGACCGTCCCGCCTGTTGCACGGCGAGGGTGAGATGCGGCACAGAGCCTGGCACGTTTTCTCCCTCTTCCTAAATAGCCTTTCCCCCCTCTAAAGTGAAGAGGTATTACTTGTTTACGTTTTAAAACCTCGGGTTATCTTTTTCTCTGGAAATATCAAGAACACGGAGACAGCCTGTCTCTGCTGGGTGCTCGGAGCCCAGGAATAGAGAGACACGCGGCAAGCTCGCCGCCACGACCCCCGTCCCCGTGCGGAAAATACGGAATCCGTGGGGATACAGCAAAAAAAAAAAAAAAAAAGAAAGAAAGAAAGAAAAGAAAGAGAGAGAGAGAAGAAAAGAAAAGGAAAAAAAAACTCCATTTCATTTTGGGGAGACAAAGAACAGACCCCATGCAGTCTGCAAATAGCATCTCTGCGGTGCGCAGTCCCCGTGCTGTGTCCACGGTGCGCAGCCCCTGTGGGATGTCCACAGTGTGCAGTCTGGCCTTGGGCGATGGGAGGCTCTGGCCCCCACTGCAGAGACAGGAACCCCGGCTGGGTTCACTGGGGAAGCCCACCCTCGCAGGGCCCGTCCAGTTACAAGGCCTCGTCCAGATGCGGCACCACGGGCCCTCCGGGGCGCCCACAGAGCCCGCAGACGCACCTCCAGCCCGGCAAGCGTGGGTGTGCTGCTGATGGGTGGGGGCCTGGCTGTTAGCCCCGTGCGGAGCCAGGGGAGGACGGCCGGGGAGGAGAGGATCATGTAAAGCCTGGTTCGGACCAGAAATATTTCCTGTCTTCTGGGAAATGTCACGAGCCGGAGCCTAGAGCGAGGTGGGCTTGCGCGCGGGGAGAGCGTCCTGCGGCGGCCGTACAGGTTGCCCCAAACTCAGCGGCTTCCAACAATGTGTGTTTGTTGCCTTACAGTCTGGAGGGCACAGGGAGGTTCGGGTCTCCAGGAACGAGAGTCAAGGTGTGGGCAGGCTGGTTCCCGCTGGAGGCTCCTGGCGCTTTCCCGGCTTCCCCAACGGCTAGAGGCGCCCCTGTCCCTTGGCTCACGGCCCCTCCTAAGACCACCTTCCAAGCACGTCACTGCCACCAGCCTCTGCCTCCGTCACCACACCTTCCCCCTGACTTGGACTCTCCACCTCCCTCTCATGAGGGCCTCGTGGGTCCCCTGGGCCCACCGTCATTGTCCACACCCCTCACCTCCAGATCCTTAATCCCATGTTCACAGTCCCTTTGTCACGTGAGGTCACATATCCACAGGCCCTGGGGATTCAGACGAGGACGCCCTGGGCCATTACTCAGCCATCCACGCTGTGTGCACAAAACCACACTGAGACTGATCTCTGGAGGTAGAGAGGGGATAGATTGGGAAAGGTGCCAGGGAAACACAGGGGTGGAGGGAGGGATGTTGAGAATGTTCCAGACTACACTGTCCTCTCGCCCTTTCTGGGGTGGTGGAATGTTCTAGAACTGCGCTGTCCTATATAGCCCTCTTGGGGATGGTGGGATGTTCCAGAATTGCATTGTCCTTTATGGCAGCTCTTGGACACAGATGGCCATTGAGCACTTAAAATGTGTTAAGTGCAACTGAGGAACAGAATTGTGACTGTACGTAATTTTAGTTACTTGAATCCAAATGCCGCGTGTGACCAGCCGGTGGCCGCCGCGTTGGGCAACACAGCTTTCTAATGGCACCTGAGGTATTACTCGGCCGCACACTTGAGAGCTGAGGTTTCTGAGGCCCTGCAGACGGGAAGTGCGGCCACCTGGGATGTCCACTCCAGCCTCTGCGGGCATCACAAACTCCCTGCCAGCAGGTGACCGGTGCCTCCAAGGGGAGGTGACTCTGTGCACTGATCCCATCATTTGATTGCAACAGAAATGGCTGAAAATAGACTTGTTCTGACTCTCACGAGGGCTGAGTTTGGGGGTGATGCTGGGTGAGAGAGCACTGGCTTGAAGCCGCCGAAAGAGATATCGAAGAAGGAACTCACCGAAACGGATGTGCTTCTGTCCCACTTCTAAGCAGATGTCCCCCGTCACTTCACCCATAACTATAGAGGAGTTTACTGAGTTTACTGACCAGCAGAGCATGCCACCACCAGCAACGGACACAGCTCGGGGGCCCTCCCCGCCCAGACCCTGGGCTGCTTTCCTGGTCGGCAACCCTCCCCGCCACTGCGTGTCCAACCGTGTGGGCCCAGCCCTCGCCCCCAAAGTCTGCGGCTCCCTTGCTCTGCGGAACAGTGTTTGAGAAAAGCTTCCCAAGTGCCTGGCTGGGGTGGCTGGGGACAAGACCCCGCTATCCCACTTAGCTGTTGTCACCAGCTCTATGGTGACATGGCCTCCAGGTTTTAGCGGGGAAACTGAGGCACACTTGAGAGATGGCGACTTGCTGAGGAGGAGGCAGGGGTGGAGAGGCTGCTGCCCTCTGATGGGAGGCGGCCCACGGAGGCCCGGGCAGCGCTCGGCTCTTGCCTCCTCTGGTGTCACTTAAAGACAAGGAAAAGGGCCGTCCCCCATCCAGATCAAGCCCTGAGCTGTTCTGTTCAGGGAAAACCTCACGTTGTGATACCCTCCAGTCGCGCCTTAACGGACGCTTCCAGCCGAAAAAGGCTCAGACCTCCCGCACGTCCCGAGAACCCCGCTTGCGGGTAATGCAGGCGTGTGGGTGCCTGGAGAACGCGGTCTCGGCGCGGTCCCTCTCTACGGGGACTTTAGGGGCAGAGAAAGGCCCAGGTGTGCAGAGGAGGAAGAGTGGGCTGCAGAGCCTGGGCTGGGTCCCACCCGCCCCGCAGTGACGTCGTGTCCCCACCAGAAACCCAGCAGCAGGTAGGAGACAACTTTCATCCTCGGTTCTCGTGCCGATGTAAGCCTTGCCTCCCAGTGTGCCGACGGACGCCTCGGTCTCCTGGTAGGTGTTCTCTTTTGTCAGTTATTTTTAAAAGCCGGCGTGAACCCTGGGACGCTGAGACTCTCCCGGGACCCTCCCGAGCCTGGATGCGTTGCCCTGAAACCACAAACACCCGAGAGGAAAGGCGCGGCTCTCAGCCCTCAAAGCAATGGTACAAAAAACAAACACAGACGCTCCCGCTCCCTGTTCCAAGTGGCGGCTAGACGCAGAGGTCAAGGTCTGCAGTTTGCGGGACGGGCCCTCAGGGCGGCACATTGTGGCCGAGGTCCGTATTGTGGAAACTCTGGCCCAGACTTGAAAGCTCAAAGGCCCCTCCCTGTGCTTTTATGTTATTTTCTCATTTTGTAAAATACAAATGGGTAAGAAGTGCTGGTTGCTGGCAAACTGCCATCCCTCCCTCCCTCCCCTCCCCATCCCGAACCGACACCCAAGATGCTCGCTCCTGGTGGGAGCCCCACGCTGCTCCTGCGGACAGAACCCACTATGATTTCTAATTTGAATGGCCCCTGCCCACCTTCCCCCTGCACCCCTCCCCCCAAGTCTGCACCAGCCGGGAGTCTGGACCCCTTTCAACCCGCAGCTCCGCGGCCTGGACGTCCGGCTCTCCCACCCGCCGCCCTCTGCTCCTCCCCCTCTCCGGAGAAACACCTGGAATACGAGGCCCCCCGAGCCTTCGCCGGCACCCGTCCTGGGGTGCCCGTCCTGGGCGCTTGGCCTCCCGCCAAGAGGCGCCCACCGGCCCCATCTCAGTAAACGGCACCTCCACCCCCAGGGCTAAGGCCGGCCCTGGGGAGCCCCTCAGAGCTCCTGCCCCTCGCTCCCCACTTCCCAGACAGCCGTGGATCCTGTGGGTGGCAGCCCTAGCCCCTCACAGGTCCTAGTTCCACTCGCCGTGCTCCGCGGGCCGTGCCGCGGCCCCAGCTGCCGCCCCCCTGGCCAGAATCGCGCCGGCAGCCTCTCGATGCCACCCCTTCTTTCCAGCTCTCCCGGCTCTCGCCTAATCCACTCTCCTACCACATCTGTACCCCAAGCTCGCTGCTGGGTCGACCTCCAAGCGTGGAGTCCTCTGGGCTGGCACTGCCGCCCCACAGCTGTTGGAGCGAGCCCTCCTCTTCGTCCTCCTCCCTGCAGCCCCCCAGCCCTGCGCTTGGATGGCGCACTCATCCTGTCCCTGGTCCACAGCTTGTTTCCCTGCGACGGCGGGGTCCTCATCTCCTTGCTGACTTGCCGCCCAGAAAAAAAGCTCGTCTGGGGAAACCAAGTGAGGCGCGCCGATCCGTGATGCACGGGGGCTGCCTGCCGTCTCCAAGTCAGCTGTCCGTGCTCTTGCCTCAAGGCCTTGGGTGGTGCTGTTCCCTCTCCTGGGAATGCCCTTCCCCTCCTGGCTCTGCTCAGAAACGTCTATCGTGCAAGGCTTGGCCCAAGTGCCTTCTCTGCAGTGATTCTTTCCTGGGCTCCTCCCCAGAGAACGGACCCTCTCCTCTGTGCTCCTGCGTGTCCTACGGATGCGTGTGACAGCAAGAGAGGGAGAGCGGGGAGCAGCATGGAACAGTACGGAGAAGATGTGGAACAGCATAACCAGTACAGAGCACCATGGAGCAGCGAGGAGCAGCATGGAACAGCATGAACACACACGGAACAGCATAACCAGCCTGGAGCACGACGGAGCAGCGAGGAGCATCATGCAACAGCACGGAAAGCATGAAGTAGCCTCGATGTTCGGCCCTCACCATAGAAAGCATTGTGTAGGGTGGGGAACAATATCCTCCCGGAGATTTCTGAAGTGTGGAACTGAAGTCTGACGTCCCCAAATCTACCTTTCTGCTCTGAGTCCTGTACCTGACTTGGTGTGTGTGGCCACTGTGCCCAAAACACGGAGGAAGAGCGGAGGACCCTGAGGGAGCAGCTCTGAGAACCGGGACCGCCGAGAGCTGGGTCTCTCCAGACTCCGCAGAGTTAAGGGAGCTATCGCGAGGTGTGCACCTCAGGCCGGGCCCTGCTTAGTGCCAGGGTGGAGGCTGCAGGACGAGTTCTGCCGACAACCCAGGGCAAGGTAGGAGCACGCTCAGTGTGAGAGCTGGCTCGCCCGTGCATCGACCAAGCAGGGAGATGCCGGGCCCCAAGTCCATGGAAACATTAGCAGGGATGTCAACAGGAAAAACGCTCTCCTGTTTCCGCCATACTTACGATACGTTCACCGACTGTTGCATTGAAGATTAAAGCTGTGTATTTTTTCAATGGCCAGATTATACTCTATCAGAATTTCCTGTGTCAGTTTGGGAATTTTTTTTTTTGTAGTAGCATTGAAATAGGGAAACTATTTTAAAGTGAAATCTTCTGATCCTTTTACTAAATTCTGGAAATTCAGAGGGGTCGCCCTACAGGTGTTCCAGGTCCCTGAACACATAAACACAAATCAAAGGTACGGACATCAAACAGCACACGCAGAGCTCAGGCTCTACATCCATATCCGCGATTCCATAATGAAACACACAGCTTCCCTGCAATTAACGTCCCACAACCATTTCTCAAACACCTCCGGCCGTCGCGGACCAGTTAGCGTGCAAGACAATGGGAATATATCCATGAACAGGACAGCAAAGCCCATGGGGCCCAGCCCCGGGCGGGCCGTGCATCGGCGGGAAGGCGTGCAGAGACAGGGCATGTGATAAGCAAGTGTGGAATAATGCTAGAGGTGATCAGGGTTCCGTGTCACTCCTGTTCCAGACAGAGGCCCAGTGGCACAGCAGGCCGGCAGCGCCGGCCGGAAGCATCGGACGCTGGAGACATCTGCATGTGGTTTCTGCCCCCCTGGCTGTAGGAGCCAGAGAACGTGGGGGGTCAAGGATAAGGTCAGGGCGCTGACGCGTGGCTCAGAGGAGGGGGTTTGCCCCGCTGGCTTGGAGGTCGGGGCAGAGGTCAGGGGAGAAGGTGGAGGGACCGTCTCCCGCTTGCAGCTCCGACGGTTCCTGCGTGGCCTCGAGGTGAGCCGCACCCCCGACCGGCCCTTTCCTTTTCCCACACCCCACTCACTTCTAGAACCTCAAAAGGGCTGAGTGCAGTGACACAGATGCACGTGTGGGCCACACTCCTGCATGGAGAGGGTAGAAACGTCTGGGGTCAGACCCCAGCAGGCAGGTGCTGCCCCGGGGTCTCGGGGAGCTGGGATGGTGTTGGGTCCCAGAGGGCAGAGTCATCGTGAGGCTGCCTGGGTCCTCCTAGCTTCCCGAGTGTGGGGAGCAGAAGCAGCCCAGACCTTCCGGCCACTGTCTGTGTCCCCTTGGGTTGGGAGTAGCAGTGGGAACAGGACGGTCTCCCTGCCACTTCCTTCTTGTGGGCCTGAGCTGGCCGCCGGAGGCAGGCTGACCGCTGGGAGCTACCTCCTTCCCTGCTGCACTCCACGGGCGAGGCAAATTCTGGGTGTGAGATGGCCGGAGGTGGCTCGTCTGAGGAGGGGGGAGACCCCAGAAGCTCACATCTGTGTGTGCAGGTCCCCGACGTGGACGCTGCCCGGTGCAGCACGCCTCGGTCCGTCTGTCCCTCCTTCCACCAGAAGACGATTCTTTTTTTTTTTTTTAAAGATTTTATTTTATTTATTTGACAGAGAGAGAGATAGAATCACAAGTAGGCAGAGCAGCAGGCAGAGAGAGAGGGAGAAGCAGGCTCCCCGCTGAGCAGAGAGCCCGATGTGGGGCTCGATCCCAGGACCCTGAGACCATGACCTGAGCCGAAGGCAGAGGCTTAACCCACTGAGCCACCCAGGTGCCCCCACCAGAAGACGATTCTGCGGGACGTGCTCTCCCATCTGCTGGAGCCTCTGGCCCCATCGGCTCAGACATGCCCACAGGGAAGGCCAGGCCCCCCTCGGAGCCGGGCACACAGGGACCCGCGCACACAGGGACCCGCGGGTGCTCAGCAAGACGGGGACCCCGGGAGCGTCACGCGGGCTGGCTCTTCCTGTCCCCTTGACAGGCAGGCACCACCGGCCAGGTCCAAGAAGGGGCCCCCCTTTCTATAACATCTCAGGGCCGGTTTAGGGCTGCGACAGAGCATGACAGGCGGGGCTCTCCACACCCGGAGTCTGTCCTCCCAGCGCCCAGAGTCCACAGTCAGGGCCCGCGTCCTCTGACCGCAGGAGGGGCCCCAGCAGCGAGCGCAGCGCCAGAACCACCTCTCCTGGCCTCGTGGGACACACAGCCCCGATCAGCCGAGGACGTCCCACCCCCCCCGCCCCCCTGCCTCCCGCCCCACCCCGGGAGACTTCACGCCGGCTCCTCCCACCCACCTGCTCCTCCAGAGAGAAACTGAGTCCCAGGCGCACCGCGGGCCCTGCCTGGAGCTCCCTTAAGCGCAGGGACAGAGGCCACATCGGAACGCTGGCCCCCGAGTCCTGGCCGGCACCTCTCCTCCTTACTTGAGGCTCAAATGGACGGAACAGGGAACTGACCGTTAGCCGTCCTTCAGAGTGGACAGTCCGGGGGCATTTGGCACATTCCGGCCGCCGCGCATGCCGAAGGGAACCTGCGACCAGCAGCCACTGCCCCCGCCCACCCTCCCCTGCAGCCGCGGGTACCATCAGCCTCTACACGGACACTCCAAGGATGGGAGCCCCGTGGCCCACGTGCCCGGCGTCCATCGCGCAGTGCGACGCCCTCTCGGGTCCAAGCGTCGGCCGCGTGCGCTCGTGCCAGCCTTTCCCCCCATCCGTGCACTGACCCGTGCGCCTGGACTCCCCTCCCGGTCCCTGCTGCGGGGGTCCTCCCGCGGAGTCCAGAGCAGGCACTCTCCCTGAGCACACCCCCAGGCCCGAGCTCGGGGACAAGCCGAGCGGGAGGCCCGAGCCCAGGGCCGTGGTCAGACCCAGGCCCGAAACACAGGCCCACGGCCCCGTTTTTCACTCCGTTGAGGTGCTTAATGAAAACGTAGCCCTAGGATCTCCCACACTTCGCTGCTGTGACTTAGAAATTCCCCGGGGCTTCGGGTCCCCCCTGGAGCCACAACCACTGTGACCAAGTCGGGCGGCCTTGCGGAGCACTTGCATGAAACCAAAAGGATTTCTGTGGAGGGACATCGGGAGTCCTCCCGAGGGTGGGCCACGAGGGAGCCTCCAGGAGCAGCGGGAATGGCGCTGTCCACAAACTAGAAGGATTCTCGTGCTGGTCCAACAGGCGCTGGAGGGCAGGCGGCATGGTGGCCCGTGTAAGGGACACTGTCGGCGTGGCCTGCCCTGCAGCTGGGCCCGGCCACCTCCTGAACTTGCCGGGCCTCATCTCTCCAGCCACGAGCAGAGCCTCACGATGTTCCTGCAGGACCAACACAAAGGTCTGGCTGGGCTAAGCACCCTACGGGCCGTGGCTGTGGGCACACGTGGGCCCAGAAACGGAACATCATTTCAGAGACTGCTGAGGGCAGGCCCACCTTTTCAAGCGTCAGGAAAAACCAGCAGCTGAGCCCAACAAGAGCGTGGGTTTTCAAAACACATTTCCAGGAGAAGAAAGGACGCTTTCTTTGTGAAAAGGACACAGATATTTCTTGTGCAACTGAGAAGAGGCAGACAGGGGCAGTCAGATGATGTGGGGGTGGCAAGTTTCCACATCAGCGAGGGATTTTCGGGTCCGCTCTTCCCTGGGAAAAAGGAGTTCTAAAGGAGAGTGAGGATCTGATAGCCCTGTAAAGGCCCAGGGCCTTGGCAGAGCAGCAAAGTCACAGGGCCAACAGAGGGTCTCGTCCTCCCCTACCCCTCCAGTGCTCTGCCCTAATGCAGGTTACCCCGTGGGGGTGGGTGGCTGCCGTGCTGCGTCCTGGCTTTCTGTGACCTGCTGTGTATGGCTTGTCTCAGTTCTACCCCCCACAAACCCTACTAGTGCCCTTGTTTTACCCATGCAGAAGTTGGGACACACCTGCTGGAGGTTCCTTCCCAAGCCAGGCCACTGGCCGGGCTACGAGCATTGAACCAAGTGTTGTCTGGGGCAGCTCGAAGCGGGGGCACCTGTGAGTACCCCCGGAGTGGGAAAGAAGCCCTTTAAAGCCTGGAGACAAGCCCCTTGTCTCTGGGAGCCGGGGTCTGTCCGAGAGGCAGAAAATCACCCTACGTGTGTGGTCTGCAAGTTTTCTTTACCTTCGGGGACAGGAGGCGGCTTGCTTTAGGTGAAGAATGCTGGCTGACGACTGTGCTGGGAATATTTGAGTCTGGTGACAGAAGCGTCGTGAGGCCATCCAACTCTCCCTGGCGAGGGGGCCACGCTTCTCTTCCCCAAGACCAAAAAATCAGAGTGTGTTGGCAAAGGACAGTCGGAGACGAAGTTAGGGGAGCAGGAGGGTGACTTCCCGTAGACTCCTAGCTTCCCCAGGGAGGAGTCCCAAGCCAGGCTCGGTGTGGGAAGGGAGCCAGAACTCAGACATTGCTCATGTGTGTGCCCCGGAGAGTTTCCTTTCAACCCTGGGGCTCCATGATGGGAGGCCTTTGAAGAGATTGAGAACGGGGGCACCTGGGTGGCTCAGTGGATTAAAGCCTCTGCCTTCAGTTAAGGTCAAGACCTCAGGATCCTGAGATCGAGCCCCACATCGGGCTCTCTGCTCAGCAGGGAGCCTGCTTCCACCTCTCTCTCTGCCTGCCTCTCTGCATACTTGTGATCTCTGTCAAATAAATAAATTAATTAATCTTTCAAAAAAGAGAGAGAGAGAAATCGAGAACGTGGAAGAAGTGTATGCTCACCGTGGAAAGTTTAGAAACAACAGGGAAATAGAAGAAAATGTAGGTAACAAGCACACCCTCACGCATACCGGGAGATAGCTGCTGTCACCGCGTCGGGGGTTAAGCCATCAAATTTGCCATTTATAGACACCATCACCACTGCTGGTGATCACTACTGATGGAGTCCTTGCGTGACGACACTGTGCTCATCTGTAGTGGGAACCGTGATCCCCAGTTAGAGCCGGGGAAACCCAGGCCCAGAGAGGGGCCGGATTTGCCCCATTCCTTGAGCTGGTGGCCCCGCGGATGGGGGACTCAGCAGTGAGCTCAGGGGCCTGCGTGGAAGCCCGAGGATGACGCTGCTGCCACGAAATCTCCCCTTCGTGTCCCCCCAAGTTTATGGAGATAGGTGCCCCCCTAATGATTTGACATTTGTATATGCTGCAGGCGACCCCACGGCGAGTCTACCCATCACTTCACCTAGTTACTGGTCTTGTGAACTCCGGTCCCCCGCCGACCACACCATCACCAGCACCGACACCTCCCAGTTTGTGTCTTCTGGCTCCTTTTGCCCTTCCCCCGCCCCTCCCCACTTCCCATTTCCCGCGCCCCACATCTTGCCACCAGGAACCTGAACCTCAGAGCCACTCTGGAGACGACAGGACGGTGCTCAGGAGGAAGGCAGGGATGCCTGGTGGCTACGACATCAGCCCAACGTCCAGCCCATCGCCCAGCAGCTGGGGCAGGGTGGAGGCTCTCAATAGGCTCTCTTCTCCCCAGATTGGCCCCAGGGCCTCTGGGATTCCAAACAGGAGAGAGAGAGGCTGCCGCCTAAAACGGGGGTCGTAATTTCCAAGACTCACAACAGGTGTGGCTCTGCTGTCCCGGAAGCTCGGTGTCCGCGTCCCTCCGGGGCAGGTCCGCTTCTTGGAAGCCAGTCCTCCCTGTTCCAAGAGGCCCTGGGAAATGTTCCTCCCCAGAAGAGGCCCTGGCCTCGAGGCCTGGTTACACCCCCTACCTGAGAAAGAGCAGCAGCTCTTCCTCCAAAACGGCAGGTCTCCCAGATCCCGGAAGAACAGAAGGGGAGACCCAGCCCAGCCAGAGCACGTCAGGAGTCCGCCCCATGCGGCTCTGGGATGTTACATCCCATCCTCATCTTCCATAAATCAAGGCTAGATGGTCCCAGGGAAAGATTTTCACACCCTGACGTCCGAGGGTTCCACAGCGGCCACCGGCGGCCGCGGCCGCGTTTACCGAAGCAAGTCTGTCAGCTGTTTGGTTTCTTTCCAATACCGGCCATTAGGTTCCAGAGCCATAATAAACGGCCACGGAGTCCAAACACAGCTCTGTCCTTACTTCCGAAGAGAAATTCCCAGAAGCGGGCTGACCAGGGAGAGGGCATAAGGCTTGAAGGCTTCTGGTGGAAACTCCCGAGAACTTCCCTCTGTAGAAATGTGTTCAGGAGATCCTCCCCTCCAGGCTCGTGCGAAGGGCACAGCTTTTGATAAAGGAGCAACTAGCGCCTGGCACTGAAAAGACGGCTGTCGGGTCATCTGTGGGAGAAATGGGTCCTGAAGGACACTGCCAGTAGATGGCACTCTCGGCTAAGATTTCAGAGTCTGATTTCGGGGTCAGGTTTTCAGACCATTCCACAAGCCGCGGGGAGCTCTGAGACACAAACTTGCACGGAGCAGATTGGCAGCAAGAAATCGGACGGAAACCAACCGCAGCAGTGGGTCCCCGGGGTCCCGGGGCGCCGGATCGCAGCTCATGAAGGTCTCCTCCATCTTTTCCGGAGCCCCGCACCCAAGCCCCCTGTGCCTCCCCCGTTAACTCTCACGCCGGGAAGGCTGCACTAGACCGTGGGTTTCCTCCCGACCAGCATTCCAGGTCCCGGCAGCACCCGTCGGCTTATCACAGCTGCCGTTTTACAGCTCCACGTGCGATTATCGATCGGCTCTCTTTTGTTGGAGGACAGCCTCCGGGTCAGGTGCCCGGAGTTCAGGGCAGGGCCCGACCCCGAGGACACACCCTTGCAGGTGTCTGCCATGTGAGCACAGGTGAGGTGCTTGGGGCCCTGCCTTCCAGCACTGCCACGTGCTCGCCTTCCTTGAGAAACTGTCATCCGTCCCGAGACGGTCGCCTTTGCCATCATGGGTGACTGGGACAGAAGGTTAACGCCCGCCTAGAGGTGAATAACCCACAAGAAGAAGGGTGGCAGAGGGGCTCAGGGTCCTCAGCAGGACAGTCGCAGCCCACTCACCGGTCAGACAAGTTACATAACCTGGCCCAGCCTGTTTCTCAGCTACACGACGGCTCGAGTCAGAATGTGCACGAGAGGCCTCCGCTCAGCGCCCGGGGGCTCCCATGGGCTGGGGAAGTCTGCTGGGCCACCGGCAGCCGGGCCCTCCCGCTCTGGAAGGACAGCTGGAGGGCAAGAATGGCGCGACCGTTTTTTCTGTTCCCCCCCAGGCCACGTTAGGCAACGTTTTTCTGTTCCCCCCCAGGCCACGTTAGACAACATCTTGCCGGTCAGCAGTTGTGCTGTGACCCTTCGGCTGCCGGGATTTCATTTGGTTCCAACACTGCTGACATTCAGCTGCGGCTGGGGGGTCCGCTGGGGGGTCCGGTGTGGAAGGCCCAGAGCCATGCGCCTCGTCCCCCAGGACGGGACTCTCTGCTCTTTCCCTGTGCCCGTGTCAGCTCATCAGCGAGAGTTCTGGATCCTTTCCGGCTTCCAGGCCCCAGGGTGACTGGTGACTGGGAGAGCTTGCACCCATTTTCATCTTTGTAAACTAAAGATCAAAGGGCCTGCACCCTACAGCCTGCTGGATTTGGGGGCAGGGTTCTCAGGGGGTCCTTCCAGGAGCCCCCATAAGCCAGTCCACACGAGCTTACGCAGATCCCTAGCTCCCTACCTCCAGAGCCGTGCCCCCGAACTCTGCTCTTTGGAGAAAATGGCAATTGGCCCAGAAAGGAACTCGGCCCGTGACTCAGTACCCCAGCGGCCTGGTGGACCCCCAGCTTCCCCGGGAGGGGCGGCCCTGAACGTCCTCGTACTGCCCGGGTCCGCAGGAGGAGCAGACGGGGTCGGGGTGGAGGCGAGAGGGGCGGGGCCATCACGTCGGCCCCGCGCGCCCCGCCGGGCCTGGGCGCCCCCGCACAGCGGGCCCCGTCCGAGCCGCAGGCACCCCGGCTCCCCGCCCGGGTCGCGGGGCCCGGCCGCCGCACGAGCAGGTGCGCGCCGGCGCCGCGCGGGCGGGGCTTCCGCCCTCTAAACCGCCAGGCCGCGGGGGCGGGGCCTGCGCCGGCGGGGGGCGGAGCCTGCGCCGGCGGGGCGGGGCCTGCGGCGGCCTATAAAAGCGCCGGCGGGCCTGCGCCCTGACGCAGCGGCCGGCAGCCGCGCTGGGAGCGGGTCCTCGCTGGGCGGCGGCGCGCGCCTCGTGGTCGGCCCGGCCGGAGGCTCGGCGGCATGGCAGGCGCCGGCCCGAAGCGGCGCGCGTCCGCGGCCCCCGCGGCGGCCGAGGAGGAGGAGCGGCAGGCGCGGGAGCGGATGCTGGCGACGCGGCGCGCGGAGGGCGCGGAGGGCGCGGAGGGCGCGGAGGGCGTGACCCTGCAGCGGAGCATCACGCTCTTCAACGGCGTGGCCATCATCGTGGGCACCATCATCGGCTCGGGCATCTTCGTGACGCCCACCGGCGTGCTCAAGGAGGCGGGCTCGCCGGGGCTGGCGCTGGTGGTGTGGGCCGTGTGCGGGGTCTTCTCCATCGTGGGCGCGCTCTGCTACGCGGAGCTGGGGACCACCATCACCAAGTCGGGCGGCGACTACGCCTACATGCTCGAGGTGTACGGCTCGCTGCCCGCCTTCCTCAAGCTCTGGATCGAGCTGCTCATCATCCGGCCGTCCTCGCAGTACATCGTGGCGCTCGTCTTCGCCACCTACCTGCTCAAGCCGCTCTTCCCCACCTGCCCGGTGCCCGAGGACGCCGCCAAGCTCGTGGCCTGCCTCTGCGTGCGTGAGTACGGCCCGCGGGGGCGGGGGCGGGGGGCCACGTGGGTCCCGTCGGTCCGCGGACGCGCCGCGGGGGGCGGGGTGGGGGGGCGCGTGTTCCCCTTCCTCACCGCGTCCCTTCGCGACCCCCTTCCCCTGCCTCGTGCGAGCGTCCGCGCGTGTCCCGCCCGCGCCCCCCGGGGCCGACCGCCCGGCAGACGCTGCTGCCGTTGGAGGGAGAAACTCATTCATTCGTGCCCCGGAAGCCGGCCCGCCTGGCCCGTCCCAAGCCAGCGCTCGCGGCCTCCGAGCCGCCACCGCGGGGTCCGGGCTGCGCGCGTTCACTCTGTGTGGGATGGGGGCGCAGGGGGGGCCTGGGGGCTCCGCGGTCGTGCTGGAAAACAGCCCTGCTCGTGTTCCTCGCCTGGGCATGGTCTGGGTGTGTTGGAGGATGCGGTCCGGGGGAGCCGTGAGTGCTCTGCAAAAACCGTTGTCTTGGGCGATTTCAGAAAAGAATCGTTCCTACCAAACATCATGTGGTTTTCTTCTCTTTCTTGGCTGTCGGCGCTTTTCATGCCTGCCTCCCCTTGGCCGGCCTCGGTGGAGCCTTGCGGGATGGAAGCTCCTTCTTTCAGAGCTGCCACCGTCGCGAGGATTTCCTGGATGTTCTTAGGTGCCCACAGGTCCAGAGCCCGCAGGCTACGTTCAGGGTTGGGGTCCTGGCCCCGAAACTGGGGGGCTGTGCGCTTGCTAGGAGTGGCTTCTGATGGGCAGTGGCTGCTGGTGCCGTGGGGATTCTGTAGTGTGTGGCTGAGTGTCCTGCACGAGCCACACTGTCGAGCCACACTGTCCTGCGGGGCAGGCGCACTTCCCGAAGTGCTGATTCCAGAAGGCAAAACCCAGAAGGCAAAACCCAGTGCGGTTCCGCTTGGCCGCCTGACATTGCACACTTTCCGGAGAGAGAGACCCTGAACAGAGCAGCCATACGGGGGAAGGAGCGTTATTTGCCTTTTGGGGGGCCGTCCCAGGACGTGGATCTCAGCTTTAAAAAAAAACACGAAAACATTTGTCCAAGTCTAAGAGGTCCATCTGCTCGAGGACCGGAAGACCTGTGGTTTCTGGTGGGCCTTTGAGATGAGGGTTTTTTGGGATGACACATTGGTCTGGGAAGGGAAAGCCCCTTTAAAGGCAGGATGGCTTTTTTTGATACGATTATAATAATCGTGTTCCAATATGATTTAGCGTTTGTGGGCCCAGTCTGTGGTGAAACAGATAATGTCTCTAAGGGCCTGTCCTCTCTCCACTCTTTAAAAATAAGTCCCTTCTTAAACTTTCAGGTTTAAGTAGATGGCAGAGGGACTGCTGTGAGTTCAGCGCCCTCCCCCCCCCCCCCCCCGCCCCTTGTCACTGTGGCACTGCTGGGCCTGGCCAGGAGTCCTGTTGACAGCGCCCTTGCCCCTGGGGGCTGTGAGTGGGGCTGAGGTTCTCCCATGTCCTCATCAGACTTTGGGGCTCTTCTTCCCTGAACCGCCTTGGGAGTGTGTCCAGTGTGTGTAGGTGTGGGTGGCTCTCTCTGGTGGAAAGAGGACTTTCAGTTACAGAAAGGGACTCCCTGTCTGCCAGGATGAGTGCCCGTCTAGAGCCTCACTGTCTGGAAAGAGAGGCCGGTCCAAGGCTCGCAGAACTTGGAGCTGCCTGGCACAGGCGGCTCTAAGTTGAGCAGGGAGAAAGGTTATGGGTGTCCAGGGAGGCAGGCCCGCCCTCGTAGGGGCCTCTGAGAAGGCAGCGAAAAGCCACAGAGACTTTCTGAGTGTCCTCCAAGTGTCCCACAACGGCTGGGTTCTAGAAGTTCTCCCCGAGGAGAGGAGGGGTACTCTGGTCCGCTCTCCGCCTCGAGCCCCCCCGCCCCAGCAGTGCGGGCCCAGGCTCCTTGGTGCACCGTGGGAGGGCCCAGTGGCCTGCCCCTTTGGTGCTGTGTGGTGGGCTCTCGAGCAAAGTTCTCAGGTTTGCTGGCTGGTCTTTCCAGTGCCCTGGACACAACCCACCACAGTTTTGGCTTCCTAAAAAGTGCTGCTGTGAAACGGGTCGGCTTCGGTGCTTGGTGCGGTCCTGCTGGTAGTATGTGTGGGCATAAAGCCCTTTTCTTGTAGGTCTGACCACAACGACCAGCATGGGGCCCTCGTCTAGCGTGGCTCTGGTGTTGCCCAGTGCACGGAACGGTGAGAGAGACTCGCTCTGTCAGTCTTTTTTTTTTTTTTTTAAGATTTTGTTTATTTATTTGACAGAGAGTGATCACAAGTAGGCAGAGAGGCGGGGGGGGGGGGGTGGGAGAGAAGCAGGCTTCCTGCCAAGCAGAGAGCCCGATGAGCGGCTCGATCCCAGGACCCTGAGATCATGACCTGAGCCGAAGGCAGAGGTTTAACCCACTGAGCCACCCAGGCGCCCTTGCTCTGTCAGTCTTGATGGCCGTGTGGGATCTGGCATGAGACCAGGCTTACCTTCTCCCTAAATAAAAACTTGGTAGCGTTTGCTTGGACCTGAGATGATGGGGGCTTTTACTTTCGGGCAGAAGTCGCTCAGACTGGAGTTCAGATTCTCGCCAGCCTCAGCTGCTGTGTCGAGGTCACTCCTACTCCAGACGCAGGTGTCAGGCCAGTGGCTGCAGACTGCTGGGCGCCTACCCTCCTCTGTCCCCTCCCCCATTATTGGTTGTGGGCGTGACTGGGCCCACTGGGACAGCTGCGACTTGGACCCGCCAGGTGGTTGTAGTGCTCATGGTCTGCTGGTGGCTGTGGGTCCCTTTCGGGCTGGGGTCTGGAAGGCACTTCCGTCTGCCTTCTTGTGGGAGACAGACGGGGGTTGCCAAGGGTCCCCTACCCCACATGCCCCTGGATTGGGCAATCCATGGGGGCAGGGGTGAGTGTTCCTCCGGGGACCTGTGAGCCAAGATGGTTTCCAGCTGGTGTCAGGGAGAGCCTAAGCTCTGTGTGTGAACGGACCTGGTCTGCTGCGGGAAATCTGCTTGGGCCTCAGCAGAGTTTCCACATCCGTGAGATGGGGATGGTTCACAGCTCTGCCGGGCGAACGTGGGAACTCTCGGCCACGGCGTGCGGATCGAGCGCGGCACACGTGGCTGCCCTTTGTTCCCAGCACCACCCTCTGTCTGCTGCTCACCTTTCGTGTCTTGAGCTGCCCTCGAACGTGTTGTTTTCCAGTCTAGCAAAGAGCAGGAGGGCGAGAGGATGGAGAGAAGGCAGGAAGAGCGGTGGGTGAATGCCAAGGTCTCCCGCTCGGGCTGGGGTCTGAGCTGTGACATGCCTGGCCCACAAGGAGTCCCTTCCTGCCTTGGGGACAGGAGATTGGAGGTCCCGATGGTGAGGGCCATGGATCAGGGACGGGTTTGGCTGGCTGTGGGTTGGGGTCAGCCGACGTGAGGGTAAGTCAGTTGGGGCGATGACCAGAGTGGGAGGGGAGCCCCGGCCCTACCCCCAGTCTTCTGGTGGACCGGCTCTCCTCCATCAGGTCCAGGCGGTGCCCACTCCAGGGGCTGCGGGGTACCCACACAGTGTGTCTGCCGCCGTACGGCCTGGTCTCGGGCATCTGAACGCCTGCCCGCCGCCAGGGCTGCGCTCATCTCTGCCCAACCAGTGAGGCTTCTGGGTGTTTGCACGTTGCTGGCGACCCCAGAGTCACAAGCCGTGAGCTAAGTGCAGACGACAGCCCAGTCATTAGCACAGAAATCTCACTTTCCCAGCCAGACGTGAACGTGCTCAGGCCACTGGCGCAAGTCATGCCGGGTCGCGGGACCGCAGCTCAGCCCTGTGGGGTCCTTCACAAGAGCGCGTGACCTCGAGGAAGCGCGAGATGCAGGGTGGGCGTTTCTAACCCTTCTCTCTCTGGGTCACGGACCCTTTTGATAATCCGATGGAATGTGCAGACTCTGCCCAGAAATGTGTTCCAGGCGTATTAACTCCAAAGTGTGCATAATCACGGGGTTCTCACACCCCTGCCCCCCTAAGGGTGGCAGAAATGGATCTGGCATCTCCTGGCTGCCTCTCGTCACATGTTCCTGCCCCAGCCTTTGAAATGAGTGTTGCCATCCTTCTCGTACGGCCAGGGAAACTGAGGCAGCGGTGGGCTGAGAGTCCACCGTGCGGTGCTGAACCGCCTTTTGTCATGGTGTGTGGGGACACATGGCGGAATCTTGGGCGGGAGTGGCGAATGCCAGGGCCCTGGGGTGGTGTCGGTTGCCAGGTCCAGGCATCTGGTCAGCCAGAGTAAGGCAATGTGGGGACCTGAGGTTTGTCCCATGGAGTCTTTGGGGTGTGCTTGTCCCCTGACCGGGGTGCCTGCTAACCCCCATGCACAGCTGGCCAAGGAGCCTTGTATCTTTCCTTCTCATTTCCATCCAGATCTTTGTCTTGGAAAGGAGCTTCTAGGGCAGGGGAGGCCCACAGCTGCCCCCCCGGCACGCGCCCCTTCCCATGCCCACCTGGATCGCCAGTCCCCGTTTGCGTTCTGTGACCCACAGCAGGTGCAGGGACCCAGGGGCTGCTGGGGGGTGCGACCTCCCTGGGCCCTCTCTGCATTGCTGGCCAAGCACTGCCCAGGGCACACTTGTCCCCAACGCTGGGCTTTGTCCCGCGCCCTCCCAGCAGGCCTCCAAGCACCCGTGTGCCTAGGGAGGCTCACAGTGTGGGAGGTGCCTTTCCCCGGAGGCCTGTCCAGGCAGACCTCCCTCCCTCCCTGCGGGAGAGTTTTGGGGGGCCACGCCCACCCCACCCTCCACGTGAGTCACGGGCACCACCCTCCCTTCTGGGCCCTTGGAGCTTGGTTCTCGCAACCTGATCCTGCTCTGAGTTCCCCTGACCTTGGCTGCTGGCTGGCGTCTGTCCTTGCTGAGACCCGGCGGATTGTCCGTGGTTGTCTGTGAGCTCACAGCGTGGCCAGTCCAGCTCTGAGGCCACTGCAGGGAAACGGGCCTGAAGCCCACCGTGACCTTGTGGCCAGCCTCATGCTTTGTCCGTGTGGGTGTGAGCTGCCAGGGCTGGCTCGGGGGTCGGCGCTGGGCACAGACACGCTCATATCCTGCCGGAGTTACCTGGGCTGCTGCAGAAGGCCCGGGTAGGGCTCCAGGCCCTGTCCCTGTCCCCCGACTACTGTGAGTCTCTTGGGCTGTGTGACCTGGGGCTGGGTGCTTAGCTTCTCTGGGCCTGGGTCTCAGAGCAGAGCAGTCATGAGCGGGTCACGCCTCAGAGGGTGTATGAGTTAGTTATCTCCTCACTGCAGGGACAAGTAACAGAGGAATTGTCCGGACATCAAACGGGACAGGGCACTTGTGCCTGGTCGGGGGAACAGTGGACCGGCTGGGGGCCCAGGAGCCGTGGCCCTCTGAGGTGCAGCAGTGGGTAGAGACGAGGCCTGGTTGGAGCTGCCCCTAATCTGGGCACCCTCGTGTCACAGCCCTGGGATAGGAGGTTTCTCCTGCAATTATCTTAGACCCCCTGGAGCTAAGGGAAAGGACCCAAGGACCTGGGATGGGTGTGGGGGGAGGATGGCTGGATGGGGCCCGGGCAGAGCCCATGTCCCCCCTCAACACCCGGAGGCCATCTGCTGGCTCGCCCTGAGGGGGACCAGGGTCAGGGGTCTGGGGAGGAAGGGAGGCCCAACCGCAGTCTGGTTAAGGAGCATTTTGTCCCGGTGGGTGGGTGAGGTCATCACTGCCGAGACAGGGAGTTTGAGGACCTGTGTCCGGCCTGGTCGTCGGTGAAGGGGCTGCTGGCAGGGAGCTGTTTCCAGAACAGGAAGAGAGAGGGCTTGGGAAGCCTCGCGGTGGTTCAGCAGCGCGCGGCCCGCGTGAAGAGCCCATGCTGGGGTGTCAGGCCTGGGGGTACACACCAGGCCCTGTCCTGCGGCCGCCTTGCCTGGGAGGAGGGAGACGTGTGTGAACACGTTGTCTAACTCCGGTCAGGCCCTGTCACGTAATGGGGGGCATGCCGTGGGGGCACCCACCCAGGACGCTCTTGGCTGCCCCTCTCCTGGGCATGGCCCTTGCAACGCCAGCACAGCCTGCACGAAAAACCTTCCACCCAGAGAGCGGCAGACGCTGGCGGGACAGCCTGCTTCAGACCTGGGCCAGCGTCTCCTGACCCACCCGGCCACTACCCTTCGGAGGGCGCTGGGTACACGGGCATCACGTGTGTGCATGTGGGGGGTGGGTCCTTGGGGGATTTGCCCCCCCCCCGTAAGCAGCAGAATCACCCGGTTGGGAGGACTGATGCCCAGGCTCCCCGGAGCTGTACGGTCAGAGCGCTGCGTGCGCTGGGGGGGGAGCAGGATCGAAGTCCTGATCGGGGCTCCAGAACACAAGAGTGGGTCTGGGGAGACCTGAGCATCCTCTCCGCACTCCGTGGGCTGTGTGACTTCCAGTGAGTCAGACAGCCTCTCTGAGCTCCATTCACCCAACTGTCTGATGAGGCTAGATGCTCCCCTGTCCTCTCAGACTGTGACCACAGTGCGTTTCCCTCCATTCTCTTCTGCAGTAGAATGACTAGAGGTGCAGGGTGGATGGCTGGGGGTTCCCAGGCCCCCGGGGGACTCCAAAGCACCGAGTTTCCCGCACAACACCCTGGTCTGTCCTGAGCCGATCTTCCCAGTCGGCAGTGACCAACTGGTGGGGTGCTGGACAGCGAGTTCGTCTGTCCTTCCCACCCTCCCCCGCAGCTGTGCGGAGACCAGACACACTGAGCAGCCCACCCTGTGCCCCGCAGCATGTCAGCACTCGGGCATCGCTTCAGAGCCAAGGGGGGCTACCCTCCTGGCTGTCCTGGCTGTTTTGGGGGTAGGGGCCCCCGGGGACCTCCCTGTTCTCCAGGAATTGTGCCTCAGAAAAGCCAATAAAGTGAGACACTGCTGTCTGCCGGGGGTCTCCTGCTCGCCCCAGGACTCGGGGGTTGGCAGCTTTCCGAGCTGACTGACTCTGCCCCTCGCTGGTGTGTTTTGGCGTGAGCTTGCCAGCCCCATTCCTGATGCATGCTGGCACCCGCGCCCCAGGGCCTGGTGAACTCCTTGGTCAGATTAAAATTGGGAGGAAACGTGGAAACGCACATTCCAGGACGAGTCTTGGGGAATTTGAAAATGGGACACTGGCCTATCAGCAATTTCTTTCCACGGAGAAGCAGGGAGTCGACACGATGTGGGGGGAGGCTTGAGAGCCGGTGTCCCCACCTCTGTGGAGGGGCCGCGTCGGCCTCTCCCCCACAGCCAGCGGTCTCTTGGCGGAGGGAGCCTCGGGCCCTGTGGGAACAGCTCCCTGCCCTGGGTGGGTCTGGAGCAGGGCTCTCGACCTCAACTGGCTCCGTGTTCTAGCACGTTCCAGAGCTGAGGTAGGCCTGTCAGGTGGTTTGGGGTCATGGGCATTCCTTCTCTCGAAATCGCCCTCCGGTTCTGCAAGTGGGATCTTTGTGGGGTCTCTGGGCCCGCAGCGCTGGCGTCCCAGGGCAGAGTTAGGCATGCGGGCTCTCGGGCCGGCCAGTCGGAAGCTCTAGGGTGCCCCCCCCCCGACTATCCCGCGAGGCCCTCAGGGGCCAAGGGCGTCAGGCGTCCGGGGAGGGGGAGATGCTATCTGCCCTGGGGAGGCCGACAGAGTCAAGGCGGGACCTGAAGGAGGAGGTGATCGCGGCCCCCAGGTGGCCTGTTGGGAGGGGGGCTTGCCCAGAGGACATGGGCACCTGTGAGGGGCAGGGGCCAGGTGCTGGTAAACGACCCCCACCCTCACTGAGCCCCCATGAAGCTCTGGGCCCCTGCGTGTGCGGGGGGGTGGGGGTGAGGGGGGCTGGGGGTTGGGATATGGTTCTCTCTGGCTTACTTGTGACCTTCCCCTGGTGTGCTTGACCTCAAGCCAGTGGAGGGGGAGGGTTAGGCCTGCCCGCAGGTGCTCGGAGGGCGGCGAACCCCACAGTGCTCGGCTGGTGCTCACGCACCACCCTCGTTAACCACGGTCCTTGCTGACTCTGGTGCCAGCGTCCACACGGTCCCGAGGAAGCACAGCCCGGGGCCCTGGGCCTGCTGCAGCCCTCAGCGTGTTACCCTCAGTTGGTGTGGCTTTTTTGTGTTTCATTTTGGTGTATTTTTTTTCTTTTATTTTTATCTTGAAATTTTTTGTTTGGTTTTGGTGTTTTTAAATGAAAACAGGCTCCCCTTACATTTCAGCCCTCCCCCTTGGGTGAAACAGCCCAATGAGTACATTTAACACGAGGCTGCTGTCCAGGAGTTAGGGCTCTGGCGGGTGATTGGGGTCCCTGGGGCAGCGTCCAGAGATGAGAGGTCAGGTGAGAGGTGGGGCCGGGCTGGGGGAGGGAGCCTCTGAGTCCTGCCCGGGTAACCGTCTTTCCAGAGGCAGAGGCCAAGAGGAGCTGGTGACCTGTGTGCTGGTGGAGAGTATGTGTGCCCCCGCCCCCGCTCAGGGCACCTTCTTCTGTGCCCCCCAACCCTGTGCCATTGTGACGTCAGCAGCTTGGAGGCTCCACCTGGGACGGCGAAGCAGGGAGCCTGCAGGGTGTCCCGGGTCACATCGAGCACCACCAGTGGCAGGACACCCCACACTCGGGGTCAGGGAGCGTCCCAGAGTGCTTCCTGAGGGGACCCTGGGAAGAACAGGTTGTAGGGGCCAGAGCCCAGGGCGAGAGTGGGCCTCTGGGGATGTGCAGCCCGGAGTCTGCAGGCAGGAATCCCAACAGAAATCACCTACTCCACGAGCCTGGAGCTCGAAGCCCGCGTCTCCCTGTGACCAGGTGTCCCGTGCGGCTGTGGGGTCGTCCTTCCCTCCCTGGGCAACGCTACCCACCATTGAGGTGCAGGAGGAGCCCCCCGAGACCCTGGCTCCTTTGCTGAGGTTGAGCTGGTGCTCCTGCTGGCCAGCGAGGTGGCCTGTGTCGCAGCAGGACGAGGACGGGACAGACACACACGTGAAGGACAAGGGCCCAGTGCAGTTTGCGGGACCGGCCGCCAGGCCCAGCCTGCTCCCGGCCGTCCTCAGCTGCCCAGAGCTGCCTTATCTCCCCAGGCCCGGCTGTTAGCAAGCATGAGCACAGCCCCGCTTATCTGGGGGTGCCCGTGTGGGGAGCCTTCCCAACAGCACCTCTGCCCCTGTCGGCCGGCCTGCTGGGGCCGTGCCCTGTGGCTCCCTTCCCACTGCCCACTTGTGCGACACATGCCCTAGAGGGCTGAGAGTCCGTGAGGACAGTGGCCACACCGTTGACCCTTGGCACGTCCTCTCCTTACACCCAGGGTCCCAGCATCCCCACCAGACACCCGGCAGCAGCCCCCCCTTCTGCAGGTGTCGGGTCCTCAGGCAGGGCAGCTGAGATGCACAGCCGGCGGCGTGGGTCCCTGAGGAATGCGTGTGTTTACTTAAGATTGTATCTCATTTTAAAACGTTTTAAGAGAGGAACGCCATGGAGAATACTAAAGCATTCATTTATTTGTTAGCGAAAGTCAGGGAACGTTAAAGTTTTATCAAATATTCAGTTCTTCTTTTTATAAAAGAAATGGGTGTTACAAGGTAACTTTGTTCTGTGGGCGGATCCCTTCCCTCCGCCTGCAGCCCGCCCCGCCTTGCCTGTCGGCCGCCCCGGTGCTTTCAGTAGTGTGACCCAGAGCTGCGTGCGTGTGAAGAGAGGCTCTCCGCGCCTGCCGGGCCGGCTGGGGAAGGGTCAGGTGTGGGCACGGGCAGGGTGTGCACCGCGCATTCCTGATCGAGGGGCAGTGGCGTGCAAGGGGAGGGACCCCGGGCCTCTGTCCTGCCGCGGTGACCGCCGAGACCAGCACAGCAGTAGTGGGCACCGCGGTAGGACTGACCTGGAGCCGGGAGCTCCAGGCAAGCCTGCTTTGCTTCCTGGAGCCGGAATTGTCCCCTGTGAAATGGGGAAAGGGGTGGGAAGACCCCAGAACAGCAGGGGCGGCGTGCAGGGCTGTCCAGAGCTGTGCCCACGTGCCGCTGCCCGGAGACCAGCCTGCCAGAAGCCGCATGCGGCAGGGTGTCTGGCCTTCCCGGAGCACCGCCTCCCAGCGCTGCCGGGCCACAGCCTCCCCTGCCTGCCCTGCCTCCCTGGGGCGTGCGTGGGGGAGTGATGCAATGGGCCCGTGGGCCGCCTCCTGCCGGAAGTGCATTTGCATCTGCGCAGGGTGCTCGCCACCTGTGCCTGGTGAGGGGGGCCAGGGGCCTCTGCGCCAATACTGGCACACTCACCCCATAAGGAAATGGGACGCTGTCTCAGAAAACCCCGGCCCCGCTCTCTCGCTGTGCTGAGGCTCCGGGGCAGGAAGGAACGGCCCCAGCCTGGACTTGCCCTCCCAGGCCCTTCCATCCCGGATCCCAGCCATGTGGCCAGACGAATCAATGAGCACGGGACTGAGCGCTCCCCTGGAAGCCTAGGACAAGGGAGTCCCGCTGCTTCTCCCCCTGCCCTCCACTGGGATGACCATGGGGCAGCCAGATAGACCGCAGAGACCTGGTTCTCAGTCCTGGGTCTGCCCCTACCACGTTGGGGCAGGGGGCCACTCTGAGCCTCCGTTTCCTCTTCTGTGTGGAGAATGGCAATGCTGACGTGGCTGATACCGGACAGCCATGTCCCTGCTGGTTCTGAGGGCCTGGACCGAACACTCCTGGGGCCACACTGAAGGTCCCCCGGGCTGTCTGCCCCATGCACACTTGAGCCTTTCCTGGCTCAGCTCCTCCTTGGCCCCTGTGGGTGGACACCGAGTCTGGAGCCCCACCTCCCTGCGGCAGCTCCTTTTACTACAGGGCCTGGGGGCAGGTGGTGCAGACCACGGCCTGGGAACCCAGGACCTCCTCCAGGGTCCTCGCCAGGCCCAGTCGCCACTGCTCTTTGCTGCCCTGCCCGGCTCAGGGAGCTCCTGAGCGTTTCAGCTCTGGAATGGCCGCGGCCGGTGCCGGACTCCGCTGAACTTCCAGTGAGAAGCGCCCGCTCGGTCGCCGGTCGCCGTTGCATCAGCCGGAGCCCGGGGCTGTGAGGAACGTGGCTGGGGGGAGGGGCGCTATTAAGGCGACAGTTAATTTCCTGGAGCGAAAAGCAGGCGGCAGGTGAAGCAGCCGGGGCGGTTCTTGTCTTTCTTCTACCTGAGCTGTTGGGTCTTACCCAGTCATTAGGGCGGATTTATTTCTTTGGGCCTTAACTGCTCCAACTGTAAAATTTCACTGGTTCACTGTAGTTGGGGAAGAAGCCCCCTGGGGTCCGCCGCCAGTCCCGGGCGGGTTCTGTGTCGGGAAGAGAAAAGATGTGCAGGCCTTTCCGGCGCTTCTTACCTTAACTGCAGCCTTTGGAGAAGCGGTGGGTGTGGGGGCTCGTGGAGGGGCCCTTCCGAGGTCCAGGCCTGCGGGCTAAGGTCAGAGGACCAGCCTCCAGGAAAGAAGGGCCCCACTCTGTGCCCTTGCGGGTTTCCTGGTGTGAATGCTCCCGGGCGGGTGACCTCGAGCGGCTTCGGGAGGACGCAGCCTGGCGAGCTCACCCCTCCACCCCACGCACCCCGGGCGTCGTCCCTCCCGCAGCAGAGCGGCCGAGCGCGCCAGCCAGCACTAACGTGCCGGAAGGCCTGAGCGTTGGATTTGTTGCCTTTGTCTTAACGCAGTTTGGCTCCATCGGAAGTGGCGGCGACGACGGCCAGCTCCCGAGCTCCCTGCACCCTTCCTGCGTCTCCCGCACACCCACTGTCTCACCACACGGATGCCTCCGCTTCGGGTCAGGGCCAGGGGTCTCCCGGGAGCCAGGCAGGGCCTGCTTGTGCGCATCTGGGCGTGTCGGTAGAGCTGGGCTTAGCCGCCCACCTGTGCCCCCCCAACGCCAGTCCCACCTTTTCTCCCGTCCCGGTCGGGTGACCCACTTTGATGGGTGTGATTTCCAGTTTTCAGCATATGCGGGTAAAATCCCCAGCTGGGTCCACCCGTGTATTGCCTCTTGCTGAGCCCCCTCCTTGGGCCTGGCCTCGCCTTCAGTCCCCATTTCATGTGTCAGAATGGTCCCCCGTGGTCCCAGCACGTGGCTTGTCATATGCATTCATGCTAACAGTACCTCACTTACCTGTTTCCTCTGTGGGATTCCAGAAGGTTCTGTCTGCAGAAAGGGTTTCCCACCTTGGGTAAGCGAGGTCGGGCTGTGTGGGCACCTAAGTTGGGCTGAAATGGTGAGAGGAGCCCGTAGGAAGGTGCGTTTTTATCGGTAACCTGTGCTCTGAAGATAAGGCCCCGGGTGTGCCACAGGTGCGGCAGGGGTGGGGCGGGGCGGGGCTGTGGGCAGAGGCTGGCAGGGGGTTGAGATTCATTCACTAAAAGTTCTTTATGACACAGGGGTTCCTGGGGGGCTCAGTCGGTAAAGCATCTGCCTTGGGCTCAAGTCGTGATCCCAGGGTCCGAGGATCGAGTCCCGCGTCGGGCAGTGGGGAGCCCTCTCCTGCCGCTCCCCCTGCTCCTGCACTCCCTCGCGCGCTCTCGCTCTCTCAAATAAATAAAATCTTTGTGATGGCCCAAGGGCGAGTGGGATTGTAGCTGTTCTGAGAGTCAAGAAGTTCTGTCCTCAGCCTCTGGCCTTGAGCCTGGAGAGCCCATAGCAGAACCAGGCCTAGAAGCTGGGAAGTGCCGGAGGCGCCGGGCTTCCCTCCCTGGGGGTGCTGGTGTCCCCTGAGGCCCTGCCCTGTGCCACTCACTGCTGCCCTCTGTCCACAGTGCTCCTCACGGCCGTGAACTGCTACAGCGTGAAGGCCGCCACCCGGGTCCAGGACGCTTTCGCCGCGGCCAAGCTCCTGGCACTGGCTTTGATCATTCTGCTCGGCTTCATCCAGATCGGGAAGGGTGAGTGCCAGCCCGGGGTCCCCGTCCCCAAGTGCCCTGCCCAGAAGGTCCGGCACTCCAGCACACACGGTTTCACTTGAGCCAGTCACGCTGTCCAGCGACAGGCACTGACGTCCTTACAGAGAGTGAACAGCGAGTTAAATCCTGAGTGATGGGGAGAAACAGACCCACCCCGGCCCCTCCAACCCTCACTCTCCTACCCACCTGCGAGGGCGGGCGCAGGATGGGGACGTGGCCACTTGCATAGGGACCTCAGGGCTGCGCCTGGCACACGGAGAGCAAGGAGGGATGGAACCGTTACCAAGACAATCACACACAGGGGCCACATCCCACGTGCATGTTCGGTGCGGGGGTAGCGGTCTGCCAGGGAGGAGTAGGACCTCCCCCAGCCCCAGCATCTTGCCTGCTGACCCCTCCCACTGTGGGCCACCACTGTCTCACCCTCTAGGTCACCCACGCCATGGTGCTTGGTGGCAGCGTGTCCTCTCCGTGCTGGGGAGGGAAGTATGCGGTTTCCCCCGGCGGGGGTGGTCTCTACCTGGTCTCACAGATCAGCGCTCCCGCAGGGTGGTCCTTCCAAGAGGGTCACCACGGGGACATAGAGGACACACGGAGGCCCGGCCGGTGCCCCACAGCCTCTGTGGTGGCCTCGCTCCACGTCCGAGCGCTCTCCGAGCCCTGGGGTGCGGGATGGCAGCACCCATGCCTCCGGCTGAGCGGGGTGCTGGTCGCCTGCTTCCCCGAGTCTTGGGATCAGTGGGAGAGCCGGGACTAGGGCCGGGTCTATGCCGTCCACGATCGCGTGCCAGCCCGGGGCTGCCTGCCCCTCGTGCGCAGGCTTCTCAGGTCTCCGTGGGCATCTTCACCCCAGCCCCCACTCCTCACGGGGAGGTTAGCACTGAGTGGAGTGGGTAGAAACCCTGGAACGGCCCCGTGTCTGCCGTGTCCCAGGCTTCTGCCTGTGATACCCAGAAACCCATTCTTGCCCTTCTCGGCGCCCCTTCTCTGTGGTGGCCACGCAGGGCACCCCGCTTTACGGGAACCCAGTGTCCACAGACCGTGGCCCATGCAGGGGGGATGTTCGTGATTTGGGAGAATTGGGTGCCCGTGGGCCGTCTCTGGGGCCAGAGAGAAGCCCACGCGCTGGTCTGCGTTGGCCTAGTAACGTGGCCGTGAGAGTCAGGTAATTGAGGCAGACCATCTTTAGCGGACACAGCCCGGGTGTGAAGTCTTCTCACGTGGCCCCTGCCCCTCACGAGAACCCAGCACCCACGAGCTACAATCACCACCTTTTCCAGACCCCTTTCTGGGGCAGGTGGGTCACTGCTTCGGGGGCTGGACCTCCTCCCAGGAGCCCGTTTCCGATTACCCAGGAGATCCTCAGCACCCTCCTGGCCTCGGGGGCGCCGACCAGGCAGCTCTTGGGGGTGGGATTGGCCCCCAGTCAGGGCCGCTGCTGCTCCGGGGCTCCCACCGCACCCCAGGACTCCAGGGTCCAGCATCTCCTTGCAGATAGGACCTTATCTTCTTCCTTATTCCTTGAGTTCTGAGGACCTGGTCGGGGCTTCACTGTACAGCATCGTGAGACATTCGGGCCGGGCGGGACCCCGCAGGCCAGACTCTGTGCGGCGGGGAGACATTCGATAGATCTGCTCGGGAAGGGATTCGCTTGGCCGGTCTGATTAGGCACAGACAGATGAGGAATGTGGAGGGGGTGACCTGACTTTTGTAAAAACACATTTCAGTCCGAAAAGCAAAGAGCTTTTGTTCGGCTGGAATACCTAATGTGTTTATGATTTTGATGCCGTTGAAAACACCCCTCCCCCTGCCCCGGCCCCTTTAGCAGTTCCTTTCTGAACTCGGGATACAGTGCGGCGTCTGCAGAATCCTGCCTCCTGGTTTTCTCCAAGAGCTCTGTGTGTTCCCAGATGAATGCCTTCCCTTCTGGGGGACGCATGGTTGTAAAGTGGACCCCCCCTCCTCCAACGGTGTCTGTGGTCAGACTCTTCTTCCCTCAGGCATCCTGCCGGTCACCCTGGGTCCCCGTGCTGATGGCTGGCGGGAGGGCCTGGATCCTTGGGGCAGGGGCTCGGCTCGACTGCTTGACAGTCCCCGTCTGGGTGGTGTCACAGCACAGACCCCATGTGCCCTGCTCCCCTGGGCTCTGAGTGCCAGTGTTCTGCCACAGCCCACCGAGCACCCGGGGGGCCCGAGAGCTGCAGAGGGGGTCTGAGTCCAGCTGGCCTGCGGTCGGCCCCCAGGCCTCAGCTGGTCTCATTCCCTCGAGACCCGTGAGCCGTCTGCCCTTATGCTTCCCGCCGTCCTTCACTGGAAACCTGAGGCCCCGAGTGTGACTCGGTGCGGAGCCCTGACAAGGACTTGGCCCTGCTGGCCGGGGCTCAGCTCTGGGGTGGGGACACCAGACAGCACAGAAACAGGAGAATTACCGGCAGGCAGATCGGGCGCCAGCCCAGACCGGGACTGAGGGCGGGGTGGGGGCTGCTGGATGAAGGCACAGAGCTAGGGGGACAAAGGGGCCGCTCTGCATGGCCCCAGGCTGGGATCTTGGTGTGGGAGCAGCTCGGCTGCCCTGCGGCTGGGGGTGGGAGGCCGCCCGCGGTGTCGGGCATGCGGGCCTGGCGCCATGCGAGGTGTCTGGATTCGCTCCCAGCATTTTCAGGAGGGGAGACGGAGCTCAGGTCAGCGTTTCAGACCCAGTGGCTCCCGTACAAAGCAGGGCAGGCGTCCGACAGGCAGGCGGGGTGGGCGGAGGGACTTCGAGGCCCCTACTTGCCCACTGCCTCCACCTGCCTTTGTCCTTTCGGTCTGTGGATTCCTTATGTGTGTCGCCCCACAGAGACCACGGCCCCGAGGTCGGGCCGTTCCCAAAGCCAAGTAGGCATTTCTCAGACCAGAGGTGGGAGTGGGGTGCAGAAGGCACTTCCCTCTGCCCAGGTCCCTCCCAGAGGACACACAAAGGGACGTTGTGGTTCTGCTCGGGCCGCGGCATCAGTGGGAGAGCGGTTCCAGTGTGGACTGCGGACTCGTACAGATAAAACGGGCCCATGGAGCGCTGTCCGCCTCCCACGCCGCGTCTGAGCAGGATGTCCTCTCCTGAGGGAGGTCGTGGGAGGCAGAGTCTCCATGCGCCAAGCAGTCCTGCCCCCTACGCCCGAGCCCTGCGGCAGCTCGCGCGGTTCACCCCGCTGCTGGGACGTTGGCCCCCAAATGCTGGGGGACATGGGTGTGGCTTGCACGGCAGACGGAGGCTCCCGACCCCGGCCTTGATTATCTCCTACGCCCAGGCACTGTCCCAGCATGATAGGGGCATCTCGAACGGGAGACATGTGGGAGACAGCGGGGCAGAAAGGGCGAGCCCTTGCAGCGAGCAGCGCCGAGTGGGCTGTCGCTTCTCTTTGTGCTCCCGGCCCGGCCTCCCCCGACAGAGACGTCAGGGCCCATTCCCCCAGGGCCGGGGTCTGCCACGGCCGCGGGGCACTGCAGCAGGGACCGTGCAAGGCTGGGGCTCGGTTCTGTGCTCGGGGCCGCGGGATCCCAGGACCAGGGAGGGGTTGGTCAGTGTCCGGAGTATCAGGTCACAGGGCCACGGAGGGAAGACTCGTCGTGAAGGGGCCATCGGGACTGGCTTTGGTTTCCCCTGTGGTCGTTCTTTGATAATTTTTTTAGATTTGTTTGAGAGAGGAAATGCGTGCGGGAGAGGGGCAGAGGGCGAGTTCCCAGCAGGTGCCCACCGAGCGCAGCGCCTGTTGCCCGGCCCCATGCCACGACCCTGAGATCAGGATCTGAGCCGAAATCACGAGTCTGATACTCAACCGACTGAGCCCCGTGGGCGCCCCATTTTTTGATCACTTTTACTTTTGATCACTTTTCACTTTTTCCCCTGGGCCCTTGCGCATCTGCACTAAGTCAGCGTCCCGAATCGGGACAGACTGGTGATCACGTGCTTTGCTCGTGCCGTCCTCTGGCCTGAAAGCCACGTTGGGGAAGTCGGACTCTCCTGCCGCAGCCCCCCGCCCGCCCGTGCCCTGGGCCGTGGCAGCCCTGGAGGCCTATGCTGGGCACACTGGTTTCTCAGAGGTCTCTTCGCAGCCTGCTCAGCGGGGAGAGGCCCCTTTGCAACTGGGATTTGAGGTTCGAAGCAGATCTTGAGGCCAAGGAGCCCATTCCTCCGAGGATCTAAAAGAGGGTCCCAGGGACAGACGCTGGCCAGGTGAAGAAGCACCAACCAGCCTCCCAAACCCGGATTCTTGCCGCAGCACCGTTCCCAGACACCAGGCAGAGACAGGACAGCACCACATGCCGGACACGTCCCTGCGGGGCGGGGAAATGGGAGAGAGGAGCCCATGAGCCGGCTGCAGAAAGCCTCCCCTCCTAGCGTGCTGGGCTCTGGCTGGAGCAGGAGACCCATCGCAGTGCTTTCTGCCCCAGCCCGTTAAGGGCACCGGTCACACAGAGCCCACTCGCCAGGTGGGACAGCGCCGAGGCCCCGGGGCCCCACGCAGGACAGCCTGTCTTACAGAGCAGGAGCCTGAGGCCAAACACCATTTACTTGGCCAGTGGTGGCAAAGGCACAACTTGTCCCAGCCACACCCGTGAGGCACAGAGTGGAGGCCAGGGCAGCTGACCTAGACAGTTAGGCCCGTCAGTCTGTCTGCAGACTGTCCCGTTGTCCTCTCGTGGTTCTGGGAAACAGAAGTCCAAACACAAGGCCATACTCGTTCTGAAATTTGTTTGGGGAGGGGGGCCCTCGTCTGTTCAGCTTCCGGCAGTCCCTGGCCTTGTGGCTGTGGCACTCGGCCATCTCGATCTCATCCCTGTGGCCCGTTCCTGTGTCTCTGTGTCTTCTAAGGACACTGGGGGGCTTCAGGGCCTACCCTCATCCGTGATCTCATCTTGTCCTCACCTTGAGTCCATCTTCTAACCAGGTCACATTCGGACATGCCGGGTTAACAGGAGTTCTTAGGGGGACCTGTTCACATCTCGTGACATCAGTGACCACCCCACAGAACCCCGGAGGGATCAAGTGGGACGAGAAGCAGAAGCTTCCAGCGCGGTGGACGTTCCCCAGTTTGGGGCTGGCTTTCTCACAGTGCCCCATCCCAGAGGGGGTGCCCCAGGACTGCTCTGCCTGTGGGAAAGCACAGCGAGGGGGTGGGGCCGCCCTGAGGTTCTGGGATTCTCTGCCGCTGCCCCCAACTGCCCATCTCCAGATCGCGGCGTAGACAGGCTCCCGCGCCCTGGAGAAGCCGCAGTGAGCGTCTGACCAGGCCTCCCCCCCTCGAGGAGGCCAGGTCTCTGGGGACGCAGGCACTGTGGGTAGCCCTGGTCCTCCCAGCGTAGGAGCTGGAGGGCTGGCACATGCGCCTGGTAGGAGGAAGGACCACGCCTGTCCCCACGTGCTCAGAGCTGCTGCCTCCCATGGCCGTGTCTGTGCGCTGCAGGGATTTGGGCTTTCCCGGCCCGGCCGCAAGGGGTCCCGGCGGGCGGGAGGCGGGCCCAGCTTCTGGCTCTGCGCTGGCATTCCCGTTCCCGGAGGCCCTTCTGGGAGGGCGCGGTCAGGGGCTACCTTTGGGGCTAGGATAGGCCGACATGAGGGGCCACGGGTTTGGGGGCTCCTGCAGTGCTGTCGAGCCGAGGGCCGGGACCCAGCCTCAGCCGGCGTGCCGCATCCCCTTGGGGCCGCAGTTAGAGGTACCTCTGCGGTGTGCAGAGCAGGGGTGGTCCCAGGGTGCCCGAGCCCCCACTCTCGGAGCCTGCGGGAGGACCTGCACCGTGTCTCCCTCTCGCAGTCATTCTCTGGCCTGCTGTCGGGGGATCAGGTAGCTCGGCACATGGTAGCCCTGGGGGACGGTCATCATTCATCCGTGTCTGAGACACCCCGTCTGGGGGCCTAGCATGGTCCGCGTGTCTGCGCTAGCAGTGGGAGCGGTGCCTGCGGGCCCAGCATTGGTCACCCATCTCGAGTACAGTTCTGCACCATGTCGCTGCCATCTGGGGGAGTCGTGCTCAGCGTCCCAGCGTGCTGAGCGGCACTGCCTCCTCCCTCCACCAGACAGCCCCACCCGGCCCTGACCAGCCCCCGTGTCTCCAGACACCGCCACATGTGCCCCGGCTGCAGCTGGCGGTGGGGGTGGGGGGGGTGTTGAGACCACACGGAGTCTCCATGTCTCTTCTGTGCCGCACCCTCGCTCAGCACTGCCGCGGCCGCTGGGCAGCTGCTAACACACATCCCGACACAGCAGTGTGGCCGCCTCACCCGCCTCTGGCTGGAGCTGGTGGAGACGGGCAGGCGGGCCCTCCTGCCAGCTCGCCAGGCCTCCCCGAAGACCACCTGCTGTTCAGGCTCCAGCCCCAGCAGGACCCCAGGATGGCAAGGGCGGGCGCAGCCACGGTCCCTGAGCAGTCACCCCGGCCACCTGGCACATGGAGCCGGCAGACCCAGCGCCTGCTCCTTGGTGCCCGTCGAGGAGGAGGGGGCAGTGTGCTTGGCCGACGTTGGGTCGGAGCCTGGAGAAGCTGCGGGTTTCCCTTCTGGGCTGGCTTTCCCTTCTGGGCTGGCGTCCAGCGCGGTCAGAGTCTGAACAAAGCCGGGAGCCCTGCCGGGGGCGCATGCACACCGCCCACTCAGGACAGGTCACTGTCAGGCCCCTTCCTCTGTCCCTGATGTGCAGTGGGGCACGCTGCATCTAGAGGGGGTGGTAGGGTGCGTGACAGCCCAGAGGAACTCGGCAGAGGGTAGGTTGGTGGCCAGGAACAATAGCCGAAACCTCGGCAGAGCTTTGCCGGCTGCCCCCCCACCCGCCCCAAATCCTCCGCACCAGGAGAGAAGCCGGGTCTGGGGACACCATGGAATCCGGGTGTGAGGTCCCTCTATGAGCCTGCTGTCTGCTTTCCTCCGAGCGAATTTAGGCACTTTGCAGGCAGGAAGTGAGGTCTCAGATGGCCAAGGGCGGTCCTAGCAGATGGCCCACCACACTTGTCCTAGGAGGAGAAATCTTTGTAGGCTGTTGGGTGGGGGGGCCTGGCCAAGGTCCCCAGTGGGACTCTCATCTGTGTTTGGTCAGAGCAGTAGCATCTCCTCGGACTCGCAGACCCTGCAAAATCAGGCTGTAGATCCCAGAAAACACTGTCGTATGTCAGGAAGTCCAGTCACTGTATGACCGTCTCAGGGAGATGACAGTGTGTCCTTGTCCCAGCTTGGAGCTGGTGGCCACAGCGGTAGTGGCACCTGAGGAAGACGTCATGACTTCGCGGGCTGAAAGCACCCGGTTCTCACCTGCAGACCACAGGCTGCAGGTTCCACCTTGAACTTCGTCCCCGTCCCGGCACTGTATCCGCAGTTGCCAGAATCCTAAACGCCCACATCTCACCCTTCCTGTATCAGGCCGGGTGCTGGCCCGCGAAAGTGACCTCTGCACGGAGTGTCTCCGAGCCGCATGTACGTGCACAGTGTCACTAACTTGGGCGGGGGGGCAGTTCTAACGACTGCACCTGCCCCTGCATCTGCGTCACAGCGGAGGGAAGATCCGTAGTTGGAACCACACATGACACACGCACGTATGTTCTAGTAGAAAGAGGGGCAGGTTCGTGAGACAGTCTTGGGTTCCAGACACGCATGCGCCACGTGTGAGGGGTCCTTCTGCAAAGCCTCCCGTGCTCCAGAAGCAGCTCCGGGGACCTGCGGCTCTCGCAAGCTCCTACAGAGGGAGGGTGGTCTCAGCGGGCTCCCCCAGGCTCTTAGGGGCACCTCCAGGAGGTGTCGGGTGCTGTGGACTGCACACGCGGTCCCCAGAGGGGAGTCCCCCATCGTGGTCCTAGATCCCACTGTGGGGATCCAGGGGCAGGTGGCCTGAGCCTCTGTGTCCCCAGCTGCTGGCCAGCAGAAGCACGTGGACAAGGCCGTGGGGTGTGGTGGAGTTCTGCAGACGTGGGGTGTGTGGCAGACCCTTTCTGTGGGGTGCCACCAGGAGGGAGCCGCGGGGGGCTCCGGGCACTCTCCTGGGCGTTGAATGAAAGGTGTGCTGTCCTGAGCCTGCTCTCTTCACGGCCCCCGCCCACCCAGCCTGCTGACCACCCTGTGACCAGGCAGTCCGAGGACCTGGGCCTCCAAGACAGGTCACACGCGGGCAGGGGGTGAGGGGGCGGCCACCCCAGGGCCAAGCAGTCTATCACGAGACCCGGGCCAGGTCCCCCCCCACACCTGTGGGGTCAGGACGAACAAGGCCAAGGGTTGAGTCCAGAACACGCAGCAGGTGGGAGCTGCTCTGAAGTGCAGGCTTCTACCGGGTGGGGTGACAGGGTGTGACAGCAGCTCCCTTCCTCAGTGCCCTCCACAAGCCCCCTCCCCTGCTGTCATTGTGTCCTGTTCCTGGGGTGACTGAGGCCCCTGGTGGGAGGTGTGGGAGACCTTGGGCTCCTAGGGGGTCCGCAGATCCTGGCTCTGGGCTGGGGCCACATCCCTGCCTCGCCCCGCGGTGCCTGGGCCGACGGCTTCTCAGCTGGCAGAGCCATAAAGACTCTGTTAGAAACGTCCCCGAACTAACGAGCTGTCCACACCCGACCAAGAGTGCAGTCCGGCCCCCAGCTGTGTGTGCCTGGCAAGTGGCCACGGCCGGGTGGGCTGAGTGACCGGCCATGTTCCATGTCCCTGCGGCAGCTGTCCCCAGAGCCCGGGCGCTGGGAGCACTGGAGAAGCACGGGGCTCGCGGGCAGGCCGGCCCCTCGCTACGGAGCAGGTGGTTCTGGGCCTGAGCCTACTGGGCTGAGCGTCAGAGCCTGATAGCCAGGGTCCCCCCAAGAGCCCCTTTCCCCTTCATGTGTGCCAGTGTGGGTGGTGGACCCAAACCCCTGTCCCCTGAGACCTGGACTGTGCCCTTAGGTGGAGAAAGGGTCTTCACGGTTGTATTTGAGGGGAAGTGCGAGATGGGACGATCCTGGCTCAGGATGGGCCCTAAATCCAGTGACGTGCGTCCCGGTAAGATAGAGGGGAGACCCAGCAGAGAAGCCACAGGAGGACGGGGGCAGACACTGGGGTGGTGTGACTGCACATCGGGCCCCCTGGGCCGCTCCCGGTGGAAACGGTCAGCAGAGAGGTGGACGGAGCCCCGCCGGGCCCTGCTGTCGGCTGTCCGGGAGGTGCCAGCCCTCACGGCCCGGTCACTTTGTACCGTCACCGTCTCTGGGGCGGGCAGGTTCCAGGGACACATCCGAGTCATCTGTGAGAAGTTTCCTGCTGATGCTTGCCGCCGGGTCACGCTGTGAGCGCTCTCCCACCACGAGGAACCTGGCTCTAGGGTCAGCAGCCCGAGATCCTCCCAGCACGAAGGAGGCGCCAAGACTTCAGCCCAGGTGCCCCTGACCTGGGGCTCGTGTCACGGGCTCTGCGGGGGGTGTCCTCCGAGATGACCTGGGCTGACCAGCCCCCCTTCTGCCCTGATGAACCGCAGGTGGGCGCACACGTGCCCCTGCCTCCACTCATGCGGGCGTCTTGCCGCTCCGTGCATAGTCCACTGGGATTAGAGTGACCGAGGGTCTGCAGCACTGCCTCCCGCTCGCGGGGCGTCTTGGGGGCCCGTGCCCAGGTCCCCTGTGCCTGCTCGCTCCTGGCCGGAGTGTAAGTGTGGGAGCGCTGGCGAGGCTGTTCAGCAGGTGCGTCCAATTTGTTGCCATGGAAAGCCTTTACCCCAGCATTTCTGTTTGTGACTGAATTTTGCTCCAGGAACATTCCAGAAGTTGCGGTATGACCTCCTCGCAGTGCTGTCTAACCCGGCATTCCTTTCTGTTTGTCGGGCCTTTGCCAGGTGACGTGTCCAATCTGGATCCCAAGTTCTCGTTTGAGGGCACCAAGCTGGACGTGGGGAACATTGTCCTGGCGTTGTACAGCGGCCTCTTTGCCTACGGGGGATGGTAGGTTCTGGAATGTCAGGGTCTCTGGGCTTAGGACACACCAGCTGGGTGGGCCCCCAGGTGTCCAGAAATCAGGTCTCTGGGCCGCCCGTGGGCAGTTCTGGGGAATGCAGGCAAGGCTGTGGAGCTGCTGCCGGCCCCGCACGCCCCGGAGAAGCACAGACGTGCGCCCGTGCAGCCCTGGGCACTGCTCGCAGCGAGCCTGCTTCCTGCAGGCGGCCCTCTGCTGACGGGCGTGGGGCACTCGGGCTGCAGGCGCCGGGCTTGGTGGTTCTTGACCACTCCCCGCCAGGAGTGAGGTGCCTGCCTGCAGCTCTGGCCGACGCCTTCTGTCCCCTTGGGTCCCCAGCCGTGGCCTCTGCTCTCGAGGCAGGCTGCCCTGAGCCACAAGAGGGGCTGCGGTGGGCGGGCGGGCACAGACGGTGCCGGAAACGGTCAGGTAGCAGCCAGGGAAGCCTTGGAACCGGCTCAATGTGGCAGCACTTTCCCTGCGGACACGGAAGCCCGTGGGGGGCTGCCCTTCGGGTCTCTTTCCACACGTGGCCCCTGAGCCTGCCCGTGCGCGCTCCGTGTGGATGGGAAGAGCTGCACACGCAGCGGGTCTGCGTGGGGCGAGGTGCACGGGATGCCCGCCCCTTGGGCCGGGCTGTGCCTCTGCCTCAGAGACAGTGCTGGCCGCCCAGGGCAGGGGAACAGACTGCATTGGAGGATAGGCCCGGGGGGTGGGCAGTGCTGACCTCCCTCAGGACTTCCCCCCACCCATGGGGGGCCCCGCACATGGGTGGGGGATCCCCACTCCACGGGCCCAGAACAGCCAGGAGGGGCTCCCTTGGAATCGGTGTGGTTTTCCCCAAGCGTTGCGTGAGGCATGTGTGGTGAAGTTCTGCTCTCAATTCTAGGAATTACTTGAATTTTGTCACAGAGGAGATGATCAATCCCTACAGGTAAGAGCACGCACAGATTTGTGTTACTGTAACGTGAGAGGAGGAGGAAGCCTGGTTATGTCTCAGACCCGGCCCCAGGCCGGCCTTGGAGGGGCAGGAGGGTCGCTGGGGCGGGGTGCCATCCTCACGGTGGCCGTGTGACTTGGAACCAGGCTCCCCCGCAGGCCCGGGGCTGGAGCGGCGGAATCCCTGGCCCAGGTTCACACCACCGCCCGCCTGCCGGTTTCCAGCCCCTTCCACGTGCTGGCGGCTGCCTTCCCCGCACAGTGAGGCTCGGGACCCGGCCCCCCATGTGGTGGGAGGGGCACCCGCTCCTCACCGTCCGGTTCGGCCCGTGCCAGGCTGCCCTTGGATGACGTCCGCCTCCCCTTCCTTGCAGAAACCTGCCCCTGGCCATCATCATCTCCCTCCCCATCGTCACCCTGGTGTACGTGCTGACGAACCTGGCCTACTTCACCACACTGTCCACAGAGCAGATGCTGACGTCGGAGGCCGTGGCCGTGGTAAGATGCCGCCCGAGCAGACCAGGCCCCTGAGAACCACTCCCGCCTCGGGGGGTTGAGTGGCGCTTTGCCACCACCCGGAAAGAGTGGGCGCTGGCCCTTAACCCCGGGCTCCCCGAGACTCGGGGGTCTGCTGCACGCAGGGACCCGGCCTCCCCCAGGCCAGGTGTGGGCCGGTACGGCGGAGTCATCTGGGCGTTGGGGGTGGGGGCTGAGTCCCAGGCGAACGACGCCTCCAGCCCTGAGTGCGGGGCGGAGCTGCTGGGAGCCCGAGCCTCCTGCACGGGCGCTGTGGACCCTGGGCTTATTGGACGTGGCATTCCTGAGCCCGGCACAGGTGGCCCCCAGACCCGGTGGACTCAGCTGTGGCAACACCCACCCTCTTCTTCTGAATAAACACCCAGTTCTGCTGTCGGGCGGCGGGAGGGCGCTGGGGGCTCAGCCAGAGACAGCCGCGCTTCCTTCCCTTGGGCGGATGTGCTGATGTGGGGACACCGTGCCCAGGGACCCCCGGCGTCCTGCAGGGTGACAGGTGCCTGAGGGTATGGATGGGGACTGAGGCACAGCGCCCTGTGCTGAACCAGGTCCTGTCCCTGGGGCTGCCCCTGAGGTCCAGACCCCAGGAGGCCACTCCGAGTGCAGACATCTCACGATGAGCCCGTGGGAAGCTGTGTAGGCAGAAGCGTGCTGGGGCCCAACTGTGAGGACGGCCATGTGGCCTGTTGTCCGGGCGGAGAGGTGGGAGCGCTGGGCCAGGGCCCTGGGGCTGAGGGGCTCGCGCTCCCGTCTGCCTAGGACTTCGGGACCTACCACCTGGGCGTCATGTCCTGGATCATCCCCGTCTTTGTGGGCCTGTCCTGCTTCGGCTCCGTCAATGGGTCCCTCTTCACGTCCTCTCGGTGAGCCCCCACCCGGACCCCCTCACGTCCCCCGGGCCCCAGGGCACAGGGGAGGCCACCGCACACCACCTTCTGACGTGCGCTCTGAGTCTCGGTCTGACATGTTTGAGGGCTATGGAAACGAGGGAAGCATGAACTCACTCGCCTCTTCCCCGGCCCCCGGCTAGAGGTGACCCAACCGTGTCCGTCTGGACTCTTTCTTGCGTTCATCTCGAAAGCCTGGCCAGCTGAGCCCCTCAAGGATGCTGGGAAGCCCCCGCAGGGAGCCCGGCCCTTGGGCATGGGTCCTCTCCACTCCCTGCCCTGCCCGGGGGTGTGGGGGGAGGGGCTGAGTGCCCGCTCCTATGTCCACAGGCTGTTCTTCGTGGGGGCCAGGGAGGGCCACCTGCCCTCCGTCCTGTCCATGATCCACCCGCAGCTCCTGACACCCATGCCGTCCCTCGTCTTCACGGTAAGCGAGCCACGCCGTCCGCGCCCTGTCCTCCGTCCGTCCGGCTGCGCGTGCTGTCCGCAGGCCGCACACTTGCTGACACGGAGACGCGGATAATTAGCACGAGTGCTTCCTCACGTCGCGCTTCATAGCTTTTTCTTTTTGAGTTTTTAGTTCCAAAAATTACGCATCGTAGCTGTGAACCAGAAGGTGTGGAAGCGTGTGGAGCGCGGGTGTCGGAGCCGGCTGTGCGCGGGCCGCTCCTGGGAGCCCCGCGCGGTGTCCGCGGGGAGGGGGTGTCCGCGGGCGGGCCGCACGCTCGGCGTGTGCGCGTGTCCCAGCCCGGCCTTGCTCTGCTCGCAGTGCATCATGACGCTGCTGTACGCCTTCTCCAGAGACATCTTCTCCGTCATCAACTTCTTCAGCTTCTTCAACTGGCTCTGCGTGGCCCTGGCCATCGCCGGGATGCTGTGGCTCCGTTACCGGAAGCCTGAGCTGGAGCGGCCCATCAAGGTGAGCGGCCGCGGCCGGGGCTCCGCAGCCACGTGGCTGGGTGCCTAGTGGCCCGTGGCCGGGCACTCTCCGCCAGCCAGGGGTGAGGGCACTCTCTCGGGAACGTTCCGGCGAGGCCCGAGTCAGATCTCTGTGCACGTGCTTCCGAACTAGACAGGGAACTAGTTCATGTCATGGTCGTGACTGGAACCTCTTGGGGCTCACGTGTGATTCCAGCTGCTGGGGTTCATCACTGACCACATTAGACCGTACGCGCCCTGGAGCGACTGTCCCAAGGAGGGCAGAGTGATAAGTGAGACCCGCACATGCCAGGTGGGGGGCTGCCGAGCGCCGAAGGGCAGGGGGCCAGGTGAGGCCCCGACCGGCCCGGGGGGACAGGCCCCAGCACGGGAGGGGAGACCAGCTGGGGTGCGAGTAGAGGTGCCTGCCCTGACCGTGGCCATCCCAGGAGAAAGCAAAGTGCTTGCGCTTGTCTACTCAGGCCTCGGGTTACAGCTTCCCAAGGGTGACCCTGTCTCTCCCAGGAGGGCAGCCATGAAGGCCCTGTGAGCACGTCAGCCATGGCCCCAACCCTCATATCGTGGCCATTGGGCAGCCGCTGGCCAGCAGCTCCTGTCCCTCGTCCAGCTCGTGCTGGTGCGTGGTCCTTGCAGTGGGCACCTGTCCATGAGCCTCCTCCCTGGCAGAGAGCCTAGCGGGGCCTGGGACGGGTTCTTCTGGGGGGACCCAGGCAACCTCGGTGCCCGGCATCAGCTCGGCCCTCGCTTGGGGGGGGGGGGCGCTGCCCCACTGGGGCCAGGTGGCCAGGGTCGCATGCCCCGTGGGCTGACTGAGTGGGACCTTTGCTCGTCCCTCGTCCTCTAGAGTTTCTTCCAGTGTGTAGATGCTGATGTGTAGACAGCCTGGCAGAAGGCTCGGGGAGCAGACACGGGGTGAGAGTCCCCGGAGCGGCTGCCAGCTGTGGGCGTGGCCGCAGCTCTGCGGCCTTGAACGCTGTGTGTGGGCCGCGTGCCCGTGGGGCACAGACCACAGCCTGCCTGCCCACAAAGGGCTCTCTGAGGCGGCGGGTGCTGCTGTGGGGTTCGTGGGCGGCCACGGTCTTCTCAGAAGCTCCGGGCCCCTCCCTTGGGTGGCCGTGGGTCAGGGGCTGAGCCAGGCCTCCACCCTGTGATGGAACCGGGAGGCTGACCTTCCCTGACCTTGGGAAGCCTCAAGGGCCCTACCTGGCTGTGTCTGCACTCAGTGTGCTCGGAGCTGTTCCTGCGTGGCCCCGCGCTGAGGGCGGGTGGAGCTCCCCGTTGCCGCCTCAGACAACCGCGCAGGTCGGAGCCAGTGGAGGCCAAGGCCAGAACAGGCCCCAGAGGTCAGAGCTGCTCTGAGCTCGGCCGCGACTCAGCGACATAGGAGTGGCTAAGAGCGGGGGATGCAGGGGTGCCCGGGGGTCGGGGTCCCAAGGGAAAAGACGCCTCTGGCGAGGGTGTGCATTCAGCAGGGTGGATGGGACTCAGGACGGCAGGTGGTAGGAGGTGTGGGGTGGGAGGCAGGGGCACAGGCGTCAGTGCCTTCTCCGTCCCCACCAGGTGAACCTGGCTCTCCCGGTGTTCTTCATCCTGGCCTGCCTCTTCCTGATCGCCGTCTCCTTCTGGAAGACCCCTGTGGAGTGTGGCATCGGCTTCACCATAATTCTCAGCGGCCTACCTGTCTACTTCTTCGGGGTCTGGTGGAAAAACAAGCCCAAGTGGCTTCTCCATGGCATCTGTGAGTACCTCTGTCTGCACCCAGGGCCCCAGGGCTGGCCTCAGCTCTCCCAGGCCCTGCCCCCACCCCAGACGCCAGACCCCAGAGCAGGGCCGTCTGCAATTCTGGTCTAACCCCCCATCCGGGAGCAGAGGAGCTCCCACTGGCCCAGGGCCCAGGGTCAGCCAGGGGTGGTGACAGGTGTGTGAGGCCCTGGCTGCGGGGCCAGCAGTGAGGCGTTCACGGAGGTTTGGGGTGCTGCGGCGTGTTTGGCGGTGGCGTCGGCCCACGTATCTCAGGCATAAGACGCTCAGCTCGGCGCCCGCTAATCTTGGAACAAGGGATTCCCGAGGATCAGGCTGTGTTGGCCAAGTCGTGAAATCCCACCGTCTGTCGCCGGCTTAAACTCAGCCGGCTGACCTAGAAGGGCAGAGGAGGACAGTGTGGGACCCGGGATTGCCGTTCTGGGCTCCCTCCACTGGCCAAGCTCAGACCCGTGCCTGAAATCACGTCGAATGTGGCGGGCTTCTGGGAAAGTCAGGGCGTCCGCAGGCCTGCGCCCTAGTCGCCCCGTGCCAGGTGGCCGCTCTGCATTCTGTCTGGCGCCCGCCTGCTGGTCATTGGGTGAAGCGTTGCTTCCAGCCCAGCCCATTGGCTCCGTCCGTCCGTCATCTTCCAGAACACGCCACCCCGGGGGCCTGAACAGGAGCCCCTCCATCCGGAAATGAGTGCTCGTAGAGGCCGCGGGCAGCGGGCGTTGGTCCCTGTACCGGCCAGCCTGCGCGTGGCGATCACCCCCTCCACCCCAGTGTGGCTCCCAGGAGCCCCGGGCTTGGACCTGGGCTGAGGCTGAGGTGACTCGCACAGCATTCTCCGCCTCTCACCTGGCTGGCGTGCGGGCTGGTGCCCCCCAGCAGGGAGGCCCGTGGGCCCCCGGCAGGTGTGTGCGCATTAGGAGGTTCCGGAAGGAGCTCAGGGTCTCCAGCTGCTCGTGCAGCTGTGGGAGGTGTGGCCACAGGGGACGGGGCGAGCCGCAGCCCGTGCTGCCCACGCCCAGTGGTGTCCCCGAGCTAACTCACGTGTCCCCCCACTGCGCAGTTTCCACGACGGTGCTCTGCCAGAAGCTCATGCGGGTGGTGCCCCAGGAGACGTAAGCCGGAAGGACCAAGAAGCTGCCGGAAGGAAAACGCACGAAGCTGGTGTTGGAACATCTCACCCCCCTGAAAAGCGACTCCGGTCCCGTCATCCAGGCAGCTCAGCTGAGCGCCCCGCGCCGTCCCTCCACCGGGTCGGGGGCTGGGGCCCCAGTGCAGACTGGTACGACTTTAGTCCCAGAAAGCGAACTTCTTCTTCACTTCCACGAGCGTAGCGCCGAGAAGGGCCGGGCCCCTGACCCACCGCAGCCCGCTCGTCCGCTTTCAGCCTTTGTTTATTTGTATTATTTTTTTAACTTAAATTTGGGGTCAAGTTGACGCCACTAAGATGATTATTTTCTAAAGAAACGAGGGGAACGGTGAGAGTTTTGCCCTCCGCCCCCTGCAGCTCGACTTGCCTGCGAGGGCCCCGGGCACGTGGTGGGGCGCGGTGCCCGGCCCAGCCCAGGCTTCCAGGAAGGGGGGATCCTGAGTCCCCAGCACTCCAGACCCAGGAGCAGAGCCACCGAGACTCAGGCCTCGTGGTGCGGACCTCCGAGTCACACTGACAGACGGACGGCAGTCCAGACCGCACGCTTGGCTTTCTTTTGTTGTTGTTGCGTAGATGTAGTGACTTTAGCAAAAACTCATCTCGGGACTTAGTCTCTTTGCCTTAAAGATCCAAGGGTGGATCCCTCCCCGACCCCCAGAAGAGAAGAGAGGAGGTCACTAGAACAGCTGCCTTCCGAGAGTGACCCCAGCCCCGGCTCGGCGGAAGGCAGGTTCCTGCCCCTGGTGTCTGCTGCTGGCGGGGGCCCCGGGCAGAGGTCACGGGGGCCCCGGGCAGAGGTCACGGGCGCCCGGACGATCCCGAGCTCCCACCTGTGTGCGTCACCTGGGACGGCAGAGCAGGGCCAGCATCTGGGCTAGACCCAGTCACCCGGGACACCCTGGGCTTCCGGCTCCGTACACCCCACCTGGACACCCACGTGAGCTGAGGCACAATGCGGGATGACCCTGGGCTGTTCCGTATCTGGTCCTGGGACCGAACGAGAGGTTTTCCAGGCAAAGACTCGCCCTGGAAATCTAGACGCGGCCAGGCAGGAACGGCAGACACCATGATGGGGAATGCTAAAGGGCTCCCTAGCCGGTAGTCCCTCAAGACAGCCTCCTCCCAGGGCCTGAAGAACCAACCCCAGGAAGGCACCTGCAGCTGGGTGGGGCTCCTGGCGTGGGAGCCCCCCACTCCCCCCTGCATGGCCCTTCCCAGGCCAAACTCCACCGCTGTGAAGCCGGGGCTGCTCTCACGGCACCTGCTCCCGGGGCTGGCTGCCCTGCCTCCTTGGGCTTTTGTCTTTGTGGTGCCCGTGGTGCTTTCCCAGGGGTGGCCACTGGGGCCAGTGTGGGCTGTAGCCCAAGATGCTGCTTCAGCACCCAAGGGCCGCGTGAGCTTGGCATGGTCAGCCTGCCGCCATCTGTCTGGGCTCCAGGACCCAGAGCAGCCTGAGCCGCCCGGGAGGCCGAGAAGTCGGCCTGTTGTCACCTGTCCTGCTTTGTGCCCGAGCACAGTGCTGGCTCTGGGCTGGGTGCGGGGAGCCCACGGGGGCCTTCCCGGGGTGGCCTGCAGGTAGGTGTAGGGAATCGGGGCATGGTCGCCCCTGCCCCCCGGGGGCCCGCCTGCCCTCAGACACCAGGCAGTGCTTCCACAGTGGCCTTGGGCCGAGGCAGAAACTCCGCTCCTCCTGTCTCCTCTCTACTGACAGGTGTTCCGGGCACGCGTATCTGTCCAGCTTCTGTTTTTTTCCCTTGTAAAGCAAACCCTGCCGTACGCAGCACATGTTTGTTTGTGGACCTGCTGATTTTTCCTGTCCTAACGTGTCACTAACTTAAAGGATGCGGTGGCACCTCCTGTATCTCTCTGCGGGGCCGAGGACCGCCCCTGCCACACGGTGTTCCCACCGTCCTGGCGGCCACGGCAGCCCGGCCTGGACACCTGCTGCACATCGGCGTGTGTGGCTAACGTCTCTTCCCGTCAGTGGCTAACCTGTTGCACTTGGTGGGGAGTTCTGGGGATTTTGTGTGTGGGGTTTTTCGTTGGTTTTTGAAGAAAAACAATCAGAATCTTAAGTAGTGCTTGTGGTCTCCTGTGTCCTTTGGCGCCAGACCCTGGGTGTGGGGATGACCGTGGGTGTTGTCCCCGCGGGGGTGGTCGATTGGGCGCGTGTTGGCACACCTCGTTCACTCGCAGACGTGGCTGGCAGCGTGGGAGGCCCACCACAGTGGCTGCAACCCCCTGGCTTGGGACGGGCGGTGAAGGCCGGGAATAAGGCCGGGAAGGAGGCCGGGGGGCCTGAGCTGGAGTTCGGAGGGGCTGTTGCAGTCGAAACGGGGGAGAGTGTGGCCTCGGGCCTGCAGGCGGCTGTGGCTGCTGCTGATCGGGCACCGGGAGGGCAGGGGAGGCTCTAGCTTGGGGCCAGGAGGGAGCCCGAGCCCCGGAGCAGAGCAGGACCGAGGGCCGTGGCACTCTCCACGGACCCACGGACGACACTCGGAGCTCGGGCACGCTGCATTCTGAGCATCAGCGTTGGAACAGGGCCTCGAGGACAGGCGGGCGAGGGTCTGCCAGGGTGGAAAGGGCTTGGTGGGGCGGCCACGGCCTGAACCTTGGGACTGCAGGTCTGGGTGCCCAGTGAAGGGTTTCTGCCCCGTTCCTCAGACGGGCTCGGCGAGGGGAGTGCGGCCCGATCCCACCGGAGAACACCAGGGCCTCCTGACCCCGTGTGGGCAGGGCTGCCCAGAGCTGCTGACCCTGCCGGATGCCCTCCCACCCTGCCCGGGGGGGCCAGGTGCCCACAATGGTCCATACCCGCCCCCCCCACAAGCACTGTGCCCCCCCATCTGCTCCAGGGAGCCCCGCTAAACTCAGGAGCGCACAGAAATCCCACATCCCTTGCCGGGGGAGCAGGTGGGAACCCTGTGGCTCCGGCCCTGGCCCGGGGACAGTCGTCCTTCCACTGAAGATGGCTCTCACGCCACCCAACCACAAGGGACCCCCTCTTCCTCTGAGGGGTGGGGAGAGGCACATGGGGGCAGGGAGACCAGAGGGGAAGGGTGGAGCAGGGGAGAGGTCTACGGGCGGGCGGGGGGAGTGCTACTAGGCACCCCTCCACGCTGGACTTCTGTGGGCCCCCATTCCTGGGAAACCCTGCCGGCTCACCAAATTCTCCAGGTGCTTGTATGGAGAGCTGGTGAGGGGGCTCGGGGGTCAGACCAGCCTCAGCGAGGATTGGCCAGAACCACTGTGGGTGCAGGGGTCCGGCAAGGGGAATGGGGGTTCTGAGCCAAGTGGGAGGGGATGGGGTAACCTCAGGGCCAGGTGTGAGAGCTCGGGAACCTCGGGGTGTCCCCAGGACCCCAGGGAGGGAGTGTGTGCCTGCATCCAGACAAGACCCTTTCTGAGCATCCTAAATACAGGACCCTTCTGTGGGCTCCAGAGTCCCGCAAATCCTTGCCCCACCCCCAACACCCCCAGCGAACAGCGTCCAGAGACAGCAAGGGTGGGTGCGGCACCCGTGAAAGCAGGCGGACCCTGTCCCCCACATGCACACGGGCTGCCCGCAGCAGCGGTGTGGCTGGGGACCCAGGCGCCTTCCCCTCTGCAGGCTCTGAACTCCTGCACGCCAAGCACATGGAGTGCTGCCCTCTGCGCTACCTGGGGTCCTGTTCAGGCAAGACCCAGATGCTTCTCTCTCCGCCGGAGGGTGACTTCCTGCCGCCAGCAGGAGCCCCGCCGCTGTGTGATTAAAGTCAGAGGTTTGCAGCACACACGCCCGCGGCACCCGGCTGAGCAGGTCACGCACAGAACGAGCCTCTACCCATTCCCCCGTCCAGGTCAGAGAGGGCACGGAAGGCTCCAGAAGCTTCTCCCTCAGCAGCCTCTGTGAAGTGTCTGGAGCATGGCACGTGGCCCCGGGAGGCTCTTCCCCCCCCAGAGGAGGCCTCGGGGCCCAGGGTCAAAGCGTGGGTCCATCCCCGCCCACGTGTGCTCCCACCCGGCCCTCCCGGGGGAGGTCACCTTCTGAAGCCCTTCAACAGCCCCCAGCTTGAGGTGGGGAAAGCGGCGCATGGACGACCGCCGACCCCGAGGTCAGCCGGGCCCACTGCCCGTCCTCATGAGCCGCTCGGACTGTTACCCGCCAGGCAGCTGACGTCAGCCGTCCGGGAGCACTCGCCCGGCCTTCCGGGGGGCCTGGCTCAGTCCGCCCGGGGCAGCCAGGGCAGTGGGAGGGTGTCCCTGGACAGAGGGCAGCCCCGTCCTGCTCCTCTCGCTGTGGTGACCTCCCTCCAGGCTACGGCATCCGTCCGTGTGGACGGCTCGGCCTCGCTCTCAGGGACCCACCGTGGGGGGCAGGGGACTGCGTCCAGACTCCCTCCATTGAAGTGGCTGCTGTTTGACTTCTGGGCTCCACTCAGTCCCTGGCGGACGGCGGTGATCCCACAGGGAGGGATTTGTTGCATAAAACCCACGTCCGGATCGAGGAGGGCGAGACTGTATTTGGAAGGCCTGGGCTGTCGCGGTTGGGACTGTGAACTTGCCGGCACCCGGGGGACAGGCCAGAGCTTCTCTTCTGGAGGGCAGCCACGTGGGGCCCGGGCAGAGCAGGTGTCCCCACACCTGGAGGTCATCTGCTGGCTCGTCCTGAGGAGGACCAGGGTCAGGGGTCTGGAGAGGAGGCCCAACCACAGTCTGGTTAAGGAGTTTTGTCCCGCTGGATCGGTGGGGTCATCACTGCCGAGACACAGAGGGAGTTTGAGGACCCGTGTCCGACCCATGGGGCTGCGGAGTCCCCCGCGTCACGAGCGTTCAGGGCTGAACTGAGAGGCGCACGGCCCGCAGGGACGCAGCGGGCGGGAATCCACAGAAGCCGGCGCGGGACGGCTCCAAGCACACGGGGAGGGCCGTGCAGCTGGGGCAGCCGACCGCGGGGACAAGTGTGTCCTCACCTCGACCGTGGTGGCGGCGGCAGGACCCCGGGGAGTGTGCTGGGAACCACCAAACCGGGCTCTGCACGTGGTGAATGGTACAGCCTGTGAACAGAGCTCATCGCCACGTGGGACCGGCAGCACGGGGAACGGTGACGCAGTGTGCCACCATTTTGATTGAAAAGGTGGAAACAGGGACGCCGGGTGGCTCAGCCAGCAGAGCATCTGCCTTCGGCTCATGATCCCAGGGGGACCGAGCCGCACCTCAGTCTCCCACTCCCCTGCTTGTGTTCCCTCTCTCTAATAAGTAAAATAAAATCTTAAAAAGAAAGAAAGAAAGAAAGAAAAGGTGGAAAGAGTATACAAATACATTTCCCCGAGGTCGGAAGATCTCTGGGAGAGTCTGTGGGAATCAGCCAGGCCGGGAACCTCCAGGTGGGGAACCGGAGGGGCCGGGCGTGGGGCAGGAAAAGGGATCCTCGCCTGCGCCCCTTGTGTGACGTGAATCCCATGGACGATTCACCCATTCACAAAAACAATACTTTTTGAATGAGCTTTTACAAATCAGGAGGCTCTCTGGGACGCAGACACTGTTCCGTGTAGTAATCTGGGGGGTGCAAATTCATCGGGCTGTGAAGGGTTGCGCCCTTTGTACACAGTCTCTAAAGTGTGCCCCGGACATGCGGCCGCCTGGGCTCTGCCTTGGTCTCACTGTGCCTGCTTGATGCGCCCGCAGACCACAGGACCCGCACCCCCACCTGTGAGGACGGGGCACTGGCATCCCTTCCTCTCCAGCCCTGGCCATGAACTCCTCGTTCCTCGGAAGCTAGACGTGAGGCTCGGGGGCCCCAGTGTAATGGGAGGTGGGGGGACAAGGGACTCACTTGTGAGGACAGCCCCCCAGGCTGGCGGGAAACAGGGCCGGGGTTCAGGCCTTCCCCGGTCCTGGTTGTCGCCTGTGCCCGGAACCTTTCTCCTGCTTTCCGAGGCTCCTCCCGTAACGGCTCTGAGAGCCCGTCGGGGACTAGGTGCGTCCGAGAGCCCGGCAAACCCACTCTTCGAGGCCGCACCTCTGCTTCCAACCTGATGAGGCCTCCTTGGAGGGGTGGGGGAGGGTCAGGACCTCTCGGGGACCTTGCTACGGCCCAGGAGAGGGTCACGGAGCCCCGGCTGGGATGACCTTCAGGGCTCCACGCCTGGAGGCCCCAGCTTGCCAGCCGGGCGGTCACCCCGGCGGTCACGCCTCCACCTTCTCCCCGAGCGGCTGTCAGCCCCGACTGGACTTGCCTCCGGCGGCCTGACTCATCGCGACTGACGCGCGTTGGCGGAGGACGAAGCTGGCTCCGGGGCCGGCCGCCTCCCCAGGCTGCCACGGGTCAGAAGCGCGAACTCGGACCGTCCGAGAGCTGCCCCGGCTGTTGTGCAGATGGAGACACTGAGGCAGCCGGCCGGAGGGAGCGTGTGACGGCGGGAGGCCCTCGGTCTGGCGAGCGTGTGAGCCCCGGCTGGGAGTCAACCCTCTCCGCCAAGCGTGACGCTCCCACCGCTTCCGCTCACGGCATCGTCCGGAACAGCTGCCGTACGCGGATGTGAGCAACGCAGGGGTCCCCAGGGGTGGATGGAAAGCAGGTTCGCAGCCCTCTCGCCGGCTCTCTTCCCGGCCTTCCAGGGTCCTTACGGCCTCTGCGGAAGGAGGCAGAGCACACCGGGGGCCACCGACGCGGGATGGTGACGAGTGTCAGCGGCGGGCTCCGACGGGCGCCTCCCAGGGTCCAGAGGGAAAGAGCTAGAAGGTGCACTCGCCTGTGGAGGGCAGGAAGGAGAGGAGCCGCCCCCCGCCGCCCCCCGCAGACGCTCTTGGGAAGGGAGGGGGGGCCACACCAGCCACCGCGTGGGGTCTTTCAGGCCAGGGAAACGTCCAGGGCGGACTCACCGAGGACAAGGGTGTGAGCTCTTATGAAAGGAGGCCATCTGACCTCTAGGGCCAGACCTGGGTTTTCGGTGGGGGGCAGGGTGGGTCTGGGGGTGGGATTTGCTAGATTGGTGGGTCCCAGCCGTGACGGGGGGCGGAGGCATCCAGGACGCCAGTTTCGTGAGTCCTGGTTCCCGAAAGACAGGAAGACCAGCGGCCAGACCGGAGGGGCTGGTGAGTTACTGTCAGTCCATCTGTGGGGTGTGGGGTGGCTGGGGGGAGGCAGTTTCTGTCCTGTATGTTCCCCGCTTCTACCCTTGCCTTGGTGAACACCGGGAAGGTGCCGGAAGCAAACACGAGAGGTGCGGGAAAAAGCACTCTACTGCCTCTGACACGAAGACCCGACTCCTTGAATGCTCCCAGGGCCTCGCACACAGGCCACCTGCCCACTTATCTAAACGTTGCGGGATGACCTCCCCCTCCCTCTGCGTTCCAGCCCATGATGGGCTTCTTTCATTGCTGGATTGTTCTGTGCCTGGGACACACCTCAGGGCCTTTGCACGCACTGTTTCCACACCGAGCTGCTCTTCCCTGCCTCCTGCCTGCTAAGTCCTGCTCTCCTCCCTCCCATGCGCCTCCAAGGCTCACTGCGGCTGCCCCCGGACGCAGAGCCTTCTCTGCACCCCTCCAGCTCTACGGGACTGCCGGGAATTGGCTTTTGGCCTCTTCTCGTTGCTCACGTGTAAGAACATGTTGGATCCTGGAGATTCCTGGAGACGCTTAGAGGAAAGCTATGGAACGGGGTAGGCGGTCCTCCCGGGATCTGTGAGGGTCCTGGCCCACCGCTGTCCCGCTACGCAGCTTTGAGCACGTGGCCCCCTCTCCGAGGCTCAGTTTCCCCAGCCGTGATCTCCTAGGTGGTGAGGGTTAAGACAAGTGGTCTCTGCCTCATCCTCCTCCCCCTTCCCCTCTAGGACACTCTGAGGGCCACCGACAGGGTGGCCACTCCCCAGGCCTGCTTCAGGAGCCAAGGGCGCGTGGTGCGGGGAGAGCTCTGAGGGAGAGACGCAGCAGCCGCTGGGCAAGCCTCCCTGCCCGGGCACGGGACTGAGCACGGCAGGAGCAGGAGGCTGATCCGCACGCAGGGCAGGGCCCAGAGGGGCAGGAGGGGTGCGGAGGGCGGTCGGCAGGGGCACCCCTCCCTCTGGACGCAGGGGACAGGGGAGACCGGCTGAGCCGCCGGACGCTGCAGGGCCCTGAAGCCGCGGCTCCTAGTGTGGCTTCGAGCACGAGCGCCCGGCCCGGGACGCTGTGCTAGGCGCCTTCACCACGGCCGCGGAAGCCCCCGCGTGTCCGGGAGCTACGCGGGGATGACAGGGCTGGTGCCTGGCTGGGCTCGGCCTGCTGGAGTGGACACAGCCTGGCGTGGCCCAGATGTCCTGTGGGGACTGGGTCTCGCCTTCCCGGGGGAGCTGCTGACCGTGCTCACCAGACACCTGGGCTCGCCCTTGGCCCGAGGGTCCGCTTGCTTCTTTGCAGGCCACTGGCATCCGCAGGTGGCCGGACATGCTCGGAGGCGCCTCCGCCCCACCTGGGGATGAGTCCCGCAGCCGTCCCAGCCCCGAGCTCCTGTGGGGTCGGCTGCAGCCCCTATCATGACCGTGTGCAGCTCAGCATCTCTCTCTGCCCAGCGGAGGCCCCCCAGCAAGCCCTCCCCTCACATCCCTGTGTCAGAGGCCGCCTCCTGGGAACCCACGCACGAGGGGCCACGCGGGCCAGGGTCACCACCGCGGGAGAAGGGGGCGTGGGTGCGATTCATCCCTCTACTCTGTTCTCTGCTTCGCTAGAACACTGGTACGCTCGATGCGCAGGAGCAGCCCGAGAAAGCCAGGGAATCGGGATGCGACGGGGCGCCTGATACCACCCCAGGGCATAGCAAGGGCGCCGAGGTGTCCCGGCCTCTCAGACACCAGAGCCGGCGTCCAGCTTCCTGCCTCGTTGCGGCCTGCTGCCTCCTGCTTCCCCTCTCGGGCTCCAGGGGAAACCCGGCCTCGCTCACCAAACGCGGGAGCTCAGGCCCATCCCTGGGACCGTTCCTGTGGACGTCCCGACCGTCCTCCTGCACGGCCTGCGGCCCAGGCCATGGTCGGCATCATAACTCTTCTAAGCGGGTGTAAACGCTCCAGCCCAAGCACCTGGACAGCCTTAGCCCAGCTCTGTACGTATTTGCAGAGCTCTGCCGACGACAAAACCCCATTCGGATGAATGTCCCCTGGGTCCCCGTGTTTCCTGACCCCTGCCCTGTCCCACTCTACTTTCTCTCCTTGCTTTCGGCCAAGAGGACAAGCGGTGTCAGGTATCGGCAGCGGCCCTGGTTTCCATACCGTGCTTTGGGAGGGCGTGTAAATGAGTTCAAGCCTCCAGACATGTTTTGGCCGTGTTTGCTCGCACCTGTGAATCAGCAGTCCCGTTTCTGGGTGTGCGTGTACCCCAGGGCGTGTGCGAGACTGCAGCCATTCCGGTCCCAGCGGCCCAAAGTGAGAACTGCCCACAAGACTGTGAATCCCAGAAAGGAGACACTGTGGTCACGCACTGGGACGATGAGCGTTGGTGAGGGTTGATGGGTTGTAGCTAAGCACGGCCATGTGGAGTGCCACAAACCCACGACCAGGGAGAGAAACCTTCAGCGAGAGCTGCCCACTGCACTATCCTATCCCCAGGAAGTCTGAAACTCAGGGCAGGATCAGGGCATCAGCGTGGCACATGGTAGTGGTGTCAGGTGTCAGGGTCCTGGGGCCACTGTAACACATCAGTCCAGGGAGGGGGCTCCAGCAACAGCCCTGCTGTCCTGGGGCTGGGAGCATCTGCAGGGCCGGGCTCCCCCCACAAAGGTCCCAGGGAAGGGACCTTCCTACCTCTTCCAGCTCTCGGGGGCTCCAGGCATCCCTAGGCGGTGGCCGTGTCCCTCCTTCTCTGCCCCTGTCTTCCTGAGGCCTCTCCTCTGTTCAAATCTCCCTGGCCTTGGGGGGCGTTAGTTGTTGGATCTACGGCCCACCCAACCCCAGCAGGACCTCAGTGTATCTTAGTCCCAGCTGCGAAGACCTGTTTCTAAGTAAGGCCACGTTCTGTGATTGTAGGTGGATGTGGGGGGGCTGCCCTTCATCCCGACACCTGTGTGGAGGACGGCTTCAACAGGGGAGCTCCCGGGGGCTCCCAATAGCAGGTGGCGTCTGGCTCTGGTTCCACAGCCGCGACCTTGCGGATCCCGTCCAGCTGTGCGTGCCGAGGGGCTGAGGGGACAGAACGTGCACTACGCTCCAACGGCACATTCGCAATGAAGAAGAGGGTGGCGGGAAACCTCATTCCACAGAGCGGCACCCCGTCATCGCTGCTGCAGGGCTGCTGTAACAAGGGAGCCCAAAACTCGTGGCTTAGACAGACATTTCCTATCTTGCGGTCCCGGTGGCCGGATGTCTGACACGGGGCTGGCCGGACTGACATCAGGGCACGCGCAGAGTGGGCTCCTTCTGGAAGCCCTGGGTGTGGTCCGTTTCTCCGCCCCCCCCCCCCCGGCTTCTAGAAGCCTCCAGCGTTCCTTGTCTTACAGCCCGTCTTCCAGACGCAAAGCGGGCAGCATGGCCCCGTGGCTGCTGTGTGACGTCCTGCTTCCCTCCTAGAAGGACCTGTGTGGACACTGGGCCCACATGGACACCCCAGGACCGTCTCCCCATCTCAGGGTCCTGACCTTAATCACACCGTAACGTCCGCTTTGCTCTGTACCTTACCCCGGGCCCCAGGGACGAGGGCCCGGCTGTCTTGGGCCGGTTACTTTGCCAAACTCTCTCCTACCTTGGGGCCTCTGAGACGGGGCGGGTGGGTGGGGGAGTCTGGACAGGCGAGCCGCGCCTGAGCCGCCCCTGGCTGGGTCTGGGGGGTGAGGCTGTGTCACCGCGTGGGAGACTGAAGGGACACCACAGGGGCTCTAAGACCGGGAGGCGGGATGGCTCTGGACGGCTTGTTACGGAACAGATTCAGACATTGTCGCGGCCAGGAGCTCTGGGAGGTGTCTGGGCGGTGTAGGGCACGGAGGGTGGTTGCTGGTCAAGGTCCCGGTCGGGGGCGCTGGGTCCCTGCCTCTCCTTCTCTTCAGGCTCCAGGGAAATGGGACGGGACCGCTGGGCCGTCAGTGTCCCGTCCCACGGCCCTCCGTGGCCGGCCTTCTGTGGGCGGCATCGTCAGTCCTCCGCCGGCCCCCACCGGGGCTCCCAAATGGGGCAGAGGGACACTCAGGGGCAGTGTCAGCCCCCCGAGATGAGCCTGGACAACGCCGTGAGTTTGGATTCAAGCCACTACGGAGTGTTGAAACTCTCCCTCGGAGAAGATGGGCAGATAGGCGATGTTTGATGTGACGGCGAGAACGTTCAGTGCGTTCCGCTTGTCAACAGCTCCCTTTACTGGAACAGGAACTTGGATTCATCCTGAGCCAGAATGTCTGGCCTGTCCCTCGGCACAGCGGTGGGTGAAGGTGACCTGCTTGAAAATGTTGGCCAGTGAATCCAGTGCGAGCAGACTCTGCTTGGACAGGGAGGCTGAGAAAGTCACACAGGGTTTCCCCGCATGCCACCGGCCCTGCAAGGCAGCCTCAACCACAGGAGAGACTGTCCTGCCAGGAGCTGCGTCCAGGATTGTCCTACGCGGTCAGGCCCGTCCCAAGGACCGCGGAAGAAGCTTTGTTTGCTCTCCGTGGGGAAGCGTAGAGGCCCTGTTGGTCACCACACCTGGTCCTGCCGGAACGAGGGACCATGCGCTCGGCACTCAGCCACAGACCCGTCCTCGCCTGGGCCCCGCAAGACAGGTCTGAGGTCGAGGTGTCCACAGGACTGCCACGGCCCCTCAGGACGCTGGGTCAGTGGTCTCGACTGTTCGCTGGGGAACGCGCTGTCAGCCCTGCAAGCCCGCGTGGGTGTGGGGCAGCCTCCGCTGACCTGGTGGGGCCCGGCCCTCGCCTTTTTTCCACGTGGCTGCCTCTTTCCAGCGAGGATAATGCTTCTGTCCGACGGGAGGATTAAGGGAGCGCCTGTGATCCGCAGGAGGCAGCGGACGGCGGGCGGCTCCACCGAAACCAGAGAGTGTTGTAGGCGCCCGTGAGTCGGTAGGGAGCGGCTGATTCCAGACACTTCCCCCTCTCGGCCGGAGATGTGCTGACCCCTGCCCGGGGGCTCTGCGGTACCCGCCACCGTGCACAGGAGAGCCTGGGAGGTGGCGAAGACGGCCTGGGCCCGGGGCTCTCCCCCGTGTCCCCGGGGCCTGAGCAGGTGGGAGGCGGGAGGGTTTTCTGCACGACAGAGCCCTGGGCATCGGGACTCCCTCTCCCCTGGTGGGGGGCACTGCCCACGTCCTCCTTCCCCCAGCTCAACCGTTCTTGTCTAAGGAAGGGGGCGGGACATCTGCCGTCTCAGCCTCACGCCCTCCGTGCCCTGGGCTCAGCCTCACGCACAGAGCCGTCCCTGTCCCTTCTTCCCCAGTTTCTTTTACAAATATACATATGGGGGCGCCTGGGTGGCTCAGTGGGTTAAAGCCTCTGCCTTCGGCTCAGGTCATGGTCTCAGAGTCCTGGGATCGAGCCCCGCATGGGGCTCTGCTCAGTGGGGAGCCTGCTTCCTCCTCTCTCTGCCTGCCTCTCTGCCGGACGTTTAAAGGCTCCTTTTAACTGAAATATAAGTGACACAACCTGAAGTTCAGCACTTTAAAGGGTCCGGCTCCGCAGTACTTAGGAGACTCACCCCCGTGAGTCCCCCACTCTACCCACTGCCGGAGCAGTTCCCTCCCGCCCCGCCAGCCCGGAGCTGGGACGTCGCGGCCTCCCCTCCCCCGGCCACCGAGTGCCTGTCTCCGCCGACTCGCCTATTCCAGACACGTCCTCCGCGGGGCATCACGTCCTCAGCGGCCTTCTGCGACCGGCTTCTGCCACCGAGCGACACGTGGTCCGAGCGGGTCCATGTGGCGGGTTGTAGCAGGGCTCCCCGCCCCTCCTGCCCCCCGGCTGTGCCCCACCCCAGGGCGCGGAGGCGCTGCGTGGACGTGTGCGCCGCGGGCACTCCGGGCCGTGGGAACGGGGCCGGCTCCACCATGAAGGTTCCTCTCCTCGGCGCTCGCGCCGGGGAGCGGAGCCGGTGGGTCGCCAGCGTTCCCTGTGGTCTGACTGACGCTCTGAGCCCCGCTGGCGGGCCAAGGTCCCCGGCCGCTCCCTCAGAGCCGCTCCCTCGAGAGCCCGCGGCGGGGAAGGGACGTCTCTCACACATGGCCAGCCCGCGGGGGGCAGGGTGTCCCTGACACGCGGATCGGGGCCTCAGAGGCGATCCCCGGAGGTGCATCAGGGTCCACAGACCCCGTGTGGACTGGCGCTGAGGGGTCTCTCCAGAACCTCCCGCCCCGTGAGTCCCACTTCGCCGCCGGTCAGTTTCCGCCACCTCCTGACGCTCGGGCCGTCCTCCGTCTCCGCGGCCCGGCGTTCCCATCCTTCTGCGAACAGCCGGACCTGCGACCCTCTACTGTGGCGTTTTTTCCTTGTGTTTACGGCTGGTTTTCCCATTAAGTGAGTCCATTTTAGGAAAAGCGGTAAGAGGACAGCGATGGGGAGCCCGCGGGGTGACTGAGGTTTGAGACGCCTGCAGCGCCCAGGAAGCGACGACGTGGGCCTTGCTTCCGCCCACGTAGAAAACGTTACTACAGAGTTTTGGGGGGGAGCACCTGGGTGGCTCGGTCAGGTGAGCGTCTGACTCTTGGTCTCTGCTCAGGTCATGATCTCAGGGCTGTGAGATCGAGCCCCGCGTGGGGCTGCGTGCCGGGCAGGGATCTCCCTCTCCCTCTGCTCTGCCCCCCACCCCTCAGGTCAATAAATACATCTTTTAAAAAAAGGTTTTTTGGAAAACAAATTCCTGGTCACGCCTGCAGGATTCTGGTCTCACAAGGCTTGGGCAGAGTCCCGGGGTCCACAGTTTAAGGGGTTCCCTAAAGTGTGCCGTGGGGAAGCCAGTTGGGAGGTGCTGGTTTGGGGTTGGGGTCTGAAGTCCCAAGCAGGGACTCGTTCCTGGGTCCCGTCCCTCCCCCGTCCCACGCCGTGTTATCTTCTGCCCCAAGCCCCTCGAGTGTGGGTCCTCAGACCGGTGAGGACTACGATGTCACAGTCTGTGGGACCGGAGCCCGGGCAGTGCTGTTTCTTGAGCGGGTGCACCTGCCTTAGGAGCTGGGCCCTCCTCTGAGGAGGCACCAAGGCTGAGGCCGACAGCTGGGGCTCCCCACCCCACAGTACTTCCAATTAGCATTTAAAAGTGGGGAGATTTCGCATTAAAAAACGACAACAAATTTCTGACTTCTCTCTCTAAAGAAAACTCAGCAGTCCAAAAGTTTTGGGTTCCTGGTCCCCTGGAGCGGCCCAGCAGTGGCCCAGGTTCTTGGCGGGCCTGGGTGCCGAACCATGGCCTCCCCCTGCCCCTTCCACTGCCCCTCTTCTAGGTCTGGCCCCTGGAACAGCTTGAGACGGCAACTGCTGCCTGTCTCACCACCTTCCCCGAGAAAACAGCACTCCACAGAGGGCCACCGGGCCGCGGAAACCCTGGCTTACGCAGGGTCCGGCGAGCGTCTGTCCACGCCCGGGGCCAGCAGCACAGAGGCTGTGGGAGCAAAAGGCCCGGAGGGAAATGGCAGAGAGACGGAACGGATTAGCTGCCTCCGTGCAGGACAGTTTGCCAGGTGGGTCTAGGATCAGGTTGGAACAGCAGAGCCTCGCTGCACCCTTCCCCGTGCCAAGGGCGCACAGAAGCCACGGATGAGCCTGCTCCTTTTCTCTCCGGTCCCGGGGCCGTGGACATGTGCGGCCAGATCACACTTTGTGGACGTGTGTGCTGGGGGACCGTCTGTGCCTTGACGCGCATGGACCCGAGGGCGCCCCTCCCCAAGCTGTCCCCAGACGCAGACGCAACCCTGCTTGGAACGAAGGCCCCATGCTGCTCAGGGCCCCAGCCCGCCAGGGTCAGCCCCAGGGGAGACCCTCTGCCCTCCCTGCCAGGTCCCAGTGTGTGAATTCTGTGAACTCTCTCTCTAGCACCGTGACCCTTTCCAGAACCCTGCTGCCTCCTGTGGACGTGCAGATGCCGCTGCCCTGAGCCCTGCCTGTGCTCCCTTGGGGCGGGGGGGGGGGGGTGTCTGTGACTCCCAGACCCAGGTGAGGGCAGGCAAGTGTCAGAGCAACTGCGGCGAGGAGCATCTGGCCTGACCACAAGGGCAGTCTCTGGTGACGCAAGTGCCCATCTGGGCAGAGAAGGCAGAGCGCCGCTGTGTTGGGAAAGAAACCCTCAGGGGCATGTTCCTTCCCGCGCATCCGCGAGCCGGCAGCCAGGTGGAGGCTCCAGCAGCCTGTCCGTCCTCCCCCCATGCCTCGTGCAAAAGGGTGGCTGATGCAAGAGGCCCCCCCGAGTGCCCTGTTCCCCAGAACTGCTGCTCGGGCCAGGGGGAGGGGAACGCAAACGACCAGTCGACAAGTCGCTAGCACAGAAGGCGGGAGGCAGCTGCCAACATACAGCCGACAGTTAGAGACAGAGGGGCCGTGCTGGGGCTCTGTCGACGGGGAACTAGAAAAGGACCAACGCTGTGGGCACGGCGGCAGGAAGGAAAGGGAGCACCGCGCACGGCCGCCCCAGCCGGAGCCTGCGCGCGCCCGGGGCGGGGCGGGGCGGGGAGGAGGGGCGACAGCCGGAGGAGGCCCGAAATAGCACGGCCGGTCCCCAGCGGGACCCAGCAATAGGGTTCCTGCCCGGGAACCCTGGGGAGGCTCTGAGGCCCCGGAGCCGTCGGGAGAGGTGCGGGCGGCCCCCCAGCTGCCGCCACAGGGGCCGGCGTGCCAGGGAGGGTGGCCTGGGAGCTGTTTGCTCAGCACCCGCCTCCTAGCTCTCCGCTGAGTGGGTGCCCGGGCTGGAGCACAGGAAGTAGCCCCCTGTGGTCCCCGCCTGGAGGAGGAGGGGACAGTGGCGCACAGGAGTCAGGCAGCCGCGCCCTTCGTCTCAGAGTCACAGGCCCACCCCACAAGCCACACTTGGGGCCGGAGGTCCTCCGTGGTGGGGCTGTCCCTTGCGTCATAGGTTGCCGAGCAGCTTCCCCGGAGCGTCCACCCAGCAGGTGCCACGGCACTTCTCCCTGTATCGACAGACGTCACCAAACATCCCCAAGTGTCCCCTGGGAGGCACCTTTGACCCTGAGTGAGTGCCAGCCCAGGGCCGAGTGGAGCCAATCCCCAGAAACAGTCCTGTCCTCTGCTCAGCTGAAAGTCCTGTCCCTCCTGTCCCGGCTCTGACACCCGCCTGCCACACCCACCTCTCCCCGTCCCTTGACCCTCTTGGCCCTGGGCTCTTTGGAGGCTGGCCAACCCCTGCACCCTCTGCTGGGTTCAGCTCCCGGGAAGGACCCCCGCCAACGTGTCCACAGGAACAGGGAAGCCCCCCCCAGCCTCGTCAGACGTGAAGACAGAATCTCCAAGTGGCAGGTGTCATCTGGTCCTTTTAGAGGTCTGCCGGGAGGCCCTCCGACGAGGGGAGAGGCACCTGCTTGGGCGTCTGGGACAAACGAAGAGACTTGTCCACGGAGGAGAGGGCAGTGTCGCAGCAGCAGGTGCCACGCGGCGGCTCCCGTGGGAGGCTTGGGGTCCGAGCCACGCATCACCCTTGTCACAGCGGGGGAGAGGGAGGCAGGTTTGTGCAGGACGTAGGGCCAGTGCAACGGGGCTCCGCCCGGGGGGAGAGAGCTGCGAGCTCCAGGATGGCAGGGGCCCTGGGGTCAGGAGCTGCGAGTCGTGAAGAGGAACATGGCGGGGAGGGAGGCTCCGGCTAAACAGAGGACCGGAGAGTCAACATGGCAGTCCTGGCCAAACCGACGTGGCCGGGCTCGTGTTAGCTCCGGGCTCCTGGGGATGTGCCCTGTGTGGCGGCCTAGTCGGGAAAGGGTACAGAGGAGCCTACGAGACCCGGGTCAAGGAGCCTCCATCACAGACCGGGACATTATGTTGGTAATCTCTCATTATCCTCCGGGAGGGACTAGGGGTGCAGAAAGGCCCGGTCCCTTGCCACGTCCCCAGCGGAGGGCCGGGCAGGCGTCAGAGACCCGCACGGCCACATGGGGCCCAGACGATGACCCTGACATGTGGGAGTCTGGTGAGGGAGAGTGAGGCATGGGTTCCCCTTTTCTGCAGCACGTGCTGCCCCCATCGGACCCCGAAGACATGGGGTAAAGGGGACAACTGTCTCTGGGGCAGGGCCTTTCCGAGGCCCCTACTTTTGGGGTTTTTTGAGTCAGAGGAAGGATGGAAACCTTCTCAGGTATTGTTCAAGCCAGCTTGTCTTCCCTTTAATCCCACGCCGCGGGGTCTCGGGGGACTGGCAGCCCCCAACAGGGTGCTGAGGAACTAGCCGCCAAGATGAAGGCCGTGGCGCTGGCGAGGCCAGGAGCCCGGACCGCCCAGGTTAGGATCGCCCCAGATTCCCGTGGCTGTGGGAGGGGCTGCCCGGTAGTGCTCCGGGGGACATGCGGCCCCACCCCGCAGGAAGGCCCCAACACGTCTTTCTCTGGCCTCCCTATCCCTCCAGAATCAGCCTCCGGGCTCCCGCGGTAGCGTCCCCGTTGGTCGAATCCAGCCGGCAGCCAGAGGGCAACAGAGTGGCGAGCTGGCCATCCGGAACAGCCTTGGGGTGCAGGACGGGGGACACATGGGGTGGGCCACGGCAGAGGGAGGGTACGGCAGGGGGAGGGCCTGGAGGGCCCGGGGCGGCGGCATGGGTGCTTTCAGGCCCGGGCAGAGCAGGCTGGATTATGATGGCAGGTGGCTCCAGGCAGGCTGGGGTCACAGCGGAAGAGGTGGGAGAGGCCCGTCCGCGTCCCGTCCCGCAGAGCCAGCCAAGGATTAGAGGGGCGGGGGCGGGTGCTCTGTTCCAGATCGGGGCCCTGTGATCATCCCTTCAAAAGAGCTCTTGTCAGGTTGCTCGGGGCTAGACAAGCAACAACTAGAGACCCAGCCCGGGGGGTGGGGTCACGACCCGATCCCAGAGCCTTGCTGGCACCTACCCGGCACCGCGTCTGAGCTCTCCTGGCACCTGGACCTGCTTGTATCAGAGCATTCCTCCGGGTCCCTACTTGGCTGAGCTCCCCAGCAGCCAAAATTGGCCTGCTCGAGGAGGGGGCCCACTGCGACCGGGTGAGGAGCGGCAAGGTTGCTGTGAGGAGGAACAGCGGCGGGTCACGCGTCTGAAACAGACACTTCCTACCTCCTCCTGTTGGGAGTGAGGCCTCTGCACAGGGCTGCCACGTACAGTTGCACAGTTTGTACACTTCACAAAGGCACATGGCCCTGGCCCAGGCTCCATGTGCACCCTGTGTACTCGCCTAGGCCTCCTCCAGCTTGAAGACGGGGCATCTGCTTTTTTGCACAGAATCCCATCCAATAGCCAAGACGTCCACTGTGCTCACCCAGAGGGAATGTCTTTGAACAGTGTGTCCCCCCAAGAGGGGAAGACTTTTTTTCCATTCTCGCCAAATCACCTGCTCCACCAATCGCCAGGTAACAAGTCAGCCACGAGTTAGTGTCTTAAGACAATTTATGATGAGGCTCGTGGCTCTGGAGAGCTGGATTCAACTGGACGGTTCCTGAAGAGGGTCTCACAGGCGGCCGGGACCAGAGGACAGCTAGGTCTAGAGTCAGGTCAGGGACTCTCGGTCCCCACGTCTGGCCCCCAGGCTGAAATGGCTAGAGCTGCGAGGGCCGGTCAGGCACGTCTCTGTCCGTGCGGCCTCTCCACGGGACTGACGCGGGGAGACCCTCAGCCTGCCAGTTTCTCCGTGGTTCTTCGGTGGGACTTCTAGGCTCCGGGAATGACTGTTCCGAGAGACCAGAAGGGGAAGCTGCCAGCCTCCCGAGGCCCGGCCCGGAGCTGGCGGAGCATCGGAGCTGTGGGCCGCACCCCTGGATACAAAGAGCCCCAAAGCCTCTGTCCAGCCATTTTCAGTCCACGACCACAACCCAAGGCAGGACCTCAGACTTGGAGCTGGAGGGACCCCCAAAATGAGTAAAACCCCACTCCTGCTTTCTGGGAGCCCCCCTCCCCCAGCCTTGTTGGGCAGCTGAGTGAAGCACACCATGGGCAGGGCTTGGTGACCCATGAAGGGGACCCCAAGGAAAGTGAAGCGTATGTCCTATCTCTAGGCTTTCCACATCTGCGTGGTCAGCTGGGAGGGACTGAACCTCACACCTTCCCATGTGTCAAGGGCACGGCTCAGGAGCTGCCTCCCGTGTGCAGAGTGTAGTGGAGGCTTTGCAGCAGACACGGCCGGAGCCTTGGGGAGCCACTCGGGGAGTCGGCCTTCGGGTCTCTTCAGGCTTTCACCTGATTAGATAAGGCCCACCATCATTACAAAGCACAGTTCGCTTTGCTCAGTCTACCGATTTTAACATTAATCTCACCCAAAACTCTCTTCGCAGAAACGCTCAGAATAACGTTTGACCACATATCAGGGCACCCTGTGACCCAGACACGTTGAGACATAAAACCCATCACACACCTTTTGTGTCTTCTAGGGTCTGGTGGCTCTGGGCCCCCCCGGGCCTGTGGTCACCTCCCTCCACTCTCTGCCTCTGTTCTCCCGTGACCTCTCCCTGTGTCCCTACGTCCCAGATCTCCCTCTCCTGTCTCCTTCAAGGAGATTTGACATTGATTTTTGTAAACTAATCACATCTGCAAAGATCTTATTTCCAAATAAGGTCATATCCACAGGGTGCAGGGGTTAGGACTTGGACGTATCTTTCTGGGGGGTCGCTTTTCAACTCTCCGCTGCACACTGGATGAACATGGCCCTAAAGCTAACCACGGCTGTCTTTGTTTTTTGTGTGGTTTTTTTTTTTTAAATGATTTATTTATTTATTTATTTGACAGAGATCACAAGTAGGCAGAGAGGCAGGCAGAAAGAGAGGGGGAAGCAGGCTCCCCGCCGAGCAGAGAGCGTGATGTGGGGCTCGATCCCAGGACCCTGAGATCATGAACCGAGCCAAAGGCAGAGGCTTAACCCCCTGAGCCCCCCAGGCGCCCCTCCACTGCTGTCTTTGTATGAAGACACGTGAAGACACAGAGAGAAGCCCAGGCGAAGGCAAGCAGAGCCTGGCATGAAGCGGCCACAGGCCAGGAACATGAGGGACTGCTGGCCACCACAGGGGTGAGAGGAGAGCCTCCCAGAGCCTTCGGAGGGAGCTCAGCCCCACCAGCACCTTGATTTTGGATGATTGGCTTCCAGAACTGTGAGACAATAGATTTCTGTGTTTCACCCCATCCCCCTCCACACACACTTTGTGGCAGTTTGTTATCATGGCCCCAGGACACTTGCACACCTGTTGGTTCCTACCTCTAATACATTGAAGCAAGGCACCCACCTGTTTGCTCTACATTTTCCTTGCCATTGATTTCTGTCTTGATCTATCATGAAATCAGGCTACTAGGAAAGTAGCTGCAGAGTCCCCTCTGTCCCCTCGACAGGGTCACATATCCACAGAGCCCTCCTGGGGATCAGAACGGGGTGACCCTGCAGCCCTCACCGTCTGTCCCTCAGCTCACAGGGGCTACAGTGCTCTTTCTGTGGAGGGTAGGTCTCTTCCTGTCACTGCCCTGCTTACTACCCACCAGCAGCTCCTGTGGTGCTTAGAACAAAATCCAGACGCCTCCCGGTGCTCACGACCCCAGAGGAGGGGGCCCTGCCTCTCCACCCACCCTCACCCACCCCACGGCAGCCCTAACACCCTCAGCCCTCCGCCCCTCCTCCAGAGTGTTCCCGCCCTCCCACGGAGGAAGCTTTCTTGCATTCTGCATTCCGCACAGTCCTGCTTAATTCATTCACACACTTGTCCTTGTCCAAACCCATCTGTGATTCCGTTCACTTGTCTCCCGTCCGTGTCACCTCCAGAAACAGAGTTCCCAGCCGAGGGTCCGGGGACCCCCGAGCAGCCCTAGCGCACGGTGGGCACTCAAGGATATTTGTTAAATGCAGAGGCATTCCAGGAGACGCCAAGGAGTTAAAGCCAGCCCTGTCGTCTGTTTCTTGGCACGGGCTCGTCGTCCAGTTCCCGGCCAGGGATTCAGACGCACAAAGCGCTCTTGGCCTGGGCTGGGGGAAACAGAGGGCACAGTGTTGCGGCAGAGACGCCCATTGTGGGCCCCCTTTGTGTCCCTTGAGCAGATGAACTTCCTGCGACTGTGAGGAAGCGGCCGTGGGTCAGGGAGCTGGGCTCCTCTGCGGGCCCTTCTCCACCCGTGATCCGGGAGCCCTGTTTCTGCCACCCGCCACTTCCAAATCCCAGTCTGGCCTTGGCTTTCGGCCGCGGGGAACAGTATTCGTTGGCAGGGAGCCTCCGCCTGGCTGAGCTGTGGGACCACAAGATAAACGATGCCCCGAATCTTGGCAGGAGGGCATGGATTGTTCCTTCTGGGCCGGAGAGCCTCGGGGAACGAGGAAGGTGCTGACGCGGAGACCAGCACAGCCAAGCCCGGGGGGCAAAAAGCGCAGCGGCATCTTGGCCCATTCGCCGGCCTGCCCCGCACGGCGGGGTCCTCTGCTCGGTGCTGGCGTGGTTGTTAATTACAGAGATCCGCAATTATCTCCGGAGAATGAGAGCATTGCATGATTTTGCCCAGGGCTGGGAAGACGCGTCCACTCGCCAAGTAGAAAGGTCAGCGGAGCAAGAGTCTCTTCTGGACGAATAGAAAGGTGAGCCTGACGTGTGTTCGTTTCCATTTGCTCCCCCAGGGAGGAGCCCTCTGAAGACCCCGGAGACCCCGGAGACCCCCAAAGACCAGAGCAAAGAGCCAAAAGCAAACACTCGAGGCAGGGGCAGCAGCCCACTCTATGGGAAAGGGTCCAGAGTGTCCACAGGGCCACACAGAACTTCTGCAACCACAGCCACGGGACGTGGACTGCGGTGGGGTGTGGACCCTCAGGAGCCTCCCCTCCCACAACACCCTTCCCGGCGGCCGTGCCGAGCCACGGTTTCCCCAGCAAATTTCTGCACCTTCGTGAAGCCAGTGTTTGTATCAGGCGACGTACAGTCAAACCAACTGCTGACCGTCCCGGGGGTGGAGGGACCCGGCACGGCAGTTCGAGCCTTGTGTGTGCAGAGCAGCACGCCTTTGTCCCATCCCCGGGAACGCGGCCCCGGATGCTCGGGGCACATCCCGTCCCCTCTTCGGGATTTGTTTGTCGAAACCTGCAGGATCCTGTGTGTTAATTCCCAAGGAATGAAGCCGCTGGAGCGACCCAAAAATTGCTGGGCTCCTACTCCACCAGATTAATGGCTTCCCTAACACGACCCAACAAGTCTAGGGAGCTGCTTCCCACCAACCTGACTTTCGTCCTGGCCTTTCATTCATCCTGTCATTTTTTGACAGCCCGCCAAAGCTTTCCGGTGGTGCGTGCATCTCGGTTCAGAAAGAAGGGAAACTGCCCAATGCCAACTTGTGGGCCATTTCCATAATACCTCCCCCGAGGAGAGAACACCGGCTGCTCCCGACCTGGCTCTGTGGTCCGAAGAGTCATTAGTCATTTGTTTTTTTCAGACGGAGACGGCAAACCAGAGCTCGTTCTGCTTTGCATCTTGCCTCGTCCTTCTCAGTCCTCGGCATTTCCGTTTACGTGTTGCAATCGGCTTCTGGGTTGGTGAGCGCACATGTCTGGGTATGCAGAAAGCCCCCTGGGATTTCGATGAAATGATGCCATATCTGTAGGTCACCGTGGGGAGACTGAAACCTTTCCAGCAGCGAGTCTCGCCTGGTCTCTCAGACCTCTGTCTCCATACGCGGGTCTGCTAAGTGTTCTCGGTGGTGCCCTGCACTCTCCAGCACAAGGTCTAACCCGTCTCTTGCTCCCTCTGCTCCTAGGTATTTGGTGGTTTCTGGTGCTCTAATCAATGGTAACTTCTAAAGATTTTTTATTTTATATTTATTTGTGTTTGGTCTGTAAACAAAAACCAAAAAACCACCCGTTTTTGTATGTCGATCTTGTATCGGGCCGCCTAGCTTAGTTTACCTCTTAATTTGAATGGATCATCGGTAGATGCCTTTGGCTTTTTTTTTATACCGTGCTCTGTGTCAACAAGGACACTTTAGCCTGTCCCTTCTCAAACCTTGTGCCTTTTGTTTGTTTGCCTCTGCCTGTTTGCATGGCTGGCCTGCCTTTGCCGTGTGAGATCGCCATGGCGAGAGGGCGCCGGACCTTCACCTCCTTCAAACCTCCTTCCTTCATCGAAGGGCCCACGAAGGATTCTGGAGAGATGGCCACGGCGGCCTGGTTTTTGGCTACTCCAAAGCCCCACGTAAAACATAGCACCGCTGAAAAGAAAAGTAAAACTTCCAAGAACTCTCACGAGTGTGCAGCGGAGTTTTCCAGAGGCCAGGGACACGCTGTGCCCAACAGACGAAATGCACAAGCAGGAACGAGAAGCTCATCCGTTGTCTACGAAGCCAGACACCGAGACCTCCGAAGAAACACCAAATCATGCTCATCTTTTCACGGAATGTTGTCACTTTTGATTAAAAAGAAATATAGGGGCACCTGGGTGGCTGTCGGTTGAGTGTCTGCCTTCAGCTCAGGTCGTGATCCCAGGGTCCTGGGATTGAGCCCCGCGTCAGGCTCCTGGCTTGGTGGAGTCTGTTTCTTCCTCTGACCCTCCTCCCTCTCATGCTCTCTTTCATTCACTCACTTTCTCAAATAAATAAATAAAATCTTAAAAAAAAAAAAGAAAAAAGAAATGTAGTTGCTTTTCATGAAAAGTAGGTAGTTTATGTTAATGTGTAATAGGATGATTATTGCTGTCTTAAATGAATTAATAAATAGATTGTTTAAAATAAGGAATATCTGGGGAGCCCGGGTGGCTCAGTGGGTTAAGCCTCTGCCTTCAGCTCGGGTCATGATCTCAGGGTCCTGGGATTGAGCCCCGCATCGGACTCTCTACTTGGTGGGGAGCCTGCTTCCCCCTCTCTCTCTGCCTGCCTTTCTGCCTACCTGTGATTTCTCTGTCAAATAAATAAATAAAATCTTTTAAAAAAAAAACAAAATAAAATAAGAAATATCCACAGACAACATCCACACCGAACTAGGAGGTATGGTGTCTGCACAGCACAGAGTTCCCAGCAGGTGGGGCTGAGTCACGGGGAGGCACAGACTGCGGGGGTTGGGTCCGTGTAGGGAGAGCAGGGGGGTGACAAACTGGAGTGTCAGGGGGCATCAGTGCCCACAAGGATGCCCTGGACAGCGTGGAGTCTGACGGCAGCAGGTGAAGGTGACAGCGGGTTGTGGCAGAAGGAGCGGGGAAGGGTGACCTGGTCATGTCTCACGGGGATGGACAGTCCAGCCTCTGGTGGCTCTTTCAGGACAGAGCCCCACACAGAGGGAAAACCGCTGGGTCAGCACCGCCCTGGACGGGGACAAGAGAGACCAGCGAGGGAGAGCTGCGGACAAGCGCAGGGAGGGGGTAGTAGGGTCGGTGACCCTGTTTGTTAAAGCCCCGGGGGTCACAGCGTGCTCAGGAGAGCGACAGGAGAGGGCTGTCGGGGAGATGAGAAAAGCTGTAACATGTCTTCTTCAAGAGGCTCAAGAGCCTTAAATTGACATCAAGCAACAGAAAAGCATCAAGGGTAAATCCCATACAAAGCTACTGCCAGAAAAACGAGAGCATGCCACAGAACGACGCTCCTTACAGAGGAGAAAGCGCAGCAGAAGGATGTGCTCCAAACGAACAAAGGAAATATCAAAATCACAACATCCTGTTCCAGAATAAACTAAAAATGAGAAAATGATAGAAAACCTAGGGGGGAAATGCCGGCACCACAAGTTAATGTTTAAAACTCAGAAGTGAGGCGAGACGCTCAAGCAAGGAATGAAAAACAAAAGAACGATTATTTCATAAATGTAGACGAAATAGAAGCTTACGAGTTGAAGGCAGCACGAGGAAGTGATGCCTTCAGGGGATGAGGAGATGAAAAGGAGAAACAGTTTAAAATTCGAAAGAAGAAAAAAACCACGATTTGGAGGATGTCAAAGAAACTTTGAAATTGTGAAAATTGGCAAAAAAATTCCAACAGACAGATAACAGGGCTCTTTGAGGAAGGCGCCAACGCAAGACGGCAGAACAAATTCTGAGGCCCGTATTCAAGGAAAGTTGCCTGAAATCCAGCCCAGAATGACCAATGCCAAGACATATTTTAGCAAAATGACTGGTATTTGAAGAAAAACAAAAAATCCTTGGGGCTTCTAGGTAGAAAGAGAGCACTGGCTTAGAAGAGACAGAAATCGAGATTATCACACAACTTTTCCACAGCAGCCCTTGATGCCAGGACAGGGGAGTCACGCCTGGAAGGTACTAGAAACCAGAGCCCGAGATTTTTATACCCAGCACGCAGAGCCCATGCAGAGCCCAGAAAGTGCTTCTGCCGTGTAGGAACGCAGGCTCGCAGGAGCCTCCTGGGAAGCCTGCTAGATGGGGTTTCCTGTGCCCCACACAGTGTGGACACACATCACACGAATGTTGGCAGCGTGGACTTGGCTGTTCTGAGAGCACCGCATGCAGGGCGTGGACAAAGCCAATAGGTAGCCAGGGAGAGTCTAGCTCTGTCATCCCAGGTGTCCTTGTGCCGCACCGTTCCCAGTGATGAAGACAGGGTATGAAGGAGGTCAAGGGAAACCTTCCCACACGCACCGGGAGCCTCCACAGCCTGGACCGTGGTCTTAAGGTACCATTTTTGCTCCCAGCCCACTCCTCCTCTCGCTCCCTCCCCATAAACCAAAAAGGCAGGGCTCGGGGAAGTTGGGGATTCCGGGTCTGGGCACAGGCAAGTCTGAAACATCTTGACACACCAGCGACTGGGGCCTCAGACACTGCAGGAGCGGGGGGCCGGCCCTGGGGGGCTCCTGCTCGCTGAGGATGGGGTGATCTGACCTTCCTTAACGGGAAGACTTGCACTGATGTCGACGCCCCTCGGATGCATCTGAATCCGTGCATTCGCGAGGGCATAAAGGCAAGCGGGCGCGCTCATCAATCACACTCTGAGGATGACAGAGAACCCGTTATCTCACACACCAGGCAAATTAAGCAAAGCACCTAGAATATGTCCCTGCTGTCCTCAAAGAAATATACCCCCGCAAGCGAGCAGTAGACCAGGCCTTCCAGAGAGGTCCGGCTCGCCGCGCTTGGGGAGAGAGAGAGAGTGTGAGCGCCGCCAAGCAGAGTCCTGTGGCTCCGAAGGCAAGAATTGTATCTTCGCAAAATTCACACGTGGAAGAGCCAAGCCCCACCTCCTCCGCAAGTCTCCACCATCGGAGATAGAGCCCCCCAAGAGGGGTTGGTTAACATGTCATTAGCTGATCCCTTAACCTGAAATCTCACGGTAGCACAGAGCAATGACCCCGTGAAGCCCGGGGACTGGGCGGGGCAAGGAGGGACCCGCCAGAGGACCCGCCCACAGCTCGGCCTCAGCCTTCCTGCCTGCAGCCCTGGGAGGGAGGGAGCGACCACGGGTCTGTCCCCGCTGCAGTGCATGGCCCTGGCGGCCTGAGCAGGAGACTGTGGGGTGGGCGTGGGGGGACCCTCAGGCCCAGAGGGCTTCATGGGCCCTGCCTGCACGTGGTGTCATGCCCTGTAAAGAAACCACGCCGCCCACCCCCTGCGGGCATGGAGGGGGAGAGAGGCGACGTTTGCCCCAAGGGCACAGGACCCCCAGCCCCATGGGAACAGCACCAGCCAAGCTACAGAGACTTGCCTTGATTTTTTTTTTTTTTTTATGGACTTTACTTTTTTGGAGCATTAACGGGCTACCGTCAGAGCCTACAGGGACACGTCGCCGTCGCCCAGCCCCCTCTGTGCTTCCAAGAACGGGTTTACTCTCCCTGGGTGTCGGACTTCTCACACCACTGCTGGGGCCAGAAGGCGTTTGTTCTGGTCTCTTTGTGCAGAACACGGAGTGGGGATGGTTGGAGAGGGTTAGCCGTGGGGGGAGCCTGAGGGGACCGTGGGTGCCGGTAGGGAATCTTCCCCGACGGAGGGGACACAGCAGCCTAAGCACGCACGGCACGTCCGGCCTGGGGGCTGGGAGGAGGGTACAGGACCCCTCCCCACCACGTCCCGGCTGCCGGGCAGCCTCCTGAACCTGCGCTTCCTTTCTTTGTGCTCAGTCCCCTGATTTGCAAAATAAAGCAGGGGTTTTCTGCAAGCCTAGCCTGCAAGGGGCCTGGGGGTGGGGGGAGGGAGACCGACGGCGCTCAGCCTAGAATTAACTGTGTCTCTGCAGGGTTGGGAGCGGGGGAGCAGGGCACCGACGTAGCCTAGGCCAGGGACAGGGACGGGGAGGCCAGCCCCCATCGCCCTGGTGCCCCATCAGGGCCATGAGAGCTCACACTGGTCGTGGGTTCCTTGTGCCGGGCTCTCCGGGCAGCGCTTCCCCCTCGTCGCTCGCCCCAGGCTCTGCTCTCGGATCCCCAGGCTCTGCTCTCGGATCCCCAGGCTCTTCAGCGACCCTGTGACCCTGGGGGTCAGGAGGATGTCCTGTTTTTGCACTTGGGGCCGGCAGGGCGGGGCAACGTTGGGTATACAGTTCTGCCCTGCCCACGGGTGGCCCCACGGGTTATCGGCTTTACTGTTGTCCCTGATCCGGACAGCAGTCTCCTCGGGTGACCGGCATAGCTCGGAGCCCCAAATGTTCTGGCCCCATTGCACTGTCATGTGATCTCGTGAACGAAATCACGGACCTTCCGGGACCCGTGTGCTCGGGGGCCCCTGGGGGCAGAACCAGTGCTGGGAGTCCTGGGTGCATGGCTGGGAGACATTCGGGTTTCTGCATCTTACTCCTGAGTTCCTTCGGATGTTTTGAGCTGAGCCCAATGATTTAGGGGTAGTTGGACAGAGACGTGAGGTTGCTAGGATACAGGTCCTCAGGAGGGCCTGGCCTCGGGAAGAAGAGACTCCTCCTGCCAGCCTCTATGTGGGGCTTGGAAGGGAGTCTCCGATGACATCCTGCATCAGTGCGTTGACTGTGAGGTCTGGTGAAGCATCTGGGGGTGGGCAGCAGCTAGCCAAAGGTTCTGTAGGGAGATGCTTTGAAATGTTACTTTGGGCATCCTGTGGGGCGGAAAAGGACAGTCACAGAAGGACAGAGGGGACTCTAAGTAAGGAGAGTCTCAAAGAGGCTTTAATCCCTACTTCTACGCCGGGTTCTAGATGAGTCTCATCCCCAGAGGACTCTGCATCTGCCCATCTCAGTGAGGTGAGGCTTGGCAGCCTGTGGTTGATAGTCAGTAGTGAAAGACTGATCCTTCGAATCTTGAGAGCAGGGCAACTGGCGTGATAAGGACGCCAGAGGCTCCCTGAAGGGACGGAGGAAAGTTCCTGCAGGGGAGAGGGGAGGGAGGACGGCGAAGGAGTGCGCACAGCCACCTTCACCCACAGCCCAAGGGCACCCAAGAGATGCCGGGAATTCCCACGCACGGGGATGTGGTCGCCCAAGAGCGGCCGCTGGAGGCCCAGGCCCAGGCCCCAGCGGGGTGGGACGGGGAGGGGCGGCTCTCGGAGCAGCGAGCTGTGCCTGCTGCACGGTCTCCGGCGCGGGGTCGCGGAGACCAGGCCAAGGGCGTTCGTGGACGGGCCGGCAACACCCAGGTGAGGCCTGGCGTGCGGCGCGCAGTCGGGCCCCCGTGGGCGTCTCTCCTGACCCGCTCGCTGTGGTCGCGGGAGATGGGCACACGAGGCCTTCCGTCCGCGGGAAGTCTACGATGCCCGCAAGCGAAAGCCGCGCATCTGCCGGGCAAGGAACGCTGGACAGCAGGGACAAAAGTGCCCGCGGAGCCCCCGGGCCCAGAGGGAACCGGAGACGCGGCGCCCGGGGCGCCCCGGAGGCCCGACGGGGACGCCGCGGAAAGCCCCTCTTCCCGGCTACCCCCGGCGCGGGCCCCGGGCGCACCGAGGACCTCGGGCGTGAGCGCCCCCGCACGCCGCACGCGCCCCGGGAAGGCGGCCCCGGCCCGGCGCGGACCCGCCGCGGGGACGGCGCACGTGGAGCTGACGCAAGGCCGCACGCGGTGCCCGGGCCGCCGTCCGCGGCGCAGCGCCGCCCTCTCGCGGCCGCTCGTGGCGTTGCAGGCCTGCGGCTCATTAGCAAATTCGAGCGGGTGTTGCATCATCTGCGGGGGGCGGGGGGCGGGGGGCGGCGGGCTCCAGTCGCGTGGGACCCGGACCACCGCCCCCCGCAAGGGCCTTTCAAGGCTGCTGGCATGTAAGGTGCAGGTGGTGCGGTGATGCTCACCTCCCAGGCTTCTTTGTCATTGTCGTGGGCGCTGTGTCCACAGTCCCCTAGCCCTGGGCCGGGCTGGGGGCCGCCGGACGCTGGGACCACCGCCTGCGCATCGTCTCCAAGGAAGCCCTCTCTGCTGTTGCTGCGCTACCTGCGCTGACGTCCTGTCCCCCCACCCTTTTTGCCCACGACCTTGGCCCAAAACAGGGTCAGGATGTCTCTGGGCAATGGCCCCCGGGGTCACAGACCAGAGTGATCTGAAGTCAAGAGGAAATGAGGCACCCCACCTTCCACTTCCAAGAACGCTGGGGCAGCAAATCCAGACCCCTGGGACTTCCCTGTGGGAGCTGGAGCCGGGGGACTGGGCAGGGGCAAGGGTCGGAAATGGGGAGAGGTGGGACAGAGAAAAAGATGCCCAGTTCTCATAATCCCTGGTTATTTTATTTCGTTTTATATTTTATTTGTTTGGAGAGAGCAGGCAAACGTGCTCACACGGTGTGGGGGTGAGAGGGGGAGGGGAAGGGGGCGTGGGGGGGGGTAGCGCTCAGCAGGGAGCCAGATGGCGGGCTCAATTCCAGGACCCCGGGATCATGACCTGAAGGCGGACGCTTCGCTGACGGAGCCACCCAGAAGTCCCAGTCCCGGGTAATTTTAAAGTGAGGGCATGCTTTTCTCTTCTTTGCTAGTTTTTATATCTCTTTTTTCTTATTGTGTTTATTAAATATATACATTTTAAGTTTTATTTTAAGTAATCGCTACGCCCAACATGGGGCTTGAACTCCCCACCCTGAGATCAAGAGTCACACGCCCCACCGCACGTCCCTACGTTTATTAAATAGAAATCAATGTGAGTGAGCGCGGCCCCAGTGCCTGTGGGCAGAGCCGGTTTTCCGGGGGGGGGGGGGATGGCGTCCTCATCTTCGCCCCCTGCCGGCCGCGCAGCCTGGCGGCCGGCGTTTCCTTGTCTGGAAACCTCAGCTAAATCCGGGTCGCGGGCTTTGCCTGCCGGGAAGCAACCTTTAAGACGCATGAGTAATGACCAGTCAGTGAGCCGCTCGTAATGACACCAAGAGCCTTGCGTGCCAGCCCTGGGAGCCTGCGGTGGGAGTGTGTCCCTGACCCTGCTTTCCCGGAGCCTGGCATTGGCGGCTGAGTCCCCACCTGTTGTACCCCCACCTGCTGTACCCGACTCCCAGCCCTGGTCATACAGGCCGGCTACTTGCTTTTGAATGTGCTGGGGATAATAACATTAGCTACATCGCTGCCACGCAAAGGGGGCTCCGCATCCCCGCCAGCATTTGGTGTTGTCCGAGTTCTGGATGCGGCTGTTCTTTTATTTATTTATTTATTTATTTATTTGACAGACAGATCACAAGCAGGCAGAGAGGCAGGCAGAGAGAGAAGGGAGGAAGCAGGCTCCCTGTTGAGCAGAGAGCCCGATGTGGGGCTCGATCCCAGGACGCTAGGATCATGACCTGAGCCGAAGGCAGCGGCTTTAACCCACGGAGCCACCCAGGTGCCCCTGGATGCGGCTGTTCTAATGCGTGAGATGATGGTGTCTTCTCGGTTTACTTTGCATTTCCCCGATGACCTATGACGTGGGGCAATCTTCATTATGTATAAAATCCTGAACTAACTGTGTCTTTGTAGAGAGAGGACACTGAGAGCCTAAGACCTGGGACCCTCTTGGAGGGGACGCTGGGGGTCCGGAGCGGAGGCCCTCGTGGGAGGGTCCCTGGGGCAGCGCGCAAGTGTGAGGACCTCGCGTGGCTTCACACCGATGTCACTGGCATTAGGGTTTTGCCTTGGATCTGCTTCCACCCATTTTCCAGAAGGACTAATTGGTGTGTTTGTTTTCAGCACTAACCGTCTCCTGTTGCTGCTAAATTCCCCTCTAAGGCCTTCCTTCCACTCGGGCAAAACATAAACAGGGAAGGGGGGTAGAAAGGAAGGAAGGGAAACGAGGGGCCTGGTTCAGAGAGCTGACGGCAGAGCTGGTAAGGGATGGGAATAAAGGTTTGAGACCATCAAGCCTCACGCAAAGTCCATTCACAGGGAAGATGGGATTTGCATTTTACTCAAAACTCAACAGAGTTTTGTGGGCTTCTCTCTCATTCTAGCAACTGTGATTCATTCAGTGACCCTATGTTCCTCTGCTGGACTAAATCCCCACCTGCACCTCACCTGAGTCCCCGGCACGTGCTCTTCTAATTCTTCAGGAACAGATGATCTGTGCGGTGCGGCTTCTCCAGAACGTTTGAACACGGAGATCCTCCCCTCGTCTGCCCGAGCTGGACAACGCTTTCCGCAGCCCTTGTCCGTCACGAGGGGACTTTATGCATTCCCCATTTATTCATACTTTGCGAACATTTAACAAAGTGTAACCTTGCCATCCGGGGATAGGAAAGTGAACAAGACAAGGCGGAAGGGAGATTAAAATCTAGGGGAAGAGAGCCACAGCGCGTGGGTGATTCTAACACAGTGGGTTTCTAGTGAATTCTCAGGACCACTGGAGGAAGCGCGACAGTGGGGAAATCCTGACTTACCTGGAAATCAGATACTCTGTTATCCTGGCGTGCCATTGAGCAACTGGGCAACACTACACCAATTCACCAGTCCAGTCGCGGGGCACATCTTAGGACAGACCAGTCCTCAGAGTCTCTGATGGAGAAGGCCTTTCTTTAATTGCATGTTTTCTATGAATTGCATCATTCACTAGTGTGGACAAGGGAAGGAGGATGTGGTGAGCTCTGTGCCCAGAATGCAGTTTTCACAACTGTGCTTCCGTAAAGGGTTAACACCTCCCTCTGCCAGATGGCCTGAGATCAGAGCCATGTGGATGAACAATGACAGAAAAAGCCCTTCTTGAGAGCAGGGAGGTTTTAGTGGGTGTGATTGAACTTAATAGCCAGGCAGCTGGAATGTAAGGGGATACCACAAACAGCCCTTGGTATAAGTCGTTGCCTATGAGGTGAGTGAGCTTGGAAACAGGTGTTTCCCGGGATTCAAGGGCCAGACACTCAGCATAGTGATATTACCAGGATTTTATTTTTGTTTGTTTTTTTTTTACCGGGATTTTAAAAAATCAAGTTCCTTTAGGAATCATCAGTGTCTCCAACTATTTGGCAAAGGAGTTTTACCTTCTTAAAATCAAATATATCAGTAGGGACAGATTGGCACTGTTTCTCTGACTGTATTTTCTCTTGTCTGGCGCCTCTGACCACTGTGTTCAGGAAAGCTGACTCTGGGCTGTGTCTGGGTAGGCTGATGGGACACACTTGCCACAGAATGGATGGAAACTTACAGGCTCACGTGAGTGATACACACCGGCCAAGGCTTTACTGCAGCCTGCTCGCCGACCCATCGCTGCCCATGTGATGTTAAAGTTGCTTCCGTGCTTGCAGTGACCATATCCAGTGTGGTTGACGTCTTCTGTTCCATTTTCCGTGCTATCGTCTAGGTTTCCGTGTTTGCTTCTCCCCGGTGTCTACATCTAATGACTTATGGACCGTTCTAGATCTTCATGTGATGCTCTGAGAGCCAGTGATAAAGAAGACAGGGGAGAAGCAAGAGTGAAGGAGGTCTCGCACGCAGGAGCTAAGCGGGTGAGGGAAAGACGACGCAGACCCTTGTCGACCATCAGTCAACAGGAAAATGCACAGATGCAGAGAGTGGTTGCATGTGGGAGGGAAGGCCGTGGGCGACTTTGAAGTTTCCTTCTTAGACCTATGTTTTCCAAATTTCAAAAATTAGTGTTAATTACATACTGAAAAGTACCATTTTAAAAAAGGAAGCAAGGTTGTAACACGGGAGACCGGGTTATGTGAACCAACCTTCCCATTCAAAGCGACTAAAAATGCTGGATCAGTTGTAATGAGGTTTTTTTTTTTAAAGATTTTATTTATTTATTTGACAGACAGAGATCACAAGTAGGCAGAGAGAGAGAGGGGAAGCAGGCTCCCTGTTGAGCAGAGAGCCCGATGTGGGGATTGATCCCAGGACCCTGAGATCATGACCTGAGGCAAAGGCAGAGGCTTAACCCATTGAGCCACTCAGGCGCCCCTGTAATGAGTTTCTTAAAGACACTTCAGAGCTAACAAGTAGGGTGCCACCAAATTGGAACCCAACAGAAAGAACAACAAAACTGGGTAGAAACTAGGTTCTGTGAATGGCTTTTGCTTTCAGGCATGAGCAAGGGTTGCCATGTTTGACTTTGGTTTTGACAGCCTCAAAGGGCAAGGAAAAACGTCATCAAGTCCAAGGCTGCCCAGGAGGGATCTAGAAGGATAAGAGGATCTCCGATGAAGCTCAGGCCCTAAGGGCTGCGTCTGAAGGCGAGAGTAGAGCAGAAGCAATACCGCCCTCTGGTACTTTGGGGGCCACAAGGACATCACCTCGGTGCTGAGCAGGGTGAGAAGGAAAGATCCTGGGGTACTGGAACCACATCCCAGCCCTTCCTTGGACTTTCAGCCTAAATTCTCACTACCTGGGCTGTCAGAAAGACATTGGATGGAGCTGGGCAAAGAGCCCACGGACTAGTACATAAATCAGAAAGAATTATCCAGAATGCAGCACAGAGAGACAAACAAATGGAAAATGGGGAAGATTAGTTAAGAGAACTGGAACAGAGACTGAGAAGGGATGTCATGTAGTTAATTAGAGCTCCAGGAGAAGAGCAGTGAGAGAAAGAACTGCATTCTCTGGAAATGGTAGAGCCATCCCTAGCTTCGTGAAGCCTACTGAACCCCAAACACGATAAATAAAAAGAAATTAACATCCAAATGTACCTTAATGAAACTACAGGCAATAAGAATGAAGATAAAATCATATGAGCAGTTAAGAAGAAAAACAGAAACTTTTCGGAAAGATCTTTGGAAAATCTCCAAATATCTGGAAACAAAAGAGCACATTTCTAAGTAACCCGGGGATATGAGAAGAATTCAAAAGGGAAATTAGGAAGTATCTTGAACAGAATGAAAAACCAAAACAGAGCATATTAAAATTTGTAAGATGCACCCGAAGCAGCATTTAAAGGGAGAGCTAGAGCAGTAAACTCAGAGATCTCAGTTAAATGAAATAAATTTAAAAAAATAACAAAAAGGTCCCCAAACATTTGGAAATTAAACACCACACTTTAACTCCAAAGAGGAGAGAATTTTGCTTTCGGCTCCAATGTGGCAACGGGACTGGATTTTTCTTTTCCCCTTGGATGTCCCGATCGCTGGATGAATGTGTGAAACAATGGTTTGATTTCCCTTATTCCCTTCCTTTCCACTCCTTCCCCACCCCCCATTCCTTGCCTTGTTTCAGAAAGCATCTGAGGGGCCACATCACATGTATCATAGTTCATCTGTCTTGTCAGAAGGAAGCTCCTGGAAGCCGGGGGGGGGGGGGGGTCTTGTGTTCTGATACAATGTTCCTGCTGAGGCTGACATTGTTACCTTACCTGACGTGCTGTCCGGCTGCTCAAATTCATGACTTCACAGCACAGGAATCTCCTACATTTGTATTTTGCTAAACTTTTCTAAGCTTTTTTTGTTATTTTGCTTGATTCTCCCAAGAATGCTGCGCAGGGGGAAGGCTGGTAAACACTCATTTTTCCGGATGGGAAACAGGCAAAGAACCGCCTCATCCAAACCACACGCGGGAGAATCTCCCAGGCCCACGGATTATTCGTGGCCCGGGTCCGGGTCCGGCATTTCTTCTCTCCTGGGTCCCGGCTTGAAGGCCGCAGAGGGCGCCTGACCGCAGGAAAAGCTACACTGTAACAGTTCACGATCTCTTCGTGGCTACGATAACGCATCAAAGTTTCAATAAAAACGCGCTTTCACTGAAACAGGGCCACGTAGTCGATCTCACCACTTCGGGATTCTGGTCCCCTCCCGTGTTCCGGCTGCTCTCCGGGTAGTGAGAGTTCCAACCTCCCGTGACCCACCGAGGCCCCCGGGCGCTTCAACTCGCTTCGCGACGCTTCCGGGTAACAAAGCATTAACCCTGCGTCTCCCGGACGCTTCTGAGTGCCGGGGGGACCGCGCGCCCTCCTCAGCCCCCCGGAGGCCCGCGGGAACGAATGTCCTACAAACGCTCCAAGACGCAGGGGCCACTTGGCCTGGAGCGTGTCGCCTCCCGGGTACTCAACCACCTCAGGAAAGCAGGGAAGGGTCAGGCGTGCTCCTTCCCGCCTTATTCGTGCGTCGGACACACGGATCACGAGCCGGCAGAGCGGGGGGACGCAGCTCCCCGCCCCCAGCAGGGAGCCCGACGGGGGCTCGACCCCCGGACCCGGACCACGACCCGGGCGAGGGCGCCCCGGGGTCGGAGCGCTCCCAGGGCCACGCCGCGCGGGCAGGAGGCGGGCGACCGCGACACCCCGCGGCCGCTCCCCGGCGCCCGCGCGTCCTCCGCCGGCGCGCTCGAGCCTCCTGCGGGCGGCCGGGCCCCGCCGCGCTTCCGCGCTCCCTGCACAGCGCGGGGCTCCGGGCCGGCCCGCAGCACGGTCGTTCCGCGGGCCGCGGCGGAGGAACCGGCGTCCGGGACGCGCAGGCGGGGGCGCGGCGAGCTCCGCGGGGAGGGGCGGGCGCCGTCCGGCGGGGCCGCGGGAGGCCGGGCCGGCCGTCGGCCTCGGGGCCCGCGGGGGAGAGCCCGGAGCGCGGGGGACTTCGCGGCGGCCGGCGCCCTCCCCCGCGGGCCCCCGGCGGCCGGCCCTTCCGGTGACCGCGCTTCCAGCCTCCGCGCCGCGCCTCCGCGTTTCCCTTCGGTGACTTCCACCGCCCGCGGCCACGTGAGCGCCCGACCGCCGGCCGGAAGGAAGGAAGCGCGCGCGCGGGGGGCGGAAGTGACGCGCCTCCGCGCGCCGGCCCGGCGATCGCGTATTTCCGGCGCGCCGCGCTCCGCCGCCCGCCGCGCTCCGCCGCCCGCCGCTCGGGGAGTCCCGGTAGCACCGCGGACCGGCGCGATGGGCAAGAAGGGCAAGAAGGAGAAGAAGGGCCGCGGGGCCGAGAAGACCGCCGCCAAAATGGAGAAGAAGGTGTCGAAGCGCTCGCGGAAGGAGGAGGTGAGCGGGGCCGGCGGCCAGGCTCGGCGCGCCCGCCGCCCGCCGCCGGGGTCCCGGGTCCCGTCGGGCTCCCCTCGGCCGGGAGGCGCCGCGCGGTCTGCGGCGAGGGTCGCAGCCTCCGGGCCTCCGTCCCCACCCCTCGAGAGGGGGTGGGCGAGCCGCACTGCAGCGGGAGCCGCGGGCTTCCGAGGGCGCGTGCCGCCGGGGGCCGCGACCGCCGCCGCGTCTCTCCCGCGCCGTCTCCTTTCTGTCTCTCCCGGTCTCGGCGTCCTGCCCCGGCCGGGTCTGCGGAGGGGCCGGGCTGAGCTCAGCGCCCCGCGCCCTGCTCCCTGTGGCGGTGCCTTCCGACGGCCCGGGCTTCGGTCCGCACCGCGAGCGGGCGCGGCAGCTGGGGCGCGCGGGCTGGCGGCGGGACTCAGGGGCGAGTCGGCGGGGACGCGGCGCCCAGCGGCCGTGCGACCAGGTGTCCCCGGGTCCCAGCTCCGACTCCGCGCTGCCCTTTCTTCAGAGCCGCTCCTGTCTGCGTCTCCCCGTCTGTGGAATTACGGGGTCGGCTTTTCCTTCTGCCTCCGCCGCGCTCGTCGGACGGTTCCTCGCCGGTCGCCTGCACGCGCCGTGCAGCCCAGGCCTGCGTTTGCACCTCCTCTCCGCCGCAGCTGGCTGGAAGGCCTCGGAGGAGCATGACTGTCGGTGCAGCCCCCGCGTCTCAGTGTCTCACGGGGGACCGCACGGGCCTGCGTGGGGTCGTGGCACGGGAAGATAGTTAGGTTGTGGGGCGCCTTTAGAGGTTATTTATGTATTTATTGGACAGACAGAGATCATAAGTAGGCAGAGAGGCAGGCAGAGAGAGAGGGGGAAGCAGGCTCCCCAAGGAGCAGAGAGCCCGATGCAGGGCTCGATCCCAGGACTGAGATCATGAGGGGACCTGAAGGCAGAGGCTCAACCCTTTGAGCCACCCAGGCGCCCCATGTGGGGCACCTGTAGAACAGTGCTTGGCACACAGCAAGTGCTCAGTGACTGGTGGCTGCTTTTCAGTCCTCTTCCCATCTCTCTGCGGAGCCCCGTACCTGGGGGATGATGGTGGCTCCTCTGTGGACAGACAGAGAGCTTGTCAGGTCTGGGGCCTGCGACTTTGCATGGTGCCTTCCTCAGTCCTCAGAACAAATCCTGAAAATCACTGGTCATCTGGTTAGGTCAGGCCCACAGAGGATATTCTCCTTTCTTGAAGTCAGGTGTGTCACATATGTAATCTCATCACGAGTGTGCATCCCGTCATTTCCTGGCTGGGGCCTGAGGGGGAGCATCTTGGGGACAGCTGGGAGTTCTGCCTCCCACAGAACTCATGTGAACCTGGTGACAACTTCACTCGGGTGTCACGCACATTCCTCCCGCTTCTACGCTGCAAGTGTTGAAGGTAATCTCTCTATGAAGGACACTGGGCCAGGTGCTCTGGAGTAACCGTGACTCCCGACAGGCAGTCCCTTCGGCCAGCTCTCCGCAGCGTCCCAGGGGTCAGCAGTGTGCCCTGCCGGCCGGAGGCAGTGGTTTTGCACGGGGGATGTGGTGGTCGATAGGCGAGCCTTCAGGCATCTGCTCACATAGAAGCGGCGGGATAGCGGGTGCTTTTGAAGACCGCTGTGAGGGTGAAAATTGGCAGAAAATTGGCAGAGCCCCTTTGGACCCTAGTTTGTCCCTATCGAGAAGAGCGAGCTGCCACAAAGCAGTTACGCACTTGAAGGCTTGCCTTGGAGAAACTTCCAGCTACACAAAGACATTTCACAAAAATGGCCACCGTAGTGTTTGTGAAAACAAACCACTGGATTTGATCCAGATGTTCAGCAGCAGCAGGATGGGTGGAGAAGCCGGGCTGGAGCGGCACCTCTGCCACAGTGGACAGGAATGGAGTCGGGGTGTCAGGCTTCATTCAGCAGAATCGAGCCACACAGCAGGTTGTAGGAGAATTTACACTCTGATGCTGGCGACGTGAAGTTGAAAGGTGTGAAACGATAATTCATACATGTTACTTTGGGGTACGTTTACGTGCCGTAAGAGTGTAAGGAAATGCGTGAGAGTAAGGCGCCCTCTGTCCCAGAAAGTGGGTGCTTCCTCGGGGCTCATGGGTACACGCAGGGGAGGTGGAGGGCTGCAGGCGGCTGTTCAGGCTGAGGAACGTGGCGTTTTGATGAAAGGAACTCAGGCAGCCTGTGCAGCTCGGAGCCCGGAGGTGGGGTGGGAGATGAAATAGGCAGGACGGTCTGGAAGGGTTTTTAGGTTCAGGAAGGACATCTGCCTCCATTGTGGAAGCTGGAACTGGGGCACGAGGGCTGGGGGTTGGAGAGAGAGAGAAGCAGGGAAGGAGGAGGCGGGGACACATAGACCCTTGAATGAGCGAGGGGAGGAGAGAGCGTTCAAGAAGAGGGTGAAGACGGAAGGGAGCTTCCCCATGATGCACGGGTCACGTGTCGCTCATGTGTGTGATCACTGGCAGATGCAGGGGTAGGACTCGACTGGGAGAAGGAAGGCCAGGTTCCGGTGCCGTCCAGCTGGGCAGATAGATTGGCGTCTTCACTTCTAAATCTGCTTCGGCAGCTGTAGGAACGGAGCCCTTTGTACCCAGCTCGGCTGCAGCTGCCGGCTGCGCGCTCTCGCCACCAGGCATGGTTCTCAGCAGACTGTCTTGCTTGGAGCTCACCTTTTATCACCTTGGTGGGAGGGAGGTGGGGACAAAGTGAGTAAGTGAGCGGGGAACTCTCAGACGCTGCCCTGCAGCCAGCAGCGCGTGCGGCGGGGTGGCCAGGCGTGGCCACGTGAGAAGCGGTTGAAGGTGCTGGCGGAAGTCAGGGAGGGCTTGTCTAAATGGGAGGCCCTTGGTGGGGACTGTGAGGGTTTGGAATGAGGTGGTACATGCAGCGTGTGTGCCTCTCTGTGTACTTCCGAGAAAGCTGCCTGTAGGGTCAAGCTCTGAGTGTTTTTGCAAGTGTCAGCCTGTGTCCCTGATATGGGGGAGCATGTTCTCATCCCCGGATGTGACTGGACCCTGGGCGGGTCAGACTGGGCGGGCAGGTTGGTGCAAGTTTAAAACCATGTCTCAGGTGTGACTGCCTGTCTGTCTACAGGAAGACCTTGAAGCTCTGATAGCCCATTTCCAGACACTGGATGCCGCAAAGACTCAGATCGTGGAGACACCGTGCCCCCCGCCTTCACCAAGGTACGTCAGCAGGACTCTTCGAGCAGCTGATAGATTTCTTGCCTATACTGGAAAACCACTTTAAATTGGCACCGTGTTTAATTTTTTTAAAGATTTTATTTATTTATTTGACAGAGAGACATAGCGAGAGAGGGAACACAAGCAGGGGGAGCGGGAGTGGGAGAGGCAGGACCACCCACTGGGCAGCCTGACAACACGGGGCTCGATCCCAGGACCCTGGGATCGTGACCTGAGCTGAAGGCAGCCGCTTAATGACTGAGCCCCTCCAGGCACCCTGAGACCATGTTTCCCATAAATAACCAGGCACGTGGAATGTTTTCCTTGTTAAAACCTGTTCCCATTCCAGACAAGTTCCCATAACACGGTTTTTCACTTTCCTCCTGAAGAATGGGAGTGAGGCTTTTCAGCTCTGTTGTCACAGGAAACACAGAAACGGGGCCCCCCTGGGCTGCTCCGCAGGGAGCGCCACTCGAGAGCTGTCCAGCTGGTCACAGTCACGCACGGGAGCGTCGCCCCAGCCAGCTCGTAGGTTCTTGAGACGTTTCAGAAGTGTCACAGGTGTAGTCTCTTGTTGCTGTTTGTTCGTAACGACAGGTATGATTTTCAAACATAAGCGTGTATAAGCCATTTCAAATGAAATTTTTTTTTAAAGATTTTACTTATGTATTTGACAGACAGAGATCACAAGTAGGCAGAGAGGCAGGCAGAGAGAGAGGAGGAAGCAGGCTCCCCGCTGAGCAGAGAGCCCGATGCGGGGCTCGATCCCAGGACCCTGAGATCATGACCTGAGCCGAAGGCAGAGGCCCAACCCACTGAGCCACCCCGGCGCTCCTCAGATGAATTTATAAAAATGTGGAGAACTCCAGAGTCTTCTGCAGGATTTCACATACTTGGAAGGAGCCATAATGAGCTTTGGTTTTCCTCTTTCTTACTCTTTGGTGTCAATTCCTGTCCTTTTGGCTTCTGAGCTGCAGCTCTGTTAAAAGCGGATTCAGGGCCCTGTAATTCTTGTATTTGCTACTGACGCGCTAGCGGGGAAAACCCAGAATGCGTTGTCAGGAATCAGGAAAGGCCAAACAACCCTAGAAAAGATACCATGTTCTTCAGAGAAGGGTAAAAACGTTAACTTCACAAGCACACAAGACTGTTTGGTTTTGTTGAAAAATGATTTGCTTCCTTTCTCTCAGAATAAAAATTAATCTCACTAGTGTTGTTGTCAGAAATGAGATTACTCTTGGGGCTCCTGGGGGGCTCAGTCAGTTAAGCGACTGCCTTCGGTTCAGGTCGTGATCCCGGAGGATTGAGCCCCGCATCGGGCGCCCAGCTCTGTGGGGAGTCTGCTTCTCCCTCTGACCTTCTACTCTCTTGTGCTCTCTCTTACTCTCTCTCTGAAATAAATAAATAAAATCTTCAAAAAAAAAAAAAAAAAAGAAATGAGATGAATCTTACTAGAGCTGCCACCAGCCCGAGTGGAGGCCCGGGGTCCAGCACGTCAGGAGGGGGCTGCCGGTCGTGCCTCTGGGGTTAGTCTCCCCCGTCCAGAGACGGGGGGACGGCATGGTGGCCCATGTGCAGAACGAGGGGACGCAGTGCTGTCCAGCAGCGCCCCGAGTTGTGCGATGTCCCTGTCTTCATCTAAGAGCAGCATCAGGGAGCGGGGCGCGCTCTTCCTGTGTTTGGCTTCTTACCCCGGGGCCGCACAGCACTTAACACGTGGTCGCCGCACGCCGTCCTCGGAGTGGTGAAGGCGAGTGAGTCCTTGAAATGGTGGCGGCTTCATACCTACAGCCCCCCGAGGGAAGCCATTCTGAATGTGAATCCATCCCCCGACCCCCCCCCGCCTTTTGCTGACCTTTAAAAACTTTTCCTGAGATAATGTGCCTAAAAAGCCAGGTTTAGTGTTAGGATATAATTAGGAACCTTGGTGCTTCCCTGTCAGCCGGGCATTGTTTGTGACGGAGCTGGGATAAAGTGAGACTCTTCGGTCAGTCACTGTAGTAACGTCCCTCCTCCTTCTCCATCGCGTTCTAGGAAAAACCATGAACATGACTGGGTTTTGTGGGTGCACGTGTCCCTGCGTATTGGCGGCGATGTAGTTGAGTGGGGACGCAAGCGCCATAGACCCAGGTGCAGCAGAGCGGCAGGTGCAGGGCTGAAGGGGTGGGCGTGGCCTGCTGTGGGGGGCAGGGACCCTGCGGGGACCGTGTGGGGGCTGTGGCCCTCACTTGGATTACTGTTTCCCAGCTGTGCTTGCTAATTTTACGTAGAACATTTTAATAGGTGTTAAGGGAAAAAAGAGTTGGGGTTAAATAACTTTGGGAAACAGATGGTTTTCTTTTGAAATTAAAAAAAAACTTGTGGTAAAATATATCTAACATAGAATTTCCCATCTCATCCATTTTTAACTGTGCAGTCACTGGGATTCCTTACACTCACGATGCTCTGGACCCAGGGGATGTCTGTCCTCACGCCCCTCCTCTCGGCCCCTGGGAGCCTTGGCATCCCAGTTTCTGATAGAAGTGGAGTCACACGACAGCCCTCCTTTTGTGTCTGGCTTCTTTCCCTTAGCGTAACGTCCCTAGGGTTCATCCTGTCATGGCGTGAATCTGAACTCTGTTCCTTTTTAAGACTGAGTAGTGTTCCGCTGTGTGGACGTACCATGTTCATGTGTTGACGGACTGCCGACGGACTGGACGGTCACGCTGTACTGGACGTTGGCGTGCAGGCTTCTGCTCCAGTCCGTGTTCACAGGTTTCTTCAGCACGTACCTAGGAGTGTAATTGCTGGGTCACGTGCTAATTCTGTGTTTTTAACTGTCAGACTGTTTTCCACAGCATAGTCCCCCCCCCCCTTTTTTTTTAAAGATTTATTGGGGGTGCCTGGGTGGCTCAGTCATCAGTCATCTGCCTTCAGCTCAGGTCATGATCCCAGCGTCCTGGGATCGAGCCCCACATGGGGCTCCCTGCTCAGTGGGAAGCCTGCTTCTCCCTCTCCAGCTCCCCCGTGCTGTGTTCCTCTCTTGCGGTCTCTCTCTGTCATAAGTGAATAAAATCTTAAAAAAAAAAAAAAAGATTTATTTGTTTTAGGGAGAGAGAGCAGGGGCAGGGGCAGTGGCAGGGGGGAGAGAGAATCTCAAGCAGCCTCCACACGGGCCACAGGGCTCAGTCTCACAACCCTAAGACCATGGCCTGAGCTGAGACAAAGAGTCAGACACTCAACCCACTGAGCTACCCAGGTGCCCCAGCATAGTCCTTAGTCCTGTTTTTCAACCCTGGTTTCTTCCCGGCACACTTTCTGAACCTGTAGAATGTTTTTGTGCACAGTAAATCTCCAAGAGAAAAACAGGGTTGTCCGACGTCTCAAACTTCTCTGACCTTGAAAGCTTTGTCTTCCTGTGCAAAATGCCGTCTGGCGTAACCGCTGTGACGCCCCGCGGGAGGCCGCGGGACGGGTTCTGACAGCGGGGGATTTTCCAGTCGTCGTTTGTCCTGCGCTCCCAGCCCCATCACTGTCTTACTTTCTCCTGAGATGGCCCACATGTATTTATAGTGTCCTCGTAGCTGGTCTTTTGTCCACACGTGTGGTGTCAGGAGGAAGTTATTTGCGCTTTTTAAGCGGAAGCTATCTGGATACATATTGAAATGCTTAAGGCTTGGATTTTTTAGAACAGTTACTTTTTCTGAAAGATTTATTTATTTTTGGAGAGAGAGTACACATCGAGGGAGAGCATGAGCGGTGGGGAGGGACACAGAGGAGGGGGAAGCAGGCTCCCCACTGAGCAGGGAGCCTGATGCGGGGCTCGATCCCAGGACCCCGAGATCATGACCCGAGCCGAAGGCAGAGGCTTAACAACCGAGCCACCCAGGCGCCCTATCAAACAGTATTGATTGTGACTTGAGAGGACGGGCCCGTGAAACAGGTCAGCTCTGGGAAACGCGGCACGTACGTTAGGGGCACCTGGACTTCTCACTGCTTGATGGTTTTTACCCGCAAGCTGTGTGAGTCACCCAGGTCAGGGGGCCCCCTCGTACTGTGGCCGCAAGGTTGATTTTAAGGGATGGGGGCCTTAGTTTCCATTCCCGTTGCCAGGCTTTTCTTTCACAGAAGTCTGGGGAGGTGATGTGGCCTCTGGCGGCAGGGAGGCGGCTCTGGGCTGGGCGCCACGGGGCTGGGTTGTGTGGTGAACTGCTGCCTCTGTCTCTCGTAGGTTACACGCCTCCCTCTCGGCTCATCCCGAGAAAGACGAGTTAATCCTTTTCGGAGGTGAATATTTCAATGGCCAAAAAGTAAAGTATATATTATATTTTTTTTCTTTCCTCCTCAAATTTTCATGGGTCTCATTTTGAGTAAAATTAGTTTAAAGCGGTGATATCAAATTTGCACTGGTCCCACGTCCTGAGCCTGCAGGACCGGCATGCGACCTTGTCCTTGAGAGGCCACCGGGCTCCTCCCATGAGCTTCACAGTTGCTGCTCTTCTGCCCCTTTGGGTTGATGATTCGTAAGCTCGTGATGGGTTTCAGAGGTGTTTGGAAAAGTGGAGGAGAGTGCAGTAAAGTGAAGAGCTCAGCTGCATTTCCGAGCAGGCCAGACAGACCTGTGTTTCAGAATTGCGTATGAAGCATTAGGAAAGCGTGGGTTGGCTTCCCGCCGCTCGAGGATCCCTGTGAGCTCGACTCCTCGGGGTCCGCTTCCGCTCCGAACTCTCACGCCTTTAAGAACCAGGCTGGACTCTGAGAGGTGACTTGCAGGCAGCAAAGGATCTTGGTGCCGTAGGCGCTACTGGGCATGATTGTCATTATCCCAGGGACCCAAGGGGCCCAGCCGGAGGCTTCCCGCACGGTTGGGATTTACATGGCTTTAGGAAATGCATTTCCTGGGGAAAGCTGGTGATTGAGATCCCGCTTTCCACTTACTGTCACTTGGTTGGAGGCTTCACGGATGACACGAGGTTCCTCTTCCTTCGGCAGACGTTTATGTATAACGAGCTGTACACCTACAACATCAGGAAGGACGCCTGGACCCGAGTGGAGATCCCCAACCCACCTCCAAGACGCTGTGCGCACCAGGTATGTGTCCGCGCTGACACTCCGCCTTCCTTCCTTCCTGGGAGCCTTGTGTTCTGTGCTCGTGGGGTTGGCGGACGACAGGCGGCCTGGTTCGGAAGGGCAGGGACTGACACGTGGGCGCGCTTGCTGTCACCGTTTGGACGCGTTGAGAAGCTTCCTGCTCTTTAGCGTGTTCACTTATGAGACGGCGTTGAACACCTTCTCCAGGCGGCCGGAAGAGCGCGGAGAGAGGCCCGGTCGGTCTGCCTCGTGTGGTGCCCAGCACGCCGCAGCCCCACGGCAGAACGCCCGTCCTCCGTCGGAGTGAGAGGCTCCTGCAGGCCCCAGACCTGGTGGCCAGAGAGAGGAGTTCCTCGGGAGAAGCCGAGTGTTCCGACGTCGTCGTTGAGGAGCGAATCGTAACCAGAGATCACAAAGCGGCTGACGTCGGCTTGTTGTCACTGGTTTCTCCTCACCCGGGGGAGCTCTGCAGAGCTGCTGCTGTCCGGTTCTGTAACCCCACGAGCAAGGGCCCTTGGTCTGCCCTGTTACTGTCCTAACCCCGGACTTGGACCAGTGTCAGGGTGCAGAGAATAATTTGAACGAGTAATATGTTTTTATTTTTATTTTTTTATTTTTTTAAATTTTTTTTTTTTTTATTCATTTATTTGACAGAGAGACAGATCACAAGTAGGCAGAGAGGCAGGCAGAGAGAGGAGGGGGAAGCAGGCTCCCTGCCGAGCAGAGAGCCTGATGCGGGACTCGATCCCAGGACCCTGGGATCATGACCCGAGCCGAAGGCAGAGGCTTTAACCCACTGAGCCACCCAGGCGCCCCGAGTAATATGTTTTTAGCCTGGAGAGAGGAGGTTGTGCGAGCCTGCCGTGGTGCGAGGGAAGCATCCCCCACAGCACGTGGGGGTCCTTTCTCGGGTTCTCTGCTCACGGTCACCTGCGGGTCTGAAACCAGTTCTGAGAGGAGGACTTGGCTGCCTGAGCTGCACCTGAGACCGGCAGGCATCTGGACTGGTTCGTCTTGTGGAAAAGAAGGGTGTACTTGCGGGTTTAGCCATCAGATCTTAGTAAGCTTGGATTTTAGTAAGTAATACATTTTTTTTCTTTTAAATCTTTTATTTATTTGGCAGAGAGAGAGAGAGAGAGCACGAGCAGGGGAGCGGCGGGCGGAGGGAGAAGCAGGCTCCCCGCCGAGCAGGGAGCCTAATGCAGGACTTGATCCCGGAACCCTGGGCTCATGACCTAAGGCAAAGGCAGATGCTTAACTGACTGAGCCCCCCAGGCACCCCTAGGTAATGGATGTTGGAGTTTGATCTGTTCACCAGAGACCCTCAGTTCTCGAGAACGCGTGATCTGCCCCAGGCCTCCAGGCTGAGGACGAGTCCTGTCCTGTCCCAGCTGTGGTCTCTCCATGTCCCCGGCCCTCCCACGTACCTCCGTGGATTCCTGAACCCCCAGAGTGCTCACGTTGTGATGGAGCAGTCGCACTCTGGCCGCATCACGTGATGTGGGCTCAGGGGCTTCTTCTGTGTTTGTTTCCTCAGCTGTTTTAACCACAGTTGTTAACTGCATTCTTGAAGAATTAGCGTAAAAGCCTTCGCGATTTTTAAATGCACTCACTTTGCCGGAGTGCTGGGCAGGCTCTGATTCATGTGCGTGCCTTAGGAGGACTTTGCTAGTCTGGGACTAAATAACGTCTTTGTAGTTAAGGTTGGTTTGCTGGTTTCTCCAAATTTCCCAATGAAGTAGAGCCACGGGAAACAGAAAATTGGTTGTAAAGTCTTTGGCCTGAAGGTCATTACAGTCCGAGTTCTACAACATTGAATTCTGAGACCTAAAACCTTCCTCCTTACAGATCGTTCGTGTGACGTCAGAGGCCACGCTCTTTATCTTCTTTTTCGCTGTGGCGGGGAGTGTGGAGGGGAAGGCTGCATGTACACTCTTCTTTCTTTTCTCCTAGATTCTGGAGTTCTGGGGGGTGAGGTTGACTTTAGTGTGCGATTGGAGAGTTTACGTGACTTTTCTATGAGAACACAGCCCAGCGAGAGGTAGGAAAGGGCTGTGGCGCTGCTGGGAGTGTGGCCGGACGTGTGCAGGCTTCAGTGGCTCGCTCGCTCCTCAGCACCCCGTTCCCTGGAGGAGGGGAGGGCACATTCACACAGCTCTGCCTAGACCGTGAGGATGCCACCGCCAGCAGGAGGGGACCACTGAGAACCGCGGGGACAGGTGGCAGGGAGGTGGCGGTCGTGAGATCATGTCTTCTTGGTCCCCGGCTGGTTTCTGCCAAAGTCGTAGCTGAAACGCACACAAAACACAAGGTGTTCTCGCCTAAAGTAGCAGACAGTGACGGTTAAAACGTCAGCCTGGAGCGTTAGTGAGCAGCAGGTAATTTCTGGAGGGAGGTTAATACACGGGAAGCCTTTCTCCTGAGACGGCAGAAGTCACGATGGCCTCCGTGTGGGTAGTGGCCGCGTCTCCGACCGTGCGAGCGGGCATTGCGGGGGTCCCAGCTTGCTCCCTCGGGAAGCAGGAGGCATCTTTTACATTCGAGGCACCCTTCCGGGGCTGGGATGCGGCGACAGAAAAGAACGATCTGCCTTTCCCGATGGCGATGTCCCGTGTCTTGTGTTTTCTCTGATCCTGGTGGATCATGCATTTTTCGGACTCCCACTTTCACGAAGCTGAGGCTGCTGCAGTGTCCATTCAGAGTCTGATACTTTGGATTCTGATGGGCTTGTTTTTGGCATTTGGAGGGAGAGTGGGGAACTTGGGGTTTTCCCAACACGACTTCATTCCAGATAATGCAGCAATAAGCAGGCCTCATGGGACAGGACAGAGCGAGGTGCGGGCAAGGCCGGCCTCGCCTCGCCCCTGGGGCAGGGTGCCGTGCCGTCCGCCCGTCGGCGGGCTGGGCTTTGTCTTCGTGAGGTCCCGGCGACGGTTTCAGCAGTTCCTTCCGGACCGCTGTGTGTATGTGCGCACGTGCCAGCCGGCCAGGCCTGTCCTGAGGAGCTGCCCGGTGGTCCAGCCTCTGCCTCGATGTCTTCCGTAAGGGGACTCCGTATCTTAGGATCTCACGGGAGGTCATTTCGTTAGTGCTAGACTTCTTTTCACAAAATAAACTCTGGAAGAGCTCCTTACTGGGTCCTGAACGTATTATTTTTGTGTTGTGTTTTGACGTGAATGTGCATTTTATGGCTGTCTTCTGGGAAATACATTCTTTTCTGCTGCAGGACATTTTAGAGTACGGCGTGTTTATTCTGCAAACAGCTTTAACTGGCAGTGACCCTCATGAGAATCAGTTCTTGGAGAAATGCGGCACAGATCCGCGACCTGGATCAGACCCCTTCCGAAGCAGTTTCCCTGCCGCTCACTCAACAGTTACAAAATAGAAAGAGTTTGGACATTTGACTTGGACGAGACTGAAACTTCTGGGCGGGAATCGTAAGAGCCTGTCGCGAACTCCCGAACGAGCCACTTCGCCCCTTACTCTTTCCGTAGCCAAGAAACTTCTCTGTTTTCATTTTTCCCTAGTTGCTTTGATACAGAGCTGTGGGTTGTTTTTCCTCACCGTCGATTAGACACGTCCGAGTGGGGCAGGTTATTTGAAATGACGGGACTTGTAAGCATGCCTGGTTGAGGGTGTATTCGTGTCGTCGTGTGACTTCCTTGCTGTGCATTTTGGTGCAGGCGTGCACACGAGTCGCCCGTAGAAAACCCTGTTAAGACAGTTCGGTTTCAGCAGCATCAGTGACGCGCCGGAGCGCCTCCCGACGGGCACTGCACAGACTTTTTTTTCTTTCCCAGAAGAAGGAAAAAGGAAGATGAATTTAGTTTGCCCTAAAACCTATTTTCTTCATCTTTAGGGGTGGCAAGTGAAGGGAGATATTCTTTATTACCTTTTTTCTTAAGAACCTAAAAAAAAGTAGTTCAGCAGGAAGTTCAGATGTAGAATTTATCATGCTTTGTCTGTAACTGGCGCCTCTCTCTAGGGGCTGCTTGTGCTGGTGGGAACCGGCGGTGCGGGGCCCTGGGTGTGTGAGTGGCATCCTTGGGACCTGCCCTTTGCTTCGTTTCTTTGACTTGAATTTCCTCATTTTTTCGGATGACTGGGGTTGTGTTAGGTTCTAGTCTTTGAAGGCTGGGTCTGGTTTGAGGTTGGTAGGAAAGTGATTTGCCTAGTACTTCTCATGTAGTACTTTTGAAATAATTTTTTTTAAAAGATTTATTTATTTATTTGCTAGAGATCACAAGCAGGCAGAGAGGCAGGAGGGGAGAGAGAGGGGGAAGCAGACTCCATGCTGAGCGGAGAGCCCAGCGCGGGGCTCGATCCCAGGACCCTGGGGTCATGACCTGAGCCGAAGGCAGAGGCTTTAACCCACGGAGCCACCCAGGCGCCCCTGAAATCATTCTTAAAAGGTGGGGAAAGTTTTGTGTGTCCAAGACTCTCGACCCTGGGGCCCAAACAGAAGCGTGTGTAGTTCAGGAATTTCTTGTAGTTGTTTCTGTTTCCCTGACATGGGCTCACTGATTTTTTTCTCTTAATTTATACATTTGTCTAAATGTTTACGCGTTTTTCTTTTTTTAAGATTTTATTTACTTGACAGACAGAGATCACAAGTTGACAGAGAGGGGTGGGGGCGGGAAGCAGGCTCTCTGCTGAGCAGAGAGCCCGACGCGGGGCTTGATCCCAGGACCCTGAGACCATGACCTGGGCCTAAGACAGAGGCTTAACCCACTGAGCCACCCACGCGCCCTTCAGCTTTATTTCTAAGTGGAAATGTCTTCGTTTTACTTCGGTGTTACACGATATGTGTGCTAGATACAGAACTCTAGGCCGAGAGCCCTGAGAGATGTTCCGTCTTCTGGCTTCCATCGCCGACAAGAGGTTACCGGTCATTTTTATCTTTGCTCTTCCGTATCTAACGTGTCTGTTTCCTCCTCTAAGTCTGCTGAAATGATTTTCTCTTTGCTGTTGGCATTTTAGCAGCTGGGTTTTGAGGTCCCTCGTGATGTTCTGGGGGTCCGGTGAGGTGTACGCTAGGCTGCTCCACATTGTCCAGTAGTCAGTGAGTCTGTTCCTTCTGGCAGCCTTTTTCTTTTTGGCTTCATTTTGGGTGGTGTTTACTGCCCTTCCCAGCGGATGTGCCGTGAACTTGCGTGGTTTTCGTTTCACAAATGGTGTTTTTCACCGAGAGGGTGTTTGGTTTTGATGACCTTTCCCATGTCTGTTTGTTCTGTTCATTTTTCCTTTAAATCCTTGGGCGTATTTGTTTTTTGTTTTTGTTTTTGTTTTTGTTTTTTTAAAGGTTTTATTCATTTATTTGACAGGCAGAAATCACAAGTAGGCAGAGAAACAGGGAGAGAGAGAGGAGGAAGCAGGCTCCCCACCGAGCAGAGAGCCCGATGTGGGGCTCGATCCCAGGACCCTGGGATCACGACCTGCGTTGAAGGCAGAGGCTTTAAACCACTGAGCCACCCAGGCGCCCCTCCTTGGGTGTATTTGTAACTGTTCTGCATCCTCGTGTACTCATTCTCTCATCTCGCTTCTGGGCCTCTTTCGGCTCTGACTTTTCTTCTTCTAACGGGTTTCGTTTTCCTCCTAGGAATGTGTGGTCAGCTGCTGGTCGGACGCCAGAGGGTGCCCCTGGCATGCGGCAGCAGCTGGGTAGATGGGCGCACGCTGCCCGCTGGCGGTCTGGGTTTTGTCCTCCTGTCGGTGAAGGACGAGGTCGGTCCTGGCCCGCGGTTCTGTCACGCACAGATCGCCGTGATCTTTTGAGGCTTTCCCTCTGGCTGGCCGAGCTCCAGGCTATGGCCTTTCCGGGGTCTCCACTGAATGCCCTGGTGTTCAGTAACACGTTTCGCTCTGCCTGGTTGGAACTCGCTGGGCCCCGAGCCCCTGGGAAGCTCAGGCTGTTCGCAGGCATTCGGCTTTGCCCGCGGCTGTTTGCCCGGCCGCCTGCGGTCCGCCCCGCAGCTGTGCTGCTTGGGTTGGAAGGCCCCAGTGGGGTCCCCGTGTGGATTCGCAGCGTGCTCTCTCCCCAGCTCCCTGCCCCGCAGACCAGCAGCCCTCAGCAGCCCTCAGCAGCCCTCAGCAACCCTGAACTCTGATCTTTGTCTCCTCGGCTCAGGAAGACCGCCTGTCCTGGTGGGTGGCTTTCCCTGCAGCAGGTGCAGAAGGCACCCCCAGAGTCGACGTGCTCGCCCTGCCCGATTGCGGACTCTCGGGAGCATGGCCTGCCCCGCCTGTCGCCTGGTTACAGCCGCTTCGTGGATGGTCCAGTGCTCCCCTTGCCGATGGGGTGGGGGGAGTGGGACTGCTCCGCTGCGCGGTGGTCCGTCGGGTTAGAAGGGCGTTTAACACCTGGTCGTTAGAGCTGTAGCCCGTTCTTGGCTGTGCGTGAGCTCTCCTCTTGGTGCTCACAGTCTTTGAGGAGCGGCTTAAATGAGACTCCAAGGTCACTGACCGTGAACCCGCCTCCGCGCAGCCTCCAGGGTGCCCACTGGGCTGGGCCTGCCGTTGCGGGCGAGTGGGGGATACGACGTGAAAGACTCTACTTGCCTGGACTTTGACTTCGTTTTTTTCAAAATGACAGAAAAAAGTGAGGCGACTGGCTGGCTCAGTCGGTTAAGTCTCTGACTCTTGGTTTTGGCACAGGTCATGATCCTTGGGGTCGTGGGATCGAGCCCCTCATTGGGCTCTGCCCTTGGTGGGTCTGGTTGGGATTTTTTCCCTCTGCCCCATGTGCACACACGCTTTCTCAAGTAGATCATTTATTTATTAACATACCATGTATTACTTGTTTCATGGGTACAGGTCTGTGATTCACCAGTCTTACACAGCTCACGGTGCTCCCCATAGCACACACGCTCCCCAGAGTCCCTCCCCCATCCCTCCGTCCCCCTCCCCTCCAGCAACCGTCAGTTTGTTTCCTGAGACCAAGAGTCTCTTATGGTTGGTCTCCCTCTCTGGTTTCCTCTTGTTTCATTTTTCCTCCCTTCCCCTGTGATCCTCTGTCTTGTTTCTCAAACTCCTCATATCAGTGTCAAATAGATCTTTTTAAAAGTAGATTGAAAAAACTTACTATGTAAGTAATAAAGATTCATTACGAAAAAGTGAATTAAAAAGCAGAGTAAGTCCATTGTCCATTTTTGCATCTCTTGTCTAAACACGTGACTTGGGGACAGCTGGTGGCTCAGTTGGTGAAGCGTCTGCCTTGAGCTCAGGTCATGATCCCGGGTCCTGAAATCGAGTCCTGCATCGGGCTCCCTGCTCCGTGGGGAGTCTGCTTCTCCACCGCCCCGGCTTGTGCTCGCTTGCACGTGTGTGCGTGTGTACTCTCTCTCTTTCTCTCAAATAAATAAAATCTTAAAAAAAATAGACACGCGTTCCTGCACATCTGTGCTTCCTGCTAGCTGGCCCAGCCGTCAGACCCGCGGGGTGTGCACTGTCTATAATGTGGTAGCTCGAGGCACTGTTGTAATGTGCAGCCTGATGGACCCACTAACCCCACTAACTCCGAAAATTGTCAGATTTGGGCCCCAGCGGATCAGGACGTCTGCTTTAATGATTTGAAACAGTCAGTGTCTTCCCCGCACATGCACTGGTGTTTCAGAGCGCGAGGAAGCCGGCTCGTCTCTTCACAGGGTGGTCCTCTGTGTGGAGATGGGTGCCGTGTCGCCCTAACTGCGTCAGCAGGACTCCCCACTTAGTGCAGGGCCACAGTGGCTTGGTGACAGGGCCACAGCTCTGCGATGTCCTGAAGTGGCTCAGTGCGCTGCCGCAGGAGCTCTGGGGTGCTCCACGGGTGCCCGGGAACAGAGCCTGCTGGGAGCCACTGCCCAACCCGGCCAGTGAGCGCTTTCTTTCCGGACCTAGTCCCCCCCCCGCCACACTGCCTGCCACGGTGGCCCCTGCTTCGGAGCTCCCGGCCCAGAGGGCTCCCCTGGTGTGACAGATGCTCCTGTGGTGTCGACTTTGTGGCCGAGTGCCCATGGTTGGTGATCGCAGGAGACCCACCTGGCCTCCGCTCTGCCACAGCCCAGGTTTGCAGGGTGTGTGCCCAGCCTGCTTCTGTGAAGTCGTCCCCTCGGCCACACTGTTTGCAGATGGGCGCACCGCACCCTGCAATCAGCCGGGTCACCATGGTCCTGGGGACGGCGCCGCCTCTCCGGTGGAGTGTCATCGGACTAGAGCTCAGGGGAGCAGGACTCCCCGTCACTGGGCGGCCATGGGGGTGGCTGTCGCGGGTTCAGGCGGTTGTGGTCGATGGCACGTGGCCTGCAGCAAGCTCCCGGAGAGGCCAGGTGTTCTGAGGTGTGGCGCGGCCGCCGGGGCGTCCCCACGGCGAGAAGGGGGCGTGGGTTCTGGGCTTCCGGGCAGGGGCTTCCGGTGTCACTCGTAGCGTGTGTCCGTCTGCACCGAAGCTTGTGTTCGGGGAGCGGTCTGCTCCCTCGCCAGCACATCCAGCCCAGAGCTCGAAAGCCCTGGACCACGTCGTCCAGAGACTGGGGCGCCTGGGTGGCTCAGTGGGTTAAAGCCTCTGCCTTCAGCTCAGGTCATGATCCCAGCATCCTGGGATCGAGCCCCGCATCGGGCTCTCTGCTCCGCGGGGAGCCTGCTTCCCTCTCTCTCTGCCTGCCTCTCTGCCTACTTGTGATCTCTGTCAAATAACTAAATAAAATCTTTAAAAAAAAAAAACAAAAAAAACCCTCCGACCTGGTGTGTGTTTGCATCTGTACAGGTCGTTTTCCAGGGGGTGGCGTTCGCTCTTATTTTAGCTGCCTGAGCACATGCCCTTACACGGTAGAGTCCCTTTTCTGGAAAACCTGGAGACATGGACTGGCTTTGACACATGCTTTCTAATTACATGATTTGACTGGCTTTTTCTGCTCTCATGGGGGACCCAGGACGGTGATCCCAGTCTGCCGTGGGCCGAGTGTGTGCTTTCCTGCTGGTATTTCTGGGGTGCTGGGTATTCTTCGTTGTTGTTGAGGTGGTGACCTCGGGCATGTGAGTGACCGGAGCCCTGGAGTTCCCGTCCTCACTCTGCTCTCCCCTCAGCTGGGCACGTGGGTGTATGAGATGTGCCCGGGGACCACGGCTCTGAGAGCTTTGATACTCTGCTAAGCCTAACCATGCTTTTTTTTCTTTTTTAAGATTTTATCTATTTATTTGAGAGAGAGCAAGTGGGGGAGAGAGAGAAAGAAGGAGCAGAAGCGGGGAGAGGGAGAAGCAGGGAGCCCAGCGCGGGGCTCCATCCCAGGACCCCGGGACCACGACTCTAGCCACAGGCAGACGCTTCCCCGATGGAGCCGCCCGGATGCCCCAGCCCAGTGACGCTTTGAAATACGCCCTCGTCGGTCTTCAGGCGTGGTGTCACACTTGCTCCCCTCGCTCCGTCCTCTCCCGGGCCCACGGCTGTGCGGCTGCCGAGCCTCCGGGATGTGTGGCCCCAAGGGCACTGTTGTCCCCGCTTTCGCTTGCCTTTGCTGTTGTGTGTCTGTCCCTTAGAGGTGCGTGTCGGTAAACGGTGGGTGTCCCGCGCTGGTTTGGTTTGTCGGTGGGGTTGTAGATGCTCGTGCCACACAGCTGGGGAAGGGGTTAATGCGCGCGGCCCGACAGCTCCCGTATCCGTATTTGAGAAGAAGAAGGTGCTCTGTCCGCTCGTGGGGCAGCTCTTGCGAGCGTCTGACGCTGCTGGGTCCGCTTGAACAGGGCCTGGGCTTGCCCGCATCCGTCTTGCCTCCTAGGAATTCCGGGACGTGCGGTGGGTGTTGGACTGCGGAGGACCTCCCGAATGCGGGATCTTTGAGGCCTCTTCCCCTCAGACCAGGGGAAGATGATCGCCGAGCATGGGTGCTGGCTGCGGCCACCGTGTGTGGTGCTCTGCGGCGTCCTGGGACGCGGACTCAGCCGAGAGCTGCATGGCGGCCCTGACCTCTTTCTCTCTTCTCCCAGGCTGTGGTGCTTCCTCAGGGCGGAGGACAGCTGTGGATATTTGGAGGGGAGTTTGCTTCTCCCGACGGAGAGCAGTTCTATCACTACAAGGATCTCTGGGTGCTGCACTTAGCCACCAAGACCTGGGAGCAAGTAAGGTAAGGTGCTGGGTAGTGAGATTGACCTCTGGGCCTGGCTCCGGTCCCGTGCCGGCATTCTGCGTTCACGGGGATGCGCTCTAGCTCTTGGAATTCCGGGGTTCCGAGGGGCATGATTGCACAGCCGTGAGCGGCCAGTCTTGCTGGCGACTGAAGGCAGGCCAGAGCTCGTCTTTCTCTCTAGACCCTTCTCGGAGAAGCCCGGCCCGGCGGTGGCTCCCTGACCACCTGACTTTGTTGAAGGCGTCGCTGGGCTCGCTGGGACAGCTCGGTATCCCTGCTTGCTCTCCTGTCTGCCCTCGGCGGCACCTGCATGCAGTGTCTGGAGTGCAGTCCCCCTCCCGGGACATCTGTGGATCCCCCTGGAGGCAGCGCTGGGTGTCCGCTTGCTGGCAGTGGACCGTGGTCGGCACTACAAGGGACTTCTTCGGTCTGGCGGACCTAGACGTAGCGGAGCTGGGAAGAGGTGGGGAAGGACGGGGAGGGACGGGGAAGGATGGGGAGCGCATCCTTGCCGCTCTTCAGTAAACCAGGCTCTGCGGTTGCTGGTGTTGGAGTTCTGCCCCGTCGGGGACACTGGTAACGGGTTTGTCGCATCTGGACTGCATGTTCACCGCCGGTCAGAGCTGCACATCGGCAGAATGACCGTAGGACGACAGATGGAAAGTAGGGTTCGTTGGCTTTATTCTTCGGTGTCGGGGGTCATGCGCCCCGTGGCTGGGGCCATGCATAGCACGATCCCCGGGCCCTGTCTCTGCTGTCATAGCCTCGGACCAGAGCTTCCTCACGTGCCGGAGCAGGCGGCTGGATTGCAGAGTTCAGTTACGGGGCAGCACCCTTTTTGGGACCTGAGACTTCGATGGGCAGGGAGCCCCGCTCCCCAGAGGCCGCGGTGGGTGGTGTGAGGAGGCTGCCGATGCCGGGCTGTGCAGGCCGGCTCTGACCGGCTCCGGGCCCGGGCTGGTACCTCGGCGGAGGCTGCTGTGTGCGGCGAGGGTGCATGTGGCCCCGGCTCAGTGAAGCCGCCGCAGGGGTTCGAGTTAGTCTTAGCGAAGTGGGAACCGGGGAGCCTTGTGAGCACTACCGAGGACTGACGTCCTTTCCGGTCCCCTCGCTCGCTCTGGGAGATGTTTGTCGCCTCGGCGGGCACAGGGTTCAGTCACGTTCGTATTGAAAGTGGTTTCGTCGTGCACATGTGGAAACTGGTCATTTGTCCTCAGTTTAAAGCATCTTCAGGCCCGGGGCACCCGCCTGTGTTCCTCGTGCCGGGCTCAGTTGTTACTTACCATTCGTCTGTCTTTGGGGAATTGATTCACGATATTTTCTTCACGTTTTTATCAGTTTGAGTAGCTTTTTGTCCATAATTCTGGGGTGGGTGAGGGGCAGTGCTCAGCTCCACGAGAGAATGCGGCCCCCTTGGCGGGCTCCGCGGGGCCGGGGCTGGTGGCGGCTGCGGGGCCGTCCTCAGCTGCTTTGCCGGGTGCCTGTTTTCTCGGGGCCCTCAGCCCTGCCTGCTTCTGCGGCGTGTACTGTGGGTGTGGCACACGGAAGCCGGGGGCACTCGGGACACATGGCCACTCGGGGATGTGCCCTTTGAGGGGCTCGCTGTGGCCGCTGTCTCCCACCCAGCCCGGGACAGCGACCCTCGCCTCCGTGCGACCCGGGCCGTCAGTCCCAGCACGTGGGCATGGCGTTCGCGGCTTACGTCTTGTGTCGGAAGTGGTCTCCTCGAAACAGGTCCCCGCGGTTTGGAGGCTTACTGCGATCGTGATGCCAGAGTTTATGGAAAGCGTGTCGTAGAGCGTATTAGAGGGTGACAGGGACGCGGCGCCTCCCGTTGGCGTTCTTAACCCGGGCTCGTCCGGGGGGCGTGGCGGGCCTGGAACAGGCCGGGCTGCTCTGTTTTACTTTGTGCCTGAGTTCGTCCAGCCTTCCTCCCGGGTAAGGGCCCCGGGTCTGGCGGGTGAGCGTCGCGCGAGCTGTCCGACAGGCCACGTGGCAGTGTGCCCCTGACTAGGAGGTCCAGCCTGCGAGGCAGGAGAGGGAGCATTCTGTCCCCAGCCCTGCTTCCGATTCTGTGTGCCACGAGCTTCTGAACGAGCGGCTAGATTCCTGTGTTTTGCTGCTTCACGTATTTATCGTTGAGCTGTTTTCTGTCTTGAGTGGCTGACGAGAAGCAGAAAGTCCTAAGTGGCGTTCAGGAGGCGTCGTGTGAGGACCATTGCCTACGTCCGTGCCCTGATGTCTCCCATGCTGTACCATCTCCGGCGCTGAGCTCTGCCTTCCTATAACGCTTGGTGCTCTGACGGCCCGCAGGCTGCAGCCCTTCCCCCGCCCCGCCTGCCCCAGAGGTGGTTCTGAGACGAGGAGGGAAGTGCTGCCTGTGCCGCCCCCTCTCCTGCCCTCCCGGCTTCCCATAGCCCTCCACGTGGGGCGGGGATCGGGCAGATCTGCAGAAGGGTTTCCCACTGCTCCAGAAGCCATGAGAGCTGACTCACGTGACCATGGGACCCACTGGTTTTGTAGGGGAATGGTGCCACGAGGACACAGAGGGCGGGGACTGGCAGGGAGCGGGGGCATGAGCGCGTGTTCCCACGGAGACTGTAGAGGAGCGAGCCTCAGAGCCCCATGCGGCTCGGGGGAGACTGCGCAGGGGTGATGGCAGGCCAGCCGCAGAGGAAGGCGGGCACTGCTCGGGGGCGGGGAGGCGGACGAGCAGGACGACCCCCGCAGCCAGGATGTCGCTGCATCTGTCAGTCCCGTGCGGCTTTACATGGGCCTCTGCCCCAAGTGCATTTCTAGGAACATACTCAAAAGAAATACCCGCTCTCATTTTATTCAGAGAAACGTACCAAAAAACCATGTGGCGGAACAATCCGTGCCTGAGAACAAAGCCTGAGTGTGTACACACGCGTGTGTGCCCACCAGGAGAGCCGTGCCTGCGCCGGCCGGATCTGTGCCTGTCCAGGATCGCTCCCTGTCTTCGTCCCTGCGGCCGTCCGGTGTGTTCTGAGAGCTGGAGGGTTTTGCTCATTTACTGAAAACCTTGCTTTGCTGTGTATTTTTTCATATGAATTCCAGAATCAGTTTTTCAGGTGGTATTTTTAAAAAATCCCAGCAAGATTTTGATTGGGCTTCTTTTGCTGGTAGCCTGCACGTTGGGGAGTGGACCTCTTTCCGATGCTGTCTTCTCCCCCGGGAGTGTTGCACTTCTCTCCAGTTAGGTTTATGCCTCGCCCATCCGTAAAATTTGCAGCCACCTAGAAGGAGAATTGCGGAGTCAGCGGCCAGCCATGTCTCTGAGATTCTCCCCTCGTGTCTGTTCCTGCAGAGACTTGAGCCACGCTCCCTCCTTGCTGGGAGGACGCCTGTCCTGGCGCTGAGCTGGCGCTCCGTGTTCTTGTTTGGTGGTCTCTGTACCCCTTCCTTCTCTGTGTAGCAACTCCTAAACGGCGGGCGGCGGTCCTGTAAGTCATTTCCTGTCCTCACTTGGACTTGGGAAGGGTTCCCTAGAGAATGGTTGTGGCGTCCCAGCAAGAGTCGGTGGTGTCGTGGCTGGGAGACCTGTGGCCCAGAGCTGAGGTCACACCTGTGTTCGTGCTTCTCGGGCTCTCACCTCCCTGCCCGCCTCTGGTTCAGAGCACGTTTCAAATGGGGCCCCGGAATCGGCCCTGCACTTAAGCCCTCCCCGCCCCACTCAGTGATCCTGACCGAGGCCGGCCTCGCTGCACTTGGGGCCGTCGGCCTTGATGAGTGGCGGGTTTAGTGCTTATTTAGGGCTCTGCTCGCGGACGTGAACACGGAACACGTCAGCTGCCCTTTCCGAAGTAAGAAAACTCGGGTAAAATTCCTTAGCTCCTTTTTTTTTTTAAAAGATTTTATTTACTTATTTGAGGTATAGAGGGAGCACGAGCAGGTGAAGGGGCAGAGAGAGAGGGAGAAGCAGGCTCCCCGCTGAGCAAGGAGCCAGACGTGGGACTTGAGCCCACAACCCTGGCTGGGATCGTGACCTGAGCCGAAGGCAGACGCCCGACTGACTGACCACCCAGGCGCCCAGTTCCTTAGCTCCGTAAGCAGTGAAACAGACCAGCTAGTGCTTGGGTAATGTATTGCTTACGGCAGACCGCGAGCACCCCACGGCCTGTTTGCTGGCCTCCCGGCTGGGCTGCACACACGCGCCGTGGCCGCTGAGGAGAGCCTGTCTGCTGAGTCCCCGGGGGCCGAGGCGCTGCTCCTGGGCATGGGACTGGGCTGTTCCCGCCCAGGTACAGTGGCTGCCGTGGAGCGGGGACCCCTGGTGGCCGTGTGGCCTCCGTAATCTTGCCTTCTCATCTCAGAGAAAGGTGGGGAGATTCATTCAAAATGCAGACTGAGTTCCCTTTCCCGGGAAGGCCTCTGAGGCCAGGAGAGCCCACATTGCTCGGAAGGCACAGGCAGAGCCCGCCGCGAGCTCGAGCGTGCTTTCTGCCCAGGATTCAGCCCGGTGCTCTGTTTGTTTCTTGGTAAACGTTTCTCACTCCCGTGGGGGTAGCTCTGTGGTTGAGGACGCTTCCAGGGAAAGGTCAAGGCCAGCTCCGGCCGCGTTAAATCAGCACGTAGTGTGTGTTGAACCCCTTTCCTGGCTTTCAAGCAGGTTTTCCCTATGGGAGGGCAGGGCGGATTCCCTCTCGCTGGCTGACGACTTCTGACGGATCTGAGACAGAAGTGTGCCCGCCCATCCTTGCGTGCAGGGGCTGGTCTGGAGAAAGGGCCTTTGGGGAAACAAGTTCAGCTTGCCGGGGAGGAGAGTCGGGGCCTGCAGAGGGTGCTCAGCGAAGAGCCGCTGTGCCGAGCTCTGCAGTCAGGTCACTGAAAGCCGTGCCTTGATCGGCCAGTGCCTGCCTGTTTCCTTGTCGCACCGCCGTGCTGTGCACCGGACGCCCAGGCCTGGAGTCCCATCCCACCACACGCCTGGTTCTGCCAGCAGAGGCTGCGGGGCCTGAGCCGGTGCAGCCGGGGCCCCGAGTGCTGTCTGTACCCGTGGGGGGGTTGCTGCTGGGGACCACCTCCGCAGCCGCCGTCTGCTAGAGGACGGCCTCTCCGCGTGCTGCTGCTGGCTCCAAAGGGACCGAATGCCAGCTTGGTTTTTGGGAAAGTGCCGTTTTAAAAATTACACTTGGATGAATTTACATAGTTCTGTGCAGCTCGATGCAATCCGTGGACGCAAACGCCCTCTGTGCTCAGGTCCGGAACAGCGTGTTACTGCTGTGCCCGAAACCCCTGTGCAGCCCGGAGCGCAGGGAGCGAGTCCTGCCTCTCCCGGCTGTTCCTGAGCGTCGTTTCCAGGAGCCCGGTCCGCGTGGCTCGCGGCAGTAGCCGGCTCACTTGGAGCTCTGCGGCGCTCGTGTACGGACACAGGATGCTGCGTGGGTGCTAGGCGAGCGTCGGGAAGTCACCGGGTTCTGGTAGGTGCAGAGGGGTCTGCCGTCCACATTCCCGTACACCTTGCTGGGATGTGCGTCCGTGTGTTTCTGTCGGGTGTGTCGAAGCCGAGTGAGGCGGGGGTTCCTGCGGCTCGTGCACGTTCAGCTGCGGCCCACGCTGGCGCACGGGTCTGCACGCTGCCGGTGCCGGTTCGCTTGGCAGCCCCGTGGTGAGCTCCGGCCGCGCCCAACTGTGGCGCTGCTTCTGTCGCACACCGAACGCCGAGTGGACTCAGCTGTCTTTTCGGGTCTTCCCTGCCTCCTGTTCGTGTCGCTAGCAGCAGACGTCCCCTCGACCTCATGACGGTGCGAGACGAGAAGATGGCAGGGTTGCTGACCTCAGGAAGGCCCGCGTTAGGTGGTGGCCTCAGGGGCGTGTGTGACCAGCTTTCCCAGATATTTTGAGATTTCCTTCAGTCTCTTTCTTTCCTGGGGGATGCCTGCACACCTGTTCTGCCCCCAAACAGAATTGTCACCCTCTTGTAAGGATGGGCATGCCCACGGTGGGTCACCGAGGGGACAGGGATTTTGGCATCCCTTTTCCATTTATTTCTGAATCTGGGGGCACCCCAGCAGTCACCTGTGACTCAAAACCCAGAGGGAGGCCGGGCTACTTAGAGCTCTGTGTGGTCAGATGTCATTCGCGTGCCAGGAAGTCACCCTTTCACGACGTACGGCTCAGAGAGTCGCGCCGCCGTCGCTACCAGCTCACGTAGAGCAGAGAGAAGCTCCGCTCTCGTTACCACTCCCCCCGGTCAGCCCTCGTCTGTTCTCTGTCTGTGCGTCTGCCTCTCTCGGGTCTTTCATACAACCACAGGCCTGCAGCTGCTGGGCTCTTGGGACCGACTTTCCCTGTGCGTAGTCTCCAAGGCCCAGTCTGTATCGGTAGTTGGTGCTTTTTTTTTTTTTTTCAAGATTTTATTTATTTATTTGACAGAGATCACAAGTAGGCAGAGAGGCAGGCAGAGAGAGAGAAGCAGGCTCCCCGCCGAGCAGAGGACCAGATGTGGGTTCGATCCCAGGACCCTGAGATCATGACCTGAGCCAAAGGCAGAGGCTTCACCCACTGAGCCACCCAGGTGCCCCAGTTGGTGCTTTTTTATGACCAAATAATATTCCATGGTACAGATGGGGCACATTGCGCTCATCCATTCGTTCGTGACGGATGTTTGGGCTGTGTGCACTTTTCCATTTTGTGAGTAATGCTGCCAGGAACGTTTGTGTACAACTCAGGCACTTCTGTGTGCGTCTGAGCACTTAGTAGATGACCAATAAAAATGGTTGAATGAAAAAATACGTAGAAATGTGTGTGTGCACATTTTCTCTTGATTTGCGAAAGGCATGAACATTGGTCCTCAGACCTCCGTAGTGTGTGTGTGTTAATACTGCATCTGAGACACGTGGGACCCATGGGAACCCTAGGAAAGGAGGACCATTAGCAGCAGTTTTTTGTCTGATCCGGTTGTGAGGACCGTGCCATGTAATTTTAAAGAGTTTGAATTTGGGGACCTGAAATGCATGTGGAAGTGAACACACGAGCTGCCTGCTCTCCAGGGTCTGCCGGGAACTTTGAGCTTGCGGGCTGCGTGCTCTCCGGCCTCCTTTGCAGCTGGGTGTGAGCCCGGCGCCTGGAGAACTGGGAGCAGGAGTGCGCATAGACCCCTGCTCCTGCCCTGCTGGCCGGCCGTCGCTCCGGATGTGCTCGGGCAAGGAGGACGGCCCAGCACACAGAGGGTGGGGAGGGCAGAAACTGTCCCGAGGGTCGGTGCTCAGGTCTGCCAACGCGTAGATTGTTCCGTGCTCAGACCTCTGGCTTCGTTTGGGGTGGCTTTATGTCTTAGTTGGTGGTTGCACTTGTGCGTTCTGGGGCAGACTGTGTCCTTTCAGTTCTGGCTCCACCATCGGCCTCGTGTGTTTCTGGACTTCTAGGTCTTGTTGTTCTCATCTGTAAAATGGAGTTAAGGATCGTACCTGCCCATCTGGTTGTTGTTACAAATGAGAGCCCATAAAAGGAGCATGCCTAGTGTAAGATAAACACCCCAGAGATAGTAGTTTTATCATTAATAGTAACAGTTAAAATAAAAGTAAAGCAAGGATATAGTGCCTTAGGCTGCCTGGGTTCTAGAGACTGGTACCGATTATTCTATACGATGCAGTTGAATACCTTATACTTACTTTGCCCAGAATCTGTTGATCCCTGGAAAAGTGGGGCCGAATCCCAGAGGTGCATTGTTTGAAAAGGGAGATTTTCTTGTACGTGTTTCGTTTCCTGCTCAGGCCGTGTTATAACCATTCTTGGAGGAGGGGCTTTTCCAGTCTGAGGATGAGTCACTAGACTAAGTTCACTGTTGGGTCTCCCTGTGTGACCTCGAATCTCAGGGATATGAGAGAAATGGTTCCTTTGCTCCCCAGACGTCTTGGGGCTGCCTGGTATGGCATGCTACCAGAGCGTATCATTTCGTAAGGTGTAAACTTTAAAGTAACTCAGGGAATCATTTGCCTACCAGGTGCTTACCACTGTTTATGCCGGAGCCACGGAGTGAGCTGCTGCTCGTATGTTTCCTGGAGACGTCACCGCCGCGGCCTCCGGAGGGCTGGGTGACGTGAGCGGCGGCTTGCCCTGTTGGATGCCATTCTGCACGGAGCTCAGATGCGTTTAAAAGCACTCACTCCCACAACGTTACACACGTGTTTTTGTGCCACATATAGATCTGGCTGAGTAGGACTTGTTAATTTTCTAAGACTCCATATTTAGGAGTGATGGCAATTGAAATGTGCCTGTTGGAGATTCAGATATAAACAGGCTTTTTTGGTTGGCTTTATTTTTCTAAAGGGGTATATGGAGTCTTTTTATAGAAAAATTTTCTCTTTTTGGTTACAAAACAGTGATACTTGGCTGCTGCCAGAAAAAGGGAATTGGTGTTTCATGCCTGCCTCCCCAGAGGAGCACGCACCCCGGGATTCGCGGGCGGGAGGCTGAGCAGGGCCTTGGACCTGCAGCCTTCTGGCTGCCGGGCGTCCTCGGGCCATGACAGCGCACCGTTGGGTTCACGTAGCATTCGGGTCTCCACGTAACTCTTTTTAAAGTAGAACCGGAAGCGCTATACCAGCTTAGTTGTTGAATGAACATTTGTTCCCCAGGTTGTACTTTTAAAGTATCGTATGAGAAGATCTCTCAGAAGGGAGTGTACCTGTCACCAGCATGCAAGGTGTTTTTCTTCTTACTCAGCCTCTGTCTTGTGCTGCCACGCAGGGTGGCTCATCTCCTCAGCAGCCGGCACGCCGGGGACAGAGGTGGCTGCACGCTGTTGCCACGACGTGCAGAGTGCCAGTCGAGGTCGGTGCCCAGCCACTGCAGAAATCTTTGGGCGGTGGCATCCTGGTGGGCCCAGACCCTCCTTCAGAACCGTGGTCGTTTGGTATTTTTATCAGGAATTTGGGCTTAAAAATATGCTTACTAAATTTGTGGGTGATACAAAGCTGGAAGGAAGAGCAAATAAATTGGTTGACAAAGTCAGCATCCAAAATTAACCTTTGTGGACCAAATCCAGCAAGACGAAATTGAAGTGGGAGAAGTGTCCCTTGTAGGTTGCACGTAAATATAGAATTAAAAAAGAGTTGACTGTAAAAAGCTGCCCTTGCTAGTAGAAGAGGAGGGATTTAGTAATTTGTAATGCTGGTTGGCATCAGCACATAGTGAGGCTACCCAAGGGCTAATGCGTAAAGGTTGGATTAACAGGGTCTGGCGTCCAGGAACAGGTACGGATTACTTTTGGTTGACTTTCCCCTGACGAGTATGGTGGTCGTTTTGAGTAACACATTCCCTGGGACGTTAACAAACTGAGGGCCTTAGGGGAGAGAGACCACGTGATCAAGCATTTGGGGAAAGGTGGGGAGAATGGAATTGGTTCTGGATTGGAATAGGGAAGGCTCTGGGGGTCCTCATGGTGATGTGTGATGGGGCTCCTCATCTGGAGACACTGGGCAGTTTGAACTTTGTTTTCATTTTGAGATTCTGTGTGTTGGTGGTGGTTGTTTTTTGTTTTTTTTTTTTTAAGATTGATTTATTTAGGAGTGCCTGGGTGGCTCAGTGGGTTAAGCCTCTGCCTTCGGCTCAGGTCATGATCTCAGGGTCCTGGGATCGAGCCCCGCATCGGGCTCTCTGCTCAGCAGGGAGCCTGCTTCCTTCTCACTCTCTCTGCCTGCCTCTCTGCCTACTTGTGATCTCTCTCTGTCAAATAAATAAAATCTTAAAAAAAGATTGATTTATTTATTTGAGAGAGTGTGGGAGCATAAGCAGGAGGGACAGAGGGAGAGGGAGAGAGAATCGCGAGCAGACCGCATGCCGAGTGTGGAGCCGGACATGGGGCTCTGTCTCGTGACCTTGAGATCATGACCTGAGCTGAAACCAAGAGTCGGACCTTAAGTGACTACGCCACCCAGCTGCCGCTGTTAATGTATTTTTTGCGGCACCTAGTTTTGGGGGAAGCTGTGTATAATGCACAAAAATAAGCGGAAAAGAACACGTTGTATAGGAAGTGCTGGGCTGCGTGGTTCAGGTCGCAGCCGTCCTTTGCAGCCTGGAGCTGCTGAGGCTTTGTGGGCTGGACTGGACCGAGTTCTCTTAGGTGGGGGAGCTGGGCCGTGGGAGCCACGCAGCGGGGAGCAGAGGCACCTAGAGCCCAGTTCTCACGCAGGAGTTGAGCTTGTAATCTGTAAGAATCCAGGAAGCACACCCACGTGTCAGCTCTTAAAATCCGGTTGTTTTCTTATTGTCGAGTTTTAGGAGTTCCTTGTAGATTTTGATCCTTTCTCAGATGTGTCATCTGCGAATGTTTTCTCCCAGGCTGTGGCTTCTGGTTCTCCTGTTAGCGCCTTCTGCAGAGGAGACGTTTTAAAGTTCAGCGACGTCCAGGTCATCAGTTGTTTCAGTTAGCTCTGTCGTCCGCGCTTGTGGAGGACGTACGGTCTGCGTCTGCGTTCATGTTTTGACACGTGGGTGTCCAGCCGTTCTAGCACCGCGTGTCACAGAGTCTTCTCTTCGCTCCATCGTGTTGCCTTTGTGCCTTCGGTAAGGACCGGTTGACTGTGTTTCTGGGTGCCTAATCCCCGGCTTTCTGTGTTCTCCGACTGGTCTGCTTACTCTGCATCGACACGACACTGTCTTGATTAGGTAGCCTTATAGCAAGTCTTGAAGTCAGGTAGGTCAGTCTTCGACTTTGATCTTTTCAATATTGTGTTGGTTATTTGAGGTCTTTTTAAAAAAATTGTATTTATTTATTTATTTGACAGAGAGAGAGAGACCCAGTGAGAGAGGGAACACAGGCAAGGGGAGTATGAGAGGGAGAAGCAGGCTCCCCGCCGAGCAGGGAGCCCGATGCAGGGCTCGATCCCAGGACCCTGGGATCATGACCCGAGCTGAAGGCAGATGTTTAACGACTGAGCCCCCCAGGTGCCCCTATTTGGGGTCTTTCACCTGTCTGTGTGAACTGTAGAATCCGTTTGTCCGTACCCATAAAGCAGTTCATGGGATTGTGGTTGAGGTTGCGTTGGCTCCATAGATCCAGGTGGGAGGAACTGGCATCGTGATGACACCGCGTCTTCCATACACAAACATGGACTGTCCCTCTGTTTATTTAGGTTTTTGATTGTGTCTGTCATAGTGACGTAGTTTTCCCCAAATAGGTCTTGTAGATTTATACTAGGTGTTTCGTGTTGAGGTGTTAATATAAATGGTAATTTTGTTTTTAATTTCAAATTTCACTTGTTCGCTGCTGGTATGTAGGAAAGTGGCTGACTTTTGTGTATTAATCTTGTTGCCTACAGTGTCGCTATAATTACTTAACTAGTTCCAGGAGCTTTTGGTTAGTTCTTTCAGATTTTATACATAGATCATGTCAATTGCAAACAAAGACGGTTTTATATCTTCCTTCACAATATTTATAGTTTTTATTTCCTTTCCCCCCCGTTATCGCATTACGAGAACTTCTAATGCGACGTTGAAAGAGTTGGCAAGAGGGGACATCCCTGCCCTGTACCTAATCTTCGTGGGAAAGCTTTCAGTTTTCATTATTGAGTACAATATTAGCTGCGGGTTTTTGTAGATCTTTATCAAGTTCAGAAAATTCCCCTCAGGGGCGCCTGGGTGGCTCAGTGGGTTAAAGCCGCTGCCTTCGGCTCAGGTCATGATCCCAGCGTCCTGGGATCGAGCCCCGCATCGGGCTCTCTGCTCAGCGGAGAGCCTGCTTCCTCCCTCTCTCTCTGCCTGCCTCTCTGCCTACTTGTGATCTGTCAAATAAATAAATAAAATCTTTAAAAAAAAAAAAAAAAGAAAATTCCCCTCAATTCCTAGATTGCTGAGAGAGTTTATCCTGAATGGGTGTAAGATTTTGACAAATGCTTTTCCTCCATCCATTGGTATGATCATGTGACTTTTCTTTCTTAGTCTGTTAATGTGGTGGGTTATAATAATGGATTTCAGAACGTGGAACCAGCCTTGCATATCTGGATAAATCCCACTTGGTCATAGTGTGTACTTCTCTTTAGACTTTTCTCGGATTCAATTTGTTAACATTGAGGATTTTGTGCATCTGTGTTTGTGAGAAGCACGGATCTGTAGTCTTTTTTTGTAATGTCTTTATTTGGTTTTGGTGTTAGGGTAGTGCTGGAGGGATGACAGAAGCTGTGCTCTGAAAGAGATTATAGAGGATTGGTATCATTTTTTCCTTAAATATTTGGTAGAATTTTCCAGTGAACCCCTCTGCATGTGGTGCTTTCCATTTTGGAAGATTATCAATTATTAATTCAATGTCTTCAGTAGATATAAGCCCATTCAGATTGTCTACTTCTTATGGATTTTGGTAAATTCTCTCTTTGAAGGAATTGGTCCACTTTATCCAAGTTATCAAATTCATGGGCATAAAGTTTTTAGTAGTATTGCTTTTTAAAATCTTTTTAATTTCCATAGGATCTGTAGTGGTGTCCCCTCTTTCATTTTTAATTAATAGTAATTTGTATTCTTTCTCTCTCTCTCTTTTTTTTTTTTAGCTTGGCCAGAGGCTTATCAATATTTATTTATTTGACAGATTTTATTTATTTATTTGACAGAAAGAAATCACAAGTAGGCAGAGAGGCAGGCAGAAAGAGAGGGGGAAGCAGGCTTCCCGCCGAGCAGAGAGCTCGATGCGGGGCTCGATCCCAGGACCCTGAGATCATGACCTGAACTGAAGGCAGAGGCTTAACCCACGGAGCCTCCCAGGCGCCCCTTCTGCTCTCATTCTTATTATTTTTCTTCTGCTTACTTTTTCAAGTTTCCTGGGGTGGAAAATTAGATTATTGACTTGAGATATTTTTTCTTTTCTAATTAGTACATTTGGTCGTACAAATTTCCTTCTAAGCGCTTGATTTCACTGTATCCCGCAAATTTTGATAAATTGTGTTTTCATTTTTATTTAGTTCAAAATATTCTTAAGTTTTTCCTATTTTTTCATTGACCCACATGTTATTTATAAGAATATTGTTTAACCTCTTTGTGTTTGGGACTTTTCCCAGCAATCTATTACTGGTTTCTAGTTTATTCCTACTGTGGTCTAAAAGCAGACATTGTCTTATTTCTGTTATTTTCAGTTCATTATGGTATGTTTTGTGGCCCAGAATGTGGTCTATCATGGTGAATGTTCTAAGTGAGCTTGAGAAGACTGTTTTTGCCCATTGTTGGATGAAGTGGTCTGTGGATGTCAGTTATATCCTGTTGTTGATTGATGGTGGGGTTGAGTTCAGCTCTGTCCTTACTGGTTTCCGCTGCTGTGTCCATTTTTGAGAGAGGGTCATTGAGTTTTCCCACCGCAACAGCAGATAAGTCTGTTTCTCTTTGCAATTCTGTTAGTTTTTGCCTCACATAATTTGACATTCTGTCAGTTGGCATTCTGTTGTTGGATTTGTACGTGGTAAGAACCGTTCCGTCTTTTTGGAGGGTCCATCCCTGTATACTTAGGTGGTGCCCGCTTAAATCCCTGGTAACTTTCCTTGCTTTGACGTCTGCTCTCTCTGAGATGTAGTTACTCTGGTTTTTCTTTGATTAACTGTTGGCGTGTGCATCTTCTCTGTGTGTATACTCCACTGTGCATGTGTCTCCATGTCTGGGGTGGGCTCCTTGTACAGCACATGGCTGGGGCTTGTGTTTTGATCCACTCTGGCGCTCTCTGTCATTAAATGGTGGGTTTAGACATTAGTGCTCACCGCCGTTACCAGCCGACTGGACCGCGGTCTACCGTGTGGTCACTGTTCTGTTTGTTGCCCTTGTCCTTTGTTCTTCTGTTTGTGTGTGACTTTTTTTGGTGTTTTTTGTGGTTTTAACTGAGCATGTGGTAGGATTCCAGTTTTCTCCTTTCTTAGTATATCCGTTGTTATACCAACGTTTCTGCTGTTTCGGGTGGCCGCCTTGCGGTCGGCCGTGTGTGCGTACAACTGACCCCAGTCCACCTTCAGATAACATGGTACCATCTCGGGAGTTGCGTGGATGCATTGAGATAGCGACATAATCTTAATTCCTTCCCTGTCCCTTGTATCATTGCTGTCTTCTCTCTCCCCCAAGAACAAGCTTAAGAATACATGTGTAGGGGCGCCTGGGTGGCTCAGTGGGTTAGGCCTCTGCCTTGGGCTCAGGTCATGATCTCGGCGTCCTGGGACCGAGCCCCGCATCAGGCTCTCTGCTCAGCAGGGAGCCGGCTTCCCCCCCTCTCTCTGCCTGCTTGTGATCTCTGTCTGTCAAATAAATAAATAAAGTTAAAAAAAAAAAAAGAACACGCGTGTATAGAAGCACACGCAGGCACATCGCTGGGGCCGCCACTGTGCTCAGTTGTTTGGTAGGTGAAGAATCCGAGAAAGAAAACGTTTTTATTTTACCTTCACTTTGTCCCCTCTTCAGTTCATTTCCTTCCTCCGTGTGGAGTCGAGTTCCTGACGCGCACACACGTTCTTTCGCCCTCTCTCTCGAAGACTGTCGAGCGTTTCTCGTGAGGCAGGTGTGTTGGCACCAAGTCCGTTAATTTTCGTTTGTCAGGGAAAGTCCTGCTTCTCCTTCGCTTGTGAAGGACGCTCTCGCGGCGCGCGGAGTCGGGTGCTGGGGTTTCTCCCACCACTGTAGCTTCTTGTCCGCTGTCCTTGCTGCCCGGTTTCTGTGCAGGACTTGGACTGGATCCTCATCTTTGTCTCTCTGTAGGTAAGGTGTCGCTTCCCTATGGCTCCTTTTGGGATTTTTCCTTTACCTTTGGTTTTCTGTAGTTTGAAAATGACAGGCCTTGGTATCCTTTCTTGGCATTTAGTCCGCTTCATGTCCGCTGACCTGCATCGGGCTTTGATGTCAGAGCTCAGTCTGGGGAAATTCTCATCGTTGTGTGTTTTTCTTCTGTTCCTCTGTCTTCTCCTTCAGCAAGCCCATCATGCTTCTGTTTCACCTTTAACATAATCGCCCCACGGTCCTTGGGTATTGTCCTCTGTTTTTTCCCGGTCTTGGTTCCCCTTGATTTGGGGTTTTCCAGCTTTTCCTTGCTGTATCCTCTGGCTCTGGGGTTCATAGCCGTGTCGGGCCTGCTCGCGAGCCCGTCGGAGCCATTCTGGGCAGCCTGCGTTTCTGTTAGTAGTTTGATCTCTCATATTTCGTTCTGGATCTTTCTTAGGCTTTCCGTCTCACCGCTTTCGTTGCCCGCCTGTCCCTGCCTGCCGTCTGCTTTACCCGTCGCAGCCCTAAGCGTGTTCATCACAGTTGCTTTAAGATCCTGTGTCGCGGTCCCAGCACCCCTGCCTGTCTGCTTCTGGTGCTTGCTCTGAACCCGCGGGCAGATTTTTGCCTTTCACCGAGCCTCATACGTGTCCCCGTGGCCCCTCGCTCGCGGGCTGGGATTACCGGCCGGGAGGAGGCGTGTGAGCGGGCTGGTGCGCGTCCGTCCTGGGAGGAGGGCTCGGCTCCCTCCTGGAACTTCCCCAGGGCCTCTCAGTTTCTCTCCTCCCTTGGTAGGTGGGCCGCATGCCCAGACGGAGCTGGAGCGGCCATCTCCCTTCCTCGGGTCCGTGCGCCTCTGGTACCACTGCAAGCCGTGGTGGGCCCCGGGTCGCTGCTTGCCCCTGAGGGTACAGAATGCTCGGGCGCTTCTCAGAACGCTCCTGCCCCCGTCCCCTGCCGCTGCCGGAAGCACGAGGGGATTGTTTGGTGGCACTTCTGTGGGAGGGCGATTGAGCCCCTCGGGTAAGTCTCCCAGTATGGAGGCCCTGCGACTGGGTCCCCCTGGAGCGTCCCACTCCGCGTGTGGCCGCACTGAGCCTCCTGCAGTGTGTCTGTCCAGTGCAGGTTTTCCTGACAGCGTCCGCCCGTGAGCTTCTGCTTCCAGAAGCCGGCCTCCTGCGCTCGCCCGTTGCCCTTTACTTCGGGGCCCGCGGTTCAACCTGTGTGTGAGTCGGGAAGAGCGGCCGACTTCCAGTCTGTTCAGCTTCCCACCTGCTGGGACCGACTGGTGACTTCCAAGTCCTCTGATGCCAGACCAGAGCTCAGAGGTCCCTTTTTGGTTATTTATCCCATGTATTTTTATGTCGGGTTTATTGAGATAAAATCACATTCAGTAAAATGACAGCCTTTTAGCTGGACGGTTAGAGAGGAGTTTCCGCTAATACATAGACCTGTCTAACCACCGCCGTGCTCGGGACAGATGAGGTGTGTGTCTGTCCAGAAAGTTCTCTCCTGCCCTTTTGCTGTCAGTCCCCTTGTAGTCTTTGGCTCTAGGCGGCTACTCTCATCACCATGGATGGATTTTTGCCTTTTTAAGAACCTCCTAGGGGCACCTGAGTGGCCCAGTCAGTGAAGTGTCCGCCTTCGGCTCAGGGCATGATCCCCGGGTCCTGGGATGGAGGCCGGCGTCGGGCTCCCGGCTCAGCGGGGAGCCTGCTTCTCCCTCTCCCTCTGCCTGCTGCTCCGCCTACTTGTGCTCTCTCATTCCGTGTGCCAAATACAGAAACAGAACATTAATAAAAAAAGACTCTCCTACGCATGGAGTCCTGCAGTGTGCGCTCTTTGGCTGCCGGCTTCTGTTGGGTGTGGTGTGTTCGAGACCTGTCCACGGGGCATGTCTCAGGGCACCGTCCTCCTCTGTTGCTGAGAAGTAGTCCATTGTATGGACCCGCCACGCTTGATGCACTCCCTTGTCGAGGCACATATTGGCTGGTTCTGGTGTTTAACGGGAGTAAAGCTTCTCTCAGTGTGTGTGTAGGTCTTTGTTTGCACTTGGGTTTTCAGATCTGAGTGAGGATCTGGCATCCCGTTGCCAGGTCGTGTGCCAAGCACGTCTCACGGTATAAGGAACGGTCACGGTGGTCATGCCACCTTGCCCCTGCCGCCGTGCTGTGCGAACGAGCCAGCTCTTGGCCCGTGGCTCCAGGGGAACTTGAGCCTGTCGTTGGGTTTTGGCTGCTAGTGGCCTGGGTAGGGAGCACACTGTGCTTTGGGCTTTCGCTCCCAACGACTGATGGCGGAGGTAGGCAGCCGTCTCTTGCTGTCTTTGTTGGCCGTTCGTGGGTCTTTTCTGTCCTGTTTTTGTCTCAGCCTTCTGTTCTGTCTTTGCCTATAATTGTACTAGGTTTATCTTACTCAAAACATACAAGAGTTCTTTTACGTATTCTGGGCGCAAGTCATTGGTCAGGTGAGTGCAGAAGTCTCCCCCCACTTTCCGTCTCCTGTCGTTTGATTCTGTAATGGTTTGTTTTGAAGAGCTGAGGTTTTCGGTTTTAACCGAGTCCAGTTTCTGTACGGCCCTGTTTGCGCTCAGGTGTCTTTACTCCAGGGTCATGGAGGTGGTCTCCTGTTTGGTTCTCCATGTTTGTAGGAGCCAGTAGACTCAGGACAGTCTGGGTTACCTGTGGTCAAGTTAGACGGTTCTCGGTAAGTGCTCAGGAAACAGAACTCGGTGTGAAAAGTCGTCTGTTTCTTCCCTATTTCAGATCGTCGGGAGGCCCTTCGGGCCGGAGCGGACATCGGATGGTGGCCTGGAAGAGACAGTTAGTCCTCTTTGGTGGCTTCCATGAGAGTACAAGGTTGGTACCAAACGCAGATATCTTTCTTTCCTGGGACAATAAGGAGTGGACTTTTTGTGGGAAGAACCACTCTGAACACGCACGGGAAGTGCTGCCCGTCCCGAAAACCGCAGCCAGCTCCGTGGATACGTGACAAAGCAGCAGCGCCCGTGCTCTGCTCTCAGTGTCTTGAAGTCCGTAGTATTGAGCAGCGGCTCTGCATCTTTGTTTTACACCGAGACCTGGAAATGATACGGCCGATCCTGTGTAACACAGGATTTTCCGCCTTTACCCTGGTACAGACTCGCCCGGAGGACTTGGGAAAAGTCTGGTTGCCGGTTCCCACCCTCTGCTTTCTGACTCGGTAGGGGTGGGGTCTGAGAATCTGCATTTCAGCAAATGTGCAGGTGATGCTGGTGCTGCTGGCCAGGGGACCCCACTCTGAGAGCCTCTGGGCTAAAATGGAACTTGTCTGTGTTGGGGACCGTGGCGACAGCAGTGCTGTCTGAAGAGGGGCCTCCCGTGTGCCTGTGTGTGGCCATGTTGGTACGAGCCACCGTGATCGTGTGCTCCGTGTGTGCTCACGCCAAACCAGGCGCACTGGCTCTCCAGTTGCTGGGAGCCTGTTGTCCACACCGTAGCCTCTCAAACGTCCTCAGTTGAATCCAGAGAAGCAGGACACGTGACAGGTCCCTGTTCTGTCACCATCGTCATGTAGTGCTGGTCTATGTAACACGGTGAGACTGTCTTGCCTGGCGAAGGCCCCTGTGTTGTGCTTTGCCTCTGACCAGGCCCCACATGGGGGAGGGTGGTCGGGGGTCTCTCCCGGTGGCCATGTTCCACGCTTCCCTCTCCTAACCCCTTAACAGGTAGCAGAGTCATTCGTTTATGACCCGTCCTCGCCCCTCTCCCATTTCTCTCACTCGATCTTTCGTGACAGCGTCCGGCTCTTGACCCGTGCGCTGGATGTTGGTGTGGAACAGGAGGTCTGTGCTAGGGTCTCGCGCCGTCGTTTCCCCAGCACCTGCTCTTGGTTGAGGGGTGGGGGTGGGGGTGGGGCTCTGTTAAAGCTACGGTTTATCTTCGTGAGTAAATGTGTCTTATTACTTGAGAAAAGGAGACATCAATTCTTAAAAGCTTTAGGGGGGATTTTAAAAACATAGTTCAAGTTCAACAGGAGTGATTTTGTGTCCTTAAAGGTGTAACGTGGGTGTAATAATGCTTTAAGGTTGAGTCTCAAAGTCCGTGCTATGTTGGAGCAGGTCGAGACCCCATGTCCTAGGTGAGGAAGCCAGCCTCCCCACTGCCTAGCGGAGTGTGGCCTCCACTGAAGAGTGTTCCCCCCCGCCCCTGCCAGTGTGCAGGGCATATTGCTGTGTTGGATGAGAGAGCCTGGGCTGTTGGCAAAAGTCTACACCTAAGCGATAATCATTTATGATTTATTCTTGACATTTTCTTTTTTAAACAAGGAATTATTTGTCACACACACACACACGGCTGGGGGTGTCTATGAGTGTGTTGGTACATTAGTTCACCTTTTGAGTGTGAGATGGTGGGACCAACACAGGCCCTTGGACTGGGAGCTCACAGGTTAGACAGTGGATCAAGGTCTGTAATGGTTGTAATCTGCCATGTTTTCCAAATCAAAACTGTTTTCAAAACTATTACAATCTGTTATCTTGCTTAAAATTGTTTATGAAGTACTTAAACACACAGGAAAAGACGAAGATACCAGGAAAGCTACCTGTGCAGTCACCTTCCATTTGAAAGAAGTTAGTTTGGCTTTTAAAAACCAAAGAACAGTTGATATTTATGTGTAGAAGAGAATTTTAAAAAATATTTATTTGAGAGAGAGAACGAAAGTATGAGCAGGAAGAGAGACAAGCAGGCTCCCCGCTGAGCAAGGAGCCCGATGCGGGACCCGATCCCAAGACACTGGGATCGTGACCTGAGCCGAAGGCAGACGCCCAACCCGCTGAGCCACCGGGTAACCCTAGGGTAGTTTTTTACTGAACACCTGCGGTGCGAAGTCTGCGGAAACAGAGACTCTAGTGATGCCGTGATGCCTGCTCAGAACTCTGAGCCTCCACGGCCCCCCGTGCATGAAGAGCCATCCCACAGAAGGTGTGTTTCCGTGGGTGCCGGTCAGGAGGGCGCCTGCCAGGTAGCGGCCTGTGCCCTGTGTTGTGTGTGGCAGAGGACACCGGTCCCTCGCCAGCGCTCCTCTCCTCGCTGCCCTTCCACGCGCTGGCTGCGGGCCTCCACACTCGGGCTGGCTGCCGTCGGAGAGACACAATTGCTCACACTGGGGCACGGCTTCCCACTCAAGGCCTGGCTGTCCTGAACACCTGGAGAGCACCTCCTGGCTTCTTCTCGTGTCTTTCTGACTCAGGGCCTTGGCTTTGCCCGTGGCTGTCCGTGACACGACACCAGAACACTGCATCCTCGAGCCGCTGCTTTTCTCTGCATGAGCTCCTGCTCACGGTCCTGTGTGCACTCAAGTCCTTTGCCACTAAAGTCCCAGGAGCGCTAGGCAGGGCGCAGTGGCAGGGCCCCCTTGCTGCTGCCCAGCTGCTGGGCTCCGGGCACGGGCCTGTAGGCACGCCAGTTTCAGGAATGCTCAGCCCGGCTCAGGGTCTCCACCCAGCTCTAGCCCAGCTCTGAGTGTCTCCTTCCTGAGTATGCACTTGGCTCTGTAAGTCCTGAACTTAGAATTACACGCATGGTAACCTAATGTAATGATTTGCAAGATTGTGATTTTATGTTTATTAAAATAAATAAATTAATTTTAAAAAAAAAGATTGTGATTTTATAAACTTTGTAAGGAAGTTTGGTATAACGTTCAGGCTAAAAAGGCTTTCAGCTCTAGGCAAATTACTGTGTTTCCCTAAGGTAGCATTATCTCTAGTTCCCAGATGCAAACTCACATATGCCCATGGTCCCTTCATGTGGATTTAAACTTTAACGAAACCAGTAACTTACTACAAATGGCAGAAAATTTACCTTTAATTTGAATCAGGTTCATTTTCTAATGTCCCCACCTCCTTGTTTGTGTCCCTGTGTTATAACCAGAGATTACATCTACTACAATGACGTGTATGCCTTTAACCTGGACACGTTCACGTGGAGCAGACTGTCCCCATCGGGGGCTGGGCCCACACCTCGGTCGGGCTGCCAGATGTCCGTCACTCCTCAGGGCGGCATCGTCATCTACGGGGGCTACTCGAAACAGGTAAGGACGTGGCAGGCAGGAACCAGGAGCTCCTCTCTGGCCTTTTTCACTGTCACCAGGAATGGAAATGTCCAAATAGGATTGTGAATTGGTTTATTAGAAACACTTTCTGTTGGAGGAGAAATGGATGCAGTGTTCGCCTGTGAATGTACGAAGACTCCTTCAGCCGTATTAAGCCACACTGTGTTGTGACGCACGTGGCCCGGCTTGCCGCAGTGTGCATGATTCCGTTTGGGGGGCGTGGGGGTCTCTTCATGCTGAGCCCCAGATGCCAGCTGCCGCGGTCCGGGCCGGCGTTCTGTGGCGGTAGAGCCGCCGGCGCCGGCAGTGCAGGTGGGCTGGCGTGAGCGCCCCTGCGTCCCCCTCGGGGACGTGCCTCCCACCTGGCGTCTGCGCCTGCCTGCGGCCCCGCTCCGGCTGGCACGTGCCTCGGAGCCCCAGAGGGCTGAGCCGGTGTCTCAGTGCAGGCTTTTTCTTAGTCTTTAGAGTTTGAAAATTTCTCCAGCGCAAAGTGACTTAAAAGAATTAGTGAGCCCTTAACGCCCGCCCGCCCAGACCCTTCTGTAGTTGGCGCTCTGCTGTCCTCGCGTCCTCCCGGAGCCGTTCACAGCATCCGCCGTCATCTTTCTGGGCTTATTTCAGGGGAAAAGTGCAGCATCAGGTCCTTCCCCTGAACGCCGGAGCGCGCATAGCAGCGCACGGAGGTCAGCGTTCAAGTTTGTTTAACTTTATTTATTTTCTATCCTCTCTGCATCTGTCAGGGGGCTCACACTCGTGACCCCGAGATCAAGAGGCGCATGTTCTCTGGCTGAGCCAGTCGGGCACCTCTCCAAGTCCCATTTTGGTTTTGGTTTTGGTTTTTTTTTCCCAAGTCCCATTTTGAATGTACGGTTTCTCTGCCGTGATGCACATGTTTTAAGCGTGTACTGCCAGTCACAGAGGCGAGCGTGTGGGGGCCGGGGAGCCCTCCTCTGCTGTGCCCTCCCCTTACCCAGAGGCAGGTGCCGGGGCCTGCTTTGTTCCCCCTTGTCCTCGACGTGTGTGTTCTGGGACTTGTGACAGGTGTGCTCGGTGGAGGAAGACGTCCTTCCTTCAACATGCTTTTGAGGTCCGACCCTGTCGCACATCGAGTCACTCGCTGCTTCGTGCCAAGCAGGCTCCACCACGGCAGTTTCTCGGCTCTCTGCTGGTGGCCACCGGGTTGTTTCCAGCTTCTGACCATTAGGAACAAAGCTGCTCTGAGCGTTCTTATGCAGGTCACTGTGTGGCTCTGCCTTCTGGTTTCTTGGGAAAATAACCCAGGAGTGGGACTGCTGGGGTCACAGGCTGGAGCGTGTCCCAGCCTTTCCTGCACCGGTCGCCCACACCCTGGGCCGCCCTTGACGCTGCCAGTCTTCTTTGTTCTTGGCCATCCTGGCGGATGTGTGGTGTCTCCCTGTGGTTTTAAATTTCATTTTCCACACAATGGAATGGGCCCTCTGACTTGGGGGCTGAGCAGGTCACCTGCGGGTGGTCGGGATGGCGCAGGGCAGGGGTCTGTCCTGCAGCGGGCCAGCGTCGCGCTTCTGCCTTTTCCCACCCACCTCGCCCCCGTGAGTCGCGGCTCTGCCACTCAGGAAGTGGTCAGCCTTTGTTCTGAAAAGAGGACCTAGGCTGGTTTTCTGGCCGCAGCGAGGTGTTTGACAGGAGGCCCAAGAAACAGGTTGTTTTGGCCGGAAGCTTCTGCCCACATCGTATGCTTCGTCGTCGCCCGAGTGGGATGCAGAAGGGAATCTCGTGACGCTCATGACCCTTGAAAGAGCCACGCTGCTTGCTCCCAGGAAGGCTTCTCAGCAGCTGCTTTGTCCAGCGAGCGGCGCCAGCCGGGCTGTGGACCCGCCGAGGCCCTTCCCTCAGAGGTCACTTGCGCCAGACCTCTTGTGTTTGCATCACAGTGAAAAACTTTTCTGTTTGGCTCCATGGGGTTGATCACAATCGGGGAAGACTGAGCTCTGGCTGCTGTGAAATATTAGAGTCATTCCGAGTGGGTGGCGGGCTGCCTGAGCCCTGACTGGAACACGGGTCCAGGTCCCGGAGCCCGCCCTGGCGGAGTGCTCCTTCCTGCCCCGAGTCCCCACCCAGGGCAGGCGCCATCGGGCACCATGGCAGTGAGCTGAGCGGACAGCCGCCAGACATAACGTCCGGCGCAGATGCCCTCGAAGCAGCTTGGGGCGGCCTTCGGAGCGGCGTCTGAACTTGTGCCGAGGGAGAGATGGCCTCTTAATGGTTTCCTGCACCGCAGACGGCCACCTGAGCACCACGGCTGCCCCCGGACGGCTGTTGAGAGCTCTTTGCTGTTGTGAATCCAAAGGAACCGGGATGAGATTGCGCTAACTTTATAAAGGGACCTCTCGTTGCCAAGACGCTGAGGTGGCCGGTTGGCAACACTGGCTGCTTAGAGAGGGGGCAGGGCCTTCTGCCCCGTGTTAGACTGGTGAGCCAGGCGTTTGTGCCTGGTTTTAAAGTCTCTCCTCCTGCCGTTGGGGAGGACAGCTTTGGCACACGGGGTCGTTTCTGTGGGTGGTTCCGTGCCGGTTCTCCGCCGTCGGGGCAGGAGCAATGAGGCCGTGGGCCTCCCTGCCCCACCGTGCCCCTCCCCTCCCCGGGAGCTGCGGGAGCAGCTTCTCCCAAGGGCATGTGGGGTCTTCCTTTGTCCCCGCAGGCCCTGGTCGGGGTGTGCTGAGGAGACTGTGGCCCTGGGAACACGGGTTCCTTGAAGGTACTTCTCCCACGTGGTCCTTTTCACGTTGTTTGACTCTCGACCTGGTTGCAGGCACTGTGTGGACCCTCTCCCCACCCTCTGGGAACAAACTGGTATACGGGAGGAGTTGGGGAGCTGGTGGGGCGGGCAGCCCCAGGGCCAGTGTGCTCTGGTCCGAAGGTGTGCGACACATCCCCCTCCAGCCAGAGCCCTGGCCTGCGTGCCAGCCTGCCCCAAAGCCGTGGCCCTGGGCTTGTGGCATCACTCTTCTGGGGAAGGGATCCGGCTGGTGGGCCTGGAGAGGAGGTGTTTAATCGGTGCAGCATGGAGCAGGTTCTGACCACTGCCAGCAGCCGAATGGCACGCAGGTCAGCAGGTGCAGCAGTGCGGGGGCTGCGGCCCAGCTGTGATGTGTGTCTCTAGCCCCAGGTGGAGTAGTTCCTGAGCTCCTTCCGGGTCCCCCCAGCGGGCGGGGCCTCTGCGTGTGAATTCCGCTCCTGCAGGTGCTGGGCCTTTTGGTGTGGAATGATAGCCCCTCCTGCCATGCAGACCTGGTTGAGAAAGGGAACGTCTTGTCTGAGTAACTAGCGTGCAGACATTGCCTCACTTGAATCCTGCACATGTGTCTGGAAGGAGCACCAGAGAGGCGCACCCAGTTCCCCTTTCCGGAGATGCGGGACGGTTCCCATGCACCGCTGATCCGAACCTCCTGGGTATTAGGGTGGTCAGGTCACATGTCCCATCTGTGGACAGTTGGATCGTGGCTGTTTTCCAGAAGGAAACCAGCTTCTCCCCGCTGTAGTACACGCACACCCGTGTTTGAGAGAAGAAGACATGCGTGTGTCTCCTGATTTTGTTTTGCATTTGGTGGCGGGGGAGGAGGTGTGTAGCAGCAGCAGTGAGCACTCCTGGTGCCCAGATCTTGGTTTCTGACCATCTCCAGTGAGAGGACCCGGGGCTCCTTGGGGAAAATGGCTGATTGGAGGCCTGGATCAAAAAATGTAGGGGATGAGGCTGGAGGGTCTTGTGCTGTCCCCGTCCACGGAAGGGCTCGTAAGAAACCCACATAAGAGGGCGTGTCGGTGGGGCGCCTGGGTGGCTCAGTGGGTTAAGCCTCTGCCTTCGGCTCGGGTCGTGATCTCAGGGTCCTGGGATCGAGCCCCGCATCTGGGTTCTCTGCTCAGTAGGGAGCCTGCTTCCCCACACCCCTCTCTGCCCCCCTCTCTGCCTACTTGTGATCTCTCTGTCAAATAAATAAAATCTTTTAAAAAAAAGAAAAAAAAAAAGAGGGCGTGTCGGATGGACACAGGAGCCCCTGAAAGGAGTCCCAGTGGCCAAAGCCGGAACTGTTTTAGCAACAAAGGTAAGGAAAGCAGCTTTGATTACAGCTCAGTGTGATGTAAAAATCCGTGAGTCTGTTTGATTACAAGCCGCTGACTGAATGAATACACGAGTCAGGGGCGAGGGACAATTCCACGTGAGCTTTGGGGCCGACTCTGCCCTTGAGGGGTGGAGCGTGCTGCCCTCTCTGCACCTGCCCTGGAGGACTGGAGAGCTGCAGGCTGGGGGCGTGGGGGGTGGGCGTGACAGCCCAGCGACCAGGGTCAGCAGCATTGGTGAGTCATGGACCCAGCGTGCCCTCCTGGCGTGCTACGAGAGAAGGCACGTCATCTGTGAGCGTGTAGCCCCGTGCAGTGCCGAGAGACGTGTCGGGATGTGTGGAGAGACGGGAGATGCAGCACAGGTGAGCTGCGACCTCTCCACTCCGGAAGGTCACTGGAGCCTGGGGGGCCTGGGGCCGTGCGGCCGATGGGGCTGAGAAACCTTGGTTTCGTTGTTGGAGAAGAGTCTCAGGAAAGTTGTGAAATGGTAGTGACTGGCTGGCTGGACGGGGTGTGTGATTTTGCGGGGAAGCCTGAGCACGTGGATTGAAAGATGGTGGTGCGGGGGACACGCGGGAACTGCAACGGAACTTTCCGGTGGCTTTGGGGGAAGGGCCCCTCCACCGACAACAGGGTCGCTGCAGAGCCCCAGATGCCCCCGCGAGAGCGCGCTGGAGTGCCCTTGCCGTGACGGTGCTGGTTAAGAGTGAGTTTGTGGCAGAGTCTGTTCTTGGTCAGTAAATCATACCAGCGTTTTTTATCATAATCTGCTCAATGAGGTCAGAATTGAACCGGTTGCGGGTCTGATATTTTGGGGGGCTGGTCCAAAGGAAGGCTCCAGAGGTATCCCCACTGCACCCCGACAGGAAGCCAGACCGTGAGCTTGAGGGGGCTGTGCGGGGTGCCAGAGGTAGCACCAGGCCGGTTCTCACATGGCTCCCTGTTTCTCTTGCAGAGAGTCAAGAAGGATGTGGACAGGGGCACCCAGCATTCAGATATGTTCCTTTTGCAGCCCGAGGATGGAAGAGAAGGTACAGGCACTGGGCCGTGGGTGTGGGCCCCAGGCTCCTACCGGAAGCAGGGCAGAGATCCGAGAGCCCGCCTGCCCCGTGGAGGGGGCGCTGGGGGGCTGGGGGGGTGGTGGTGAGCCCCGCACACCGTGCCGAGTCACGGGCGAGTCCTTGCCTGAGCAGGCAGGCTGGGGGCTCCGTGAATAACCCCAGGTGTCTGCGTGGCGGGGACCATCGAGGTGTGTTCACCCTCGGGTGTTGGGGACGGCCAATACGAGCAGCGCCGACCCAGGAGCTCCCCTTAGAGCCGGTGGAAGACATTTCCTGGCAGCCGTTTCCTGGCTTGTCCTCACTTGAGCAGGGGCTACCGGGATGTGGGGTCTGGGCACGGTTCTTGTGGGCCACTGGCCCCCACATTTGCTTTCTAAAGCTCAGAAAGTCCGGTAGTGGCCTGTCTGTGAGTCTTGGGGTGAGCCGGCTGCGCCAGACCCCGATGGTGTGGCTGGTCCTGGGTCTGCTCCGGGGCCGGCAGGGCACAGCGTGTCTCCTTCCTTCCCTCCCTGACCTCTGTGAAGTCGGGTGCTTCGCAGGAAGCCAGCGCTGCTGCCCCGCAGTGACCGAGGAGGACATCTGCCTTTTCCTCCATGGGCACCAAGGTTTGGAGCCGAGGAGAAACCTGCCTGGTGTGCACATCCGGGAGCCAGAGCTGGAACCGGACTATGGTTGAGGCACCGGCCCCTGAGCCCATGGGCTCAGCCTGTGTACCCGGGCGTCAGGCCCTGGACCGCCGGCGTGGGGTACCATGTTCACCGGGCACGCGCTGAGAGTGAGCGTGCTGCCTGTGGGGGAGCCTGTTGTTCTGGGGCTCCTGCGCGGAGCAGCTGCCTTGGGTCCGCGGTCCCCCCAGGCAGGGCGTGGCGCGTGCGAGGCTCTCCTCTCACCACAGCCTGCCCGCCTCGCTCCGGCCCGGCCTCAGAGCCCCCATTGGGGTATGCTCGGCTGGGGGGCTCTCGGAGAGCATGTGGGAATATTACTCAGTGCACGCGGGAGCAGGGTGAAACTCTGGGGCGTGATGAGCTGTATTGTCTCCGCGGAGGGCTCCGCACGAGTGAACTGGGGGCCTTCTGCCTGCGGTTCTGCGTTTCCACCCGTCCCAGTCACTGGGGTCGGGCGATCCCGGCTGCGCCTGCGGCAGCTCCCCTTAACCCCACGTTCCCTCTCCAACAGGCAAGTGGGCATGGACCCGGATTAATCCTGTGGGGGCCAAGCCCACTCCAAGGTCTGGCTTCGCGGTGGCCGTGACCCCAAACCATCAGACGCTGCTCTTCGGGGGCGTCTGTGACGAGGAGGAGGAGGAGAGCCTGGAGGGGGACTTCCTCAATGACCTGCACTTCTACGATGCCGCCAAGAACCGCTGGTTTGCAGGGCAGCTGAAGGTAGAGCCGGGCCCGGAGCGTGCACCCCGTGCAGGGCCGCACCTGCTTTCCCTCTGTCGCGTCGGCCGGTCCTTCTGGCGAGGCTTCGGGGTGCCAGCGCCTCCCGGGTCCCACGGTGTGTGGGGCCCCGTGGGTGCTCCATCCATCCACGCCGCAGTGGCCCCCCCGGTGGCCATGCCTGCAGTGGGGTCCCCCTGGGGCTTCAGGTCTAGATGAGTGGAAGGGGTCGGCGGCCCACTCTGGCAGGGACTCACTGTGCTTGCAGAGCCTCTGCAGCAGACCACGTGGACGTGCGGCCAGTGTCTGGACGCCCGGGCCTCTCTGCCTTTATCTTGGGGTCACACCCGGTCGGGGGCTGCGGGCCCCCAGGCTGAACTACAGCAGGAGCTTCTCCAGTGTGGCTCAGCCCCCCTTGGGACTCGAGGATGCTGCCTGCTGCCCGCTGTCTGTGGGTAAAACACATGGCCGTGCTTTTTATCAACAGGGACCTAAGTCAGAGAAGAGGAAACGTAGGCGGGGCAAAACCGCAGAGCCCGGAAGTGCCGACCAGCAGGAGTGTGGGGGGGCCGGAGCCCAGGGGCCCCTGGAGGTGGTCAGAGAGGTGGTCACAGAGGACGGGACTGTGGTCACCATCAGACAGACGTTGGCTGCCCCGGGCTCGGCTGGACAGCCACCGTCCGACGAGGAGGACAGTCCCGACAACGCCGGCGGCCCCGTGGTGGGGCCGAGCCCCCGCTCGAACGCCATGCTGGCCGTGAAGCACGGGCGGCTCTACCTCTACGGGGGCATGTTCGAGGCAGGTGACCGCCAGGTCACGCTTGGCGACCTGTACTGCCTGGACCTGCACAAGATGCAGGAGTGGACGGCTTTGGTGGAGATGGATCCAGGTGAGCCGGTGCGGAGGGGCTCTCCTCGTGCTGGGGCGGGGACCCCGTCAGAGCGCCTCTGCCACATCTGCCTGCAAGCAGGCCCCCGCCCATCTGCCCTGTGCCACTGAGCCCACCCGCCCCTCCCCTCACTGGGCCCCAGTCACCCTGTCCCGGGGGCGGAAGAGGGTGGGCCGCCTGCCCCAGCACTGCGAGGAGCCGCACACCGGTCCTGGCACTGCTCCGAGGGGCGATGTAGGAAAACAGACCTGGAGCCCCTGGTCCAAGGATAGCCGCCTCCTGGCTGTGGCATGGGGGACCCTCCAGGCCGCCTCTGCTCCGGTCTGCACTGCTCCACCCCTCACCTCCACGTCCTACACAGGCAGCTGCTGGACGCAAGCCGCTGCTCCTTTCTTTAAGGCTGGAGACTAGGAATAAAGTTAAAATTCATACATTTTGGGAAAGTTACTCCATGGCTGTGAGACTCCTCCGTCTTCCTGCAAGGCCAGGGTAGAGCCGGGCAGCGGGAGAAAACTCGACGCGGTCTCGTGTCTTTGCCGGCCAGGCTCCTTCACCCGCCTCTGCTCGGACACCGAGAGACAACACGTTTTCTCCGAGCGTGCAGCGGTGCCAGGGCTCAGCTGTGTCCACGCCGAGTCTCGTGAGCGGGCTGCCCCACCGCGCTGACACTCGGAACGTGCCCTCTTGCTTTCCAGGAACTCAGGAGTGGCTGGAGGAGACGGACTCTGAAGAGGACAGCAGTGAGGGCGAGAGTGCTGAGGGCGGGGACGAGGACGAGGACAGCGGCGAGAGCGGCGGGGAGGCTGGGGGTGAGTGTGGCGTGTGTGCCAGCAAGGGGTGGCAGGACGCCCGCGGCCGCGCCGCTCCGGAGCCAAGTGTGCTGCGCCAGACCCAGAGCTCACGGGTCGCTTGGCTCCCACGGTCCTGATTTTTACTGGTAACGAGAGACTTTCGTGCTTTACTCCAGCTGCAGTGAAATTTGGTTTTGCTTCGTAGGCGCACTCTCAGGGGAAGCCTAAGTTTGTGAAAGGACGTTTATGTGTGGAGTGCGGCGTGCTGATGTCTGGGACGGAGCGAAGAGTGCCGTCGCCGCATGATGGCTGTGACTGGGGTGCTCCCGTGCTCACCCTGCCACGCGGGGAGTGGGGGGCCTCTGGAGCTGCCTGACCTGGGCCTCCATCCTGGGCTCGATGTGCTTCCCTCCTGCCCCCTCCAGCCCCCTCCTGCCCCCTCCTGTCCCCTCCTGTCCCATGGAGCCGCTCCCACACGCACGGTGCTGCCCAGCGAGCAGCTTGCACACGGCCTGCCCAGGCCTCAGCAGTAGTGGGCGCAGCTCCCCCTGGACGACGCTGGGCCCCATGCCGAGAGGAGAGCAGCCCACGCCGTGGCAAACGCTTTGTGTGATGACTCCCACGACGACCCCTGAAGTTAACCTGAGCGAGATGCGTTTCCTTTCCCTCGGTGTCACTGGGACTGGGTGTGATTTCCAATACGCCAGCCTTGGGGGCGAAGCCACGGCAGAGATGGTGTTCTGTGCGGCCCTCGGGGGTGCCGGCGGGGCCCCCGCGCTGCAGGCAGCACCTAGAAGACAAGGTAGAAGGCGGGGTGCGGGTGGGCGGTTTCCCCGTGGCGAGATGAGGGGCCGCATGCTCCGGGGGACGCTGCGTCATGGCCTGCGGGCCCCGCTGTGATTTCCGGAAGTCGTCGGTGGCAGCCCCCCAGCCACCTTCATGCTGTGTCTCTGCTGGTCTTTGAAATAAAGTTGTGTTGGCCGGGCGGCTGTGCGTGTTCTGTGCTGCTGGCTGCGCTCGGGCCTCTGAGGGACCGTCCCCGACTCCTCAGACCTGCCCCGCCGCGGGTTTCGGGAGGAGCCGCTGGAGCCGCCCTGTGCTCTTTCCCTTGCAGGCTCTAGGTTGTCGTTGGCAGAGGGACAGGAGGACGGGCGGCCCGGGCTCCGGGACTCCACTGTCTCCACGTGGTGTTGCTGTCCAGCTCCCGTGCAGCGCGGGGTCACCACGGTGGCAGCCTCAGGCGCCTGCACGTCCACACTGGTGCCCGCTCTGGGCTGCTTGGCTGGAGACCGGTTCTCATTGTGTAGTTGGGGTCAGAAGTTGGGCCTTGAAGTCCCAGCGGGTACCTTTCTTCATCTTAAATATCCCCTACAGCAAGAATGTGGTACTGTTAGTTTTTAGTGACACGGCCAGCATCCTGTTCGTTCCCCGGGTTAGGCCATCCCCGTCATTGCCTGGACGCTGACAGACGAGAGTGGCACTGCCCACCTGTGGCAGAGCGGGCCCTGGCCCGGAAGGTGTTGTGGAGGGGTGAGGGCTGACCTGCCCCGGAAGCAGCCCCTCGCTCCCCTAGCCTGCTCACCTGCTCAGCCCCGGCAGCTTCGACAGTGGGACCTCAGCCCGTCGGACTGGCAGGCTTCTGGAACGGAGCCTGGAGGGCTTTTGAGCAGACAGAAATCAGAAGCTGTCCCCTGGCTGTAGCGTCTGCCACTGGCCGTTGCGGAGGCCGGGCCGGGGCCGGGCAGCACAGTACCCTTCCAGTCGACGTCGGGCGGGTTTGGTGGAAAAGCTGAGCGCTCCGGCCCCAGGGGCGTGTCTGTGCCTTCCCTTGGATGCTGGGGCGGGCCGGGTCTTCCTCGGACATGCGGGGTGCAGTCCTGCCGGATGGCCCTCAGGCACAGCTGGTGGGAGGCCAGGGCTGGGGTGCGGGACCTCCCGGGTCCTCCAGGCACCCATTGTGCCCTCTCCTGACATGTGGCCCTCGGCCCTGGCTGTGCGGCTGCTTTCGGGGGAGGTCCTGGAAGAGCTTGTCAGGTGTGCCTCCATGTTCTGTCATCAGAGACCAGGGTGTTCTGATCGTCTCTAGGATAGAGCAGGTCTGAGGGAGGAGGCTGTTTTTCAGTCAGCCCAGTCGAGAGAGAAGTCCCAAACCCCCTGAAAAAACTGTGTACAAACAAGTCTCTGTTTCTGCCATCATGTCCGTAGGGTCATTGCTAGAACACTCAGTTTGAGCGGACCGACCAGAATAAATAAAGAAGCTTCCGGAGAAGGAGCTGCCCTGCTGCCGCATTGCTGAGACAGGAACTCCAGACAGATGCACCCGAGACGTTTAGCAGGCGGAGAGGTGGCCGTGCGCTCTGGGATGGCAGGGGCCCTCCAGGAACAGGACCAGCATGCCCACCCTGCTGTCTGTCGGTGACGGCTGTGCCCCACGGAAGGTTCCGGACACCCTGATGGCCACCACGGGCTTGAGTGGCCGGTACAAAGCCCAAGGCCCCCATTCCCTGTGTTGCTGGAGTCAGAACAGCTGGAAACAGCTGTGTTCCGGGTCAGCAAGGGCCCTGCGGTTACACCCTGTCTCGTCTGCTCCTTGCAGAGTTGGTAAGCCCCCATGCCGCGGCCCGGCTGCTGGGTCTGCGCCTTTCGTGCACGGTGCTCCTCCCCTGGCTGTGCCGTCTTGGACACCAGCAGAGCTCCTTGGGGGGTGTGGGGGGTTTGGGGTGTGAAGACTTCTGCCGAGCCCCGGGGCCGCTCATGCTGCAGGAAGGTGGGTTCCAAAGGGCTGTCCAGTGGGGGTAGATTTCTGGGGTTGGCTTGAATGGAACAAATGTCCTTATCATTCACAGTGTTTTTCCATTTCTCTCTAAAAGACTGGAAAAGTGGTATTTATTGCAGTTAGACACGTTTTGGGTTTTTTTAATCAAGTTGTACAGGAAGGGAGTCAGCAGCTAGCTGGCAGTAGAGACACATTGAGGGGCTAGAGGCTGGCCAGGGCCTGCTGGTGACAGATGGTCTCGTCAGGGCTGTCCCCCGGGGCTCAAAGGGACCTCAGGCTGCCACCCAGGGGAGTTCAGGCATAAGGTTGGATTTAGATCGGATGACCCAAGTGAGGCTCCCACTTGGGAACCAGTCCCCCCACGTGTGTTGGGGTGAGGAGGAGGTGACAGGGTGTTGCCTTGGGGGCTGGGGAGGGGCAGCTGCTCCCTAGTACGGGGCCAGGGGGACGTGACTCCCTGTGGCTTGCGGGAGCAAGAAATCCATCTGCTGTCCACTGCTTACTTCCCTGAGCCCTGAAGGAGCTTTCTAGTAACCGCTGCTTTTCTGCGTGCTCTGACCTGGGAGGCAGGCTGCGTGCAGGCCTTTGGCCGCCAGAGGCCCGTGTTGTCTTACTGGCCCAGGTAGCTCCCAAGTACGGAGCAGCGGCATCTGCATTTCTGTTTTTCGAGAGCTTTGGCAGTGCTGCGTTCAGGCGGGGCCTGGTCCTCCACCAGCGGTCTGACCGTGGTGTCCAGCGGGAAGCCAAGGCACCGACCCGCGCAGCCAGTGGCCATGGACATCACCCATCGGGGCCTGAGGAGCCTCCGTGGGCACAGGCCACGCTGGGCCTGGTTTCCCCGTGCTTAGTGGGTGTGGGACCCTCTGGACCAGACCTGCTTGTGGAGCTCGGCAGCCGTGTGCCAGGGCTCTGGACCGGGGAGGCGGCCTGGAGAGACTCCGGTGTGTCGGGAGGGGATCCTCAGACAGGAAAGCTCTCTCGGGGCGCCCCCATGAGAAGCGAGATCCAACTAGGTTGAGCACAGAGGTGCCGTGAGGCCCTTGGGGCAGAGCCTGTGGAGGGGAGTGGGCGGGGCTGGCGGGCCCGGCTTGGGGTGTGGGGGTGCGCTTTGGGCTGGGCTCCCGGAGCCCTCCCGCCGGGGACCTAGGCTGCAGGGCTGCCGTCGGGGCAACACGGGCTCTGCCCCGGGAAGGAACTCCGTTTCTCTGAAAATTTGGGTTTGAGGAGGTTTCAGTGAAGACCCTGGGCTGTAATGACACGATGCCAGGGACCCAGAGTTTTCACACGATGACGTTTATTACTAAAAGGAGCAAAAGTGTTGTAAATCTTGACAGTGTCCTTTGCTGTAAGAGAGCGAGATACATAATAATGGTATGACTTCGAGTGTTACATTCATTAAGGAGAAGGTCCTTAATTTTCACTTTGTGAGTGACGAAGCTATTTTCCGGCTAAAAGGTGAAATAGCGAGGTAACATACTTAGCTGCTTCATGGGTCAGAAAAATCAAAACACAGTCAACATTCCCTTTTGGTCAATGCACAAACGATTGTACTGTAGTAACGTCTACATGCACCGGGGGGAAGCGCGGGAAAGGGAAATGCAGACCGAGACCGCTTTCGGTTAGAATTCACGGGAAGGCATCTCCGTCAGGGTGCGCGGCCTCGGTCTGGCAGGAGGGCGAGTGCGCACGCGCCACTCCCCGCGCGGTGAGGGCCGCTGGGACTTCCATCGGGCTGCGGCGGGCCTCGTTTCTCTGGACGCGGTGGATGGAGTAGGTGAGCGGAGTCTGGCCGTCAGGGTCGGCCCTGTGGTCAGGGGGACCCCTGGCCACGCGTGAGCCACCGATGCCCGCCGCCTGCGCCCAGACCCGTCTTCTCCCCGAGGCCCCGCCCGTGTGGAAGGCCCCGCTGGGTGACTGGAGGGCAGCCCTGCCCCCGACTGCTCTCCTGCCCTTCGCAGGCGGGGGGTGCGGGTGCCGCTCTGGAGCACTCGGCTGTGTGGTGTGGGCTGCCCCGCGCCTGACGGTGTCAGGGAGGGAGACCCCCTTAGTGCTCTTGGCCTCGCGATGGAAAGCCCTTCCTCTGTGACATGTCCTCTGGGGAAGCCCCGGGGGTGGTGACTCTCATCTTATGGGACTGGGACGCTCCAACCTGCTCATCTCTTATCTTCGTAGCAGGCGAGGGATCGCCGGGGCAGGTGTGGCCAGCGTGGTGGAGGGAAGCAGGGGCCCCGCCAGCACCTGTCCCGCCGTCCCTTGGGGTCTCCTGCCCTTCGTGGGTTCAGGCTCCTGCCGTCCCTGTGTCCCCAGGCAGTGGTGGCACGGCCAGGGCAGGCTTGCGCAGACACAGTGGTGAGCTGTGTGTCAGGTCTGCGGCAGGTGGGAGCGGTGGGGGCAGACAGAAGTGAGGTAGGTATGAGGTGTGCTGCTCTCCGCCTTCCCTGCCGTCCCCTGAAGCCCCGGGTCCCGGCCGCACACCCCGACTGGTCCCGGGCTGCTCGCGGCCGGGCCGCCTGCTTCTCGGAGGCCGAGGAACAAGCTGGAAGGACGCGTGTTTGCCCTTTTATATCTCAGGCACCTCCGGGTTGGGGTTTCATGCAGAGGCGCCCTTTCTCCTTAGCTCGTGGGTGCTCTTGGGGAGGAGGCGCAGCCGTCCCTGGGGGTCTTCCGCGTCCGGGGTCACGCGTGCCGGTGTCTTCTGTCTGCTGCTCTGTCGCTTTTCGAGGTGCCCAGGCCCCCCCCACCCTTCCTCAGATGCTTTCAGTGCCTGCGACCCTTGGCTCCCAGAGCTTTCGGACTGTAAAAATGCAGCGTCGTTCTTCCGTTTTGGAGCAGAGGTAACTGTACTTTTTCCTGATGCTCTTAAGGCTGTTAGCGACACTTCTTGGGAACGGATCTCAGGGGCAGATCCTGTTCCCAGTCTTTGCTTGCTGGCAGTAGCGTGTGACACGCGGCCGGGCCTGGGCAAGGGAGAAACTAACAAGACCGCTTGTTTGCCGAGAGCTCGTCACCCTGCTCCTCTCTCGTCTGGTCTTGTGGCTTCACGTTCATGCTGGACTGATGCGAGCAAGTCCTGCCCGAGGCAGGACACTACGGAAACGCGAAGTGTCTGCGCTCCTCAGTGCTGGCTGTAGAGTGGGGGGCCCGACAGCACGTGCGGCTGTGGACTAGAGGCTGAAAATCTAGTAGGCACCTTGATGATAAGTTTCTGAGACCGAAGGCAAGAAAAACCGGAGGACGAGACCTGCAGGAGTCGAGGAAAGTCAGCTTCATCCAGCGCCGAGGCTGGCGCTCCTTGACCGCGAGAGGTGTCTTCCTGCGTCCTCCGGCGAGCACCTGTCCCTGGAGGGAGGCACCACGGGCGTCCGAAGCATGTCCCCCTGTGGGTGCAAGTGAGACCTGCCTCAAGAGGGGACCCCAACACTGGTGCTGATTCAGGAGGGGATGAGAAAAGGTGGTCAAAAAACCCAAACTAAAAAATGCGAGAAACTACTTTCCTTCAGTGTCGGATGTTCGTCTGCGTCGGGCTGTAGCGTCTTGTACCTGCACTGGGGCTTTCGGTGATGTCCCTTGGCTTTAAGTGGGGACGGATTGTCCCCACTTAATGGATTGGCCAAATGGGGACTCTTCTGCAAGGGAAAGGGAGCACCTTTAGGACCAGGACGTGGGGCTGCCCTCTTGCTGTCCCCTCTTGGTGTGGGCACCAGACACGGTTCCCGAGGGGTGGTCGTGGGCTGTGGGGACCCGCCTGTGTTCTTCCTGCTTTGCTGGGGAGTCTGGGTTGGTGCAAGTGGCAGGGAGCCGTTACCCTACAGTTGTGTGTGTGCGCACACAGCCCGTGCAGTCATTTCGACACAGACGTGAGCTTGTCTGGTTGTGGACTTCTGGGGAGAGCGATTTTGGCAACGGGCGTTGTACTTCTGTGGCTACTGGAAGTTTCCTCCACTTCCGTCCTCTCCCTGCCAGTCATTTTTAGGCTCCTGTATTGCATCCCTGCTCTGTGTCTTTGGAATCCCGTGTGCTAATGATTGGGAAGCTTAGACGTGTGGGTGACTTTCCATGTGCTTGACGTTGTTCCAAGCACGTCACAGGCACTGAGCAGGTTTCGAAAAGCACAGCCCGCCTTGTAAGTTTCCTCGGGTTTTTGGGAATGCAGCAGGTGCTTTGTGGGCACAGACGAGCTCACCTACGGACCCCAGAGGGCAGTGTCCTTCCCAGGTCTTTCGGGGTGAGGTGTGAGTGCAGGTTTCCCAGCCCGGGGAGGGGGGTGGTAAGAGCTGGGCATGGATCGGTGACCTGTTTGCGCCCCCACCCCCCCCAATGGGCCCAGGCTCAGGGGCTGCAGTCACTCAATTTCTCTGCCTCCGGCTTTCACATCTAGAGTGTGGAAGAAGTTGTCATGGGAGAAAAGGACTCTCGCAAGGTTGCTCTGGGACTAATTAAAACGTGTCAGCCCTTCGAACCACGGGGGGCCGGCCCTGACCGGCTCGCCTGTGCTTCCCGACGGGCCTGTGGGGCCTGGTCCAGCTCTGCGTGCGCGCCCTCCGGGAGTGTGCAGGAGAGAAGTGGGTTAGCTGCTCTGGCCCCATGGTAGGACCGGCACCCGCTGGGGGAGCCGGAGGCTCTGGGCCGGGAGGAGAAGCCAGCCCGGAGAGCAGACGTGCTCGTGACTGCTGAGCTGCCTGGTCCTAATCGGTTGGGAAACCAGGGAAGCGCAGCTTCTGGAGTCCCTCAGCCCCAGGACGTTGTGGCTGTGGAATCCAGGGGAACCCCTGGGCGTACAGGGAAGGGCGGGCCACGTGGTGTCACGGCTGTGGTCGCGGCGGCCGGTGTGAAATGGGACACGAAACCCTTGTCATGACACCACTCCTGCCTTCATGGGGCGGCAACTAGCGTTTCTCTGCTCCTCCCAGGTCAGCGTGCGTGCGTGTGTGCGTGCGTGTGCGTGTGCGCGTGTAACCTGCCGCTCCAGGCCCCGTTTCGTGTCTTGCCATCCCCAGAATGTACGGAAGTCTGTCATCTTTGCCAAGAGGCACAGACAGAACTCTCAGACCCACGTCCCAGCACGGAGGGCTCTGAGCCGCCAGGAGCCGGAGTCTCTGGTTTCCCTCGGGTCCGAGCAGAAAGCACGGAAGGTAAGATATACAAAAAGATGCCATTTCCCTTTAGGAAGTGACATCATCAGCAAATGCATTTCCTAACGGATCCTCGCTGTCCTCTGTCCCCAGGGCCCCAAGAAAGACCCCCAAACTAAGACAAGATGAGAGGAAAGGGGGCATGAATGTGGGACGGAACAAACGATGCTGGGTTTAACTGGAACATGCTCTAATCTTGAGTTTATTTCTGGTTAAAAATATAGCAATCCAGTGCAGTGTAGTAAAGAAATCTGCTCGAAAGGTAGCAGAGAAACAGCTAGACATAAGCAAAGCAAGGCAGAGTCCATAGCCGGGCTGTGTCCAGGACGGCTGTGGAGGCTCACGGTCAGGACCGTCCCACGCGCGAGCGCGGCAGCCTGTGCATGGACGTGGCCGTGCCCCACAGACACGTCCATACCCACGGGCCGGGGCTGGCTCCGGCGCTAGGACCACGGGGCGCCCAAACCTTCCGGAACCTTGTTCTTTCATTTGGATGACGGAGCGACACCGGTAGAGAAGGCAGAACTGACTGAAACCAGTTACGTGGTGTTGGGAGGGGGAGGGGACAGGCCACAGCTGCTCAGGAATTTTAAGCCACTGGGTTTCACCCACATTCCTGTCCTGGGACCAGACCAGCTCTGGAGCATGAACGAGGCATCTGGAAGGAGTGTGCATATCCGGGGGTGGGGAGTGGAGGCCGGCACAGGACAGAGATGTGAGAACCCGTGTGCTTAGTGACCGCGAGAAAGGATGGTGTCACTGCCATGACGTCTGAGGGGGACAAGGGGCCTGGGTACACTTTCTGCATGCCACGTGTACAAATGCCACAGTCCGAGCCAGCTGTGCTGGCTACGTGAGCCCACAGTACTCCCTGCCCTCTGTCCCCTCCGCAGCCCTGCTTCCTGGGGGTCGGGGCGGGGGAGGAGGGGGGGTGGGGCAGACCGGAGGCGGGAGTATCAGGACTTTGCTTTCAGACTTGGTGGGCAGCTGGCCTCGCCTTGAAGGCCAGAGGAAGCAGAGGGCAGGGGTGGGAAAGGGAAGGGGCGGCAGGTCCCCGCTTCCTCAAGTACACAGCACAGATTCCAGACAGAGGCCCGGCTGCTGCCGGGGTGGGGGGACGGCGCGCCCTCTTCCCCTGCCGCGCGCCCACTCGGGTCACCCGCTCGCTCTTCCAGGCCCCGGGGGAAAAGCAGAGGTAGCAGACTTCCCGCACTCAGCCTCGCAGCAGCTGCTTCCCGATCGGCCGGGCACAGCCGGACGCGCAGGGCTCTTCCTCCGGCCGCCTCCTTTTCCAGGCCCAGGCGGGGCGTGACGGCGGCGAGGACCGTGGCCGTCTTAGTTTGTGGCCATCGATTTGCTGGGATCCCTTTCCTGCCGCACCGAGCCGGGGGGTCGGGGTGCTGGTCTCCTGCTGCCATGCCGCACGGCGTCGTGTTATACAAGCAAAGAATTTTGGCTAAAATCCAAAAAACATTACCCAGAAAAAAAGGCAAACTGTGAGTAATACCCAATCGTGTTCTGTGAAAAGACTCAGAAGTGGTGGTCGGGCCGTCCGAGTTACGATCCTTCCCTGTTGTCGTGGGTTACGTCCCTTTTGTACACCAACTGTTGTCTTTGCTAACGTGACATCCCGTCAGATGAAAAAGTTAATAAACAAAATGGCGACTCCGATGTTGAGCAGGATCACCATGGCCACGAGGATGGGGGCGGAGCCCTGCAGCGGGAGGGGACAGGAGAGGTGAGCCCCACCCAGCCTGCCCTCCCCCGCCCCCCAGCCAGGAGCCGGTCCTCTTGCTTCTCAGGCTCCAGGGACTGGTCCTGGAATCCCCTCCCGGCACCGGGTCACCTAAAGTAAGTGTCCTCTGCGGCTGGGACAAAATACTGTCCCTGGGGTTCCCGATGTGGCCCATCCAGAAAGGCCGCAGCCTGGGGGCCAAGGCCCCAAACCTGCTGACATCCAAGCCCTCGCACAGGCGTCCCGTCAGCTGCTCTCGCGCCCCTCTTGCTGTCCCTGTGCAGCCTCGGGCCGCCTCCAAGCCTTTGCTGCCCCTGGAGCGGAGGCTGCAGCGAGCCTTCCTGGGGCTGGCTGTCCTTGGAGCCTCAGTGCTGAGGGGAGCAGAGGCCACTGAGCTGCACCTGGGGGCAGGGGTCAGTGGAGGAAATACAGGTGCCCCCCGCCCAGGGGCTTCATCTTACAGCACCAGTATAGGGAAGGAGGCCACGGGTCGAACCTTCTCCCCTATCTCCCACCCGTGTCCATCTTCTAGCTTCCTACCATAACCACACGTGCACCGTGCACATGTGTGCGCGTGGGTACACACACCGTAGGGCGTGCAAATGTTTCTGGCTGCTGGGACGGGACACAGAGCTGTGAGTACAAGCTAATCCTGCCCCAGTGGGCACTCATAGGGTTGCGCTCTGGTGGGATCTGGGCGTGGGGGGAGCAGGAGCACTACGGAACCGGCCCACGCACCCGATGCTCACAGTGGTTTCAAGGGGAAGGCCCTTACCCCCAACGTCTCTTCCCAACGCACGGGGCCCTGACATGCCAGATGGTGCCGCTCCTGCAGGGTACAGGCGCAGACACTGACCCTGCCCGGCCACACTGCTGGGTCCCAGAGGTGGCCGAGGCGCTGCGTGCCCCATGGGGCAGGTGTGTGGCCCTCCAGGGGCAGGGAAGCAGGCCCTCGTGGGTGGGTGCTGCAGGCTATGGCATGGAGCGCGCAGGGGCACGAGCCCAGGGTTGGGGCTGAGAGGCTGTTGGGCCAGGGGCGTCGGCTATGTCTGCCCCTGGTTTGCAGCCTCCAGCTGAAGGGTCCCAGAAAGTTCCTCCTGTGTGTGAGAACTCACCCGGCCCCACACAGTCGAGCCTAGGGGCCTCCGTTCTAAGCTCCAAACTGCCTACCATGGGAGCATATGCACATACAAGGACCCGTGAGTGAACCCCAGGGCTCCCCACCCCCGGTGACCTGGAGCCCGGCTGCACCCATGTGGCTAATTCCCGAGGTGGGTGAGCCAGAGAGGCTGCAGCTCTGTGAGAAACGGAATCTCGGTGTGGGTGGCCTTCACCAAATTTTATCTTCTGTCCATCTTGCCTGTGAGAGCGGGCCTCGTGGAGAACCCCAGCACCTGGCCCCCAAGTGAGAGGTGTGGCCCGGACAAAATAGTCGGGAGCCAGTTCCCAGCCCGATGCCCCAGTGGCTCCGTGCTCTTCTCCGAGACCCGGGACCGTCCCTGAACCCAAGGACGGCAAGGTCTCCTCACCAGGGCAGGGGAGGACCCTCCTGGGCCCAGGTGGGGGAGGACAGGGTCCTGCTGTGGCCCAGTTTCTTTTGGGAGCATCCAGAATGGTCCAAGTGCGTTCGCTGCTAGGGTCAAGCCTGGGAGTGACCTTCTCTTGGTTCTAAAGGAAGGGGGACCCTGTCCCCCCCAGAGGCTTCCTATGGGGAGGGTCCCTTTCCTCCGGAAGAAGTTCCCGCCCCCTCGCCAGCGGCCGGCAACCACTTACCGTGCTGGCCTTGAGCTCGTCCCCATTCTCCTCGTCCGACTCCAGCGCCACCGGTGAGGACTTCTGGGGCGGGGAGAAGGCCAAGTCCCAGCGCAGCAGCCGGGGCTCAGCCCGGTCCCCCAGCCGCAGGCTCTCCAGCCTCTGCACCGCGGGCTCTGCGCAGGGGGCCGGCCGGGCACTGTCCTTGTTCTGGGACTTGGACCGCAGTCTCTGTGCCCCGAAGCCCCGGTCGTCAGCGCGGTGGTCCTCCCCCAGGCCCCGGCAGGCCGCCCCCTTGCTGTAGCGTCTCTTCTGGGGCTGGGCCTCCTGCGCGCGCGAGTCCATCCTCAGCAACGGCTTCATCTCCGTCTCGTAGTTGCTCAGCTTCTCCTCGTCCAGCTCCAGCAGCTTGGCGCCCCCGGAGCTGGGGTTGCTGGCCCGGTGGTGCGAAGTCCAGGAGAACGTCGGGGGTGACTCCGTCCGTCGCTCCCGGGACTTGGGGTTGCCGGGCTGCTTGTGGCCCGAGCCCCGGCAGCGGAAGTCGTCCGCAGGCTGGCCGCTCCGGAGGGCGCTGCCACGGATGCCCCTGGAGCCGCCGGCCTTCTCCTCGCCCCAGCTGTTGCGGGCGTAGTCCCCGCCCCGGCCCTCCAGGAGCATCTGGATGTCCCCGCCTCGCTCCTCGTCCACCGAGACCTGCCGGGAGAAGTGGGCAACCTTGTTCCGTGAGGCAGGGGCCGGGGGCGGGGTGGCCGTGGGGCTGGCGGGGAAGCTCTGCAGGGGGCTGTCGTCGGGGGTCAGGTCCGAGGGGGTGGTGCCTTTGCGGTACAGCTCGGGGCTCTCCTGCTGCAGGGGCGTCCCCGTGGAGGCCACCTCGATGTCACTGCTGGAAATTGGGTGCTTCGGCCGCTGGTACTCGAGCCCTTTATGGAGGGGCAGGAAGCACACAGAGGTCGGGTTACTCAGACCCTCTGTGTCACGTGAGGCCTGATCTTACCAGAGGAGCGCAGGAGACCAGGACTGGGCCTGGGCCCTGGGGGGCAGTGGCCAAGGCCAGGGCGCTCACCATTCACCCGTGGGGTGCAGGCATGGTGGTTCCCAGAGCCCTTTGCATAGAGCCCCAGGCCTCCCACCCGAAGGGCACTTGGAGGGTGACCAGGTCCCCAGGGGCAGCAGTAAACAGAGGCTCTGAGCTGCCCACCCCTCTCCCCGGCTACACGGGAGCCCCAGGCCTCAACATGCAAGCGCGTGGGCTGGCCTGGTCCCTGCTCTCAGGTCCCCCGTCCCCCACCCAGTTCCCTCCGGAAAGTGGAAGGAACCCTCTGGTGTCGGGCAGCCTTCTGCAGGGTCTTGGGGCCTCCCCGGGGGCAGTGTGTAGAACAGGGGTGGTCTCCCCTCTCCACTTCTCTGCTGGGGCTTCGAGCTGGGGCAGGAGGGGCTGCAGGGGCCCCGGACCCCGCGGCCCGGCAGGGAGAAGCGTGCCGTGCTGTTGCCGCCGTGCACGCGGCGGCCCCAGGTTCCCCCTCTTGCGTCTGGGTATTCTGAGACGGGGCCGTGAGCAGCACAAGGCCCAGCTTCGGATGCCTGGCTGCGCGTGGGAGGGTGACGAAGGAAGGGAGGTGCATGGGCCCTGGGGAGGAGGGCTCTCAGACTGGTGAGTGACGAGCTAAATGGTCAGCCCCCCACCCCCCAAGTCCATGCACACTCCGTCCAGCATGTGAGGGTCAGGATGCTGGGGTGGCCATGCACCCCTTCAAGCACAGGGTCGGAGGCACTGGGTGCCCGACCACAGGAGGCCAAAGATCACCGCCCTGACCTGTCTTACTTGTGCCTGGGACGTCCTCGGGTACAGCGCACCCCCAGACACCACGCCCCGTGGGCAGGCCAGGGGGTGGACGGTCCAGCTGCCGGGCGGACTCCGCACACCGGGGGAGGTCTGTGCCCTCCTGTTTGGCGCCAGCACCTCGACGGGCAGCGCCACCGGCCGGGAGCTGATGCTCAGCTCAGACCCGTTCCAGATCACAAGCCCTTCCTGGAGGCGTCACCGTCAAAACCAGGGTAAATGGGGCGGCGATGGCGGCGGGACTCCAACACCTGTGCCCTGTCTTGGGTTCTGGGCGGGTCCAAGGCCACTCAGGTCCTCCTGCCTCCTGAAAGGCCTGGCGCCTCTGGGCTGCCCAGAAGGCCAGAACCCGTCCCAGCGAGGCCTAGAGCCATGGGCTCCAGGAGAGCCTGGGGTGGTCTGGGAACAGCGGCTTCTGTCTTCTGGGCCCTGACCTTTCCTGGCTCTGGAGCCTCCAGGAGGGGAGGAAGCTCCCGGCTGGGGATGAACGGGTGGCGGGGGACGGGGTGATGGGCAGCAAGTCCAGCCTGAGGGCCTCCCCGGCCTCTGGTCGTCACTAACCCTGCTGCAGGCCTCCTGGCTGGCCCTGCTTGTGTGGAGGCTGACGGGGCTCCCCCGAGGGAAGGAGGAGGGTCGCGGGGTTGGCTAGCTCTTGCCAGAGTGCCTGGCGGGAGCACCTCCCTGGGGAAGAGCCGTGCTGTCCCGCCGGGCCAGCCACCACGTGTCCCCCGCGATGGTCACGCAGTGGAGAAACGGAAGCCCTAGTTCCTCAGCGGGCCGGAGAGCCCCCCCGACGGGACAGAGTGGTTCAGCAGAAAGCTCTAGGACCACGGGAGCGGAAAGGGCCGGGGGAGCGTGCAGATGGTCCCCTGGAGAGTAGGAGCAGCGCACAGACCGAGTGTGGGGCGCGGGGGTCGGAGCTGCTGTGGCCTCGCAGCCCAGGGGGCGCCGGAGGGAGGCGCCCACCCGGGCAGACGCGCACTCACCGTTTTCCCGGGGCCGGAAGGAGGGCGAGAACTCTCTGGCAGTGATTCTGGCGACGCGTGCCTCCTCCTGGGCCTTCTGTGCTGCGGTGAGGGCCGCCTCAGCCTTGGCCCGGGAGTGGGAAGTCCTGGCAGGGGGAGGCAGGGCGGGCGGTCAGGGCGGCGGAAGCCTGGCGGAGGGCTGCTGGCTTCCGGATCTCATGCTTTCGTCCCTGCAGCCAACCTGCCGCCCAGCGGGTAGCCCGCCCGAGCACCTGCCAGTGCCTCGGGGCACAGGGCACACCCCAGCCAGGGCAGGGCCTGGCCGAGGATGGATGTCTGCGCCCGCAGGAGAGCTCTCAGCCCGGGCGAGCCCCAGGTCCTGTTGAAGGAGCTTCCCTCCCCCCGGGGTCATGTCCACACGGCAGAGAACGGAACGCAGAGCCGTCTCCTCTCTGAGCCTCCGGACACAAGCAGGAGCTTGGTGCTGCTCTGCCTGGGAAGGAGCTGGGAGGGCAGCTGTGCCCAGCCCCACAGGTGGGGTGAGCAAGTGGCCGGCCGGGCTCTGCAGCAGGAATGGGGTAGGCCGGATGCCCGGACCCGCCAGCCGTCTGAAGGTCCAAGGGCACGAGGAACAGACGGCACCTTCCCCGGGCCCAGGGTGGGTACCGGCTGGCCGTGCCGGACCCCGTGTCAGAGCCAGAACGGCCTCCCAGGAGCGCCAGCCCAGCAGCCGCCGGGGCCGCCCAGTGCCTCTGCCCCCCTGCCCTTCACATGGCCCCGTTGGGGCCCTGGGGAAGGATGCCGGGGGCAGGTCTGACAGGCTGTGGCCGGTCCCTCTTGCCCGCCCCTGGCACGTGTGGAAGCCGCCGGCACAGGCCCTTGTGGAGGAGGCCAGCGGAGCCGAGAGCGTTCTCCGAGTCCGCAGAGGCCTCCGGATACCGGGAGAAATCACGTCCGTGTCCCATGGGCTCGCCCAGGGAGGAGGCCCAGCTCCCACCGGCTCTTAACTCAGGGTGACTGCCCTATGGAGCAGACATGCTTCTCTGTGACTCAGTTTCTCCCCTTGGTCCCACGGATGCCAGCGGCGCTGACCTCGTGTGTGGGGCCTCCAGTAGCTAAGCTCAGGCACGACCCGGGAGACTCCTCCTCACGCGCCGACAGCCCTGCCCCAAGGATGCCCCCCCACCCAGCGAGGACGCTGCCTTGCACCTGCCAGCAGGACGACCCCACACTGTCTCCCTGCAGGCCCACATGAGACCCACCCCCTCGGGGGACGGGGCTAGACCCGCTGCCTCTTACCGGCCCGGCACCCTGGCTCCAGAGCGCCACCTCCCAACCCCGGCGAGACCGACGTGCCACGGCCCGTCCCTGAGAGGGGCCGCGTGTCACCAAGGACAGATCACGTGATAAGTGGTCACCGCTGCCCGGGACCCTCCCTGCGCGCCAGGGGCTGCCGGGAGCCCTGCAGGAGCCACTTCCGCCCCTGCCTGCCCAGCCTCTGGGCCGTGGTCCCGGCCCCTGACGTCCCGCCCCAGCCACGTCCACGGCCTTCACCAGACCGTGACCTGCGGCCTGAACAGACGCACGAGCGAGGCCCAGCCGCCGGCCCGGCAAGGAGGGGCGCTGCTCTCGGCGCGAGCCCAGACCGGTGCAGCGGTTGAGTGAGGCTCTGGGAAATGGCACGGACTGCCCAGAATGCCCCGTGGGTTGGTGTGCTCTGCCGTGGTGACCGTGTCGTCAAGCGGTAACTCACGTGCCCAGCGGGTCACCCAGTTAAGGCCCAGCGCAGTGGTTTCTGGACTCTTCACGGCACGTACCCGCACGGCACTCCTTCTAGAACGGCTTCAGTGCCCCCGCCCTGCATCTCCAGTGACCCCCTTGCCCAGCCCCGCCCTACAGCCCTCGGGCAGGCCTGCTCTGACTTCCCTGCCCGGCCGGTGCTCGCTGAAGGTCACACACAGAGTTAGAAGTGTGCCAGTGGCACACGCACGTTCCCAGGCCGTGTGAGTGTTTCCAGCACCCAGCAGGAGGCCCGGCCCCAGAGCAGCCTGGGGGCTTCTCTGCGACCACTGGGTGTTGGCCGAGCGCCGGCCCTGGTCGCGGGGCCTGGCTGCACGGGCTGCTGCGCGCAACACCGGTGCCCCCGTCCTGGGACCGGCGGTACTCGGCTGGCCAGCACGCACGTCTGGAGGGGACCCGAGCGGCCGACGACCACCCTAGCCCCCTGGACACCTCCACGCACCGGGTCTGGGAAGGCCCGTCCCTCAGGCACGCAGCGCGCTCCCATCCTCGCTGGCGTGCTGAGTCGTGCGGGCTGCGAACGCAGCCTCCGAGGGGGGCAGGCGCGCGGACGCGGGGTCCCGCACCCAGCCGGCTTGCTCACGAGCAGACCAGATGAAGGAGACGCCGAGCGGGGTGTGACGCACGGCGTGCCGGAGGGTTCGGGCTCCCTGGGGGCCAGGCAAGCGGGGGAACGTCATGGATGCCCTTCAGGGCACACGTGAGACACCAGCCTGGGGCTCAGGAGAGGGACGGCCGGGCTCTGGATCTGAAAGCTCCTTCTCGGCCTCACAGGGGGACCCTCGATGCAGGCTGCTGGGGCCGTGCAGGGTGAGTCGAGGGAGAGCGACCCGAAGACCAGCACCGAGGGTCTGGCACAGGGCCCAGCGCCTACGCCGTGGTTCCTTCTCCAAGTTCAGCTTGAATGGCTCGGGGCAGACTCCTCCGTGGGAACGTGGGAACGTGCCCGCTCACGACGGCTCGCCCCTTTCTAACTACACCGCCGACCAGGTGCACGCAGGCCGGCGCGTACCCACACTGCTCTGGGCCCGGAGATGCAGGGCAGAGTGTGGCCACGCGAGGAAATGCCGCGAGGGTGAGGGGCAGCTACGGGTGGCTGTCGGAGCAGAGCTTAGTCCTTTCGGAGCCACGGCCCAGCCCAGCGGACTGGAGCGGACAAGGCTGCCCAGAGAACAGAGTTGCAGGAGGACACGCGTGAGGCTCGGTGTCGGTTAAAGCGGCGAGTTCGAGGTTCCTCGTCCCGAGCAGCAGCGTGAGCTCGCGTCTGTCCTACGGGCACCCCCCCTCGCAGGACTCTGCCTGAGTCCCCCCAGCTGTCGGGCTGGAAGCATTTCTGCACATGCGGCCCTGAGGGCTGCGTGTCAACACGGGGGGCCGCCCCCCAGGTCCTGCGTCCCTACCAGACACATGACTTGGCCACGGCAGCCTCTCCCACGGGGGGCCTCCCTTCTGTTTCTGTCCCAAACCCAGCAAACGAAGTCACTGGGCTCCCAACCCACTTCCCCACCCCTGCCTTCCCCTGGGGAGACCCGGCTGCTGCCAGGGAGAGTCTGCACCTCGCTGGTGTGGCCCGGGCCTCGGTGGACGGTGACAGCCAGGTCCCTGCCTTCAGACTGTGCCGTGGTCACCGCGGCCGTCCTCTAGGCCACATGGTAGGGTATGGTGCCCTGATCCCACACGGACCCTCCCATGGCGGGCGGGAGCCCGGGAGCTGGTCGTGCGCACCCTGGAGTGGCCGCTGTTTGGTTTCTACATCTTCGCTCGGTAAAATACCACAGACGTTAATTCACCAACATCGTACGTGTGTTTACATACACACGCTCACACATAGGGAAGGACTGTCTGTGCCAATCCTAAAATAAACCTGAATCAAGGAGAGCGCGTTTAATAGGGAAGGAAACCTCATGGCGCCTCCCAAGGGCTGAATGGGACTCGGGCTCTCGGGGGGGAGCGGGGCGGGGGGGGGCACCTGAGCCCGACAACCCGTGTGGGGACCCTGAGGCACGGCGGGCAGGTAGCCGCGGCCCCGGGCTCCCTCCCACACGTCAACCGTGGCGGCAGCCCCGGACAGGACGTAGGGTGACCTGCCCGTGTCCACCCCCCGTCCCCGGTTCCACCGCTGGCACCTGCGCTGGACCCTGTCCCCGGCCCGCCCCCACCCGCCCGGCTCTCCTGGCTGGCCCGGAAGTCTGCACTCCCGGTGCTCCCAGGTGACACTGCCGGTGATCCTGGGACCTCGCTCTGAGAACCCGCGCGCCAGAAGCTGGACGCCCCAGACGACCGCCTGACCTGGGCCCGCTGCCCCCGTGCCTGGCCGCTGTTCCGCGTCCAGCCCTTCCTCCTGGATGGTCCCCACGTTCCGTCCCCTCCACACGTGATTCACAGCCGGCCGGCGGCCCACTGCCCTGCCCTGGATCCCAGCACCGTCCCAGCGCAGACCAGTGGGGCGTGTGACCCAGCGCGGGCTCCCCTGCTCTGGGGTCTCCAGCCATGGCAGACCCTCCCCACCAAGTTCAGAATGTGGTTTTCTTCCCAGTCCATAGTCCCTTGTTACTCCCTGAGGGCAGATCCCCTCCCAGTTCCTATCTCGGGTCCCCATAGGGTGTCACTGCGGGGCTCCCAGCTGTCACCAGTGCTGGTAACTGGGGAGCTAAAGTGGGCCTCGGTGGGGGACGAGGGGCCCTGGGGGAGGTCTTTGCTGGTGCGCAGAGGTGGGCCGAGGGGGCCGTGCTACAGGGGTCTCCCCTCGCCAGCCCTTGACCAAGGGTCAGGGGCCTTACACATCGCCACAGGACGCCTACCTCGTGTTCCAGAGGGGCTCACTGTCACATCCCGGACAGACGGGGACACTGAGGCACAGACATCTGGGCTTCCACACGCTTTGATGGTCTCGCCCGACGATCCTAGTTCTCCAGCTCAGAAACGTGCCCCGAGTCTCCGAAGTGGCTCAGGCTGTGGCCTTCCCAGTGCATCGGCTTTGGGAAGGGGCCTGGAGGGGATGCCCGCCACCCCCAGCCCCCAATCCACATCCACCCAGAACCGATGAATGTGGCCTCCTCCGGAAATAAGGTCTTCGCAGATGTCTTTAGTTGCCAGGAGGTCCTACTGGATTACAGGAGCCCTACATCCCATGCGTGGAGTCCCTATAAGGGGGGACACAGCCCATAGGGCGGGAGGCCCCGGGGGGATGGCGGAGGGATGGGGCAGCGGCGGGGGGGGGGCAGCCCATGCCAGAAGAGCCGGGAAGGACCCTCCCTCCAGCCCGCAGAGGGACACAGGACTCAGAGCTGGAGAGTAAACGTCCCGTTTTTGTCCTTGGCTAGCGCCGCCCCAGGACACTATGTCAGGCCGGGGGCATCCTGGGGGGTGCTGCTGGAGGGCTGTGGCCGGAAGGGGGTGAGACCCGTTTCTTGACCCACACGTGAGCTTGTCTTCCACGAGGGGAGACACGCCGCGGGCACCTTTAGGAAGGCTCCAAACGCGTCAGGTGCTAACGAGACCCTGAGCTGCCCCGTCCCTCCTCCCCTACGGGGACCCTGCAGGGACGCTGGCCTCGGTGCAGAGGACACCTCCCTGACACCAGGGCACCTGCCCCTCCCGCTCAGGGCCACGTGCGGGACATCCCTGTGTGGACAGAGATGACACCAGCCCTGCCCCGGAGCCTGCAAGGTGGGGCCCCCAGCTCCCGACAGGCGACCACGGACAGGTCACGTCGGAGATGGCACCCAGCCACTATCACTGCTACCCCGCGCCCCGTCTGCCACCACACACCACACGGGTCACCTTTGTACAAAGCAGGGCCTTTTAGCACGTCCCCAGAGCTGTGTGGCCGTCACTGCGAATTTGAATTCTTGACCGTCTCCAGCTCCTCCAGACCCCCGACCCCATCAGCAGTCACCCCCACCTGCCGACCCCTCCTCGGCCCCACGCAGTGCGCTCTGCCTTCCCACTCGGGCCCCTTCCTGTGACCGTGTCCGCGACACGCCAACATCCGTGTCTCAGGTCCGCCGTGCCGGGCTCAGGGAAGGACGAGCGTCTCTGGGGCGGGACCCGGAGCAAAGCTGGGGTCCAGGGATAAGCAACGTGGAATGATCACTTCACAGTCAGGCCAAATCCCTCCTTCCCCAGGCCGCGTACTCGCGCCCCGAGCCCTGTTCCTACGAGCCCGCCGGTGACTAGTGGGTCTCCACAACCAGTCCCAGTCCGCGAACGGACACACTACGGGCTCGCCCGTGACAGCAGCGCTCCCTCTTCGGAGAATCCCGTTCCCGCACATTCCCCCAGCACTCCTGTCCAAGTCGGGGAGCCACTCAGGGTCCCCCCTGCGTGTGCCATCGCCCAGGGTCCGGGGTTGTGGCCTCCGGTGCGTTCAGGCTCCATGCGCTGTCACCTATCCCCTGACCCCAGGCCCCGGCTGTCCTTGTGGCCCTACACAGAGAGGAGAGAGTGCGCTGGGCCCCAGGTGGCAGAGGCCAGGGCACGGACGATTGGGGGGGGGTCTGCATTTTTAAGGAGGGGCCTGACGTTGCTGAACAGCCGCACAATCCCACGTGCCGTGTGGTCCGTCCCCTGGCCTGCCACGTGCCCCTGGCTTGAGGTCTTGCCCCCCTCCCCCTCACGGCTGTGTCCCCAGCCCTGGAGCACAGCGGTGGCCAGGCGGCGGCAGGAACAGACGGGCTGTGGCGCGGAGGCGTGCCCGTGGGGCGCCCGGGGAAGCAGGTTGGCTTCAGGCCCCGTGTGGAAAAGCCGCGCTCCTGCAGCCCTCGGGAGGCACGGCGGCCTTCCCTCCCGGCGCCGACACGCAGCTTTCGTCTTTCTCAGGCCCGGGAGGCGCTCAGCCCCACAGAGGACATGTGCATAGGCTAAGGGCTGAGTGGCGTCCCCAGGAGACGCGCTGGGTCCTAACCCGGGAACCGGCGCGTGTGACCGCGTTCGGGAGGACGCGGCGTGAAGACGTGGCTGTCAGCGTGCCCCCCGCCCAGGGGGCGGACACAGGGACACAGACACACGCCCGGGAGAGCGGCCTCAGGAGGAGCCGAGCTGCCCACACGGCCCTCAGATGTCCACCCCCGGGACCCAAGGCGAAACGGTCTGCTTAGCTGCCCCCGGCCGTGGCGCTCGGGGACATCGTCGGAGCTGACACGGCATGTGGTTTCTTCCCACACGCGAGCCCCTTCCGCGCCCCATCGCTTCCTCGTCAGCCGTCACTGGTCCCCGAGTCACACTCGGGCCTTTGGTTCGAGCCAGGCCCACCGGTCCAGGGGCTCAGGGACGCACATCACGGGGAAGGGGGCTGCGGCCGCGAGTCACCCCTCGTCCCCCGCTGCCCCAGGCCCCGAGCTGGGGGAGCAGGCCCCGGGCAGGCCCGCAGACCCCCAGGCCCAGCGCTGACCCCTACCTACTACCAGGGGTCAGGCCACCCACGAGGCGGGCACGGAGGGGGTCAGAAAGAGCTGCCCTGGTCGCGGCAGACAGCGAGGCCCCGGTTCCTGGCTCTGGCGATCCTGGGCTGGGTCCCAGGGCCTGTCCTGTTTGCAACCAGAACATCCCTTCTTGGCAGAACCCCAAGGCTGGTTTTGGGGAGCACACGGGCACCCATGCTGAGGGCAGCCCCAGAAACCGGACGAGTCCTTGGGCTGGAGGCTGCTCCCACACGCCCTCCAGCGCGGACGACACTCAGCGCTCTCTGCGTCCCTTCCGGGGGTCTCCGGCCACAGCCCGCGAACCCGCTCTCTGTCCCCAGCCGCCCCGGGCCGCCATCCGTCAGCTGACAAGCTGAGAACCGCGAGCCGCCCCTGCCGCTGTGCCCAGCCCGGTGGCCCTGACCGCGCCGCAGACCTCACACACTTGCCCCCTCGCCCTGGGCCCGTCCCCGCCAGAAAGGGACAGGCCGTGGGAGGATGAGCCGCCTGCCGCGGGGTCCCAGGACCTGCCAGCTGCAACTGGGAGCCGCGGAAGGCCCAACTCTCAGGCCCACCAGGCCCTGCCGACTCAGGGGTGCCCCCGGCGACTGCAGCCCTGATGAGGCCATCCGTGGGGGCATGGGAAGAGCCAGCATCCCTGGGCCCCAAAGCCAGCGGGGCCGGGGGCTTCTCAGAGAATACAAGATGCCTGCGAGCGTGTGTGGTCAGCCTCACAGTTCCTGGGACCCGCCCCCGGGGCAGGGGTGCAGCGGGGGCCACGGGGAGAGGCGAAGGCAGGCGCCCCCCCGGGCGGAAGGCTGGGGGTGCTTGTGCGGGCAGGGGCCGTGGAGGGAACCAGTCCCTGGATGGAGCTGAGCCATCAGGTTGGTGCAGGAGTCTCTGCTTCCCTGGGAGGGAGAGGGGCTGCCGCGGGGGGCCCTGCGTTTCCCCAGGCCGGCCAGGCGCTCTGTCCAGGCAGGGCTGTTAAACGCCGCTGGGGGGACTGTCCCGCAGGCCTGGGGCTCTTTGGAGAGCTGGGTGCCTGACCCAGGGCAGCTGGCATGCACCCCAGGGGACAGGTCACCACGGGCCTTCTGCATTGGTCCTACACGCCGTGTCGTCACGTCCTGTGGACAGCCGGCTGGGAAGCCAGAGACATTCTAGATCACACACAGCGGCAGGCTTCCCTTTCCCCTACCATGTCTCTCCCTACCCCCATTTTTTTCCTATTAAAAATTCTCGAAGAAAGAAAAACACCCCAAGCTAAGGAAGAACATGCTGCCCCATGCGCCGGGGGGGTCGAGGGAGGCTGAGTCACGAAGGCAGCAGGACACCGACGGGGGTCACAGAGGTGCCATCACAGAGGGACAGGCAGCCACCAGCACTCTGCACACCAGCCCAGAAATGGCCAGTGCCTGACGCAGAGACTGCGCCCGGCGGGGCTAGGGGCCATGCCGGTGTCCTGGGGCCACAGTGACGACAAAGCCGTGTCCTCTCCCAGCTCTGGGGGCTGGAAGCCACGATCGCGGGGCTGGGCTCCCAGAGGGATCCAGGGAGGAGCAGCCCCACCAGGCCCCCAGCACGGTGTCACTGCCAGCCCTTGTGCTCCTTGGCTGGCACACGTGCCACCCTGATCTCTGTGTCTGGCTTCCCTGTCTCTCCCTTTCTCAGGACACTCGTCGTTGCGTGTAGGCCCACGTCATCCGGGATGACCTCATCTCCGGGTCCTCAGTTACACGCTACCTCCTTCCAGGCAAGGCCAGTCTGAGACCGCGCTGGACAGGTCTTCTGAGGTCCAGCGTCCCACCTGCGACAGGGCACGAGGGCTCCACCCGTCAGGACCCTCCGTCCCCAGCCAGATTCACCCCAGAAAGTGGCACTGACCCCCCCCTCCACAAAGCAGCCCCCAGCTTTCCTAGGATCACGTTCTAGGATCAGGAACCACGGGGGGCAGTGCGCCATCCCCCACGACTTCATCTGGGCCAGGTCGGGCCGCCGTGAGCCTCAGTTTACTGCAGAGCGGGTACACTAGGGTCCCGGCAGGAGGGGTCTCTCCAGAGCGGGGGGAGCCGCGGCGCACACCGCGCCCAGCCCGCCGCTTCCCGTTAGTGGCGATTTCGTGGGCTTCGTTTCTGAGCAGCTTTGTCGAGACACAGTTCGTAGACCGCAACGCCCTCCTGTGCGAAGGGAACCGTTCCATGTGTTTAGTGAGTGTGGAGCTGTGAAGCCGTCACCATAAGCCAATTCTATAACCTCGCCCCTACGAGAAAGCTCCCGCCCGTCGGCGCTCGCTCCCCGCCCCTCCCGCCCCAGCTCCTGCGCCTGCTCGCGGCTCTGGCTTTGGCTGCTGTGTTGAAAGTGCTTCTCGCAGGCAGGAGCCGAGGGGCGAGGGCTGGGGCCGTGGTGCCGCCTTGGAGAGCCCCCCCACCCCACTGTCCCACAGCACCCCGGTCGCCTCCCACCTGGCGTCGCCAGAGCTCCTGTTTGAGGTCAAAGCAACTCTTAGCTATAAAAGCAGACAAAACTCCAGAAAACCACCCTCCCGGAAGGTCACGGAAGGCAGAAGGGGGGTTAACACTCACCTCGGACACAGAAGCACCCTGCAGCAGCGTGGGTCAGAGAGCCATCAGCCACCCCACCAGGCGCACTCATCGGCCACATGCTGGTAGTGGGGACTCAAAGCATGAGGCAGGTCCTGCTCTGAGGAGGTGGCACGTCTGATGGTGGATGGCTAATGTATCGACAGTGGCTGGGGAGGGGGCACGGGCATTCTGGGGGTGGGGATGGGACGTGAGCATCCCTGGGGTGGATATGGGCATCCCTGAGCTGGAGGCGAGGAGGGGTTGGCCAGGTAGAGTTCCGAGACAAAGGGAGAGCGAGTGCAAAGGCCCAGGGGCAGGGAGCGAGCAGCGACAGCGTATCAGAAAACAGAGAGGTGAGGTGGGAGGCGGCAGCCTCTGCCGTGGAGGGAGAGAGCGGGTGACGGAAACAGCCCTCAAGCCTGTGGGTCTGAAACCTTCCACGGTCCAGCTTTGTGGCTGGATATACACATTTCTAAATTTACAAAAACAAGATGGATTCTTTAAGCAATCTTTTCCTGGTGTAGATGGTGAACGTAAGTCTCCCCTCCCAACTGCGCGGCTTGTCAGTGCCCCCAGAAGACGGCGCTCAGTCCTGCGGGCTCCCGTTCACCTCAAGGCCCACGTCCTCAAAGGTGCGCGTGCCTCGTCTCCGGAACCTCAATGGCACCGGCGTCTACGCAAGTTTCCCACTTGTGGTTTTTGCCCCAGTGCGTCCCGGACCGTGCGCAGCCCCCGCGCGCCGCAGACTTCGGACCCAGATGTCCGCACTCCGCGCGCAGCTCTGCCTCTCGCCTTTCTGCCGTTGGGTTTTGTTTTTTTCACCCCAACGCTGTGTCTTGGAGATTGTCCCACACCAGCAAACACAGAGCTCGCTTGTTCCTTTTAATGGATTTTTGTTTCCCCGAAATAAACCGCGCCTGGCCCGCCGACGGGCCCGGAGGCCGTTCTCGGCTCTGTATTCACGCGCCGCTGTCCTGCCGTCTGGTTCACACACACACACGTCTGTCTTTGAGGCGGCCTGTCTGCACACATCTGCTCTAATCCAGTGACGGTCCATTTTTTAAAAAACCCTCCCCAAGCGGACAGCGATTCAACCTTGTTCTAATCTGCAGTTTTGTTACTTAGAGCGAGGCTGGGTTTCTCCTTGTTCACAAAGACAGAGGGAGGCGGTCCCCCATTTCACAGGTGGGAACACTGAGGCTCCTGCAGGGAGATCCCCCCCACCCCGGGGCTTGCTGGCCCCCTGCAGGGGGATACGCTGCCAGAATGCCGGTGGGGGGGGGCTCGTCCTGGTTGCCATGGCAACCCCCAGCGCCTCTCCTCTCCCAGGGAGCTGATTCCCCAGCATCACTGCCCTTCTCCCCACCGCCTCGCCGCCCCCTGGCCGTGGTCTATGTTTAGACTGAGCGCCCCCTCTTCTCCTCCCGCACCCCACACCCGAGCCCCCGCACTCCAGGAATAGCGCGCGAACCGCCACCCTGCGAGTAGCCTACGTCCCCACTGAGCAAGTGGAAAGCCGGCTAATTCCGGCGCTGCGGTTCCCCTGCGGGGCCGGCCACCTCTGCCTGTGACCGCCGGTGCCGGACGGGGCCGGGGCGCAGGGGGCGGCCATCAGTGTGGGGGGGGCCAGGGGTGGGGGAGCAGGGAGCTGGGGAGGCAGAGGGGTGGGGGGCAGGGGGTGGGGGGCCAGGGGTAGGGGCTGGAGGACAGGGACAGGGAGATGGGGGTGCAGGGGCGTCGGGGGTGGGGGATGAGGGGGGGAGGCAGAGGGGTGGGGGGCAGGGGGGTGGGGGGCCGGGCACGGGCATATCCCAAACACATGAAGAGCTAACACACGTGGTGGGGTCGTCCTTCCTCCTCAGGCCCAGAAGGCCGGGCTGGGAGGAGCCTCCCCCACAGACCAGATCTACCCTAAACCCAGCTGGAGAAGCTCATGCCTGGTCCTCTGTGGTTTGCCGACATAAGGCTCTGCCCGAAACCCGCTCTTTGAAATAACGCTCGGGCACATTCCGTTAGCAAAGGAGCCCATTTGGCCATGATGTCTGAGCCGGGCCAAGGACCACTGGCCTCGGCAGGTCGGGACGAAGGGCGCGCTCCCCAGGAACCCTGGCCGGCAGCACCGCGGTGTGGGGGCCCAGCTCAGTTCAGTCTGGGACCGGGTGCGGCGTCCAGCAGGGCCAAGTCGACAGGGCAGCCCGTGCGGGGCCCCTGTGACCTGCCGGGGGCCCGTGCGGTCACTCTCCCCTCCTGGGGTCCGCGCTCCGGCCTCCAGTGGACAGGCGAGCGGGAAGGCAGAGCTCCCTGCTCCGACATGCCACTGTCTGATGGGGAACAAGGGGACCCTGCCATGGGGCCCCCAAACGTGCTGTGCCATCTGCTCACGGTGACCCCGAGTGCACAGGGCCCCCAGGGGCAGTGGTGGAACGTGGGCTCCCTCACCCACACGACCTGGTCACCACTGCGGGATGCCGAAGGGAGGCCAGGGGGCAGGAGGGGTCGGGGCTGGCAGCCAAGCCCCTGTCCCATGGGAACCGAGGTTCCAAGACTGCAACTTGTGGTTGCATCAGGCCACATTTACACGACACGGCCCCCGAGGCTGGCATTTCAAGATGGGTGGCCGGGCCCTGAGCCCCCGGAGCAGGGTCCCTGTGGGCGTGGGGCTGCAAGGGCGCCGTCCTCGCGCCGAACCCACCCCGATGACCGCCTCGCTGCCCTCTGGTGACGTCATGCTGTCTCCGACTCACGAAGGGCCAGGATTCACCCCCCCCAGCCCCTCCGTCTCTGAGCGGGCGGTTCTCCTGGCAAGTTCCTCCTGCCCAATCCCCCGCCCAGGCCGGGGCAGGTCCCCGCCCTCTCCCCACCCTGCTTAGAAGCTCCCAGACCCTCGGCGGCTCTCCCCTCCTAGCTCGTGTCCCCAGTTAGCGCCTGGGGCCGGCACGGGGCGGGGCCAACACGGGCCCGTGTCAAACCCACTGATGAGTTCATCTCTGCGCTTTCCCAGGAACATCTCCGTCCCTCTGGTCTGGTCTCCGTCTGGTCTGGTGCACGGTGGGCGCCCGCGAGATACCCGTGCCCGGAAGGGAGGGCGAACAGCACAGGCAGAGGCAGGACGGAGGCTGACGGGCGCTCGCTGGGCTTGCCGCTCGCACGACAGACACTTGTCTGGGATCCCCCCACGCGGGGCCTGGCGCCCGGCACCGCACTGCTCACATGGCACAATCAACACGCTTGTTGACAGAATACGTAAGGCCCGGCCAGGCCCGTGGGGATCCGTGGCGGCAGGGACACCCGTTGGGGCCGTGCTCGGGGCTCCCACCTGCGCCCCCGTGGGTCTCCCCCGTGCGCCAGCTTCTCCCGGCAGTTCAGCAACAGGACAAATGAGGGCAAAGGCCATTTACAGCCCGGCCCTCCGGCGGCCTCCATCCCTGCTGCAGGGCTCCCCGCGGCGGGCCCCCACCCATGCCCGTCCAGGCCCTCGTCAGCCCCGCATCCTTCCTGTGGGAGGGATACTGGTCTCGGTCAGGGCCTCGGGCTTCTAGCAACCAGCTGCCGGGGGCGTGGGCCTGGCTTCCACTGACCCGGCACTGCAGAATGCTCCCCATGTCCGTGACCCCGTCCCTGGAAGGGCAGAGAGCTCCGGAGCCTGGCACACGGGCTGGCCCAGCGGCAGTCCCTGGCAGCCCCGGAGGCAGCCGGGCTCCACGTGCAGCCAGACGCAGAACACGGGGGATCCCGCGAGTCGGCACACGCGGCCCGCAGTGAGCCCAGCCTGGTCTCCCCTCCCCACGCGCTGGGTGGTGCTCAGACACCTGCCACTTGGCCCCAGCACACCCCCACCCCCGCCCCCAGAGCCAGCCGGAGCTCTCACCCCAGGCTAGCTCCCTGCCCTTTCCACAGGGCCCCCATCTAGGCACCTGCTGTGTGATCACCCCACGTTATAGAAAAGGACCCCGAAACACAGAATGTTAGGCAACCTGCCCGAGGGGGCAGGCGAGGGGCCCAGGGGCCTGCTCTTCTCTACCACGATGGGGCACGGGTCCCGGCACAAGCATGAGCCCCAAGGGACCCAGCTCCCCGCTTTCTTCAGCCCTCCCCGAGTCAGGCAAGGAGCAGATCTGACACCTGTGGGCGCTCAGCCTGACCAGCCCATCCAGCCAGCAGGTGGGCATCACGGGTCCCAGACCCATCACCCACTGACATGGCAGGATCTCCTACAGGGGTGGACGGGAGCCAAGGCCCGGGTCGTGCCGCTCTGGGGGCCCAGGGCAGACCCTCCACTGCACCCCCGCCCCCGACCTGGCCTGAGACAGCAGGTGTCTGCAGCGCGCCGCGGCTCCCCGGCCCACCCTGGAGGCTGGGAAAGGCTTCTGTGCATGTCTCTGGATAACCTCCCTGGACACAGGGGCATCGAGGACTCGTCTGCGAAGGGCCTGGGGCCCCCTGGAGTCCAGGTCCGGCCGTGTGCAAGGAGCGAGCTGGACGGAGGAGCTCGGCCAAGCACGGCGTCTGCGGGGTAGGAGGGGTGCAGGGGCTCCGCGGCCGGGGTCCCTCCTTGTGGTGGAAGGGCGGGGAGAGGCCCCCAGAGCCCAGTTCTTTGGTCTGCAGTGGGGAGAGCCTGACGGGCCGGCCACAAAAGACCCCTCAGTGGCCGATCATTGAGCCAACTGGACAGGGAAGGAGGGAAGAGGCCCCGCCAGGCTGTGAGCGTCGCCGAGGCCCCAATCAGCAGCAGTGACATGTCCCAGCAGGGGTGTCCTCCCGCCTTACAGCAGGGGAGGCCGTCTGCTGGGAGGCACGTCTGGCCTGTCGGGGCACGCTCCGCACAGAGGGAACCCTCCCCCCGGCCCTCCCACGCCGCGAGATGTCGTCTTTTCCTCCACCAGCATCTGCGGCGACACCGTTCAGGCAGCAAAGGCGGGGGTCTGGGGCGGGGGCACCAGGAGGACTTCCCAGAGGAAGCGCGGCTGATGAGGCACAGGCTGGTGCTGCGGGAGCGGAGGCGGCCTGGGCGCTCGGCTCGGGTGCAGTACAAGAAAGGGGAGCCCCAAAGCAAGAGTGACCCTTGGGGACCGGGCAGGGGTCTGCTGCTCCGGTCGGGGGCAGACGCAGCCCGTGGCCTTGAGTGAGGAGTACAGCTCGCCTTCTGAGGGGCTGTGGAAGAAAGGGGGCGTCCTCTGTGCCCGAGACCCCAGAGCTGGCAAAGCCCGAGACCCTTCCCTCCGTGCCCTGTCCAGAAGGCGTGGACCCGACCAAGAGGCCCTCCGTGGGTCAGTGTCCAACCTCCGCACCTGTGGGGCACCAAGAGGGTGGTGCCTCGGCCAGGACCACCAGCTGTCACCAGGCAGAACCCGGGCCAGGCTTCCCAGGGCCAGGCCCCGCCTGCGATTCCGTCCTGTGCCCCCCGTGACCACGAGACGGATTGGCACACCCTGACCCCAGCCTGGGGGGAGCACCCTTCCTTCCTGCTTTGCTGGGGTTTGGGGGGCAGTGGACAGGGGATCGAGAGGAGGCCTTTAGATCAGATGTGACACTCTCCTCTGCCCACACTTGGAGGGGGGGGCCCTGGGTGGCACGCCACCGCTGTGGGTCGAGGGCTGACCCCGTTTGCGAAGACGGTCTTTGCAGACACCGTTACGTTAAGGGTGTCGAGATCAAAGACTATCCTGGGTTACGGGGTAGGGTTCAAACGCCATCATGAGTGTCCTTAGAAGAGGGCACAGAGGGGAAGGACGCACATGGCCACGGAGGCGAGGGTTGCGGGGAGGGGCCAGCAGCCACGAATGCCTGGGGAGGGGCTGGATTTGGCACTCCGGCCCCCAGTGCCCCGCCGCGGGGCCCAAGGGGACAGAGACACTCACGCAGCTGTCACGGGCACCCAAGGGCTGTCGCCAGGCCTCCTGGGCTCAGTCCCAGCCGAGCCGAGCTGTCGGGGGTCCCAGTCCCCTTGGCCTCCATTTCCCTATCTGCAGAATGGTAACACGCTTCCTGCTTTCCCAGGGTCACTGTGACAGGCAGGGGAGGGTCACCACAGGGCAGGCTCTTTTGAATGGCGCACACGGGCATCCCAGGGTTAAGCCTGCCAGTTCTGCACCCACGCGGCAGGCGGCAAGGGGGTGCCTCCCGGCAGCCGGGGCCGGGCTCAGCTGTGCGACCCGACTTCAGCGTGGAGGCCGGAGTCACGAGGGCCCACGCTCCAGCTGGGGTCAGAACATTCTAGAGAACTAAAGTGGCCGCATCCAAGGAGGGAACGTGGCCTCCCAGGTGCCAGCCAGGCTCGGGGGGACGAGGGGGAGCCGGACCCAGGGCGGACGGGAGGGGGGCGGCGGCGTTAGGGTCGGCCGAGCCGCAGGGACAAGCGCCCCGTGCCCGCCCCCGGCTGCTGCAGCCGGGACTCTGGGACCCCTAGCCTGCGGGGAAGGGACGGACAGCACCGGTGACGTGCGGCAGGACCCCACGATGCCGCGGGGGTTCACGGGAGACCGTGCCCAGGGCACGCCGGCATCTGTGGGCTGCTGTGTCCCATGGGCCCCGCCCCGGGACCGGCCTACTGGGGAGACACCAAGGCCTCTGTCAGCCCCTTCTGGGTCGCCCCCTGAAGCCAGCCCCTGAGAGAAAAGAGCGGATCCCCAGGCTGCCGACGCTCGGGCCCCGGGTGCCCACCCAGGGGAAGAGAGTTCTAATGGGGCACACGGCAGAGGGCTGGGCGGGCAGGGCTCGGGGCCGGGGAGCAGTGGGCTGCTAGCTCAGGGCCTCAGTTTCCCCGTGTGCCACCTGCACCACGACGCCCATCTCACTGGCATGACGGGAGTGAGGGCGTGTGGCCGAGCCTGACTTCTGTCCTGCCGGCAGCCTCCCCGGGAGCCGCTCGCTCAGAGCCCACCACGCATCCGCGAGGCGGCCCCCGGGGCACGGGCCTGTCCAGCAGCTGAGGCCGCGGCCCCTGTGAACCACCTGCGGGACCAGGGTCCCACCCGCCTTCTCCGGGACGCCGGCTCCTCTCCCTTGCGCCCTCCGGTGGCGGCACACGGCCGGACACCCGGGGGCAGGAGGGGAAGGAGGCCCAGGCCTTAGGCGGCACCCCTGCGTGTCTGTGTCTTCATCCGAGGAGTGGGACGGTGACGGCTCGGATGAGAGACACCCGTGAGCCTCTGGGACAGGGCAAGTGCCCGGCACAGCCGAGACGACGGTCAGCAGACCGGCAGGGGCTGCATAGCCAGGGCAGGGGGTGGGACCTGGCCCCGGGAGCGGACGCCGTGGGTGGACGCGGGTCTGTGCAGAGCGGGACCCGCCTGTGGTTGAGCCTCTGCCAGGACCGCCCTCCCGTCAGCACCACGGAGCTGGGCCTGCACCCCTCAGAGTGGCCCGGGAAGCCCCTAATCTTGTGTCCAGAAATTTAAATATTTGTAAAAATGTTCCATCGTTACATGTATTAACTGAAACGGCAGAGTTTGCAGGAAATCAACAGGTCAGGACAGACGGCTGCCCTGAAGGGGCCCCCGGGAGAGGCCAGGGGTGTGGGGGTCTCCCCACAGATGGTCTGAACCCCACTTTGGCTGGTCTCCTCACGAGCCGCCCGGGAAGGCCCAGCGATTGCCAGCAGCTCTGTGGGTGTCGGGGGACCGGGCGCCGTGGTCCTCGCCTCACCTCGCCTGCCTCCCCAGACGCCCTCAGGCTTCAGAGCAAGTGGGGTTCAGGCCCCCGGGGAGGCAAGAGCTTGAAGCTCTGAATTCTTCGGCATTCCCTCCCGTAAACCCAGTGTGGTCAGCGCTAGGACACGGCTCACAGGTTCCTACCAATCACCCCTCCACGCGGGATGCCAGGACACGACGAACCTCAGGGGTCGCGGGGAAACGCCAACACTCACCGACTCACTCGTCGTCAGGACGGGGGCCCGACGGGACAGCAGCCCGGCTCCGCCTGCGCTCGGGGCTCCAACGTGTAAGGACCGCACTAACCACGGCCCGGCTCGCTGGGGTCGCGCGGCACGCGGGGCGGGAGGGCGGCTGCCGCGGGGGGCGAAGGGGGGCGGCTCTCAGGCTCAGGGTGCACCCTGTCCCCACGCAGGTCCGTGGCTGCCTGTCTGCCCGTGTCTCTGGAGCCAACGTGGCGGCAGAACTTGCTACAATTACATCACCGAGAAAGCCACCCGTCCCGACACCTGGTCTACCGACTGCATCACACCTCCCCTCGTGGTCCCCGCGTTCCCAGCGCACAATGTGTCAGCGAGGCCGTGAGCGCCACCGTGAGCCGGGCCAGGAGCTCAGCGTGCCAGACTTCGCGGGGCCCTGACATTGTCACAAGGGGCCTGTGCTCGTCCTCTGTGGGCAGAGGAGAGCTGCCCCGAGTCACGGGGCAGGACTTCCAAGGGAGACCGCAGGCCGCCGTTGGGGCCTTGGGTGGCAGGTGATTAGGACCTGAGCAACACTTTTATTTAGGGGCAAATGAGGGAGAAACAGCCAGCCAACCCTGGGAGACAGTGTGTCCCTCACCCCAAACCCTCAGCAAGACTCGACGGACACGCGGCCGTGACCCAGGACTGACCGTGGAGGGACCAAGGCTCCCTTTCCTCCTGCTCCGAGCATCTGATAAGATCCGGACCCATAACAGCCCAAACACAAGCTAGGACACCAGTGCCCATGTCCACCGAAACCAGCCACGACCCGGGCCTGTTAGCAGATGGTCCCAGGAAATCAGACACGAGCCCAGCAAAATCAGGAGATGGGGGAAATCCAGCTGTCCTCTTCGTTTCGGGGCTGCCCAGCGTCTGCTGCCAACAGAAACGACAGGCCTGCTGGTTCTCAGGCTCCCCCAAGTCGGCGGGGCGGCTCCCAGGCCAGGCACTGCCACGGCCACTCCTCCCAGCAGGGCTCTGCTGTCCCAGCGGCGTGGGGAAGCCGGGCCAGCAGTTTCAGAGCCGCAGGCTCAGCTGCAGCAGGGGTCCCTGTGCCCACGGGAGGCAGGCAAGTTCCGGGGCCCCTCCCGGGACGGTGGGTGACATGTGAGCACAGCTTGTGCGGCCACCAATGAGACCGATTATTTGGAAATGTCATTTACAAATCACGTCTGAGGGCCGGGCACATGCCATGCCTCTCGGTGGACACATGAAACAAGCCACTGTTGTGGCCTACGCTGCCCTGGACAGTAGCGCTGCTTCACGGCCTGATGCTCCCACCACCGGGCCCAGAGTGCCCGGCTGGGCAAACACCAAGTTTCATGGAGACTAGTGCAAGGGCAGATGTGGTCCCGTCCCATCCAGCTGCTTGTGAGCCCTGGGCACCAACCCTGCTCCGACCCCTGGCGGGCTGGGGCACTCTGGAGGTGAGGGACACATTCCCTAGCCCTTACCACAGCCTGCCCCCCAGAAGGCCAGGCCACGCTCGGGGCTGAGGCCTCGCTCCCTCCAACAAGGAGCTACCATCACCCATGGGTCCTGACGGTGGGCCCAGGCCCCAAGACGTCCACGTCCTACTCCCTGGAACCTGGGGGTGTCGCCTCACACAGCGCAAGTGTCCCCGCACATGTGGTTTACTTCGGGATCTGGGGGTGGGAGGATCTTCTGGACGACCCAGGGGGACTACCTGCCTCCACAAGGTCCCTGGCGGACAAGAGTGAGAGGAGGGACCAGGGCAGCAGAGGTCGGAGAGCGAGCCGGGTGACCAAGCTGAGCCGCTGACCGTGAGGGCCGCGGCAGGGCCATGAGCCACGGGAGGCGGCGCCTCCGGAAGCCAGGAAAGGCAGCGAAGGGATGCTCCTGGTGGCTCCAGGAGCAACCAGCCCGGCTCACGGCTCATTCGGGCTTCAGATCTCCGGAACCACAAGGTAACAAGCATGTTGTTTGAAGCCACTGACCTTTCCGTCTGTTGCGATAACCGTAGGCCGCCGTAGGAGGACCCAGAGCGTCCGGAGCTGCGGCCCCACTGGGGGTGGGGGCCCGAGGAACCCCCAGCTCCCAGCTCCTGCTCCGTGCCCGGCACTGTTCTAACCCCTGCCCGGCCAGCACTGCTGTTGTGCCATTTGAGAGATGGGAAAGCCAAGGCTCAGAGAAGCGAGGGGACGGGTTGCATGAGATCCCATAGATGTGTCCCTGGAGGACACAGGAACCCCCAGACATGTCCCTCCAGCTTTGTGTGGGCTCAGGTACCCAGGACGCCACATGGGACGGGCGCTGCTGTCCCATCTCGGCTCAGGGAGGGTCGTGTGAGAGCTGTGTGTCCGGGAAGAGGCTGCTGGTGGGAGGCTGGAGACCCACCTGGGATGGTGGCTTCCCTCGGAGGCTGAGGGCTGCAGTGGGGACACGGGTGTAGGCTGAGGGCTGCAGTGGGGACACGGCTGTAGGCTGGTTCCGATCTGCATGGCCTGGGGCACCACAGGACAGCAGCTGGGGCCACGGTGCCTGGTTCTGCCTGAGGACAGGCTGATGTCACAGACCCTTTGGGGCCCTGTGCCTGAGGGGAAGGCAGACCTGATCGGCCGGGCCCCTCTCGCACAGGGTCCCGGGAACCCCCACTCTGCCCCCATCCCTGGACATCCCCCTCGGGCTTGCGCTCCGCCCTCCCCGCAGATGTCCATCTGCCAGTGGGAGCGTCACAGCCCGTGCTGGGGGAAGGGCTGCTGTCCTCTGGGGAGCCGTTCTGGGAGGGCTGTCCCACGAACGAGACAGTCACTGTCAGCAGGTCCCACCGCAGCCTGGGGACAGGCCTGTCACCAGCTCCTGCGCACACAGGGAGACCGAGTCTCAGACAGGTGACGGCACTCCGCTCACTCTCTGACCTCTGCTGCCCTGGTCCCATCTCCTTCCCCCATCCCCATACTGACCCTCCCGCCTCCTTTCGATAAGGACCTCGTGGGGTGATGGGTGGACATCCAGGGCCTGCGCCCCCTCCCACCTGCGAGGGCCAGGAAGGCTTCTTCAAAGCTGAGAGCGGAAGCCTAGAGGGCGGACAGGTGGGGACCGGCACGCCGACTTCTCACCCAGCCCACACTGGTTCACACCTCCAGCGGGAGGTGGGGTTGGGGGGACAGGGCACTGTCCATAAGACTGTTCACAGCCCCGGAGGGGTCCGGAAGCAGTGGTGCCTGGGCCCCAGTGAAGGGCGGCAGCCGGGGGACTCCGGTGGGCCGCCCAGCCGGAGGGCCGGGCTGCAGGGCGAGTGCCCCGGACGGGCAGGGCGGCAGGAGGAGCGCCAGAGCTCGGGGGTCTTGCCGGTGGGAAGCACGAAAGGTTCCCAGCTGGTCCCACAGTGAAGTCTGCCCTCTGGGGACAGATTCTGGCCACGGAGAAGGGGAGGGGGAGGCTCCGGAGAAGACGGGACCAGGGCAAGCGGCCGCAGGGGGTCGGGCAGGGCCTGGCCAGGGTGAGCTGGGAGGGGGCACCTGGCTGGGCCCAGGTTTCCGTAGGCCCCGCTGGGTGCGTGGTGGGGCTGCTCGTGGAGACTTAACGGAAGCCGGGCAAAGTGCTCCTGGCGCACGCCCGTTAGGACGGCCACCATCAGAAGACCAGAACACAGTGAGTGTTGGCCACACCGCCAGGGAGCCGGAGCCCAGCGTCCTGCCGGCAGGGGCAAGGACGGAACAGCTGCCGTGTGAACCAGCCCAGTGGTTCCTCGAAGAACGGAGTGAGCGCCGCCGCCGGCCCCGCGGTCCCGCCTCTGGGCACATCCCGGGAGCATGGACACTAGAGCATCTAAGAGGAAGCCATACACACGTGGGCACGGCAGCACTGTCCACGGCAGCCAGGGGGTGGAAGCCGCCCGGTGCCCGTCGAGGGATGATGGGCAAACCACATGTGGCTCGTCCCTACGGCAGAAGGACCGGTCAGCCATAAAAGGCCGGAAACCCTGACACCTGCTAGAGCCGGAGGGACCCTGAGGACATCATACTCAGGGAGAGAAGCTCATCGCAGCAGGACAGCGTACGATCCCACAGACATGCACAGATATCTCACAGGTGTCCCACGGATGTCCACAGATGTCCCACAAACATCCACAGATGTCCCGCAGATGTCCAACAGTTGCCCCGTGGACACCTACAGGTCTCCCACAGATGTCCCACAGATGTCCACAGACGTCCAGAGATGTCCAGAGATGTCCACAAATGTCCCATGGACATCCGCAGATGTCCCATGGACGCCCAAAGGTATCCCACGGATGTCCACGGACGTTCCACAGATGTGAGGCCTAGAGCCGATCGTCTATGGAGACAGCTGCTGGGGGCGGGGGGGCCAGAGGAGGTGGGAGTCAGTCTGGGGCTAGTTCTGCAGACGGTGGTGGGGACAGCCTCACAACCAAGCACGGTTGAGCCGGTCACTTAGAAATGATCAGAGTGGTAAAATGTATATTGTGTCTGTCACTACAGCACAAACATTGGAAAAACCCGCCCCAGGCACCAAGGCCAGAGAGGGCAGCTCAGTGGAGAGAGCTCCGTGTCTGCTTCCCTGCCTTTCCCCCGAGACGGCCGAGCGAGGACACACACGCCTCTCTGGGTGGCCCCAGTCCGCCAGGGTCCATCCACCGAGCCCCAGCCTGGCCCCTGAGTCCTTCTGGACCCACAGCCCTTGGCAGCCACACCAGTCAGCGGACGGCGGCCAGCGCCCACCCAGAAGCCGCTCCAGACACAGGGCGGGCTGGCTAGGCCTTGGCTGTGGGCGCCGCGCATCTCGGCCGAGCCGGTGGCGGCTGCATTCTGGCGACAAGAGCCCTGATGGGGTCTGCTCCCCGTCCAGCCACTTCGCGTCCTCTCCCGCCCACATCAGCCAGCCAGGCCGCCCGCTGAGCGAGGAACGGACGGTGTTCAGCCAGAAGGTAGAGGACGCCGGGGCTGCGGGGGCCACTGCAGTGCCGCAGACACAGCACCCCCCAACAGCGGGGCGGGTCCAGGCCCCCCAGCAGGTGGCGTGAACAAGGATGAGAGTCCGCACCGTTTCCCATGGCGGGAGCACAGCCCTGTACCCCCCCCGCCGGCCGGCCCCATACAGGAGGTCACCTGTAGGCCTCCCTTGCCAGGCAGCCCTCGGGCCTGTCAGGACCCACAGGGGAAACACAGAATCTCCATCCAGACGCGTAGCACGTGGGTTCGAGTCCCGCCTGGGCGCTCAGAGGCTCTGCGACCTCCAGGGTCAGTCCCACCGTCCAGCTCTCGCGCACCTGTGTGGTATTCGCTGGTCACAGGCCCGGCGCCGGGTTCACGCCAGGCCCCGGACATGGCCTCACGCGCAGACAGCGCCTCGGCACCCGGGAAAGGAGGGACGTCGGCAGGTGGGAGAGACACGTGGCCTTGTGGAGACGGGGGCAGCACAGCCCCCACGTGCTTGCGAACGTGTGCAGAGCGGGGACATGGAGGTCCTCGGGAAGCCGCGTCCCCGTGAACAAGGAGGCCCCGGTCTGCAGCACCTCATGGCAGCCAGACCGGACGGCACAGCGGGGGAAGGGGAACCCGACGGGCCGGGACCACGAGAGGCTCACAGCAGGAGCACGGGGTCCCACGCGGCCTCCGAGGAGGGACAGAGACCCCGGGGCGCCTGACCCGCAGGGACCAGCTGGAGGACGGAGGTTCACAGTCAGGGCACCTTGGCCGGTTGACCTCAAGGGGCACAGCTTGTCGGCAACCCTCGGGACCCACCATCGAGGCCCCACTGTGGCGGGGGGTGGTGACCTCAGCACAGTTTTGCAGAAGCCGCTGGGTGGGTGGGAAGGGGAGCTTGTCCGGCAGCGGCGGCAGCCGAGGGGCACCCATGATCCCCGAGCATGTGCTTGGTGGCGGGGGCAGCGTGTACACTTCCTGGCCCCCCGACTTCATCTGGAGCCTCCTGGGGGCAAGCGCAGTGGAGTGGACCCGGGACGGCCCCACGGTCCCCTCCACGGAGGCAGGATGCCGGCCAGCGCTACGCCGCGGGGGCTCTTACGTACACCGTCACCCTGGGAAGTCACAGAATTGGAAGAGCAGGAAATGAAGGTCAAACGGGAGGGGGACGCCTGTTCTGCGGGCAGGGACGCGGGGCCCAGCAGCAAAGCGCCTCAGCCAGGGGGCCCGCGCGGGAGCCAGGTCTGGTGGCCTCCGTGTGACCGGACGGCGGCCGACCGGGGTCCCCACCCCGTGTGGAGCAACGGGGTCTTCAAGGATAAGGCGGAGCAGCGCCACCACGGGTGCCGAGCCCCTGCCGACCCCAGAGCACCACCCCTCCGGTCCCCGAGGCTCTCAGCAGGCACCAGCCACGGCCACGCTGAACAACAGCGACCCGCCAGGCACACCCCTCAGGTGCTGGCGGCGGACAGCGGCTCGTCTGTGGGGACGTTTTCCAGGCTCGCCGGGGATCGACCGCGAGACTCTGCCGGGCGTTGCCAGGTGAGTGGCGCACTGCGTGGCCCCCTGCGGGCTGGGCAGAGCCGTGATCAGAACCCAAGGGACCAGCGTCTGCGTGTGGTGAGGCAGGACCCAGAACCCGCGGGAGGGTGGTTCTGTAAGCTTGCTGCACTTTGCACCAGCCTGGAAGGTCCCAGGATGAGGACTACTGCAATCCCAGAGGGCTTTCTGGCGGCAGGGACGGACTGAATATTCCAAGAACATCGTCCTGTTCCATCCACCGCCCTGGGAGTGGTGCCCGATGTACAGATCGGGAAACCGAGGCTCTGACCCTATGGCCCGTGACGCGCACTCCTCAGTACGTCCGTCTGTGTCAGCGAGACTCCACCCCTCCCCCTTCCTTCCTGCTTCACAGAGAAGCAAAGCCCTGACGTCAGGGAGCTCGTGGTCCCAACAGATTCAAAACTGCACCTCAAGGCAGATGTTGACACGGAGGGACCACAGAAAGAGAGCAGCCAACGCTCCTCCTCCGACCGGGGAGGAGTTCAGAGAGGGGCGTCTGAACTGGGTCTTGAGGGTTGTGCAGGAGCTCACTGGGCAGAAGGAAGGGCATTCCAAGCAGAGGGAACAGAACGTGCAAAGGGGAAGGCTGCCCAGAGGGTGCTGGGCCACCCGTGCTGGACGTCGGCCAGGGGTAGGGGGATCCAAGGCCAGAGGACTGTATCCTAGAGACTCGGAAGCACTGAACGGAGACCAAACTCCTCTTTTCACAGCTGCTGATGTGCCCATCTGTTGTCTGCAGAGACGCCCGGACAGGAGGCACTGAAGATGGGCAGGGGTGAGCTCTCCCAGAGGAGGGTCTCTGTTACCGCCTCTCGGCACCGGCACAAACATTCCACACAGCTGGGTCGATCCCCCCTCGCAGGTCCCAGCCCCCGAGACAGGCCACCCCAATACTTCCACACCTGCTGGTCTCTTAGTCATTCTGGACCTCCGTGGGCATCTGGAGGCCCGTCTGACAACCCAGTCTGAGTCACAGAAAATGCCCAGTGGCGTTGGGCCCTGACTGCCTGATTTCTCCTCTCCACTCCCTGAAATTCGCTTATTCCCAAAGTGCCAACCTTCGAGGACAGCAGGCCCCCACAGTCCTTGCCTCTAAGCTGGTCCGGGGACTGGCCTCGGCTGTCATAGTCTCCAGCTCAGCCGAGCCCTGGGGTCCAGGAAGAGGACCGGGCGCCAACTCCAGGGGCTCATGGGTGCCGTACCAGGCCCTCCCTGAGCTGAGGGCCTCCTGGGCCCTGACTGTGCCATGGGGAGGGCGGAAGGGAGTAGGGCATGTGGCCCCATGGCAGGGACCCCGCCCCCCAAGGCCCTGCCCTGCTCCGCACACTCCGAGCCGACAGTGCCGTCCTGGTCATGGGGAGGGCACGGGTGAGGCTGGGGCACTTGGGAAAGTGACGGGGATTCAGAAGCCGAGTTCGAGCCTGTGAATACCCATGCACGCACACATCCGGTTTCCTTCACGAGGACAGGATCCCACTGCATGTGGGACCCGAGTTTTCACTGTAGCCTCACAGCAGGGGCCCTGGGCATAGGGTCCCACGTGCCAGCACGGCCCCCTCCTCTGCCTGTCTGGGTCACGGTGAGTGGACACGGCCACCATGCAGGCCTCCAGAGTGATAGGCGGCCGCGTCTGCCGGGCTGGGAGCCGGCATGTGGAGGGGTCTGGACCTCCCTCAGGCGCCCTGGGGGACCAGGCAGCAGCCTCGAAAGTGTCCAGTGGCCTCCCTGAGTGCAGGGCCAGCTGCGCCAGGAGGGACTTCAGCTTTGGCGATCCGCGCATCTGTCAGGCGGGTCCAACCGTGTCTGAGCCAGTGGTCGACGGCTCTGACGGAACAGACAGACTTCTGGTTCACGCCAGGTCAAAACCCGGTGTTCCTGAAACAACGGACCAGGCAGCGGCCACGTCCGACACTGACGGCACCAAGAGGGACGCGTCCTCGTGGGAACGGGCAAACAGAATGGGGATCTGATAAGGCCTCCTGGTCTACGGGTCTCAGGGAAGCCACGGGACCAAGCCACAGGCTCAGCCCCCCCGGGAAGCAGTCAGCCAGTCCCAGAGCGGGGAGGTCGTACCGCACAGCCTGGCTGGCTCGGCACGTGCACTGCCAGGAGTCGGGGGCCTGGGCTGGGGGAGAAGCTTCAGCGAGACCCGAGGGACCAGTCAGCGCGGCAGCAGGAGGGCTTGGCTGGATTCTTAACGGTATTCGTCGTTGGGGTCTTTCTTCAGGGGGGATGACGTGGAGCCCGGTTTTCATTGTTTTTGTCCTTAGAGGGCAGACGGCGACATGCCTAGAATTGGCTCCAAGAGCGGCCCGGGGGTGCAGCGGGGTTCGGGGTCAGGTGGACGAGAGCAGTCCTGAGCTCCTGAGGGCTCGAGCCGGGGCAACGGCCCACGGGGTCACAGACCCTCCTCTGCACTTGCGTGTCCTGGAAATTCTCCCCGATGCAAAGCAAAAATAAAAGGACGTTCCCCTGTTCACAGCAGTATCATCCACAACGGCCAAAAGGCGGGAGCGACCCGGCCGGCCGCTGTGGGGCGAACCCAGCAGGGTCCCCGCAGGTGACGGGAAGGCGATGGTGACACCTGCTGCAGCACGGACGGACGGACAGACAGACCAGCGAGGCCGGCCCGTCACAAGGGCACAAACACCGTAGGTTCCGCTCATTCAAGGCTCCGGGGCAGGGGGATCCACAGAGGTGGGGCGTAGAAGGGGGAGGGGCGGGGAGGGGGGTGCAGCTCCCCTCCGACCACAGCTGCACTCTGGGAAGATGAGAAGGTTCCGGTGGGCCCAGCTGCACGGCATTACGAACGCACTTCGTGCCGCTGAACGTCCACTTGGAAACGGCTCTGACAGTAAAGCTGACCTTATCTGTGTTTTACCACAATTAGGTTTTGTTTTAAGTGAACAGGTGTTCCTAGTGGACCATGGCTCCCTTCCAGGTGGGGACATGGGACCCAAGTGCCTGGGATCCTCAACCCTGGCTCTGAGGCCGCCGTGCGTGTGAAGCCGCGGGCCCCGGGGAGGGTCGCCGCGTGCCGGCTCCCGCCCCACCCACCCCTGCCCGGGGCCAGGGACTGTGGTGCGCCTGCGATGGAGGGGGACGGGCTGGTGGCCGCGAGTCGGCCCGCAGGGTCAGGCTGGACCGAGCAGCTGCAGGCCAGGGAGCAAAACTGCCCTGTTTGAGCTTTTCCTATTGGCCCAGGACCACGCCCGCTCACGACAGCCGGAAGCCGAGAGGGGACGCAGTGGGTCTGCCCGGACGGACGGGCCGGGGGCCGTGGGACCAGGGGGCGGGGCAGGGAGCCTCCTGTCCCCGCAGAGGAGACAAGGGGCCGAGAGCTCCTGCAGGGGTAGAGGAGTCGCGGGGTGAATCCCAGCACCTGAGCCCCCCTGCTCTGGAGGAATGGGAGTCTGGGGGCGCCGCTCACCCTGCTGCCAGCCCCATCAGAGACCCGCGGCCTCTTGGCTCCACAGGGAGCAGGTGCTCTTTGGACGCGGAGGGAGGCCCAGGCGCGGAGCTGGACGGTAACGTCTGCACACCCACAGGGAGGCCCAGGGCTGGGGGCTCCAGGGCAGAGGCTGTGGGCGCCAGAGAGGCTGAGGTGAGGTGGGAGATGGGCTGACGTCCCCCTGCCCCCCTGACACGCCGTCACCGGCTAGGTACTTGGGGACAGCCGAGGGCGGGAAGGGGTGAGGGTGCCAAGCCGCTGCCGCGCCCTCCCCTGAGGGACCCACCCTGCGGAGGCCCCACAACTAAGTCTCCAGCAGGCGAGCTCAGCGGGGCCTCAGGGCGGGAGGGACCAGGTCTCCCTGGTGGCCACCGCAGAGACTCGGGTCGGTCCCCAGGCTGCACAGCGCCCTGAGGACTGCACTGCGGGGTCGAGGGCTCAGAGCCGCCCGGGTCAGCGCTGGGTAGCTTCACGGTCGGCTCCGGAAGGGGTCCCTCCCTCGGCACCTCCCCAAGCCCCATCCCAGGACCCCCCACCGCTGGACACCGAGGAACAGGGTGGCAGGCAGCCCCCCAGCCCGGCAGGAGCCCAGCCTCACGCAGGAGCTGGACTCCGACAACCTAGCGTGTCCAACAGGACTGAGAACACGACTATTAAAGCCCCAGACTGCAGACGGTGTCCCCACACACAAGCGGCCGACAAGTGTGTCATCCCGCCGTCGTTCGCCGTCGGGGAGAGGCCCCCGCACACCCACGGGGCGGCGAGCGCGCACCCACCGTGACGAGAGGCAGCGAGGATGGGAAGAAACCAGGACCCACTGCGCCGCCAGCGGGAAGACAAGACAGGCGGGCCGCGGCGGCGAACGGCACGGCGGGTCCCCGTAGCGCTGAACCAAGGACTGCGGTGGGTCCAGCGACTGCACTCCCAGGCGGACGCCCGAGCGAGCTGGACACGCGTCCGCACAGGGCTCCGTAGGTGACCATGCACAGCGGCAGAACTCAGCCCAAAGGTGCGGACACACACGCGGGGCGCTGTTGGCAGGACAGCGCCGACACCTGCTGCCGCGAGGATGAACTTGACATCGCAGGGACACGCTGCCGCAGGAGGAAACGGGCCGAGGCTCGCCCGCGTTCCTCACACGCACGAGGACACGCACCCCCGCGCCGCCCCCTTACGAAGCTGGGGCAGGGCTCGTGCACCCGGCCTCCCCCGGCAGGTGCCATCGCTCCCCCACTCCCCGTCCTGCGGGGCGGCCGTCCGGGCATCGGTCCTCCGCCGCCTGCCTCACGCTGGAGGTGCACGTACGTCCCGGGCCGGCTGCTCGGAGACTTTCCCAACCACTCCGACGTGCGTGCCGGGAGCCCGTGCAGTCTCCTTCCCTCCGGACCCAGAACCTCGAGGACGGCCGAGCGCGGACCCGCTGGTCTTTCCCGCCCTGTGCGGGGGAACCCTCCGGAGACGGACGTGAACACGCAGAGGGAAGCCAGCCCGGCCCCTTTCGTCCTGCACGGATTTGAGTTGTGACTCTGTTCTTTTGCAAACGAGTCCTGAATAACACCGCCGGCTCCCAGTTCCCACGGACCTAGGCTTGCAGAAAGCCACGAGGCATCCAACTGCCCTTCGGAACCCCGTGTGGCGTACGTGTAGGAGCTCTGTCTTGCCAACGGTAGGGATGTTTCCACAGCGGAGAATCAGCTCCGCGACGCACTCCTGCGGTGAGGGCCCCCCCACCCCAACCCCGTCAGCCCCACCCCCCACCCCGGGTCTCCCACCGGCCTCGAGGCTGGCGGGCTGGAAGTCGGGACTCTCCGTGGGGCGGGGCGGCTCGCTGCCTGACAGAGCCCGTTGCTGTGACTTGTGAGAGGCAGGGGAGGCCCTGGGGGTCACCGTCTGGGGGCGGCGGCGGACAAAGCCTGAAGCTCGGGCCGGAGGAGTGGCCGGGGCGTTTTGGAGCCGTGGCCTCTGTAAGCCGTGGCAGGTTCCGTCAGGGCTGAGATAACCCCGACTGTCTCGCCATCGGTCAGGTCTACCACGCCGCGTGCCCGGGTAGACGGTGCCTCACGGAAAACTGCAGGAGAGCTGAGGCCCCGGGACCCCAGGAGCTGAAGACACTTTGCGCGGAGGGGAAAGGGGGTCTGAGCAGCCTAAGCAAGCGAGCGGCGACCTGGACCCCAGCTCTCCGGAGGACGGCCGACTCCGCGGACAGGCGCCGGGACAGCAGGAGGTAAAGGAGCGGGGGACACGGCGCTCAAAGCCGTGGAACAGCCTGGCCGTGGCGCAGAGTGCTGTGCGCTGAGGCAGGGCCCCCCACCCCCACCCCACCCTACAGCCGGATTCACACCCACCCAGAACCTCAGCGTGACCTTACCCGGGATGGGGTCTTTGTAGATCTAATTAAGAGGAGGTCAGATGGGGTTACGCTGGCCCTTAGGCCACGGATGTGTCCTTGGAAGAAGAGGGGACACGGACACCAGCACGGGGAGAGGCCGAGTGAGGACAGAGGCAGAGACGGGGGCAGGTGGCCGCCAGCCAAGAAATCCCGGGACCCCCGGAGCAGGAAGAGGCAGAGAGGACCCTCCTGGCACCTCCGGAGGGAGGGCAGACCCACGCACTTGTTTCCAGACCTCTGCCCCCAGAGCCGGGAGAGGATGGACACCTGCTGTGTCGAGCCCTCCCCACCCCCCCCCCCACCACCGCGGGCGGCACTTTGTCACGGCGGCCCCGGGACATGGATCACAGGGAAGGTCAGGAGGGTGCCCCCGAGGACCGACGGTGCGGCACGGCTGGGGCGCAGCAGGGACACTCGTCCTTCCAGAACCACGGCGGGTGCTCTGTCAGCCGGCTACACCGCCGGGAAACAAGCCACCTGGGGGGGTGGCTCGAAGTCATCGTTTATTCCCGCCGGTGCGTCGGGGTCTTCCCGGGGTCCCCACACCCAGCCCCTGCTGTCACGGTGCTGGAGCCCAACGGGGCGAACTGGGGTCTGGCCGCCACGTCCACCCCAGGCCAATGACCAAACAAAGCACACGGCCGAGACTCTAACAGGAGGGACCCCAAAGTCCCCTGGCAGAGGGCACAGCCAGTGGGGGGGGCGGGCAGAGTCGGGAAGAGACGTGAAGCCACCGTCATCTGCTGGATTCCGGCTGGACTGAAACCACACTCTCCGGGTCTGACTGACGTGGACGTGGCTTCCCCGGCTCCGAGGGCGCAGCTCACTCGGGGGAACACGGAGGCTCGGTGACCATCAAGGGGTCAAGGGCAGGGGGGTTGCTGCGCTCTCTGCACCTCTCTCCCTGCCTGCCCTCACGTGCCAGGGAGGAACAACCCAGGGTCCCGTCTGTCCCCGCGACCCCACCGGGCCCCTGCTGCTTCCCACTCCTTACACGGAGCTGAAGACGCGGTCTGGGGAGCCCACGAGCCTTGCCGGAGCCCGGAGAGCAGCGCACGGCTCTCTCCAAGAGGAGGAGGAAACAGGGTCCCGCTGCAGCAGGAGGGCTAGGGGTCCCACTGAGGGGGGCATGTCCCATAGTCACCAAGTCCGGGGACAGATCGCTGAGACCGATTTGAAGTCCCTCTCTCCAGGGCTCTGTAAGAGGCCCCAGCTTCTCCTGAGAGGCGGGGGGCTCAGGGAGGACAGGGGAAACGGCCCCAGCCCCCCTCTGGGCCCTGGGGCCCGGGGTAGGGCTCTCCTGGACGTGGCCAGCGCGAGGCCGGCTTCCTGCTTCCTCGTCATCCAAGGCGCCTCTCTGAGCGCCAGGTGGGGTCACTGCCTGCGGCTGAGTCACAGGCTCCGTGCCTTCTGTCTGACAAGTGGGACGCCGCGGAGCCAAGCGGGCCACGAGCCTAATCACATCCGACAGCCCACATCCCCTGACCCCGCCTGCGAGTGGGAGGCCCCACGGGGTGCGGTAGAGGCATGGAAAGGAGCCAGCCCCTGCCAAGCACCAGAGGACACGGGACACAGGCCCACACTCGGGAGCTCCTGGACTTCTGGGGCAGGAACTAAGGTTTGGGGACGCACACAGCCGGGAGGCAGCAGCCTCTCGCCCCTAAGCGAGCCCTTGGCCGGCCCCAGCGCCTTCCCAGGATCGAGCACCCCAGTCCTGAGCCTCTCCTCCGGTTTTCCTGTCCAGAGGCCAGAGCCAGGACAGATGGCTCTCGCCCACCAGAAGGCGCGTCCTAGCAGGTGGCCAGCCCTCCTCCGGGGGCAGGAAGCTCTCGTACCCTGTGCAGAGAGCCCAGCTCCGCAGGGCCTGGAGGTGCTCCACAGGGCGGGCGGTGCTGGACCCTTCTAGAACCTGGGGGTGCAGGGCTGAGTTTCCTCCCTTCTTCCAGCGGCCCCATCCTGGCCTCCACTGTCAGTCCTCTCTGAGCGCGTGCGCACCTGCTCTGGGACCCTTGTAATCACACCGCCCCCAATCCTGCACCAGCTCGTCCTCTCAAAACCCTTCACCATGTCTGCAGAGTCCCTTCTGCCGCGGAAGGTCACATACCCGCAGGGTCCAGCGATCAGGAGGACGGTGTCTCTGGGGCATCGCCGGCCTCTGCCACGGACAAGCCTCAGTGGTAGAGCTGCCCGTCGAGGTCGCCCCACGTCCTGCCGCAGCCCCCCTCCCCAGCCACAGGAAACCGGGCAGCCCTCCGGCCAGGCCCCCACAGCATCGGCACGGACCAGCCAGCAAGGCCCGCTCCGGGAGGCTGCAGGGCAGAATGGCCAGCCGGCAGCAAAGGGGACAGACCCAGCCTCTGTGGCCTTGCCCCTAAGACCGAGTGACTGGACGCACCCAAAACTCATTCAGAGAGTCAGGGCTGGACCCATGTGGTGTAGCCACGAGGAACACACGGAGAGAAGCGAGCCACGGACGGCGCGGTCCCATCGCGTAACAGGAAACCACAAGAGTGCGAGACCTGTGTCTACACGGACACGGAGAAAAGCCGGACAAGAGCGTGTGGTGGTCAGGGGCGCCTGGGGGGCTCTGTGGGTGAAGCGATGGACTCTTAATCTCAACTCGGGTCTTGATCTCAGGGTCGGGAGTTCAAGCCCCTGCCGGGCTCCATGCCAGGGCGAGAGCAGGAGGGCCTGGCGGCCGGCGCCGATGGTGTGTCTCGTCGTGACCGGGCCACTGCGCCCTCAGCATCAGGGCCTGTCCTCGGCCACGCTGCCCACGCGATTCACCTCCCCCCCCGCCCCGGCCAGGCTGGCAGGGACAACCCCCACCTCGGAAGGGCAGGCTGCCCGTCAGGAGGAGCGTGAGTGCACGGAGGTCAGGGAGCCCTGTCCGCCCGGGTGTGAGGGGGCACGGCCGCCCCTGTGTCAGGAATGACGTCTCCCGTCCAAACGTCTGGTCGAGGTCCCTCGCGTCTCCTCCCCCCTGCAATTCTACGCACTCAGCCAAGCGTCCCAAGACACACACATCCACCGAGGGCCAGCACGCGCACCTGTCTGCCCTGCTGGCCGCCTCGAGGACCCAGCGAGCCTCAGCACACAGGGACAGGTGCCCGCAGCTGCCCGGCCACCACCAACACAGAAGCAGGGATGCCTGCCCCACGCCAGGGCCTCAGGGCACGGCGCTCCCTTCCTGCCTGCACACCCACCCCCACCTGGGGCTGCCCCCAGGACAAGAGCCCCCCCTGAACAGCTCAACCGCCCCCGCACCTCCTCTTCCCTCACCCTGATCACCACGGCCACTCCCCGGGGACTGCTGGCACCAAGCACCAGGCTGCGGGTGTCACGCCAGAGGGAAGCCAGCCCGGGGAGTGGGGGGCTGGGACAGAGGGCTCTTGGGTCACTATCCCTGCTCCCCTGCCCAGCACGTCCTGGCTCGCTGTCCCCGACCAGCCCGGGTCAAATCGGGAGCGAGCCCAGAGGTGCGCCTGGCCCCTGTGGGGGTCTCAGGGGTAGGGGATGCCTGGGAGGGGGATGTGCTGTGCACTGCGAGCTCTCATCTTCGTCTGCACACGCTCACCACCCCTGGGCCCTGTGCTGAAAACGGCAGACCCCACCCCGTGTAACCCCCACAATGCAGGATGCCGCCGGGGCATCGGCCTCCACCCCCGTGGAGCTGGGTGACTGCCCACGGCTGCACGGTGAGCCCTGGCGGTTAGGACCTGGCCCCACCCGCGCGACGGCGGCCCCGGGAGCCGGGACATGGAGGAACCGTGTGGAAAATGCGGTTCCTACTTCTGACCTCTGCCAGAAGGCGCGGCCTCTGCCAGAAGGCGCGGCCTCGCTGGGCCCGGGACGGACGGCTCTCCTCCTGCCGGAATCCACGGGCACCAAGGAGCCAGAGGGTTCCCTCGGTCCCCACGGAAAGGACAGGTAGCTGGGGTGACCCTAGCTGCTTGGGAGTCTGGCAGACTTGTGTCCTGCCCCCCGAGGCCACGGGCACTATCACACCTCCGGGCCCCCAGCTGCTGCCGGTGAGAGCAGGTGCGGCCCGCACGATCAGTCACTCACTCGTCCCCTCCTTCACTCGCTCGAAGCAAGCGCACGGAGCAGATGCCACCGCACACGCTCTTCCGGCCCCCAGGGCCTCAGCCGTGACCAGAACACCCCTGGCCAGGAGTCCACACGCCAACAGACCGAGCAGTGACAAACACCTCAGCGCTTCGGACAACGCCGCACGTCCGCGGACAGCTCTCCGTGGACGCGTCCGCGTGGCTCCACAGAGGCGGCAGACGGGACCCTGCTCGCGACCACCACCGGGGCCCCTGAACTGTCACAGGCCCTGACCGCCCTCGCCCCGCAGACACAGCAGGTGGGCTCACCGCAATCCGTCGCCGCCTTCTCAGCAGCCCGGGGAGCTGCCCTGTGTCGCGGGGCTGCCCCGGATGGGGGGGACGGACCGGGATGTCACCCCCAGCTCGACACCCACCAGCGCTTTCCGCCACGGGGAGCCACGAGAGCCGCGTGACAGAGGGCAGCCTCTGGACACTCCGGTGGACAGCCTCTGGGCCAGGAGTGGACAGGTTTGCGTCCTGACTTCCAACCAGCTCCCGGCTGGTCCTCGGAAAGACCAGCGGCTCTGGTGAGACCGTCAGGTGCTGTCCACCGGGCCAGCGCACTGCCGGGAGTACTGGGATCGACGCGTCACGTCTGCCACGGGCACCGGGAGGGAGGATGGAGAGGCCCCAGGCACGGAAGGGACACATCTGCTGTCCTGTAAAGGACACTTCGCGGAAGGGCCAGGGTGTCGTACAACGGGAGGCGTCTACACTGAGGTCCCCCAGAGTACTTGTGGTCTGAAACAGGCTCCTCCGGGGGCTCAGGGTGTCTCCCGCCCATGACAGGGCAGGTGGCGGCCGTCAGTCACGATGGGGGAAGAGGACACCACAGGAAGTCACAGGGGAAGGACAGCAGCACCTTCTGCTCTGACCGCGGCCCCCTCAGACCGACCCATCTGGCGGGCCCTGACCCACCCGTTTCCTGTCTCCTGCGGCGCCTCCACCCTGGGGGAGCTGGCGGGTGCAGCCTCCCGGGCGTTCTGAGGAATGCAGGTTCTCAGGCTGCGCCCAGACCCGCCAAACCAGCAGCTCTGGGGTGGGGCCCCGCCTTCGGCACGTTACCACCTCTGGTGCTGGTGACACTGACGATGGCCCAGAAAGCCGTAGGAGCTCTGAGCCCAGATGGCACCCCAGACAAACCCAGCATCTCTGGAGGGGTGGTGCAGGTCTCCACGTGCCTTAGAGCCCCGGGATGCCCGTGCACAGACCGGGGACTGGGAACCGGGCTGCGGACACTCCCCCGACCCCACCACCCCTTCAGCTGTGGGCCCACATAAGGGGCCCCCACTCAGAGCTTAAGCTCTGTGTGCCATCGCCCCGCCCATGTTTTCCAGGAAAGCCCGTGTCCCTATCCACAGGGCAGCTGTCCCCACAGAGCTGCCCCCAGGGGAGGAGACACCGCACCGTCTCTCACAGACATCGCTCAGTAACCTGTACCCGCCCAGCACAGAGTGGCAGCCCCCCTCTGTGACCGCCCACATGGCCTGGCTGTCTCTTGGCCGTGACAATGACCACAGTCTGCCTGGGAACCACCCACCCTGCAGATGCCAAGGCCACTTCCACGCTCCAGTGGAGGGGGGCCTTGGGGTGTCCGGCCAGGCCCCCCCCACAGGCTGCGGGCACTGTCCATTGCTTCATCCTGTCCTTCTACAGGGAACCCAGCCCAGAGAGGGAAGCACCTTCCCCACACTGCTCAGCAGTGATGGGCCTGAGCCGGACCAGGGTCTGCAGCCCCCTTGAGCTGACCCCAGCACACAGAGAAATGTTGCCTGAGTTCTCAGACCTTCGGCGGACAGGGGTCGTCACTCCCGGTTCACGGACTGAAGCCAGCCCCGGGGGAGCCCGTCAGGTGTGCGGACTCTGAGCTCAGCCCACAACATGATCTCGGGCCCCCATTTCTGAGCGATTTTTCAGAAAACTTCCGCGTCCCACGTGCTCAGTCCCAAGGACGTTCTCCTGGTCGCTGGACTTTAATGTCACTTCTGCAGGAGACCCGGGGGCCGAGAAGAGATCCGCAGCCGGACGGGAGCTCCCACAAGGACCCCGGATCCCCGACCACTCGGTGCCCCAGCCCTGGAACGGCCTCTTGTCCGTGGAGGTCAACAGGCCACACGACACACAGCTGAACGGTGGGACATACACCCAACACCAGCCCGTCGTGTGGCCCACCAGAGCTGCGGACGCCATCCTCCTTCTACACTCCGCGTTCATACAAGCAAGTGTCGTGTTTAGGAAGGAAAAAATAACGATCACACCTAATTTCATCTTCAGCGTCCAGGGCAGTCGTCATCAATGCGGGCCCTGTTTGTTTCCGTGCCTGGACGCGTCTTGGGGAGGAGCGGGAGCAATTTGGGACCTTGGTGCTCAGGGAGTGGCTGATCCTTCTCTTGGCTTCTCAGAAGGGATCTCCTCTCCCTCTAAAGCCTCAGACTTTGGGAGCCGCAGATATTCTGCCGATAAACCCTAGCTACTGTTTCTGTTCTTCCGCCGTGGACCGAAATTCACGGAAAACCAGAGCCCAACGAACTAAAACTTTAATTAGCGACAAGCTTTGGCCTTGTCCTGACCCTTGATGGAGCCAGAAGGTTTCCTGCCCCTGGCTGGGAACCCAGAATCACCCAGAAAGACGTAGGGTTCTGTCCTCCTAGACGCCTCTGGCCTGGGCAGGTGCGCCTTCCAAAGCCGTCCCTAGGAGCCCTGCCGACCGACCCCAGCAGCTCCGGGAGCCGGGCCCTGAGCCCCTCCTTCTAGCTCTGAGCCCGCACCATGCACCAACACCAAAATCCCCCAGAGAGCTGACACGGTGCCCCCAACAGCCAGCTCGGGACTGCTGCCCACTGCCCGGCAGCTCTGAGGAACCCCAGCTCAGGAAGGGGCACACCTCACGCTGGCTGCCGGCCTACAGCGCCCAGGGTCACGTGGGCCTCTTGCCGGGCACCCCCGGCCGTCCCTCCCCTTGGGGCTATGTCCTGGGGCCCACGGACAACCAGGGTGGCTTCCTCCCGCCGCCACACGCCCGCAGCACCAGGAGCGCGACCGTGGCGACATCACACCTCTGTGTCGCCGGCAGAATGGGCCCCCTCCTTTCCCCACGGCGACCCCACGGGAAACGCCAGCACAGGGAGCAGCGGGCAGTCTTCTCAGCTGGAGGAACCAACCAGCAGCAGCCGCTGGACCAACCGCTGCCCGGCTCCGCCCCCAAGAACCGCCGGGGAGCCCCCGGGAGCCCCAGGGCACCGGATCAGAAACAGCAGCGTCTCATCCTGTGGACGGCGGCGGCCCGAGCAGACCGCCGCGCCCCCGCCCGCCCCCGCCGCGCCGCCCACCTGGAAGCCGCGATCTCCGCCTTCTGCTTGGCGATGGTGGCGGCCCGCTCGGCGGCCTCCACGGCGCGGTCCACCTTCTCGCGGATCTTGCTGGCGCGCAGCGGGATGAGGTTCTTGCGCTTGCCGCTGACGAGCACGTTCTGCTTGTACTTGCCCTCCTCCTTGGTGCCGTCGGGGAAGGTCATGCAGCCGTAGCCGTGCCGCCGGTTGCCGGCCCACTCGCCCTCGTACCGGAGCCCGTCGGAGCGCTGGCTGACGCCGAAGCCCGAGCGCTTGTCGCTCTTCCACTCGCCCACGTAGGTCTCGGTGGTGGTGGCGTCGATGTCGTCCTCGATGGCGGCCAGCTCGGCCTCGGCCTCGCCCAGGCTGATGGTGGAGTGGACGTCGCTGGCCGTGGAGCTGACCGTGCTCATGCCGGCCTCGCTGCGGAACGAGCTCTGCTTGCTGCGCTGGCTGGCCAGGCTGCTCTTGGACTCGGACTTGCGCAGCTTCAGCCCGCTCAGCAGCGAGCGCCGGAACAGCCCCTTCTTCTTGCTCTTGAGGATGTCGGAGTCGCTGTGGGCCACCAGCACGAAGCCCCCTCGGGACACGGCAGGGCTGCCGGCCACCGCCGGGGAGGCGTCGGGGTGCAGCGCCGCGCCGTTGGTGTGCTCGCTGCGCAGAGAGTTGATGGACGTCCTCAGGGGCGAGCGGATGACCGCCGCCATGCCGTAGGGGACGCTCTGCCGCACCCCGTAGCCTTGGCGCATGCCACCGACCCACTGGCCCTGATAGGTCCCTGTGGAGAAAAAGGAGAGGGGGGTGAGCCCAAGGGCAACGGCGGAAGGGGACGGGACACAGCAGATGCAGCAGACCGGCCGCCGTGGTTCTGGCTTGGGAGGCGGAGGGGGACGGAACATAGTGGACCAGCCGCCGTGGCTCGGTCTTGGGAGACGGAGGGGGACGGGACACAGGGGACACAGTGGACCAGCCGCCGTGGTTCTGTCTTGGGAGACGGAGGGGGACGGAACACAGTGGACCAGCCGCCGTGGTTCTGTCTTGGGAGACGGAGGGGGACGGAACACAGTGGACCAGCCGCCGTGGCTCGGTCTTGGGAGATGGAGGGGGATGGGACACAGGGGACCAGCCGCCGTGGTTCAGTCTTGGGAGACGGAGGGGGACGGAACACAGTGGACCAGCCACCGTGGCTCGGTCTTGGGAGATGGAGGGGGACGGAACACAGTGGACCAGCCGCCGTGGCTCGGTCTTGGGAGATGGAGGGGGATGGGACACAGTGGACACAGTGGACCCAGTCGCTGTGATTCTGTCTTGGGAGACAGAGGGGGACGGGACACAGGGGACCCAGCCGCCGTGGTTCGGTCTTGGGAGACGGAGGGGGACGGAACACAGTGGACCAGCCGCCGTGGCTCGGTCTTGGGAGACAGAGGGGGACGGAACACAGTGGACCAGCCGCCGTGGCTCGGTCTTGGGAGATGGAGGGGGATGGGACACAGTGGACACAGTGGACCCAGTCGCTGTGGTTCTGTCTTGGGAGACGGAGGGGGACGGGACACAGGGGACCCAGCCGCCGTGGTTCTGTCTTGGGAGACGGAGGGGGACGGAACACAGGGGACCAGCCGCCGTGGTTCGGTCTTGGGAGATAGAGAGGGATGAGACACAGTGGACACAGGACCAGCCACCGTGGTTCTGTCTTGGGAGACGGAGGGGGACGGGACACAGTGGACACAGTGGACCCAGTCGCTGTGGTTCTGTCTTGGGAGACGGAGGGGGACGGAACACAGGGGACCAGCCGCCGTGGCTCGGTCTTGGGAGACGGAGGGGGATGGGACACAGTGGACACAGGACCAGCCACCGTGGTTCTGTCTTGGGACAACATGGTGAAGTCTGCCTGGAGGCAGACAGCCCGCAGTGTTTTCGTGACTATACCACCGATGGTCTTTGGTAAAGATGCTTCCACCGTGCTGTCTACGGCGGTCTGCCACTCTCCTGGAAGGTGGAGAGGGAAAAGCCAGGTGTCTGATGCGGCCAGGGGTGAACTGGAGCTCCCCCAGCATGCGGGCAAAGGCCCAACCCGGGGAACACGGGGAGGCACCCAGTGGAGGAGGGAGAAGCACGTGCTACCGAGTGGCCTCCGACAGTCGTGGGGCCTGGGAATCCAGCCACGGGGACACAGATCTGGCCTCCAGACCAGGTGTGAAGAGGCTGGCCTGGGACGTGGCAAGCTCCCAGTGGCCGGAGGTGTCCGAGAAGGGTCTGGAAGAGCAGTAAGTGGGGCACCTCAGCAAGGGGTACACGGGGGCACTGCAACCAGCAGACCTGACACGCCCAGAAGAACCCAAGGCAGTATTTGCACACCCAACTCACAGCGGCATCACTCAGAACAACCAACAGGTGGAAAGGGACCAGACATCCCTCTATGGACGAACGGGAAACCCAGATAGGGTCCGTCCACACAGTGGAGCATCATTCAGCCACAAAACTGCCGCCCGCTACAGCGTGGGTGCCCCGGAGGACTTGGGGAAACAAGTCGGTTCCAGAAGGACACACGCCACCCGAGAACCTGGACAGGAGGCCCTTCCCACAGTCGGGTTCAGAGACAAAAGGGCGGGTGCCCGGGGTCGGGGGAGGGAGGAACGGGTTTTGTTCTCCGATGGGGTCGGTTTCTATTTGGGGTGATGGAGAAGTTTGGAAAGTAGATAGACGGGATGGCTGCGTGACACCAGGAATACAACGCCGCTGAACCACGTAACGAGTGGTGAAAACTCCAGATTTTCCGATATATAGAATATCCCACCACAACAGAATAAAAAGGAAAAATAAACCAACAAACGCAGACTCGTATCCTTTGCTCTACTTACTAATTGTGTGATGGGAACCTCTCTGACCCTCGGTCTCCTCGTCCATAGAAGGAATCTGAAAGCCCTCATGCCGTAAGTCACTGGAGGAAGAGGGTGGCCCTCAGTGTGGAGTCTGTCCTGGGTTCCCAGACTAGGTCTCAACCCAGGTCCACCGAGGGGCTCCCCACCCTGGAAGGGCTTTACGCTCTTCCAACTCCCTGTCACAGGGGCTATAAACCAGAAACTCGCCAATATACAGGTCTATTTTGTCCAACAGTGTTCTTATAAAAAGCTAGAATTATGGGGCGCCTGGGTGCCTCAGTGGATTAAGCATCTGCCTTCGGCTCAGGTCATGATCCCGAGGTCCTGGGATCGAGCCCCGCATCGGGCTCCCTGGCCCTCAGAAGCCTGCGTCTCCTTCTCCCACTCCCCCTGCTTGTGTTCCCTCTCTCGCTGTGTGTCTCTCTCTCAAATAAATAAAATCTTGAAAAAAAAAATAAAACTGGAATGCCAACAATTCAAAACCAAGACGTTTCACACAAAAGTTCAGCTCTTCGTTCTCCTACAATTACAGGATCCGGCAACCCTAAATCCTTGTTCCCAGACGGCAAATGGAGTACAGTTCAGCAGCGGCCACCTCCTCCAGACAGAGTGTGTCCTCCGGTTTGCCCCACTCCCCGCTGCTCCCTACTGTCTCTCACGCAGGCCCTCCCCTTCACATGCCCACCCCACAACAGAGGTAAGACACAGTCCAAGTGCGGAATCCAAAGCCTTGCAGCGTGGCCCCAAAAGACTTCAGTCAGGGGTCTGTCACTCCCATCACCATCCCCCACAACCCCAAGGCAGAACAAGTCCTGACCGCCCAAGGGCTTGTCTGACACTTGTCCACACAGCCTGCCCTGACTCAACCCCCATCCCGCCTTTCAAATCCCACCCAATCCAACCCAGCTGCCCGCCCCCCACAGTAACACCGTGGGGTACCCCGGTCCACGGAGCTGACCGCACTCCCACACAGGACCCGTGGCCTCCAGGCCAGCATCCGGCACTCCACAGCAGGGGGGATGCCCGGCTTTGGGGGACACGTCTCCCTGCCAAGCTCCCCAGAGTGGGCGGACCTTGGGCTCTGACTCCTTCTCCTCATGACTGGTGCGTGGCCTCGATGGGGAGACACGTGGCCGGGGCAAGGGGCCAGGACCAGGGACCCGGAAGCCCTCCGCTCCAGCAGACAGCAGCCTACCCGTCAAAACAGTGACTCACACGCAGGTGCTGTCTCGGAGCAGAGCCGGAGACCAGTGTCTCCCTGCAGGGACGGGTGAAGGAGGGAGGAGCCGAGGCGACAGGGGTCTCCGCTGTGTGTGTCCTTCAGCTCAACCCCGTGGACTCACCCCACCCCGGGAGGGGCGAGCTTCTGCGCCCCCACACTGCTCGGTTGTTTGGCAGCCCCAAAGCCGGTGGGGGTGTGCCCTGCTGGGGGAGGCCGTCCTGGGCCCACTGCCCCAAGTGGAGGGGCAAACGTGGAGCAGCAGGGGTGCCCCCACCCTCTCCCCTCCTCCCACCCCTGCCCTGACCATGAGCTCTTCCTGCCTTGGACCGCCTGTCCCGGTAGTGGGCACCTTCCCCCTGGGGGGACACCACCAGCCCCACAGCGTCTGCTGCACCCTTCCCAGAGTCAAGCTGGCTGTAAGCGGGGGACGGTTGTGGGGGCGGGACAAAGGCGATGGCGGATTCTGTCACTCTGCGGGCTCTGTGTGGCCCACGCGGGCACAGAGACCCCGTCCATGGCTGACACCCACGAGGGCTGTGAGGAGGAACCCGGGCCCAGGCGCCGTTGGGGTGGGGAGGCCTGGGGGTAGCGGGCCCGTTCAGGCGGGCAGACCTCCTGTCCTAGTTCAGGCTGCAAACAAGCTGCCATCGCTGGGACTCTCTCCGCGACGCCCAGGATGCCCCTTCCACTTGTGACTCAGGGACGGGGCTGTCAGATGCGGCCCAGGACGCTGAGTTAAAGCTGAGTCTCTGGGACGCACTTATACGAGACGAACTTTTGGTGATGATCTGAAATTCAAGTTCGGCTGGGTCTCCCACAGGTTTATTTGCTGAATCTGGCCACCCAGCTGGGACCCTCCATGAGGACGTCTCGGGTTCTGCAGACGTGGGGCACGAGGGATGGCAGGACCCTCCCCAAGAGCAGGACCTCCTGCGAGGGAGGGGAGCCTCGCCCCTGCCCCGCACGCCTCCTTCCCCTCAGAGGAGGCTGAGGCTTACTGACGAGGAGGAAGTTAAAAAGGTGTCACCCGTGTACAAAATGGGGTGCGTCCACGCAGCGGAGTATCACCCGGCCTAGAACTAGGACGTTGTCACACCTGCTACAGCATGGACGGGTCTGGGGAACACGACGCTTCCCGTGAAACCAGCCCGTCCCAACAGCACTAACGCCGAGCGGTTCCGACCACACGAGGCCCCCGGAGGAGCCGGGTCCTCGGAGACGGGCAGTAGGTGGGGGGCGCGGGGGCCCGGCGACGGGGCTAGGGAGCGGGCGCGCCAGGGGGACAGAGCCCGGTTCAGGCAGGTGACAGAGCTCTGAAGGACGATGGTGTGACAGTTACACAGAATGAATGCCCTTAATGCCACCGAACCGTACACTTTAAAATGGTTAAGATGGTAGATTTTATGTCTGCTTCGCCAAAATTTAAAAGAGGAAAGCAGTGAAGGCACTCCCAGGAGCCACAGGCATAGTCTGGCAAGGGCTGCGACGGGCAGGGGCTTGGGGGAGCGTCAGCAGGACAGACCTGGGTTCGAGTCCCGACACCACACTTTCTGGATCCGTGAGCTTGGGAGAGTCTGCTCTAACCGCAGCGTCCTCGTGGGTAAGAGGCGGAAGATGGCCGTGCGGCGCGGACGCGGGAGCAGGTGCAGAGCACAGAAAGGTCGCCAGCACTCCCGGGAGCTCTTCCTCACCCACACCTTAGGGAGCTGGTACCCCCTGACTTTGCAGGTGAGGGAACGGAGGCCCTCCTGGGCAGGATCTGACCCCAGGGCCCACCGTCCTTCCCCCTCTCCCCCAGCACCCCTGTCCTGCCACGCTGGTCCTCCACGAGCCACGCGAGTCTGCCGGGAGGAGCGGCGTGGCCGGGACAAACCGCGGCCTCTGTGACCCTCAGTCCCCACAGCAGTGGGGCGACAGCGACTCGGTCCTGCGCTTGGGGCTCTCGCACTCTCGTTCTTTAAAGAAAAAGGGGGGGGTGGTTGCCTTCACATGATGTGGATTTCACATCAATTTTTTTAAAAGAATGCAATGATCGGCGCAGAGAAATGCACAGAAACTTAGTGGGCAGTAGGATTTCAAACTCCCCCAAAACAGGCAAAGGGAGAGCTGACGGAGGTCTGGGGGCTTGGAGAGCAGAGAGACGTGAGCTTTCAAATGAAGTCCTGCGGCCAGCAGGGCCTGGCCGAGGGAGCCCAGAGCAGGCGCACCGCCGGTCAGGCAGCCAGAGCCCCGATCTGGCGGCCTGGGGTGACAGCCGCGCCCCGTGCTAGGTCCGTAAGCAGCACACACACGTGCTCGGGGCTGGGCGTGGCCGGAGACCGCAGTCTGGGTCCATATGCACGTCTGCCCCAGTGGGACCCCATCTCCGACGCTGTGGCCGGGACAGTAAGAAACTGCATTTGGCATCGTGGAAACGGCACACCAGCTCGGCTAGGACCTGCGTGGGAGCCCGGCCTTCATCGCCCGCTGCCAAGCGCAGGTCGGAATCAAGAGGACGGACCCCAAACAGGCCTTGGGAAGGTGGCTTCTCCCAGAGGGGGCTCCCATCCTCTGCCCCCTGCCCTCCCTCCCAGCCTCCTCCCTGCGCCAGTCCTCCGCCTCTCCTTTCTTGCTGGGGCTGGCGGAGTGGGGGGACAAACGGCTCAATTCCAGCCCACCAAGTCCCAGTGGCTGAGTCCAACTGGCTACTGGCAGAACATTAATGCAGTGTCTCGTGGTTTCGTCCGACACCCCACGCAGCCTGTGTATGGAAACGCAGGAGTCCGCTGTCCTGCAGGATGCCGGGACGGTCCCCAGAGCAGGGTACCTTCCTGTGTGCCCTTCCGCCTGGCCCGGGGCCGCCCCGCACAGAAAGACACCACGACGCAGACGGACCACCGGGGGCTCCCGTTTCCCTCCCGGCGAGCTCAGGAAGGCAGGGGACCTGCCCACGGCCCGGCACCCGCTCCCCTGCCCATCGCAACAAAGATGAGGGACGGCTCCCTCCGTCCCAGCCCCTGGAACCTGGCATCAGGAGGTCCAAGGGCACCTGAGGTGAGCAAGCAAACTTCCCTGAACCTCGCTCATGAGAGCCAGCGACGCTCCCTCGCGAGAAGAGGAAACCGGACAAGGCCGGGGGTCTCACGCCGGCGCGGCACCAACGTCCCCCCACGGGGCCTGCCAAGCCCTCCCCGACCCTCCGACTCGGGCGTCACGGCGGGAGCTGTGTTCCTCACAGGCTCCCCGGGAGGCGGACACCGCGCTTGGGACCCCAGGGAGGGTCGACAGCTGGTGTGGCCCAGGCCATGCCCTCCCCGCCAGAAGCTTCCCTCCACACTGGACAGGCCTGCGTCCTACAGGGCCGGTCCCTCCTGGGGGCACCGGGCGCAGCGTTGCCCCTCCTGTCGCAGGTGAATGGACCCCAGACTGTGGCCACGCGCCGTCTCCCTGTGGAAGGTCAGCGGGGAGCTGAGGAGACCCGCGTGACCACTTCCTGCCGGCGGAGGAAAGAGAGCGGTAGCCAGGGTCGTCCTCAGTGCAAGACACGGAGGTGCGACCCCCCTCACTCCTTCCAAGCCCATATGTCCCTTTGCCCAAACACTCCCTACGATACCACCAACCACTCCCCCGCCACCGCCGTCTGTCCTCCAGGCGTCAGCGTGCCCAGGACACGTCGACTGGCTGTGAGAGCCCCGAGCTGAACCAGCGTCTCCCTGCCAGTAACACGGCGTTTACAAGCTCCAGGCTCCTTTGTCCTCAGGTGGACAAAAACACCCGGGGATGGGGGGACACACAGGGCCCCCTCCACCCCCGTGCCCCTGCCTTCACGCCCGGGGGCACTCACAGAGCCCCCGCCATCCTTGCACCCCGGCCTTCATGCCTGGGGTGGGGGATGCACGGAGGCCCCCCATCCCGGCACCCTAGCCAGGCTGGGTGGGCAGAGGGACCATCTGACCAGCAGGAAGGCACCCTGAGGAGTCAAGCTGCACCCATATTTCCACACACGGGGCAAGCCCAGAACCCCAAGACGGGCAAGACCTTGAAACAGGGAAAGCTAGTGCTTCCCACACCCCCCTCCCCAACACGAAAGCCACCTGCTGTGATTTTTGGGGGGTGGTAACTGCAGTTCCAGGCACGAACTCTGACCTGTGGAACCAGCACGGTCAGAGCAGAGCCGGCAACGTGCACCTGCCGCCGCCCCCCCGGCCGGGGCGCCCCTGGGGTGAGGGACGTGGCAGAGGCCGGCCAGGAGGGGACGAGCCTGGTCCAAGGACGCCCAGCCCACAGGGAGCAGAGCCCAGGCGGGGGCCTCGCTGCACACGTGGGCACACTAGGCTCTAGAACCTTCTTCCACGAGGTACCCTGGCCTGCCTTCCACCGTGACGACATCCTTAGTGACGGCTGCAGCCAGCCCAACACGGGAAAGCTCCACGGCACAGAAGCTGCGAGCCCGTGGTCTGTGGAATATTGAGGTCATTCCTCATTTTTGAGAGCTTGTGGTCGTACGCAGCCCATATCCTCAGGACGAACTCCGGGAATGAACTTGCTCGTTCCAAAGAAGGGTTCGGGTTTTTGATACGCTGCCCTTGGAAAAGACCCCATCCGTGCGACCGTCTCCCCTTCATCACCAGCACCACGAAGGGTCATTTTTAAAAATCCATTTTCACGGGGTGCTGAAGAGATAGGGCGGGCGGGGGGTGCAGCACTCATCCCCCACGTCGCACTCGTGCCCCCCGGTACCTCAGGACGAGCCGTATCTGGAAAGACACGGCCTTTGTAGACAGGACCGCGGTGGAATGAAGTGAGGCGACAGGCGCACGGGCAGATTCTCGACGCCGCTCGCCGTCCGGGAAACAGGTCGAATCCACAGCGGGACCCCACCTCACGCCCACCAGGACGGCCACGGTCAAAACCACGAGAGGTGGTGTTGGTAAGAGCAGGGAGAACATGGAGCCCCTGCCACCGTTGGCGGGCACGCAGAACGGTGCAGCCGCCGTGGGTGACAGCACGCGGCTCCCCCAGAAAATAAACCCAGAATGACGGAAGGAGCCTGGGGACCCGACCTGGGGGTGGGGCACGGCAGGGGCTCTGCACGCCGCGTTCTCAGCAGCCAAGAAGCGCAAGCAGGCCAAGGGTCCGCGGACCGGTAGGGGAGTGAGGAAAACGAGGTCGACCCACGCCACGGAACATCACTCAGCCCTGAAAGGAGGGAATCCGGACTCGTGCCAGGACACGGGTGAACGCGCAGGACACTACGTTAAGGAAAAGGTAACGATCGCACAACTCCACTTGGAGGAGATACTTAAAGAAGCTCAAATCCGGGACAGAAAGTCGGATGGTGGGTGCGACGCCCGAGGGGAGTCGTTAACGGGAGCAGGGGGCCTTACGGGAGCAGACTGCTGGACGTGGACGGGGGGGATCAGCTGCCCGGCAGTCTGCGTTAGTACCAGTGAACTGCAGTCTTGAAAACGGTGAAGATGATAAATTCCATGTGGTCTTTGACCGCAGCAAGAAATTGGAAGCCCCAACCCAGTTGTTCCTGGGAGAAAGGCGGGTGAAACCGGGGGTGTGTGCAGAGGGGAGCACCCGCATGAAGACGGGGTGAGCGGCCTCGGGAGAGCCCCACCGGCCGGCACCTCGATCTGGGCCTCCAGACTGGGACCCGACAAATGGCGAGGGGTTACGGGAGCCCCGGCAAACCCGTATAAGACCCGGGCTGTGGAGAACACACACCGTTCCGTCCTGTAGCACGCAGAAAGAAGCTTCCGGAGACAGACCCAGAAGATCGCACCTGGGGGTCCCCAGGAGAGAGAAGCCAGACACCGACTTCCGGGAGGAAGGCCCTGTTCTGAGCAGAGACCCTGCCGGCCTTCCCAGGCCATCAGGGGCAGGCGGCTGGGATCGCCCCTGTGGCAGGGCGGAGAGCCTCGGGAGGGGCTGAACGGGGCCCGCTGGCTGCCTGGCATCTCACTTTAATAACTGGACTGCGAGGGGCGGCTGCAAGGCCCAGTTGGTTAAGGGTCTGACTTCAGCTCAGGTCAGCATCTTGGGGTCCTGGGAAGGAGCCCCAGAGTCAGCGAGTCTCTCTCCCTCTGCCCTCACCCACTTGTGCTCACGTTCAAATAAAATATTGAAACGACAGCAACAACCACCCGCCAGGGGCCATCGGACGTTTGGGGAAATCCTCCGGCAGGAAGAAAGAGCCAAACATACAAAAAATGCAGGGGGGAGAGGGAGGGATTGGAGAGAATCATGAAAAACACAGAGTGCGGAAGATGTCAGGAGCCCAGAAGTCACATCCATGAAGAGAGAGGGTCCTGCATCCGCCAAGGGCAAATAAACCCAACAACGGCAAAAAGGGAAAGTCAGGGACAAAGAGCGCTTGGAAATTCAAAGCATGAGCTGGAAGATAAATCCGGGGGAACTCCAGAACCTGGGACAAAAGGAAGAGGCAGGCACAGGACCAGAGCCGGTGCGCGTCAGCCCCAAGCCCGTGCAGCAGGGGTCCGGGACGTTACCGAAGGCCTTCGACAGCGACGCATCCCAGCCCCGAAGGGGCCGGGCCGGAGGGGCTCATGGACGCCCGCACGACCAGGGAAAGGTTCCCACCAAAACTCGGTGTCGCAGGTTTTAGGAACTGCCCCCCCCGCCCCAAGAACGAAGGTGCCCAACCCCGTGGGGGCCCGGGGGCGACCGTGCAGGAAGGACGGAGAATCGGGTCGGCATGGGCCTCCTCCGCAACAGTGGAACTGAGCCGTCCGGGGCAGCTGCCCCCACCCCAAGGTCGGGGCGATGCTGGCCTAGAACTCTGTACGCAACCTGTTCAGCAGCGAAGCCACTAAAACAACCTTCCGGGAGCCCTTGCTCCCAAAGCTGCGGCGGGCCGGCGGCCAGCCAAGGGAGGGAGTGAACCACGAGAAAGCAAGAGGTGGGCAGCGGCGCCGCGGAGGTCCAGGCAGCAGAGGGGGAGCCGGGGACAGACACGGGACTCCCGGAGACAACGAAGGGAAACCCAGAGAGCGTGTGATCGACAGAACGTGTGTGTACATACGGGTAGACGGCGGGGAGACTCTGGAGCGTGCGTCCGCGGAAAAGGCGCCCGGAGAAGCACCTTACGGAGCCTTCGGGAGGCGGGGAGGGGTCGGGGCATCGCAAGCGCCGCGCAGCTGGGAGAGGGCGCCGGCCGGGCACACGGGTTCAGCTGCGCGCGGTGGCGTGGAGAGGCGCGCAGGGGCATCGGGCAGGGCTGGGCGCCCCCGTACGCGTTCGCCTCGCAGTTACGACTGAAAATCCTCCACGGAGCACACGTCCACACACGACAGCGAGGGCACAAAGTTAGCGGCTCGACGTTCTGGGCAGGTGGGGCCGGGCAGGGGTGTGTCTGGGGCCCTGACGGACACCTGCAGCTCCGGGCACACGTGATCTTGACGGAGGTGGAACGCCGTGAGCGGGGAAGGGAAGGGAGGGACATCGGCAACAGGGTCCCTCAGCAGTCATCATGGCCTCACCGCTCCGGCTCCTCACCGCTCAGACCTCATGGGGGTGCCGCCACGGGGCCCCACTGCCCGCAGAGGACGCCAGCCTGCTGAGGGCTCTGCCCGGGGCCTGAGCAGGCTGCCGGGGAAAGCTGGAGCAAAGGGGCCAAGCCTCACCCAGGTCAGTGGTCTCCTTGGGATGGAGGGCGGGACACGGCCCGGGAAGCGCCCTGGGGTCCGCGGGCGCAGAGCTAAAGCAGATCGCAGCGGAGAGCAGCATGCCCGGCCTTCACGTTCACCCTCGTCCCAGCCAGCAGAGATGTGGGCAGTGCCCCCGGCCTCCCGGGGCAGGGGGCGGGCACGAGGAGCCACCCAGGTGGGTGGGCCCCACCTGAGTGTGCTGGGGGCACGAAGGCCAGGGACTAGGCTCAAGAGCAGCCTCTCCCCCCTCGGCGTGGGGGTCCACGGCAGGTGTCCACGCTGCCCCTCTACTCCCCACACCGGTCCATTACGGGAAGAGGTTTTGTTTTGTTTTGTTTCTAAATTTAAGCGCACTTTCAGGGTTACAGAAAGGTTGAGCGGGAAGCACACAGACCTTCCAGACGCCCCCAGGCCACCATTTTGTTCCCCTGCACTCATTAGTCCCAGTCAATGGTCCGGTATCGATGCTGGCCGAAGTGCATAGTTGACAGCAGGAGACACGCAGGGGCCTTCTGTGGGTCTGGACAAACGCGCCCCCACAGAGCCACCCACTGCCCTACAAGTTCCGTGTTCCCCCTGGTCCTCCCTCCCCTCAACCCCAGGCAGCCACGGACCCTGGCACTGTCCGCAGTGTGTTGCCCCGTCCGGTGTCGCAGAGCAGGGACGGTGCACGGTGAAGCCTTCCGGGCTGGCCTCATGCACGCGGCCCCCAGCCCCAGAGGCGTCCGGCTCCCGGGGGGGCTGTGCGCCGCGCATGGTCGTCCACCCCTGGGGAAGGGCAGTTTGCTGCCTCCAAGTCTGGGCAGTTCACGGGAAGTGCTTTTCCGCAGAAGGAAGCAAAAACCTCGTTTCCGAATAAGGACTGTTCCTTCAAGGATTTTGGCCGTCACGAAGACGTCCCCCTATCCGTTCCCGCCACTGTGGAAACCCCTGCTGGTGAGCCCGGCGGGCAGGAACCCCGAGCACGGCGTCTGAAGGGCACGGGCCGCTGCGGCTTGCTGAGTAGTCACGGTAGAGTGCCACGTGCGGTCATTGCACATGGGCCCACGGGGTGCAGAGAGACGAGGGCACTTTTCCAAGATCCCAGAGCAGGGAGAGCGGGGAGATCTGACTCCCCCTGCTTGGTTCCCCCCAGAGCGGACAGGAACCTCTGACCCCTGACAGCCCCCATCCTAGGGGGAGGCCCACGCTCCATGAGGTCAGCCGTGCGGTGCGAGTCTGAAGTAGCAGCGGGTCTGCGGACCCCAGCCAGGGGTCCCCATGTCTTCCTTCCAAGCCACACTTCCCAGGGAGACCGACTGTGCTCGCCTCGTCACCCTGACCTCACAGGGGAAGGCGGAGGCTCCTTACTCGCCAACAGGAATGGCACAGCCCACACTGCCCAGGGCACACAGTGTATCTGCACCACGCCAAGGACTTCTCCGGCTGGGTGCCCAGAGTCGCTGGGCCAAACTTCTGACACGGAGGACACAGCTGGGCTAGGACCCTAACCAGGTGTGCCTGATAGAGACCCAGGCCCGGGTTCTGGACAGTTACCTCCACCACCGTCCAAAAGGTAGGGAGACGCCAGCAATGAGGAACGCGGGCCCCAGCTCCAACCGCACACGCCCCCCCAGGCCTGCCGGGTCTCAGACCCCCGTGCGCAGAGCCGCTCACGCAGAGAGGGCTCGTTCTGAGGCCCGGGAGCGGTTCGGCCGGCGGGCTGAGAGGACCTGGCTGTCTCTCCCACCAGCTTCCCGATGCCATCCTGCCAGGCCTCAGGGAGCGGGGACCACCCGTGCCCCCAGCCCTGAGCACTCCATCCCCCAGAACCGACGGCCGCACAGAGACGGTGTGACTCCGAATCCCACCGTCCGGGGACACCTCTCCTGCGTCCACGCTCCCCCTCGGGTCACCCAGTGGGCGTGGAGGCTCCATAGCCGCCTGACACCCACAGGTTAGTCCCTCTGAGGTCAGGGGTTAATGGGAACACTTGGATGGGGGCCCCGGAGGCCACGGGCAGGAAATGAGGGATCAGCCCTTCTCAAAGGCGCCCTCCACCAGAGGGGCAGAAGTCGGGCAGGTCTGAGCGTGGCCACACGACCCTGGGTAGATTCCTTGACCCCTGAGCCTCACCTGTCTCCATCTGTGAAATGGGTACAATGACAACAGCACGCCCGCCCTGCCATGTGTTTCTTATGGGAAAATTATCGATTCATACTTGGAAAGCACTTGAGGATGATGCTAGGTCCAAGGCGATTGCCGTGTTTAAGTAAAATTCATTAGGAGGCCACGGTGGTCTGAGAAGTAAGCCAGCAGAGGGTCCGCTGGAGGGCTGGCTGTCCATGCGTCACGGCTGCTGGGTCTGCCATGGGTCTCCTGGGCAGCATCTACGCCACCTAGGAACTTGCTGAAATGCAGATTCCCAGGGCCCCAGCCCCAGTGAGGCAGAGCCCCTGTAGGTGGGCCGGCACCCAGGTGACCCTCCAGGTGACCAGGGCCCCTTGGGGCCGAGAACCCATGTTCTCCCAGGAGAAGCATCCAGAGAGTTCTGGGAACCGATCGGACTCTCGGCCTGCGCAGAGCACGGACCCAGGGGAGGGGGGTGGCATCTGGGAGGAGGCTGGGCAGGAGCAGCCCCCCCATCACTTTCCTGTTTACACAATGTCCCGTGAGAACCCACGATCTTGTCGCTGGAAAGTCGCCCGCTGGTCAAGCTTCCGTCCGGCCTTCCGACGGCAGCCCCCCCCCGCCCCCTCTCCCCCCGTGTCGCTTCTCAGGGTTGGGCCATCACACACACACCAGAGGTACACCAGGAGCCCGGCTGAGCACCCCGCCTTGGGGCCTGGGGGCTGCATTGAAGACGAGGCTCTCAACGTGGCTTGTGGTCCATCACCCCATACGCGCACCCACGGCCACAGCGGGACACAGGGGCTCCAACCCCCTCAAGGCTGTCACTAAGCCCCCGTAAGACCTCCACAGGCCTCAGTTTCCCGAGTTCTGGGCCAGAGGACCTGGGGCAGGTGGGGTCTACGTGGGGCTGCCGGTTCCCAGGGGCAGGCCTCCCACAAGGCCACTTGGACGCAAGTCGAGCTCCACCACCAGCCATGAGGCTGGCCGCGTTACTAACCCTCAGACTCCACGTCCATAAAAGGGCGACCATGGTACCCAACCCCCAGGCCTACAGCAAGACGGGGACTGAACATGGGGACCTGTGGGGACTCGGCCAGAGAGTGAAGGATAGAACCACTGAAAGGCCCCACCTTCTGGCCACGGCCCCAGAGGCCCCTGAATCTGCCACAGCCCCACAGAGCCCCCGAGGGCCACGGCCCCCCAGAGGCCCCTTGTGCCTGTTATCATCCCAGGGGGAACCCCCAGGTCCCTGCCATCTTCTCAGGGGGTCCCCCAGAACTCTGTCACCTTTATGCGGGTTCTGGGTTCCACCCCACAGAAAAACAGAGGGCTCCTCGGTGGTCACTGGGGCTAATTTGCACATCAATGTCATTTCCTCTCTGGCGACCTCTCCCGTAGAGAGCGGGATCCCGGTCACTGCTCAGCTAGGGGGCTTCCTCTGTCCCCCTCCCCACACCGAAGCCTCCATCTCCTGCAGCGTGGGGAGAAGACCCCCCCCTCCACGTGACCACACATTCACCTCTGCCTGCGGAGAACCGTCTGGGAGCTGGGCAGAGACCACGCAGAGAACAAAGAACCTCTTGGATCTGGGATTTAGAGGGACAGAGACACATGACGGGAACACCACCGGCAGGAGGAGGCGGAGAGCAGGGCTTCGGGTGGGGGCCGGGGGGCAGGACTGTGGTGGGGACCACGTGCAGGGGACCGCGAGTGCCCCCCCGTGTCCCACACCGCTGCCATCTCCAGTCCTGTAAGGGTTTTCTCCAAACACAGACTTGGCCACGTCCAGAAAGAAATCCATCCCTCACCCCCTGGAGAGGGGGGGATGCTGGTAAGGATTTCTGATCTTCCAGAACATTCTTTTTAAAAATAAGCTGAGTGGAAATGCACAGTGGTGCAGACACTTTGGGAAACAGTCTGGCAGTTCCTCCAACAGTGAAACCCGGAGTCACCCTATGACCGGCAATCCCACGCTTAGGTGCACCCCCAAGAGAGAAGAAAGCGCCCGTCCCACAGACACCTGCACCCTTCAGCCAGCCGATGACTGGGTGAGCCGGCGGTGGCCCGTCTGTGCCTGGAACGCCGGCAAGTCATAGAGGGAACAGAGCTCTGGCACATGTGACCGCATGGACGGACGGAGGGGACTGTAAGGGGGTGTGACGCGTGTACATCAAAGGTCCAGGACTGGCAAACCCAGTGACAGAGAGAAGACTCGGTGGCTGTGAAGGGGCGGGGGGAGCTAGGGAGAGGACAGCTGGGTACAGGGTTTCCCTTTTGAGGCCATGAAAGGCCCTAAAGTCGACGGTGGCGACATGTGCGACTCTGGACCCACCAGGAATCACTGACTTGGGCGTTGGCAGCGGGTGTGGTGTGTGCCAGGTGGAGTCTGTCTGCACCGACTCTGCACCCGGCAAAGAGCGGCCCCCGTGTGAGGTGGTGGCAGCCTTCCTGGGGGGGACATCCCTGCCAGTGTGAACGCACCTCCACGTCCCAGAATCGTCCAATAACAACCCTGCTCATCCCGTCTCCCGGCCACCCAGGGGGGCTCCCGCTCTGCAGCCCAGGGGCTCCCACGGCCGGCGCAGTGTCAAGCACCCGGGTCAGGATCCCCCTCAGGACACAGAGGGGGACAGTCGGATTTCAGACATGAGATCTGCTCCCGAGGGACGAGGTGGGAGGGGAGGCCCCCAGCCTGGGGTGTGCAGACCCTCAGGGGGTCCCTGGATGGAACCGGGGGTTGTAGAGAAAGAACTCACATCCTTTTTTCACTAGCCTCAACCTGAGGTATAAACGGGCAGTCAGTCGCCAAAGCTGTGATTCTGTCAGTGATGGAAACAGCACGTCCCGGGGAGAGCGGCTGCCAATGTCCTGGGGTAGCGTCACCCTCCCCAGGCCTGCCCCCCAGAGCAGGGCCCGACGCTTCGGGACGAACCTCACACCTATCCCACTGGACGTGAGCGTGGCCAGCCAAGGGTGGCCCAGGCCAAGGCCACACAGGGCTCTGGTCCCTGCCTGCCCCTGCAACCCCCATGGACGAACCTCACGCCTATCCCGCTGGACGCGAGTGTGGCCGGCCAAGGGTGGCCCAGGCCAAGGACACACAGGGCTCCGGTCCCTGCCTACCCCTGCAACCCCCATGGACGCCAGCTCCAATGTCGTGCCGGGCCTGGGGAGGCCCAGCCAGCAGCGTGTCCTTGTGCCTGCAGGACGCTGCTGCCCAGAGCAAGGAGGGCTACGGGGGGCTGCACAGGCGTCTCCGGACAGAGCAGCTCCGAGGGGAGACCGGGAGAGCAGAGGGAGGGGCAGCAGGGGCCCAGCTTGCCGGCGGCCAGCACACACGCCTTCACCTACAGCCCCGTGATGACTCCTTCCGGACACCTGTCCCAGCCCAGGAGGACAGGCCCTGGACGTTGGGTTTTCCCGAAACTCCTTCCTCAGCCACCAGCCAGAGTCCCTGAGGCTCACAGAGGAAGAGCAGAGTGAACTCCGCAAAGCCCGGCCCTGCTCCCAGACCCTCACCCAACCACCCCTGCAAAGCCCGGCCCTGCTCCCAGACCCGCACCCAACCACCACCCCAGGCTCCGACACCTCCTCCCTCCAGGTTCCCGCGGGAATTCCTGCAACAAGGAACAAACCAGACCTTCCCACCTCGGGGCGGACGCGCTGCTGGGTGCCCCGGCTGGAGGGCCTCGACACCCCCGAGGGGGTTCTGGATGTTTCTACAGGAACTCCTCTGGCCGCCGTGGGTGGAGGGAAGGCCCGCCGGCAGGGGTCTGCTGGCCCTCCTGAGGGGCGGCGGCGCAGGAGGGCACTTGGAAGCCCCCGGTGCTGACCCCTGCGGCCTCTCGGTCTCTCTCCCTATCTCTCTCTCTCAGTCTCCCCATCTCTGTCTCTCTCTCCCCCTCTCCTGGTCTCTCCCACCTTCCCTTCCTCCCTCCCTGTCTGTCCGCTAACGTCCACCTGCACCCCCGACCGGCGCACTCCTGCCCTCCTCTCCCCCCAGCTCCGGCCTCCGGCTGACAGGACACTCCGCGCTGGTGGACACTTCATGGTCACGGTCTCCAGGGCCGCGTCCAGTCGCAAGGAACCCTTGACCTCCGCTCTCTTCCTGCCGCACTCTCTCGGGGATCCACAGCTCACTCCCTCCAGACGGGGCCCTGCCCCGCAGACGCAGCCGCTCGGCCCCACGCTGTCCGGGTGGCGAGGCGTGCAGGAGTGCAACCAGGCCAGGCCCTCCGTCCCCAGCCGGTTTACAGGTTTCCAGGGTTTTGGCTCTGTGCAGACCCAAAGGGTTGGGCTGCAGCCTCCATGGCCAGGGACGGCCCGAAGCCTTGACACGGGGCTACAGGACACAGCCATGCTGGCTCCCCGTGCTCCCTCGGCCCACGCACGCTTACAAACCCTCCTCCTGGAGCATCTGGGACCCCCCCCCCCCAGCCTGCCCACCTCTCCCCACCATCTCCCGGGGAAAACCCCTCCCCCGCAGGCTTTCTCACACCTGCTCCTGGTCTCTCTGGCCTCCCCTGGCCCAGCTCCTTCCACCCCATCGGCAGGAACGGGGAGTCACGCAACAGGTGCACGGACACGGTCCCCTTGTCCCAGGGCCGGCTCATTGCCAGGCACACAGTCCGCGCTCACTAAACGCCCATGTGCTGACCCGCGGCTGTTCTCCCCGGCTGGGGAAGCAGACCCTTCCGGGCCCCCACTGCACGGCCCGCACAGCATCCCGACCGCCTCGCCCGTGGGCAGTGGTCCTGCTTCTGTCAAGTCAACATCAGCTGAAGCCCTACTGTGAGCCTGGCACCACGCTCGGTGCTCTGGGGCATGACAAAGGCATCGAGCTTATTTCAAGGAATCCGCTCTCCCCTGGGGCAGGCGATGGCCACACGGGATCCTGGGGGAGGGGTCGGGCGCTGGACGTCAAGCCACTATTTACAATGTATTTTTTTAAAAACTGACAACTCAACAACAGAAAAACAAATAACCCAATTTTAAAGCGGGCAAGGATCTGAACAGACACGTCTCCGAAGACATGTGCGTGGCCCACGGACACGTGGACAGACGGGCCTGGCCAGTCCTCAGGGAGACGCCCATCCACACCGAGTGTCCAGGCCCAGCCGCTCCCGAGACAGAAAGCAGGTCAGGGTGGCCCAGGGCGGGACTCAGCGCAGGCGGGGTCTCTTTCTCAGGGGAGAAAAATGTTCTAAAATTAGGGGGTGACCGACTAGACACTACTGAAGTGTACCCTTCGCAGGCGACCTTTGTGACCGGTCACTTGTACCTGCACAAGGATGATATCAAATCCATACGCGACCGTCTGTCCCCTCCTGGTGCCGGCGCGACACGGAACCACCTGTCTGGGACAGGAAGCCCAAGGGGGTGACCAGGGGACGCGCAGAAACCTTTGCCTGGGGACCCTTCCGCAGGGGCTCGGGACCTATGTCGTGTGATCCCCTTGCAGCTGGAATCCAAACCGTCCAAGGGACGCGGGCAAGTCCCTGCGCCCCCCAACCGTGGCTTCCCCGTCTGCAAAATGGCACAGCTGCGTGTACCTGGCCTCGTGGGGTGGAGGGATGGTAAGGAGGCCTCCCGGATGAGAAGGGGGAACCCGGGGCTGAATCCTGGGGCTGAATCCCGGTCCATCTCTGTCCCTGCTGTCTTCCCCTGCCCCCACCCCCCAGGAGCGCCCTCCCCCTCGGCCTGCCTGACTACGTCCCTCGCCCCATCACCCTCCCTCTCCCGCCCAATTCTGAGTCCTGGGGCTTCTTCCCTTCAGTCTGGTCTCTCCCGACTTCATGCCACCTCCCCGTGGACGGTGCCCCCACCTAGATCAGAGGTACCGTCTCCCTGCACCCTCCACCCTCACCCACCGCACACCCTCCTGCCCTCGGAGTCCCCTCTGAAACAGGAGATCGGTCCTGACCTGGGAGCTGGCTGTCCCGGGCTCCGCCCGCCTGCTCAGCCCGCCGCCAAACCTCAGGGCTCTGTGTTTCCCCGCCGCATTGCCCCTACCCAGGCCCAGGCCATCATCTCCCCTCCCCCGGACACAAGCGCCCTCCCAGGGGTCCCCAGCTTCCACTCTGGCCCCCATTTCCATCCCCACCCAATAACCAATGTGATGACCCAAACACAAGCACACAGATGGCAACGGTCCAACAGCCACGCTCCTAGGTGTGTCTCCCAGGGACACGAAGGCTCACGTTCACCTAACAGCCTCTCCGTGAAAGTCCGCAGTGGTGGGACTCATCGCGGCCCCTCGACGGCTCGTGGTTTTTGATGGCACGTGGTTACACAAGCCGTGGTCCATGCACACGCACACCACAAGACCCTGGTCTGCAGCAGAAAAAAGTGTGGAAGCACACACGACCTGGGTGGCTCTCCAGAGAACCAGAGGGAGCGAAAAAAGCCAGTCCCGAGAGGTTGCACCCTGTACGATCCCATGGATAGAACATTCTGGAAATGAGAAAGTGCCAGGAGGGAGAGCAGCGGAGTGGGTGTCAGGGAGGGGAGCGAGCACGGTGTCGCTGGGCAAGGCGGCTGGGGCTCCCCGCTGACGAAACGCTCCGTGTCTCCGTGGACAACCCGGCCACAGCCCGTGCGGTCCTTACGTCAGGGGTTCCTGCGGGGAGACTGCCTGGAGGGCCCAGGGGATGCCTCCGCTGGTGTCACCACCGCGTGTGAGTCGACAAGCATCTCGGAATTCAAACTCAATTACAAAAGCACGAACACCAGCCAACGAGGCCGCCGCACTTGAATCCTTCCGTGCCCTTCCCTCCGGGGGCCGGGAAGCTGTGCTCAGACCCCCACCCCCTCTCCCTCACCCTCTGGGCCTCTAACGAGCCACAGCTGGGTCGGAGCCACACCTGCTCCCGCCTCCTCGGGGCCTCCGAGTGCCCTTTCTCCTGCTCTCCACGCCACTGGCCGTCCTATCATCCACACAGCAGCCAACCGGGATCTCTGGAGCTCTCCCTGCTGCGGGTCCCAGGGAGGGACCGCCAGTCTCTGCCACGCACCCCCCCCCCCCACCAGAGCCTCCAATCCACCGCGAAGGGACCCTCCCAGGAGCAGATGTGCCCAGAGGGCTCGGAGGTTCCCTGAGGGTCTGGCCTCCCCACACCATCCTCACCAACATGCATTCAGCTCTTGCCCGTTCTCCCCCAGAGCTACCCACAGACAGCCAGGACCTTGAACTCACCAGGAAGCGAGCAAACAGCCGGGCGGGGGGCACAGAAATGTCATGCATGGTCCCCCGGCGGGCAGCGGGGCGCCAGCTCACAGCCCCTCACCTTGGCGTCTGCAACCAGCCTCGGAGAGAGCCGGCACTGGTCTGCAGTGTGGGCCTCCCAAGGAGGCCCCCGCCCGAGCCTCCCTTCGGACCTGAAACTCTCCCCACAGGAAATCCCTCCTGGGCTCCCTACAGTGAGACCACCCCTCTGCCACCTTCGGGGGTCTCCTCTTTTCCCCTTAATGGTCCTCACCCGAGGCAGAGGGCAACAGGGAGGGACAGGGTCTTCTCAGATGCGGGCCCCAGGATCCCTGCCCCAGACAGCCCCAGAGGCGTGCCCTCTGCTAGATTCCCTCCTAGGGAGCCGGTCCCTCGAGCCCAGGGTGGGAGGTCAGGAGCAGACCACTAGCAGAACGCTGAGACCCTGAACCAGCATCCCCGTTTCCTTGGCCTCCCTGGGCCTCAGTCTTGCCCTCCAGAAGGGGAAGAAGGCCTTGCTTCCAGGCCGACGGATCGAAAGAACGCACAGGCGGCTCCCGGCTCGTGGCCAGATGCTCGCTGAGGCTCGAGTGTTGTTGGACTGGTGGGGAGGACGAAGATGAAGAAGTTTTGAGGGTCAAATGCAGTCTGGGGGGGCAGACCGGGGAGTCCCGTGGGAGCAGCTGAGGGCCCTGGGGCCTCGACATGGGGAAGGCTGTGTTCATGGGAGAGGAGACAGGGAAGGCCAGGCCTGCCCTCTCCGGTCCTGGCTCTGGACTCGCGGGCTGTAGGAGTCCGCTGGCTCTGGCCCTCCTCTCGTTTCCCACTTGCCGTGCACAGCGAGCCTGGGCTGCCATGGAGAATGGGACGGTTCCTATCCTGGGGTCCATGGACAAGTCTTGGGGAGTCTGTGAACCCCCACAAGTACCCACAAAATGTCTCGTGTGTGCAGGAACCTGCATATATCCTGGGAGAGGACCCGCGGCTTCCCCACACTCTCGGAGGAGCCTGGAAGAAACCATGAGTTTACGCACTGCTGAGCGAAGAGCCACGGAAAGCCCGGCTTCAGGAGGCCAGGCCCCCTCCCCTGCCTCTCTGTTACTACCAGACCCGGGCCCCTCCCTGGTCCTCTGCTGCCTCAACTGTACAGCAAGGGGGTGGCCAAGACAAGTGTCCACCAGGCGGAGCGCCCGGCCCCCCGCCCAGGGTGCTACAGACCGCGCTAGGCCAGCCCCACAGCCCAGCAGCCCCGTGGCCTCGCCAAGCCGCCCCAGGCTGTGAGCACATGCCTCAGACGTGGGAGAGCGCGCCTCACCCCAAGCACAGCTTTAAGGACTAAAAGGAACAAGGTCTACGGCAAAGCGCGCTGGCCAGAACCTGGAACGAAGCAGACGTTCACACGTGGTCAGTGTCCTTCCTTCAGAGCGATCCGCGGCTTGGGGATTCCAGGGGCCCGTGTCTGTTGGGCACACTTTCAAACTGGGGTCTGTAAGACACAGTCGTGTCCTCGTCCTGACCCCAGGGCCCTCACACAGACACAGGCCTTGTGGGTGCAATGAATTCAAGATCCTGAGAGACTGTCCTGGATCCTGGTGGGGCCCTAAACCCGGGGGCGGGCACCCCGTAAGGAAGGAGGAGGCGAAGGCAGAGGCAGGGAGGGGCCACGCACACACAGCAGCTCTCCTTGCCCGGGCATCTGCACGTGCTGGGAAATCTGCAAGTCTACAGACTCTACATGAAGCCTAACATCTCCTCCATGAGCCACTAGACCCGGCGTTTGAAGAACCGTCCAGAGCAGCGGCTCAGCCCCGTCGGCTTGTATCGGGGACCCGGGTCAGGGGGCCATCCTGCCTTCCAGCCGTGTCTTCCGTGCCAGTCTCCCAGCGACACCCCCGGCGAGTAGCCCTCTGCCTCGGCTCTACATCAAGATCACCGGGACAGTTGTCAAAGAATCCCGATGCCCAGGCCGCACCTGGACCAGCTCAGTCTCCGGGTGGGGCCCGGGCATCAGCATTTCCCAACGCAGCCAGATGACTCCATGTGCTGCCGAGGTTGGGACTAGTGCGCTAGGTCCTCCATTCGAGCCACCTGGACATCCTGCAGATGTGGGCTTCTGGCCCTGGAGGCCCCTGGGCTGGGGCTGGGGGGACGGTGCTGGGATTCTGCACGTCTAACGGTCTCCCCGGGGAACCAGCCTCAGTGGCTCTGCTGTGCAGCTGGCATTAAGAAGCCCCATACTTGGGGGGCGCCTGGGTGGCTCCGTGGGTTAAAGCCTCTGCCTTCGGCTCGGGTCATGATCCCAGGGTCCTGGGATCAAGCCCCACATCGGGCTCTCTGCTCAGCAGGGAACCTGCTCCCCCCCACCCCCTGCCTGCCTCTCTGCTTACTTGTGACCTCTCCCTCTGTCAAACGAAGAAAAAAAATCTTTAAAAAACAAAAACAAAACAAAAAGAAGCCCCACACTTGGGCGCCTGGGTGGCTCAGTGGATCTCCAGAGTCCCGGGATCGAGTCCTGCATCGGGTTCCCGGCTCCATAGGGAGCCTGCTTCTCCCTCTGACCTCCTCCTCTCTCCTGCTCTCTCTCTCTCTCTCTCTCTCTCAAATACATAAATAAAATCTTAAAAAAAAAAAAAGCAGCACCAGCCTTACAGCCACTCCAGAAGACAGTACGGAGGTTCCTTAGAAAGTTGAAAATAGAGCTACCCTATGACCCAGCAATTGTGCTACAAAATACTTAACCCAAAGGGTACAAACACAATGATCCGAAGGGGCACCCGCACCCTAGTGTTTACAGCAGCGATGTCCACAGCAGCCAAACCGTGGAAAGAGCCCAGATGTCCATCGGCAGATGGACGGCTCAAGAAGATGTGGCCCATGTAGACGATGGAAAACCGCTCAGCCATCAGAAAGGATAAAATCTTGCCATTTGCAAGGATGTGGATGGAACGAGAGGCTATTACGCTGGATGAAGTAAGCCAATCATCATATGATCTCACTCACGTGTGCAATTTAAGACACAAGACAGACAAACACAGGGGAAGGGAGGGAAAAAATAAGAGGAAATCATAAGAGACCTGAACTCCAGGAAACTAACCGAGGATAGATGGGGGGTGGGTCAGGGATGGGCAGGAAGAAGGGCACGTGACGGAATGAGCGCTGGGTGTTACGCGCGGCTGATGAATCACTAAACTCTAACTCCGAAACTAATAAAACATCCTCTGTTAATTAACCGAATTTTTAAAAAAAGAAAAAAGAAGCCCCAGCCCAGAGCCATGCTTCTAAAGGTGGGGTCCCCAGACCAGCAGCAGTGGCGCCAACTGAAACATGTTGGAAACGCATATTATCAGGCAGGATCTCAGGCCAGAAATTCAAGGGGGAGACCAGCAAATCTGCTTTCGGCACCTTCCAGGCGATTCTGACGCACAGTCAAGTTTGCAAAGCACTGACCTCGAGGAACGACAGTGGGGGGCCAGCATCCTGCCCAACCCTGCTCCCCCAGGGGCACAGAGGACCCTGGGTCCTTCCCGAGGCCTCCAGGAGCATCAGGGAGACCTCCGGACACCCAGGAAGGTGGGAGCCCGCACATGGAAAGAGTATTATGACTCCACTACGAGGACACGCCTCCTGCAGAGTCAGCAACCCAGTCTCGGAGACCGGACCCCAACCCGCCATGATTTAGCCTGAGCCCAGTGGTCCCCTCCCCTGGGATGCCCCTCTGCTGCTCTCAAGGACACACACAACCCCCCTTCCCTTCTCAGACCCCTCCCCTGCGGTGGTTCCCCCAGAGTCCCCAAACTCTGGAGTGAGAAACCCCGGGTTATTTTACACATTTTAGTTTCACTTCCAGACTTTTTGGTAGAAGTCACGTCATCTCGTGTCTTCGACATCGCTGCTAACTACATACCATATTCCTTGTGCTAGCAACAGAATGTCTGTGAGGGTCGGGCCCTAGGCATGGGATTAGTGCCCGATAAAGGAGACCTGGAGGGTTCCTCCAGCCCTTTTCCCCACGTGAGGACACAGGGAGGTCAGCAGTCTGCACCCCAGAAGCAGGCCCTCACCAAACACCAACCTGCCCGCCCCTTGATCTCAAACTTCCCAGCCCCCAGAACTAGGAGAGATACACACGGCTGTTTAGAAGCCTCCCGTCTCTAGGGTTCTGGGACAGCAACCCCAACGGATGAAGGCACAGAAGGGTCAGCAAGTAATCCCAGGTCGACTTCCTAAAGGCTGCCCTGGGCTCTTTGGCTTTCCCCCTCGAGCATAGCAGAGGGTTCAGGAAACGCATCTCGGCGACTGGACCAGTCAAGCCAGAGCAGCCGTAAGAGCAAAGAGAGTTACAAAGCCGGTAGAGGAATGGCCGCTTGTTTTTCGGTTTCTTCCCAGCACTTTGCCACGAACACTGCTCACTGCACAGTGCTCCCGCCGCGTCCTCTGGCCACAACAGCGCTGCGCCCTCGGGACGTCAGCACACCGTCAGAACGGGTCCCCTTTGCTCTACGCCATCCATCTCGCTCACGGGAACAATGGCAGAGCGTCTTACACACAAGGACGGAGCCAGGAGCAAAGCGAAACCCACTGGGGACCTGTCACCTCGATGCTGTCAGAGAAGAGGGAGCGAGGCTGACCCCACCGGCAGGACAGTCTCAGGGAAAACTCTCCTTTTAGCTCTCAATGCCCGCTGCAGGTGCTTGCAATGAGGTGACATGCGGCGAGATGGTGGTGAGGCACGGCCTTCGTTCATTCCACAAACAGCATGCCGGCGCCACCACAGGCCCTGCACGCCAGGTGGGGACCGGCACAGACCTGCGCCTCCCCACGCGAGGCTCACGCCCCAGCAGAACCTTCTGTGATGGGGGACGTGTTCTCTCTCTACACCGTCCACACGTCCCACGTGGCTATCGAGCCCTTGAAATACGGCTAGTGAGAGGCAAACTCTGATTATCTACGTTTTATTTCCCCGAAATTCATTTGGATTCAAATTGGAAAGGCCACGTGTGGCCAGCAGCCACGGGTGGGTCTAGAGGAGGAATCCATGGGTTCTGATTTGAGGAGGAAGGTGGCACGGTAGCCTCTCATTGGCTGTCACGGGCAACATCATTCCCTCACCAGCCTCGGCAGAGCCCCTGCACGCCCCACGAGCACAGAGGCGCACCCAACCTGAGACGGGCAGGGACGAAAAAACTTCTCGTGGCCGAGGGTGCTGGACGGGTCAGAGCCGGGGGGGGGGGGGTCACTGGCCAGGAGGGTCAGTTTGGCCTCTTGGCTGCAAGGGGTTGTCCCGCGAGAGAAGGAAGCGGAGCCAGTCGGGCGTGTGGCGCTCTCCGCGGTGCTGAAGGGACCCGCCGCTCCTCTGTCCTAAAGGAAGACACAGAGAGTCCAAGAGAACCCCTGGTGGGACGCACAGAGCCTGTCGGAGGCAAAGCCAGGACCCAGGGCGGCGCTCACCCACCCACCGCGTGCCTCGCAGGAGGCAGGAGACCCTAAACTGGGGCAGTGGCTGATCTAAGAGGGGTGACCACGGTGGGAAGTCCAAACAAACATCGTCCCCTCGAGATCCCACGGACCCACATGTCTTGTTGTCACTGTGACGCTGGGCTAGCGACCCCCGTCAGCTCAGAGACCACGGCCACTTGACTTCAGAGCTGTGCAGGCCTGGGGGACAGCGAGGAGGCAAGTGAGCCTCCAGGAACAGCGGCAGAGCTTCCCGGCTTTCCCCCAGCAACCACCACCACTCTGTCTTCCAGGCCGTGCCCCCTCCTCCCTCGGTCAGCCGGGCTGACTGTCGCCGTCAGCCAGGGATCCTCGAGAACTCCGCGGCCACTGCGACGGGGCTATTTCCGGAGGGTGCTGACCCTCATCTCCTCACCAGCGTGCGGTGGGGCTCCTGATCTAAAGCACCCACTTTGCTCCAGGGCTGTGTCGGGTGAGAGGAGCGTGCGGTGACGCTCTTTCTCCGCTATTATTGGCAACAAAGAACCAGTTATTTGCTTTTTCTTCTTCCTTCCACCTCCCGGAGCCTTTCCCCTGCCAAAGTGGCTGAACCAGCATCTTCGGGGACGGGCTTTCATCTCCGAAGGCTGAGGGCTGCTTTCTGTTTCCCCGGTGGCCTATGCTGTCCGTCGCCGTGTCCGTGAACCTGCTTCCTTCCTTCCTAACCTGGGCATTTGGATCTCTTTCTTTCTTTCTTTCTTTTTTAATTTTGCTTTCGCATATTCATGGTCTAGTATCAAAAATAAGCCCCTGGTCCTTTATTTTGTTTGGATGAGGGCTGCTTCCCCAGTAACAGGGGCACGGAGGGTAGAAACGCGTGTTTACAGTGGAAACAACGCATCGCCGCCCCCTCTGTAACCTGAGCCCTCCTGGAAGGCTGGCGATCTCCCTTCCCAGGAATTCCTGCTTCTCAGGAGCAGGCGCTAGGAGGGATCTGGAGGGTACACGTGGCTGTGTTTTGGGGGACGGGGTGGAAACATCTCTGGGTGACAGGTGTATTGTGCGTGTGTGTGCGCACAGGCGCAGAGGGCCTGGAATTTTGACCGTGGGCGTGTGTGATTTGTGTGGGCCGAGGGATCTGGGCCAGTGAACGGAATCTGCATTTGAGGGGGGAGGCCTGGTGTGTGAGATGACTCACATCTCTCAGGCTGTGGGAGGGTTTATTTGTGGGGGGAATGCTGGTCCGAGGGGTCCTGTAGACATGGCCGCAGGAGGAAATATTTACCTGTCTGGCCAAGCTCAGGGGTCCAGCGTGTGCAGAAGGGGACGCGCGCACCCGGGCGGGGTAGAGGAGACACCTGGGAGCGCACCTGTGCCTCTGCTGACAACTCCAGGCTGCTGCACACAGAGGGTAAGCCGGGTGCGGAGGAAGAGGAAGGAACGAGGAGGCAGTTTTGCACAAGGGAGTTTGAGAACGTGTTCCACACAAAAGCAGGGGTTCTGGAATCACTGTCCTGAGCGCAAATCCTGGTGCTGCCCAACACCCACCAGCCGAGTCGTCTGCCCTCTCCGAGCCTCCGCTGCCCAGTGTGGGACATGGGGGAACGCGGAAACCAACCCCGCAGAGGAATTAAAGGCCAGAATGCATGCAAACACTTGCCCCATGCCCGGCTAGGGTTCAGCATTTAATGTTGCCATTTAGCCTCATTATGACCGCGACCACACCCGGCTATTGGTTCCAGCAATGACCGTGAGAAGTGGCGTTCACTCCAGGTGTCACGTGAGAACAGAAGAGCCATGCGTGGCCACGAGAGCTTACTGTACGCCTGGCACAGCCGTGCACACGCCTCAATCCATCCCCACTTACTTTACAGATATTATCAGCCCTTCATATGCACCAAGAGACGGAAGCTCAGAGATGTTAAGAAACTCACCCAAGGTCACACAGCAGAACAGTTGCAACTACAGCATGTGCTCCTCCCGTCCCACGTCCCCAGGGCCTCACCATCTCCAAGGGGTCGCCCGGCAGACCGACCAACTGTGGAAATCCCTTGGCTCACTTCGGTAGAAAACGCCTGCCTTGCACTTGGGGGAGGATGAACCCGGAGGAGGAGGGGTTGGCAGAAGGGGCCCCAGTTGAAATGGAGTCCATACCAATCCCAGCCAAATGTAGGATACATTTGCCGTTTGTGCATTATTCATGAAAATCGCTGTTTCCCAAAGTCAGCACTGGGAGCTGAGCTGGAGTTCAGGAGCTGTGCTGATGCCTGCCCAATCTTCCCATCCCTCGTGCAAAGGAAAAGTCGGGCTGGAGTCAGGACCATGAACTCATTAAGGCTCCGCCTGCCCTTCCTGGGCACGAGGTGCCACGCCCACCCGCCCACTGGGGAGAAGGCATCCAGACCCACGCCGCAGCACCCCCCTTGGGTTCTGCTTGCCTGATGGACTGCTGGAGGGCAAGTCACTTCCTTCCTGGTGAGAAGCATGGACCACGCTGCAGAAAGGTGGCCCCAGATGTCTGGCCCGATTATCCCAATTTTCCGTCATGCCATGTCGCCAAGCAAAAGGCAGCAGTCAGCCCGGGCGCCCTGCTACCTGGCCGGCCTACAGGTGGTGTGATGTGGGAAATGGGGGCTCCACTCGGGACAAACCGATGTTCCCACCGTGACTCTGCCACTACAGGCTGGGGGCTCTGGCCTCGTCTGCACACTGGACCTGACCCTCGCCCCCACCATGGGAGGACCTAAGTGAGGAGCTTTAGAGAGCAGAACCGTATGCAGCCACTTGGATGGGAGACAGAGACCCAAGAACACTGATCCACTGAAGGAAGCATTTCTCACATCAACGCATCAGACCCTAAACTCATGGCCAGCTACCGAATCAGAGCCTCTCTTCCCCCAGTGAGCACAGAGGAAATTACTACCCTTCCCTCTGAAATGAAACTGAGGACCAGGACTTTTGTGTGCTCTGCTCACCGCTGGTTTCCAGAGCCCAGAACACCTGCCCATAGCAGTATCTGCTGAATGAAGGATGGATTTCTGCAGGCCGCCCAAGATGTCCGGGGAAGGTGGGCAGCCTGGAGGGCTAGCTCACACTCTCAGCTATTCTGGGGAGTTCCACAGAGACAGGGCCTGGCTCCTCTCCTCCTCAGGCTCCCACAGGAGGCCGCAAAGCTGCTTTCCCGGCTCAGGCACAGCTGGGAGCACCTCTGGAGAGACAGATCCTCAGAGCTGCACGGCCAGAGCCCCCAGGGTGACAACTACCCCTAGGCTCCCAAAGAGCCCAGCTGGGAGTGCCCGGCTGCTGAGCCACCCACCTCAGCCACCCACATCTGCTGCCTGAGCCTCGCCGCGCGCGCGCACACACACTCCTGCATGCACACACGGCCTAAAACCCAGAGAGGGCTGTCTGCTCGGTCCAGCCCCGGCGCCCCAGGGTCACGGATGCTCTCCAACCTGCTCCATGAAAACAACAAGAGCACAGAAGAGGCCGCCTGGGACGAGGCTGGGCACGGCTTTGATAGGCAGGAGCATTATATAATTAACTGCCCCCCCCCACGCCTCCTCCCCTTTGAGTAGTAATGAACCCTGCCTCTCGGTTGCATAAGCCAAAATAATAATTACTCTCCAGCCCTCCGTCGGTCCTGGATGTGGCCGGGGAGCAGGTGTTTGGTGCCTGCTTCATGAGACGCTAAGGCAGCAGGCAGGGAGAAGACCACACGTACGTTCACGATTTCCATGCCCGGTAGCACACGAGTCAGTTCCGTGCCCCACGCCTTCCCCAGGCATCCATGCCTGAGAAATTACCCAGAGGGAGGCATGGAGCCACTCTGGGGATAAGCTCCCAGATGGGGGAAGGGGGCATCTGGAGAGCCAGCTTGTTTGGGGTCTAGCTTCCAGGAACGGTAAACACTCCATGCCTCGGAGAGGCAGGGAGGAGTGGACGCTGGAGTGTCCGGGACAAGGGGGAAGCTGCAAAGCCAGCCCGGGCTCTGTGCACAGAAACCATCTTGCGGCCAAGGCAGGCAGACAGGCTCAGCCCTGGATGTGGCGGCTGGAATGAAGGCACAGAGCATTCCCTAAACTACCGTGAAAATGATTCAGCCACTGGAAGGCAAGATTCCTGGGCTCTCACTAAACAGATGGGCCTCCCCCTCCCTCCCTCCAGCAGCCTCTCTGGCTGTGCTAGCCCGCGTCCAACCACCTAGAAGTTTATTGCCGTGTTGTGTTGCTCTGGGTTTGTGTCCCTCTCCCAATCGCTCCCTTTCCATTGGCTTGGGTTGATCAGGACTAAGGGAGGCCTTTCGGCACAGCAGGAAAACAAGGAACAGAGCTGGGGCCTGACTCCTGGCGGCCTGGCGCGACGGAGCTCTACCAACAAGGGCAAGGGGCCGTCTCCCGGCTCCCCTCTGCCCTTGGTGGGTCCCAGATGAGGCCCTGGGCCCAGGGCCCAGTCTGGCCTTTCCAGCAGGTCTCTGGCCTGCGCTCGGCTCATGCACTAACAGTCTCTGGGCTCAGCCCCACGGCGCTGGGCCTGGTTCTGCTCCTGGAAAGCCCCCAACACCCTTCGGCTGGTACGGGGGTGCTGTCCCCCACCAGGCAGTGGGGCAACCTGTAGCCAGGGCAACTACGGCCTCCAGGAAGCCCCAGGAAATGCTCCAGGTGTACAGGGCCCCACTGGAGGGAGAAGCTCAACTTCCCCAGAGGTAAACAGAAGAGGCAAGAGAAGACGGTCCCTCCGCAGCCCAGCCCCCGGCCCCGGCCCCCCCGGTGGCACCTACCTCCATCCGAGTACGTCTCCGTGCCGTAGCCGTCCTGCAGCCCGTTGCTCCAGGTGCCTTCGTACTTGGCCCCGTTGCCCGTGCACTCCCGCACCCCGTAGCGCCCCTTAAATCCGTGCGTCCACTCGCCCTTGTACACCCACTTCCCCTTGCTCTCCAGGCCGATGCCGTGGCGCTTGCCCTGCGCCCAAGTGCCCTGGTACGTGTTGCCGCTGGGCCAGGTGTAGACGCCCAGCACCTCGAAGCCGTGGCTCCACGAGCCGGTGTATTCGCCTTGGCCCTTGGGGCCGGTGCAGACGCCATGGCCGTGCGCCTTGCCGTCCTCCCAGCCTCCACAGTAGGACCCTCCATCGTCAAAATTAAACCTACCCCCACTGGACATGCATGTAACTCGGTTTGCAAATCCCGCAAACGGTGAAAAAAAAAAAAAAAAACACCAAGGCGATCAACAAACCGGGTTCTTGGTTGGCTGGCTGGCTGGTTTTGTTTTGCCTTTTTTTTTTTTTTTTTTTTTTAAGGAAGAAAGGAGAACGCGAAAAACACGGCGAGCGGGTCCCGGGCGGCGGCGGCCGCGGCGCCGGCTCCGGCGGATCTAAGTCAATCGGGGGCGATTATTCCTTCCCGAGCTGCGCCGCGGAGCCTGACCAGCGTCTCGCGCTCCCGCTGGAGACAGGACCGGAGGGGAGGAGGGAGGGGGAGGGGAGGGGAGGGGGAGGGAGGGGGCAGGAGCAGGAGCGTCTGGTGCAAACGGCTCCACCTCAGCGGCAAGTGCCCCTCGGAGGCGAGCCCGCCGGGCTTGGCCGCGCAGGCCGGGGCGGGGACGGCGGGCGGCTCAGGCCCGGGGCGCAGCCCCCCACCTGCGGCTGCCGCGCTGCGGGCGCCCGAGGGCGGCGGCGGGGCCCGCGGGCGGCGGCGGCACGGGCGGCGGCGCGGGCGGCTGCACCATATTGGGGGCCGCGGGCCGGGCCGGGCGGCGGCGGCAGCAGCAATGCGGCGGGGCGGGCGGGCGGGCGGGCGGCGGCGGCGGCGGCGGCGTGCGCTCGGGGCCCGGCTCGCGCGCTCGGGCCGGCGCGGCGCGCGCCCGCACCCCACCCGCGCCCCCGACCCGCGCGCCCCCGACCCGCGCCCCGCACGCGCCCCCCTCCCCGATCCGCTCCCCGCCAGCGCCCGCGCGCCCCCGACCCGGGCCCCGGACTCGCGCGTCCCCCTGCGCGCCCCCGACCCGACCCTCCGCTCGCGCACCTCCCCACCCGCCCCCGACCCGGGCCTCTGCGTGCGCGACGCCCACCCGCTCGCCCCCGCACGGGCTTCCCGCACGCCCGCCCCACCTCGACCCGCGCGCGCCCGAGCCGGCCCCCTGCCCCGGGCGCGCGGGCAGTCTGGAGAGGGGCGCTGCCCCGCCGGGGCGGAGGGCGCAGGACAGCGGCGGGGACCCCGGGCGCCCGCCCTCCCGCACCCCGCAGCCGGCGCTCCCCCCCGCCGGGCTTCCCCCTCAACGGGGCACGCCTGGAAATAGGGGTCCAGACAGGTCGCCCCAGCCCCCCCTTTCCCGGGACTTAGATTTAAAGGGACAGGAACTGCGTAACGGGAAGGCGCCCAGCACCCAGGGCGCTCTCCTCCCCCTCCCGGGAGCGAGCCGCGAGGTGAAACCTGGCAGAGCAGGCCCCGGGCGTTCCGGGGCACCCCTCGCGTTTCCTGTCTCCCCCCTGCGCCTCGCCCCCTGGCTCCTGGCTCCCATCTGCGACACCTGTCCCTGGCTTGACTGGAGAGGCTCTTGGCGGACCACAGGTGGTTTTCCCTGAGACCAATAACCCATCCTTCTTCCTTATGGGCCGTTTTGGCTCCACATGCTGCAGGAAGGGGGGCGATCGCGCCAGAAAACATGTAGTTGGTGAATGCCCCCTCCCCATAAATTAATAGAAAGTCCGGCCACACGCACATGTCCTGGCGTAAAGACACCCAGATGCCGTCCCTTCCCTGCGCCCTGACCAACAGGTAGCCCCCAACTCCGGGAGCGGTTGCACTGTGGGGGAGCAAAGTGGGATGGTCACGAGGCTGTTACTAGGTCTTTCTCCATTCATACTCCCCCTACCCCACCCCCAAGTGATGATGTCTGATTCCTGGATCCCAGTATCCTGGGACCAATTTAAAATGCATTTCCTGGGCCATAAATCCGCAGACAGGAGCCTGGTTCTCAGCTCTCCCGGAACGTGGACGGCAAATGGCAGCGGCCGCGTGCTGCGGGGGGAGGGGCGAGACTGCGCAGGGTCGCGGCTAATTGCCAGCCTGGGACTCCGCGGTCGGGGAGACAGAACTGCAAGCCCGGCAGACAGCCTGACATTTAGCCCCAATTAACCGGAGGCCCAGCTCACACCTTCTCCCGCGTCCCAAAGATGGGAAGACTGATCCCGTCTTTGGCCGGACAGGCTCTCCCGGGAAAACCAGCCCCTCCAGGAGTCCCAGAGTTCAAGCGCAATTTTCTGTCTTGCTTGGGGCTCCAAAGCCCCCTCCCTCCCTAAACCTCCACCTGCTGGAGAGCAGTTACTACCTTACCCCCCCCACACTCCACCCCCTCTCTGGGGCGTATTTAGGGAGTTTGGCCTGGGGTGGAACTGTTGGGTAAGCAGATCTGACCTGGGGTGTAACGGAGCCGAGAGCAGTTTCCTTCTCGCCCCGCAGTGCCCTGTCCTCCTGGCTCTCGTCGTCCTGGCTGCACCTAGGAATTACCAGACTTCCTACTATGTTTCCATTTATTTTCTTTTGTTAATCTGTAGGAAATAGTGTCTCGGGGCTGTTCGGCGTAAACGAAAAATTGCCTATTGTGAATGTGCACACAAACCCGCCCTTCTTCACCAGCTTCAGGCTCACGCTCTGTCTCCGGAGCGGGCCAGCTGTGCGGTTTGGGCAGTCACTTACTACCTCTGAGCTCAGTTTTCTCATCTGTAAAATGGGCAGATACTAGCTCCCACAAATTGCCCTGGGGATTCAAGGAGCTGGTGTCTGGGGCATGGGAGGCACTGGAGAAGGGGAAACAGTGGTGTTAGGAGTCCAGCCCCTCCTCGAAGGTCGTGGATTCCCACTTGGGACTCCCGACTTTCGGCCTGCTCCCCCCAAACCTCACTGACATAAAATTGCTGTTGCCTTTACACTCTGCGCTTAATTTCTTCCATTCCATTCCCCACCCAGGTTTTTTGCTGATTCAGCAGCCTTTCCTCACACGGGCGGTGGATCACAACCAAGATCTTGTTGGAAAACGAGGACTTGAGGCTTCAAGCAATTTCTGGCCAGCACCTTCTACCTCTTGCTAATACACACCCTTCCCCCAGCAGTTCCAAGGGACCTCTGCTCCTACCTCCCCCAGCCCACCCTCCCTCCTCTCCCACGCCTGGTCATGGTCGCATTAGCTTCAGCCCTGACGGACTTCAGTCTCTGAAATGCAGACATTAGAGGCATTCATTTTGTCCCGTTTGGAAATCATTCTCCCATAATGAATGGCGGGTGGCATTGATTTCATTTTGGAGGAAACTCTGTAAGGCTACAAACACAGTACCCACCCCCAGCAATTTCAAAACAGAAACCAGAAGGAAAAACAAAAAGCCATAGCACCACGCAGAATTTCATGGCTCGGGGCACCAGGCTCTGGGACGAGTACCGTACCTTAGTGACCTCATCGGCACTCCTCAGGTGACCCGCGCTGCCATTCTCACCTGTCTAAAAGACCAGCTTGGGGGCTGCCTCTGTGAAGTGCCCGACGGAAGGAAAGGGAAGGGAACGACAGACGGCCAGAGCAGGACTGCCGTCCAAGCGGACTGGTCTCCCAGCCGGCAAGCCCTCTGGCCTCCACGCCTGGGCACTCTCTCCCTCACCTGCCCCCTCTCCCCGTGGCCCAGAAATTTTCCAGTCTCTGGCAGAAAGCCTCCTGGGTTCCCCAGATAAGGGACGCCCCCCACCCGCTACTGAGTTTTGGACACGCCTCCTGCTGCCGCATCTCACCCCAGTGATGCAATGTGTCTTCGAAGGTCATGTAAATGGCAACACGCCTTCTGCACGTGCCCGTGGACGCACAGAGACCCCACCCACGGCGCTTTCCTCCCCGTGCGTTGTCATGGTTTCAACGTGTAAAAGTGGCAGTATAATCCCAGAGCTTCGGGGGGCAACATAGTGGATCCGTGCGTGCATTGCAAAGTGACCAAACCGGAAGTCTAGCCGACGCCCATCACCGCACGTCGCCACGTGATGTGTCTCTTCCAGGGAGAACTTTCCACGTCTAAGCTCTTGGCAACTTTCAGATGGGCACCGCAGTGTTCATTAGATCTCTGTGACCTGTTTCTTTTATGGCGAGAAGTTTGTGCCTTTCGACCTCGATTCATCCATTCGGCCCACCCCCTCTGGCAACCATTGGTCGGTTCTCTGTACCCGTGAGTTTAGTTTGCTTTGTTTTCTCTAGATTCTGTGTATAGGCGAGATCGTATGGTGTTTGTCTTTCTCTGTCTGACTCATTTCCCTTAGCGTAATGCCCCCGAGGTCCGTCCATGCTGGTGCAAATGACGAGATTTCCTTTTGTATGGCTTCATAATATTTCATGACATTATATACACACGCATTTTCCTCATCCATTCATCCATCATAATTTCAGTATCTGAACCAAATAAATGTTATGTTAAGCCACACAGAGGCCATGCAAACTACGAGGTCAGGGGCCAAATGCTTGTTTTTAGGGACAAAGCTTGACTGGAACACAGCCATGCCCGCCCACGTACACACAGCTACAGTCGCTTTCACACCACAGCATCCGGGTTGAAGAGTTTCCATAGAAACCACGTGGCCCATAAAGAACTCAACACCTTGCCCTTTACAGAAAAAGCCAAGCCCTGTGTCTCAGTCTGCTCAGGCTGCCAAAACAGAACACCATACGCTGAGTGCCTTCCGTCACGGGAATTTATCTCTGCAATACTGAGGTTGGAAATCGAGCTCAGAGTGCCAATAGGGTCAGGTTCTGGGGAGAGCTGTGCTCCTGGCTTGCAGATGGACACTTTCTCACTGTGACCTCATGTGGCAGGGGGTTGAGGGTGGGGTGGGAAGAGAGAGAATGAGAAAACCCTCTGGTGATTCTTCTAAGGACACTAACCCAGTGGGATCAGGGCCCCACCCTTATGACCTCATTTAACCTTAATTACTTCTTATTCCAAATACAGCCACATTGGAGGTTGAAGGACACAAGCGTTCAGTCTGTAACACCCTGATTTAAGTCACTAAGTCTTGGGGTGGCTTGGTACAGAGCAGTAGCAACCAGAACAGACCATATGCTTCATGAGGATGGCTCTACGTCTTTTTCTCCTCCTCTGTAAAATGTCACCAACACTGATTCCTACTTTCCAGGGCTGGGGCAAAGGTGAGGAAGGAGTTTGGGGGTCCCTAGTGCCTCACTAGACCCCAACAACTCACAGCTATAGCTCCTCACCCTCTCTGGGGGTGGTCGTTCCTAAGGATGAAGATCACCCCAAGGTTGCGGGAGGTGTCGCCTGTCCTCTTCCCAACCACTACAGCTCATCCTCCGGTTTTAATGTTCCTCCCGGCTGTACGTGCATGGACAAGTAAACCGTACCACACAAGGGGCAGTTAACGTGGGGGTGCCTCGAGATTGCACGAGGGCTCTTGATTCTCCCCAGACCAGAGGCAGAAAAAGATGCCAGCCCTGGGTGGGAGCAAAATCAGGGGCCAGTCAGGATCCCTGGCTGTTGTCGGCCAATTTCTCCATGCAGACCTTGAATGCCTCATTTCACCTAAGTCTTGGCATGGCCCTTTGGGGTGCAGACTGTGACCATCTCTTCCTTCTTAAAGATGGGGAAATTGAGGCTCAGGCAACTAAAGTGAGTAGCCCCAGGCCACATACAGCTCTCAAGTGCCAGCTCCAGGACTTGTCCCCCTAAAGATCAGGTGAACTTTGAGGGGAATGTCCTCCTGGGACTCTGGCTGCCAGACCCTGGGCTTCAGGCAGCTATGCCATCCCTAGGGACCGACCCACAGGGACAGGAGACAGGGGAATCCTCTGTACTTGACTAGCTGCTGGTCAGCTCCAGGATCAAAAGTCTGCCGAGGAGAAAAGTTGAGATGCCTAGTCCGAGCTTTGAAATCGTGCGCTAAGCCACCCTGCGGGGAGCGTTTTCTCCTCATGCTGGAGCTGGCTTGCTCCCGTCTCCGTCCCAGACAACACAGGGGTAACCGCGGCCAACAGCACAGCTGTGGAGTGCCAGTGGTTAATTCATCTGTTCCTCATAATGACTCCAAGCGATGCTGTTTTCCCCACATTACAGATGCAGAACCTGAGGAAGGAACAGATGAACGAGTCGCCCTAAGGGAAGCAAGTAAATGCTCGAGGAGTCAGATCTCCAAGCTTGACTTTGCAAGTTCATCCAAACTAACTGCCCCCTCCACCGGGAGGGCCAGAAACCCAGATCCCTGACCATCCTCCGCACGGTCAGCCAGGGGCCTTGCTTCGAGCTGGGCTCAGTGCCCCGAAATCCCTACCTCCCCCAAGACACATCAGCCCCTGGGGGGCCACCACTCTGCAGATGAGGAGTCAGAGGCAAGGGCAAACGAGCTGGCCCGCCCAGAAGCAGCAGTCTGGGCTCCTGGCAGACATACGGCCATGTGCTGGCCGGCAGCATCCCCTCCCACTCAGCGGCTGGACTCATGGCATCTGGAGGAAGAGCGGTAACAGTGGCCAGTGTGCCCTGTCGCCACTCTTACCAGAGCCCACCCCAAAAACGTACTGAGCACAGCGGCCCCAGAAGCACCAGCCGGCACAAGATAGAGTTTCTCTTGTGGACCTCCCACCAATATTCCCTACCACGCACCCCCACAGGGGACAGCCACGCTGACTTGCATCGGCGTAGATTAGTTCTCCCTTATCCATGAGCCTCAGACCCACGCACGCATACGTCTGCGTCTGCTCCGTTCATTCAACATCGCGTCTCAGAGTCACCTGAGGGGTGCATGTGTTCCTTTCAGTGCTGCATAGTATTCCACTGCGTGAATATACTGCAAATTGTTTCTCTCGTTTCCTGTTGATCAGCCCATGTGTTGTTTCCTAGTTGGAGGTCATTTTGAACAACCTGGCATGAGCACCCCCGTATGTGTCTTCTGGCAGACACCCACCTCTTGAGCATACAGCTAGGAGTGAACTTCCTAGGGCCTGGAGTACTTGGGTATTTCGTTCTTGAAAGTGGTCAAGTCAGTCTGCAACCTGCCTCCCAGCAGGGGGTAAACATTCCAGTTGCTCCGTGTCCTCACCAACACTTGATGATATCAGCATTGTAAATTTTAGCCAGTCTAGTGTATTGCAGTGGTATTTCATTGTGATTCTGATTTGCGGTCCTGAAACACTTTGTAACTTAGTTAGGCTTCTTTTTTACTTGTAGCTCACTCCTTAATTTTAATTGAATAGATATAAGCAAACTTGTTCTTGTCACTTGTTTGCAGTATTTATATTTGCAGTCCCCTGAAAGTACCACGTGCTACCGATTTTCTGTTTAGATGACTATTGTAGAGTTTTCTTTAAAGACAAATCCATCCAAGTTTAAAAAAAAAAAAAAAAGGTTGGGGGAGATGCCCTCAAAGAGGGATATTTTGCAACTAATAGACCTGCACAGGTGGGAATGTGGCGATGTGGCACCTGTTGAAGACATAGCAACCTCTCCCAACCTGAAGATAGAGGGGAAAGCAGGCTCTGGACGGAAGAGAACCAGGAAGTCAGAACCCACATCTGTCCCTCATCCTGGGCCCCCATCTCTCCTCTTGGTCCACCTGCTCTGTGTGTCTGTTCTCTACTGTCTGCCACACTCTGCTCTCTCCTCTGCCTCTCAGTCCGAGCCCTAAGATCAATAAACTGGACTCTATCGATCAAAATTCCCAGGAGAGACTCCACTGGGGGAAGCTTGAGTCAGGCACTGATTCCTGACCGTCAGTCATGGTCAGAGAGTGGAGACCTCTCTGTGACAGCGGGAAGAACACATGATTGGCCTTTCTAGCACATGTAGAGGAAGCACATTCTGAGGCAAAAATCGGGATATTCTGTTGATGGGACAGATGATTTGAAATTGAGAATGGAAGGGGCTCCTGGGCGGCTCGGTGGGCTGAGCCTCTTCTTTCAACTCAGGTCATGATCCCAGGGTCCTGGTATCGAGCCCTGCATTGAGCTCCCTGCTCTGCGGGGAGCCTGTTTCTTCCACTCCCCCTGCTTGTGCTCACTCTCTCTCTGTGTCAAATAAATAAATAAATAAATAAGACATTATCATTTAAAAAAAAGAAATTGAGAATGGAAGACATTTGAAAAATAATAGGCATAATTATTCTTCCTTATTTGTCAAGATCTAGAGCTATCTATGTCCCCAGGGGCACTCTCACTGGCCATTCAATTTCTAAGTGAAGATTATTACGAAAAAGAGAGAGGTGGAGGAAGGAAGGAGGAAATGGAAAAGGAAGATAATGTGAAGTGATTTGGATGAATTAGCAAGAAGAAAAAAAGAGAGGCTGTGGTGATGGTGGTGATGATAATGGTGATGGTGGTGATGGTGATGATGATGATGGTGGCAGTAGTGATGATGGTGGTGATGAGGATGGTAAAGATAGTAATGGTGGTGATGATTAGGATGATGGTGATGGTGGAGATGATGGTGATGGTGGTGAGGATGGTGATGATGATGGTGATGATGGTGGGATGGTGGTGAGGATGGTGATGGTGGAGGTGATAGTGATGGTGGTGATGATGGTGATGATGAGGATGGTGGTGACGGTGATGCTGGTGGTGATGATGGTGATGCTGGTGGTGATGATGGTGACAATGATGACAGTGATGATGGTGATGATGAAGATGAGAGTGATAATGGTTATGATGCTGGTGCTGGTTACATTTTTGTGCCTGACTCTGTGTTGAGCACTTAACATTCACGATCACATTTCTTCCTAAAACAACTTCATGAGGCTCCTCCTATTGTCCTCATTTTACAGATGAGGAAAACTGAGGCTTAGACAGGTCAAGTCACTTGCCCCAGTTGAAGTGAACCAAGGCAGCTGACAGCAGAGCATGAGCATGTGTCTAACCATGTTCCTCTGTCTCAAGTGCATAGATGTCCCCTCCCTGGGGAAGATGAGCTGTTGCCTGTGCTCAAGCCCCATATTCGTGCAATTTAACAAATGGTTATATAACAAATGTCCATGGAGAGTTAAGCACCCAGGCCCAGGAGCCGGACATTATTCACATCCCAAAACCTACTGCGTGCCCCTCGCGGTCATAACCGTCTCCCCTCCTGAGACGGAACCGTTCATCTGAATTGATGATCACCTTGTGTTCCCTTATAGCCTTACCCCCTGTGAACGTGTGTCTCTCCGCACTGCAGTTTAGCTGTTGGAATTTATGTGGCTGGATCTGGACGATATGTGTTCTTTTTCTGCCCAGCACTGTGCTCGGGGTTTGTCCTCGTGGCTGCGTGACTCTCGGGCTCTTTGTCCCCTTCGCTGCACAGTGCCCCATGGCATGGATGCCCACGTCACTGTAATTGGACATCCGGACTGTTGCCAGCTCGCGGCTACTGTCTGTGTATCCCAAGACGTGTGCCCAGGAACCCTGACCATAAACCTCCCTCCCCGGGATCCGCAGGCCTGGGGGGGCCTCTTCTCTGAGCTTTCTCAGCCCCTGTGCTCCCCCCGTTGCAGCGCATGTCCCTCCGCCTGGTAGTTGTCTTTTAATTCACGGCCTCGTCCCCTCACACAGGGTCGGGGGAGTGCGGCCCGCCGGGCCCCTGTCAGGCTCCTCTCATCCCCAGCCAGCGCCCAGCACAGTGTCTGGCACCAGGACCGCAGCCACAGAATTTTGAGCAGAAGACGAACGAGCGAAGGAAGACGCGCGTGGAGGGTCGGCGTCCCCCAACACCTGCCGAATCGAAGCGCGTCACAGACGTGAGAGGTGGGCCCGGAGGTGCCGGTAAGACACTCAGCTGTGGCTGTTTCCGATCTGCATCCGGACCTCGGAAGACACCGGCCGGTCTCACCGGCACGGCACGCGGGGACACGGACTCCCGGCAGGGGAACGGGGAGGTCGCGGAGGCCTCTCTCCCTGTCAGCAGATGGTGCGCGGACATAGCGACATCTAGAGAGACGCTTCCCAGCTGGATTCCTTTCCTCCGCCCTCCTCCTCTGCTTCCCAGGGCTAATGAGTGTGATTACATCTCCTCAGGAGGAGGCAGCTAGTGGTTTCCCCCGGCCCTTCGCTACCCACCGCGTACCCGGTCTGTCCCCGGGAAGGCGAGTGAGCTGAGCAGCGGCAGGAAGCGCCCGGATCTGCTCCTCAAAGAGGAAGATCAAAGTCACCGAGGGTGAAGGAGGGTCCTGGGCAGGGGGCGGAGCTCCCGCAGGTTGGGGGGCGTATCGGAGGGTCCAAGCTGACATGCAGAGGCTCAGAGGTTGGGGACACGTATCCAGAAGTGACCGCCGTGGACTGGAGCCCTGCCGGTGTCAACCAGCTTAGTTCCACGCAGGCCAGGCCAGGTGCCTTCGCACCGTCTTAGTGATGCTAGTTTTCATCAGAGCCCACGGGCCTGTGGATCACGTCCAGCCTCCTTGACAGTTGACAAGGCCTCCCTGGCCGGTGCCTGCCAACCCCCCTGCCTCCCGGTGCTCCCCTCCGTACCTCCCGCTCCTCCTCCTCCTCGCCCTGCCCGGGCCGGTTCCGCCCTCACGGGTCCTGTTCCCTGCCTGCCGTGCTCTTGAACGGCTCACGCTTAGTGACTGCTTCTTCTAGGGGGCCGGCCTGATGCCCACCCCATCTAAGGCCAGGCCAGCTGCTCCCAAAGCCCCCGGGACCTAGCACCCAGCACACTGTACGGTCCAGGCTTCCTTCCTCAGCACCATTCTCTGTTGGATGATGAAGGATAGACACCAAGGCCGCGGGATTCACATTCTACCCCAGCTCAGGGTCCGGACAGAGCAGGTGCTCAGTAAATGAATGTCCTGGGTGGCTGAGTGAATAAGGTGATCAGGCGTTTGCCGAGCGTCAGAAGGTGACTCAGAGGTAACCAGGTGCGGGGACAGCGTCTTCCCTCTTCCAGCCCTGCCCCCCGACCTCACCTTCCCTATAGGCAAGCCAGGAGGTCCTTCGTCTCTGCCTCTCCAGGGCCTGCCTCCTGAACCACCTCAAGCCTGCAGTGGATAGAGATAGGGTTGCTCAGGATCTGCTGCCAGGGTCAGGCCAAAGTGCTCAGACCACACCCCGGTTCTCAGCCCAGGTGTTGGGAGTCTCCACCCAGGTGCTGACGACCTGTTTTAGCTCCCGAATTAGGCAGGACCTGAAGCTAGCCTATGTTCGAATTTACTCACTCACTGACATACAGAAACTAACAAATTCCCTTTCTGCTTGTATCGCTCTGAGCTGGGTTTCCTGGCATTTGCAAAAGGATTTTTTTTTTTAAGATTTTATTTATTTATTTGACAGAGAGGTCACAAGCAGGCAGAGAGGCAGGCGGAGAGAGAGGAGGAAGCAGGCTTCCCGCTGAGCAGAGAGCCCGATGTGGGGCTCGATCCCAGGACCCTGGGATCATCACCTGAGCTGAAGGCAGAGGCTTAACCCACTGAGCCACCCAGACGTCCCTAAAGGATTTTTTAAAACAGCATTATTAAGACATAATTCACATGCCATATAATACATACATGGAAAGTGTATAAATCAGTGTTTCCAGTACAATCATCAAGTTGTGAGCTACCACCACAGTGTAATTTTGCCTTTTCATCACCCCGCAAAGAAGCCCTGAGCTGTTCGCAGTCACTCTGGTTCCTCCCTGCCCCAGCCCCGGCCCCTGGAAAGCATGAATCTGCTTTCCATCGTGATGGATTTGCTGACCAAACAAGACCGTCCAAGAGGGGCCTTCTGTGACCGTCTTCTTTCATTGAACACAACGTCCTCACGGCTCATCCACACCATAGCAGGTGTCTGAGTCATAGTCCATCGTGCGGATGGACCCTGGCGTGCGCATCTGTCCCTCCGTTGGTGGACGTTTCGATTGTTTCCACTTTGGGGTCCCGTGAATGAGGCTGTGGTGAACGTTCGTGTTCAAGCCTTGGTGTGCCTGTATGTCTTGACTTCTCGTGGGTGGAAGCCGGGGATGACATTGCTGGGTCATGCGATGACTCCGTTTCACCTTCTGAGGAGTCGCCGGCTGTACAGACTGCATCCTACCTGGCCAGCCCCCCGGGCGGGAGGCCCATGGTCCTGCTCCGCCCGAACACACAAGTCACCCACACAGCGGGCACACGGTGTCTTACCTCAGCTCCTAACCCCGCGGGTCCCGGCTGGGCGACTCTGGCCTCCTTCACTGTGGGAGCCTCAGAAAGCCACAGCCCAGGGCTGCGGCAAGGACGGAACAGGACATCAGTGGTAATCACCTCCTCCCCAGATCAAACGTTCCCATGTATACACCTCTGATCACTTCCGTTGAGTACACCCCAAAATGTGCAAGGGCTGGGTCAGAGGGCACGTGCTTTCTGCAAGCCCGCTGCCGCCATGGGACAGTCCCCCTTAGCACAGTGTGGCTCAACCTTCCGCAGTACCAGAACCACCCGGACTCCTGGGGAAAAGGAGACACTGGTTCAGCGGGCTGGGAGGGGCCCGAGCTCTCTGCATCCCCACTCCCCCCCAGCAGGAGGGATCCCGGCACTGGCACTCAGAGGGTCCGGCAGAGCACAGCCCCAGGCAGGGCGTGGACGGTCAGCTGCACTGGCCGCGGGGGCTGCAGAAGGCTGGTTCTTGGCAGGCGGCCTCCGTCCGGCACGGCTCCTGCCCACTCCGCAGAGCCCGAACCTCTGTCTTTGGCCGCTCGCCCAGCCTGGCCATTCACGGAGCCGATTCCTGCGAATCTAATCCGCCCAGGGAGGATTGGAGAGTCCAGCTCTCTGCACCAAGGCCAGGCGGCGAGGGTCCAGCCCTGTGCGTGGAGGGCCTTTCCTGCAGCCCCCTGGGCCTGCGGGCTCCGGTCCCTGCAGCGCGGCATCCAGGGAGCCCGGAGAGGACAGCGGGCCGAGGGAGACCCCGTCTGGACGGGAGTGGCCGTGCAGCGCGGTGGCCGGTCTCTCCACTGCAAACCCCAGCAACGGGGAGCCGGAGCCTGTGTCTGCGGGGGTTTCCGTTCTACCCCCAAGAGGCTGCTGAGGCCTGTGGGCTCCTCGTGCTGGGACTGGGGGAGGGAGCAGCAAAAAATCATCATCATCGTAACTTTAACCTGGTAAAAGTAGGGGGAGGCCACAGAGCACCGAGAGGGTTTTGCTTTCCATATGAAATTGGAAATGAAATATGAAATGAACCACATGAAATTGCTGATTTGGGCCATTTTTGCCTTCTAGAAAAAGGTAGTTCCACACAGTTCCATGTTAATGCTCAGAGCAAATTTGGGGTTGTGGATCCAAACTTCCCCGTTCTTGGGACACACGAAGCCGGTATATTTGCACACAAGCACACATCTCATCACACGTGTTGCTATTCCCGGGTGCTACAGGTCATGGAATCTGAGATGTCACCGAGTGTCAGGTCCTCTGGGTCCCTCTGTCCCTCCGAGAACAGAGGAGTCCCAGACAGTGCCCTGGGGACTTCAGAGAGTCAGCACTCCTGTTTCCTTTCCAGCGTAACAGGGCTGCTGTGCCTCACGGTACACTTTTGTGAGCCACACACCTGTGAGGGGCGATGCGCTGACGGGGGAGGAGGTCCTTCGCGAGCCTGGCCTCTCTCTGTGTCCATGGGGGCCCTCCTCTTCCTCTTTTCTCTCCCACCAACACTCGGAGGGTCAGCCCCAGCGAAGAGCCCCGGGCTGGGTGGGGACGGCCGCCAGACCGAGGGCTCAAGGCCCCAGAGAATGCTAACCCAGGGGTAGGGCTCCCAGGAGACCAAGATGCTCATGGTAGATTAGAAAATACTAAATAATTAGCAGATAGGAGTAGTAAAACAGTAAACACATGGCCAGATCGCGGAGTCACCGGGCCCCGCCTCCCAGAACCGGGAGGTGACCACCTCCCAGGTGTCACTGTGTGCATCCACACCAGACAAATAGGGCGGCCCCCCACCCAAATTTAGGTCCGGATGTCAAGAGGGATGAGCCTCCCTACCCCCCACACACACTCCGAGGGTAGGAACAGGCCATTACTCCTGTGATGAGGCTTTCTGGGGAGAGCGCGGAAGGTCCCACATGGCTGCAAAGTGGCCAGAAGGAGTGGGCGAAGGAGACTGGCCTGGGGGCTTCCGGCGGCTGGAGGGTGGGGCCGGGGGAGGAGGGTTCCTCCACTCGGAAAGGGGCTGTTGGCTGTGAACCTACTACAGCACCGAAGGACAGAGCAGCCGGGCTTTCTGTCCGCCGGCCGGCCGGCCGCAGGGTCGCGGGGCCCAGGGAAGCAGAGTGGGGTTAACTGGGGCCAGCAGCGCGGCGTCTCAGACGGGGTCAGACACCACCGCAGGTGGACGTGCCTGCTCCCCAGTTCCGAGACACCCAGGGACACGCGTGCCGGGCATACGTGTGCACACGCGCGCATACCATGCACGGGGAGCACGACCACCCCGGCAGTTTTCGGCCCGGTAACGTCTGTGGGGGCGTGTTCAGCCCGCCTCTCCCAGAGCAGCCTCCTGGCGACTCCGCTGTCGACAGACACTCAAGGTTCCCAATTAGGAAGAGTTCGGCTTGTACCAGACGCCCGTGTACCACCTCCCAGATCGAACAAATGTTAATTTTTTTTCCCTATTTGCTTTGAGTGTTTTTTAAGGAGCTCAAAGTCAGAGTTAAAGTGCTCCCCGCCCCCCGCCATCTCTCTCTCTCCTTTTCTCAGCCCGCGCACTCTGGGAAGTCAGCGGCCAGGATGGGAGCCGCCCTAGGGAGAGACACAGCGAGGGGTAGAGGCCTCCCGTGACCAGCCAGCGAGGACCTGGGGCTGTCGACAACCACAAAGTCAGCTTGGAAGGGGACCCTTCTGCCCCAGTGAGAGCCCCACACGACCCCGGACCTCAACCACACGAGACATTAGGAGCCAGAAACACTCAGGCAGCTCCCAGACTCCAGGCCCACCCAAAGCAGGAGCTAACACGTGTGTGTTGCTTTAAGCCCCTGGGTCTGGGGGGTACTCGTTTTGCATCAGGTGATAACAAATACACCCATCTGGCATCCCTCAGAGGCTGGGTGCTAGGACACAGGTCGACTTGGGCACCCACCTGTCCCCACCACCGACAGTCTCCAGGCATCTGTTCCTCGTAGGGTCCTGCCGTTGGACGGGGTGGTGATGATTCAGTGTGAACCCCTGACCCGGCACGCTGAGCTGGGCAGCGCGGCGTATGAGCCCCGGTGGCAAACACCTCCTTCCGGTCCCCTTCTGTGTCCCCCAGCCTGCCATCCTCAGCCAGTTCCCTCACAGCCGCACCATCTGGCCCTTCGGGAGCCAACACCACAGAACCACCTCACACCAGCTCTGATCGGTCCCTCCGTCTCCTGGCCACGCTTCCTTCCCGATGTCAGTTCCGACACAGAACCCAGCAGTCCTTGTCACAGAAGATGTTTGGAATTTTGCCCCCAAGTCAAGAGACTTTGGAGACAGACTGGGTTTCCAGTCTCCTCCCACCATCTCTGCCCCCGAGGCTCCCTCTGGAAAGTGGGCTCCAGAATCACGCCGATCTCCAGGACGACGGAGAGAATCGGGGCTGATGAGGAGGGCCCGCGCCGAGCGGAGAGCCCTCAGCAAACGTGCTGTGCCGGCGTCAGCCCTCATGATCGCCGTGGCGGGAGGTGCTCGGCGGCCCAGCCCTGAGAGAGGCCTGGGACCAGTGGCTGAGCCCCACGTCCCTGGGAGGCCTGTCGCAGGGTGTGGTGGGGCGAGGCAGGGGAGGGGCTCCTCGGCAGGGAGGGTCCCTCCCGTGTCCCCGGGACCTTCTCTAGGCTCCATATGGAAACACGCTGCCTCCCACCCCCTGCTAACTCTATTTTTTCTTTCTTTTTTTATTGAGGTAAAATTCACACAACATAAAATTAACTGTTTAAAGTGAACAGTCCGATGGCATTTAGTACAGGCACGGAGCTGTTGCAACTGTCACCACAATCTAGTTCCAGAACATTCCATCACCCCCGAGGAGACCCGACCCCTCCCCCAGCCCCTGGCAACTGCGAATCTACCTTCTGTCTCTCCAGATTTGCCTCTTCTGGACGTTTCCTCCAAGAGGAGACCAGCACTGCGGGACCTGCTGAGAAGGCTCCTTTCACGTCGGAAGAGGTTTTCGGGGTGTATCCGCGTTACAGCCTGCGTCACTGTCACCCGTCTTTAGGGCTGGGGAAGGTGGCCTCGTATGGGCAGACGCCTCTGCTTGTCCGTTGTCGGTGGGTGGGCTTTGCTTGTTGGCGCGTTTGGACCGCCATGAATGCCGCCGTAGACACCCACGCGCAGGGTTTTGGGTGCACTGAGGTTTCGGTTCTCCTGGGGAGATACCAGGGTGTGGACTCCCTGGGACTGTCTGCTTTGGAGGACACCCCCCCCCCACCGCACCTGCCAGCCCCCACCAAGCCCTCAGACTGTGCGCTCTCCAGGGGTCACTTTCCACGACACTTTGGGAATTGGTCTGTGTGGAGGTCTGTGAGCCCCATGTGAGCCAGGCCGGGGGGGCGTGCTCAGCCCACACCCAGGCCTGGTGACGAAGACACTCAGTGAGCACCTGTTCCTGTGAGGACGGACTGTGGGGATGAGCCAACGGGCGAGCAGAGACGTGGCCGGGAAGCCCCAGGACCCGGGGCAGGACCCCTCAGCAGACGCACACACGCTCGGCGGGCACGGGGTGGGCTGAGGCGCTGGGGGTTCATACGCAGGCTGTGCACAGGGCAGCCTGTACTGAACGGCCAGTGGTGTGGCGGACCCACGCTATGTCCTACACCGGCCCCCCAGGACAACGGTGGGACGGCATCCTAGCGCGGTCAGAACGAGCACCCCAGATCTTCCTCCCTCACCTCCCGATTGACGGAACCCACTGGGATCCTGGCTCAGGGTCTGTTCCCGGAACCCAGTGGAAGCCGGTGCGCGTGCCCTCCTGTCCGTCTGAGGACCCACCCTGCCATCAGGAGGGACGAGACGAATCATTTACAGGAAGGATTAGCCAGAGTCAAGGGGCTTTCCCGAGGCTGCTGCACTGGGCACAGTCACGCTCTGATTCCGGGGGGCTGCCCGCCGCTGCACCACCTCCCCCCGAAGACATAGGTCAGGCTGGGACCAGGGGAGGCAAGTGAGGCGCCCCCTCAGAGTCCTGGGGGCAGCACCCCCTTGTCCTGGTGACCCTGGTCCTGAGAGTAGATAAGGCCTCTGTGTGCGGGTGTGCACACGTGTGAGCATGTTCGTATGTGTGCGCGTGAACACCAAGTGCATGTATCTGCATGTTTTGCATGTGTGGCTGCGCGGGCAGGCATATGCACGTGTGTGTGTGCAGTGTACACGCGTGTGCGTGCCCTGAGTGCGTGGGGTGAGTGTACGTATGCTGGTGTGTGCATGTGTGCCTGAGTGGACTGTGTGTGTGTGTGTGTGGCACACCTCACAGCAGCTATGGAGCACTCGCAGGCCCAGCATCAGCCTTGGGGCTTTGCGTGCAGGGACCCACTGAGTCTGCACAACCCTGGGGCCTCGGTCCTGCCATTATGCCCGTCTGCAGATGGGGAAACTGAGGCTCAGGGAGGCCCAGAGCTGTAGGTGCAGGACGGGACGAGAGCGACAGCTGACTCTGGAGCCCGCACTCTGCTACTCCAGGGAGGTGCTCGACCACGTCCACCTGTCTTCCTGCCACCCACCCCTTCCTCTAGCCGCCGGTCGGTGACGCTCCTTCCTCATGTGCTACCCCTTTCGCAGCGAGGTGAGCAAGAAATCCCAGAGCGTACTGGTACCTGTGCTCACTGCACCGTCCAGCCGAGGGACCACCGCAGGGAGAGATGCCACAGCACGGCCCTTGGTGACAGGTGTGGCTCCAGAGCCTCCCAGAGCCCCGAGTCCCACGCGTCCGCCAGACGGCAGGACACCTCTGCCAGGACCACACACACCGTGTCCTTTCTCCCGCCAGAGGCCACCAGGACCACTCTCTCCCCAGGGCTCCTCCTGCCTGACCACGCCTTCTGGAGGGCGTGTTAGTGGGAGAAGGGTCAGCGGAGGCCGGAGGCGGGAAGAGGCCCCTCTGGAGGGTGGGCTGAGCTCCTGCAGAGGAGCAAAGCTGCTCCCTCTTGGCTCCTGGCTCGTCTGCCTGCCAGGGTCGGATCATGGAATGGGAGAAGGACATCACCTGTGGTGACAGCTGCCCGCGCTCCCCGCTCTGGCCGCCAGACAGGCCGGCCTTGGCCAGAAAGGACGTGTTTTGAAGATGCTGCTGAACCAGAAAGCCCAGGACAGGGCCACTGGGATTCTCCTTGCCCGTCCGCTGGCGTCTCCCCTCCGCGCTGTGATTTTTTTAAAAACGTGCTTCACGATGCAATATATACACATTGCAGAAAAACAAGAAAATGCAGATAAGCGTCAGGAGGAACTGAAAACCTCCCAAGTACGCCGCACAGTGAGGAGGTGAACCGGCCTGATGTGCGCACACGGCGACAGCCCTCCCAGCAGAAGCCCGGCTCAAGCGCTCCGCGATCGCCGCTGACGTCACCGAACTAAGTAACCCACAGCGTCTCGGGAAGCCGGACGGGGGCCCCCGGGCGGAGGAGCAGGGCCCGGGCGGAGGCGGCACCTCTGTGCTCCTTTGACTTCCGACCTACTTGCTTTCCCTCGTGTGCGTTCAGCAGCACCTTGACCAAATGCACACTCGCGCTCTAACGCCAGGACTGCCGCTATTCCCGCCTGTGGGGTCCCCTCACAGCCCTTCTCATACTCAGATACGCGCGTGCTTTTCTCGTGGGAAGATAAAACCTACCGTGCCTGGCTGTGTTCTCACCGGTCAGACGGCAGGCGCCGTCCCACCGCGAGCCCCCAGTAGGCCCCCGCCCCCGCATCATCATTGAGGGAGGGCAGCTGTGAGCCCGCAGCGACAGTACCCGCCTCATCTGGCCCTGTTCCCCTGCTGTCTGCAAACATCCTTCCCAACCAAGAAGTCACACCTGGGCCTGCATATCAGGGAGCCTCCAGCCCCGCGAAACGCCCCGTAGAATGCTCCAAGCTGCTCTCCGTCCAAACCGAGTATACAAATGTTCTGGTTGTCAAATAAGGCGTCGCAGGGATGCTACTGAGATTTAATTCGTCAATTAAGTTAGAAATGCCATTTTAGATCATAAGTAAGGTTACAGAAAATATGTGCCCGGCACAGAAAAGATGAACGAGGGGTGCCTGGGGGGCTCCGTCAGTGATGCATGCCTTCGGCTCAGGTCACGATCCCAGCGTCCTGGGATCGAGCCCCCCTGGGCTCCCTGCTCTGCAGGGAGTCTGCTTCTCCCTCTCTCTCTGCCCTCCCCTCTGCTTGCGCGTGCGTGCTCTCTCACTCTCTCTCAAATAAATAAATCAAATCTTAAAAGAAGGATAAAAATAAATTAAAAACAAAGCAAGAACATGTGGTGGGGGTGGCCAGTCATCCACCCTACAGCTCCCCTCTCACTCCTGGGACACAGGCTGATTCCACATCCCAGCCACGCGGACGGCGCAGGCACAGGACGGTTTTCTCCACGGGACTCGGCAGTGACGCCGTGTGCCGCTCCCAGCCTGGCCTCAGAAGCCTCCTGCACGTCCAGCCTCCCCCGGCTCGCAGCCCATGTGCCACCCAGACGCCGGAGGCAGCCCAGGATGCCGTTGCCCCGGGGGGACAGCGGGCCCCCCACACGACAGGCCCTGGACACCCACCACCACGACCGAGGGGAGAAGGAAGCAAGCCGCAGCTCACGGCACACAGAGGTCTACGTCTCGGTGACCGGCGCGGCCACCCACCGCGCTCACTGACTGGCCGGCTCAGAGGCGGAGCTTGTCTATCTCCGGACTCGTCGCGTGTCACCAGCCTCGGAGCCCCATCTGAGTCCTGGAGCCCCGAGCCGCCTCTCGCTCGCTCTTCGCCCTCGGGGTGGGGGTGCCGTCCCGCGCTGCGAAGGAGGATGGCCTACAAGACCCGCGTCTGCACGGACGAGCACGGGGGCAGCGGGCGCCCACGTCTACACGCAGCTTGCCGGGCCTGGTCTTCGCCCCGTCGGCGCTTACAGGATTTCTCCCGAAAGAGGCCGCTAAAAGGCTTTCTCGCTGTGGCCCCTACACTGGGGAGGCCCTCCCCGCAGACGGCCGGCCAAACCCGCGTCTGCCGCCTCTCTCGTTCCCTCCCTCCCGGTGCCCCGGCAAGGGCCTCCGCTGAGGCCGTTTCGGAAGAAGCTTTGTTCTCCGAACAGACGTGCAGGCTCCAAATAAAACGACCGAGAGACTGACCCGTAAAGATACGATTATTAGGTGACCTGCCTTTTCGCCTGTTACGTTTGTATTATCATTTACTTTTCAGCGGGGGGATTTTCGAACACGTACAGGAGCAGAGTGGGCGCCTCACAGACCCCGGGTGCCCACCGACCGCACGTGGGACAATCCAACAGCAGTTGCCTTCCAGAAACCAGGGGGTCCTTCTCGGAGCCGGTTTAAGAGGCCGTGCGGCGACCAAGGCTCAGGTGGCGGAAGCCCCCTTGCCCTCCTCTTCCGTCCTGTCCTGGGTAGCTCAGGGCAGAGCCGACCTTTCCGGGGCAGGGCCAGGCAGCGAATAGGGGAGCTTCGGCAGATAAACGGTTTCTGCGGCCCCTCCGGGACTCGGGGTTGCAGAACCGAAGAGCCAGAAGAAAGGCTTAATTTACAAAACCTGGCAGGGGCTCGACATGACCCGTGGGCCATCGTCCGCCAAGCCTGACGCAGCCCAGCCCGACTTAGAGGAACACAAGGGCCCACCTCGTTTCAGCTGCTTTAACCAGCAGCTGCAAGAGCCCCCACAGCCGAGAGCAGGAGCACGAGGCTGTGCTGGGGTTTGAATGGGGCCCTCAGAGCAAATGGGGGGTGTGAGCCCGGGCAAGTGACTAATTCCTCCAGGCCTGGATGCTGAAAGGGACTTTGGAACCGTCCCTGCCTCTGGGAGGAGTTGGGGGAGTGACGAGCTCAGCTGGGTGGGGGGCTCAGCCCTGCGGCTTCCATGGGATACCCAAGGGCCGCTGTCATTAAAACACGGGCAGGATGGGCAGCCCGGAGCATGCACTTCCGGGCAGCGGGAGGCAGCACGGGAGGGAGGCAGAGGTAATTAATCAATCAGGCCCGTTGGGGGCAGCAGGGAATTGAGTTGAGAGCAGATAGGAGGACACGGACAGAGGGCTGCTGGTCGTCCTCTGTGTGAGTGGCTCTCTTTTCTAGGGCCGCCTCTCCCACTTGACTCTGCTGCCCATGCTGCCAGGGACAAGGCTAATTTTACTATAGCCCCCCCACCAAGGGCAGGCTGCACCCCGATCTCTGTGACCAACAACCTCCTTCCAGAAACTTCCAGCTTGGCCCCTAGGGAAGGCAGTGCCCACTGCATTGGGCCATCCACCAGGCTGTAGGGGTGCTGGCTAGGGTGCGTCCACCACAGAGCCCACTTTGTACGCCCCCGCCCCCGTGATGGCGCCTAGCTTGAAGCCAGAAGTGCGTAGAGACCACAGCGGTCACCCAGGCCAGCGTCTCCTGGGCCACCTGTGCCCCGGGGAGCCGTGAGAGTCAGGTGAACCTGGCCATGCCAAGGGCCAGCTGTCGCCAGGAGGAACGCAGGGCTCTGGAACCAGACGGCAGGGGATGATGCGGCCCCTCGAGCCCTCAGTGTGGTGGCTGCTGCTGTGACCGATGGGAGGCAGAGGAGGTCAGCGGTCAGAGGTCACAAGGACTCTCAAGGATCAGCAGGAAAACACCAGAAAGAGAGATTTCAGAGTGCGAATCGTGGAAACCTTGAACTGTGCAATTCGAGTGGCCTAGAGGGGGCCCGTGTCTGTATCCTGGGCCCAGCTCAGCTCTCTCAGCCCCACATGGGTCTCACCCCGAGAACTGACCTGGACCCGGACTTCCCAGGCCATCCCCTGACCTCGCCTCACCTACCTTCCTTTTGGGGGCCTGTCCTGCTGGTCTCCCAGGGCCAAATGGGCTCTTCATCCAGCGCTACCTGTCCATTTTGGCCCCACAGAGCAGCCCGTCGCCCGGGTAAGAAGGGACTCCACCCAGGCTGGGAACATGACTCAGGAGGGACGCAGCTGCATTGCCCTGGTCGCAGCCAGGGACGCCATTCAGAAGTCTGCAGGCCGGAGGGTCCCTCCCGACTGTGTCTCTCGCCTCCCACAAGCCAAGGAGTGCACCGTGCACCCGCTCTACCGGTGCCGATCGGGGTCAGGACCTGGCCTATCGGGAGGCCCATCGGGGACAAACAAAGTTGAGGAAGTTGGGGCTGGGGCGTGAACTGGGTGCCAGCAAGGCCTCCTGCCGTCGGGATCTCTACCCTCCCTGGGGCCTCCCCTTGGGGTGACTCGCAGCTCACTGAGCACTCTGGTCAGGGACCCCAGCTCTGGGTCTCACCCTGCAGGGCAGGAAGAACAGGCCGCCACTCTTAAGTTTCCAGATCCTTCTCCGGCCACCTCTAGTCTTGGTCTGTGGAAGGGAACGGTATCGACAGGCATGTGCGCCCTGGGGTTCACGATGTCACTGTGCTCGGCTGGGTAACGGCCCTGCAGGACGTCCCCGTCCCAGTCCCCGGACTCTGGGGCTGTGAGACCCCACAGGGCAAATGTGCCGTGGGACTGAGGATCTGGAGGTGGGAGGTGAGCCTTGGAAGTGGGAGGCCAGAGGAGGTCTGCCTGCGGGAGAGGCAGACGGCAGGGTGGTGGAGATGCGGGGAGAGGAAAGGCCGTGGGGTCCAGGGCCACGAGGCAAGGAGCACGGACGCCTCCCCAGTTGGAAGAGACAGGGAAGCAGACTCCCCTCAGAGCCGCCAGGAGAAGCCAGCCCTGCAGGCACCTGGACATCTGCCCGGGGAGGCCCCAGCTCACCTCCGACCTCCAGCCCGCCAGAGAATAAGCTGTGTCCTTCCTGGCCACTGGGTCTGCGGGCTACACCGGGCAGCCCCGGGACGCCCCCCCCGGCTGCCACCCACCGGCTCCGGGAGGCAGTGGAGGCTGCCGGGGGTTTGGGTTTCAAACAATGGGATTCTTCTCCAGCCCCTACATTGGAGCGTCTCGGGTCAGCCCTGGTGCCGTCAGCATGTGTGCGTCCTGCCGCTGGTCTGCAGCGCTGCCGTCCTCACCATCAGACTAGCTTAGTATCACGGCCCCGAGACCAAGGCCCCGGCTCCACTCCATCTACCAAGGGAGGGGCTTGCGTTGGCCCAGTGCAATGACAGCCTTTTCAAACCGAGCCCTCGGGGCGCCTGGGCAGCTCCGTTGGGGAAGCGTCTGCCTCTGGCTTGGGTCATGATCCTGGGGTCTCGGGATCGAGTTCTGCATCGGGCTCCTTGCTCAGCGGGGAATCTGCTTCTCCCTCTGCCTGCCACTCCCCCTGCTTGTGCGCTCTCTCTCTCTCAAATAAGTAGATAAAATCTTTAAAAAATAAATAAGCGAGGGGCGCCTGGGTGGCTCAGTGGGTTAAAGCCTCTGCCTTCAGCTCAGGTCATGATCCCAGGGTCCTGGGATTGAGCCCCGCATCGGGCTCTCTGCTCAGTGGGGAGCCTGCTTCCCCACCCCCCACCGCCTCTCTGTCTGCCTGCTGCTCTGCTTACTTGTGATCTCTGTCTGTCAAATAAATACATAAAATCTTTAAAAATATATAAATAAATAAATATATAAATAATCAAATAAAGTGAGCTTTGCTAAGTGCCCAGCACCCTCGCACGGCCCTGTGGGGTGGGACCCACCATGGCCCTGGGCACGGCCTCACCAAGTCTCCCAGAGCTCCCTCTCCTGCACGGGGGGCCGTCTGGCCACCTGCAGAGAGGTCCAGAGGGTGGCTTGCTCTGCAGTGTCTCCCCCACACTTCTCGGGGCACGACCGGCCCCTCGCAGCTTCCCCCCCCACACAGGGGCTCCCACAGCGCTGCCCTGCCTTGGGCAGGTTGGGGGGTTCAGAGCACAGGCAGGTGAGGCTCACCTCCTGCTTGGGCCTGGGGGGATGGGCAGTGTGGAGCAGAGACGGTCCTGAGGCACTCGGTCCTGGGTCCGTGGCCCTGGGCATTTCCTCCTCCTCAAGGGGACAGAAGAACACCTGCCTTCCGAGGGCTCTGCAGAGGCCAAGCGAGAGGGCAGGTGCAGCCCTCGCCCGACGCGGCCCCTGCAGCACACAGCTGACAACCCAGCCTGCACCCCCCGTGGCCACTTTCTGACCACGGACTTCCACGTTGTCCTCCAGCAAACAAGTGAGTGAGTGTATCCGACACGGACACGTGCAGGCCGCTGCGCTAAAACCAACTGAATGAAAGAAAGGAAAGAGAAACTCACTGCTTTGGGCAAGTTCTTGTCTTAGTTGAAATGGAAATGCCTGGGGGGCTCATGACCCCGGGGTCGTGGGGGTCGAGCCCCCGCGTCTCCCTCTCCCTCTGCCGTCCACCCCCACTCACGCTTGCTCCCTCTCACGCTGTCTCTCTCTCAAATAAATAAATAAAATCTTTGGAAGGAAAGAAGGAAGGAAGGGAGGGAGGGAAAGAGGGATGGAAATGTCTGGAGCTTCCCAGGAACTGTCCCTTCTCCCTCCTGCCACTGGGAGGCCCAAGGGCTCCGCGGACAGACTCCGGGCGGTCCCAGGCGGACAGGCAGGATGGCCAGGGCGGCCCGCCTCCAGGAACCAGGCATTCTTCTGCTCCAGAATATAAACACATCCCACGCAGCCTCTGGGAGGGCCACGGGCCCTGCTAGCTGCCTTGGAGGGAGGATTGTTGTCCAAAGACCAGTGTGCAGCCGGGGCCCGCTTCCCGAGAGAGCTGGGAGAGCCCAAAGCATCATCGGGTTGACCCTGTGCTCCTGCTGATGGGCAAACTGAGACCGGGAAGGCCAGTGACCAGCCCAAGGCCACTGCCCAAGGCTGAATCCAAGCCCCTGCTACTCAGCCAAGCCCAGGTTCCAGCAGACTGTGCGTCTCGTTCCAGGAAGAGGCCCAGAGCTCAGGTGAGGAGGAGGGCCTCCCCTGCAGGCACGACGGTGCCCAGGGACCGCACAACACCCGGTTCCTTCATGCCGAAGCTGGTGTCCCCGCAGACCAGAGCCACTTGGACCCCTCTGTGCTTCCGTCCAAGCGGCAACGGCCCCCTGGGAGGGCTGACCACTTTGCAGTCGGGAGCCAGACCCCCTTCCTCTGTTCTGGGGGATTTCTCCACGTCAAAGGCAACTTCTGGAACTTTCTGTGAGTGACAGAGAACCAGTCCCAGCCTCCCCAAGAAGCAAAACCTGGGCTTTGGCAAAACAGGAGCACAGGACCGCCAGTTGGGGCTGGACAGCACTGCCGGCCAGGCCTGTGTGACATTCCCTAGAAACCGCACAAGTCACCAAGGCTGGCTCCTGCGCCCCGTGGGATGAACCGCCCTTCCCGGGAGACTTCGGCCACCAGAGACTCGGAACAGCTCAGGGAGAGGAGCTACAGCCCGTGGCCACAGACCCCAATGTTGACTCTCGGCCCAACACCGCTGCCTCGAGACACGGTGTGGCCCTGGCGTACACGGCTGCCATGAAGGCAGGACTGGATTCTCCCCAGACGCCGGCCATCCCGGGTGGTCCACGCGATTGCGGCGTGGCTCCCCGCCAGCGCGCGCACGGCGACAAAATCCCACCTTCCCTGGGGCTTCTCTATGCCCGGCCCCACCTGGTGGAGTGGCGGTCCTTGCTGGGAGCAGAGACGGCTGCTGGGGGTGGAGAGCGGTGCAGCCATGGTGGGAACCAAGTCTGGCGCTTCCTCCAACAGTTCAACGCGGAGGAACTGCCCAGAATTCCCACTCCTGGGTATCGACCCAAGGGAAGTGAAAACATGCGTCCGCACAAAAACCTCGACCAGAATACCCACGGCAACACTACTCACGACACAACCCAAGTCACCCTGTGAACAGATAAATGGAACACGAGCCACCCGCACCCCGGAATATTAATCAGCTGCAAACGAAGGTGACGTGCTGACGCGCGCCCCACGGGCGGGAGCCCAGAGCCCGGCGTCAAGTTAAGCAGTCACAGGACCCTGTGGCCCGTCTGACAGCACTGTGCAGGGACGGAAGGTAAATCGGAGATGGCCCAGGGTGGGACGGGGTGGGATCTGAGGCTGATGGCTAGGGCATGAGGGATTCTTTTCAGGGTGATTCAAACGTCCTAAAATTGGCCCTGGCGACGGCCGTGCAGCCCTGCTGCGTCCGTTCAGCTCCACCGAACCGCACGCTGGACGCGGACGAATCGTGCAGTCTGTGCCTTGTATCTTGATGAAGCCTAAACAAGGCGAACGTTGACGGAGGCCGAGGGCGCGTGTAACGGGCACTTTCAGACACTTCGGGAGTTCTGAGTGATGGAGCTTTGAGCCAGCCGTGCCTACTGAGGCTGAGCACGCACACGCCACGACTTCAAGCCCCCGTCTCAGCAGAAATGGATGCACCTGTCATTCCACAGACGCGTGCCAGGGCGTCCACAGCGCGCAGCTGGTGACAGCTGTCCCTGGGAGCCACCCGCTATCCGTCCACAGCGGGAGGGATAAACAAGCGTGGTCTGCTGGTGCGGTGGAGTGCCACACCACGACGAACAGGAGCGAGCGGAAGCCGCGTGCAGCACGGACGAGTCCCAGACAGCAGGGAGCGGGAGAGACACCTGCTGGGTCAGAAGCCAACCTTCCGCGCTGAAGGTCACTTGGACGTTCACTCGATGGGGACAGTGTCAAGGAGGCCGGGGAGCGGGGGCTAACGGGGCTGGCGATGATCCGTTTCTTACTGTTCCATGAACGCCTTCGTTCTGAGAACGCAGCCCACGGCCCCGGCGGCATTTGTGTGCTTGGCTGGTATGTCGTATCTCAATAAAAAGTCTGCAGATAAAGATGTTTCCAACGTTAGCGTAAGGAGGCAGCCCAAGCGTCCATCAGCTGAAGAACGGGCACACACGCTGTGGGGACAGTGGGATGTTAGCGGGCAGTGAAAAGGCAGGAAGGGCTGACCCGTGCTCCAAGAGGGATGGGGAAACTGGGGTGCAGAGTCCCCCACCTGCCGTGAGGGTCTGTCCACACGAGCTGTGCATGCAGAGGAGGAAAATGCAGGGACGGAGAGCAGGTCTGTGGGTGCCAGGGCCTGGGGAGCAAAGTGGGGAGTGCCTGCTGATGGGGATGGGGTTTCTGTTTGGGGCGATGGAAAGTTCTAGAAGTAAGTAGTGCTGATAATTGTCACAACTCCGAGAATGTGCCGAACACCACTGAGTGCACCCTTGAAACAGTGAGTTTCGTGTTTGAGGAAGGACGTGGAAGTTTCAAGGGGCCAGCTCAATCTCGAGAGAGCTGGGATTTCTAATCCACCCGCCCCCGTCGATGCCGCTACGCCTGTGTTTTGAGTCCTTCCTCTGCACCAAGTCCCAGGGCAAGCTCCTTTCCTACACTCCCGTTCGTCTCCAAAGCCATCCTAGGGTGTCGCCACGATCGTCACCCCCACACTACAGATGAGGACTCTCTGTAACAGCCGTGGGGCAGCAGAAGGCGGGTTGCTGTCCAGGGCCGCCCCGCAGGCAGGTGGGCTGAGTCCTCGCCAGCGGCCGGCCTGACGTGGCCCTCACGGGGGGTGTTTATAGGGGAGAGCATGGTGGGAGGAGATGCTGATGAACACCCGGGCACACCACTGCTGCCCCCCAGGCCTCCCTTCAGGGAGCCCATGGCAGGGCCAAGGGAGGCTGGCCTCTGTGGACGGCACCACAGTGCTGACTCGTGAATGTCTTCCAGTCCGCAGGCCCCTCAGAGCCTACATGCACTGCCCGTTGGACCCTCGCAACCACCCAGGGTGCTGTCCGTGTGGCAGCAGAGGAAACGAGCCATGTCGCTTTCTCACGCAGTGCCAGGTGGCAGAGTGGGGACTGAAACCCAGAAACCCGGAGTCCAGAGCACCCCCCCCCACCACAGGTAGCCTGGGCCCTGACTGCGCTCCCTGGTGATGGCAAAGCCCATGTGGCACGGTAAACTTGGGGTGAGCATTTGGAACCCTCCCGGGGGGCAGGTTACATAACAGGAGAGGGAAGCAAAGCCTCGGGCCTCAAGGTCAACGTGTGGGCACACCAGTCCACAATCTCCCAGAGCCGGTGGTCAGTGCTCAGACCCGGGACACTTCCAATGGCAGCAGAACTGGCGGCTGCCCTACGGAGGCCACCCCAAGCCCTGCGGGGCTGGACACTTCTGCTTGGGCAGAGCAGTGGGCAGGTTCCCAGCTGGCCCCAGTCTAGACTGGTCTCCCTCCAGCAAAGGAACAAATGGGAGCTCAGGGCTGAGGCCACACCAAGAGGTGGTCAGTAGGGCAAGGGCTGGCCTAGGACACAGCAGGCCTTCCCATGTCCAGGCTACTGCCCATCAAAGACGATTCTGCCCTAACAGAATGGGCCTGGATTTATTCATTCCACAAATATCTACCGGGCACAGTGAGGTATGATTTTATGAGTCCAGGCGGCTGGGCCACAGTGCCTGGATATTTATTTAGTCAAACCTTATTCTGGATGTTTTTAGATGAGACTAGCTTTTAAATCTGTGGGTTGAGTACAGAAGGTTGCCCTCCATAATAAGGGTGGGTCTCACCCAATCAGGTGAAGGACTGAATAGAACAAAAGACTGACATCCTCCAAGTCAGAGGGCATTCTGCCAGCACACAACAGACTGGGAGGTAGCATCAGCTGTCCCTGGGGTCTCCAGCCCGGGCCAGCCCACCCTGCACACTCTGGAATGCTAGCCTCCATACATACATACACATGTGCGTGTGTGCGCGAGAGATTTATATATACAAATACATAATGTGTGTATATGTGTGTAGTGTGCATATACAGAAATGTATATCGGTCACATAATATTAATTCTGCTCCTTTGACAAATGCAGGTGCCTGCCGTCTGATGGGGCTGGAATTCAGAGGGAGGATGCGGCCCTAAGGCGTCAGCCTGTCTTCTGTTGAAGAGGACCAGCCTCAGACACCTTCAGGTCATGGAGGTCACACGGGCCAACAGGCACAGACTTTGCCCGCTCCTGAAAGCAAGTCTGTCTGCCAGGATAGAGGCTCCTTCCGGACAGCGGTGTGACCTTGACCGCAGGACTTCACAGGCTAGGTTTCTATTTCCTTGTCTATGAAACGGGCTAATGCCAATTTCATCTCATGGGTGGCAATCCCGGGGACCAGACGGGACGCAGCGCATGCAAAGGGAGTCGTGCTCAGCTTCCCGCAGGCGCTCAGCAAAGCTCTCCGAATGTGGATCCCAGGTTGAGCCAGGGACGTCACTGTGTCAGAAGCACCCGGGGGCTTGTCTGGAACGGCAGGCTGTGGGGCCCCTCTGACCTGCTGAATCTTCCTCTCCGGGCAGAGGAGCCCAGGACCTGCCTTGGAAGCACGCCGATCTCTAGGCAGCAGATTTGGGAATCCTGGCCCCTCACAGGGGGGCACCAAAGGACCTTCTGCATGCAGGCAGAGCTGAGCCTTCTCGAAACAGGCAGGACCGGGCCCAGACCTCACCTCCCTGGGCTGAGTGAGTTGGACTGGGGCTGGGCTCTCAGCCACCAGCAAAAATTGCCTGATAATGAGCTACCTCATTACCTTGCAGACTGCCACCCCCCTCAGCCACCATCTGCCATCTCACCTGTCCCTGGCACATCACCATCCTCCCGCTGCTAGAAGCGGGGAGACCATGCTCTTGAGCCTCGTTGCTCCAAACTGTGCCTGCGTCTGCTCCCATGAGGGTGCTGTGTGTGCAGAGACCGAGGTTCTGGGATGGATGCAAGCTGGGGGCCACGGGGACAGGACAAGTGCCGGAGAGGGCTGTTTGTTTTCGGTAGGTGATGGAGTTTCCTAGCACGAAATTCAAAAGGCACACAGTGTGCCCATCCTGCCTCCACGCCTTCGGTCTTCTTTGCTACCAGGGTTCTGATTTCGTCCGGGGCATCAAGTCCTTGCTGAAAACCCCCACGTCCCAGCCTTCCCTGGGTTGGGCTGTGGGACCCAGCACCGCTGACAGCCCATGCATGGCAGGAACAGGCTTCTGGAAGAGCCCTTCCCACTCAGCTGGTCTCTGTGCTTTGCATGGCCCTCCTTCCTGAGCCGAGGCCACGGAGGGCGGTGCTGCAGCTGCCGGCATGCAGACATGAAGACAGGAGCCGGGTGAGGTCCCTGCTGCCCCAGCTGCCTGCCTCTGGGTCCCACGAAGAGACGTGCTCCTCATTCACTACGCTGAGCCCGGTTCTGTTCCCTGACGTGCCCACAAGCAGCTCGCAGCCGGCTGGGGAATGAGGTGAGAAGTCTTCTGGGCCTGTCTCCTGTCTCGGTGCCCAGCGCCCCACAGGCGAGCGGCACAGCAACGCGGCCGGCGTCTGGGAGTCGCCCCGCAAGCGCGGATGGGCGCCCACGCACACAGCCTCGCGGGCCGTGCTCCTTCCCCACCCGAACGGTGCACGCGGCCCACGGTGCGGCCCCTGCCGCAGCGCTCCAGTCCCTCCCAGACCAGGCGCGGTGTGAGCTCCGCGCGCCGCACCACCCGCAGGGACGCGAGCAGAGCCCCACGGACAGAACCATTCCAGGCACACGCTTTCCAGGCAAGGATTTCGAAAGGTACTGTTTGGGCCGATGGCTAAGGTTAGGAGGGAAACGGAGGTAGCCCCCTGAAAAGCAGGCGGGGGGACAGCCGGAGGGCGGGCAAGGAGGGCACTTCCCTTTCCCTTCTCCAACCAAAGGCCTGCCCAGCCTCCTAAGATAGACGGCCCCACACGCAAGAGGACTGGCCCCACCCCCACGACCTATGGCTCCCCTCCTCACCCACCCCCACCCCTAGGCTATATGGCCCCACCCCAGGAGGCCTGGCTCCACCCCCAGGACATACGGCCCCACCTCCAGGAGGCCTGGCCTCTCCCAAAGGACATATGGCCCCGCCCCCAGGAGGCCTGGCCTTGCCCCGCCCCCAGGAGGCCTGGCTCCACCCCCAGGAGGCCTGGCCCTGCCCCAAGGCCATATGGCCCTACCCCCCTAGGATATATGGCCCCACCCTTAGGATATGCAGCCCGACCCCCCCACACAAAATATATGACTGCCCCTCCCCCTCCTTCTCCCAATGCCTGGCCCCTCCCCATGGGCAGATGGCCCCACCCCAAAGAGGCCTGGCCCTCACCCCCACAACATATGGCTCCCCCTCCACGCCCACCCCGAAAGCCTGGCTCCACCCCCAGAAGGCCTGGCGCATCCCCGAGGCCTGGCCCCACCCCCAAGGGGCCTGGCCCCACCCCCAAGGGCCTGGCTCCACCCCCAAGAGGCCTGGCTCCACCCCCAAGGGGCCTGGTCCCACCCCCCAAGGGGCCTGGCTCCACCCCCAAGGGGCCTGGCCCCACCCCCAAAGGGCCTGGCTCCACCCCCAAGGGGCCTGGCCCCACCCCCCCAGGGGCCTGGCCCCACCCCCCAGGGGCCTGGCCCCACCCGCGGCTCCTCCCACTGCCCCGGAACCCGCTCTCCCTCTGCGTTCCTCCTGCCCAGCCCCCCCGCTGGCCACCACCACGGGGCCCGTTCCTCACTGCCTCCTTCCTGGACGGCTGCAACTGCCTCCCACCTGTCTCCTAGCCCCTCTCCTACCCCCTTCTCACTCCCGGGGTACGTCACTCACCCCTGCTTAAGGCCAGTGTGGGGTTTGTTGCCTCCAGGGGCAAGGACCAGGCCAGGGCGGGCCTCTCGGCGGCCACAGCACGTCAGCGAGCCGCCCACCTCCGCTTCCTCCATCTCCGCGCGGGAGTCGGACCCCCCGCGCCCCTCTCGGCAGCGGGCCCCGCCCCACCGGACCCAGCCCCCTGCCCCTCCTCCCCTGCGGGCCGATCCCGGGAGCCCTGGGCGCCGGCGAGCGCGGCCAGCCCCTCTCCCTGAATCCTCGCTCCTGGGAGGCCAGGGGCTGTCCGGCTCGGGCAGAAGAGGAACCGGAGGGCTGTCTGCGGCGCGCCCCCGGGCTCCACGCACGGGCTCCCTGGGTTGAAAGAAGGGATCAGTGAGGTGGGCGAGGAGATGGCGAGGCAAGAAAAGGCCCAGTTTCCATAGCAACGGAGAGGCTGCAGCGCTGCGAACAGAGAGGACGAGGGGGTTGTCCTGGGAGCAGATTCGGTCCTGGGATTTGAGGACAGAAGGGACCTTCAGTTCCCGCTACTTCAGAAGCTCTCAACAGCGTGAGTTCCCCCCAGCGGACATTTTTGGGGGGTCACTTTGGTTGGGTGGGAGGTGCTCCTGGCGTCTAGTGGACAGGGAGTGGGACACCACAAAACAGCCTGCAGTGCGCAGGGGGTAGAGCTGCAGAGCTCTCCCGCCTGGCATGCCCACGGGCAGAGGTGCAGAAACCCCGATGCCAGTCAGGCCATGTTCTGGGTTCGCATGTGCTCTACAACATCTTCCCACCCTCTCCAGAGCTCTTTTCAGTCTTCACTTACATGCCTCCAGTGACGGAGGGCTCACTACCTATGGGATCAGACCGTACAAGTTGAGGAGCTGGGGCACTAGTGCCAGAGCTGCTGGGACACCCGGGGGAAGACGTTGCATGTGTGTGTCCATAGCAGAAAGGCAGCACCGGGCTTGCACTGAAGACTTCAAGAGGAACGAGCCTGGGCAAAAACTAAGTCACCAGCTTCTGTCCTCAGATTCTCCAAGGAAGAGGGTCCTCCAGAAACCAGGGGTCTGGGAGGGAACTCAGGGAACTCAGTCCTGCTGGTTCCTGGTCCAGGATCTCTCAGCTTGTGACTGCAGGGTGGGCGTGGGGACAGGCAAGAAGGGGGCAAGAGATCTGCATTTCCAGAAGTAAAGTGTCTACAGTACTGACATCGTGTTTGTGATACGCATGGCAACGTAATTGGGGGAAAGGTACACACACGGAAATATGTCCAAAAATAAGAGGATGGCTGGGGAGGTGGGGTTAGATGGATCCGTGCTGGAATTCACAAGCTTGAGTCATGGGTCCCTGCCGACCTCGGTTCTGTCTTCTGTAAAGTGGGGATGACCACAGCACCTGCCTGGAAGGTTGGAGTGAGGACAGCATTTCTGAGATATCTGCACTGACTCTGGCTGATATGCCCGTCTGAAGTCTCCATGGGCAGCAAAGTTGCCTCTTGGCTAATCCCGCTGAGGTTGGGGGCTGGGGAAAGGTGTAATTCCTTCTTCCCATCTAAGTTTACAGACCCCTGAAGTCCTTCCATGAACCCCATAGGAATCCCTGCCCCAGTGAGAATCGACCCTGGCTGCCGGGCTGGCAGGCTCTTGAACCTGTCTTCGTCCTTCCCGAGCAACGGGGACTTTTAAACCTTGCAAGCCCCAGTGGCAGCGGGAATGTCCAGGCTGTTGGAGGCGATGGCCTCTGCTCCTCATCCCATCCCACCCCGAGTCCCAGCCTGGAAACTCTGGGGGTCACAGAGTGAGGCTTTGCTTTCTGTTCTCTCCAGGAAGGAAACAGGGCCAGTCCTGAGCAGAGAACAGGGCAGTCGGGCACTCAGACCTCATGCCAGCAGCTGGGCGGTCTTTTAGCAGCTGGGGAGAGGCTAGGCTATTTCTGTGCCTACCATGTCCCCAGGGCCCAGCCAGCCAGGAAAGCCACTCAGGGCCAGGCCCGTCCAATCATCAGCCATGACACTGGTTTTCCAGAAAGTGTAGGCAGGGTGGGAAAACGCTGTCTGGCTGGGAAGCGGAGGCGCTACCCAGCTCTGAGTGAGTGGCCACGGTGCCCGGGGAAGCTGGGTGTGAGTGATATGGCCCCAAGCTGGTTGGCAAGTCCGAGTGTGTGGGAAGGGATGTTGCCCACAGAGCAGCCCAGCCCTTGCTCCCCCCAGGCAGAGCAGAAAAGTGAGGGTTTTTCAGGCAAGGGAATGGCCTGGACACAAGAGGGGCGTTCAGCAGCAAGGACAGAACCGTGGGCCAGGGCGGTCAGGCCCCTCCTGGAGGCAGCAGGCACGGCCGAGCATGCAGCCTCGGAGTCTGGCTCTGGGCTTCAAAGCCTGCTCTGGCTGTGCGGTCTCGGGCGAGTTGCGTAACTGCTCTGTTTCAGTAAGATGGGGATTACCAGAGCATCTAGTCTAAGGGCTCTGGCAGGGAGCCCACGTGACAACAGCGAGGGCACAGTGAGTGAGAAAGGAGCATTAGCGCCTCTCGGCCTCAGTTTCCCCATGTAGGAACTGGGAGAGCAGACTCTGTCCCATCTTCCAGGGCCATCTAGATCCGATGTGACCCCTTCCTCTTGTATGGGGGTGGCGTCCAGCTCCCTTCCTCTCAGCCCTCTCTGAAAAGCCTCTTTGATTCATTTTTGTGTGGGACTCTTCCATTAAAGACGAGGGCAAAGAAAGGGGCCAGAAGCAGCCCATCAGGGGGCTGCCCCTCATCTCCCGCCCAGGCAGGGTCCCCGCTGTCCGCACGCGTCATATATGCACCGAGCACACCCGGGCAGCTCTCCATCTTGTCCCGCTTCACAGAACCTCCGCAATGGTCTGTCAGCACTGTTTCGTAATCCTGGTAAACACTGGCTTTCCCTTGTAACATTTATTTATGGATTTATTGCAAAATAGTTATTTTTCTCCTCATAAGCGGAGTACGGACTCATTGCAAAATATTCAGAAAATACAAAGTGTGATGGAGAAGAAAAAAAGATTGCCCTTAACCCTAATACCCAGGGGTTGTCACTGTTAACCCTCTGGTGCTCACTGGGCCAGACCGATTTTTAAAAACTATCCCTGGAGAAAGGTATTTGCTCACTTATTTACACACTGAAGATCCTACCTACATGTGTGCTTGCTGTGATATTTCTGACTTTAAATGTATGTACACACGTGTGTGTGCACATACATATCCACACATACATATATGTTCACACGTGTACACACAGTCACATGCTTTACCTTCTTGCATGGTCTCACACAGCCCCCGCGATAGGAGAGCAAAGACACAAAAATAAATCGTGTTTAGAAGTTCTGCACAAACGACAGTACAGACAAAAGGTTGATACCCAGGATCTATAAAGAACTCCTCAAACTCAACACACACAAAACAGATAATCATATCAAAAAATGGGCAGAAGATATGAACAGACACTTCTCCAATGAAGACATACAAATGGCTATTAGACACATGAAAAAAGGTTCATCATCACTAGCCATCAGGGAGATTCAAATTAAAACCACACTGAGATACCGCCTTACACCAGTTAGAATGGCCAAAATTAGCAAGACAGGAAACAACGTGTGTTGGAGAGGATGTGGAGAAAGGGGAACCCTCTTACACTGTTGGTGGGAATGCAAGTTGGTGCAGCCGCTTTGGAGAACAGTGTGGAGATTCCTTAAGAAATTAAAAATAGAGCTTCCCTATGACCCTGCAATTGCACTACTGGGTATTTACCCCAAAGATACAGATGTAGTGAAAAGAAGGGCCATCTGTACCCCAGTGTTTATAGCAGCAATGGCCACGGTCGCCAAACTGTGGAAAGAGCCAAGATGCCCTTCAACGGACGAATGGGTAAGGAAGATGTGGTCCATATAGACTATGGAGCATTATGCCTCCATCAGAAAGGATAAATACCCAACTTTTGTAGCAACATGGACGGGACTGGAAGAGATTATGCTGAGTGAAATAAGTCAAGCAGAGAGAGCAAATTATCATATGGTTTCACTTATTTGTGGAGCATAAGAAATAACACGAGGACATGGGGAGATGGAGAGGAGAAGGGAGTTGAGGGAAACTGGAAGGGGAGGTGAACCATGAGAGACTATGGACTCTGAAAAACAACCTGAGGGTTTTGAAGGGGCGGGGGGTGGGAGGTTGGGGGAACCAGGTGGTGGGTATTAGGGAGGGCACGGATTGCATGGAGCACTGGGTGTGGTGCAAAAACAATGAATACTGTTACGCTGAAAAGAAATAAAAAATTTTTAAAAAAGTATCATGTTATTAGAGTTTTAACTTCCATTTCTTTCACTAATAGCCATATTAAGCATTTCTCTTTCAATATTAAAAAAAAAGAAGTTCTGCACATACTCGTATCCATTGTTAAGTACCACGGCCTCTGTCCCAGGACCCTGCGAAGCTGCTGGCCCCACACAGCGGCCCCTTCCTTCTCCCCAGGCGGGCAGGGGACCGCGCTCCCGGGAGGCGACGGCTGCTGGCTCCCACGTCCTTTGCTGACCGCCTTGAGCCCCACGCGCGCCTGTGCAGATCGACCCTCCCCTGAATTCTTTGAACTTGCCCATCCGTCTCTGCGTTCCATTCCACACTCCACATTCGGAAGCTGGTTCAACCGCGTCTCCGCTGGGGGGCAGCCAGGTGGAGTCCGGCTTTTCGCAATCATTGTGAAAGGCTGTGGACTCTCCCTTGGGTGTGCTTGGAGAGGGCTTCTTGGAAGTGACATTGCTGGGTCTTGAGAGCACATGGTAACATTTCTAGCTGCGTCTGTGGACGGTCTGGTGACGCTCTGTCTGGAGGAACTGCGATGATCACTCTGTCATCCCCTGTGGCTGGACGCGTCCGATGTTCCCAATACTTCCCATGAGACATAACACCGGGGGGGACGTCTTCAAGCACAAAGTGGCTTTTGTGTCTGGGACTGCTCTCTGGCCAGCCTGGCTTTACCAGGGTAAAGGGACCCTGAGGCCCGCACTGGACGGTTTGTTTGGAACAGCCATACCCGCCGAAGTTTACACTGGAGTGACAAATCAGACAGGAATAACTGCTTTATTTTGTGGTCTGCGTGTCCACTGACAGCAGGAGGTCAGCGCCCCATGAGATGCCCAGCAAGTGGGTCCTACAGAAATATCTGACCTTAAAAAAAGCAACAAAAATCGAACCTCAACTTCCTTCCCCTGGGGCTCCAGCTACCTATTCCCGCCACAGACGGAAGCAGATACTTCTGGCCGTAGAGGGGGCCCAGCGGGCCAAACCACGCAGTCCTCCCCTACGTGGCGCCCGGCACTGCCACCCATGTCCTCCCCCCACTAGACTACAGGCCCCCGACTTGCTCCTGCCTGTGCTCACCGTTGCCCTGGGGTGTATGGTCAGACCCTACACTTGCGTGAACGGATTTTAAGGTCAACTCTGAAACTGGACCTCTGACACACATTGTGAGAAAATCATGTGATCCACTGCGTGCCGTCCCCTCCCCCCGACGTCACCCCGACTTTGGGAGGCTTCCATTTGGATTCCGCACATCCGGAGCTAAGGTCCGCTGTGAACCTCACGGCATCTGCTCACCCGTTTCCAAAGCTCCGCCGGCAGAACGTGTGTCTCTTCAATACTCAGGTTTTAACCCACCAGCTGTGTGGGAGCTGTACGTGTGAACCGTGCCCGCAGGAGGAGTTTTCTTCTCTCTTGGCCCTCAGGCTGCCCCAGGCCCGCCCCTCCCGCCTGAACCACCGCCAGCTTCCCTGCAGCACACCAGCCGCTCATAGGTGGGAATCAAGGAGCTGCCGTCCCTCGGCTCGCCCACCCTGTCTTCTCGGCCGCACTGCACACCCACAGTCAGGGTCCACCGCTCACAGAGTACCTGCTCTCCCCGCACGGGACGGCAATGTCTGGGGTCATCCTAACAAGGGCCCTGTGGGCCAGCTAGGACTAGCCCCTTACAGATGGGACAGCGGAGGCTCCGAGGGCACATCCCTGCCTTGCAAGTGGCAGGCGCAGGACCCCTCACCGTGCCTCTGCCTGGAGCGCCACTCAGGTGTGTGCTCAGAGCATGCACGGGCTGGGGTGGGGGACACACCGGGACACGTGTGTGTGAACATGGTGGCTGAGGGGTCTGCATCCAGCCGCCGAGCTGAGATCTGGGCAAGTCTGGCTAGGAGCCCCAGAGGCGCCCACCTGGCCCATGTTTGGCCCCACCAAGCCAGGTCTCCGAGGAAAAGGGGGTGGGGAGCCAGCCTACCCCTCGGGGCTGCTGTGGGCCAGAGGCTCCCTCCCGGTCCTGGGCGTGCGCTCCCCATGAGGAGCGCGGGCGACCACAGCAAGCACCACAGACCAGACCGCGGGGCTGGCACAAAGAAGTCTGTTCTCTCCCATTCCGGAGGCCGGAAGACTGAGATCAAGGTGTCAGCAGAGCCACACTCCCCCAGGCCTCGAGAGGAGGATCCTTCCTGCCTCCCCCGGGTGCTGATGCCAGCTACCACCCTCCGCAGACGCGTCCTTCCAGCCTGTGCCTCTGTCCCCATGGGGCCTCTCTGCTGGGTGTGTCTGTCTCTGTGTCTCTTCTCCTAAGGACATGTGACATTGGGTTTAAAGCCCCCCTGACTCCATCCGGCAGGACCTCAGCATCACTGGAGCAAGGCCCCATGAACACTCGGCACCTGTGGGAATGAATTCCCTGGTGTGGAAGGGAAAGCCTCGGAGGCAGGAGAAGTCCTGCCTCAGTTTCCCCAACTTGCACACAGGGGGTTGGGCCCAGACCCAGACATCCCACTGCAAACTGCCTGGGCAGCGCCACCTGCTGGCCGGACCAGGAAGTGCACCTGGTAGGAACCTTCCGGAAGAACTGGGGGGTGCGAGGTCCTCCTGCCTGGGGCCCATCACGGCCATCTTCCCTTGAAGGCGACTCCTAAGGAGGCCAGCGATCCTGTTCCTTGGGCCCCCCTCTGGCTCTAGCGGCCAGAGTGGCCGGTGCCCAGTGATGGGGACCTCAGGGATGGCCCCCAAGTCACCCGCACTGGGGGGCCGGCCGCTCAGGGTTTCCCACAAGTGGCCTCAGGGCTCAGCCTCACGTTCGCACACACTCACACACCCATTGTCACACGCCGCTCACACTATCACGATGCTCAGACTCACACCGGCTCTCACGTGTCACACGCTCACCCTCGTCCCCCACACGCTGTCACGCACTCACATACACTCTCACACACCCCACACTCGTGTGAGCACACCCATTCACGCTCGCCCATGTGTGTGCGCATGTGTACACACACTCCGCTCACATACACACCCCTGCCCCCTCTGCTGGGCACAGTCACCCACACTCACACATATACTTGCCCCTCCACGCACACACCACTACACGCTGCCTCCCACCCCGTCCCCGCCCGGCCTGAGCAGTGGAGCCCCACGGACGGGGCGGGTGGAGCGTGGGGGAGGGTCCGGCTCTCAGCACCGCGCACAGCTCCCGGGTGAGCCCTAGACCACCTTCCCTGGGCTTCCTTTCAGACAGCGTGCACGCAGCTGTGCCACACGCGCCCTTCAGCTTTTCTGATTCATTATGTCAGGGGGGTTGGCCAGCTTTCATTTGTCAATTGTCAAGTCCCCAGGATCCCATTGTACAAATTTACCATAATCGAGTGATTCATTATCCCGCCCATCGATGCTCCCAGGCTGCTTGCCGTGACAGACAACAATACCGTGAACGTTGGTGCGTGTGTCTTTGCACACCCAGAGCAGTCTTCCATGGCCTGCCCTCTGCAGAGCACTCACCACCGGATCATGGCGCGTGCGTGGCGTCTCTGCTGCGGGGATGCCCGCGGGGCCTTCCTGCTGCGAGGGCCACATGCCTACGTCCCCCATCCTGACCACTCCCGGTGCTCTGCCCGCCTGCTGGGCGTGGAAAGGCGGGCGCTGTGACCCGGCCCGTGTGTTCCCGCGGGCCGGCGAGCCCCGCAGTGTGCAGCGTTCGGGGCCCAAGCCACGTCTTCCGCTTGCCCGACCGGCCTGTGCGCTTCGCTCGTCTCTCCGTCTGGTTCCTTGTCTTCCCCCGACAGGTTTTCGGAAGTTCCTCACATGCTCTAGATGCTACTCTGTCCTCGGCTGCTTATACTGCGAGTGACTTTTAGTCCGTGACTTGTGTCTTCACTTTGTAATGGAAATCTCTACGTTTTAAAGATTTTATTTACTTATTTGGGAGAGACAGAGAGAGAAAGAGAGTGAGTGTACGCACGCATGAGCCGGGGAGTGGGAGAGGGAGAAGCAGACGCCCCCGCTGAGCAGGGAGCCGGACAAGGGGCTCCATCCCAGGACCCCGAGACCATGACCTGAGCCGATGGCAGACGCCTGACAGAACCCCCCAGGGGCCCCCAGAAATGTTCACATTTTTAATGTCAAAGTGACCAATATTTTCTTCCACAGTTTGTGCGTTGAGGATCTTGTTAATTCCTTCCCAGCCATCAGGTCAGGAAGATACGGCTTCCTTTCCCCCAGAGTTGTATACATTTTGCTTTTTGCTGTCGTAGGCCTCTTTGGTGTTGAAGGCAGCGCGCCGTCAGAGTCAGACTGCTAGTCACCTCGGTCCCCACGGCAGCCTCCTGCCACCTGCTGGCTCCTGTCCGCTCTCTCTGCCTCCAGCCCTCCTCACGTGCTCCCCCCACCACCGTCTGCTCTCTCACCCCTAACCCCAACCCTCCATCTCTCCTGCAGAACAGTCCCCTCCTCCCCAGGTCCTCCTCCCGCACCCAGCTCCGGGCCAGGAACTCAAAGTAACGCCCAGGCGCTGTCACTTGCTCACCCTGCGATTTCGGCCACGTCCTCAGCCCGCCACAAAGCTTGATGCCAATGCCCACGCAAACACCTGCTCCGACATCCTCCACCAAAACCACCTGCCCGCCCACTCTCCACCCCCGTCCGCCCTGCTCTCTGCCCTCGGAGCTGACCGGTACGTTCTGCAGAAACAGCCCTCCTTGCTCTCTGGCTTCTGGAGCCCAGAGGGTGCCCTGGTACAAGGTAAGTGGGAAGGTGCAGAAGGTCCAAGTGTCTCCTCCTCTGGACCCTTCCCCCAGGGTGGCATCTGGCCAGGTCTCCCACCTGAAGGTCACACCCTTTAAGGCTATGGCTTCACATTCCCCCCACATTCCAGCCCCAGGCCCCTGCACGCCCCAGGCCCAACGTGGACGAAGCGCAGCAGCTGTCCTGATGGGATCACTGCGTCATCGAGGCGCTCTGCCTGCCACCCCCCTGTAAATTATACCCCATAAGCCCCTCCCTGTGCAGTGCTCCTGTGGGTGTGCAGCAGCCACCCTCTCTCCTTCAGAAACCCCAGCTGCCATCAGTGGAGACAGAAACCCCAACAAAAGTCAGAAAGGAGTGGCAGGCAAATGCATCAGTGGGTTCTGAAGACAATTTCACGGGTGGTGACAAGTTGGGGCACTGTTCTCCTTGAGACAGGATGTCATAAAGACGTGTGGGGACGGTCAGCACATTCCAGGGCCAGCCTGGCTACCAGAGAGCCAAGCTGTCCCCTCCTGAGTTCTGCTGAAAGGGGCTGCTCGGTGATGAAGGGGAGGGGTTAGCAGGAGGGCATGGTGACAGGCCCAGGTTTTCCCCAGAACTCTGTCAAGGTCAGAGCAAGCAGCCTCCTCCCACCCCCAGCCTGTCTGGTGGAAAGTTAAATTCTGTCAGAGAGCAGGGACAGCTGCCAATCAGAGACAGAGGGGACAGCGGGGGAAGGGCACATGCTTTGAAGTTGGGCCTGCCTGGGCTGAGCGCCCAGCGCGGCCGTTTTCTAGCTGGGTGGCTTGGGCAGGTCCCTCAGCCTCTCTGAGCCAGGCGTCCTGGTCCGTGAAGCGAGGGTGGCATTCCTGCCCTTGGAGAATTATACAGACGTGGCTATGACCCGTTCACACTGTGGCACACTTGGTTATGGTTAGCGTGCGCAGCCGCGGTCGGGAGCATTCCTAGGATTAACACAAGAACAGCATTGCTCGCTGAACACCATCTTCGAACATAAGAAAAACGTGCATCTATTTTAATGTTGAAACCGCTGACTACTGACCTCTACTGCTTAGTCACAGGTGAGGACACTGTGACCCAAAGAAGGTGAGTAGCTTGCCTGAGGTCACACAGCAATAGCAGAGACGGGTCTGGAACAAGGGCCTTCTAAAACTGTTTTCAAGCCTCACGCTGTGGCAGAGACTACCACGGCGACTGGCCATGAACCACGTCCTGTAAGATCCCCTCCCATAAAGTATGGGCAAGAGCTGTGACTTGCTTCTTTAAAAAAAAAAAAAAAAGATTGATTTTCGAGAGCAGGAGGAGGGGCAGAGAGAGAGGGAGAGAGAGGATCTGAAGCAGACCCCACACTGAGCGCAGAGCCCGACACGGGGCTCGATCCCACGACCTGAGATCATGACCTCAGCCGAAACCAAGAGTCAGACACGTAGCTGACTGAGCCACCCGGGCGCCCCTGTGACTTGCTTCTAACCAACGGAATGTGGGGTGCCACTACGTTTCAGCACACAAGGCTCGGTCTCAGCAGGTGGAGGGAGAGCCTCCCGAGGGCCGCCCAGAAGTGAACGGCCGTGCTGGGAAGTGCCCGTGGACGGAGCCGTGAGGCAGGGCCTGAGCGTGGCCTCCAGGTGCAGCCCGTGATGAAGTGAGAGTCTGGGTCCTTCAGCCACAAGGAAATAAACAGTGACCCGAGTGAGCCTGGAGCCGGCCTCCCCGGCTGACTCTCCGGGACTCTCCGGACGCGAGCGCAGCCCACACGACGCCAGGACTGCAGCCCACGGCGAGGCCTGGAGCAGAGACGCAGCACGGCTGGGCCTGGACTCCTGACCCACAGCAACTGGGTGTTTGCAGCCACTAAGCTTGCGATAGTGATTATGCGGCCTAGAAAATGAACACGCACGGGCCTCCTGAGTTCTCCTAACTTCCACCTTTCCTACCCGCCGCAGGCGGTCAGGCCCGCGTCTCTCCTTCGCAGCAGTCACATGCAGGGTCCCTGGTTCTGCGTGGGCCCGGGGCTCTCACAGCAGAGACCCCGGCTTCCGACAGACGCACGCGGCTCACAGTAAACACCACACCGCCGGCCTCTTTGCGGGGAGGTGCAGCCAGGGGACCGGGTTCCAACCAGGGGCTTGAGCAGGGGTGAGGCGCACCGCTCCCGAACGCCTCCCTGAGCCTGGGAGTCGCCCGCCCTCGCACCCCCTTCCCGCTGGCTGGGGTGCAGCCCGACGTAAGCCAGCCCGATTAGGCACCACGTGCCCCGGGGACCGTGGCCTTCACCTAGTCCTCTTGCCGCTGGGAGGTAGCCCTCCACCTCCGCCCTCTCCGGGAACAACCCCAGCGGAAGACAGAGGCCTTGCCCGGCGCCACAGACCCCAGCGGTCCCTGCAGGAGACGAAGGCCCGGCCTCGACCCCGTGCCTGGGACCCTCCAAAGGGCCCCCCCAGCCTCAGAACTGAGGTGTCTGCCTGGCAGCGCCTGGGGACCCCTCTGTGTGCAGATCTCCCCCGGGGCCGGCCTGCGGCCAGGTGAACAAGTCGGCACCAGGGGACTCGGAGAGTTCGGAGCGAGGAGATGCCTGAACCCCGCCGCCCTGACCTTGACATGAGAGAAGCAGAGAGAAACCTCCTCCTCCGACGCTTCGCTCCTCCCGGTCAGGGTTGGCGCACCCGCCACGCACACTAGGTCCGTCTGTGCCTCCTGCACCCCCAGAGCTGTGCTCTCCAACCGGCCCTGAGACATCCCCCGGGCCGGCTCACACCCCACCTGCTGCGTGGCCTTGAAGACTGGCAGGAGACCAGGGCGGCCCCTGCCTGCCCACGGCGGGATCCGCACGGGCCTGGGAAGACGCGAGGCCGGCCACAGCGAGACAGGTGGCCAGCAGTCAGAAGTCCCGACGAGCAGCTTCTGAACAGAAACGCGGCTCACCCGGGAAGCACGCGGCTCATGCGGGACCACGCGGTCCCTGCCGGGGCCGGGCCTCCAGCCGTGGGATGACGCGCAGAGCTCACACGGCCGTGTGGGGAGCGACTCGGGGGGACCGCAGAGGCCAGCATGTTCAGGACCCTGCGTACCTGACCTTAACCTCTACTATCCAACATGCAGAATCGATCACCACGTTAATGCCAATAAACGTATTGTGTACCGATGGCACAAACAGATCCATAAAACGTGGGGCGGCTGGGTGATTTTGGAGCCGGGGCTCAGGCACGCCGGCTGGGCAGACTGGGTGCCTGCTCTCGAGGCTCTGGTGCCAGGGAAGGAGCGGGGGAGCGGGTCGGACAGCAGCCGCCTGCTGGGCACCAGGCTTGGGGGGAATGGGTCTGTACTCTGCGGACCCCTCGTACTCCCTTGTTCACGGAGGTCCCCCACAAATAGGGATGGTCCCTGAGCTAGGGGAGAGCCGCCGGGAAGCCGCCTGTCGGATTCAAATACAGGGACCAGTTTGGTTCAGGGCAGAGGGTCTTGCCTCCTGCCTGGTTTGGGAGGATCCATGAATGTCATTTCTGTGAACCTGGAGCTTTGGTGTGTTTACATCTCCCACAGCCAGGCCTGTGGAGACTGTTCAGAGAATATTCTCGGCTCCTGCAGGCCCTCGGCCCTCACCAGTGGAAATGCCTGGGACTTTATGTCACTTCAAGACACGGGCATCCTGTGTGGCCTCCTCCCCCGTGGCCTGTACCCATTTCCCCAGGGGACGGACACACGTAATAGTCACCTGAAAACAAATCTGCACATTACGTTCTGCTTCTGGGTGACTCGTCCCAAGGAAAACGATCAGGGAAAGTGTGCAGGACCCGCATCAGAGGAGACGGCTCTGTGCGGTGACAAAAACCCAGCAGCCACGGCCACGGATCTGGGCACACCTTTAAAATACAGTGTTGGGGCACCTGGGGGGCTCAGTGCATTAAGCCTCTGCCTTCAGCTCAGCTCATGATCTCAGGGTCCTGGGATCGAGCCCCGCATCGGGCTCTCTGCTCGGCCAGGAGCCTGCTTCCTCCTCTCTCCCGCTCTGCCTGCCTCTCTGCCTACTTGTGATCTCTCTCTCTCTCTCTCTCTCTCTCTCTCTGTGTGTCAAATAAATAAATAAAATCTTTTTAAAAAAATACAGTGTCGGGGCACCTGGGGGGCTCAGTTGGTTGGGCGTCTGCCCTCAGCTCAGATCATGACCCCAGGGTCCTGGGATGGAGCCCCTCGCCGGGTTCTCCGTTCAGCGGGGAGTCTGCTTCTCCCTCTGCCCTGCTTGCGCTCACTCTCTCACTCCAATAAATAAACACAATCTTTAAAAAAAATACAAAAAATAAAATAAAACCTCCTGTTAAGTGAAAAAAGCAAGGTGCCTAAGAGTGGACAGAGTATCCGTATTTTTTGAAAGGGGAAGGACGAAACTTCCATTGTGCGCGTCTGGTCTCCACCCGGAAAACCAGCGGAAACTGAGACGTCAGCAAAAGCGTCTAGGACAGGGAGCGGACGCAAGTGTGCGTGGGCTCGGGTCACTGACTCCGATGGGCTTCCACCAATCCAAAAAGTAAAGTGTGGACCCCCGGAAGCCTGCTGCAGCCCGCCTGAGGTGAGGAACCGGCATCTTGAAAGGCTCCACGGCTGACCAACGCTCGCCGGGCTCGAGGACCTCGTTCTGGACGATTTCATCACCAGGTCTGAACAAAACCCACCCAGCAGCCAGCCGCTGAACACTCGGGCGGTGCTGCTTTCCGGGACACATGCCAGCCCTCCCCGGAAGCACGATCGAAGGACTCCTTTCATTCCTGGTGACCCCCGATGGTGCGCGTGAGCTGGGGGCTCCCGGCTGGGAATCAGCCGCCTTCACCAGCCTCCGTGGTCCCTTCAAGCCCAAGCTTGCGCCACATCCCGGTTTCCACAGCAACAGCAGACACAATGGTTCCTGTGCAGTTCGGGTCTATAAATAATTTGTAGATCGCTTGTTGAGGTGTGAATGGGGTGGGCTCGGCAGGGCGGTTTGTGGTGGTGGCAGGCCGGGCCACCGTCCACGGGAAACCGGCACGCTCGGGAAGCAAGGTCGTAGCCCTCTTTTGTCCCTCTGGGCCGGGGCGGCCTCGCCCCATCCCGCAGCAGTTTCTGCTTCAGAGCACATCTCTGGGGCTGTGCCATCTTGCCTGCGAACCCCAGAGATGTTCCCAGCTGAGCCGGCTGCGTGGTGGGGGGGGGCGACGTGGGTGTTCGAAACCCTTTCTGCTGACCCGGGGACTAAGGCAGACTCAGAGGAGCAGGGGCACGGATGTCGCTACTCCTGAGCTGGCAAGGATAGTGCCTGTGGACTTCGGTGAGACCCGGAAGGGCCTCGCGTTTCTCTGGAGCGAGGGGTGGATACCCTCCGCCTGGTACCTGGAGACCAGCCGCCAGTGCGTGGAGAGAAAGAAGGGGTGCATCTGTCCGAGGGGATCAGAACAGGCTCGGGATGAACGAAGATTTTTAAAAAGAACGAGGTGCACAGATGCTCCTATTTGTGTAAGAAGAGACGCGTGCCGTGTTGTAAACATGCACCTGTGTGCACACATGCGTTCACGGGCGCACGCACACGCGTGCAGGGAGAGACCATCTCCGCAAACACACACGAGCCAGACAGCCTTGCTCACTAGCTCTGGACAGGTGGGTCCAGCAGCCTCAAAGGTGAGGGTAGCAGGAGACGGAGTGTTTGAGGCTAAGCTCTCTGCAGCGTCTGCATCTTGTTTAATCATTTGCATATGCTAATCTTTCAATTAAAACGAAAGGCGGATGGCAGCGTGGAAAAGAAGAGGGGGCGAAAGCGGGGGACGGGAGGGGCCGGGACGGGGGGTGGGAGCCAGGAAGAGGGGCAGGGATCCCCTTTCCTTCTGGCTTGCAGGGGTGCGTGGCCGGGAGGACGTCCACGTCGAAGCCCAACGTGGCTGAACGTGCCCCCGCGACCCCAGCTGGAAGGAGTCCCTGCGGGGCCCCGCCCCGAGAGGATCAGAGACGTCGGGCAGTGCGCCTGCCCCTCCATCGTGTGAGGACGCGACGGGAGGGTGGCGGCCTGCACGCCAGCGTCCTCCCCAGAAACCGTGACCTTGGACGACTGGCCTCCAGCACGTGCCGTCTCGTTAAAGCAGCCACGGGACGCGAGCAGCCCCCACGTGTGGGTGGGGAAGCAGAGGTGTGGGGAGGTTGCGGGCCGCGGCCAACGCCGCAGGCAGGGCGTGGTCCAGGAGGTGGGCTGGGGAGCCCAGGCTTTAATTACACAGAGCGGGGCAGGCTCTTTTGTTTTAAACCTCATAGGGCAATATGTTGGGAAAAGTCTGGAAGCTACCAGACTAGAGAGAGAGCACGTGAGACTCTGTGCGGCAGAGTAACCACCCCGCGGTGTCCGGTCCCAAGCGCCCGGAACCCGTGAGTATTTACCTCGAGTAGCAAAGGGGCCCGTGTCCATGTGATGAAGGGTGTTGAGATGAGTGGATTGATTGTTCCAGACGATCAGGCGACGCATAAATGCAATTTAGGGGCAGGAGAGGCAGGCAGGGGGCTCAGGCAGGGGCGCAGGCGCTCGGCCACTGGCTGGGAAGATGGCGGGGAGCCGCGGGCCAGCAGCACGGCGCCTGCAGAAGCTACAGGAGAAGCCTGAGAACACATCCGCCTCCGGAGGCCCAGAAGAAACGCAGACCTGCAGCCCACTGTAGGCTTGGGACCTCCAGAACTTAAATACGAGGCTTGCGGCGCTCTAGGACAACAGCCGTAGAAAACTGCTCGGAGGAAAAGCCGCGGACTTCAGGGGCAGGTTATCAAGGGGAGGGAACGATTGGGAGAAGGAGCTGAAACACATGGGCCGAGGGACCTGCCCCTCCCTGAAGTGACAAGGCAAATGTGCAAAGGGCTTTGGTCCACACGGTGTGGCAGGAGCGCTGTGTGACCTCTGACCTCAGTTTTGAGGGGCCCTGCGGTCCCCACTCCTGCTCTCTTGGGTGGCCACGAGGAGTCCCAGTCTGTAGAAGGAAGATGAGGCCGTGGGGAGCAGAGGAGAGCCAAGTAAGCCACACCCACCGCCAGGCCTGCGGCAGCGGCCACCTCTGACCACGCAGCCCCGGGGAGCCACCAAACCACTGCAGCCACGTGAGTGATCCCACACCGTCCCACGGAAGAGTCACCAGCTGAGCCCAGCCCAAACCGCCCTGCCTGAGGGTCAGGAACGTGTAAATGCTGGAATCAGAACCCAGCCCTGCGGGCGCAGAGGTGGGGGCACCTCCCTGTTACTCTCCACCTCTTCTGTTCTCAGTGCCGCCGTCGCTCCTGCCCGGATCAGCAACAACACCAGACAGAGCCCCTCGGGACCCGCTCCTCCTCACCGCAAGCCTGGGGTGGTTGATCGTGGCATCGCCGTTTGACAGATTGGGCCCCGAGGCCGAGAGCCCAAGATCCAAAGGCCGGTGAGAGGAGGGAGTGGGCTTCGAACGCGGACTTATCTGACACTGGACGCCCGTCACGGAGCTTTCGCTGGTCTGCTCCACTCACTCACTCATCCCAGATAAGTTTATCCAGAGTCTTTTATGCCCAGCGCTTGGAAAGATGAAGGAAAGGACGTGGTGCCTCTGTGGGCAGCTCTTCAAACAGTTGCCGTCCTCAGGGACGCTGGGCGTTCCGTTCGTTTCCCTGACGAACGCGGCGCGGACGTGACAGTGGCTGTTTGTTCCGGGGATAAACTGGGGTTGTGCTCGGCTGTCACACAAAACTCAGTTCCGTGGCTTGTCCAGCTAGGCTGTCGTTTTTCTTGTAAGACCCTGAGGACAAGAGTCCTGGGTGGACAGCAACAGGAAGGGGTCGTCCGTGTCTCTCCCCCGCGCTGTCCGTTCCCGACACAGGGTTTGTGGCCGCGGGCTTGGCTTCTGTCAGGCTGGTCCGGGTCACGTGCCCACGGCCTGCCCGATCCCTGCGGCTGGAGTGACCGTGCATTACAGCTGGCCCAGCCTGGGTCCTGGGCTTCCTCTATGGACGGAGGACAGGACTGTGAGACGAAGGGGGGCCGGGAGCCAGGGAAGGGGTTACAGGTTGTGTTTTCCCAACATTACTTCCCAACTGCACGCTCTTCTATACTGGGAGTTTTCTGCTCCTCCCAAGAGATGTAGGGACTAGATCTCTTTCCCTTGAGTTGGAGCGGGCTTGTGACCGTGGTCAGAGTAACGCTATCCCAGATCTGTCACTGGGTCATGGAGGTGGGGCACGTTCCACCCGGTTTTCTTGGAATGCTTTCGGAAGGCAGCCCCTGTGGAGAGGTCCCATGCCGGCGCCTGGGTGAGGTCCCATCGGCCCTCCGAGTGAGAGAACCTTCTCAGCTCCCAGCCACGGAATCACCCTCGGGAGCCGAGCTGCCCCACCTGAGTCCACACAGAGCATAGACCCGTGGTCCCTGCCAAGCCCCACTCAGAACACACACTTGTCACCATACTGCATGATTTCCTTTTTTCTTCTGGAGACTAGATTCAGGGTAGTTGGTGAGGCGGTGTCAGAGAAGGAGAACCGGAGCAGGTGAGCACAGGTGACGGACAGGCGAGCTCAAGCGCATCCTCTCTCCTGGGAGGTGGGGGCCGGCGGGCAGCAGGCACGCAGAGACAGAGGAGAACGGTGCGAAGACGCCAGGCTCACTGGTAGCAGAGCAAGGGCGCCGGGCCTGAGTGGGGGCCTGAGTGGGCCTCTGGCTCGCAAACGTGAATCTGAGCCGACTGGTGGGCTGCAGGCTAGCTGGACTGGAAGAAACCCAGAGACGGTATTTCCGGGACCGGGGGAGAGTGAAGCGTGGGATTCGTGAGGTTAGCACCGGGAAACGTTTGCTCCCCACCGGGCCGTGCCTCCTCTCCGGCCGGGCGGAACCGCACCCACCCACATTCCTGCACCAGCTCTGGCCTCGGGCACATCCCATCCTGGGGACCAGTGGCTCCGTGATGGACCGTGCCCTGGGGCCTCTGCCCAAGTCCAGCCACTTGCCGCTCTATTCCCGTGCCTCTAGATCCGAGTCTTTAATTATCGGACATAACCTTAAACCTTAAACTCTTATCATTCCTAATTACTTTTTCTGTAGACTTTTTAAAAAGATTATTTATTTATTTACTTGACACAGAGAGACAGAGAGAGCACAAGCAGGGGGAGCGGCAGGCAGAGGGAGAAGCAGGCTCCCCGCTGAGCAGGGAGCCTATTGTGGGACTCGGTCCCAGGACCCTGAGATCATGACCTGAGCTAAAGGCAGACGCTTAACTGACTGAGCCACCTGGGTACCCCTGTAAGTTCGGGTTTTTACTAGTCACATCATCTGAGAGTACTGATGGCTTTGTTTCTTCCTTTCCAACTCTGAGAGTTTTTACTGCTTTTCTCACTCCCTAGGCTGGTATCTGCCCCCATACAATGTTGAAGGATCCTTGCTTTGAGCCTGATTTTAAAGACACTGCTTCGAATGGGCGCCACTGAGAATGGTATTTATTAAAGCATTTTGGTAGGTGTGGCTTATCACACTAAGAAAGTTTAACTGCGTTTTTAAGACATTTAAAAAATTTTTTTTAATTTTTATCTTAAGCAAGCTCCATGCCCAACGTGGGGCTTGAACCCACAACCCTGAGATTAAGCGTTGCTCCCTCTGCCGACTGAGCCAGCCAGGTGCCCCAGCCAAACTCTACTTTTGTTCTTCATTTCCCAGTTTTCAGGATAAAAGGAGGCGGAGTTTTAGCAACGGCTGTTCGCCTTGGTGTCCTCCTTCCGTCTGCTCCTGTGACAACTGACACAGACTCTCACTTACCAAATCTTTCTTGTATCCCTGCTGTAAACTTACATTTGTTTTGAAGCGATACCATTTTATAGATAAAAGACCGGGTTTGCCAGTATTGTAAGATTCCTGGGTCTGTGCTCGTGGGTAGTGTTGATGTCTAATTTTCCTGTCTCACACTACCGGGTCCGTGTTCTGTCAGCATCGGGATTACGGTGGCCTCAGAGAACGAGTCTGGAAATGTTCCTCCTTTACTGTACTTGCTGGAAGAGTTCTTCAGACCACGGCGGTGGACTTGAAGGGTCCGGTAGACGCCGTCTGTGAAGCGCACTGGGCCCGGGCTGCTCTCTGTGGGAGGATTTGGAATGAAAGTTCGGTATCCTCTGGCTGCGGGACCCTTCCGACTCCCTCCTTTGTGAGCCCCTTTGGCTGATGTGTTTTTTCTAATACTGTCTCCGCCGCTGCCTGAATCGGAAGAACCCTTGTCTGGCCAGCTCGAGGGCACGGTTCAGCACCTGCATCCGAGCTGCCCTTGACTCTTGGGGAAGCCCAGTGTCCTTCCGCTCTTCTCTGCCTACGTCGGCATCTGAGTCAGGATGAAGCGGGCTGCAGGCAGCAGAACATTGGGCTAAAAATGGCTTAAACAATGAAGAATTGTGACGATTTACTGGGAGCAGTCCAGAGTTGGGCGGCTGCAGGGCTGTTCGGGGGATAAGGGTGCCCCTGAGGACCCGCCTCTTTCCTTCTGCTGGTCCCCGGCACATTCGTCTGCACATGGAATGTGATGGGGGTTGTCGTCAGAGGCATCACGTATGGGGACGTGGAAACACCCAGGAACAGGTGTATCTCGGGTGTTACAAGACTTATTATGGGGGAGGGGACGCCTGGGTGGCTCAGTGGGTTAAAGCCTCTGCCTTCAGCTCAGGTCATGATCTCAGGGTCCTGGGATCAAGTCTCGCATTGGGCTCTCTGCTCAGCAGGGAGGCTGCTTCCCCCCCCTCTCTCTGCCTGCCTCTCTGCCTACTTGTGATCTCTCTTTGTCAAATAAATAAAATCTTAAAAAAAAAAAAAGACTTATTAGTGGGGAGGAAAGCATTCCTCCAAAGCAGCCCCCACACCAGGCCTTATTGGCTATAGGGTCAGGTTCCGACGAGGTGTCCACCTCCCCAGTGGGTGGCCAGCCCTGTGTGGCCAGAGTGGGAGGGGGTGCTGGGCCGAAAACCGTGTCCGCTCCAGCACCTTTGGGCTTCGCCCACAGGCCATCTCACCTGAGACCCTCCTGACCTCTCTGGTGTGCTGCCACCCAGGTTAGCCCGACAGAAAGTTCGCGCACCCGTGGTGTGCTGGTTAATGTTTAACAACAGGCTCTCAGGGGCTGGGGGGAGCCCTCATTTGAAGGTTTGCAGATTTCCAGGGTGTAAAGACTCCCACTTTGGTTGATCTCAAGCTACCGATCAAGGTCATTGACTGCAGAGCTGGGAAGCTGTAAGCCGGCTCCAGAGTGCTCCTCCCTGAAACCCACTGGACCCTACAAATGGTAGCCAGGTGGAAGGGGGACACCCTGCCCTCACCAGAGAGCGGCACCTAGGCATTAAAGGGGCTGCCCTCGGACGCATGAGACCATGTACTTAACACGTCCTATGGGCTAGTCAGGTAGAAAACCCTATCTTGATTCCTCCTAACCGTCCATTCGCTCGCTAAGGAGACAGAGACGCAGAGACAGCAGGCACACCGAACTGGATGTGCACAGATGTGAACTGGCGTACACAGCACTGGATCCCAACCCAGGCTTGTCCCATCCGTGTCCTTCCACCCCAAGCAAAGGCCCAGATGCGGAAGAGACTCAGCTCCCTCGAGTTCAGAACCCAGGACGCGCCGGGCGTAATTCCACCAAAGCGGAGCATTACTCATAAAAGCCCAAACTGTGGGGCAAAAGCACGTGTCCAGCAAGTAACGAATGCCCCAGCAGAGTGCGGTCTACCCAGTGGAGAGCCGCTCAGCCGCGAGAAGGAGTGACGTCCCGCCTCGGGCCGCCCTGGGGATGAACCCGGAAGGTTTGCCGAGCGAATGCGGTCGGTCACGCAGCACCAGGCACGATGGGGTTCCACGCGCATGAAGTCTGCAGGGACGGAAAGCAGATCGGTGCTTGCCAGGGGCTGAAGGGCAGGGGGATGGGGAGTGACTGCACTGGATTCGGGGCTTCTCTTGGGGGTGATGAGATTCTGGGAGCAGGTAGCGATGATGTTTGTGCAACTGTCTGTCCTGAAAGCCGCCGGACTATAAAGCAAATAAAGTACAGGATTGATTGAAGAGGGCTTCCGCGCACACACACACGCGCGTGTGCACGCGCACGCCCAACCGAGGCCTTCCACAAGCCTCTCGTGATCGCTAGTGGAACTGGCCCAGTTGCCCGGGGTCCTGGGCTAAGGAAGCCCTTCACAGGCACATTTCCAACTAAGTCCTTCAACGCCCCTACAGCTGGGTCAGATGATCAACCCCATTCCACAGGTGAGAAAATGGAGGCTCAGAGTGAGATGAAGCCACCGGGTAGTTGACAGCAAGAGTCAGGATGCGGACCCTGGTCCATCAGACTCCAAAACTTGTGTTCCAGGCGCTTCCCTGTCATAGAGTGGTATCTGGGTTGCCGCAGGACCCCTCCATCCTCCTCCAGGATGCTGGTTCGGGTGACTCTGCACCTCGCAGGGCTACCTGGCCTAAGATCAGCCTCCCACCCCTCAACAGGAAAGACTGTGTGCTGGAAGGAAGGGCCCTCTGTTGCAGGAAGGAAGCCTGGGCTAAGGGGACAGGGTTCCCGCTTCGAAACTCAGTTCTGTGGCTACACCGCAGGGTGACCTTGCTGAGCCCCATTCTGGCTCCAGCCTCCTTTTGCTTACCTTAGAAAAGGAGGGACCCCACATCTCACTGGTCCCCAACAGGGGCACTACTGCCCCCAAAGAGTATTCTAGAAATTTGTAGGGGTTCTATGAGTGGGACAGTTCCCCAAAAGGGAGAATCCCCCAACCTCTCCAACTTTCCAGTGTCCCACCCACCTGACCTTCGGGGGCATGAAAGAGCCTCTTATAATTTACAGGTCAAGAAACTAGCTCCATTTCCCGTTTGTCTGTTTTTTGCAGAGCTGTAATGTACGCTGGGTCGTCCAGGACCGCAATGACCACGCGGTGAAGGGGAAATCGTCGCTTCTATGTGGACTTGGCCAAGAGTCAGTCACCATCTTGGAAAATCACATCGCTGGCAACAATGCCTTCGTGGTGTTTGAGGCTCCGTGGGACACACCGGTGTCACCAAGCTTCCCCCTCCCATACAAGCGACAGACCACTGTGTCGCCTAGTAGGGCCAGCCCCAAACACCTGTCTTTGAAATCCATACTGCTTTATTTCAGATGACTTTTCCTTTACATTACAGTGAGGGCCTCATGTGGGTTGTTTTTTGCAGTGGGTGTCTGGATAGATTAGGTTTCCTATGAGTTTCATTTCAGAATAAGAAAGGGAGCATTTGGGACGCCTGGGTGGCTCAGTTGGTTGAGCCACTGCCTTCAGCTCAGGTCATGATCCCAGGGTCCTGGGATCGAGTCCCACATCGGGCTCCTTGCTCAGCAGGGAGCCTGCTTCTCTCGCTGCCTCTGCCTGCCTCTCTGCCTGCTTGTGTGTACTCTCTCTCTGACAAATAAATAAATAAAATCTTAAAAAAAAAAAAAAAAGGGAGCATTCACAAAAATTTTCAAGGTGTTTGGCAGGGCTAAAATAGGTCTGGGGTTCACTGAGCTCCGTTGGATTTCTTCAGCTCCCTTCCAGCTTCTAAATAATGAAACCTGACCTCAGAAAACTTTTTCCACAATTCTAACAAAACCGAGAGTGGGGTGCCTTTTAGACAATTCGGAACCCGTCGCTGCACCACAGCGGCCCTCACGCATCCAGAAGCTGATTTCGACGCGCCGACCCCACAGACCCTCAAGGGGCTTCCTTCTGTCCCCGCGGAGACCACCAGCCCGTCGGTAACCCACACGCACAACCAACCTCCTTGTGCGCTTCCCATTCACCTCAGGAAAGGAAAAAGCCGATACGCCACACTCAGACTCCTTCTTACGTCATTTCTTTGCACTCTGACAAGTTCAGTGCCCACCTGGAAGGTTTGCCGAAAGAAAGAAATAAAATAAAAATAAATAGGAGATGACTTCGGAGGAAGCGTTCAGTGACAAATTTTGCTGTGCCCGAGGGAGTTCACACCGGGCGACATTCCTTCCTATTAATTACTGCTCCCGGGCTTGGCTCCCCTCGTCTCTCCTCTAGCTTACTGTGTCTTAACGGCAGCTAGCGGGAGGGTTGGGGCACCGCCTTCCCCGTCTGTGGGGAACAGGATGTTCGGAACGGGTGGTGTCGGGGTTGCCGCGCAGAACTGGCAGATGTGCTGGGGAGAGGAAGGAAGCAAAAGGGAGGAGGTGAGGAGCAGAATCCACCAAAGCCAGGCAGGGAGCAGGCCATGAGGAGGGGCGCTCTGAGTTGAAGAGGGTGGCCCCCCAACATTCGCATCTGCCCGAAACCTCGGAACGTGACCTTGTTTGGAAACAGGTGTGTAGCTAGGCTATACGGAGGACGTATGGGATCGGGGCGGGCCCTAATGTGGGCCCGCTTCTTGTAAAAGGAGGACAGGACACACATACGGAGGAGGGGCCGGGTGGCAGCAGAGGCAGAGGGTGGAGGGACACGGCCACAAGCCACGGGACGCCAGGAGTCCCCCGAAGGTGGAAGACGCGGGAAGGACCCCAGCCCCCGCTGCCTCCAGAGGGAGCTCGGCCCTGCCCACACCACGACTTCAGCCTCCGGCCTCCAGGACCGAGAGGACACGTTTCTCTGGTTTGAAGCCCTCCGGTTTGTGGTCGTGTGTAAGGCAGCCACAGAAAGTCTCTGAGGGCTGACGACGAAAAACCGAGAAGGTAAGTGCTGTGGACTGAATGTCCACAGATTCTTACGTTGAAACCCTACCCCGATGCGACATGAGGAGGTGGGGCCTTTGGGATGTGCTAGATGGAGCCCCGGGAATGGAACCCGAGCCCTTCCGAGAATTAGGAGGTGTTGCCGCCCCCGCTCTGCCCCCCATCATGTGAGGATACAGTGAGAGGGCACCAGAGCCCCACCGGGCTGCACTCTGCCTCCGGAACTACGGGAAATGAATGCGTTTTTCTACAAACACCTCCACACCACCCCGGCCCAGTTTGCGATATTCTGCTGGAGCAAAGTAAGTAGACTGATCCCCACCCCTCCATCCAGCCACCAACGGCCAAACTGATCTCCAGACCTGGAGGAAGGATGTGCCGGGCTCTTGCCTCGCTGAAGGATGGGGGTCTTACAGACTTGCTGAGCCCTGGGTGTATGTCAGCCCCAGCTGGTCGAGCCCCTTCCTTCTCCCCACTGGGCATGCTTGGTACCAACAATGGCCGGCATTTACCGCGTCCTTCCTACAGTCCTGGCACTAGCCAAGTGAAAAATACGAATACTGACGTCTGCATTCTGTATAATCTCCTGAGAAGACAATTCGACTCGTACACAGAATGTGTCGACTCCATATTTCATCCTCAAAACAACTGCATTTCATCAAATATCAGACGCCAGTAGTTGTAAGACACACAGTTACATTCTATACCATCTAGAATCACAGAGACAGTGAAACACGTCCTTACTTGTAAACACATCACAGTTTTAGAAATGTTAATGTGCGAATCTTCGAATCGACGGTATGGGATGCTACCGTCACCCCTCTTTGATGGGTACAAAGATTGGAAATTGCCGGGGTGACACCACTCTTAAAGGGTAGAGCCACTGGACGTTTGGCTCTGGGGTCTGAGCTCTTGGGACACACACCGCAACTCCCGCAGGGAATACTACCAACTCTACTGCTTTGGGAGTCACTCAATGGCTGTCACTCAATGGCCACTCTCCCCCGTTTAGGATTACAAACCTTGGGTTTCCATAGGCACATGGTCACTGGCTATGAACTACATTTCCCAGACTCCTTTGCAGCTAGCTGGCCACGTGACTGAGTTCTGGCCAATGGGATGTAAGCAGAAGAAATGAGTAAAACTCCTGGGCCGCGGGGTGCCTGGGTGGCTCAGTGGGTTAAAGCCTCTGCCTTCAGCTCAGGTCATGATCTCAGGGTCCTGGGATCGAGCCCCATATCGGGCTCTCTGCTCAGCGGGGAGCCTGCTTCCTCCTCTCTCTCTCTGCCTGCCTCTCTGCCTACTTGTGATCTCTGTCTGTAAATAAAATAAACAAAATCTTTAAAAAAAAAAAAAAAAAAAAAACTCCTGGGCCTTACCAAGGGGAGTGGGCACCCTTTCCCTCCTCTGGCTTCCCTCTGCCCTGGCTGGAATGCAGATGTGCTGGCAGGAGCTGGAGCAGCCGTCTTAGATCTCGGGGTGGATACAACACATTGGGGTTGGCAGCACAGTGAGACAAAATACAACAGGGCAGCAAGGGTTGTCATGTTAGCCTGAATTGTTTAGTCTTGGGCAATTGTGAGAGAAAGAAAGAAACCTCTTCCTGGGTTAAGCCACTGTTATTTCAGCCTCTGTTCTAGTAGCCAAGATGTAATCCTAATTAATACACATCATTGTGCGCCAGATGCTGCCCGGGAGGCTCAGTCCCTGCCCTCTGAGAGCTGGGGGCTCACCGAATGAGAATGTATATAAAACACCCTGTGCTGAGCACAGAGCAGGCCCTGGGGAAGAAGTCGGTTCCTCACACAAACACGGGTGATGGAGGCATCAGTTTGCACATCATGACGTTGTCCTGCTTTCTCCAGATCCCACCCAAGTACAGCTGGAGAGGCAGCATGACTCTCATTTCGCTGGGTTCCTTTGCCAGCTCCCGACCGTGTGCACCTTAATAAATACAGTGTTCTCTCAGTGGGCAGAGCAATTCATAAGGAAGATGTGGGGCTGCCTCTACACCCCAGGATGGCACCCATTCCTCAAACAGCCACACCCCACTTTTCCTTCCTGACCGCTGGCCAAGTCCCTGTGGTCCTCAGGGTGGCCGTCTCCGCACCCTCCCTTCACTAGGCCAGAACGTGGCTCACGACCCCACCAGAGGGCCAGGGCTCTGCACCCCTCTGGCCACGCAGCGGCTTTAGAGGAGACTCGGGCCCCCGCTGAATCAACCGGCATCTGTTCTGGGGACTGACACTGGATGTGGCAGAGGGGGATTGAGCCCCTCACTTGAGATCTGGTGCCGTGTTGATCGTGAGATCTATTGCAGTTGCTACAGCTATGTAACAAATGACCCCAAAGCTCGTGACAGAAGACCACCGTCTACCATGCTTATGGGTTCTGTGGGTCAAGACAAAGCACAGTGTGGATGACCTCGCTGCTCCATGATGTCTGGGGCCTCAGTGGCAAGTCTTGAAAGCCAGAGTCTGGAATTCCCTGATAGCCCAGCCTTTCATGCGGGCAGTGGTGGCTGTCAGCAGGGGCCTCAGGTCCTCTCCATGGGGTCTCTTCGTGAAGCCAGCCTGGGCTTCCCGATGGCATGGCTGCTGGTTTCCAAGGGCTAGTGTCCCCAGAGAAAGTGAGCCAAGTAGAAGCTGCTTGCCTTTTAAGGCCTAGCCTCAGGAATCACATGTAACTTCCACCACTTTTTGTGGATTGAGGCAGTTCAAAGGGCATTCGAGGTCAAAAGGAGGGACCATAAACCCTAGTTCCCGACGGGAGTACATTAAGGTCACATTTCAGAAAAGTGCGTGGGATGGGATGTGTGTAGATGTGGCCAAATTTGGAATACACAACAACGTATCACCAAAGCCTGGAGCTACTGCCATCCTTAGTCAAATGCTGAGGCCATCTACGAAACGGGGCCAACACAGAGGAAAGCAGAGCAAAGAGAAGGAGAGTCCCCTGGATCCAGTTGTACCTGAAGCTTGACTCACCTGCAGACTGTCTTTTCCAGGTAGTGAGTCAATAAACATTACTTTTCCTTTAGAGATCTGGGTGGAATTTCTATCATTTGCAGCCAAAAATGTCCCAAGCAACATACAGACTGTAAGCACGAATAAGCTTGGCTAAGGCAGGACTCCAGCAGTTAGCAGCATGAAGCACTCGCCCGTGCTTTGAAATGACAGGTTTTCCTCTGCTCTTGGCTAACCAGAGTCCCCAGGCCAGCATCCCCAGTATGAATCTGCCACTCCCTTTAGAGGGCAAGAATTGATGACAGTCAGTTTTTTACTTGGCTCGGGCTTAAGCAACCAAAATGTTCCCTTTTGCCCCGAGTGCAATACAGGGTAGCATCTGGAAAGTGCTATCCAAGCGACCCAGATCAAGGTGATCGTCAGCACAAGAGAGAGCAACCCCGGGGCCTGGAATGTTCCTCCAGGCTGGTCCTGCAGGGAGATGCCAGGCCTTGGGCAGAGAATAACAGCGCTGTAGCCGGCATCTGCTCCGGGCCAAGCGCTGGTGTCTGCCCACCTTGCTCCCAATCTTTGCGGCAATCCTGCAAGGGAGGTCTCATGTTACAAAGGAGACAGAGGCGGAGAGAAGTCGCGCAACTTGCCCGAGATCCACACCAGGAAGCTGTGAAGCCAGACGTGTGGGGTTCTGACTGCCTGAATTCTTTCGTGCCAAGCTAGTGGGGCTGGGAGGAAACCGCGCAGGGCGTTCTAGGCGAGGAGGACCACATGCTTGCCTCTGCGAGGGGAGGGAGGACCAGCAAGTCAGTCACGTGGCCGGAGCACGGAGGGGAGGGGCTCGTCACGGGAGCAGATGCCGATGAGGGGGCTCGCAGGTGGTCAGAGAGGCAAGGACTGGCATCCTGCCAAGCCCGTTCTTTGGTGACCTGTGTGTAAATTGAGGCCTGGCCACTCTGAGCAGGTTTTCGGTTGCTGGTTGGCGGCTGCTGACCGGCTCCCGCTTGCCAGCCTCTCTGTTTGGCACTTGGCTGGGTAGACAGAAATGAGTCACACCCCGGTGCTGCCTGAGCCCCCTCCCTCTTCCTGGGGTGCAGGCCGCCTGCCAATCCAAAATAAGCAATGCGTGGCCCGAGGGGTCAGGATCTGGGAGGGGAAGGAGCCCTGGGATAGGTGCTAGTGCTGTGAGCACCTCGAGCTTTGCAGGGTGGACCCCGGTGGGGGCCCTGGTCATCAGAGACCTGTCCCGCTGCACAACGTCAGGGGACTGAGGTCCAGGGCCAGCCGTGCCTCCAGTGAGCCATCTGACCCCGGCAAGTCCCTTCCTCCTGACTCTCAGTTGCTCGTGTGTGTAAAATGGGGCAAGCCGACACCCGCAGCACGCGGAGCTCCAGGCCCCAGGCTGCTTGTCAATCCTCCCAGATCCTGGGCGCTGGGCTGCTCCTGTCTGACCTGCCATCATGTATCCACCCTTCCTTTCTGTTCTGCAAACGTGCCCGTCTCCGCCCCGGAACCCCCACCCAGAACCCAACATGGCTAGCAAGCGTCAAGCCCCAAATCCTGGGTGACAGAGTGACCCAGCCGGGCATCACATCCTGGGGACAGGACCCAACACAGGAAGTGCGGCCCAGAAGCACCCTTACAGTCAGAGTGGGACCCTTTCCAGAAGTGGGATGTGGCCTCCTGTGTCAGAGCTGCTGGGGAAGGCAAGGCAGGATGTGACTAATGTGGGCCGTGGGTGTGACAGCCCGCCAGCCTGCCAGCCCGCTGCCTCATTGTTAGAGCAGAACAAATGCAGCCCCCAGCCCGCTCCCCTGCCTGCTGCCTGCCCAGCCCTGCCCTGCGTCGGGTCCCCCTCCTCCCTTGGGGTGTACAAACCCACAGTGCCAGGCACTTAAAAATAGCATCCTACCCGAAACGTAGGCATGAGACGGAACTCCAGAAAAGGAGAAAGCGTCTCCTCCCTTGACTTGGAGCACGTGGACTAGGAGCGAGCGGTGCCTGGCACTGACAAGGGGCCTCTCTCCGTGCCTTCTGTTTCGCGTGGGGAAGGGAAAGCCCATGTGGTGAGCTCCCCATCCTGAAGCCAGCACCGCGATTCCATGGGGTGGGGCGTCACTGCTCCCGCCCAGGGCCGCTCTGCACCCCGGCCGGCCGCGAAGAAGGGGCTGACCTTGAGGAACAGACACTGGGAGCTGCTCATTTCCTACCTTCCTCCCCGAAGGTCACCACTGGCTGGCTGTGACCTTGACCTCTCCATCCAGCCCCTCCCGTTGGGTCAGTGACACACCTGATTGCATTTCCTGCTGTATGGTTTTTTTTTTCCCCCTCAGCGTTGTTGATAATACCAAGAAACCAGAAGGAGCTAAAGCCTTCAAAAATAGGGGTCAATCAAGGTAATTATGGCAAAGGCACCAAAGAATACGCCGTGGTCTTCCAGAAGCATCTTCAGAATGCCCCATTTCTTTGAGTCTGAGACACTGTCATTTGTCACCGGATCACCCATCCCGTAACCCCCTTCAGGGGAGAGAGAGAGAGAAGCAGCAGCTGGCACGTTTCTTTTGACAATGATTCTAAAACACATCCCTATTTCAGAAACATCAAAGTGTGGGAAAATATGCAATCTGGTGAAACGGAATGATTTGGAGAAAATGTTCTCGATACATTTTTAAGTTTAAAAGAAGTGGGTTAAGCAATATCACGCCCAGTCCTCAGAAAAACTAGCACGCACATACAGACGTACGCTGTGCTCATTCAGCAGTGATCCCAGTCTGTGAACCACGCAAGCCTACAAACAGGCCCGAGGGACACGGAACACAAGCTAACAGCGTGCGTCTCCAGGCACCGGGGCTGTCAGCGCTGTGGGTTCCTGCTCCCTGCCACGGTCCACGGGTCCGCGCTCACCTCCGCTGAACGCCCGACAACGGGGACCCATTCGGGGCTCACGATCCCATGTGGCGGCAGGAAATCTTTCCTGTTGCCATTCTGCAGATTGGAAAACTGAGACTCAGACAGACTGAGCACTTTTCCTGCCGGGCTGGAGCCCAGTTTCAAGCTCTGGTTAGCGTGAGTCCAGAGCGGAGGCTCCTGGCTGTGCCGACAGTCCCTGTATCTTCACGCCACAGGGCATCTAAGGACAGTGCCACCTCCCCACCCGCCAGGAGGGGAGGCCTTGATGTAGAGCCCGGAGAAGGCCCCTCACGCAGCTACTGAAAGGCTGGGAGCTAGGGCTGGAGCCCCCCTCCCCAGCCCCTTTGGTCCTGAGCCACTCATGTGTTCTATGGGATAAAATGAACACGATCAGGCTGAGAAAACCAAGACCCACTCCAGCAGCCCAGGCCACCAGGCCCTCTTGGAGGCGGATGCAGGAAATGGATGTTCCCACAGTCCCATGCAAGGATGCTTTGGCGAGCCCCCCTGCACCCCTTGTCATGGTGTCTTCTCGTCTGGCTGAAAGGAGTCTCCAGCTTCCCCAAGAGATAAACATTCCTGACATCACTTCTTCTCAGCTGGGCAGCCAAGGGAGCAGCTGGGAGCCCTCCAAGCAGGGGGGTGGGACCGTGCTCATTTGCTGGAACTCAGCCGAGAATCCTTTCTCTAGGAGACCCCAAGAAACCGTTCCAAACAAACAAAAAGGCTGCTGGGGAAACTGGTGGCCGGGAACCCAGGGCAGCCAGTGCAGCCCTACAGAGAAGGACGGAGTCAGCAGATCCCAGTGTCGCTGGTCCTGGACATCGCTGCCACCCGCGGAGCTCCTCGAGGCGCCAGGATGTGCATCCATGGCAACGGTCCGAGGGGGCAGGACGGTCCCATTGTCCAGGAGGTGGAAGCTGAGGCTCCGAGAGGTCAAGGACGCCGCCACAGCCAGAACACAGCCTGAGCTCAGAACGATGCTCTCCCGGCTCTTTGAAATGCCCCTCGGGTCTCGGACTCCTTCGGAGACACCTTCGGAGACACCGCGGAAGCCATATACCATCCGCTTTAAAAAAAAATACGCACGGGCTTTTCATGCAAAACATGGTGGGTAAGTTCAGGGAGGTCAAGCGCTCCTTGAAGGCCTTCGATAAGAATCTCCATCAACTGTCCAAACACATTCACCGCCACCCCGCCTCCCTGGGCCAGCACAGGGGTCAGGGTCGGGGGAAGGATGCTCGTCTCCGCCTCCTACCTCAGCCTTGACGGGCAGAAGGACCCAGAACTGTGTTGTCCCTGTAGTGGCCCTGTGCTCGCAGGACCAGGTCTTTGCCCGGGGGGACCCACACCTGCCCCCCGAACATTTCTGGTTATTGGGGGCCCTCAGTCTCACCATTTCTAAACTGGTAAGACCCGTGTCAGACACCGGACCTCTAGAATGCGGCAACAGGTATCTGTGTTGTCTTAAGCTCCGGAGTTTTGTGCGTTATTTGTTAGAACAATCACAGGGAGCCAAGGCACCGCCCCCGGAACAAACATTTGGGGCTGCTTTCTCCGTTTCCTCGCTCAGAGCGAGCAAGTTCACAGGCCTGGAAGCCAGCCCCCGGAGGAAAATTTCAACTTTCCTTTCAGAGCATGCCAAGATGCCAGGTGAACCCCAGGAGATCGGCGGGCTCCATGCGAACCCGCTGCAGCCACACCGCAGTCGCCAGGAGAAACGGCCACTGCTCGCAGGCGCCAGACACTTGCAGGCTGCTGTACTCACAGTCCCTGAGCCACACAGCAGCCCGTTATGCAGATAGGAAAAGGGAGGTGCAGGAAGACTGAGTGGTGTGCCCGGGGCCATGTAGCCGCGAACCCCAGTGCCCCAGGCTCTGGGCTCTCCCAGCCCGCTCTCATTTCTGACACAGCCAACTGTGAATGAACCCAGACACAATGGAGGTGGTGCCGGCACGGTCACCGCAGGGCCGAGGCGGGGCACGGACAGTGCCATGCGCATGCCCGGGGAGGGAGGAGGAGGAGAAGGCTGTCGTGGTGGCGTCGGCCCCTTGGTTATCTGTGGCAATGGGCCAGTGACAGTGAGATAATCTCGGGGGGGGGGGGACTCCCTTCTCACCACAGACAGCCCCTCAAACCTCTCAAAGGGGCTCACGGGGACACAGAGCCAACAAGTCCCTTCCCTCACTCTGGGAGAACCAGCTGTGGGGTGGATAGGAAGGCAGAAAGCGCCCGTGAGAGGTCGCAAAGTCCATCCCCGCTGGCAAGGAGATGAACCGGGCAGACGTGGCCTAGACAATGCTGGAAGGTGCCCAGGCGGTCGTCTGGGCTGGCCGTATGTGCCCAGCTGTGAAATGCCTGATTACGGAGCACAGACGTGACCAGCGGCTGGCTCTATCGGAGCAGGACGGCCCCCATGATGAGGGTAAAGGCTGACGACAGCCTGGTCTGTCGTGAGAGGAGCCCCACCCCACCCACATCTCAGGCAGCATGGCCGCACAGCCTTGTGGTGACACAGCTGGGGTCGGACGGATGGCAGTTAGAAATCCGGCACAACAGCATGTGACCGCTGACCTCCTGAGCCTCGCTGTCCTCCTCCACAAACAGAACCCTTATCGTGCTCCGACTTCCAAACACTCTGCATGTCCGTGGACTTCAGGACAGGCAGAAGGCAGACGGGTCAGGGGCCATCACGATGGCTCTAGTCCCCTGGTTTGTGGTTACTTTCAGCAGGGATATGGGACACAACCTAGCCAATGAGCTCAGGGGCTTCAGTGAAAGATTTCTTCTCCTTAAAATTGATACACAAAGAAAGATCATCTTTCTCCTTCTGTTGGAAGCTGGATGTGATGCCCGGAATGGCTGCAGTCACTTGTGAGCATGAGGAGAACCAGCACGAGGTCAAGGTTGACACCCCAAGGATGGTGTATTATAAGGACAGAGGAGGCTGGGTCCCCAGTGGTGTCTGTGAGCCACAGCATGAACCAACTCTGGAGCCTTCCTATTTTAGGACTTTTTGGCTTTTCGAGCTGCTAGTTAGCAGGTCACATGGGTAACGCCACATGCTAATATCAGAAGCATGCATGAACAGTGAATAGAACGTATTACCATTAAATGTTATCATACACTTGATACAGAAAAACATAGTCAAACACAGGTGACCAGAAATACGAAGATGTGCGAATCATACCAGCTGTTCTCTACGGTGGCAATCGGCTCCCAAAGGTAGGCTGGTACGTGGGTTGGCTGGGTGATCCCCAATGGCTCCTTTGCCTCTTTTCTCATCCGCTAATTAAGAAGTTAACCTCACATGACCCCCAAATTCTCTTCCAAATTAAGTCTTTCCCGTCCTGGGACTCGCACTATGTTATAAGGAAATATTAACAATATTTTGGGGAAAATTCCTCTCCACAAGCATGAGGGAAGAAACATAATTACACAAAACAGACCATCTTTGATAGACAAGATGCTGTACTAATTGGAGAGATTGGCATGGTGCCACCGTCTTTACAGAAGAGAAGGGAGACCTTCGGACGAAGCATTGCAAAAACTTATTTGGGACGTCGGAACGACCATCAGCCAACATTTAGCAAGTGCCTATACAAGGCGTCCATATAGAGCTGGAAACCCAAAGTGACAAACACGTATCAGACCCAGTCCCCGTTCTCAGGGAGCTTAGAATTTAGTTAAGGCTCTAACAGACGTGTGTCGACGGGACTGACCTTCCCTTGGGATGCGCTGGCACGGCCTTCCCGCATTTCGTAACCAGGCTCGGCTCTGATGGTTCCGTACAGATGTCTGTGTGGCATGCTGTCCCTGCACGGAAGAGAGAAAGTCTCAGCGCCAAGGAGCCCACGCGTGAGGAGAATCACACGCATGACATGCGGACCAGTGGTTTAAAGAAACACCAGCTATAGAAACAACTCTTCAACCAGGACCGGACGCCGACGTCAAACACACATGACGCACGCAAGCTCACAGACACACGTGCGGATCCGGACTGCGGTGGTCGACACGTGAGGGCGAGGCTTCCACTCAGTCAGGAAACCTCTGACATGATTAGGGCCACACAGTGGCCAGGACGGGGGTCCGTGCTGCTGGCCGTGTGCAGAGGGAGCAGCCTCTTCACCTGCGAAAGCAGAACCAGGAGAAACCATACAAAGTACCCAGCCTCTGGCAGGTCCCCACAAGGGCTGCGAGCTCCACGACACCAGGTCACGAGCCGAGTGGAAGGGACATTCCACGAGGACCTTCCTCATTATCGGCCTCCAACTGTGCCATCCTGGAAGGGACGGGAGGAGCAGGACTGGGGACCAGGAAGCCTTTGTTCAGGTCCCGCTCTGTCAGCATCTGCTCTCTTTCCTCGAGGTCTGACGGCCTCCTCTGCCAGGTGAGGATAAGGATCTATTGATTTCAAAGGCATGTCACAGGGTTAAATGAGGCATGAAAGTGCTTTGTCCCCTGGCATTTCTGCCTTTCCTGCTTTGGGTGCCAAATCCTTTAGCTTGGCTACGCTTGGCAGGAGGCACAGTGAGCTCCCAGCCTTGAGGCCTAGCTCTGTCACTTGCTAGCTGCCTGTCCTTTAAAAGTGACTTGAGACTCTGGGCCCTGTGCACCAAACCCACTGGATAAATGACGGCAAGTGTGATAACATCCTGTTGTTTTTGTCCCGTGACACAGAAATGGCTTGGGCCAACCTGGGGGTTGTCTGTGCCGTACACACACACACACGCACACGCACGCCCCATGCACACGGAGGTCAGGGGGCTCATTCGGCATCAAGAGCTCATTCAGAGTCCAGGTGACGTGGCAGGCTTCTCCCCCTGGCCGTTTCCACTGTTTACAGCTCCAAGCCTGTCGTGGGACCCCTACCTTCATCAGGACACAGGAGGAAGATGCTCCTGGAGGGGCCACCAGCCCCCATTTCTTGACGCCCTGCTGAGCAATATCTCATCTCATCCCCCAGCCACCTTTTGAAGCAGGTACTTCTACCTCCATTTTGCAAAGGGAGGAGGGACACGGGAGGGGAGACACACCGCAAGCTGGGGGTGAGAGCCAAGACGAGCATCTGCTCCCTCTGACCTCTGCAGCTCCTGCCCTTAACCTCTCCGGTCCACCCGAGGGAAGATGGGTTTGGGAAGGCTCCCGTGGGCAAGCCATGGTGTTGGCTAAGCACCAACACAGGGAGAATTGTGGGGCGGGAGCTGCTTAAAACAGCAGAAAGCCGTTCTCTCTCAGCGCCGGAGCCTCGAGCCCAGAGTCGAGGTGGCGCAGGGTCTGTCTCCCTCTGGAGGCTCTAAGGGAGGTCCTTCCAGCTCCTGGGGGCTCCTCGCCTCTGTCTTCACATAACCTTGACCTTGTCTCCTCTTCGGGAAGGGTATCAGTCCTTGGATTAGGACCCACCCTCGTGACCTCATCTCAGCCGATGACACCCACAAAGACACTACTTCCAGATAAAGTCACATTCACAGGAACCAGGGATAAGGACTCCAAAACATCTCTTTGGGGGACACGACCCCTAACAGAGACCGTGTCAGCCTGCTGTCTCTGGGAGGGAATATAAAGGACCACACCTGCTCCCTTCAGAGGCACAAAGACGTCTGCTTCCAAGATCAGACCCCACCCCCCACCCCTGCTCCCAGGGCCTCGGGTCAGCCTTGCCTCAGTTGGGGGTTTCAGACGCCCCCATCTCCTTCCTCACATCCACTCTCCGCCAGACGCTGCTGATGCAGGGCCTCATCTCTCCTCCTCCCGCCTGAGGGTTTTCTTGGACACATGAATCCCCAAATCTGTCAGAGACGAAATGGTTTCCAAACCCCTGAACGGCCCTGTTCAATGTGGACCTTACCTCCCACCTGCAACCTTGCACTTGCCGTCCACGTGGCCCCTCAGTGCTCAGGGCTCCTCCCCGGCCCAGCACTGGCAGTGGTGACCTGTCCCCAGGTGACACACCTGTGCAGCCAGGGTCCCTTCTCTGGTCCTCACCTTTATGACGAGGAAACTGCTCTTGGGGGAGCAGCCCGGGGGCAGGCGGCTTCACGGCATGGGGGTGGGATGAGGTACAAGAAACATTCCACCTGGGGACCGGAACGTCACCTGCTAGTGCTTACTGAGCACCTGCTACGAGCCGAGCGGTTCATGCCCACCATCTCCGAGTCAACGAGGTAGGAGCTCCTGGCCCCCAAGCCAGGGCACCTAGAGCAAAAGCCTTTGCTGTTTGCTTCTTTTGGGGGTGAGGGGCAGGATGCAATTTTCTGGGACGTTACCCCAAAGAGGGAATTTGTTATGTTAAAGGACTCTAGCAAGAGTGTTCCGGGTCCCCAAAACCTATAAAACAGCAGGATAAAATGTGGTCAGACCCACTTGGCTCCCTCGTCTTCAGTAACAGCTCAAGTGCAAGAGAGGACGTGTGTCTGATTCCCATTAACCTCTGAAGCCACCAAGGACACCACAAGCCAAGTTCATTTGGTGCCTCTGTGTCTTTGCAGGGGCCTGAAGTTCTCATGGGCGGGAGGCTGAATGCGCACAGGGGCCAGGGGAGGGGACCACGGCATTGTCTGGCCCCACACCTTCATCCCCTCATCATTCTCAGCATCCCCATCCTCAGACCTTCACCAGGAGCACAGGTATGTTAATTTGTGCGGCTGCAGAACCCATTACCCCAAACTCAGAGGCCGGAAACAGCACCCATCTAACACCTGGCAGCTGCCCACGCCAGAAATCAGAACAGACGCCACCTAGGATCTCTGCTCAGGGTCTCAGGGGCAGAAATCAAGGTGTCAGTGGCTGGGTTCTTGTCACGGGGAGAATCTGCACAAGCACAAGCGGGTGTGGCAGAATCCACTTCCCTGAGGCCAAAGGTCTGAGGTCCCTGTGTCCTTTGCTGGCTGGAGGTCAGGGCCACCCTTTGCTTCCTTCCCTTATGGCCCTGTCTGTTTTACAAGCAGTGATGACATCCCCCATTCTCCTGACCCTTCGGACATCGTCGACACCCCCATCTGCCACCAGCCAGAGAAAACATTCTACTGCTAAAGTTCACCTGAGTAGGCCAGGCCCACCCAGATAATCTCGTCACTTAGATTAGTGTTTGGATAACCAGGGGCTGGGAATCCTGGCAGGGGGGAGGGAGGGGAGGCATCCTTGAAATTCTGCCTACCCTGGGAGGTCTTACAGGGAGAGCTGCAAGAGAGCCCCCTACTCCCATCTCACGGCAGGCAAGAACCATCTTCCTCCCCCTCTGGTATGAAATGGGCACTTTTGGGGGTACAGAAGAATTTGTAGAAATTCACCCCTTACCCTGAAAGAAAAAACAAAACAGACCTGGCCTCCAAGGGGAAACCCAAATATTCGTACTGAACAAGCCTGTCTTCTGCAGGCTGTGGGCAGGCCATCCATTAGGTCACACTTGATTGGCCAGATTTTTTTTTTTTTCGTTTTTTCAGGGCATTTTAAAGTGACAGGCTGTCAGAGATTTTCAAAACCGATCTTCTAAGTGAAGCACAAGTGACCCAATAGAGTGACTCTTCGTCGCTGGGCGCGGATGACCGCAGCAGCAGCAGCAGAGCCCTGCGGAGGGTCCCCAGGCTCTCAGCACACGGGCTGTGGGGGCCCCAGACAGCGCTGCCTTTCCCTCACTGGACTGGGCTGAATGGTGACCCCCAAAACCCACGTCTTCCTGGCACCTAGGAATGTGACCTTATTTGGAAATGGGGTCTTTGCAGATATACGCACACTAGATGAGGTCGCACTGGATCGGACGGGCCCTGAACCCAAAGCCTGGGGGCCCTGTGAGACAACAGACATTTGGACACAGGCATAGGAAGGTGGCTACGTGGTGATGGAGGCAAAGGCTGGAGTGGTACGGCTACAGGCCAAGGCGCACCAGGCTGCCCCTCCGGCCCTACGATTCCAAATATCCAGTCTCCAGGGCTGTGAGAGGATCCATTTCTATGGCTTCAAGCCACAAACTTTGTGATAATTTATGTATGCAGCCCTAGGAAACTAATGCACCCACTGTGTGTTTATGTGTGTATTTATTTATTAATATCTTGCTTCTTTATTACAGAGCGAGAGATCACAAGAGGAGGAGAGGGGCAGGAAGAGGGAGAAGCCGACTCCCCACTGAGCAGGGAGCCCGACGCGGGGCTTGATCCCAGAACCCTGAGATCATGACCTGAGCCGAAGGCAAACGGTTTACCGACTGAGCCACTCGGGTCCCCCAGTGTCTGTGTGTTTTTTTAATGTAATCCTGACTGGCTATATCCCTCCCCCTAGTTTATTACTCCATCCATCTTCAGTCACTTACTTTTTGCCGGCCTCTTTAGAGCATGTTAATTTGCAACCCCTGGTGTAGTTAAAAATAAAACTGGGCTTCAAAAGCAAATACCTCATATTACATGTAAGAATAAACTGCAGGGGTGCCGGGGTGGCTCAGTGTGTTAAGCATCCCATTCTTGATTTCAGCTTGGGTCATGGTCTAAGGGTCATGAGGTCAAGCCCTGCAGTGGGCTCTGTACTGAGTGTAAAGCCTGCTTAAGATTCTACCTGTCCCTCTGTCCCTCCTCTCCCTGCTTGTGCATGCAAGCACGCATGCTCTCTCTCTCCCAAATAAAGAAATGATATACTCCAAATGGGTTAGGGATCTAAATATGAAAAAAATGAAATCCTGTACATAATATAAGAACACATATGGTATAGGGAGGGGTTTCCTAACTATAACTAAAAATACAGATGTAATAAATTATCATAAAAATACTTTTTCAGGGGTGCCTGGGTGGCTCAGGGGGTTAAAGCCTCTGCCTTTGGCTTGGGTCATGATCCCAGGTCCTGGGATCAAGCCCCACGTCGGGCTCTCTGCTCGACAGGAAGCGTGCTTCCTCCTCTCTCTCTCTCTGCCTGCCTCTCTGCCTACTTGTGATCTCTGTCAAATAAATAAATGAAAATCTTAAAAAAAAAAAAACAACTTTCCTTCAAAAAAAAAAAAAACTTTTTCAAGGTAAAAGCACCATAACTGAAGTCAAAAGTAAGAGACAAACTGGAACAGAATATTTTCAACATAAATCACAGACAAAGGGCTAGTAACTCTAATACATAAAGAACTCTTAAAAATTGATGGAGGGGCACCTGGGTGGTTCAGTCTGTTAAGCATCCAATTCTTGGTTTCAGCTCAGGTCATGATCTCATGGGTTGTGGGACAGAGCCCCATGCTGGGCCTGGGCTCCTCACTCAGCTTTCTCTCCCTCTGCTCCTCTCCCTGCTCATGCCCCCCCATCTCTCTAAAACTAAATCTTTAAATTAAATAAATAAATAAATGAATAAAAATCAACAGAAATAAAGATGCAAAACCTGATGGAAAAATGGGCAAAAAACATGAACAGGCAACACATTAAAAAAAAAAAAATGGCATCCACATCTGGTTCTAGGACCCTTCCAAAGACTCTGTTGTAATGTAATAAAACTGTTTCTGCTCAAGCCAGACATAGTGGACTCTGCTGTTTTCGTTTTGTTTCATAAGCAGAGGCTGTTTCCAGATATCAATCCTCCTCAAAGCACAAAGACTTTCCCACCTACAGTGTCTCCAAAAATTACTTACACAGACTGTGGAGACAACGGTGTGAAAGAGGAGTTCATGGATGTATTTTCAAGCAATCACAGTTTTATCACAACAGGAGCACTGCCTTCTGGGGTGAGCACCTTGAAGGAGGGAACGTTACTGGATTGGGTAAGCTCTGGTGTGTTTGCTTGAAAAGAATCCTCCCATATTTTAGAGTTACACCTCGTCACCCAGACAATATGTTATCTGCCTTTGGAACATGTTTTTCACCTGGACTTGAGTCTGGGTGTGTCCTGCGTCTTGAGCTGCCAAGCCAGGCAATAAAGCCTCGACTGGGACGGCACTGGGAAGCAATCCAGTTCCTTCACGTTAGCCCTGCTTGTGCTTCTCAGAAACACCCAGGGGATCTAGAGGAGGTAGATCGGGTTTCAGCCTGGTGCAAGGTCCAGGTGAAGCAGAACTGCCTTTCGAAACGCCACCAGCAAAGCACAGAAACAACCTGAATGCCCAGCTATAGGGGATTAGTAGAAAATACGGCCTTGCATCCAAACAACAGGATTCTGGGCTGCCCTTGAAAAACGGAACTTACAACAGAGTCTGTGACGTGGGAAGACATCTGCGATATGTTGTTATATGGAAAAAAGGAGATCGCAAAATGCGGAGGACAGCCCTATTTTGTGGAGGATACCACTTCCGTAAAAATAGGTGTGCATACACACATGTGAATACAACAGTGTTTAGAAGGATGTGTTTTAGAATGCTAACGGTGGTGATCCCTGAGAAGTGAGATTATTTGTGACTTCTACATTGTCTCTTAGCGAGAAATAATCTCTGTACAAGGAGTATGTATTACCCCATAATCAGGCAAAATAGCACTAACATATACATATATTATTAGTTATATGTGTATAAAACCCTGAATTTATTTGCTTTAAAATAGTCCATTAGAAAAACGCCCGTGTTCCGGGGCGGCATGGGAGCCACAGATGAACCATGGCTGGGGAAGCCGGGCGACAGGGACACAGGGAACCACGATACCAGTCAAATGACTTTTGGGTGTGCTTGAGAACTCCCACAGTAGACAGATAAGCAAAACACACAAAACCAAAAGCAGCAGGGAATTAATTGTGGGCTTTTAGAGATAGAACTGTGGTGTGAGAACGGGAAAAATGTGAAAAATGAACAAATGTACAAAAGAAATAGGGCTCGGGACTTAGCGAGAACCCACGAGCCCCTGGTGGTGTGACCTCTCTAAGCCTTGGCTTCCCTGGCTGGGAAGGAAGGAAGAGGGAGGATCTTTGAGCTCGGGCAGGCCTGGGATCTGGACCTAAGCGATTATTGTGGGGGTTGCTCTTGGTCCAAAGAAGCAGGCTACATGCCCAAAAGCCAAACCTCTACTTCCCAAAGTCATTTTCAAATATCAGGGTGACTGGGGTTACCCAAGAGCCAGCGTAATGCAGAGTCCAAGACCCCAGCCCCGGGGAGTCTGACTTCACACCTGGGGTCAGGCTAAGGAATGTCCATCTTAAATAAGAGCGCAGGGCAAGTCCCTGCTGTGGAAATGCTGCACCTAGCCAAAGGTCAAAGACATCCAGGAAAGTAGGTCCTCCTTGGAGGTAAACGTGCAGCTGTGTACAAACAGCGCCGGGCACGATGGGGACGACTGTCCATTTACGACTCCAGGTGGACTCAGTCGGCAAAGTCCAGGCTAGGAAGAGCCGGCGTGCCACACATGTGACCAGTCTCTGGTGTGCAGAAATAACGAAGAAACGACAGCTCACCTTCGGGCTTTCCTCCGGGACAGACAGAGTCTGGGCAACTGACAGGTCAGGGCGTGGTTCCCACACACACCAGCGGCACGGCCCCGGGCCCACGGCGACTGGTCAACATCTGTAAAATGGAACAGCAGCAGCTCAGAACCCGGCTGAGAGCTGCGGTGATCGCTCGAGGCCATCAGGAGCTGAGGCACCGGGAGAGGATCCCATCAGTAAGAGTAGGGACCTCACTTCTCAAGGCCTGCACATGAGGGGTTCTGGGCCCCTTTGTCTTCTGTCTCAGAAAGGCGGGGCCTTGGACAAGGAAAAACGAAACTCAGCAGGTGTCTCCAACTGGAGGCCACGCACACCCCTCAATGAACCCTCAGGACCCCGGCCCCGAGCCTGTGTGTGCGTGTGGACCCTGACTGTTCAAGGAGCTCTTGTCTTAAAGGGAGTCTAAACCCTAACCCTCTGTTTTCATTTTCCTATCACAACATGGCCTCTAGGCTCCTGCTCTAGGGTTGGCTTGTCAATGAGAAGGGAGAAGTGGGGTGACAGGGACGGGGTGGGGTGCGGGCACTGGACCTGGAGTCCAGGTGGCCGGCTCTGGCCTCAGTCCCGGTCCTGTCACCAGCATCACCCTTCCAGCCGCAGGAAGTCATCCCAGGCACATCACATCTTCACGGCAAAATTCATTTCTTTGGGGCATTTGGGGTGAACTCCCAGTCTCTCCCTGTCTCTCTTTCTCTAAAATAGTATTGACGTATATTCCATTCCAGCTCTATGGAAAACATAGACAGACATACTGTTCTGCTCTAGACCTAGACCGTGAGCTCCCGAGGGCAGGGCCCATGGCACTGGGAGCCCCGGGCTCGAGTTAGGCACGTGGCGGGTATGTTCACTCCTGGGCGTGAACTTGCTCTCCCACTCAGCGTCTTACTGGGAATCTCTCCTGGTCTCAACTCATGGCCTGCCTCCCTTTTACCTAGAACGCCTCTGATCGTGTGGAGGAACGCCTTGCTGTCTGACTTGCCCTACACCAGCCTCCCAGCCCCCTCCCATGGATCCTCGGGCCCCCCACTTTGAAGGCGGTGGAGAAATGTTCAAATCCCACTTGAAGCCAGGGATCACCTTTTGCAGAGAGAAGGAGAGAGACCAGCTCCCAAGAGCTCGGAGCTGGAGGCTGTTTTAGGGAAGGAGCCCAAGCTGGGAGGGAGGGCAGCAGCAGGCTAAGAGAACCACAGCCTCATGGCCAGCGCTCAGGGACAATGTTGGGAGGGGCAGGCAGGTCAGTGTCCGCTCTTGCGTCCGGGAGGCTCCCGGCTGCTTCCCGGGAAGAGGACAGCAGGCCAAGAGAAAGCTCCTGCAGGCGTGGGCCATCTGCTCTGGAGACGGGAGTGCAGGCCGTCTGTTCCTTAAAGCGGAGGAGCTCGGCCCCATTCCTCTCGGAGGGGCCCACGTCCTTAGCCGGGTCTGGCCCTGCAGGGTCGCGATTCACCGTCCGTGGGGCTGAATTACACGGCGCCGGAGCGAAGCTGAGGGGAATCGCGCTGCAGAAGCATCTGGGGGCGGCCGGGGGCGGCCGTAGCAAACGACCGCGGGCTGGGGGTTTCACACAACAGAAGTGTTCTTCTGCAGTCGGACATCCAAAGGCAAGAGGCCACAGGCCTGTGCTCCCTTCACAGGCTCAAGGGGAGGGTCCTTCCTCCCTCTGCCTCTGTCTTCAGTGGCGTCCCCCGTCCCGAGTCTCTGCTTATTCTTTCCTGCTACAAGGGACACTGTCAATTTGATTCTTACCTAAAGTGTATCTGTGAAGACACTATTTGCAAAAGACGTCCCATCCTGAGGTTCTGGGTGGACACGACCCTTTTGGGGACATCACCGTTCAGGCCAGTACACGCGTTCAATAGCAAATAGCACAGCCCAAAGTGGCAAGAAGGCAGGAGGAGGCCTCCTGGTACGTGGGGCTCAGTTGTCCCAGCTGTCCAGAGCCCCTGTTAGCTCCTCTGACACCCACTGCTAGCTGGGAGTGGGGTCCTGGCTTCCTTCTACTGATGGAGGCCTGAGAGTGAGTGGCCAAGGTCACACAGCTGGCCGGAGCAGGGACTGGAACGCGGGTCAGCTTGATGACCTGGGGGCTTCACAGCCTGGCTGGGCTGGATTGGAGGAACCCTCAGTGCTGGAGGGCCCTGAGATCCTTCCGCTCCGAGGAACCTAATTAACCAAGAGAAGGCAAAGGTGTTGACTCGCCTGATGTTCACATGGCTTTACTTCCGCATATCATAAATTTTGGCTATTCTCCTGGAATCACTTGAAGAGGTGAGGTCAAAGAGAACAAGGATTCATTATTTATAGGAATTAGTCTGTACTGGGGAAATGAGGCAGGAAGACACAACGAGGCCAGACTTTCCCCTGCCGTCTATGTGGATTTTACACTGCCTAGAGTTGTCACCCAGATGCTGGGATGCCTGGGACTGTCGCCCGGATGCCGGGATGTTGGGGACTGTCACCCAGCTCCTGGGATGCCTGGAACTGTCACCTGGTTGCTAGGATGTCTGGGACAGTCGTCCAATTGCTAGGACGGCTGGGACTGTCACCGGTTGCTGGGATGTCTGAGACAGTTATCTGGTTGCTAGGAGGGCTGGGACTGTCACCTGGATACTGGGATGTCTGGGGTTGTCATCTGGTTGCTGGGATGCCTGGGACTGTCACCTGGGATGTCTGGGGCTGACACTCGTTTGCTGGGATGTCTCGGGCTGTCACTTGGATAGTGGGAGGTCTGGGGCTGTCACTTGGTTGGTGGGATGTCCGGGGCTGTCACCTGGATGCTGGGATGTCTGGGACTGTCACCTGGGATGTCTGGGGTTGTCACCTGGTTGCGGGGATGTCTGGGACTGTCACTTGGGATGTCTGGGGCTGTCACCTGGTTGCGGGGATGTCTGGGGCTGTCGCCTGGATGCTGGGATGTCTGGGGCTGTCACCCGATTGCTGGGATGTCTGGAGCTGTCACCTGGGATGTCTGGGGTTGTCACCTGGGATGTCTGGGGCTGTCACCCGGATGCCTGCTCCTCCTGTCACTGGCTCAGAGCCCCAGAGTGGCTCTGGGAAATCTGCCCAAGGACTGGAGAGGGGTCAGGGATTGGGAAGCACATTTTCTTCTTCTCCCTAGCGTGGCTCTGCAAAATCTGTCCAACCTTGAAGTCCCAAGGCTGGAGAAAGTCCTGTCCGGAAGTGCCCAGCGTCCTGGACCGTGTCCCGAAGAAATCCGCGCACGGATCCGGTCCTTCGTCCCGCGCGCTGCCGAGAACCCGGGTGTGAGCTCTGCCGGGCGGGGAGGGCAGGGCAGGGCGCGCCCCTCGCCCCCGGCTCACACGGCTGTGAACCAGCGAGCCCGCGCGCGGGACCTGAGGGCAGGGCGGGGGCGCGGGGGCTGCACGGGGCAGCGGTCTCCGCACGCACGGCCGCCGCGGGAGGGGCCGGGAGCAGCCCGCAGCCCGCAGCCCCGCACCGGCCGCGGGCGCACCTGCGCCGCCCCGACTCCCCGCTCGCGGGCCGGAGGCTAACAATGGCTCCCCGGGGGCGCGGCTCGCACGGGCGGGCGCCGGCCCCGTCTCCGCTCACGACCTTCTCGCGAGCCCCCGGGGCGGGAAGGACGACCCTGAGCTTCCGCGGAGGCGCCCGGGGCTCAGAGAGGCCAAGCGACTCGGCCAAGGTCACACAGCCTCGCGGACGGGGCGCCGGGGCCCCGCCCCAGCAGCTGCGCGGGGACCCTCGCCGGCTCCCGACCGTGACGCCCCGGAGTCGCCCGGGGAGGCGGGACGCCCGGCTTTCGCCTCAGACAATGCTCGGCGCAAATCTGCGGGAACAAAAGCGAGCGGGAATCCGGCCCGGGTTTTCCGGCGCTCTTGCCCCGCCGGCCGCCGAGGGGCGGGCCGGGGCGGCTCCGGCGTGATCGACAGCCCCGAGGAGGCGGGGCCGCGGCGGGGGCGACTGGGATTGGGGGCCCGGGACAATCACGGGCCGAGAGGGGGCCGGCCGAGCCAATCAGCGGGCGGGGGCGGGCCCGGCCGGCGAGGCTGTCGCGAGAGGCGGCCACCCCGCCCACTTGCGCCTCGTCCGGGCGCCCGTCAGCAGCGAAGGCGGCCGCGCTCGGCCGGGATCCGTCCGCCGCGCGGGGAGAGGCCGGAGCGCGAGGCCGCGCGAGTGCCGGCGCAGATCCCTCCGCCGCCGCCGCCACCGCAGCCGCCGCCGCCGCCGCCGCGCCCGCCAGTCCCTGCGCGCTCCGCGCCCGCCCGCCGCTCCCGACGCGCCCGCCCGCCGCCCGCGGCCTCCGACCCGGCAACGGCCGGCCGGCCCAGGCGCGGCGGCGGCGGCGGCGGCGGCGGCGGCGGAGGACGAGGAGGAGGAGCAGCGGCCGCCGCGGGCGGAGGAGGAGGCGGAGGCGGAGGCGGAGGAGGAGGCATGGCCCGGGCGGCTCCGGCGGGGGGCGGCCCGCAGTGACAGACCCTGCGGCGCGGGGGGAGATGGGGGCGGCCGCCTCCCGGGCGACGACGACGACGACGACGACGAGGAGCGGCCGCCGCCGCCGCCGCGCACCGGCCGCCGCCGCTGGGGACGGGCGCGGGCCAGGAGCCCGCCCGTGAGCGGGGGGCCCGCGGCCGCTCGCCGCCCCCGGCCGCCCCGGCCGCCCCGGGCCCCCCCGGCGCCCCGCGCGCGCCCGCCCGCCGGCCCCTGGCGGGGGTCCCGCCCGCGCCGCGCGTCCCCGGCTCCGGCCCCGGCGCGGCCCGCGGCGCCCGCCCGCCCTCGCCCGGCCCCGGCCCCGGCCCGCGCGCCCCCGGCCCCGGCGCGCCCCGGCCGCCCGCGCCCCCCGCCCGCGCCCGCCCGCGCCCCCGGCCCCGGCCGGCGGCGGCCCCCGGCCCCGGGGCGCGGCGCGGCGCGGGCGGCAGCATGGTGGAGAAGCGCTGCCCGCTGCAGAGGGACGGCGTGTACCGCTGGTTCTCGGAGCTGCCGTCGCCGCAGCGCGTGGAGTTCCTGTGCGGCCTGCTGGACCTGTGCATCCCGCTCGAGCTGCGCTTCCTCGGCTCGTGCCTCGAGGACCTGGCCCGCAAGGACTACCACTCGCTGCGCGACTCGGAGATCAAGGCCAACAACCCGGCCGACCTGGGCAGCCTCACCAACCTGACGGACGAGGTGGTGCGCAGCAAGCTGCTGGTGTCGCTGGCGCTGCTGGGCTCGGAGCAGCGCGAGGCGGCGGGCGTGCTCTACCGCACGCTCACGCACATCGACTCCATCATCCACAACTACGGGCTGCAGCTCAACGAGGGCCGCACGGGCGATGAGTTCCTGCTGCTCTTCACCATGGCCTCCAACCACCCGGCCTTCAGCTTCCACCAGAAGCAGGTGCTGCGCCAGGAGCTCACGCAGATCCAGAGCAGCCTCGGCGGCGGCGGCGGCGGCGGGGGCCACGGCGGCAAGAGCGCGCTGCCCACCTGCCCGGCCTGCCACAAGGTGCGCGACCCCCGCGTCCGCGTCCGCGCCCGGGGCCCCTCGGGGGCGACCCCCGCGTCCGCATCCGCGCCCCGGGGCCCCTCGGGGGCGACCCCCGCGTCCGCGCCCCGGGGCCCCTCGGGGGCGGTCGCACCGCGCCGCCTGGGCCCTGGGGAGGCCTGCCCGGGCGCAGTGCGCTGCCCCTTCGTGGCTCTCCCTCTCGCGTGCTGCGGCCGCAGGCGCGGTGAGGCCTTTGTCCCTTCCTCGGGCCCTTGGGCGACCGATCAGTCACGCTTGGTGTCGCCCCGGTTCTCCAGGCCTGGTGTTTCTTAGCGGGAAGGGAGGGCGCGGTGGGGAGGGGGCCTTAGCGGAGGGCGCGGGCGCCGTGCGGGGCCCTCCCGGCCTGCGTGTCCTTTCCCCTGGTGGGCCGGGTGCCGCCGCGGGGCCGGGTGCCGCACCGCACCGGACCCGCACAGAAACACGTCCGCAGCCTCGGACGCGTGCGGGCCGCCCGGAGTCCCGGGGTGCTGGTCTCCTAAGGAATGTTGGGTTCGCGGCTCGGTCTCCAAACTAAACAGGAAGGGCCTTGTGGTCACCCGCTTGGAAATGTGAACTTTTGTCTGCATGTTTTGAAACTATGTAAACACCAAGCGTTTGGGGCTCAAACTCCTTTTTCACAGCTCCTTGGGACCTAGTGCCAAAATGGTGCCCCGAGAGAAAGGGTTTCCCTTTGACCCGGTGCGGCCTGTGTTCAGATGACAGTGGGACTCCGGGGGACAGACTGCAGTCAGGACCCGTCGGGCTGTGTGCCTTTCTCCGTGTCAGAGCCGTTCTCGTGGAACCCTTGGGTTCTGTCCGTTTGCCGCTGGTGGTGGTCAGGCTGTCTCAAGCCTGGGCTGTGGCTCTTCTCCGGTGTTGTCTTCGGAGATGTGGTTGTGCCGTCCGCATTGGTTTGACCTGTGCCTTGTCTTTCTCCGGTGATGGGGAGCTCCGGGACGGTGGCTGTCCTGTCCTGTGTTGTTGTTGGCGTGTGTTTAAATGCCAGTGTGCACCTCAGGTTGTGCCCTGGTCGAAGGACGGTGATCCGGCTACAACAAAGGAGGAGCAGCGTCCTGGTAGGCGGTGTGGCTGTCGGTAGGGTGCCAGTGCCGGGTCCCCTGGTGGGCTCTCGGGCCCCGACGCGACGGTCAGCTGCACGAGCTGCCGGCCTCCTGTTGCGACGCCGGCCACTGAGGTCTGGGTTGCCCTGTGCCTGTTCGGCTCTTGAAGGCAATTCTTTGTGTCTACACATTCACCTCTTACAAAAGGGGAAGATGGCGATGATTATCTTGGTGGGGCAGGAGCTGATGTTAGAATGAAAATGTGCTTTATGAGAGAGCCTTTCTGTCAAGTGAGAAATCGCTCTGATGACCCCAAGGGCCAGGCTCCCCCTCACCCCTGCCCACGCGCTCAGAACTGGCCAGCTGTGTGACCTTGGCCAGAGTCCCGCCTCCGCTTGGTGTTTCCCTGTGGAGTCGATGGCAGGTTCCCTGCCCCCGGGCCTGTTGGAGGGCGACGTGCCATCACGTGTGACGTCCTCAGCCAGATGTGCAGGGACTGCTCCCTTCTCTGCCAGGTCCGGCCCCTCTGGGTTTTTGCGGAGGAGTGCTGACTTAGGCGAGGCCCGTCTTTACAGACTGAAATATTTATGTCTCAGAAGGTTCCTGTTTTCTAAATTGATTTTTGAATAGTCACTTGGAGCTGACCGTGTTTTCTCTTCATCCCTGGGAAACTGGAGAATTCTGCCTGACCCTTAATAACGACGTTGCGGTGAGTAATCTTAGGGTTGTTGCTTCCCTGGTTCAGAGCCACCGTGGTGTCTAGTTTTCCCTGCGTCCCCTCTGTCAGTCTCGTCCTCTTGACTTTGTTACTCTGGAGGCCTGGGGCACCCTCTGCGGCTCCTGCAGGCAGTTCCTCTGCCGAAATCTAACGGCCGAGCGGCTTCCCTTCTCGGTGTCTCAGGGTCTCACCTGTGCTGTCCCCCTGGGAGAGCAGCCCCGTTGGAGCCCTGCTCGCATCTGCTCTGGGAGCCGCTGTCCTTCTGTCTTGAACTCTGAGCTCAGAGCCCTCGCGTTTGTCCTTTAGGGATAAAGACACGGGTTCGATTTTTTTCTTCACTTTGTTTAAAGCGATAGTTCTCATAACCATGTTTTCTGAGATAGTCACGATTTGCAATCGCACTTCCCAACCCTCACTGTATTATTTGATCATTTTTCCTGCTCGGCAGACGAGCAGAAGGCGTTGAGGGAGCGAATGCGGTAAAATAGACGTCTTCATGTCCAGAGAGGAAAGCAGTCGGCGCGGCCAGGCTGACAGTAGACAGCAGGAGCATGGCTGTCCTCGCCGGCTGACGGGTGCCGGTTGCCTTAGGTACACTGTTTCTCGGGGTTCGGTGTGAGCATGTGATAAAGGTCGCCTGGGACTCTCCTTCTCTTCTTAGTTAAGTAAAAAGCTATACTTTGGGGAAAAGTTTAACTTTACTCTTTGCAGTCTTTTCTTTGTGTAAATGATTGTGGATTAGAAGTACATGGTTGTATTTTTTTAATTTTTGGGATTTAATTTTTAAAAATCATAAAATTCACCCTTTTGAAGCGTACATTTAAGTAGTTTTTAACATACTGACAAAGTTGTGTGACCATTACAACCGTGTCCTTCCAGAACAGTGTCATCACCCCCCAAAGAAACTCCACACCTATTGAGAATCCCTCCCCATTCCCTCTCCCCAGCCCCTGACGCCCAGTCGTCTGTGCTGTGCCTTTGCTTGTCCTGGACATTGTGGAAGTGGAGTCAGCCAGTGGGTGCCCTTCCGTGTCTGGTGGCGCTCACTCAGCATCATGTTCTCCAGGTTGACTCCTGGGGTAGCGTGTGTCAGTGCTTCTCTACCTTTTTAGGGTTGAGTACTGTTCACGGTGTGGGGAGACCCCGTTTTGTTTACCCACGTTTACCCACTTGTCCGTGGATGGACACTGGGGTTGTTGCACGAGCTTATTTGTGGCCACCCCCCACCCCCCCCACCCCCGTGGTTAATAGGCGCTTTTTCTCATCCCTTACCCTGCACATGGAACGAGTTGTCTTTGGAGCGCAGTGCACACGTGGCCGTCCGAGGGACCTCCTGGCGGTGATGCGAGCCCGCCTGGGGGGTGCGGGCGCCGTGCAAACCGTGGCCGTGGGTGGCAGGGAAGGCGCTGCTCTGACAGTCGAGGCCCGGCGCGGTGTGGAGTCCACATAATGGTCCAGAGCTGGGTGGCCGCGTCCGCTGTCGCCGGGCAGGGTGGCCGGAAGCTGCCCCAGCCTGGTGTTTCCCGATCCTCAGGACAAGGATCACAGCCGAACACCTGCTTGAGGATCTTGCCAGGGTATGGAGCCTCTCTGAAGGGCTGGCGGCGGGAGCGCCGTGGGCCCCCTTGGCGGGGGGTGGTGTTCTCTGGCACCCACCTGGGGCGCTCTGGAGTAAGCACCTTGGGAGCGGTCCGCACATGGTCCGCACATGGTCCGCACGTCCCGGCAGCGGGCCGCTAAGCAGGGCTGGCCCCGGGCGGGCGGCGCTCCGTCGCACTGCTTCCCGCCAGCGGTCGGAGATCCTTGGGTTCAGAGGTGGAAGCGTGGTCGTTTGTGCGCGGGTTGCTGCGTGAGGTCTGCATGGCCCCTTCCGGTGCTGCCGCTGACAGTGACGTGGCCCTCCCCGGGCAGGACTTTGTCGGGGCCGCCGGTGTCCGCCTGGTGTCCTGGAGGAGCTGGGACCTCAGGGCGCCGCGGGAGGCTCCAGCTTCAGCCCTCGTGCTCTGGCTGGGGGGGAGGGCGCGGGCCTGCGCTCACGGCTCAGTCTGGCTGCCTTCGCTTCCTTGGCTTTGTTGATGACGCTCCAGGAGATGATGTCCTCCCGTGTTCTGGATTCTTCATCTTGGGCCAGCCTTTATAGGCTCCCGGACTGCCCTCTTTTGATGGTGCGCACGTGATAGGCTCGCTGAGACGCGCCGGCATGCAGGGTTGCTTGGTGCAGGGGCCTCTCGTGGTGGAGATGGCGCTCCTCAGCAGATGTGCTGGGAGCTGGTGCCCACCGGAGGGGGAGCCGCCCCCCTGCAACATCAGGACCCCCATGTGCGCTGGTGCACCGGGGCTGTGTCCGACTCTGCCGAGGCTCGAGCCCCGCGGTGGAAGCTGCAGGTCATCTGTCCGCCTCTGCCGTAAGAAGTTAGAACGCAGTTACAGACCCACGTCCCGGTTACAGACCCACATCTGCCCTTGCCGAGTTCCTGAGGCGCTTGACCTTTACCCAGTATTGGGCTCGGGTTTGCACACTCCCTCCATTCTGCACACTTCCTGTACCTTCCCTTTGCACCGAGGACATTTGGGACTGATACATATTTACCCCCAAATCAACGTCTTAGGGCCTCAGCGGCAAGCTAGCAGAGGGTACATTTTTGTTGTTCAGTTGGTGGCCGCCAACCGCCCTGTTAGTAAGAAACAATTTCTGTTACGTTTGGGGAAAAATAGTTTCTATATAAGTGTGCTCGTTTTTTTTTTCCCTTGCCTTAGATGGATTATACTTCAGAAAAAAGATCCTTTGGAAGTTTCTTTCCTTTTTTTCTTATTTATTTATTTATTTATTTATTTTTGAGAAACCACCATTTAGGACACCAGTTCTCTTGTGGGTTTGGGACACGTTGCCACCAGCTCTCGGCGAGCGCACAGGTCACTTGAGGGATTCTGGTTGGACTCCAGCCCGCCCTGTGCCCTGCAGGGATCAGTGTCCGCCAGGTGGCTCGCCCCCCGCTCCTTGTAGAGCTGCTTCCCGTCGAGGTACAAAGCCGTAATCAAGAGCCTCATGAAATAGGTTAATGCTTACTCCTCTCTTTTGTTAGTACAGCCAGAGTTTGTCCCTTCTCTCTTGCACTGAGCAGATGGGCGTAAACTAGGTTCATTCTTAAAGTCTGTGTCGCGCTGAGTTAACGAGGCCTGGGGTTCTTTAGACTGAAGACGAGGCCGAGACTGATCACCTTTCCCGTAACTGACCCGCTAGCAGCCCCTTGCTAGCAGTCACCAGGGTGTAAAGAGGGGGGCCTGCACTCACTGTGCGGCCCCCAAGGACTGGCACAGACTTGGGGTCATATCCCAGCAGCAGCAAGGAGCACTCCGGGCCTTGGGGACGCTTCTCACCGAGTCTTGCCTCTGAATGGGGTCTGGGATTTTAGGTGGGTGTTTCTCAGGTCCATAGGAAAGTCATGAGCCCCTGGAAGGTCTCGTGGGTGCCCTTACCTTCCTCCCTTTTTCTCCTGGTTCTGAGACAGAGCGTTCTTTTGGTCACAGGCGAGGCCCCCAGTCTCTGTTCTGGTCACATCTCTCTGTTTCCTCAGGGGCGTTGCTAGCTCAGGCGTCTGGGCTTTGCCATTTCCTGCCCTCCCTGCTTCCCCCACCTCAGTCTTTGACCTCTGTTTTTCCACTTGGCACATAAATACGGTCACGGTTCCTCCCTTCAGCGTTGTCTGCCTCTGTCCGCTGCTCCTCTGTCCCATTGTCACCAAGTCCTGCCCCAGCCAACCTCACTCCTACTTGCCAGGGGTGGTCCGGTTTTCACAATCTGGTGTCTGTCCTTCTGATGTTTTAACGCACAACTGTGGTTCTTCTAAAACATTTAGTGCATGTATTTAAATAATACACTGTATACATGTATATTAAATAATACACTTCTGACGGGTGCCCTTGTGCATGCTGCCCCTGCCCCCCGAAACGGTGCACTGGAGCTCGCTCCCCTTCAGCCTGTGCCGCGGCCTCCTGGAACCTGGCTTTTGCCCCCAACTTCTTTGACGAAGTCTGTTTATAGTAAAGGGAATTCGATGATCTCTTTAAGTTAAAAAAAAATTAGATAATATAATCGGGTAAAAATTGATAAGATACAAGACAATATTCAGTGAAACATCTCCCTTTTCCCCCACACATTGGAGAAGGGCATGTGGGACGTTTCAAGGTGTGGGCAACGTTCTGTCCCTTCACCTGGGTGTTGATTCCTGTTACTTTGCATTTTAAAAGACAAGATTTCCTCCCCTTACCCCAGTCTGTCCCTGTCTTTGTTCCCTGTAGAAGCTTCCAGAGAAACTTGCTTTGTATTTGCAAATGGGTACTTGGCGTCTTCCTCCCGACACAGGCATGGGCCCTGCTTTCTTCTCCTGACAGCTCTGCTGGCCGTGCAGTCCGCGGCAGGCCGTGGACCGTCTTTATTCTGGTTCTGGCCAGCTGTTGAGTGAGTCCCTACCGGTGGACCTGTGGTTCCCGTGTTACTCTTTCGAACAACTCAGTCATTTGCAGATGATGTACGTGTCACCTGTACGGCAGGGTGTGTGGCCTTCTCGAAGCCTGGAGGTGGGGTTGATAGCGGACCAAAGGGCCGGAGCCTCTGTAATGATTTCGGACACTGTGGTGGCCCTGCCTCTGGCGCCCCCCAGCAGCGTGTGTGAGTGCCTGTCGGCTCGCCTCCGAGCAGTTTGGGGTGTGTGAGCTCCCCGCATCCCCGTCCCCGCCGGGGGCTGCCCCTGGCTGCGGGGGTGCCTCTCGGGGGCTGCAGTTTGCTTCACGGGCCCCCGATGAGTGAGGTGGGACATTTCAAGCGAGCTTTGTATTTTCGGCAGCTCGCCATAACCTTTGCCCATCGCGCTTGAGGTGTTGGTCTTTTCTCTGTTGTTAGGAACTCTTTAAGTTCCAGGGAAATTGTCCTTCTGTCGTTAGTAGAAGTGGCGGGAACTTGTTTTCTTGCCTGTTGACGTTACCGTGCAGTTCCTTTTTATCGGTCTTGCGCGGCTTCTGGGGTGCGCGTGTTACGGCTCGGGCCTCGTGCAGACTGCGGTGTGCGTGTGGCCGGGCGCGCCGTGTGCGCGGGGCGCGGTGGAGGCGTCCCCGTGGCGGCGAATAGCACAGAACTCCGGGGGCTTCTCATCTTTGGTTCCACAGACCCGTCTGGAATTTATTTGGTGGGAGGTACGGAGCGAGTTTTATGTTTTCCGAATGAAAACCCAGTTGTCCCGGTGCCACTTGCTGGATAATCGGCCTTTTCCCTCTCGCGGTTGAGGTGACTGGACGGCCTCCCGTTTGCCTGGTCCACGGCGCGCTGTTCAGTCCTTACCTCTCCTCGCTTCTGCGGGCTCCCACGCAGTGCGATGCCCGGGGGAGGGTGCTCTTCTCTACGTTTAAGCAAGCGTGGGTGTGGAGGTGCCTCCCGCAGACACTGGCTGTCAGGAGACTGGGCGAGGCCTGAGTGTCCCACGCAGAGTCCCGCCCCGTCCGTGCCCAGCTCTGCTGGTGTTGCTCTGGCTTCTCTGAGCGGTCTCAGTGTCTCTTGGCTCTCCTGCCCTTCGCGTGACGGTGTTCTCACCGACGAACCTCAGATCTGCCTGCCCAGCCAGACCCGAGCTCCAGCTGGAGGGGCCAGGTGACTCCGGATGTCCAGAGGCAGGCTCCCCTGTCCGTCTGCTTGACTGCTCTCCCGGTCCCCCAGCCGGAAGCCCGTGCCTCTCCTCCACTTGACTTCTCTCCTGGTCCCCCAGTTAGGCCCTGAGCAACTCTGCGGGTTTCTTTTCTGTTGACGCCACCACAGCCCGAGTCAGTGTTTCCCCTTTCTGTCTGTCCCCCCTCTCTGTGTCTTTCTCCCCATCGCACTTGACATAATGGTCCCGTATATGGCACGCTTCTGTGGAGGAGGACTTAGCTTTTGGGCCATTTGCCGGAGAGCCAGGGCATAGATTAAAATAGTTTTCAGGGAACAAGCACAACCCTTGCCTCACGTAAGTTCATTCCTTCCCCTGAGTCAAGAACGCATGCTGGCAGGCGAGTGAGTGAGCACCTCCTGTTAGAATTAAGCTGATGTCATTGTTTAAAGTCCACAAGAAATAACTTGTAGCTGTTCTGTTGGGTCTTTTCATGAAATGATCCAGAAACTTTAGTGCCTTAACTCTTAGAAATAACAGTGACGTGTCCAACTTCTCATCTTGACCAAGACCCCTGGTCTGGCCTGGTCTGTTAGGACACCCTGTCCCCCGGTCTGGGTCTAGTCTACTAGGACAACCTATTTCCTGGCCTAAGTCTAGTTTACTGTGACAACTTGTCCCCCGACCTGAGTCTGGTTTATTATGGAAATCCATCCTCCTGGCCCAAGTCGAGTCTACTGTGACAACCCATCCCCCTGGACTGGGTCTAGTCTCCTACCGCAAACCATCGCCCCTGGTCAGGGTTTAGTTTGTTATGCAAATCTGTTCTCCTAGTAGCCTAGCCCCAGTCGAGTCTGCTGTGACAACCCCCCCCCCCCCCGCCCCGGCCCTGCTCTTAGCCTGTTGCAGCAGGTCCCATGGTGTCCTTGGAATGGTCTTGGTCTCCAATGTGCAGGTCTTGGTGGTGTGTCCGCCGCCTGTCCATACTCACCTCTGTCTGTGCCTGAGGCCCCCTTTGTTTGCTACAGTCCCTCCCCCGAGTCTTGTAGGCACTGTTCTCTCAGACAGGACACCTGGTACTTGGGTCCCGCCAGTTCTTGGCTCAGACTTACAAGCCTTCTGTGGCCTTCTTCTGTCCTAGACCTCGTCGTACTCCACTGAAGGTGGGTTCCATTAAATTTCCGTCACCGGATTTGACTTACTGGGGAGCAGAGACGGTCTCTTTTAGTGCAGAGCCTCGCGGGCCCGGCCACCCAACAGGGGCTGCATCCTGAGCATCTGCGGGAGCCGAGTGGGCGGGAGGTTGGCGTTTATGAAAGGCCACTCTGGGGGAAACGTTTTTTTCCTTGGTGCTTTTGTTCTTGTGGTCCTGCCAGTAACACCTATTAGCAAATGACACTCTCCTTAATGGCGTTTGTGGGTGTTTCTCTTAGCCTGACATAGCCGTGGACTCTAGTGGGTTTTTAATATCCGTATTCTACTTTGTTATTTTTCAAAAGTTGGTGTGCAGACGCTTCCTGGGGGAGCAGCGCTCTGGGTGCCGTAGTTCCCGGGGTGCTGCCCACGACAGGGAAGCGCCCGGCCCGGGCTCTGGGCGCTGGAGAGGCGTGGGCCGACCGGTGTGCCGGGCCCTGCCCCCGGCGGCCGTGCTGTGGGTGGGCTCCGCCGCGTGCGCCGCTGGCTCCCATCCTCTCCCGCTTCCGGAAGAGTCACCGGTGCTGAGCCTCGGGATCCGAGTTCACCGGGGAAGATGACAAGCCCAGCAGGCGTTCCTCGTGCCGACCGGAGTGTAGTGTGGCCGCCGTCAGCAGGGACAGCAGAGTGGTTAGGAGGGAGCACTACAGAGTCGTGTCCTGACTGTTGGGGACTTGGGGGTGAAAGCTTCAGTAGAATTGCTGGAAGGAAATCACATGCGCAGGTTTCTGCCTCACGGCGAGCCTCATTAAAACGTGCGCACGTAGGAACGCCTTCTGCAAATGCTGCCTAGACTAGAAGAAATTAACCTTACGGAAGGAGGAGCATTGATTTATGGGAAAGAGGGTCCCTCCTCCCCTCTCTTTGGGGCATTTCAACAAAATACAAAATCTCGGGACCAGTGCCACTGGCCTAACCCTGATCCGGTCAGTAAAATCCGGGCGGTCCTCGAGAGAACCGGGCCAGGAGCTGTGTAGCGACGTGGCGAGCACGCTGCTCCCGGATGCCTTGTCCTGCACCTGCTGGCCCCGGGGCTCCCGGCGGCTCCCGGCGGCTCTGGCTGTCCCGAGCAGAGCCCTGGCTGCGCGGCGCGGCTCTCCGTTCTGAGGCTGAGGCAGGAGGGCGGGAGCCAGGGCACTCCGGTACTCGTTCCGCTGCCACGACCTCGCCGATCACAGGAGTTGTCCTTCCGGAACAACCAGGAACAGAGGCTGCAGGGAACAGGTCCGAGGGGACCTTCCCGTGCGCTACTCGAGTGTCAGAGCGTGTGCACCGGGTCCCATCCGGCTTGGTCGCGTGTAGCCGCCACAAGGCGGGCGCCGGGATGTTCGCTGGAAGAGTTTGCCGCAGGCGACGTCAGAAGTGGCTGTTCTTACGACGTGAAGCTAGAAGTGTACTTAACAACGTTTTCACATCTTTGTGAAAAGTGAAGGGCAAAGCGGAGGTGGTGGCACGAGAAGGCGTCTGGGGCCCTGGTGGCCCGCGAGCCCCTGTGCGTGGTGTGAGCCCCTGTGGTGCGCAGGACCGCCACCGTGTTGTCACTGTCCAGAGAGCCGGATGGCTGTCCGCGCCGTGGTGGTGTCCCTTCCTGCTCCTCCAGCGGCCTGTGGGGGTCCTCGCCCTGGAGCCCCGCGCACACGTCGTGAAAGGCGCGCGGTCGTGTCTATCGCGTCGGTTGTTTCCGTCTTCGGCACGCGGTGAGTGTGTGGAGCACCAGGACGCTCCTGTCTCTGCCTTTTCCTGGGCAGTTCCCAGGCCCCCCACCTCCCCACCCCCCTGTAACCATGTTGTCGGTGAGTGTCACTGTGCTCGCTCCTCCCTGAAGTCGAGTCCTGCAGTCCCGCTCCGGCTTTTGGCTCCTGCGCGCCCTGCGGCCTTCTTCTCTGGGTCGGGTGTCGCCAGCGGCAGGTGTCATCTCCCCACGGCGCACCCCCAGGGCGAGCGCTGCGACTTGTCGCGCAGTGACACGTGCACCGCGACCGTCCACCTCCTCTGGCCTTCATGCCGTGGTCATCGCGCCAGTTACTTGTACGCGCGACACCCCGGTGGTACTGAAGCACTTTCTGCTTCTGTACGAATGTGGATTCAGAGATTAAGAAGAAAACGGGCGCCCGGCAGGCTCAGTCGGGCAAGCGTCTGCCTTCAGCTCAGGTCATGGTCTGGGGGTCCCAGGATCAAATCCCGCCTCGGGCTCCTTCTTAACAAGGAGTCTGCTTCTCCCTCTGCTGCTGCCCCCGCTTCTGCCCTCTGTCAAGTAAAGAAATAAGATATTTTTTACAAATTGAGAAAACACGGTCTTGTATTCGTCCATGGTTGCTCTTCTCAGCACGTTCCGTTCCTCACCAAAGAGCTGTTCGTGGCTCTGGACCTTCAGTCTGGGAAACTTTCATTCAGCTTTTTTAGGGAGTCTGAGTCTGTGGGTTAGAAATTCCCTTTGTCTCCTCTCAGCCAAGAATGTTTTGCTTCTACCTGTGCTGTGATGGGCACTTGCCCCGCCCGTTGGAGCCTCTGTGATGGGCTTTCTCTGGCCCTGAAGGGGGGGAGACCATGGCTTTCTGGTGGCCACCGTCCACGTGCCTGTCCCCAGCGTGCACTGGCCTGGCTACGAGGCGCCCGAGCGCTGTCGGCTTGAATCTGTCTTGCTTGGTGTTCTCTGAACTTATTGGATCTGTAAGTTTATGTCTTTTACTAAATTTGAGAAATTTTCACTCATAATTTCTCCACAGTTGTTCCTGTCTCAGTGTGTCCTTCCCTGTGGGACCCCGTAGGGACGTTAAGACTTCTTCTGATGCTCCTCCACGGGCCCCGGAAGCTTTTCTTTCCTTCCCCAGGTTCCCCCTCCCCGCCTTTTTTTTTTTTTTGGATTGGATACTTTCAGTTGATCTGTCTTGAAATTCTACAAGTCTCCTGTTAATTCTGGACTGCTGTTAAGCTCATCCAATAGACTTTTTCGGTTCATAACATTTTTTTTCATTTTAGAATTTCTTTTTAAGTTCTTTTTCGTGATTTAAGGCTTTATTTATTTATTTAGAGCAGTTTTAAGTTCACGGATAAATTGACTGTCACGATCGTCCGAAGTCTGTGGTGTCCGTCAGGGTTCCCTCTCGCCGTCGTACGGGTTCTGGGTGCGGACAGACATCCCCCACCGTGGTGCCTCGTAGAGTATTTTCACTGTCCTTACAGTCCTCTGGGCTCTCCACCTTCTTACCCCCGTCCCCCCCCCCCCCGATGTTTCTCCGTCCCCGTAGTTCTGCCTTTTCCAGAGTCATCCAGGTGAGGTCATGCGGGGTGCAGACTGCCCGGCGCGCATTTCATTTTCCTCAGCGCCTCTCCAGGACTTGACAGCCCCTCTTATACTGCTGCGGGGTGTTCCTGCATGTGGAAGGACGCACGCGTCCAGGTGCTCATTTATGTGTCCCCGGCTGCGCGCATCTTGATGGCTTCTTGAATTGTCACACATTAAGAGTTTCCCGTTCTCTCCTGAAGTGTGCGTTTGGTTGTTAGATCACAAATGTTCTCTTTTCTTCTGCTGAGCTCCGTTTCACCGGCTGCGTCATGCTGCTCGCCTCTGGTCCCGGCGTCTGACCCACCTGGTGCCCGGCCTGTTGCTCCTTGTGCGGGTCACGTTGTTCCCTTACGTGTCTGGGAGTTGGGGATTGCTTCTTGGAGTTTGTGAATGAGACACAGTAGAAACCCTGGGTTGTGTTTGGTCCTGTTTGCTTTAGCAGGCGGTGAATTTTGCTGGATTCCGACCCCAGAACTGCCTGCCTCTGCCAACAGCCGCCACGGCCTCTGCTGTGAGCCTGCCTTGGTCCTGCCCCGCGTGTGCCTGTTTCAAGGGCTCACACAGAGGTGTGGGCAGAATTGATATGCAGAATTACACGTTTCCTTCCTTTTTTTTCCCTTTTTTAAAGATTTTTATTTGTTTGAGAGAGAGCAAGAGCGCTCGCGTACAGGCGGGGGCCGGGCAGAGGCAGAGGGAGAAGCAGACTCCCCACGGAGCAGGGAGCCTGATCTGGGACTCGATCCCAGGACCCGGGGTTCAGGACCTGAGCCCAGGGCGGCCGCTGCACCGATGGAGCCCCCAGGTGCCCCAGGCGCATTCCCCTTCTAAGGCACTCTGGCATCAGGGGCTCCTCCCTCACTCTGCCGCCGGTCTCGGTTTCCAGAATTCTGATCTCGGGCTCCTCGGATCAGCAGGACCGTGGAGCTGGAGCCGCGCTTCAGCGGCTGCTTTTCCCGGCGTGTCCGCAGCGCGGGAAACCCACCCGGTGCGTCTCTGTCTCCACGTGTAGAACTTCCTGTAGTTTCCGCCTGCTTTGGGCCATGTTCAGTTTCTACATGGTCCGTGGCGTCTGGTCATCTGGGGAGGCTGGTCCGAATACTCAGCCCTTCTGTAGAACCACGTGCTTCTGGTCCCCGCGTGTTGTGGTAACTACGGGCCGTGCACGGTAGGAAGGATGAAATTTCTGTAAGCAAGTGTAGCTGGGAAGGAGGGTTTTACAGTAACTGTGACATTTGTCCTTACAAAGAATGAGGCTGTGTGTGGAGGAGAAACGTGCTGGCCCGGTGCCTCGAGATCAGAGGGTCGTTGGAGGACGTGAGTGGGGCGGTTATCGGCTCTTGTGGTCGGGAGTAGGGAGACGCTGAGGAGCTGGGAGTGAGCTGGCGGGAGGAGCATGGCAGGGTCGCGTGGGCTGTGGTCCCCCTGCTGTCGCAGGGCTCCCGTGCTTACATACCGGTTCCCGGGCAGATGTGGGGTTTTATATCTGCTGGAGGAGGTCAGTCTTTTCTGTCCAGTCCTGCTGAGCCCTTCCTGGCCTGACCTTTCCCCGCGTGGCTACCTGTGGACGTCTCCTCTCTCGACTCCCTGCGCGGCTCTGCCTCGCTCCTGGTGCGGGCCGGTCGGGACTCATGACGTGGAATGAGTCTTCTGTGGAATGTGGCTTCTGTGGAAATAAAACCCACGGGCGTGTGTTACTGACGCTCTCTGGACTCTTTCATCCGCTCTTGTTCGCGTCCACATGCTTCCTGGTCGTTTCAGGCTTTAGTGCTTGTCCTTTTCCATCCTGGACTTCTGGACACTGTAACTGCACTGTCATGGCCAGTGTCTCCTGGGGGTCCTAGAGAAACTGTCGTCCTGCGCTGACAGCCCGGCACTCCGAGCCGTTCGTCTCAGCAGTTGCGTGTCACATGGGGACCCAAAGTGGTCATCACAGCACTTACCTCTCAGTATTAGACACGCGGCCAGTTTCTCAAAGAAAACCCCGTCACTGAAACTCCTGTCGACCAAAATACACATCACAGCAGCACCGGGCATACTACCCTCAGTGTCAGAGGTCCTGACGGTAGGAGCGACCTGCAGCCGATGCCTCCCGCTGCCCTTTGGAGGTGGCGTGTGCGGAACCCGGCCCCGCTTTAGTGGGCTCCGTGCGGCGGGGGAGGGGCCGCAGCCTGGGCACCTGAGGCTCGAGCTAGTGTTCACGTCTTCTACAGCAGGCTGGCCGCACGATTTAAGTGTTTCTGGAAGGGACTGTCTTCCTGGACGCTCTGTTCTGTATTCTCACACGGTGTTGCCCTCGAGGTTATTAAAACTGGGTTGTTCCCGTATGGCTGTGCCTTTTAAGTGTCTGTCACTTGTCGCTCCTTCCTCCTTCCTCTAGGAACCACTGGTTTCTTTGACTCCCCTGCCCTCACCTTAAATCCGCTGCCTGTTCTCTGGAGAACACGCCCCCCTGTTGGCACACCGTGTTTGGAGTGACCGAGATGCTGCTCGTGTGGCTGTTGGGGGCAAGGGCCTTCCTGCCACACCTGCTCTCCAGCGGGGCCTCTGACCTGGGTCCTGGGGGCTGTTTGCGGAGCACCTGCTGCGAGACAGGCTCCACGAGAGCCGCTTCCTAGGTACTAGCTGCTCTAACCCGGCACAAGCCGAGGAAGTGCGTTGCGGTGCTGCTTTAACCCCTTTCCGTAGGTTTGCGTAGGTGGAAATAATCGTCTTTAGCCAACTAGAGCCCTTGACTTTGAACCCAGTCTGAGTCTGCTCTGCAGGGTCTCTGGGGCGGCGGTTCTGGGCACTTGCGGAGCTGTTTGGACCTGACCCCTCCTCTCACCGCACAGGCTCTAGTTTAACTGGTCTGGGGGGGGCGGTGCCCTGCAGTCTGCATCGGTAAGAGCTTCCTGGGTGGGCAGGTGGGGGGCCGGGAGCTCCGGGAGAGGCCGCCCTGCTTTGAAGGCTGCTGGCGGAAGGACGTGGTTTTACAGTCACTTTGCGGGGCTCATTTAGCCAAGTACTTGGTACCTTTGCCGAGATTTTGCGCGGTGATCTTTTTCTCTTTTTTAATGAGTGCAGCTCCAGGGTAAGAAATTTTAAAAGGAATGTTTTTACGTGGAGAATGGTTTCTGGTTAGCACTGGCTTTCACTTGGGCTAAGTCAGCAAATAGCTTTCACGACTAAACTGTCTCTTTTCCTTTTCTGGTTTTTAGAGACGCATAATTACTATTTTAGTAAGATGCTTACAAATCACTTTTCTTTTTGATTTCACGTATTTTTTCCCACTGAGTTAAAAGTATTTAACAGACGATACTCTTTCTTGTATGGAGGTGGGTTGCTTGGAAAACAGACTGAAAATGAATGAATCCGTTTGTCGAACTCTGGGGCTCAACACCCTGGAGCCCGTGTCTGAGCCTGAGGGCCCAGGCCCCACTGCCCCTCAACGTTTACAAGCTTCAGGCAGGGAGGCCTTCCGCCTCCGGGCTCCACACTCGCCACTCCTGTGCCCGGAAGGCCCTTCCTCGGCCTGGCCCGCTCCTTCTCTGGTTCAGCCTTCAGCCGAGCGGCCCCTGCGTCTGCGGAGTCCATGCCCTGCCGCTTGGAGTTGCCGTAGTTGTCGCCCTGTCTGCCCCCACAGCCGGTCCCCTGGCAGCGTCTGCGCCGCCTGCCTGGGCCGCTCAGCCCCTCAGCGTGAGCCATTTGGTTCTAGAAGCTGCTTCTGTTTTCCTGTGTTGTGTTCTTTTCTCATAGGAAGTTACTTACACTGAGACTTAGCCTCTAACTTGTGTTTCCGGTTCTAATAGTAACTGTTCCTTGCAGAAGCAGAAAATAGAAAAATACTTTTTAGAAAAGCACCCAAAGATGATAAGTGCTGTTAGTATTGTGGTATATTTTCTTCTGTCTTCAGTGCCTGTGTGCACGTACCGGTGACACCTTCTGCCTCGTTCCCAGGATCCGAGTGTGAGCATTCCCGGAAGCCTTTGTTTTGTAAAATTATCTTTTAAAAGATGCATAATGTTTAATTATATGGATATAAGTTTATTTATGTGTTTAGATATTAATCTAACTGGGTATTTACATCATTTGTAGATATATATATTTTGCTCTTTTAAAGCTAAAATGAACCTTCTTGTGTGCAGACGTATGACTGTATCACTGATTGTGTTCTTAGGATAGATCGTTCCCAGATGGGTTAGTAGATCCAGAGCTGGACTGGCGTAATAAACCTAATTTGTGTGAAGAGTTGCCCCGTTTTGTCCTTGCTGGTTGGGGCTGAGGTTGCTTCCCTTGTAACAGTAGGAACATTGACTCTTACAAATGTTTTGTCGAACTGTACTTTAAATGATACAGGACCTTTCTAGCTGCTCTGTGCTGGTTCTAGGATCGGTGATCGCTGGTCATGGTGTAGTCCGTGTTGCGGTGGCCTGTCTATGGAGAGAAGGCAGCCCCCAGCTTCCGGTAAAGGGCCACGGGGAGTGGCGGCTGTGGCCACAGACCGTTGACTTGCTGTGTGCCCAGGGAGAGTCAGCCTCGCGGAAGCAGGTCTCTGCCAGGACGTCAGAGGTGTGTGTCTCTTCCAGGTGTCCCCACGGAGCCGGTGTCCGCCGGCGCACTCGTGCTTGTCCCACCACATGCCAGCCAGACTGGCGGCCATGGGGACGAGAGCAGCCAGCGTTACGTTGAATGTTGACTGTCTGGTGAGCACACTCCTTCCAGTGCCTTTTTTATATGAGGTACGCGTCGTTATCCCCACTTTGTGCTGGGGGAGACTGGACCGGAGCCGCATGGATCCTGGCCACCCATCACAGGCAGCAGGGACTGCTGGAACCGGCGCTGTGGCCTCTCTAGGTGGGCCCTGCTCTCCCCGGGTTTGACCCGCACCAACCACCCCGTGAAGCTTGGTCCCTGCGGGGCTGCCCCTACTGGTCCGGTGACCTTGGGGAAACTCCTGGTGGGCCCTGTGGCGGCTCCTGTGCAACTGGTGAGGATTCCAGGGGTCGAGTGGCTTGGCGTGGTTACAAGCAGGTTGTATCCATGACGGAAATGGTGTAAGGTGTGCTTAAACTCTGGGCGCTTTCATTGTTTTTTCCTCTGTGGTCTCTTCCTGCGTGTTCATGTCTTGGGCATTCCATGTGCACGTGCGCCGTAAGCTGAGCTGCTGTCTTCACTGCCCCTTGCGGGCACAGCCTGGCTCACCATGCCGTGGGCAGCCCCGTCCGCAGCTCGGTGCACAGCCGTCGTCTGTCTTCCAGCCCTTGGGAACGCACTTCATCATTGCAGGGGAGACCCTGAGAGATGTCCTGTCGAGTGGGTTCGGGTGTATCTGAGGGTAGACTTTGGAACTGCTGACTTCATGGGGGGGGCGGCCGTCATCTTTTGTAGGCGTTCCCCAAGAGATTGTTTGCGGGGCGCTCGCCATGGAGAACCATGCCCTTGGGAATAAGTACCCGGGGCTCTCCCGTTGCCTGCTGCAGCCTCCAGTCTCTTACCTGGATTACTGAAGGCTCGTTCCCACGGCGGCACGGCTGGGCACTGAGTCTTTGGGTTTTCAGCAGAGTCACTATCACTCTGCCAGGTTTTTCTTGAAAAGTCCCTGGCATTACTCAGATGTTGAACGTTTGCACGCTTGCTGCCTGCTTTGCCCTCTGCCTGCCTTTGTGCCATCCGATGACTTTGAAGGATCTTTAATGAAATCGATTTTTAAAACTGAAACCTTTCTGCTAACAGTTGTGGTCCCGGTCCCTGAGTCTTTAAGTGAGTTTTCAGCGCAAAGCCTCAGGCAGCCTGTGTTGCTTTGGTCTCTCTGGCCAGAGCCCAGCACTGAGGAAGCCTTTGAGGAAAGCACCTCTTTAAGGGAGCGCACGGACAGGCAGGAGCCCTTCGCGTCTCCAGGCTGGCATGGTACGCTTTGGTGTCTCCGTCCCTTACCCGTGGAAGCAGCCTCGAGCTCATCGGATCCAATCTGCGCAGCGCTGCGGTTCTGGTGCGCGTTCCGCCCGGGGAGGGGTTGTTGGGCCTTTGCACGTTCTGACCACAGCGAGCTGCTTTACCTTGAAAGTCTTGCAGTACCAGCAGCGCCTGAGAGGAATGCAGAGTCTCGGGCCCGCCTGACCTTCTCAGTCTAATCCTGCACTTCAGAAACTGCGGAAGCATCGTGCACACAGCCGTGCACGCAAGGGGGCTGGCGTCCCAGGGCCGGCGCTCAGGCCCATTCCTGCCTGCTCACCGTGCAGCGGCTGGTGGGCCACATCACTCTCCTGGAGCGTGTGCCTCACGCCCAGGAGCGCACTCTGGGGTCCGAGTGCACTCACGCTCAAGGCCCGGTCCATCCTGTGTCGGCGCCGGCCAAGTGCTCTGCCGGTTGTGTCATGTGTCACTGAGAAGGCACACATTCTGCTTTGGAGTACAGGTGCTGCTAGAACTTGGGGAAATGGTCTGATTGTACAGACACCCGTGAGGCGCCTGTGTCGTATCAGGCGCTGTTCCAGATGCAGAGGGTACAGCGGCAAGTGAAACAGACAAGTCCTGACTTCATCGCGGTTGGACAGGTCCTCACTGAGAAGGTCACACAAGTACGGACGTGACATCCGTGAGGGAGCCGTGCGGATACATATGGGGTCCGGGGCCACTGCAGGCAGATCCTGGCTGCCAGGCCCACCCTGGTGGCCATAGTGCATTCAGTGGAGGGGAGAAGTGAGAGATGACAGGTCCCCTGTAGGTCGTGGTAGAAGCTGTCTGGCGGTGGGACGCTGATCAGCTGGTCCCCGGGGGCACAGGGAGTGTCCGTCGGGTGGGAAAGCCAGGTGCTCGTAGGACAGAGGGCCTGGAACTGATGGGAGTGGCTGAGTTGGGCTCCTGTTGGTGAGCATCTTCTCGTTTGCCCTTTGGGCCATAGCCAGAGGCGACATTTGGAACTGATCAAGTCTTTATCCTCGTGTCCGTCAGGCTCATGACTGGAGCTCTGCTTGTGAGCGTGAGTCAGAGAGCATCTGAGTTGAACTGTGGAGGTCACATGGGGCAAATTAACTTAACCAAAAATAACCCCAAACACAGCATTTCTGGGAAATGCAGGGGAAGAGCGCTTTCAGTGTAAACAGAGGAGCAAAGCTGGGATAAAGGCTTGGTTGGAAAAAGTGAGCATCTGGAAAACTAGGAAGAGATGCTCTGGTATAGCACAGTGGGGCGAACACGTCCTTCCTTCCCGCTGGTTATAGTCTAGAGTTTTCTTTCGTGTGTTTGTGTTGTCGGCACGGCCTGCGCTTCCATAGTGTGGCTCCTAGGCTTTCCCCTTCTCCTGGGAGCCGGGGCGCGTGGACCTCCACCCTTACCTTCCCCGTCAGCCCACGGAAGGACGCGCTTCCTGCCCACGCCACTGACACTGGTCCTCACAGGGGCTGGCCAGACCACGGGCCTCTGGTGCTTCGCACCCTGGCTGAGGCGTCCAGTGCACGAGACAGAAGAACACCGCGGCCACTGTCCCGCCCCGCTGTGGAAGTGCCGACGGGTGGGGGTGGGGGACCCGCGTTCGTTCCAGGCCTCTGGGGTTCCGCACACATCAGGGTTGAGAACCACCCGTCCCGTGCAGCCGTCTGTACCTCCCAGGCTGTGCTTGCGGCTGGCGTCCTGGCTGGGGTCCCTTCTCTCCCCATCCCTGCTTCTGCCCCCACCCCCCCCCCCCACCCCCGAGGCTGGTTTTCTGTTTGTGGCTGTTTGGGATGCTTTTGGCAGGCGTTGGTGTGCGCGACCGTGTTTGTGCGGGACCAGTTTGTCACCGGCGGGGCCGGCACTTCCGTGGTTGGTTGTCCGGACAGCTCAGCCTCGCTGTCCTGCGGACGAGGACTCAGCCGTGATTCCCAGGGCAGCCCAGGGAGCTGGAGGCTCATGTGGCCAGGCCAGACCCACTGGCCTCCGCTGTGCTCACGTTCCTCGCAGGAGTTAGAATGTTAACCTCCTGGGCTGTTTCCCAAAGTAATAGTTCCTGTTTGAAACTAGGAACCTTGCTCTTCGAGTAATTACTTGTAACTGTTGCTTCTGTGACATTATTTCATAGGAAAGAAATTCATTTCTGCAGTACTCAGACCTTTGGATGAAACCTTGCCAAATCTGAGGGAAATAATCCAATTTAGTTAAATGACAAATAAAAGTAATTTAAAATTTTAACTGTCTTGATAACATCTTGATAATGTTATCTGAAAAATTGACTTTTTAGAGGAGTCGTGGATGGTTAGGATTTATTTCCTTGGGCCGTGTGAACTTCCAAATTTAACTGGACTGCTGGGCGGCTTTTCTTGTGTGACGTGGGACCCGTCGGTCCTGTGCTGTGTGCGTGTGGGGAGGCCTTCCTGCCATGGCTCGGACGTGCTGGGTGGCTGGGAGGAGAGGGGCTGGCTCGCCGGGTGCCCGCAGGGTGCTGGCTGTCGCTGTGGTGCGGGCTGGTGGCCTGTCCGGCCCCTCCTGCTGGCTCTCCGCCTCTGCTGTCATGGCCCTCCGTGCCCGCACTGGGCTCCCAGGCTCCGACGGGCCACCCCGTGCCTTCCAGGGAGCGAACTGACTGATGAAAACTGGGGGCCCGCGAGGCGTGCGTGCCCCGCGCCTCCACATCAGGATGAGACCCGCAGTCACGCTCCTCTCCTGCAGACCGTGCGCCTCCTTGTGTGTGTAGCACAGGGTTTCTCACCCTCTCAAACTCACACCTCTCTTGATAAACTTTAAAATCTTAACTTTCCTTTGAAATTTTTACATACTGAATTGTGGCTGTGAGGAAGTCAAAGCGTTGGTCAGTTTCATTCTTCTCAATCTTACAAGTACTAGATAAATTTTGGCTGTAAACTTTCTAACTACTGATCCTTGTTAAGAAGGAAAAATGGAAGTTCTTGCCCCTGCCCCAGGCACCCGGGGGTCTCCTCTCTCCGAGGTCACTGCGTTCACCACTTGTCATCTCCTTCCACCGTGTGTTTGCACCGAGACACGCTGGGCACGGGCGGGAGCGGGGGTCGGGGGCAGCCTGCGTGAACTTGGCGGGGTGCTGCAGAGCCTGGGCACCTGCCGGCCTTCATGTGGCCGGAGCTCTGTGCACAGCTGTTTCGGGGGCTTTCTGCCTTCCGCTCTTGCAGAAGCTGCTGCTGTGAGCACCCCCAGCCCCGTATTGTCTCACGTGTAGGAATTTTGTGTGACGAATTCCTAGACGTGGGGTTGTAGTGCGTTAGGATGTGTACCCCAATGTCGATCGAGTTGTAGTCTCTTCTTGACTGTTCTTTTCAGAGCATTTTGTGACTTATTCAAGATTAATAGGACAGCGTTAGGTCCAGCTGTGTAATTAATTTTAAAGGGAACTCTTTGATCTGAAGAAATAAGAGAGAAGGGTTTGGATCAGGTGGAGGTATGTAATGCACGGAGAGTGTGAGTCCGTCTGCCCCGAGCGGGCAAGCGGGCACCCGAAGCAGCGGCATGGCCCCGCTCCGACGGGCACTCAACCTGGCTGGTTTTAAATCTCAGTGGTAAGCAGGAGACGGGTGATGTTGTTGTCTTTGGCAGGGAGTGGTTATTGTTACATTATCATGTCAGGGAGCGGTTATTGTTATACTATCATGTACGTACTGTTTTATATAAAAAGTTTTTATGTAAAATTTTTATATGCATGTTTTACATGAAAATTGAAACTAATAAGCAGCATTACTCTCAGGTAACAATGAAAATCATTCCACACGGACCAGATGGAAGAAAATAAGATTTTTTTTTTGTTTTTTTTTGTCCTTCCAGGTAACGCCAAGAACCGAGGCCCCGATCGGCAGCGTGAGCACCAGTCTGGAGAGCGCCCTCCACACATCGGTCCATTCCACGGAGGACTCGCCGCCCAAGAGGACTGTGGGGAAACACGCCAAAGGTGAGTGCGTCTGTGCGAGGGCTCTGGGGGAGGAGGTGCACCAGGCTGGGGAGCACAGATGTTTGTGATGCTCTTTGGTTAAAGACTTTGAGAGCTTTCGTCAGCCGTGGTGTTTTTTAGTAAGGTACATGGTTTCTCTAAGTTGTGCACGTAATATGTGAACGTATCTCTGCTGTGAAAGTCTCAAATACGGGTGTTTACTCGGGGGAAAAACAAAGGTTGTTACACTCTCCTCCCTGCCCCATACCACAGAAGTCCTAGGTTCCAGAGCAGCACTGTCCTGTGGAACTTTCTGCGGAGACCCGGAACGTTCTCTCTCAGTACTGAGTCTGTCGCCGTCAGCCACATGTGCCTTCTGAGCACTTGAAATGTGCCTCAGGCAGCCAGGGACCTGGCATTTTATCTGTATTTCCTTTCCAGTGGCACCGCGATAGCTCTGCGTGGGTCAGGACCACCATATTGGACAGTGCGGCTCTGGGGATGACCGAGGAGGGCACATGTCATGCGAGGCTGAGTCTCCTTGGTTCCTGGGCTGGTGGGACAGTCATAGCATCACACTTACCATACAGTGTAGGCTGAGTGTCGGTGACACCTGGGGCTCAGGAGGCCTGGGGCACTGGAGGCCACTCACCCCCGCCCTCCCTGGCCTTTGTTCTCCGTTTGTCCGCATCTCGGGCACAGTGTGCCTCACGGGTGTCTCATTAATGCTTCGTTTTCAACATAAAGCCCCACTGTGACGAGATCGCAGAGCCAGCCGTCCCCGCCTCAGGTCACAGTTGGCCTCCGCACTGCTGCCCTGTGCTCATGTGCAGAAGCGCGCGCTGGAAACTGAACCGGAGTCCTTGTAGGTCAGCTCCTGGGTGGGGCCGCGGTTGAGAAGACGCGGCAGGGGCTCGCTTCCCGGGATGGGCACTTGTCGCTCAGGCTTGGGGACTCTTCTTTTTTTTTTTTTTTTAAAAAGATTTTATTCATTTATTTGACAGACAGAGATCACAAGCAGGCAGAGAGGCAGGCAGAGAGAGAGAGGAGGAAGCAGGCTCCCTATGGAGCAGAGAGCCCGACGCGGGGCTCGATCCCAGGACCCCGGGATCACGACCCGAGCCGAAGGCAGACGCCCAACAACTGAGCCACCCAGGCGCCCCAGGCTTGGGGACTCTTCTCCCCGACATTGCTCTTGTCCTTTTCCCTTAGACATGTCGCCCTGGGGCACAGTGTCCTCTGTCCCTCGACTGTCCAGCGTGGGGCCTGCACCCTCTTCGTGTCAGGGGGAAGGCTTCCTCTTTCGCACAGTGCTTTTTCCTCGAGACATAATTATCAAGACCCCCTCATTCTGTCTTTTAAATATAAGCGCAGGATGTGTGGTTGTTCTCTCTGTCCTTCCCCCTGTCCGCGAGCTGTGGGGCCCCGCAGCTGCGGCAAACGAAGCCCGGCGGGCCAGGCGTTGTGAGTTGTCCTCCGTATTCTCCATGGAGTGGTTCTAAGTAGTTTCTTCTGCCCAGAATTTGGCAAGCAAGTGAGGTTGGTTTTCTTAGTCACGCTTCTCGTGATGCTCTGCCGGGCCTGGGCGGTCGCTCTTGGCAAAGCCTAAAGTCACTGCGAGTGTTATTACTATAGAGTTTTCTTGCTGTCTTTTCTGTATTCCACTTGGGGTTTGATTTTTCCCTGCCTCTTTGGAAGTCCTCGGCGAAGAAAGAGGTTAGACTTAGGTATAAAAGTTCAGGGGACAGCACTGAGGACAGCCAGAAACTGGCCGCTCGCGTCGGGCGCCGTTGAAGGCGGCGGTCGCCCTTCCCTGTGCTCTTTGTTGTGAAGATTTTCAAGCACGGGGGTAGAGGGACGAGGACAGTAGTTCCCAGCATCTGGCTTCAGTAGCAGGTGTGGGCCTGAACTCCTCAGGACCAGCAGGCAGCACTGCCCTGCTCGCCGAGAGCTCAGAGCTTCCCCCAGACCCACGCATCCCGGCCCACTTGGCTGACGCGTAGGGGAACGTCGTTAACGAGCAAGATGAGGTCGAAGTTAACTTTCGGTGGCGCTGTCTGTGAAGGGAGTTGTGGAAGGAGTTCTGTAGCTTGGCTTTCTGGGTTGGAGGAGTTACGTTTCCGAATTACCCTTGTGTGAGACTGAGTATCGCAGGACGCGTAATGACGCCGCAGACCACTTTCCAGACCTCTGTCATTCTTAGAACTTACGGATTCCTAGGAGTTTTTGTGTATGTAGGTTATACCTATAGGTGTTTATCATATTAGGCGTTAAAGCTGGAATTTTTTTTCCTAAATAAATGCTTTTTGTCGGGTGTCATTGTGGGTTTGTGTTTGTCGTGTAGCAGGGTTGTGACACAGGGTAACATCAAGTCTTGTCCACCACAGAGAATTAGAGTAGGGATTCTGGTCAGAGGCATGGCAGTAAAACCTGGCTTCTAGAAGACTCGTGGTCGGCCGCCTTGCTGGGCCGGCGCTGGGGACCGAAGGTGTGTTTGCGGTGGAAGCGTTTGGGTAACTTTGTCTATTCGCTCTTTCAACATTTTATTAAGACTTTGAAACCTACAGTAAAGTTCAGAGAATTTTACAGTGAACACCTGTCCTCCGGATCCCATAATTTCATTTTATTTTACCTGCTTCTTCCCTTAGCTGTCTCTCCATTCACGAAGACTTTGTTTATTTTTTTTTTAAGACATTGCATTTTTTGGTCCATTTCAAAGTAAGTTGTCCTGTAGCCTTTTTTGCTGTTTTCTTGCACCATTACTTTTTGGAGACTGGTTGTTTGCAGCCTTCCTCAGCCAACGAGTTTCATCTGAAGCACAGAACAGAGTTGTCTGAGTGACGGTTCCTTGTTCCCTGAAGACAGGGCGACTTGGAGAGATAGGAGTCGAGCTGACCATCCCACGATGGCTTCTTTCAGAGAGCAGCTCTGTCTGTGTCTCCATGGAGGAAGCATCCAGGGATTATGCATCTGTAACTTTTCGGGCCTTACCTTGAACTCCTAGCTGACCTCTTGATGGGGGACGCGAGAACTTGCCCTGTGCTCAGGGCTGTACTGAGGCCAGGGCTTGCTTGCCAGTGAGGTCAAGGCTTTTAGCCTCTTGATGATCTGTTGATGGCTGGAAATCAGCCATGGCGGGAGTATTTATACCTTGGAAACGGGTACAGGCCGCAGACGAGGTCCTGTCCCACGGCCAGCTGTGACACATTGTGCAGAGGGCCCCTGCGGCGGCCCGCCCCCCGCCTGTCCGGTCTGCTGCGGTCGTGTCCCTCCCGTGTGTGCCTGCAGTGCACCCGCAGCCCGGCTCTGGGAGGAGCGGGTGGTGCTCTGTGACCTGTGAGCCCCTGCGGCCTGACTGCGGAGGTCACGACAGGTCAGCCTTCATCTGCGCTTGGCTGACCTCCCCCCCCCCCCCCACTGTGTCCTCTCTTGGTTTCTTCCCGTTTTTAAACCACGGACCATCGTACCTCCAGAAGCACTGGGGTGGCGTGCTCTGTTGGTCCCCTGGTGACGCACGTCCCGGTTCTCTTGCCTCTCCGTCTGCTCGTTTCCTGTGAAATCCCCTCTCTGTCTGCCCCGAAACGCTGGTGCGGTCAGGGCTCCTCGCTGGCGTGCACTCACGCTCTGTGTGAGTGTCTTCTGTGCCGCTGGTGACTTTGAGATCGGAGAGAGCTGTCAAAGATGGAGCGGTCTCTGTTCCTGGCCCGGGACCCCGAATCCCTGTGAGTATTTCCATTGAGGTGGCCCGCTGGTGCTTCTGCCGTGTGTCCGGAATGGACCCATCACTCCCATTGTTTCCAGTATGTGCGACTGGTGCCGACCTTCAGGTGTTTGGAGCCACACCTGCAGGCCCAGCCCAGCTCGCTGCCCCACACGAGCAGACGCACCCTCATAGCCCTGGCAGGTCTGGCTCTGCGCGCTGTCACTGCGGCTGCCATCCTGGTTCAGGCCTCCGGCCCGTCTGCCACCTGTGAGTTCTCCTGTCCGGTCCATCCCCTAGCAGGGACCTGCACTACAGCTGGACCACAGTGTCCTTACGTAGGAAGCTTGTCACAGCGCTCTCAGCGGCAGCTGCTGGCAGCTGCTGTCACCGCACTGATCAGCATGAGGTGTCCCCTCCGTGTGTGTGCACCTTGTTGGTGTCACACAGGCCCACGAAGTAGGGACCAGTCTTCTTTTTGCTCAGGGATCCAGTAACTGCCCAAGGTCACTGAGCTGGAAGGTGTCTCATCTCTAACAGAACCCTCTGACAGGAGAGCCCACATGCTTACCTTGACCTGCCTGGAGGAGGCCTCCTGTGGGGTTTGTGTTCTGGCCTCATCCTGTCCTCGTGTCCCTGCTCTGGTCTCTTGTCCTTCCTCTGAATTGGTGGCTCTAGCCATGAACAGACTTCCTTAGACGCCCCACACTGTCCTGCCCGGGCCCTGAGCATCACGTCCCTCTGCCCAGACGGGCTCTTCCCTTTGAAGTCCAGCTCACATGTCACTGCTGTGAACTTTTGTAATTTTTGTGTCACTTTTGGTTAGTGCTGTCCCTAGAACATACTAATGCTGAATAAAATGTTTGCCCTAATATTTAAATAAGTGAAAACTCCTTGGGCCCTTAGGTTCAAGTGCCATATCACTAACCCTTCAAGTAGAAGATGCGTGTGTTCACTTCCTGTTGTGCTACTTGACAGGTACCCTGTATTCAGCGTCATGTTTTCCAGATCATGCCATGCACTACTCTGGTTCCTATTTATGTTTTTGGAGAATTCACAAATCAATTAATGCAATGTAGCTAGATGATAAAAAAAAAGTCAAAGAAAAACAAATTAGGGGGGCGCCTGGGTGGCTCAGTGGGTTAAAGTACTCTGCCTTCGGCTCAGGTCATGATCCCAGGGTCCTGGGATCCAGCCCCAGGTAGGGCTCTCTGCTCCGTGTGGAGCCTGCTTCCCCCCGCTCCCTGCCTCTCTGCCTGCCTCTCTGCCTGCTTGTGATCTCTGTCTGTCAAATAAATAAATAAAATATTAAAAAAAATTAGGGAAATCTTAAATATAAGGTGATGGGTCCTAGGAAGGTGTCGGAGAGGAGGCAGTGCAGGTTGATCGGCAAGTAGCGGAGTCTCCGGTTTTAGCAGGAGCTGAAGAGCCACTTCTGAAAATGACCCCCACTAACCCAGACAACCAGATGGAAGGGAGACGCCCGTCGGTATTTGAGGAACATTATTACTCAGCTGAGACTTTTAAGAATATAGTTTTCCAATTTTTAGAAGAAAACTAGATTTCAGTTAAAGAAAATTTAAGCAGGAAGCATCTTGTTTTTTTTTTTTTAAGACTGTATTTATTAGCACACAGGCAGGGGGAGCAGCAGGCGTAGGGAGTGGGCGAAGCAGACTCCTTAATGAGCGAGGGTCCCAGTGCAGGGCTCAGTCCCAGGACTCTGGGATCATGACCTGAGCTGAAAGTAGACATTTAACCAACTGAGCCACCCCAGCGCCCCTAAGCAGGAAGCATCTTAAATGTTATTCTGGTTCATTTTCTTTACTTTAAGTAAGAAGACGTTGAATCCTTCTGTTTAAGACTCGGGCGAAGGGGGTGTTTGTGCGGGGGCTGTCTTGCACCTTCTCCCGCAGTCCTGACTGTGGCGGCTTGTAGCACAGTTTGGGCAAGTTTTGAAGTGGTTTCCTATGTGGGGCACATCGAAAGTAAGCTGTTCGACGGAAGGTTTACTTGATCGAAACCAAGTAAAGGATCTATGGCAGGAAAGTGCCCGCGACTCCGTTTCTTTCCAGAAGAGTTCAGGGTGGGAAGGGAAGATGTTTCAGAGGAGTGACTCGTTCTTGGAACACATTGAAGCTGTTAGCTATACGTGTCTGAGATAAACGTGTGACATCACAGCTCTCCTAAGTCACTGGAAGTTGCTTGGCGTGAGGGTGACCCTTGGAGCGTGGCAGTTTGAATTGGAATTCCCAGGACTGCGATCACGAGAGTGTTTCTGGTCCTGGTTTTGGTGCTGCTGGCTGAGAGGCCTTTGGGTCTGGCTCAGCCCTAAACCGTCTGCGACTTTTTGCCAGCCCCCTCCCCCATTCAGATGCCCAGTCCCGTTTCAGGATGTTTCGACCCCTGGCTTGGACTGCTCGAGCAATGCCTGTGAACTTCCCTCCCACGCGAATTCCCTCCTGCCTTTTCCAATTATGTTAGCACGCTGGTTTTTGAAATTAGGTATTGATCCAATTATAAAAGTGGTAGTTTGGTGGAATTAGATATTTTATCGAAGGCCGTGTGGTCTGACCTGCAGGACCGGAGGCAGATTGCTCATGTGCGTCTTGAATGAGAAAAGAAAGAAAGTTGAAACAAACTGTCTTAAAAGGAGAACGCCCATCCTGCTTTGCTTTCTCAGTTCAGCATGAGCGAGCAGGCTGGCCTGGACTCGGGTGCCCTTGCCTGGGCCCCATCAGTCCTTGAAAGACATGCCTGCAAGCAGTCCAGACCCGAGCCTGTTTGCCCCACGTAGGAGCCCCTCTTGCCTGTCCACCTTCCCAGTGTGCCTCTGTCTGTGGCCCTTCTCTCTGGGAGTCTTCGTGGGCGATGAGAATCCCATCCCTTCCCTATGGATCGATTTCTAGCCCCCCAGACTAGCCGTGACCGCTTGCACTCTTCAGAAAATCATGAGACTTCTCTGTGCCAGTTAGATGACCGTCGGCAGGACCGACCGGGGCAGCGTGAGGGACAGGGGTCGCTGTGTCCGTCAGGAGAGAAGTGGGTCGTAAGCAGATGTTTGTTTGCACAGGGGAACAAATACCCTTTAAAATCATGAAACTGCATGATGGGAAATTTGGGATAAACTACTCGTAATTCCCACCACCAAGCACAATGATTCTTGTCAGCTTTGATAACTTATTTTTCAACTTTTTTTTATATTTTAAACGACTCTAGCCATGTCACACATACACTTTGTAATTTCTTAGTTAATATTACAAGCTCTTTTCATGTTTTTGTTCTTCTTTTTTTTTTTAAGATTTTATTTATCTATTTGACAGACAGAGATCACAGGTAGGCAGAGAGGCAGGCAGAGAGAGAGAGAGAGAGGAGGAAGCAGGCTCCCCGCTGAGCAGAGAGCCCGACATGGGGCTCGATCCCAAGACCCTGGGATCATGACCTGAGCCGAAGGCAGAGGCCCAACCCACTGAGCCCCCCAGGCGCCCCCATGTTTTTGTTCTTGAAATCGTGGTCTTTAACGTGAGCTCCAGAACCGAGAAGCGGCTTCACCGTTTCTGAAGTGTAACGGAAGGCCCCACAGCCCGTCAGCCGCTCTTGCCCCCACAAGCACTGCAGGGCCCGGTGACCACAGGTGCCTCCACGGGGACACGTCCCTGCAGGCGGAAGAGCAGAGCCCCCCGCGGTGCCCGGCAGCCGAGCCATACACACTGCCCACACTGCCCGCGGTGTGGCTCGCTCCGGCCGCCGCCCTGGCCAGGCCGCCCAGCCTGGAGCCGTGGCGTTCCAGACGCCTGGGTTCCTTACAGACGGCTGAAGAGCGTTCATCTGCTTTCCGTGCTCTCCTGTCCAAGCATGAGTCACTTCCGCCTCAGTCCAGTTGGGGTTTTCTCTCTCGACTTTTTTTTCCTGAATCCTAATATTATCCAGTCCTGGGACATTTAGGTTCACGTCGCTGTCTCATGGCAGGGAAAATGCTGATGACATTTTCCTGTGTTCATTGACTTCATATATTCTGTTGTTTAAAAAAAGGGGAGGATCTGGATTAGAGTGATGTCATTGTGGGTCAGTTTTAAAAAGGTACAGATTGGGAAAACATGAAAGCTGTTTATTTGCTGACAGTCTGATGGAGGAAGCCAGACAGGAACAGCGAGTGGTTTCACTGAGTGAAAACAGGGAGGTGTGCAACCTCGAAATGTGTTCTTTGTTTTTCCAGAAAGGAAACAAACACCTTTTTTTTTTCTTAAGAGTAATTCCTTCCTGTAAGGTGCTATTTTAAGCTTAAAAGACTTCAAACTGAGTGGGTTCTTGTATCTCCCAAGATGCATATTGAGCCTGATGTGACTTTACAGAATTAGGGAGGCCTAGGAGAGGAGAGTTTAGCAGGTAAAGGGTCTTCTCCAAAACAGCCAGTAACCTCCGTGAGGGCAAGGACCCATCTGTCACGTTCTCCACTCTGTTCCCAGCCCCTGGAATTTGACCTTGTGCACAGTGGGAATCTGATAGGACATGTCGGTGAGCAAACAACTGTTGGTTTTAGACAAAGATTGCACATTTTTCCGCACAGGTCCAGATAGTGAATATTTTTGGCTTCGGGAGGCGTGGCGTTTCTGGCACAGCGGCTGGGCTCTGCTGTCGCCGGGTGGGAGGCAGCCACTGACGACACGTCAACAAATGGTGTGGCTCTGTGCCAGCAGAGCCATTTGCACAAACAGGCCCAGGGCAGCCTCCCGTCTGCCAGCCCCGCTTTGCCCGCGCTGTCCAGGAGAAGTCTCGGCGGTGATGGAATGTTCCGGGTCTGCTCTGCAGCACGGTGGCCGCTGGCCACGTCTGGCTGTGGAGCGCTTAGGCTGAGAGAAGCACAACCCGAGAAGTAGATCTTTAAATCTGTTCGGTTGTAATTAATACACATGTAAAGAGTCACGTGTGGTTAGCAGCTGCGGTGTTGGGCATGGCAGGGTTAGAACCTTCCCCGAAGCGCGTTGCCCAGAGCGGTCTGTCGTGCTGGGAGGTGTGTACACGGTGGAGGAATAACGAGTTCTGTGGCACAGAAAACTGGGGACTTGGGAATAAGAACAGACTCGTGCCCTCGGGACCGCAGGAGCCTCTGGCTTTCCGTTGTGCCCAGTCTCCCAGGAAGTCTTGGGATTTTGTCTCTGAGCTGCTTGACCGTGAGGCTTTCTAGGCGTGTCCTTGAACACCTTAGAGCACCTGCGTTCTCGGGGAAGACCTTGGGAGATGCGGGTGTGGCAGGCCGGGACGCCGGCCGTCTGCAGGATGTGGAGCTTCATGGTTTCAGGGGTCCTGCTGGGTGCTTGGACAGTTAGGTTTGGAAGGTCCGTGGGACTCTCCGTAGTCCACGGCCCAGCGTTGTCCGGGACCAGGAGCACTGACACGGAGCAGGGTGTGTGTCACACGCACGTTCCGAAGCGCCTGGTCTGTGGTGGGCTCTCCTCCGTGGCCGCACGGGGTGACTAGACTGCCCATGTCCGCAGACAGTGTAGACGCGTCAGGAATCCGTTCCCTTAGCACATGAGAGACATTGTCATTACGTGCACACCTCAGTGTTAGTGGGCAGTTTGGAGCCCACACCACCTTTGTAAGTGGCTGTTCTGTGTTCAGCAGGTGTTTGTGCTCAGTCGTTTGCATTTTCACCCCGATCTAAGTGTCGGAGAACTTAATCCCACCCTCTGAGAAGTTCTGAGGGGCTGCAGCAGGCGGCCGGGTCCGTGCCGGCGGTGGTTCGTGTCCTCCGGCACCGGTGCCCCATGCCGCCGCTGCCTCCCGGGCTGCCTGCACGGTCACTGGACGGTGACGCCGTCACTGGGGACAGGAAGCTCCCCCGGGACGCTGTGTGGGCGCCGGTGCCCGGCACTGTCACTGCCCACAGCCCGGAGCGTGAGTTTTGGCGAAGCCGGAGCGGATCGTCCCTGGGCTGCCCTCATCGCTGGGGTCTGTGCCCTGGTGCTCCTGTCACTCCTGCTCTTTCCAAGGACCCTGCTCTTCCTTCTCTGCGATTTGTTCTGACGCTCGGCCTGTTGTCCCTGCCACCCCCGTTCCTGCAGGTGACGACTGTCTGCTTCCCTCTCCAGCCCCTCCAGCGAGCACTCGGCGGAGGAGAGCCAGCGGCGCTGGCTTCCGAAGCCGCGTTTTGAAAATTGTTAAAATATCAAATGCTAGGGGCGCCTGGGTGGCTCAGTGGTTTAAGCCTCTGCCTTCGGCTCAGGTCGTGATCTCAGGGTCCTGGGATCAAGCCCCGCATCGGGCTCTCTGCTCAGCAGGAGCCTGCTTCCCCCTCTCTTTGTCTGCCTCTCTGCCTAGCTCTGATTTCTCTCTGTCAAATAAATAAAATTAAAAAAAAAATATATCAAATGCTAACTAATGTGTACTTCAAGGTTTGATTTCATTTTTATAATCTTGTTTGTTGTTGTTGTTGTTTTTTGCTTTTACAGTGAGTGTCGAAAAGATAGACCTGAAGGGATTATCACACAAAAAAAATGACAGAAATGTTGAATGTTCCTTTGAGGTAAGATGCCAAGTTTTTTTTTTCCTTTTTCTCCTCGAAGGGGCAGGAAGGAAACATTTGCTCTGAGTAGATACTTAGATTGATCTAAGTGGAAGGTGGGCCGTCTTGCCAAGCACCGTGCTGGTGCTGGGGACGCAGAAAGCCGGGCCTGGGTCCCGGGCGGGCCGCTTCCCGCCTGGGTGCTGAGGGTTGTCTGGACTAGCGTGCTCAGCTGCTGCTGGCCAGTCACCAGAGTTGGCTGACATAGAGACACTGTGTGACAGTTGAGACACACTGCGATTTCGGATTGGAGGCCCCCAGGAACCGTGGCTCGTCGGCCTCACAGGGTGCCGGGAGCTGGGCTCTGCGGGGTCCTTGGGGGCCCGGGCTCCCCGCCGTTGAGTGCTTTGATACCCTTGGGGTGTGCGCCCTCAGCCTCACGGTCCAGGGTAGCAGCCAGGGCGCTAGTCTTCACGTTGGAATTCCAGGTAGCAAGACGCAGGATGAAGAGAAGGGAAGACTTGACTTTTCTCTTTCTTTTAAGAGAGAGAAAAGCGGCCACTAGACATTTCCACTTACGTTTTGTTGACCAAAACTTAGTTTCTTGATCCTACTGAGCTGCGGAGGAAGCTGGGAAATGTGTCCTGGCCGACCATCCCCCCGGGGTTCTGTTCCATGGCCGGCCCGCGGCGTGAGGCTGTCCTTTGACTGTGCACCTGCCCGAACCCTGAGTGATAAGGAGAACCTGCTTCCTGCGCTCCCAGGGAGTGTTCTCAGGAATCAAAGCTTCTGGTTCGTATCTAGTGTCCGTGGTCCGATCCTGTGTGTGGTTCACTGACTTGCCAGACGTATGGCTGCCTCAGAATACTTCAAGTAGTTTTGCCACTGAAAGGGTGACCTCTTCATTTGATTCCCGAGGGGGACCGCGTTGGGAGAAGCCCTCGTTTCACCGTGCACGTGTCTTCAGAGCGTATGGGAAGGCTTGCAGGCTGTCGAGACTTGGGACCAGCACCCAGGTCTCAGCACCTGGAGAACCTTGGAATCCTGACGTCTTCAAGGCCTCCCAGGAGTGGGAGCCCATTGGGTATCTGGGACCCCGAGCGTATTGATCCCCTCCACCACGCTCTGCGTCTCATGGCCGGGCCTCCCCTCGCGGTCACCACCTCCACAGGCCTGAGCCGTTCTGGGGGCTGGGCCCCACTCAGCCCGTCTGGTCGTGCCGGGCCCACACTCTGGGCTTGTACAATGTGAGACGTGGTACCTGTGGCCAGTGTGACTGCCTGTAGCTTCTCTTTGAAGATGTGAGCTTTGGCAGGATAGACGCTCGGTCTCTTGTGGCCTCTTGTGCCTCTGAGGAGGAGATGGGAGGGAATGGGGGGGCAGCAGGCTGGTGAGAACAGGGACATGGTGCCCTGAGTGCTCAGCAGAAGGAGCCTGGAGCCCCGAGCTTGCAGCGCCAGACTCGGGAGTGTGGCCTGGTGTCGACGCCGTCACGCGGCGGGGAGGTGTGTGGTTGAAGACCCTTCTGCCCCGGCGGGAGAGCCAGCGTGTTCCGCGACTTAAAGCCAAAGCCTCGGTTACCTGCGGACCTTAACTTTTCTTGAAGCGGTAACTGACAAGAGTATTCTCGTATTTAGGAAAGTGAGAATTCTTCTCTCCTCTAGAAGTCCAACCTTTTTTTCTTTTGGGGTACTTTTTTAAAAGATTTTATGTATTTATTTGAGAGGGCAAATGAGCAGGAGGAGGGGCAGAGGGCGAGAGAGAGGGAATCGCAAGCGGACCGTGACTCGGAGCCAGGCCTGGGGCTCCGCCGCTGAGATGGGGACCTGAGCCGAAGTCGGGAGTCGGACGCTCAACCGACTGAGCCACCCAGGTGCCCTCTGGAGTACTAACTCGATGTGCCCTCAGGGATTCCCAGCCCGAACCGTGTTTGTTGAACGGTAACTCCGGGCACAAAGGAAAGATAGGATCAACGTTAAAAAAATTTTTACTTTATTACAGTAGTAACACTGTTCATTTACGTAGCGGAAACCGTGTGCTTGTTTTGTGCGGGGCTTGTGGGGAGCTGCTTGTGGCTGTCGTTCGCCGGTCAGGCTGGGGACTCCTGTCATGCGAGGAGGGGAGACTCCTCGAGGCTGTGCACCTTTGGCAGTGAAGGTGCGGGGGTGCCGCCAAGTGCTGCCAGCCCCGCACTCCGGAGAGAGCACAGCGGCGAGCCCATCCATCTCCCCCACCTGCTGTCGTCTGAAATGACTCCCTCAAAAATAAGCCCCAGGAGGATTTTTCTGTCTTAGAAATCAACAAGCTAGCCCTAAAATATTTACGGAAGGAACAACAGAGTAGTCAAAACAATTTTGAGAAGAAGGATTAAGTTGGAAGCTGCCATTGCCTGTTTTGGAGACTCGCCGTCAGACTCCGGGGATGCTGGTGCATCGGGTCGCGGTGAGCTTGGGGCATCTGTGAGTGGGCGGGAGAGAGTCCAGAGTTAGACCCGCAGGTGGGTGGCCGACTGACGAGCACGCGGTTCGGGGAAGAAAGGACGATCTTTTCAACAAATGGCTCCGGAACCCTTGACCAGACCTGTCACCTCACATAGAAAACTAAGTCAAAACTGATCATAGTGCGGAATGTACAACCTAAGACGATGAAAGTTCTGGAAGAAAGCATGTAAGACTGTGGCTAGGCAGAGATCTCTTTGCTACGGTACTGAGAGCATGGCCCACGAAAGGCAACACGAACACGCAAGCCTTGATCGACTGTCGGACTTGCTCCTCTAAAAGCACGGGAGATGGCCGAGCCGGGTGCAGCCTGGGAGGTATTTGCACATTACGTGCTCGACAGTTTTCATCCCAAACGAGAACTCTCACCACTTGGTATGAGAGAGCAACCTGGTAAAAAATGAGCCGAAGATTTGAACCGACACTTAAGCAGAGAGTGTTCAGAGGGTGAAGGTCCCCCCCGAGCAGATGTTGGGCCGTCCTCGTCAGTGGGAGGATGACCATGAGAGGCACGGGGGGCGCTGCTGTGCGCCTGCAGGACGGCCGAGCGGGGGACCCCGGGCCGGTGGGCTGCTGGCAGGGGCGCGCATGGCCAAGCTGGGCCCCTCTCCAGCGGTCGGCGCCTGTGCTCTGGCCTGTGGCCTCTTTGCAAAGCTGTCTGGGAGTTTTATAAAAAGCTAAACGTTTCCCTAAAGTATGTCCCATTAGTGCCACCACCAGGTACTGACCCACAGGAGAGGAAGGCACTGGGTCACACAGAGACTTGTGTGTGAACGTTCACACCACTTGAATGTGGACCACCTTGAGCGGCCATCCTCAGGAGAATGGATCAGCGCGGTGGTTCCAGAAATACTGCGGAAGGACCGCCCGGAGCGGAGAGCTCTGAGCTAGTGTTACACGAGCAGTGTGGAGAAAACTCACACTGTGTGAAAAAACCAGACCTTTTGCCAAAAAAGATGTATGGTGTGGGTCCATTTACATAAAACTAGGAAATGCAGATTGTCCAGTAACAGAAGGCACACAGTGGCTTCCTGGGGGTAAGGGACACGCTTGTGGTATTGATGGGAGTGGTGGTTTCCTGGACGCAGACACAGGCCTAGACTGAGCACTTTATGCCCTTTAGATGGGTGTGGTTTATGGTCTGTTATCAGTCAGTAAAATTAAAAAAAAAACAAACAAACTTATCTGAGGATTAAGCCTTTCCTTTTGTCCACAGAACCCTAACAAATGAAGATTACATAAATTGTCCTTTAAGGAAGGTGTCTTTTCTATGTGGAAATAAACAACTACCCCTCTGGGACCGGAGCCATCAAACGCCATCCTGGGCCGCGGTGGGACGGCCGTGCTGGCTGCAGAGGGAGACGCAGGGAAACCTCGCCTGCCGGCCTCCCTGGCTCCGGGGGGCCCGGTGGCCTCTGCCCACCTTCCTCAGTCCCGTTTATCTCTAGTTCCACTCTTTATGGTTCAGTGTTTTCCAGGATACAAACGAGAGGCTTCTCTTGTAGCGGAAGGGAGATGCTTCTGGTACGCCGGCGGGCACCGCACGTGGGCGTCCGCGCTTCCCGCTCGCTTCCGCGGGGTTGGTGGGTTTTCACGGGCGTCGGAGCTGCTCCTTCCCGGCTCCTGAGGGGTCAGATCTCAGCATACAGGAAGCCAGTGCTGCAAACGCAAAGTCCGTGCGTACGGACATGCGTGGGAAATGTCCACGTTTTACCTGTTTTCCCATATTCACTATTGAAAAACTGGAAACAGTTAAAAAAAAAAAACTTTAATAAAAAGATTTCTCGTTCAAAGTGAAGAACAGAGAGGGAAAATCCCAGAAGATGAGTGCAGACCCTTAAAGCGCCTCCTAGACCGCAGGATGTCAGCTGCGCAGAAGGGACTGGAGAACCCGGCGGATCTTTCCTAAGAACCCAGGCATCCGTGTGTCCTTTAGTGCTCTGTCTTTTCCTTGAAAGTTTTATTTTTTTCTTTTCAAGATAAGCTTACGTGCTCTGAATATCTTACTGCAGTTAGCAGAGAGGAGTCCTGACCACTATTTTTTTTTTTTTAATGCAGTTTTTGTTTTCATCAGCTGGTCTCGCAGAGTTCAGAGCCCGGTAAACCTGTGGACGTGGCCACGAGCAGCCAGGAAGTGTTGGGACGCGCACTTCGGCGGCTCTGTGGTGTCCGTGTGCTGTGGGAGAGTTGCTGATCCTGGAGCCGCACGGTGCATGCTCGGGCTTTCCCTCCAGTCGTCTCTTTGTGTTTGCTGGTTTGTTTCTTGCTTGGGAACAAGTACTTAGAAAGGACTTTGCCCCAAAAGTGCTGCGATGATCTGTGAATCCCCCGCCTTGTGCTCCGACAGGCCCAGAGCCCTGTTGGTTCTGTCTCAGAGCTGTGGTTCTGCTGCCATGTGCCCCGATGGTCCCTGGTGGGCCCCAGATCTGCCCCTCATCCCCACCCCCGTGACCTGCCCCTCCTTACAGGCACCGCCCCCCGTTCTCAGGTCTTCCGTCATCCTCTGTCTGGTCGCTGCTTAGGAAGGGCACTGGGGAGCCCGCGCTCCTGAGGCCTTCCCTGTGTACACGAGCCTCCACCCTCGCCCTCCCCGAGTGTGACCGAGGGCACCGGCGGAGCTGGGCGCCGCTCTTCCTCGGGGGCCGAGAGCCCTGCTGGCTTCCCGCCTGCTGATCCCGAGCTCGTGCACTCGTGCCAGTTTCCTCGGTCCTGGGTGTTTGCGTGCCGCTCGCCCGTGCTTGGCTGTGGGTCTGTCTCCATCACTGTGCTGGGACTCGGTGGGCCCTTTTAACCTGAAAGCTCACATCCGTAATTGAGGGGTCCCGATCTGAACCCTCCTCTTTGATTTCCTCTGCTCCGTGTGTCTCTTGTCCTTGCTTTGGGACTCCTGCTCTCCGCACACTGGACCTCACGCCTGGTCCTTTGTTTGATTTCTTTCTCTGTTTTCTTTCCTTTGATATTTTGATCTACTTCATGGAGGACTGTGTCATCTCCCCTCTTCGTCAGTGGGATTTTTCACTCCTGTCCTGGTTTTAATTTCAAAGAATGCTTGTCCTCTGACAATTATTTTTTCGTAGCATCCTGTTCTTGGGGATGGTTTTCTTCTCTTAGACCGCTGACGATATGAACGGTAGCTTTTGGTTTTCTGAAACTGTTTTCTTCTCCACACAGGGTCTGTGTTTCTGCCTGGCTGCCCTGAGCTCTCCGCGCCCGGTGCGGGGTGTTCAGGCGCTGGGCTGCCGGCTCATGGCCGAGATGCGGGCGGGAGCCCTGGGCCGGGCCTCCGGCTGGGCTGCTCCCCGTGCAGCGAGAGCATTCTGCTCCGCGTGCCCGAGTCGAGTGCCGTGGGTGACATGGGGACGTGGGGATTGGAGCTGACCAGTGAGTCAGAGGATTGATATGTAGCGTGCTGTAGTCCTGAGTGTCTGTTTGGGGCACGTTTTGATTTTTGCGTATATTTAGGGCATTTACGGTCTGGCTTAGTGAGGCTGCGTAGCTGTTGGTACAAGGGACAGGAGACCACAGTGCCGTCATGCGTCTGGCCAGTGTTTCCATGGTGGCATATAACGTAATGGGGTAGCCTCCATTTGGTGCCGCCTTGGATATGACGGGACACATGGGTGGCATGTGGCATGCCGGGAGGCTGCTCCGTGTTCCGTGCCCCTCCTGGGACCTGTCCCCTCCTCTGGGGTGGGGGCCTGGCCTGGCGGGTGAGGCCGAGGGTGAGTGTGAAGGAAGCCTGTGTCCACCGCGAAGCCTGGCGGTGCCGCGGGCGGCCTGGAAGTGAGCCCGTGCTTTCTGTCTGCCCTAGACTGGCGTTCCCGCGCCTCTGGGGAGTACGAGTGAAGCGTCAGGAGCTGACGGCCTGTGGCAGCGGTGCCTGCGGGAAGCACGTCGTTGTCGGGAGGCGGCGTGTCTGTGTCCGCGTGACCCGATGTGTCTGTGCTGCGCATGTTGCTGGGGCGTCGGATGTCGTGTGTTGGGCTTCGCGCCACATTCGTGCCCTGTGAATGTGGACAGCGAGAGAATCGGGTTTGCTCTTGGTGTGAGAGTCACCGGGAAAGGGGGGTCCTGCGGCACGTTCTGCACTATGACCAGCCAGGACGTTGCCTGTGCTTTGGGGCCGACGTGGGAGGACCGCGGAGTTTCCGCCTCTGTCCTCAGACGGTGCTGTGGTTCATTGGGTGGCATCTTGCCCCGCTCGAGCAGGCGGGGGTCTGCTTCATTGGGTGGCATCCTGCCCCGCTCGAGCAGGCGGGCGTCTGCGACTTGGTGCAGGTCTGTCTGGGCAGCGAGGAGCACGGGCGCCGCGCCCCTTTCTCCCCTGGTCTGCGAGTCCGCGGAGCCCGAGGAGACAGCCCCCTTCGCAGTTGTTCTGTGGTGCGCCGGCCGTGGGGACAGAAGGGCCGTGCGTGGGCTTCGGCAGGGGAAAGGGGGACGGGCGGTCCGTGGGCAGCCGCAGTGGGCTGTTGGTCAGAAGGCGCAGGCGGGTGGCGGGAGCAGGGCGTCTTCCAGACCACCGCGCTGCGTCAGCGTCATCGCTGAGAATACAGTGTTTGCTTTCTGGTCGTTTGACTTCCTGACTTGAAACCCTCCTGCGGCTCCTGGATCTGAGGGCCAGGTTCCTGCTTCGTGGCGTCACCCTTCTTGTGGCCCTCCCCCCTCGCCCCTGCTCACCCCTTGCCGGATTCCCTGTTCCCAGCCCAGCTCCCACCCTGCACCCACGTCTCTGTGCCGCTCTCCCTCCTCCCCCCCGTCCTCAGCACCCTGAGGTGGTCAGGAAACACTGGAGAAGCACTGGGAAGACGGAGGGAGGAGACCTTCCCCCAGGACGCCTGCGGTCCACCTGGGGGACTGGCCGGGACACGGTGACGACACGAGGCTGCCCGCCCGCCACATGCAGTGTGGACATGCGGCCGTGTGCGGCTCGGGTCTCGGGCACCTAGAGCTGTTTGCTGAGCCCTTCCCACTGCTCCTTCCGGAAGGTGTGCACCCCGGCCTGCACCCCCGCTGCTCCCCGAGCGCTGACCGCCCCCCGGCCCCCTGTTCGGTCGGATTCCCGAGGGCGCGGGCCTTGTCTCGTTTTTCGCTGCGAGGAGGTGCCCTTGAGGACGGTGTGCCTGGCACACACGAGCTGTCGTGATTGTCAGTGACTGCGTACACCTCGGGGGAGCAAGTCTCCGACTCGGGGCTGTTTGCACGATTGCACAGAACAGGAAGTGACGCCGTCAAGGACTTGAGTGACGTGAACTTTTCTCTCGCGTGTCGGGGGCTGTGTAACGACCCCGTTCAGCGGGTGCTCCCCACGTGGGGCTCGGCACGCTCACTGCACCTGTGCCCGCAAAGACTCCCGCACGGGTGTGTTGTGAGGGACGTACGTGGCGTCTGTTTTTAAGGTTTGTTTGTTTGTTTGTTTTTAAGGTCTTGTGGTCTGATTCTTCAGTAACATCAGTAACCAAATCTCCCTCTGAAGTGACTGAATTTATTTCAAAGGTAAGGTGCTTCAGGGCTCCTCTGGAAACCCCAAGGCTCTGTGTAATACCGCAGTGACGGCATGGCCTCCCCCAGCTGGCAGAGCCGGTGACGCGTGCGTGACCGCCCGGACAGGGTCCTCGATGCCACGGTCTGTGCCCCTTGCTGTTGTTGCGAACGAGAAGAGGCAGGACGCGGAGGCCAGTGCAGGCGGCTGAGGGCGGTCTGCCTCGGTTACCCTGCGGAGACGGGCAGAGTCCGGTCCCGGCGCCGTCTCTTGACCATACGATTCGTTCTCGGGTCGCTTCTGCAAGTGTCATCCAAGGAAAAGCTTCCGCTACCAAGTAGATGCAGACACCACCCTCCCCTTGCTGCGCGTGCGCACCCCCACGGCTCACACGTGTCTGCCGCCCGCTGGCCCGGGCCGTCGCGGTGAACCGCGTCTGGCATCTTCGTCAGTCCTCTGTGTCTCACGGGGTGACGTACTGGAAGTGTCTCCAAAGTGAGTGTCCGTCTCCGCGCTAGGGTCAGGATGCCGTCCGGTAGAGGGGTCCGGTTGGCGGGCCGTGCTTTGAAAGCTTGGGCAGGAGTCGTTTGCTGACGCCTGTCCTCTGGCCTGTCAGCCGCGCTGTCTGGAATTACCCCGCACTGGCATTCGCAGTTCCCTCCGTGACGCTGAGAACGCGGCATGTCCTCCCTGCGTGCCCACTCGCCTCTCCACCTGCAGAGCGTCCACGGCTCCGGGCTGTGCTGGCGCTGGCGGGAACGCTGAGCCCCCTGGGCTCTGACGGTGCGTCATGCTCCCCTGGCTTTGCCTTCTCTGAGCTTCCCGAGAATCTGGTTCGTTGTCTCTTGTTCATTTTGGAGAATTCTTCCCCATTCTCTCTTCAGATGTCTCTTCGCCCGCCTCTCTCGTGTCGGGACTTGAGCTCTGTGCACCTGCACCTTTGACGCTGTTCACGGCTCTCGGTGCCCATTTGTTTTTCTGGTTCTTTCCACGGTGTGTTCTGGCCAGACGGTTTCCACTGCCCTGCTCTCCAGCTCCCTGACGTCCAGCCCACGGCTCTGCCCGGGCTGATGAGCCTGTTGTGTGCACTGAGTTCTTCATCTTTGGGATCATGGTTTCTGTTCTGATTTCTCGCTTTTCCTAGGCTTTCCATTTGACACATCTTTCAGTAAAGTTTCCTCTCTCTGCTGGGGTTTCCATTCGTTGTCCTGCGTGTTGTCTGTTTTTTCACGGAACCCTTCAGTATGTGAGTCGCGGTCGTTATACAGTCCCGGCCTGGTAGTTCCCGCATGCAGTTATCTGAGTCGGGCTCTGATGATTTTCTTCACGATACTTTTCATTCCCCCTTATTTTTTTCTATGTCGTGTAATTTTTGATGGAATATCAGACATCACGTTTAGAAAACGTAGAGACCGAGGGAAAGGGTACATCTGTCTGGAAAAGGGCGTGCTGCCACCTCTCCCAGCCCTCAGTGGGGTTCTCGATTTGGTCTGATCAGCGGTGGGGCTGGGGCTGGGTTTTGTCGCTGCTGCAGTTGCATCCAGCCCCCCCCCCCCCGCCCTTGGAGGCTTCAGCTCCCTCTGGCTGACGGCAGCGGGTACCTTGAGCCTGGGGAGAAGGGCCTGCAGTGTCAGAGGTTCCTCTCAGGGGTCTGGCCTCACCTTGGCCCTCAGCTGTTCTGTGTGTCCCTGGCCTGGAGGGTCTCTCCCTGTTCTGTGGGGAGACGGCAGTCACTTACTGCCTAGTGGCAGACTGGTGCTGGGGGTGAGACGTTCTCCGTCCTCCTGGTCCGGGCTCGGTGCCGGGCACAGGGCCCTTGGGCTTCTCAGCGTCCCTGCCCCTTCCTTCGCCAGCAGCAGCTGGCCTCCTCTTTGTACTGGTGCAGTACCCTCAGCCCAAGAGGGCTTTTGCCCTTTCTTCGGGGCCAGCGGGCTGGCTTGTTCCTTCCCCCGGAAGCAGGGCATCTTTGCCCGTGGCCTGGTGCCAGGAGGACTCCCTCCCCACCCCTGCCCCAGGGAGGCAGGACAGGAGAGCTTCTGCCTCATCCCCGGAAATGGAGGGTCTGCGTGGGCTCTGGGAGCAGGAGCAGTCCTGTCCCTCCCCGGCTTACGGGCTTTCGTCTTGCATTTAGAGAAGGCTCCAGGGAAGGCTTGGGTCGGGCTCCCAGGAGCAGCCAGCCCCCACCTCTGCTGCCTTGGAGGCTCTCTCCAGTCTCCCGTGGAAGTGAGCTTGGGAAGGAGGGCGCACTCCCCTTGCGTCTGGGGCTCTTGGCTGACCGGTGTCTGGCCCACGCTCAGCCCGTGGGAAGTGTCCGTCTTCTGACCTCTTTGCCTGCTGGCATGGCTGCCACCTCTTCTCGTGCTGTACCACAGCAGACAGGGTCACGGTCTTGTCTCTCCTTGGCGGGGCAGGTCCCTCTTGGAGTTCCGTTCACGTGGTGACCTTGCGGCTGAGTTCCCGTGGGCCCACGGATAGGTACGGTCCTGTCGTCTGCGGAGGTTTTTACTGATGCCGTGGTGGGCGTGATGTTCTTTTGTGGCTTTCCACATCCTCAGCGGAGGGGGAGCCCCGGACGGCTGAGAGCAGGGTGGGTTGTAGCGTCCCGCAGGTGTCAGTACCTGGCGCCTGCCCGTCTCTCAACCAGAGGAGGCCCGTGTCAGGTGAATTTTGACGACGTCCCGCGCTTTTCCATCTGTTTCAGTTATCCCAGCTGCACCCTGAGGACAACCTGGACAAATTCACTCCTTGCTTAGCCGGCCCGGATTCCTTTTACATCGAGCGAAACCACGTGGATCTGGAAGCGGACCTGAGGTCAGGCCACCCGCACCTGCCCGTGGGGTGACACGTGGCGGGGCCGCGCACCCGAGCTGCCTGGTCATCCCCGCAGTCTGGGTCCCGGAGGTGTCCCTGGGGGTTTCCCTCGCTTACGGAGAGCCTGGTGGAGGTGGCCGCACGGGCGGGGCTCTGAGGACGCGAGTGGCGCTGCCCAGCGCGCTCCTGCTCCCTGTGGTCCTGAAGGTCGGAGGGAGTCGAGTGCGGTTACTGTCTCTGTTCTGCGCTGGAGAGTTGAGGCTGCTGCGGGACAGCGGGGGGGCCGGGTGGAGTCCCGTGAACCCGTGCCTCCTGGCCGTGGAGCATACTGTGGACGGGGCAGCAGGCAGAGGGGGCCGGCCTGCTTCCCGGGTCTGGGCCCGGCGTGCCAGCACCGGTGACGCGGGTGCAGCCTGGTGGCGTGCACCGCGCGGGACACCACCACTGGGCCCGACTCTGCCCTCGTGCCAGCGTGCTGCCCCCCGTGCTGCCATGTGGTGCACGTGGGGGAGCGAAGCAGGGAGAGCACCTGGGGCTTCCGTTCACTTTGCTCTCCGGTGCGTGTGTCTCTAACTGAAATCAGACTTGGGCTTCCGGTTAGTTTTCGGTAGTAGCGATTTTAATGCTGATAAACCACTTTAATTTTTAGGTATTTGGCTTCATTACCTCCTCACGTGTTAAAAAATGACCACGTCAGGAAATTCTTCAGCACTTCCTCTCCCACCCAACAGCTTCAAAGTCCAAGTGAGTTTGCAAAAGGGGGTGACGTGAAGATAAAAACATCTTTATTTCCTGCATACGTGATGACGTTTATCTCGACTTGCAGGTGCCGGCACCCCTTCCCTCTCTAAAGTGGGCACCGTGCTGGGCGCGTCCGGAAGGTGAGGCGCCTGCGGCAGCAGCACATCTCCGTCAGCGGAGAGGTGGCTTGTCGCTGCGTATCGATGGTTGTTTGTACAGTGAGGCCGTCCTCGCTCTTAGTCTTGATACTGTCGTGAGGGCAGTGGGACGGACACTCCAGTTGACGATTTCTCTCTGTAAAGAAAGTGGTTGTCTGAGCCCCTGGAGTTGGAACTCCCCAGGACTCTTAGTGCAAAAGCCAATGTCTGGGCCCTGCACATCCTAGGAAACCAGAATTTCAGAGACTCTTCATTTTTATAGGCTCCCGGGGAGCGATTGTGCCCGTGAGGTGGCAGGGCCACTGCTCCAAGGGTCCTCCGTCAGCAGGAGCCTGACGGTGACGCTGGCAGTGCTCAGGTGACAGGCTGCTGTTGCTGTGGGCCGGCCTCACGGACTGTGACGCGCACGCGCACACATGCACGCGGTCTTACGTGAATGCGGGGCTTCCCGAGGGCTGCCTTGTCTCTTCGCCCCGGCCTGCTACCTCCCGAGTACACCGTGAACGTGGGGGTGTGCAGTCTGGGCTGGAAGGGCCAAGGGCAGAAGGCAGGACGCCGAGTGCTCCTTCCAGCCCGCTGCTGGGACGCGCGCTCGTTCAAACGTTAGAGGGTCAGGAGTCGGGTGTGACTAGGATCCTCAGGATTCTGCTCTGACAGAGTAACAGAAACCGGGCAGCTTGGCCCGAAGTCTGGAGTCCGGTGGTGACACAGCTGCACACGTCCCCACATACAAACACGTGCACATCTCCAGGGGGTGGTGTTAGGGGGCAGTGGCAGGAAAGGACAATGGTGCTGCAGTGGGCGTGGCCTTGGATACGGCCCAGCACGGGGAGGGCCGGCTCCGGCCCACTGCCCGCCCAGGGGGCGGGGGGGCCTGCGGTCCTGGGAAGACCACCTGTCTGCTGTCCCCACAGGCCTGTGTGTGGCGTGGCTGGCATCCCCTCGTCTCAGAGCAGCACCCAGCACCACCTGCAGCACGTGGCCAGCGCGGCCGCCTTGCCCCACTGCTCCCACACAGGGGGTGCAGGCTCGGCGCTGGCCTACCGTGCCCAGATGGACTCCTCGCCTGCCATCCTGATGCCCTCTGGGCTGCAGACCCCTCAGACCCAGGAGCAGAACGGGATCCTAGACTGGCTCCGGAAACTGCGCCTGCACAAGTACTATCCCGTCTTCAAGCAGCTCACCATGGAGAAGGTATGTGGGTGAGTGGGTGGACAACAGAGGGCGGGTGTCTACACTGCCCCTGACGGGGAATTCCCGCCGCCTGGTATTCGATGCCTGTGTGTGCGCCCCGAGTCCCACACGCCCCCCGGGGCTGGGGGCGGCACTGGGTGTGGAGTGGAAGTCCTCTTGCCGCCGAGGCAAAGACTCCAGCCGGACGGGTCGTGAACAGCTTTGTTTCTGTTTTTCCGTAAGACAGGCCGGGGGCTTCCCGCGATAGGTACTCTGCGTGATAGGAAGGCCATTGTGTCTCCTGCAGCCTTTCCCGTAGACGTGGCGAGCTCCGGGGCACATGTGCCCTTTGTTGCGTGCCCGCTGCCTGTGCGGGGGCGCGGTGCCCCAAGGGCCTGCCGTGCCAGGCACCCGGGTGCTCGCCTCCAGGGAGGCTGCTGCTGGTGGTCCGCGGATTGAGGGTCGCAGAGCTCCAAGGAATAGACGAATTTTATATGTCTCTGAAGCAGTCGTACAAAGATTTTTTTTTTTTTAAGAGATGGGGGGGCGGGGCAGAGGGAGGCAGACTCCCTGCTGAGCGCGGGGCCTGTCCTGGGGCTGACCCAAGGACTTGGAGATCACCTGTGCTGAAATCAAGAGTCGGACGCTTAACCCACCGAGCTACCAGGTGCCCTGAAAATTATTTTTTACAACAGAGTTCTAATGAGCATATTTTTGTTGTTAAAGAAGATTCTGGAATTTCTGAAGTCTTGGCGTCACTGAGAAAACGGAATTTGACCCACGGCCCTGTTTGAGCTCTGATGCCCCCTGCTGGATACAGTCCCTTGGTCTATCTCTATGAAAATCTTTGTCGAAAATCTGCAGTTGAACCTGGACGTCAAGCTTTTAGTACAAAATAGACAGCTTCTAAGTATATTTGTAATACTCTTGGCTTAAGATTCGTAAATCCTAAGAAAACAACAGATACTGCTTTAATGGAATGTGGGAGTCGAATATTAGCTGTAAAATCACCAAGCGCGTTGTGAGCCGTCGTGAGAACCGGCGCGTTCTGTTTGCTTCGTAGAGGACGCGCGGGTCAGTCCCGGCCGCTCCAGGGCCACTTGCTTCCCAGCAAAGTTGCTTTGCCCCTAAAATGAGGGTGATTTTCACACACAGGTGCTGTTAGGGGCTCCCCTGTTTACAGGAGGGTAAACGGCTCGCACCTGAGGGGGTGGGTCCCTGGACGGGAGAGGCGCAGCCCCGCGGACGCACAACTGCAGGGCATTGTCTTTAGCCCCCGCCCGCGCCGGGGCCCTTCCAGCTGCCCTGTCTTCTCCAGGCCGCGTGCAGAGGGCCCAGGGGACAAGGCCTCTGAGCCTCATATGCAAAGTGAGCGTTTCATATTTTGAACAAGGGACACTGTGTCTTTAGCAGTGGACTGTTTTGGTGTTCCCAGGGCCTTTTTTTTCCCCTCAAGATTTTATTTATGCATTTCACAGAGAGGGTAAGCAGGAGAGAGATCAAACACAAGCAGGGGGAGCGGGAGAGGGAGAAGCAGGCTCCCCCTGAGCAGGGAGCCCAAAGCGGGCCAAAGGCAGACGCTTAACGGCGGAGCCCCCAGACGCCCGACTCCCAAGGCCTTCATTATCTAGTTAGAGTTGGTCTGTTTGGATACACTACTGGGAGAATATATTTATTAAATAATATTTCAAGTTCTTTGTTTTCAAGTCCTAATTGAGTCTCAATAACTTTGTAATGTGTTTCTTCTCTGGAAGTTTCTGAGCCTCACGGAGGAAGATTTAAATAAGTTTGAATCCCTCACAATGGGAGCGAAGAAGAAGCTCAAGACGCAGCTGGAGCTGGAGAAGTACGTGTGACACCACGGACGCGTCCCCCTTCCTTCCCCACGCGCTGAGTGCGCTCTCCCGGTGGGCTGTCCTGATCGGATGGGGGCCCCCAAGTGTGGGTGACCTTCGGGTGGCCTGGGAGGTGAAAGACTTCACCGGCGGCGGAACACAGGGGACAGGGTGCTGAGGAGAGGCTGTCCGCCACGGCGGTGGGGCTTTATGGAAAGAGGGGAGGTGAGAGAGTGTGGCATCTCCCCCATTTTTGGTGCCCGTGCCGGTCGCAGGTCGCCCAGTGGCCATCTGGAGCCTCAGGAGGTTTTGAGATGGGTCGCCTCGTGGGCCTGCGTTGAGCCCGAGGGTCGTTCCAAAAGCCCCTCTGTACTGAGCCAGGGCTCATGAGCACTTCCCACCAAATGCCCTTGATTGGACGGCATGGATTGGTGATCAAAGCTTCATTCATGCTGTCACAGTCACACGGGTGTGGTTTGGGTCTGCCAGGAAAGGCCCTTTGCACCCACCAAGTCAGAGTACATCGCATCCCGCCTATGAGGACAGTTGGGGGCGGTCACCCTGCTATGGCCCCTGGGCCCGGCAGCAGAGCCGGGGCCACGGGAAACGGTTTTGTGGCCAAAGACCCAGATGCTCACTTGTTCACGCGCTCTCTTGTGGCACAGGGAGAAGTCGGAGAAACGGTGCCTGAACCCCACAGCCCCGCCCCCAGTCACCAGCAGCGGCGTGGCCCGTGTCCCCCCCACCAGCCACGTCGGGCCCGTGCAGGGCGTGCGAGGCCCCCACGCTGCAGGTGGGTGAGGGCGGGGTGGCCTTCTGAGGGGAGTTGTCAGAGCACAGCACACACGCACCCTTTCGCCACTTGCGTCTTTTGAGCATTTATAGTTTCTGTTCATTATTTTAGCTTTTATCATTTCCACCGTTAGAGAATAGAGGGGCCGTTTGGGTTAGGAGCTGGAGACCGGTGATTCACCTGGAGTCGTAGAAGCATAAGAATTAGATCCAGAAGCTGCAGCGCAGGAGGGAGAGAGGAGGAGGAGCCCCGAACAGATGAAGATTCGCTTCCTCCCTGGGAGGGCCCAGACGGGTCTCGCGTAGGTCCCTGCCTCGGAGGTCTGTCGAAGCTCCCAGGCTGCGTGAGCGCAGCCGCCCCGTCGCGGGTGCTGGGAGCCACGGGGCCGCCTCCGCTCCCTGCTTCGCCCGCGCGGTCGGGGCGCAGGGTGCTCCGCACGTCCTGGAAGCGTTGAGAGTGACAGGACGCCAGGGAGAAAAGCATGCCAGTGTGTCTTTTCAGTGGTTATTCGACTCAAAAGCTCTTCCGTCCCTTGGCCTCCTAAAATGGGGTGTCTCTCGGTGCCGGAGATGACTTCTTTCACCCTGTCATGGCCGGGGACCCTTGTCTGTTCCTCTGCGGCCTGTGAGCCGGGCGGCACCGCAGCCCCTGGCCGGAGCCTGGCTGTGCCCCGACCTGTGAGGAGGCGGGCGTGGGGCCTCGGGCTGCTCGTTGCCCCCGCATCTCCGGGTCCCGTCACCCCCGCCTCCCCCGGGCTGGCGCGGGGCTCCGCGGGACCGCGTGCTCGGAGGCGGCCGGGGAGGGCGCGGGAGCCGCGGCCGGCACGACCCACGCCGGCGCCCCTTTTCCGCAGCGCTGCGGGTGGAAGTGGAGCCGCCGCCTCAGCAGACGGCGCGGGAGGGCAGCTCCTCCGAGTGCTCCAGCTCGTCACCCAGCCCGATGGGGCTGCAGGCCCGGGACGAGAGCTCGGACAGCGCCGAGGAGAGCGACAGACGTAAGGACGCCCGGCCGGCCTGGGAGCGCTGTGCTGCCCCTGCCCAGGCCCGGGCGCCGCGTTGACCGCTCCGTTTCTGCCCGTAGGTGTGGACGTGCACGGGGAGGGCCCGGAGAAGGAGAAGCCCGTCATGCTGCTGAACCATTTCGCGTCGGGTTCCGCCAGACCCACGGCCCAGGTTCTCCCCGTGCAGAACGAGGCCGGCTCCAGTCCGTCGGGCCACCACCCCCTCCCTGCCCAGATGATGGCTGCGGCCTCGCACCTGGCGCCCATCCGGATGCTGAATTCCGTGCACAAGTCGGAAAGGGGGGGCGCGGACATGAAGCTCCTCCCGCCCTCTGTGCACTCTCTGCTGTCTCTCGAAGAAAGGAGTAAACTGTCGGGACCAAGAGGCGGCATCAAAGTGGACAAGAACTTCGGCCACGCGGTGATCGACGCGGCACCCACGCCCACCCCCCAGCAGCCCCTGCAGGTGTTGTCTGCCCTCGCCGAGAGCAGCTCCGTGTCACCCACGGTCTCCTTCGGTCCCCGCGCCAAAGTCGTGCACACGTCCGCGCTGGACAGGGTGATGAAGTCGGCCCCGCAGCCGGCCCTGGCGGGGGAGGCCAGCACTGCCGCCGCGGGCGCGTCGGGCGCCGTCTTCCACGCGGCCCGGCCCCCCCTCAAACTTCTGGTGTCTTCATCTGTCCCCGCGGATTCTGCTATTTCTGGGCAAACCGCCTGTTCGAATAACGTGCAAATAAGCGTGCCCCCTGCAATAATAAAGCCGCGGGCTGCCGTGTGCGCCGCCAGCACCAAAGCCGCCTTCTCCGCGATGGGCAGTGTGCCCCTGGGCCCCCTGCAGGCCAGCTTCTGCGCGAGCAGCAACACTGCCTCTTCCGGCAGCCACCCCTCCGCGTCCTTCGCCGGCATGGCCACCGTGCCCAGCTGCCCGGCCCCCAGCTCCAGCCCCGCGCTCTCCTCGGCCCCCGAAAGCAGTTTCTACAGCGGGGGCGGCGGCGGGGGTGGCGGCGGCGGCGGCGGCGGCGGCGGGGGGGCCGGTGGGGGCGGCGGGGCCTCCCCCGGGAACCTGCCCGCCTCCGGCCAGAACCACCACCACCACCACCACCACCAGCCGCAGTCGGCGCCCCAGCAGCCCGCGCCTGGCCCGCCGCCCGGCTGCGTCGTGTGCACGTCATGCGGCTGCAGCGGTAGCTGCGGCTCGGGCGGCCTGACTGTCAGCTACGCCAACTACTTCCAGCACCCGTTCTCGGGGCCGTCCGTGTTCCCCTTCCCCTTCCTGCCCTTCAGTCCCGTGTGCGGCAGCGGCTACGTGGGCGCCCAGCAGTACGGCGGCGGCGCCTTCCCTGTGGTGCACTCGCCCTACGGCGGCGGCGTGGCCCCCGAGCCCGTGCTGGCCGGCCAGTCCGCCTTCGCTGTGCCGCCCATGCCCGGCTTCATGGCAGGCGCGGCGGGCGTGTACCAGGCACCGGGGCTGGGCGGCGGCGGCGGCGGCGGCGGCTCCGGCCACAAGAAGAGCGGCAACCTGTCGTGTTACAACTGCGGGGCCACCGGGCACCGTGCTCAGGACTGCAAGCAGCCGTCCATGGACTTCAACCGGCAAGGTAAAGGGGGGCGGCCGCCGAGCGGGCTGCGCTGGGGCACGGAGCGCCCCTGTGCGCGGGCGCCGTGGTCCGCGGGCTGCCTCTAGAGCACAGACGCTCCTGGGAGAAGCGTGTCCTTGTCGCTGGGCTGGCCGTGAAGGCCTCCGGAAGGGTCGCGTGGTCTCCAGCTGCCCGTCGCTGCAGCCTGCTCCTCTCTCCGAGGGGACCGGCCGGCCGGGGAGAGGGCACACTGGCCCTGCGAGCCGGGCAGCCTGTGGGGTCGACGGAGCGCCCCGCGGGCCTGGTGCGGGGGTGTGGGGGTGCGGGTGCTGCCGCGGGCAGCCCTGGTTCTGCTGCTGCTGCTGCTGCCGGGGGGCCTGGCCGGCGGGGCGAGGAGGCTGCGTGGGGTTCCCTGCGGCCACACACACCAACCCCCCCCCCATTTTTACTCCCACTCGCTCTGTTTTGTCTCTAGTCCAGGTCCGGTGTGTGTGTGATGTGGGGACACGGGTGTGTTCTCGCTGTTGGCTTGGGAAGGGAGATGAAACCAGGCAGGAGGCGTCTCTCCCAGCTCCGTGGTACTCACGGCGTGGCCTGGGGTAGTCACCTGGGCTCTGGAGACGTTTGATGGTTGCCCCAGACCTGGGATTCCGCAACCCGCCTGTGCCTCGTGGTCAGCCAGAGCGCGTTCGAGGCGAGCCCGCTCTGGTGGCAGGTGGGCCGGGTGTCGGTGTGCTCACCGCGCGGCCGGCTCCCGGAGCGGTCAGCCCGGGCGCTGGCGAGGGTCAGGCCTCCCGGGGACCGGCCGTGTTACCCCTGAGGCTGATCCGCCCGTACGGCTTAGATTTGGGAGCGGGAGCGCGGAGCTGGGAGTGGGTCCGACGGGTAGTCCAGGCTTCCCGCGCCTGCCTCTTGACAGCGACTGTAGCAGGAGCTTTGGGCAGCTCAGTTGTTGGTAGGAGTTGCACAGTGATTCAAATCTGGTCTCTTTTCCCCCCCCTCTCTCTAGGTACTTTTAGGTTGAAATATGCCCCTCCAGCAGAAAGTCTGGACTCCACAGACTGATACTTTTCTCTGGCAACAGAACACTATTAAGCCATGGAGACATAAGGAAACTTAAATACAAAACTGAGAAGTCTAGTTGCTGTTGAGCTTAATATTTTTAATCCAAAGGTGCTTTACTTTACTAGACTGGATAGAAAACCTAGCGTAGGAGTGCATCAAACTCAGTTTTATTGCCAAAATCCTAGATGGGAGCTTGACGTCAGGACTCGCCTGGTCGGGGTCTCCACCGTGGCTGCGATGCAGAGACCTCCGTGTCCCGAGGAGCTTTGCCGCCGTCGGTCCTGCCAGGCTCACACGTAATTCCCGGGCAGCTACGCAAGATCAGAACCGAGAACTGCAGGTCGGAGCGCTCCGCGCGGAGTTCCAGCAGTCGGACTCTTGATACCCCTGCGTGAGGGAAAATGTCGCCTTTGTTTTGTTTTGGTTTTTTGTTTTTTGTTTTGTTTTGTTCCTCAAGTGGTTGGACACTAATCTCTCTGGGCTTTTTAAGGATTGCACTACCGAAGAATGTAAACTGATGTCACTCTCTGCCGTTCTGGGAGACAGACTCCCTGAGACCAGTCAGTGCAAGACACTCAAGAGAATCCGTTTTTAAGGAGTTGGCACCAGCAGGCTACGTGACTTGGTACACAACAGAGATTTTAGCATTTCCTTCCCTCCTTAAGACACTCGTAGCAGTTTCAAGGTTTTAACTTTTTTTCCTGCAAATAAATTTAAACTACGTTATTAAGTAGAAATAGTTACTCGCAACAACTTAACGTCTAAGGGTCCAAGTCCCAGAGAGTCCCTAGTTGTCAAAGCCTTGAGAATCCCTTCCTTCCCGGCCCTGCATAGCTTGAAGTCCTGTCGCCTTCCACCGCGACGAAGCTCTCGCAGAGACACGGTGACCGCTCGGCCTTCGTGAGCTGGCTCTGAGGGTTGCTACACGCCCTTAGCAAAGTTGACAAGTTCTTTCCTCTCCACACGGATCTCCCAAGGACCCCAAGGCTTACTGCTAACGGATTCACACTCGAGACAAACATTTCAACAGTGATACAGTCCTATAATTACGAGCAAAAGATTTGAAATGTTCTCCTGTCAACTTCTTTTGTATTAGGCTGTGTATTAGTGGTTAGTTCTCTAAAAATTACCTGAAAACTACAACAGAAAAGTGGTAAGACTCTGAAAGAGCCCACACCAACAGGACAGAGCTCCAAGATCTGCAGAAGTCTAGTTTTATCCAAAGTGGGAAATCAGGCCTCACCATACAGCTCTGTTTCACCCCAGGACAATGAAAGCTTCTTGGTCCGAAATTTAGGGACTTAAACCTTTAAACATAAAAGGGAATTTTCTGCTCAAATATTATTGCTTTAAACACTAAAGCCTTCAGTATTAAAATATTGATTGGTACGGCCTTGCCCAGGGATTTTGCAGTTGAATATTTATTTAAAAACAGAAAAACGTAATATCCAGACCTTTCTTAAAATGGGACAATCAGCCTCATGCCGAATTGGTGTAAATCAAAAGAATACCCTAGAATGTGAGGCTCTGTGATGTGAGGCTTCAAATTTTATGATCAGTTTCCTGGCTGAAGGGAAACTAGAGCAGAGTTGTTACTTTTTTTTTTTTTTTTTTTTCCCTTAAAGGCTTTTGGTAGAATTTTTTAGAGCTTTATTTTAGTAGAGTTTCATTTCTATGCAATGCAGAATTGACAGACCTCTGTATGCTTCTCTCTCTTCCTGGTACACAGTATTACATACAGTTTTGAAGTGATGGTGATGCTTACAACAACTTTTTTGGGGAATGTTACATTGATCTCTTAATTATAAACACTACAAAATGTCAAAATAATGAGAACTGACACAACTTTGCCTTAAAGAGTAGGAGCCTGGAACTTGTCATATGATGTTAAAGGAAGACTTGGGAGTGTCCGCTGATGTTTACGATTTTAATATTTCTGAAGGCCGTTATGGTGGCCTGGACATGTGCTGAAAGCCAAACTTTTAAATTTTTTGGTTTTTTAAACAAAGAAATATTTTAAATAAATCCTATTTCAACACAGTGAAATTGTTGAAAACTGTCTCATAACAAAAGAAAAAAAATCATATTTAGGGTTTCTGTTTTAGTGGTCAGTATCGGGGAATGAAAGTGTCTGTTGTTACCCTTATGACTATTTTGATAAATATTAGAGGTTAGTGTGTTCCATACAACAAAAGATTAAAATAGGAGCTTCGATTCGAAGTAGGACATTCAAATGGAGGTAAATAAGTCCAGACGTTGTGCGGCTGTGTTCCAGTCATCAAAGGTCTTAGAAAAATTCCCACTTGTCTTTGAAAGTGCATGTGCGGTGTGATGTCTCCGGTGAGGCCATTCCAAGGTGACAATTGAAAAATGTAAACGTGAGCTACACGGGACACAAAGCATCCAGCTGCCCATCCGTGAGACTCTTCCCAGGTGAATGCTTGGACTTGGGGATGTTTGCCGGCAGCGTCATCTCTGATCAGTTTCTCTCCAAAAGCAACCAAAGTCCGTAAGCCTGAAGAGCAGTTTTGCATTTCCTCAGACGTCCTCATCTTTTTAGAAACACAGATCTGACTGACCCTTTCAACTACGTAGTCATTTCCTTGAAATCATGGGCTCAGTTTGCAAAGGCTGTAGCAACCGGCAGGTGTGGCACAGCCACTTTGCTCTGTGTCGTCTGTCATATATCAAAGTTTCCATCCCCGTCTTTTTGTCTCCAAGAATGGGGGAAGTGGAATGTACAGATTGAAGTGGAATACAATGTTGGGATAAAAGAACTATGTAATCTTTTTTTTTTAAGCAGACACTCAGTTTTCTACCTTCTTTTCTAATTTTTATTTCATGGTAATATTGAAAATTGGAAACATGTTTAAATGTTAAAACTTGTAATTGCTGAAGAGCACTGAGGAAATGGGAGCTAGCACTTACAATGACGACAAAATTATTTTCTTCAAAGCAGGTATGTGTGATTGGATATGAAAAACCACCACCAACAACCAGCATCATCTGTAGTCTCCAGATGACAGGAGTTGGCTTGTGAATATGGTAGCTAGTAGGTTCCGTGTTTTAATTCACTATTTAGAAGTCACTGTAGCTAGTTTGCACTACACTGTGCAGGGGCACGGAGGCCCAGTGGCAGCCCCGCGCAGCGTCACACAGCTGCTGTGGCGCGTCCCCGCGGGGGCACCGGCCGATCTGATCCGTCTGGATCGGACCGCGGCGTGCTCTGGGCTCGCTCCAGTGTTGCTGGAGAGCGCTGGCCCGGTGGGATCAGGTTGCGCCCCCCTCACTCCGTCATTTTGTACTCTTCCTGCTTCCGTGGTGAGTTACTGGATGCCTTGCTAGTTTCACGTACCGGTTAGCGATGGCGCACGTATTGAGTCTTAGGGATGGTAAGGGAAACCGTGTCCTTCCCAGAGGATGGATGGGCCTGTGGAACCTGAGCGGGCGGATGTCCTTTTCAAAGTGCAGATGACTCCCAAAGAGTGAGTCAGGGGACGTTTCAAGCCGTGGGTTCTGAAGAGGCTCAGTTTGCAAAATCCTGAGGTTCTTGAACGGAAAAATTCAGTCAACACTCGCAAAACCACTTACTTGCTGGTTGAGGCCAAAGGTCAACTTGACTACACTGTTCTTGGGGGAGGGGAGCTCAGTGTGGCTCAGGGGTCGGTCCCGGGGATTTTACAAGCCTCTCACATGCATTAAGTTCTTACATGCACAAAGATGAAGGCTTTGGTACTGAAACCAGAGACCTCGTGTACTCGAGAATCTTCACAGCTAATCTTGGACAGATTTTCTTTTTAGGAATGAAGGAAAATTCTCCCATTTTTGAGCCATTCTTTTATGTCAATTCTACAAAATTGCATGTAACTTTATAAATATTTTTAAAAGATATAGTTTTGTAAATATTTAATATTCTGCTAATTTGATTTTGAATTGTAAATGTTAAGTATTGTTTTTGAAGTTTTTATGTTTTATTATACTTTGTTAAAAAGGAAAAATTGTACATTTTTAGAATGTTTTTATGAGTAAATTTAATGTACTGAAAATAAAAATTTAAAAAAGCTGTTTCATTTTATTAGGTCTTTGTCTCCTAGAACATGAAGCACACACCCTTTCAAATAAATCGCCAGTTCCTGATCTGCAAACTAGGGCGTCAGCCCTCTCCGCCTTCTCCACTTGGCAAGAGAGATAGATAGTTTCAAATCCATTCTCTGTCAAGTTCCCCTGGTTTTAAAAAAATATCCTTGCTATGACCAGAAACATTAACTCTTGATTTGGGATGTTCCAGCTTTCCAGACACAGAGTACACGCGGTACGAACATGCCCTGGCATTTAAAGCTCCGTCCTCTTGCGATTTGGGTGATGGTGATGGTCTAATGAGCATAAGCTGGCGCAGGACCGTGGTGGTCTCATGAGCCCTGCCAGACACCAGAGGGAGAAACCTGGTGCCTTTCCCCCCACCCCGGAGGTCCCCAGCGCCTCTCGTCAGGCCTGTGGCTACCCAGAGGGAAGTGTTCATGCAGCCCGTGACTTGCTGTTTGGTCAGGCCAGGCCTCTGAAGGTGGGGGCCACCGAACCAGCGCAGCAGACTCGGGGAAGCAGAACATTTCCTCCTCTTGCCCCCGCATTCTTCCACGGACAGCTGAAGTGCCCGCTTAAACTGGGAACGCGTGCAGTTTTTCCAGTGAGTGACGCTGGCCACTCGGCCGACGTCTGGATGTATCTTTCCCCGCCACGGTGTGGCAGGTTTTCAAGTCGCTTATTCCCACGAAACACCCAGGTCCCACATCGGTCCGCTCGCTTTGTGCCACGTCTTTTAGTTCTCAGGAGAATTTACTTGTGCAAAGACAAGACCAGCTGACAGAACCTTGACCGAGGTGAGGAGGGTGCCTGGGACAAAGCAGAGACCTTCAGAGGTGAGTGCCGCTGCCCTCCCCGCCCGCCCGCCGCCACCACCTGGCGTGGGACAGCACAGACGGTACACGGCGTCGCGCGCATCAAACACTGATCCGTTACGCTGAGCTTGAGGACAGTTTTTAGTTGTGCCTTTATTCACCTTAGTTCATTAAAAATGTACTTGGTTCAGAGAGCCTAGTGACCACCCGCTAAAGTGGGGTAGAAGTCACCCCTCCTGCATGGTACTTGTGTTTTTAAAAAGCAGGATTTCTTCTAGGAATCTCACTGGTCACACAGCAGTTACAAGAATGGAAGCTAGAATGATGTGTACAATCTAAACAAGACAGGCTGATGCGGAGTTTACATACTGTGAAAGCACACGTGTTCCAAGGGAGCCGTGTGGACAGACACGTGCAGCGGGAAGGTCGGGGTCAAGTGCGCGCAGGCAGGACTGTGGCTTCCCCCACCTCCACGAGGAAGTGACTTCTACTGACAGGTGCAGGTGTGCCGCACACGCCGGAAGTACACAAGCCAAGGCGCGATCTGCTACAGTCCAGCCTGAAGCGGTCCGCGGGCTCTCTGGGCTCCTCCCACAGAAACGGGACGCAGTGAGCCCCAGGCAGGCCGCAGGGAGCGCTGGTTATTCTAGCCGAACTCGGAAAAGGTTTACCGCCTGACACTAATTGTCTGCGAAGAACGCTAGGTCTCCTTTCGCTGCTGTTTTCGTCTGACGTGCGCCCAGTGGGGAGGAACTCGGACGGTGGGACGACCCACAAGGACAACGGAAATACTCTCAACACGTGGTAACTTTTTAGTAAGAGTCACACGCTTAACACAGAACACGGATCATCTACAGCTTTAAGCCAAAAGGTAGGGGGCGTGCATCTGAACGGGGGCGCTTCAGTCTGTCCCGCGGTGTCCGGCACTGTCCTAAGAACGAAACTGACAGACCCGCTGGTCCCCTTAGGGACGCGGGCGGCGGGGTGGACTCCCGAGGGACCCCACAGACCGGGAGAAACGACGCACCTTCCTTCTCTGGGCGCTTTGAGAAACTAGACCAAAATTTTAAATGATTCAAGGTTTGTACTGAGCAGTGGTGCTTTTCTCTGTTACCGTCTGGAAGAGCAAACAAGAGTTCGCTGGCACCGCGAGAGCACGAGCTCGGGCGCGTGCACACTAGGAGCGGGAACCCCGAGCAGCGGTTCAGAGTTTTCCCGCCCTGTTTTCCCTGCTTCTTCCCCACGACTATGGCAAACTGGGCAGGCGGTGGGGTTGGGGGAGGCTTGACAACTCATGCTTACAGATCCTCTCACAGGCATTTCCCCCGTTCAACAGAAACCCTCTACAGAGCGTCCGCTGGGTCAGTGAACCTAGTGAAGAAAGTGTCTCTGAAGGCTTAAGTACAGGCTCCTAATAGGGGAAGAGCATTAAAATAACGTGAAGGTCTGTTTTATTGGCAACTCAGAATGCAAAGTGTTTTATTTTTAAACTTCTAAATTTGAAAACAAAATAGCCTAGGTTAAATAATAGAGTTTTCCAAAGCTGGATGTGCTCACCGAGCTCAGCTTTCCTGCTTGCGGTACAAAACAACTTCCTAAAACTCCTAGGCAAGAATACTACTGTTTGGATGATCTGTGACTGGATGATCTGATCAACCTCAGTTGCTAATATCCCTTTTTTTTTTCCCTTGGTAAGGGTTTAAAAAAATTGAAGAACAGATGCATTTTTCTAGTCTTACACAGACAATTTCACTCCAAATGTCTCCTGAGAGGCGTATACCATATACAGGAATCCGTCTTCGTCCTTCTCACTTTCATACACTTCAGAAATCGGTGTGGACACACTCACCATGCTGTGTCCGTTCACTAACAGGAAGAAGGCCTGATTAGCGTTGAGCTGTAAGCGCCTCCTGTTGTAAGAAGACAACGTGAAGAGACACCAGCACATCAATTTGCAAGGGAAATGTAAAAATATCACGTACCCCCTTTGATACAAAAGTATAAAGCTTCTGGAAATGCTGCTTCTGGCAAAATAATGCATATGCCTACAGACTGACTCTCGTAGCTACAACTTCTCATAAAGCACAGGACATTTCTAGGATCACGGTCGTGACTAGTAGTAGCGGTAATGCTTACATTATCCTTACCGTGACCCCCAGGCCAGCTTTAAATTAGTACGCTCTCTGAACAGCCATGAGTGTCCAATGAGAGAAAGAGTTCAAACTATAATTTACAAACTATTTATTACGATTCTATCAAGTCTGCATTGTCTTTTACTAATTTTGCCATACAAAACTTTGGGGGGCGCCTGGGAGGCTCAGGCAGTTAAGCCTCTGCCTTCGGCTCAGATCATGATCCCAGGGTCCTGGGATCGAGCCCCGCATTGGGCTCTCTGCTCAGCGGGGGGCCTGCTTCTCTCTCTTTGCCAGTGGCTCTGCCTACTTGTGCTGTCAAATAAATAAAAATCTTAAAAAAAAAAAAAAGCATCTACACTAGATGTTACGATGAAAAAAATCAGAGGGACAGGAGATTCAGGTAAGAGAAGAACTCAGAAAGGAGGAAATATCTTTAGGTTTTATTAAGCTTGCAGAGATGTTGATCAGAACTAAAGCTTTATCTGTAAGTCTGATACACAATGAGCAGTCACCCAAAGAAACAGGAAAACCAGTGATTAAATACCTAATGATCTTGATGAGCTCACTCATGTTGACGTGGTCCGGTACAAGGAATTTGGTTTTGTCCAGGACAGGAAGCTGCTTCTCACCCTTGTACCGTTCGATGATCACCTAGAAAAGCAGCCAGATGAGAGATTTTAAAATAACCATTAACAATGAAGAGATGAAATACTTCCGCATCGTGCCCGGCACATACCAAATGGGGTTTGAGACAGAAACAGCACATGTCAGTTCCCCACAGATCTCCTGCGAAGAGCGACCCTTTACCCCCAACCCTCACAGGGAGTGAGCCTCCAGGGAAGGGAGCAGGGGCTGAAAGGAGCCGCTCCGTATTCTCTGTTATTTGGAGCCATGAAAACACTAACTGGTCCGAGAAACACAGCAGATGCCAGGAGCCAGCTTGGATCTATGGCAACTGCGGAGCCGCTGTCTCCTCTGAAGCGCCAGCGACCGCGATTCCGCAGTCCACCCCTGTTTCTTTCACACGAGACAGGTTTCTCTGCCTGATGTGGAAAAAGTCCTGAGTAAGTATCTGATAAGCAGAGACTACGATCAGCTGGTTCTGGAGACAAACTTTGTGCAGAAAGGCTTGAAGATCCTTTCATTTTGACAAACTACTCCTGGTATTTCTTTGATGGGTTTTGAGAGTCAAGAATCTTGCACTATGCAGGGAACAAAAATACTTCCGCATCAGGAACGGAAACAAATCCACGAGCTCCTTGCCAGACTTCCTCTCCACAGAGGACAAACAACTTCTACTTCTCGGCCGCTGCCAAAGCCGGCCCCGGGGTGTTGTCTGTCCGTGCCTCACCGTGTTGCGGAGCACCAGAGACACTCTTCTCCGGGTAAAGCAACTCTCCACCTCCCTGCAACAATGACAACTTGAGAGGAGGAGGGGAAATCTTCGCATCCTGTCTCCATTGCCCAGGAAAGGGGAAGATACTCGTCTGCACGTTGTTCCACTATATGGGGTCCACAGAAGGTCCTGTACGCCCCAATCAAACCGCTGTTCCCTTCCTTGGTGAGACCAAGGACTGTTATCCATGGGGTGTGTTCAGAACATGGGAGCCACAAGGCAGATTCACTACACAGACTACTTTTGCCTGGGTGTGACCAGCATCAGAGCTCAGAGGCAATACAGAAATCTTACATTACTGGCCCAGGAAGAGCAGAAGCAGAATGAGAAGAGAATCTCCTGACCTTAGACCGTATTCATTAAAGGAAGACAGAGCAGCAGCCTTGAGACAAAGGACAACATGGCCTTGGGCACCTCCCTCCTCCTCTCAGGTGTCCCTGATTCTACAGTGCTACTGAGCTCCACGAAAACAATCCCCGGTATAAATGACTGGTGGACTTTTCGGTTCTTATTTTTTCTTTTTCCTGAACTTTAATTTGGGAGAGAAGTCACGTCAAGTCCCGAGTAAGGCATCTGGCTAGACCTGAAAAGTGCCTCGTCAAGTGCTACGGGCAGGATCACAGAAGACAAAGCCGTCCCGGGGAGTGGAGACCGGGATCTGGAGAGCCAGGGAGCTGCCCTGCCTTCTCTGTCCGGCTGCGCTATTCCCAGTAAGGCGTGCCTCTAACGCTGTTCAGGGGCCAGAAGCACACATGGGAAGTACAAGTCTGTGATTTCTGCGAAAACCCCGAACTGCCGGCAGAGAGGAGGACCACTAATGTTCGCAGATAATCACGTTTCAAAGGAGACTGCAGAAGCAGAACGAATCCTGGCAGACTGCTGGGCTTTTCCAATGGCACCAAAAAGTGAAGAAAACCTTAATGAGGAAAACCCCCAGGCCATACATCGACCCCAAATATAAGGAAAGACTGAAATTTCTAAGCTGTCCAAGGGAAACCGAGACTGTGTCTTACTGTCGAGTTCTACAGCTGGGAAAGTGCTGGGCAGACCGATCTTCTCTTTTCTGTGCCCCTCACAGCCCTAAGCCCTGGACCTTCTCTCTTTCCTCAGTTCCATCTGAGAGGACACGTCAGAAAGCCAAACGGGAAAGTTTCTACAGAATTTCTAACAGCGGAGTATCTTTCCGAGTGGGCTGCGGCATGTGGAGGAGGTCACAACCGTGGACGCAAAACTAGGCTGATCTTTCCAATACTGTGTGGGGTGGGAATCTCTTCCCACCTTACAGATTAGGACATGGCAGCCCCTTTCAGAATTTTAGTAACGAGCTCAGCATCACTCAGCAACCCTCAACGTCACTGAGGCCTGAACTCAGCCTCTACCCGAAACCGGAAGCTCCTCTCACCCACTGCTCCCAGACCTGGCGCCTCAGCAGGTACCGTTTCAGCATCTGTCTGCAGAGGCTGGGGATAGAGGCGCTGCTGCTTGGGCAAAGCAGGAAGCACCCGAGCCACGCACACAGGACAAGGGAGAGCAGGGCTCCTCCTCCGTCTCTGCAAAGCAGCCAAGTACAACAGGCCTGTGCGGGGCCTAACAGAGCCTGGAATGCCCAGTCCCACTTCAGTCCTGACAGCTGGTTTTCCTACCGCAGTCCCCCTGCCTCTAGCGGAGCGGACACTTCCTCCTGCTGATAAAACCCCAGCGGTCCCAGTCCCCCCGCCCCTTTCCCCCCAGATGGATACATCGGACTTGTGTGTAACATTAGGGCAGCCAACTCGGACTCAGGAGGACACAGAATGGGACTAGATGAAGGAGCTGCATGTTCAAATATCTCCATTCTAGGTCACGAAATGGACACTGGGCGTTCCTTGTCTGAAGAGCTCTGCAGAGACCTGTCCCACGGTCACACACCGCGGCACCTTTCTGGAGGACTTCAGCAGTGCTCTCCTCTGCGAACATTACCAACGACTGAAACACAGGTGCTGGAGACCACCTACTGGGATTTTGGTAGGATGCTGCTCTCGGATAAGTCGGACATCTTCTACCCTTTGTTCTGCAACGAGAAGGAAGAGACACAGGCATTATTAAGGGCCAAAATGTAGCTTCTTTCCTGCATTTTTACTGGTGGTTTCTATATCTAAATTCAGCTATTCCTAGCTGTGGCAAAGCAGTAAAGACATCTTCCCTAGAACTGAGAGGAACCACACACTGGTACTTCATCGTTGTCTGGCACAAGCTGATATTTAAGGTCAAATGCCATTTCCATGTAAACCAACATGCAATTACACAGCTCTTGCGGGTGGTAAGACACAAGACCAAGAGTACAGAACTCCTGGTTTCAAGGGTTTGGGACCCCAGGCTTGCAGCCAAATGTAAACAACAAATTAATAGCATGGCGTTACCAATCTTTCCTCCCATGATTCCAACAACCTGTCAATTTTTGTGAATTTTCCAAAGTTGAAGTTGGTATAGGAATCTCAGATAAAACATACGCTCTTCAATGCAGTTTTCTCTTACGGTTTCCCACTTTTCAATGATACAGTGCTTACTGGAAAAGAAACTGCCCAAAAGAGATGGGGGCTGGGGAACAATGCCCTATTTGACTTTTAAACAGTTTTGCTCAGGGATGCCTGGGTGGCTCAGTCATTTAAGTGCCTGCCTTCCACTCAGGTCACGATCCCAGGACCCTGGGATTGAGTCCCAAGGCAGGCTCCTTGCTTAGCGGGGACCCTCCTGCTCCCCTGCTTGTGATCTCTCTCTCTGATAAATAAAACTTTAAAAAAAAAAAAAGTTTTGCTCAGTGCCTGCCCCCTCCAAAAAGGTTTTTTTTTTTTTTAAGATTTTATTTATTTATTTGACAGAGAGATCACAAGTAGGCAGAGAGGCAGGCGCAGAGAGAGAAAGGAAGCAGGCTCCCTGCCGAGCGGAGAGCCCAATGTGGGGGCCCGATCCCAGGACCCTGAGATCATGACCTGAGCCGAAGGCAGAGGCTTAACCCACTGAGCCACCCAGGTGCCCCCCCACATCCATAAAGTTTTAAACACAAAGTCTACTGCTGAATACTTTTTTTGAAAGATTATCTCTGTACTCTTCCCCCTTAGTATAATCACTTCTACGAATGATCAATGTCATGGACCTCCTGAGAAGTCCTGGTGGCTTCATAAAAAAAGATATGGTCTATATAAATATATTCTACCACTGCCTATATTTTTGGCTCTAAAAAAATACCACTTAGTATCATTCTTCATAAAAATGACTGAAATAATTCCCATGTTCAAATACAAGCATATAGCTTCTATTTCCATTTTCCCACCCAGCATTTCTAAATCAGCCTCTAAGATAAAATCACCAACAAATCTGCTGTAGAAGACGACTGCAAACTCAGGCCTATTCGGTACGTGAGAATAGAGATAAATTTAGTTATTGTTAATAGAGAGCTTAGCCTAGTGGTTCACAATGCATAATAGAGATCACTAACAAAAAAATATGTACTTGGTCCTGGCAGAGCTTCCAAAACCCTTGGAATTTTCTAAATACCAAGAGTGGTATTGATAAAGAGCCATCTTTTTTTATTCACGGCAAACCCCAACCAACCATATCTGAGTTTATGTTAATCCAGTAACTTTTGGAAGGCTCCTAAGGATGGGGGAATGGTTGCCATGGAGAAAGAACAGTGACTTGGGGTTTGAAATGTTTAGACCCACCCCAAACACCAGGGAGGGGAAAGGGGCTTGGAGGACGAACTAATCCCTGGTGGCCAATGCTTTAACCAGTCAAGCCCATATAATGAAATCGCCATCAAAAGGATGGGACTCAGGGCTTCCAAGTGCTGGGACAGTGGCACATACCAAACTGCCCAGGGACAGAAGCTCCTGTGCGCAGGACTCTCTCGAGCCGACGCTACGCACCTTTCATCAGGCCATTCGTTGGCGTGCTTTAGTATTTTTCGTAGTAAGTGAGCAACCTAGCAAATGAACAGTTGTCCTGTGAGCCACTCCAGCACTGTAATTAACACGAGGGGGTCATGGAACCTCTGAGCTACAGCCTGCCGGTCAGAAGCACAAGTGACCACCTGCACCGGCAGTCAGTGTTTGCAGTGGGGAGGGCAGCACTGCGGGGCGGAACTCAACCCGCGGCATCTGAGGCTATCGCCAGGTAGACAGAATCAGAATGTAGTTAAACTGTAGGAGTCATCGACTCGATCTCAGGGCTGCGAGTTCAAGCCCCACACTGGGTGTGCAGAGATTACTCAAAAAATAAAATTAAAAAAAAAATTTTTTTTTTAAACTGTAGGACAGCCAGCTTGATTGCATGACTCTGAAAAACCCCCACGTCTAGGGTCCAAAGTGAAGCAGCTGATTAGGAGAATCCAGAAAGTAGAGAAAACAGGAGAAGGAGGATTTTTTCCGTGGCATAATCCTTCAAATCCCTCTCTATTTGTGAGGGTATCACTGATTCCCCTTCAGGGCTCCTCTCAGCTTTGAGACCTGTCCCTATGTCTCTCCTACCCCCCAGGAAAAGGTGCTATGCCACCTAGACTTAGCTATCAACCCTATGCACAACAAAACCCTCCATTCTGTCAAGGTCGTTTATTTCAGAGTTTAGAGGAAATCACAGTTAATTCACTCTAGCACATGAATGATAATTCCTTAATATACCCTGGACTCTGCTTCACACTTAAAAGCTTCTCCTAGGGGTACCTGGGGGGCTCAGTGGGTTAAGCCTCTGCCTTCGGCTCAGGGTCCTGGGCTTGAGCCCCGCATTGGGCTCTCTGCTCAGCGGGGAGCCTGCTTCCCCCTCTCTCTCTGCCGGCCTCTCTGCCTACTTGTGTAAATAAAATCTTTAAAAATAAAGAAATAAAAGCTTCTCCTAACTGGGGCGCCTGGGTGGCTCAGTCGGTTAGGCATCTGACTCTTGATTTCCATCCTGGTCACAATATCAGCATCATGAGACTGAGACCCCTGTCAGTGTCTGCACTCAGCGCAGAATCTGCTTAATATTCCCTCTCTCTCTCTCAAATTTAAAAAAAAAGCTTATCCTAATAAATCTGAAAGGTAAGTGGAAACATTCAGACAGAAGGGGGAGTTTCTTTTTAATACAAGGAAACAGGTTTATTTTGGCAAGTGGAAAAGGAAATAAGCAAAACAGGCTTTAGACGTGAGGCTTCAAATCAGAAACTATAATTTCTATACTGTTATCAAAAGTTTATCCTGATTTATCCCTGAAATATGGCCCAAAAAAGACAAAATCATTATTTTTATTAAAGGTGGAAAAAGCCAAGGTATGAAACGAGGTACTTCCTTGAGATAAAATCAAGTTAATACCGAAGTCATGGTACGACAATAGGACCGTCCTGAGTATCCTGACCAGCTGCGTGAAAACCCGTGGTAAGCCTGGAGTAACCGAGTGAGTAAGGTGTGCACCTGTGCCGCACTCTTTCGAGTCGACACCTACTTCCAGAGACTAATCGTGTATTTAGCGAAAACATCACTAACACAAATCAAAGGCACACAGGAGCAATTCTTTTACTCAAGTTTTTTTTTTTTTTTTTTTTAATTTATTTGTCTTCAACAGCGCGCCCCTGGCAGCCGGGACCTGCTTCTACTTGTCTCTGTATTTGCCAGGGGCTCAGCCCTGCACACCCAAGATGGTTAATAAACAAATTAAAGTTGTACAATGGAAATAAACACTCATCCAAATGTGTATCAAGATACACTTCCTAGACTCCTTTTCTCCTGTCTCTGAGAACCCTTGCAAGACTTAGAAACCTACAGGAAGAAAGCAGTCCAAGGTGTCTTATTTTTACCAACAGATCATTTGCAAAGCTGCTTCGAGACCCGCCAGGGCATTCAGAGTAAACTTTATTTCACAGAGTGAAAGGAAGCACAACAGATGCCGCCCCACCTGTGATTAGCAAGGAACACGCCGCAGTCCGCGGGGCGCTGCCTGTGCTGGCATAACCCTTGCTCTACTGTCCACCTATCGGAGTAGTCTGAGCTACTTATTTTATTTTTTTTAAAGATTTTATTTATTTATTGGACAGAGAGATCACAAGTAGGCAGAGAGGCAGGCAGAGAGAGAGGGGGAAGCAGGCTCCCCGCTGAGCAGAGAGCCCGATGCGGGGCTTGATCCCAGGACCCTGAGATCATGACCTGAGCCAAAGACAGAGGCTTTAACCCACTGAGCCACCCAGGCGCCCCTGAGCTACTTATTTTAGACCAACACATAAACTTCCCCCAAGACATGCTGACTTTTTTGATATTAATGGAGAAGCTTAAACCTGCCCACCACTAAACCACAGCAGAAAAGTGTCGTTAAGTAAACTAGGGCGATCCGGAAGCTGAAGCACATTACTCCACGTGAGCAGACCAAATCCAGAATTATTTGCTGGAACACAACTCTGGGAGTTCATGAAATTCTTCCACACACCTGCAGACACACACTACGCCTCCGGACTTTGTGATGGGCATCTCGTGTCCTGGAAATGACAGCCACCTACGGCAGGCTGGGAGAGTGCCGGACAGGAGACAACGTGCAGGTCCAGACATCTGCCACTAGATGGACCGCGATCTTCACCTCTCTGGGCCCCACCCAGTTCTACAAAAAGGGGCTGTTTTGGGTGAGCCCCAAGGCCCACTTCAACCCTCTCAATCCTAGCAGAATCAGCAGAGATATATTCGATTCTGAGTAAACCTAAACTCATTAGCTTGGAAGAGAGAAGAACCGCTCAAGCTAAGTGGGGCCGCTCTTAGGTTCTACTGAAGAGGTTCTCTCCGAAGAATTGATTTCCCTCGTTTATTGGGCTGCAAATCAGTGAAAATGGTCAGCAGTACCCATTAAATGATATTCGATCCTCTGTAAAATGACTATCAAAGAGATCTTTTTTCAAAGGGGGGGGCGCGCAAGTGGCTCAGTTGCTTAAGCGTCTGCCTTCTGCTCAGGTCATGATCTCAGGGTCTGAGATCGAGACGCACATCGGGCTCCCTCTCCCTCCGCTGCTCCCCCTGCTTGTGTTCTCTCACCATCAAATAAATAAAAACAATCTTAAAAAAAAGTGGGGAAGGAGGAGTAAAGGTGAGCTAAGGGGCAAGCCCACGAACTGTCCGTAAGATGAACTAATAGGAAAAAATGGGGGCACTCCTGGTTTACCCTCAGGGCCACGGGTTCCAGGTGAATAGAATACGTTAGTCTCACTTTTCTTACTCTTACCATCGACTCTTCAGATATTTTTCTAGAAAAACCTAAAAATACTCTAAGCTAAAGGAAAGTAACTATATTTCAGTCATGAGAAAATAACCATCTTTCCCACACAAATGTCCCTGGTTAACTTCTACTTTTTTTTTTTTTTTTAAAGTAAGTTCCATGCCCAACCTGGGGCCAGAACTCACAACCCCAAGGTCAAGTCACATGCTCCGTCCCCTGGGCCAGCCAGGCGCCCCTCAGTGAGCTTGAACGTGTAAGAGTCAGTGGGGACCAAAGCCAGACCCGAGAGGAACCGTGCTTCCGAGGCGGCTCTCAGGGCTGCACGGACCCAAACAATACTGAGTTCACAGAGGTCACCGCGGCAGATGAGCAGCCGCGCCCCCCCGAGTTGAGAAACGACACCCCCTGAGGGGCTGAGGAGGAGCCGCGCGCTTCTGCGGACCGAGCCCTCGGTAGCCGCCGGCGACAGGTCTACAACCCACGCCCAGCTTTCGCAGACCCCAGGCCAGGGAACAAAACGGGGACCCCGGGCCCCTGGGCTGCGTGAACACCGCGACCGCACACCGCGGGTGGGGCCGGCAGGCTGTCGGCCCAGGATTCTCCTGCTGCCGGGGACCCCGGTCACTTGGAAATACTGTGATAACGTGACTTTCGGTTTCACCCGAGGCTGGGACGCTCGCGCGGGTCTCGAGCCCGAGGCGGGGAGGGCGGACCCACCGCCCCGCTGAAGCGCGCGCCAGGGCAGGCCAGAAAAGCGCAAGCCGGCTCTCCCGCCGCGCCACACCCGGGCTACACCGCAGCGCGCAGGGGTGGGTGCGCCGCTCCCGCTCAGGGCCACCGGCGCGCACACCCCTCCTCGCAAGCAAGGGACGCTCACCTGTCAGCCGCCACGTGCGACCGCGGCCACTTAGCTGCACACCAGTGTCCTCCCTCCACAGGGAGGGAGGCCGCCTCCACGGGCCCCCTTCCCACGAGGGTCTGCGCCTCCCGAGAGCCAGCGAGCCCCAGGGCTGCAGGGCTGACGCCAGAGCCCAGCAAACAACCGGGCCACGGCCGCAGGGGGCCAAAAAGGTGATTCAGCAGCTCGGCCGCGGCGCGTCCTGGAGGGACCTCGGCGGTGACCGGGCCGGGGAGGGGGCGGCGGGCCTTCCTGGGTCGCGCCGCGCACTGGCCCTGACCGCGACCACCTGGACGGACCGCCGCGGTCGGCCGGGACACGGTCGGGGGGGGGGGGTGCCTAAAACGGTCCTCCCCGCTCAGGCCCCCGGCCCCGACCCGCAGCGGACGGACCGCCGCCCGCACCCAAGCCCCCGCCCGCGGAGTGGGGGGAGAGCTTCCTGGGTTCGCCAGCGACACGGCCGCTGTGTGTGGGGGGACTCCGTAGGCCCCACCGCGCAGGCCCGGCCCCCCAGCCCGACCCCGACCCGAAACCGACAGCCGCCCCTCGCCCGAGATCCGCCCGGGGAGGCGGCGGGGGGGGGGCTCCCCGGATTCGCCCGCGACTCGGCCGGCGGGGAGCTCCCCCGGTCCGACAGCTCCGGCCCCCCGTCGGCCCCCGGCCCCGGCCCGGAGCGCATGGACGGCCGCCCTCGCCCCGGGACCCGGCCGCCGGAGGGAGGGGGCTCCCAGGGTCCGTCCCCGCCCAGCCGCCCGCCCAGCCGCCGGCCCCCTCGGCCCCTCGGCCCTCCCCCGGCCCCGGCCCCCCTCAGCACTCCGCCAACCCCGACGCTCCCCGCCGGCCGCACCCCGCCGTCGGCCCCCGGCCCTCGGCCCTGCTCAGTCCTCCCTCTGCCCCCGGCCCGGCCGCCGCCATCCCCGCCCACCGTGGGTCCCCGACCTCCGCCCCTCCTGGGTCCCTGCCCGCTCAGCCCCACGTCCAGCCCCGTCCCCCGCTCAGCCCGCCGCCGGCGCCGACCCCGGCCGCCCCGGCTGCCGCTTCAGCCCCCCCTTCGGCCCGCGGCGCCCCCCCCCCGCCGCGGCGGCACCCACCGAAGGTGCGGCGCTGCTTGAAGGTCTTCTCCGACGGCATGGCGCGGGCGGCGAGGCGGAGGCAGTGAGGCGGAGGGTCCCGGGGGCGGCAGACGGCGACGGCGGCGAAAGAAGACCCGACTGTGGCGACAGCGACTTCCCTTGTGTCTCTTCAGCCCGCAGCCGCGTCAGGTGACCGGCGCGGCGTCCTGGGGGGCGGGGCCAAGGCCTGCTGCCTCCGCCGCCATGGCGGGCGTGGCGGAAGCGGGGCCGCGCGCATGCGCAGCGAGGGCGTCCGCGGTGCGCAGGCGCGCGGGCCGCGGGCCCGGCGCGGAGCTCCCGGGGAGCGCCCGCGAGAGGGTGGGGTGGGTGCTCCCCCTGTCCCGGCGCCGAAGTCCCGCGTGGCCCGGCTGCTTTTGCGGACCCCGCGGCCCTGGTGCGCCCGCTCCGTGTGCCGACGCCGAGAACGCTCCGGCCCGAAAGCACGGTCGTTGCGCGCTCCCGCCGCGGGCCCGGGAGCTGCGGGTCGCTCGTCCGGATCGCGCCCCTGTCGCCGTCGTGCGCGTGGGCAGCGGCTCCCGGGCGGCCCCCGCTCACAGCCCTCGGGAGCCCGGGGGTCGTGGGCGAGCGCGCGGCAGCGTGGGGGGGGGCGTGTGCTCGGGGGGGACCGTGCGCGCCCCTCGGCCGCCGGCGCCGCTTTGGGACCGCCGCGCCGGGGAGCGCCGCCCCCGGTCCGCAGGTCGCGCTCGCGGGGCCGCTGGCGGGGTGTCCGCAGACGCGACACCCCGCACCCGTCCGAGACGTCGTCCTCGGGCTGTGACAGCGTGGCCGGGATTTCGGTCCCGCGGGGATGCCCCGGCCGGAGCCACGGGGTCAGCGGCGGCTCGTCCTTCCGCGGCCAACGGCGGTGTCCGCGGGTCACCTGCCGCCGCGGTCCTCCCCGCGTGGTCGCGTTCTTCACCTTGCAAAGCCCCTGACCGGCCGCGCTGGGACATGCTGTCCGCTGTCCAGAGCCACAGAGGAAGGTCTCAGTTCCACGGTTGCGCACCTGCCTTCTGCCAAACAAAGTAGTCAGGGTTGAAGTCTTTTCTTTTTTTCTTTTAAGATTTTATTTATTGGACAGAGAGATCACAAGCAGGCAGAGAGGCAGGCGGAGAGAGAGAAGGGAGGAAGCAGGCTCCCGGCCGAGCAGAGAGCCCGATGCGGGGCTCGATCCCAGGACCCTGGGACCATGACCTGAGCCGAAGGCAGAGGCTCAACGCACTGAGCCCCCCAGACGCCCTAGGTTTGGAGTCTTAAAGAGACCGCGGGGGCACCTAGGTGGTCAGTTGGTTGGCCAGGGGCCTCTTGACTTTGGCTCCTGTCCTGATCTGGTCGTGAGATCAGTGTCAGGCTCCCCCGGGAGCAAGGGGTCTGCTTGAGAGTCTGATTCTCTGTCTGCCCCACACCCCACTCTTTCTCTAAAATAAATTAAAATAAATAAATAAAAAAATAAAAATAAAATAAAAAAAATAAATAAAACTTAAAAAAAAAGAAGAAGAAGAGCATGGATTGTGCTGCTTTCTTTTCTGGGGTTTTGTTGTTGTTTTTACTAAGTATTGACCGGTGAGCAGCTTTTTTGGCTTAATGGCTATTTTGTAAGAAATGGACTTTTCGTTCTCTTGCTGGACAGTTGTTCCAAATGGAAAAAGGAAAAAAAAAATCAATTATCTGGCATATGGAGGTTGGGGGAAGGGAAGGAGAGTTTCATATTTCCCCCGTCCCTTGGGCATCCATAAAGCTTTACCAAATTACCCCAGACCTTGGGTTCACAGCCACAGAGGGATAGATTTCAAGGGCTGTGCTGGTGATGGGACAGGATCACTGTGACTTTCAAGTACTGACGTCCACGTTTACAGTGACTGCTAAAGTCATCCACTAACCTTGAATTCCTGCTTGATCTGAAACCGCATCTCCCTGTATGTTTCTCAGAAAATCATCCAAGGCCGTAGGCAGGTAAAGGTGTCTCATACGCATAATCTCCATGTAAGAATAGCATATTCGTAATACATATATGTGTGTGTGTGTATACATACATATATATATGTGACTTATTAACTTACATTAACCTACAGATAAAGAAGTAGCTTAGAAAAATTTCATGTGCCCTTGGACTGCAGTTTCACAGAAGTCGGATGTAGTGAACAATTTTCAGAGTGGTAATATTATTCACGAATTACTTTAAGCTCGTTAATATAAGCATAGTACGATGTATTTTTAAATGAATAACAAATAATACTGTTTCTTAAAATAATCCATATAAAGTAGGGAAGCAAGAACACATCTTTAAATTTATTAAATGTTTTCTCCAGGAATCTCATGGTGCCTTTAAACTACCAGACTATTATTCTAAAAAGCCAGATGGTATCAGTTTTAAAATAACTCGACCCTCTTCCCTTTCCCATAATAGGAAATGACCATAATTGTGGACAAAATAAGGTAACCTGAAAACCGAACATGCTGCCTCCAGCCTTAGTGACCTACCATGGCTATAAATCGTGATGTCTAGCTTTTCCTACGAATCTGTTAAATGAGGCAGGAAACATTAACCTGCGGTGCGGGACATATTATTTTTGCCACACGTGACATGGAAGACAAGTCAAACCAAGAAGCTGTTCAGCTCCCCCGGCCGGCCTGGCCTGTCCCACCTCTCCTCCCTCTGATTGGAAGAGATAGTCCAGCCTCGGGGACGTCTGGGCAGCTATTGGCCCACTGTCCTATCAGTCCTGTGTCAGCTCTCCGCTCCTTAGAACAAGTACACAAACAAGTATTGCTCAAGAGGGCGGGGGGCAGGGGCTATTCTCAGAAAGGATTTGGTCAGGAGGATTGTGAGGCTGCCCCTGGTGGATGGCCAGTCCGAGCAGCGTCTCCGCTGGGTCCTCACAGGCCCTGTCCGCAGCTGGGAGAGGCACCTTGTGCAGCCCGTCCTCTCCCGGCGAAGCTGGGTCTGATGGACCTTCAGAAACCCGCAGGCAGTCGCAGGCAGGAAAGCCGTCACCAGTCACCCACACAGCCTGGTACTGTTTCCGAAACGAGCGTGAACAGCTGACTTGGCATTGCCCAGGTTTTCCTTGCAGCTTAATTCTAAGCAGACCCTCCAGGGCTGCTGTCGGTCCAGCTTTTGCCCGTATATGGGACTGTTAGGGGAAGCATCTCTTGAGAGTCTACGGCCCTCTTGTTTGGCCTTTGAACATTTTCCTTTCTTTCCATTACCTCGGCTGTTTCTTCTGAGCAGCGGGTAGGATGTCACTCTTCCCATCTGGGTTGTGAGAACCACAGTGGGTAAAGTTAACAGTTTACTCAGGTCCAGGAAACACTAGTTTCTGGGACTTCTGGGGAACCCACTGAGAAATAGCCTGCCCTGTAATCTGCTGATCTCCTTAGCCGTGATGACTTTTCCATAACAAAGAGTTCATTATTATAGTCCCATCTAGTGTTAAATGGTCACTTTTTTTTTAAAAAAGATTTTATTTATTTATTTGACAGATAGAGATCACAAGTAGGCAGAGAGGCAGGCAGAGAGAGAGAGGAGGAAGCAGGCTCCCCCCGAGCAGAGAGCCCGATGCGGGGCTCAATCCCAGGACTTTGGGATCATGACCTGAGCCGAAGGCAGAGGCTTTGACCCACTGAGCCACCCAGGCGCCCCTAAATGGTCACTTTTATCTAGTTTTTTCTCCTTTTGCTCTGACCGTATGTATCCTCCTTAGTGTTCTTAGTATGGGATATGTTATACATAAGGGATTATAAAAGTGTTCAGGACAGAGAAAGCTTTCGGGGTTGAGTGTGTAATAATTATCTGCTACCCGAGACCTTTCTCCTTGGGTTCCTTCCTGCCTAGGGATTACCCGCGCTCCCACAGCTATGTTTCTAACTGGTTAGCACGAATTCAATCCTTCCGTGTCTCGGGGTGGGTTATTGTACACGGCCTTCTGTTGGTCCTGCTCTCAAGGATGTACAGATTCAGGTCTGCCTACCTGTGTAGTTGCATAATCCAAACCATAAACAGAATAGTTTAACCATTTGGGGCGCCTGGGTGGCTCAGTTGGTTAAGCATCTGCCTTTAGCTCAGGCTGTGATCCTGATGCCAGGGTCCTGGGGTAGAGAGCCCTGGGTCCAGCTCCCTACTTACCTGGGGAGCCTGCTTCTCCTCCCTCTCCCTCTGCCCCTCTCCCTGCTTGTGCTTTCGCGTGTGTTCTTTCTCTCATGAATGAATAGAATCTTTAAAAACAATAGCTGAACCATTCTTCTGATGAAAATTTGACCAGATTACTCTGTACAAGAATACTACTCTAAGCTCCTCTGGGAGAAAACTGCCTACTGGGGGGTGGATAGAATTAGAAACCAAAACAAAGCAAACCAAACAAAAATGTAATAGTGGCAAGGATTATCCTTTATAATGCATAGATCTACACAGAACATAGCACACAGGCAGGCTAGTCGGGCGTGCTGCAGAAGTTTACCCCATGAGTTCATGCATTTCTGGTCGCTGAAATCCTTCCGAGCTGGGGTTATAACACTGTCCCACAGGCTTCTCTAAATCTGTTTGGTTCCTGTTTCTCACTTTTTAGTCTTTTAAGCCAGTTTTTTTTTTTTTCCACTCAGCATTTAGTAAACACTCCTTGACGGCTTGGTGTGTGTTAGCATATCTATCACGTGACAAGGGAGACATCTAGGGAGATTGGTACAAAAGGCAGCAAGTGTTTATAATAAAACAATGTGAAAAAGAGAACATCCTTCCTAGGAAATGCCATCTGGGGACAAGGAGGAGGAGGGCTGGCTTTCTAATGGCACAGGGTCAGGAGACGGGTCTTCCTGGTAGAGGAGACGTGACTTGGCTGACGACCTTGAATTATCTGATGGCTTCCCTGGAGAGATGGGTGTGGGGGGGTTAGGCCTGGAGGGCAGACTGGGCAATGATGTGTGACCTGATCAGGAGTCAGTGGGGCCATTAAATACCTTTAAATAGGTTAAGTGCCACAAGGAGTCTGCTTTGGGGTCTGTGTTACTACCGGCAAGAGCACTGTGAAGCCGGTGGGGAGGCTGGACTAAAAAGCCAGGTAGGTGCAGAGAGGTCAGGTACGTGTTGGCTTTCAATTGTGTGGGCCCAAGCGGGTCAAGATTTATCTAAGACATACCGTTTTGTCATTTTTTAAAAGATTTTACTTATTTATTTGACAGACAAAGATCACAAGTAGGCAGAGAGGCAGGCAGAGAGAGAGGAGGAAGCAGGCTCCCCGCGGAGCAGAGAGCCCCATGCGGGGCTCAATCCCAGGACTTTGGGATCATGACCTGAGCCGAAGGCAGAGGCTTTGACCCACTGAGCCACCCAGGCGCCCCAGTTTTGTCATTTTTCTTAGAAGATGTGCTTCCCTGATTACTGGATTCCCTCCCCACCTTGAGATCTCCCTATGGAGGCGGTCCTGACTACTGAGGAATTTGTGGGAACCGGTAAGGTCATTAATTTTCTTACTAGCAAGACCGCCACCCTTGCCCAGAAAACACTGGGCGCTGGCCGGGCATTCTAGGCCTCCCTTTAGGCTCTGGCAGTCCCTCCGGGCTTCAGGGCTGCGTCCCTCTGACCTCAGGGCTGTGGAGAGCGGTTCCTGGAACCTCACCCACCGCCGGGGCCTGACTCTGGAAACAAGGAGTGACGACCGGTTCTTGTTGCTGTGAGCTATTTAAGGCAAGCCGTGGTCACGAGACGGCTGTACAGTCTCTCCGGTTGGGCCGCACCTTCTGGAACACACGTGCCCTGGGTCACAGTAAGCAAGGTCACCAGGGCCACCCAAGACGGCTGGCGACGAGGCCGGAGCGGGTGTCTCGGTCCACGAGCCCGATTTCCCCCTCATTGCAGCGCGGGTGGAAGCGAGGGCACGTCGGGTCTCAGACAGAGGAAAGGAGTCCGACGGGCACACTTCGGGCTTCTCTCCGGCTTCGCGAGGTCCGGAGCGCTGGACAAGTCCGCCCCGCTGCCCTGGACAGGCCCCGGGCGCCACCCTGCGTAGAGTCCTCGCGGCCGCGGTGCTGGCGCTCTCGGGACATCCTCCGGAGGGGTGCCGGGGGTCGGGGGCGAACCTCCAGGGGGTCCTCGGGGGCGTTCTGGGGAGTCCTGGGGGATCTCGGTGCGGTCCTCAGGCCGTCCTGGGGGTGGAGAACGTCCGGTGGGATCCTCGGGCCGTCGTGGGGGGGGTCTCGGGGGACAACCTCGGGGCTCCTCGGGCCGTCCTCGCGGCGTCGGTCACGCCGGCCGGACCCACGGCGCCGCGACCCCGGAGCGCAGCGGGGAGGGCGTCGGCCCGTTCGCCGCAGGCGCGGCTGTGGTCGGCCGCGCACGTCGCCGGTCGGGAGGGGGCTGCCGTCGTGCGAGCTGGAGCCGCTGACGGGGACTCTTCCCCGAGCCGCGTCCACGCGCGGGGCCCCGGCCCGACACCCGAAGGCGTCAGGCCACCGCTCGGCCGCAGCGAGCAGGTCGGTCCCGCCGGGCGGGGCCGACGGGGCGCGGGGGCGTGGCCCCGGCTCGTGGGCGGGCCCGGCGCGCCCCGCCCCGCCCCCGGAGGCGGGGCTCCGCTCCCCGGCGGCGCGTGCGCACAGGCGGCGGCCGTCCCTCGCGCCGGCATGGCGGTGTGCGCTCGGCTCTGCGGTGTGGGCCCGTCGCGGGGGTGTCGGCGCCGCCAGCAGCGCCGGGGCCCGGCCGAGACGGCGGCGGCCGACAGCGAGCCGGACACGGACCCCGAGGAGGAGCGCATCGAGGCGGGCGCGGCGGCCGTGGCGGGGGCGCAGGGCGGTCGGGGCGCGGGCCCGCAGCCGCCCCCGCGCTGCTCGCTGCTGGAGCTGCCGCCCGAGCTGCTGGTGGAGATCTTCGCGTCGCTGCCGGGCACCGACCTGCCCAGCCTGGCCCAGGTCTGCACCAAGTTCCGGCGCATCCTGCACACCGACACCATCTGGAGGCGGCGCTGCCGGGAGGGTGAGCGCGCCGGCCGGGGTCCCGGCGGGGGGGGGGGCGCCCACGACCGGGGGCGCCGGAGGGTCCCGGCCGGCCGCAGCGGGGACTCCGGGGCCCTCCCGCCCCCACGGGGCCGGGGCGCGGGGTCCGGGGAGGCGGAGTCCCCGCTGCGCCGCGGAGCCGGGTCCACCCGCTCGGGGGCGGGGGGCTCTGAGGGGCCGGGGGGGTCCCCCGCTGTGGAGACCGCGCGGCGACTCGGTGGCCGCCCCGGAGCTGGGGCTGACGCGCGTGGACGCCGCCGCCGGTCCCCGGGCCTCGGGAGGCGGCGCTGAGGAGGGCGGAGGGGTGCGGCCGGCGGCTGCGGCCGGCGGGGCCCGGAGTGCGGGGGTCTGCGGAGGGGCCGGGGCTGCGTCCCCGCGGGGGTGCGGCAGGTCCGGGAGGAAAGGGGTGCGTCGCCGGCCTTCGGGGCTCCCCGCGTCTGCGCGTCGGTGGGCGCCGGTGTCCCCGCGCCCCCTCGCCGGGTGCGGAGCGGCGGCGGGTGCGGACTAGGGGTGCCCCGGGCCCGCCGCCGTCGCGGAGACCCGCTCGGGAAGCGCACGCGTGGGGTCCGCGCGTTTCTCCGCGCGCGGGTCGTCGCCGTCACCTGCCCCCGGACCGCCGGGGCGCAGAGAGCTCGGGGGGCTCCGCGGCGTCCCTCTGCCCGGGAGCGGCGCCCCGCGGACGTCCGAGCGCGCAGCTTCTCCGTCGCCGGCTCGGTGCCGTCCCGCGGGGACGGCTGTTCCTCGCGCCTTCCGGGACGGCGGGGCCCCGCTCTCCGTGCGCTTCCTCCGAGAGCCCGGCCCGCTGCGGGGCGAGCCCGCTGCCCGGCGGTTGGAATGTGCGTCCGCGGACGGTGCGGCAGCGGCCTGTCCCCCGGGAGGCCCCCCAGCGAGGGGGCGGCCGTCCTGTCCCTGCGGCCAGGCTCAGTGCTCAGGCGTCGGGTTCGCTCCGCAGGCCGGGCTCGGCGCCTGTGCTTTGAGATGCTGGACACGCTTCGCCTTCTTCCCAGGGGTTTTCGGGAGGTGCTGCTTCTGTAGGGCCGCTTGGGGGTGAAAGGAGATGGGCACAGGAAGCGCTCACCCCCTTATTGAGACTTCCTGGCCTTTTTATTGCATCTCCTGTGATTCCTTGTTTGTGTGTTGTTAATGCGTCTTGTTTAGGGTCTTTTTTATGTTAGAAATTTGTAAGAGGGGGCGCCTGGGTGGCTCAGTGGGTTAAAGCCTCTGCCTTCGGCTCAGGTCATGATCCCAGGGTCCTGGGATCGAGCCCCACATCGGGCTCTCTGCTCAGCGGGGAGCCTGCTTCCTCCCCTCTCTCTCTGCCTGCCTCTCTGCCTACTTGTGATCTCTCTCTGTCAAGTAAATAAATAAAATCTTTAAAAAAAAAAAGAAATTTGTAAGACCTCTCTGAAGGTGAGCAGCATTAGCCTCTTGTCACATACGTGGCCCGCGCATTCTTTGGACATTTCTTTGTGAACTCTACCTTTCCCTTTGCTTTGTTGTCCGCTGTCATCTGCTTTCCGCACACTTCTAAGACCCAGACCCGTCGCAGGAGGTCATGGTGCTTTGAGAAGTTCCTCGGTGGGTCAGCCAGACTTGGGTGCTGGTTTCTGGTGAGTTTGTCTCCGGGGAGCTGGAATGCAACTAGCTCAACTGTAGGAACAGAGACTCACGGAGACATTTGTGTAATCAAGGCTTGAAGGTGTGGTAGGGGTTAAAACTCACTGGCAGGGGTGCCTTGGTGGCTCAGTGGGTTAAGGCCCAGGTCATGGTCTGAGGGTCCTGGGATCGAGTCCCGCATCGGGCTCTCTGCTTGGCAGGGAGCCTGCTTCCTCCCCCCTCTCTCTGCCCGCCTCTCTGCCTGCTTGTGATCTCTAGCAAATAAATAAATAAATAAAATTAAAAAAAAAAACACCCCACAACAACACTCAGTGGGGTTAGAGTTCAGGGTGAATTCTCAGTGGCTAAGTCCCGATGAAGATGTAGAAGGAAGTTGGGGGACAGATTCAGGACTGCAGTCCTTACCTGCTGGGGCACTTCTGGGGACTATTTTCCTGGGGCAGGAGACAGTGTGACGATAGAAGCAAGGCATCCTGTCCACCAGGGCGGCCAGGCATGCTAGGAAAATTTCCATTTTGAGAAATTAAAAAAAAGGGAAGAAAGACAAAAATGATAAAACAGGCGTATTTGTAGTCACCCCCAATAAATGTTCATTCTTTTGTTATATTTGTCTTTGATTCCTTTGCCTTTTTAATTTTTTAATGCTTTTAGGTTTTTTATGTTTCTAAAGACTTTATTTAAATGAGAGAGAGCACTTGTGAGAGCAAGCTCAAGCAGAGGTGGGGGCAGAGGGAGGAGCAGACTGCCTTTGAGCCAGGACCCCGAGGTCATGACCCGAGCCAAAGTCAGACGCTTCCCTGACTGAGCCCCCCAGGCGCCCCCCTCTACCTTCTCATCAGCGCTGCCCTTCTGAGAAGCAGCCAGTGTCTGGGTTTAATTTAGTCGTGTGTGCATATGCCTGGGTACATCCCCAGCTACAACATTTTGTGATGTGTGATTTTTAGAAATAAATCATGCTGTAAGTCTTGTGTATCTGCTTTTTTCCTTTGTGAACTTATGTTTTTAAGTTCTTCCCATGTGAATGCATTTAAGTCTGGTTCAGTCTTTTTAAATGCAATGTGGTGTTTCGTCATTGGAAGGGACCACACTTTTTCCTGCCCTTATTTTTGTTTATGTGTTTGTTGTACTCAGTGAACAGCGAGCAGTGTTCCTGTCTGTTGGATGGGGGTAGCGGACATGCGGAAGCACGGCGGCCAGAGCGGGGGCGTGAGCCCTGCAGTTTGACTAGGTACTGCCGAGGTACTGCGGCTGGGAAGCTTACCCTCCTGACCCGAGAGCGTGACCAGATGAGTCACGAAAGGTGACACACACACGTTTGGCACGCACAGTCTCATCACCAAGCAGCTGTCATTTCTAGTCCAGCTGCCCGAAGTGACCCCATTTAATCCAGTAACTGCCAAAATCTCTCTACTCTGAATGACCCATCTTTAATTATTTCAGTTCGAATGTGTTCAATGACTAGGGAGGGGGCACATTTAAAAAATATTACTGGCAGTTTGGATTTTTCTAATTTGCTTATCCTTATTTTTTGTCCACTTTCTACCCTATTTTTTTTGTTGTTGTTTTGTTTTTCTTACTAATTTTTTGGCTTTCTTTCATCTGGATACATTTCAGTTTAATATTTCAGGATATATCCTTAAAAGTCTATAGCGATGGGGCGCCTGGGTGGCTCAGTGGGTTAAAGCCTCTGCCTTTGGCTCAGGTCATGATCTCAGGGTCCTGGGATCGAGCCCCACATCGGGCTCTCTGCTCAGCGGGGAGCCTGCTTCCCCCTCTCTCTCTGCCTGCCTCTCTGCCTACTTGTGATCTTTCTCTCTGTCAAATAAATAAATAAAGTCTTAAAAAAAAAAAAAGAAAGAAAAGTCTATAGTGATATGCTGGTTAACCTCATTTCAAATGACTTTCGTGAAAGTTAGTTTTTTTTTTTTTAAAGATTTTATATATTTATTTGACAGACAGAGATCTCAAGTAGGCAGAGAGGCAGGCAGAGAGAGAGGAGGAAGCAGGCTCCCCGCTGAGCAGAGAGCCCTATGCGGGGCTCCATCCCAGGACCCTGAGATCGTGACCTGAGTGGAAGGCAGAGGCTTAACCTACTGAGCCACCCAGGCACCCCAGAAAGTTACACTGTTAATCAAACTTAGTGTTTTGGGCTTAAGTAATGATTTTCTTCAGAAAGTTTTGAAGCTGGTCGCTAGGTCTTTGGCTTCACTAGTTTGTTCTGGTAGCCCCAGTTTCCAGCTTACCTGTGTCAGAAATTGGATGGCCGGCAGTGCCCTCTGGTATTCACAGATGTCTCACAGGGTTAGCCTCATTATTGTATGAGAACCGTCAAGTATGGGACGGGTCTGGTCTTAGTTCTCTTAGCTCCCCTACTTCATCTTTTCTGATCTAGACATTTGGTTAAGGTGAGTTGATAGGGCCAAAGCACCAGGTCCATTTAGGTAAAAACCAAAGCCCTCCCAGCCTTGGTGGGCAGGAGGCCGGATCTCAGGCTGGTTGAGGGGTGAGTTCGCCCCTCACGTGTCCTGGAGTGGAGCCTCTGGGTCTGGTCCAGCCCTGATGGGTATAATGGTGGCTCCATTTTTTAGTTTCTTGGGAGGATGAGTGAGACTAATTAATGAATTTGCATGTTTATGTGCTTGCTTTCTGTCTTGCGATAATTGGATTTCCCAGGACCGAAAACAGGCCACAAAAATGGGAAGGGGGAAAGAGAATAGCACATACCTGTGTTGTACTGCTTCGAAGAATTTGGGGCCGTGATTGACTTTCAGGGTGCAGACAATGCGTGTGTGTTTAAGGGCCGTTCCTCAAACGACAGGATGAGTTGGATAGAGCTAGAAACTTACAACGGGGTAACTATATTTATGATGTTTGGTGAGACGCTCACAATTTCCAGTGCCCTAGCAATGAATCAGTTATTTTTGTAGGACTTTGGCCTATCCAGTCTGTTGCATACCGGAGCTGTTGGGTTAAATATTTTCTAGTGGCATTTCTCTAGGGAGGCGAAAGGTTGCTCCTGAGCAGCCGAGTCTGCCGAGTCTGCGTTCCTGATTTTGGGGCAGGCACCAAAGGACTAGGTGATACTTACCTCCTTACAGGAACCAACCCAAACTGAGCCCAGCCCCCAGGGCAGGCCCAGGCCAGGGTGAGGGTAAACACTTTTTTGATGCATCACTGCTTTGGCTGTGGACCGCCTGCAGTTACTTGCGTGTGGGGCTATAAATAAGTCATCATTTCTCAGACTTCTGAGGGTGGAAGCCAAGTGCGTTATTTTATTTTGCCTTTGACCCCGACAAGGCTTTTCTGCGTTAGTAAGTCATGTTTACTTGGTGAATTTTGAAGTCTACATTCAGACCATAGTTCTAAATCAGAATATTCAAATAGTAACCAAAGAAAATTAGAAACAAAGGAAGTGCTCATATGTGTATTTTCTCCTTACATACTGAGCTTTAAATATTCAGACACAAGGATTTTATATTATTCAGCTCAGTACCTGTCGATGTCTGGTTTTGAATTTATAATATATTATACTACATATTATGTAGTATTATGTATTATATATTATACTACATAATATATAATTTGGCCATTTCTGCCCTTGGTGTTAAGTGTTTTTTTTTTTTTTTACAGAATATTTGTATATAATATTTTAATTTGTTGTAAAGTGGGATTAAATTCCATCATAATTAGGAATAATTCTTTTCCAAAAAAAAGAATAATCCTTTTCTAATAATGTATGGTTTGTTTTTTTTTTAAGATTTTATTTATTTATTTGTCAGAGAGAGAGAGAGCGAGAGAGAGTTAGCACTGGCAGACAGAGGCAGAGGGAGAAGCAGGCTCCCTGCCGAGCAAGGAGCCCGATGTGGGACTCAATCCCAGGACGCTGGGATCATGACCCGAGCCGAAGGCAGCTGCCCAACCAACTGAGCCACCCAGGCGTCCCAATGTATGGTTTTTTATGACAGAAATGGGGAATTAAAAACCAGTATTTGATTCTGTTTTTGCAAACAAAAGAAAATGTTTCTATTCTATATGATATGCTGATGCAAAAAAATAAAAAATGTGGCTTTTGTTAAATACGACTGAAATTGGAGGGTTGTTTTGGGAAGAGGTAAACTGGGCAAGTTGTGCATTTTAAGCTTGGCTTTAGGGATTTTTTTTTTTTTTTTTTTTTTTTTTTGGGCTTTAGGGATTTTTATGATTCCTCTAAAGCGGACCCTTGCTCAGCCCACAGGTTTTGGCAGTGGGGAGGGTGGGTTGGCAGGTCGATAAACAAGACTGTCCAGGCGGTAGGGACACAGGTCTTAACCACGGGAAGGGGAAACCAGCCCTCCTGTAGCAGGATCTCAGAATTTGAGGGGGAAACCTTTATCTTTTTCTTCTGCTTTGCCCTTTGGAAGGACTACAGTTCTCTGTACTTTTGCATGTTGAATCTGTTACTCTGGTTTGTAGAGAAACCTCTTCCTTTCCCTTAGCAAAGCAGGAAAGGGTAAAGGGCAGTGGTTCCTCATGGGGAGCATTTTTCAGACTTCCTTTATTTCAGCCCTAAAAAAGTAAGCTAGAAAGTGAACCTGGTACTTAGAGAGCATCAAGTAAAGATTTCCCCCGGCCATATTTAATCGGAGAGACAGTGGTGCTTTGCCAAGAAGAATGGATTGGTTGTTAGAGGACCAGGCACGGCCATTGTCACTGTTTTCCTGTGCTTATAAGATAATTACGTAATGCACTGATGCTCTGGGTTTGTCTTTCTGGCTGGAAAGGGCATGGGAAGACAAGGGTGTCTTTGGGACTTTGCAGAGAACAAGTGTCCTCTCGAAAACGAAGGCCCTTTCCCGAGATGGGCAGGGTTTGGAATACATGAGTCAGCATCCTTTGCCAGCGATACCATCGGTGTCCACCCGGTGGCGATGGAGAGGCTGGTACACCCCAAACGGCCAGGCGGGTGGAGTTTTAGTGGAGGAGCAGGGAAGTGTCGGAAACACCAGACAACGTCCAGGGGGAGATGATGGCAGAGTCAGGCTCACAGGCTTCTCTCCTGGTCTCATACATGGGTGGTGGGACAGTGGGTGTGCAGCCAGGAAGGGTGGGTGTCTCAGGGTAATAGAGGGGCCTTAGTAGGCATGGGTCTCCCCGGCCCAGCAGGTGCTCGTCATGGGAGCTGGACTGCGGTTGGAGTCGTCTCGCTGCAGGAGTGCGGCTTCTCACAGTGTCCGTTGGCACAGGGACTGTTTATCTTTGCGTGGCCCGGGCTCTTTGAGAACGAGTCACGCTGATCTCGTAGGCGGTTTCAGCCGTCCTGGGGAACTGTTTGTTCAGCCTCCCAAGTGTTCCCGGTGTTTATCTGGAGACACCTGTGCGCCGTGTCCAGATTCTGAGTTTTACAGTCTTGCCTCCTAAGATGAGGTGGCTGCAGGGTGTTTTTCCAGATCTCCTACATTATTTAAAAAAAAAAAAAGGGCATTTCATCCAGTTACGGTAGTAGCTAAGTGGAGCAGTTGTGCTCTGTGGGTGGAGGGGCGTCCTTGGGTGCTGGCGCCCACAGCTGTGCTGGGAGCCTGGGCCTGGTCGCCCGACCCTCCGCCCTGCCTGGCGGGGGCCCCTCCCCCACCAGCCCTCCCCCGCCCCGCCTTTGACCTCTTTTTCAGCCTCAGAAGTAAAAGTGTGAACCATATTTTACTGAGGAGTATAATTATCCCCTGATTTAGTGCAAACAGAATTTTACTTAGAGCACAGCAGGTGGGAAGGAGGCCTCTGGCGCACACTCCGGCCCTCCTCCCTGGCTCTGTCCTGCTTGCCCGGCACCATGTCTGGCTCACCATCTCCGTTCCTCCTGCCTCGGACTTACCAGTGGGGCAGCGGCCTCCTTGGACCCCCCGCGTCCCCACATTTCCTGGTATATTGCTGCCTACGTTGGAACCTCTGTCCATACCTGAGACCCTTCTTGTGGACTCCCGTCTCTGCCACCCAGCTCCCCATAGTGCTGGGGGAAAACCTCCCTTTCCGGATGGATCTTGTCTGCCCACAGACTCACTGCAGGTAGTGTCTTAGTGCTGCGCCCGTCCAGCGTGGCGGGGCGCCCCCCTCAGTGGCGGTGACAGGGAGAATGGGACTAGGTCCCCGCTGTGGCAGCCTCCCGGTACGACACAGGGCCCCGAGGAACGGCGCTCACTCTGTCAGTCACATTCTGCTCCACGCATGCGCACATCCCAGCCCCGCTGCCACGGCTGCCGTGTCCCTGAATCTCCACCTTCTCCTCCAGGGAAGGAGCCTTGGGAAGCAGAGCCGGGTCTGCTGGGTTCGCCCGCAGCGGGGAGGGAGGAGAGAAAACCTCTAGCCCACTCCCACCTGCAGAGACTGAGCGGAGTAGTGCATGTTGAGGAATGCGCCCGTGGGGCTGGGGAGTTTCTGGTCCAGCCCGGCCCGCGGCCCTGAACTCGTGGGACAGGAAAGAGAGGAGGGCGCTTGGCAGCCCCGGGCCGTGAGGTCACACGAGGCTGCCGCGTATGTGTTGATCCGACTCTGCCAAAGTACTAGGCTGTTCCTCCCTCCTGGCAAAACGTTTTTCAGATAGCTCTTCGGAAATTTTCCGATTGGAATATTTGAAGTGGCAATTTAATTTTTTTGTTATGGTAACACATACGTAAGCAACAGCGGCCGTTCGCATCGGACCGTTTGTAAGCGCACGGCTCTGATGGTCCGCAGTTTGGTGGGTTCACCTGGACCCGCGGCCGCCTCCCTCGCTTGCTGGTCCTGCACACCTCGGCTCCATCCCTCACACACCTGCTCCCCTGCTCCCTCCCGCAGCCGCCTTCCGGCTGTCTCTGGGAGTCTGACTGTCCAGGTGCCCCATACCCTTGTTTTTCCCTGAGCGTGATGTCCCCAAGGTTCGTGCCTACTGCAGCAGGTGACGGGGTTTACTGCCTTTTTTAGGCCGAGTAACAGTCCACCGGTGGATGGACCACGGGGTGTGATTTGCTCAGCTGCCCGTGGACGCTCAGGTTGCTTCCGTCTCTTGGATGTTGTGAGGTCCTGCTGCGAGCCCGGGCGTACCCATATCTGAGCCCCCGCTCTTGGTTCTTGTGGGGCTGTACCCGGAAGCAGAATGATAGCTGGCTCCCTGTTTCTCCACAGCACGGCCGTTTCATTTTGTAAATTCCCCCAAGTCTGGCTGACCCGTGCTCCTCCCTTCCCAGCTTTTTGTTTTGTTTTGTTTTTGCTGTCTTCGGAGTAAATATTTCCGGAAAAGAATTACTTAAGCTCCTTTATATAATAGATTAGCAAGGACTTTTTTTTTTTTTTTTTAAGTTTTTATTTGTGTAATCTCTGCACCCGTCATGGGGCTTGAACTCAGGACCCTGAGCTGAGGAGGCGCGCTCCACTGAGTGAGCCGGCCGGACGCCCCGTCAGGGGGCCTTTTTGAACCGACAGCCTGCAACACCAAATCCAGCGTTGGATTGAGAAGCGCCTGTAGGCGGCACGGTGGCATGCCCGCTTGCCGTCAGCGGGGACAGGACCTGTGCCAAAGGGCAGAGTTCACACTTGGTGGTTTCTGGAAGGATACACGGTGCTGGTGAGTACGCAGGCCTTCCAGCTATTTTAAGGACCGGCTCCCTTGATGACTTACGGGAACGTGGATAGAACAATCAGAGGATGTGGCGTTGTTCTGAGTCCCTCCTTAAAAACAACAAAGGTTTTCTGGTCAGGTGGAAAATAGCAGACAATTCTTGTAGGAACGGTTGGGTCAGAGTGACATTGGTGGATTTAGTCTGACTTTTCGGGAACATTAAGAAGAACCCACCAAGGATGGCTCTGTTAGCACCACGCCCTGATTTTGCTTTCCTTCTGGTTGTTGGAGGTGTTTGTGGTCCCCTTGTCTGCTTGTGCAGCTTTAGTTCCTGTGCCGTATGACCAATACCATTTCTTGACACACGTGCAGAAATTTACTTATTTTTATTTTTTTTTCTTTATTTGACACAGAGAGAGAGAGAGAGAGCGCAGGAGCAGGGGAGCAACAAAGGGAGAGGGAGAAGCAGGCTCCTCCCTGAGCAGGGAGTCCCATGCCGGGCTCCATCCTGGGACCCTGGGATCATGACCCGAGCCAAAGGCAGACGCTTCACCAACCGAGCCCCCCAGGCGTCCCAGGTGCAGAAATTTAGAATGAGGCGGCAGTCCTGAGGACAGCCCTCACAGCCATTCAGAAGCATTGTTCCTGTCAGGCTGGAGTGTGAGTTGGAGTCTGATTCAGAAATCGTAAGCCAGGTCACCAGTCTTCACCGCCTGGGCCCAGAGACGCGCCCAGGCACCAGGAGCCGTGCCTCACAAGGGCCTGGCCCTGGGCCTCGGGTGCCGTCAGCCACGGGAGCATTTTCAGGGCTCTGCCCCGTATCTAACCATTGGCACCGAGAGTCACGGTGTCTTGCCCGCAGCATTACACACATGACAGGAGAAGACCCCTGCCCCCTGCAGCCACCCGCTTCCTCACCGAGGCAGTAAGAGACCCGTCTGTGTCTGTCCGGGCAGCACCAGTGGCCGCTGGAACCGAGAAAGGGAGCTGTCCATTCAGAACCCCCGGGAAGCAAACCCGGAGGGCGCGGATCTTGTTACGCAGTAACAGGTTTGAAGTGCGTCGTTTGCACAGGAGAAAGCGAGTGGCTATGGGGAGCCTAAGTGGTGGCCCTGCCCGGGTTTTCTGGGGGAGCCACCTGGCCACCGTGGGCAGCACGGAGCCAGCGATAGGCGGTGAAGAGAGCTGACGGAGAGCAGAGTGCTTCTCAGTGAGAGTGGGGTAGACCGGCTCTTCCGCATAGTCTCTCATGCTGGGGTCCCCCTTGGACGGGGGTATTGCTGTGTCCCTGCCCTAGGCGCACGGACGGCATATTCCTCTGTGTGTGCTCTCGGGTTCCTGCGCTTGCATTGTCCTGCGGGAGAGAGTCCACGTTCTTCTTGGCAGCAGGATGAAACGCTTGCTTTTTATCTTTTCGCCTCGTAGTGAGCAAGGCCGTGATTTACATGTTAGGAATCTTCGGCTTCACGTCTCCCTCCCTCCTGACGAGGTAGGGAAAAGCGCGGCTCCCTGGGAGGCCCGTGGGTGGAGACTTTGCCCAGTAGCTCCCTCGCCTCAAATACCTTCTCCCCTCTGTGCCTCTGGAGCTTTGCCTGTAGTACTGCTGGACTCCCGTCCGTGCGTAGACGCGCTCGGGCTGATATCATCCACGTAGGCGCCGTCGGGAGTGACATCATGAGGGGACAGCCCTCGGCCACTACTAGCCACGCTGCGTGAATCCACGTTTCAGGGGGGCCACTGAGCTCCCCGCCTTGCACAGCCCTGGGATGGGGGCAGAGTGCTGCTCGCGGCGGTGGCTGGGCACAAGGCCCCGGCTGGGCCCTGCGCCCCGGACGAGCACCGAGTCCTAGTGGGGACTCTGTGAGGGCTTGGGTAGCGGGGGCGCTGAGCACGCTTCCTGCCCCGGCTCTGCTCACCCCTGCGCAGCGTCCCCCCCGGGCTTCAGCTCTGGGTCCCGCACCACGAGCTCGGCTGCTTTGTGCAGGCCGGGGCCTCTCTGTGCGTGTGTTCTCCTCGCTGGCGTGGACGAGACGGTGGCAGTGCTCAGGCCTGCCAGCCAGGTCGGATACAGTGGTGCCTGGTCCGCGCGGAGGCTGGTACCAGGCGGGCTGGTCACTGTCAACGCTTGGCCCCCTGGCAGTTCTGGATTCATGGTGATGAGTTCAGTGTGGTGCTTTCCTTGCAAACCCTCGCTGGGACCCGACCCGAAGGATCTGAGGTTTCAGCTGGGAAGCTGAGGTGGGTGACTTGGAAAAGTGGGGTGGGGTAGGGACAGGGAGGAGGAAGCAGGAAGGTGCTGTCAGCTACGCGAGGTCAGGGAGGCGGGAGGGCATCCAGGGTCTCCGTCGCTGGTTGAGGTCTGGGGGGCCTGGTGCCAAAGGGATGTGGGTGGGCGCGGCTCCTCCTTCAGGCCTCCGTCCAGCCTTTCGCCCGGGTCCCCCCTCACAGGCCCGTGGCTCTGTTTAATAGAGCTGGTGGCAAGGGGAGCCGCAGTGCGGGTTCGGGGGCCTTCGTGGAACCCTGATGCCAAGGACGATCTCATTTCCACGGGCAGTTTGCAGACCCCTGAGTCTGTGCCATACTCGCTTCATGAGCTGGGGATTGTGTAATTTGGGGTTTGTGCATTTAGGCTTCTGGAGGTTCTCGGGATAGTGTGGATTGTTGCTTTGTCAGGTGTGGTCTAAACACAGAATGGGGGCCTCACTGGTGAGTGTGGGTGCTGCCTGCATGTGGAGCGGCGAGGGACCGACTCTGCCTTGGAAGACAGGGCCAAGGCTTCGGCGTGCACCTTCCCTCCCTGCCCTCAGTCTGTCTGTCTCTCTGTGGCCTCTGACTTCTGGCCTGTGATCTCCAGCACGTGTTTCTTGTTGCAGAGTACGGCGTTTGCGAGAACCTGCGGAAGCTGGACATCACGGGCGTGTCTTGTAGAGACGTCTATGCCAAGCGTAAGTGAACCTGTTGCCCGCCACAGCCCCCTTCATTCCAGAGGCAGACGCAGAGTGAGCACCCACGACAGGAGTGCGGAGAATGTGACCCACAGCCCACAGTTCCCTCCCGGACGACGGCGCTGGGAGCAGCAGCCCTCCTACGAGGGGCTCTTTTCTCCATCTCCGGGGGTGTCTCGTCCTTATTTTCAGCCCGTCACGTACAGTGGTGTCTTCTGTTAGGTGTGGAGAAGCGTTAGGTGTGAGGAACTGGCTGCCCTGGGGACAAGCCTGGGGAGCTCCAGAGGTGCCTTTCCCTGGATCCTGGGCCCACAGCCCGAGGGGCACAGGGACAGCAGCTTCACTGGGAAGTGTGGCCGCTTCTGCAGGCTTCCTTGGCTGCCTGCCTGCAGCCCCATGTCAGGCTCCGCCTTCTGGGGCTCCATCTACCAGGCACCCTCCCATCCCCACGTTGAGCCCTCCAGTCCCCCTTTCCTGTTCTCTGCTCGTTTGCTTTCTGCAGTCACCAGGGACACGCCCCGAGCGCTCCGACCCCCCCAGCCCCACATGTCTTTCCTCAGTGCCCCTTAGCGTGAGGCTGTGAAGATCTCTGCCCACACAGACACCGCCCAGGAGCTGTGGCCCGGCACCGACCTGCGGGGAGCAGCCGGTGGGTTCACCCCTGGGCGGCGGTCTCATGCGGTCTTGGCTCCCCGGGGCTGGGGATCAAAGGACAGAGTAAGAGATGATGGGGACCAGTTCTCTTTGGCTAAAGTTGACTGTTCACTGCTCCTAAAAGGACCTTAAGGGGACGCCTAGGGGGTTCAGTCGGTCAAGCGTCCGCCTTCGGCTCAGGTCATGATCGTGGGGTCCTGGGATCGAGGCTGGCATCGGGCTCCCAGCTCAGTGGGGAGTCTGCTTCTCCCTCCGTTCATGCTTGCTCTCTCTAAATAAAATCTTTAAAGAAATGAAAAGGACCTTCAAGTTTCATTTTAAAACAGTCTTGGTAGATTTGGGTTTTCACATCTTGGAAATGTATCCAGTGAAAGCAGAGCAGGTGCTGCCCCTTCCCAGATGCCTCACCGGGAGCAGCGGCCACGGTCTGACTCAGGACTGAGACGGAAGCAGGTCTCCGAGAGCCGCTGCAGTGCCGGCAGCCCCCCCTCCCAGGGTCTGGGGCGCGCCAGCCGCAGCCTCTCTCTGTGTCCCCGTTCTAAGTGGGTCTGTGACTCAGGATCTCCCTCTGAGAGAGGGAGGCCGTGGGGGAGCGCGGGGTTTCCACGTAGGGCTGGCTCTGTGGGGGACGCGGGCCGTGCTCCCTCCTTGGATGTGGCTGGTTTTGCCCCGTCTGAAGCGTCCCTCCGCACCGTGATCCATGGCAGCTTGGGGCTGTGCGGCGGTTGGTGTTCTGAGGGGACTCGCCCACGTTGGGGAGCACTCCTGTCAGCGGGCTGCGGGTTCTTCATGGACCTTCCTCGGGGGAGCTGGTGCGCTCACGACTTGCAGAGCTCGTGGGGGTCAGCCGTGCCGTCTGACCCACCAACTGCCGCTGGGAGCCCTCTACCCTGCCACGCCCAGCACCCCGCTTTTCCCTGCCCTCCTGAGGCCTGGGCTTCATCCTTGCCCCAGCTGCCACGCCCAGCTCGCAGTTGCCTCCTGAGCCCTGTCCTGGGACTCAGCCCCCGGGTGCAAGGCTGGCAGCTCGGGACCTGCCAGCTCCTCCTTCCCTGTGCTCGCTCACACTTGCTTCCTTCTCTTGCCTCTGTTCCACGTTCCACCAACGCAGGAAGACACGTCTCTGGGGACACGGGTCTGGGGGCCCTAGCGGTCACGTGTCCTGATAGCCTGGGGACACGGGTCTAGGGGCCCTAGTGGTCATGTGTCCTGATAGCCTGAGCGCTTCCTGTCTTTTCATCTCCGCAGCCGGGGCAGTGCTGCTCTGCACGCTGCAAAGCCCAGAGTCCAGAGGCAGAAAGCCAGTTCTGCGCCTGCCTCCCGTCCTCCATTCTGTGGGCACCCACATGGCCTTGGCTCCAGCCTTGGTTCCTCCGCGGCTGCCCAGAACTCAGCTCTTAAATCCAGCCAGAGCGTGGAGTTGGAGGGACTTGAAGTGGCTGTCAGCCTTGGTGTTGGAGCAGGACCCGGTTCCGCCCACAACAGTCTCTGTACGCGCACATGAAACTGCTGTCCCGGCTTTCCTGGATGGTCAGCTGGCTTCCGGGGTTTTGTGACCGGACTGCCTGAGTTAGTTAGGTTTGGGATATCGGATTGGGTTGGATGTTGGACGATGTCACCTGAAAGGCACTTGAAGACAGAGTTCTCTGCAGGAGCTTAGGAGTTACCATTCCAAACAGCACCTGGACGAAGGCAGGTGCGGACACCTGCCCGGTGTGGGGGCAGAAGTGGGAATAAGGCCCCCACGGAGCTCAGCTTGGTTATGCTGTCTAGTGGAGCACAGGTGGGCAGTAGTGTGAGCAGCAGGTGGTATGGCGGGGCGTAAGCTAGGGGTGGGAGAGGGACGGGGCCAGGGAGAGGGGAACAAGCTCGCCTGCACATCTGGACGGCTGGGAACATGGACAGGCGCGGACGACATCTGGAGATTTCTTTTCATTGCTGAATCTTGACCCCTTAAAAGTGGTTTCAAGATCCAGGGAATGATGACCTTTTTCAGTGTCTGGAAGTGTTGAATCTGCTCCAGTCAGAGCCAGCTTCAGTTTTCATGCTCATGATGCGAGAACTGTGTTTTTGTGAGTTTGCTCTGAACGCCCTTATCAAGGAGAAAATTGCTTAGCCTCTGGAACGGGTGGTGGAAGAAAATCAAGGTTGGTTCCTGGCATAGACGGGTTCAGGAGGGAGGAGGCCTGAGTTAGGAGGCCGCAGACATCACCCTTAGAAATAAAACAAACGCAGAGAAGTCAAGGGGAATGCCAGGTGTGCACCAGGCGAGGGAGAGATCGGAGTCAGATACAGGGGTTCCCTAAATGGCCCCCCAAACATCCCCTAGCCACAGCCTTGGCTTCCCACCTCCGTGTGCTCCCTTGATCTGTGGCGGCTGAGAGAGGAGGGTCCTGGGCTTGCCCGCCTCCGTGAGTTTCTGGTGTGGCTCCACTGGTTAAAGGAAGACAGGTCACCCCTGGCAAATGCTTGCACCCTGAGGTTCTGGGGGCTGAGTGTGCAATGGGAGATGTCCTTCGTCAGTGAGGGAGGGCGTCGAGTCACGGAAACAGACCGTTCTGGAAGCAGAGCCATCTTTACCCTTTCCCTGCTGTGTCTGTTCAGGTATAAACCCTCGCGTGAAGTCGGGACGTTTCATGAAAATTCTTCCCGATTACGAGCACATGGAATACAGAGATGTTTACACCTGCCGTACGTACCTGCTGCTGGCTTGGGCTTTCGCGGGCGAGCACGGCCGAGAAGCTGCATGGAGAGGGACCTCTAACCCCGGGCACAAGGACTGCTTGGGTGTTTAAAAGCGAGCTGCCCTCCTTGGCTTCTGCTGTTTTCTTACCTTTGCTGTTTTCTGTGGCTTGGCCACACCTGAGCCGTGGCCCTGGGTCGGCTGCACACGTGGGCCGGGATTCCGTGGCAGCTTTGGGGTTCTTGGGTAGTACCAGCAAGACCACTCTGTTGGTGCACATTTTAGTATTTATCGTTCATGGGGCTGAGAGGACAGGGTAGAAGCCTTAAAACACTTGTGCTCCAAAATTAAGAGTATGCGGTTTGCTTCTGGATTTCGTTAGTCACATTGTAACAGCATATGTGAATTAAACACTGGGCAGAAGTGAGCTGAAGCACCTGATTATTTAGAACCTGATTCCCCTCTCCATGGGTGTCACCTGAGTCTGGAACTTTCCCTGAGCCACACCGCACACGTGTGCACGCTCTTAGGTTGAGCCGAGGCGGAAAGTGAGTATTTGTTGCCATGAAGTCATCGCACATACCTGCTTGTGCTAAAAGGGGTTGTTATGTTCCTGGAAGCACACGGCCCATTCCCTCGTTCCTCCCACCCCTCTGAACCCTCCACGTGTGTCGCCTGCCTGGAGTAGACCCGCTTCTCCGTCTCGTAGACACACAGTTTCTATCAAAACCTGTGGGAGCAGAGGAAACAGTTGCGCACGGGATCGCTCCTAACCCCCGTCCGACGGTGGACACGTAGCCGGTGTTTTTGCTGGTCCTGTGGAGACCATCCCGGTGCCAGGGCCCTAGTTAGCCTGCTTTGGGGGGTGCAAGGATGGGGCGCAGCTCCTGAGCACGCCCACCTTGCTTGCGTCATCAGGCCCAGAGCTGAAGTGGGGTGGAGACGGGTGACAAGTGGCCTCGTCGGGAGTGTGTCTGAGCAGCGTGAGGAGCTGGCTGGGCTGTCGGCGGGGGGCCGGGCGGCTCGGGGCTGGCCCGGGAGGCCTGAGTCGGGTCCCTGCTGAGCGCTCCGGGAGGTCGCCTCCAGCACATTCCATCCTGCGTTGACTCCACCCTCCCCGTTAGCAGCCAGTGAGCACGGGTGCCTCATCCAGCCCAGCCTTCCAGAACTGTCCGCGCTGCCTGGCGTGTGAGGACCTCGGGGCCTGGCCCCGTGGTCTCCCGTGTCCACTTGCCCTGTTCCTGGAGCTCTTGAGACCCCGTGTGCCCTGGTCCCCTGGTCCCCTGGTCTCTGCTGACCAGAGGCTCGGCAGCCTTGAGCGGAAGACGCCGTCCGGGGAGCGGCAGACCGGCCCGTCCAAAGCGAACCTTTGAGGAGCTCTGTGGCCCCACGGGAGCTTCAGCTGCTCACTTTTGCCCACTTGGTCAGGCCGCATGTTGTTGGCTGACAGTCTGGCTCGTCCGTGTCCTCGAGGGCGCGGGCAGCATCTCAAGGGGAGCGCGTCGTGCTCACGGCGTAGCGAACGCGTGTCCTCGGCGTGGACTGAGAGCGGCTGTCTGTGACCACAGGGCTCTGGGTTTCGAGGTTCCCTCTAGAGCTCTGGCGGTGCCCCAGGTCGCTCCAGGGGGTTTGGTGGAACGTCACGCACCCCGTGGTGGGGAGATGGAGAGGCCACGTTGAATCCTTGGGCGCAGGTGACAGGGTGTTAGGCTGCACAGGGAGAGTCTGACCGGAAGGCTCCTCCAGAGTCCAGTCGGCCGGGGTGGGTGTGGGTGGGAATGCACCGAGGGTTGTGAGGAGGGGGGAGACCCCGGGGAAGTCTGGAAACAGGAAGGTGCCCGTGGAGGGGGCAGGGGCCCCGGCAGGAAGTGCAGCTGGGAGACGGAGTCCACCTGCCCATCACCTGGCCGAATCCTGGAGCCCTTGGGGTTGTCTTCCTGCTCCCGCTCTGGATGTCGATTCTGGTCCTGCTGCTTGACGTGGTTCCTGTATTAGTTCCGAGGGCTTCTTACGGTGGAGCCTTTGGGATTTTCCGCCAACGGTGTCATGTCGACTGCAGACGGCGAAGGATTTACTTCTTTCCAGTCTGGATGCCTGTTACTGCTTTTTCTGGCTGGTTGCTCAGGCCAGGCCTCCAGCACTGTGTAGGATACAGGGGGTGAGGGGGGGCGTCCCTGCCTTGTCCCGACCGCAGATGGCGAGCTCTCGGCTTTTCCCCGCTGGGTGTGACGTTGGCTGGGGGTTTCTCACCTGTGGCCTTGTTCCGTGGAGGCACAGCCCTTCTCGACCCGTTTTGTGGAGCGTTTCTGTCCTAAGTAGATACTGGATTTTTTTCAGATGCTCTCCCTGCATCTGTCGAGGATGTACGATTTTTGTCCTTGATTTTGTTAAGGTGCTGTCACTGCTTGGATTTCTGGATGTTGAACCATTTTTTAATCCCAGGATAAACCCCATCTGATGATGGTCAGTGACCCTTGTAATGGACTGTTGAGTGGGATCTGCTTGTGTTCTGTTGAGGATTTTTGTATCCACGTTTATCGGGAGATTGGCCTGCAGGTCTCTGTCCTTGTGGCCTCCTGGTTTCGGTACCAGGGTCGTTCTGGCCTGATGAGCTTGGACACGTCTCCTGCTCTGATTTTGTTTTCGTTCACCAGAAGCTACTAGCAAGTGGCGGGAGATACAGAGGTTGTCTCTGTGATGATCTTGGGGACCAGAGTGACGAGCGGGAACACTCATCACCCAGAAGCCCGGCTCCCCAGCCTCAAGCGTGGTGGTTCAGGCACGAGTGAGGGCCGTGCCGGCGGGGGGCCGGCTGTCTGTGTGCGGGCCATGGGGAGGAGAGCCAGCCCCCCGCCCACACCGCGCTGAGGACGGCGGGATCTTTTGGGTTTGGTGCCTCCTGTGCCAGGAGTTTCCCGCTTGCCTACTCCAGCGGCCTTCCCGCTGGCGGATGAGAATTCACTGGACTGACTAGGACGGGCTGTCTTCCCGTCAGCGCTTGAGCGGGGAGGTCCCTTAGCCAGCTCAGATGGTTCCCCCATTTTGGGGAAGGGAGGGCGGTGTCTTAGAGCTGGGACGGTTTTTCTGAATATGGCCACACCGACCTCGGGGACCGGTGGTTGGAACAGCCTGCCAGCTGCCTTGTTTGGAAAAAACACGAATTATTCTGAAAGGCCTGCTTCCTGCCTTGTGGGGTGGAGCAGCGGCCTTGCCGCCGTCGTCACGGCTACCGGGGTTCTCCCGCGTTCAGGCTGTCTCTGCCCGTGAACTGAAGCTCCGTAGCGTCCCAAAGCCCCTGACGGTAGAGCACCCGAAGGGCCTCACGCAGCCGCCCCCACGTCTCGGGTCTCCTGCCTGGTCTCTGTGATCTGACCCCTGGTCAGCGGCTGCTTGGAAATCTTGCAGGGAGGGCTCTGTGAGTGGGGGTCTTCATCTGGGTCTGGGGAGCGCCTTGCGCCAGGACATCTCAGCCAGCCCCCGCCCCGCCCCGCCCCCCCCATCCCCCCACCCCGCAGCCTCGTGCAGGGCCAGGCAGAGGGTCCAGTGGGAGCATGAGGGAAAGTGCATGGACACGTGCACTCTCCTCGTCTCGTTCAGGGGTTGGCTCTCCCAGCAGGGCCCCGGCCGTTGGACGGTAACTCAACGCGGCCCCCCTGCCGGCGTGGACACCTAGTGTTTGTGTGACTCAGGTGGACACTGTCAGTCTGGAGGCGCCCTGGGCTCTTCCTGGACCCTGTTCTGGGTGGTTGTAGTTTGCAAAGTGTCTGCCCTAAAACACAGACCTTACACCTGCATGAGGAAACGGCTTGTCTGCCTAGGGATCAGCTCAGAGGTTACCTGCTTGCAGCCCAGGGGGCGATGCTGGGCTCCTGCTCTCCCTCGGACCGTCTTGAGGGTGGTCCCAGGCTGAGCGAGTCGGTGTCATTGCATCCGTGGGAGCCACGAGGGGCACGGTGATTTTTCTAACATGTGTAGAGCTCATATGTCCAGAGGGGGCTACCACGCCAAGCAGACACGTGGGGGGCAGCGTGTTTATTTCAACGAGCTGTAGCTTCTAAAGCAAAACAGGGAACTCTTAGAATCGCCAAGTCTCGCATGTTCTTTGAGCCGTCCAGGGGCTCTGAGATCGTAGACTGGTTTCAGAAGAACCAGACTGTTGCTGGCAGTCAGACTGAGGGCGGGGGGGGTGGGGAGGGGAGACAGGAGGGGATGGTCGCGCTGAATGGGCTCATGTATTGTACTCACCAGTATTTTATCATGAAAAATTTAAAAATCTATAAGAAAGAAACGTGGACAGGATTACAGAGCAAATACCCACTTAGCATCGCCAGATCCTACAACCCTCCGCAACACGTCACATCACACAGCTGTTCGTCCACCATCTCTCCATCGTTCCAACTTATTTTTTGATGCATTTTAAAGTCAGTGCCAGATACTATCACATTTTGCCTCTAAACCCTCGAGTGTGCGTGTCCCCGTGGAGTTCATTATCTGCCGAGCTTCTGTTTGTTTATGAAACACAGAACCTATCAGGGTATGACCGGAAGATAACAGACTGAATTTCCTGTGCCTCTTGTAAACTGACTCAGAAGGTGGCACACAGGATGAATGGCAGGTGTCTGGGAGACAGTACGTGCTCGTTTAGGAACTTGTGTTCCTAGGCTGACACCTCGGGTCTCGGTGGTGGCCAGCCCCCCTGTCTGCGTACCTCAGAGGCCTGGGCTGCTCCTGGCCTCACTTTCCTAGTCCTTCTACCCCAGACCAAGGCGGGGGAGACCTGATAGCCGCCATCCTGTCTCCGTCTCTGTGTCCCACTTGGCCCTGCTGGCCAGGGCCCCCTTCCCGTGGAGTGGAGTGATCGCGTAGCGTCAGCGCTCCAGCCCATCCCTGCTCCCCCTGTGTGTTCGCCAGGGTTCACCCGACAAACAACCAGTTTTCTTGGATGAATCTATCATAAGGAGTCGGGTCCTGCGGTTAATACAGGCCAGGAAGTCCCCAGACCTGCTGTCATTAAACTGAAGACCCAGGAGAGCCAGGGGCGTAGTTGGGGTCTGAAGGCTGGCAGGCTCGACAGCTTGGAAGAACCCACGTTTCCGTTTCAGGTCCTAAGTTAGAAAAGACTGATGTCCCAGCTCACACAGACAGGCAGTCCCTGCTTGTGGAAAACCTTTTCTTTCCAGGCTGTCAACTGATTGGACGAGGCCCACCACGCAGGGAGGGTAATCAGCTTTACTCGGGGCACTGATTTAAATGCTAATCGTACCTGGAAACGCCCTCACAGGTACACCCAGATGTGTGACTGGATGTGTCATCGTGGGTCGTGGTGACACCTGTTGCCAGGACAGGGCTGTCGGGCTTGTGTGCCCAGCAGAGCGAGCCGTTCGCTCTAGTGATACTTTTTAGTCTGATTGCTTTAGAGACACACCTCATGGGCAGATGCCAGGGTCCCAGCATTAGAAAAATCTCGTCCTGGCCATTCTGAGGAAAGCGGTGTCCCAGTCTCTGACGCCCTCACTGATGGGAGGCTCACCACTTCACAAGGGTGCTCACTCTGTGTCTTTCAAGGCAGCGCCGTTGGTGCCGGTCACTTAGAGCCTGGGCTTCAGAGTGGCCCTGTGGCCTGTGTTATTATGGTTTTGAAAGACATTTTCCTTCCTAAGATTCTTGAGAAACTTTTTGAACGATCTGCTGAAATCCACATTTATGTCCAAAGCTCCGTCCCCAGCCATCACGAGTAGTTTGTCCGCGGTGCCCGCCGTGTCACTATGGAGTGCAGCCCGGCCGGCCCCCGCGTGAAGACCTGCTCTCTCTCTCCCTGTAGTGCTCCATCGGTACCGACACATTCTGGGATTGTGGCAGCCGGACATCGGGCCCTACGGAGGACTGCTGAACGTGGTGGTAAGTCCGAGAGTGAGAGCGTGCTGCCTGGGCCTTCGCACGCCTTTCCCAGAGGGGCCTGCCTGCCGTCGCCCGTGGGAGGGCGGGTTCATCGTCAGGGGCCCGAGGCTATTCTGTGATTGGTTCTCAGCCTTCTCGCTGCGTCCCTGGACTTTGCGGAGCTGTGAGGCTGTTTTCCCTCCTGTACCCTGGCCCCTGCCTCCTGGACGCCTGCGGCCCTTGTGCTCACGCCCGTGGGGCCCTCTGGGATTGGGTTGTGCACTAGTTTGCTGTAAATGAGGAGCCCCAGGAGCCTCGGACACTTACGCTCGGGCCCTTGGGGCCACATGGAGTCATTGCAGCAGCCCTGTCGCTGAGCCCCGGGGTGCACCCCAACTGTGACTTACCGAGCGCCCCTTCTGTCATTCCACTAACATGTGGGGGCGCTAGTCCTGGGAGGAAGACACAGTCCAGTGGCTGGGGAGGCGTGCCAGGCTGTCGGGTCAGAGTGAGTCACTCAGCAGCCACGGCGGCCTCACGACCAGGCTGGGCCTCAGAGCGAAGTCCGAAAGTGGGGCTGTGAGGCCCCGGTTTGAAATCTTTTCTCACCCACCATAGTAGTACTGGGGTCAGGCCAGTGTCCTTGATGGGCTGGGGCACTAACGGTGGGCAACTTTTTGGGGAAATGTGGTTTCCACCGTCTGAGAGCATCTCCTGCAGACGCCTTACCACTCACTGTCTTAGCTTCCAGCGGCCGTCGTACCAATGACCACACACTGGGTGGCATAAAATGACAGAAATGTGTTCTGTCGTTGTTCTGGAAGCCCGATGTTCTCAGTCAGTGCGTCCGATGTTTTCATTGTGCCCAGCATCCTCCGTGTGCCCGATGTCCTGGGTCAGTATTCCTGATGTCCTCTGTCAGTGTGCCTGACGTCCTTCGTGTGCCCGACGTCTTTCGTGTGCCTGATGTCCTCAGTCTTTGTGCCCCACGTCCCCTGTCCGTGTGCCCCGCGTCCTCCCGTCAGTTCTCCCGATGTTCACTGTCCACGCGCCCGATGTCCTCAGTCCGTGTGCCTGACGTCCTCCATCGGTGTTCCTGGGCTGAGACCAAGGTGTTTCCGGGTCACCGTGCTCTGTCCGAAGACTCCAGGAAAGGATCCTTCCGCCTCTCCCAGCTACAGGGCCTCGGCGGCCCTTGGCTGCGGCCGTACCGTGTACCTCTGTCTCCGTCCTCACGTGGCCTCTCCCCTTCCATGTGTCTCAGACCGCTCTCTGCCTCCCTCTCACAGGGGTCCAAGTGATGGCATTCGGGGCCCGCCTAGATGAGCCAGAAACCTCTGCAGATCCTCAGTGTCACGTCTCTTAATCCTTCTCTTAACCCTTTCTTTGCGGTGTAAGGTGATGACGTTCACAGGTTCCGCGGATTAGGACGGGGACTTTCTTGGGAGCCGTTACTTAGCGATCAAGATTACAGGGAGAAAGTGGGGCCTTATTGGGGAGAGATGTGGCCAACAGTACCCATCCTGGAGACCCACGTTAACTCGCCAGCAGTAGGACTCTGTTTCGGGCTCCTCCTGGTTTCACGCGAAGCACGAGCCCCACTTCTCTCCATCGCCTGCGAAACACACATAGCCTGAGTCTAATCATGGGGACCTCTTCACACAGACAGACCCCGAGGGTCGGGCCCTAGAGGCTCTACCCTCTGCCTTCCGAGTATCAGGCTCACCGAAGGCCAGGAGGGCTGATGAGCTAAGAGCCATGGTCTGGGGCCCGCGGAAGAGGACCGGAGGGGACAGCCTGCCCAGTGGGAGTGGAGGCTGCCTTGGAGACAGGCGTCCGTCCTGCCGGCAGCCTGACTGACATCCCACGAGGCCCCCCCCCCCCCCCCGCCTGGCTGCTGCTGGGAGCACAGTGTTTCTGGTTTCAGCCGCCGTGTCTTCCTGACTCTGGCTGTCTGCTCTTCCCCGGCCCTGTGCACCTGCCCTTCTCCCTGCGGTGGTCAACATTGTTAACGAGTTAGGAGCTAGATGATTCCCATCCCTCAGATGGGGTTGGTCTGGTCAGGCAGACAGGGTGTTCGGGAGGACCACTGGGTCTCTTAGGGATGTGCTATAGCTCTGTGTCTAAGGTCCCAGTGCTGGGGTCCCCCTGCCCTGCCCTGGGAGTTCCCTGAGGACTCCTGTCCCCAGCTTCTCGGAGCCGGGAGGTCCAGCATGCTGCCCAGCTGACACTGGGCTCGGTGAGTGGTTGGAACCCGGGTCCCTCGGCGGATCCTTGGGCTCTGTCTTCCCACAGCTCCTTCCTCTCTTTTGACCCCCCACTCCAGCCCCGCCAGCCCCCGAGCTCCAGTCTCTGTTGCTCATGTTGGAGCACTGCCCAGTTCTGCCTGGCCTCTGAGCCCTGGGGTCTGGAAGGTGCCTCTTGCAGGAATCCAGGGGGACGTGGGGATCACCTCTTTCATTCTCTTCTGTGGGATCACAGCCCCGCGTGGCCTGTTGTCCGGGGTCGCCTCGGGGTTCACGGCAGTCCCTGTTACTCCACTGTGGTCAGGATGTAAGTCTGGCTTATTTTTTCTTTTTTGGTGATGTTTGTTTTCCTTACGTGTCTTCTTGAATGTATCAGATTTCCTGTAAAGTCCGTGATCTCCGGTTCAGTTCTCAGTTCACTCTTACCCTCTGGGTTTTCAGGCGTGGCCGTGGGGCTGCTGGTGCGCTCACACACGCGGCTGTGGACGCTGCTGCCCCCAGAGGGTGCCCGGCCTCTGGCCTGGGGTCCCAGCCAGCAGAGTGCCTGGCGCCGACCAGGTGTGGTGAGGGCCAGTCTCGTTCCTGGTGGCCCCTCCACAGCGTGTCCCTAGAGGGCTGGGCGCCTGCCGCTCTCCAGGGCCTGCGTTTCCGCTCCCGGGGAAGGGATCCTGCCTCTCCGTCCTGGCGGGTTGGCCTCTTGGCAGCCACTCTCTGCTTGGCTTCTGCACCTCCCGCCCCTCACAGGTTGGGATCCAGAGCTGTAGACACTGTGGGGCCCTCTTCTTTGGGATCCTGCCTGAGAGCCCTGGCCTCTATGGCGGCCTGGGAGTTCAGCACCCTGCAGTCGGGGACCTGGGGCAGAGGGGTGGGAGGCCCTGCCCCCTTGGGCTCGCCTCAAGCCTGTCCCTTGTTTTCAGGCTCTTGGTTCTTGTCACGGGGCCGCTGAGCTTGCCCCCTGGTGTCTTCGGGGGCGTTTAGGCTGCGGCGTGGGCGGCCCTCACAGCCGGTGGCAGCAGGCGGGGCATCGGGTGTAAGGCCCTGGGTTCTAGGCTGGAGGAGGTCCTGCCGTCTCCTGCGTAGATTCTGCCCAGTCGCCTGCCAGCCGTGTTTTGAGAGGGAGATGCTCCTTGTTAGTGCTTTACGGGCACCTGGACCGTAGGATGTGGCACTTTGCCGGGTCTCTCTGGTGCGGCCATCCTCCCTCCGCCGGCCTGCCGGGTGCTGTCTGCATAGAAGCCCCGGGACGGGGTGTCCAGGAGCCTGGCCCATGTTGCTGCAGCTGAAGGCCCGCTGGGAGTGAAGCCTGGTGCCCGTGGGCGGCGCCGGCGTTCTCATCTTGCTTCCCCTCTGGGTGCTTGCACCCTCCGCAGGCCGGAGGCCCTGGTCCGCGGGACCGGCCACAAGTGCGTCTCACAAACGGCATGTCGGGGCCTCGGTGTGGGCCTTTCCCAGCTTGCCTCGCGTGGGCGCCCGGGGACTGTGGGAGCTCGGCCACTCTGTGTTTTGCTCACCAGGTGGGGTTTTGGACGGGGGTAAATACTGCTTCGTGTTCCTTATGATTCGGCAGAAACCTCCATGACGAAACACGCTTTCTGTCTATGTCTGACATCGCAGGGGAAAGCCTTGCGTTTAGAACGCTCCCCGCAGGACAAGCCGGACTGCTCCCCGCGTGGGCAGGCTGCCCTCCGTGCTGTAGGCGGGGAGGGTGATCGTTGTTTTTCTTGCTCGTGGTGACTAATAAAGTTAAAAAAAATACTGCAGCTTCTGAAAGCAGGGGATAATCAGGGGAAACGGAGTCATGCCCGAACAGTGCCAGGTCGCATTCGTCAGATCTGACCGGATCGCCACGGAAGTGGGTGAGACAGAGCCAGCCGCTGGACACCCAGGTCCCCGACTGCGGGGCTGGCCCTCCGGCGTCGGGGAAGGGGCCGCGTGCTGTGCCTGGGGACCACCCCCCACTCTGACCCTACGTCCTCCACGGCCACCCCGTCGGGTGCCTTGGAAGAGTGACGGCAGCGTGGACGCCAACTGTTGTCGGGCATGGCAAAGCCCGTGGGACCTGCCTCCTCCCTTTGCCTCTGATTTTCAGGGTTTTTAGAGCGGATCCCAGGCCCATGGCATTTCGTCTGTTCATACTTCTGTGCGGATCTTTAAGGGGTGTGGGTGTTTCCTTGCTCGTGGGCCTTGTCCCTGCCCCGCCCTGCAGATGTGGCGGGGACACTGTGACACGGCCTGAGGCCTGGTCTGCACCGTCTTCCGGAGGGCCGCAGAACGGCCTGTGCACGGCAGCTTGCTTAGAGCCAGGTCTGCAGCGCTGGTGTGCGGCATCCGTGTGTGCCTCGCGGGGCTCTGCTGCCCGAGGCAGCCCCCTGACACCCCGTATTTGGTGTTGCCTGGGCGCCTCCTGCTGTGGTCCGATGCTGACCAGCCTGTTCCTCCAACTTCAGACCTGGCCCTGCTCTCCACGAGGCTTGCTTTTAGGTGTAGGTTGAACTACTTTTTTTTTTTTTTTTTACCTTATTTTTAAAACAAAACTTGCCTATTTTTTCTTTCGGAATTTTATTTTTTACTGAGGCGTGGCTGACCCACGGTATCACGCGAGTTTCAGCTGGGTGACACGTCCGTTATGCTGTGCTCACAAGCGCCTCTGCCTTACCCTGTGACCCGCTCACTGCGCAGCCGGCCGCCGCCCCTCCCCTCCGCCCATCTCGCCCGCATCCTGCCCCGGTGACTGTCTCTTTGTTCTCTGTATCTGTCCGTCTCTTTCTGCTGCTTTTTCCGTCTTGTGTCTTAAACTGCACGTGTGGGTGACACTAGTGTGTCTTTGGCTGACGCCGTCCACTTAGCACACGACCCTCTAGGTCCATCCGTGTCATCGCAAGTGGCAAGATTTCATCCTTTCTGACGGCCAAGTGGCGTGTCACGGTACATACATGTCTTTGTCCGTCCCCCCATTGGTGGCACTGGGGCTGCTCCCGCATCTCGGCTGCTGTAGATAAGGCTGCGGGCACTTGTCCCTTTATTTCCAGTTTTCCCAAGGAGTAGCGGGCAGGTGGGATCGTAAGGTGTGTGACAAGCCCCTTGCCGCGGCTGGTGTCTTTCCCCGCTGGGCAAGGATTCCTGCCGTCGGGGCGTAGTGCGTCCGCCCCTCACGCTGCCATTCCCTCTGGGTTAGAGCATGTAAGTCTCGCTCTCCCAGAAGGTCTTGGTGTCGGCGCAGTGCTGTCGGCGACCGTCGCCCCGTCTCCATCCAATAACCACTTCTACTTACCGGGCACTGGGTAGGTGGGCTGTGCTGGTTGGGGTGGCTAGGTGGGCTCCTGGCCCCGAGAGTCTCTGTGGGGCTGCCGTGTGGAGGCCAGGGTGGTCCTTGGGGACCTGGTCCCGTCCTGGCCCCTCGTCCCGAGCCCTGTGTGGACTCAGGTCCATTCTCCTCCCCGCAGGTGGACGGCTTGTTCATCATTGGCTGGATGTACCTACCCCCCCATGACCCGCACGTGGACGACCCGATGCGATTCAAGCCTCTGTTCAGAGTCCACCTGATGGAGAGAAAGTCGGCCACGGTGGAGTGCATGTATGGCCACAGAGGGCCGCACAACGGCCACATCCAGGTGAGCGGGGCCCCCGAGGCCTGGCAGCCGGGTGCAGGTGAGGGGCTGGGGCCCTTCTGTCCTTCCCGGTCCCCGGAGCAGGTGGGATGCGGTGCTGGCTGAGTGGCGGTGGTGTTCCCAGCTACAGACCCGTGTTCACACCGAGCAGTGAACGTGGGAGGAGGTGGGGGCTTGGCCCACCTGGGGTGCGTTTCCCGTGTGCTGTGACGCCCCCGCCCCCCGGGATCGTGTGTTCAGTTGGAACCGATTGCTGTTTTTGTCGTGACTCCAACCCCTCTGGGCTCCTCTTCGCAAGAACGTGAGCTTGGACTAAGACGCTCTGCCCTCTGGGAACGGTCTGGCAGACAGCTGCCCCAGGAAGCATGGGTGTTGCCTAACACATGACGAAAGCACCAGGCCCCCTTTCCCGCCGCAGGGTGTCCTCCTGGGAAGATGCACGTCACCTTCCCCTGGGAAGGAAGTGCGTGCTCAGGTGGCTCTGAGCTCCCTTCTTTGGATGGGCCGCGATTCGGTGGTTTCTTGGGCTCCGGGATGCGTGTGGGGGGTGTGGTTGCGGGAGAGGCTGACCCTGCCGCCCGTGGCTAACTCTGTCCCCTCTCCTCTGTGGCAAATGCTCAAGATCGTGAAGAAGGATGAGTTCTCCACCAAGTGCAACCAGACGGACCACCACAGGATGTCTGGCGGGAGGCAGGAGGTGAGCCTGTACCCCTTCTGTTCGCAGGCGCGGGCGTGAGGGTGCACAGTTTCACGTCGCCAGTGTGCGCCCAGCGAAGGGCCGTCTCCCCGGCTCAGCTCGGCGCGTGCATCTGACCCTTTGTCAGGGCGTCCCATGCATGTGTCCGCGCAGACGGACTTTTGTTCCTTGCCGCCCCTTGGATCGATCGAGCCCAGGAGGAATTGTTCCCTCTGATTGGCTCTCTTTCACCCCCTTGGCCAGAGTACCCGTGCTGCTGGAGATTCCTTCTTGGATGTGAGTTGGCGGGGAGGCTCTGTGTCCTCTCCACAGACGGGCTTGGGGCTGACTCCCGGGTATCAGCGGTGCTGCCGGGAGGCTGGTCTCTGAGCCACACCGTGAGTTTCTTAGGATTTCCCTTTATCCGCACTGGGTGCTGTCTCCTCGCCTTTGAGTTTGCCTTTCCGGAGGATCCGGGTCACACATACAGCCATTCCAGAACGTTCTTAAGAAAGCTGGACTTTTGGGGCGCCTGGGTGGCTCAGTGGGTTTAGCCTCTGCCTTTGGCTCAGGTCATGATCTCAGGGTCCTGGAATCGAGCCCCTCATCGGGCTCCCTGCTCAGCTGGGAGTCTGCTTCTCCCTCTCTCTGCCTGCCTCTCTGCCGACTTGTGATCTCTCTCTCTCTGTCAAATAAATAAGAAAGCTGGACTTTGGAAATGCAGGGTCCTCGTTGAGCTGACAGTTACTCATCGGCCACGTATTTCTCAGGTTCTGAGTCCGACGGCTTCCCCGTGATCGCGGAATTGCAGGGAGGTGCGAGGTAAAGTCATACACACACGTGTGTGTCTGCAGAGAGCACACGGGCTTGCGGGAATGCCTTGAAGGGAGAAGAGGCCCTGTTTCGGTGACGGGCGGGGCAGACGCAGTTTTCCCCGCGACGGTGCCAAGGACGACGGCTCGCACGGTCGTCACGCAGGCGGGTGCTCTAGGCCGCGTTGCGGTGGAAAGGGCCAGTGTGTTTTCTGAGAACAGCAGCCCCTCAGCTGTGGACTTAAAAAGCCGTGCAGTGTGTTTCTGGAAATACACACACCGGGACCCGAAAAATGTCTTGCAAGCCGCGTCTGAGCGGGCTCCCTGGTTGTGAAGCGGATTGCTGTTTTCTCTGGTCGTGAGAGCCCTGACCCGAGTCCTTCGTGGAACGTAAGAGCACGTGTAGCCTGGATGGGAGCAAAGCTCTGCTGGTCTCGGGACTGTGGCGTCCGTTTGCATTTCTGTGACCGTGACCGAGGCTGCGGTCGGGGCTCGGTGCCGGGCTCCCTGCGGCTGCTCCTCCGCCACGCGCTCTCTGGGAAACCGCCGCGTGGCTCTAGATGCTGGTGTGTCTCTGGTGGATTGATGGGAGCTTTTTTCCTCTTAGAAAATCAAAATCAGGCATGAGTTGCCAGTATTTTTCCTCATGTTTTGTCTTTTAGTTTGGCTTCTCATATATTTTTATCCAGGGGTTTCTCTGTTTTGGTTCTTCTGTAGTCAGAGGCGTCTGTCTGTCCTGCGGAGTCCGTCAGGGGAGGGCGGGCGGGGAGATGCTGCGTCTCTAGGCAGAGCAGAGGGAGAACTTGCCGTCTGGCCTCCTGGTCATTTTGTCCGTCTCAGCTGCCCCTCATCTCCCGCCTGCTTTTCTCTCTGTCCCTCCCCTGTCTTGCCCCTCAGTCGTGTGGGGAAAGGGTCTCCTGTCACTTCATGAGTCCGTCAGAAATGTCTTCACTTTCTCGTGGAGTCTTTGAGACCCAGGGAGTGGTGTCAGGCCCCAGGGAGAGAGGACAGGCCATGGGGGGGCAGCGCCACGTTCCGGATCGCTCTGCACACTGAGCTGAATGGCTGAGCCCTGCCCTCTGACTCCTTGTGCTCTGATGGCTGATGGTCATTTAAAATTCTGGGGCCGCATGGCGCCCCCAAGGGAACGGAGGGCTCCTGGCGGCCAGCAGGGCTAGCAGGGGAACAGGGCGGTGAGCGCGGTCTCCTCCGAGGAAGGAGGGAGTCCTCTCGTGCCCCCAGGGGCTGGCCCGGTGCTGTGTCCCCCTCCAGTCTCCGTGGCCCTGTGTGACAGCCCCCTCTGTCTGGGGGCCATGTGCTCTGAGAAGTGCTGGCCCCAGACCCGCTGGGCGTGCTGCCCACGAAGGAACCAGCGAGTCTCCCACCCTTGCCCTGTGAAGGCCACAGCTGCCCTGCAGGTCTCTGGCTGACACGCTCCGTCTTGCTCACTGGCCCTCCCACTGCTCACACCCAGCTCCAGTCCCGGGGTTTCTGCCCCCGTGTCCACTTTTGAATGCCAGGTGCAGATGGCCGTGGCGTGATTGGATGCTCAGGCTGCGGTGGCCTCAGCCTGCCCCTCACGATGCCTCCGGGTGACCTGTGTGCTCTGCACCGTGCAGCCCCTCTGTGGGGCTTCCCCCAAGCCTACCCAGACTCATCTTCCCTGGCCTCCTTCACAGAGACGGCAAGGCCCAGCTGGCATCCTCCCTGCCCACCCTGTGTCTGTCCTGCCCACCGCCCCCCCCCCCCCCCCGCCGCCGCCAAGGCTTCTGAAAGCTGGGGCCTGCGAGGCAGAGCAGAGACTGGGAAGAGAGGAAGGAGGGAGGATGGCCCCAGCCCTGCTGTGCTTGTCCCTCCTGACCAGGCCGTGGGCTTCTGCTGGCCGCGCTCGTGGTGCCTCTGGTGCCTCTGTACTTGGTCATACAGAGAGGCTGTGGCACTAGACTCCTGTCTCTTTGTCTCACTGCTGAAATGATACCTTCTCACTCTCGTAACTACAATCTAACTCCATCTAATTTGAGTCTTTTTTGTTTAGTTTTGTTTTAAAGCTTTTTAGCTCTTCCAGAAATGCTTCCCAGTCTCATTAGAATTCTTTACTCTCTTTATTTTTAAATCACGTTCCGTCCGTCTTCCATGGGGCGATTGCGTGAGTGAACGTGCTCTCCTGCGGCCGGACATCGGGTTTGTGCTCCCCCTGCTGCCCTCCTGACCTTCTGCCTGGTGACTTGCTCTCTGAGAGCCTCAGTCCTCATCTGTGAAATGGGGCCATGCCGTCACCTTGGACCCCTGTGGGGTCTGGAGGACTGAGAGGGCACGTGAACGCCTTCACACCAGGCTGACTGCCTGCAGGTGTCACCCCTGTAACCCCTGCGCCCTGCAGAAACCTTCCCTGGTGTTTGCACCATACGGAATTGGAGTTGCCAGGGAAAAGGCCCAGAAGACGTTCCAAATTCTTGTTACGTGTTGTTAGTTTCCTGGGCCTCCTCGACTGCCCACCAGGGTGGGTGAGCCCCCGGCCTCTGTGCTCCGGACAGCCTTCCTCTTGGCCCTGGCGGAAACAAGGCCACCTAGCCCGTGGCCCGGGGAGTAGCTCTGACTCTGCCACGGACCAGCTGGGTGACTTTGGGAAGGTTGCTCAAACTGTAGAACGGGGTGGGGTGTGTGCACCCATCTCCTGGGCCGGTGCGCACACACAGGTGCTGGTTCCGTAGAGCTGGCACCCGGTGAGCGAGCTCGGATCAGTGTTCTTCCTGTCCTGCGTGTTCTGGGCCCCTGTGTTTTTCCTTGGGCATGCGTCGCTCAGGAGATAATTTCGTAATGACCATATCTCCAAGGTCTGCGTTCTGAGTAATTGGGTCTGGTATTTGGGTATTGGGTAATTGGTATTTCTAATGACTCTGACCTTTCCAGGGGAAGTAAATAAGATGATGACTCCTCACAAGCCAGGCTCGGGGGCGCGGAGCGCGTCTGATACTCAGCACGGGAGCGTCCGGGCTGACTCGCTGCGTTAGCTCACTTCCGTTGCTGGCGCTTCCTTATCCGTTTGGTTTTCGGGGCCTTACTCCATCTGAGTGAGTGGACGGTTTTGAAGTCTAATGTGTTAAGTTTTTTCTTTTATGCTTGTTGTTTTCTGTGTCTTAGAAGACTCTGCCTGTCCCTAGGTTGCAGAGTCTCCTCTTTAGAAGTTGGGTAGTTTCGTGCTGTGTCTGGGTCCACAGTCCATCCAGAATTACTTCCTGTGTGTGGTGTGAGGCAGGGATCGTGGTTCCTTTTCTCTGTGTGGATGTCCAGTTGCTGGAGCATCGTTTGTGGAAGAGACTTTCATTTCCCACGGGTGGACTGGCTGTATTTGTCGGAAGGCAGCTGACCAGATAACAGGGTCTGTCTCTGGGCTCTCTGTCTCGTTCATTGGTGGGTTTATCGACCCCCGTGTTGGTACTGCTGTCTCGATTCCTGCAGCTTCAGAGTAAGTCAGACGTGATCTCGGTGTGGTTCCTCCAGCTTCGTTCTTTTGCACAGTTGTTTTGGACGTTGTAGGTTCTTTTCGCTTCCGTAAGAATTTCACAATTGTCAGTTTGTACAGAGACCCTGGTGGGACTGGGGCTATCATGGCGTTGAGTCCTCGGATGACCTTGGAGAGAACTGCTGGCTTGGTACCGGGTCCTCCAGTCCACGGGCACCTGTATTGTGGGGGTGTCTCAGGTTTCTTCCGCCAGGCCCGTGGCAGTCAGAGAAGGGGTCGTGCACATGCCTGCTAACACGTATTCCCAAGTCATAAGTTGTCGGAGGCTGCTGGAAATGGGACTTAAAACCCTCCGTTGTTTAACTTCGAGCTGCTGGTACAGAAACGTGCAGTCAATCGTTCGTAATGAGCTTGAGGCCCCGAAGCCGTGTGCTCTAGTCGCTGCAGTGAGGGGTTTCCGTGTGTGGCCAGGGTTTGGGCGGGAACATACTAAAGGAACCTACAGGCTGTAGCTCTCCTGGTTTGTCGTTGTTAAGTCACATTTGCTTCTGTTCGTGGGGCTGACTCAGGACGGTCCTTAGAAACACTGTATGGAGCTAGGAACCGAGCTGTGGATTAATTACGGATTCATGACTGAGCTTCGAGGACACAGTGTTTGTACAAGCTCCCTTTTCACAAATCAACTTCCTGAACGTGTAACATAACCGTGAAGGCACGTCTGCCCCACACCGCCAGCCCCGCCATACCTGTTTTGTTCATCGGCAGTGGCAGAAAGCAGCTCTGGGCTGTGTGGCCAGCACGAGGGTCAGCGACAAGAGTCCTGCTGTGCTCCCGCTTTCCTAGAAGCCTCTGAACCAGGCTCGGTGTAGACACCACATGTCCTGTGAGTGGCCACAGAAGTGAGACTCCCGTGGCTGCTACCTAGGAGCTCTGGACACGGGCTGTGGCCCCAGCCTTGCCTGAAGGGACCCCACGGTCCCTGTTGTTGCCTGTTGAAGTCTGGGCCTGTGTGCTCTGGGAAAGCGGGAGCGTAGCCCCTCACCTTCTTCCTTTGGTGGCTGACCTCCCCGGGAAGGAAGTCAGGGACGCGGAGAGCAAAGTGCAGCTGCCCCCGCTCCTGCCCAGCCTTCCTCTCCGTCCTGTCCACCCCGCTGGGACTTGGGCACTGATGTGCCCGTGGCATCACCCCAGCTGTAAGAATGCTGCTTTTGTGCACTTAGTGCCACAGTGAGCAGTCCTCCCTGCCGGTCGTGGCGTTTTCGTGACCTGTGCTCTTTTGGAAGGAATTCCGAACGTGGCTGCGGGAGGAGTGGGGGCGGACGCTGGAGGACATCTTCCACGAGCACATGCAGGAGCTCATCCTCATGAAGTTCATCTACACCAGTCAGTACGAGTGAGTGCGGCCTCCGTGGTCCCACGAGCACAGTCCCTGCCCCTGCCCTCTGCCGCCCCCTCGGTGTCAGTTTTCTGTCGGGTTCTCATCACCTACCAGCCGTGTGCCTGGACCAGCCCGGCCCGTGTGCTGGGGCCTGTGGGTGTTTCCCCGCATCTGCGGGGAGGGGGCCCTCCTCTCTCAGCTGCTCTCCCTGCCTCGGCCTCTGCCCCATGCCCTGTTCCCGTGACCCGCTGAAATAGGCCTTGCGCGGTGACCGTGCCCTTCGCCATCTCCGGGGCTCCTGTGCCAGGCTGGCGGAGAGGGAGCGGCAGCCCCTCCCCGCCTAGAGAGCGCCACCCACCCCGGTTCCCTTGCCGTGCTGCTAGAGCGAGTGTGCGCGCCTGCTCCGCCCTGGCGGGATCAGGGGAGGTGTGAGATGGGCCCTGCGAGCGTTCGGGGGCGAGGAACGCGGTGCCCCCGCTCCGCCCGGCTGGGCTAGGCTGCCCTGCCCTTCCCGCCCGCCCTCACGCGGCAGCTTGGCGAGTGAGCTCCATACCGCCGAACCGCTCTCACGCCACCCGTTCCCCCCACAGCAACTGCCTGACCTACCGCCGCATCTACCTCCCGCCCAGCCACCCGGATGACCTCATCAGACCCGGCCTCTTCAAAGGCACCTACGGCAGCCACGGCCTGGAGATCGTCATGCTCAGCTTCCACGGAAAGCGTGCCCGGGGCACGAAGATCACGGTGAGTCCGGGCGCCGCCTGGCGGGCCCTGCTCTGTGGACTCGGTCTGATGGGCTGCGTGGTATCGAGGCTCGGGCTGTGCCCCGGCTGCTTGGGATGGGCTCTGGACCCCTGGCAGCCTGCGCTGGGGAGTTGGCTGGGAATGCCGATTGGTAGTGCGCCCTGCCCCCCGGCCCCCAGACCCACTGAACCAGAATTTGCATTTCACAACACCTCCAGGGGATTTGGAGCATTTCCAAGGCAGTTTTATCTGCGGCTCCCGGTCCTGGCCACACGCGGAATCCCTAGGGATGTGAGAAAACCCTGAGGCCAGGTCCTGGACATTCTGATTCAGTGGGGAGGGGCTCCCTGAGCACCCCCGGTGGCTCTGAGGTGTGACCCCATTGGAGCCCGCCCGCAGTGTTACATGGGCTCCCGCCGCCGTCCTGGCCCCAGCAGTTGACGAGCACAGTCGGAGGGCTGTTGAGCAGAAGAGGGGTCTTGAAGCAGCCGGACACCGGGCCTGCTCCAGGGGCCCCGCCCACACCGTGCTCACTCGCCGTTCACGTAGTCGGGGTGTGTTTCTGGCCGGCGCATTCACGGGTCCCGGGGCGCAGCGCCTATTCTTTGTTCTCACGGAGCTGCGCTCTTGGACTTGGGTTGGCAGAGCCTGGCGCTCTGGGACGGCTCCTTGCGTGCAGAGCCCAGCACTGGGCCCCCGGTGGGGCCGCCGGGCCTGCAGGTTCTCCCAGGTTCAGGCTCGGGAGCGTTTGTGTCGGGTGGACAGGTCGGGGCCGGCGCTCCCTGCCATCCCTGGGAGAGTCTGTGCCCTTCTCTAAGCCCCAGTGTTCTAGAATGGGAGCTGTTTTACACCAGGAGGTCCCAGGTGCATGCAAGCCACTCCGCCAGGTGTCTGTGCGCCTCTCGAGGTCACTCGGGTGCTGTTAGCCCCTAGTTTCAAAGACGCCTTCGCAGACGAGGAGTGCGCCGGGGCACGTGTTTTTTGAGGACTTCTGAAATGTTCTTACATCAGAAGGGGTGCCGCTAAGTCCGTGGGAACGCTGGAGTGAGCTCGTAGGGCCGGGGGTGTGATTGTGGCAGGACCCATGCAGAGTGTGTCGCTGCCTTTCCCTGAGCCCCGCTGACGGCCGCGTGCTCGCTCCGCAGGGTGACCCGAACATCCCCGCCGGGCAGCAGACGGTCGAGATCGACCTCAGGCACCGCATCCAGCTGCCTGACGTGGAGAGCCTCCGCAACTTCAGCGAGCTCTCCCGCCTCGTCCTGGACGTGCGGGAGCAGCTGCGCCAGGAGCAGCAGCAGGAGAGCGGGCTGGAGGACGGCGAGGCTGGAGGACGGCAGAGCCCCCGAGAGCCCCAGCGGGGCCCTGCCCAGCCCGGCGCGGAGCTGCCTGCTGAGAAGGTCGGGGAGGCCGGGGGAGCAGAGGCCGCGGGTGCCCAGCCCGGGCAGGGGCAGCCGTTTGTGTTGCCCGTGGGCGTGAGCTCGAGGAACGAGGACTACCCCCGCACCTGCAGGATGTGGTAAGAGAGCCGGGGCGGGGCGCAGCGGGCCTTCTGGGGAGTCCTGCCTCCCCACCTGGCGTGGAGACGGGCTGTGGGGGCCGGCTCAGCACTGGCCAGTGTGGGGCTCCCTGCACCTGGGCGGGGAGCCCCTGACCGCTCTGTGTGGGTCCCAGCTTGGGCTCGAGGACAGCACCCTTCCCTGGGCCGCACAGACTTCGGAGGCTCCCGACCTCTTACCGCTGGGGAGCCTCCAGGCTTCCTAGAACCGCTGGGCTGGAGGCCTCCTCCTTCCTAGTGCCTTGTGTCGCTTCAGCGGTCAGGTGAAGGGTAGGCAGGCGAGCCTGCAGGTGGCCTTGAAAGCAGCCGGTGGGGAGGGGCCTTCTGTACCTGTTCCCCGGGGAGCTGGCTTGAGTTTGGCTGGATGTCCTGGTGGGTAAGGCCCCTGCTGAGCACACTTCAGGGTCAGCCGTCCGTGTCTTCTGTGGTTTCTCTCCTGGCTCAGAAAGTATGTGCAGAGGGCTGGCGGTGCACTCCTGCCCCGGGCCCGGCCTGCTCTTGGCTTGACCGTGGCTCTTACGGTTTCGTCTCGGGCCATTGTTCTCAGCCGCTCAGGCCCCCCTGCCCCAGCCCTCTACGCTTCAGGGTTTCTTAGGTGTCGACAAACCAGAACAGATGAAACCACAGACTCGGGTCCTCCGTCGCACTGGCCACATTTCAGGTGCCAGCAGCCACGTATGTATTTGGACAGTGCAGGTCTAGAACATTCCGTCACTGCAGAAAGTTCTCCTGCACAGTTGCCTTAGGGGATGTTCTGAGGTGATGACCTGTCTGTCTCCTGGCGTCATAGCTGCCTGGCCTCCGTGTCTGTCCAGTAGGGTGGAAAGGTCTGTTTCCTTGACTTCCGGGCTGACTGCCAGCTCGTGCCAGTGGTGGTGGTCTGACTGGTATGTGTGGCGTAAGTGTGGCCAGGGCTCTGACTCCCGAGGGAGAATTTAGGTGTCTGTGTGGGCTTGCTGGGTAGACTGGTTCTGAGCATCCGGTGCCAGTTCGGGGGTGCCCCCCACACCAGCACGCAGTTCTCCATGACGCCAGCTTGGCGTCAGGACTCAGTCCTGACGCCGCCCCCCCAGGGACGGTGTCAGACCCGGCAAGACTGCCTCTGTCCCCTCAGACACTGGTCCCGAGTCGTCAGCCGTGCTTGTGACCAACCAGCTTTATGTCGGGGGCCCCCGCGACCTGCTCAGGTTCGATTCATTTGCTGGGGCAGCTCACAGAATTCAGCAAACACTATGTCTACCATTTCATCGAAGGAGCTGAGAAAGGACGCCGGTGGACGGCCACAGGTGGAGATGCGTAGGGTCCCGCGTGCAGCAGCTTCCGTCCCGGGGGACTGGGTGCATGGAGGTGTCCCCCACCTGGGAGCTCCCCGAACCCCGTACTTGGGGAAGTCACGGAGGCTTCCTCACGGAGGCGAGGCCGGTTGTCAGCTCCGTCTCCAGCCCTTCTCTCGTCTGGAGAAAGGCAGGGCTGCTCAAGGTTCCAGGCTTCCGTTCGCGGCCGGTCCCCTCCTAGTGTTCCTATCCCTTGGGACTCTTGGGTTCGGGAGCCGGCGCCAGGCCCTGGGGCGGAGGTCGGTGCTCATGCTCTTCGTTACCTCCCGCGGGGGAAATCCATGTCATTTTCCTTCGTGTTACACAATTACCACAAAAGTGGCTGAATTCGGGTTTTCCTAGAGGAGGCACACAAGTGGTGTTTCAGTATGATTTTGACTGTTGTGAGCTTCTCAGTGGTCATAAAGAGAAGGGCTCTGCTGTCCTTATGAGACTGGACAGCTCGCAGTGTCTTGTGGCCGACCGAGAGCCCCGTGGGCTCCGTTGGGTGCTGTCAGGCCCACCCTGCGGTGAAGGCGTGGGGTGTGCTGCACAGTGGTCTCGGGACCCGGGAGGGGTGTGCTATGGCCCCTTCCCTGCTGGATCTGTGTGTCTGCGAGGCCTAGCCACAGCGCGGATGGGGGACGTGGCTGTCCCCAGTACGAACCTCAGCGGGCATCACTCTGCCTCCCTGTGGATTCTGGTCCCACTTTCCCCACCTGAGAGTCCCGTGAACCACACGCCCTCATGCACAGGCCTGCTCTCCCTCTCCTGCCCACGGGAGCCTGGGCACGGTGGGTGGAGGTCGGGGTGCTGGGCGCCATTCTGTGTGCTGGGAGATCGGGCCATCTCCTGGCTCCTCATTATCTCTATGAGCCCCAGTTTCTTGGCAAGAAAGACATAAATGCATCTCATCTCAGTCCCACATTGCTCTTGAAACTTGAACCTTGGCTCTTACGGGTATTTGAAAAGTTCTGCCGTCTGAGCTCACGATAGTTGCGTGCCAGTAGATCTGTATTGACTGTATTGGAGTCGTTGACGTGCTGACGCAGCTGTCCTGGGAATTCAGGTTTCAGTCCTGGGGCCGGGTTTACGGAGCTGTACTTCGGAGCAGAAGTACACGGCGGGGCTGCCCGAGACCCCCTTTCTTGGGCTGGGTGAGCTGGTGGGAGAGCGGCGGGCAGCATGGTGAGCCTGACCTGGGCCCACGACTCCGCGCACTGGCGCTTCGAGTTGCTTGCTGGTCCAGGCGATGGGCTGTCTGGGGCACCGTGACGTGCTGCTTCCTGCCGGCGGGGAGGAGGACCGGCGCGTGGTATGGGGGGGCTGCAGCAGGGGGCTGACGGGGCAGGACAGGGCCCAGCGCGCTCCTTTCAGGCACTCACTCTTCTCCCGGCGCTTTCCCTCTTGTTTTGGCACAGCTTCTATGGCACAGGCCTCATCGCCGGCCACGGCTTCACCAGCCCCGAGCGCACCCCTGGGGTCTTCATCCTGTTCGACGAGGACCGTTTTGGGTTCATTTGGCTGGAGCTGAAATCCTTCAGCCTGTACAGCAGGGTGCAGGCCACCTTCCGGAATGCAGAGGCGCCGTCCCCGCAGGCCTTTGAGGAGATGCTCAAGAACATCCAGTCCCTGACCTCCTGACGGGCCACATCCCTGCGGGGCGGCTCCCACGGCCCCGGCCCCTGCGCCTGGGAGAGGAAGCAGCATGCACTTTGGAGAGTTGGCCTCTGACCAGAGCCCCCACCTCGTAGGAGTCTCGGCCCAGCCCCCACCCCCGGACTCTTTGTACAGAGTGTGTGACGTTTGCGTGTGTCCTGTCAGGAGCTCACGGAAAGGCTGATTGAGCGTGTCTTACGGAGAGAAACAACCAGACGAGGACTGATGGAGAGGGCCGGTTGCGGAGTTCTGTGAACAACTCAAGTGGAGAAACTGGGTTTGTCCTCGGCCTGCGGATTTCAGGGACAGCCCGAGCGACCCTGGGGGCTGCACAGAGGCATCGTGTGTGGGCCGTGCGAGCTGGAGGCAAGGGAAAGCGGCTGCAGGCTGGCAGGGGCCTGGGGCGAGGGCAGTCTGGGTGGGGGGCAGTGTGTGCATAAAGGGAGCTCCGGGAGGGTCTGGAATGCTGGGCCAGGACCCTGGACTGAATTCCCATTTCTCTACTAACGTGCTTGGATTTTGGACGTGTCTGGGCAGCAGCGCAGGGGGCCCGTGATGCGGGCCGTAGGCAACGGCGGCTTCCTCGCCCTGGTCCCTGCAGCTTTAGAGTCAGGACCTTCCCCGCAGCCAGTCCCACGCGGGCATTTGTTCGCACACCCCCCACCCACCTCCTGGCCACGCGCTGGCGTCAGAACCCCGAGCTCAGCCACTTGTCCCAGGACCTGCCCCGGAACTCGGCAGGGCCACGTCCGAAACAGCCCCGCATTCCCCATGCGCAGGGCGCACCCGGTGCTGCTGTTTGCAGGCCTGAGCAGCAGAGTCGATGCACAGAAGACCTTGGCCCCCCTCTGCAGGTCGCAGGGCAGCTTTCTAGACGTCGCGCCCATGGATGGAAGGCACTGTGGACACCAGGGCCTCTTGGGATCCTCCAGGGCGGGGACCCCGAGGACTGACGCTTCTGCGGGTGCTGTGCCTGTGTGTCCCGCTGACACCTGCTTTTGGGCCACTGTAAGGTCTCTGCTGATCTTAGTGTCTCCTGAGAACAGAGCCGGAATGCACGCAGACCCCCAAGCGTTCGTAGCAGCTCCGCGTCCGGCCCGCAGGGAGCTGTCCCCGCGGAGAGCTGTCCCCGCGCTCAGCTTCCACGGGGCGGCTTCACAGGCGAGGCAGACCGCCCGGCCCCCTCTGTGACGCTCGTCCTTGCCGGGTGGACTGCGCCGGGCCCCCACACTGGGGCGAGGGACCCCAGGGAAGGGGGCAGCTTTGTGGTGCCTTCCTGTAGAGACCAACGTGAGACGTCCCATGAAACATGTGTTCCTGATGAATTTCTCCCTGACTGGCCTTTTTTTAAAAAATAAAAAGTCCCTCTTGCTCTAGCTTCAGTACTTTTGGCAACTCTGGACTCCCTTTGCTTCCCGGAATCGTAGAGTGGATGAGCTCTGGGGCATGTCCCTAAACCATAGGCTCGTGAGGGGGTTCTTACCGGCCTCCCGACTCGGGAGGGAGGCGAGCCGAGAAGGGGGTTCCCTCTGGCCGGCTGTCGGAGACACCATGGCTCACGTCCCACATCCGTCCAGCAGGGCCCAAGGCGCCGTCCCAGTTTTCGTGTCTTTCAAAGGACAGAGCCTCCAGGCGCTGTCACCCCCTGCCCCCTTGTGGCTGTCCCTGTGTGTCCTGTGGCAGGCATGGCCGCTCCGGCGTGGCGTAGCCAAGGCGTGAAGCCTCAGGGAGAGCCGAGTGAAGGCCAGCGGGGGCGTGCGGTGACCAGTGACCGGGGGCGTGCGGTGACCAGTGACCGGGGGCGCGCGGTGACCGGTGACCGCACTCCATGTTCCGCCCCAGCCCGAGGCTCGCCCTAAGGCCACTCCGCCCGAGGCCGCCTCTTGTCCCTTCAGCCTACTCAGACTGAAGATGAGCCTTTCTGATGAAAAACTCATCTTGAACCCAGACAGTGGCACCTGCTTCGGGAGCGCGGGCCTCTCCATGGCTTCCGCTAGCCGCGGCTGTCGGCTCCGTTCCTGTGGGTTCCTGTCTCTGGCGTCAGGCAGGGCCCCAGGGACCTGTGGGGCCGAACGGCTTGGCAGTGGCCTGGGTGAGGCATCAGCCAGGATGGATGCACAGCCAGGCATCCAGCGTACGTCGTTTCCCCCTTGGAAACTGTTTCCAGTTGGGTGGGCGAGCGTGCAGAGCCCGTGCAAACCAGCCCCATTGGGCATGCCTTAGGGCAGAGCAGGCAGTCAGCACCCCCGGGCAGGTTCCAGCCGGGAATTGGTTGCAGGTGAGGCTTTGGAAAGGCAGAGGTTGTGGTTGGAAGCCTGGAGGCAGAAGGGTTTGGGTAGCGCACGTCCCCATAAGGAACCTGAATGACTCAACTTAAGGACTGTCTGTGCCCATGTGGTGCTTGATTCGGGGAAGGTGGCGGGGGACCCGGATCGGTCTGGCCATCTTCCCCTGCGTGGCACCCCCTTTACTGGCCACTGTGCTGCTGTGAGGTGGGGTAAGTCTGTTGCGGTCAAGTGGCAGTAGGGGAGCCTCAGGTGCGTGTCTGCATACCTGGGCACGTGCCGTTCTGCAACTCGATAGGGAATGACATGATCAGAGATGGCAAATGTCAGTCCTTGGAGATTCTCACGCATCGGGGCAGGACGTTCAGTGTGGGAAGCTTTTGCAAATGACCTTTTTTCTGGCTCTGACTCAGGCCTGGTGGTCTGTCTGGTTCTGTGGACCTGCCCAGCTCAGACCTGCAGTGTCTGCTCCTGGGTGGGAGCAAGTCTGGAGGCCTCGTGGTGGTGGGACTTCCAGAATCCTCCCTCCCGCAGTCCAGACTGGGCCTCACTTCCCGGCCTCGCCCCTCGGTCCCTCCGTCGGGGCAGGGCTCACTGCGGCTGGTGCTGAGGGCGGCAGCCTCCCGCCGCTCCCTCCCTCACCTCCTGCCCCAACCCACGCAGCTTAGGATGGGCGCCTGTGCCCCTGGCATTCCTCTTGGCCAAGAAGGAGGACGGAAATGCGCCCGGGGTGGGCTAGCTTGAGAAGCCGGCCAGGCCTCCATTCCTGCTTTATGCAGCACACGCTCTGAGCTGGAGTTGGCCCATCCGACGTTCTCTTGGCCTGAGAATCCCGGGTGTACTGCCGTGGCCTGGTCAGGTAAGGCCCATCCCTTAGCCAGCCGGTCCTGTGGCCCCAGCGGCTGCAGCAGTTCCGGGCTGGTGTTCAGTTTGTGGGCGGCCCGTGTGTTCTCACGCTGCCTTTGTGCCCACAAGCAGCGACGGAGGGGAACCTGCTTTAGTCCTTTGTCTTGGCGAACTCGGTCACGGGGATCTTGGAATTTCTGAGCTTCTGATGCTGCGCTGTCCGGTGTGTTGGAGATGAGCTCCCCTTGTAGACCCGGTGCTTTGAGCAAGCGGCCCTGTTCTGTCTTCGTGCTCTAACTTTTAGGAATGCTTACGGGAACGTTCTCAGCCCTCCCTGGCTTGTGGCTCATGCACCCCAGTCCTCGGCCAGTCCCAGAGGTGACTGTACGTCCTCAGAAGTATTTCGAAAGTAGAAATAAGCCACGGCGCCGTCAGTTCGCCTGCAGCTGCGAACGGGAACAAGACGGTGCCCAGTGACCGAGTGCTCCGTGTCGTTTACGGCTCGGGGGCCTGCAGGCCAGCTTTCAGGAGGCGTGGGTGACTGGCGGTGACCCTGGGGCTTGGAAGACAGCCCCTCTGCTGGGCCCTTTCTGTGCTCACAGGGACACCCACCAAACTATAGGGAGGGGTCAGAACCCTTGCTTTTTCAGCCTAATTTTGCTTCTGGTTGTTCTTTGAGATCATGTAGCCTCCTTGGAGAAGAAACCCATTTCTGCTGCTCGATCTTGAAGTCCCACGGCCGGACAGCTGGCAGCTGAGGTGGGGGGGCTGCTGTCCCTCTGGGGCATCTGCTGTGGCGTAGGGTGGGCTGCAGCGGGGCCCGTGCTCCTGCCGCAAGGCCAGGACCCGAGGAAGCGGCTGCTGGGAGCCTGCGCCCAGTGTCACCGGGGTGGGACCACCGTGTGGGGCTGTTTCTCCATAAATCAGTTTTTGAAACCTCGTCGTGTGCTTTGTAATTGTTTTTTTGGGACGTGATTCAGATGGAGGCCAGAGCCGTGAGCGGCGGGAGGTGGGGGGCTGAGGGCCGAAGGACAGGACTGGATCTGGGTGGGGTGAGGGGCCCCTGGGAGCCTCACACCCGGACCTGACGACATCTTGAATTTCCTCGTTGCGGAATGAAGTGGTGAGCGATCCCCGGATCCCTCCCTCTGGCCTCGGCTTGCTGAGTGTTCCCGTCACCGACCCGGTGCCCCTCAGGGACCCGGGGCCACAGTGGGGTTTCCTCGGGCTAAACTGAAGCGGAATTTGCCTTTTCTGAAAATGGTAAGAACGGGATGCACGAGTGGGGGGGACCGTGCGTTGTGGTGCGCACACAGCTGGGGGTCTCATGTCTGGGTTTTCTGTTTGTAAAGGTAATATCCTCATAAGGAAACGCAAGAATTTTTTTTTTTTTTTTAATTTGACAGAGACAGATCACAAGCAGGCAGAGAAGCAGGCAGAGAGGGAGAGAAGGGGAAGCAGGCTCCCCGGTGAGCAGAGAGCCCGATGCGGGGCTCGATCCCAGGACCCTGAGATCATGACCTGAGCCGAAGGCAGAGGCTTAACCCACTGAGCCACCCAGGCGCCCCAAGAAATGCAGGAACTTAATATAGGCGGTAAGAGTACCTCATGTTCCTGCTCACGGGTGGGAGGGTTCCCCTCTTCTGTCTGGGCGGTGGCTTTGCCCTGCAGCTCCCCTGGAAGGAGGCTGCCTGGTCCTTCACCTGGGGGAGGCTGTGTTGGGCAGGGCCCTAGCCCAGCTCCCCGTGCATCCTGCGGGCCCCTGGGCCCCTCTTGTGGCTTTCTGTAGCCTGGCCTCGGGTGGGGATGTAGGTCCTGCGTGCGACCCCAGCCAGCATGAACTGAAATCCACGAGTGCTGGAAGGGTGCCTTCCCAGCACCTGGTTTTTGAGAACATACGGCTGCAGGGGACGGTCGCTCTGCTTGTTGAGGGCGGCACCTACCGTCCCTTCTCACACCTGGCCCTTCTGTAGATGCCCAGCCCTGGGATGAACAGGAGCTTCCTGGGGAGCAGAGCAGAGGGCAGGAGGTCGTGGACTGCCAGGACACATGTGGGGAGTGCTAGAGGGAGGCCTGAGAAGTAACCCAGTGTTCCCTCCCCAGATGGTCCTGCTCTCCCTGGCGGGCACATGCCTGCGGCCCAGGCCCAGCCACAGACCCAGGATCTTTACGGGGACCAGCCCCCACTGTTGGCTCAGCACCCCGTGACCCCTGGGGCTTTGTCCCCAGCCCCAGCTGCTTGTTTGGAGTCTTCTCTACTGGGCACTGAGTCTCTGTGCGTGGGGCCATCCCATGCTGTAGGGCACTGAGCATCATTCCCGGTCTTCCTGATCATGGCAACCCAAAGCGTCTGCCGACATGGCCAGTGTCCCCTGTGGGGAGTCACCTTGTGGAGAAACACTGGGTCAGTACCTGCACGTTGTGCCCCAAACACGGTGCCGCACGTTGTGGACACAGCAGTGAACAACCAGTGGGGTCTTTGTCCTGCACAGATCACAGCACAAAAATGTCCCCAAATGGGTATGTGCACACTTACTGGCGCCCTGTTAGGGTGTGGTTTATCCCCAGTGCAGTGGGAGGTCAAGGCCAATGTGGACGTGGGCACACTCGGACCTGTGGTACCTAGCCCAGGCGATGCTTGGGCCAGCATCTGCAGGGCCATGGCGGTGGGCGAGGTGCTGTGTCCTCACCCGTTTCCCTCAACCCAGGAGGGACATCACTCCCAGACCCTCAGCAGGGGCCCAGGCGCTGTGTCTGTCTGTCTGTGCTCCAGACTGTGGGCTCCTCCCAGGTCCAGCACTGCCTTCCCTGGCACACTGGCCCTGGTGCCTAGTGGTCAGGAGGTGAGGTCTGTGGGTTGGAAGTAGCGCCGCCGGCCACTTGGACCGACAGGCTGGCCCCCTGTGGGGCGGCCTGCTGGGAGAGAGAGGGAGAAGCCTGCCCCGGTCCTGGGATGCCGAGCCATGGCCCCAGGGGAGAGGGTTTGAGCACCGGAAGCTTCCGAACACCGCCCCCCGCCCCCCGGGTTCTGATGCTGCCTCGTGGTGGCCTGCCTGTGGTTGTCCTCCATGCTGCGCAACCATCCTCTCCTTTCGCAGCATCTTTCGGGAAGAGGATGCAGAGAAACATGGTTTTCAACCAACAGCCGTCCCTAGCTGTTTGGTGAGAAGTGGTTGAGCTGTCTTTTTGTTTCTTGGTTAGACTCTGTCACGTGTAAACGTCTTTCCTGTGTGTGCGTACGGCTGTGAACGAGCACCACAGTCGGACACAGGGCCTCCCATCCCCTTCAGAGTCCCTGGTGCTTCCCCTTCACAGCCGGCACCCCGCCCCGCAGCCTTGCCTTTCTGAGAAAGTTGGGTTTCCAGAAGAGAGCGCGGCCGCGAGGGGCGCTGGTCAGCCTTTTTCCATTATCCTCTCCCTCCAAGGAGCCTTTCTAGACGTTTTTCTCCTAGTACTCCCCAGACATTTTCACACCAGGGATAGGCCGTGTGAATGTGTGGGTCTATGTATGTGCACGTGTTCGCACGTGCCGTGTCCTGCAGGCAGGGAGGGAGGCTGGGGCTCTAACTGGGAGCCCCCAGGAGCCCCGACCGCCACATTGAGAAGGAACTTCTGGTGAGAAGGTGGAGGTGGGAGGTGCCCCACAGGCTGCCGCGAGGATTCGGGTTAGAACTGGCATGGCCTGGGCAGCGACCAGAGTCTGAATGAGTCGTTGACAGTGGGATGTGGGGCTTGGGGAATGAGACTGGAGAACTGGGGTGTAGATAGGATTCCACTCTTGTCTGAGTGTGCTACTCGGCCAGATGTGGTCTCAGGGGTCCCACCTGCTAGTGGCTTGGCTCTGGGGCTCGGCTCACCAGAGGCCCTGTGACCACTCGGTGGACAGCAGGAGCCCAGATGCTGGCTCAGGGATCCTGCCATCCCTGACTGAGGGTCCAGGCAGCAGAGGAGGGGAGCCCTGAGCCCTGCAGTGGACGGGCTGGTCAGCCCTTCTGCAGACTCGTTCAGAGCGTGGCTGCCGAGCACCCCCGTGGACCAGGGCTCAGGAGAACATGTCCCGTCCTCTCCTCAGGCTCCCTCCAGGACCCAGGCTGGGGACAGGCTGTGGAGCCCAGGTGAGTGGCCCTCACCACGGAGCTTTACTCCCCCTGCTTCTAACATTCCACAGTTCCGCTGGGAGGCAGGCTCCCACGTGGTGCCAAGGACTCGGGGAGACATGGTGTGGAGCTGCGGCACCGAGCCCCTCTCCTAGGAGACGCTTCAGGGATTTCATGGAAAGCATTAAGATGTGAGTCCTTGGTGCTGGGGTGAGACAGTGACAGCCGTCTGCAAATGAACACACTCTCCCTGAGCCTGGCTCTCTGGCGTGGCCTTCGTCCCTTTCCTGGGACTCTGATGACAGTAAGGTTGATGGTGGTGCGTGTCCCCTGGCAGAGCACAGGACATGGTGAAGGAGAAGGAAGGGGAGCCCGTGTTCCACAGCACATTGAGGACAGAGTTCTAGAATGTCACAGTTGCGGAGGCGGGGGGAACAAGCAGGGACGGCAGCGCCTGCAATCCCACAAGGAAAGGTAAGGGTTTAGGGCAGCCACCTTGCACAGCGGGCACCGCTCACATACATAGGGCCCCAGTCAGAGTGAAAAAGGTTGTCCTGGATCCTGGGGGCTGTTAATACACCACATAAGTCGGTGGCCCCTGGTGTGACTGTGACTCAGACTGGACTGATAAGGGATATTTCAAAGAGACCCCAAAGGGCCCCCAATGAGGGACATGAGTGTACATCAGGAATGTAACTTTGAGCCCCATGCTGGGTGTAGAGATTACTTAGAAAGTTTCAAAAAAATTTTTTAAATCCCATTTTTACCAAACCCACAGGATTTAGCATTGGAGAGCTCCCCTGTGCCTGTCATGGGTCCATCAGGCAAGGTCGCTATGTGGTCACAAACCCCACAGCTGCCCCACCTGCAGCACAGAAGCTCAGATACTTGTTCCAGGGGCACAAGTCCCTGGCACTGTCGGCCTGCTCCCGGCTCCCAGTTGTCGCTGTCGGGCAGTCACGAGTGGGCAGCCATCAGCGTGTGAGTGCTGTGGGGCTAGGGGCATGCCCTGTGCTGGCTGTGCCCGCCTCAGCGGCCCACCACTTGCCAGGTCAGATGGTCCCCTCCAGTCTGCTGGTCCTCTGCTGGTCCTCAGGTGTCAGGCCTCTGCGGAGCCCCTGCTAGCCCAGGTTGCTCCTGTGCAGGTCATACAAGGTGGCCTCTGGGAGCAGTGGCAGGGGGCAGGCCCAGGGCAAGCCCCAGTCATCATGCTTTCAGCCAGGGACCTTTGGTTGGTTCATGCACTGCACACGGGCACCGCGGCTCTGGGACTCCGCAATGTCTGCTGCTCCTCCTACCTGGGGGCTTTGGAAACGAAAGCCCGACAAGAAGCCTCTGGCAGCCACAGGCTCCTCTGGTCCCATGTGGCTCCTCTGAGGTGGTGGCAGTGAGCCAGCCCGTTTCTGGGGGAGGGAGAAGGAAAACACAGGGAAAAAGTAGGATCCGCCCACTCCTGTGATGACAGCTGACCTGCACATCGGTGGACTGTTCGTGCGGTGGTCTGACCTCCAGGTTCCTGGGGTTTGGTCCGTGCTCATCAGTCTTCTACCGCTGGCCCCAGGCGTGGAGAAGTGGGGTGACTCGCCTGGTACACACCGTGAGGGAGTGGCCGGCCGGGACTGGGGTCAGGCTCGGGTCCCTCTGGACCCTCCAGGCAGGTGTGCTGTGCGGGAGGTACTGGCTTTCCTCCCGAGAGTCACTCACGTGGCGTCCTGTGCCTGCTTTGGGGTCTGGCTTCTCCACACCGCCGTGTGCCCTTCGTGCATGCGTCCGTTCCTCCGTGTGGAAACGCTGCCGACCTGCCTTCCATTCTTCCCAGCCGGAGCGGCCGACGTGGCGGGGGCTGCTGGCCCGTGCCTTCCGGTGCGCCGAGTGCGCCCTTCTCCAGGGTGTACCTGGCCAGGAGCCCTGGGCCACGGGCACTCACTCATGGGCTCAGGCTTCCGAACACCGCGGAGCGGTCAGCCGGCTCGGTGACACTGCTCCGCGGGCAGCCCCCATGGTGACACTGCTCCGGGTTCAGCCCCCACGGTGACACTGCTCCGGGTTCAGCCCCCACGGTGACACTGCTCCGGGGGCAGCCCCCACGGTGACACTGCTCCGGGTTCAGCCCCCACGGTGACACCTGCTCCGGGTTCAGCCCCCACGGTGACACCTGCTCCGGGTTCAGCCCCCACGGTGACACTGTCCGGGGGCCGCACCGGCGGTTCCGGCCGGCACGTCCGCGGTGAACCTGCTGTCCGTTCGTCGGTCCTTCCGGCCATTCCCGGGGAGGGGACGTCAGCGTGCCCGAGCGTGCAGGGCGCGCGAGACTGTCCCGCACCGCGGCCGCGTCCCGGGGCTCCGAGGCGGCGACGACGGCGGGAGCGCACTGCGAGGCCGGCCCGGGCGGGCAGCAGCCGTGGATCCCGGCCGGTGACGTGAGCCGCGCGGGGCCGGGCGGACGTCGGCGGCGGTCGCCCACCCGTCCCCCGGGTCTCTCCGGGCGCGCACCGGGACGAGCCGCGGCACCACAGCCACACCGACACCCCTGCCCGCGCGCCCGTCCGCGTTCCCGACGCGCGCACCGGGACCCCACAGCCGCGGCTCCCCGACAGGCGCGGCCCCCGGGCTCCCCAGGCTCGCCCCGCCCGAGCCCCGGGGGCTGAGGCACGACGCGCGTCCCGGGGAGGCACGACGCGGGTCCAGACGCGGCGCGCGCGGCCGGATCCGAACTCGAGGAACGCAACGGGCGGCTGCACGGCGTCTCGCGGGGAACAGCCGGCGGCCCCGGGGGACGGAGACGCGGCGGCCGCGCCCGCGGGAGGCGGGGGGGGCGTTCCCCGCGCGGGGGAGCGGCGTACGCTCCGCCCCAAGCCCTCCCCGTGACCCATAGACCCCGAGGCCCGCGCCTCCAGAGGCCAATCAGCCGCCAGATAAGGGCACATGCCTAGAAGACAGCGCACGATTGGCTGAGCTCGGGCGGACCCAGCGGCACCCCGGGGCCGTTGGGCCGGAAGGGCGGGGCCTGAGGCGGCCAGCGGGCGGAAGGGGCGGGGCCCTGGACGGGCGGTCCCCGTGAGCGTGCGTGCCTGCGTGCTCGTGCGCGCTCGTGCGCGCGCGCCGCTGGCGGGGAGGAGCCAGACGCGTGAGGGCCGGCTCGGCTGTCGTCACCCGCCTCACGATGGTCACCGGCGCCGCCTCGACGCCGGCCGGGCACTTCCGGGAGCCCTCGGGTGTCCGTTGGGCCTGTCAGCACGCACTCCCCCGAGCGCGGCGCGGCAGGCAGGTGCGTCCCTGAGCCCCGCTCGCCGGGCCGTGGACGCCGCAGCCGGGGCGGCCCCAGCCGCGTCCCCGGGCCCCGGTCACTCCGGCCCAGCGGTGGCCGCAGCGCGTAGGCAGGGCGGAGGGCACGCCCACGCCGACGTAAGCACCGGACGGCCGCGTCGTGTTGCCCGACCGAGAACCCGGGGGAGGGCCTTGAGGCGCGGGTGCGTCCCCCGGGCCGCGGTCAGGGACCGTCCGTCCGTCGGCGGCGCTTCCCCGGCGGGGAGGAGCTCCTGTTGCCCCGGGTTTGGCGCGAAGCCCCGGGATGAGTCCGTCCGGCGGGGCTGGGGCCGGGCCGGGCTGACCCGCGGGCCCGAGAGCCGCTGTCCCCCGCCCGGCCCGGCCCCGGCCGCGGGAAGCAGGCGGCGGGGGGGGGGGCGGCGCGGGGGACCCGAGAGCGCCGTCAGGAGCAGGGAACACGCCCCGGAGCGGCGCTGGGCTCCGGGTTCCCGGGTGCGCCCCGACCCCCGCCTTCTAGCGGCGGGGGCGGGGGCGGGGGCGGGCCCTGGGGGCGGGGCCCTCCCTGCGGGCCGCTCCGGCTTCGCCCCCGGGCGCCCTGGGACCTGTGCGTGGGCCGGTCTCCCGGCGCGGACCCTGCCCGGCGTGCCCGGGGGCGGCGACGCCACTGACGCTGGAGTCAGTTCCGAGGGCGCTGGCCCAGGTCCTCACCCGGCAGCCCCCCACCCCCGCATAGAGCCCGGAACTTTCTAAGCCTCGTGTCCTCGCTTTCCAGGGAGAGCAGGCCGCAGACCTTCGGGAAGGAGGCGTGCCCCGGACGGGCTTCGGTAAGGGCGGCGGGCTCTGGGCAGCCGCGGTCCGCGGGCGTGGAGGGGGGTCGGCGGACAGCAGCTCGCGAGGACGGTCCGACCCGGGAGTCTGTTTCCCGGCGCGTGGGCCGGCCCCCCACCGCCTCCCTCAGCCCGGGCTCCTGAGAACACTTGAAGACGGCGACCCGGAGGCCTGGGACGACACCACCGGCCCCGGCGCACCTGCTCTGGGCGTCAGCTTCTCCCTCTGACCGCGCAGGGGGTGACCCCGGCCCCTTCCTGCCAGTGGGCATGCCGAGGACTACGCGGCATGGGTGTGGGGGCCGTTGTGCGTGTAGAGCACGGAGCGGTACCGGGACAGCCGCCCGCTCCCCTGCAGCCGGTCGCGCTCCCCCAGCCCTGCTCCCTAGCGCGGCAGGACGTGCGGGGTCTGCAGACTCTGCCGGCCCCCAGCGGGCTCTGGAGAGTGAGCCCTCTGAGCCCGCGCTTTCCGAGCTGCAGGCGGAGCCCGCCCGATGCCTGCCCTGGGCAGCCTGCCTCAGCCCTGGCTCTCCAGGCACGGATTCCCTGTCCCAGGGAGCTCCTTGGTGCACGCCGCCCACGAGCAGCGGGTTTGACTCTGTCTTTTGTGTCTTCCCAGATGTGTCCTGTCCCCGGCACTGTCCCTCGAGAGCCCACCTGCTGTGAGTGCCAGGCCAAATTCGGGGGCTTCCTGCCGGTGCCCAAGGTCAAGGCAGCATTGCCTTACTGGGTCCCTTTGTCCCTGAGACCCCGAAAGCAGGTAGGTGACTTGGACCAGGGCTGCTTCATCTGAGTCCAGAGTGAACTTCAGGGGACGGGTCATCTCTCAAAATCATAGATGTTATATGAGTGAGTTCTTAAAATTTCGGGGAGACGGTTTGTATGTTTTTTTTTTTAAATCCAAATTTTTTCAACAATTAGATGTGTGGAGTTACGACTGATACGTGGTGAATGCATGTGTGGACAGTGTTCAGTTTGCTGAGTTTTGACAGACGTCCGCTGGGAGACCGCTGCTGCCGCTGAGCTGTCCTGAGAGGGTTCCTTGTGCCCCTTTGCGACTCCCCCTAGCCCTCCCCTCCCTGGCGTCCCCGGGCAACCACGGATCTGTTTCTGGCACCCTAGATCAGTTTGCATTTCCTCGGGTTTTCTATGGACGGGATCCTATAGCAGGTCCTCTGTGGCCTCGGTCACGCCGCGTGATTATTTCTGAGCTTCCTCCATGTGGTGGCTGCGTGGTGCCGGGTCGTGTCCATCAGATGACGGGACCGCCATGCAGCCCATCGTCTGGTGAAGGAAACGGGCACCGTCTCCACAAGTTCTGTCCGTTGCAAGCAGAGCTGCTCGGGATGCGTGTGTCCAAGTCTCTGTGAACGCGCTTTCTTTCCTCTGGGGCAAATACCTCAGAGCGGCCTTGTTGGACCGTGGGGTGAGCGTGTGTTTAACTGTTTTCCAGAGTGGTTCTATCATTGGACGTTCCCAGCAGCAGCGTGTAAGATGCCGGTTCCTCCATGTCCCTGGAGACGCGTGGCTTGGTCAGTCTTGTTGGTTTTAGCCATCTTGATCGGTGTGTGTCTTGTGGCTTTATTTCGTGTTTCCATAGCGACTAGTGATGCTCAGTGGCCCCTCCGCGTGCTGTGGCATTTGCATGTCTTACTTGGTATGTGTCTCTTCGGATGTTCTGCGCATTTAGAAACATTTGGTTGGGGGCGCCTGGGTGGCTCAGTGGGTTGGGCCTCTGCCTTCGGCTCAGGTCATGATCTCGGTCCTGGGATCGAGCCCCGCATCGGGCTCTCTGCTCAGGGGGGAGCCTGCTTCCCCCTTTCTCTGACTGTCTCTCTGCCTACTTGTGAGCTCTGTCAAATAAATAAATTAAAAAAAAAATTTTGGTTGTTTGCTTTTTTTTTTGAAGTTACGGAGTTTTGAGAGTTCTTTGTGTATTCTGGGTATGATAGGAGGTACTCGGTTTGTAACCATTTCTCCGTGGTTCTGGCTTGTCCTTTCGTTCCGTGGCCGGCATCTTGCACAGACCCTCAGTTTTAAACCGGACGAGCCCACTTGATCAGTCTGACCCTTTTCTGGACCCTGCGTAGCTGTGTCCCGCGCAGCGCGGTGCTGGGGTGTGCTGTCCACGGATTCCTGAGAGACCCTAGCGTAACCCAAGGCAGAAGGTTCTCTCCCGCGTTCTCTTGCAGAGGTGTTACAGTTACAGTTACGTTCAGGTCCGGGATCCACTTTAAGTTCATTTTTGTGTGTGGCTGAGGTGTGGGTTGAAGTTCGTTGTTTCCGTCGTGGGGCCCGGTTGTGCCAGTGCCACACGCTTTCTCCACGGGCCGGGCCTTGCACTGTTGGCAGAAACGAGCCGTGCATGTAGCTGCGGGTCTGTGTCTGGACCCTGTTCCGTCCGCGTCTCTGGCCGTCCGCATACTGCCGTGCCGTCTCTGCTGTGTGGCTTCACAAGGGGCCGGGTGCCCTCCGGGGCTGGTTCTGTTCAAGCTGCTCGTTCTCGTTTCCTTGCGTTTCCGTGTGAGTTTTGGAGTCCGTCTGCCAGTTTCCGCAGCAGCTTTTCTGGCCTGGAGTGTTCTCCCTGCTTCTGCTCCCCCGCACCCCAGCGCTCATTCTGTCAGCAGGACGGCGCCGCGTGGTGAGGCTTCGGGCAGGACGGGTCTGTGCTCCCAGCGCCGTGCGTGCCGCAGGGAGCGTGCCCAGTGAGCACCATCGCTCGCTTGGTGGGGGGCGGAACTGGCCCAGATGCGCCTGTCCCGTTGGGCACTTGTCATGCTGGCAGGAGGTAGGGGTGGACAGAGTGTCCTGGGTTCTCCGGGGCCTCTTTCATCTCCTCCTTCGGGTGAACTTTCCACCCCTCGGCCCTCCCCTGTGGGGCCCTGTGCTTTGCAGCATGTCACACGCCTGCTCTGGGCCAAATCCCCTCCGCCTCGGGAAGTCAGCAGGGTCCGTGCACAAGCAGGTTTTATGGCATTTCTGACATGAGACGTGAGCGGTGGCGGGAACTTGACCGTGGTATGGGGGGATACCCGACCTGTGCTTACCCTGAGGCTTCCCCGTGTGGCCCGGAGATGGGCTGTGCGTGTCTTCTTTCCCTAGGGACATGGAACACATTGCCCAGCTGCCTGCCTCTAGACTGCAGTCCTTGTCATCGTGAGGGGCTCAGCTGGGTGGCCCGGCCCCATCTCTCCCTGATCTTGGGGCCACTGTGCGGGCTCAGATGTTGTAGAGGCCCGTGTGCCTTCTTTGGCCAGACCTGGCTGCTATCAGTTCCCCCTTGTCCATGATCCAAACCAGTACATGGCCTAAGGAAAGTCCGGGGGTGGGCTCCACGCTGCTTTCCTGCCGGAAGGAGTGGGGGTCACAGGGCAAAGGGCAGGGCTGTGGGGAGGGTACAGAACGGGTCAAGGCTGTGATCCCCCACAACTCATGCCCGGGAATCGTGGCACATAGATTTTCTATACAGACTGCACGTGGCAGCATGCTGTGCCCGCAAGCTGTGTCTCCCACTCCACGTCATGCCTCTGCGTTCATTCATGCCAGGGCGGACCGGTCTGCCTTGCCCTTTCCAGAGGCTGTCCCATTCCCTGTTGTCCCTGTGTCCCTCTCAGACAGGCCCCTGGGCTCTTGGGCACTACAGTCGTGCTGCAGCTAGTGTAGTCACGAGTGCCATTTGGCAGATGCTCACGTGTCCCAGAGTGAGATTGCTGGACCAGATGCTGTCTGTGATAGACCCTGACCCATGTTTTCGGGAAAGCTTTGTAGCCAAGAACCCTGAGGCTCAGAGAGGCTAGCTGTTGTGCCCAGGAGCCATTCCTGGAGGCCTGCAGGCTCAGGACAGAGCCACGTCTCCTGCCTGCGATTCACATGTCCCACCATGGCAGATGCAGACCTCCCACAGCAGAGATGCAGGTGGCCCCTGGGAATGTCGTTGGGGGAGGCTTCTCCCTCAGCTGGGTGGTTGGGGTGGGCCTGTGGGAGGGCACAGAAGAGGAGCTCCCCAGGGCCCTGTCCCAGGGTGAAGATTTCTGGGGCACAACTCCTTTGGACCTTCTCTTCCCTCCCTCTTTGTTAGATCCAAAAGATGGTCCGGTTTTATATCCCCAAAACCTCCGAGGCATGTCCCTGCTCATGCCACCGCTTTGGGGGCCGGCTCCCAATGCCTAGGGATCAGGCCGTGATGCCCTACTGGGTGCCCCAGATCCTGAGGCCTCATAAGAAGGTAAGAGGGAGGCTCACGGTAGCGAGGCCCCAGAGGGACCTGGAGATGGGTGGAGGGTGCTGGGTTCTTTCCCCACGGGGGCATCCTCTGGTGTCCGGGGTCTCTTGGAAGGCACAGTGTGGGCAGTAGAGTGCAGGAGGTGGGCGTGTGCAGGGGAGGACCAGCTCGGTGTCCTGGGGGTGCTGGGAGGGTGGGTCGCAGCGCTCTCTGGAGGGGGTCCCTCATTGCTGCCTCCACCTTTAGTGCCATCTCTCCTGCCTCCTGCTCTTCCTTCTTCTCTTCCACCTCCCTCACCTTGCCTCAGTGCCCTTTCCAGCCCTCTGGGCATCCGTGGAGGCAGAGGGCAGAGCCAGGAAGGACCAGCACTCTGAGTTACTATCTCAGGTTTTCTGCTCTGTCTGGTGCTCCCAAGGCTCTGGGTTCCGGGGCAGTGAGTACTGGAGCTGCTGGCCAGGTCCAGCCGTCCTCAGTCCCACGGCCCCTTCTCTCCCATGCTTTCCGGGTGTCCTGGGTGGTCAGGAGAGACTTTCTTTCTGCCTTCACCCACTTATCATTTGCTGGTTTTCTCATCAAGAAGCAAACTGTCCCCAGAATTAAGACTCAGAGGCACATTGGAAGGGGACCATGGCTTGTATTCTGAGCTGGCCACAGCCCTTTCCTGGTTTCCAGCCAGATCCCTGGGCCCCCCTTTCTGTAGGCCCCCAGGCTGGGCTGACACATCTGCCCCCATTCTTTTCTTTTAGGTGGTGAAAAGGCAGCAGAGTTGTAAAGACATCCAAGGTAACCGAGCATACATGTCTCATCCCCTCACTCCCCGAGGAAGGTGGGGTCTTATGGTGGGGATGGGGAGACTTCTCTCATCCCCAGATGTCTGTAAATCAGAGATGGCCGTGTGGTGCACAGACCCGTCTTCACCCCCTTGTCTTACCAGGCGTCGCTAGCCACCTGCCACCTACCATTTTCTCGCAGTGAACGAGAGAAGCCTTACGCTCTAACAGTCTGTCTGCGTTGGCTTCCAGGATGAAGCCGATTTGCAGCCTGAAGTTAGATGGTATCTAAAGTGTATTTTCTTTTAAGCTCGGATCTTGCATAGTTCATGACGTTGGGCGTGTGCGTGTGTGTGTGTGTGTGTGTCTGGTATATACGTTCACACGCATGCCGATGACCTAGTAAGTGTATTTGTTAACGGTCTGGTACGGATGCCTGCGCTGACATAGGCAGGACGCACTGCATGTGCATGGCAGCGTACTGAGCTACTTGTCTGTTCTGCGGTATACGCACACACGTATGTATTTGAGAGCTAGTGTGCATGCATGCGCGTGTTTCTGGCAGCGTCAGTACACACCTCACATCTGTGTGTTCGTGGTGTAGTGCATCTCTGCAACAAAGAGTAGTCGGAGAGGCATGTGTTTGTGAGCTGGTGTGTCCTTGCGCACGCGCGTCAGCTTGAGGGATGACCTCTCCATCCCACCTTTGCTTTGTTTGTCTCTAAAACAAGTGGGTTGGACGGCTCTGGAAGGCCGTGTCTGGCGCTGATGGCTAACATGGATGCTTCCTCTGTGTTGCATGTGAGCCAAGGAGTGGGCCTGCTGGGTGGTTTGGATCAGGTCCTTCCCTTGCCCGGTGGTTCCCATGCTCTGTGTGGTGAGCACCCTTTGCTGGAATCGGTGAAGGAGGGCATGGATGGACACCAGGCTGGGACTGGGAGCTTGTGACGGGCGAGCAGTTTGGCCTGCCCAGAAGCCAGGAGCAGAGGGCTGGGTGGGAGAGTGCCCAGGAAACGAGTGGCCACCAGCCAGCATGCCCACCTCTTAATGCTGCACAAATACATACTTTCCCGGGTCATAAGAGTCACACGATGAGGAGCAGCACGGGTGTACACAGCCTTTGTCAGGGCAGTTTAGAGGCATCTATCAAATTATTTTTTGAGCTCTGATTGCTATAGAATATTATATTAGTTTCAGGTATACAGTGTAATGGTTTGATACTTACTTTTGATACATTTTTGTGAAATGACAAACATGGTAAGTCTAGTTAACATCTGCCACCTTATATAGTTACAAATTTTTTTTCTTGTGATGAGAGCTTTTAAGACCTACTCTCTTCGCAACTTTCAGAAATACAATACAGTTTTATTAACTCTGGTCACCGTGCTGTACCTTAGAGCCCCAGGACGTATTTATTTCATAACTAGAAGTTTGTACCTTTTGACCACTTCACCCATTTCTCCCATCTTTCAGTTTTTGTAATGCGCGTGGTCTTTACTCCAGCAAGCCCTTGTCAGGGTGACGTCTGGTAGACACTCCAACATACGTGTCTGTCTGCAGCAGTGGTGTCCTTGGCAAGGTGTCCGAAGCAGCTGAAACGTGTCCCGGGGGAGGATGGACGTACGTGGGTGTGTGTATGAAATGTGGCACCTGCCATGGAGAGCTCGCAGCCCTCAGGGACGACGGGAGGGAGCCCCAGACACACTGCGGTGAGGAGAAATAAGTTGCTGCCGGCTGCGGAGTTGGCCCCCATTCCTGTGGCCCCGAAAAGCTGAAGCCCCATGTGGATGTGGATGCGGGCTGGGGGTGTGTGTCTGGGCTGACAGTCACGGTTACCATGTGGGTGGGAAGACAGGAGTTCAGGAAGCCACGAGCAAGATGGGGGGCTGGACGAGCAGCAGAGCCGACAGTAGCAGGCTGGCTCTGGTTTTGGGGAGAGAGCCAGAGTCCCTTTACGAGAGGAGCCACAGCGGGAGGACAAGAACCGGTGGAGAAACTGCTCTTTTAACTGTATAATCACACGTTTATGGGTTATTTTTATTGGTGGTTTTTGGCTTTGAATACTCTGCATCTTTAGGAAAGGCTAAAAACTCAGCTTATTGTTGGATCATATGCACCAATTTGATACATTTTCAAAAGCCAGTATTAACTCTTCTTCAGTCCTTGTTTAATAGCTCAGGCAGTTTTTATGAATGATGAGTCAAGCCTTCACCCATTCAGGCCAGAAGGTGTTCCCAGGACAGGACTGAGAGCCCAGGTGTCACTGGTACCAGGACAGTTAGGATCCGTCTCTCTTGAGCTTTGTATAGAGTGATTTAAAAATATGATTTAAGAAAAGCAATATAAAAATACTTCCCTTAGCTTCAAACCCAGATTATTTCCATTTTAAAGAGAAAAATCTGTATTTCTCATCTTATTTTTTTTGTAAAGAGGGGGTTCATCTGCTTTTCTTCCCTATGTTTTTGCAGTAGGATTAGGAAAATAGTGTATTTTATATCAAGCATGCTTTTACCCATTAGTATAATTGGAGTAGTAACATGGTGTGAGATGTGACAAAGTTTGTGTGTGGTGTATGTAATATATAAACATGGTGTGACTTGTAGTCATAGCACATTAGTAGTGTAACGTAAGTAAGGTGTGGTATCAGAAGGGTCCCACATTGACCAAAGCAGATCTCAAGGGCTCGTGTCAGGGAAGTGGAAACCCTGGAATCCCATTTGTGGTTGTGGTTTCCAGATACTCAAACCCCATGTTTCCGTCACTAAGTTGTACTCGTTCACAGCTTCTTGCCGGTCTGTTTCATCGGAGCTGCATCCACTGGGTCCCTCCTCCAAAAACAAAACAGAAGATTAATGGGAAACACATCCCAGCTAAATTCTGAATTCTCTCTTCCATAACTGGTTCATCATGTGGCTATAAGGGATAAAAGCGCTGGCACGAGCCCCACAGTCAGCCCAGAAATAAGTAAACAGCAGTGTTCTCTTCATCTGCATGGGTGTCGGTCGGCGTCCACACTCTCCGGGCTGGGACCAGCCTTGCTGGGACACCTGGCGTCCTCACCCTGGGTTCTGGAGGGTTCTCCCGTGTGTGGTGTGCACGTGCGGCACTCCGTCCCCACTCTGCCCAGGGCCTGACTTGCTTTCTCGCCTAGAACCCCCCCTGGACTTGCACTCCTGGTACAACCGCTGGCGGATCTGCTGTGACGGGAGCCTCCTTCTCAAGTGGCAGCAGCTCCAGGCCCTTCACCAGCACGAGCCACTGGCCCCAGGGAGGGGAGTGAGCCCCCCGGCCCCGCTCCTGCCCTTCAGCCTCCTCACCCTCCTGCAGGTGGTTCTGAGGGTCGTGGTGGCCATTCGGTGAGCAGGCATGGGGCGGGGGCACTGGGGGCCCTGGGCCCATCTCACTCCCCAGGCTGTTTCGGTCAGGGGCTGGGGGTTCGGTTGAGTCCAGGATGTGGGAGAAGTTGGCTGTGGCTGAACGAAGGGTGAGGAGTGGCTGCAGCGGGCTCACCATCTGGAGTTGCTCACACCTTCCACAGGGGTCTCACTCCACCACACACTCAGTGCGTGAGCGGTCCAGGCACGTCCGAGCTGACGGTGGGGCACTGGGCATCTCGGGGCTGCCCGGCTTTCTTTCTTCCGCTCATCCCTGTGGCCTGACACTGCTTCCAGTTTGCACATGTTTCCATCACGTCGAGGTTGAAGGTGGCTGTTAGAAGCCGCTCGCCCAGCCAGCCCGCTGGGGAAAAAGCAGAGCTTCAGGCCTGGGGACTGCGGCCTCTCCCCTTGCCCGTTCCCAGCCATCAAGGCTCCATTTTGGAAAGCCCTTGCCCCAGCCTCGACCCCAGCAGCCTCACTCAGGCCTTGTCACCTGGAACCCCACCGAGGCCCTCCTCCAGGGTGCCCCTCCTCACCCCCTACCCAGGGACAGGCAGGGCTGCTTCGTTTGGTCTCCTGCTCAGGCTCTCCCATCACACCTGTGCAGGGACGTGCAGATACACAAGTGTATGTGGATAGAGGATGTGCACAACTGCATCAGCGTGTAAATGCACACAGGTCAGATTTATATATATTGACTTGTTTGCCGAATTGTCTGTCTTCGTGTCACTGTACGAGGAGTCTTCTAGAAAGTGTCCAGTATCTGAAAATGGTTGTAGGTGTCCCGTCCATTGTCCCCGTTGCTGTTGTTCACAGCAGGGGTTAGCTCTGTCTTTGTCTCCGGTGCTGGCTGGAAGCAGAAGGCCCTCCCCGCTGCACCCTGCTTGTCTGCTCTCCCGGTGTTGCCTCTGACTAGCCCTGTGATTACAAACGGTGTCACAGGGCACATCTGTGTGCAAGTGCCTGTCTGTGGCATGAGCTCTCGGGAAGGGGGCCGGGGCAGGGGGCCAGCAGCTTTGGGTGATCCGTGCGCAAGAGCAGGCTCGTGTTTCTTCTTTGCTGTGCATGAAGATTCATCTTTTGTGTGTGTGTTTGCTAACTTGACCGTCAAAGTGAGTCGGACTCCCTGCGCTCACTCTGGGAGGAGTAAAGAGGGAATCTCGACTGTAGATGATACGTGAGGGAGACGGTCAGGGTAGGCTAAAGGGATGGTGCTGGTGAGCGCGGAGGAGGCGTTTGCCTCAGAGCCAGGCTCTTTGGGCCGAGCCACAGGTGCCAGCTAGATGTTCAGGAGAACTCTCTTGTCTGGCTGGGGTGTCTGCAGGGTACCCTGTGAGATTCCCCCAAACTACACACCAGCTTACCTCAGGAGAGACTGCCGGCTACCCGCAGGCTGGCCTGGCAGAGGTTTAGGACTGTGAAGGCCTCGGGAGGGGAGGGGAGTTCCGAACCTTCCCAGCAGGGACCCTCGAAGGGCTGAGACTGTCACACTTGCCTTCTCGGTGGGGCCCGCCTCAGCCTCCTCGCATCGCGTCCCTTTCACAGCTGCGGAAGGCGCAAGGCGGGGACTCTCCTTCCTGCCCCGAGGGGGAGAGTGGGCTCGGGGGGCCGCGTGCCCCATCAGAGAATCCGTAGCTGGAAGTGGCGTCGCTTCCCTGTACCCTTTTCCTCCTGCCTGGGCTCCTCAGGGACTCAGATGGCATCCTCCTCTGCTGTGGGGGTCCCCCGCCTTCCAGCCCAGGGAGGCTCCCTACCAGGTCCTGCCCGGGCAGCGTGGGCTCGGCGTGGGGCCCAGTTCCGAGTAACTGCCTTTCTCTTTGCTTTCCAGCCACTTGTTTTGGCTTTGAAGTTGGAATCTTCAGCCACTGCCGAGAACATCAACGAAAACGTCTGTCATAGTGAAGGTCTTTAACAAGAACTGTCGAGTCAGGAGGAGTCTGCGATAGCCACCATTCTCTCAGGTCCTATAAGTCACCCCCGGGGTTGGGTCCAGGCTCTCAGCAGGCAGTGCTTCGTGGCGGCACAGCTGCTGTGGACGCGGGCGAAACTCCGGCGAACGTGGCCAATAAATGTTATTTGTGAAACTCCGGAGTGGCCCCTGATTGAACGCGGACGCTGGTTCCTCTCTGTGGAGGGGGCGTGTTCTCCAGCCTGGTGTCGCATCCATCTTCCCTCTGCCCAGGTTGGCGGGGACAGCAGGCCCACCGGTGACAGGCCGGAGGTAGTTGGCACCTGTGTCAGGTGGCACGCACCTTAGTAAGTCGCATGAAATTATGTGAATTGATGTTTTTTAAACTGAGGTGTCATTTGCATCATAAAACTCACCTTTTTACAGCATATGGGCCAGTGGATTTTGGTGTATTTACGTGGTGGTGCAGCCCTCCCCCTGCTGTCTCAGTCCAGACCCGTATGGTTCCCCCAAAAAGAGACCTCTCCTGTTTCAGTGCGTCTGGCAGCCGCTCACCTGCTTCCTGACGTTTCCCGTGCGGGACATTGCCCGTACGTGCCGTCCTACGGCAGGTGGGTCGGCTGTGTCTGGCGCCTCTCAGCGCACGGGGTAGCCCCTGTGAGCGCCGCGTTCCTTTCTAGGTGGGTACACAGCAGCTTGTGGGACCTTTGGGTCGATTCCGCCCGTTGCCTCCCGGTGACTAGTGCTGCTTCTGTTTGGACGTGTTCCTGTTCCTCTCGGGTCTGCGCCCGTGAGTGCTGGGGCGCAGGGTAACCGCCGACTGTCGCGCGGCACGCTCCGTTCTCCACAGTGGAAGGCTGTGCCGTTTCACTTTCATGTTCCTGCCAGCCCGGCAGGCCAGTGTGGGTTTCCTTGCCGACACTTGTCGTTAGCCTTGTTTGGATGATAGCCGTCCTTGTGGGTGTGGAGCAGTGGCTCGCTACGGTTCTGATTTGCGTTTCCCTGGTGGCTAGTGACATCGAGCGTCCATCCGTGTGCTCATCAGCCATTTGCGTGTCTTCCTGGCAGAGATGTTTGTTCCGACTCGTTGTCTCTGTTTCCATTGGATCATCCGTTGTTTTCATTGTTGCTGGGTCTGTTCTGGCTGTGTTCTGGATTATAGGTCCTTGTCAGATGTGTCATTTGCAAGCATGTTCCCCTGGAGGTGGTTTTCCTCTTGATGATGATGACCTTTGAACTACAGAAATTTTTGATTTCAATGAAATCCAGTTTTCTGTATTTTTCTTGGCTTGCTGTTTTTTCTTAGGTTAGATGGTCGTATCTCAAACTGTTGCCTAATCCAGTGTCACAAAGACATACCTAAGTTTTCTTTCTCTCTTTTTTTAGGTCTTATTTATTTATTTGAGACAGAGAAGAGAGCACAAGCGGGGTACGCGGCAGGCAGAGGGAGAGGGAGAAGCAGGCTCCCGACGGAGCAGGGAGCCCGACGTGGGCTCGATCCTAGGACCCCGGGAGCATGAGCTGAGCTAAAGGCATTTGCCCAACCAACAGAGTTACCCAGGTGCCCCTGCCTATGTTTTCTCCTAAGAGATTTATAGTGTAGCTCGTACTTTTGGGGTTTTGATCTATTTTGAGTTAGTTTTGTAACTTTTGTATGTAGCCTGAGGTACCTGTGTGTGGTGTTCTTTTGTGAGTAGATACCCGTTGTTCCACATAACGTTCTCGAAACGATCAGATTATAGAAATGGAGAACAGACTAGTGGTTGCCAGAGGTTTGGGGGTGGAGGCGGGTGGGGGTGTGGAGGGAAGTAGGTGCCATCATCCAAGGACGACATGAGGCATTCTGCGGTGATGGAAACATCCTGTATCTTGACTTTATTGGTGTTCTGGTTGTGAGATGATGCTACAGTTTTGCAAGATGTTATCAGTTGGGACAAAGTGGATGAGAATAAAGTGGGATCTCTCTGTGTTATTTCGTGTAAGTCACTATGAATCCACGATAATCTCAAAATAAAAGTTCAATTAAAAAAGTACAGTTCGCTTTGGAAGATTTTGAGAATACAGAAGAGTGCAGAGAAGGAAGTGGACGCCACTGCCCCTCCCCTCCCCCGACCCTGCGTTGGCTCTGTTGCCGCCTTGGCAGGAACGGATGGACAGATTCCCACAGGAGCCAGACTGGGTGGAGTGTGTGCATCGGGGTGGCCGCCTTAGAGATGGAAAGAGGACAGAGGAGGGGCTCGAGGCCGGGGAGGGCTGAGGGTGACGAGGCTGCCGTGGGGCCTGGGGCTGGCCCCTGGGGCATTCCAGTGGGTGGTCCTGGAAAGCCTCCCGGCTTCCCTTGAGGGCATAGTGGTGTTTCCGGCTCATCTGGCCTAAGGGCAACACGGAGCCTCCTTCATCCGCTCTGCAGATATTTATTGGTGCGTACGGTGCGTCAGGCACTGGCAGGGGTGAACGCCAGACGTGCCCCTGGGCTGACGGGATACTGTAATACGGGGAGAGTTGCCATGGTGAGCGAAATACACATGAGTGCTCTTGACCTGTTCACATGCATTTCCGTGTTGCCCCACGGACCAGCAGTCCCTGATTGGGTGTTCTTTGGCTGCAGGGACAGACCGCATGTGCTAGGGAGTGACGCCCCTGGGGGCAGCCCTCAGCCAGTGACGGGTGGGAGCTGTGGGTAAACAGCCTCCTTCTGGATGGGACAGCTCCGTGCTCGTCACTGTCTCCTGGAGCTCCTAACAGGACGGAACCCCGCTGCCCTCCGTGCTCACGTTGGTAATGCGCTCTGTCCTGGCTGCTCGCCCTCCCCGGCTCACTTGCCCATTCCTTCACAGGCCTGCCTGGCCCACTTGTCAGTAAAGCACTCGCAGTCAGTCACGGCCTCGGGCTCTGCTTTTGTGGGAAACTCATACAAGACAAGGCCTGTGGACCTGGTCCTGAGGTCAGGGGAGGTTCCTGGGGGAAGGTGGTCTGAGCTGAGACTTGACGGTGAGTCCTGTCACTCTGGTGATGAAGGCTGAGGACAGAGTGTGCAGGAGAGGTGCACAATGTGAAGGCCTGCCCAGGACGGCCTGGAGCATTCTGTCTGCAGCTTAGGAGGGGCAGTGACAGGAGGTGGGTACAGACCACACTGTGGGAGGCATCGGTGGTTTTTCAAAGATCCCAAGTGTGTCAGACTTGTGTTTGGGAGAAACCACTCTGGCTGAAGCAAGTTGAACGGAGGCCTGCCTGGAGGCAGCAGCAGACACACTGGGATGGGAGTGCCCGGCCTGCCCTGGAGGTGGCTGTGGTTTTGTTCTACGTGTAGACAATGGGAACTCTCCCGGACACACTCCGGGGAGTCACATGTGCTTGTTGTTAAGGCAGTGACACTGCGGTGGCCTGGCCCAGCCCTGGCACTCCTGCCTGCCTGTGTTGTCCTGAAGTGTGACATGAGGAGCCACGAGAGGGCACAAGAGTCTCTCGTCTGGAAAGTGCTTGGAGAAGCTGGAGAAGCTAGGGAGGTCAGGAGGGATGGCCCAGCCTTGTCAGGCCCTCCCACCCCTGCTGGCGGCATTCTCCAGGCCAGGCCCTGCCACCTTCCAGGCGGAATGTATTCCACGGAGTTTGAGGAGTTTTGGGAAAGACGCTCCTGTGGTCCTGGAGCCTCCCGCTCAGTCAGGGAGCCCAGAGAAACGGCTCCCCGCCTCTCCCTCTCCCCAGCCCCCTCTTGGCTGCCTCCCCCCGACCCCCTCTCTCCTAGCCCTCTCCCTGGATGCCTCCCCCTCTCTCCTAGCCCTCCTCTCCTGCCTCCCCTCCCTAAAGCCTGCCTCCCCCCTCTCTCCTAGCAGCCTCCCCTCTGCCTCCCCCTCTCCCAGCCCCCCTCTGCTGCTTCCCCCCCAATGCCTCCTTTCTCTCTCCTAGCCGCCTCCCTGCTGCCTCCCCCCTCTCCCAGCATCCCCTGCTCCCCTCTGCTGCCTCTCCCTTCCCCTCCCTAATGCCTCCCCCCTCTCCCCTTGCCCCTTCCCTCCTGCCTCTGCCTCTCTCTTCCCCCGCTGCCTTCCCTGCCTTCCCCCCTCTCCTAGCCCCCTCCCACCCCTCTTTCCCACTCCTCTCTCTTAGTCCCTCACCCCCTTACCCACTCGGCTCCTCTCCTCATCTTCTTTTCCATCTCTGTCTCATACCCCTTACGGAGCAGTTACCATGCAGCCCGGTCCTGTCTAGTAGAACATGTTGCAATGACAGCATGTGCTGGATGCGCACTGTTCCGGACAGCAGCCCACAAGCCACGTGTGGCTGTTGAACACTTGAGATATGGTCACTGCAACTGAATTGTAGTTTAGTTTAATTCACTTCAATTTAACTTTAAATAGCCCTGTGTGACTAGCAGCTGGCAAGTTGGACAGCACAGGTGGGGCCCTGTGACTGCTGCTTTTGCCCTGTCTTAAGGCTTCATGGCCTTCTAGAATGCTACCTGAGCCTGGTTACAGCGTTTACTGTAGATATGCTGGTCTGCTTCTTACTTCCTAAACGTTCCTGCTCTGAGGGTGAGGACAGCAGGCTCCCCAGACCCCCGTTTCCCCTTCAGGTGCTTGGTTGATCCCAGGCCTGCTAAAGGCTCCCGGTGGCCTGCCAGGTGGAGTGAGCAGTTACCCCCGGTACAGGTGTGGAGACCCAGGCCCTGAGCGAGAGGTGATCTGCTGCCCCGCCCAGGCCACACAGAGCCAGGCCAGCTCCCAGGGACCTCTGTGGCCTGGAGGCTGTTCCAAACAGGGGAATGGTATCCCTGCTTTTTTGGGAAGAAGCCTGTCTGCTGTCCACCTGGAGACCAAGGACAGCCGTCAAGGGAATCCGTCCTTGGACAAAATCACGCTGGGGGATGTGGCCAGCCTCCGCCGTGCCTGCGAGCACTCACGTCGGAGCGACCGTGCGATGGTGCAGCTCAGTGTTTATCCGAAGGGACATCGCCCCTCTTCTGAGGCTCTGGCCCCTGTCCTCATCCCTGTCGCAGGCCTCGTCCCAGCCTGGTGACGGGCAATGGGGGACAACATGCCTTCCAGTACTGCGGGGGTGTGTGTAGAGCGGGGCTAGTGCAGGGGACCGTGGGACACGCCTAGCGAGGTCTCAGGAGGCGGGGACACTGAAACAGAGCAGAAGGTTGGAGCGAGCAGGGCAGAGTGAGCAGAAGGAAAAACAGCCCCTGGGGAAATGGCTCTTCCGAATGCAGATGAGGTCCCCAAACTGTTAAGACATGAAGACCCCGGAAGAGAATCTCTTTCAACCCGAGGGAAGTCCCCTGAATTCCCTTTCCAGAAAGGTCCCTGACAGCCAACTGAGAGCTGTGCCTTTGCTGTAACCCTTTTTCTCCTGGCTTCCGGAACAATGGTCAGCATCTTCCTGCTGGAAGCACTTCCTGCATTTGATGAGTTTCTCCTAAGCCTGGACAGACCCGGATCTAGGGTTGTTTCGGTGCCGGGATGACTGGCTTTCCCATCCAGTGGCTAGCTGGCTGGTCAGCCTGCCGCCAGGGGACAGCGGCGTGGAGCAGGCATGAGCTCTGGGACAAGCGGTTAGCCAGGAGATCCCAGAGGGTGATGGTGCTGTCGTGCTCCCCAGCTGAGAACAGCAGCATTTTTGTTGTTGTTTTTAAGATTTTATTTATTTAGAGCACAAGCAGGGGGAGCAGCAGAGGGAGAGGGAGAAGCAGGCTCCCTGGAGCCCGATGCGGGACTCGATCCCAGGACCCTGGGATCATGACCTGAGCTGAAGGCAGAGGCTTAACCGACTGAGCCCCCCACACACATTCTGAAGGGAGCTGTCGTCCTGGTTCCCTGGACAGCTGCAGAATCCGCTCGACAGTCAGCCACAGTGCGGGGACAGTATCTGGGCTTTGGAAAACATCTCTGCATTCCTTTCCGGGTCGAGTGTTTCTGGTTGAGGGCGGTGGTTTCCCCCCCCCAGAGCTCAACAGTGTACGTGCTTCCTTCTTCGTTACTTACTCAGTAGCCGTCTCCCCCTCAAGTGTCAGAGAGGAGGAGTTGAACATCTTCGGGGACCAGTGTTCTGAAGACTGCGGCTGCCTCGACGTCTTGAATAGCATATTAATGTACGTGGATCCCGAAGGTTCCAAGTCAGGCTCTCATCTGTGGCTGTACCTCTGATGAGGGAAGCTGGGAGTGCAGACTTCTGGGCGGTGGTGCCCCCTGCTTTATGCCCAGCTCTGGCCCTGAGGAGATGTGAGTGTGGAGCAGGGGACAGCTTGCCATGTCCTCCGCCGGTTTTACAGAGGGGGCAGCTGAGCCTTGGAGAGGCTGGTAAGAGGCAGAGCCACGACTCAGTAACTGAGCTGTGCCCATCCCCCCACCACCCCGTTTGTGTCAGACCTGCAGCATCCTGGCTGGGTGAGATGTGTGTTGCATGAGAAGTGTCAAGCTGGGAGACGGGGTCACACAGCTGTAAGTGGCAGAGCTGGGAGTCAAAACCGTGTCTTCTGACCCCAGATACCCTCACATGGCCACGTGGGTCCTCGTTCCCGGAAGTCTGTGTATGTGAACTTTGCCGCTAACAGTAAACCCGTTTGCCTCAGCCCGGGCATCCAGTGGCACTGTGCCGTGTTCTTGCCCGACAGCTGGGAGGAATCTCCGTGCCTACAGCCCTGGCCTGGGGTGCATCTCGGTCGTAGCACTCAGGACGTGCTGCAGGTACCTGATAATGCTTGCTGGGATCATTCCTCTCTACCAGAAGGACCAAATTTATCAAGTCAGTATGTGGTACGCCTGGTGCTTGACACAGCTGGGCGCACACGAGGTACTCCGTTGCTTTTGTGTTGAACGAATGAGTAAACTCTTGAATTACGGAGTTCCAGCCATGTGCCAGGACACATCACACTCTTGTCTGGAAATGACCTGCTGATGGGGCCAGGTGCCCAGGAGGCAGGTGCTTGTGTGGCCTTGGGAGGTCAGCTTGCGTCCGAGGGACTGGGAAGAGTCTCATGGGGGTTTGGTGTCCTGCCTGGCCTACACCTGCTCAAGCCTCTTTTCTGGTTTCCTGGGACCTATGGGCCCATCTGGAATTGCTTGGGAGAAGGTGAGAGCCCCAGTGGCTCGACAGGCCCCAGCCATGTGCCCAGCCCAGCCCTAGTCCTGGGTGGGCTCGCGGCCCAGCTCTGCCCTCAGAGAGCTCTCTGATTACCCATGTGTTGAGACCTGGGGGCTGGCAGGGGCTGTGGGGACACCTAGTCCAACTACCTCATTCATAGATCGGGACACTGAGACGCAGAGAGGGTAATGCCATGTCTAAAGCCACACCGCAAGCTGGTGGCAGACACAGGACTTGAACTTAGCTCTCTCAAATCCCATTCAGGTCACTTCCCTCTCAAGAAACTCCCTGCCTCCAGGTGTCTCCAGTTCACTTCTCCTCTGTAGGAGCTCCCTGAGGTCCTGTGTCCTCCCAATCCACTGGGTTTTGTCTCACGTGGGGTCGGTCTTGTGGCCTGGTCCCTGCAGCCACATGGAAGCCACCTGGGCCCTTGAGGAGGGAGCTCTGCCATCGAGGCGTGTCGGCCGTGTTCGAGGCTCACAGTCCTCGTGGGTTTTCATGCTGTCCTGGCAGCTCTCACTGTGCTTGGCATACAGTAGGTGTTCCATAAGTCCTTGTTGATTTTGGGGGAATCCACTGTTTTCTCTGCTGGGTGCCCCTCTGGGGGGTCTGGGGGCCACAGACATGATGGGGAACCGCCTGCTTTCACTTTGGCCATTTCCAAGAGAGCAGCCCTGTTTGAGGGCACCATTTTTATGTTAAAACAACAAACCTCAGGGTTGATCCATGAGCAGTAGAAGGTGGTGGCATTCTGGAGGAGGCCAAGTCTGGCATTCCAGAGTTTGGGGAATTTTGTTGTCTCAGCACCAGCCGGGCAAGTGTATCCTTTCCAGACATCCCACATTTGAAGGGGAAATTCCAGAAATTGCACACACCGCTTGCTGTTCCCAGGTAGGGAGCAGGGGGTGGGCTGGGAGCCGGCAGCCTCCTCTGAGCTGCCTGGTTTTGCCCCTCACTTGCCAACAGCATGGGCTTTGTGGGGGGTCGAGCTATCTGAGCGCCGGGGTGCCTTGCCGGGGGGGGGCAGGGTGTTCCTAGGGTGCAGATCCTACCCTCTTCGCCTGTGTGTGCTTCACTGGCCGCGGCCTCTTCCTGTGCCCTCATCTGACCCCTCCTCCCAGCCCCAGCAAGCACGCTCCCTCCTTCCTCTCTCTCCCTCCCACCCTTCCCTCTCTGCTTCCCTTCCCCCCCCTTTATTCTTTCTAGAAACTGTTATATGCATAAAAACAGGCATAAGAGTGAAAATAGATAGAAAGTTGAGGATTTTTTAAACACACACACAGTGCCTCACTGCTGTTCTTTGTTCTGTGTTCCCCATCTAGAGGTCGAACAGATTGGGGTGCCTTGTTTTCTGCAAGATTGCTTCCTCGGCAGGGTTCTGTGCTCCCTGTGGCGTTGTGTCAGGAAGGTCCTGGTGCTGGTGGTCCCACATGTCACATGCTATGACCGGTCGACTGGGAAGCCCAGAGGGGCCAGCCTGGTCCGGCAAAGCCCCACCTGGGAGCTCTAGCGTCCTTGACAGCCAAGGTCTAGATCTGCTATTTCATCAGGGGAGGGTTTGCAATATATGGGTTTAGAAATAATTAAATTGTATACTTTTGTCCCTGGGACTTCAGTTAATTCTTACAGTTCTCACATTTAATTCTTGAAAGCTAAGATTCTTGTCCTCTTTTTTGCAGAAAAGGAAACTGATCCCCACAGAAAGTCTGTTGAGCTTGCACAGGGCCGCACCTGACCATATGGGGTCAGAAGGGGCCCAGTGGGGCCACTTGAGGTCACATGGGACCACATGGGACCAGGATCTGCTCTAGGACCTTGTTTCTTTTATTAAACAGCATTTCTTTTTTAATTTTTAAAAAGCTTATGAAATTTATGTGTATTATTAGTTATTATTTGAAATTTATGTGTCTTATTAGTTGTTATTATTATTAAAGGTAGAATTCATTGCTTCATCAGGTGTATGTAACACCCAGTGCTCGTTGCATCGTGTGCCTCCTTGATGCCCATCAGCCAGTTACCCCCCCCTTCCCCCCTCCCCTCCTGCAGCCCTCAGTGTGTGTCCTAGAGTTAAGAGTCTCTTACAGTTTGTCTCCCTGCGTTCATCCTACTTTATTTTTCCTTCTCTTCCCCGGTGTGCATCCGTTTTGTTTTTCAGATTCCACGTATGCGCGAGATCGTACGGTATCTGTCCGGCTCTGACGGACGGACTTCGCGCATCAGTGCTGACATTCCTTTGCCCGTGTCTTGCTTCCCTCTTGCGGGAAGGGTTCCAGGTAGCAGCTCTTGCCCACATGGGTTCCGTGGGACACTCAGCACGTCGGTGTTCTGGGAGGGTCCCACTGTCAGATCGCTGGGGACGGTGCCTGTGCGGCGTGCGTCTGAATGGAGCTGTGCACACAGGCTTGTCGGAGTGTTGCTTGTGCTTGTGACTCGTGCGGTGTCCAGTGGGGGATGTGTGCCCTCTCTGCGTGGGGTGCGGCACCCTCTGCAGACCCAGGTGCTTCTGCTCTTTCTAGGAGGGCCACGTGGGTGTGAGCCTACAGCCGTGTTCGCGTTTCTCTCTTCCTTGCAGCTGCACCGGGCATCATTCCTCTTAGGAATCTTGGCCAGCGTGGGAGGGAAAAGTGCCAGTGCCGTGGCATTTAATTAGCATTATTTAGTCAAGATATACCCAGTTCTCCACGCATTTGCTTGCAGGTGCCCTGCCTCTGCTAAGAATGGTCCGTCCGCAAACTTCACCTGTCCCTTCCTCTGGCTCGCAGGGGTCCCTCTGAGGAAGCTGACAGTGTCAGCTCACATACTGAAGAACAAAACAAAAGGGCAGTGTTGCCTTTAACAGGAATGTCCTTGGACTCCACTGTGCTGTAAGAGCGTGTTTCTGTTAGGAGGCATGAGATGGTGGGGACTGGGGACACGGTCATGGGCGAATCTCTGTCGGATGGTGACGGTGCTGGGAAGGTGAGGCCGAGTAGAGGGATCGGTGCCCGTGCGGGAGGGTGAGGCCTCTCTGAAGACGGGACTCTGCAGAGGACGGAATGGCGAGTCTGGGGGAGAGACTGCTGGGCAGAGGGTGGCGGGTGCAAAGGACCTGTGGGTGGACCTGTTCTGAGTGTGCGGCACAGCAGGAGCCCATTGTGGCTGGAGTGGAGAGAGGAGTGGCCAGAGGCCGGGAGCAGGAGCTTTGAGGTCAGCTCAGACCACGGAAAGGTCTTCGGCTTTTTTCTGACTTGGGAAGCCCTTGGAAGCCCCGTAACAAGTCTCTGATCAGGCTTGGAGTCTAACATGCTCCCTCTGGTGGCTGTGCTGAGAATTGGCCATAGAGGGCTGAGGGGAGGGGCCCTGCCTCCCAGGAATGAGCCTGAAGGAGGCTGAGGTCTGGGTCTTTCTTGAGGAGGACGACAAGAGGATTTGCTGATGGATTGTCGGGGTGGGGGAGCAGGAGAGGAGGCACCTGGAGACCTGATGCTGTCATGTACGGAGCCGGGGAAGCAGAGGAAGTAGCAGGAGCGGAGGGCGCCGCCGAGCAGCCACGTGGGGAGGCCGGTGTGGCTGGTAGAGCCGCGTCTGTGTGTACATCTGAGTAACCAGCTGGCCTGTGCTAGAGCCTGGGAGTGGAGAAGACGAGACTGAGGTGGGGTCCGCTGTTGTGGGTCCTGCCGCCTGCACGCACCTGCTCCAGCCCGTCCAGGACACCCAGAGTTCTGGACCTCGGGATTAGGGAACGCACACCACGCAGACTCATTGTCCTGGAGCTGGAAGGCCGTGACCTGGTCACTGAAATAACTTCAGTGTCTTCCATGACTGAACATGTGCCGTAGCAACAGAAGTAGGTCTGGTGTCACATAGAACCGGCCGACTCAGCCTTACACACTGCTGGTTGTGTGTCCTTGGGTTGATTATGTCACCTCCTTGAGCCTTGCTTTCCACATCTGAGAAGTGGGGATGACAATACTACTTTGCAAGGGCCTGGCAGGTGGAAAGCACTCGTGACTAGTGACCCCTCTTCCCTTCTCCACTCCCCCTCCCCCCCTCCCTCCTTCCCCTCTTCCTCTCTCCTTCTCTTCCATTTCCTTCTGTCCTCCTTCCTCCTGCCTGCCTCTTGCCACCTTCTCCTCCTGCCCCACATCTCCAGGTCATCTTTCTGCCATCAGTGATGATGTACTAGATGTGCTTTCCACAGCCCAGGATCCCACAGTCTAGGTTCTCCTGGGGCAGAATGGGAAAACCCCTCCTATGCTGAGTTGCCAGGGCACTCGCATTCTTGGTGGTGGCGTTGCCTTCTGTGCCTGCCCCTGGTGTTCAGGGTTTGCCTTCCATTTGCACTGATTGTTGGGATCTGAGAAGGGCTGCTCCCGCGGTTTGAGAGTGCCTGGTGTCAGCGGAGGCATGCGGTGCAGTCGGTCTCCTCTGTCCTGAGCCCCTTCCCAGGCTGCATCCTCCACTGGCTGGAGCAAGCATTTCTCGTTGGGGTGGTCCACGGGAGCTAGACGCCAGCTGTCAGCCTCCTCCCAAGGCACAAGGGACAGTGACTGCCAAGGTAGTGCTGAGGGGAGACCCGGGGGCAGATCTTCCTTCGTGCCAGTCCTTGCTGTCTCCGGCCCTCCTCCATTCTTGGATGTCTAACAGAAATATAACGTGAGCCACATGTGTAAGTTTTCTGGTAGTCACATTTTAAAAAGTGAAAAGGAACACATGAAATTGTAATAACCCGTTGTACTTAACTCTTTGTAAAATGTCATGTCAGCATGTGGCACTGGCCATGTTTCAAGGGCTCACCGGTCACAAGGGGCTCATGGACAGTGCGGCTCTTGGACATCACCCTTTGTGGGTGGGTTGGGGCTCTTCTGTGGCTCAATAGTCAATTAAATTCAAACCCAGCCTTCATCTCTCATTAGTAGTGTGGCCCTGGGGAAGTTTCCTAAGTGTCTATAAACTCAGTTTCCTCAGTGGTAAGACAGGCCTATGAATATCTGCATCGTATGATTTGGGGAAGGATTAGATAATGTGGTGAATTGTCTTTGGCATAATAGAGACTCAACCTGCTGGCTTCTGCTCTGCTTCCTGGTTGTTTCCAGCATGGACTCGAAGCCGGATGATCTGGTTTGAAACCTGGTTCCACAGCTTCCTGTGTGTTTAGTCGATGCCTTTGTTTCCTCATCTGTAAAATGGAGATAATAGTAGTTTAGTTTAGAACCATACCTCGTATGGTTCTTTGGAGGTCAAGTGAGTTAGTAATTATAAAGCAGTTTCAACAGTACCTGGCAGGTGATGCTAAGGAAGTGTTTGTTAGATACAAACAAATAACTGTCATGATAAAAACACTCAGCAAGCCAGGAGTACAAGGAAACTACTCAACATAGTACAATCATGTATGAAAAACCCACAGTGAACCTCATAGGCATTGCTGAAGGACTGAAAGCTTTTCTGTTGGCGATGATGCCTGCTTTCACCACTTCTGTTCACTGTATTCCTGGGAGTCCCATATCATCTGTTCACAGATGATATGATCTTATATGTAGGACATCCTAAAGATTTCACAAACATCGTTAGAACTGGAAAATTAATTCAGCAAAGTAGCAGGATGCAAGGTTAGCACGAAAAATCAGACACATCTCTTTACACTAGCAAAAAGGAAGTCAATAAAACAGTTCCGTTTACAATACTACCAAAGAATAAAGTACTTAGGAATAAACATGACAAGGAGATGAAAAGTATGTACACTGAAAACTACAAGTCATTAGAAGAAAGAAGTTAGATATAAGCAAATAGAAAGATATCCCATGTTCATGGACTAAAAGATAATATTCATAAGCTGTCAGTACTACCAAAAATGATGTGCAAATTCAACATGACCTCTGTCAAAATCCTAATAAAGTCTTTTGCAGAAATGGAAAAACCCTTCCTAAAATTCATATGGAATCCCAAAGGACCCCAGATAGTTTCAGTTGGGGAAGAGAAAAATGTTCTGGAGATGGATGGTGGTGATATCGGCACATTACGCACATATTTAATACTTCTAAACTGTACACTTCAAAATGGCTAAGGTGGGAAGCTTTATGTTTGTGTATTTTACCACACACAGAAATGAAAACAACGGAATTGTTGGTGTTTATCATTAGTGCGGGTCATTTGCTCTGTGCACTTACAGTTTTCCTGAGCTCTGAGTGTTGTAGTCCTAGGTAACCTGATGAGTGCGATCTAAGCACACTGGCGTAGTTGGCTAGTCTCTGGGGCTGGGGCATCTTGTTGACTTGCTCTACACGTTTTATGAGGTGCCTACTGTGTGCTAAGGGATATGCCAGCCCCTCGTGTGGTTCCAACACCCAGTGTGAGGCCTCTTAATTGGCTTCAAACGTAGCTGTGGTCTTCCTGAGTTACTTAACGACCCTGGGTAATGAGGTGTCTCAGCCTCAATATTTGCTTAATGCTTTATTCATGGGTACAAAACAGTGGTAATGTTCATTTCAGGGGAACTTTAATGATGTATGTGTCTGGTGAAGTCCCCAGCTCCTGACCCTTAGGTGCTAGATATGTTTGGGTCCATGTGAAATGTTTTGCATCACTTGCAAGAAAAAAAAAAGAGGTGCTATTTTTCCTCGGGAAAAGAAGAGGTATTTTGCAGCCAAACCTTGTTCTCCTGTGGAAAATTTGTCAGAACTGTAGAAAGCAAACACATGGAAGTTTCCAATGCTTCTCCTAGAGGAAGGAGTTGGACTCTTCACAACCAGAACAATGGTCCTCGTCCCCCATTTGTAATCTGTTCATCAGTCCACCGACCCATTCCATCATCCTTCCATCCATCCGTTTATCTGTCTGTCTGTCTGTTCATCCATACGCTCACCTACTCATCTACCCATCTGTCCCTTCATCCACCTACCCACCAACTAATCTGTTCTCCCTCCATCTAACCATTTATCTGTCCGTCTGTCCATCCTTCCATCCAGTCATCCATCCATCCATCCATCCATTTATCCACCCACATACCCATCTGTCCATCTACCCATCTACCCATTCATCCCTCCATCCCTCTGTTCTTCCACCCACTGACTCATTTGTCTGTCTCTCCATCCATCTATCTGTCCATCCATCCATCCGTCCGTCCATCCATCCTTTCCTCCATCTGTCCATCCAGGTATCACAGGCCTAGGACTGCTCTATTTCACCAATCCTGGGGTCAGCATTGTGTCTAGCCGGCTGGGCAAGGCCAGTACTTCACTTTTCTGAGTTTCTGTTTCTTCACCTGTCAGTTGAGACCATGTTGTTGACATGCTTAGCCCTATGCCTTGCCTACAGTGAGCAAGGAGTCAATACACGTAGCCACAGCCATCATCATCAGTAACAAGAGTATACTCTGAAATAAGTACTGTTATCACCCCATCTTGCAGAAGAGGACACCGAGGTGGAGTGCTCTGACTCTGTTGCCTTTCAGAGTGTAGATGTGAAATGTGCAGGAGCTGGGCTGGACTCCTGGAACTGCCCCTTGCTACCTGGATGACTGTGACTTCTTTTAGATCCTTGGGTCCCTGAGGGCCCAGGTTCCACGGGCTGGCCTGGGAGGAAGCCAGACAAGGTAATTTTCTACCTCTGGAAATAGTGAAAAGATTAAAAACAAAAAGATTATCACTTCATTTTTAAAACTTTTAAACTTTTAACTTTTAAAAGTTTTAAACTTTTAAAACTAAAAAGTTTCCTATTTTCCTCCTTTGCTTCCCAGTGCCCGCAAACCATCCCAAACAAAGTGGGGGGGTTTCTAAGCCCCTCTCTTCTTTTTGTCCTCCCAGGGGAGCGAGAGACTGGTTACGACCCGACCCAGCACAGACAGCCTTGTTTGTGCAATCCCAAATCCTTCCTTCTGAAATCGAGTTTAAGACCACCTGAACTGAATGTAGTGATATTTTGATTTCTTGGTTGAGTTTTTGACGTGCACGTGAAGCCTGAGCCTGCTGGTGCATGGAAATGCTTACCCTGGCCAGAGGGAGGTGTTAATGCCTTCGTCACTCACGCGCCAGTTGTCTTGCAGCTGGGAAGGAAGATGCCCCACCCGGTCCCAGCCTTCCGGGGACTACTGGCCCTGCTGCCCACCCCCGCCACCGTGCCAGCCACGTGACACTGTGGCATGGGAAGATGTGGCTGCCCCCACCTGTGCTTCCAGATGGTGTTTTGGAAACAGACCTCCACAGGTCATGGCATCCAGCCTCCGCAGTGCCCTCTGATCCCACCTCCTGGAATTCACACCCTGTGTAGTCCCCTCGCAGCACCAGGGTGGGTCTGTGTACTAATGGAATTTGCTATGTCACTTCCAAGATGAGGTCATAAAAGACACTGTGGTTTCCGTCTTGGTGGCTCTCCTTGCCTCTCTCCCTCCCCCTCCTCCTCGTAGGGGAGTTGCCCCTGGATTCCGGACTCTCTGAGACGTGTGAGATAACAGACTGCCTGTTGCTTTAAACTGCTGACCTTCGAGGAATTTGTTACGCAGCACTAGGGAACTAATACCCCCGTCTTGTTTCTGCAGGCCGGTGTCGTGGATGCAGGGAGAGCCAGGAATGTTCTCTCACTTAAAGCCCCAGCCCACCTGGGAGGACGCTCACACGCATGCTCCGGAGCGGGAGCCGATGCTTCCAAGGAGTGAGCTGGGGCCACCTTTGCTGTAGTGACTCACGACTGTGACAGGAATGGAAAAGGGGAAGGGAAGCCGACGGGTGTTCGCTGAGCGCCAGCGGGAACGGCGGTTCCTGGCCACTGTGCTCCCTCCGCCTCAGGCTTCGAAACATGCCCGGTCGTCCTCCCTGAAGGAGGTCGCTGAGGGGCCTGGGAACTGCAGTGACTTGCCCAAGGTCACCCAGCCAGGCCGCGAGGGAGGGCGGGCTCAGCCCAGGGATGTCTCCTGGCAAAGGGGTGAACAGATACGGAAGGGACAGGGTCTCAGAGCTCGAAGGCACTAAGCTCCCGCGGACTGGACCGTGGTCTCCGGAAGAAGCTGAGGTTGGAGACCAGCAGAGTCTTTTTCTCTCAGGTGTGTGAGCTGACAGGAGAAAACGTGAAAGACGCTCAGACCTAATCCTGTTTAGTCCTACCTTGAGTGAATCACCTGCTCCGGGAAGAAGAGGAGTCCAGGAAGGGGACCACAAGTTACCCAGAAACATGGAACCTGTCGACGTTCATCAGTGGCGTGTCTGAATATTGGGCCTTGGGCTGACCCTGTCCGATTGGGCACCTGTGGCTGCCCTGGTCGCCTCCTGCGTGTGGGCTCTGGCCCTGGAGCTTCGGCCTCCCCTTCCTCCGGGAGAGGTCGCTGGGCGGGCGTCAGCTCCCGGCTGCTCTTGTGTGAGTCAGCCTCGTTTTTTAAGTGAAGTTTGTGTTTTGTGGTAATTTTAGGTTTACTGAAAAGTTGCAGTGACGACGCGGAGGGTCCCGTGCCCGGCGTCCCCGCGCGCGGCTGGCCCCTGCCCGGCGAGAGCCCGGACCGAGAGGTGCGAGTGCACCGCGCTTAACCCGACCGGAGAGAGGCCGCTTTCCCGGCGGCTCCCCCGACGCGTTCGGTTTTCTGTCCCGGCGTTCCGTTCAGGAGGCCGCGGTCCGTTTCCCCTGCGCGTGTTGAGGGAGCCTGAGCCGCCTGCGGTCCCTGGCCTGGAGCCCGAGCCGTGCTGCTGCCCAGGAGGCCCCTCCGCGCCCCCCCGACGGCAGCCGCGCCGCTTCCTCCCGCTTGAGCCCGTTCCCGCAGGCGGCGCGGAGGTCTCGGGCCGCCCGGAGCTGTGTGTGGAGAGTGAGGATGCGCCCGCCTCTGCGCTCTGGGGTCTGCCGGCGGGGTCTGTCGCAGGCGCGGGGGCGGGAGGGGTGACGGTTGATGCTCAGAATGTTTCTCACCTGACCGTGCACACGTCCGGGAGCGCCTGTATCTGAACGCTGCAGCGGGACACGGGCTGTTTCCTCTCCGCCAGCCACACTTACCCTCGGGGCGGTGGTGATGACGGGGTGAGCGGGGCGCGTGCTTCCTCCGCCCCGGGCACTGGGTTCACTCAGCCACGCGGCTGCTTCCTTACACCTGCTCCGGGACGTGGGGCACAATCGCCACGCCCATTTTATGGGCGAAAAAACGAGGGCTCCGATGAGGAGAGGGGCCCTTTTCTGGCTCCCACGGCTGGTCAGTTTCCTTAAAGAGAAGCCTGTGTTCTGCAGGCGAGGCAGAGTTCACCCGGCCTTGACCTGTCAGAGGTGCTGCGCCTCAGGCCAGACCCTCCTGCTCCTGACCACCCGATCGCCCGATCCAGTGGTCCATGCTGGGCTCTGGCAACCATGCGGACTGTGGGATTTATTCCAAGGGGTTTGGGGCAAGAGCAGGATTGAGTGTAACTTCACAGAGGGGGCAGATGGGGAGGCCAAACATCGCATGCCCACAAGAATTTCTGCCTGATTTAGGAGTTTGGACATTCTTCCCTTAAGTGGGTGAGGTCTCTGTGTGCCAGAGGTGCACATTAAAATTGGGGCTTCGAAGTAATAACTGCCAGACCCCTAAAGGGACGCCTCCATTGACGGCAGGAATAGATTTCCTCCTTTTGGCGGGGTACAGTTCCCAGTCATCTGGGCCCTCCTGGCCCGTGAAAGAAACCCCGTCATCCGGGCCTCTCCTGGCCCCGCGCCCCAGTTCTGCTGGCCCTGTCGGTTTTACTTCCGGCCGTCTCTCCTTTGCTCGCTCACTGTCTCTGTCAGGAGAGCCAGCCCTCCCTACCTCCGTTTCTCCCTTCAGAGCCCCTTTTCTGGTGGATGCTGCTGCGTGGGCCCTGCGTCATCCTCGCTGTACCTGTCTTCCTGCCGCCGCCATCCTGGAAGGCTCTGGAGGGCAGCACTGTGTCTCCGTGTTCCCAGAGCTTGACCCAGCCTTGGGGGTAGAGGTGGTGCACGAAGTTGTTACATGAATCATCTCTTAAAACGAGCAGGTCTGTAGCCCGGAGGAACTTTATGTCTTCCTGCTCCTTCTTGAGAATTGTAGGAGCTCCTTAGGCGGTGTTTGGGGCCAAGGCCATGATGCAACACTCTGTGTGCTGGCTGCACTGGCTGAGACACGCCATCTCCCTGCCTGCAGCCCTCGGGCCGGGAGGTCTGTCTCCCTTCTGTGGAGAAGATTATGGAGACAAGTTACTTGTCCAGGGCCCCGAAGCTGTCAGGCGCTGCTGCTGATTCCGAGGCCTCGCGGTGCCTGGAAGGATGGCTGAGGGCTGAAGAGAACGGTGGGGCCGGGACTGCGGGGTTTGAGGCACCCCTGCTCCCTGACACCATCTCACCCGCCACCCACCCCGCATCAGCAGCCTGGATGTTGTCAGCATTATAAAGAGATAAGCCAGTTTCTGGTGAACTGTGAAATTTGGTAAATTCTGCAAGTTAGTTGGTCATAGAGCCAATGGTTTCTTTGGGGGACATGGTGTGAGATTAGCTCACCCTAGTGAGGGCTGCTGTTAGCCCACACAGTGAACGACCGGGACTTGATTCTGTTGGGGGCTTTGTGAGGGACTCTGTAGAATGAACCTAGGATTCTTCTGCTGGAGGCACAAGGGGGTGAGTGCTTTTCCGCTGGCTCTGACCTCCTGCTGGTGAAGGGCGGTCCCACTGGCTGACGCGTCTTCGTCTTCGGCACTTCTATGATGAATGGGCTTCTGGGGGCGGTGGCAGAGAAGCTGAGCTGAAAGGGTGTGCGCCGCGCAGTGAGGCACCGCTGGCTGCAGCAGAAGCTGTTGGAGCAGACTGGCGGGCAAGGGGAGAGCACACGGGCAGGCTGGGCCCCGCGCGCCAGCCTCCGAGAGCCGCCGGCTCTTCCCCAGACGTGCCTGGTTTCCCCACCACCCGCTTTGTGCAAGCATCGCCTCTCAGCCGGGTCATGTTTCTTCCATGCAAAATGAACAATGGGTAATACTTTTGACCAGTATCTCAGGTAAAGATCTTTCCATGGCCCTTATTTGCTGCCCTTCGCCTAGGATTCATGATTCTGCTAGGCTTGCTGGATTCATGGTACTATCATTTAATATTAGCTTTATGAGGCTCCCAGTAATAATTAGGTGTCGGGGCAGGTTGGAGAGTACTTGCTGGCTAGTTTGCCGTGGAGTTCGTGTGTGGTTTACGCATTCATCTTCAAGCCGGCCAGACTTAGAGCCTTCCCAAGGCCCGACACAGCAGTGCACGTGCTCATCACAAGATACATGTGCATCACAGATGTTGGGGGGATTAGAAATTTCCTTTTCTCAACATAAGCTGTGGTTCTCTTTGTCCCTTTTCCTGGGTAAAATTATTTTTCCTGACTGCCATTGCCAAGGAAACTGCCCGCCTCGTTTACAAGCTCCTGGGAGGGAAACTGAGTTTCTGGAGGTGGAATTGTTTATAGATTATATTCCAGATCAGGACTTGAAGACAAAGAGCTGGCTGGCAGTTGACCCACCTCCTTGGGAGCCCCGTATGGGAAATCTGCATTCTGCTCTTTGCGATTCTGCAAGAAACCCAAGCTGTCATATAATGAATGGGCTGTCTGCTGCTGACTGGTTCCTTCAACAGATATCTCCAAGCACTTAATGCTTGTCAGGCCTGGGCTCCGTACCGTGCACGTGCGACCTCATTTACCTTCTTCCTGACCCTGCAAAGTGGGCAGTCCACTCACTCTTAAGTGTGGTTGGTTTTGTCAAAGACATGTAACAGTTTCCTCTAACCCCTACCTTTGATATATTTTCCTTTTACATTTCACTTATACATGTGTTATAAATCCATAATACGTTCATATTATATTTTTATGAAGCGGTTACTGATATTTCTTGGCTGTCCTTGGGTTTAGAAAATGCATCTTAATTTTCCGTCTGCCTTCAGATAATGCACTGATTCATGTATAGTGAATGGACTCCCACCCTCTTCTGTGGGGTCGTGGAACTTTTACATAGGCCGTACACCCATAGTCCTTTGCTTCTGTTTTTGCTTTACACACTCAACATTCCAGAGTGATTAAGAGGATCTTTCCTTCATTTACTTTTTAAATTTTTTTTTTTAAAGATTTTATTTATTTATTTGACAGACAGAGATCACAAGTAGGCAGAGAGGCAGGCAGAGAGAGAGGAGAAAGCAGGCTCTCCACGGAGCAGAGAGCCCGATGCGGGGCTCGATCCCAGGACCCTGGATCATGACCTGAGCTGAAGGCAGAGGCTTTAACCCACTGAGCCACCCAGGCGCCCCTACTTTTTTAATTTTTAGAAAGATTTTATTTATTTGAGATAGAGCATGTACACAAGTGGGGAGAGGGGCATAGGGAGAGGGAGAAGCAGGTTCTTTGCTGAGTGGGGCACCCAGTGTGGGGCTCGATCCCAGGACTCTGGGATCATGACCCGAACCAAAGGCAGATTCTCAGCTGACTGAGCCACCCAGGCCCCCCTCTTCCCTTCATTTAAACAGTTTCCAGAGCTCTTCACTTCTCTGTGTAGATCCAAGTTTCCATCTTGTTTTATATTCCTTGTACTTGAAAAACTCCACTTTAGTATCTTGTAGCAGGGATCTTTTGGTAATTAATTACCTCAGATTTTGTTTTTCTGAAAAACAATTTAAATTCTTTCATTTAGGAAAGGTATTTTTGCTGGGGGTAGGATTCTGTGCTGACCATTGTTCTTTTGGCCCTTAAGCAGGGGCACTTCATTGTCCTCTGAATTGCATAGTTTCCGATGAGCAGTCTGCTTTTATTCTCCTGGTCTCTTAATTTCTTTGGCCTGCCTTAGTGATTTTCTCCTTCTCTTTCAGTATTTTGCACATGATCTATCTATCCTTTTTTTTTTTTCTGTCCCAATAAATAATCCTGCTTGGAGTTCTCTGATCTTTTTGGATTTGTGACTTAATATCTTTCATTACTTTTGTACAACTCTCAGCTGTCACCTCCTCAGATATATCTTCTACACCATTGAGTCCCTCCTCCTCCTGGGCTTTCAGTTACACATATGTTGAATTATTTCTGTTGTCTCAAGTGTATTTAAAACTCCTTATTGTCATCATGATCTATGTTCCCCCCACCCAGCCCCCTCCTCATTCTCTTCCTCTTTTTATTAGAGTTTGGACAATTTCTATTGACCTATCTTCACCAGTTCTTTTCCTACCTGTAAGAGTCTAGTGACGGTCACAGTCAAGACGTTCTCCATCATGGCACTGTGTATTTTATTTCATGAGACTCACCCCCTTTTCTTCTACCATCTCAGGCATGAGTCTCCTGGACTCAAGACTGTTCGTGTACTCCTCCTCCTCCTTCCTTTTGTATAAGGTGGGATGAGAAATCTGGAATTTACTACTCTGTTATTGCTAGAACCATCTTTTTACTTAAAACATGGCCACATCTTTGTATTTAAAGGTTGTTTCTTACAGACAGTATGTCACTAGTTTCCTACTTACTTGGATTAGAAGACTGTGATTTTTCTGAACCTGCTCAACATCGAGAACAACATCAGATACACTCTTTAGCCACGTAATCAGAGCTGCAAGGCCTGTAGAAGGACCCGCATGCCGCTTTCCGGAGCTCCTTCCCAGAATGCGTACCCGACTCTGATCATGACAAAACATCACACAAACCCTAACCCAAGGACACACTACACAAGAACTGGCCAGGGGAAGACCAGAAAGACTGAGGAATGTTCCTGATGAGAGGAGGTCCAGGGAGACAGTACCACGGAGTGCAGTGCATGGTCTCGGGTTGTCTTGCATGTGAAGGACACTGACAAGGACACTTGACACTTGGTAGATTAGACGGGGATGTTGTATCCCGGCAGATTTCCAGTTGTGAGGCGCTGTACTGAGTACCACAGTTGAGAACAGGAATGTCCTTGTTTCAAGGACATACACGCTGATGTCCTTAGGGGCTAAAGCGTCATCAAGTCTGCATGACAGCTTACTCTTAAATGGCTCTGGAAACAAAGGCACAAAGACAAGAAGATAAGACAGAAGTCGGAAGACGTTAACATTGGTGCTATCCAGGTTAAGGGGATATGGGAGGTTTTTGTACTCCCAAACTTTTCCACAAGTCTGAAAGTGCACCAGACTCCAAAGTCTGCAAAAGAAGGAAAGAATCCTCCCTGTCTTAAAAAAAAGCCACACCATCAGTCAGGTGTCTGAGATGGATATCGCTAAACAGTTACAAGCCTACAAAGTCGAGTACCACGTGCTTCAGGAAGAACTTACCGATTCCTCTCTCAGTGACAACCAAAGAATGGACACCTTAGAGAAGACCGACAGCAGCTCGCGCAGACAGAACCTTGACCTCCTTGAACAGCCGCAGGTGGCGGACGGGAGGATCCAGAGCCTGGAAGTCACGGTCGAGAAGCTTCTGAGCAGTGAAAGCACGCTGAAGCAGGCCACCCTCGCCTCGGAGCTGGAGCGGTCAGCCCTGCTGCGGACGGTGGAGGCGCCCCGGAGGCGGGGCCGGCGGAGCCGCACGGGCCGGAGCCGGACTTCACGGGGCCCGGGCCCGCAGGTGACTGACGGCCCAGGACACGGCCCCTCGCCAGAGCACGGCTGCAGGGGAGCCTCTGCGGCCCGTCCTCGCGCTGTCCAGGCCTTAACTGAGAGGGACAGGAGATGCTGGAGGGGGAGAACGAGGCATGACGCGTGCTTCTCAGGGAGGACACTGGCTTGCCAGCGTGCAGACTGTTCTGAACTAGAACTTGTGCGTCACGGGGACGGAGGTCCCAAGTTTTTGTTGTTGTTTAAGTTGCAATCCGTCCCTTCCTCGGTCCTGATTACTGTACCCCGTAGGTTTAGGTGGCACGGATGTAAATAAATGCGCCTTCGAGTTTAAAAAAACACGGCAAGTGTCACTGACAGGGCGTTTGATGCATCAGTCGCCACCCTGCGGCCTCGCTGCGCGGTCGGCTCCAGTCACTCCGGCCGCAGTGTCCTGGCACAGCCGACAGACTGCTCTGAAACACCAAGCAAGTGCCTCCTCTCTCGGCGTCACCTGCCTCCGGGCCTCACTCGGCTCCTCTCAGGGCTCGCTGCCTTTTTTCCTGCGCTGCGCTTGAAAACAGCCACTTCTGTGGGGCATGTCTTGGGTGTCAGGTATTTTATCATCTTCACATTGACCTTACTTTCGATCTTATTTCTGTCATTCAGATGAGAACGCAGGCCCAGAGAGATGAAACGAGAGCCGAAGCTCCACCGCGGGTCTGTCCAGCTCCGCCCGCGCGCCGTCCGCCGTCCGCCCCTGCACCTCACTCGTGCGCACCTGTTCGCCGTGCGTCTGCCGCGCGGGAGCTCTCGGCGGGCAGGGCCCTCGCTCTGCTCTTCCCTGATGGACCCCGACCGTCGGGTTCAGCGCCTGCCCTGTGACAGGAACTTGCCAAACACCTTCGGAGGAAGGACCATTGTGGGGCCGAGCACACTTAAGACGTGGGCACTGGGTTTGAACGTTGGCTCAAACTCTGGTTCTCCGGAGAAGCTGTGTTGACCTTGGGCAAGTTAATTAGTACCCCTGGGACACTGTCTGCATCTGTATGATACAGATTGTGCTCTTACCTCGTGAGCTCGTGGGGAAGATCTCCTGACACAAGCCACACAAAGTGCGTGTCGCGGTCCCCGGTGTGCTGTAGGTGCTCAGTCCCTATTGGAGGAGCGCGTGAGTGAATGGATGAATGTTCCAAGTGGCCTCTCTGTCTGGGGGACCCCAGCTCCTCCTGTAAGTGCTTGCTGGAGGTTCTGTGGAGAGACTTGCCTGAAAACTCCCACTTGCTGCAGCAGAATCTGTGGGAGTATGTTGATGTTTTTATTTGTGTGTTTCTGGTGTGCCCGCTGTTCTGTAAGCGCTGGGCGGGCAGGCCTACCTGCTGACCGACTGACCTCGTTGTGCTTCATCACGCATTTACTGGGGCTCTCCCCTCTGCCGGGCCCTGTGCTAGATGCCGAGCACCTGCCCCACGCCCCCGATTTCGTCCCCTGAGCCCCTAACCTGGCTCGCGGCTGGTGCTGCCTTGTGCTGCTCTTCCGGGTGCTGGCCATCCCCGGCCCCCGGAGGCATGGTGTCCTCTGGCTCATGGGCCCATTTGGGGTAACCTTCGGAACACTGAAGTAGGTAAGTGAGCCCAGGCAAGGCCAGTCCAGCCTCCTCTCCTGTGAGCCCCTCGCATCCACGCTTACTTCCTCTCCTCGTCGGGCCTGAGAGGCCGCAGTGCTCAGGATGTCTCCAGGATGGCCTGTTCTCCCGACGCCTCCAGGCTGGACACTAGCTGTCCTGGGCCTGCTGACCAGGAGGTGGCGCTGTCCCACACTTTATGGGCCCAGAAGGGGCTGGAGCGCAGAGAAATCCGTGTTTTATCCCCAGAAGGCTACTTTAAGATGAGGGGAAAATTACGGGCATTTGAGTTAGTTATCTGGAAGAAAGAAAGAATTTTGAAAATAAAATGAGTTAAAGCTTCCGTTCAGATCTGTATCTGAGTTTTGAGTTCTGCTCACGTGAAAGCCTATTTTATAGGTTCTCATAGGTTCTCACAGTTGTTCTGTTTGGTATTTTTGTGTTTTTCAGCTCTGCCTGGAAATCCCTCAGGCAAGGCTGGTGGCTCTGAGAATCCAGTTCCGTTTCTCTGAGTGATTGAGAACGTGGGCTCTGGCCCGTGCCCCTCGCTCTTTGTCCCTGGGTGGGTTACGAGAGTCCTCTGACGCTTGGCTTCCTCGTCTGAGACCTGGAGGTGGGGGTCAGATGCCAGTGGGTTGTTGAGACTTTGAGATGCTGAGGATAAAGTCTCAGCCCAGGGCCTGTGAGAGAGGAAGCGCGTGGTGACTGGGTGCCGTCCTGGTGGTGCTGTCCCCAGAGGTGGGGGGCGCCTCCCACTTGCTCCTTTCCCTGGACGGGCTGGTCACTGCAGGGAGGAGGAGAGGACCCGGGCCCAAGCGGGGGGATGTGGGTCCTCGGTTCTGGCCGAGGTGCTGGGGGACACGGAGGGAGAGGGATGTGCTCTTTCCGGGCCTGCTGGCGTGGGTGTGGGGTAGGAGCCGCACAGAAGCACGGAGCCTCCAGGCATGGCATGGGGTGAGCCGGGGGCAGTTTGGAGGGAAGGATGAGTGCAAAAGAGGTCTGCGTGGGTGTGGACATCGACTGTGGGCAGGGCCCCCTGGAGGGACGTACGTACCTTTATTTATTTATTTAAGCTTTTATTCCAATTCTAGTCCGTTAACACACAGTACAGTGTTGTTTTTTGGAGTAGAATTCAGCGATTCATCACTCCCATGCAACGCTCAGTGCTTATCACAAGTGCCCTCCTAATGCCCATCCTCCATCTAGCCCATCCCCCACCCCCTCCCTCCAGCAACCCTCAGCGTGTTTCCTGGAGTTGAGAGTCTCTTCCGTCTGTTTCCCTCTCCCTCTTTTTTCCCCTTTCCCTTAGGTTCATCTGTTTTGCTTCTTAAATTCCACCTTTGAGTCAAATCATGTTATCATTGTCTTTCTCTGATTGAGACTTACTTTGTTTAGCCTGATGCCCTCTAGTTCCATCCACGTCCTCGCAAACGGCGAGCTTTCATCCTTTCTGACGGCTGAGTGATACCCCGCTGTCTGTATACCCCACATCTTCTCAATCCGTTCGGCTGCTGATAGACATCTGGGCTCATTCCAGAGTTTGGCTATTGTGGACATTGCTGCTATGGACATTCGGGTGCACGTGCCCCTTCGGATCACTACGTTTGTATCTTTAGGGTAAATACCCAGTAGTGCGATTGCTGGGTCGTAGGGTAGCTCGACTGTCAACTTTCTGAGGAGCCTCCATGCTGTTCTCCAGAGCGGCTGCTCCAGCTTGCACTCCCACCAGCCGGGCACGAGGGTTCCCCTTTCGCCACATCCTCGCCAGCATCTCTTGTTTTGCAGGAGGGACTTTTATTGACTTATTTTTTTTATTATGTTAGTCACCATAGAGCACATCATTGGTTTTTGATGTCGTGTTCCATGATTCATTATTTGTGTGTAACACCCAGTGCCATCACAACACGTGCTGTCCTTGATACCCGTCACCCGGCTACCCCATCCCCCACCCACTTCCAACTCGGAAGCCCTCAGTTTGTTTCCCGGAGTCCTCAGTCTCCCTCTCTGATTTCCTCCCCCTTCAGCTTTCCCTCCCTTCCCCCAGTGTCCTCCGTGCTACTCCTTGGGTCACCCATGTGAGTGAAACCACATGGTCATTGACTCTCTCTGCTTGACTTATTTCACTCAGCATGATCTCCTCCAGTCCCATCCATGTCGATGCAAAAGTTGGGCCTTCATCCTTTCTGATGGCTGCATAATATTCCGTCGTAATATGGACCACATCTTCTTTGTCCGTTCGTCTGTTGAAGGGCATCTTGGCTCCTTCCACAGTTTGGCTGTTGTGGACCCTGCTGCTATGAGCATTCGGGTGCGTGTGCAGGAGGGACATGGAAACCATGGCAAAGAAATCCCTTAGTGCTGGGGACAAAGCTGCATTGCTTCAGCATTTGCTCTCTTGAAACATGGTGAGAAGAGCAGGTCCCCGCGGTTTTTCTCAGTCCAATTCAGTGAATCTAGTGTTCCCATTTCCCGCACCTCCTGCCCCGCCTCTATGACTTCCCTCCTTCTCTAGGCGAGTCGTCTTCTGCTCCTTCAGGGAGCTCTCGGCCCCTCACTCAGACAGAAGCCCGGCCTGCCTCCCCTGGGCCCCGACACCCTGCCTCCCGGCCACCCCTTCCCTCTTCATCTTCCTGGCCCTACCCAGCAGGGTTTTGGCAGGGTCCATTGGACCTCCTTGGCTCTTATCTGGAGGGCTCTCTCTAAATTGTTTCGAAACCTCTTGGGCGAACTCAATAAACAGATGTGGGAACTCTGGGGTCCCCCTGTCATTTCCCCCAGAATTCGAGTCCGCCAGGGGTGGTTGCCATTCTAAGGGGCTCTTTCTTTCTCTGTGGACGCATGCATGCACACACACACGTGCACATGAGGTCCAGACCTGTAGTCCCTCCTGAGGTGACTCTTTGCGCACTGCTGTTTGGCTTTCTGTCGAGGGGTGGGCAGCAGCGAGGGCCAGTTTGATTTACTGTGGCAGGGACAATGCCAGGGGCGTTTGGGCTCCAGATGGGGACGTCCTGGATGCCTGGCTCTGTCCAGAGGGCGACAGACAGCATCCCACTGGTGGAAGCACCCTTGAACTGTTGAGATGTGAAGAAAGGGGCTGGGTGACCTGTTCCTCATCACAAACCATCTCGTTGGAAGGCTGAAGGAGGGCCGGGGGCCCGGCGTCGACCCTGCAGAAAACGTTTTGGTTTTTACGCTCGGCACTGAAAAGCCATTAAATGGGGAGGAAGCCTGTGCCCCTTCCCAGCACAGTCACGCCCGCCGCCGTCCCCAGGCGTCTCACAGAGCAGCTTTTGTCCGCGGCCCCCGGCGCAGAGCTGGAGCGGCAGACTCTCGGTGCGCGCTTGTCAGATTTCCTGGCTTTCAGCAGCTGCACCACTCACGTGACAATATTTCATCCCAGTGTTTCCTTCCCTTGCCCGGCCCCTGGCCCATTGGTAAAGTAGACCTCGCTGCCATTCCTCCACCCCTAATGGAAAGGGTGTTTATGATTTTTCTCTCATGTGTTTGCCATTGCACAGAGCCCTCCTGGACAGGTCCAGGGGCCTGCTCAGGCGGCCTGGAGTTCCTGGGTTTTAGTTGAATGGAAGTATCTTTTTTTTTTTTTAAGATTTTATTTATTTATTTGACAGAGAGAGATCTCAAGTAGGCGGAGAGGCAGGCAGAGAGAGAGAGAGGAGGAAGCAGGCTCCCCGCCGACCAGAGAGCCCGATGCAGGACTCGATCCTAGGACCCTGAGATCATGACCTGAGCCGAAGGCAGAGGCTTAACCCACTGAGCCACCCAGGCGCCCCTCACTGTCGTCTTTTATTAAAGGATGATTTGTTCTAGGTGAGCGAATGTGACATCTAAAATGTAAAACTTGAAGTTTCTTTTCGTTGCTTACTAACTTTATAGAAGCAGTTGCTTAGCAAGACTGCCCCTGTGACACGACAGTGCCAAGAAGGTGCCCACACCGTCACGTCTGTGTTCTCTAAGGATGCACGTCTACACGTGTCCAGAGACATCTATGTTTTGCTCACTGCGCCGGAGTATCCCACATAGTATTCTGTGGAGAGAAAGCAGCACAGATGTCAGAGCAGGGTCCTTTCCCGTTTCCTTCCATGGGTGATACCTGCTGGTGTCTCAGTTACGGCTCGGTTTATGTTGCCCTGGGATCTGACCCCTGAGTGGGATCTGACCCCTGAGCGGGGTCTGATGCCTGGCAGAGACCACTCTGGCTGGTGTGATGGTCGGTTTCATGTGTGGACTTGGCCAGGCTGTAGTTCCCAGCTCCCTGACCAAACGCTCACCTGTCTTGCTGAGAAGGCTTTCGGCAGATGTGGTCAGCCTCTACAGTCGGGAGGCTTCGAGTAGCCTAGATAGTCTGCAGAGGCCTCCTGCAGTCAGGCGAGGGGCTTAGGAGCAAAATCTGAGGTTTCCGTGGGATGAAGAAATTCAGCTTTAAGACTGAAGCCTTGGCCCCTGCCTGAGTGTGCAGCCTTCTGTCAGCCAGACAAATCTCAGGCTTGCTGGGCCCCACAATCCTGCGAGCCCATTTCTTAAGACCAGTCTCCTTCTATATACAGCTGACCCTTGAGGAACACGGGGGCTAGAGGTGTGGACTCCCCGTGGAGTCGAAAGTCCGTGTGTAATTTTTGGCTCCCCCAAAACTTTACTAGTAATGGTCTGCTGTTGACCTGAGTCCTCACTGATAACCTAAACAGTTAGCACATATTTTGTATGTTACACGAATTACGTTATGTATTCTTGAAGGAAGCTAGAGAAGCAGAAATGGTAATAAGATCACGAGGAAGAGAAAATACGTTTACGGTCCTGTACTGTATTTATCAAAGAAATCCGTGTGGAAGCAGACCTACGCGGTTCTGGGCCACGGCATTCAAGGGTCAGCTGTATGTATCTCCTGTCGGTTCTGTTTCTTTGGAGAGCGACCTGCCTGATCCTGGCTGGGGTGGGCGTGGGGTTTCAGGCTTGACTGTGTGAGAGGACAGCAGTCTCAGGCTGCCCAGGGTCTATGAACATCAGAAATGAGCTTCTCTGTGCCTCTCTAGGACCTCACAGGGATCTGGGGTTGTTTTCCAGCACGCATGTGTGTTTGTGCTGGGGCCGGGGGGAGTGACACATGGCACAGCTATTCCAGCGTCACTGTGTGGGTCCTCCCCTGAAACGGCTACCACGCCTGCGCTGTGGCCGTGGACAGAGGGACCCAGGACAGGGCGCCCTGGACAGTGGCCTCCTGGGAGGACCACAGAACTTCTGATGGACAAGGGCCAAATAAATATTGGTGAGCACCGAATGTGAGTGGGAGGCCGCCGAACCATGCCGCACAGCAACACACAGACGTCGTTCAGCAGGACTTGCGGTCCCGCTGCCTACCCCAGTTCCTCCACGAGCTTGAGACAGAGCACGCTGGTTAGCCCTTCCGGCTGCAGGTGAAAGAAGGGGGTCAAGTCAATCCCTGCCTGTAGGGCTCTGGGGAGCGGACGTGTTGATGCCGGTGAGGCCCCGAGAAAGCTGCCCACTTTGAGACACCAGGTAAGGACACGTGACAGGTTCCTGCCTTGTCACTGTTTGGAGCTTGGCTCAAGCTCCAGCCTGCCACACACAGGCTCTGTGGCTTTAGGCCAGCTCCCTAACCTCTCTGAGCCCGCTGCACTGAAGGGAGGTGAGGGGTCCACGGTGGGCGGTGGGCGAGGGAGATGGAAGACCGTGCACGCTGCCCAGCCCACGGGAGGCCCGCACGTGTCAGCGCACCTGCTCTGCTGGCACCGCTGAGGTCTGACCCGGGAGAGGACGGAGTCGGACGCCCAGCGTGTGGAACGGAAGCTGGTGCCGCCTGAGCCTGCCCTCGCACGGCCCTGCGAGGGAGTGCCGCCTGAAACCGGGTCCCCCGGGCGCCCTGCCCCTGCGCCCTCGTCCGCGCCCTCACTTCTCCAGCTTTGCCAGGGCCGGGGCTCCAGTCCCGCCACAGACTGCCACCTGCCGCAGCCCTCCCGGGTCGTGTGAGCTCTTGGAAGGCAGTGGCCACCCGTGTTCATTTCGCACCGTCGTCCACGGCAACCAGGAGGCGCCACGTAAGTGCTCGCAGACGTGGAATGAATAAGGGCGAGAGGGAGGGCTCAAGCCGTGACTCGATTTCCGGGCTGGACGCTGCCGTCAGCAAGGGCGCCTGCGGAGGAGAGGCTGCAGAGCCGTCTGTGTCCCCTGGGAACGGGGAGCCTTGCTGGGAGACTGAGTGTCGCTCACTGTCGCCCTGAGACCACGTTTGGACGAGAGGTCACATGTGGCATGGTTCCATTTATATGGACCGTCTGGAATAGGTGACTCTTCAAGGACAGAAAGCTGGGGGCCACCAGGGCAGCGAGGAGGGGAGCCTGGGGGGTGGTGGCAGCACCCCTGGGCTTCCTTTTGGGAGATGAAAAGTGTCTCGGAAGTAGATGGAGGTGACAGTTGCGATCCCGTGAATGTACCCAATGCCACTCCGTTGTACGCCGCAGATGCGGTCCGTCGTACGCCGTAGACGCGTTAAAGTGGTCGGTTGCATGGTGTGTGTATTTCACCGCGCGCCCTAAGCAGACCGATGTGGCCGGGCTCTGGGTGTGTGTGACAGAACGTCGGTCGTCGGCTCTGGGGTCCGTGGTGGGTTGGACACCCACCCTGCAGCACGGTTTGACCTTTGTTTCTGCTCTTCTGCTCCTGCCTTTTCATCCGTCACCAGCACCAGCTGCCACTCGGTGGCAAATAGGGCTGAGGAAGCTTCTGGGGGGCCCCGTGCTTAGTGTTGGGGAAGAGCAGCCCCCAGAAGACCGCTGTGTGTATCTGGGCCGGGAGGGCCGACATTTCAGAGCCCCGCGCCCCACGTCATCGGTCAGCAGGTGGCTGGGAGCCGGGTCTCCACTGTCTTTTGGAATAAGTGTTCCTCAACAATATCCCAGCTTTCCAGGGGACTTTTCCATCTGTGTCTTCTTCAGACTTCATTCTGAGGTATTTCCTCCCCTCCAAAGCCTCCCGGATGCCTACAGACACCTGGACCAGCTGGCAGAGTTCACCGGAGATGCAGAAGCCCCAGCAGGGGGATGTGTTTGGGAGGTGGGGAGGCAGAGACGGACACGGCACACCTGGGAAAGTATCACGCGTGCGAGACCTTGGGACGGCGCTCGGGGAGGTGCTTCCGCGATGAAGCCCGAGTGTTCGTGCAGGGGCAGGGTGGTGGGCTCGGTCTCCACAGTGCGATCCCGATGGCCCCTGCATCCCTCGGAGAATTGGGCAGTTAGCAGCTGTCTCGGGGCTGCACGGGCTTGCAGGCCCGATCGTCTGAGGCGATGTGATACACAGGTGTGTGGAGAGTGTTCTGTGGGTTTGCAAGTCCGTAGGTGCCGACGAAGTAATGGGTCCTGGTGGGTTCTCCGGCTGCGGGAACATCTGTTCAGCTTTTGAACGAGAGCCAGCGGGAGATCTCCGTGCCTGATCCCCAAAGATAGTTTTACCTACTGTTCAGGAGAGAGAGGGTGAGAACTCTAAAACAAACACACGGAAAACCCAACTTCAAACGTGATTGTTGTCCTGGGGGAGATTTCTTTCCCAGCCTTAATTTTGGGATTAATTTGTTTTAGAAGTTCCTTGGCTGCTGTCCGCGCGCGCGCGTGTGTGTGTGTGTGTGTGTGTGTAAGAAATAACACACTAAGAAGAAAGTGTCTCGTTCTTCCGACTGTTACTGGCCGCTGCTTCTCTACCTTGAGGCTAGCTCGAGCGAGGGCGTCTCTCCCACCTCTGCCTCTCCTCTGAAGACGCGGGTCTCAGAAAGCGGGAGCAGGGGGCTGGACTGTCCCGAGCCTCGTTCCCGTGGCGGCTCCGTGCCAGGCACGTCCTCGCCGGTGTGGCGTGAGCACCTTATTCTCAACCCAAACTGATCTTGTTTAATCAGATACAGAGGCAGGAGCTGGAGTTCCCTGATGTCCGGCCGCAGCCCCTTTATTATTCCTCATCTGGACACCATGTCTCTCTGCTCCAAATGTTGCACCCGTTTCCTGTTCCTGGGCCGTCTTTGCTCTGCGACTTCCCCTCTACTAACTTTAGTCTTAGTTACGGGTCACCAAAGACTCTTCCTTTTTTCTTTTTTTTTTTTCCAAAGATTTTATTTATTTGCTTGACAGACAGAGATCACAAGTAGGCACAGAGGCAGGCAGAGAGAGAGAGGAAGGGAAGCAGGCTCCCCGCTGAGCAGAGAGCCCGATGCGGGACTCGATCCCAGGACCCTGAGATCATGACCTGAGCCGAAGGCAGCGGCTTACCCCACTGAGCCCCCCCAGGCGCCCCAAGGCTTTTTCTAATGGTTCCCAAGTTTTTGTGATCTAATGGGGGCATTAGTTATATATGAGTTTCTTTTTTGTTTTGCCTTTCATTTGTGGGTTTATTACTTTATAGATTATCTTATAGGTTATATAAGCGATGCAGGAATATACATTTGACCCTTGAACAACACGGGTTTGAACTGTGTTAGTCCACTTACATGTGGATTTTTAAAAATTTTATTTTTAGGGAGAGTGTGGGGGCAGGGCAGAGGGAAAGAGAGAGAGAGAGAGAATATGGTGAGCAGGCTCTGTGCTCCGTGGGAAGCCTGACACGGAGCTCTGTCCCATGACCCTGAGATCACGACCTCAGCTGAAATCAAGAGTCTAATGCTCAAATGACAGAACCACCCAGGTGTCCACCCCCCTTTTCTTTTTCAATCAATGCAGTCCAGTAGCCGTATGGGTTTCCTGATGACATTTCCCTTCCCCCAGCTGCTTGTCCCGTAGGAGAGCGGTGTGTGATGTAGGTAACGTGCACACTGTGTGTTAACCGACTGTGTCGCCCGTGAGGCTTCTGGTCAGCAGTAGGCTGTCAGTAGTTAGAGCTGGGGGAGTCACAAGTCATACATGGAGTTTTGACTGTGTGGGAGTCAGCTGCCCCAACTCTCATGTTGTTCAAGGGTCAAATGTATTTTCAGGACCAAGGATTCAAGTCTTCCTGAAGTTCAGACCAAAATGTGCTGCCCTTGCCTCTGCAGGGATCACCCTGAGTGGTTTAGCTGCTGCTTTCCTGGCTCCTTCCCCGGCACTTACGTGTGTGTGGATAGTAAGACTTCTCGAGTTCAGTGCCACTATGAACATGTTGAATAATACTATGCATATGCGCTGGTCCGCCGGCATTTCTGAGCACCTGCCGTGTACCAGGTGCGATGCTGGGAGCTGCAGATTCAATCCTGAGCAGAAACGGCCCTGCCACCCGCACAGGCTGTGGGTGCGTTGTGCCGGGCCATAGCTCCCTCCCACTTCACAAGATGTCTGGGTGTTTGCTCCAAGGCTCCCCTCATTCCTGTGCTCTCCAGCGTGTGGGGGTCACACGTGAATTCTGATGGACATGAGCTGAGCTCCAGGTGATTTGCCATTATGAAAAGCAGAGCAGCTGAGGTCTTTGCTGACATCTCTTTGAAGGCCTGGGTGTTTAATAGGATTTAAAGATTAAGTGTGGATGGCAAGACAGAACACCCTGGCCTTCGGAGAGATGAAGGTCACGTTTGAACACTGTGTTGCAGTTTCCAAAACACAGCCTTCAAGTACGGGTCTCACTGCGTCCTCACTGCCAACCTAGGGAGCAGGTACGGATGCTTCTCCCATATTGTGAATGAGAAAACCGAGGCTCAGAGAGGTCAAGGAACCGGCCCAGATCCCTCCGCTCAGAAGCAGTGGGCGGAGCTTTAGATTCAGGTGTGGTGAGACTCGTCCACGAACTTTCTATGACGACTCTGGCATTCGGCTTCTGTGCTCCAGGTTTGATCTCCGGGAGCACCGTGACCCTGAGGAACGGAGAATTCTGGGCCCTTCCTCCTCGTGTCCAGTGGGTGGTTTCACACCTGGAGCAAGGACATTTTCCGTCCCAGGGGTGCTAAGCCACGACTCCTTTGGAGCGTGATGATACCACAGTAGGAGCAATTTCCAAACCTCCCTCTTCGGCATCTCATGTGGCCCTGACGCCTGGGGAAGGGAAGACTGACCCCGGGAGGGAAGGCACCCTTTGAGTGCTTTCGTCAGACACACGTCACTCTGCTTAAATTATTTTTCTGGAAGGTGAACACTTTCCAATAATCAGAGCAAGGGTCCCTCACTTTTGAGAGCTCTTGGCACATGTTGCTGTTTAAAATTTAAGTATGTGGAGTGTCCTACGTGGACATGGCCTTTTGGCTTCTTAAGGGAAGGTTTAAATGTGTTTTCACGCTGTAATCCCTGGGGGGACAGGAGTGGCTGTTTGTTCTGTCCCTGGGCCTCCAGGAGACCTGGCCCGCACCACCTGTGGGAAATGAGCCTGAGCCCCGAGCTCCCCTGGGAGGCAGCAGCCGGGCCCTCCTCTGTGCTGCGTAACCTTGTCTTCCTCGGGGTCGTCCTCCGGAGGAGCCGCTGAGCGACGAGTCCCTGGGTCCTGAGGTGGTCCCGTTCTAAGGCAGAGAGCTCCACGCGGGCTGTTGGGGTTGACGTCAGAATTTTATAGACGTGTTTGGTTTTGTGCTCTGTGCCTCGGGAGAAATTGCAGCTGGCGCTCGCAGTGTCCCCGGTCCTGGTGCGTCACTGCTCTCAGCCCTTCAACTGGAGGACCCGGGCGGCTCCTTCCCCAGGGGGTGGGAGCGGTTACTACACACTGAGATGTTAAGTCGCTTGCTCAGGGTCCCCGTGAGGAGGACGGTTGGATTCAGACCCAGGCCGGGGGCTCCCGTGTGCGCCCCATGACTGGGGAAGGGCTCAGACTGGCGCCACACCGTGAGCTCAGCCAGTGAGTGCCAGGGTGGTAGGGGTCCTCCACGGCGGCCGGACGCGGGAACGAGCACCCCGACAGGCGATCGTGGCGTGCAGCGGAGGGCGACGGCAGCACTGTGCGAGGCCCGGGGGTGAGGGGGCGTATGTAACTCTGATGGACGTGGGACAGTGTCGAGGAAGCTTCCTCCAGGAGGTCGGCAATGGCAGGATGGGGTGTTTGCTGGGAATAGGTGATGTTGGGGTGTACTCGGTGGAGAGAATGACACACGCAGTGCCTTCCGGGAAACTCTCTGCCGGACAGTGCAGAGGCAGAGCGCAGCTTGCCCTCGGTGAGCTTGGCCTGGGCAGGTTCTTAGTCAGAACCCCTTAAAAAGCAGGCCATGGGAATGACCCCCCGGGCCTGGATGCTCAGCAGCTCACTGTTTCTAGGTGGCAAATGGGAAGGGGCCCTTGCTGAAAGGGTGGGACGTGGGACTCTTCTCTCTGCAAAACCAGGGGCTCTCGCCTGCTCACAGGTGGCCTCTGTCTGTGGCCGCGGAGTGCTACAGACAAAGGCCTCTCAGCGGCCCTGGGGCCGTTGTGCGGCTCAGCTGGTTTCACCCCTCTCCCCACAGAGGGCCCAGGAGCACTAAGTGAAGCCCACCCCCAGGACCGAGGTCAGGGCCAGATTCTTGACCCTCATGCATCACAAGGTGACTGCCGGCTGGTGTAGGATGTGGGCAGGTTCCAGCTGGTCCCATCGCAGCGGCAGCAGACAAACCATCCTTGCATTTTTGTTCTGTGGCTCGGGCCCAGGACAGCACACAGAAGGGCCCCAGCAGAATGCCCCTCTCCCTGGGCCTGCGCTGAGATGTTTTCTTCTGGCTTCCAGGGCCGAGGCCGAAAGGGCCCCTCAGCCACCTGGAATCAGGGGGCTCTGCACTGGGGGATGCAAAGACATTTGGACTTGGAGGGGCTGTGTGTAATTTGGAGAGGTGCAGACTGGTTTAGTAATTACTTCCACGTGTGGGGACCTCGTTCCTCCCCTCACCTGAACCTCCTCCTCCTGCCGGACTTGGGTTGGTCTGAGCTGGGTGCTGCGTCTGCCGTCTCTGCCCTGTGCGCCCTTGGCCTGTGCAGCCCTCTTCTGCTCTGCCCGCTCCTGTCTGGGGCTTGGAGTGAGCTCTAGGGGCACCTCGTGAAAGACAGATTACTTCTTTCTTTGCTTGTTTGTTTTCAAGCTTTTCTCTTCAGTGACCGCACGGTGGGGGGGGGGGGGCACTGCTTGTTTTTCTTGCCGAGAGCCTCCTGCCAGTCAGTTCTTCCCCAGACAGAGGCCCCGTGAGCCCCTGAGCCCTGCCAGGACTGCAGGGAGCGGAGGCTCTTCACTAGGGAGAGGGCTCCAGCAGACACACTGGTTTCCGGGGGTCGCAGCCCATGTGGAGGGGCTGTTTGCCGGGTGATGGTACAGAGAAACCCAGCTCACATTTCTGTGCTAGAATGACTCCCATTTCGTGGATTAGGAACCCTGAGGTCATGCAGTAGTCACGCAGGTGGAATTCACATCCACAGTCTGTGAACTAGGCGGTCCAGTAGAAATGTCATTTGAGCTGGAAGCATAATCCAAAATTTCCCAGTAGGCACATTATAAATAGCGAATGTGAAATTAATTTTAATAATACAATTTAACTCAGTATATCCAAAATAGCATCCATTCAACATGTGATCAGTATTAAAATACTAATGAAAATTACGGGCTGAATGTGTGTGTCCCCAGATTCAGTGTTGGAGCGCTGGCTCACAGAGTGGTGGTATTTGGAGGTGATCAGGGCTTTCTGGAGGTGATGAGATGTGGTCTTGGGTCAGGACCCCCCTGATGGGATCACCGTCCTTATAAGAAGATGCAGAGACCACACTGTCTTTGCAGAGCAGGACAAGGGCAGGGAGCTCAAGCAGTGTGACGAGTTCAAGTTGACTTGAGGCCCGTCTGTGGCTATTTCCATGTGTTTTTATAATCGTGGAGATAAACTAAGTTTCCGTCATCAGAGACCAAGAAAAAGTGGTTATACGGGTTCTTGGTCTCTCGCTTTTACTTGCTTGGAGTGGCCCTGGTTTTTTTTCCTTCTTCCCTCTAGAAGTTTATTATATATTTTAATAGCAAAAAATATTGCACTGGAACAATGGGGAAATATTGAAATCGTTTCATAAAAACACTAAGTTGTCCTTAGAGGCCAATTTACGCCCATGTGGATTAGTAGTTTGCATGAAGCATACAGCATAACTGCGTTGTTTTCAGTGCTAATGAAGTACATCAGTCAGCGAAGCACTTTCTAAAACAGGGCTTGGGCCTTTATGTGAACTCACTGCACCCTGGTTTATAAATTGGGAAAGCATGAAAGTGGGAAAATGGTAGAAGAGGGAAAAAGAGTTAAAACATACTTATTCCAGTGATGTAATGCTGCTGGGTTTTAACATCTTCCTTGGAAGGAGAGATTTCTACTTGCACATTTAGTTTTCTTTCTGTTTATTTATTAATTTGTTCAACAAATATTTGAGTCAGATCCTGAGCTAGGAACTGGGGAAACCACAGAGAATAAAACCAATGTGGTCCCTGCTCACATAGGGCTGTGAGTCCAGTGGGGGAGACAAATAAATATTGTAGAACCACAGCGTGGTTAGAATTACAAGGGGAAGTGCAGGTGCATGGGAGTTTGTAAAAGGGGGACCGAGCTAGGAGGGGGTGGCATCTGGATGAGGGAGGTCATTGCTTGGAATTGGTGCTTCTGCTGAGGCCTGGAGGGGGAAGGAGTTGGCCAGGTGGAAAGGAGGTGGGCAAGGATGTTGTAGGCAGAGGGAACAGCATGTGCAAAGGCCCTGCGGCCAGAAGGAGCATGGGGACTTGGACCCAAGTCTGTGGCGCAGGTGGGAACTGGGTGAGGAGACCCTCTATGGGAGACCCCAGCTAGAAATGAGTGTCATTCCCCACCCAGCCACCCACACCCATGCGAGAAGCCAGCTGGGTTCCTAGCCCAGAAAGCAGACCTGGAGCGGGGGTCTGTGGGAGACTCCTAGAGCTGCAAGGAAAGAGGGCATCTTCTAGGAGCGCCAGACGTTTGGGGCAGCGCTCTTCCTCCGTTCAGCAGTGCCCCTGCCCTTCATTTTGGTAGCACTTGGCCACTCTTGCTTTGTGGATTTAACTTAGTGATTGTGATTGTGGCATATTCTGTGTTTCTTCCACCCCACATCCTTCCTACCAGAACTCTGACTCAGTCCAGAGCACCCAGCCCCACACCTATCTGGGGCAGGGGTCAGCAAACTACAACCGAGGGCCAGGGCCTCTCTGCGTCCATAAAGTTGTATGGGACACAGCCACATCCATTCCGTGATGGCTGTCTGTGACAGAGCTGAGTGGTGACAGCAGAGACCACGTGTTCACAGAGCCGAGGGTATTTACTGCCTGGTCCTTTGTCAAAAAGGTTCACCAACCCCAGGTCTAAGTTAATCCCGATGACCTCATTTTTCAGCTTCCCCTGCCGCTGGTGGGAGGTCCCCAGGTCGTGGACTGTCGAGCAGATCGTGCCGTGTCTCTGAATCTCAGCTCCTGACCTGTCACTGCAAACACTTTATGTACATTCTTTCACTGAACGGAATTCACAACTGCCCCTGAGGTAGGTGCTGTTGTTATCTTGAAACTGAGGAAAAGGAGAAACAGAGAGGTTGAGTAACCCACCTGGGACCACACAGCTTGAAAATGGTGGCTCCTGAGTCTGGGCCTGGTGGGAGAGGTCAGGGGGAGGGTCGCTGTATGGATTCCTTCAGATCTCGGATCCTAGTTGGCATCCGTGTCCCTGTCCCTGTCCCTTCACATGTAGCATGGAGGAGGGTTTGAGCTTGTGGACTTGGGGGTCCAGCTGCCTGCGGTAAAATCCCAGTCCTGCTGCTGGCTGAGCCACAGCCCCCCGTCTATCTCAGGGGAAAATAACCTAGTAACTGGTAATAGGGGAGGTGCTTGGTACCTAGTAAGTGCTCAGGAAAATGAGCCATGATCACTCAGAACCAGCCTTTGCCAAAGGGAAACACAGAAGTGTGAACTCAGCCATACGGGGAATCAGTTATTAGAAAGGAACTAGGGGGCACCTGGGTGGCTCAGTGGGTTAAAGCCTCTGCCTTCGGCTCAGGTCATGATCTCAGGGTCCTGGGATCGAGCCCCTCATCGGGCTCTGCTCAGCGGGAAGCCTGCTTCCCCCTCAACCCCCCGCTGGTCTCTCTGCCTACTTGTGATCTCTCTGTGTCAAAAAAATAAATAAAATCTTAAAAAAAAAAAAAAAAAGAAAGGAACTAGGAGGGAGAAGCAAACACACCACTCTAGGGAATCCAACCTGGGGGAGACCTTTGGCACATGAGAGCTTTATCTCTTTCGGTCTTGATGAGCGGTGCTTTGTTACTCCTATCTTTCTGGCGGGGAGAGTAAGCCTGGGAGGGGGACAGTGTCGGGGCCCTGGCCCCTGGCTGGTGAGGGGCCTCAGGCACTCTGCAGAGCCCTTTGCTGGTTCTCTGTGCCCACGTGATGTTTGCAGCCCAGCGCTACAGCCGGTCCCAGCCCCCCAGCCACAGACCTGCCCTGGGGAACACGGAACACGTGGTGATTTTAACTCTCTGTAAAGACCTGGAAAGCTAGGCCTGAGTAGCTCGCCCAGGACCACAGGGAGAGTTTAAAACCGGGCCTGGATTAGCGCTCAGAGCAGCCAGGTTTATGGTCTGAGGCCAAGGCTACTCGCTCAGACCTCATTTTTTGGGCCTATGAATTTCTATGGAGTCAGTTAAAAAACAAATGGATCTGTTTAAGTGAAAATGCTTAGAGGCAGGGGATTTACTCAATGACTTTTTTTCTTTCCTTTCTTTACTATTGAAATTAATTAAAAAATAATTTTGAACATGTATGGCTGACACTCTGCCAGGAACATGTCATGTGTAAAATTATTCCTCTCTGTCCTGTGTTCATAAATCCCAACTGGCCATCTGTTTCCCTAAGACCGCGTGGGGCCCACCTTCGGGGACTTTTTTCTTTTTGTGGCCAAATTAAGATTTGTCACTCTTCCTTGGGGAAGAAAAATCCTGAGGGAGATATGTCTGTGTATACGTACCATACCTGTGAGAACGTACACGTACGTATGTGTAAACACACACGTGTGGCCTGTCTGTGAATATCCATGCAAACTATCTTGAAGCCATTTCTCAGCCGGCCTGTGCTGAGTGGTCAGAAACCACGGAATGTCGGAGACAGTGACACTGAGCCTTAGTCGTGACCTCCAGTTGACAGTAGACCTGATTTGAGCTTTTGGATCGTTTCTTTGTTGACCGCATCTACTACGTAAGGGTCTGTATTTATTAAAGAAGCGCACTTCAGCTGCCAGAGACAAACCCCACTAATTATGTGACGTGTTTCTTTCCAATATATGTATATTTTTGCGTGTTTCAGGGTAATAACAATTTTATATTCTGCTTTTTTTTTTTTTGCTTGAAATTATATCGTAAACATTTCCGCAGGTGTTGCATGGCCTTTGTGTTATTCTGGTGGCCACGCACTGTTCCATCTGTCGGCTACTGAGGTTAACGAGCCGCACTGTTGTATCTGAACCTTGCGGCTGTTTCCCACTTTCAATATTACTAATAAAACAGGGCTGTGAGCAGCGATGTGTAAAAACGTTGCCCCGGAGCACCCGGCCAAAGCAGGCACCTCCTCGCAGTCTCTGCCACGCCGTCCTGGTCGCCTCCTTTCCGGCACACGCGTGGACTGCAGCTTCTCCTGCTTCCTTGTGTGCTCCCCTCTCAAAGGGAAGTGCTGGGGGGCAGGTCCCATGGACCCGGCCCTTTGGGGTGTCCTCAGCCAGCTGTCTGCCTTGTGTGGGGCACCAGCCGGGAACCTGGACTCTCAGTCCCTGGCCTGGGCAGGAGCCGCCTCCGGGCATGGGGGGGGGGCCCTGCTCAGTCTTCTGTAAGTCTCAGACTGCTCTGAAGCACCATGTTTGTTCATTTAAAAAATTATTTTTCCTGGTCTGTTCAAGACTTTAGGCAAATTCGAGCCCGTTTAGGTCTCGCACAAAGAGGGCATTAATGAGAGAGAAGCATATCTGAGATACTTGCGACCCTTAGGCTCAGGGGATGCCGGGTGAGTGTGCGGAGCTCTCCGCTCTGCCCAGACCCGCGGCGGCGAGGTGTGCTTGCGGCGCCCGCGTGAGCAAGCCCGGGGCCGTCCAGCGACGCTAGGGCCGCTCACCTGGCTGTCAGCGCCTGTCCTCTCTCCCCACCCCTCAGGTCCAGAGAGCCCCGCCTTCGGGAATCTCGGCTACGCTGGTTTCTGTCTTGTTTTTCTTGTGTATATGAAATGCTTTGCACCAAAGGGAAATTATACAGTGTAAACATTTATGCAGAGAAATGGTTTGCAGTGTTACCTCCCTGGAGAACTTGGCGGAGAATGAAAGCCTGGTACATGCGCCTGCCGGCCGAGGACAGGAAATGGAATCCTTTGCTCAATATATTTCCAGCTTTTATGAGGCAGCTTTAGTGGAGATGTGTCAACTTCTCGCCTGAAGCAGAGGCTGGAAAGAGCCCTACTCTGCAAAGCCAGACAAACGCCCCGGGCGTGGAGAAGGGTCGAGAAAATTGGCGCCAGGGGTCCTGGCGACCAAATGGTGCTCGTGGTGACTTTCATCTCTGCTTTGGATGGGCCGAGTGAAAAGAAAGGGAGATGAGTGGCCTCAGAGCCCCCGGGTCCGAGGGACATGGAGTCCTGCCCCTCTAGGACCATGGATGCTGGCGATGTTGCCGTTTGGACACACAGACCCGTGTTGTCCCCTGATTCTGGCTCTTCCTCTCTCCGCTTTGATTTTCTCTAAACATAACCGGGGGCTGAATTCCATTCCCTGAAAAGATACCTTCAGGTTCTAGCCCCTGGAACCTATGAGTATGACCTTATTTGGAAATCGGGTCTTTGTAGATGCTGAGGTTACGGTGAGGTCTTCCGAGTGGGCCTTAATCCAGGGACAGGCGTCCTTCTAAGAAGACGAAGACTCAGGGCTGCGCGGGAGAGGCCGCGGGAGACAGAGGCGGAGCTTGGAGGGGCTCGTCCACAAGCCAACGGCACCGAGGACAGCCGGCTGAGCCAAAGGCCTGGGATGGACCCTCCCTCCAGGGTCCAGAGGGTGCGGGTCCTGTCCTCACCGCGATTCAGAGAACAGATGTCTGCTGGGGGCCCTGGTGGGTGCACCTCTGTGGCAGGAGCCTCGGGACACCCGTACGCACCGAATAACTTGGTTTTGACGTTTGGGACCTGCCTCCTCATCCCACATCTGGGTCCCTTGTAGTCACTGTTGGACCCCATGTGCCAGGCACATAGTAGGCCCTCAGTAAGTACTTGTCGAGTGAGTGATTTCTCAGAGGTCAGTGGAGCAACTGAGGGGTGTTCTTGAAGCTGGATTCTGGGGTTCTTGAAGCAACATCAAGAGAAGGCTGTCATACCCTCCCCAGAACCGCTGCGCCACCAGACCTGTCATGCGCCCAGCCCCCAGCAGCCCTTCCAGCTGGAACACCAGCGGCGCCCTGCCTGCGGCCGTGCGAGCGTGTGGAGAGGATGCAGCCGGCTCTACTTTTTTTTCGTTTTCTTTTTGAATTTTCTCTCTGCCCTGGGCCTCACTCATCACTCGGGATTATGCATTTGTGCCTGAGTAGCCCCGGAGAGAAGGGAGGGAGGAGAGACGCACAGGAAAAGGAGGTGATGGAAGAGTTTCTGTGATGGATCAAGAGGAGAGAAAGACTTGAAGACATCAGGATCCCATGGGGCATGATGTCTCATTTTTTCCCATAGCTGCGCTCAGGCTGCAAGCTCCCTGGGGCAGGAGGGAGCCTTCCCCACTTGCAGAGCATCCAGTGTGCTGTGGGAGATGGAGAAGCCTGCTCTCAGGGCGGCTGGGGACACCCCAGAAGCAGGCGGACAGCAGGCCCCCTGCTCTCATGCTGGCGTCCCAGCTTGTTCTCCGCTCCCTCCAGGCCGCGCCCACAAGCAGCCCTTCATCCTCTTTGTTCCGCCCGTTTCTCCAAATGTCTAGCTTCAAATCCCACTGAAGCCTGTTGGTCGGGAGGGCAATTCTCGGGACTTCTCTGCTCCGGGGGCTTACTCCTCTGAAAGTGCCGGGAGTGGTGCCTCCGGGGGGCACGGCCCCTAGGGCGCCCGCCGGAACTTGGCCTGCCTGGGGTGCTGTTGCCCTGGTCAGAGGGGCTGTCCTCACTGTGGGTTGCCCCTGGGCGCTCAGAGAGGCTTGACAGTTTCTCTCAGCACTTTGTGGTGTGAAGGCTGAAAGGCCAGCGGGGGGAGCGGAGTGGGGAGGACGAGACCATCCCCAAATGAGGGTGGCCCCCCAGCGGGAGAGGCACGGACGCACAAGTGAGGATTAAGTGTCCCAACCCAGGTGAGGCTCCCAGGACGCGCTGCTGTCTGCCTTCTGTCTGTGCGGGCGATTGTGTCAACAAACAGCAAGCAATTAGCTGTGCTCATCTTCTGCCCCACAGCCTCCCCCTGAAGACGGGGCTCTGTTGCCTTGTTTCTGGAAAACGGAGAAGAAAGCAGTGGTTGGGGTTGCTTTCCTCTTGGGATTTTCAAATAAAATCAGAGACTAATCCTTCATCTAATACCAATTTAGCAAGGGTTGGGTTAGAACGTAGTCAACTCCGTTTATGAACAGCGGTTAATATTTCTTTATAGAAAGCTATACTATTTTCAGAAGCATTTCAGACACACATCCTAAGAAGACTTAGCAGGCTCAAGATGTTTACCTTGGACCCGAATCTTATTTCTAATTAACTGAGTCTTCAACAGTCCATCAGAGAATGCAGTTACCTGCCAAATTTCACACCTAAGGGGAAAAAATATTCCCAATAAAATTTTCCTTAAAAAAAAAAAAACCCACTCACTTTTACCACTGAGACGTTCTCAACATAATTTAAGTCAATCCCTCTCCGTGAGCACACAGAAAACTAATGTTCTAGATCCCAAGCCTGTTTGTGGTCCCGGATTTCGGGGAAGCTATTTAACTTGACATCACATTTTCAGCAGATGCTAAAGCAGGGACCCCATGAAGATGGTGGGTGGACCGTGTAGGCGCAGCCAGCCCAAGTTTTGCAGACGGCCCATGCATACTCCAGGACACCACACTTTCCGATCGTATTGTTTTAATTCACTTCACGAAGGCAGCTGACTCCTTTTGGAGAGTGAAGCTTTCATTCTCTGTATTCACAGAGGCCGGCTTTGTGGAGAGCCCGTGGGTTTCCTCTTGGTTCACCTGTCCAGCACGTGAGAGCTCTTTTTTTTTTTTTTTTTTTTCCAGATTTTTATTTATTTGTTTGACAGAGAGATAGAGACAGCGAGAGAGGGAACACAAGCAGGGGGTGTGGGAGATGGAGAAGCAGGCTTCCCACCGAGCAGGAAGCCCGATGTTGGGCTCGATCCCGGGACCCCAGGACCATGGCCCCAGCCTAAGGCAGACACCCAATGACTGAGCCAGCCGGGTGCCCCGAGAGCTCATTTTGATGTACCCCTTCTCACACGTGAGCTTCCTGGGTGGACCTGAGCTCTGTGTAGTTTACTGCTCCCCTCCCCTCTGTGGGGCTGGGCTCCTGCCAGGCCCTCGTCAAGTATTTATAGAATAAAAAAGTGTTTGTTGAATAGGTAGACTAACTTGTCCTACAGTTTCCTAAGTTTTAGCTATAAATCTTCTTAGAATTTTACTTTGTTATTTTAAAAAAGATTTATTTACTTTATTTTGTTAGCGAGAGAGTGAGAACATGAGCAGGGGGGAGAGGGAGAGAGAGAATTCCAAGCAGATTCCCTGCTGAGCGCAGAGCCTGACGCGGGGCTCGATCTCATGACCCTGAGAGCAGGACCTGATCTGAAATCAAGAGTCGGACGCTTAACTGACGGAGTTACTTGGGTGACCCATAGAGCTTATCAGAATTATAGATCATCTCTTCTACTCCAACCAAGATACCTAGACACAACCCCCCTCCCCATGAACACAGCTTGTCGATAGTCATAGATAGTGAGTAGAAACTTAGTCTTTTTTCTTTTGGTTTAGCTTTTAGGCTGTCCTCAAAAAACAAAAGTTAAGAAGCTCGTGTTGGTGAATTAAATTCTTAAGTCTGTTGCATGTGGTTTGGTGGAACAGGATGTGTTTGTGAAGAAGGGTGTGAAACTGGAGAAAAAGCCCAGATCTCGACCTCACCGTTTCCAAGCTGTGTGGCCTTGGGAAAGTCACTCACCTTCTCTGGGCCTCAATCCCATTTGTGAAGTGGTGTAATTGGAGTTGATCCCACTACTTTCTTACACCTGCACCACTGTAGGAAGAGGGAGTCCTCAGGCTTGAGACTTAGAACTGTACGTGAGCCTTCCGGCTGCTGTGTGGCCAGTGATGGTGAGAACGGGATGGGTCGTCCACCATGACAGTTGTATTTCTCAGAGATCGACCGCTAACATACTGGTTTCCTTTTGCTGGTTTTTTTTTTGGGGGGGGGCATTCTTTTCATATTGACTTTTGTGTTTCCCTTGTAATGTTCTGTCTGTTGTTGAGTAATTTTTTTACTTATTTTGATTTAAGATCTAAGAGAGCAAACACATGTTTCAGTATATATTTTTTACCCATTTTCAGAAGGAATTTTGACTGACTTAGGCTGAAAATACAAAGCATAAGAACCATTAATTCAGAATAAAAGGCAAGAGAGAGGAGAATAAACATGTAGAGATAGAGAGAAATTATGTTAAAAAAATCAGACTGAGGGAAGCTCTTGCAGCTAAGCATACAGAGTAGCCCTGAGTTTCCTAGCAGCCAAGGCAAAAAGCGAAATTAGGAGAGTGCTGTTATCAATGTTAAATGTGGGGAAGAAGAATTCGAGGAGGAGTTGATAGTCCCATAGGTTCATTGACCGTGGTGAGCCCTTCAGAGTTCCTGGGTCATTCTGGATCCCTCTCTGAGAGATCGTGTGAGCGTTTGGGATCATCCAAGAGTCTGAAAGTTACTGACCTTCTGTTCCAGAAGGTCAAGAAATACTAAAATTTGCTGGCTACCGTGTAGATGATATTTGTTCTGGGAGTTAAGAACTGATAAAAAATAAGTAAATTTTACTGAAGGAATGTGTGATGTGGAAAAAACAAAACAAAAACCAGTGGGTGGCGGTCCAAAGGCCCCGGGTCGGAGTTGTAGCTCTGCCAGTAATCCGTGTCTTAGCGAAGGCCCCACAGCCTCTCCGGGCCTTGGTTTCTTCACCTGTAAGATAGTAGGGTTCAAACTGGTTTCCTTTGAGGTCTCAGGTATGATGGTTCTACTGGTGAGACTCTAATGGGTATCAGGAGGGGACATTTTTGGTTTTCTGCGATCAGACCTGCTCCTGGCACAGCTCTTTCATATCAGAAATCACCTTGGAACCTTCATGTTCGACTCCTTGGGAAGCAAAATGACCCCCGTTACTCTAACCTCTTGAGAGAGAAAAGACCTTTTCTTGTCACCTGGGGTTTTTCCAACGGAATTGCATTTCTGTGACCCAAGGCGCTTGCATTTGGCTGCAGGTGAAGGACGCCCAGTGGACAGGCGCGCCGGCGGCTTTCTCGGGCTCGAGCCAAGCTGTCACAAGGTGGAAACGCCACAGAGATGTTTTTCCAAGAAATTGTCCCTGAGCAAAAACGTTGCCACTTTCATTGGGGGAAAATGGTTTCAAATATTGGCTTTTGTTTTTATGGAAAATGGTGAAAACTTTGAGGGAAAACCACAAAACCCTTTGCTTTTATTGAAACCACAAAAATTGATTAATTTTTTAAAAAAGCCCAGTTTTTGCTGAGGGCTGAACTTTCTTCTTTGAAAGGCTCTACTTTACTTTTCTTTTTTTGAAACATCTCCTGAGAGTCTCATGAAAGGTCTTTCTGTTAGCTTGGCTGAGCCGAGCGCGGGCGTTCCAAAGCTCCACACACAAGCATAACTTTTGTGCCCAAACTCTGCCTTTTGGGGATGTCTTCATGCTCCGATCTCCAGACACTGCCCTAAGTCTTCCTGAGTCCCCAGGGGGCCGTGGTGTTGGTGAAGCTGGTGAGCGTTCCCTGGTGCTCAATAAAATCATTGAACCTGACTTGACTTCCCGGCTCGGCTCTGTCTGCGTTGCCGCCGCTTCCTGCACTAACGGAAAACTGTGTGCGTAGATGTTGTCTTTGCCAGTGGGGGCCTCGAAAGCTGACTTCATAAGTTAATTGGTCCCCCACCTGGTGGCTGGCATGGGCTGTCCCCAGGCAGGAGACAAGCTGTCTGTCCCAGGTGAAATCTGTCTTTCCCTCTGCCCACAGCGGACACACTGCCAGCTGGGCCGGGGGCCTCCGCCCTCACGGCGCACGCGGTGGTTCTTGGTACAGGCAGCTGGGCACTGCTCCGGTACCACAAAGAGCCAGTGGGTTTCTGGCCACCAGAACAGAACTGGTCTTAAAGCCAGCTGGATGGTGCAGGAAAGAGAGGCCTCCCAGGGGCATCTTCGGGGGACCCCTGACTCAGCTCCAAGGCCGACATCTGGACCTGGTGTGCCGAAGGCCAGGTTTACGGCCGAGACGTCTCCCTCTCTGCGGGGTCCCACGTCCGTGGCCTGTCTGGGGGCGTGCCCTCTCCATGGAGGGCAATTCCAGTCCCGGAGCAAAACCGCTGGTCCATGTGCGTCCTCCTGGCAGGCTCGGCACGCCTTCTGGGCCCTGGCTTCTCCACGTGTCAGAGGAGGCAGGGACGGCACCGACCGCACCGGTTTGTTGTGAGTGTTGAACAGAACAGTGCCAGGCACACGGAAAGGACAGCCTGTTACCACTGACGTGTTACAGGAATTAGGATTCCTACCCTCCCTGCCAAGTCCACGTCTCACTTCCTTTTACAAACGAAGAGACGACAACATGACAGGACTCAAGATGAATCTAGGAAGTGGTCGCTGGTATTCTCCCACGACCCAAATGCAGCCGTTGTGCTCAGCTGGGCTGCGGTACTTCCCCGGGGCCGCTCCCCGTGGTCGTCAACATCTGAGCCCGATTCTGGCACACCGCACACCACGCAGAGCGGCCTGTGGCCCGGCGCCTGCCAGTGGGACCCGAGGGGTGGACAGACGAGCCCACCCAAGGCCAACAAGCAGAAGCGGCAATTATTTGAGCCTTCAGAACCTCTGGGCTTACCCGGCAAGCTGTCTCTCTGTCCCTTGTACGTGCGTTTTGCGTCGTGTAAAAGAAAACGCAGGAGGTTTCCCTCTGAAGCACTCCGGTGCTCTGTCTGCATAGCAGGTGAACCCAGGGAGGCTCAGTCCCTGGTCTGCCTGGATAGCCTCTTCCAGCCGCACAGAGGCACGGGGGGGGGTACGGGGAGGGGGTCCTCCCCATCCTCCCACAAAGCCTATGGCAGTGGGTGACTGACATCTCGGAACCAGACGCTGGAGTCTGACTGCTCAGTCACCCCACGTCCGGGAGGAGGACCCAGGAGTGCTTTCCCTTTCTTCGTCACCCAACTCCTTTTAGCCTGAAAAGACCCTCAGAGACTGGATCTTCTCCCCAAGGCTCACCCCTTCCCCATACTATTCCGGACTATTATTACTCAAAACACAGCCCGCCCGTTTGTCGCTGGGTGAGGAGAGCGCACTGGCAGGCAAGCACTGCTCTGCTGATCACTGACCTGGAATTTCATTAGCTTTTAAATTTAATGTAAATATTGTGTGATCGTGGGCTCGGTGCAGTTTGGAACAAGTCTCCCTTTTGCTCTCTTATCTGATTACCTTTTAAGAAAGCACCTCATTGTTCAGATTCAAGAATAACAAGTTTCCCCACATCCAGTGCCCTCAACCATTCATTTCCCTTCTCTCTTTCTGTCCTGTTCAGCATCGTCTAATTGCAGAAACATGTCTGTAAGTGCCTTGCACATCTGACAGTCAGCGTTTCCCCGGTCCCCAGCTCTCCCTCCATCTGCTGCCCGCCCCCTCCCCACTCTGCCGCATCTGGAGCCCTCCCCTACCACTGCATGCCCAACTGACTGCCGAACTGTTTCCAGATCACTTCTCCCCTTTCCGGTCCTGGCCGCCTGACATGCTCAGCCATAAAGTACTCGGCTCCCAGCTCGAGGTCCTCTCTGATTCCTCCCCGCTCAGATGACAGGCGTGGAGCAGAGCCATGGCCTCATTCCTTCCATTCGGGTTTGGTCCCGTTGAAGTCTAATTTTCAGAAGGCAACTCCTGACCCTCATGCAAAGATAAAATGCATACACGCAGGAGATTTTATGTAGGTCACTAGTAAGTTCGTAAGACGGTAGAGCCTGTTGAGAAGAGAATGTGAAGACCAGATGTGTGTCGGCGGTCAGGAAGCGGCAGCGGCGCTCTCCCAGGCACACGCCTGTTTATGTCTATCGGGCAGAACACGTGTGTCTGAGCGAGCGTGTGTCCACAGGACAGAGTTCGTGTGCACTTCCGCGGGCGGGAAGCGTCGGTGCTGCCCCGTGTTCTCCGACATCCCGGGCCCTTGCCAGCCTTCTCCGGGCACCCGGTCCGCCTCCTGCCTCTCGGCAAAGTGCCGCTCGTGTCTTCTGTTCAGCCGGCGTCACCGATTCTGTGAGACCTGTGACCATCTCGGCCCGTCTCAGAGTGTGTCACGTTCTTCTCAACACTGTCTATTTAAGTCTTCTCAGCATCTTCACCTGGAAGGGCTGCAGTTTCCAAACGTCCTTTCAGGAAGTGCGGAGGAAGCGCACGGGCGGGCGAGGAGGAACCTCACTAATTCCACATAAATCTTCCAAAACGGACGCTCTAGTCTGGGGGTTCCTGCCTCAGAGGCCTTCCGTGGCTCCCTGTTGGTTGTGTGGTAACTCCCAGGAGCTCCCGTGGGGCATTTCCGCTCTTGCACAACCCGGCCGTGAGACATGCTTAAACCTTCAAAGCCGCGTGTGGAAGTTGTACAAGGCAGAGATCAGAGAAGCCCAGAGAGTGAAGGCCGTCTGCCTCCTGCCTCTCCCGGGCCTGGCGCACGGGCCCCGGAAGAAAACGTAACCAGGGGCCGATCTTTGATTCTTGAGTGAGGGTCAGCTTGATGCTTATTGAAAACTACGTAAGCATTTTATCAGAAATGCTCATTTTTTCCCAGAAAGATGTTGTGAATGACAAGTTAGAAGGTTCTGTCCAAGACAAGCTTTGGGAGAACTTCTTCACCGTCTCTCCAGAAGTTTTCTTGATGTATAAAATCGCATGTATATTTCCATCGACATCTGTGTAATTTTAAGCATAAATGGTATCATTTTCTCCCCATACCACTTTTCACTGCTATTCTCTTATTTATTTTTTTTACATAAAACGCGTGTCCCAGCTCTTGTGAGGTATGGAATGTGTCGAAGGGATCTCAGAGCCCTGTCTGCGTCCACACAGACGCGTCTTCTCACTCCGGCCCGTGCTGCGGAGAATCCGTTCTCTAGATGCGTTGATAGTTCTTCAACCACTACAAACTCTTCCAGCTTATTTTCCCACTACGCGATTTCTCCCACTGCAGCCAGATTAATGCCGTGTCTTTCTGTACAAACATCTACACCGCTCCTGCTAAGGTATCTTCCCATTCATTGTACCACCATGAAGAATGTAGACCCCGAGTAGAGGAGGGGGTCCCATGTGGGGTGGCTGTCCCTGTGGGGATTGGGGCACACCGCCCTGCCTCTGCCGCTACACCTGTCCCACCCATGCCCCTAAGCCATCCCTCAAGGCGCAGGTCAGTTTTGATCTTCCTTAGGAAACCATTCAGGATGACAGTTATTAAAGTATAATTTTCAAGAAGTTAAAACCATGTCAAACGCTTGCCGACAACTCATTAGGGAGACAGTAAAAAGCGGGTGCTGCGCACGCGCCCGCACACCCCGTGAGCTCCCGGGGCACTGGGTTTCTCTTCCTGTCCTTCCCTCCCGCTCCCCGTCTTCTGTCCGTACACGATTCTGTGCCACGAGCCGAGCAGTAGGCGCCGAGAAGTCAGCAGTGAGTAGAACAGAAACAGTCTCTGCCTGTTGGAACTTTCGGTCCTGTGAAAGAATTAAGCACATGTGTAAATGTGATGCTACAGGTGGAGGTCAGTTTCTGGAGGGAAGGCACAGGTGCCGAGGGGTGGTAGCATGGCTCTGGGCCGGGGGGCACTGTCTTTGGCAGTGAGCTTTTTTTTTTAAAGATTTTATTTATTTGACAGACAGAGATCACAAGTTACTAGGCAGAGAGGCAGGCAGAGAGAGAAGGGGAAGCAGGCTCCCCGCTGAGCAGAGAGCCTTATGCGGGACTCGATCCCGGGACCCCAAGACTATGACCTGAGCGGAAGGCAGAGGCTTTAACCCACTGAGCCCCCCAGGCGCCCGGCAGTGAGCTTTAATGGCAGACTTGAGGGTGAGCAGGGCAGGTGTGATCACCTGGCCACATGGCAGGAAGGGGCCAGTGAGGACAGGATGGGCAGGATTCAGGCCCTCACGGCCTCCATCCCCCATGCGGATTTGACTCAACGTACAGTAGGAACATAATTAAAGCGGCAAGCTCGCTGTCGGGGCTGTGTTTGCCAGACGTCTTACAGGGGCAGTAGACTGCAGTGGTGCAGCCCACAGTGGGTTCAGACTGGCTGCATCACCTACTGGCTGTGGGACCTCCCCGTGGCTTTGACTGCTCAGCAGTACGTCGGGCAATGTACGGGGCCCGCCATGCTGGGATGTGCGGCTCCGAGCTCACTGCCGCCGAGTGCCCGAGCGGCTCCTGGCCCGGGCCGTGCTCTGTGTGAGGTGCGGTCACACGGCTTTGCTTGGAGGCAGCTTGAAGTTGTGTCTTCACAGGCGGGGGGGTGGGGGGGTGGGGGGGGCGGTTGCTGATTTATCGCGATCAGTGCCCAGCGCCCCTCCCCCGTCCCGTCTGTGGTTGCGGCAGCCGCGGTCCCCCAGTCTGTGCTGAGTCTTGTGTTTCCCTGCGGCGTGCGGACCGGACGTTAGTCATCTGGTAGGGCTGTGGCTACATATAAGACAAATATTGTTCTGGGTGCTGGTGAGCCTCCCAGGCCCAGGGACCAGAGCACAGCGGGTGGTGCTGAGAGCCCAGAAGGGTTCTGGACCCTGGAGCAGAGCGCTGGGTCTGCTCGGGGTGGTGGTGCCCTTGGCAAGAGCCGGGATGGAGCGTGGAGGCTCCGGGGGTTCAGCTGTAGAGACAGGACTCAGACGGACTCTCACTCCAGAAGGAGGTCGACCCCTCACGCCCTTCCCGAGGCTCACCTGAAACCTCGCTGTGCCGACTGCGCGTCCACGCGACTCACTTCCCGTTCCTAAAGCCTGCCAACGGCGCCGCCGCCGCTCGCGTGGGAACGGAGACTGCTCCCGGGCCTTGGCAGCGCTGCCCAGCACCTTCCGCCGTCACCGCCGCGCCCTCACCCCTCCACACTCCCAAGCAGCCTCGCCCCTTCACCTCAGGGCCTTTGCTCGAGTGCTTTCCTCTGCCTGGGGGCCGGTTCTCCATCATTTGCCTGGTTAATACGTGCACTGTTCCCACGAAACTCACGTGTCGCTTTAGGTCCCTGGTCAGCCCCTCCCCCCGTTACAAGTTGTCTCCTCACCCTGGCCCTTCCCGCCGCCGTGCCTCTGGAGGCCCGCATTCGACTGTCTGCTTACTAAATTCCCATCCGCCTCTCTTTGGGACAGTGGCATCATGTGGGCAAAGACCAGGTCCCTTGTTGGCCATGGTGTGTCTCCTCACCCCCCGCCTCTGCACCTAGCACCATGCCTGGTGCACAAGAGGCCTTAGGGTGTGTTTGTTGACTGACCAGATACGGGAATCGTTTCCAGGAAGAGAAGAAGGGCCAGGGTGGTGCTTTTCTGTGGGACCCTCCCTGACCATGAGTATTTGGGATGGGGAAGGGACACTCGGCTGCACGTTGGCCAGATTCTCTCACTTAGAAGTTTGGGATTTGGAGATACCGCTCTCTAAGGGTGGCTTGGCTGGTGGGTGCATCACTTCTGAGCCATGGGGTGTTTATGTCCTGCTGTGCACACAAAGAAGGAGTCGTAGAGGTAGAGGACCATCACCGGGGTCGGAGACAGGACTCCCCATGGCATCGGGCCGTGCTCCTTCACGGTCCCGCCAGAGCCAGGATGCCAGGCCGGCCGTGTGAGCTTTTACTGATGCTAACTTTCCGTTCGGACCCTGGCGACTGCTCCCAGCTCCCCTCCAGGACGGCGCTGGTTCCCCCTCCACACTTACACCTTATAAACCGCCGCTGTTACCCAACTGGGGCTCCTTATGCGGGGCGGCGCGTGGCCGCTGGGAGCTGAGAGTAGACGACCCTGCAGTGTTTCCTTGCCCACTTCCAGCTTTTGTTTGGTCTCAGAGGAAATAAAACCACGGACCTGAAGGCGCTCTGTGGTCTTCTGCACCAGTGGCTTTCTTTATAAGGTGTTATGCAGAGTCTCCTTACTCCAGACTCTGCAGTGGCGTCGGTGTTTCTCAACAGGTGCTGGTGGGCTTAGGGTGAGGGTGCCCACCCCACATCCCCAACCTCCTGAACAAATACAGACGCGGGAGCCGGCTTCCCAGCGCGGCGCTCATTTACAAGCCAGGTAGCCGCTCACGGCCAGCTGCTTGGACCCCTTCTTCCCCCGCTCTCCGTTCCCACCCAGCTCGGTGGAATAGGGAACATGGAAGGAGATCCAGGCCACGGCAGTTGTGGACCTGTGCCTCTGGGTCAGCTCAGCCAGGGCCGTGTGAGAACTGGCCTCCTCTCTCCTCTGTCTCTCTCTGCACGCCACTCTTCTCTCACTCTCTAAAACTGCTTCCTCCACACGGGGGCCCACGAGACGGCATTGGCGCCTTCATCTCAGCCTGCCTGGGGCCGTCCAGGAGAGGGACCTTTCTCCTTCTCACTGCTCTGTGCAGTCTCAGGGAAACACTCTGATTGGGTCATGGGGTCTCCCCTAGGCCAGTCAGCCATGGCCACAGAGGTGGAGTTCTGGAAGAAAGGACGGATGCCAGGGCCACAGGCCTAGAGACCCCACTGTGTGTCCCTGACACGGTCCTGCTTCTACCTGCACCCTGGGGGCTCAAGCAACTGAGCCCACAGCACCTCCAGCTGGCCACTCAGCAGCTCAAGGACCCCAGTGTCTCCTGCCCTTCACCCCCTGGCAGTGAGGGCAGGGACCAAGAGACCAAGAGTGGTAAAAAACTTGTCCGCACGCTCACCTCTGCCTTCTTGGACCCCGTTGCCGCCAGCCCTCGCGTCGGCCAAAGGATTAGCTAATCTTGCATTCCCGGGAGTATCTGTGAAAGTGTGCAGGGCTCCGTATAGCCTCATACTGGCCTGATGATACCAAGTCCCGTCTGAGCTGTCCCTGTTGCCCACCGCGCCCCACGTGTGACCTCTCGGATCCTCAAGCTGCCGACCTACATGCTTTTCCCTGCAGTGCCCAGATTTCAAAAGATCAGACCACTGAGACGTTTTCCCTGTCTCCTGCGAATTGAGTGGGTGAGTGGGTGACAAAACCTGACGGGAGCCGAGGCGCGTCTCTTTAGGTCTTACCGGGGCACACCACATGTTTGTTGTAGGAGTAGCAACGTCCTTGATCGCAGCCGTGCCAGAGTTAAGACTGTGCATGGTGTGTGACTCACGGTCTTCCTAGACTGAGCTCTGAGCTCTGAGGCTCATCCAGCCCCAGAGGCTGCCGATTAGGGATCGTGGACCAGGGATGGTCCTGCATCCTTGGTGGAGTGCTGGAAGCTTCGTAGGGAGTGAAGATGGACCAGTTCTCGAGGCTGGTTGTGATGCAGACTGCGGTCAGACAGAAGAAGCCGGACGGTGTGCCCGGAGCAAGGAAATCCCCCCCACAGACGTTCGCTCTTAGCATGAAGTGTCGGGTCTTCTCCGCCCCCCTCCGCTGCCTGGGCTTCCTCACAGCCTCCTCTCAGTCACAAAAGCTGATGGAACCTGCCTAATGTCACCAGGCTGGGAAGCAGCCCTGCCAGGCTTGGCTGACTCTGGAGCAGAGCACTTCTCGTTCCTATGCGATGCCATGCAGTGCCCGCAGGGGCTGCCGACTCATCCCCTGCTCGCTGGGCATCCGCCCCAGCCCCTTCAGAGGTCATGGAACTGAAGCCCCCACGGGGTGCCCCGCCCTTGTACGTGTCACCTAATCCAGGTCTTCCTAGCACCCTAGCAAGTGCGCGATCTCGTCATTCCCATTGGACAGCAGGAAACCGAGGCACAGAGAGGTTAGGTAACTTGCCTGGGGTCACACAGGCAGGAGGTGAGGCAGCCTTAAGGGGAGGTCTTCAGTTTCGCTTCAGGGTCTGTGAGCTCATCCCGTTCACTGAGCTGCCTCAGAGTGTGGCGGGAAGCACCTGTGAAGCACGCCCCCGGCCCCTTTTCCCGCGGTGCCTCGGCCCCCCGAGCCCCCGCCCCGTGGAACACCGTGGGAAGGCGCTATCCCGTGTTATGGTGGCTCAGACGGGTTGAGGTACTAGCAAAAGGACACACTGATGGTGCGTGCCGTCTCCCCATGCTTCTGCGCGTCGTGTAACCGAACTTAGAGGGCAGGAAGCGAAGAAGGTGTTGAACACTTCCTGTGATTACGATGACTGCCTGTGTCTGCTTCCCCCACCGCGGCCCGGTGCTGAGGCTGGTCTCGTGCCTGACGGAGCACAGGAGGGGCGTCTCCCGCACCACGACAGGCCAGTGGTTTACTGCCACCCACGTCCCATGATGCGACAAGAAGACTCTCGGTGGCATAGCGCACCATTGCTCAGAAGTAGTCTCGCCCCAAAACTCAAACCTGAGCTTGATCAGGCCTCTCGGTCCAACCTCTGATTCACAGGAATCCCAGGGGACAGAAGAACGGGGGCAGTGACACTGTGGGGGCACAACCAGCCGGAGCCAGACCGTGGGAAGCGTGTGGGGCGAGCTGCTGGGGACGGGGGTCTTTGTCTCTTTGTCGGCTGTTCTTACTGTCCCCGCCCGTGTGTGTCCCCGGTGCAAGTCACCTCGCCTCCCCGTGTCAGGGCTTGCACCCACTTCCTGCACACGTGTTCACAGACACACGCACACACACACGTGCGTGCATGTGTGTCTGTCTGCGTGTGTGAGAGACAGGGAGTCATCCATGCAACAAAGATGCTCGAACGTCCTGTCAGTTGTGATTTGTGGCCCTTACTTGGATTCTGACATAAACTGTTAAACAGTTCCTAACACGGTGAGAAATTAGGAATGTGAACGCCGGCCGGCTGCATGGTGAGATGGAACCGCGGCCGCGTTGTAGGTGGGACAGTCGTGCTCGAGTCTGGGTGAACAGGCACAGGGGAAACAGATCAGACAGGAGCGGATCACTTTTGGAAGCTGGAAGCCAGATGACGGGTCCATCGGGGTTAATTGTACTGTTCTTTCTAGCTTCGCGTGTGTTTAAGTTTTTCCATAACAGAAAGTAAAGAAAGAATATGTTTACTTGCCCGAAGCAGAACTGCTTTTAGAAACAATTCCAGCCGTACAAGAGCTGAGTAAAACTTAAAATTTCCTCTTTCTTCCAGCTGTTCCCCGTCCAGGTAACCACTGGCTCTGGGTTTAGAGTGGATTCTTCTAGACTTTACAGAGCTTGCATGAACAGCCACATACATTTATGCGCTTTTACATGAATGGGATTATGCTGTGCGCACAGGTCCGTGATCGGCTCTTCTCTGCACAGTGTGTCGTGGCCCGTGCTTCCCGTCTGAGCCCACATCTTTGTAACTGCCCGGTGTTGCTTGGTGCGGCTGTCCCATGGCGGATTCAGCCATCCACATAGGCAGACTTTTTGGTAGCCACCATGAGCCCCGTGTCTCAGCGACTCTGTTTGTTCCTGTGTCCTGGAGCATCTGTGCGAGGGTTTGTGTAGGACGGATTCCTAGGACCGCAGGGGTGGCACATGGGCTGCCAAAGTGTCCCCAGAAGGTGATCCTCTGCCAGCAGGACGCGGTGAGCTGTGTCCCTGCTTTGCCTTCAAAGCACCGTGGACTTCCCCCCGATCGTGGAAGCAACACCTGGGTTTTGAAGGAATTTGGAAACACCAAGAAGTCAAGGAAGGAAGTAAGCGTCAACCAGATTTCCATAGTCCGTCCCTCCTGCGCTCAGCCACATGGCTTCGCAGTGCGTGCGTCTGGATGTCCGTCCTGCCGCAGCGACCATGGCCACCTGTAGACCCTTAGACACATTTTGCTTGTTTCCTCAGGAGCTATAAGACAGCAGGAGTGATTGAGTGAAAGCTTTGGGCTAATTTTAGGATTCTCGGGCTATGCCACCAAACAAAAAGGAGAATGCATGTGTGTTTCGACCACCACAAGCAATGGAATGGGCGGTCCTATCAGTACGCTTCGGCCAGGGTCAAGTGTTACCATTAGAGAACTTTCTCTCTGCTGCTCCTTTGCAGGAAAGGGTTAGACTCTGCTCTTTCACTGGTCCTTGTGGATGATGTGAGGGCTGAGAAGTAATGAGTAACGTGGTTAATGGCACAGAGCCTGACTTCAGGCTGCCGGGGCTCACATCCCGGTTTCTTCCCTGCAAACTGGGCTTGTCACTGTATCTACTATGAAATGAGATGGTCCATAGCAAGTGTGGGGCCCGGTTCTGGGCATAGGGTGGGTGTGGAGCTGTGACGGCCACGATGCCGTGCACGGGAGAACGTGAGACTGGAAGCACGGGGCCTCGGATGCAGCTGAGAGGACGCCCTAAAAGGGAGCTTAGATTAGATGCTGGCGCTCAGAGTTGCCTGTGAAGTGCCAGTGGGGACGTGGGGGCGACGTCCTCTGCCTGTAGGGAGCACTCTCCGTGGGCTTCCTGGCAGCGGCAGCAGTCCAGCAGAGCCCGGAAGGACCAGCACAGGGTAGCACGAGAATGGGATCAGGCAGGAATATGGGGGATGCTTCTCTCTCTCTTGGTTCATGCTTGCTTATACTGGGGAGTGTGGGGCCCAGACAGGGACGGTTGTGCAGCAGAATGGACTCAGTGTCATGGGGCAATTTTGTTTTGAGTAATTAGCTACCATAGCTGGGAAGCAAAGACAGAAAAACGTGGAAGAGCACTTCCCAGCAGGGGAAGATGAGAATTTTCTGTTTTTCCGGTTGCATTAGTGCTGACAGGAATAAAGCTCATAAGTGTTCTACGACATCCGTGTTTCTCAGGGACGCTCACGAGTGTAAAGCGTGAAGAGTGGGCAGTGACAGCTCTTCCACCGGCGGGAGCGGGGGCCAGCACCAGCAGCGCCATCCCACGGAGTCTCCGGCAGCTGCGTGTCTCCCGGAGCCGTCCTGTGGCCGGCCGGCTTTCCCAGAAGGTACGGGCAGCGGCTGTGCAGTGCTCCCAGGGGGCATGTGGGCGGTGGGCCTGCCGGCTCTCACGTACAAGGGCCTCGGAGCCCTGATGGGAAGAGCGGTAGACTGATGGGTTGGGCAGTGATCACGGGCCCCGCAGATGCTGGTGGAGGGTCAATGAGGCGTCCAAGGCGAGGGGCTTTGGGCTCACTCGAAGGACCCAGCTGGTCTCTGGTATTTACTGTGGTTTTGGACAAATGCCTTAATCTCTCAGAGTCTGTACCCTGGGAGTAATGATGCCCACCTCCCAGTGATAGTAAACGAATAGGGGAGCATGCCGTTCTGGGGGTCCAGGGCTGTACCCCATTCCCAAACATGAGGACGTCAGACAGCAGCCTCGTGTGGAGGCCCAGCACTCTGTGGGCAGCTGGAGCTCAGCCCGTGGCTCTTCCAGGGTCCCCCGGTCACTCGCCGGGGTGGCGGCTGGACTGTGACCGGCTAGCAGCGTGATTCCCCAGCGTGGCGCTCTCCCTCTCCAGGGCCCCTTCCCGCGGCGGTTCTGTCCAGCCGCAGGGCTGTCCTGCAGGAGACTCAGGGCTCTGGGTGCCGGGTCTGCCTAACACCTGAGTCCAGACATGCTGGTGGCCAAGCAGGCCCTGGTGCAGTCGCGTCATGGAAATGGGCGTGAGCTTCAACTCTGGTGGATACAGGCCCTGGCAGAAGCGTTTAGGGCCATTTTGGAGACCACCTTGCACGGGGGCTTTGCACTGGCTGGGCACGCAGGTGCTGGGCCCTGAGGGGTTAGACACTGAAGTCCGGCCACACTCGTGTCTGCAGAACTGCTGCCCAGAGGCCCCAGGCGCTGACCAATTGCCCCTGCTCTATCCCCGGGGCCGCCCCCTCCATACCTCCTCGTGATGCCGCCGCCGAGCGCTAGCACTGGGCGTCGCAGGGGGCACTGAGACTGGTGCGTCCTTCTCTGCTGGTGCCCATGGCCTGATGGTTGCCAAGTAGTTTGATTATCACTCTGCAGAGCAGTCTCTCTCTCTCTAGTAAGCATTCAGTAAACAGGAACTTCTTTCATTATTACTGATGGTTTTTTGTTTGTTTGTTTTTGCTGTTATTTTAAGGGGGGCGGTATCCAGGGGTTGTGCCTTTGAGAAAAAGAGGACGTGCTGTCTCTCTCCAGAAAGGCAGCATGATTCAGCTTTCCTTTCGGAAAAAGCCCTAGTTGTCAAATAAGAAAATCAGTGCTTCCTGCTTGCTTTTCTCCCTGGTCCAGGGGACTAGGGCCTCACACCGCAGGACGGCCTCCGCACAGAAGAGACCTCTGTCCCGGCGGCAACCCCTCGGGTTCCCCTCTCTGACGGCGTGTTCCCGGGCGAGCCACGCTGCTCCGGACCTGGGCCTCGTCCCAGCCCCTCCAGCCCTTTCCTGAGCTTGCTGACAGAGCCGTCTGGGCAGGCTCGGGCGCGCATTCCAGGCCGTCTTCACTGCGAGCCCGTTTCTCCCGACCCAACTTCAACAAACACAGACAGACCACCACAAGCCAGCCCGGCTCGCGCTGTGGGGCTGGCACCGCAGGCCTCGGCGGTGGGGAGCGGGAGTCGCTTGTGGCCAGGGCGGCAGATGGGAGCCTTCGGAGCCGCGCCAGCCCCACAAGCAGGAGGAGGGGCCCGACGGAGAGCGGAGCCGAGCCGACTGGGGGCGGTGGCCTCTGCAGATGCGGAGCGGGGGTCCCTCCTCTCTGGCTGGGCTGCAGCTCGGCTGGTGGGGGCACTCGTCGGAATGTCGCCGTGCTCCCTGGGATTCCCGTGGCTGCGGCCCAAAAGCAACCTCCAGGCAGATGGGAAAATCTGCCTTTTTGTATGAACATGAAAAATTCTTTGAAAACAGGTCATCTCTGTGTCCTGTTTAGAAAGGTAGGAGGCCTGAGAGAGGCCAGCCGCCGGCTCCGTGAGGGCGCTGGGTCTTGCTCGGAGAGCTCGCAGGGGTCACACCGGCGGACAGACCACGTGGAGAGCTGCTAACGCCTGTCACGTCACGAAGTAGCTCTCCGGAAGTTTTACAAAGAAAATAACCTCACGCTTTGGGGGGGATGCTTGTGTCTTGTTCCTTGCGAGGAGCTGGCGTCATTTGCCTGATGCCCGTGCCCCACCCCAGCTGCGGCAGAGCCCGTCCTCTGGCTCCGAGCTCAGGCCCACAGGCCTCCGCTCAGCCTCAGTGCTCAGGGCAGCCTCCGTTTCTGGTCAGCCGACTCGCGCGGAGACCCCCACGCTGTCCCTGGACTCCGCTGTCCCTTGCTCACTGTGGCGTGTGGGGGACAGTTTAGACTCGTGGCGTTCTCTCGTGACGGTGACGCGTTATGAAGGGCGTGGTGCCCACCTCACCCATGACAAGACTGGTGGGTGGCTTTGGGTGGGGTGGGGCATGGGGTCCCCACCACCCTAGGCCAGGAGCTCATCACGGGACAGTCTCTAGACCATATTCCAGGTGTCTTGTGATTATGCCAAAGGTAATGAACTTTCTGGTTTTAATGGTATTTTATTGACTTTGATTTGTTGTAAAACAAATTAATTGGCTTTAAGGCATTGAATTCATTTACTGTAAACTAGTGGTGCTTTACTGGCTTACGTGACTGGTTTTAATAACGGTTTGTATGTTACCCCGTTTGCTCAGGGCGTCACGTCCACTGTGGACGGGTGTTTGCCGAGACCTCCTGTCTCCCTCGTTCTCAGCTCCTTGTCACTGCCTTGCCTCCTGTTTGAGAGGAAACGGTCATTAACTCCTGCGCTCAGGCAGACCTCCCCGGCCGGGCCTCAGGATTGGGGCTCGTCTGTTCAGAACTTTGGCGGGAGAGGCTTAGGACGCAGCAGGAAACCACTGAGACCCGCGTCGTACACTGACTTTCCTATGTGGTATTCAGAGCATCGCAGAGAGACCGGTGTGCTGTCTTAGTAGCTCCAAGAATCCGAGTGAAATTTAGGGAAAGAAGTTTATTTGTGTAACGCCGGCTCCTGGGGGTTCCCTAGATGGGGGCACATCTGTAGCTCAGGGACACGCAGGAGTGAAGTTACATGCATTGAGGGGAGGTAGATCAGACGAAAAGGGCAGCACCACGCCCTCTCTCACGTGCGCTGCAGTAGGGTGATGCCAAGGCCACGTGGGCCGCGGCACCCTCAGTCTCACCCCGTCACATACAGAATGTGACCCAGGTTCAGACCCCGGGTCTGCCATTGAGCAGCAGGGCGGAACACTTACCCCCGCAAGCCTTGGTTTCCACATCTGTGCAATGGGACGACGATATGGGCTGGGGGAGCTGACAGCTGCAAAAAGTCCAGCATGGTGTGGACCGGATCGGTATTAAAAAGGGCAGGTGGGGTCCTGTTGTAGGGGGAAACGCCTCGTGGAAAAGCACGTTTCCCTCACATATGACGAGCCCTCTGTCTGTGCTTTGAGTTGACAAGGTGACAAAAGGCTCAGAGCCCCGTGAGACCTGGGCTCTGTTTCTGTGAGACACCAGGTGCCGTGAGTGGCGGGCAGCTGCTCTGTTTCTCACTATTTCTTCCAATGGGAAGTGAAGTGCTTTTTGTCCAGAGAGGGCAGCTGTCTTTGTCCTCAGACTTGCCTGCTGTCAGCATAATCAATAAAATGGACGAAATAGTTTTATTTTGGCTGAATTATGGCTTGGGTAAAAAAAATAGCTGTGTTTTTATACACCAGGTTGGAACCATCAGTCCTGCTTTCTCCATACTGTGTGACTTTGCACAAGGCACCTCCCCTGTCTGAGCCTCAGTGTTCTTATTTGTAAAATGGGGATAAAGATAACTCCCTTGGAAGGCTCCCTGGAGGATTAGCAGGCTCATATGCCCACTGGACTTAGGGAGGCAGAGAGTCAAGGCAGACGTTAGGTCATGTTACCATCACAGCTCAGCATTTCCATGAAGGGCAAACGGGGGAAGAGACATCTTGATGAAATTTTAACAAAACAGGTAAGGAGGGGCGCCTGGGTGGCTGACTGGGTTAAGCCTCTGCCTTCAGCTCGGGTCATGATCCCAGGGTCCTGGGATCGAGCCCCGCGTCGGGCTCTCTGCTCAGCGGGGCGCCTGCTTCCCCCCCTCTCTCTCTCTGCCTGTTGCTCTGCCGACTTGTGATCTCTGTCTGTCAAATACAAAAAAAAAAAAAAAAAAAAAAAAAATTAAAAAAAAAACAACAGGTAAAGAAACTCGGAGGAGAGCCTCCTTGGGGAGCAAGCTCTTTCAAGCATTGATAGCCTAGGTAGAGAAACTCCCCCAAGGGGGAGAAATTTGTAGCCTTTCTAATGCTATTTAGTGCACAACCGAAGATAAGAAAGAGGAGGGCGTGTTTCGAATGGACAGATGGGAGCAGTAATAACATCTGCTGGGCAGTTTCCAGCAACACTTTGATTCTCTTACCTCACAGGATCCTATCAGTGATCAGATGAGGTGTGGCTTCAGGGACCACACTCTTCCTCTCTGTTTTGGTGCCAGCTGGTTTTGCAGGAACACTGTCCAAACTGCATATGGTTTGACTCGGCTGAGGATGGATAGTAGGGCCATTATATACAGTTGCTCGGGTTGTGCACTGCACAACCCTAGGGGCTCCATTCACATCGCATATATCATAGTTATGGATGCTTGGCATCATACTTTTCAGGCAAATGCTAATAAAGTGACTTTTTCCAACAAAAAGAACCATTTTCTGATGGACTGAGGAAGGGGCATACTTTTCTAATTCACACCAGTGTTCTGTATGGAATAGTAGTGGCACAATTACTGGATGGAGTCACTGCGTGCTTCACCTGTAGGGAGGGAATCCACATTCTAATGGGGAAGCTGGGGTCAGTATATTTTCTCTACATCTGGTAGCAAAGTACCTACAATCAAGTATGACCTTGTTGGCAGGCATCCACAAGAGGCAGGAAGCGTGGTGATTAAGAGCAGGGATCACCGCCGGTTGGCCTGGGTTCAAATTCCAGCTCTGCCACCTACCAGCTGTGTGTTTTCGGGCAACCTCCTTAAACTCTCTGTGCCTTAGTTTTCCGATCTGTAAAATAGTGACAGTAACAGTAGCCTTCTCATGAGTCTTACATGAGTTAGTGTATGTAAAGCATCTAGAATAGCACCTGGCCTGCAGTGTTAGCGCGTTTTATTAAGATGGCTGACGGGTGGCTGAAGGGTGGTTTTGCGAACATGAGCTCATCCCAGTTCCCACAGGGTGACCCTCACTCACTGACAGCAGATCATTTGTAAGTTTCTGCATTTTCATGCAAGAGTTGGGTTTACAGCTGGGGCAGCCATCAGGGGAAAGCCAAGACATTTAGCTTGTGCCCTTTGTTCAAAAGAGGATTGATTCAGTCCAGTTCGGGCCCTGCCACAACTGCCTAACAGTGTCGACTGCACATTTTTACTGCCTAGATTTTGCTGTAATTTTGTAGATGGAATTTCATAAAGAGTTTTATATATTCTATAGTGATCATTAAGTTTGCAGTGTTTAAAAATAGATGTGTAAAAGATACACAGTACAGGCTATAAAACACCCTCAAATGGCATTAAAATGGGAATGAATCCATTCATTTGGGTTTCAGCTGAATTTATCTTGTATTTTATTTTTTTTAATATCCAAAGAGCTGTAGAAATAGGTTATTGAGTAGGAAGTTGGCCAGGCCAGCGCTTTGTACCATGTGGGCACTTGCGAGCACTGGCAAAGCCCTTGGAATTTGATCCTGATTGAAATGCAGTCATTTCTCCACCTGCAAAAACAGTTTTCTCCAGCAAACCTGGGGATGGGGAGAGGGTTTATTCGCTCCTACCCTCTCCAGCAAGGATCTTTCACTTTCCATTAGGCTCAATGCCCTCACATCGATGCTTTCATGGTGGAACCCTTGGAAAATATTCAGTATGTTTGTTTGTGTTTCTAAACTTAAAAAAAAAGTTTTTGCCGTGGTATTTCCCATCAGTCTGTGATGAAATGAGGCATGTGGAATTGAACTCAACATATTTGGGGTCTTGCAGAACCTCTGGGACCTAGTAGGTCTTAACAAACGTTGTGAAATCTATAGATGAATGTATTATGGCTGGTGCATGTAGATTTCCAGATGTCAGATTGAGCACATTTGGTGGAGGCCACAGCATGACAGGCATGAGCCAGGACCTAAAGAGGCAGGACAGAGGTCATGGACATGGCCAGCCCTGGCATCAATGCCATCATTTCCCAGCTGTGGGACAATGAACAGGTCTCATAACCTCTCTGAACCTCAGCTTTCTCATCTGCAAAATGGAAATAATGATCTTACCTTATGCCTCTGAAGGTTTCCATAAGAGTTAAATGAGTGAATGCAGGTAGAATGTGTAAGATTCAATGGGCATGGTCAGTACTCAGTATGCATTAGTTGTTACTGACGATGATATAATGGTGATGATGGTAATAGTGATGATGATGGTGATGATGATGGTGGTGATGGTGATGATGGTGATTGTGGCAGTGGTGATGGTGGTGATGGTGATGATGGTGATCGTAGTGGTGGTGATGGTGATGATGGTGTTGATGATGGTGGTGGTGGTGATGATGGTGATGGTGATGACGGTGATGGTGATGATTCCAGTGGTGATGGTGATGAGGATAAGCATTCTTTGCTTTTCTGGATACTTTGACTGAATAGATGGTTGTCTTCCAGGATGATTTGAAGGAACTCGGAAACTCCTAGGTATTTGCTTATCACTGAAATCCCACCATTAATGAGCTGTTCATTGGGACTCAGGCTTGCACCTTCCCCAGCATCCCCAAATTTAGAATTTTTCCTTTGTGATTTGTGTCTTTACCTGTTGGTAAGAAATCCTTCTTGAAATTCATAAAGCTATTGTCCTATGTTTTACCCTAAACATTTTAGTATTTCACTTTTCATATTTAGCTATTAGCACATCTGGAGTTTACTTTTGCCTATGAGATGAGGTAGGGATTTCATCTTTGTTACTTTATAATGTAATATAATGGATTCTTACGTTGCTGAATCTCCCAGAGTGATTTGCAGGGTATTAGGTTTCTTTCTACCCTCTGGGAGATGTACTTGGCAGCAGGTAAGTTAGTTGTAAGTTGATTTTAAACTAAGGGAATGTTTTCATAGATATGTCATTATTCAAGTCTACCATGAGAATACCCTTCCTTCCTTCCTTCCTTCCATCCATCCTTCCATTCTTCCATCCATCCGTCCATGCATCCATCCACACATCCATCCATCCGTCCATCCAACCATCCATGCATCCATCCACACATCCACTCATCTACTCATTCCAAGCTGCTTGCAAGTTGGTAGACTTTTTCAATCTGAATATGTGTCCTTGTTTGATTTTGGAAACATTTTACGTGTTATTTTATGTAAAAGTACTTCTCTCTCTTTCTCTGTGTTCTTTAGGAACATTATTAAATATTTGGTGGAGCTGCTCATTCTAGCTCCTGTGTCTCTGAGCTCCCTTTCTTGGTTTCCACTTAGCATTCTTTGTGATCTTTCAGCCCTCTCTTCTAATTTGCTAGCTTTCTTCCTCGTTGGGTCTGATCTGCTCGGTCTCATCTAGGCTAGCAGAACAGGGCTGGTCTAGTGTGGGCTGAGGAGATGATGCATAAGTGAAAAACTTCAGTGCAAACAAGAGCTTGGAGCCAGATAGGAAAGAGAGCCGCGCCCACTTCTCAGAATCCTGGGGAGAGAAGGTTGAACAGGGGTTCCCTGTCACACGTGCTGGGAGCCTGTTCTACTTGAGCTGGCCTCTGGTTACCCTGGTATTTTGTAGGGTTGCGTGATATTTGACTCATTGTTAATATTCAGTGTTTATTTTTTTCATTTCCAACTCTTTGTGATTTTCATGGGAAATTTTAAAAATGCTAATTTAGAACATTTATGTGTTTGAGTAGTGGTTTGTCCTTGGAAAACATGTTGACAAAAGCACCTGGCTTGAATTCCAAACTGTGGAACGTCAGCCTTGGAGATTCCTTGGGACCAAGGATTCCTGCTTAGTCCCCATTTGTGCCCCAAGATTTTAAACATGTGCCCTATTACAGAAAAGGCATTGGACTTCTGGGCTCTGTTCTGTGACTGGTTTGGGTAACTCCACTCTCTGAGCCTCAGTTTCCTCATCTGTAGATGGGGGAGACTAATTGAGCTTTGACTACCTTCCAAGACTATACCGAGGGTTGCATGATATAATAGATGTGAATATGCATTGCACACTATGAGGTGTTTTAGATGCTTGTAAGTCATGTGTTGGTGAACTTTGGGGAACCTTCTTTCCATTGGGGGCTTTTGTTGGGACTGGCTTTTAATCCCACAAGGCCAGTGGAGGGGAGCCTCGAATGCTGGTGGGATTTGAAACTCCTTCCGGGGTTCTGTGTACTTTGCAAGTTACAGATTGGCTTTTATTGTGCAATAGTTACGGTAAGCTTGCTTTTGGGCTCTTCGCACAGGCTCAGCATTCATCCCATAGGCTGAGCCTCTGGGACAGTGTGCGAAATCTCAGGGTGTCATCATGTTGGGGACTGTAGGAAAGATGCCTTACAAGTTACATCAGTTAACCCTTCAATTCTTTGGTGAATAATTATAGTGATAATAATTTCCATTTTCTAGGTTCTCAGTACTAGTCAATTTACACGTTAGCTACAAAGTAGATGCTGTTTTGTTTTGGAAATGTCATTGAGAAGGGACTTCTGTGGGTCACAAAGTTTAGAAGTGCGAGACTTGGGAGTGAGATCTGTGCTCTCTGACCCTAAAGTCCACGTTCCCTTTAGGACATCCTGAAGGGTGGTTTAGAACTGGTTTTTGTTATTAATCAATCAACTAACCAACCAACCAGCTGATGAACAACCTCCCACGCAACCAGTAACAACCAACTAATAATTAGTTAATCATCTGGCCATCCACCCATCCATCTAATCAGCCAGCTAGCCATTATTACTGACTACTCAGCCAACCAATACCAACCAGACAGTGGCACCTGGGTGACTCTGGGTTAAGCCTCTGCCTTCGGCTCAGGTCATGATCTCAGGGTCCTGGGATCGAGCCCCACATCGGACTCTCTGCTCGGCAAAAGCCTGCTTCCCCCTCTCTCTCTGACTGCCTCTCTGCCTACTTGTGATCTCTGTCTGTCAAATAAATAAATGAAATCTTTAAAAAAAAATATCAACCAGACAATAATAAGTAGTTAATCAACTATGCATCCAACCAAACAAGTAATTAACCGACTAGTGAACAACCATCCATCCAGCCAAAAACAACCAACTAATAATTAGTGGCTCAACCGACCAACCAATCAGTTAATCAACAAGCATCCTCCCGCTACCAGCGGTCTGCGTTGCTATCAGTCATCTGCAGAGAGACAGCGTCTTGTTCCGTCCTCGGGGAGCTGCTGGTCTGTGGGAAGGCAAGGACCCCTGTCCAGCTTATCCCACCACATTTCATTCTCTGCTCAGCATCTGCCTCCCCATCTGGATTGGAACTTGTCTCGGGTGCGGATAGTGCCTTGGTCCTCTCTGTGTCCCTGAAGTCCAGCGCAGGAGTGGCGCATCACTGGCTGGGATGGGGGGCAGGGGTACCCAGTGAATGCCGTGTGCTCCCCCACCCCGCAGTGTGGAGCAGCTCAGCACACTGTGGAACGACGTGGCTCAGGGGGGTCGTACCCATCTCAGAGGGTTTCTGTGAAAGGAAGGTTAGATGATCCGCTGGCCTGGGGAGTTCCCTCCTGGGTGTAACAGAACGAATACTTGTAGGGATGCTGCCTCCTGCTGAGTGCTCCTCCCGGGCCCATCGTGGACTGGAGCATGCTGTGGCGGAAAGAGCCCTGGACTGGGGTCAGGGGTCTGGGCCCAGCTGAGCCACTAACACCTTGGGTGGCCCTGAACGGCTGGCCTCAGTCACCCTCCCTCCACCCCCGCTCCCTCATTTTATGGGCAAGGCCACCAAGGCCCTAAGACCCGAGTCCGCCCCCCTCCAAGCCCCGTCCAGCCCTGGCGTTTCCAGTCTTTTCTGGCTCCTCATTAACAGAGTATTTTCCTTTTCCAGTCCACATTCCAGCTTCCTCCCGCGGGCCCCGACCCCTGCGGCAGGGGAGTGGGCACCGTGTGAAACTCTCTGAAACGCACACGGGGCAACTTGCCCCGTCTCCCACCGAGGGGGCCAGAGGCTGATTGGCAGGCACGCCGCATCCTGCATCGGCCCCGCAGACGTGCGCTCTGGGCCCCGGAGCCGAGCGCTGCCGGGAAGCGCGCACTCGGCTCCTCCGTATCTGTTACAGGCCCCGCGGTTCACCGTCTGCTCGGAAATTGGGTAAGTGTTTTCTTACCCAAACTTGAGTAACCGCCGTTGAAATGTATGGTTGGAAAGTCTTGGCTCTCAGAACAGACCACACAGTGACTTGCCCAGTGAAACTCAATGCCCGGGGCTTACTCGGTTTTACCTAAGACACCCGTGCAGGAAGAAATGGGTTGGAGGGACTGAGTGTCTTTCCGTCCTTCTCGGAGCGGGTCATTAATCGGAGGAAGGCTGCGGCTTGTTGGTGCTGCTCTGCTTCCTGGCCTGGGCCCGGCTTCCGGCACGGGGGCGGGAGCGTGGAGAAGACCCTTAGGAGCCCCTGGGTCTTGGAGGTGGCCCGACAGAGCGCTCCGGCCCCGTCCCGAGCCACATTCTGGCGGACTGCTCTACAGCCAGTGCGGCCTGGCCTGACCAGCCTCCCACCCGCACCGGCCAAGAGCAAGCCGTCAAGTCAGGGGGAGCGCTGGCGTCTGTTCCGCCTCAGAACAGAGCCGGTATTGTCGCAGCCTTCCCGGTCTCCGTGGCCCTCGTTCTTGCCGGCCACACAGATGGTTCCAGTCAGTTTCCAGAGGCTCTCTATGCTGTCTTAAGATGTTTGCTCCTTGCATTCTGGGGTCAGTCACGCTCCAACCTTGAATGTCACCTCTCCACCCACCCTCTCTGGCTGACACCAAGGGGAAGGTCAGGCGTGAATTGGGTGTGTGTGTGTCTGGGTGTGTTTCTGTGCACGTGTGCACGCACCCCCCTGCCGGTGCAGACTCCTGATAGATTTCAGTTCCGGGGCACTGAAGTGCCCTCCGTAACAGCCACCACACTGGCCCGAGGAGACGCCCAGGAGGACTGTGGGGCCTCTGGATTATACGTGGAATGGTGGTGCAGATGGTTCTCTCCTTGGAATAAGGGAAACATGGTCCAGCGCCCTCAGGAATGCATCCTAACTCTCCAGTGACTCTTACCTGTTATGGGGCTGTGCCTTCCTCTCTACCCTGTCCCCCTGTCCCCAGGGGCTTGGAACTCTTTCTGTCTGAAACTCCTGTATGGGGGTGACAGTGTCTGCCGTTCAACTTCCGCAGAGGATGTGGGGCCCGAGAGCCACCAGGGATCCGTTCAACCTTCACAGAGGACGGGGGGCCCGAGAGCCACCAGGGATCCCTCCAACCTCCACAGAGGAAGGGGGGCCTGAGAGCCGTCAGGGATTTAGGGTGTTTTTCTCCTTCGCCAGAGAGTGTTGAATCTAAAGGCCTTTTGTGCCAAGTCTCCAGGGAGCAGGTTAATGAAGTAGGAAGGGTGAGGGTCTTGTCACTGCTGAACGAGGTTGGATTTGTTGATACAGCAGCAGCCTGGACTCAGAAGTCAAGTCCCGCAACAGAGGACTGGTCTCCCCAACCCTAGGCCCGAGAAAGAGCTGTCTGTGTGAGAGCACAGTCATTCTCAGTGGAACTTTGTAGATACGAGGCCCGAGTCCGATTTGTTTTTGTTGAGCCGTGGAAACAAGTGTGGAGAGCCCCTCCCGAGGGACACACAGAGCCGAGACTTGCTGCAGGCTCACCAGTTGCCAGGCACAGGCTGAAGATCTCCATGTTGATGTCTTTTTCTGGTCTTTAAGGCTTTTCTGTTGAGGAAAGCAACGGTCAACTTTGATTTCCACAGCTTGTTCATCCAGGAGGGCAGTGGGGCGTCAGAGGCTCCTTCCTTCCTCTTGCCTCCATCATCAGCCGCACTGCTCTGACCCAGAGAACTGAGGGCTTCAGTTGTAGCTCCTGGGGTCTAGGAGATGTGCCCGTGACCCCCAGTCTTGAGGTCGTATGACAGGGGAAGCAAAGTCAAAGTTCTCAGCTGCATCTGTCCCAGGTTGGGCTTTCTGAAACTAGACACCAACACAGAGTTGAGCAGGGTTGGGTGGAAGCAGAAGTCAGACTTGGATGTGGCCTCCCAAAGCATGGGTCAGTCTGTGGGCTGCTTGCAGTGGAGACGGCCCATCAGAGCGTCCGCATTGGCCTCGGAGCCCAGGCCCCTGTGGCTTGCACCAGGCAGCTCTGTGCAGCTGGCTCAGGCCTGGAGGGGCAGACAGTGGACGCACTCCCCACCGCTGGAGCCCAGAATAGAATTTCATTCTGGGTGATCACTTCCCATTGGTACCAAGACCCTGGGAATTGTGTGAAGGTGCTGAAGAGGGGCCTGTGCATGGTTTCAAAGGTTGGAACTGTGCCTTTCTATCTGAAATCAAGGCACAACCCAAGGTCATCTCTGTCTTGGATTAGACCTGCAGGGCTGTAGGATGGTGGGCATGTGGAGGGTAAGTCACAGAGTTCTCTAGCCATGGGACGTGGGGCCTGTCACTTAGCCACTCTCTCCTTGACAAAACTCTGAGCTCTTTTCCAATGAGGCTCTGTCCTTGGGCATGTCCTCAAGAGCCCAGTTTTAGCATGAACCCTGCTAAGTCAGTTAAGTCAGTATCCCCCACCCTGGGCATCTGGTCACCTCCGATAGATGACCAAATGCCTCAGCCCCACCATCCCCAGGAGGCGACGGGGCCTGACCTCCTGGCCTGCCTTCTGTGCACATCCTGTCAGGTCAGTCTAGCCAGAGGCCCCCCCCCCACCCAGTGTTCCCTCCTGTTACTTTCCCATCCGCTGACCCGTCTGCCCCTTGGCTATAAATTCTCTTTTCCTTGCTGAGTTCAGAGTGAAGCCCCATCTCTGCACCCCAGAAACCCCATTGCGGTGAGCCCTGTACCCGTCGGGATAGTCCTGGAAAGTCTGCCTTTAAATATGCTTTTAAAGAGCTTACTTATTTATTTATTTTTGTGTGAGGGAGAGCACAAGAGCACCAGCCGGCGGGAGGGGCAGAGGGGGAAGCAGGCTCCCCGCTGAGCAGGGGCCCGACGCGGGACTTGAGCCCAGGACCCTGAGATCATGACCTGAGCGAAGGCAGAGGCTTCACTGCCTGAGTCCCCCAGGCGCCCTGAAAAGTCCGCCTGAACCATTTCAACAAAGGGCCTGGGGGCCTTTTCCAGCCCCTCCTCCTCTTTACCATCATCACCATCATCGTCGCTGCCTTCCTCACTGTCACCGCGGTCATTGGAAGTGGGTCGGGCCACGTGAAGGGGCAGAGGCTGGAGTGGCGGAGAGGAGGGCGCAGCTCCAGCTGGCCGGGACAAGCGCTGTCTCACGCTGGGAAGTGAGAGTTGGCCCAAACTCAAAGGCCTGGAGTGGCCGGGCAGGTGGCACAAACGGTCGGAGTCTGGGGGCCGAGGAGATAGGGTCCGTGAGACTGTGACGAACTGCCTGAAGACGGTGAATTCCATAGTTTTGCTAAATAAGACAGTGGCCAGGGTGGGGGGCATATCCAGCCCCAGGGCCCCCAGTTTGGCGCGGAGGGTGTTTCCCCCAGATTCAGGGAGTTTCCTATTCCTGGAGAAGGAGACACAGAATGGCCATTTGTCAGGGATGGGGAGGCCACGGGCTCTTGGGGGAGGCTGCGGTTTTGGAATTAGGCACGTTCGGGTTTGAGTCACAGACGTGCACCACTGAGCGTGTTGGTCAGTTTTTCCGAGCCCCATTCCCCGCCTCCAAACACAGCAGGTGCGAGTCCCTGCCTCCCTGATGCAGGGCCCGCCCAGGACCGGGCTCCCCGGGGAGCCACACTCCCCGCTGTGGTCCTGCCGGCCCCCGAGGGCCAGCTGCTGAGATCAAGCAAAGGGTCTGCAGTCTTCTCCCTCCTGCTCACGCCGCACACCCCACACCCCACACAGCAGCGCAGGCTTACACGCTCACGCGCCAGTACACACACTCATCCTCACACTCTCACACTCTCACCCCCACACATTTGCCCACTCACACGCCCTTACGCATTCACGCGCACGCTCCAACACATACATACTCTCACGACCGGCGCTCATGCGCTCACACTCTCTCACTTTGAATCCTGCACCTCCTCTCATCGGCCTGATCCCTGAAACACCCTCTAGATCGTCTTACAGATGACCTGGGAACTCATCTCCTTCCTCCTCCAGAAGAGGCCTCATGATATCAGTTGAGAAGAATGAACTCAACCCAGTGGCCCTTGGGGGCCAAACTCTGACCCCACGGCTTGCTGGCTCTGGGCCCTTCTTAGTAAGCAGACCCACCCAGCATACCTTGCCTGCGGGCCACCCAGTCTTTCCCTCCCCTGCAGGAAGCCTGTGGGTGGGCTCCCTCCCCTTGGGCTGCCGGACTGGCAGTCCTCCCTGTCACCGTTAACCCCTTCTTGGGATGGGAGAGCCAAGAGGGGGTGTCTTCTCTCGCCCCAGGGTGCAGAGACCCCAGCCTCTCTCAGGGGGCCGGGGAAGAAGTGCAGCTGGTGCGGCTCTGACGCGGTCTCCTGCAGGAAATGGGCAGCCTGGGAGCGCAGTGAGCTCGCTTGCTGGATTGCAGGCCCTCAGGAAATACTAACGAATAGATGTTTTCCCCGCCCGAGGAGGCTGCTCCACACCTGGACCGCGCACATTCTCGGGCACGCAGGGCTCATCGGCTGACTTTGCCCACGTCTGCATCCGCGTCTCCTTTGTTCCTCAAGACATCACTTCCTTGTCCCTGCCAGTCCGCCTTTTTCCAGTGGCACAAGACCCAAGTCCATCCTTGGACAGTGATTGATTTCGAGGTGTCCTGAGACCCAGTGAGTCCAGTGAGAGCCCTCTATGAGGATCTTACCCCGGAGCACAGTGAAAGATGCCCCTTTGTCTGGGATTGCCAAACACAAGGATTGAACACCTTCGTGTAAGACCCTACCCGAAATTAAGCTGGAGCAGTGACAGGTAGCGGAGGGAGGGAGAGAGCCCGGGACCTGGAGATACTGGCTGAGCCTTTGGTCTGTATTAACCGCAGCAGGGAGTTTCTTGTAGTCAGGACCAACAGTTAATCCCCCCGTGGGTGTGCGCCAGCTGGAAGTAGGCCTTTGCGATCTGTGACCTGAAGAATCTCGAGTAATAGACATTGCAGACGGAGGGACGCTTGCGAGTCAGATTTAAATATAGAACTTTATAACAATGGCAAAAAGTCACAATAGCTGGCACTCACAGAGGGTTTTATCACATGCCAGAAATTCTATAAAGGGCTTTAAACATTTTTCTGGAGTAAATCATTAAAACCACCCTTTGATGTATACCCTGTTCCCCTCTCTCCTATCGTCATTGTCATGATCACCATCATCATCACGGTTATGGGCTAAATGTTTGTGTCCCATCCCCAAATTGGTATGTTGGAGACCAAATCTGCAGTGTGATGCTTTTAGGAGGTGGAATTAATGAGGGTTGGATGAGGTTATGAGTGTGAGACCACCGTAATGGGATCAGTGTCCTTAAAAGATAAAGAAACCAGAACTCACTCTTTCTTCACCAAGTGAGGACACACAGGAGGGCAGCCATCTGCAGGCCAGGAAGAGGGCCCTTACCAATAACCTGGCCATGTTGGCACTCTCATCTTGGATTTCCTTGCCTCCAGAACTGTGAGGAGTAAGTGCTGTTTCAGTTACCCAGTCTGTGATATTTTGTTACAGCAGCCCAAACTGGCTAAGACAGTCACCATCACCATCATTATTAAAATCATCACCACCATCATCACCATCATCACCACCATCCCCATCACCATCATCACCATCATCACTATCATCACCATCATCACCATCACCAACATCACCACCATTGTCATCACCACCATCCCCATCATCCCCACCATCCCCATTGCCATCATCACCATCCCCATCACCATCATTATCATCATCATCATCACCACTATTTTCTCCATCATTGTCATCACCATCATCCCCATCACCACCATCACCATCATCACTGTCATCACCATCATCATCATCATCACCACTATTGTCTCCATCACTGTCATCACCATCATCACTGCCGTCACCATCATCGCTATCACCACTATCATCATCATCACTGCCATCATCACAATCACCACTGTCACCATCATCACCACCATCACTATAATCATCACCACCATTGCCATCACCATCATCATCACCATCACCACCATCATCATCACCATCATCGTCATCTCCATGAATTAAGCTTTGTGTGTTCTCACAAGCATGCATCGTATTTAGCCCAGTGATGTCTCTTCACATTAGAGGGGATAGTGGGAGTGGGTTGGGGCTCTGAAATTAGGCTGGTCAGATTTCTATATTAGGTTTTAGCTGTGTCCTCTGGACAAGTGGTTTGGCCTTCCCAGGCCTTGGTGTCATTGTCCATACAGTGGTAATAATAACAGGATCCGAGTCTAGGTGCAGATAATGTCTTTCACAATTAAGAAGTGAGGTGTGGGGACGCCTGGGCGGCTCAGTTGGTTAAGCTGCTGCCCTCGGCTCAGGTCATGATCCCAGGGTCCTGGGATCGAGTCCCACATCGGGCTCCTTGCTCAGCAGGGAGCCTGCTTCTCTCTCTGTTTCTGCCTGCTGCTCTGTCTGCTTGTGTTCTCCCTCAATATCTCTCTCTCTCTCTCTCTCTGACAAATAAATAAACAAACAAATAAATAAAATCTTTAAAAAGAAAAAAGGAGGTGAGATGTGCACAACTGTGCCTTTCCTTATTTCTTCTGTATAATCAAACTTACTTCTTGAGGTTCCATTTCTCCTGAGTGCAGAAGGATCTAGTCCTGCCAATTCCAAGAAGCTCAGTCACATCTGATTTAAGACTCTGGGCTTGGAGGGTTAGTTTCCTCTGCATGTTTCCCTTACCCCAAGGGGGAGTCTAAGTTCCTGCCACAGTCTATGTATCCTCCCAGTGTAAGGCGTGGGCACCTGGTCCATGTGTCATTCTCTGTCATCACTGGTTTTTCCTAAGCATAACTGGGGAGGTATTTCAAAAATTGAGGTGACAACATTCATATAACCCAAATTAACCACCTTGAATTATTCAGTTAATTGAGATCTAATATGTTCACAGTGTTGTGCATCTGTCACCTCTGTGTAGTCCCAAGACATTTTTGTCACCCCAAAAGGAGACCCAGGAACCTTTAAGCAGTCAGTCTGCCCTCCTCTCCCAAGGCTCTGGCAATCACTGGTCTGCTTTCTGTCTCTTTGGATTTACTGATTACGGACATTTTATATAAATGGAATCGTGGTTATTTGAGACCAGCTTCTGTCACTTGGCAAAATGTTCTTTAGGCTCATCTGCATTGTAGCATGGGTCAATACTTCATTCCTTTCTATGACTGACCAATGCTCCATTGTGTAGATAAACCACATCTTCTGTGTCCATTTTTCTGCTAATGGACACTTGGTCTGTTGCCACCTTTCAGCTACTGTGAATAATGCTCCTGTGAACCGTTCATATATAACTTTCTGTTTCAGTTCTTTTTTTTTTTTTTTTTTTTTTTTTTTTTAAAGATTTTATTTATTTATTTGACAGAGATCACAAGTAGGCAGAGAGGCAGGCAGAGAGAGGGGGGGAAGCAGGCTCCCTGCCGAGCAGAGAGCCCGATGTGGGGCTCGATCCCAGGACCCTGAGATCATGACCTGAGCCGAAGGCAGAGGCTTTAACCCACTGAGCCACCCAGGCGCCCCAAGTTTCAGTTCTTTTTTGACTGTATTCCTGGGAGTGGATTGCTGGGTTATATGGTACTTCTGTGTTTAACTTTTTGAGGGACTGCCAAACTTCTTCATAGTAACTGAGTCATTTTACATCCCTACCAGCAATGTACAAGGGTTCCGTAACTCCTGAGATCCTTTTGCATGCTGTATTTTGTAACCATTTTAAATCCATATATCTGTGCTCAGTTGATTTCCTCAAGCTTTACTGGGTGTCTGAGCTCCTTGGGTTGCTGAATACAGTTGTACAGGTTGTGTATTGCACAATCCTAGGCACCAGTCACAATAGTAAATGGACATTTGTATATTTTATTAATTTAATAATATTTATAGATTTATAAGGTATCAGTAAAGTGGCTTCTGGAATGACATGTCTTTTACAGATTTGCACAGGGATGCCATGGGGGCTAGTTCTGGTGCTATGCGGCTAGACTCCCTGGATCTCCAGCCCCCCCCCCGACTCCAGCTGGCCTGGAACCCGCACCATTAGCCACCACCTCATCTTGCTGTTCCAATACGCCTGTGGCAATGACTATAATAGCGCACTCCCCTCCCCCATATTTCATTAGAACTTGGTTCATAGTTCTGATTAAGAGTTTGAGAGAGGTCCCACTTTAATAGCTTTTGCTAAAAAAAAAAGAAATGCCTTTAAAATCTCGTTAGCCCCTCTCTAATTCCCCTCAGGTCTGCAAAGGGAGGGCCAGTCACTGACCCCTGGGAACCATCACATCCTCAGGCATGATCTAATTGAACTGTCTCTGCAACCTTGCAGGCAGGAAGGGATTTTTGTATTCACTTTGCAGACTACGAAATGAGGCTCAAAAGGTAGAATGGCTTGTTCAAAGCCCCCTGGTGAGAAATACTGGTTGTAAGTAACATTTATTGAGTGCCTGCTGTATGCTAGGTGCTGCTGTAAGCATTGGTCTCTACTTAGCCGTTTATGCAGTGAGTATCCTCTCCACTTCACCCACTGGGCATGTCAAGGCACTGGTAGTATAGCAGCAGGGGGTCTAGCTGTTGGGAGCGGGACTCTGCTATCACAGTACGAATGCTGGCTGGGCAGTCACTCTTGGGAGGGTGGATGTCGAGACACCATGGAGAGGCTCGGTTTCATTTTGGGTGCTAAGCTGAGTGTCCAGGCTCAAGCGTGGAGCCCTGGGCTTGGTGCCTGTATGGAGAGAACGAGGAGACCTGATTCCCGAGTGTTTGTTGACTATAACCGACCTGGAGGGAGGGGTGGGTCTGGTCTGGCTGTCGAACTGGGACTCTTACTGGTTCTGCATTTTGTGGCAACGTTATCCTTTTTTATTTCCTAGCAAGACTGTGCTCTGCCAAGCTCGCAGAATGCAGCATTCTGAATCTTATGGTCTGAGGCTCTGACACCGCACTCCTGCTCTCGGTTTCCAAGGGAGGGTGTGGTTGGGGATCTCCAAGGCGTACCCAGCGAGGAGGCCGGCTCCGAGGTGCAGGATTCGGTCACGCTGCCTGTCCCCTGGCCCTTGAACCAGCCCAGAAGTTAGGGATTAGGCCTTCCTCCAGCCAGAATGCCGTGAGCTAGCCCTGGGGTGTGGAGCACAGGTGAGGCCACGAGGCTGGACCTCGTGGGGCATTCTCATCTGGAACAGGAGGACAGTCAGGAAGGAGACAGAGCCGGCTTGGGAGCGCTGCATGCCTGGTGGGAGCGACCGGGGTAGTGGCTTGCTTTGGTTGGAAAAGGTGTCTCTGAGAAGACAGCACTTGCAAGAAAACTTCTGGGACAGGGAGGAACCAGCCGTGGGACAGCCCGGAAGGAGCATTCCCAGAGGAGGGAACAGAATGTGCAAAGCAGTGTGACATGAGAAAGAGCTTGACCTGCTATCCCCATGTCACACATGAGGAAACAGGGTCAGAGAGGTAAGGTGGTGAGGTTCACACTTGGATTTAGGTTTTGTGTTTCCAAATCTGGGGCATTCCTTAGGCTACCTTGCTGGTGGTGTGGACCACGGGTGTTAAGGCCCATGTGTAGCCTACTAGGGTCCACGTGGTGGAGTCTCATGGTTACAGACCCCTCCACAAAGGGCACCAAGAAAGGGAAGGGGCGTCTCTGTCGGAACCCGGATCCTTTCTTACAGACGGACACAGCTCCTGAGGATGCTCGTACATTGATGGTTTCCAGCTCCTTTCATGAAATTGCGTCGTGCCCGCGGACGTGGGGACGCTCTGCCACATTGGGACAAAGGGAGCCGTTGCTTCCAGCTAGACGTCCCTTTCTCTTCTGACCACTGGAGCGGTGGCTAGCTGGAGGTGGTGGTACCCCAAGTGGTGTTTGGACATGTACGGGGCTGGGTGTTTTGGCTGTCACCATGGCTGGGAGGAGCCGCCGCGTCCCACAGAGTGTGGCAGCTAGTTGCGAACCGTCCCACCCACGATGGCGGGGCTGCCCAGTCAGAGACGGCTCGTTGGGGATTTTACCCACAGCGTCTGCCTCGGCAGCACATGTCTGCGCAGACCGGGTGGCTCAGGGCCTGCCTCCAGGGGGCTGACAGTGGCCTGGCCGAGAACTCCCCGCCTCCAGGGGGACAGCAACCACGAGCCCTCCGGTCAGGCTCACATTTCCCGTTTCTGGGAGAACGTCTCCCTCACTGGCTTTGCCTGGGTTTCTCCTCCATGCTGTTAAGATTCCTCAGGCTCTATAATTATTACCTCATTCGAGGTTCAGGACTAAATGGGCTGAGCAGGAGAATTATAGTTATGCAATCTCCAGCAAATAGGAATTTTCTGTGTCTTGCCCTGGGAGGCTATCTCCCTCTCCGCTGGACCGAGGCGGAGTCAGGGTCCTGCTGCTCTGGGTTGGAGTCACATGGCCTGGGGGACGTTTTTCTTCATCAGCACAGGGTCAGGGGTGGAGGGCTACAGAGCTCTGACACTGATGGCTTGTCCTACCTTATTTAAAAAATTAATAATTTTGATAAATTAATAAATAACGTACACTGAGTGGATTTTCTTCTCCGCTCCCGTGACTGTTCCGCAGGTGTACCCTCGTGCCCACATCTTCACTGTCCAGACGGGGGAGAGCCGCGCCGCTCCAGAACTCTCCCCACGCTACCCCTGCACCGTCACGCCTTCCCTCGCCACCAGCCCCCGCAGACTCCTGATCGGCTCCCCGTCAGCGTCCCGTCAGTGTGGCCACCAGAGCATGAGTGCTTTCGCTCAGCACGCCGCCTCGGGGAGCTCATCGAGGTGTCGTGTGTGTCCGTGGTCTAGGCCTCCCCCTCCAGGCAGTGCTCCGTGGTTCGGGCGCCCGGACTTGGTCGGAGCAGCCGCTGGCGGGTACGTGGGTTGTTCCGGTTCGTGCTGATGGTGAATGAAGCACCGGCGGGCGTCTGCGTGCGGATTTCCGCAGGAACGTGTGCCTCAGTTTCTCCCGGGTAGAGCCCCAGCAGTGGGACGGCTGCGTCGTCCACGCCGGGAACGTTTCAGTTATTCCAACACCGCCGGTTTTCCAGCGTGGCCGCCCCACCTCACACTCCCGCGGGCGGTGCGCCGGAGCTCCCGCGTCTCCACAGCCTCACCAGCGCCCGGCGCTGACCGTGGTTTCCGTTTTAACTGTTCCCGTGGGAGTCTGGTGGTTCCTCGTCACAGGCTCGATTCCCGTATTCCCGGTGGCTGACGATGTTGGACGTCTTTCCGTGTGTTCGGCGTCCACGTACCGTCTTTGGTGACGTATTGTTGACGTCTTCTTATTCATTTTAATTAGGTTGTTTTCATTCTCATTGAATTAGAAAAAAAAAGTCTCAGCCTTTGCAAGGTCGTGGATGGAGCTAGAGAGCGTGGTGCTGCGTGAACTAAGGCAGAGAACGACAAATACCATGTGATCTCGCTCATGTGCGGCATTTAAGAAAGAAGTGAGCAGAGGAGGAAAAAGAGGGAAAGAGAGAGAGACAAAGCGAGAAGCAGACTCTTAACACAGCAGACACTGCTGGTCCCCAGAGGGGAGGAGGCGGGGCCGGGGGAAACGGGGATGGGGCGACGGAGCGCGCGGAGCCGCGGGTGAGGTATGGAGGGGCCGAGCCACTGTGCTGTAGCCTGACGCTAAGATCACTGCCTGTTAACTAGCTGGGATTTAATAAAAACTTAGAGTCTGAGTACAGCTGACACGTAATGAGTTGCATACGTTTAAATCATACAGCCCGCTGTTTTGACATGACGTCTCCATCCATGAAACCAACACCGCGATCAAAATAAAGACAGTGACGTCAGCTCCCCTGTCCCGGCGGCTGCCCAGTGTCCTTTGGAATCCCTCACACTCTCCCTTTACCTCATTCATAGGCAACTGCCCACCTGCTCTGTCACGTACCAGCACGCATTTCCTGCTTTTGTACTAATGCGCTCGTTGGCTTTGACCGGCTGCCTCCCCTCAGCACGACTGTTGCAAGCCCGGCGCGTGTCGTGGCGCGCGTGGGCCGCCGGGCCGTGCTGCCGTGTGCCGTCCCGGCGTGTCGTCCCTCTGCTGCTCCGTCCTGGGCTTGTCTTCCGCTGGGGGCCGCGACCAGGAGAGCCGCTGCTGGCGTTGGCGTGTCCGTCTGCCGGCGCCCGTTCTCGGGTCTCTCAGGAAGCCTGGTGGGAGCACGTGGTAGGCCGAGGTTGATGTGTTCCAGAAGCCGCCAAACGGTTCCTCCACGAGCTCGCGTCGTTCCGCACCCCTGCCGGCGGCGCGGCGGAGGCCCAGTTTCTCCTCGGCCTCCCAGCGCTCGGTGAGGTCAGGCCGTACGGCCGTTTGTGAATAGGGAGGCTTCCCTTCCTTTCCTGACAATGTGTGTGCCTTTTGTGGCTCTGTCTCGCTTGGTCACGCTGGCTGGCGTTTCCAGGACGATGTTTACTGCGAGTGTTGAGGGTAGACCTTTCGGCATTATTCTCAGTCGGAGGAGGAAAGTGTCCGTCTTTGGATCCCTTCATCAGATTGAAGAAGTTCCCTTGTATTTCTGGTTTGCGGAGAGTTTCTTAAAAAATTGTGAGTGGATATTGAATTTTGTCAAAAGGTGTGTCTGCTTTGGGGTCTTTCTTCTTCGGACTTTTTTTTTTTAAGATTTTATTTATTTATTTGACAGACAGAGATCCCAAGTAGGCAGAGAGGCAGGCAGAGAGAGAGGGAAGCAGGCTCCCTGCTGAGCAGAGAGCCTGAGGCTGGGCTTGATCCCAGGACTTTGGGATCATGACCCGAGCTGAAGGCAGCGGCTTAACCCACGGAGCCCCCCAGGCGCCCCTTCTTCGGATTCTCAATACAGTAGATTATGTTGATTTTTGACCGGTGAGCCAGCCTCGCGTTCCCGGGTGGACTCCACTCGGTGCGGCAGATTGGTTCTTCTGTGTATTGGTGGATTCAATTTTCTAGTATTTCGTTAAGGATTTTTGTGTTTCTGATGAAGGATATTGTCTGTAGTTTTTTTTTTTTTAAGATTTTATTTATTTGACACAGAGAGAGAGAGAGAGAAAGAGCGGGTACAAGCAGGGGGAGTGGCAGAGGGAGAGGCAGACTCCCTGCTGAGCCGGGAGCCTGATGCGGGGCTTGATCCCAGGACCCTGGGATCGTGACCCGGGCCAAAGGTAGACCCTTAATGACTGTGAGCCACCCAGGCGCCCCATTTTTTTTTTCTTTTTTAACTTGACATTTTTAACAGATATTTAACAGATATTTTTAACAGCTGTTTTTCTGTGCTGTCTTTGGTTTGATAGCAGGGTGATGCTGGCCTCCTAAAATTAATTGTTGAGTGTCCTCTCCTCTGTTTCCCGGAAGAAACTGTGTAGAGTGGTGCTGTTTCTAAAGGTCAGGTGGACTTCATCAGGGAGCCTACCTGTACCTGGAAGTTTCTTTTTTGAAAGGCCTGCAGCCATGAATTAAAATGTTAAAGTAATCATTGAACCATTCATGTTATTTATCTCCTCGTGGGTGAATTTTGGTAGTTTCTAGTTTTTGTGAAATCTTTCCTTTTCATTTAAATTGTGTAACTCACGGACATAGGGATTTTCATGGTGTTCCTCTCTGATGCTTACCCGGTATCTGAGCGTCTGCTGTGGTGTGCCGTCTGGTGTTCCCGACATTAATAATTTGTGTCTCCTCTCTGGGTTTTCTTGTCACGCCCGCGAGAGTTTTTGTAAATTTCATTATTTTGAGAAGCCAGCTTTTCATTTTATTGATTTTTCCCTATTATTTTTCTCTTCAATTTCAGATTTCTGTTCTTTATTCTCTGTCTTCTGCTTTCTTTGAATCTATTTTGTTCCTCTTTTTCTAGTTTCTGATGACGGGACTTAGACCTCGGTGTAAGCTCTCTCTGTAGTAACGCCTGCGCTGGAAGAACATGCCCCCCCGCCCCCCCGGCCCCGGCATCGCCCGAGCAGAATCGCACGGCACCATCTCATCGTGCCGTCGTTCTCATCCGGTCAACACCATGTTCTGATTTCTCCGGCGAGCTCCCCTGTGGCCCGCGGGTCACTTCGGTGTGTGCTGGTTTCCGTGTTTGGGTCACCTTCCTGTTACCGTCTCATTGATCTCCAGTTGAATTTTATTATTATCGGAGGACGTACCGTGCACGGTTTGCCAAGGTTTGTTTTTACGGGCAGGAAGTGGCCGTCTCTCTTTGTGTTCTGCGTGCACCGGGAAAGAAAGCTCGTTTTCTTGTTGGCATTTGTGAACTAGGTCCCGCTGCTGGATGGTGTTGGTCCGTTTTACATCTTTGCTGATTTCCGGTCCGTGTGTTTCGTTGCCCAAAGAGGGGACTGTCGACTTCCCGGTCGGTCGGTGGATTTGTGTCTCCTTCCTGGTCGGTCAGGCTTTGCTTCTCTGTTTTCCTAGAAGTAACGTGCCATCTGTCCCTGGCTGTTTGCAAAGCTGTACTTTGCCTTTTGCATTGAGCACTTGATTATATTCTATCTAGCCGTGGGCTTCTCTGAGTTTGTCCTTTTTGGGATTCCTGGAGCAGCTTCAATCTGTGGGTCTGCTTTCTGACAAACGTGGGAAGTTCTCAGCAGCTACATCTCAGGTATTTTTCTGTTCCGCGTGCTTTTCCCTGTCCTCCTGGGATTCTTGGGACACGTGCGTGAGACCTTCTGGCACACGTCCCTAAGTTCTTGTTCATGTGGGTTTTTTTCTGTTTTAAAATTTTTGTTTCCTTTTCTTTTTGTTTTTCAGATTGGATAATTTCTACTCATCTGTCCTCACATTCAGTGACTCATTCCTCTGCCATCTCAGTTCTGTTACTGAGCCCGTCCGGTAAGCTTCAACACTCTGGTTATTATACTTTTGAGTTCTAAAATGTCATTTGGGCTCTTTATGTTTTCTCCTTCTTTTCTCAGACCTCCTGCCTTTCCATTCACCTGAGGAGTGTTTGCCCTTGCTCTGCGGAGCCTTTTTATGTAGTCGCTCCAAGGTCTTTTTCTGATCATTCTAACATCTGTGTCTTCTTGGTGTGGGGGCCTGACCCTTGCCTTTGCTGCTGTAAGTTGAGATTTTCCTGTTTCTTTGTACACTGAGTAGTTTTCATCCGTATCCTGGACATTCTAAATATCATATTGTGAAGTGTTAGGTCTTGCTTGAATCGCGCAGAAGACTGCCAGTTTTGTTTCATCAGGCGGTTGGGCTTGTTGGGGTTAGGCGGCAAGTTCCCACGAGCCTTCACGAGCTGCAGTCCTGAGAGCAGGTTTCCAAAGCCTCTGCCACGCTAGTCAGAGCTGCGCTGGGTGTGTAGCGGCCAGCGGCCAGTCTGGGACCAGGATGACAGTCATACTGTGTTCAGTTCTCAGAGTCTTAGGCATGCTGTTCAGGGTCAGATACGTGCACCTGCACGCAACTTAGGGATGGGCCCAGGAGCTCATGAGCGTCCCTTCCCAACCTCCCCCCACTGTATGACCCCCCCCACACCCAGTATTTTCCAGTTCCCTCGACTCCCTCTGGGTGCTCCATTTAGAGAGCTGGGACTTTAGCTACTCTTTTGTACAACATGCTGTTCATAATGGTGCCTGGGCCGGGCCAAAAGTGCCTGGGATTCACCCCATCTCTTGGGACCACAGGTTTTCTGATCGGTGAGGAAGGTTCTACTCTCTGTGAAGTTTTAGGGTCCTGTGGGTTACTGTGGTGGCTGCTGTCATTCCAAAGCCATGGGGCTGTCTGAGAACCAAGTGGAGGAGAACAGTAGAGAACAGAACAGGATTCTCTCACTGTCTTCCTCCCCTCCTGAAGTGCAGTGCTTCCCCCCACCCTCTCTGAGCCTGGAGTGCTGGTGCCCCGCCCCCCACACCCTCTCTGAGCCTGGTACCTGTGTCTCGGTTTCAGGACGCTTTGGGTCCAGACTGGGGATATTGGAGGTAAAGGTGGGAGGAATTCTTCCCTACTCCATCTGGTGGCCAAACTCTTACCACCCCTGTCTTAGCCCAGACCTGGCCCGAGAGGCAGCAGAGATGGAAAGCCTCAGTGACCGATGGCTCCAGCACACCCAGCTCGTCTTCTCCGCCGCAGCTCATGTGTCCTCATCGGGTTGTAGCTCCAACGTCCCTTCCTCCAAGAAGCCCTTCTGCTCGTCCTGGCTCAGGGACCCAGGCACGTGAAGCGAGGAGCCCCGTTCTGTCCGGGCTTGCCTCTCGTGCACTGACTTCGTGTCCCTGCCGTCCGGAGCGGGACTTGTCTGTGGGCTGGTCTCCACGCACTGATGGGCTCGTGGTGCTTAGAGCCGCGCCGGGCACACGGTACGTGCTCGGTGCCTGTGTGACGACTGGCTGGCACGGTCGTTCAGAGAGAGCAGTTCTGCTGTCGTGGAGGCTGGACGGAGCTGCTCTGGGCCTCTGGGAGGGTTTACTGCTGTGCGTGATCCTGTGGAGGAACTTGCGGGAACGTGAACCCGGCGACGCTGTGCAGGGTGCCTGGGGACCCCGCATGCTGTGCACAGAACGGTGTGCGCGTTTTTTTCTGGACGGACCGTGCCTTGCTGCAGCTGGCTGCTCTGTGGGGCTGGGCTCCGCGTGGCCATGCCTGCGTCTCGTATCTTCAGGGGGCCCCTGCCACGGTCGCCTTCGGTCATCTCCTCCTCAAGCCTTTTGAGAAGTAATCGTCTGGCGGAAATCGTACTCACTGGAGGCCGTTAGGCTTCCAAAGGGACCGTTCTGGGTGGCAGCAGCCTGTGGTTGGGGCACCACTCCCAGTGCCTCTCTCAGTCACCCCAGCTGGGGCGCTGGTCTCGGAGAGCTCAGAAGCGGGAGGCTCCCCTCGTTGGGGTCCCGACAGGCAGCCCCCGGCACACGGGTGCTGCCGCGCACCTAGGGGGCCTTGTCTCCACCCCGAATGGCATGGGCAGCCTCCCTTTACAAGACTGGTGGGATCCCCAAAACAAACCGGACTGGCGCTTCCGCAGACTGGTGAGGGGCAGGAACCGGTACGGCCGACGCAGGGCCCCGGTTTGCAAGTCGGGCAGACTCTGTTGGTCAGAGTGGCCTGGGCTCTTCTGTTGGAAACAGTCAGAAAGACCCTTGAGGGGGCGCCTGGGTGGCTCA